>NC_142685.1:107000000-109500000 GCF_056320005.1 Nelumbo lutea
AAATAATACTGAAATTTAATTACCTGTTAATAAAAATTCAAGGTTTCATGGTCATCAGCTGGATTAGGATCGAAATGGGAAATGGCAAAGTAGCTGCACCAGTCAGAGATTCCATCCGACTTTGTTTTGTTGCTTTCGGAGAAAGGTGTGTAAGGTATCATTGCAGCCCAGAATTCTTATGGCACTGTCAACCTTATTAATCCATGCAACATCTATTAATTTTTGTTCATTTGTTTCTGCGAAATTGTGCTATTTTTAAATTATTACATTTTTTAAATATATATAAATATATTTATACTTATATATAAATATATATATTCTGCTTTTTCCATGCAATTTCATTCAATTTCCTGATTTTCATAATTTATTCTATATTTTTACATTTTTCTAGAATTTATATTTATATTTATATTTATGTTTATGTTTATATATATTTTATATAAATATAAATATATTTACATATATGCACATATTCTTTTTTTCATGCAATTCATTCAATTTTTCTGATTTTCATACTTTGTTCTATATGCTTACATTTGTCTAGAATTTATATTTATATTTATGTTTATGTTTATGCTTATGTTTATATAAATATAAATATATATTTATACTTATATATATATATATAGTCTGTTTTTTTCCATGCAATTCATTCAATTTTGCTGATTTTCATGCTTGGTTCTATATTTTTACATTTGTCTAGAATTTATATATATATATATATATATATATATATTCTGTTTTTCCATGCAATTTCATTCAATTTTTCTGATTTTCATACTTTGTTCTATATTTTTACATTTGTCTAGAATTTATGTTTATTTATATAAATATATATTTATATTAATGTATGAATTTTTTGGCTTTTTTCCATATAATTTTCAGATTTTTTTCCATTTTTCTCATAATAGGTATCAGTGCAGAAAACGTTTTCTGGAGCATTGGTACCAAACAGAAAAGTGGTTGTTGCTCCAGGAAATGTCCTACCTGGCATCAACAGTTCCAAACAAAAAAAAGGGAGAAAACGGTGCTGCAACTACAGCATCGATGCTAGACATATACTTGATGTAATGTTCTAAAATCTCATTTTTGTCCATGAGAAACTTTATTCAGATGAAGATTTACCAAATTGTCAACAAAAAGGTAATTCATTTTATTTTGATTGAGTTTCATTGAACAACAAAAGCCAAGTTGGAGTCCAACTTTCCTTCCCTATTAAAATTCCTCAAAATTTTTGGGGCTAATCACTTGTAAAACTCGGAATTTTGGAGGCTAACTAACCACTAATTAATAAAAATGCTAGACTCATAAGCATCGCATCCAAAAGACTGCCTGGGTTTTTCTTCTCAGGCATTGGCCTGTCTTTGTCTTGACTTTGGTTGGTCCCTGTTAATGATTTGAAACTGTCTTCTTCAGGTTTCACCCTCAATCAATCACCGAAGAAACCACTCCCCCTTCTAGGGTCCATTGTTTGCTTTGCCATCCTTTCTGTTAACTGGTCAATGAATTTGGCTTTCAATCCAAAATGGTCCAAAATATTCATTGGATTAGATTAAATCAGGTCTAAAATGGATAGTCTCTAAACCAGTCCAAAATGGTCCAAAATATTCATTAGACTAAATTAAACCAGGTCCATTTGTAATGAATAAACTTGTTAGAAACAATTAATAATTGTTTTAAACCTAAGACCAACTCCAAAAACAACCGTCATTAAAATAAGGACTCAAGACTTTTAAAATGACTATAGATAATTATTATTATTTAGTCTAATTGTGGTGCATTTCAAATATTTGCTGCATGTAAAATTATTATCATTTTTTTTAATTTAATATGGATGAAATCACTTTATTTCTTAAATAATAATTCAAAATTTCAATTTAAAGATGGCACATGGCTTATTTACTTTTCATAAGGTGTATTACCATTAAAGACTCCTAAGAACCCCATAATCAAGCAAAGTGAGCAAAATTTGACTCCTAAGAAAATTCTAAATGCGATTACATTTGACCCATAGTTAACAAAATTCTACATTTTTTCAATAAGACTGTTTGGACAAATTAGACCCTCTAAATTGATATTGTTCCTAAGACTCCAAAATAAAGTTAAGTTTCAAAAACTCAGAAAGTACCAAAATCATATTATATAAAAATTACAAAACTAGCTTCAATTGAAAAAGAATATGAAAAGAGATTCTCTGGCAAGAATATGAAAAAAGTTTATTTTTTCTTACAAGTTTGATTTTATTTTTCAATTGTAAGGTGATACGATGTTTTAAAAATCGATCCAAAACTGAATAGCTTTGAACATAAGTTTTTGGGTCAGTGGTTCAACCATCCAATCCAAAAGGATTAACCCACGACATCTTAAAAAATTAAAATAAAAAATTGCTCTGAAAACCATTGTCTGGGTTGAATAGGTTAACAGTTCGACATCCTGAATCAACAATTTCTCTGAAAACCATTTTCTGAAACCAATACTCTGCCCGGTTTCTGGGCCAAAAGGTCCAACCGTCTGGGTCAACACGGTTTTATTGAGGTGAAGATTTTAATTCTAGTACAGAATTGTATGTATCAATGACCTTGAAAATCGATATGTAAATGATACAATTGCCATATTTTGAACCAAGCTATAGCTTTTGATACACCTTTTTACATATTTCTCATCTTTATTTCCCAAGAAAAGGTTGTCTCTGGTGTGAATGGATGGAATAATTGTAGACTCGAGAAGGGGATAAGAAAACAAATACATTGGATAAAAGATAGAAGGAAAGAGACAGCGACCCATCATAGCCTTGACGGATAGCAATATAAATTAATTATTTTTATTATAAGATTATCACATGGAAAAGAATTTTTTTTTTTTTTCAGACCAAACGAACGGTAGAATAATTTGGACCCTTCATTATCCCATTTTCAAAGGATTGGAAGTTCGGAACCCATGAAATTAAATGAAATCAACTTGAATTATGGGCTTCACACCATCCTCACATCACATATGAGTCGCACATTTGGAACATCTTTTACGTTTGTGTATTATTTATGGGGAGATATACTCAATATATGGTAGGATGTACTGTGACGTTAGTTGGAGATGCACTCGGAAGAAAAAATTCAGATTCCTCTATGAGTAAGTGAGATCACCTGACCTTACCCCAGAGAGCCTATAGACATGAGTGTTTGATTCCACACCTCCACATTCTGAAGGATAGCAAGCGATCATTTTAGTTACTAGTGGGTCATTGGCTCTCGATTGATGGTTTGTAGTGAAAACAAAAAAAATGGTTTGTAGGGATAACAATTTTTCCCATTTCGCAGATCCCTATGGGACAATAATGGAGGAGAATTTTTATAATTTTACCCCTGATAGAAGGGTACAGAAGAGTATGCATTGCTCCGTGAGGTTCCCACCTAGTAATATATATTATGAATATGTTAGTATTTTTTAAAATATTTTTGAATATATTTTTTTATAAATTGTAACTATTTTATTCTAAAATCTAGAATGAAAAAGAATGGAAAATAAAATGAATTTGACATCATAAAACAATGCTACAATTATTCGTGCCTAGACAGGGAAGGGAAAACTTTGTCCCAGTTGGCAGGAACGGATGGAGATGGGGAGTGGCATCCCCACTCCACCCTGCCTTGCCCCGTTGCCATTCCAACTTTCCTAATGGTTTGAGACAGATAGAGTAAGACCCACAGGTGTGATCAGGGGCGGAGCCAAAAATTTTTTATGAGGGGACTCAAAACTTATGGATGGGCCATAGAGGGGGCAACCATCGGGTGAGAAATGGCTCCCCTAGGTCTCCCTCCGCCCGAATCGTCCTTCTCTTTCTTATATATATAGAGAGAGAAATTGCAACAAACCCAGTTTATAAGGAAAATTGCCCAAAAAACGTTCAATCAATGTGTGCTAACAATGATAGGTCGACATGTTTAACTCACTATCCAAGCAGATAAAGATTCAACCTGTAAAACCAATTTCTCACTTGGAAGCTCCATTAATTTTGCCTTAATCCAAAAGATACTACACAGTCTACACTACATCACCGCCCAACATTGTTTCATTCAAAACATTTAACATATCCAATCAGATCGAATAATTTGATTTTCCCTGAAATTCAGGACTCAAGCCGCACCCATGAGATCGACTAGTAGTGAGGATTCAGTGTTCGATGGATGGCCTAAATAAACCATTCCAGTATGTGGCAGGGAGTCTTTTTGTTTTTCTGTCATACATTCCTTTTAGTTAAATGGCAACATCAATCAGCAGGGTTGATGTGTGTGTGTGAGAGATAATTCATTTGTTGGGTCGAACCCCACGTACGTATACTTCTCCACTTTTCTATGGTCAAATTTAAACACAAAACTGAAATAGATTAAGATGTGGTTATGATTTATGAAATGGTTGGGTGGGTCAAATCTCACATTAATGCACAATGGAGACAACCATGAGCAGTGGATAACCATCGTTAGTCCTATTTCTCCAATTAATCAAATTCAATACATTGCTCTGAAAGAGAACAAAAACCTGCAAATTTTTATGAACAGAAAGGCAAGGGCAATCGAGTGTCTAGCCCAGAGACCAGGTGCAATCCAAGCCAAAAAACAGACTCAATGCTTAATATGTAAGATTATCAATAGATGAATACTGCATATGAGAGATTGAGAGGACCATTACTTAATGATGATGATATTGAGCAATTCTAGAGTTCCCAATACAGCATCAGAACCACTGTTGTCTCAGCCTCAAGATTCAACAAACATTCAACCCAAAGTAGAATTGAGCTAGGGGGAGAGAGAAGGATTACAGCACAGCCCATTTACACCTCAAAGATATTCTAGCCCCAGTACTTATCATACCAGCAACAGGGGAGATCACAAAAGAGAAGATTAACAAACAAACCAGTATTTACAAGTTAGAGACTTGGAGCTAGCTAGATAAGAAAACAAAGCACGTACCAACATTTTAGAGCTAAATCTCATAAAAATGCCCAATTTTTTTAAGGAAAATTATCTAATTAATAAACATGCCAATCCACCAACCCAAATCGCCAAACGAAGTAATCTGAACAAGAAATATAGGGGAGAAACCAAAACCCAAATCAGAGAAACAACCAAAGATCAAGTTTGGGAAATTTTAAACACTACCCACCATTAAATTTCATGAACCCATCTCTAATATCCTCTAAAAAACAGGGGAATAGAGAGATACAGCCAACAACCCATTCCAGAAACCTATCTCAAGGAAAGGAGAAAAACACGTCTGATCTCAATTTTGTGTTATTCTTTTAGAGGAACACATCCATTTACATAAACCGTATACAGAGACGTCTCAAATCTCATAGTTACAGTTTCCCATCCAACCAACACTCTCCACCCAGAAAACAAAAATGAAGAAAAAAAAATCCCAGAAAAAACTACTTGCCAAAAACAAAGAAGAAAAAAAAAAGAAAACTTAAAGATCTGATTTCTGAACCCAATAATCTACCTCCGAACTCCAGCGAAAGAAGCCATGACCCTGGAGCAGGCGAGCCTTAGCCGCGGATAAACCCTCCCCGTGTAAACAGATGTCTCCCGTAGAAACATCTCTATTGTCTCTACGAACAGATTCAAGCTCCGCAAAGGCGGTAGGTACAGTGTCAAAGGCACCGCCGAGAAGGCCACGGCGAAGAACAACTGCAGCATCTGATAGAACGACGAACCAAACCAGAGAGAGAGAGAGAGAGAAACAGAGAGAGAATCAGAGAAAGAAAGAAAGAAAGATGACTGACGACTTTGATTCAAGTTCACACTTCCGCGTTTTTTTATAAAGAAGACATCAATCCATCATCGCGTCGTACCGTTTGGTCGTGGGATGGATGCATTTTTCTTGTGGCTCTGTGGGGTTTTTATACGTATTTTTGGCTTCATACTGAATACGGTCTGAATCTGACTGGTAGATTTGGAGTCAGCTTCTTCGTTGGCTGTTAGGTAAGTCGGTTGAAATGGGGAGCCCTGGGAGGTTCTGGAAGTATTGCATTGACAAGTGCTTGAATTTGGAGAGAGGTGTTATCCATAAGATAAATTTGCAGCTCCCAATTAAGGTAGGGGGATTTTGTATTGGGTGTTTGGATAGGACACGTGGATGGCTCTGAGCTACTCTTAACTTGCCACGTGTCACTCGTTTTTAGGCCCATCATTTGCCATTAGATGAGAAGGTAGATAAAACTGGTCACTAGGCCCACTACTTGTAAAGTTTCCTTTTTCTATCTCACTGGGCTTCCTCTTTTGGGCCCTAAGTTATTTATTATAGGGCCCCAGACCAATCCAGGTGTTATGTCATTTCTTGAACGAAATGGAGTGGATGATATTGGATATCTGGCCCAGGCCCATTTCAATATATATATATATATATATATATATATATATATATATATATATACATATGATAGAGAGAGACTGGGTGCCCCCTTTGTTTGGAGGGCTGAAGTGCAGTGGCTTCTAGCTTTCTGAGGTGGATCTTATAAGTCCGGATTATCTGCCAATAAAATACATTCCAACAACTTATCAATTTGATCTGACCCTGCACATCTCATACATAGTGGATCCTACTTTTATGGTGGGTCCCTGTCTCATGGTGTGATGTGCGGTATTGGATCAAGTTGGTAGGGAGTTGGAATGTGTTTAGCTGGCAGGGAGAAAATACTGAAGAGCCCAAATGGGCTGTCAGTCATTTGAAGGGTTGTCTGCTTCAATCTCTTTGAAAAGCTTCTTAGCAGAATCTTAAGCTCAGCCCTCCCAAACGTGCCCTAGATTGGCCACATCTACAGTCCCACAGTTTATCATTCATATGGTCCACTTTCTATTGGTAATTTTTATAATTAATATTAGTGATTTTAAACTTTAATTTTTGATATAAGATTTATCTAAAATATGGGCCTATTTTGCATATATTAGGAGGAGTTGTGGGTCAAAACTTTTTTCTATCAATATAAGGTGGATGGAGAGTGGAGGGGAAAATCTATGATGCGGGAAACACATGGTATGAAAAGAGTATTGACCACTCAAAACCCACCCATGAATTTTGATAAATAACACCTAATTGGCTATCATGTTTATAATTCTAGTTGACTTGTCAAAAGTAATTCAGATATAGAGTCTTTCAATTGAATTTTGATCCATAGTCCCAAAATACCAAATTACCCAGTTAAATGTAAATTTAGATTTAGATCCAGAGCCCATTTCACGCTGTTCTTTGTAGGGCATTATTTTGCTTTTTCCTTTTCATCTACGACCGTGGAGGGCCCTCCATATGAAGGGGAGCTTTCTCTGATTTTATTGAAGTTATCGTTAAAAGAAAAATGCTCCGCCTTGTATTTGGCATGAAAGCTCCCTATTCACGTCTGAGACCCATTGGTGGAACTTATCTTTTCTTTTTAAAATATTATATTATATATATATTTGTGGTGAATATATTATAATTGTTGACCTGTCATAAAAAGTGATCTGTTACAAGCTGAAAGGGGCCAAAAGAGTTTGATGTAGATCAAAGAGGATTTGATGAAAGCAATTAGAAATGATTTAAGCACCCATAATTTAACGATGGATACAACATTGAGCAGAACCAAATGGTGAAATAGATATAGGATTCATGTGGCTGACCCCTTAAAATTGGGACAAGATTTAGATGATGATAATGATGATGATGGGATTATAGTTATTGGCTAGAATAGTTTTACTTTGTTATCTAGAAGGCATTTTCTCTTTCTTTTTTTTTAGCTTATTTTTGGTTATAGAGTATAGACCACAAGCAAGGTCAAAACTCAAAGGTATGGCAAAAAGTTGTGCATAGGCAATCTTAAGACATATGGGAATATTTTTTTGGAAAGCTATGGAGAATTATTAGGACATTATTATATGTTTAATAAACCCTTATAAAATCTTATAAATACATAAACAAAATTAACGCCAATGGTTTAATTGACTCTTATATAAAAATATAAGAAAATACATAATTAGCTTATATCATGAATAATATGTGAAAACACAAATTTTTACATTTTTTAATACGAAAATATACATACATAGAAGTACTCTAAACATTACTTGTTCAAAAGTGCAATTTATTCTTCTCTTTTTATATGAATTTATGCAATTACTTCTTATTTATTGATTAAAAGAATTTTTTAAAGGTTTTTTTTTACTCTTGCAGCCCCTAAACTTTGCAAAAAAAAAAAATCGATTGTACCTAAAGAATGAAAATGCCATTGGTAGGAAAAAACAGGCGCGGCGTTTGAAATGATATCAATATTACACTAATTAAGATAATTAAGTAAATTAAAATAATTAAAGAAATATAGTTAATTAATTAAATTAAATTAAATAAATAAATAAAGCTAATCAATCTAAATAAGTAAAATAAGCCAATTAAGAAAGA
This sequence comes from Nelumbo lutea, assembly GCF_056320005.1. NCBI lineage: Eukaryota > Viridiplantae > Streptophyta > Magnoliopsida > Proteales > Nelumbonaceae > Nelumbo > Nelumbo lutea. Next base: position 107,008,422 of record NC_142685.1, read on the forward strand.
TTTTAAGAATTCACCTAAAAAGTATGATTGTTCGGCATGAATAGATCAACCCATGATGTTTTTAAAAATAAAAAATAAAACAGAAATAAAATAAAAAATGACCCGTAACCCATTTCTTGGATTAAATAGTTTAGTGGTTCAACCATTTGGAACAGTAGTATAAAATGGAATTACACAATTGACCAGTTTCCTAGGTTGAATGGTTCAACCATCCGGGTATAAAATGGAATTGTATGATTCACCGATTCCAAGGTTGAATGGTTTGACTACCTAGAATTTTTAACTTGGTAAAAAAAACCATTGATCCCAATGGATGAATCACTAAATTGTTTGATCCAGTAAATAGTTTTTAGGTCATTTTTTAATTTAATTTTTTATTTTTCAAAACATCATGGCAGGTTGATACGTTCAAACTAGATAGTCGAACCATTGACCAAAAAATTGGTGGCCAAAGTGGTTCCATTTTGGATTGATTTTTAAAACCCTGCTTAATTGACTTAATTCACTTATCTAGATTGATTAGCTTTGTTTATTTAATTTAATTAATTAACTTCATTTCCCTATTTAGTTTAACTTAATTATTAATTACTTAATTCACTTAATTGTCTTAATTAGTGTAATTTATTTAATTTAATTAATTAAGTGGGTTGAATGTGGCCCTTTTCAGATTTTAGCGGTGCCACATAACATTGTTTAGTGGATCCGTTGATGTCATTTCGAACGCCATCTATTTTTGGCTACGATTGGCATTTTCACCAAAGTCTAGGGTTGAAAATGACATTTTTTATTCTTTTGGGTCAAAATTGGCCTTTTTCACAAAATTCAGGGGTTGCCAAAGCCAAATACTCTTTATAAAGAAAAACGGTTGGGCAAGATTCATATAACCAACCCCAAATAGTTATGGTTAAGGCTGAATTTAGATTTATTTTTTAAATATACCATATTTTAAAACATTATGTATTGACTAACACTGTGTTTGGTTTCAGGTAAAATCAAAGTAAACAGTCGATTTCTCTATAAAATGGTTTGCAACCCCATAAGAAAAAGACCTTTTAAATTAGGTCAATAATATTTAAGAAAAAGCTGGAATTAAGATATATAATGGATAGGGACTGGCTTGCAACTTGGGTCGGGTTGTGTTGGAAATTTGTTAAATTTTCTGATGGGCCTTAATCCTTAGACGGGCTTGATGTAGGGTCTTTTAGTTGGACACCCTATGGTTTCACATATTTAGTTATACAACTACTTAGTCAACCTCCCATTATGAATAGAGTGCGACTTGGGCAGGTTAGGGTTGGGATTTTGCCAAAATTTGAATGGGCCAACCTGAGTTGCTTGCAACCCTAGTCAGGAACCATTTGCATTTCCATCCGGAAATGGTCATGTGGTATTTCAAAAAGAATGAAAAAAGTGAGAGAAAATGGGTTTAGAGATTTTTATTCTGAAAATATCCCCAGTAGTTCTCATATCATGCATACTCCACACCTTCTCCAGACAAGTTATAGGTTGTGTTTGGTTCCGTGGGTATTAATCTGAGGTGGAGAGTAAAAAACGTTTAAAGTGAAGTCCAACCAAACAACAAAAACAAGAAAATTTTAAAGAAAAAAAAAAAACATTTAAAGTGAAAAGTATAAATAAATGCTTAAAGTGAAACAGTACAAATAAACGGATCATGTTACAATACCAAGAAGAAAATTAAGATGAGTGGTGTCCAATTAACTACTTTACAGGTATATGGCCATCTATGAATGAGTATATAAAAAAATAAAATAAAAAATAAATAAATAAAAAAACCCATTGGACCCTTGCCCTTTCATTGTATTTGAAATTTGATCATGTTACAATACCAAGAAGAAAATTAAGATGAATGGTGTCCAATTAACTAATTTACAGGGATATGGTCATCTATGAATGAGTGAATCGATTTCTATTCGACTATATGCAGGTGTCTTTCTTAACCCCATGAATCTCATAATACTTCGCACATTGTGGGCATCAGTCCATCTGTTTGAAGTAGCATATGCATTTGATAGGAGTGCATAAGTACCTCCACTTACACCCCTGGTATTAAGAAGACACTGCCACAGACGCTCATGTCTCTTGTCATCTCCATGAATCTTGCAGGCATTGAACAATGCCCCCCATATTGGGCCATCAGGCTCCACAGGCATGCCTCTAATCAAAGCTTCTGCTTCATCCAACAGTCCAGCACGCCCGTACATATCAACCATGCAAGCATAGTGCTCAATCTCAGGGGTGATCCCATAGACATCATTCATGGCCTTAAAGAAGGCCAATCCTTGATCAACCAGGCCGGAGTGGCTACAAGCAGAAAGCAAGCCGATGAAGGTTACACCATCAGGTACAATACCATGGCATAGCATGAGGGAGAACAACTGCAGAGATTGCTTGCCAGACCCATTCATGGCCATGCCCACTATCATAGTGCTCCAAGACACCAAATCCTTGCATGATAGACAATTGAACACCTGAAGGGCCATGCCCATGTCTCCACATTTTGCATACATGTTAACCAGAGCATTCCCCACATGACCTTCAACTGTAAGGCCGTGTCTCCCATTAATGTAAGAATGCACCCATTGGCCTGAGCTCAAGACCCCAAGTGAAGAACATGCAGACAATACATTCACTATAGTAGTTTCATTGGGTTGAGCTTCACCTCCTTGTACCATGGCCTGAAAAGCTTTAATTGCCTCCTCACAACAGCCTCTTTGTGCATAACCACCTATAACAGTAGTCCAAGAGACCACATCTCTCTTACTCATTCTTCCAAACAGGTTGCGCGCTCTGCCCAAAGACCCACATTTCACATACATGTCCAATAAAGCATTGTCAACAAAGATGTTGCAATCAGTCAAATTCCTCAAACTTAACCCATGAACAGCCTTTCCCAAGTGAAGAGCTCTCAATTGAGAACAAGCTGATAGAAGAGTAACAAGTGTCATTGAATTAGGTCTAACATCCATGGACACAAAGACTTTAATAGCTTCCGCTTCACACCCATTCTTGGCAAGCCCTGATATGATTGAAGTCCAGGACACAACCTCCGGGTTAACGATGGAGTTGAATATCCGGCGAGCGCTGGCAATGTCACCGCAATCTGCATAGAAGCTAATCAAAGAGTTTTGAATGAAAACGTCGGAGTGGTGGCCGGATGTAATAACACGCGCATGGATTTCGTGACCCTTTTGAATAGAATACAATTGAGAGCAGGCTTTAATGGCGTAGGTGTATGTGAAATGGTCGTGTGAGGTTGGATCATAGATCATTTGGTTGTAGAGAAGAAGGGCAATCTCTGGGGTATTGGACACAGCCAGTGATCTTACTAGGGGATTTAGTTTATGGGGCTTAGGGTTTTTTATGACGATTGCACGGATTTGATTCAGTTGTCTTGGAGCAGGAGAAGAGAGAAGCTTTGCAAGCATGCTGACCTTTTTTGCAGCTTAGATGTAAAGCTATGTGGAGAAGAAAAAGTGGAATCAATTAGATGATGGATCTCCATCTATGAAATCAGAAACTAAGAAATGACAAAAGCAGACGCACATTATGAATGAACCCCTGCAAAATTTCACCCGATTCTCAGTTGGAGAAAATCCATTAAGCTCTTCCCGGCAATAGCTTCCCAAGAAAGAACAGTGTTTTCTATTCTCCATCGACATTGTTATGGCTTTCAGGAAACTCACTCTCTGCAAGTGCAACCATCAGAATTTCCGGCGTGCCGCTCTCCCTGCGATAATTTGGGGTGTTGACCCGGCAGAGTCCACGGCCCAACCCATGCGGGTCTGTACCGTGTCGTGCCGTGCCATGGGCCATGCCTTAGGCCAGAACAGGCTGTTTATTGGACCAAAGTTATTTATTTAAAAAAAAAATCTTAAAATTTTAATTTCATATGAATTTTGATATATATAATTGATTATATATGCAATAATTAAATAAATTAATATAATAAATTTGAAAACAATTGTTTATTTTATTAATATATTATATACTATATATTATTATATAATTATAATTTATATAATATATTATATATTATATAATTGCATGCCAGCTCGACCCAATCCAATTTGGTTTATTTTTCATCACCACCGATCAATTTTGAGTTGTGTAGAGAAATAAACCGATAATTCATAATTATGAAAACCGAAACCGAACCAAACCAAACTGAGTTAGTTACTTTCTAATTTCTTAGTCTTTCCCTAATTAAGAAACCCCTATCCTAGTTTCTTCTTTCTATTTATCTACTTATTTTTAACATTAAAAATAATAAAAATTAGCTAAATGGGAATCACTTTTATCTTTAGGATTGTTTTCCTTTTTTAAATTGAAAATTTTACACCAAATAGGAAACATTGAAATATTGTATTTTTATAAAATTTTTATATTATTTATTTTTTATAAAAACCATGTATATATATGATAAAAATAATTAAAAATACTTGTATTTTTTTTGTTTTTTCTTTATTTAAATTGGTATATTTTATTTTTTTCTTTTAATAATTTATTAGTTTTTAAAGAAAACAAGTCAGATAAAATCATATCCGAGAAGATCCGATAGGATTCGAATTCAGATCGAGTTATCAAATCCAGTCGGATCTGACATGAACAATGTCAAATCCGATTCAAATATACCTTGATTTGAATCCGATATGATCCATTTGCATCTTGACTAAATAAGCAAATAGGAGTCTAGAGTTTCGAATCCTAAGTTTTCTTTGGTTCTTCTAAATTCCAATCTTCATCCTTTCTTGTTTTGCCTCCTCAAGCACTCTTAAGGCTTATTTCGAGTTTCATCCACCACCATTACAACTACAAGTCTCCCATCTTCTTAACTCTCATTCCATGAAGTTTCCAACTTCTCAAGACTCAAGCATCACATTCATAAGTTAGTATTTTGTTTTTTCATTTAATATTTTTAAATTTTAATGCATGTTAAAAGTTGATATATTTTATTTTTGTCTTGTTTAAGCTTTGAAAAAATCAGGTTATTTATGATAAATTTGCACAAAAAATTTAGTTTTGTATGAAAAACCTAATCTATTTAAATATATATTTCGGTATTATTTTAAATATATATTTTATATTTAAAACTGTTAAGTATAGATATTTGGGTTTTGCATAAAAACTGAAAAGAAATAAACTTAAATATACATAGATATATAATTATTTAGATATAGATATTACAGTTTTAAATAATAAATATATATCAGATATTTATTTTCAAAATATATATTTCTAGAAAATATAAATATATATACTTTGGTTTATATATATTTCTGACTGATTAAGCCAATGATTAACTGACCGATTACGCCAATAAAAGAATCCAGACCAACTCTTCATGTTTAGATCGGTTTTGTTTAATGGCAAATCGGTTTCGATTTACTCCTTTAATAACCCGATTAGATTGGATTAATTGAACAAAATATGTTAAGCAGACCCAACCCAACCCATGAACAGCCCTAACAAGAGGTCGGATGGAGGCGTTCATTCATTTTACAAATTGGAACTCATTTCTTAGCATTCAATTTATTCAGTTCAAAATCGAACCTAACAAATCGATTAAAAACGAATTCATCAATTTGGAAAACCGAACTTCGATAAAGTCGAATAAACCGAACCGATTTTTTTTTTTTTTTTGTGTTATTTTAGCCGTTTTGGTTAAAACCGAAATTAGATCGAACATTATACATACACGAGACAACATTGCAAGTTATTCATCTTTAAAAGAATTACACTTGCATTTGCATGACCTGTTGCCTATTGGTTCACGGGATATAGGCACCCTCCGTTAAAATCTCGCCACATCATTTAATCTCTATAGTTTTCAAAAATTAATGGAACTTACCTCTTCACGGTAGTTCCTCGTTTTTGGCCCCTGTTCCTAAAGTTTTGAGATGTTATTTATCGAACTGTATCTCTCCCCTTTGTCTTTTTCCTTCAATCAGTTTGTAGCCAAAGCAACTGGCCACCAGAGACAATCTTGATCATCATCTTCTTCTTCTTTGCATCCCTTATAATAATTTTTTCTTTATATTTTTGTTTTCTAATTGTTCCAGAACCGATGAAACGGAGAGAATATCAACCATTACCGGAAATGGGATGATAATTGGTCTTTTTTTGTTTTTAATAATTATTAGAATATGGATAATTATCCTTTATTATGATATGTAGAGGTTTAATGATTAATTGAGATTTCATAGAATGTAGGTAGAATTGGTTGCGGATAACTAATTTTGCATTTTCTGCATTTCTTTAGGAATGAATTAAAAATGGTGATAATGGGTTGTGCCTTTAGTAGTAACTTCTCAGAAAATGCCATATGTCTAGTTTTTCAGAAAAAATGAAAAAACCATATATCTGAATGGTGGGGGGCTGTAGTTTGGTGGTGGCTATAGACTTTAATAGGAATTTCTTAGAAACAAATCGTGGACTTTAACAACTTCTAAGAAAAGACCAATTGTCTAAATTTGAAAATGCCATGTATATAAATGATGGGATTGTAGCCTGAAAATCTTCCTTCAATACATATGTTAGATTTAAATCATTTCAACCATATGCAATCTCGTCATCTGATGATGCACACCATTCTAATGCATGTTATGCTTTTGGCATAGTAACGTGGAAGAGCTTTCGGTGTATTAAACATTTGCCACCATGGGTACAATTCTTTCTTTGGAGATGCTTAACGAATGATGTTCCTACCACTGGTCGATTAGCTAACTATATTATTGGTATTGACCCTACTTGTCGCTTATGTGGCACTGTTGTTGAAACCATTCACCATCTATGATTTGGTTGTTCAATGACAAGATCAGTTTGGTTTGCATCATGTTTAAACTTAAAAGTTGATGAACATATAGATTGGAGTCTACAGGATTGGCTATTTCATTGGTTTAAACTTGACTCTCCTTTTAATGAAAGCCAATTATCCTATTTTACTATTGGAAGCATTGTCATGTGGCGGATATGGAAATTTAGATGTAATATAATCATGGAAAATCGGGCATTTGAACCTATGACAGTTATCTTCAAGGCCCAATCCCAAATGGAGGAGATTCAGTGCTCTTTATCGATTAATGGGGATATTTCTAATACTACCATCTCAAGGCTGGATGACTCCTCCCACTTTTGGCAAAAACCTATCCCTCATCTTGAGATGGGGGGTAAGGTGTTGTGATTCGTGATCACTCAAGGGTTTTTATTTATGGCAGATCCATTAAAGTTCCTAAAGCTTCCCCAGAAGAACTAGAAGCTAAACCTGCTCATGTGGCCCTTTTGTTTGCTTTAGATTTGGGGTTTTCTTCCATCATTCTTGAGGGAGATTCTGGAATTGTGACTATAAGTCCATTGGAGTTTGGCTCTCACGCTCCTTGGTGGATTCACATGTTGATCACAGATTGCAGACTTTTTATTAAAAAATTCCTTCACTACTCAATAAATTGGATTATTCATTTTAGTAATGTGGCCGCTCATATGTTGGCCAAACATGCCTTAACTATTAATCACATGCATGCATGGTCTTTATGTCCATCTTTTCTCCATTCTGCTATCTTCAAGATTGTAATCATGAGCAGTTGAATTAATGAATTTAGTTATGAGGCACTCCGCCTTAAACCTATTGACCTTCAAAAATAATATAGCTGCTCGGGGGAAATTTGGTTTTCCGAAGATTGAAAATTTCAAAAATAAGGAGAAACAATATGATCACTCTAAGCACCTTAAACCTAACCCCGGGTTAAATGCAATGTCACATTTGCCACAAACACAATCACAAGGCATTGAAATGTCAGACACGTTATGACAAAGATTTTCGCCCTGAGATCACCTCACCTGTTGCATACATAGCATCCTCATCTCCAATCATTTATAATAGCTAGTATCCCGATTCAGGTGCCAACTATCATATGACATAAGATCTATAAAATCTTCATCTCTATTCTAATTACACTGGCCCAGATCAAATTAAAGTGGGGAACGTCATAGGTTTGACCATAGAACATACTAGAGACTTCTGATTTTTCTTCTTCCTCTTCTTTTAGAAGTTTTTCTCTTTATGATCCTGAAATTACAAAAGATTTGCTTTCTATTGCCAAGTTTACAAGAGATAATAACTACTATTTTGAATTTTATACTTCTAGATTTTTTTTTTATGGATTTACAGACAAAGAAAGTAATGTTGACAGGACCAAGTGAAGATGAGCTTTACATGTTACAAGTGTCTTCTCCAGCTCCTCGAGATCCCTCATTATCTTCATCTCCTTCAGCCTTTCTAGGTGAAAAGTTTTCCATGAATAATTAGCATGCACGATTGGGCTATTCAACTTCTCCTATCGTTCAACATGTCATACATCAACATAGATTATTAGTTAGTCATTCTCTCTCATTTTGTTTTTCGTGTGCTCTTGGCAAGGCACACAAGTTGCCACTTAGGGGGTGTTCTTTTTTTTTCGGATTTTGAGAGGGGGAATGTTGGGCAATGGGATTTTGGTTTCCACTGACCAAGAATCCTATGTTCTTTTCTCGAATTTATGTAGGGATTAGGATAAGTTTATTTTTTTGGGTAAGTGATACCCTTCTCCTAAGTGGGTAAATAACTTTTCCACCTAGGGGTAAAAGTTGTTAGCACTTAAATGGGATAAAATTGCCCTTTTCAATAATGGAATTTTATGGTTTAAATGGTCATTGGATTATTTACATGAGAAATAAAAAAAACATGGGTAAATGCACTTATCTGAATAAGTGTTTTCAGGAAAAATTTACCTAGATAATTGCATTTACCCGGATAAATAACTTACCAAAAAGCAAATGAGACCTTAGTACTAGTATCACTATCTATAAGCATCCATTAGAGTTGATAAATTCAGACCTATGGGATCCAACACCTGTAACTTAAGTAGTGAATGGATTTAAATACTATAATTTTTATTGATCCGTTCAGCCTTTTCACATGAATATTTCCATTATTCAAGAAGTCAGTTGCACAGAGTGTCTTTATTCTTTCACGGAACAAGTTGAAACATTATTTGATTGCAAACTTAAGCAGTTCCAATCTGATGGTGGTGGGCAATACACTAAATTTAAACCATTCTTGGCTGAACAAGGAATTACTACTCACCGTCTCTCCTGTCCTGATACACATGAACAATATGGTTTTGTTGAATGATGTTATTGCCAAATAATAGAAATTGGGTTAAGATTCTTGGCACATTAATCTTTTGTACCCAACAAGTACTGATGGGAAGCATTTCATGCAGCCGCATTTCTTGCAAATAGATTACCTATGAGAATCCTTCAAATGCGTTCTCCTTGGAAGGTTATCTTTGGTTCTGCACCAAATTACAAATTTTTAAAGGTGTTTGGGTGTCATTGTTTCCCATTGATACACACATATTCTAAGCATAAGCTGAACTTTTGTTCTATACCAGTTGTGTATTCTTGGGATACATGGATGAATATCGTGGTTTTTGCTGCTTAGATATGACAACTAGATGAGTTTATATATCACGTCATGTCTGATTCAATGAAGAGAATTTTCCCCTTGTTGTTATTTATGAGTTTTCCATCTAAGCAATTACTACTGCACTATTCTTCATCCATGGTGGGTCTTCCTTCTATAGTTCAGTCCAGAACTCCACTCAATTCTAGTGTGCCGCTACAAATTCCTCCTGCTACTCCCACATCATCACTACTACGTGATAAAAACACTTCTTCCTCTCATTTTTCCCCAAAATCAGTTGTAATTTCTCCTCTCATAATAGTGCTGCTCTCCTTCAATTGTTAATGATGTTCCTTCTTCACCTAAGAATACGCATCCCATGGTGACAAGGGGAAAAATAGTATTTTCAAACCAAAGGTTTACACTACATCTACCCATACTTTGTCTTTCACTATTGAACCAAGTTCCATTTCCTCTACTAACAAGCACCTAAAATGGCGTGAGGCCATGAAGGAGGAAATTGCTGCTCTGAAATGACATGAGTGTTAGACAGTTTTGTATGTCGTTAACTTCAATCCAATTTGATGTTATTTTGACATTTAGTGTAAATAAACAAAGTACATGTTTGATTCATGTTGTTTTGTATATTTCTGTATAAGACCCTAAAACTTGACACTTATAGATACTCTTGTTAGTTTTAAATGTTTACAGCCATTGGATAAGTCTGGGGAGATTTATCCCGCCAAGGCTGATACTGATGTACCACCAAGTGTTGGGATGGCTTATCTCGGCCATCAGGGTAAGACCCAAGGCACATGCAGTATGGGATTGCTTAAATCCTTGAACTAGACCAGATTTCCAGTATTGCGCTAGACCTTGGAGACAGATGGGCAAAACTGAAAAGTTACACCTAACCCCTGGACTCGATTATGACACTTCACTAGGTGTCGGATCGAGCTGTCTTTGATATTCAATCAGTGAGATCCTTAGTGGGGGTCAAAACCTGGATATGTTGGGACAGTCTGAGAATTCATCTGAGTAAATGATCATAGTGACAGGATCAGCCCCTTTGTCGGACAATGGTAATGATCAGGAATGCACTCTCTCTGATGGAAACCAAACTACCGGCAATTGATTTCAATCATTGGTTATATATATATATCTGTGTGTGTGTGTGTGTATATGTATGGTTTCAAATTGTTTGCAAATGGTTTTAATTCCCGGGATCCATGTGAGAGGAGAGTGCGGCACTGTTCCTTGCAGCCGAGGGAGAGGTCCTCTCTTATCGGGCAGTGCTTGATCATTAAGGGCTGAGAGGTTAAGTGTAAGACCATTTAGGATAATACCTAATGGGCTAATCTTGCACCTGCCCACAGTCCCTAGGTTTTTATAAGATGGCTTGGCCCAGGGACCACTTAATGTAAGTATTGTGCCCATAGGGTTCATGTGATGGGCTCAAGGGGATCACTGAGTTTTTCAGTGGATTCGGCTGGGCCTTGTAATAAAGGTTGGGTTGAACCCATGTGGCTGGTGTGTAGATCAATGCTTGGGTCCCACGCCATACAAAGAAGCCCAACTGGGCAGCAGATTGGAAACTAATTAAACACTGAACAATTAATAGGCCAAAAGCCCATTATGAGCTGGGCTGATATGATCACCCATCTGTGGGGCGAATCTGAGATTAATGTTAGTGAAATGATTGGGCCTTTGACCTTATCCACTCTGGGAGACCAAATTCAAATCAGATTTGAATATGGTAACCTCCTGATAAGATCAGGAGTAAACTAACTTAATCTGCAGATAGGATTAAGATTATCCCCTATCCAAATATTGATTTGGATTGGGATAACTCCTAATTAGGAGGATTTCTTAATCAAGAAGAAAGGAGGAGAAATCTAATTCGAATATACCAGATTTCGAACTAAGTTTCTCTAAGAGAGAGAAGAAAGTCTTCTGCAACAGAGATTTGATCTCAAGAACTCCAGAGATAAGAAAAGTTGTTCAGCCATCTTCGTCCCAAGAGTTCTCTTCCAGCCGCCGCCAACCCCTCTTGCAAGATTCGATCTTTGTAGGAGAAAGAAGTCAAGAAATCAGTTCTTGACATCAGCCTTGCAAAAAAGACTGAAAAGGATTCAGTGTTCAGAGTTTCCAATGGGTTCTTGCGAAGGATCTAGTGTGTAGGACGCACCCTGCTGGTTCCGTTCCATCAACAGCTGTGTCATTTTCAGTGGGAGTGGATCTTGACAACTTATTTGGGCGTGAACACCAATTTTTGGAGATATTGTTTCTCCGGATCAAGTATAATCTTTCCTGTTTCATTTTGGTTCAGATCTGGTTTGATTATGATTCAAGTAGAATCCTTGAATATTGTATTCTAAATTTAGGGAATATGATTCCCAGTTGAAAGAAGATAAGAAAATTTTTGAAATTCGCCCACCCATTCCGCACCCTTCATGACGTCCATTAGATGGATCTTACCCTTCTTTCAATGAGGCCATGGCATATCCTGGGTTACCTTAAGGGTACAATACACCATGGCTTAGTATTACTCCCTTCCTCTTCATTACTCCAGTATGGAATCGGAGTATCACAACATTGCTCTTGTTACCTAAGAATTGATTTTGCTCATTCTTAATTCTGTGAAGTTGGTATTCGTATAGATAATCCTCTAGTCTTGTGTTGCAACAATCTAGGTGTTACCTTCCTTGTAGTGAATTTTGTGTTCCATGCGCATACAAAACACATTAAGATTGACTCACTTTGTATAGGACAAATCTCATAGAAGAATATTATTATGAAATTTATCTCCTCGGTTGATAAACTGGCCAACATTTTTACCAAGCCTCTCATAGGCCTCCCGTTCTCTACTCTAAAATCCAAGTTGACGGTGTATATCCCTTGTCAACTTGTGGGGGGCTGATAAAGCTCATAACAAAGATAAGCCTTATCGCATTTGAATTCCATCACAATTGGAGAATTAGAATGTTGATCTACTTCAACTCTATCATCTCTGATGAGGGAAGATTTGGCCCTCCAGTAAAATTGTGACACGTGGCACCTCGTGACAACTAGGAAAACACCCAGCCAACAAACTTACGAAGTTGGTGACCCACCCGGGCACCTGTCTGGCCAGCCTGGCGCGACCTGCGCGGCCTACGCGAACTGCGCACGGCCTGCGCGACCTGGCCAACCTGGACCAGCCTAGCGCATGATCCGGCCAAGGCGCCAGCTTGACGACCTGATCTAGACACTGACCCGCCGACTGACACAGGCGCCAGCTTGACGACCTGATCTAGACACTGTCCCGCCGACTGACACAGGCGCCGACCTGACGACCTGGCCTAAACATTGACCCGCCAACTGATGCAGGCACTCCTCAGACAACCTGGCCCAGGCGCTGACCTGGCCGCCTGACACAAGCGCCAGCCTGACGACCTCGAGGAGTTGACCACCGTACCCCGATTCTAACAGGATGCGACGAGTCTTACCGTTTGGAGGCTTTTCACCCACCTAACCCGCGAAGACTTCGGTATATAAAGACCTCACCCCCCAAAGGGGAAGGGGATGGAAAAGAAAGGGAAGTAACCCTACTCTCTAGCTCTCTCATATTATCTTCAAAGCTCTCTACAATAAGAGTGCTAACTTAAGCATCGGAGAGCCCCCACCGGGAAAGTACCCCCGGGACCTCTGATTCAGTTCTCGCAGGTCCTTCAGCTCCCACCGCCTACGAAGAGGAGGAAAAGATGTAGTTTTCGGAAGTCCCTCAGCTCCCCCCACCTACAAGGAGGAGGAAGAGATGGAGTTCTCGGAGGTCCCTCAACTCCCGCCACCTACAAGGAGGAGGAAAAGATGGAGTTCTCAGAGGTCCCTTAGCTCCCGCCACCTACAAAGAGCAGGAAAAGATGGAGTTCTCGTAGGTCTCTCAGCTCCCGTCACCTACAAAGAGGAGGAAAAGATGAAGTTCTCGCAGGTCCCTCATCTCCCGCAGCCTACAAAGGAAAGAAGACCACCTCATGCTGAGGGCAGTCGGATTGCGCCGCACCAGGAGCTCCAACATTCTCTAAGGCATCGACTGCCTAGTAGGGAGTTCACCAGGCAATTCTCCCCCAGGTAGTTCGCCCCCAGGCAGTTCGCCACCAAGGCAGTTCGCCCCCAAGGCAGTTCGCCCCCAGGCAGTTCGCCACTAAGGCAGTTCGCCCCCAAGAAGTTCGCCACCAAGGCAGTTCGCCCCCAGGAAGTTCGCCACCAAGGCAGTTCGCCCCCAAGCAGTTTGCCACCAAGGCAGTTCGCCCCAAGGCAGTTCGCCCCCAGGCAGTTCGCCACCAAGGCAGTTCGCCCCAAGGCAGTTCGCCCCCAGGCAGTTCGCCACCAAGGCAGTTCGCCCCCAGGCAGTTCGCCACCAAGGCAGTTCGCCACCAGGGAGTTGGCCACCAGGCAGTTCGCCCCCAGGCAGTTCGCCACCAAGGCAGTTCGCCACCAAGGCAGTTCGCCCCCAGGCAGTTCGCCACCAGGGAGTTCGCCACCAGGCAGTTCGCCACCAAGGCAGTTCACCACCGGGCAGTTCGCCACCAAGACAGTTCGCCACCAAGTAGTTAGTTACCAAGCAGTTCTCCCCCAGGGAGTTCGCCACCAAGTAGCTCGTCACTAAGGCACGCCACCACCGGTTCGAATAACGAGGTACTTTGCCAAAAAAATTTACATCACAAAACATTGGTACGTGGCCGAATAATCTTATACTTATATTTCTATTTTTTTATCCTTTGTATTGTACCAATATTTGCCACTCAAAACAAAATCATTTGAGTTCTTCCCTCATTCAGGTTTCTCTTTGTTCCACAGATGATGTTAACACTATCAACTAAGATGATTTTAAGCACAACATGAGAATATAATACTATGGATGTATTTTAGCTGAACATGGTATTTTAACACTACCAAACCTTAAGTGGTCTAGCCCAGCCATATCACACCTAAAAGTAAAAAAGGGAATGAATTGTTGAAGCCATAGTTAAAAGTAAAGAACACACCAAGACCAAGTAAGCTACCTATCAAAATAAAAAATAATAATGTATAAGACACAAAATACCATTACTGTGCATGACAGTGCATATAATTGACAATTCGATTCAGCATAATACGAAAAAGAAAATTGAGTTTGAGGTTGATCAAATTTTAAAAATAATCTAAGGTTGCTGTTTCAATTTCTCTGATACATAATTACATCTTTCAACAATTATTATTAATTATTGAAGTTTGAAGAAGTAGCAACCGAAACTCTATCATTTCCTCTTCAATTCCAAAATGACAATTATAGAAAGTAGGGTTTTGGTAACATTCAAAAAGTCACCAATGATTGGAAGATAATTTGGTGTACACCTCAGACGTAGTCGCTTCTTGCAAGCACAATTAAGTTGTCAAAGGCCCCCAAGGTGATATCTTGACATGAGAACTCCAACAATCAAGTCATATATGTCTACAGATGAGGTGAGTAGGTACAAGGTGGTGAAGTGAAAGTGTAATTAATAATCCGGGTAAAGGAGTAAATGCATACCTATATTTATAGGGAGAATAATTGCCTCTTGATACTGATTGGTCCAGTGTTTTCAAAACTAGACCAGGCCATATGGTTGGAGCAGAAAAATTGAAAACTGGTCATCTGACTGGTTCTGTTTCATTCCAAAAACGCTTTTTCGTCAAAAATCGTTGATTTGCTCAACAAATCACTTAGGCAACGAGTTTTGGTCATTTTTTATTTTTCTTTTTATTTTTGTCAGAGTAGGTCATCCATTTGGTCCAAATGGTCAGACCGTTCAACCTGGGAACCAGACTCAAAACGGTTCCCTATCTGGTCCAGTTTTAAAAACATTGTATTGATCTATAATATGTGTCTAAGATCTTGAGACACTTGTTTCTCCACACATTGACACATTTGGTGTACATAGTAGGATGATGGGCCTTGTTCATAGTCTCACATGTTGGACTATTGGCTAAATGGGATTTCTGTGTTGCTGTCACCAAGTTATAGTACCGAAGGGCGACTCTGGATCTCCTGCCCACGTCTACACACAAGACACTACCCCAGTGAATTGGGAACATTCCCCCTCCATAATACTATGTAGGAGGATGAGATGTTCTCCAGGTTAGACAGTTTTTGTATGCCCTTAGCTTTAATCTGATTTGATGTGCTTTTGTTATTTAGTGGAAATAAATAAAGTGCATGTTTGATTCATGTTGTTTGGTTTAATTCTGTGTAAAACCCTAAAACTGGACATTTATAGAGACTCGTGTTAGTTTTAAATGTTCACAGCCGTTGGATAAGTCTGGGGAGATTTATCCTGCCAAGGCTGATACTGGTGTGCCACCAAGTGTTGGGATGGCCTGTCTCAGCCACCAGGGTAAGACCCGAGGCACATGCAGTGTGGGATTACTTGAATCCTTGAACCGGACCAGATTTCCAGTATTGCCCTGGACCTTGGAGATAGATGGGCAAAACCTGGAAAGTTACACCTGACCCCTAGACTCGATTATGGCACTTCACTAGGTGTTGGATCAGGCTGCCTTTGATATGCCATTCAGGGAGATCCTTAGCAGGGATCAAAACCAGGGTATGTTGGGGCAGTTTGAGAATTCATCTGAGTGGGTGATCATAGTGACAGAATCAGCCACTTTGTCAGACAAAGGATAATGATCGGGAATGCACTCTCTCTGATGGAAACCAAACTGCCGGCAGTTGATTTCAATCGTTGGAATTTTGTTTTGCAAAATTAATATATTTATATATATATATATATATATATATATATATATATATATATATGTATGGTTTCAAATTGTTTGCAAATGGTTTTAATTCCCGGGATCCATGTGAGAGGAGAGTGCGGCACTGTTCCTTGCAGCCGAGGGAGAGGTCCTCTCTTATCGGGCAGTGCTTGATCATTAAGGGCTGAGAGGTTAAGTTTAAGACCATTTAGGATAATACCTAATGGGCTAATCTTGCACCTGCCCACAGTCCCTAGGTTTTTATAAGATGGCTTGGCCCAGGGACCACTTAATGTAAGTATTGTGCCCATAGGGTTCATGTGATGGGCTCAAGGGGATCACTGAGTTTTTCAGTGGATTCGGCTGGGCCTTGTAATAAAGGTTGGGTTGAACCCATGTGGCTGGTGTGTAGATCAATGCTTGGGTCCCACGCCATACAAAGAAGCCCAACTGGGCAGCAGATTGGAAACTAATTAAACACTGAACAATTAATAGGCCAAAAGCCCATTATGAGCTGGGCTGATATGATCACCCATCTGTGGGGCGAATCTGAGATTAATGTTAGTGAAATGATTGGGCCTTTGACCTTATCCACTCTGGGAGACCAAATTCAAATCAGATTTGAATATGGTAACCTCCTGATAAGATCAGGAGTAAACTAACTTAATCTGCAGATAGGATTAAGATTATCCCCTATCCAAATATTGATTTGGATTGGGATAACTCCTAATTAGGAGGATTCTTAATCAAGAAGAAAGGAGGAGAAACCCTAACCAAGAAAGAGAAATATCAGATTTCGAACCACCTTGAAGAGATATAGGATATCTCCTACAAATTGAGATAGGATCTCATTCATACTCCAGAAAAGAAAAAGGCAGTTCAACCTTTTTGCCTTTAGCGTTCTCCTCCTTCCGCCGCCATCTGTTTTTTGCAAGATTAGATCTTTGCAGAAAAAGAAAGTCAAGAAATCTGTTCTTGACATTAGTCTTGCAACAAAGACTAAAAGGATTCAGTGTTTAGTGTTTCCAGAGGATTCTTGTGAAGGATCCAGTGTGTAGGACGCACCCTACTGGTTTTGTTCCATCCACAGCTGTGTCATCTTCAGTAGGAACGGATCTCGGAGCATTCTTTGGGCGTGAACACCAACTTTGGGAGATACTGCTTCTCTGGATCAGGTATATTCCTCCCATTTATCTTTTGGTACAGATCTGGTTTGATTATGGTTCAAGTAGGATCCTTGAATATTGTATTCTAAATTTAGGGAATATGATTCCCAGTTGGGAGAAGGTAGGAAATTTTTGAAATTTGCCCACCCATTCCGCAACCTTTATGGCGTCCATTAGATGGATCCTACCATTCTTTCAGTGGTATCAGAGCCACAGGTTCAAATCTTGAACCAAAAGAAAATCAGATCTGACCCTGCGCAGATGGATAGAAGGTGTTCTTTCAAGATTTGCGCAGATTGTTTTTTTTTTCAAGAAACCGTTTCTTGTTAAGGGCGATTGATCTGAAATTAATTTTTATTAAATCCAAAATTTATTTAGAATTGTTCTTTTTTTATTTTGATTTAATGGACTGTTCGAACCTGGAGATCGCAGTGCAGATTTGGCGCAGATAGTCTGCGCACCCTTTTCTTTCTATTTTTTTATTTCATTTAATTCGGTTTGTAAATAATTTTTTTTGTTTTTAGACTAAATGTATAGGATTTTATCAAGAATGTAATTAATAGAAATAGGATTTCTGTTATTTTTTCTTGATTAAAGAAGAAGGAAGAAGAAGGCGGCGCTGGAGATTTGCAGTTGGAGAAATCGCTTTCTGCGATTTGCAGTTTGTGAAACTGCAACCCTTGTGATTAACCTCTGTTTTGCAGGTGGTGCGAACAGTCCATAGTTTGATTTGTGATTGTTTGAAATCAAAATTATTAATTTCAGATCTTTCATGAATTAATTCTTGAATTGAAAATCAGTTTTGGATCCTCTCGGACTAGATTGGACCAAAACTATTTGGACCGAATCTGGGGTTCGATAGGGACTGTTTTTCAGTCTGTATTTCTCACACTTGCTGTTCCAAATCTGATGTTCAATTACAAGGATTAATTCGGCCCACCTGTAAAGCCCAGTTTTAAAGGGTTAAAACTGCAAAAGGCCCATTACTGTGAGATAAGCTGTATGGGCCGAACTGCTATCTGCGATTCAGCCCATACACCTAGTAGTCATTAATTGTTAATGACTTAGATTTTAAATGGGCTATTCAATGGGCTTTACAGCAGTTAATTGATTGGATCAATTCCTCCTTTACATGTGATGTTTGGATGTTTGATGTGCTGCGCCCATGGGCCATAAGTACTTGGCCCATGAAGACTCGTTAGTGGCTCTTGCGCACACCATGGCTAAATGCACATCATTGCCATGGTGTCCTTCAAGGTCATTGGATGACCCCTCATTGCTTGGTGGGCCCCACAACCCTGAAAAGGGATGCGTACGGAACCCCTAGCCGATTAAGGCCCACCACAAATCTAACTTTATGAAAGTCGGTGGGAGCCACTCTGGTTTGACCTAAATTAAAACTAGGGCATTTTTTTTTGTTCCCTCCAGCAAATATGAATGCATGTGATAGGGAGACCCATATGATGGACTCTCTAAAGGCCTTCCGTCATTAGCACAATGATGGGTCCTTCAGTAATGAGGAAACGCACCATAAAATTGGGCTATCCATTTGCTGTTGGATCTATTAGAGTGTTTCATAAGATGATAGGGGCGTCATAGACCGATGTGGGAGGGGCTTCACCAAAAAATGGGAACTCTCTCACGGTACCTTGGCATAACCTGAATATGATGGGTGTGCACTCACTAGACAGAAAGGTTTACCTGAAAACAGCTCTAAACCTTGTCTGACAGAGGCCAAAAGGAAACTCATTTGATGAGTGGATATGATCCGTCACAGAAAGGTGGTGGGGTTTTGCAGCTGAAACAGTTGGCTTCACGCACCCCATGTGATTTCCCACATTTTCAGAGACATTTCGTCGTCTCCGTCACTGAGAAAGGAGGGAAATCTCAGAGATGAACAAATGGTAATGGAACATAGATTAAAAGCCATATCTATGTAGGTAACATGAATCAAACTAAGGTTGTGGACTAATGATTTTGTTATTTTATCAAAAAATGGCAAACGGTCAATTAGCAAAGCTTCTAGACAATAACAAGCTTAAGGGCCCAAACTATGCTGACTGGTACAGAAATCTTATGCTGGTCCTAACTTTTGAAAAGTTAGACAAGGTGGTGAAAAATCCTGCCCCGGAACGTCCGGGTGATAGGGCTTCTGAGGCCCGTAGGAGGGACTACCAAGAGTGGGAGGATGAGAACTCCCTAGCCCGTTGCTTTGTCATTGCCTCATTAGACAACTCAAGACAGAGGCAGTTCGATCAGATCGAACTAGCCAAGGACATATTGGACAGTCTAAGAACAATGTATGAAGAGCAGAACCGTTCTACTCGACAGTAGGTCCTGAAATTGTTCATGACCGCGCAGATGACCAAAGGGCAGAAAGTTCATGACCATTGTCTTTGGATGATGGGATACATTAACGAACTTGAAGCTCTTGGATCCGGGCTAGATCTTGGCACACAAGTGGATGCCATCCTCAATTCTTTGCCCTCTTCCTTCAATGCGTTCACAATGAACTACAATATGAATAAGCTGAATGTCAGCGTCCAGGAACTCAGCAATATGTTGCAGAGAGCCGAGGATCTACTCATGAAGGATGAGCCTGTGGTTATGCTTGCTGAAGCTAACAAATCGGGCAAGAAAAAGAGAAAGGCAAAGAAGCCTCAGAAGAAGGCTGCCAAACCTAAGAAGCAGAAGAAGAACAAGGCATCTGATGTCTGTCACTTCTGCAAGCAGACCGGCCACTGGAAGAGGAATTGTCTTGCCTACCTAGAATCTAAGAAAGGTAACATCGAAACTTGTGTCATAGAAACTAACATGTTAGTTACTTCTGTGTCCTGGTGTGTTGACTCTGGGGCTTCAACTCATGCGTGTAACTCACTGCAGGGGTTCAAAGTTAGCAAAAGGTTGAGTGAAGGTGAAGTGACACTATTCTTGGGAACAACTGCAAGTGTTGCAGTGGCGGCAATAGGAACCGTAGAATTAGTTTTTTAAAGAAGGAATACTTGTACTTAAAGATTGCCTTTATGTACAGAACTTGAGAAGAAATTTAATTTCTGTTCCAAAACTGTGTCCTGATGGATATACTGTTTATTTTAGTAATATGATTACTGTTAAACGGAATAATAAATTCATCGCATGCGGGGAACTAGAGAACGGTCTCTATGTTCTACATCCTTCTCTGGAAACTAACTTAACCGAAACTACGTCAGTCGAAAATCCCAAGAAAAGGAATCGTGATACAGTAAATCCCACGTGCCTCTGGCATTACCGACTTGGCCATATCGGTATTGACCGAATCACAAGGCTGGTAAAGGATGGTCCTTTGGATTTTCTAACCGTAGAAAATCTACCCACTTGTGAACCTTGCCTTCAAGGTAAGATGTCTAAGCGGCCATTTGACGATAAGCCTGAAAGATCTGAAGGCACACTTGACCTGATACATACTGATGTATGTGGTCCCCTGAGTGTTAGGACACGCAATCAACACGTGTACTTCATCACCTTTTCAGATGATTTTTCACGATATGGTTACGTGTACCTAATGAGACATAAGTCTGAATCATTTGAAAAGTTCAAAGAGTTCAGACAGGAAGTCGAGAAACAGTTAGGGAGAGAAATTAAGGCCCTTCGATCAGATCGAGGTGGTGAGTATCTCTCTGACGAATTCAGGGACTACTTAAAGGCCAATGGGATAGTGTCACAATTAGCTCCTCCTGCTACACCTCAACTCAACGGTGTTTCAGAGAGGAGGAATAGGACCTTGTTGGACATGGTCCGGTCGCTTCTCGTACGCTCACAATTACCCACATCCTTTTGGGGATACGCATTAGAGACTGCTATCTACGTGCTGAATCGGGTTCCAACCAAATCAGTTCCGAAAATTCCATATGAGCTTTGGACCGGAAGGAAACCAAGTGTAAGACACTTGAAGATTTGGGGTTGTCTTGCACACGTTAAAAGAACAAGTGTGGACAAGTTGAAATCTAAAACCAGTCGTTGCCTGTTTATAGGCTACCCAAAGGATTCGGTGGGTTATCTATTCTATGACCCGAGTAAGTGTTCTGCAGTTGAAACGCCCAGTTCTTAGAATCCGATTACATCCTGGACACCTATCGTCAGGAAATAGTTCTTGATGAGGAGAGCTCAGGAGCAGTGGGAGATGTCCCACAAATTCCAGGTAATGACCAACCTAGAAGAACCACCCGGGTATCTAGACCACCAGTCCGATATGGTTATGACCAGGATAGTTACCTGGTGGAAACCTTGACTAGTGAAGAGGATCCCGTGACTTACGCGGAAGCTATGTTAGACATAGACTCCCAGAAGTGGGTGGAGGCCATGAGAGCTGAAATGGACTCAATGGAGACCAATGGAGTCTGGACTCTAGTGGATCTGCCCCCCGGGGTAAAAGCAATTGGTTGCAAATGGATCTACAAGAGAAAGAAGGGCCCCGATGGCAGGATTGAGACCTTTAAAGCTCGCTTGGTAGCGAAAGGGTATACTCAGAAAGAAGGCATCGACTATGAGGAAACCTTTTCGCCCATGGCCATGCTTAAATCCATTAGGATCATGCTAGCTGTAGCAGCGTACCATGACTACGAGATTTGGAAAATGGATGTCAAAACCGCGTTCCTAAATGGAGATCTTAGTGAAGATATCTACATGCAGCAGCCGCAAGGCTTCATTGCTGCTAGTCAGGAACACATGGTATGTAAACTTAATAGATCCATATATGGACTTAAGCAGGCTTCTAGGAGTTGGAACATCCGTTTTGAATCTGCAGTCAAAACGTTTGACTTTGAGCAGAATCCGGATGAGCCTTGTGTTTACAGGAAGAACAGTGGGGATAAGATCACCTTTTTGGTGTTGTACGTGGACGATATCCTACTCATTAGGAATGATGTAGGAATGTTGACTTCGGTCAAGGTATGGCTATCACAGTAGTTCTCCATGAAAGATATTGGAGAAGCTTCATACATACTGGGTCTTCGACTCTATAGAGATAGATCGAAGCGGATAATTGGATTATCCCAGGCTGCTTATATTGACAAAATTATCAAGAGGTACAGCATGGAGAACTCCAAGAAAGGAAACGTTCCTTTCAGGCACGGAGTCACTCTCTCCAAGAAGATGTCTCCCAAGACTTCTGAGGAGATTGAGAGCATGAGGGACGTTCCCTATGCCTCAGCCGTAGGGAGCATCATGTATGCCATGCTGTGCACTCGCCCGGACATTGCTCAGGCGGTGAGTGTGGTAAGCAGATTCCAGGCAAACCCAGGGCAGGAACATTGGACTGTTGTGAAGAACATACTCAAATACCTTCGAAGGACAAAAGAGTTTTGTCTGATATTCGATGGTAGTTCACTACAAGTTCTAGGGTATACCGATGCCGATTTCCAGTCGGATCCAGATGATAGAAAGTCTACATCTGGGTATGTTTTCACGATAGGATCGTGTGCTGTTTGCTGGAAAAGCAGCAAACAGGGGTCCACTGCAGACTCCACAACCGAGGCCGAGTACATTGCCGCAAGTGAAGCTGCCAAGGAAGCCGTGTGGATGAAGAAGTTCATACACAAATTGGGAGCGATTCCATCCAGCACATCTCCCATCCCGTTGTTGTGTGACAACAATGGAGCGATCGCCCAGGCTAAAGAGCCTCGGGCTCACTCGAAGTCAAAGCACATCGAGAGAAAGTACCATGTACTGCGGGAGATCGTTGGTAGAGGGGACGTCCTGATTCAGAAGGTAGCATCAGCGGATAATGTGGCAGACCCATTGACTAAGCCACTGACACAGAAGGTGTTTGAGAAACACGTGGAAAGTATGGGACTCCGGCTTGTACCAGATTGGACCTAAGTGCAAGTGGGAGCTGTTAGATAGTTTTTGTATGCCCTTAGCTTCAATCTGATTTGATGTGCTTTTATTATTTAGTGGAAATAAATAAAGTGCATGTTTGATTCATGTTGTTTGGTTTAATTCTGTGTAAAACCCTAAAACTGGACATTTATAGAGACTCGTGTTAGTTTTAAATGTTCACAGCCGTTGGATAAATCTGGGGAGATTTATCCTGCCAAGGCTGATACTGGTGTGCCACCAAGTGTTGGGATGGCCTGTCTCAGCCACCAGGGTAAGACCCGAGGCACATGCAGTGTGGGATTACTTGAATCCTTGAACCGGACCAGATTTCCAGTATTGCCCTGGACCTTGGAGATAGATGGGCAAAAACTGGAAAGTTACACATGACCCCTAAACTCGCTTATGACACTTCACTAGGTGTTGGATCAAGCTGCCTTTGATATGCCATTCAGTGAGATCCTTAGCGGGGATCAAAACCTAGGTATTTTGGGGCAGTT
This sequence comes from Nelumbo lutea, assembly GCF_056320005.1. Taxonomy (NCBI): domain Eukaryota; kingdom Viridiplantae; phylum Streptophyta; class Magnoliopsida; order Proteales; family Nelumbonaceae; genus Nelumbo; species Nelumbo lutea. The sequence continues at coordinate 107,032,160 of NC_142685.1, forward strand.
TGAGAATTCATCTGAGTGGGTGATCATAGTGACAGAATCAGCCACTTTGTCGGACAAAGGGTAATGATCGGGAATGCACTCTCTCTGATGGAAACCAAACTGCCGGCAGTTGATTTCAATCGTTGGAATTTTGTTTTGCAAAATTAATATATTTATATATATGTACGGTTTCAAATTGTTTGCAAATGGTTTTAATTCCCGGGATCCATGTGAGAGGAGAGTGCGGCACTATTCCTTGCAGCCGAGGGAGAGGTCCTCTCTTGTCGAGCAGTGCTTGATCATTAAGGGCTGAGAGGTTAAGTGTAAGACCATTGAGGATAATACCTGATGGGCTAATCTTGCACCTGCTCACAGTCCCTGGGTTTTTATAAGATGGCTTGGCCCAGGGACCACTTAATGTAAGTGTTGGGCCCATAGGGTCCATATGATGGACTCAAGGGGTTCATTGAGTTTTTCAGTGAATTCGGCTGGGCCTTGTATTAAAAGCTGGGCCAAACCCATGTGGCTGGTGTGTAGATCAATGCTTGGGCCCCATGCCATACAAAGAAGCCCAACTGGGCAGCAGATTGGAATGTAATTAGACACTGAACACTTAATGGGCCAGAAGCCCATTTCGAGGTGGGCTGATATGATCACCCATCCTTGGGGCGAATCTGAGATTAATGTTAGTAAAAGGATTGGACATTTAGCCTTATCCACTCTTGGAGACCAAATTCAAATTAGATTTGAATCTGGTAACCTCCTGATAAGATCAGGAGTAAGCTAACTTTATCTGCAGATAGGATTAAGATTATCCCCTATCCAAATACTGATTTGGATTGGGATAACTCCTAATTAGGAGGATTCTTAATCAAGAAGAAAGGAGGAGAAACCCTAACCAAGAAAGAGAAATATCAGATTTCGAACCACCTTGAAGAGATATAGGATATCTCCTGCGAATTGAGATAGGATCTCATTCATACTCCAGAAAAGAAAAAGGCAGTTCAGCCTTTTCGCCTTTAGAGTTCTCCTCCTGCCGCCGCCATCTGTTTTTTGCAAGATTAGATCTTTGCAGAAAAAGAAAGTCAAGAAATCTGTTCTTGACATTAGTCTTGCAACAAAGACTAAAAGGATTCAGTGTTTAGTGTTTCCAGAGGATTCTTGTGAAGGATCCAGTGTGTAGGACGCACCCTGCTGGTTCTGTTCCATCCACAGCTGTGTCATCTTCAGCAGGAACGGATTTTGGAGCATTCTTTGGGCGTGAACACCAATTTTGGGAGATACTGCTTCTCCGGATCAGGTATATTCCTCCCATTTATCTTTTGGTACAGATCTGGTTTGATTATGGTTCAAGTAGGATCCTTGAATATTGTATTCTAAATTTAGGGAATATGATTCCCAGTTGGGAGAAGGTAGGAAATTTTTGAAATTCACCCACCCATTCCGCAACTTTTATGGCATCCATTAGATGGATCCTACCATTCTTTCACTCCATGTGTGGTTGTGATGTTATGTGGGTAGACATGGGCAGAGTTTGTATGGATAGGAGATCTGGAATCCCCAAGGGCACTGAGGTGGTCTTGCTAGCATAAGATTTGAGGAGATTGTTAGGGCGACATGGACAGGGTGGTTCTTGAGCTGAGTTCGGCTTTAGTCAGCGCAAGTCCATGCTCACACAAATATGGAGATATTGCTAATGCAAGGCTGTAAAGGCTGTTGGAATCGACGTTGCACTAACTGAAGCTGGTCTCAAGAGTTGGTGGTATGTGTCTGGTTTTCATAGGTGCTCAATTCTCGACATATTTGGATCACATGAATGCTATATATAGACTCTTGCCCAATGATTTGGTAGATCAAATAAAGGCAAATTCATATTCTGAACCAAGAGATAGAACACAAAGTAGTTTGGGGAGGTACCCCTAAGGGAATCCTAACCCCTAAATCCACGTACATATCTCTTGACTCACAAAGAGAAGTGGACACTAATGTGTTGATGGCCATCAAATGCATTGATAAAATCAAATGCCTGTAAAAAATTAAGGTGTTCCAATGGCTATTATTAGAACATAGTTCAACAGTTCAACCTTACCATTATTTTTTGGGCTTGTGAAATAGGCTTATCAATTGACTTGAACAAGCCACACTACTGAAACCAGAAGTGGTGTGGGCGATTAATGCAGTATGTTGGTGATATGGAGTGTTTGGCTTTTCGGAAGCATTTGCATTTTTAAGAGTGAAATTCACAATGATGCTTTCTTTGTTGTCTAAACTAAACAGGTTGGTGACAGAGTAGAAGGAAATAGCGGTGAAGGAACAATTAATAGTGCTCCATTCCGAAGTCTCAAGTCAAGGAAAGCCTTTTTGGAAGCCGCCAAAGCCTAAGTCTCTATAAAAATCATTGTTAGTGGTGCTTTTGTCAGCCAAGGGAAGGCTGCTTTTGGTGTTGTAGCTGGACTCAGTCAGGGTGATTGTGTAGTCTGTTCGCTTAGGCACGCTCTATGCAATGGTTTAGAGGTTTCAAAGATTAAGCCTTGAGGCGTGAGAGAAAGCGTTTAAGGCAAGGTGGACAGATTTTGTCTCAAGGCTTAAGTCTAATAGCTTTGATTTGAGGCTTAAGCCTTTGTAAGAATGAGGCATAAGCCTCAAGCCTCAAAGGCGTAAGCCTCAAGTATTAACATTATTTAGTTAATACTTATGGGCCAAATAAAAATAAAAAATAAAAATGAAAAACCATAAGGCAAATTGAGTTCTATTAAACTCTTAGTCTTTTAGCCTAAGAGAGTCCAAAGCAAAAAAAGGGCCAATCAAGCCAATCAAGTTATTTGTTTCTCTTGGATAAATCAAGTGGAATTTTTTCTTAATATTCTAATTTAACATTCCAAGCTTGTTGTTTTTCTCATTTCTTTTCTTAATGTATTTATTTTTCTTTTTATTGATTTTTTTTCATAGGTCAAATCAACTAAATTGTTTCTTTTCTTCCCAACTGTTGGATGACCATAAATCTAATGTCCACTATATAGATGATTCTTCATATGAATAATTTCATAAGATTGCATTTTAAAACATAAAACGTAGAATGCTTATAATTGTTAGATGATTAATTATTATTTTATTTAATGTTTAAAATTAAAACGTATTGCTTATAAACTTCTATTTTATGGATATTTGTACCCTCTATCATTCTAACATGGTATATTACATGTTATTTTTATAATTTATGAACTTTAATTAATTTTTTCTTAACTTTCAGGCTTACACTCACAACACCTTTAGGCTTAAGCCTTTCCTTCTTGGGACATTCATTATACCTCAACTACACCTTTAGCCTTTTGAAACCTTGGTTGGAGGAGAGGTTAACATTGTAACCCATAGACTAGCAAAACAAGGTCTTGTGGCTTCTGGTGCTTTTGTTTACAACACCCCTACCTAGCCCTTGCCCTTTCTTTCAGAGGATTTGCATACTTGGAACTCTTTTGCTAGTAGCTTTCTTTTGGGTCATTTACTAAAACACTCCCTATAGTTTCATGGATTTACTAAAACCTATCATATAGTTTACATTTTACTAAAACACCCCTTATAGTTTGCAATGGATTTTTTTAATCGACCTTCCATTAGATGATAGTGGAAAATGACAGTTTTGACCCTAATGTCCATTTGAATAAATTTAATCAAGAGAAAATTGAAATGAAAATGCCACTTTTACCCCTAATAAAACACAAGCAACCTCTCTGTTGGCTCTATTTGGTCAATTTGTTTTTCGTCCAAAAAAGTGTTAGGAATTTTTTTAAGTAAACAATAATGGGCCCAATGGCTAAACAAGCACTCCTTAATGAAATGTCTATCAAATAAATAAGTTGCATTTTATAAGGGGTGTTTTGGTAAAATGAATAAGGTAGGTTGAAATAAATTCATGAAACTATAAAGGGTATTCTAGTAAATGGCCCCTTTCTTGTTTAGTTTGCTAGCTTCTTGTTGGTAGAGAAGTCAATAGTTTAGCCTCAACTTTTTTTCTAATTTATTCTTATTTTTTAAATAGAGATTTCAGATTTCCACCTTCTTCTAAAAAACAACAAAATTTAATTTTTTAGTCCACATGTAAAAATTCCGTTAAGTTTATTAAATAAAGACGTGGAAGTTTTTTATTGGAGGGTTTAAAAATTTTCATAGAGATGAGAATTCAATTCAGAATTCCCACTAACCTCTTCCTCCTCTCTTCTCTACTAAGCCACCTAAATCAGACCACTGTCCCTATCCATTTGTCAATACATTTAACCGGTCCAACCTCCCAACAAAGGTCTAACAAAGGTTAACCCTTTTTTAACTTTTAATTTTTTTAAATAACTAAACTATTTTTTATGCATTAATCTTTTGGGAAAATAGATCCCTACTTTCACCACATAAGACATTCTTTCTTCCTTATTGGAAACCTGCATACCAGATCTAGAGAATAAAGCTTAATAGATTCGGTGAACAAAGAGAGAGAGCTTATTCCTTTCTATAGAAACAAAGTGAGTCTTTTTTAACTGAATGAAACATTTTGTTTCCACTTTAAGAAGCAATAAGATCAATTATAGTTTAATATTCTTTTACGGCACAAGGGATAAAACAGTCTAAGAAATATTGTTTTGGGGTTGTGGATTTTGGCATCTAGTACATGTCTTGATTCTTGACATGAATCCACCGAATACTGAATTATAGTATTAACAATTATAAATGGATCTGCATATTTTGTTAATTTATAGCCGTATGAGATGCTTGGTTTGTTTATTCTTCTTTTTTATTCGGTTCTAGGTTCTGAATTTTCTATGTTTGACGGCGATTGCTATTATATAAATCTGTACTATCAAAATGCTTGGCCTAGCCGAATGATGGCCATGTGATGTTTCTAGACATATCCTAAATTTGAGAAATTCCCAAGCAACAGCTGAATGTATATGTAATTATACATGAAAAAGAACTATAAGAATCCATGGTTTTCAAAACCAGATCAGACCGGATGGTCGGACGGGAAAAAACAGTAATTGGTCATCTGACCAATTCCATTTCACTCCAGAATCGTCTTTTAGCAAAAAAAAAAAACTGTCGATTTGGTCAGTAAATCGCTGACCCGGGTGTTCAAACCGTTCAATGATTTTTGGCTGTTTTTTTGTCAAAATAGTCATCTATTCGGTTCAAATAGTAAGACAGGTTGACTCGAGAACCAGACCCTTAAACGATTTGTTGTCCAGTTTGATTCTAAAAACCTTGGAGGACCCCCTTAACAACAGAGAAAAAAGAAAAATGAAACTTGGGCATTGCTGGTGATTCTTTTAACTCTTACTTAGTCCTTAGCTCTACTTAGGGCTATCATTGGTACCTGAAAATCCAAGCCCCGATCTGGTATATCGTCTGATTATCTTGAATTCGGATGATGTATATATTTAATTGGATCAGATTCAGATGATACAATCTACATTCAATTAATAATCAGATCGATTCAGATTCGGATTTGATCCCATCCGATTCGATTAAATTCCGAATTCGATTATAATATAACATTTATTAATTTTAATATATAAATTTTATATAATTATATTTAAAATTATAAAAAATATATTTTATATATTATATTATATTATATCTGAACTTTTATATATATAATAAATTGTGTATTATATTTATATTAATTTATTATTTATAAAGATTAAAAATAAATAAATTTTCATCATTTATAATATTTTAGAAAATTTGTAGCAGATTAAATCCAAATCCAAATCCAGTCGATTTTCAAACTGGATTCATATATATGCTATAGTAATCGGATCGGATGCAGATTTTGTTGCATCAGATCTGAGTTCGATCCGATTACAGCCCTAGCTCTACTTTGAATTTTTCTAATTTATATTTGGGATGGTTTGTTGATAGGGTGTTTAATTCTTTTGAAGTGAAACATAATAATACTATGATCTTCCTTTCTATTCACTAGGTTTGGAATATTATAATCTTTCTTATTCTAATTCTTTATGGGTTACGCTCTCAATTTGACCTTTTGCTTTAATGACCTTAGAACATGTGAACGAGAAGAGGGAGGATCTTGGAAGAGTAGTGAATGGTGAGATCACTTGGTTGATGCACCACATGAGTTGTGCTTGAATTAGGGCAAAAACATGGAATCTAACTTTGAACCATCCAAATTCTACATGTCAGTTGCAAAATAGGCCCAAGTGGAATCACAAATATATTGCTTTTCCTAAGCTCTATTTATCTCAACTTTTTTCCTTTTATTCATTCAAATATGTTAAACTAGTCCTTATCAAGTATGAGCCTTATTATATTCATCCTTACAGTCCACTCAATATTTTAAAGGAACCATCATGATCTAAGGCACTACTGGTCCCTATATTTGAGGCAAGCACACTAAGACTATAGGCCAAAAATAAATGCTTTTGTTGGGCTTCAATTGAATGAATTCAATTGGGAATGCCCTTTCTAAAAATAAATTCTTAAATGTATTGATAGATGACAGGGACAAGTGGCAAAGGTTGAACAGGTTAAATGTAGGGAAAGGTAAGTAGATTTCTGATTTCCACAATAGTCCACCAGTGATTCGGTGGATTAGTATCAATTCCAAGCTGGAAACCATTGATCTGACAGAATTGGCACCTACTCCAATAATACTGACAGTGACAGTATTATTGGAAACCATTGATCTGATCATACCCCAGTTGCCGGAGTTCATTCATTACCTTCACTCCCATCCCCATGGCGCCATCCAAGCAAGTGAAGGTGATGGAGTTGTGCAAAGTCGCTCCACCACCTGGTTCAGTCGCTCCGGCATCCCTTCCTCCCACCTTCTTTGATCTATTCTTTTTACCGTTGCCACCTCCCCAGCTCCTCTACTTCTACGAATTCCCCCATCCACTTACTCAATTCACATATGCTCTCCTTCCCCGCATCAAACACTCGCTCTCCCTCACCCTCCGGCACTTCTACCAATTAGCCGGAAGCCTGTCATGGCCGCTGGGTTCTCCCGAGCCCATGCTCCACTATGTGGAAGGCAACGCAGTCTCGTTAACTATCGCCGAGTCCGACGACGATTTCCACCGTCTCTCCGGCAACCAGGTGAGAGATGCAAATGAATCACATCCTCTTGTCCCTCAGTTGTCAGTAACTGGACCGGTCGTCCCGCTGCTGGAATTGCAAGCCACCGTTTTCCCAAATTCCGGTATATGCTTTGGAATCGCTTTGCACCATTCAGTTGCTGACGCTAAAACAATTATCCATTTTATGAAGTCGTGGGCTTCAATCTGTAAGCTAGGAGAGGCATCTTTGCCAACTGAATCTCTCCCAATCTATGACAGGACACTGATCAAGGACCCAAAAGGCATCGAGAAGATATTCTTGAGCCAGCTAGTAAAATTCTTCCACTCTGAGACCGATTCTCATGAGTCAGGAGAAAGAAGACTAAAAGTGGTGGATTTTATGAGCCCACCCAAGGTAGTCCGAGCCACGTTCCAGCTGAATGGAGACAATGTTGCAAGGCTAAGGGGAAGGATCTGGGCAATGCGCAAGAAGCAGGAGCAACTACCACAACCTCGACTGTCGACCTTCACGGTGGTCTGCGCTTATACTTGGGTTTGCTTGGTTCAGGCGGGGAATGAAAGGTTTCGTTTTTTGATTAACGTGGACTGTAGATCTCGTCTCGATCCTCCACTTCCTGCAACCTACTTCGGTAACTGTATAGGAACCAGGATAGTGAATGCAGAGAGGGCTGATCTACTAAGACACGATGCGCTTGCTATAGCTGCAACTCTGATTGATGAGACTACTAAACGGCTGGAGAATGGAGTTTTGGATGATGCAGAGCTCTGGCTTTCACGTTTGTTATCTGCAGGGAGCAGCGCCCCCAAGATTGCAGTTGCTGGGTCAAATCGGTTGGGCTTTTACGAAGCAGATTTCGGATGGGGGAGACCTAAGAAGGTGGAGTTGACATCCAATGACAGAACAGGAGCCATTTTTATCACAGAGAATCCCAATGGAGAAGGTGGGGCAGAGATCAGTTTGACGCTCAAAAAGGGGGAAATGGATGCCTTTGCTTCTGTTTTCGTTAATGGTCTTAGGGCTACGGGTACTGAATTTAACCCCTCTAGACTTTGAAGCTTGCAAATGAGTTTGTTTTCTGTGCGATGACATGGATTTATATGTTACTTTCTCATGATGTATATATTATATACTATTTTCCAATTTAAATAAATCGAATCTCTGTCCACTAAATAGACCCTTCCTAAGCATCACAAATTCCCAAGTGTTTGATATGTTAACTCAAGTTTGTCTTCCATACTTTGGTTCGGCGAAGCTGCATTGGTTTCGTTAAGCTATAGCTGGCTCTGCTTGCCAACTCCGGATTTGCCATTCACGTTAAGCGACAGCCAGCCGGACATGGTTTTTGTTTTTAGATTTTTTTTTTTTTTCTTTTTGACAGAGAAGAGAAGGCCATGTTTGGTTAAAATTGAGCTCTAATAAATTATTGTTTGAATGAGTTTGTCACATCTAATCTAATCTAATATGTATTATGGTAAGGTGTTAAGTTACCATTCAGAGATATGGCATTTTCATTTTTATAGAAACATAGACACATGGCTTTTTTCTGAGAAATTGTTAAAACCCACAACCCACCAGCACTATTCAGATACGTAGCCTTTTTATATGACTTTGGATCTCCTGTGCACGAGAACTCTCCCCACGTCTACTCATAATATATACTACCCCTGTGAATTGGAAACATCTCCCCCTTATAATACTATATAGGAGGATATGATATTCTCCATGTGTGGCTACGATGTTAAAATCCATAGTCCACTACTACGTTACAACCCCCACCATTCAAACATGTGGCCTCTCATTTTTTCTGAAAAGTTAGACATGTGTCATTTTCTAATAAATTAATGTTAAATCTCACAACCCACTACCACCATTCAAACACATGGCATCTTATTAATTCAAGAAATAGGATTTAAAACATTAATAATTTTACTCCTAAACATTCTCGGTAGACAGTTATTTATTAACTTAACACATGTTTATTCATAATCTAATAAATACAAATGGTGGGACCCATTAAAACATTACCATAAACTCACTTTGTTTTTAAATGAATTTTTTCCAAAAAGAAAATACTTTATAGTTACAATCTTGATTTAACTTTTAGGAAGCAACCTAATTTAACATAATAAATAACTCAAAATAGATTTATTAGATAAATAATAAATACCAAATAAGGTGGGTTATTGTTTACCAATAAGATCTCATTTAATGTCTTAAATCAAATTAAAAAAATATAAATTAATAGTGGATTTCAAATAAAATAGGCCAGAATAGATTGTCAATTACAAAGATGCAAGACCCATATTAGTTTTTCTTTAATTTAATTTTTGATAAGTACTAAATAGTAAACTTCAACCTAAATTATAAACACATTTAGTTACCCCGTACTTAGTACAGGGTCATTCTCTAGTGTCTATTAAAAAGAGTCCACATGTCAAGATATTAGATAGTACCTTTGAATGATGGGATGAGAGTTGGAGGTGGTTAGTGGGTAAGTAAAATCGGAGGAGTAAAAGTAGGACTAGGGGTGCAACTTTTCCGGTTTAGAATTGGAATTTTGTCAAAATTTCAATAGGCCTAACCCAAAACCCAAGCCTGAAACATTGTAAACTGTTAACTCGGACCAACTGACTTGCACCCCTAAATAGGACAAATTAAGTGGGACACGTTGTTAGTGATGTATAGAGATTAATTTGATTTTCTATAATTGTATGTGAAACACATCTATAATAATTGTGTTAGTGCATGGCTGAGTTTAATGTTTAATGCCTTATTTGTAGGGGAGTTAGTTAGTTCAGGGAGTCATGGTAATATGAGATTTGAGAGTTAATCGGAGTCTATATGTAAGTATTGTTTTGAGTATATGAATTAAAGAAATTTACCTTTGGTATTTTATTGGAGGTCTCTCGTCTCCCTCGAAGTACATGAAATTAAATACTAAACTTCGAACTAACCACCTTCAAATCTTATCCCTTTATTCAAAGTTACTACCTAATATCTTAACAAGTGGACTCCCTTTAATAGACATGTGACTGAGCTCTGACCCAAAAATTAATTCTTTTTGGAGCTAAATTTTTTAACTTTTAAGAATAAATTCTAGAATGAATTTCGAGCCTAAGATAAATTAGGTCTTGTTGTCATTGTGTTTGGCGTACTTAGAATCTCATTTCCAGACCAAAATTTTATTACCCTAACCAGTTAGCATGAGAATTGACCCTAGTTAGTGATTCCTCATTTCCTGACTATAGTTCAGCCAATATATCAAGTGACTATAGCTCTAAACCGTGGTGAAACCGCCACTAGCTCCTGCTGTATAGTAACATCACTCATTGTCAGAAAAAAAAATCATAAAAATTAATATATAGGGTAAATTGTTGTAATCTCCATCATTTCCCCTAAACTATATGATATAATTGTAAGTGGATCTCCTTTATTAAAATCCTCTGACAAGAGGTACAAAAATGTCCAAAATATTCATGAGTATTATTGAGACTGGTTTCTTTATTAATAAACAAAAATAATTAAAGTTGCAGTTTTTTTGGGATAAGTAGGCTGTATATCCCCTCAGAAATTTGAAATTACAGCCACCTCCTAGTCTATTAGTAGCCCCCCCCCCCCCCAATCCTTATAAACTGCATCCTACCCATAGATTTGGCATCAATCCATGGTCAGAATTCAGTCCACCCCTAGAAATCTTAGCTCCACCCTAGGGGTGGATTGAACGGTTAAAACCCCTTTTTTCAGTTAAAATGTACTAGCTTTACCTTTGAATCGTTGATATGAATGACAAGTTTGAAAAATAAATCAATTTTTGAAAAGATATTGGAATGGTTTGGGCTAGCAATTTGAAAAGAAAATTTGGGAAATAAATATTTTCATCAAAAGTAATTACATAGATATTTTGGAGATTTTCATGCATCTTTTTAGAGAATTCTAACAAAGAGGGTCTACTTGAAACCATGTTAGAAAGTCTATATGAGGTAATTACAATCACCAAACTTCAAAAAAGTTTCAGCAACTAAAAACTTTAAGGGAGGTTTCAACAATTCACCTTAATATATATTTTAATAATAGCTAGCTAGGTTATGGCATGTTTGTTTAGCCATAGGGAAACATTGTAAAGAGACAAGATTGTGTGATTAAGATATGGGGTGTTTGAATTGGACAAGGTTAAGATATGTATGAGAGACTTTAATTGAACCAAAGTGATAGAGGAGCCTTCTACGCTTAGGAATGGCTGTATGGTAGCTCTTTCTAGTAGGATATATATGACCCAATCTTAATACAATCCAATTAAAATAGATTGTACTAGTCCAGTATAATGAATTGGGTTGGTCCGGTCCGAATTTAATGGTTCAAAATAATTAGTAGATTAAACTTGGGGTGCAACTCAGGTTGGGTCCAATGAGTCCAAACTCCAAATCAATGATTAAAGTATTAGTATCGGATATCGTATTGGACAATTCGAATACAAATACGGATACAGATACACTTTGGAAACGCATGGATATGGACGAAAAATATGAAAATGAATGGATATACTAGGAAAATACATATAAATTTCATAAATACAATAATATCATTAAATTTAAGATCAAAATAATCACAAATAGTATATAAATACATACGAAATGTATATTTTAGTGATATATATATGAAGAAATATATTATAATTAATATATCAGGATCACATATATCATATAATTTTATTTATAATGCATCAATCATGAGTCCAAGGCACTAAACATATGGACTTATTATATTTTAATTATTATATAAATTATTTTATTTTTATTTTTATTTTTTTAACTTTTTAACATTAAAAAAGTCAACTAATATTAAATTCTTAAATACAAATTAATATATTAATTAATAATTTATAAAAATCTAATCTTAACTTTTAAAGTATATAAAATTTGTTAAAATTTATAATATACATATCATATAAAAATTCATACTTTTTAATTACTAAAACAATTATTCCTTTATTAATATTTTATTTATATAATTTTTCTAATATGAAAAATAATTTTTTGAGATAAATGTAGATTAATGGATTTGATAAATTCAATTTAATGTTATAGTCTTAAATATTTTATAAACAATAATTTTCTTTTGTATAAGTAATAAATATGTTGTTATTACTTATTGATATAAATTGAAATATTATTTATAATTGGTAAAAATTTATAATAATTTTAATATGCATATCATTTGCAAATTTATAAATTTTAAGGATTAAAGTAGTTATTCTAATCTTAATATTTTATTTTTATAATTTTCTTGATATTAAAAATCATCTTTTTAAATAAACATGGATTTGATAGATTATTTATTGTATTAGTTTATAAAATACTGTTTTTGAATACTATTCTTTTGAAATTTTAGTTAGAGTCTTTTTTTTTCTTTTTTTGGTAATAGAGATTGACAAAATCGCATTTAGAGAGAAGTTAATGAAGTCTATTTTATTTTACTTTTTGTCACAAGGATAAACATGGATTAGTGGCTTGTAAGTGCATTTAAGGTGCAAGCTTTGGGTGCGCTTAGTGACCAGAGTTTGAATCATTGGGGCTGCAATTTTTTGTAAAGAAACACTGTTTATCGATGCGTGTCTGCCAATACAATGTGATACAGACCGATACAGATTTGTATCACTACGATACATATGACTCACGGGAAGAATATCCCGTACCATCTCTTAACTTGCTTGGTTGGGTCTAATTAAATTCCACCATATCTTAATTTGCGTCAAATCTCTACTAATTTCTTTCTTCCACCCAAAGTCACTTTTCCTCTGAAAAAAAAGTCTTTCACATTTCTTTGAATTCTCTCAATGGCGACATGACATTCATTGAATTAAAAGTTTTTCTCTACTAATTTTTGTTTTAGGCTTAGTGTGGAAGGAGTACAAATACAAATATATAGAGTGCAAATCCCTATATTCTGTATTATTTTGTATGTATTTGCATTTGTATTCTTTCCAAACTTAGCCTTAATAGTTAATATTAGGAATGGCAATGAGGTAGGTTTGGTGCATGTTCGGGGCAGGGACCATATTCCCGATCCTCAATCCTCACTTTGAAACAAATCCTTGTTCTTGACCCTGATCCTAGACGGGGATAAAAATGACCCTCCATCACCGATTCCCGCTAGATACAGTATCCATAAATTTTAAACTAAAATTATTTTTAAAAATGGATTTACTTAAAATATGGGATATTTTTAAATATAAAATTATTTTAAATATATTTTGATATAAATAATATCATAAATAATATTATATATATTCAATACATATAATCTGGGTCGAGGAGGGGCAAGGTAGGGAATTCATTCCCCATCCTCGATTGGATATCACTATCAATCCTCATCCCCACCAAGACAATCTCCATCCTTGACCCCATTGGGTTGGGGAATTGATCTAAGTATCTAATGGGGATAGAGAAATTGCCATCCCTAGTTACTTTGAGATGATCAAGCAAGAACCAGATGAAAACTAATCTGTATAATATATTAATGTAACCTTATCACAGAGGAGTGAACATTTTGAAAGTAAACCAAAATTCAATGAAGAAAAACAAGAGCCGTGTCTCACAATTCACAAATGCATTATACGATTTAGGCTGTGTTTTGTATCATTATTTTTTCTACACAAAACATTTTGGGTTGATCGATATAAATTGGCATACAACTGTTATTTGAGGCTGTTTGTAGTTGAAATAGGCATCGCTTAAGAGGAGGGTCTGTCTTGAGAGGTTGTTGATAGCCAAAAACATCAAATTGGTGTTTGTTGCTTGGGGTGAAGTAAAATTATTTGGTTTATAGTTTTATATATATATAATCTTTGTCTCATCATTTTCAATTAGAGGAGGGTCTGTAGTCTACATCCACCGCTTTTTATTTTTAGGTAAATATCTCCCTTTTGTTCCTTTTCCATAGATAGTTCTATATCCTCCACCCAATTTCCCTTCAACCTTCCTCGTTTTGGATAATTGAAAATGATAAGATTTCACTTACTAAGAAAGGAATGCAGTAGATAAAACATAGACAAAACGTGGGAAGTGAGATTTCACCCTTTCATTTGTAGAATCTTAACTGTTATTGATAAAAAAAAAAATTAAAAACAATGCAGACATAATGTTGGGATTGAATTAGGAGTCTCCGTTCAGTATATCTTCTTTGTATATATCTTCTTATCCTTATCTTGTATAGTTCAGATAGGAAAGATAGGTTTGAGTCCCTATAAATTTAGGAGATTCGATGGTTGTATTCATATATATATCTGAATTCTCAATGAATAAACAGACAAGAGAGAATCAACCAAAAAAGTTCTGGTTTTACATGGTATCAGAGCCAATCTTTCATCCAACGCTGCTGCCGCGTAATCAGCACAATTATCAGATGGAGCGGGTCCCACAAATCCCACTTTCGACGGCAATCAAGCCTCCTTGGGTTGGTCTAGGTTTCGTCGTTTCCATATACTCTCATGACCGAACGATTCATCCAGGTCATCAGTGACCCACGTTTCGGATCTCAAATCCGATGCAAACCTCTTCAACCCTGCAAGTCACGGAGGTGGTGGCTCTGTCTCTGACGCTGTTGCACTGGCTGGAGACTTAAACGGGATCGATGAGACACTCTCTTGTGTTGGTGAGAATATTGGTTGCTCACCCAAATCCCTATTTTCTCCCATTTTGATTTTGGTATTACAGGAGTTGTTGCTACGGTCTTCTCGGCCTTCTCCGCAGAATGTCAACGGTTTCTCCCGCCGGCAAAGGACAAACTTTCAGTTCGGCACTCCGTTTTCTGTAGAGTTCGATCTTCGCCTTCATCCTACCAAGGCTGCAACCGACGGTTCCATTATGAGTTGTGTTTTTCGCAGAGTTCTTCGGTCTTCTTCTCTTTCTACAGAAGTTTCGTTTGGATGAAACTGTTGATCGGACAACCTTCCTAACAAGGGCTCAAGTCTCCGGCGAGTCAACGTTCTACGGAAGATCCAGAGATCGGTTTTTTTATCGTTTGTGGCGATTCTGCCACCGATCGTGGGATTTCAGACACAATAGTCGGCATGGCTAAAAAAAGAGAAAAAGAGCAAGGCGGCGGTCAATTGACAAGGAACGTGATCTCGCCCTACCTTCTATCAACCAATGACAATCCAGGTAGCATTATCACATAGATCCAACTTAGAGGTGACAACTATGATGAATGGGCTCGAGCAATAAGAACGGCGTTGTGAGCCAAGAAGAAATTCGGCTTCATCGATGGATCGGTGAAACAACCTTCGGACGATTCGGCGGAATTGGAAGATTAGTGGATGGTGAATTCCATGCTTGTGTCATGGATTCTAAATACGATTGAACCGAATTTGCGTTCAACCGTAACGTACACTGAGGTTGCGAAGATGCTCTGGGACGACATAAAAGAGCGATTCTCTGTTGGTAATGGACCATGAGTTCAACAACTCAAATCAGAGCTGGTGAATTGCAAACAAATAGGTATGACGAATCTGAATTACTATGGCAAACTCAAGACAATTGGGGAGGAATTGGGAAATTATGAGCAATATCCCACTTGTCAATGTGGTAAGTACAGCTGTGACATAAGCAAGGCATGGGATAAGAAGCGAGATGAAGAGAAACTTCATCAATTTTTTATGGGGCTAGACGACACGGTCTATGGAGGTGTGCGTTCGCATATACTAAGTATAGAACCCTTGCCAAGTTTGAATCGAGCCTATGCCATAGTGATTCAAGAGGAGCAAGTTCAAACCATGACTCGCACAAAGGAAGAGAAGACTGAAGTTGTAGCCTTCGCAGCCCACGCAGGGAAGAGGCAATGCGAAGGCAAAGACAAGAACGTGGTATGTACTCACTACAACAAGGCATGGCCACGTTGTAGGGTCTTGTTTCCAACTAATCGGCTACCCCAAATGGTGGGGTGATCGGCCAAAAAATAATGCCCGTGGAATAGGCCGAGGGTGTGGTGGACAGAAACAAGGAGCAGGGCCAAGAGAAAAAGGTCATGGCGGCCAAGTCAAGGCCAATATAGCCAAAGCCTCTGCACAAAGCAATGCGTCTCAAGGAGAACCAATGGATGCAGCCAAGACTGGGTTAAATGGACTAAATAGTGAGCAATGGAACAAGTTACTCAACCTTTTGAACACATAGAAAGAGGGGAGTCAACGACTAAGTGGTAAGCAAAAATTGTCATAATGGGTAATAGACACAGGGGCCTCTCATCATATGATAGGAAGCCTCGAGTCGATGAGAGACATAAAGAATGTCATTTTGTGCTCTGTCGGGCTACCAGACGGGAAAGCGACAATAGCATAGAAAGAAGGCACAGCTACACTAGACGATCATCTAAAACTGACTAGTGTTTTATATGTGCCTAATTTGAATTGCAATTTACTTTTTGTATCACAATTGATTAAGGAATCGAATTGTATTGTCTAGTTCACTAATAAATTTTGTGTGATATAGGACCACACTATGAGGATACTGATTGGAGCGGGTGAGCAACGAGAGGGGCTCTATTATTTCTGGAGCATTGCATCAATAAGAGCAATAAAGACTACAGAGAGTAGGACGTGTGATATTTGGCATCAAAGGTTAGGGCATCCTTCTTATAGAACTATTAAATTGTTGCCTTTTTATTAGTACTAAGAATAATAATGATGATAGTATTAAGGGTTGTGATGTATGCTTTCGAGCTAAACAATGTCGAGAAGAGTTTGTTTCTAGAAATAATAAGGCATCCGATATTTTTGAGTTAATTCATTGTGATTTGTGGGATCCTTATAGAATTGCAGCTTCTTGTGGTGCTCATTATTTCTTGACCATAGTAGACGATTTTTCTAGAGATGTTTGGATATATCTTCTGGTTGGTAAGACGGAAGTGGGACGAGTTCTTTGAAATTTTTTTGCTATGGTTCAAAGGCAATTTAACAAACCAGTAAAGGTGATCCGTACTGATAATGGGACTGAATTTATTCATCAAACCACTTGTGTCGGGACCTCTCAACAAAATGGGAGGGTTGAACGCAAGCACCGCCACATACTCAATGTTGCCTGAGCCCTACGCTTTCGAGCCAGCTTGCCTATTGATTTTTTGGGGAATGTGTCCTGACCGCATGTTATTTGATCAATCGGACACCATCCATTCTGTTGAAGGGAAAGACTCCCTATGAAATGTTATTTGGGCGACCTCCTTCTTATGATAACGTGCGAGTTTTTGGTTGCTTAGCATATACGCACAATCATGGACATGGAGGGGATAAATTTGTCAGTCAAAGCAGACGAAGTGTTTTTGTTGGGTATTCTTTTGGAAAGAAATGATGGAGCTTGTATGATTTAGAGTCCGGCATGTTCTTTGCATCAAGAGATGCTATTTTTTTAGAGCATGTTCTTTGCATCAACGTAAGTATGCTTTGGATATTATCTCTGAACTTGGATTACTTGGTGTAAAACCTGCTCCTGTTCCTCTAGAGCAGAATCACAATCTCACCTTGACAGATGGGCCTCTCTTATCCGATCCTGAGCGATACAGGCGCTTGGTGGACAGGCTTATTTATCTCTCAAAAACCCTTCTAGAGTTGTCTTATTGTGTGCATGTTCTATCATAATTCATGCAGCAACCGCAAGAAAGTCATTGGGAGGCTGCATTGCAGGTGGTGTGCTACTTGAAAGGAAATCCTGGTCAAGGAATTCTCTTGCGTTCAAATTGTTACTTACAGTTATATGCATTGTGTGATTCAGACTGGGCAAGCTATCCTTTGTCCTGATGTTCTCTGTCTGGATGGTTTATTCTACTTGGGAAATCGCCTATTTCCTAAAAAACTAAGAAATAACACACTATGGCTCGTTCTTCAGCGGAAGCAGAGTATCATTCTATGGCCACTACCACATGTGAATTGAAATGGCTAAAGGGATTACTATTGGCTCTTGGAGTTACGCATTCAACCCTAATGCGATTATATTGTGATAATCAGGAAGTCTTGCATATTGCAGCAAACCTAGTGTTTCATGAGCGTATGAAACATATTGAAGTTGAATGTCATTTTGTACGTGATGAGATTCAAAATGGTTGCATTCATCCTGCTTATGTGTCGATTACCGTTCAACTGGCTGACATTTTTACAAAGGCATTGGGTCGCAAAGAATTTGAGTATTTTCTCTGCAAGTTGGGCATTCACAATCTGCATGCTCCAACTTAAGGGGGGTGTTGGGATTGAATTAGGAGTCTCCGTTCGATATATCTTCTTATCCTTGTCTTGTATAGTTCAGATAGGAAAGATAGGTTTGAGTCCCTATAAACTTAGGAGATTCGATGGCTGTATATATATATATATATATATATATATATATATATATATGAATTCTCAATGAATAAACAGACAAGAGAGAATCAACCAGAAAAGCTTTGGTTTTATACATAAGAACTAGTAAGTTTGAAATGTATCGATTATATTTTTTCTTTTTAGAAACAAATACAGTAGACAAAAGGATGGATTTATCTAGCCGAAAGTCTGTCTGTTGCTAGAAGAAGAGAAAGGCAGAGTTGAGTGCTTACCGACGGTTAAATCTTGTTGCCAGTTGATTGCACGTTGTCAAAGCTTGGTGAAACAATGAAGAATACCATTGGTGGTCTATAGAAAGGAAGATAATAAGATTTGAGATGAATAACAATGTTTCAAGGAAAAGGAGAAGGGATGCTTACTGGAGGTTGAATCTTGTTTCTAGTTGAATAAAAGCCGTCGGAGCTTAGTCAAACAATGAGGACACCTCCAATGGTCTTGTGTGCTTGAACTAGGGCTTGGGTGACGGTTGAACCAGTTGACAAATTAAACGGATTATTTAACATTATTTAGAGTAACGGAATAGAGAGGCAGAGAGTAGAAGAAGCACACCTCCAATTGGAGGGTTCACGCACCCGTGAACGTAAGGGTCTACTGAATCGAGACTTATTTTATAGTCATGGGCTTCAATTTGCAAGCTAAGAGAGGCATCTTTGCCATCTAAATCTCTCCCAATCTATGATAGGACTCTGATCAAGGACCCAAATGGTGTTGAGATGGCATTCTTGAGCCATCTAGTAAAATTCCTCCATTCTGAGACCAATTCTCAGTCAAGAGAAAGAAGAGTTACAAAAGACCGTTTTATGAACGTAGTCCGAGCCACGTTACAAGCCACGTTACAGTTAAATGGAGCCAATATTGCAAGGTTAAGAGGGTGTTTGGTACTATGGGTATTTATTCAATAAACATTACCATATAGGTGCCACTTCAGTAGTTTCTCTCTCATGCTCTTCCGTATGCATCGAGAATAGTAAAAGGTGACTTCAGTTTCTCTACACGCTTGCCGCTTGGGGAAATTATTTTTTAAAGCTTCCCCTAATGGTTAATCGGTTTTTCACTGTTATGCTGATGTGGTGTCTAATGGCACCTAGTTGTCATAAACGGTTATAATTATTACGTACCTTTCTCATTTTTGCAAAAAAATAAAGTACAAACGTTGAATGAAAAAACATAAACGGAACCAAACACATACTAAGTGTTTGAGATTAATACGGTTTCCTCAGAAAATGGTGCTACATCAGCGCCACATCACATCTTAGAAATGGGAAAAGGTGTGGTATGAGAAAATACCAATCCTAATTTTTTATTGTTGATAGTAAGGTGTGTTGATGTGGATTTAAAAAAGCTTACATGGCAGCAACAACAATAATATCAAATAAAAAAGCTAAGAAACTAGAAAAATAACAAGCTTAAACAATACCATTTTCTGAGAAAATAGGTCTCAGAAAATGGTATGGATCCCAAACACCACCTAAGTGAAAGGATCTGGTCAATGCGCTAGAAGGAGCAACCTAGGTTTGCTTAGTTCAGGCGGGGAATAAAAGATTTCATTTCTTGATTAACGTGGGCTGTAGATCTCGTCTCGATCCTCCACTTCTTGCAACCTACTTTGGTAACTACATTGGAACTAGGATGGTGAATGCAGAGAGGGCAGAACTACTAAAACACTGATATGAAGCAATAAAGAAGAGAAGAGAAAAAAATATTTCTTCATTTTATGTTTCAACTAGGTTACAACCCTTATTCATAATAGGGTAGGGATACAAGGTCGGCTAGTTTAAGTTAGAATACAAGGAGGATAGGTACACCAACTTTTGATAGGACTGTCTCTCCTAGAATTAAGGAAATAACATTATCTCTCCTTAATTCTAGGATAGTAATGTCGATAGAATACTAACATCCCCCCTCAAACTCAAGATGGTAATGTGTCAGTCATCTGGAGTTTGCCAACTAGAGCACGGAAGCGAAGAGGAGGGTGAGCTTTGGTAAATATATCGGCAGATTGATCCTGGGAAGAGACAGGAACAAGGCGAATAGTACCCTCGAGCACATGATGACGAATAAAGTGACAATCAGTCTCAATGTGTTTAGTGCACTCATGGAAGACATCGTTGTGGGCAATCTGTATGGCGCTACGATTGTCACAATAAAGTGAGGTTGCAGATGAATGAGCAAGTCCCATGTCATGGAGTAACCATCGTAATCATAACAGCTCTGAGGTAGTGTTAGCAAGAAATCGATATTCAGCTTCAGTACTAGAATGGGAGACAACTGTTTGCTTCTTACTACGCCAAGATATAAGAGAATCTCCAAGAAAGAATTCATTTCAAACTATTTGCTAATAAAAGTCTTAAGAGCGGAAATGCCCTACAAATCATCGCCAATAATGATCATGTCATCCACATAAAGGAGGAGAAGTACACAACCTTGAGAGGTCTTATGGATGAACAAGGTATGATCATAGGTGCTAGATTTAAAACCAAACTGACAAACAATAGTGCTGAATTTGGAGAACCATGCTTGAGGTGTCTGCTTAAGTCCATATAGAGCCTTACAAAGACGACAAACCTGATTAGGGAGATGATCATAACCAGGAGGGGGCTGCATATAAATCTCTTCAGAAAGATCGTCATTGAGGAAAGCATTCTTAACATCCATCTGAAATAGCTGCTAGTGATTCGCTGCAGCAATTGCAATAAGACTGCGAACAGAGGTGAGATAAGCAACTGGGGCAAAAGTCTCCTCATAATCAATGTCATACTCCTGTGTGAACCCTTTAGCTACCAATCTAGCTTTATACCTCTCAACGGAACCATCTGCCCGGGTCTTGATTTTGTAGACCCATTTACAACCAATCACGGATTTATCTAGAGGCAGGTCAACTAAGTCCCAAGTGTGAGTGCTTGTAAGAGCTTGAATTCTGTCTGCCATTGCTTTCTGCCATAGAGGGTCAGTACTAGCCTTGCAATAGGTGCAAGGCTTGTATAAAGATACAATGGTAGAATAACAATGAAGGGCTCAAAAGAACGGAAGGTTTAGTGACCCTACCAGAACGACGGAATGGAGCATCAGAACGGTCAGAGTTGAACTCGTCAGGAGCAATCAAGGGCTCAAAAGAGGGTAGGGTTGGAGGATCCACAACCAAGGTAGATGAAGTCGAAGAGGTTGCAGGTTGTGCAGTACTGTTAGAGCTATCAGAAGAAGAAGTAGTCGAACCTGTAGGCAAATCATTAGAAAAAAGCGAAATAGTAGGATTAGTAAAAAATGTGAAGGTGTCGTGGTAACTCGAAATGGGGAGAGACTTGAGAACATTTTGTGTTCCCAAAAGGTAACATGATGAGATATGCGAAGTCGTTGGGAAAGAGGATCCCAACACCGATATCCTTTATGTTCAATACCATACCCGAAAAAACAACATAGACGTGTTTTTTGTTCCAACTTGGTATGTTCAAGAGATTGTAATAGAACAAAACAATCACAACCAAACACACGAAGAGATTGGTTATCAGGGCAATGGCCATACAAACGTTCATAAGGAGAAATGTGACCAATAACAGGAGAGGGAATGCGGTTGATGGTATAAACCATAGTGAGGGCTCCTTCCCCCCAAAATCGTTCAGGACAAGAGGAAGAGATTAAAAGAGCTCGAACAATATCAAGAATATGCCTATATTTTCGTTATGCACGTCCATTTTGTTGAGAGGTATCGGGATAAGACCTACGAATGATAGTCCCATTTTGTGAAACAAATTGGATAAGGGTAGAATCTCAATATTCCATGGCATTATCAATGCAAAAAAATTTGATGATAGAGGAAAAATGAGTTTTGATCATGGTGGCAAATTGAATATAAATCGCAGGTAGTTCAGATTTATTACGCATGAGATAAATCCATGTATATCGAGAGAAGTCATCAATGAAAATCACAAAATAACACGAACCACCCATAGTATTATGAGGCGAAAGTCCCTAAATATCAGAATGAATAAGATCAAAAGGTGCAGAAGAAATAGAATCACTTGCATTAAAAGGCAAAGCATGATATTTTGAAAGATGACATAAAACATAATCAAAATAGGTTGTTTTAACAGGACCCAAACACCCATTAGAAATTAAAGATCCTAACCTAGAGGTAGAAATGTGACCAAGACGAGCATGCCAGACACTAGAAGTGACAGCAGCAGCAAGGGATGGTAATTGGAGAGATGATAGCTCAAACAGTCTCCCAACCTTACGGCCTGTCCCAATGATCTTCCCTGTCCGTGGATCCTGCACAATACAACCACGACTTGATAAATGTATTTCAAAACCAAGTTCGCATAATTGTCCAACAGATATAAGATTTAGAGATAATTGATGTACCAAAAAGGTGTTAGGAAGTGATAAACGAGGTGTTGAAATAGTTCCTACACTTTTGACAGTTAAGGTGGAACTATCAGCAGTATGAACAATTGGTGCAATAGAGGGATGTGACTTGGAAGTAAAGAGGGATGAATTGGATGTCATATGATGGCAACAGGCAGAATCAAAATACCATGATAAGGTAGTACTTGGAATGATGGACAAGACTGAATCAGAAGTCATACCAGAAGTAGGTTGTAGCTAGTGAAGAAGGGCTTGGAGTTCTCGAAGAGAAAATTTTGAAGAGGTGTTATCAGAAGAATCATCTGCGGCAGTAGTTACAGTAAAACTCGAAGCCTGAGAACCCACGGACGAGGACTTCTGTTCATACGCATTTTTGGCTTGCAATCGGCGGCACTCGAAGATAGTATGACCAGTCTTTTTGTAGTAATTGCAGAAAGTCCGTTTTGAAGATTTAGAGGAAGTTGAAGAAGCAGTAGATGTACCCGAAGTAGCAAGAACGGCATCAGTAGATAATAAGGATCGCTCATCTCGAAGTGTTTTTAGTCGGGTTTCTTCAGAGAGCAAATCTTTGATTACAACGTCAAGGGAAGGCATTGGGCTACAATGAAGTAGAATACCACTAATAGATTCATACTCATCCCTGAGAGTCATCGGAAGATGCCAAACATGTTGGCGATCGCAAAGCTTAGAATAAGTAATGGCTGTAGAGATACTATCCCATTCAAGTTCACACTGTGCTAACTGATCCTAAAGAACATGTAATTCAGAGACATAACTATGAATGGTTTGTTCAGGTTGCTGCTTTATACGGTGAAGACGCCTATAGAACTGAAACTGTTGTACATCACCAGAAATAGAATAACGAGCTTGTAAGAAATCCCGTACCTTTTTAGGAGAGTTATATCTGCAAAATCATAACTTGATGCTTGCAATACAAGTATTGCAAAACCAGGTCAATATTTGATGATTTTTTCCGTCCCATCTTTCTACGGGTTCAGCAAACTTATCTTCTGTTTCATCAGCAACTTTAGTAAGTTTAGGAATCTCACCAGTCACATCGCCATAGGAATCGTCCCTTGAGAAAACTGCACATCTCTTAGGACCATAAATCAAAATTTGAGTCATCGAAGATAGCAGTGATATGATGATAAATATGTTGAGCAGCTTCAAATGAATCCATGAGGAGAGACACAACTTTGCAGCAACAAGAATCAGGGAAAACCTAATACTGACAAGCTTTTGTAGAGAGGAGCTCTTAACAAGTATCTGGAGGAGAAAATCTTTCCTTAGTTGCAAAGAAAAGCTGCAAGGAAAAGCTTTTATGTGCACACCAATGTTCAGAGGAGGGAACACTTCCTTAGAATTTCGACTCTGCGATCAGTCTACGAGGCTCTCCCTGTCAATGTCAAAGAGAATTCCAGGCTTCCTTGCTACCTTCAGTCGTTCTCTTCAACCGACATCCTCTCTAGTTGTTGGATCCTATTGAAGACGAGCACCATCCCAAGCCTCAGCCAGTATGGATCTTCGGCATTGAGACTGGAATATCGGGAAAAAACCGTTCAACGAGTTGAGAGCTGGTAAGGCTTGCGGCAGCTATCAGTTGTAGCCAATAGAGTAACAGATTAGAATAGAGATTGACAACCGCAAACCAGATGGATTGGCAAGGACAAAAGCTCTTGGAACAGCTGATGCAGATCTTGCTCGTCTTATTTGCCACGGTGGCTTTTGTCACTGGTTACCTCATGGGTTCATTCCAGATTATGTTGTTCATCTATGCAGCTAGAGTCATCCTAACCACTTTGATTACGGAGCGCTGTCAGTTGAAAAAAAGTTAGCAGGCTGGGATTTCTGTGGGAACACGTCCTGAGAAATGAAATCGAGATCCCTGACTTCGTGTATGATCACGACAAGGAGCTGGAGTACTGTCCGATGATGGATTACGGGTTGGAGAGTGATCACCCGAGACTGTACAGTGCACGGACGATTGATTCTCTGGTTTCTATGGGCTCTGATACCATGATACAAAGCAATAAAGAAGACAAGAGAAAATAATATTTCTTCATTCTATGTTTCAACCAGGTTACAGCCCTTATTTATAATAGGGCAGGGATACAAGGTCGGCTTTAAGTTAGAATACAAGGAGGATAGGTACACCAACTTTTGATAGAATTATCTCTCCTTAATTCTAGGATAGTAATGTCGATAGAATACTAACAGACACGATGCGCTTGCTATAGCTGCGACATTGATTGATGAGGTTACTGGACCGCTGGAGAGTGGAGTTTTGGATGATAGAGATCTGGATTTCACGTTTGTTATCTGCAGGGAGCAGCAACCTCAAGATTGTAGTTGTTGGGTCAAACCGGTTGGGTTTTTACGATGCTGATTGAGTCAACATCTGTTATGTTTGTGCCTTCAACTTTTTGTGGTGACCCGCTTTATGAATACACTTCAAATTAATTTGAAAAAGACAAAATTTTATAGGGGACAACTACGGATACATATGATGCAGAATTCTGAATTCCAGCCCCCCTACTATTAGCCCTCTCCCCCCTATAAACCACATTCTACCCGTGAATTTGGCATCAATTCACGATTAGGATGCATTCCCCTTGTACTTTGGGGCTATAAAATTCTAGTATAGGCTGAATGGTCATTCTCCCAATTTTATAGTGCTTTGTTGTGAAAGCGTACCATGGCACTATGGACCCAATCTATATTCATCTTATAGGTTCGAATCAAATACAAAGAGTTATGTATTTTGGGGGTTTTTTCTCTTTTACATGGAGTGAGCAAAAAAATCAAAAAATCAATTAACCGAACCAGTCGGTTTGGTTTCAGTTAACCAATATAGAAAACCGGTGGTTAACCAAATCGACCGGTATACATATATTTTATATATATTCGTGTATATTATATATATTTTATATTTTTTATATATTATAAATTAATAAATATGCATTATATATAAATATATATTTATAACATATTATACATTATTTATTATTTAAAATAATATTTTTTATAAATATATAATTTTTTATTATATATTTTATAATATATATTGTAAAAACTAAAAAAGCGAAAAACAATGAACCGAACGATGGTTAACCAAACTAATCAATTGGTTAACCGACTGGCTTCGGTTTGGTTTTGGTTACTAGTTTTCTAAAAATCGGTAGTACCGGTTTGGTTCCAAAAAATATCCCATAGTTCAGTTAACCGAACCATGAGCACCTCTACTTGTGTGAGACAAGTGAGACATTGGGTTCATTTGGGGCTTAGTTTTTTTTTCTTTGTGAAGGCATAACTCTGTATTTCTTCTCCATTGCAAACTTCATAGTGGATTTTTGTTCCTCCTTCGTCCGTGGACATAGGCTATAAGCTGAATTACGTAAATCCATGTGTGTTCTTTGTGCTTGTTTCTCTTTATCTCTGCTTTTACTTTCAACTAGTGAATGACCCCGTACTAAGTACTGGGAAGTTATATATATATATATATATATATATATATATATATATATATGAATAAACATTAATGATTTTTATCACTATTTTTTATTACTATTTATAAGCTACCAATTTTTAAGACATTCATACAGTCTACGGGTCCATATAAATTGACCCATAAATGTCAAACCCGTAAAATTATACGGGTCATTAAATTCAACTTGAACCGTTTATTACTTTAATTTAACAATTATTATTATTATTATTATTATTATTATTATTATTTTAGTATTTAATTTTAAATTTTTGTTATATAGTAATAATAAAAACCAAATTTATAATTATTTAAATATTTACTTGTAATAAATTTTTCCAATCGAGTATAATTATTATATAATAGATTTGTTAATTCATATTTTGCATTTAAGAATAAACATTGATGATTTGGCTTAACAATTTTAATGACTATTAATAAAAATTGTTTCTTATTTAAGGTTTAATGACTATATTTGGTAATTATTATGGGGCATGCTTTGAATAAACATTAATGATAACTGATGATTGTTATTTCATTTTTTATTATTTACTTAATTAAGTACTTGATGATTGTTATTATTATTATTAATTATTTCTGTAAATAATTGATTGTTATTAACATTTACTTAATCTAGTAATTTTCAGCAAGTAATTATTTGATTTAAGTTGAATTATTTCATTTTTTTAATTATTTATAATAGACATTTAGGGTAGGCTCTTTATTTGATTTAAGAGACTTACCATGCTTTATCTAGACAATGGCCCCATACTAAGGGGCAACTACGGTATCATTTAATTTGAAATTTACTATTTAACAACAAAAAATTGATGTCCTGTTGAGCAACTCGCCCCCAAAAAAGTATCGATAACTTTGAAATCATTAATCTATTTATAAAATAGTAATATTAGATGGATGTTCACAACAATATCACCAACACTGCTTAATATTTAGGGATATATGAATGGATAAAAAGCATTTAAATGATATCCATTTAAAGAGGCAAAGAAGGAAGAAAATCACTCAAACAATTGCTAAGAAAAACAATCCATGCCAAACAACATTTGCAGATGCATCCATCCTCTGAAGTTAGAGATGAAAAATATATTACTACAATCAAATCATCATCATGTACGGCTACAATCAACTGATAATATAATCAGGACTCCAAAGCCCACCCAACAGAAGAAACACGAAAGAAAGGAGAATAATGGAACCATCCCGAGTATGGAAGTCACCTCCAAGTTAGGTGGCAACACTTCTTTTGGTCAATCATGCTTATGGATTTTAAGTCTAATCTCCCCACGGTGCACATAGCCTTGCTATAATTTATCTTTAGGAAAAATGTAGGGAAACTTGTACATAACCTAATGGTATGTTTGAATTATGGGAATTGGGAGATAGAAATAGGAAATGTAGGTTGAAATTATAATTTTGTGCTTGTTGATGTGTCAAATTCAAGTCAATTAGAATACTCATAGATTTTTAGTTCATTCATTTAGTGGTAATTTGAATATTTTTTTATTCCATGTCTTTATTGAGTAATATAGATTAATAATATATTAATAATTATGAAATCAATAAACTATTATTTACTAATATTATATTCTTATTATGTATGTGCTGATTTGAAATACGTAATATTAAATTATTATTATTATTTATTTTTATTTTTATTTTTATTATGAAGTAATTATTTTTTTATAATTACGAATTTTAGTTAATTCCTGAAATAGTAATTGCTTTTATAATTCTTTTAGTTTAACAATAATGAATAATTGAAAGTTTATAATTTAACTTTCACTAAATGAATATTTATTGGATAATAATAATAATAGTATTAATTATAATTACTCATAATAATAATAATAATAACAGTAGCAATAATAATAATGTAAATAAGTAACACTAATTATATATTTATAAAATAGTTAATATGCATCAATATAAATATAAAATGACTATATCCCAATTAATAATTAACATTATTAAAATACTTATTATTTATTATTAATTAATCATCATTCTGAAGTAATTATTATCATTTTTCTAATTAAGGATAAGTAATTATAATCAGTAATTAATTTTTATCAAAAATCATTACTATTAGTAATAATTAATTATAATTATTGATAATAATAATATAATTATATTAATTAATATAAGTATTAATTATAATTATTGATAACAATAATATAATTAATTATTTCATATAAATGTATGAATAATAATTTCTTATAATAATTATAATATAAATAGCTAACAATAAATATTTATTTTCAAAATAATTAATATGAGTTAATATAAATATAAAATGATTATTTCCGATTTTTTAATTACCATTATGAAAATCATTATTAATTATCATTCCGAATTAATAATGAGAAAATTATTAGTAATTATTTAATATTAGTAATTAAGTATTAGCAGTAATTATTATAAGAAATTATTATCAATTATTAATTATTATTAGTAAGTTATTATTATTAGTAATTAATTATAATTATTATTAGTACCCCTATCTTTCAAAAAGTTGGCTCACAATCATCATTATCATCAATGACAACAACTTGACAAATACATAATTTGATAAAAAGGTAAATATCATTAATTTATTTTTTTTTTATCTTTTGGAAAACTGAATAAGATAAAAATAAAGCGGTTAGCATTGCAAATGAAAAATTATTTGGATTTTTACAAAAACATTATTGAATATAAAAAACCAATTATTCAAAAATAAGGTTGTTAAATCAAAGAGTAATTAAAATTACTCAGTAAATAATAAATTTTACGAAATTCAAATTAATAATTAATTATCTGTCCAAAATAAAACGTGTAATTTCAGCTAATAGCTTTAAGTAATTAAATTTTTTTAATAATTGTCAATATTATTAATAGATTAACATTATATTCATAATTATGAATTCAGTAATATTAAAGTATTACTACTACTACTACTACTACTACTACTACTACTACTACTACTACTACTACTCTCACCCCCGCTGATTCTTCCCACGTTTCCCTATCCTAGCGGCCGATACATCAAATCTCGTTGGGGATGGTGGACCCCCTGGGGGTTCCCGTACCGAAACGTTGTCGGGTCTGCATCAACGTGACTTTTCTTTCTTTTGCGCGTCTCGACGGTCAAATCTCGATGGCTGGTGGCGTGGGTCCCGCTTTTTTCCTTTTTAGGTGGGTGAAGTTTTTTTTTTGACTTTTCCGTACGTTATTATTATTATTATTATTATTATTATTATTATTATTACATTTATTAAGTAATTAATTTGTTATAATTATGATTTTTAGTTAATTCATAAAATAATATTTGCTTTTATAATTCTTTAAGTTTAACAATATTGAATAATTGAAAGTTTTATAATTTAACTTTCACTAACTGAAGTATTTATTGGAGAGTAATAATAGTATTAATTATAATTACTTGTAAAAATAATAATGTAAATAATTAAAACTAATTATATATTTATAAAATACTTAATATGAATTAATATTAATATAAAATGATTATATCCCAATTAATAATTAACATTATTAAAATTCTTATTAATTATCATTAATTAATTAACAATCTAAAGTAATAATTATCATCATTAGCATTAGTAATAATTATTTATAATTTTTGATAGTAATATAATTATAATAATTAATATAATATTATTAAAATTATTTATTTCATATAAATGTATGAATTATAATTTCGGATAATAATTATAATATAAACAATTAACATTAAATGTTTATTTTTAAAATAATTAGTATGAGTTAAATTAATGTATTTATTAATTAACAGTAATATAAATAACAGTAATCATTTTTAAATAAATAACCTTATATTTAATAATTAACAGTAATTAACATTAAATTTAATAATTACAGTATTTTTAAATAATTAACATTATTGATTAAAAACCATAATTATTTAACAGTAATTAAGAGTAAATAACTACTCTATTTAACAGTAAAAAACGAAATCAGTTTAATTAGGAGATCAAACCGAAAACCTGTTATCAGTAATTAAAAGCATTAACAGTAATTATATTTAAATTGGTCTTAAATTTAACAGTAATAAACTATAAAGATAGTATTAATTAACAACAATTAACAGTAATTCAATTGTAAAGAAACTATTTTTAAATTGAAATTAGCAGTAATTATAAATATAGTATTTAAGCAAAACGTAATTAACAGTATAATGAAAAATACATCTAATATTTATGATAATTACAGTATTTAAATAAATTAATGTAAATACATTAAAAATAAAGTATTTATTAATTCATAGTAATATAATTAACAGAAATTAATTATAAAGTGTAATAAATTACATTTAACAGCATTTATTAACAAAAATAAATATTAATTAGTTATAGTAATTATAGTAATATTCATTCAATGAATTCACATTTGCTAGCCATAGTTACTTATATTAATTACAATGAAATAATATTAATATGATAATAATTAATTATAGTAATTATACTATTTGTGTACTATTTTAAGCATAACATTGTCAATTACAATAGGTAAATTATTTATAATATTTTAATTGCTGATATCAGTATTTTCGGCAATTAATTTTAATTAACTAAATTTTTTTCTTATGATATTTTAATAAAAATCAGTATTATTAAAATATTATTAATATTATACTAATTATAAAATCAGAAATAATTATAAGATTAAATTCATAATTTTAATAGTAATAGTAATAATAATAATTATGTTATTATTATTATTATGTAATTAATTTGTTGTAATTAAATATTTTATTTAATTAATGAAGTAATAATTATAAAGTAATAAATTTATTATAATTATTATTTTTTGTAAAATAATGAAATAAAAAATTATTTTATTTTTAATTAAGTTAACAATGTTGAATAATTGATAGTTTAATAATTTTCACTACATCAAATAATTAATGGAAAATAATAATACTATTAGTTATAATTACTGGTAATTATAGTACTAATAATTAACGTTACTTATATAATTATGTAATATTTATTATGAATTACTATAAATATTAAATGAATATATCCGAAATAACAATTGTCATTATTAAAATCGTTATTAATTATCGGTCAGAATTAATATGTATCAATATTATCAGTAATTAAATATTTTCAGTAATTAATTGTTGTTGTTAAGTATAAGTTATTAATTAGCAGTAATTAATGTAGCAAAACATTAAATTTTGGGTCACTTGGGAATGTAAATTGATATTAAAAGTTAATTATCAATTAAAAGTTAAATTTTGGGTCTCTTAGGAATGTAAACCGACTTGTTGTTTAACATTAGTTGTAATAGTTAATTATCAATTAATAATCTTAATTAATAAGAATATTAAATATTTATTATTATTTTTCATAAACTAAAATTATCTGATATGGGTTTAAATGAAATAAACCCGGGTTGAAACAAACCGGATCGGGATACTTCTGTAAAGTGAAACACTATACCCCGGGTCAACCCGACCCGAACCACTTAATCAATGGAGTCACCTTCTTAACCCGACCATAGTAGGTTGTCGGTCGATCGAGCAGCGAATTGAAAACTTAATTGGCTAGCCGTCGACTGGCCACAAATGGGTATCACCCATTTGAAAAAAAAAAAAGAAGCCAAGATTTGCATTCAAATAGAGAAGGGAAAAAAGTTGTGTACAAATGCCATGAATTTAAGTTAGACGTACTAAGTAGAGGTTCGATGAATATTGAATGTGTGTGTGATAAGCACTTAGTGGGGAATCCCTTTAATCTCCAAACACTTTGCCAAGAAAAGGTAAAAAAAAATGAAGAACAAAATAAACGCCTTCGACCGGCCACGTGCGACCTGGCGGTATGGCATAGGCACCGATTTGGCGGCCTGGCACAAATGCCGACCTGGCTGCCTAGCCCAAGTGCAATTTGGTGGCCTAACCCAGGCGTGACTTGGCGGCCTGGTATAGGCGTTGACCTAGCGACCTGCAAGATGTGTTCGCCAACGAATTCGATATGCATATCATAACACTCCCGCGATCCGGAGGGTGGTCAATGTGCATGGCAGTTGCTTCAGGGAATCTCGGACCACTTAGGCGACCTCTTGAAAATCTGGAATGCAGTGCGTGAAACCCACGCCAAACAATGCCTATAGAAAGGCACCAACCCCAATGGCATAGGGGGCAAGTAAGCATATTCCAGTTCTCATACTTTGTGGTTTTTAGCTCACAATCTACTATAAAAGTACTAACTTAAGCATCGGAGCGACTTTGCCGGGTTAGCCAACCCGGGTCCTCTGACATTGGTTTCTTGCAGGTCTCTAAAAAACTACGAAGCTCGACAATCAATCCAGCTCGCCACCAGGCAGCTCGTCACTTAATAGGCAGCTCTGCACTTTGGTCAGCTCGACACTCTGGTTAGCTCACCACCTAATATATAACTTGGCTCAGTCAGTTCAGCACCTAATCTGCCCAGCTCAACCCAGTCAGTTCAGCACCTAATCTGCCTAGCTCGACCCTTTCAGTTCGGCACCTAACCTGCCCAACTCGACTCAATCAGCTTGGCACCCAAACTACCCCCAACTTGGCCTAGTCAGTTCGGCATCCAAATCCTCATCCGACAAAAGTTCTCCACTTCGTCCTCTAAATCATTGGTCACTTGAAAGCATACCACGCAATACATAAATGTTATTTCAATCTTTGTACTTAACATAAAAAATTGATACTTCACTTCATCACCTTTTGAAATTCTGCTTTCATCCGACCAAACATAAATGACTCTATCCTATTAACACCACGCCATTGCGGCTGGCCATAAATGATCGCCGGTGGTGGGCAATCATTAAAACAAAGATTGAAATAGCATATACCTATATAAACGATTGAACAAACAGATATTGAAATAACTATTGAACAAACAGAGATTGAAATAACTATTTAACATATAGAGAAACAGAGATTGAAATAACTATTGAACAAATAGAGATAAACGATTGAACATTAAATAACTACTAAAACAATAATGAAAAAAAAGATAATACATTAATCGATTGAAAGCTTATTGAACCGAAAGATTAATCTGAAGATGAAAAGTAATCTCAATGTGAAAAAACGTCAAAACAGAAAAAGTGTATGAAAAAATAATAACCCAGCAAATGATAACTCCACTTTTCCAGTTGATGGAACATCAAAACAGGAAAAAACATGGTTTGGCTAGACACATTCCTGGGTACCTCTACCTACACAAACAATTTCCAATTATAAAGCAATATGATTTTACAAAATATTAAAAAAAAATCCGTACACAGCTTACTTGTATGGGAAGATTGTTTACAAAAGAACTATAGTGGTTATACATGAGCCAATGTGGTGATGGCATGTGGTTACTTGTTGCCAATTCCAAAGATAAGGAATGGTGTTTCGTGGACCATTTCCATCTGTACTGGATTGAATATTTTCTCCAAAAAAGTGTAGGAATGAGAAAACTTACCTCCTGCCGGTATGGTCGTCGGCGTCAAGCGGTGGGTCACCGAAGGGGTATAAAGCGGCGTCAGGGGGCTCCCACTCTGGTAGGTTCAGATCTGTGAATATTAGAAAACGAATGAGAAAAAACATTAAAAAAAAAAGATATGATAAAAATTTACATTACAGACTACTTACTTCTTGCCGGTATGGTCGTCGGCCGGCGGAACTCGACCGATGGGTGGACGGAGAAGAATGAGGGCGCCAAAGGTTTCAGGGTCAGGGTTCGAAGTGAATGGAGAAGAAACCCCCGTTTAGGCGCGCATGTTTCATTAACGGGGATGCTGAAAACGGCGTCAACCCCACTTGCACATGTCTCGCCTAGTGCGCGTGTTTCATGACACGCGTTGAGTTCCAATTGTGTGGGATGTATTTGGGGGGCAAATCTGTGGTGGGCAGATGCGAACCCTTAGTTCCGTGGACCAACGATCGGGGTGGGGCTGAGATCAGTTTGACACTCAAGAAGCACGAAATGGATCTCTTTGCTTTTATGTTCTTTAATGGTCTTGGCGCTGAAGATAATGCCTTCTACCTCTCTAGGCTTTAAAGCTTTGCAGTTGGCATTTGTAGTCCCTACCAAAGGATTCCTTATATTCTATTCCAGAAACCCAAAGAGTTCAAAAGCACCCAAATTAGCATTTGCTGGAGTTGATAGATAGATTAATCCTAGGTGAATATAGTAATCACTCTGTTTTGAGTGTATCTCATGTCAGGTGATTAACATGAGCTTGGTGTTTACCATAATATCAAGAGAGGAAGGATGATTGTATTTATATGTAATATTCAAGGGTTAGACATAGGTTCTCTCTCTCTTTATATCATACTAGCAGGACCCGTGCATTTGCACTGCATGGGGCACCCTTCCTTTTCCTTCCACTTCTAAGTCAAGACATTCTACTCTATCCCCACCCAGACCCTAGTGGCAAGGTGGGTTTGAGAAAAACCCCTATTTCCAGTCAGGATGGGGAATCTCCAAATTTTCTCCACCTAAGACAATCAACTAAATGAAATTATGAATGAAATTATGAGACCCTAGTATTATAAGAATATAAAGAAAACATAGAAATATTTAAAAAAGGGAGAATGGTAGATAAAGGCAACTTTTTGCCTTTAATATCAATAAAAATAATATTTTTATATATTAATTAAAATGAGATATC
This sequence comes from Nelumbo lutea, assembly GCF_056320005.1. Lineage (NCBI taxonomy): Eukaryota > Viridiplantae > Streptophyta > Magnoliopsida > Proteales > Nelumbonaceae > Nelumbo > Nelumbo lutea. The sequence continues at coordinate 107,067,106 of NC_142685.1, forward strand.
TTTTTTAGAAAAATATCAAAAAAGGGCAGTGGTGTTCGTCTTCCTCCTCTGCCTCTGTATTCATCCAAATGAATCATAAGATTTCAGCAAGTAATAACAAAAAATGCTCTGTGTCCCAGAAATTAAACTAGCAGCCATGTCCAAGTGTCCATCTCCAAGGACTCACATAACCTCTGGAGGTTCTATGACATAAGATTCTGGCCATTCCTTATGAATCCATTGTCCTTTCATTCCTCTTTCTTCTCTTGTTCGCCCATGTCGGTGGTGCAAAATGGGACATGAGCAGAGGACTCATCGCCACTCGATGCCGTCATGGCATTCCGCCCAAGCCTCACCGGGTTTTTCTCATGAGCGAAGGGTTCAATCTTTCTGAAATTGCTTCCGATACTAAACCTGGAAGACCCTTGATTGTCTTGCTCTGTGCAGACGAAGAGTTCGACTCCTCCTCCACGTCACGATGGAGACGCCCCACCACCAGATTGCTTTCTAAGACGTGAAGAGCGTTTTCGGTTATTATTTGACCGGAATCTTACTATCCATTTGCATGAATACAAAGGCAAGAGGAGGAAGACAAGCAACAATGTCACACTGCCCTTTCTTGATATTTTTCTAAAAAAGCTATCCTATTTAGATTAATATATAAAAATATTATTTTTTTATTGATTTTAAGGGCAAAAAGTTGCCCTTATCTATTAGAAACCTTTTTAAAAATCGATATTAAATCTATGGATATTTTATTACATTACATCATGTTCAGGGAATTATATGCAAACCCCATCCCCAATTGGGGTAATTTTAAATAGATTAATATCCTATTTTTTTAGTAATTATTTAGTTAATGTTAATAATGGATTATTATTTAAATAGTTTTGGAGATTTTTTTTCATAGATTATTTTTTTAATTTTTAATTACTTATTTAAAAATAATTATGGATTATTAGTTAATGAGTTTCCCTAAATTATTTGATAATTGTTAACTATAATTCTTGATTTTATAGAAATTAGTAAATTATGCTAATTAGTAATATCTTTTATCAATAAATTATTATTGCAAAAATTTAATGAAAAATTTTTAAATTTTAATGATTAATGTAAATTATGCAACATTGAATTTTGAACATTTATTAATAACAAAAATTAATTAAATAATGGATTGTTTATTAATTTTTAGTAGATTATTAAAGTATTCAATATTTGTTAAATAATTGATTGTTTCTGAAATAATTATTTCATAATTTTTGGTAGAATTTTTTCCAGAAATTTTTAATAATTTTCATAACTAGTGGATTATTTAACAATAGATTATTATTTAAGAATATATTATTTAACAATAATGGAATATTCCATGAATATATAGGAAACATCAAATTCCCCTAACTCCCCTCTCCTTGCTTGAAATCACATCTATAGATATAAATATTGTTTGATTTGGAAAACCAAATCTTAATAAATTATGACCCTATTTTTATGGGAAAACAGAGAGAATAGAGGGGAATTATAGATAGAAGTGAATGAAAGGATTAAACATACATTGAGATAATTAAGGAAATAAGTTAGGTTGTTATAGAAAGTGAGACAAGTGAGTTGCTGGGGAGAGAGAGAGAGAACCAATGCAAAGGAGAAGAATGAAGAGAGAGGGTGCTGAGATGACAAATTGGGAATGGTGAGAATGGGAAAAAGAGAAAGAGTCAAAGAGAATGCAGGGTTGGGGTAATGGAATAAGGAGCAGCAAAGTGACATATATTAATTTATGGATGCATAGTTGCATATGCATACTTGCATGAACAATGACTGCACAAATGCATGAGTATTTACATGCATAAATACATATTTATATGATATCTATAAATGCAAACATGAAATTAAGTTGGGTTCAGGTTTGGTTGGGTTGGTCAAGGCCTCAACCTTAAACCACCCAAAGTTAAGTCAGGTTTGTATTTTTCAACCCTAACTCTAATCCAAACTCCAACCCAACCCAACTCAACCCTACCATTTTGGGTAGGGTTTGAGGTAACTCGGCTCAAGTTGTAGCCTTTCCCATGATCTCAACCGAACGGAGATGTTTTTAAATTTTAAATTTCCAATTTAAAATCCCCTAAGGAACTTACAGTGGGGGGAGTTTTAATGTTTACCGCCTACCATATGAGCTCTTTCTAAGGGCGGTTGAAATTAGGATCGTCCCATATAGATCATGGCTGCTATTATGGGCAACAATCCAGATCCTACCCATTTGGTTTTTCTTTTTTATTTTTTGTTTTTTAATTCTAACAGTAGTAGAGGAATTGTTTTAGAGGGAGTGATGCTGGAGAGACAGCCAGGTGGTGGATCGACCGATTTTGCAGAAATCTATAACCTTCATCTGTTTAGATGGTGTCATGAAATTAGGTTTGGAATGGATGAGAAATGAACAATTAATGTAAACAAAAGCAAAAAGATTGGCAGCAGGAGTATTGTATGAAAACAATTTTCTATGGTATTTTCTTTGTATCATTTGATTTTATAATACGTACATGGATGATAAAAAAAGCGGTTATGATAGAAAATGAATGGTGTTTAGTAGAGAGAGGGACACACGAATCAATGTATCTGGTGCAAGGTTTTAAAATTAGACCGGATAGAGAATCATTATAGGAATTGATTCCTAAATCAAATGGTTTAATCGTTCAATTCAAATGAATAATATATTTTGATTTATAACAAAATAAAAAATAGCCAAAATTGTTATCTAGATTGATGATTCAAGTGTCTGGGTAAGCGGGTCACTAATTAAATCAATATTTTCGTGAAAAATAGTTTTAGGGTGAAATGGAAATCGGTTCCCAGATTTTCCAGTCCGACCATCGAGCCCAGTCAGATTTTAAAAACCATGGTCTAGAGATTCAATCCAACTGATGTATAATAATTTGTCTTTTATAATAAAGGCAAGGTTAAATAAGAGCCGAGATCCTTCCGGATTGAGTGTGTCTTGGAGATTCCGTTTCAGTATCCACCCAATACTTTGAGAGAGCTATCCGGAAATAAGATGTATACTTATCATCTCACCCGGTGAAAGTCTCTTCAAAGTATTTTTTTTTTCTTAATTTGAAGATAAATAAAAAATTATTAAAACTAAAAAGCAAGAAGTACAATACAAGCTAAATAACGCTCACAGAACTACATACTCTGCAACTTTTACATAAACTAAAACCTCATCCCCTACACCCAATAAAAATACAACAAAAAAGAAAAAGCAATAGTTGAACTGGAATCCTCTAACCACAGCAAGGAATCACAACCCAGCTTTGGACTGTCCATTCTTTCAACTTTGCCTTTTCCCCTATAGGATTTAAGCTGCATTTGACATTTTAAGGATTTATCTCAATTATACAGTTAAAAACTCGGTATTCACTGGGGGCATTGGACATTCGTTATTTTAAGGACTTATCTCCATTTGACATTCCTCTAAAACCTATTGGATTTAATCTCTAATGAGATTAAAATCTAACAATCCCCCACTTTGATTGATCAATTACATAGGCCTCTCTCGATTCAAATTAATATAATATAGTTATGCATATATAAGTTTTATAATTTAAACCTTTTATTAGTACAGATATCCTAGAGTCTTGTCAAAGTTATTGGTGATAAAACCTTAAACCAATTACACTCAAGACAAACCGGAGATACATATAAAAAATGTTCAATCTTTACATGAATTTCAAATTTTGCTTAGCATTGTTGCGACCTCGTGCTTCTTTCCTGGTTTCATGAACAATCCTGAAAGCAAACCCAAACTTTCAGGAAAAGTGACACCACTTCATTAAGAGTTTAAGTCAACCTCTCAATATAACGGACAACACTGTTTATATTGTGATGGGAAATTTCTCGAAGTCTACTAATAGTCACATTGTTGTAACTCGTTGTTACCCATTAAACCCAATGCTGATGTTTCCAGTTCAGGTCGGCTTACCATTACAAGTGACTAAGTAAAAGGTTTTAATTTCATCTCTTTAGTTGTCATTCTTACCAATTTTCTAGGAAAACCAATGGTTAGAGAATCAATCAAGTTTTTATTTGACATCACATAAATTATAGTGATGACTCCATCTTGAATCAGTTGCCTAACAAACTCATATGTTTGGACTTATCATTGTATGTACCATTATAGGCTCTTGACAGAATTGCTTCACTATCACAGTAATGGAAATTTGATGCATAGGACTAGGCCAAAGTTTTATATCCAATAATAAATTCCTAATACATTCAATCTTTTTTCCAACAGCTACCAAGACTATGAATTCAGATTTCATGGTCGAGTGAAATATACAAATTTGTTTCTTGGATGCCCAAGATATTGCATCCCCACCAAGGACGAAAATCCACCCAGAGGTGAAGTTGTTATCTTCATTACAGACAATCCAATTTGCATCAATGTACCCTTCTAGTATAGTTTGTTAATCACAAGAATTCTCCCAATTTTCTTCCAATGCTCTACATTGGGATTATATATAAATCAACTAAGTTTATTTACTGCAAATGCAATATCAAGTCTAATACAAAGTATATCATACATCAAACTTCCTACTGCACTAGCATATTCAAATTCGACAACAACAACAATCTAAACCCATCTTTGTTATGGATTGAATAATTAAAAAAAAAATGATTACCATGACAACAGTCTAATCCCTCTTCCCCAACAACAACATCGTCCTCTCTAACAATGTTTTTTCATATTAGCCTCTTCAAGAGGAAGAAAGGTTAGGGCATAAAGTGAATAATAATGCTCAATCATGGTGAAAAAAAGGGATTTAAACATGACTATTTTGGCCATTTCAAAATGATGCTTCTATTGCCTATCCAAACTCAAGGTATTTTTATCAATTCACATGTCATCTAAGCTTGATTAACGATTTTGGACTAAATTGATAGTTTTAAAGAGTTTATTAATGGCACATTTTGAAAAACCGATAGTAAAGTAAGAATAGTCTCAAGAAACTAATTTGCATTTAATATATAATAAAAAATAAAAAATTATGCATTGTATTTTGTGCGGAGACTATCCTGAACATTTTCAAATTCCAAAGCTCTAAAAAAATGGAGATCCCGGTTGCGAGTATGAATCTCCTACACTCGAAATATGTGGGCGGGGGTGCAATCATAACAAATGAACATCTTGTTGTGTTCAAAGTGTGGACCCCACTCACATGCGTGGAGTGAAGCCAAACGGTAAAACTTCTGTTAAATTAATATTTTATTTTTTAAAACATTTTAAGTGAACAAAAAGAAGTTGGACTCCAAACGAGAAAACCCTTTTTCAAGCATCAGCGAAGGGCGAGAAATCTATATAAAAGCACTCGTTTATGAGTTGCTTCCTAGAATCTTAATGGTGAAACCTTTTGATTTGTGCGATTAAATATTTCTTCAAATCTGGTTTTTCCTCTTCCATCTTCGATCAAGATCAAGAGCGGGATTTGGAGGTTTCAACATTCAAGACAAATCTGAGTCTTATTCTAGTTTCAGTCAAGACCGAGTTTTCTTCTTCCACCTTCGGTCAAGAGCAAGATTCAAATAACCAAGTCATAGGTTTTTCTTCATCTCGAACTTGAATCTTTCAAGATTAGCTCGAAGGAGGGTTTCATCATATGGAGTCCAGGATCGGTTCTCACTCCTTTTTTGTTTACTTTTACTCTTGTTTTTTTAAGTTAAAAAAATAAAATATTAATCTAATGGAAGTTTTACCATTTAGTCTCACTCCACGCATGTGGGTGGATCCACACTCTAAACACAAGACGTGTTCGTTTGTTATTGGAAGTTCACCCCTACCCACATACTTCGAGTGTAGGAGATCTGGACTCATCTACAACCAGTCTGAATGAGCTGGAGACAAAAATAATACATACCAGGCAGGGCTAGCTATCACGGTTGAACACACCAGTGTTCAATGTGGGCTCCATCTGGGCCCCATTTATACTAAATGTCGGCATGCTCAATCGTGATAAATAACCCAGCCCAGTGTGCAACATTTTGTCTCCAACTAATCAAGGCTTGGAAAAATTGGATTTAGAATAGGGGTTTAAGGCCCTGTTTGGCTTATAGAAATAGGGGCTTAGAATTGGAATCATAATGGGTTATATCAATTCCAACCGCTTAGTTGGGCAGAATCAGAATCCCATTCTCATTCCTATGGGGAATGGCATTTCCCCATTTGAGGGAATTGCCAATCCCTACCCCTCCCTTGGGAATGAAATCTCATTTCTACTAATTTGAATTCCTATTTCCATTTCTGTCTAAACCAAATAGATTATAGGAATAAACCATTTTGATTCTGATTCTGCTTTCAACTCCGACTACAAACCAAACATACCCCAAATAAACATCGAATGATTCAGTGTGCCTATGATATTTCATTTCCATATTTGTGTGTGTGAGTATATATATATATACACATATTTACACTCTACATATTTGTATTTGTACTCTTTCCAGACAAAGTCGTAGTGAAAAATAATAAGATGCATTTTTGTTACATGATGCGGTTGAATGGCTTTTATTAACCGAACCATGGGGGCATTTTTTGGAACCAAACCGGTTGTATCGGTATTTAGAAAACCGGTAACTGGAACTAAATCGAAGCTAGTCAGTTAATCGGTTGACCAGTTCGATTAACTATCGGTTTTCGGTTGTTTAGTTTTTACAATATATATTATAAACATATATATAAATATATAATAAAAATTTATAAATATATATAAAATACTGTATTTTAAATAATAAATAATATATTATAAGTATATATTTATATGATGCATATTTATTAATTTATGATATATAAAATATATATAATATACATAAGTATGTATAAAATATATAGAAATAAATGTATACCGGTCGGTTTGATTAATCATCAATTTTTTATATTGGTTAATCAAAACTGAATTGGTACCTTCGATTAACCGATTTTTCAGTTCAATTTCAGTCGGTTTTTTTGGTTGGTTCGATTTTTTTATTTTTGTTTGCTCACCCCTATTTTTTAACACGCCCCTTTCTGGGAAGTCTATTGGAATTACAATAAAAAGTACAGGTTTATCCATACCTTATGCTTAAGTTTAATTAATTATAATGGGGCCAACAAGAATAGAATATTAAACAATTTGTACAAACAGGTTCTAATATGTACCATTTCAAAGACCCATTCAACCTAGAAGCTTAAGTTGCACATTAGGAAATGTGAGGAATGGTTTATATTATTAACACGCCTGCTTGTAGGGAACTTTAATAGGCTTACAAGCACAATTCATACCTTATGCTGAAATGTAATTAATTATAATGGAGCAATAAGTATTGAATTAATAGTAAATTAATTAATTGGTCAAATAGGCTCTAATACCATTTCAAAAAGCGAGTTCGAGCTGATAGTTGAAACTATCAGGTGAGTTCCTTGAATGGGTTTTTGTTCTCTAACAATTAGTACCATGCAACATGGTTTTTGAAAATGGACCAGACCAATTGACCCAAGAACCAGTTTTGTTTAACCTTAAAACCACTAATTAATCCAGGTGATTAAACCGTTGACCTAGACAACAGGTTTGATCATTTTTTATTTTAATTATTATTTTAATTTTTAATTAAAAAGTACCATCCGTTCAAACTAGATGATCGAAGCGTTTAACCCGGGAATGATCCCCAAAAAAGTTTCGTGTCTGATTTAGTTTTTAAGACCATGCTTTGCAATCTACTTTTTAATGGTTCAAGTGTACCTCATCTGATGGAGAAATCGAGAAAGCAGCTTCCATGTTTCTCCAAGATTAATTTGGTGGTGCCACAAACATCAAATCTGTCAATTCGAATTGACATTGTCCTATACCAACAAATAATATAATATATAGGGTTCATTCTTTTTTAGATTTTAATATCGGTGAAAGTTAATCAATTGAATTTTGGTTCCCATTAACTAAGATATTCTTTTTTTTTTTCAGATTTATATAGATTTTATAGAATCACTTATAAGGATAATTGATAATCATCTCCAAATAAATAACTTTCCCACCCACGCAGGGACAAAATTACCAACACTTGGACCAATAAATAATTTTCCGAAAAATAAACGGAAGCCATAATGATTATCAAAATATTCCATCCGTGGAAAACGTGAATGGAGGATTTTAGCGTTAGTCATGGTGATTGGTGATTAAACGCCCATGATGGACACTCCTCAACAGGTCACGTTGTGACCAATTCTTAGCACGTGATGGTGCTGTCACGTAGAAATGGTGGGATTAATTGATGATCTTCACAAAGCATAATTAAATTACGATAATCCACTATGTTAATGGTGGGATTAATTGCTTCCACCAATATGGTTTGTTAGATTTCATTAATGCCATCCAAAATCGGTATTTTAAATATAGAACCCAATAAACAACTCCAGCATTAAATAAATAAATAAAGACGACGAAAATTAATAAAAAATTTGAAATAAATCTCTTGAATTTAAGGATGGTGGGTATAAAGCATACAACCTACAACCAAACCATGTTGGGACATCTAGCATTGCCAATACCCACTAGCATAGGTATAAAACTACACACAATTATCTTATTAACAAGCAATATTGGTGAGGACTCAGGAGGACCTGCTCTGATCGATTCCAATGTTGCTTGGCCATATGGATCACTCCAGATGCCAGTGCCACTGTTAAAATCTAGTTGTTTTCCCAGCAAACACCAGCAACGTGAGAGTCTCCTTTCAACTCCAGAAATAACCAATATTAGCTTGATGATGGTCTCTGTTGGAGAAAAGGGTATTCCTTTTGTTACAAGTAATTTCCTCCTATCTAGGAACTCCCCATGGGGGACCTTTCTCCATTAGTGATTAGGGATGGATGATAGCTTTGACTCTTAGAAAGGATTGAGGTCGGGGATAATGATTTATTTCAAAATCGTGGTCAGGGTCCAGGGATAGAGAATATGATCCCGCCCTGAACATCTCCTGTTGTCATTATTATTTCTTATGTCTAAAGAAACATTTTATTATGTTCCAGAAAATAAAATTGCCTTTAAATTTAAAATTTTTAACATACAATATACATGCACATTCATGTATAGATATATAAATACATGTCTACATGATACATACACACACACATATATATCAGCACGTGTTACATGTGAGAAAATTTTCTTTACGTAATTGAATTTTACATATCTCATAGTTAAGATACAAATTGAAAATTAGCAAAAGTAACAATATGATTAAAAATAAATTTAAATGTTTCTAGCAAATAACAACTATTATTATTATTATTATTTATTGTTAAATTTTATTTTCCATTTTTTATAACATTAGAAATGTTCTCAAATTTTTTGACAAAATTCTATGCATTTTCATTTTGGGTATTCTATCTTTTTTTAATATTTATAATTCAATTATGATATCATGGGTTTCTTTGAAAAGTTGGATCATTAACCCACCATCTAGATAAGAAAATAACTTTGCTTTTGAATTAGTTTTAAGGTAAAGAAATTATAATCAAAGTCGGTTGTACATTGAAAATTAGGCTATAGGTTAATCCAAAAACCAACAAAACTCTAACAATCAAATCTAAATTTCAAATTATATAAACCTTACCATGTTATCGGAGGCTTATGTAATTGTTGCTAATATGGGACTCTTAATCCATGTTGGACACAATAAAAAACTTATATTGAAAATACCCTTTAATGTTGAGTGATTGAAGGGAGGGAGCGATAGAGAAACTAAAAACCTATTTTTCGATATAAACTTTTTTTTATGTCCAATATGGGTTAAGAGTCTTATATGGCTTATAGGGGCTTTTATAATTTGAAATGTATAGTCGAGGAAAAATAAAAAATAAGGGTAGTTTAGAAAGGGCCTAAAAGCCGCTAATAGTTTAGAAGGCATTCATTTAAAACTGCCGCTATAGAGTATAGCGACTGCCTCTAATACATCATCCGCAAATTAAGGTTTTTCTCCCCTCCTCCTTTTTCCTTTTTTCCATTATCTTCCCGCCCTCTTACTCTCTTGCGCGCGCTCTCGAAATCCAACTACACCGGCCCTCCACTACATTCACTGTTAGTTGCAATAACTTGATTGAGCGATGGAAGAAACTTGTTAGTCCTCAAGGATCTTGTGAATTAGATGTCTAGCCTGACCTCTTCAATTTTAGCTCAGATGCCATTTTTGTTCTTCGTGTATTACATGCTTGTTCATGGTACATTTTACATTGCTTTGATCTTCAATCTCTCTGAGTTTTGCTCCTTTTTTGAACTTTACTATTTGTATTTTTCTGTCCTCTGAAAACGGGGAAGCCACTTCTTCTGTAAATATGCAAACGGTCGTTAGGCCAACTGAAAATGGAGAAACCGTTTCTTCTGTAAATTTGGAGAAATTCACGTATTTGGTGCAAGAGATGTCTGGCTTTCCCGGGAGGGCAATCACGAAAGAGGGGTTGCGGTATCTGGACGGGTCACTTCTGAAGATTTTCAACGAAGAATGGCGATTGCAACAGATTGTAGAAACTGAGGTTCATGCTAAGCGGTTTAAGTTGATTCATGTTCACACTAGGCTGATTTTGAAGGCCATTCTCTCTTCGCCGCCTGAGTGATGCATACGCTAATGGATTTGGGCAGGTTTTTTGGTATAATGTATCTGTATATGCTTTACTAATGTTTGCATTGTATATGAAAATATACTCTTCTTCTTTTAGTTCTGCAGACCTGTTCAACTAGCTGTTACAGCTTTCTTTAGGTTTTCTTTCTTGCATACATTGAGTGAGTAAACTGGATTCAAGCAAGTGATTTTTTTAATGGCAATTATGGGTTTAATTTGTTCATCTGATTCTGCACATTTTTCATTATTCTGAGCCTCTTATCTGAATAAGCTTCAACACATTTTGAGACCTAATTTTTACATTCTATATATGGTTTATAGTGCTTCATTTAAACACAACTCTAATTGCTAATATTTGGTCATGGTAATTTCTAAAGCCAATGAAATAGATATTCTTTGAAATAACACCCAAACAAGATTGAAACAAGTACATGGAGTTATTTGGTTCTAAAGTTTAAGCTGGGGAAGGGTTTGATTCTGAGTGTTACATCATTGGTTTACTGGATACAGAGATCTTGTAAATGTAATAGTAGAATATTCAAGTAATATGAACAACAATGACTGTCATACATCTGCCAAATACTTATCTGGTTAATATTTTATTTTACACATTATGAGTTATGGTAAGTTTAAGGGGTCAGCCCTCTGTTGGGCTGTCTCTGGGTTCAAATGCATGGATTTATTTCAGGTTTTTAGATAGTTGAGAATCAACTATTGTCATTTAAAGAAAAAATGTCATTAATCAATTTCCCGACTTTCAAAAATGCTTCAACACAGAAGTGTTTGAAGAAAGAAGTACTAGGCTTGTGAGTATGGCGAAGCCAGGTAGACTCACTAGAAAGATGAATTGCAGTAAAAAGAAAAATGAATTATTGTTGGGATTCCACTATATATTAGGCCCTGGGATTGAAGAGTCTGGGAGTCTGAGACTATTTTATGTTTTTCTTATAATATTGTAGGTGTCATAAATTAATTAAGTATAGGTAATTGCTGAATTAAGTGATAAAAAAGATTCTTGCTGAGTTAATTAGATTTGTAGCTGCTATTCTGTGAACAATGGGGAAGAGAGAACTTCCGCAGTTATAATTAAGTTTTATATTTGAATCACACACTGCTGAGGAGAAGCTTCATTCCTCTTTAAGAATTGAAAATTGTCTAGTTGGTTTTATTGAGAAACAGAAAAGCTTTATTCCGCTTTAAGAATCAAAATTTCCTTAGGTTTATAAAGAAACAAAACCTTGTCGTTGAACTGTGTGAGCATCTGCACTAGAGCAAATTGACCTATGATCCAATCAAGTCCTGGGGAACCATTACTTGGGTCAATACCTTGATCTTCTTAGGTCCTACTAGACATGGAGATTCCATTTGCATTAAGATTATGGCACTGCTATAGTGTGACTTGATCTTCTTAGGTCCTACTAGACATGGAGATTCCATTTGCATTAAGATTATGGCACTGCTATAGGGACTCAAACTCTCAAATCTGATGCTCTTGTTGGGTTACTCTCACATTGAGGTGGGAGAGCAGTTTTCAGGTTTATTGGATGGATGAGGGTGTGATGACTGATGAGTGACAATGACCATGTTGGCTAATTTGAAATTTCAATTGAGGAGATAACGGAAGATATTACAATTCAAAGCTATCTAATCCCTCATTTCTGTAATAATTGCTTCTCTCGAATTTCGGCCAGGTTAACCTAAACTTAACCCAGAGTCAAGTTGGATTGGGTCGGATTGAACCTTCGGGAAACCTTATCTAATCCAATATCTTCATATTTGCATGTATAAATATCTGGTAAGTTTTTATCTATTATGGGTGAATCTAATATGGTAGATAGTCAAGCCATCTTCATTTTTTTGGATTAACAGACCCCCCAGGTTGGAAATAACCTTTCTTTTAGCATCTCTAGTACTACTGAGCTGCTGTCGAATCCACCTGAAGATTCACTAGCCAACTCAACATTTATTTCTAAGTCTAATTTCTATCTATTTCATTCAATGTTCAGTCCTTGGTTGTTCTGTATAGCCTTTATTCCCCATATTAGCCAATAGCAGCTTATTGAATATATTGGACATCCAATAGATAGTTGAATTTTCATAACTAGAGATTCTTCAACTTAATTTTTTATTACAACAATATACATCTTCTAAAAAATTCACTTGTCAACTCTAAATCTAATTTTGAGTCTCATTTATATTTTGACAATCCATATTTAGCCAAAAGCAACTTATTGAATCTGTTCAGAATCTAGTAGACTAGCTGGATTTAAACCAGTAAAGATTCTTTGCATCTTGATTTTTATTGCAACACCACCACATTTTGAAAATTGTTATTTTAGTTTGGTTGACCTACTAGTATCAGAGCAAGTTTGTCCTACAGAATGCTTTCTAAAACAAAATGACAAGGTAAGAAGTCTTGTCTAAATTGATGCCTGAACTGGTAAGAAGTCTTGTCTAAGTTGCTTTTTGTCATTGAAAGCAACATTGAATAGAATTTGATAAATTGTGGATAAGTCGATAAGATGAATAATGTCAATACAAATTCGAGGTAGTAGGTAAATTTCTTTTTCAAATTTTCTTAAGGGCAGTATAATGGGACCATATCTTGGACTTCTGTGGTCCCAAGAAGCATGTTTTGGAGGATGTTGGGAATCATAAATATTCACAGGATGTGTTTGTCATGGAGCTCAGGGACAAAAATAAGCACTTAATATCTTATTTATATTTGCCCAAAATCCCTGCTTATATTTCATATTTTGTAATCTAAAGGTCTGTGGCACTCTGTCCCATGATAGGGACAAAACTAAACACTCATTATCTTATTTGTATTTGCACACAATACTTGCTTATATTTCATATTTTGTAATCTAAAGGTGTGTGGCACTCTGTGCCCTTGACTTAGCATTGTTATATTGATCCCAATTACATTATTGTTAGGTTAAGTAGGAGCTTACATAATGTAGTTATACAGCAAAGAATAAAATAAAATGGTGATTGATTCATCAAAATCCTGGGATAGGATGGCTCTCGATAGAGAACAATGCCGATCGAGTAGTTGAGATTAAGGGTGAGTTGTTAGTTGAAGATGGTTTAATGTCCACTGAAATGCATTTTATAAGATGAAACCTTTGATAATCCTTTTATAAGAAATTGTCTTTTTTTTGTTACTAAGTATGTTATACTTTTTACAGGAATACAGTGAAAACCTTTTATTTTGCTAGCATCTTCTTTGAGATTCTTAACCAATTTGGTGAATTCCAACCAAATGTGAGTTTGGAAACATGTTTTTTAGTGCTAATATGGTGTTTATTTACCAAGTTTTAAGGTTTAGAAAGAATAAGTATCTTATACTATAGGTTGTGATAATTCCGATATTCTCTAACAAATTGTTTTGTCATCACTAAGTTTTTTTGAATAATTTACACTTATTCAACTCTCTTATTTGCCTTAATGAATTGCTATCCACCCATCCCTTGAGTTGATTTAATAACATTCATTGATGAGAAAGAATGAAGAGCCATGTGTACAGAGACTGCAAAAGAGTATTGACAATCTGTTGTGTCGGAGTTGTCATGGTGACAATAGACTTCATTCTTGGAATCTACTAAATATTGCAAGGCAATAGAAATTATATCATTCAATTAAATTATAGCTTAAGGTAGGAATCTAGTTTGTTAGTATCTCAACCATCTATGTCAGCAATGGGAATGAATATAGGCCAAACTTGTGGATATCTACATGAACATGAGTTAAACTTAGTGAATTTAGACTTCAGTGTTTGTCCTTATATTTTACAGAAGTGATTTCTTATATTAAAGAAGTTGGTTGGTTTGCATTCTATAATTTCTCATCACTACTATGAAGTTTTTCTACAAGGAAATGATGAATTTTAAAATGATGTTGTTGCAGACACCAAATTCACCCATAGCAGCAGGGAGTTCTGGAGGTAAAAAAATCAGTAAATGGATCATACTAGTCTGTTATGGTTCTACACAGAGCAATGTGGATGTAAGAAACATGTGACTTTTTTTATTGGTGTTAGAATGCTTGAGTCAGGGGTATTTTGGTCATTCTGGATTATCTTCTTGAGAGTGAAAGGTTTATTGTATCTGTGCTTAAGTAATGTGTCCCATCTTCTATGAGGGACAAAATGGTCTTTCCTATAACTCTAAGTTTTTGAATAAATACAAGTGGGTCAGCTAGGGAAGGGAGATTTAGACTCTCTTCTAGTCTGGCCGAACCTTTCTTTCTTCTTCTTCTTCTCCTTCTTCTTTCTCTTCTTTTCTACTTCAACCTAGAATCTGCTAGGGTTTACTAACATGGTATCAGAGCTGTAAGGTCGTATCCTCATTTCTTTCTTGTTGCTGTTCTCTTTCTGGGTTCGCCGCCAACTTTCACAGTCATCTTCTTCCTTTTTGACTGACCTGAGTGGAGGTTCAATAAGGGGCTGAAAAGGAGTTGTCGTTTTGTGGGCCTGGAGGTGAGGATGCCTCCGGTCGTTCCTGTAGTGGCCGTTGGAGTGGTATACTAAACCCTCTATTCAGTATCGAAGAGGGCTAAATGTGTACAGGTATGAACACTATTGTTGTTTGTCCAAGTAAGGAACTGCGAATGTTTCCTTTTGTTTCAAAAGTTGGTTGTGGTGATGCTAAGTGTGACTGATATGGATCTTAATCGTGTTTCTTTGCATTTCTCTTCGTATGTATGTTGAAAGAAGAGTTGTCGACTGTTGAAGTTCACAACAGCAGTAGATTGGTGGTGGTTGTGTCATGGTGATTGGTGTATCTATGTTTCAAAATATTTAAAAGTGATCTCCTATACCTTGTGTGTAATCAGTTTTGCAGTGTGCAGCCCAAGTGTTTGATGTGAGGACTGAGTGATTTCAGTCTTAGTGTGTTGGTGGTGAATAGTCCTGTAGTGTGCAGCCCAGGTGTTTGATGTGAAGACTGAGTGATTTCAGCCTTAGTGTGTGGTGTGTAATATGTATTTAAAGAAGCTGGAATTGGTGGTGTTATAAGTGAGATAAGTCTTGTGAAAGAGTGTGAGGTTTTGTTATATATTTGAAGGTGAAATAATTAAGATGGCTTCATTTGAAAATGGGGATGATAACAAAATAGGTGTCATGCTTTCTCCAGATTATTTAAGTGTTCAAATGACATCCATCAAATTGAATGGTGAGAATTATGTACCATGGGCAAAATCTATTGAGGTGTTCTTGAAAGCCAAGAGGAAGGTAAAACATGTAAGAGAGGAGAAACCTCCCTCTGATACCCTTGGGTTTAGTGACTGGGAATAAGTAGATGCACAGATAATGACATGGCTCTGGAACAACATGAAACCAAAGATTAGTGTGAACTTCATGTTCCTAGATACAACTAAAGAAATCTGAGATCATGCTAAGAAGTCATACTCTAGACAAAACAATACAACTAGGGTGTATCAATTGTACCAAGAGTATTTCAATTTAAAGCAAGGGAGTCAAAGCTTAGAAGAGTACTATGCAAGTTTGAGGAACATTCGTAAGGAGTTTAATGTGTATCATCCTCTAACATCAGATGTTCAGATCCAACAATAGCAACGTGAGCAGCTTGATGTGACAAAGTTTCTTGTGAGGTTGAATGCTGAGTATGAGCCTATTAGAGCACAAATATTGGGAGGATCTACTCTTCCCTCACTTGAAGAAGTCTTTGCTCGTCTTAAGAGGATATCTATTGAGTCGGGAGAACATTCTTCTCTCATTGACAAATCTGGTTTGGTAGTGACTAAAGGGGGTGGTCGTGGAAATAGAAGTGGTAGTGTCAGGAGTGGATTCCCAAGTAACCGTGGTGGTTACATGTTTAGCAGGGCTAGTGGCCGGAAGGCCGAGACTCAGGGGGAGGCCCGGGAAGAGGAAGGAGTAATACTCAGAGAAAGTGTACACATTGTGGTTTAGAGGGGCACACAGTTAATTTTTGCTATGATTTGCGTGGTGCACCCAACACTTGGGCTAACCATGCTAGGACTAAGGGTAGTGACACAATTACTGAAAGTCAGCAAATTGACCAAATTCTCTCCACATCTATTTGTGCTTCTGAGAAGGAAATGGTGAGTGTACCACGTGAAGTATATGAGCAGTTCATTCAAACATCTCAGCAGAACACCGCTATACTTGCCCATTCAGGTATGGCTTGCTTAGCTTCCAAAGACTCACACTTGCTAATGGCTCTACATCTCTTATCTGTGGTGTTGGTGATGTTAATCTCTCCTCCTTGCCTTTATCATCTGTTTTATATGTTCCTAAGTTTCCTTTTAACCTTATGTCTGTCAGCAGATTAACCAAGTCTCTTAATTGTTCTGTAACCTTCTACCCTTCTTCTTGTGTGTTTCAGGATCTCAAGACGGGGAGGAAGATTGGTGGAGGGCATGAAGCAGGTGGATTATATTACCTTGATGGTGGTGGTCCTCCAGTAGCTTTTCAGTCATCTCTTACTCCTCTTCAATGGCACTGCAGACTTGGTCATCCTTTTCTCAAGGCCTTGAAGTTACCTAGTTCCTTCCTTGAGTCATCTTTCATCATTAGATTGTGAGTCATGTCAATTGGGTAAACATTATAGAGTCCCATTTAATCCAAGAGTTGATAGTCGTGTCTCAAGTCCTTTCTCTTTAGTTCATTCTGATGTATGGGGTCCAATTAAAGTGGTGTCATACAATGGGTATAAGTATTTTGTAATCTTTATTTATGACTTTTCAAGGATGACATGGATTTATCTTATGAAAGATCGTAGTGAGTTGTTCCCTATTTTTCAAAAATTTTATGCTGAAATACGCACTCAATTTGATATTCATATTAAAACTCTTCGCTCCGATAATGCCAAAAAACACAACTCCTCACCATTCCAACAATACCTAGAACATAATGGGATAATTCATCAAACTTCTTGTGCCTACACCCCACAACAGAACGGTGTAGCTGAACGAAAAAATTGACATCTTCTTGAAACTGCTCGATCCTTGATGATTAATATGAATGTCCCAAAACATTTTTGGAGTGATGCTGTTCTCACATCCTGTTTTCTGATCAATCGGATGCCCATGTCAATCCTTGGAAGTCAATCCCCTTTCTCCGTGTTGTTTCCCACTTTATCTCCATTTCCTCTTACCCCAAGAATCTTTGGTTGTGTTTGTTTTGTTCAACACTTGGGGCCTAGGTTAGACAAGCTAGATGCTCGAGCTACTAAGTGTATCTTTCTTGGCTACTCAAGGACTCAGAAAGGGTATAATTGTTATAACCCCAAATCCTATAAATCGTTTGTGTGCTCTGATGTCACATTCTTTGAGTCAGTTCCGTTCTCCTTAGATGTTGGGGTCTCTTCCTCTCCCTCTGTGGTTCCCCTTTCGATACCTGTTGTGGACATCCTTCCAGTAGCTCCTGTTTCTATTGCAGATGCACATCCTATGCCTGTTACTACTGAGAAGCCGCCAATCACTCAAGTGTATACCCGCAGAAGTGCATCGGGCCCTCCTCCACTTCAACCCCTGTTGACAGATCCTACTACTGCTCCTTCTCCTTCAGATCCTGATCTTCCTATTGCTCTACGAAAAGGTAAACGTACTTGTACTTCTCACCCCATTTCACACTCTGTTTCTATTACTCACCTTTCTACTTCTCATTGCAAATTTATAATTTTACTCTCATCTGTTCCCATTTCCAAGACTGTCCAGGAAGCTCTTGCCTTCCTAGGGTGGCAGCAAGCCATGGAAGAAGAACTCTTTGCTCTACAACATAATCACACATGGGAACTCACCGCTCTTCCTTCCGGTAAGCACACAGTTGGGTGTAAATGGGTCTACACAGTAAAGTTTCTTCCTGATGGTAGTGTGGAGTGATTGAAAGCGAGGTTGGTGGCCAAGGGTTATTCTCAGATGTATGGTGTGGACTATATGGAGACATTTTCTCCTGTGGCTAAGATTGATTTAGTTCGGGTGCTGATTTCATTAGCTGCTATGTATGATTGACCTCTTGTACAACTTGACATCAAAAATGCCTTCCTGCATGGTGATCTAGTTGAGGAGGTGTATATGGAGCAACCACCAGGGTTTGTTGCTCAGTGGGAGTCTAGCAAAGTGTGTAGGCTCAAAAAGGCAATTTATGGACTGAAACAATCTCCACATGCTTGGTTTGGCAAGTTCAGTGAAGTGATGAAAACCTTTGGAATGAAAAATGTCAGGTTGATCATTCTGTGTTCAGCTATAAGTCAAAGGATGGGAAAATCTTGTTAGTCGTGTACGTGGATGATATTGTCATAACTGGGAGTGATAGCAATGGAATCAACAGGTTGAAGAAATTCTTATAGGATCACTTCAATACGAAAGATCTGAGGAAGCTGAAATATTTCCTGGGAATAGAGGTTGCAAGGTCAAAACATGGGATCAACCTATGTCAGAGAAAATATGTTCTTGATTTACTTGAAGAAACAAGGTTGTTAGGTGCTAAACCAGCAAAGACTCCTATGGAACTCAATGCCAAGCTGAGTGTTGATGCGAGTGAAGAGTTTGATGATCCTAGAATATACAGAAGGTTGGTGGGCAAATTGAACTACCTGACCATTATCCGACCAGATATATCATTTGTTGTGAGTGTGGTGAGCCAGTTTATGCAACATCCTCGGGTTCCTCACTGGGAAGCTGTTCTGAGAATTGTTAGTTACCTAAAAGGTGTTTCAAGTCGTGGTTTGTTATACTAAAGTGGAGGAACTCTTGAGATAGTAGGGTACACAGATGCTGACTGGGCTGGTTCTATATCAGATATGAGATCAACTACAGAGTATTGTACCTTCCTCGGTAGCAATCTTGTAACTTGGAAGACCAAAAAACAAACAGTGGTGGCAAGAAGTAGTGCAGAAGCAGAGTACAGGGCTATGGCCCATACCACATGTGAGCTAGTATGGCTGAAGAACTTGCTTCAAGAGATGGGATTCTCAATTGACAAACCCATGAAACTATACTGTGATAACCAAGCTACTGTTCACATCTCTTCCAATCCCATCTTTCATTAGAGAACTAAGCATATTGAGGTTGATTGTCACTTTGTAAGAAATAAAGTGATAAGTGGAGTGATAACCACAAAAGGATTGTCTCGGGGAAGAATAGATTACATTTCTAACAAACTGGGACTATATGATATATACTCTCCAGCTTGAGGGGGAGTGTTAGAATGCTCAAGTCAAGGGTATTTTGGTCATTTTGGATTATCTTCTTGAGAGTGAAAGGTCTATTGTATCTGTGTTTAAGTAATGTATCCCATCTTCTATGAGGGACAAAATGGTCTTTCTTGTAACTCTATGTTTTTGAATAAATACAAGTGGGTCAGCTAGGGAAGGGAGATTTAGACTCTCTTCTAGTCTGGCCGAACCTTTCTTTCTTCTTCTTCTCCTTCTTCTTTCTCTTCTTCTCTACTTCAACCTAGAATCTGCTAGGATAACAATTGGTAACAATAAAAAATTTGTTAGATAATTTAAAAAGAATAGTCTACACAAATGATGTGCAAACACTGCATTAGTTATTGGCTTACCACCACTAGCCGCCCATCTTTCTATATTAGTACTTGATATTGATATTTGTAAGTAAAATCCCAGGCCATGAGGTAAGAAACTTCTCTCATTGAAATTCATTGTGAGTGGTTTGATGTGAGAATTGAACTTCTTTGTCTTCTCTTCAATTCCCTGTAGAAATTATTTGGAATGCACTTTAGAATTACTAAAATGGTAACTTTTGGATTTCTTTTTATCTGCCAAACTAGTAAGCTACCTAGCTAGCTTAAGTTAACAAGAGTGGGTTAGACAGATCAATGCCATTATCCATGGTGATCATCAGCTCGTGGCAGGAATGTGGCTTATGTGGTTGAACTTTGGTGGGATTTTTTACATTGTTCTTTCGTGGGGGAAAGATGTCACATCTTATGATTAGGAGCTGATAGAGAGGTTGGTGGGTTTGGGAGTTTTTAAGTGTTTATTTGACAAGTCTCAGTGTTTGTTGAATGAATTATGATTAATGAATAGTCAAGACTCAAGTTGAAGCTCATGGTTTCCTGAAGGGCTGCATGGAAGTAATCTTAATATATAACGCATTCCACAAAGTGGAAGAATGCTCATGTATAGGGTCTGTTTGGATGTGACAGATTAATGAATACCTGAATTCCGTTGGCATTGGAATCTGCATGTTTACTTTCCCTATTTGGTGCGGAATTGCAATTTTCTTTCTTCCCAAACCCACATGGGCATCACAGAGAAAGAATGAAAAGGATTAGAGAAGCAATTTCTATTCTCAGTCCTGCTAGCTAGGTTCCGAGCTAGTTCCCATAATTATGCAACCCAAGCAGGCCAAGCCGACTGAACCCATAAAACCAGAAATCTAACCCAGCCTCTACAGGCAATGAAATGAAATCTATCCATACATAGAATAGTAGAGGGGATGCAAGCGAGGGAGGGCCACGTGAATAGGAGATGGCATTGAAATGAAATCGTTTAGTCCAGCTACAAAATCACTACTTCCAGGTTCTATAGTTTTCACTGGTTACTTTCCTAAGTAGATTGCTTACCCAGCACAATTCATGCCTTTTCTGAGTAGATTGCTTCACTTGCCATGGTTCATTTCCTTTTGTGATTAACACCGTTCATCCTATTTTTCTGTTGACTGTATATTGAAATGATGCAAGTTTTCCCTTTGCTTATGCAAGTTCTCTTCCAAAGAGCAGGCGTCACTTGTTTGGCAGTTCATATGCAGCGTTCCTATAGTGTTTTTGGAGGATTTTCTACCATGGATGATCTCCCATCTTTCTTTAAATGAACAAGAGGATGTTCAAGAGGATGTTGTGCTTTGTATTGGAGAAACTGTTCCTAAGGCTTAGTTTGGAAGCAGTACAGATGCAAATATGTACAGCACAAATACATACAAAATATATGGTTTTGCACTCTGCATATTTGCATTTGTACTCCTTCCAAACTCAGCCTAAAGAAAAACTACTACAACAGGAAGAGTGTTTCTGGAGGATTTACTATGCTTGGTTCCCTTGCAACTACTCAAAATCGGAATTGATTGCATTTTGTCGTCTCAAAATCGGAACTCTGTGAGAAAGAAGAGTTGAAACACTGTAGTTTGAACACTGAAGGATGCCCATCAATTGGAGATGAACTATAAATGTTTAGAGAGATCAATTTGAAGCCACAAATTGATTGCATTGTGAATAGAACATTTCTTGTACAAACCAAGAATTTTCCATATAAGGCCATACTCGAACTAAGGCCATTACGAAAAGATATTTTGATATAAATAAAATAAAATGCATGAGTGGGCTTGGCTTGGGCTGGTTTCAACCTAAGCCCAACAAGAATTTTTAACCAAAAATAGACATAAAACAAGTCTGGGTCAAGTCCAAATTTTGTAACGCATGCCCAACTCACAGCTCAAACACTCACGGTCAGACCTAATCCATTCTCTTCTTTTTTTAAAGTTGTACCTGTGCCCGTTTTGTAAATAACTAAAATACCATATAAGCATGGTTTTGTGATGGCATTTTTCGATGGAACCAAGGCTAATAGAGCTCATAATTTTATCCTCCATGTTGCCTTCATGTCAATGGCTGTGATGAGTATGCAGGCCAAGTAAGAAAACAATTTGTCTCTCTAAATCTTAGATATAGGTACATATAGGGATGGCAATTTCCACCTACCTAGTGGGTAAGGGTGTCAATGGACTGGTTTTGGACTGGACCAATACAGTCCAAAATCAATTTGGATGGATTGGATGAACCAAAAAGATATAGTGGATTGGACCAATCCAGTCCAAAATATTTATTAGATTGGACTGGACCTGGTCCATCCGTAATAAATTTATGCTAGATTTGGTTGGATTAAGCCAATATCCAGTCCATTGATATAAGATAAGAATATAGGTGTTAATGGACTAGGTTTGGGTTGAAACCTATCTAAATTAAAATGAATTTGAATAAATTGGATGGTCCCAACATTGAATTAGACTGATAAAAAATGGTCCAAGTTATTCATTGGATTGGATTGGACCTAGTCCGTTTGTAATGGACTCACATTGGACTAGATCGGGTTGGACCTGGTCCATTTTACATGTTTCAATCAAATAATTGGAAATTTTGATGTTTGTTCATGTTATTTTGCTTGTTTACTGCTTATATATAATAAGAAAGTAGATGTTGGTTCTGGATATGACCTACTCCACCCTTAAATGCATTGTGGTAGGATTGGGGAGGGTTTTGCATTTTCATGTGTAAAGGGAGTTTTAATTCCAAAAATCCAATCCAGTATAGGTTTTAGGGAGGGCATGGCTTAATTCCATAAGCCCAAAGCCCACTTGGCCTATCCTAGACTCAAGCATATTTAAGCCTAGGGTCCAAATTGGGCCCAAGCCTGGACTACAACCCTTACTGTAGGTGCTAAACCTTGCCCTACCCAACCGATGATTACCCCTAGTGATGCATTGCTGGGTGAACTAATATATAATGCATGGAGAGCCTTATTGACAGCCCAGTCTGTTGAGCATGGACGGCCAAAGTCTTTTCATTGGATAGGTGTGCAATTTGGATCTGATTGGGTTTGGAATTTGTTAAATTTTCAAGATTTATTTTTCCATTTTTATTATTTTATGTGTATTTGTATTATATATTTATATTTATACTCTTTCCAAACTGAGCTTTTAAGTGTCTATTTGGCATCATTGTCGTTGCTCCAAAAAATGGCACCACATCAGCGCCACATTGGAAAAAACAGTGGTGCTCCAAGAAACAGACATTTGTTTATAACCGTTTTTCCATAAAAAATAGTGCTCCAAGCCACGCCTTGGAAATCGGGAAGGCATGGCTTGGAGCAACGTCAAATTTGGCATTTCCAAGAGCTACAGCTCATTGCTGCCAACAGGGATGTGAGGTGGCAGTGATGTGGCATTGGATAATGAGTACCAGTGCTGAAAATGTTTCCTGGAGCATTTGTACCAAACAAAAAAAGTTGTTGCTCCAAGAAACGTCCTACCCGGCAGCAACAATTCCAAACAAAAAATACAATTTTCTCAGAAAACGGTGTTGTATCTATAGCATCGATGCCAAACATATACTAAGGTAGTTCAGATGGGTCGTCTGATATTGTAATTCTACGAGTCTTAAGGTCGGTCATTGCAAAAGGTGGGTCTAATATCTTGGTTCTATGAGGTCAAATTTTCTCCTCACAAAATGGGTCGTCACTAGACCTGGCAAAAAGTTGATCCAACCCACGAATTTGACCCAACCCAACCCAAAAAAAAAACAGGGTTAGGGTCTCATTTTTAGCTACCTAAATTTGAGAGTGACCCAACCTGACTCAACCCGAGGTTTAATTGGGACTATTTATGTATTATTATAAGTTTCCACTCTTTAATCTTTACTATTCAGTCTTTACTCTTTATCCTTTAATCTTTGATTTATTGAATATTCATGTTTTTTTTTTATTTTAAGATTAAATATTTTAATTTTGGAAAATTTCATGTATTTTTCTTTATTTTTTTAAATTGCAATTATTTTTAGGGCAGACCTAAATTGACCCATGTGTCAACCCTAACCCGAACATTTAGAACTAGGGTCTAGCATTTTCTGGCCCAACCCAAAATCAATTTCAAATGTCTTCACCCAACCCAAATGCCATGTCTAGTGGTCACACCATCCTTACAACCCTTTCAGCCATGCATTATGAACATCTCCATACTTGTATATTTTCCCAATTTTAATCAAACATGGCCATATCAAATTTGGGGTAGTGACAGTTTTCTGTCAATTAACTTTGAAAATATTTCTTATGTGATTATTAAACTTTTCTAAAACCCTAAATTATCCTTTTTTTCAACGAATTTTAACAAAATTTTCGATTTCCATTTGTTATTAGTTTAATTTATATTAATTACTTGTTATATTTGTTATAATTCTAGGTTTTCATATAAGTTTTTTTTTTTTATTACAACTCCCATTTTATAGAAAATTTCCGAATGGCCAATTTAGTAGCATAATTGCCACTATCCCTAAGCCCCTAAGAATAAAAAACATGGTGTTAATCTAGAATGTACCCAAATAAAAAACTTGTCCGGCTATAAGCTTATCGTGGTCACGATAATAAATATGGGCTCCATCCAACTAAAGGAAGGAATCCAGCAACTCGTACGTAGACACATATCAAAGACTTCATAAGCCATATAAAGAATTTTGGACAATCGTTAATCTCTGTTATGAAAGACAGAGATTTGATTCATTGGAAAATAGTATATATCATGACAAAGGAGTGATGATTCAAACTTCAAAGACATCCATATCGCACAGAAAACCTAGCTCATTTGCAATCTTCAAAGTCTAGAGGGGTTAAATTCAGTGCCCATAGCCCTGAGTCCATTAACGAAAATAGAAGCAAAGGCATCCATTTCCTCCTTTTTGAGCGTCAAACCGATCTCTGCCCCACCATCTCCGTTAGGATTCTCTGTAATAAAAATGGCTTCTGTTCTGTCAATGGATGTCGACTCCACCTTCTTAGGTCTCCCCCATCCGAAATCAGCGTTATAAAATCCCAACCGGTTTGACCCAGCAGCTTCAATCTTGGGAGCACTTCTCCCTGCAGATAACAAACGTGAAAGCCAGATCTCTGCCTCATCCAAAACTCCACTCTCCAGCCCTTTAGTAGTCTCATCAATCAGCGTTGCAGCTATAGCAACCGCATCGTGTCTTAGTAGCTCATCCCTCTCTGCAATCACCATCTTGGTTCCGATGCAGTTACCGAAGTATGTTGCAGGAAGTGGAGGATCGAGACGAGGTCTATAGTCCACGTTAATCAGAAAACGAAACCTTTCATTCCCCGCCTGAACCAAGCAAACCCAGGTATAAGCGCAGACCACCGCGAAGGTCGACAGCCCAGGTTGTTGTAGTTGCTCCTTTTTCCTGCGCATTGCGAAGATCCTTTCCCTTAGTCCTGCAACATTGGCTCCACTCAACTGGAACGTGGCTCTGACTACCTTGGGTGGTTGCATGAAATCCACCACTTTTGTAAGTCTTCTTTCTCCTGACTGAGAATCGGTCTCGGAGTGGAAGAATTTTACTAGCTGGCTCAAGAATATCTTCTCAATGCCTTTTGGGTCTTTGATCAGAGTCCTGTCATAGGTTGGGAGAGATTCATCTGGCAAAGATGCCTCTCCTAGCTTGCAAATTGAAGCCCATGAGTTGATAAAATGGGTAATTGTTTTGCCGTCAGCAATCGAATGGTGAAAAGTGATTCCAAGGCATATACCGGAGTTTGGGAACACGGTGACTTGCAATGCCAGCACCGGGACAATTGACCCAGTTACTGATGACAGCTGAGGCACAAAGGGATGTGACTCAATCGCGTCTCTCACCTGGTTGCCGGCGTGACGGTGGAAATCATCGTCGGACTCGGCGATAGTAAACGAGACTGAGTTGCCTTCCACATAATGCAACATGGGCTTGGGAGAATCTAGTGGCCATGACAGGCTTCCAGCTAATGGGTAGAAATGCCGGAGTGTAAGGGAGAGTGAGTGTTTGATGCAGGGGAGGAGAGCGTCTGTGAAGTGAGTGAGTGGATGGGGGAATTCATAGAAGTAGAGGAATTGCGGAGGTGATAAGGGTAGGAAAAATAGATCGAAGAAGGTGAGAGAGAGCGATGCCGGAGCGACTGAGCCAGGTGGTGGAGCGACTTTGCATAACTCCATCACCTTCACTTGCTTGGGTGGCGCCATGGGAGTGAAGAAGTTAATGAACGACGATGAAAACGAATAGGACAAAGGCTCCTTTAGAAGAAGAGAGGGTGGAACAGAAGAGAGAAGCGTTGATCAGAGATAAATAGAGAAAGATCGGTTCCTTTGTGATTCCAAAAACAGCTTTATGAAACTTAATCGAAACCAGAAACTCAGGCATTTCTAATTGATTAAAACAACTGATTCTGGCATCTTTGTTTGATAAAGGGGTTCATATCCTTGGAAGAGTGGATTCGTTCTCTTTTGTAGCATTAGGACCATTCCACCTATGCCACATGGCCACCACCAGAGGTCCTCAATGACAGGATCGCCACATGGACGCAATAACCAATCCACCTCTGCCATATGTCTGTGCCTTTGAATATACTGATACAATACAGCCTATATCAGGCATATTACATCAATAGTTTGAACATTTCTCTCATCAAAACATGATTGCAAAGACAGAAAATGTCATGTAGGGAAGATCTTACTTGATCCATCTATGAAGGAATGAAGGGCCACTCTGTTTTTTAATCCGACCCGACCGAACCCAACTCGGAAAATTGGGTTGGATTGGGTCATGGGTTAATCCACCGATTCGATTGTCAGGTCTAGTTGGGACTATTTATGAATTATTAGAACTATCTACTCTTTAATCTTTATTGTTTACTACGTTATTCCTTGAATTGTTGAATGTTTCAAGTTTTTTATTTTACTTTTAGAATTTGGAGGTTAATTCTTTTAATTTTGGTAGTTTTTATTTATTTATTTTTTAATTTCAATTACTTTTAGAGATGACCCAAATTGGCCTGTGGGTCAACCCTAACCTGAACAGTTATGGTTAGGGTCTAGCATTTGCCTACCCAACCCTAAAGCCAACCCGACCTAAAATCAATCGAAAGTGTCTTCACCCATCCTGAACCCAGCCCACTCAATCCAATTTCCAGGTCTATTTGCATTTACCACGTATTCAATCCTTCACTCTTCCATTGGTGAGATGCCTACCTTTTTATTAGTGTTTTTTCATAAATAATAACCATCATTGAAAGTTACAATAATTTTTAAAATTATTTGAAAATCCGCAGACTTTACTCTCAGTTTTTTATGGGTTCGACTATGATATCGAAAAGATATGATATCTGAAATATTTTTTACCAATCAACTGGAATCATAAATGAATGTGGTAGACAATCAAGTGTTATTTATTAAATTTCATGGGTGGATTTTGATTGGTCAAAACTCTTTTGATACCATTTCTTTTCCTCATCATAGACTTTCCTTTTTTTTATAATTCAAAAGTGACAATTTACTGAGAATTATAAGAGGTAGGGGTGTCTATGAAAAACTGAAAAAATCGAACCGAACCAAGAAAACCGAACTGCAAAATGTGATTAACCGAACCGATCGATTTGGCTTTGGTTCGGGATTTTTGAAAAGTCAAAAGACCAATTCGATTTTCGGTTAACCTACAAAAAATCCAAAGGTTAACCAAACCAATCGGTATATATATTTTTATGTATATTTTATATATTTTTTAATATATGTCACATATTTTCTATGTATTATATATAAATATATATTCATTATATATAAAAATATATACTTATATTATATTTATAATGATCTATTTATAAATATATTATATATTATATATATATTTTCAAATATTTATAATATATTATATATCATTTATTATTTATAATATAATATTATACATATATTTGTATAATATATATTATAAATATAAAAAACCGAAGAACCAAACCGATCAAAAACCAAAATTGATGGACCGGTTAATCAGTGATAATGGTTCAGTTTCGATTCGAAGAATTAGAAAAACCGGTACCACCGATTCGGTTTACAAAAAAGTGACATGATTTGGTTAACATAACCGTGGACACCCCTATTAAAAGGAATTGTGGGGTCATTTTGGACCAAGCATTTCTTTTCCACGAAAGACAATATATATATACCTCTTCAAGAAATCCATTAAATAATATATATATATACCTCTTATTATTTAGTTAATGGAGAGGTAAGTTGTACTAAATTAGATCAAATCGGATGAAGGAAGAAGCATGATTCCATTAATTTCCTAACAAATAATTAATCAGTTTAATTTTGGCGAAATAATTTCTTCAATAATATTTTTCATTGTGAAATATAACAAATCATTTATCGGAAGATGACTCCATTCAAAATCGCTCTTCAAAATATCGACTCAGTCATCCAAAGGAAGAAGAGAAATTCTACCTGATACCAAAAGTCGTATGAGCACGAAACAAGTAATAAGTGCTTATGGGCACTTTGTTAAAAAGCATTTCTTTCAAATTGTGGGTAGCATATTTTCAAAACTAGTTGGCGGGTCAAGATAGACCAGAAATGCAATAAGCGCTTATTGAAAGAATTGGAAACTGCTCCTACAGATCCCTCTTCACACCGATCTTACAGCCACATCACACACCAACGACGAGCCAATCTACACTCTTATTGATAAGGTACAAAAATTTGGCTTTTTCAAAAAAGTCATAACGAGCTTATTTTCTGGAATAAGCATTTGTTCGGTTTTTTTTGTTTTTTTTTTTCTTTTTTTCTAAACACACACATAAGTGTTTATTTGGTGTGAAGTATGTGAATAAGTGCTTAAAAATAAGCACTCCCAAACTAATTAAGTTCATCTCCTGCACTTGTATTTTTTCATTTATAAGGAGATATTCGCAATGCATATAGCTGCAAATGCTCTAAGCTGGATGTGAGGAGAATTCCGTGAGACTATAATTTGTATTCTCCCAAACTCGAGCTACATGGCCTTGTTCCATCTACTTCTTTGGGAATAAAAAGTCAAGAGACTTTCAACCAAATCGACAAAGAAATCACTATTGAAAATGAGCATTATTGTTGAAAAATTTCGGAAGCCAAAAGGGTGCGTTTTTCATTGATATCTTACTATATTTATATACAAATGATGAAATTTCTTGCTCTCCAAAACTTTATAAAAACAAGGTCTTCCTAATCCAAAAAGAAAAGTAAAACAAAAAAAGACTTCCTATCCGGGATTCTCGCGAGTTTATCTTTGTCTAATACTTTCCCTCAAGGTGGTGCATGAGGATTGCGAATGCTCACCTTGGGAAGGAAAAAATCAAATTGTTTTTATCCAAGAGCCTTTGTGAAAATGTCGACAACTTGTTCACTGGTACGTACATAGGAAGGCGCAATGGTGCCAGCTTGGAGCTCATTACGAATGAAATGACAATCAACTTAAATACGTTTGGTTCACTCATGGAAGACAGGGTTTGCAACAATGTGCAAAGGAGCTTGATTGTCACAAAACAAGCGTATAGGTTGAGGATGAGATATACCCAAAGACGACAACAAACCTTTCAGACACTTCAACTCACAACTGGAGTAGCCATTGATCGGTATTCAACCTCAATAGAGGACCAGGAGACAGTATGTTGTTTCTTAGTCTTCCATGAGATGGGGGAATGTCCTAACATGACAAAGTACCCAGTAAGAGAGCGACGAGTTAGAGGGCAATTCACCCAGTCGGAATCACAATAAGCATATAACTGTAAATCACTATCAGAGCGTAAAAATATTCCTTCACCAGGACATCCTTTCAGATAACGAACCACATGTAATGCCGCATCCCATTGATCAACACGAGGACACTGCATAAATTGAGACAGGACATGGATGCAATAACTAAGCTCCGGCCGTGTAATGGTTAAATAAATCAGCCGGCCCTCAAGATGTCGATATCATTCAGGGTCATCTAGGGGTGCTCTGTCAGCAAGGGCAAGTTTATGATTTTGAGTAATAGAAAATGGAGCAGGTTTGGACCCCAATAAGCCAGTTTCTGTAATAATATCAAGTGCATATTTTCTTTGGCAAAGAAATATCCCTGATGATTTACGAGTCACTTCGATGCCCAAAAAATATTTAAGAACACCCAAGTCCTTTATGTGAAAACACCGGTTCATGTACTGTTTAAATTTGTGTATAAACTCCGGATTATTCCCACCAACGATTAAGTCATCAACATAAACTATGACGTGCAAGACAAGCCCATTCTTGCGATATGTAAATAAGGAATAATTGGAATAAGATTGTTCAAACCCAAAAGTTTTCAAGGCAGCACCTAACTTAGAGAACCAGTTACGGGGGGCTTGCAGCAAACCATACAAAGATTTTCGGAGTTTGCATACCTTTCCAGTCCCGGAGGCCGAAAAACCTGGAGGTTTCATATAGACCTCCTCATGGAGATCACCATGCAGAAAAGCATTGTGGACATCCATCTGATGCAATTCCCAATGTTGGGCCGCAACAATTGCTAAGAAGGTTCAAATTGTGACCATTTTAGCCATAAGGACAAAGGTCTCGTTGTAATCAAGACCTTCAACTTGAGTGTTGCCCAGGACTACCAACCGTTCTTTAAATCTTTCGATGGATCCATCAGAGTTGTACTTGATTTTGTAGACCCATTTACACATGATTGCCATTTTTCCAGGTGGAAAGTCTTCCAATGTCCATGTCCCATTGTCTTCCAAAGCCTGTGTATCTCTTGATGCATAGCCTCGCGCCACCGAGCATCAGTCATTACCTCAAAGAAATGAGTAGGTTCTCAGCCTACAGTAACAACTGCCAAGAAATGTATGTGTTTCACAGAAAAATTATCATACATTACATAATGAGTTATGGGATAAGGAGTACCTAAGGACTAAGATGATGCGGGAGAAACAACAGAGGGGTCTAAACGACGAGCAGAGTGTGTGACAAAGTCTTGTAAATAGTTGGGGGCCGCTTTTCTTGATGCCCGCGGCCTAATAATTCCGTGGTGGGATGAGAAGCAGCTAGAGTTTCATTATTTCTACAAGCTATATGGATCATTGTCTCATCAAGAGGACCTACCTCATCATTTTCTGTGTTCTGATGTCCTTCTTCATTGATCGTGTCACTCCCCCTGACTTCTATATGAGGTGACTCAGATACCATGTCAAGAGGAGTGGCCCAAGGCAACCCAACATTTTCTTTGGCTACGGGAGAACTGGTTACTGAGGGTTGATGTTCCGGAGTGGTAAAAGGAAACTCGACCTCACTAAAAACCACGTCTCATGAGACGAAGTAATCACCAGACTCAAGATCATATAATTTCCATTCCTTTTTTCCCAAAAGGATACCCAACAAAGACACATTTCCTGCTCCTATTGGCAAATTTGTCACAGTCCCGAATATGCAAAAAACACAACCAACCAAAAACTTTGAGATGTTTATAAGAAGGACTTTGTCCAAACAACATCTCGTAAGGTGTTTCACCACCAAGAATGGTCAAAGGTGTCCAATTATTCAAGTACCCTGTGGTCAAAATACACTCACCCCAAAAACTGATTGGAAGATGTGCTTGAAAACTGAGTGCTCTGGCCACATTCAAAATATGATGATGCTTTCTCTCCACACGACAATTTTGTTGTGCTATTCCAACACAGGAAGTTTGAAATAAAATCCCTTGCTTATCAAAATATGATTTCAAGGATTTAAACTTTGTTTCATTATCAATTCTCACCACCTTAACCTTCTTATTAAATTGTCGTTCAATCATTGCATAGAAATTTTTGAGTGTTCGACCAACTTCACTTTTTTCAGCCAACAAATAAATCCAAACCGCTCGAGAATAATCATCAACAATTGTCAAAAAATATATAGCACCGCAAGATGCAGGTACTCTATAAGCACCCCATAAGTCACAATGAATCAATGCAAAACAATCAGTCGATTTATTGTCGCTTTGGATAAAAACATCTCTAGTTTGCTTTGCCTTCAAACAAACATCACAGGTTTTGTTCTAACTATTACTAATATTAAGAAGCGAACTAACCGTTTGATAAGAAGGGTGTCCCAATCTCCAATGCCACAAATCGCATGATCCAATTCCATCTGTCTTGTAAGTATGAACCGGTGCCACACCCTTGAAGACATAGACCCCATCAAGCTGTTCACCCGCACCGATCAAAGTCCTCGAGATGCGGTCCTGTATCACACACAACTTATTAGTAACGTCACAATACAATCTTATCACGAAGTAACCGACCTACTGACAATAAATTACAATTAAGTTTTGGGACATATAATACGTGCAGCAACTTAAAATTATTTCCAAGTTCAACAGTGCCTTCTTTCACGGCCTCAGTGTGTGCACAGTTGGGTAAGCTAACAGGACAAGGTGCAACATCATAGGTGTCGACGAGCACATTTAAACTCCCTATCATGTGATGTGACGCCCCAGAGTCAACAATCCATTCAGTGGAGTAATTCTTACCAGAGAGTTTTTCATTAGTCCTGGTTTTGTAAGCATTAAGCATGCTTATAAGAGTCTGCCATTGCTCGTCATTAAGCCCGTTCAGTCCAGTCCTATCTTCATCAGTCATAACTGCATTAGCAGCCACCTCACGCCCCGCTGATGACTGAGCAGTATGAGCCTTTGTCGTACCTCGGCCACATCCGCCAGAGGGACCAACAGACTTACTCGAGCTCTCACCGTTCCTATCGTTGTAGGCAGCCATGGTGACCGATCAGCAATACCCATTGTGACCGATCAGCAACACTACTTGAGTTGAGCGACCAATCAGTACTGTCTCTAATATAATTCTAAGGTAAAGTCAGCGTTGCAGGGGTTTTGAAAATGGTGCTAAAAAAAGTTGGTTGATTCTTCGATTGTACCCAAGGAATGATTTTCCTTTTCCCTTTTAGTTGGATTATTTTACTCTCACCAAGTTTCTGCAGAAGCACAAGAAGTCACCTTCTCCGATTTCTTTGTCGGCGAGGAGAGCAACAACAGAAACCTACAAGAAATCATATTCCCCGTTGTCCACGCTATCGCAACTGATGAAAGGATGAATACTCACCACAACCGCCCTGAGAGAGGAGATCAAAGTGATGAGTTATTTTGGATCGACCCTGCCGCAGTTGAAAGGATGAATCGCTACCATGATCACCCCCGAGGATTAAACGATGATCACTTCGGTTTATCGATAGAACTGAATATGCACGAAGATCCTTGGGTATTAAAGAAGACGCTGACGATAAGTGACGTAGACAACCCTTTTCAGCTTATGCTAAAGAAGGCGTTGGTTCAAACTCACGTGCTCCCATTCGACTGCTGATGTTGTTGCACACTGTTCCGATTATAACTATCTGGTATCACCATTGTTGGAAGAAGACTAAAGAAGAAGAAGAAATGAAGAACTCTACGTCTCTGCCTGAGTGCAGAGTGCCTACCTGACTGCGATAGAGTTGACTGGAACAGAGTTGACTGGAACAGATGATGAGGAAGACGAAATGCTGAACTGGAAACTAGAGTGCAAAGTCTGGACTCTACCGGCGCTAAGCGAATGTAGTGTTGCTCTCAGCAACTTTGTTACCGCTACTGATCTCTAGACCGTAGAACACAGACTGGTATCAACTTAGAACACAGTCCCCACACTGCCGGCGCCGAGCAACATCACTACCACTACTGATCTCCAGATCTTAGAACACAAACCTCTCGCTCTCGTTTGTTATGGTTCTGATACCATAAAAAATTTCGGAAGCCAAAAGGGTGCGTTTTCAATTGATACCTTATGATATTTATATACAAACGATGGAGTTCTTTCCTCCCCAAAACTTTCTAAAAGCAAGGTTTTCCTAATCCAAAAAGAAAAGCAAAACAAAAAAAGACTTCATATGCGGGACTCTCGCGAGTCTATCCAGGACTCTACTTCCTACCCGGGACTCTCGCGAGTCTTATCTTTGTCCAATAATTGTCCTTCCACTAATATACTCTTACAAGGATAAGAACCCTATATCAAACAAAGATGCAAAAATCAGTTGTTTTAATCAACTTGAAATGCCTGAGTTTCTGGTTTCAATTAAGTTTCATTAAGCATATAATATTCAGTTGGAGATTCTGATTTATTGGTTAGTTCAGTACTAGAGTAAGAATGAGGGATTTTATCTGAAAGAAAACACTTTTTTTTTGTGCGAAGTGTTGAATTCTTTTTGACAATCAAGTATGTGTCAATCTGGCTGTGTATCTGCAAAACCAGGGAAAAACTCCTTTTTCAACTATTACTCCTTCAAATATTTCATTAATGAACTATTTGTGCAGAGCACAGAGCAGAGGATAGAAAGATGAAAAAATCAAAGTAATGCAGACATTTTAATTTTCTTGTAGAATACACCTTTGTTTTTCATCTGCCTCATACAATTCTTAAACAAATAATGAGAGTAACAGTATAGAACTATCAGAGACAGACTATACAACTGAGCCTGATATCAGGTGAACATATCCATCTAGAGGTTCCCTGCGTCTACAACAGCAGACACAGAACCATGCAACCAGCAAAGAACAGTATAGAGACCATCTGCACATCTGATCTCTCTGTGAGTTGAAAAATAAGATCCATCATCTTGGTTGAACCTTGTGTATCAGAGTTGCCAGTGTCGACCAATACTCCATCATACTGTGGAAACCAAATAGTTTGCAAAAGCAGGGTCGAAGAAGTCCTCCACGCCATGAACGATCACATGCCCATCATTATACAGGTCGCAGTGAGTGATTTTGACGCCAGGAAGTTCCTCCGCGTACTGAAGTGACAACGAGGAGATGCCCAGGAAGGAGGGTTTCGACCTTGGACCAATGGAGCACTGATGAATCCAAAACCTCTCTGTCTAACTTACCCAGTGCAACGTGGTACCGCAGAAGGGTCAAGGGGGGTCCTGCATATTTGAAGTCGGGAGACATGAAAGCCTTGTCGGACGGGCAGAATATGGTGACTGTTATACCTGTTTATGGGCCGGGTAGCCCAAGGGCATGCATTTTAGCCCGCGGGCTTGACCTCGGGCTAAAAGCCCAAGCCCATCTATTTTACGGGTCGGGTTCAGGATTTGTTAAAAAAGCCTGGCCCTAGCCCGACCCAGCCCGACTTTTGTATAAGTTAAACCCTAAATATCCTAATCGGATAACCCCTATCTTCTGACTCGTCTCTTTCTCTTAGCCAAACAAACTCACTTCTCACAGTCACAGCCTCACACAGCCAAACACTCTCAGGAAGACAGAACCGACGAACACTCTCATCGGTGCAACTAGTGAACTCCAGCGGTGATTGGTGAGTCCTCCTCTCTCTCTCTCTCTCTCTCTCTCTCTCTCTCTCTCTCTCTCTCTTCATTGTTCGGTTGTTCCTCTTCTCACTCTCAGGATCTCAGCTCAACTCATTTATCAGACGCAAACTTAGGCATCGGCGAACACAAGCACTGGTGGTGAATCCTTTCTCTTTGCCCTTTTGTTCTATTCCTCTCTTATTGTTTGCCCAACGGCGAACACAGATGCAAACACAGGCACCGACTTATCTTTTTGTTAGGTTGGACTTCAGGCTCGGGCTCGGGCCCGGCTTTGGGCTTTTTATTAGGTCCAAGCTCAGGCCCAAGCTGTAGGCCCATTGGTCGGTCTGGACTTAGGCTCGGGCCTAATAAAATCCTATTTATAAAGAGTAAAAGCCCGATCCGAGCCTGGCATGGCCCGGCCCTTGAACAAGTCTAATGACTGTTTGAGGTGGCCCATTTCTCTTGAGATCTATGCCTTTAATTTTTTTCTTCTCTTGAGTCTGCAATATTTGTTGACTAAAACTCAAAATTTTGCATTAAGCTTGGCCAAATAGCACTTCAACAAAGTTTTTTTTTTTATTTCTTTTTTTCTAGAGGTTTAAAACCATTAGCTCTTATGGCACTTCATGGCACTTCAATAAGAGCATTAGCTCTTATTTGCTGCAATGCAAAAATGGCTTACAAATTGTAGAATTATGTTTATTTTTTACAGAATAATAACTACAAATTGACAGGACTTTTTGAGTTTGCAATTTATTTGTATTATGAATTGTATGAGTGGTGAATTCATAAAACCACTTCATGGAATTCTAATTTTTTTTCTTCTTATATTCTTATAGGTTGAATGGAAGAAGAAACTTTAGATTCTTAGATCGAGACATATTGGATTAGATTTTCAAATGTTAATTGTAGTTTAATCTCTTCAAGCAATTTGAATTTATAATGTAGAACCTATGGATGTGTGCAAATTGTACTTGAGACGTAACTTTTTTACTTTTTATAATGTAATTTCTATTATTAAAAATTTGCATGCAGGTTTTATGCAATGTATGAATGGACATGTTTCTACTATATATAAGAAATGATTCAGGTTTTTGTATTTAAGATTTTGAACAAATATATAATATTTCTAAAAAGCATAAACCTATAGTAGCAATCATAATTGCCACTATAGGTCTGAAAAACATATCACTATAAGTTTGAAACAATGTTTGGGATATAGTTATAGCAGCAGTTTTATGATCTTTACCGCCAAGTTTTATGATTTATACGGCCACCATATCCTAGCTTTTGCTACAAATGCCTTCAAAATCCGTAGCTAAAGGTTAATATGGGTCATAACATTTAATTACGAATACTACAAAAACCGTAGCTATAGGTATTTTTTGCTCTACTTCAGTTGTGGTATAGCTACGAATACCTTCAAAATCCGTAGCTAAAGGTTATTACATTATCGAACATCTAGCTACAGACAACATGGAAACCGTAGTTGTAGGTGGTTTTAGCTACAATTTTTGTTTGTAGCTATAGGTGTTAATAGTTGTGATCTTGGATTTTAGCTACAGACAATAACTGTAGCTAAAGACACTTTTTAGCTACAGACCTTACCATCCATAGTTAAAACCTATAGCCACGTGAACATCACCTGCAACTTTCTATCCGTAGCAAGGTCGTAGCTATAGATCTATACGTACGGTTTTTTAGACTTATACTTACAGTTTTGTCCATAGCTAAAAGTCTATTTTCTTGTAGTAGAATACAATTAAATCTAGATGGATTTAGTCCAAGACTAAAAAACAATTTTTGTAACTGAAATGGACTTGTATTATTACAAAGTTATGCCCTTTGGCTTAAAAAACACTGGGGCGACCTATTAACATCTTGTAAACAAAATATTTTTTTGATTTGATTGGAAATAAAATAGAAGTTTATGCTGATGATATGGTTGTTAAAACCCAGTTTTCAAATTCT
This sequence comes from Nelumbo lutea, assembly GCF_056320005.1. Taxonomy (NCBI): domain Eukaryota; kingdom Viridiplantae; phylum Streptophyta; class Magnoliopsida; order Proteales; family Nelumbonaceae; genus Nelumbo; species Nelumbo lutea. The sequence goes on from NC_142685.1 coordinate 107,104,591, forward strand.
TTAATTTGTGACTTATTCGGTGCTTTTGGCATTCTAAGAAATACAATATGAAGCTCAAACTGAACAAGTGCTTCTTTGGGGTCACGTTGGGTAAGTTCATTGGGTACATAATAAACCAACGTAGCATCGAAGCCAACCCAGATAAAATCCAAGCCATCCTAAATATGAGACCCCCTAGGGTCGGATAGCCACTCTGAACTAGTTTATGTCTAAGTCAACTGGGTAGTGCCTTCCGTTCTTTAAAGCCATAAAAAAGAACTAAGACTTCGTGTAAACCGAAAACTACCAACTCACATTTGACAAACTAAAAAAGTATCTAAGTTCACTACCCTTGCTAATTAGGTCGGAAGTTGGAGATGAACTAAAACTCTACCTCTCAACGAATGACAAGGTAGTCAACTCGGTTCTAATTCACGAGTTGGGCAGGGTGCAATGACTTGTCTACTACATAAGTAAAATCTTGTAAACAAAATATTTTTTTGATTTGATTGGAAATAAAATAGAAGTTTATGCTGATGATATGGTTGTTAAAACCCAGTTTTCAAATTCTTTAATTTGTGACTTATTCGGTGCTTTTGGCATTCTAAGAAATACAATATGAAGCTCAAACTGAACAAGTGCTTCTTTGGGGTCACGTTGGGTAAGTTCATTGGGTACATAATAAACCAACGTAGCATCGAAGCCAACCCAGATAAAATCCAAGCCATCCTAAATATGAGACCCCCTAGGGTCGGATAGCCACTCTGAACTAGTTTATGTCTAAGTCAACTGGGTAGTGCCTTCCGTTCTTTAAAGCCATAAAAAAGAACTAAGACTTCGTGTAAACCGAAAACTACCAACTCACATTTGACAAACTAAAAAAGTATCTAAGTTCACTACCCTTGCTAATTAGGTCGGAAGTTGGAGATGAACTAAAACTCTACCTCTCAACGAATGACAAGGTAGTCAACTCGGTTCTAATTCGCGAGTTGGGCAGGGTGCAATGACTTGTCTACTACATAAGTAAAATCTTGTAAACAAAATATTTTTTTGATTTGATTGGAAATAAAATAGAAGTTTATGCTGATGATATGGTTGTTAAAACCCAGTTTTCAAATTCTTTAATTTGTGACTTATTCGGTGCTTTTGGCATTCTAAGAAATACAATATGAAGCTCAAACTGAACAAGTGCTTCTTTGGGGTCACGTTGGGTAAGTTCATTGGGTACATAATAAACCAACGTAGCATCGAAGCCAACCCAGATAAAATCCAAGCCATCCTAAATATGAGACCCCCTAGGGTCGGATAGCCACTCTGAACTAGTTTATGTCTAAGTCAACTGGGTAGTGCCTTCCGTTCTTTAAAGCCATAAAAAAGAACTAAGACATCGTGTAAACCGAAAACTACCAACTCACATTTGACAAACTAAAAAAGTATCTAAGTTCACTACCCTTGCTAATTAGGTCGGAAGTTGGAGATGAACTAAAACTCTACCTCTCAACGAATGACAAGGTAGTCAACTCGGTTCTAATTCGCGAGTTGGGCAGGGTGCAATGACTTGTCTACTACATAAGTAAAATCTTGCACACTGCCAAGACGAGGTACCCGAACATCAAAAAGTTGGCCTTCTCAATAGTGTTATCAACCTATAAACTATGCCCTTACTTTCAGGCCCATACCGTTGTGGTCTTAACCAATCGACCTCTGAGGCAACTCCTTCAAAAGCCCGAGGTCTCAGAAAGGTTAACAAAAAGGAAAATCGAGCTTAATAAGTATGGCATTCAATTCAAACCACACCCAACGATCAAGGCCTAGGTCTTGACAGACTTTGTCACCGAGTGCACGTTTAGCACACCAACCCTTGAAATTGTCGAGCTCGTAGTCACCCCAGAGGCATCTATCGATGTGGCGCTTGATCCGACTTGGGACGAAGAACCCTGGATCCTTCATGTGGACAACCCGTCCAACCAACACAGAAGCAGGGCTGAGCTAATCCTTTATGGACCTAACAAGGTGAAGCTAGAGTATGATCTTCGATTCGCGTTTTGAGCTTCAAATAACGAAATTGAGTATAGGGCGTTGATAGTTAGGCAATCATTGGCAAAAGAAATCAACTTGAAACATCTCATGGTGTGGAGTGACTCCCAACTAGTGGTGAATCAAGTGAATGGGTAGTATGAGGCTCAGGAGCCCGTCATGTTGGCCTACCTAGCCAAGGTTAGAAAGGTCCATCCCAACTTCCACTCTTGGTATATCTAAGAAATTCCAAGGTTCGAGAACACTGAGATCGACGTACTTTCGAATCTAGCCAATGCAACAAACATCATGAAGATGACAGTTTACATTGAAAACCCACCACGACCTAGCATAGAAAAGGTGGCATAAGAGGTTGCTCTTGTTTTGGTTGTAGACCCAAACTGGATAGATTCGCTTGTTGACTATATGTGCCACGAGACCCTACCAACAAAGCGCAATATACCTTGAAGGGTAGAGCGGCAATCGGCTCACTATGTTATCATTGGTGAATAGTTGTATCGCATGTCGTTCACACTTCCCTACTTGCGCTGCTTGCTTTCAATAAAAGTGAACCAGGTGTTATGCAAAATCCATGAAGGTCTTTACGATGAACACTTGGGGGTAGGGCGCTAGCCCAAAAATCCGTACAACAAGGCTACTACTAGCCCACAATGAAGGCGAACGCAATGGAATTAGTTTGGAAGGGTGACAAATGTCAACGGCACACAATGTCAACAAAGGTCTCTTACTTTTCATATAATAACTTTTACAACTATTATTTTTTGTATTCTTTCTCTTATATTGTTAGAGGGTTGAGGACAATCTTATTTATGTAAGTTTTGTTGAAAATGTTAGAAGTCTCAAGTTTTATTAGTAGAAAAAGAGGTTTTTCAAATGCATGGGAAGTTTTTGTAAAGTTTATTGATGATGATAGGAAACCCAGACCAAAGTGTAAGTTCTATGACAAAACTTACATTACGAATTTTGGTTATGGCACATCCAATTCGAAATGGCATATGAAAATATATAAAGAAAGGATATTTGAGACTCATAGTCCTAGAAATAGGACTCACATATTTAATGAAGATGCATATAGGGAAGTAATGACAATGGAAATAATAAGGCATAACTTTCTTCTCTCATATGTAGAGCATGAAGGAAATATAAATGTTCATAGTCTTTTGAATTTTGATGTTCGACATATTACACAAAACACCATTAACGTCGATATTTTAAGATTATATGAGAGAGAGAGAATAAATGGTTTTAGGATTTGTTGCAATCCATCTGGGGTAGAATTAGTCTTACAATAGATGTGGACTTCTATCACAACAGTATCCTATATTTGCATTACAGTACATTTTGTGGATTCTAATTGGTGTTTGCAAAAGAAGATACTAAGTTTTTTTCCATTTTCCACCCCCTCACTTTGGTGTTTCCATTACATATATGGTTTTAAAATTGTTGAAAGAGTGGTAAATTGAGAATAAATTATTCTCAATTATACTAGATAATGCTTCAATTAATGAATCATTTATTAATGTTTATGGATCTCGGTTGAATTTTCAGAAGGCACTTTTGTATGATGGCAAATTCCTTCATGTGCATTGTGTTGCACAATTTTAAACTTAATAGTGCAAGATGGGTTGAAAATGATAGATGAATCTTTGATAAAAATCTGACATTGTAAAATTTGTCAATGGTTCTGAGTCACGATTGATGTAGTTCATGGGACGCATCTAACAGTTTTCAATAGAATACAAGAGTAAGCTATTCTTGGATGTTCCTACAAGGTGGAATTTGACCTATCTTATGCTTGAAATAGTAGTTGAGTATTGTAAGGTGTTTTGACACTTGAAGTTGGTGGGTCCATACTATTGTAACTACCCAACTGAAGAGGAATGGGTAACGGTTGAAAAGATTAAGGGGTTTTTTAGACCAATTTATGAAGTTACAAATATTTTCTTTGGTACAAAGTGCCCAAATTCAAACTTATTTTTCCATAGAGTTTGTTAGATCTAAGGAACTTTAAAACATGCATTAGAAAGTATAGATTGGTTTATAAGTGTGATGGCTAAACCTATGCAAGAAAAGTTTGACAAATATTGGGTAGAATATAGTACTATTTTAGCCATTGTTATAGTTTTAGATCCCCAATACAAGTTAAAGATTGTGGAATATGTATGTAAAAGGTTATATGGTGAAGATGGGAAAGATAAAAGTGTTCATGTTCAAGACACATTGTATGCATTATTTAAACAATACATGAATCACTATTCAACCATTGATCTAAGTGCTTCCACAATTCCAACTGAGGGTAGCAACACAATAAGTTATAATGAGTATGGATTAATGAAAGTGAGTATTATTTTATATTTTTGTCTTGGTAAATGATAAATTGATACAAAATCATATGCAAAATGATGATTATATATTGGTTTGCATTTTCAATTATATGTTTCTTTGTATTATGTAGGATCATGATGCGTACGAAAGTCGAGTCTTTTCTACAAATGAAAAGAAATCACAACTTGACTTGTATTTGGAGGAGCCATATGTTGAGAGACAAACTGAATTAGATATCATAACATATTGGAAATTATGTGAAAAACATTTTTCCAAGTTTCTAATGGCTTGTGATATCTTGAGCATTCCATTTTCATTGTGGCTTCTAAAGCAACATTTAATGGGAGGGAGGAAAGACTATTAAAGCTGTATCGTAGCTTTCTTGTCCCAATAATGGTTGAGGCATTGATATGTACTTCCTCTATTTCTTTTTTTTTTTTTGACTTTTTTCCTTTTGTAAATATAGGTAAAGCAGAAAATGATGATATAGTCATTGATTTAGAGGTTGATATCTCCAATTTTGGAAGCATATCCCTTCAATCCCACTAGAAAGTTGGTACCATTTATATATTTATCAATTTATCTTTATAGTTTGATTATTTGAATGCCATTTATATATATTTTAACTTGCAACTATTTGACAATTGTAGCTCTTTTGTAGCATCTCCCTAATATGGCGACAACAAAGAGAGTGATATTTGATAGAAAAACTCTATCAAAACAATCATTTTGCACTCCTTAGAAGAGCTCCTTGGTGAGCTCTCTTCCATTTAATTCTAACTAAACCGAAACTTATAATATCTTATATGATTTTCCTTTTAAACATTACTTATTCCCAAGAATCAAAGTATCGGTATCGGGTATCATATCGGACAACTCGACTGACACCCTAACTGACAAGTCTGACATGTGGACAGTGATGCATGAGGGGGAGAGTTTGACACCTAGACTCAATGGTTCCAACAAGGTTGCCAACCTTCAAACCTCCACCCATTGGACAAATGGGTTTCTCAGGTTGGTGGCTGGTTTGGAGGCTTTGGGTGCGACCACGGGGAGCAGAGTCCATCGTGTCTTGACCACTTACTGACCCCTCTCCTAATGGGACATAGGATGCTAGAACCAATGCAAATGGTGTGTGCAAGAGAGCGAGTGAATCAAGCATGCAATAATGGAAATAAAACATCAAGCAAATAGCAAGCAATTATCAACTAAGCATCGTAACATGAGCAATTTTTATCATAAATCAAAGGAATAAAATAAAAGCAAATATAAGTATAAAAGAGCAATCCATGCCAAATGGGCCCCATGTGGGCCCCACCTATGGTCCAAGACATCCCCAATGGAGTCACCAGTTTGTGAGCGCCAAAAAAAAACTGACTCACTTGCCACTTGGGCTACAAATGGAGTCGCCACCCATTAGATTAGGAAATGAAGGTGATAGGGCCTCCAAGAATGGCATTTGATGAGGGCAAATTTGGCCCTCCAGTGAAATTGTGACACGTGGCACCTCGTGACGACTAGGAAAACACCCAGCCATCAAACTTACGAAGTTGGTGACCCAACCGGGCACCAATCTGGCCGGCCTGGCACAACCTACGTGCGGCTCGACGCGTGCCTGCACGACCTGCGCGCGGCACACACGCGATCTGCGCGGCGCACGCGCGGTCTGCTCGAACTGCGCGCGGCCTGCACGAATTGCACGCGGCTGACGGCCTAGCGTGCGGCCTGTGCGAACTAGCCGACCTGGACCAGCCTAGCGCATGATCCGACCAAGGCGCCCACCGACGAACTTGGCTTAGACACTGACCCGCCGACTAACACAGGCGCCAACTTGACGACCTGATCTAGACACTGACCCGCCGACTGACACAGGCGCCGACCTGACGACCTGGCCTAGACACTGACCCGCCGACTGACACAGGCGCCGACCTGACGACCTGGCCTAGACACTGACCCGCCGACTGATGTAGGCACCCCTCTAACAACCCGGCCCAAGCGCCGACCTGGCCGCCTGACACAAGCGCCAGCCTGACGACCTCGAGGAATTCACCACCGTACCCCGATTCTGACAAGATGCGACGAGTCTTACCGTTTGGAGACTTTTCACCCACCTAACCCGCGAGGACTCCGGTATATAAAGACCTCACCCCCCCAAAGGGGAGAGGATGGGAAGAAAAGGGAAGTAACCCTGCTCTCTAGCTCTCTCATATTATCTTTAAAGCTCTCTACAATAAGAGTGCTAACTTAAGCATCAGAGAGCCCCCACCGGGAAAATACCCCCGGGACCTCTGATTCAGTTCTCGCAGGTCCTTCAGCTCCCGCCGCCTACGAAGAGGAGGAAAAGATGGAGTTCTCGGAGGTCCCTCAGCTCCCGCCACCTACAAGGAGGAGGAAAATATAGAGTTCTCGGAGGTCCCTTAACTCCTGCCACCTACAAAGAGGAGGAAAAGATGGAGTTCTCGGAGGTCCCTCAGCTCCCGCCACCTACAAGGAGGAAAAGATGGAGTTCTCAGAGGTCCCTTAGCTCCTGCCACCTACAAAGAGGAGGAAAAGATGGAGTTCTCGGAGGTCCCTCAGCTCCCGCCACCTACAAAGGAAAGAAGACCACCTCATGCTGAGGACAGTCGGATTGCGCCGCACCAAGGAGCTCCAACATTCTCTAAGGCATCGACCACCTAATAGGCAGTTCGCCACCAGGCAGTTCGCCACCAGGCAGTTCGCCACCAGGCAGTTCGCCACCGGGGAGTTTACCACCAGGCAGTTCGCCCCCAGGCAGTTCGCCACCAGGCAGTTCGCCACCGGGGAGTTTACCACCAGGCAATTCGCCCCCAGGCAGTTCGCCACCAGGGAGTTCGCCCCCAGGCAGTTCGCCACCAAGGAGCACCACCAGGCAGTTCGCCACCAGGGAGCACCACCAGGCAGTTCGCCACCCGGCAGTTTGTCACCAAATAGCTCTCCACTAGGAGGCTCGCCACCGGGCAGTTCGCCACCAAGCAGTTCGCCACCAAGCAGTTCTCCCCCATGGAGTTCACCACCAAGTAGCTCGTCACTAAGGCACACCACCACCGGGTCAAATAACGAGGTACTTAGCCAAAAAATTTTACATCACAAAACATTGGTACGTGGCCGAAAACGGTTACATCAGCATTAAAATTCATTTCGGTTTAATAGTAACTCTAGAGCCCAAGGCAGACTACACCAGCCTAGGTAAGACTCGGATGGGAGAGAAGGGGTTAGGCACCCCTCTCCTGGGTCCAATAGGTGGTGCCCACATGGTAACTCAAGTAAAAGCAAAAACATAAGACATACAACTAATCACACAGAATAAAAGGCACAACGATGAACATGAAAGAAAGCCTCCCCCAATTTATTTATTTTATTTTATTTTTACTCAATTGTTCATTTTACCAATTATTGACATATCTACTCTTTTCCCCTACATGTCTTATTCTTCCCCTCTCCTAAAGGGACTACTCGGACCTGCTAATCCCATTGGTTATTGTACCATTTCTTCGCGTTTTTTTAGCATTCTTACCATACTCCTAAACTACGAGAAGGCAGTAATCCTGAACCACATTCCCTTGCTTTTCTCCTATTCATTTCCTATTTGCCCATTTGTTATTTATTCTTCCTACCATGAGAGTATGTTTAATAACTGGTAATCCTCAAGAACTAATGTTTCTCAGCATAGATTAGTAGAATAGCGAAAAATAATCATGTTCAAACACTAATTGCACAACATTAATCATGGTCATGGATATGCAAACCTCATGTGATCACCATTAAGAATACAGCCATGCATAGTCATGGGTTGATAAGGAGTACTGAATCGGGTTGTAAATCTTATAAAACTTCGACAGTCTAACCTCTAAAACTGATAAACAGAACTGAGAAAGTAATCATAATATCCACATTATTGGAACACGAGAGACTAGATGTTCAACGGTAAAACCAAAAAAAAAAAGGAGACAAATAGGGATGGAATAGAACAATGAAACCTAATGGCTATCGATATCATATTCAAATCCAAATAAAATCACTATTAACGAATACAGCAAAAGTGCAAATAGGATAGGGTTGGGAATAGGATTTATGGGAGTGGATCCGAGAGAACCTACTCGATCCATCCACTCCCCAACCTCAAATCTTCCCTGTCAAGGCAAATACAAAGAGAGGTCAGATCAAGTTACCTGAGTGATTTCCTGGCCGTTGGTTTCTTGATGCTGTGAATGAGAACTCCAGAAGAATTAAATGCCTTCACAGAACAAGGGAGGTCACGGTCTCCTACCATATGCTAAAGAGAACACAAAAAGTCACTGGAGATTGATGAAAAAGAGATAGACGACACTAAAAGCAATGGAGTCTTCGTTGATTCAGGTAGCAAACGGAGACATCGCCAAAGAATGATGTTCCTTTTGCAAAGAAGGACGACAATGAACAAGATGAATAGGGACAGTACCAGCGAGAGGGAATGAAAGAAAAACGGCTGAAAATCAAACAAAAAGAGAAGGAAATCGGGGAGAAAGGAGTATCGCTGGGAGAAGTGGATGAGTGTCGCTGCTGCTGGCCGCCGCGGAGAAGAGAAACAGAGCCTTCAATAGATCTCTGAGTCAATGGGTGAGATAATGGAAAGGCGAGGGTGAAGAAAGGAGGGGGAAAGCGAGAAGGGTGACCGGGGAATGGATTTTGCCACCATTGTTTGCTTTGTTCGAAGGAAAGAGAAGATGAATAGTTTCTTCCTTCGTATTCTCCGGATTAGGGCGAATGAAAGTTTAGATTGAATTTATATGGGAGGTAGGGGTATTTTCGTAATTTTATAGAATCTAAGGGGTATATTGGTAATTTTTAGTAAATTGGGCTAAACTAGGTCATAGGGTGGTCAAACCAGGGTTTTGGATGGGTGGCTAGGATTTTGGGTCAAAGGGAGGTTTTGGATAGGTCTGACTACAAAGGGGATTTGTGTCTATGGGCTAGCAAGATTGGTTGAAATAGAATCTTTTTAGATGTAAGGGTAAATGTGGGTATTTTTGGCTAAATTTTAGTAAGGTGGGGTTTTCGGGGAATCTAGGTTGATTAATGGGGTCAGATTGGCCCAATCGGGCCTGGATCAGGCAGGTCTAGAAAGGGCTTGATTCGACTAATCAGGGGCCTTAAAATGGAATTCGGTTAACTTGGTAAGGTAAATTGGGCCAACTAGGCTTGGATTAGGCGGATTTGGAATTCAATTAATCTAGAGCCTTAAAAAGGAACCTTGGTGCGATGGAGGGGTAAGCAAAGGTGTTTTGGGATGAAATTTTAAAGGTGGGTGTTTTGGGAGGTCTTGGGTCTAATGGTAGAGTCAGATCTAGTGGTTGAAGTGTAAGTAGGGGTCAATTAGTGCTATCAGATTGGTATCGAATAGGTTTAACAATGGATCTAAGGGCTTTCGGAGTGAAATTTGGGTTTTCTAGGTTTTTGTGTGTTTCAGAAAAGTCTGAAGGGTCTAATCGGGTGTTTAGGGTGAATTGGAGGTTTAGGCGGCAGACCGAGCAAAAATTGGTTGTTGACAATAGGTGAGAGTAGGTGGGTTAGTATGGGTGAGAGTAGGTAATGGTCAATTTGTATGGGTCTAAGTGGATCAATATGGGTGGGTCAATGTTAGGGTGGGCTATGACCCTTTAACAAGTATTGATGATGGGTCATAGTTGATTGGTATTTAATCCTTATAAGACTGCAAGTCGGGTTAGGTTAGGTCAGGTTAAGGCCAACCCTAAGTTCTAAACCCAAATCCTAACCCTAACCTAACCTGAAGGAACTCAACCCTAACTAAATTCCTTCAACCCTAACCCAACCCAACCCGAAGTCAATTTTGAGTTGGGTTGGGCTCGGGTTGGGCCCAACCCAACCTTCTTCCCATCATTTAAAACCTTATATAATGTTATTAAGGTTTTAGTCTTTCTGGTTAAGATTAAGTGAAGTGATTATCTTAAAAGAAATACATGAACTATGTGGTGGGGGCTATACAAGTACCATGCATTTAAACAAATCAATGTATGTTATATATTACATATAATATATATTTATATATGACATGTACTATAGAATTGGGTTTGGGTTGGGTTGGCTAAGGGGTCAACCCTAACCCAACCTGAAATAAAGTCCGGTTCATGAATTGTAACCCAAACCCTAACCTGAACATCAACCCGACCCAACCCAACCCAACTTTCGGGCCAACCCAGTCCAAGTTGTAGCCTTAAATCCTTACCCAACCCAAGCCAACATCAGCATTTAACTTTAAAAGGGGAGATTGATCATGTGCATAGCTCAAAGAAAGGTTTTCTCTACAAGGGTCATGGGAAGAGACGTTTGGTCCGTTGATTCTTGCGGGCATTGAGATGAGATGGGGAAAGAGAATCCATCTCCGTAAACTCCGAATGGTCATAGCGGAATAAATCCAATCCCGAAAGCGGCTCTAATGGGGAAGGTCCAGGAGGACACATCTACTAAATGAATGAAATAAATCATCACATCTGGGAATAATTCTGTTAAGTTCTCAGTCTTCCTCCTCACAATTCTCCTCTCCTTGTCGTGATGGACAACAAAGAGGTTGTCGATAGGCGTATATATAGTTCCAATTTTGAACTTTCATCAGCTTCAATTCTGCTATGACAACCAAAATGGAAAGATTTAGGAGGCATTTGGCAAGTCTTTTTAAGAAGATCTTTCAAAAACTCAAGACTTTAAAAGACTGATGAGCTTTCATGAGTAGATCTTTAAAGACCAAAAACTGTTTGATAGCAATTTTTTAACAGATCTTCTTAAAAGCTAAAATGACAAAAAGACTGTTTGGTAAGTATACATAGCACAACAATGATACATTGATACATCAATGTACATTTAGCACTAATGGGCCCCACATACACTTTTATTTGTACAAAATAAGACTTGTAGGTCCCACATACACATTCAACTGTGCAAAATAATTGATTTATACCTCAAGTTTATCTTTTAATTTCTAAGAAATCAAATCCATAAAAAAAAAAGATTTATTGATAATCATTGAAATTTTAAAACCCTTTTTCCATATATGCATCATTCTCTAAACATGATCTAATTATCTTGGACCATGATATAGAATTTGGCAAGAAAAAAAAACACATAGAAAATAAGAATTTATTAAAGAAAAAATTGATTGGCCTAAAGAATTCATCTTTGTTCCTACAAAATCGTTGTTATAGGTGAGGGTCTTTGATAGCATTGTTGCCACCACTACTAATGCTACTTTTCCTCCAAAGATTTGTATCCCCCACCATTGTTATGGCAACACCCATAGAAGGTATATCTTTTGGGAACATAGTAGTACATGGATGCGATTCAGAGGATTGCACATGCTTGCACTAACCCGGTAGCAAATTTGGACTCCCCCAACATACATGTCAAAGTTTAAGAAATGAACTACTGCTTTACTGATTAGGGAACTATTGCATCAAATAGTATCTTACATCACTATTCGGTCATCTGAAAGAGATGGAAGAATTAACGCGTTTCACAACAACTAGTGTTTCACGCCAACAAGTGTTAGCACCCGATTTTTGCTCGATTCGCTTCTTAACCCCAATTCACCCTAGATTCCTGATCAGACACTCTTGATCACTCCGAAATATAATAGTATTTTTGCTCGATTTGCCCATCAATCACACATAGATTTCATTTCAAGGCTCCAGATTAGCCAAATTAATCCCTTTCCAGGTCTGCCCAATCCAGGCCTAATCAGGCCAATCTAACCCTACCAATCAATTCAAAATGTCCAAAAACCCCACCTTGTGAAATTTCAGTCAAAAACATCCTCATTTACCTTTCCATCTAAAAAGATTTCGTTTTGGCCAATCTCATGGGTCCACACACAAACCCACTCTCTACGGTCAGACCCATCTCAACCCTCCATTTTTTTATCCGAAACCACCCACCATTGGATCGGAAACTCGGTTTAACCCTTGGACCCGGTTTGATCAAGTTGATCAAACATTACCAAAATGCCACCAATTTTTCAAAATTATAAAAGTGCCCCTAAATTTCCCCGAATTAACAAAACTGCCCTTAACCCTACCTATAAAACTCCTAAGTTTTTCATTCAATGATACACTATTCATTACCTGCCTCCTTTGAACGAAAAACAAAGCACAAGCAGTGGTGAACCTAGATCAATCTCCGCCTCTGGCCTCCCTCTTCTTCTTCTTCTTCTTCTTCTTCTTCTTCTTCTTCTTCTCTCCCATTTCTCTCTCCCTCTATTTCATCACCGCTGCTGCAGCAGCAATAGATCTGAACCCAACTCTGACTCTTCTACTGATCTCTCGCTCTCTCTATATATATCCTTCTTCTTCTTCTTCTTCTTTGCCTACATTTCCTCCCCTGTTCTGTCATTGCCGCTGCAACAAGTTGCAGCAGAAAATTGGGTAGAAATCACCCTCCTCTGAACCATTTCCTTCCTCTTCTCCGTCCTACCGCTGCAACTCATTTCAATTAAAGAAGAAGAAGAAGAAGAAGAAGAAGAGAAGAACGTACTTGTGTCAATGCTTAGTCACGTATTAAGAGTTTCAATCGACCCTTTTGGGAGTTTTCCTTGACACATCGGGAAGCTGGGAAGCCCGAAACGACTATAAGCTTCACTTGTAGCTTATCAAATCTAGACCACTCCGGGCTTTTATGGTATTTTTGGAGTTTTGTCTTCTAGGATTATGTCCATAATTTTTTAATTTTTAAAAATTTTCCATAATTTTAAAGTTTTTTGTCCCCAACAGGTTTCCCATTGGGAACTTGAATCCTCAAATTTTTTAATAAAATTTTTTGAAAATAATATTTATTTAAAATAAAAGAAAAAAATTAAAATATAAATAATATTTTAAATATATTTTGAGTGACTTCACTCTTATCCCCGTCTTTGATTGGATATCCCTATTAATCCCATCCGCATTAGGATTGGGTCGAGGAGGCCAGGTATGGGGAAAATTGCAATACTTTTTAAATACAAATAATGTAATAGGTTAATAGCTCAATATTGTGAATATAATAATGAATCAGTGAGTTGTTAAATTCAAGTAGGTTGCTAAAATCTAAGGTTTTTGAAATTAACCTAGAGAATGAACCGGTTAGGGGTCCGGTTCCCAGCTCAAATGGTCTAACCGTTTGAACAGTTAACCATTCATATCAGCGATTTACTGACCAAAATCAACGATTTTTTGGGGAAAATCTAACTTTGGAGAAAAACGAAACTGATCACCTAATCAATTCCTTGTTTTTCTGATCTAACCATCGGATCCAATCCGATTTTGAAAACATGCTAAAACCCCAACTTACCCAACTAGATTTTAATGACTCATAAAGGGTCAGCTGGTTAGAAATTTGCAAAATCAAAATATCCAAAAAATAATAAAAATTGAAACTGCAACCAAATTTCAATTCTAACGATCCAACCATATATAATATGAGCTTTAACTCATTAAATTAAAACCTAAAACTTTGTAGCATATTCAAAAGCCTAAATAATTGTACATGTTAGCAAAGCATTTATGAGAAACGAAAGCAAATGTGAAATATCTTTTTTAGCATCTAAAGAATACATGGGCACCAACCTTTGGAAGTGATCTAACAGAGACCCATCTTTCAAGGCACGAAGTCTGACTAATCTTATAGAAAAAATGATAAAAATATATATATATGTGTGTGTATGGCTGCTATTTTCGTACCTACCGCACATGGACATACTAACCACCCCACCCAAGAAAAAGATCATTTTGTTTTGAATTTAGAACAAACAAGGATCATGCGTGCCCAGGTGATCTACAATAAAATGCTTGCTCTAATGATGATGGCTGTAGATGGAATTACTAGTGAATAAAAAAATATTCAGGTTCCTCACTTCACGTTTAAGTTAAAACAGTTTCTAGATATACGCGATGCTTGGTATAGCTTCTCTTTATTTGATAATCGCTAAATCAGTATTTATTTCATCATGTGAATTACTAGTGAATAAAAAAATATTCAGGTTCCTCACTTCACGTTTAAGTTAAAACAGTTTCTAGATATACGCGATGCTTGGTATAGCTTCTCTTTATTTGATAATCGCTAAATCAGTATTTATTTCATCATGTGAATTTGTATGTATCAGTATTAATAAAAGTTGGTTTATGTGTGTATCAAACGTTAGGGGAAGCTTTATTTTAAATGTTTCTCCAAATTTTAGGTGTTTATTTACTGTTTGGCTGATGTTAGAAGGTGTTTAATTCTACTTATGTTTATTAAGTAAACCTTTTATACTTGTGTGACTGTAAAACTGAGAAAAATAATTAATAAAAGCATTTATGACACATAGGCGTCATTAAACACCACATCAGCAAAGTGCCAATAAATACTTACCCGTTTTAGGAAGCTTCATACAATTAATGAGGCTTTAGCTGATAGGGCACCTATGTGGCTGCATTTACTCAATAAATATAAACAAAACCAAACACATACTTAATTGTGAACAAATAGTTTGTCAAATACTTTTTCTCAGTTTTAAAGACAAATCAAGTATAAATGTTTATTTAATAAATGAAAGTTATACCAAACATAGACATAATATTAGAGTCCATTTGATCAAATGGTTTAGTGTTTAATCCTAATTGCCTTCATGATTCAATTATAATTGATTAAATTTCAGCATAGATATGGGTGTATCTGTGCTTATTTACCCTTCAAACCTAAAGAGTGATTGGATTTAGCTTTAGGAAGGATTCAATCACATCTGGATTTGTTCTAATTATTAAAAATTCCTTGCTGAATTTGAATTTGATCCCAAATTCAATCTGAGGTCAATTGGACAATGTAAAAATAGTCATAAAAGGTTTAGGTTCATCCATGTCCACGTACGAGTCAAACATTCTTGCAGATTTTTTGTAAAAATTTTGACAAAGACCAAATCCTAGCGCTGCCATGAAAAGTGGAAAGATTTTTTATTTTCTTTGGTCTAGTCCTTGTCAGCTCTCTTACGACCCAATCCAAACCCAACCTGTGTATCATGTGTGTATATATAAATTAATACATAATAATGAATTATTAATTATAAACTTTACACCACCTCCATTACCCTAAATGACAAAAGGACAAAGTCAGAAAAAAATTAACTCCATCCGTTTGATGTTATTCTACTAAATCATTCATCTTCTCTAGATGCTATACTCCATATAGTGATCAGGCCTCACAAAAAGTGCACTAGGGAGCACAAATTGCGTAGCCATCACCTAAGCATAATATCCATAAATCCCCTACGAAGATTCCTCTGAGAAATAGTAGCATGGCACCAGCACTCAGGATAACTATTGGTTTAGATAAAGATAGAAGATTAAAAGAAAAGGAAATGTAAGTTCTGTCTTTTCTGGAATTCAGAGAAGAAAAGAAAAGCGACAAATGACACAGTCGTGAGTGAGTTAGAGCAAGATAAACAATGAAAACAACTGGTCCATGGATGGAAGTGGCGATTGAAAACCTCTTCAATCGCATACTGTGCAAGCTTCAGAGTCCAGAGCGGTACATCGCATAGCCTTTTCCCTCGAGACCATTAACAAATACAGAAGCAAAGGCATCCATCTCGGGTCCTCTGAGCGTCAGAGTGATTTCAGCCCCACCATCTCCGTTGCAGTTTTCCGATATAAAGATGGCTCCCGTTTTGTCGATTGACGCCAATTCCACCTTCTTCGGTCTCCCCCATCCAAAATCCGCTTCGTATATCCCTAGTCGTGGCGACCCAGCAGCCCAAACCTTTCCCTTAACCCCAGAAGACAGCAAGCGTGAAATCCAGAACTCTGCTCCGTCCAGAGCTCCATCGTTCAAACCATTGATCGAGTCTTCTATCAGCTTTGCTGCGACGACGATCCCATCTTGTCTCAGAAAATCAGCCCTCTCGGCCGTCACTACACGAGTCCCCACGCAGTTACCAAAGTACGTTGCCGGTACCGGAGGCTCTAGGCGAGTTCTGCAGTCCACGTTAAACGAAAAAGAAACCCTTTCGTCCCCAGCTTTTACCAGGCAAACCCAGATATAAGCGCACAGTACTGTGAAGGTCGAGAACCGAGATGGTGGTAGGTGTTTGTCTTTCTTCTGCAAGGCCAAGACTCGTTCCTTCAGCCTTGCGATGTTGGCTCGACTCATCTCGAACGTGGCTCGGACGATGTCGTCCGGCAGACCAAAGTCCAGAACGCCTAACCGTCGGTCTCTGAACTTGGACCGAAAGTAGTTTGTCAGCTCGCTCAAGTATCTCTTCTCGATGCCTCTTGGGTCCTTGATCACTGTCTTGTCAAAGAATGGGAGAGACTGGGTTGACAGAGATGCCTCACCAAACTTGCAAATCGAAGCCCAAGAGTTCACGAAGTTCATAATTGTTTTGGCGTCGGCAACCGCGTGGGGCATGGTGACTCCGACGCAGATGCCGGAATTTGGAAACACAGTCACTTGCAATGCCAACATCGGGACGACCGATCCAGATACTGGCAATTGAGGGACGAGGGGATGCAATTCCTTCGACTCTCTCGCCTGGTTGCCGGAGAGACGGTGGAAGCCACCTTCCGACCGGGCGATGGTTAGCGAGACCGAGTCGCCTTCCTTGTAGTGGATCATGGGGTTGGGAGATTCTTCTGGCCATGAGAGGTTTCCGGCGAATGGGTAAAAGTGCAGGAGGGTGAGGGAGAGAGAGTGTTTGATGCGGGGAAGGAGAGTGTTTGTGAAGTGAGCGAGTGGATGGGGTAATTCGTAGAAGTAGAGGAGTTGTGGAGGTGGGAAAGGTAACCAAAATAGATCGAAGAAGGTGAGAGGGAGTGATGCCGGAGCGACTGAACCAGGTGGTGGAGCGATTTTGCAGAACTCTATCACCTTCACCTGGCTGGATGGTGCCATGGAGAGGGTGTTTGGGGGAGAGCGTAGGGGAAGAGGAAGAGGGAGAAATGCAA
Source organism: Nelumbo lutea (assembly GCF_056320005.1). Classification (NCBI taxonomy): domain Eukaryota; kingdom Viridiplantae; phylum Streptophyta; class Magnoliopsida; order Proteales; family Nelumbonaceae; genus Nelumbo; species Nelumbo lutea. The sequence continues at coordinate 107,121,891 of NC_142685.1, forward strand.
ATGCAAGCAAAAGCTTTTACTTAGATGCTGGGCTCCAGCTGATTATAGCTAGCCATATGGTTTTCAAACCGTCCTTGGCCTGGGCCGGACGGTCGGACCGAACCGTCCAGTCAACCGGTTCTGTTTCACCTCTTCTCACCTCTGAACTGAAATCTTGATAAAAATTGTTGATTTGATGAATGACCTGTTGAGCTAGGCGGTTCTGTCAACCATCAGTTCATTAGAACCGGACAATAATTTTGACCATTTTCTATTTTAATTATTCTTTAATTTTTTTAAATTGCAACGAATCATTGGTACAAACAGGATAGTCAGATTGCTGACCCAGAAACAGTTTTCTGGTAGGTTTTAAAGACATGGATTACAGCCATTCTGTTGTTTTTTTATTAAATGAAAAAAAAAACCCTTTATACCAACCATCAAGTTTTAATAAAGTAATGAAACATCAAAGATTCTTTATTAAAAAAATTCCAGATTAGTATCCTGTATTTTGGGTCTAATGTCACTCTAGTCTTTAAACTTTAAAATGCGATAATTTAGTACCCGAACTTTCTAAATTTGTCAATTTAGTACCTATCATTAACTAGGTCGTTAACCAGTTGTTTAAGTATCATATGAAAAGACACAAATATCCTTCGAGTGTCATTTAATTCTCTTTATCAACCATCTAAATATTGACAAAAAATGAACAGTCCCAAATCCTTATCTCTTCTATTCAAGAAAGTTGGGGTTACCAGAATGTCCATTGAGACGTAATCCCAATTTTATTGAATAGAAGAAGCAAGGATTTGAGACTGTTTTTTGTGGATGATTGATAAAGAAAATTAGATGACACTCAAAGGACATTTGTGTTTTTTCAAATATCACTTAATGACTGATAAATAAATTAATTAACGACAAATACTAGATTGACACATTTTGAAAGTTCGATACTGAATTATTACATTTTAAAGTTTGGAGACCAAAGTGACAATAGACCCAAAGTACTAGATAGCAATCAGGAATTTTCCCATCTTTATACATCAAGAATACCCTTACAGTGTTTTGGATATTATTTGAATCTAATGCCAAAAATGCCCAACTTGTGGGTGATTCACTTGGTTTTGGGTCTAGCCAATAAATGGCTTTATGACAGATAAAAGTCATTGATATTGTAGCTCATCATCTGAGTATACCACACGCAAACTTTGGGCCCAATCAGATGTCGGTACATAATTCATAGTTGAGAGGATTGATTTTAGGAGGGGATATGGATATTGCCATATTGATGATTATATTGGTGACTTAGTCATCAAAGCTAAAAATTCAATAAAGAAATGATAAATACCTACACCACTTTATTATCTTTCAACATTTTCTAATTGATTGCACCAAATCATCCACCACCGCAAAAGTAACCTAAAAAGTCAGCAATATTATAAACCAAGTATAAGACATCAGATTGGCGCCCAACAACACCTCCACCCGTGTGTATTAACAACATCTTCCGTCATGATAAGTATGAGAGATGTTTCTAATGCACACTGAGATATGTATATGCGGGGTATTTGTGGGGTGCTTTCTGTGGTATGTTAATGTGATCTCTTAGTACTAAAGCCTAGATAAAAAGTTATGATGAATTCGTCAAGGAATCACTATACTACGGTCCAACAAGGAGTAAAGTATCTTTTGTGCATCTCATCTAGGTAAATAAATTAAAATTATAAGTGTAGACCACAAGTGAACCAGCTCCAGAACATCTCAATCGATGTTAACAATTCAAACCATAATAAAATTACCACTACTACCTTGGATGATAATCCGGCCCTCGACTAGACCTAGACAACGATGGACCAGAAGCCCCATCAACATTGACTTTAACCATAGGTCAAGGGGGTGGCTTCCAAGATCTTGAACACCCATAATAGGCAAAGAACCTGAAAACGAGAAATCTTGTAGCTAGTGGCGGATCAAGACCTTTGATCAATGGGGGCAAAGTACTTAGTAGAAATGATGAATACCCGTGGGGAATGAGGAAAATCGTTACCTATATGTTTAAGGAGACGAAGTAGAGAGATGAGATTGAACTGTTGAGAGGGTGAAATGGAAAAAAGAAAACAAATGAAAAACACATTAGATTTAAAACCCTAAATCTCAAACCTCATAACTTGGTCAATATGAAATAGGGACATAGGTATCAATTTTGTAAATTTTCTCTTTTTTTTTACCTATTCATCTTTAAAATATGACCTCATTTAATAAGTCAAATTTTACTTGACCCCCTACTATTTTATTTGTGTGGGGATAATTGTGGAAAAAACAATTAAATTTCTTCATAATTTTCATAATTATATAATTTTTTTCAAACCTCAATGGGGGGCAATTGACAACACTAACTTCTACATAGAACCGCCACTGCTTGTAGCTCATCCCTTAAACCCATAAAGGAGAGACCCTATCAATTGAGCTAATTGTTCCATTTAATTTAAAATGAAGCTAAACAAGAGAAGGTGTCAACCTAATTGATGGTAAGGTCTCTAGCTGATTGTAGCAAAGGAAAAACTCAGCCTAAACAAGAACACTTTTAAATTTATAAGAGCAATACTAAAAACAATGAGAATGAAATGACTCGGTCAGTGATGACTGGTCTCTTGAATCATTTAAATAGATAAGTTACAAGATGATAACTATGTATAGAAGATAACAATTACAAAGTTATAGTTTATCTAGGAAATTACATGATAATGAGATAAGGTGATCAGTTATCTATGATAGCTATCAGCGATACCCATCCCAGTTACAAGTTTATCATAACTATTGAGATACTCTAACATCCCCCTGCAAGCTTAGCGGTCTCTTGGAGACGGTAAGCTTGGTTGTAAGGTCATGAAATCGTGTTGCAGGCAGCGATTTAATAAGAATGTCTGTAATCTGATCATGGTTGGGAATGTGATTGATCAGTAGAAGGCCAGCCGCAACTTTTTCCTGCATAAAGTGAACATCCAATTCTATGTTCTTGGTGTGAGAATGGTGGACAGGATTGGAGGAGAGAAACTTGGCACTCAAATTGTCGCACCAGATGACAGGTGGGCGAGGGAGCTTCAATCCAAGCTCCGTGAGTAACATCTGGAGCCAAAGAATTTCAGCGGCAATAGAGGCAAGACTACGGTATTCTAATTCTATGCTAGAGCAAGAAACTGTGGACTATTTACGAGAGCTCCATGAAATCAGATTACGACCCAAGTAAACACAGAAACCCCCTTGGGAGCGACGATCAATAGGGCAACTAGCCCAGTCAACATCAGAAAAGGCTTCGAGAGCCAATTATGAAGAAGTACGAAAAGTAATGACCTGACCAATTGTGGACTTGAGATAACGGAGGATCCACTTGATTGCACTCCAATGAACATCAGTGGCTTCTTTCATAAATTGACAAACTTTGTTAACGGAGAAGCTGATGTCTAGCCAAGTAAGGGTAACATATTGTAGTGCCCCCACCACACTGCGATATTCGGTGGCATCTGGAAGATGATAACCATTGCTCACATCAAGTCTGGTAGATGCCGCCAGCGATGTATGAAGGGGTTTAGCCTCATGCATCTTGGTCCTGACAAGAAGATCATGAATATATTTACGTTGGGATACGTGCACCCCATCTGAACTGTGATGCAGTTTCAAACCCAGAAAGTAATGAGCTTCCCCAAGATTTCAAAGAGCAAAAGCGGTAGAGAGCTGAGAGATGAGTTGAGTAAATGCAGAAGTAGAAGAGCCAGTGATCAATAAGTCATCCACATATACAAGAAAAAAAAATGACATCAGTGTCAGTCTTCCACATGAATAAAGAACTATCTGCTCAGGATTCCAGAAAACTGAGGTGAACCAATCCTTTAATCGAGTAAACCAAGCCTGCAGGGCTTGTTTCAAACCATAAAGGGAACGTTTAAGACGACAAACAAAATGTGGATGTGCTAGATTAATAAAACCCATGGGTTGTTTCATAAATACCTCTTCACTGAGATAGCTATGAAGGAGGCATTGCTCACATCAAATTGTCTAAGATTCAAGCCATAGTGAACTGTGAGAGATATCATTAACCGAATAATGGTCAATTTAACCACCGGACTAAAAGTCTCAGCAAAGTCAATACCGGCTTGTTGAGTAAACCCTTGCGCCACCAATCGCGCCTTGTATCTTTCCATGGCGAGTACCTAACGGGGATCTTTTTTGACAATAGTGTAGCAAGAGGGTTCAAGATCGGGGTCAATAGAGGCTTCCAAAGCATACCGAGGGTTTGGCTTGTGAATGCCACTCTTGCTCCATGTCATCATGAGATGAGCATTAAGTGGAGTCGTAGTGGAGCAAGAGGGCGTATTTGATGGGGTTGATGATGATGGTAGCAACTCGACAGAACTAACACTAGTAGATAGAATAGGTGGGCTAGGGGAGGTGGTGTTGGTGGGTACGGGAATGGTCTGAGGAGAGAGCCACGGGTATGTAATGATAGGAGGGCCAATCACAGTGTCAGTAGCCGATTTGGGAGGTGGAGCTGGGCTTCCAGAAGTGCATGGGAAGGTATGTTCATCAAAAACCACATTACGAGAAGTATATAGACGTCCAGATGTTAAGTCCAAGCATTTGTACCCTTTGTGATGTAAACTATAACCCATAAATAAACAACGCTTGGACCCATAGTCCAGCTTAGAACGTTTATAGGGTCTAAGATGCGGATAACAAGCACATCCAAAAGTGTGTAACATATTGTAATCAAATTTAGTGCCAAAGGGACACTCTAAGGGAGAATTCATGTCCAGTATTGGAGAAGAGAGCCAGTTAATTAAAAAAACTGCAGTCTCAAAGGCATCATACCAGTAATGTTTGGGCATTGAAGTCGTAGCTAGGAGGGTGAGACCCATTTCAACAATATGGCGATGGCGTCATTCTACAACCCCATTTTGTTCATGAATATGAGGACATGAGAGACGATGAGTGATGTCTGAATCAGAGAGAATAGGGAGAAGTGGTTTGTATTCTGTACCACCATCTGTTTGCAGAGTTTTGATAGAGGTGTTCAATAAATTCTCCACATTCTTCTTAAAAACAACAAAAATAGAGGCAACCTGAGTTTTAGAAATCATAGGAAAAATCCACATATACTTGTTGTAAGCATCAACAAAAATCAAATAATAGCGAACACCATGTCTTGTAGAGATAGGGGCTGGTCCCCAAACATCATAAAATAAAAGTTCTAATGGATACTTTGCAACAAAGTACTACTAGAAAACGACAAGGTATGAATCTTGCCTAGTGGAAGCTGAAATGAAGATAAGATGTGGGCAGCTACTCTCTTGCTAGGATGTCCTAGCCGCTTATGCCATACTGAAAACGATGCTTTCTCACCATTGAACGTCGATGGAGCTGTAGATGTGCAATTTGTCTTGAGTTGATAAAGCCCTCCCTTAATCGGCCCTTGGATGAGAGTTTTCCCAGTCGCTTTGTCCTTAACATAAAAGCCAGTAGCGTCAAAAATAAAAGTTGCATTATTATCCTTACAAAACTGGCTGACAGAGAACAAGTTCTTAGATATATTAGGAACTCTGAGAATATTTTTCAAGACAATGGACCCAAAATTAGTATTCAAAATAGAAGAACCAATATGAGAAATGTCTAGACCCGTACCATTGCCGACCAAGATATGATCTGTTCCATGATACTTGATGAGGGTGGATTTGGCCCTCCAATGACATAGTGACACATGTCACCTCAGAACAACTAGGTGACACCCGGAACCACTCAGGCAACAACTTGCCAAGTTGATGGTGTCCAACCTGGCAGCCTGGCCCAGGCGCCGACCTGGTGACCTGCGAGACGTGCTCGCCGACAAATTCAACATGCATACCCCACGATCCTTGGAGGTTGGCCCTCGTTTCGGAAGATGGTCAACGTGCATGGTAGTTACCTCCGAGGATCTCAGACCAATTAGACATGACCTCCTAGAGATCTCGAGGGCGGTTAATGAGCAAGGTCTATATAAAGGCACCAACCCCAATGACAAGGGGCAAGTGAGCAAGTAAGAAAATAAGTAAATTCTAGCTCTCATACATTGCGATTTTTAGGTCACAATCTACTATAAGAGTATTGACTTAAGCATTGAATCGACCTCGTCAGGTTAGCCACCCTGGGTCCTCTGACATTTGGTTCCTTGTAGGTCCCTAAAGAGCAACAAAGCTCATCAACCCAACTCACCACCAGGCTACTCGACACCTGGTCCGCCCGACACCTCACAGGCAGCTCGACACTATAGTCAGATCGCCACCTAGCCTGCCCAGCTCGACTCAGCTCAACAACCAAAGTTCTCCACTTCGGTCTGAGTCATCGGTCACTTGGAAGCAGACCAAATGACAAGGTACTTAGCACAAAAAATTGGCCATCACCAAAAATTGATCCATCAATTGGCATCGTCTGTGGGATACGCTACAAAAAGCTTTCTCATCCTCTAAAAGGCTAAGTTCTCTTCTTCTAGAAAACTAAGTCCTCACTTTTTAGAAACTAAAGCTCTCGCTTTATACTTTCCATTTTTTATGAACTCAAAGACTATGCAGGAAGTTGATAGCTAACAAACTAAGCAGCTCTACCAACTTTATTTCAACTCGGATAAAGCCTCATCAGTCCTCTTCGCGAGGTCCCCTCAACAAAGATGAGCTCTTCGTGGCTTCCGCGGTAGTTGGCGGCCAACAGACTACATGGACGCCCTTGCTGGTCGAGCCTTCCAAGGCTCCCGTGCGAGCTGGTGACCTAAAGTCAGTAGTGCTGCCCTCGTAGGTCGAGCAACTAGTAGCTTCTTGTAGACCGGCGTCACGAGGTTGATGCAGTGCAACCATAGCACTAAAGTACCAAACTGGTGAAAACCTCGATACCACATAAGACCCAGTCGCCTCTTCGACATGGGCAAAATCAAGGAGAGTGGACTACGAGTCGCTCCCAGAGCCTAAGGGCTAAAATACCACATAAGACCCAATCGCCTCTTCAGCATGGATAAGATCAAGGAGAGTAGACTACGAGTCGTTCCCAGAGCCTTAATAGCCAAAATACCGAACTAGTGAAGACCTCATCACCACATAAGACCCAGTCACCTCTTCGTCATGGACAAAATCAAAGAGCGGACTACGAGTCGCTCCCAGAGCCTAAGGAATTGAATCGACGCATGCGAGCTCATCGAATTATTCATTCCAAGCCAAAAGGAGAAATCTACTCCCTTCGCCAAGTTACATTCAGTTCGGGAGTTGGGGGCAAATGATGAGGGTGGATTTGACCCTCCAATGACATTGTGACACATGGGACCTCAGAACAACTAGGTGACACCCGGAACCACTCAGGCAACAACTTGCCAACTTGATGGTGTCCAACCTGGCGGCCTGGCCCAAGCACCGACCTGGAACATGTGCCAACCTGGCGACCTGCGAGACGTGCTCGACGACAAATTTGGCATGCATACCACACGATCCTTGGAGGTTGGCCCTCATTTCGGAATATGGTCAACGTGCATGGTAGCTACCTCCGAAGATCTCAAACCAGTTAGGCATGACCTCTCGGAGACCTCGGGGGCAGTACGTGAGCAAGGCCTATATAAAGGCATCAACCCCAATGACAAGGGGCAAGTGAGCAAGTAAGCAAGTAAGCAAATTCCAGCTCTCATACTTTATGATTTTTAGCTCGTAATCTACTATGAGAGTACTGACTTGCAGGTCCCTAAAGAGCAACGAAGCTCATCAACCCAGCTCACCGCCAGCTGCTCGACACCTAGGCAGCTCGCCACCTGGTCAACCCAACACCTCATAGGCAGCTCAGCACTATAGTCAGATCGCCACCTAGTCTACCCAGCTCGATTTAGCTCGACAGTAAAAGTTCTCCACTCCGGCCTGAGTCATCGGACACTTGGAAGCAGACCAAATGATGAGGTACTTAGCACAAGAAATTGTTCATCACCATAAATTGATCCATCAATACTCGTCGTGAAGAGAGAGATTCCCAAGATCTGAAGTCATACAATTGGTTGCTCCAGAATCAGGATACCAATTTTCATCACTAGCTGATCGTGAAGATGAGGCTGTATAAGCTTGCTTGGTAGGCTTATTGGCAATGAGTTCCAGATAACGGCGGCAAGTAGTTGTTGTATGGCTAGGATACCCACAGAGTTGACACACCATAGTGGTGTTCTTAGAACTGGATCTGCTGCGAATATTGTTATTATAGGAAGTTTTCTTGGAGTTGTCAAAACCACCATCATTATTAAATTGTCGAGGCTTGTAAGAAGAGGACTGATTGCGATTGAAGGTTTTCTTCTTATTGGCCAAATTAGCATATGGAGAATCCAATGAAAATTGTGAAGAGTGATGCTCTAAGCGATTTTCAAAGGTAAGTAACAGACTTTGAATTTCAGTAAAAGAATGACTATCTAGTCTAGTAGTCACAGAGAGCACAAAGGTATCATATTCAGTAGGTAAACCACCAAGAAGATAATGAATTTGATCAACATCAGTGAGAAAGTGTTCAAAAGCAGCTAAAGCATCAAATAAACTTTTAATTTTCTAAACATAATCGGTGACAATGAGAGTACCCTTCTTCGGATAGGCTAATTCTAATTTCAAATCATGGATTCGAGTTTTATTGGTAGAAGAAAAGAGAACATGAAGTCAATCCCATACATCTCTGGATGTCTTACATCCAACTACTTGAGCCAGAACTGGCTCTGTTAATGAAGATAGTAACCAGCTTATGATCAATTGGTCTTGTTTGATCCATGTTGCATGATCTGGGTTGCTGCGACTGGATCCTTGGCTACTGCCATCTTCCAAGAAGAGTAGAGAACAAGGAAAAGATCCCTCCACATAGCCATATAAACAATGCCCTCTAAGAGCTGGTGTAGTTTGAGAGCTCCAAAGCAGGAAGTTAGTACGATTTAGTTTTACTGAGACTACATTCATAAAACTAGAAAGGGAGACCACCATAATGGTTCAACCATCTGTCGATCTAGGTTGCATTTGTCTCTGGACGACATGAGCAGTGGTGCTTGTTTCTGAAGCCATGACGTTTGTCAAAATGGCTATGATACCATACAAGAGCAATACTAAAAACAATGAGAAGGAATGAGTCAGTCAATGATAGCTGGTCTCTTGAATCATTTAAATAGAAAATTTACAAGAGGATAACTATGTATAGAAGATAACAATTACAGAGTTAGAATTTATCTAGGAAATTACATGATAACGAGATAAGGTGATCAATTATCTAGGATAGCCATCAAACATACCCATTCCAGTTACAAGTCTATCATAACCATTGAGATACTCTAACAGGGAAATTGTCTAAAAATCACAATGACCTTTTAGCATTTCTCTTAAACTCACCATAACTTTTCAAAACACCCAAGGAACCCATGTTGGTAACTTGACGTTAAATAGACTAACGGGTATTATTTACCCTTTGTTATATTTAACCCATTTTTTCAATGTTCAAAAAATACTCCTCCTATTATTTGACCCAAAACCTATATTTCAGTTTCCTTGGAATACTTCAAGCAGCACAATGAAAACAAAACGTCTCTCAATGAGTAGAAATGTTATATATGGGGCAATTGGACACTTAAGGGCATTACATGATGTGGACAACTTCCGTCAATGTAATAAAAAATCAACGACATGGGGTTCCCTGAACATTTGGAAAAGTTATAAGGATAGAAATGCTGAAAAAGACAATTCCTGTTAAATTTTTAATTGAACTTGAAACTTGATACTTGACAACGATAGAATAAGTGAAATTTTTAATTGAACTTGAAACTTGATGTTCAAAATGTATGACTGGTATATTCTGTGAGGTCAGTGTGAAGAGTGCTTCATGAAGAGCAGATCCAGACTCTGCATTGGAAACACCTTCCCATGAATGAATGGCTGCAAGTGTTGTGAAGGCGGTGTGAAGATAAAATCCTATCCCATCAGTAAGGTGGGATCTGGTCCTCACAAATGGGCGCCTCACAGGCACATCCACCATGCATTGAGAACATCTCCCATGAATACTCACTAATAAGTATGGAAGATGTTCCCAATTCATGGTAGGATGTGTGTGTGAGGCACCAGTGAGGCGCCAGGTGTGAGGAGCAGATTCGGTCTCTTGTTTGAGTAGCCTTGGGCTGACATAAGGTACAGCACCACCACCCCAACAATAAATCGCATGTCGTAGCCATCATTGGTTTAGCCCATGGCTACTCCCACCATCCCACAGGTGTGGCTAATTTTTCCTCTTCCATGAGTTGAGGGAACAATGACACCTTTGGAGTAAATGATGCTAGGATTTAGAAATGATGTATTCAACCCGTTGATCCTGGTCCTAAATCATCCAATCTGTTCAAATTTGTTTTAATTTAGATTAATTCTAACTCAAACCTGATCCATTAACACTTATATTATTATCTTCTATCAATGGACCAGATATTGACTCAATATAACCCAAACTTGTTTTAATTTGTTTTATGGAAAGTATGTATCCAGCTATGATTATCTTTGTCCAAAATAAACCTATAATTAAGAAATGAAGGGTAACTTCAGAAAAGAATAAGTAGGGGTGTTATTGGCCATGGTGGTTTAATTAAAGGTCCATTTTGTTCACAATCAGAATTGGAATGGAAATCTTTTGGAACGGAAATTGGAATTGCTTATTCCCTCTTGCCTCTTATGGTTAAGACAAGAATTGAAATCATATTTCACAAAATATGCACAACTCCCAAGAAGGATTGGCATTGGGTAAATAGAAATTGGATTTCGGGGGAGGGGTAAGTAAATAGTTTTTTTTGTTTTTTAGCTAATTGGAGTGAGATTCTCATTCTCAAAGGGAAAGGTCAGAATGGCCATTCCCTTAAATGGAACTAGAAATGGGAATGAAATCCTATTCTGCCCAGCCAAATGACTGGAATTGGAATGATATTTTGGCTGGCATTCCCTCAAATAGGGAAATATCATTTTGCTAGGAATAGGAATTGAAATGCTATTCCACCCAGCCAAACAACTGGAATCATAATGGACCCTATTCCCACGACCAAAATGGACCCTAAAATATTTATTGGCACAACCCACGCTATCTACGAATCTTTGAAAAAATAATGGCTAACAACCCAAGGTTCAGCTACCAGTACTGATGATTTTACGATAAACTTGGATTTACCCCATTGGACTTATTGGACTTTATAAATTGGGATCCCAGATCTAGGGCTGCAAATGGATCAAATCGAATTAGATATAAATAGACCCACATTTGATTCGCTTATTTTTAAATTTGAAATGAATTTGGATTGTAACCAAACATTGAATATATTGAAAATTACCTGTATGAAACTTAAACCTATGACAATTTAATAAAAACTGACATTTGAATCAATATACAATATAAATGAAAACTACATGTGAGAATATATATTTAATCTGCATCAATTCAAACTATATTGGACCAGATAAGGGTGGGTCCGGATACCATTTGCAGCCTATCAAGACTTTGCCACTGCATTTGGGTTCTCCTATTTTTGGCCTGCTCATCATACCCCTGAAAAGCCACATATGATGCCTCATCAAATAGATAGTGAGTTAGACTAATTGTATAAAAACAAGCTTCAAAATATCGATATGTCTGATATGTTATGTTAGTAGAGGTATATCGGGCAATATCAATAGTGTTTTTTAAGTTTTTTATTTTTTTTAAACCAGTTTAGGGGGGCCGGTTTAAGCTACTCCACCTCCTGAATCGATCAAAACTCCAATACATCCCCTATAGAGGCGTATCAAGAAGTCACCGACACGATACGTATCGGCCAATACGATACTTAGAACCTCACACAAAATGACATACAAATTATGAGGCTTTTGTTGAATTTTTTCTTATTCCTTTTTAAAAAAAGAAACCAGATACAATTCCTTTTGCATTATTAGAGGGTCTCCAGTGGACTTTTACAACTTTATGAAGACCTGAAACCAACGCGCCACACTCCATGTGTTACCAATATCTATTATACTTCTAATTTCCATAATATTCCAAATGCGAGATCTCAACGTACAATGTAAGAAAATGTCTTCATCCATTTCAATTTCCTCAAATCGGGGCAATAAATAGGGTTTCCCCATTTGAAGAATTTCCACCATATTCGGCAGTTAGCCCATTGAAACTTTGACAAATTTTCAACCCAACCTAATGCAAGTTGCACCCTAGTAGTAACTATAAGATGCTAAACAGTAGGGTTTCAACAAAAATCATAAAAGCAAACCGAACTGAACCAAGGAATTCAAAGTGAAAAATCTGGTTAACTGAACCGATTGGTTTGGTTTTAGTTAACCTAAAAGAAAACCATTGGTTAGTTAAACCAACCAGTATATATTCATATATATTATATATATTTTTAATACATACTCACGTATGTGTGTGTGTATATATATATTATAATATATAATATATTTATAATAAATTATATATATTATAATATATAATATATTTTGGAAATTTTTTGAGGGCAGAACTTATCCCTCCATATTTAAATTTATTGATAAAAAATGAGGAAAATTAGGATAATCAATAATAGATATTAAATAAGTTGAAAATAAGTGATTTTAAGATATTCAATGCATTCAATTTTCTCTCATTAAATCCAACATTTAAGGCCAATATTAACTTGCATTCACCTCATTCAATATATATTTAAGACATTTTTGTTTCTTCTCATCATTAAATTCTACTAATTAAATTCATATGTAATAAATTAATAATTCCAACAACATAAAAACTTATACTTTTAAAATCTACTTGTATAAAATAGTGTTTTCATCTAGGTGATAGTAAGAAGTTAAACCATTTTGGGTCAAATGAGTCAATCCATGTTGCCACAACTAAATAATAGCATTCAAAAACATATAAAATGCAAATATATATATATATAGAAATTAAAAAATGAGAACATTTTTAATGTCATATATTCAACATATTAAACAATAATAAGTATGATAAATAAAAAATATTTTTATTAATAATGGAAATGAAATTTAAAATTTAAAGTCAATTGGAAATAAAACTATTTTCATATTCCCTCTCATTAAGTCTCATATCTAAAGTAAATTCTCTCTTTAAGCCCTATATTAAAAATATATTTTTCTCATCATTAAATTCTACTAATTAAATCCGCAACATTAATTTTAATAGTATAAAATAAATATTTTGAAAATTAATTTGAAAACAAAACTATTTTCTTCCCTCCCGATGGTGGGTAAGAAATTCAACCATTTGGAGTCAAATGGATTAATAAATAATGTCATAATTAAATACTAAAAATTAAAATAAATATAATATATAATACAAAAAATAAAAAATAGGCATATCTCTAATATTGTATATTCATTATGCTAAACAAGAATAAGTATGAAATGTAAGAACTATTTTTATTAATGACAAAAACGGATGCCAAATTTAAAATCAACCTACAAATGAAATGATGTCATAGTCAAATAATATTTAAAAAAAAATAGGAAATATAAAGAATCACAAAAGTGAAAATAGAGAAAATTTTGGGCATATATCTACTGTTATATATTTATAAAAAATAAAATATTGGGTACATCTCTAATATTATACATTCATTATATTGAAAAAAATAAGTATTATACATAATAAATAATTTTATCAATGACGGAAATGTAATAGAAAATTTAATGTCAACCTAGAAATTAAACTATTTTTCTTTTTGGGTGGTGGGTTAATGGTTTGGTTCAAATGGATTACTCGAACATATAACAGTTAAGTAATAAATCTTCAAAAGATAAAAAAAAAAAGTACAAATACTCAAAAGAATATATAAAAAATTATATATTAATTATGTCCAACAAAAATTAAGTGTGATAAGAAAAAATTATTTATATGATGCAAATGAAATATATAATTTAAAATTGATCCGGAAGCAAATCTATTTTCTTATCTAGATAGTGGGTTAATGATCCAACTTTTAAAGAAACTCATGATGTCATAATTGAATAATAAATATTTAAAAAGATAGAACACAAAAAATGAAAGTGTACATAATTTTGTCGAAAACATTTGGGAACATTTCTAATGTTTTATATTCATCATATTAGATAAAAATCATTGTTAAAATATTTTTTTTATTTATAAAATTTAATAAGTTTTCCATATGCACATTTACTACAATCATTTAAGTTTGTTTTTAATCATATTGTTATTTTTTGTTAATTTTCAATTTCTATCTTAATTATGATATATCCAAAATTGAAGTAATTAATATGAAGAAAATGTGCTTAATTACTAGTAATATAATATATACATGTGTAATATATTATATTATATATTATACAATATTTATATAATACTATAATATATTTATACTATTGATACTATATATTTATATATTTATTTATAACATTTATTATAAATACAAAAAACCAAGAAACCGAGGAACCAAACCGATGGACCAGTTAACCGAACGCTTTCAGTTGGTCTTGGTTTAAGGTTTTTCAAAAATCGGTGATAATGATACCAATTTGGTTTAAAAAAGAGCCTACGGTAACTGAAATGTGAGCGCCCCTATTAAGAGCACATGAATTTTTGCCAAATATTGTACTTAAGCCTACTTTAAAGCCTTTGACAAAATAAGGTTATCCAACTTAGTTTACTTCCATTCTAGTTACTGATTTAATAGTAGGCAATTGAGCAAAATAACTCTCTTTTTTAGTCTACTTGGGTTTACAAATTCTTAGGAGAAACTAGCTTCTTTGAATTTGTTTTGTATTAGGTGGGTTTGAGGTGATGAGGAAGAGCTTTATTTGCTTGGATTTTAGGGCAAGAGAGGCTTCTTCCTCCCCCTCTATCTTCTATTTTCCCTTTTAAAAATGGTTAATAAAATTTCAAGATGAACACCCCTCCACATGGAGTAAATTTTGGGGTTATATAATTAAAAAGGAAAATCTATTTTATTTTCCAAATAGGGATTCTCAATTTATGAAATTTAAAACCCTAGCTACATAATCATCATCTAGACATTGAACTGAATCAGATATAAGTAGATCAAAATTTGACTCATTTATTTTCAAATTTGATTTGAATTTGGATTGTCATTAGACATTGAATAGCATAAATAATTTAAACTGAAAATGATAAAATATTATATATTATTAATAAAAGAAACTAAAAATGACTTTAGTATTATATGTCATGAACAAAATAGATTGAAAGTTACTTGTTTAAAACTTAAACTTATGACAATTTGAATTTAAATGATTATATTGGATCAGATAAGGGTGGACCTATGTTTGATCTAATTTTAACCAGATCAAATTCGACCACCCTTAATGGGATCAAATTTGAATTTAAATTCGGACACATGGGTACCATGTGCAGCCCTATCAAGATTTGAATAAACTGATCAATAAAAATAAATCAAATGATATTAATTACAGAACATTTTTGGTAGGATAGAGAGAGATGGTTAGCAAGCGTTAGGGGTATTTTTGACATATTAAAAAACTAAGATTACATAAAGTATGTTAGGGTTATTTTTATCATTTAAAATATTTTTATGAGACCATGGCAAAACGTGACATAAGGGGTTTTTTTGGAGGCATATAAAAACCAGGGGAGGTTTTAGAAGTTGTGAACAAAGTAAGGGGAGGTTTTAGATATGTGAAATTCTTACTTTGACGTACCCTTGTTCCTCTGCCACCTGTTCTGACATTTATCTGCAGCATTCATTTGCACATGAAAGTGGAACAATCAAACATCAAAACGCCATTAAAGATGGTTTTTGAGGTTGGCTTAAATGAGTCTCGATTTGGTGCATCAACTGTGGTGGCTCAGTTGGTAGGTTTTCTGCCTGCAGCCACTATGGGGAATATGGGATTGGGGGATGGGCCGTCCCCACCCGTTCCGTAGCCCCATAAAGGAAAAAATAAGAAAAGAAAAAGTCTGACAAAGAAAGAAAGAAATAATGCCGGTGTCAGAATTTATAGGTTTAAAATACAGTTGGGAGAATGATGGGTGTCAGAATTTGTAGGTTTAAAATATATTTGGGATTTATTCTTCAAAAAAGAGTATATTTGGGGTAAATTCGAAATTAATGCTAATTTACGGGCAGATATAGATGCATAGAGTATGAATTTTAATTCTGCAGTGAAAATCAGAAATCAATGAACCCATCCGTACTTTTTTATTCTTTTTTTCTTTGAATCACTTATGTATTTATGTTTGATTGTGAGATTTCCTGATTGTCTTTTTTATCACAACTTGCAGCAAATGCCATCTCATGGCTCGGATGGTTAGTCGGTACAGCTCCAAGATAGATATAAGATCAAACCTGCGGAACCACGAGCTCTCTTTGAACCCTACTCTGACCCCACCCCTGATTCTTCTCTGCATTGCGATGAATTAGCAAAAAATTGTCATTGCCGTTCTAAAATTCAGATTTATTTTTCAATTCTTCCTTGTGATACAAATTCTGTCAAAATAGTTCATTTTCATTGATGCTTCTTTCCAAGGCACCTCACTCATCATGATGTAAACTACAGTTTGGTGATTTTTCTTTTTACCATTTGGTGATTATATCATATCCTTAGATAATCTGGAAACCAACCTTTTATTCTTTACAAATCCAACTTCTTTATTAATACTAAATCTATACTATTTATTTGTTGCAGGATTTGCCAAATATAATAGAGGTGTAAAATGGGTCATGTCGTGCCAACCCATAGCCTATCCCGAGTCATGCTGCCCTCCCCTAGGATTTTGTATTTCCATCTCCTTCCTTGATCCATTTAACCCTTGATTTTTGGCTATATGATATTTCTTCTCACAACAGGACCTCTGCTTATTCTTTCTTTAACCACCATCTCAAATTTTGTTCCTATGGACTCATTTTCCTTTGGGATTCCTTCTCATCTAGTTCTTCAATCTACGTCAACAAAGAAGATTTTAAATCCTCTATTCTCCCAAAATGGTCCATATTCCAGCCTTTTAATTTTGTCCTCAAATTTTTTAGTTTTTTTATGAAATCTAACTATTTTCCACTTCAACCCCCCTTATCTCTTCACTCCACCATTTCTTCAACATTTTTTACAAAGTCTAGGTGAGACAACCACATATTTTCAAATCCAAAGGATCTAGGTCCAGAACCTAAGGGTTCCTGTCCTGAATAGCAATGATCCGAAGTAACTCTAGGTAACCCTTTAGCCATCAAACCCCTCTATTGAGTCTCCCAAGCTTCATTGAACAAGAATCTATCTAACTTCAGGCAGGTTGAGTTTTCCTGAAAGTTTGACCAAGTAAAGTTGGCTTGCAAAAGAAGAATCTCCTTCATCTCACACGAGTTGATAAATTCATTGAATTTTCTCATACTAGTCATGATGGACTATTGAGGGTTAATCGACCCAGTTGTGAACCGAATTACATTAAAATCTCCACCCAAGCACCAAGGACCTTCCCATAAACCTTGAATACCATACAACTCCTCTCACAACTTATTCGTCTCTCTAATTATTGGGCCCATACACATTAGTTAGCAGCCAAGTAAAACTACCTTCCACCATCATGAATTTCAGAAACACAACAAGTTACCTACTAATTCCTCAACTGCTTCTACAATATCTTCTTTCCACAAGGAGATTATACCCCCTGAAGCTCCCCATGAGGGAATTGAAACCCAACTAATCCCTCTTGATTTCCAAATACTTCTAACCCATCTTTTGTCCAGCCCTTCTAATTTGGTCTCTTGTAGCATTACAACGTCCGGTCTTTCTCTTCTAAGCATCTCCTTTATTAATCTTCTCTTCCTTGCACTTCCTAACCCACTCACATTCCAGTTTATGATTTTCATTAGAAAATAATGGAAAAGATACTCTCCCAAGCACCCCAACCCAAATTTACTTAGGACCCTTCATTCTTTCCCCTCAACCACTAAATTTAATATCACCCTCAATATCTAAGATTAGTCTATCCACCTCTGATCTTTTCTTTTTTTTTCCTACTTTTATATTCCCCAGCACTCCTCAGACTCTATTTTCTTTCTTCTATTCAAATTTTGTAGGGGTAACCTCCATTTTCTCTTCTACCTCTTTATATTCCTCCAAGAGAGCACAAATCTGCTCCCAGATTCTCTCTAACTCTTCTTCCTGCTTCCTATTCAAGAAAATCTCCCCTTCCTTTTCTCCACAACCCTTAATCGTGCAGTCCCACTTTCCCCTCCCTTGGTTATTCCTTCTGGTTGCCAAAGTACCTGTCTCAGGCAAAGGACCCTTGTTAGTACCAGAAAACAAAACAATAAGCGTATTTAAATCAAGGGGAATTGGAAGAGTAGGAACATGAGCAAAAGTTGCTAGCAGAGGCATCGAATCTAGGCCCGATTCCCCGTCTGATTGATCTTTGGAAGTTGGTGAGGTTCAACCAAGTTTGTGTTAACCAATGCAACTGAAGCGACTTTTAAAGGTTGTCCCCTAATCGGTGACTCTACATGGAGCGACAGTAATGAATTCTAGCCCTTTTTAAGAGTCTACCTTAGGCCTAACCTCAATCACATGATTTTTTTAAAAGCTCATGTGCCTTTTTAAGAGTCTGGGTTGGGTCCACTAACACTAGTCCATTAGGCCTTTACCAGAGTAAGTTTTCATCCCTCAAAATAGAAGGCCCATTAGATGACACAGGCCCACAACTATTCTTTGGGCCATAGCTGGATTTGACCCTCCTCCAACATGGTTCAAAGGTTCACCCACATTTGTTACTTCCCTACCCAGTTTGTCCAAAGTGTACTTACCCTGACCTTGAGGGAAAGAACAATTTGTAATTTCCAAAGGGCAATCATTGGTGCTAGAAGCAACCACCTGAGCAAATGATTTGGTGGGCGTCAGACCTATTCCTTAACACTTGCCATTTTGACCTTACAATCTGCCCAGATCTTTTGGAAATCCTAAAGGCTGCTTGTCTATTTTTTTGAAAGTATTAACTTTCTCTGAGTACACCAACCCCAAGCTGCCACGTAACTCTGGTATTTTTGTCCTCTCATCTCCAACCTATCGAGCCTCCTTCCACAGATCACTTCAATGGAGGAGGCCAACCACATCAGAAAAAACACTCCATCAACATTAACAATTATCTTCCTATATATGTCCTCAGGCTTAACTCCACTCAACAACAAGGTTGCCGATCGTAGGTCTCCCCAAAGCTCTCCATCCCCATTAAGTCTAAAATTAAACATGTGTCGCATCATAATGATGTGTTTAAAATTGATCGTTGGGGATAGTCTTCCAAGAGGAGATGATCGTTGTGTTTAAAAAATCATATAAATAATGATCATTGGGGATAGTCTTCCAAGAGGAGATGATCGTTGAAATAGTTATTGATAAACAAATTATAATTTTACGACTGATCAAAAAAATTATAATTTTAAGATGAAAAAACAGAGCATCCAATGATCCAATGTGATAAAATGGCAACATGGAAGACAAGCTTATTTGTGTACGTGATTCTTGCCAGAAAAGATGATTTGTCAGAGATGAGTTTCCGATCCTTGTCCAGTCCTTGGCACAGCCTCAACTCCTGCCTCCCTGGGTTTGTAGTGGTAGAAGGTTGAAACGAATAAAGATTTCGGGCTAGGGCTTAGAGAGCTGGAGTTCATAATTATGCGTGAAATGATAATGTTGCCTCTTCTCCCACATGGGAACACCGCGCACACGTTCGTAAATAATGGGGGACATTGTGGGAACCACGCATTCCCTGAGAACATGTTCTTTGAGAGTCTCGATTTGTCACTCCCGAAGAACACGTTTTTTGGGTGTTGTTCTCACTCGGGAATGGCTTATTTCTTGCCTTTTTTTTTGCCAAACATGTTTCTGTTCCGCAAGAGCGCCGGGAATGAGAGAACTCTCATGGAATGTTTCCAAACAGGGCCTAAATTCTTCTTCTGCTCCTCACCTGCAGTCTTCTAGAGATCATCTCCATCTGCCTTAGCCTCCCCTTTTCTCCGATAGGTAAGAAAGGTCATCATCACTTTAGCAACCTCTTTCCACCCTTGACTATTTTTTCCTTCATGAAAGCAAACCATTTGCTTCTTACCTTTAGCAAAGAACTTAAACAAAGCAATGTATGATCCTTTAGAGTTCCTTTTACATTCGACCAAGTATCTTCTTCCAGTATCTAAGGAACTCTCCTGCCTGCTTAGTTTCTTACCTTTAGTTGCTGCCTCCGACACAAAATCCGTGAGCCATTCAACCATCTCATGTCATCGAACCAAGGCCATCACCTTTTTCATTTCCCTAATCTTTAGGCTAGGATGTCCCTTAATCTTCAACTCCTCAAAAAGAACATCTTTAGCATCTATTCTCAAAGATTTCCTCCATCGTGCAATCCCCACAAAGCCTTTGCTCTCCATATTCTCTCTTATCTCTTCTAAACCCATTCCTTCCAAAAGGTAAGGTAAATTTGCACTAATACTTCCAAAAAGAAGTATGCAAGTATGTTAGTTCACTGTAGATCCCCCAAAAAAGTCAACAGCCAAAAAATAAGAAGACAAAAGACCATCCTTGAAGTGTAGGTTAACACTCAAGAATGCATACTATCATCTGCCATAAGAATAACGACATATTTGTCTACCCTTGGAAAAGGCTCCTTGACAGTTAACACTAAGAGATGAGGTTGTCAACCTCTTTAGTTCTCAAGGAGAGAACATTTCAAATGATCATATGCACACTCCCAACTAGATTGATAGGCCTAATGCCCATTTTGTCCCGTGCTCCTGAGTTACATAAAATGAACAAGAACAAAAGTGGTGTCATTCCCTTTTGATAATTCAACTAGACTGTAACTCTATTAATACTTTCATTTCCTAGCAACTTTGATTGAAGTATATGCTCCATGCAAAACTATCAGGATCATAAGCATCTCTCTCATATAAATAGCAGCACCTCTACATTCCCTTCCCCAATGGGTCTCTATAACCACACAACAAGGTCTGCAAAGCATGACTCCATTCAAGGCCCTCAAAGAAGGATATGGGGAAAGGGGGAATAATAGAGACTTTATACAATCAATAAAGGCGTTCAAAACTAACAATCTCAGACGATAATTCCACTCCATCAGCAACCAATTAGATATCAAATTCTTCCTTCTACCATTTGCTAGATTGAGGAAAAAAGGTGAATTCCATCCTTCCTTCAAACATCTCATTTCCAATAAGTTTCTTCCCATCCCAAAAACCAATCAAATTCTATATTGATTTGTCCCATAAACTTCTTGTCTCCCCAAGTAGAGTCCTTCCCATTTCCATCTTATCAAGGGCATCAATTTCTTAGCTATCTTTTCTCCCTAGTCAACCCCAAAGCCTCCATATTTCACACCTCAGGTTTGGATTAGATGAGTTATACTAATAATTGTTTCAGAATCCAAAACCAGTTGAACCGTCGAACCATTCACCACATCCTCAGACCACAAACTCTCACATTTCAGATTTTGCCACCATTGCAATGGTCAAAATTTGATCTGGCCAATTCATATAGAGCCACTCCTGGAAAATGCACCTTCCAATCAATAGAAAATTGAAATTAATCAAATTCACAAAAGCTCAGGCTTTTCTACAAACTGGACCAAGTGAAAGTAGCATAGAGAAGCCCAGGGTTTTTCAACTTGCAAACAGATTGAGCTTCCTCGTGTTACGGTTCTCTTCTGCCTAAAAAACTCTAATTGAACAATGAAATGTTTCCTTTCTTTGCAATGGTGGCATTGAATCATGGAATTACATTATTTACTATTTTCTTAATTTCTAAAACAATGAAAAAAAATACAACAAACGAATCCTATTGTTCTGTTGTGGAGAAATCATGTCTGCTCTAAATTCAGAAGTAATGGACTTTTCCCCTATTCCATCTTTGTCTAGTGTTTTCATTTTTTTTTTCTATGTTGATTTTTCTTTTCCCCCCTTTCTTCTCTCTTTCTGTATTTCAGAAAATTGTCGAAGCAGGTAATCGATGCCATACAAGAGCATGTAATAGTAGATGAGAAATAAGTTAAGGTTCAACACTTTTAAGAAACAATGTCATAAGGCTGAATTCATCCAAAAAAATATATATCATAAGGCCGAATGCTATAATCAGCTAAGATACAAGATGGACCACAATTTTTGTGGAACTACTAATTATGGATTATGACTTTATTATAAATATAGCTAATGGATTGTCATGCCATTTCAACAATTTTGATGTGTAAGCAAAACCTTTTTTCTATCATAATTTTTTCTTAGATGGACTGCATGATTGAGAGAAGAAATGGGCTAAAAAGAAAGCCAATTCCTAAGATAATGGACCTTACAGCCCATACTTGCAGCAAACATGCAAGACAGCCCATGAACTGGGCCCATTGTAGAAATTTCGGCCAGCTCACATAAAGCCCACAGGGATTCTCTCAATCAAATTAATTAAGGGTTTGATTTAATATCAAATCAATCCAAGATTTGATAGAGATTAAGCAAATCTTTTAGGTTTCAATTTCTCTCCTTTATTAGCATTTTTTTCTTTGTTTAATTACATTCATTAGGAAAACTGATAAGAAAATGCATTTGTTAGGAAGATGATTATCTTGTAGATCCCAAAGGGAGTTACAAGATCATTGCAAAGACTTTTGAGAATTAATGAATGGATGAATGAAAATTGAAATGTTCTTGCAATTTTTGATTTGGTATCAACTCCAACCATGAAGGTGTGACTCCAAGAGAAACTTAATGATGCTGACTCTATCAGACTTATTTATCCTTGTAACAAGTACTTCATTGATGTATGCTACATATTGGTTGAATCTGTCATTTGCCCCAAATCTTCTTTTACTTTTTCATGTTTTGGCCCAGCTTTTTTTTTTCCACTGTAGACTTATCCTTATATTTCTCTTTATTTCTTCTCTGTTTTCTCACTTGTTTCCTTTTTCTTCTTTACTTCTTTGCTTTTTTTATCTTTTTTCACTTTTCTTGGACATCAGAGACTACATCTTTAATTTTCCAAGTCCTAACAACCCCTCCAGACCTTTACCAGCCTTTTGTTTCACTTAACCACCCTGTAGGCCACACTTGAAACCCCTTTTTACCAACTTATTAGTTCTGTTTTCACTTGTTTTTATTGGTTATCTTTTTGAGAAAAGATGACTTGTATTAAACCAGAGGAAGGGAGTACATGAGAGGATAGACAAGCCTCAACAAAAACAAGAGGATAGAGGAAAGATACGCTAATAAGGCATTATATTTGCACTATACAAAAAGTCACTTCCCAAACCAGATTTTGCTAACCCATCAGCCAGTTGGTTGAGGTTCCTTGGGATCCATCTAAAATTGCATAACATGGAAGAGGAGATTACATAAATTTCATGCAGGAAATGGAAATGAGATTGGGTCGGGAAAAATAAAAAAAAAAAAGAGGTGGATAAGAAAAGAAGAATCATCAGAATGTGATAAGAAAAGAGAGACCGGTTATAGTCATGATACAAGAGACAAAGCTTTCAGATTTGGACAGAAGGTGGATAAGAAGTATCTGGAGTGGCAAGGGTCTAAGTTGGTCCTTTGCCCCGTCATGGGGTGCCTTGGGTGGGATCCTTACAATGTGGAAGAATGAGGAAGTTGATCAAGAGGAATTGATAGGGCAATACTCAGTATCAATAAAAGCCAAGAGGATGAGTGATGGAAGGGAGTGGGTGTTGACTAATGTGTATAGGCCGAATTCATATAGAGAGAGGAACACATTCTGGGAAGAGATAGCTGCAGTCAGAGGCATTTGGGAGGGGATTTCAATGTAATAAGATATACAAATGAGACAAACAACCCCAACCAGCCCTTAACAACTAGTATGAGACACTTCAATTCCTTGATTGAGTCCCTAGAACTAAAAGAACCTACCTTGTTACAGGCCTCTTTCACCTGGTCAAATCTCCAAGAAAATCAAGTGTGCTCAAAACTGGACAGATTCCTTTTCTCTGTTGATCGGGAAGAGTTGTGGGGAACATTGACACCAAAAGCCCTACCTAGAGTGACATCTGATCATTGCCCCTTAAGCCTCTACCAAGAAAATCTTATTAGAGGCCCCACACCTTTAAGATTTGAAAACATGTGGCTAGAAGTTCCAAATTTTTTGCAAAAGGTAAAAGAATGGTGGTTAGAAGGTGGGATAAGGGCTAGAGATAAAGTGGTGAGGTTCTCCCAGAAACTGAAAAGATTGAAGGAAAAGATCAAGGAGTGGAACAAAGAGGAATTTGGAAAATTTGAGGTCATAAAGGAGGAATTAGCCAGGAAAATAGAGGAAGTGGACCAAAAGGAGGTCCGGAAAGAGTGTGGGCTGGAGGATAGAGTAGAAAGATGGAACTCAAAAGTGCAATTGGAAGAGATCCTAAGAAAATAAGAGATTTCTTGGAGGCAAAAAGAGGAAACTGAAAGATGCTTCGTGGATTTACAGTGGGACAGAGTGCCAGAATCTAAAGTTAACCTCCTAGAAAGAGCTTTTATTATTGAGGAGATACATGAAGCAATATTCTCGATGGATAGATCTAAAGCTCCGGGGTCGGATGGATTTTCAATGGCTTTCTATCAGGATTGTTGGGAAATCTTGAAATATGAATTAATGGATGTATTTGTGGAGTTTTATCAAAAGGGAAATTATCACCTAGAGCAAATGCAACTTTTATTGCTTTAGTGCCAAAAAAGGAGGCCAAAACCCCTAAGAATTACAGGCCGATAAGTCTAGTGGGTAGCTTGTATAAAATCATTGCAAAAGCACTAGTTGGTAGGTTGAAGACTGTATTGCCCTATGTTATCTCTTAGAGCCAATGAGCTTTTGTAGAAGGGGGACAAATTGTGGATCAAATCTTAGTGGCAAATGAGTGTGTGGCAGCTAAGAGAAAACAAGGTGTCAAAGGTTTGATTTGTAAATTGGACCTGGAAAAATCTTATGATATGGTGGATTGGTCCTTCTTGTTGAATTTAATGGAAAAGATGGGGCTAGGTGAAAGAGAGGATGTGGATTAAAGAATGTATTAGCTCAGCACATTTTTCTATTCTGATACATGGGGTAGCAAAGGATTTCTTCCAGGCTAAAAAAGGACTAAGACAGGGTGATCCCTTATCCCCATTCTTATTCACCTTTGTGGCTGAGGTTTTGAGTAGACAAATCACCAAGGCTGATCAAGAAAACCAGTTTAAAGGTTGGAGGATGGGTAGATCAGAAGTGGTGGTGTCACATTTGCAATTTGCTTATGACATAATCATTTTCTGTGAAAGTTGTGATGAATCCAATGTAAGGAATCTGAAAAGATTGGTGAATGAATTTCAACAGGTCTCCAAACTGAAAGTCAATTGGGAAAAAAGTTGTGTAACTAAGGAATCTGAAAAGATTGGTGAATGAATTTCAACAGGTCTCCAAACTGAAAGTCAATTGGGAAAAAAGTTGTGTAACTAGAATCAACATTGAAGGGGGGGACCTCCAAGCCATGGCGAATTTGCTAGGTTGTGAAGTGAAAAATTGGCCTTTGGAATACTTTGGTATGCCCTTGGGTGGGAATCCAAAAGCTGAAAGCTTCTAAAAACTGATGGTAGAGAGGTTCATAAAGAAGTTGGCAATGTAGAAGAGAAATTATATATCCTTGGGGGGAAGAATCACCTTGATAAAATCAACCCTAGCAAACCTACCCACTTATTTCCTCTCCACCTTTAAGATCCTGGTGAAAATAGCTAGGAAGTTGGAGAAGATTATGAGGGACTTTTTGTGGGAACCAGGTGATGAAAAGAAAGATCATTTAGTGAAGTGGGAGCAAGTTTGTTACTGTAAGGAGCGGGGTTGATTAGGTATAGGGAACCTATTAAAGAAAAACAAGGCCCTTCTAGGGAAATGGCTGTGGAGATTCCCTTGTGAAGAAGAAAAGTTGTGGCACAGGTTCATTAAAAGCTTACATGGAGAAGCAGATAACGGTTGGGATGCAAAACTAGCCCCCAATGCAGCTCCATTTTCTCCCTGGAAGGCAATCTTTGAGGTATATCCAAACTTTCTTCAATTTATCAGGTTTGATGTTGGTTGTGGCAACAAAGCTTTATTCTGGGAAGACCTTTGGGTTGGGATGTGCCTCTTATGATCAAATTCCCAAACCTCTACTCCTTATCAAACCATAAAAACAAACCTGTTGCTAGGTTTGGTGTGCTTTCAGATTCAGGGATCTCTTGGGACTTAGGTTTCAGAAGAGAGTTGAGGGAAAATGAGTGTAAGTCTCTAGTGCTTTTGATTTCAACACTTGAGAGGGTCTACTTGGACCAATCTATAGCTGATTGTAGAGTTTGGTCCCCAACTTCTGATGGTTTATTTTCTTGTGCATCTTTCTTTGGTTTGCTCACTCACATTGATCCTCTGGGGGTGATCTTCCCAATGAGAGAAATCTGGTCTAAACCGATCCCTCCAAAAGTACAAGCTTTCTGTTGGGAAGTGTTACAGAAAAGGAGGCCAAACAATTGCCTCTCTCCTCATGTGTGTGTCCTTTGTTTGGGATGTGGTGAAACCCTAACCCACTTACTTTTATCTTGCTCTTTTGCTTCTGGTATTTGGAACGTTGTTTGTTCTCTCTTTGGATGCAAATGGGTTCCTCCACAGGATGTGGTAAGTCTATTCAGCCCCTTTTTTCCTGTGTCAACAGAAAAGAGAAAAGTGCTTATGGAAGGCAGTAAGAGCAGCTACAATATGGACTATATGGGAGGAAAGAAACCTAAGAATCTTTTCTGGAAAAAGCAAAACAAAGGAGGAAGTTATTGAAGCCATAAAAATCAGAACTGCACATTGGTGAAGGCCATGGAGATATTCAGAAAGTACTCCACGAATGAGATCCTAAGAAATTGAGCTGAAGTAGCACAAACAGATGTACCCAAAGTACTTAAGTATGGAATGGAAGCCACCAGCACTAAACAAACTAAAACTGAACTTTGATGGGAGTTCTCTTGGCAACCCAGGAAGGGCAGGCATAGGGGGTGTGTTTAGAAATCATCTGGATGTGGTGGTGGCACTCTACTCAGGACCAATAGGTTTTGGTGACTCAATACAGGCTGAATCTCTAACCCTACTTCAAGGTCTAAAGATGGCTAAGCAGATAGGAACAACAGACTTGGAAATAGAAGGAGACTCACTATTGGTCATATCTTGGGCCAAAAACATCGCATCAGTACCTTGGAAGCTCAAATTTATCTTCAAAGAAATTGACACACTTGCAAGGAAGTTCAACTCTCAGTTTGGTTGGGTCAAACGGGATGCAAATGGGATGGCAGATACCTAGCAAAAACATCGCATCTAACCCTCTCAGTTTGTACTGGGCAGAATTGCAACTAATTGCTGGAAATTGCAGTTTGTCCCTCTGCAATCTTTATCTATTGTAACTAAATTTCTCTATTATTAATGAAAGCATTTTTCTGATCAAAAAAAAAAAAAAAAAGAAACTGGATAATCTCCAAGGTCCTGAACCCTGCTCTTTGGCCCATTTAATGGCATTTCTTGAATCACCATCCACAGTAAAGGAACTGAACCAAAGTTCCTTAAGCAATTCTTAACCCTTGTAAGAAAGCACAAATTTCAGCTCCTGAAGCATCCTAAGCTGTTGTCCATCCACTAGAGGTCCAGCATAAGTCCCCACTAGAGATGTAAAACAGGACCCCCAATGCCAGCATCTACGTGGGAATTAAGATCTTTTTTGAAACTTCTATCAAATTGGAGGATGAGGTCACTCTCCTGTCTTGGGAGGAGATTATAAGTAAGGAGATCAACAGGAGAAGTTTGTAAGTAATCCAACCAGCATCCATGTAGGTCCCCAATATTAACTCCAGTAAAAATCTTGTTAGTGCTCATCTCAGAGGATTTTTTTTTTTTTTGATAAGTAAAAGATCATTAAAATTCATTGAAATCAATAAAGATAGCACCGTTACAAGCATCCCAAAAGGAAGTGTGAGATGCTGCCTCACTATTAAATCAGAGATAGCACAGTAATTACAATTGTGCCCAATACAACTGATGCCTAATTACCCCTTGCGTGGCTAATGAATCAGCCAATGCATTAGCCTCCCTCCCTACTCATTGTATACTTAGACTCATCTGCCGTGTTAACCACTGGAACTTCTTCATTTCATTTCTATAACACCAAATCACTGAGTCCGGATCTCTTAGCCAACCTACGACCACCTTGGAGTCCCCTTCAATCACCAGGTTCTCCAAGTTCATCTCTTTTGCAATCTGAACACCTTGTAAAACTGCAAACAGTTCAGCCTTTAAAGAGTCTCCAATCTCCACCGGTCCTGAATAAAGTGCTCATCCAAGAGTTAAGCATGGTTACCACTCGGATTTTAAGATTACTCAAAGAAGAGGCTTTATTATCAAAAATTCAATTATTTCTTTCTTCCAGAATTCCCCACATGACTGCATGAGTTATAGTTCTCCAAAAGTGTCTGTCTCACTGATTAATGAACTCAACAACACAATTTGGAGGGTCCCAGCTGTAACTGCCCT
Organism: Nelumbo lutea; assembly: GCF_056320005.1. Taxonomy (NCBI): domain Eukaryota; kingdom Viridiplantae; phylum Streptophyta; class Magnoliopsida; order Proteales; family Nelumbonaceae; genus Nelumbo; species Nelumbo lutea. The sequence continues at coordinate 107,150,438 of NC_142685.1, forward strand.
CAAAAATCAAGTCCAAGAAGTATTGCCACAAACTTCTAGCCACATGGCAATTGATGAACAGGTGGCCACTGAACTCCCCAGTACTTAGACACATAAAGTAAGCATATGGAGAGAGGAAAAGTCTCCCTTTTTTTCTGGAGAATGTCATAAGTATTCAGCCTTCTTGGTGGTAAAGGTGTCATTTAGGGTTAGGGACTAGGATTAGTTTGTCCAGAAAGGAATTAGAAATAAAGACCTCCGAGAGCTAGGAGATGAGGGAGGAAGCTTTGTCAATCTCTGAGTCTTTTAGGGCTCTTCTAAAGTTGAAATTATAGGACAGGTTATGGTTATCACGAAAAACTATGGTAGAGACTAGGACTTGTTTGTCTTGAACTAACCTGTAGAGAGAAGGAAAGGCTTCACCCACAGATCAGTCAAGAACCCTGATTTGGTAACCAGTACCTAGGTTGAACCCTAGGAAGGGAGAAAAGGAGTCCAAGGTTTGAAGAATACCTTTCCAGGTGTTTGCTGCTGAGAAATCAGGTAAGGGCTCGTTGCTGCCCCCTCCAAAGCTTTGCCGGTCATATTTGTTTGAGATAGTTGAGGCCCACATAGAGTTCTGCTCCTTGAACCTCCAAAGCCACTTCCCGAGGAGAGCTTGATTCCCTTCATCTAAGTGCACCAGACCAAGACCTCCTTTCTCCTTAGGATTACAAACAATTCTCCAACTCACCTAGTGATCCCTCTTCTCTCCTCCCCCATCCCACAAAATAAATTCCATTGCACTTTTTCCAATTTATTCCATTACAATTTTTATTGGTTACCAAAACTCTCTTAAGTTCTGCCTGGCATATTTTGTTAGGTAACCTCAAGATGATGAGGGCTTTATAACCTGTTTCCAGCTTGCTTAGAGCCCATTTCAGTCACCTAATAAGCTGCTGTTTGGGTGGGTAATGTGTCATATATATTTAGTTTTTTTTAGGTTTTTTTTTTTTAAGATTCCAACAAAATTCTTTAGGAGTTTGTGACTTCATAAGCCATATTCTACCAATTATGATTTCTTGACCATTATCAGTCATGACAAGTAACAAGCTTATAAATGCACACCAACCACATGGAGTCTTCAGTCTTCACTAGATGGTGAGCCTCAGGATATCTTTTTACCAGTAAAGAGTGCACATCGCTAGCTAAGACAGAAAGAAGAATGACCGTATTGCCTAAAACAATAGCAAAACAGAAAAAGGACCTCAAGAATCAAATTAAAAGAGAAACAACATATTAAAAACCCATTCCCACGGTTTTTTTTTTTTTTGAGAAAGAAGTTACTAAATTTATTAAAAGCAAGATTACATGAGATAATGTACAACTAGAGCACAGACAGCTTAGGAAAACATATGCAGATTTTTCCAGTTGATCAGCTAGAGAATTTAGTTCCCTAGGAACCCAATTAAGGTTGACATGCAAGGAACCCAAGATGTCTCTGGCCTCTGTCAGATAGTGGGCTAACCTCCAAGGACCTCCATCCTTCTCTCCTAACCATTTTATTGTGTTTGCAGAGTTCTGTCTTTTGCAATTCAGAGACCTGTGAGGACAGATAGAATTTCAGCCTTTGTTGAGTGAGATGTCCCTATCAGACCACTATAACCCCACCAAATTCCGACATCCCTCCTCTTGAACACACCACCAACCCCTGCTGAACCGGGGTTACCGTTACCCATGGCACTACCATCAAAATTTACTTTCATCTCCAACGCTTCTGGAACAGCTTCTGCTAATACTTAGCGGCCTGGGAGATGAATGCAGGATCTCTAAGAAGTTCCTTTGAAGATCACCCATCAAGATGCCTTTGAACTCAGAGGAAGTTAACACCCATTGATTACACAAGTAGATTAGGTAAGAGAGCAAATCATCAAAGGATTTAGCTTTATCTTCAAAATTACAATTATTTCTTTTAATCCACACTCCCCACATAAGAGCTTGAGCTACTGAGAAGTGAGAACCAGTAAGTTTTTCCCCTTCTTCCAAGACCTCTTCCTTGCCATTGCCAAGAGACTCCTCAATATGTTCAGGAAAAGCCCATCTGTAACCAGAAAATTTGAGGAAGTGGTGCCAAATCTTTCTTGTTTCAGAACCATTCCCAAGGAATATTATTCACCAAAATAGATAAGTTCTCCCTACCCAAAGAATCTGTGCTAGATAATTACATGATCTTGGTGTCCACCTGAAAGATATGTTCACTCTAGATGCCAAAGATCTAGCTTCTCTAATGAAATGCAGAAATCATTGCCACCATGGACCATAGTAGAGCTGCATCAACTAATCAATAATAAGAGCAGAAATCTCAGCTCTAGGAAGTCTGCTAATGAAAAAATATTGTTCAACCGGCCAGTACAAGGTTAGGAAATTCAGCTGCAGTGGGTAAAGAGAAGTGCCAACTCCTTTGTGGATACTCTTGCTAAGCAAGGGGTGGGAAAGGAACAAATGTTCTGGCTATGTTGTAATCTTGTTTTTTGTTTTTTCCCTAGGGGAGGGTTAAGAGAGTTTACCTCTCCCTTGATTTCCTTGTACTCCTTTTTTCTTAATGAAAATTTTCTGTTACTGATTCAAAAAAAAAAACAGCTCAGATCTAACGGAGTACCTGAAAAGATCAGTCCAGCCAATGACCCAATAGTTTGGATGATCACCTGACACCCCTCTAAAAGAGGAGGTGCAGGGTCAAATCCATGTATCTGCAGACTCGCCATGGTAAGGTCAGTCAACCTCATGTGCACAGTGCTCTGTCCCCACCCTATAACCCCCCCCCCCCCCCATGTGCTATGTAATGCCAAAAAGAAAGAAACAAAGAAAAGATCAATCTAGATTAAAAGAAAATGATTTGAGCCTCAGGTGTGGTCTCTCAGTCAATCAGGGTGTTTACTTGTAAATCTTTCTTTTCTTCTCTTGTCGCCACTTCCTCTTCCTCTTCCTCTTCCTTTCCTGTGAAAGAAGTGCCAAGTGTCCCTATCCCCCCAAATGTAGAAAGCTTATCAAGGTGCATCAATACATGTGATTTGTTGTAAAAGAAAAGACCAAATTGGATCTTGTCTCCCACTGGTGCATGTTGAGTAAGTTGAATAGTGACACTACTTACCACCTCTTAACCTCATATCCCTTTTCTGGGAATGGTTTCATTCTCTCTTTGGTTGCAGGTGGATCCCTCCTGTTAGTTTGGAATGGCTCTTTAACCCATCCTTTCTGAGGGATACAAAGAGAAGAGGCAGAATCGTGTGGAAATGTGCAAGGGACACAGAGGTGGACAATTTGGGAGGAGAGGAACCTAAGAATTTTTTAGGAGAAGGAAAGGAATAAGGAGGCAATGATTGAGACTGTTACAGTAAGAGTAGCACATTGGGTGAAGACCTTGCAATTGTTTCCAGATTTTTCACTTTAAGACTTTTTCAGAAACTGGAGATCAATTGATCATTCCTCCTCTAGGAAACAAAAAGGTCTCCCCCCATGGGTTGGTGGATGAAACTCAATTTCGATGGTAGTAGCTTGGGCAATCCAGGACCTTCCAGAATTGGAGGAGTGATTCGGGATGATGATGGGAACATTTGTGGATTGTTTTCAAGGCCAAATGATCAATGTGATTCAGTGAGCAAAATTTATGGCAGCTATTGTTGGGATGCAAAAAGCCAAGGAAATGGGAACCATAAGGCTGACTGTGGTAGGAGATTCAAAGATAGTCATTGGATGGCTAAAAAAAGAAGGGGATTATGGAAATTTAGAAATGAATTCAAACGGTTAAAATTGCTGTCAAGACATATATATATTCAAGCAAGATGGGTTAGAAGGTCTCCAACTGGTTTGGGCCGTTTGGCAGATGGGCTTTCTAAGCAAGGAATACATAGACATCATTGACATCATTTGTACAGGGCCCAATTTTAATAGGGTGATGGGATTCTTATTGTAATGGGTTTTAGTTCTAACAACCTCTTGTTGTAATTTATTTTCCATTAAATTCTAATAAAAATTCTGTGTTTCTGATAAAAAAAAAAAAAAGAATCATCTAAGCCTCCCCTAACGACCTCTATAAATCCCAGATAACTCCTAACAAGCCCAGATTCCCGAGTAAGAACACAACATAGTTCAATGAGCCTCAAAATATGGCAATCATGCTCATTTCGAGCAGAGTTGAAAGTCAAAATCATCACGAAGGCAAGTAAAATTGAAGTGTATCAGGCTCATACAACTAAACAGAGTGCTTAGGACCAGCAAGGAATCTTAAACACATAAATTAATCATACAGACAATTCAGAACTTGCAGCCAGTGTTTTTAATTGTGACCTAAGAAAATGAAGGATCTTTATTCCATGAAACATCTATTGTTCTTTGCACTTGAAGAATAGTATAATTTGGAAGTAGGCGTGCCATAATAAAGAATTGATATACACAGGCAACTCAATCTCACAAAGCTTTACATTTCTTTGCTTCTCCTCAAATGACATTTTAACGAATTTTAGTTAATTACCGATTTGAGAATCAAACTTGACCCGCAGAACAACAAGCAGTGAAAGAAGAATAACTAATAAAGTGAAGTATTTCAATTTAGTAAAATCATTTATGGAACTCTCACACATTCTCATGCTGAACAACTTTATAGCCCACTACAGATAAAACAAAACAAAACAAGAAGTTCCAAATTGATTGAATGAAACAGTTAAGGCTTTATTGAACTACATGAGCTTCATTTATCAACACGAGTTCTCCCCTGCCTTGATCAAGATCGACCGAACAGCTTAAGACCCATCAAAAGAAATACACTAACAAGAAAAGGGTGGAGCCAATTAACCGTACCCAAATCACCAATTACTCGGATTCCTCCGCGGAGAGAGCGATCTTCTGGTTCTCGAGGCGTTCCAGGGCTTTCTTGTGCGCCCAAGTCTCGATGGTGAAATCGGGCTTAGCATTGAGGCCGACGCCGAGGATGACGATGGTGAGGAAACCGGTGATGTAGTAAGGGAGCTCCCAGTCCTCCCATTTTCTGGACTGTCCTGGTGGAGGAGGGGTTCGGTTGAAAAGGTAACCGTTGGGTCGTTCTTGGTGCCCGGGGCTTGTCCATCGGCTCGGCCCTTCTCCCCCGCCTCCCCTTGTACGGAGCGAAGGCTTGAGACGACTTCTGAGCATTCCTGAAGCGGCAATGAAGCCCCTAGACGAGGACATGTTTCTCTTGCACTGAGGAGAGAGAAAGAGAGGGATATCAGAAGGAGGCGAGTTCGGCTGCTTTTGGTTGTTTCTTTGCTTGCTTTGGACCCCAGTCCCCGGACCCGGAGATGGAAGGAGTCTTTGGTGATTGCATAGTTTTTTAGGGTCATTTATTGAAACACCCCCTATAGGTTCACCTATTTACCAAAACCTACACTCTAGTTTGTATATTATTAAAACACCCCATAGCTTGCAATTGCTTTACTTATTCAACCCTCTCTCAACAATTTGTTTTGGATAAATTTCTTAAACTAAATTATCTTTATGGTTTAGCTAATTGACTAAGTATACCCTTACGGTTTGAAAATTGACTAACGCTACCGTTACTATTTTTGACAATTGATTAATACTTCCCTTACCATTAATGTTCAGTCATAAACCATTCAAATGTGTATCACGTAACTGTTATAACTTCCAAAAATATCCAATTTACCCTTATTATAACTTCCAACACCGGCACCAGCATCGGCTCTGACGGAATATCTCATTGTTCTCTCCAGCACCAGCATTGGCATCTATTACTCAGGGTTGGAAATGGACAGCCAACGTCTCTAGAGGTTTGAAACGAGCATCACATAATGGCGTTGGTTCAAAACAGCGTCTTCGACACTAGCACCGTCTAGGATTGTCAACACCCGATTTTTGCTCAATCTGCCTCCTGTACCCCAATTTACCCCAAACACCCAATCAGACCCATCCGACCTCTCCGAAACACCTAAAAACCCAGGAAACCCAACTTTCAACCCCAAAACCCTCAGATCCACCGTTAAACCTACACAATACCTATCTGATGACCCCGGTCAATCCCCATCAGTACCTTAACCATTAGATCCGACACAATCATCATACCTAGAAGCTCCCAAGACACCTACCCATGAAATTTGAACTCAAGATTCCTCTGCTCTCACACTCATCAAACAAAGATTCAATTTCGACCTTTCTCGTTAGCCTAAACACTTAGAACCCAAATTCCCTTGATCTTGACACACCTGAACCAATCAAACTACACCATTAAACTCTAAATACACTAAAATACCTGTCCATAAAGTTTCAACCCTAGATTCCCCCATTCACCCTTTCATCAAACCAAAAATCCATTATGAATCATCTTGTTAACCCAAATTCCTACAACCTTGACCCTCCAAGACTAATTAGACCTCACCCTCATATCCTAGACACCTCCAAATGCCCTATGAAATTTGATCCAAAACAAACCTTGTTTGCCCCTCAATCACACAAAGATCCTATTTCAAGCCCCTAGATTGACTGAATTGAATCCTATCTAACTTTGATTAATTCGAGCCCATTTGGGCCAATCTAACCCCACCATTTGATAAGGTTAGTTAGCGCCATTCAATCTTGCATCTTATGTTTATTATTGTTTTGTTTAATTAATTGCATACTTTGTATTTGTGTTTGTTTAGATTTCCATGTGGGCCCCACCTATTAGGCCCAAGAGAGGGTGCCTAACCCTTTCCCTCTCCCATCTCAGACCTACCCGAACTGGTTTAGTCGATGCCTTGGGTTATTGGAGTCACTATTAAGATAAATGATTTCAATTTCTTAATTTGATGGGTGGTGACTTCATTTCCAACCAAAGTGGCAAGTGAATTGTTTTTCCTACGCTCACAAGGATTAAGGAGCTTTTGAATTCAAGCACCAATGTGAATTTCAAGGACATTGATGGACGGATGGCGTTGGGTTATGCGTTGGACCCATGAAGCTAGTGATGCCAAAGAAGAGGTATTCTATTCTAAAACTCAAACGAACTGAGGAAGATAGTAATGTCGAAGCATCTTGTTGGAGCGCCGAGATGGTGGGAGTTGCTACTATAATGACAATAATTTGGATTTAACACCTCTTTCTATGTATCAAACTGCATTAATTATTTCAAAATTTAATGCACAATGAATCGGACGCAGGGGAAGCCAAAGCTAAACCGTAAGGTTTACAAGGTTCTAAGAGAGAGCTTTGATTTTACAACCATCTTTAGACCATTCTTTTGATTAATTCAAAATTTAATGCACAAGAGAGAGCGCTCTAAATTTTGTCTTTGTTTTTCCGGTTATGGTTGTAAATTTTGAGTTAGCCATGTAAACCACTAGTGGGTTTGAAGGTTTTATTTTGAAATTTGAAAAAGAATAATGGGTAAAATAATCATCTTTGTCTTTCTATTAACAAATGCTAATGGTAAAGGAAGTATTAATCAATTGTCAAAAACAGTAGGGGTAGTGTTTGTCAATTTTCAAACAATAAGGGTACACTTGGTCAATTAGCTAAATCATAAGGGTAGCTTAAGAAATTTACCCATTTGTTTTTCATTTGGCTTTGGGAATGCCACTTAGCTCTCATAGCATTTACCACTTATGGGAATCTATGTCTAACATAGCTTTTGCGTAAGTCTTTGGATCATCCTCAGTAGTCAAGGCTTCTACCAGGTAACTATCATTATCATAACCATAATGGACTGGTGGTCTAGATACCTAGGTAGATTTTCTAGGTTGGTCACTACCTAGAACATGTGGGACATCTCCCACTACTAAGATCTTCTCATCAAGAAAAATTTTCTAACGGTGATTGTTTAGGATGTAATCCTCTTCCAAGAAATGGGCATTCCGACTACAGAACAAATTCTGTTCTCCCGGGTCATAGAATAGATAGCCCATAGAGCTTTTGGGGTAGCCTATAAATAGGCCACGGCTGGTTCGGGATTCCAATTTGTCCGGACTCGTTCTTTTAACGTGTGCCGGACAACCCCAAATCTTCAAGTGTCTGACACTTGGTTTCTTTTCGCTCTAAAGTTCATATGGAGTACTTGGAACCGATTTGGATGGAACCCTATTCAACACGTAAATAGCAGTCTCTAATGCGTATCCCCAAAATGATGTGGGTAATTCCGAGTGTGCGAGAAGTGACTGGACCATATCAAGTAAGGTTCTATTCCTCCTCTCTTAAACACCGTTAAGTTGTAGTGTAGCAAGAAGAGCTAACTGTGATACTATACCGTTGACCTTTAGGTAGTCCTTGAATTCATCAGAGAGATACTCGCCACCTCGATCAGATCGAAGGGTCTTAATTTCTCTCCCCAACTGTTTCTCAACCTCTTGTCTGAAGGGATGGGATATCCATCACATGGACGCCCAAATCTTGTAGAATGGACTAGGCGAATTTCAAAATTTTTTTTCCATCTTTGCAGGTAGTCGAATTCCCTATTTTAGAAAAACATATTTTTCAATGATCAATCTTGAACCATGAACCAAATCAGATCTGAACCAAAAGGAGTAGGAGGGAGGATGTACCTGATACAGAGAATTAGTATCTCCCAATGGAGGTGTTCACGCCCAACGAAGGATCCAAAGACTGCTCCCATTGAAGATGGCGTAGTGCAGGATGGAGCAGAATCAGCAATGTTCTTCAAAAATAACTTGACCCTTCGCAAAAATCAACTGGATGGCTTGTGAGTACAGCTCCAATCAATCTTTTCCCAAAAGATTGGTATCAAGATCAGATCTTGATTTCTCCCAAGAACTCGAGATCAAACTGAAGGTAATGGTAGTGGTAGGAAGGAGGCGGCAAGAGAGATTTTGTAAAGGTTACAGAAATCTCTATTCTGTGATTTCAGCTCTGAAGACAAGAGTCTTAAGTTGCATATCTAAAGGCTGTCGCCCCCTCCTCCTTTTATAGATTTAAAGGGATCAGTTCCTAATCCTATTAGGAACTGCTGATCCAAATTATATTTGGATTAGAAAGCCCTTTAAGTGATAAGGGAGAACCCTTATCTTATCTACATATCAGATTAGCCATCTCCTAATCTAAGTGGATAGGGTCTAGGCCCAATCCTATCAGTTGATCCATCTCGGAATTCGCCCCCTTTAATTGACTGATCAAATCAGCCTAGTCCGAAATGGGCTTAAGGCCCATTTAAGGTTATATACTCACTTAGCCTTCCAAACTGCTGCCCAGTTGGGCTTCCTTGTATGGCATGGGACCATAACATTGATCTACACATCAGCCACATAGGTTCAACCCAACCTTTGTTACAAGGCCTGGTCGAATACACTGTTTATGGATAGTGCACCCCCTGAAATCCATCTTATGGGCTCTATGGGCCCAACACTTACCCTAAGTGGTCCCTGGGCCAAGCCACCTTGTAACACCTAGGGATTGTGGGCAGATGCAAGATTACTTAATGGTCTTATACTTAACCTTTCAGCCCATAATGATCAAACACTACCCGGCAAGGGAGGACCTCTCTCTCGGCTGCAAGGAATAGTGTTGCACTCTCTGCTTATATGGATCTCGGGAATTAAAACCTTTTGCAAATCATTTTGAAACCATAACATATATATATATATATATATATATATATATATATATATATATATATATATATATATATATATATTGCAAAACAAAATCTCAACAATTGAAATCGGCTGCCAGCAGTCTTGGTTTCCATCAGAGAGAGTGCATCCCCGATCATTACCTTTGTCCGACAAAGGGGCTGATCCTGTCACTATGATCACCCACTCAGATGAATTCTCGGACTGTCCCAACATACCCAGGTTTTGACCCCCGCTAAGGATCTCACTGATTGGTACATCAAAGACAGCCAAATCCGACACCTAGTGTACTATCATAATCAAGTCTAGGGGTCAGGTGTAACTTTTTAGTTTTGCCCATCTATCTCCAAGGTCCAGGGCAATACTGGAAATCTGGTCTGGTTCAAAGGTTCTATTAATCCTACACCGCATGTGCTTCGGGTCTCACCCTAGTAGCTGAGACAAGCCACCCCAACAGTTGGCAGCACACCAATGTCAGTCGTGGTAGGATAAATCTCCCCAGACTTACCTAATGGCTGTGAACATTCTAAACTAACACAAGTCTCATTAAGTGTTCAGTTTAAGGGTATTACACAGAAACACACCACAAGAACATGAATCAAATGTGTACTTTATTCATTTACAATAAATTCATAATGTGTATATTTCTGATTGAAGCTAAGGGCATACAATTGTCTAACATTGTCTAAACTCCTTGAACTTTTCAAAGGATTCAGACTTGTGTCTCATTAGGTATACGTAACCATACTGCGAAAAATCATCGGTGAAGGTGATGAAGTATACGTGTTGGTTACGACTCCTAGCATTCAGGGGCCCGCATGCATCACTATGTATGAGGTCAAGCATGTCCGTGCATTTTTCAGGCTTGCTGCCGAATGGCCGTTTTGTCATCTTACCATGATGGCAAAGCTTACAGGTGGGAAGATCTTCTACAGTTAGAAAATCCAAAATACCATCAATTACCAACATTGTGATTCGGTCAATACCGATAAGGCCAAGATGGTAATGCCATAGGCACGTGGGACTAACGGTATCACGAGTTCTCTTGGGAGCATTAACCGACGTAGTTTCGGCTATGTTGGTTTCTAGAGAAGGATGCAGAACATAGAGACCGTTCTCCAGTTCCCTGTATGCGATGAATTTGTTGTTTCTTTTAATAAAGAAAACAGAATATCCATCAGCACACAGTTTTGAGACAGAAATCAAATTTCTTCTTAAATTTTGTACATAAAGACAATCTTTAAGTACAAGTGATCATTCTCTAAAAAACAATTCTACGGTTTCGATGGCCGCAGCTGCAACCTAAGAAGAGTGTTACTTCTCCCTCACTCAGTCTTCTGCTTATTCTGAAACTCTGCAATGTGTTACATGCATGAGTTGAAACCCCAACGTCAATACACCAGGAAGCAGAAGTAACCAACAAATTGATTTCTATGACATAGGATTCGGGATTACCTTTCTTGGATTCCAAGTAGGCAGGGCAATTCCTTCTCCAGTAGCCGATCTGGTGACAATGGTGACAAGCATCGGATGCCCTGTCCTTCTTCTGTTTCTTGGATTTGTTGCCCTTTTTCTGAGGCTTCTTCTTCGACCTCCTCTTCTTGCCACGCTTGCCAGCTTCCATAAGCATGGCCACAGGCTCATCCTTACGAATCAGTTCCCCAGCCCGTTGCAACATATTGTTGAGCTCTTGTAAGCTAACGTTCAGCTTATTCATGTTATAATTCATGATAAACTGATTGTAGGACGAAGGAAAAGAATTCATAATGGCATCTACTTTGGTGACGTGGTCTAGCCTAGACCCTAGGGCTTCCAACTCGTTTATGTATCCCATCATCCGAAGACAATGGTCATGCACTTGGTCATTTGAGCGGCCATGAACCACTTCAAGACCTTCTGCCGAGTAGAACGATTCTGCTCTTCATACATAGTTTTCAGACTGTCCAATATGTCCTTGGCCAGTTCGATCTGATCGAACTGCCTCTCTATTGGGTTGTCTAGAGAAATTATGATATAGCAGCGGGCTAGGGAGTTCTTTTCCTCCCACTCAAGGTAGTCCCTTCTGCGGGCCTCAGAAGCCCGTTCACCCGGACGCTCCAGGGCAGGGTTTTTGGCAACTTTATCCAAATTTTCAGAAGTTAGTACCAGCATGAGGTTACGGTACCAGACAACGTAATTAGGGCCTTTAAGTTTGTTGTCATCAAAAAGCTTAGCGAATTGTCCGTTAGCCATTTTCTGGTAAAATAGCAAGACATCAGTCCACAACCTAATTTGATTCATGTCATCTACATAGATATAGCTTTTAATCTATGTCCCATTTCCATTTGTTCATCACCGGGATTTCCCTTCTATCTCAATGACGGAGATAGCGACAATTATGTCTCTTGGAAATGTGGGAAATCACACAGGATGCATGGAGCCAACTGTTTCGGTTGCATAACCCCACCACCTTTCTGTGAAGGATCATATCCTCTCATCACATGAGCTTTCCCTTTGGCCTCTCTCAGACGAGGTTCATAACCGTTTACGGGTAAACCTTTCTGTCCAGTGAGTACTCACCCATCATATTCGACCACGCCAAGGTACTGTGAGAGAGTTCTCATTTTCTGGTGAAACCCCTCCCACATTGGTCCATGACGTCCCTATCATCATATGAAACAATCCAACAGATCCAACAGCAAAGTGGTTGGCCCATTTTCTGGTGCTTCCCCTCATCACTTGAAGGATCCGTCTTCATGCTAATGACGGAAAGCCTTTAGAGAGTCCATCATATGTATCTCCTTATCACATGCACTCATATTTCAGGAGGGAACAAGTTATGCCCTAGTTTTAGGTCAAACCTGAGTGGCTCCCACTGGCTTTCACAAAGCCAGATTTCTGGTGGCCCAAATCAACTAGGGTTTTCGTACGTATCTTCTTCAAGAGGTGTGGGGCCCACCACTGAGGGAGGTCATCCAATGACCAGTAGGGACACCATGGCAATGATGTGCATTCAGCCATGGTGTGTGCAAGAACCACTATCGAATCAGCATGTGCCAAGCACATATGGCCCATGAACGTAGCACATCACACATCCATACATCACATGCAGGAAGAATTGATCAAATCAATTAATATCTGTAAAGCCCATAATATTAACCATCTAGGCATATGGGCCGAAATTAGGGTTGATCAATTCGGTCCATATAGCTTTATCTGTGAAGTGGGCCTTTACAGGTTGGGCCGAATTAAACTTTCAATTAATTATCAATCCTTAGGCCCATTAGAGGGAAAAATAGGGCTGACATTTAGCTTTGATCGAACCCTAGATTCGGTCCAACCAGTTTGGACCAATCTAGTTTGAATGGGTCTAGGGTTTGATCTTTAATTAAAGATTTAATTTAAGAAATTAATATGAAATTAAATACTGATAAAAGAAAATCAAGAATCAGTCAGATAGGGCTGTTCGCACAATCTATACTGCAAAACAGAGGTTAGACCACAGTTCGCAATTTCATAAACTACAAATTGCAGATAGCGATTCTCCCATCTGCGAAATCTCCTTCCTTGCGCCGCCATCTTCGATTCAAAAATTAAAAATAAATAGAAAACCTAATTTCTATTATAATTACATCAGATCGAATGCCTATACATTCAGTCTAAAAAAAATTATTTTACAGACCAAATGTAATAAAAATATTCAAGAAACTGCAAAATCGCAGGTTCCCTACGCCAATCAAGATTTCGATCTCCATGTGTACGTACAACCCATAAATCAATTAAATTATAAAGAATAATTCTAAATAATAATCAGATTTATAAAATTTAATTTCAGATTAATCACCCATTAATTGGAAACAAATTTTCCAGAAAAACCTTATATCTACGCAAATCAGGTAGAACGCCTTCTGCCCATTTGCGCAGGTTCAGATTTGATCCAATTCGGTTCAAGACTTGAACCTGGCTCTGATACCACTGAAGGGATGAGAGATCCATCGTATGGATGCCCGAATCTTGCGGAATAAAATGGGCGAATTTCAAAATTTCTCTCCATCCTACTAGGAATCGTATTCTCTAATTTAGAAAAATCATATTTTTCAAGGATCAATCTTGAACCAAGAACCGAACCAGATCTGAACAAAAATAATAAGAAAGGAATATACATGATACGGAGAAATAATATCTCCCAATGGAGGTGTTCACGCTCAAGGAAAGAACCAAAAACTTCTCCCACTGAAGATGCCGCAATGTAGGATGGAGCAGAATCAACAGCGTTCTTCACAAGAACCAGATCCTTCGCAAGAATCAGTTGGATGGCACGTGAGCACTACTTCCAATCAGTCCTTCCACAAAGAACTGATATCAAGATCTGATCTTGATCACTCCTACTAAGAACAAGAGATCAAACTAGCAGATATGGCGGCAGTAGGAAGGAGGCGACAAGAGAGATTTAACACAGTGATGCTGAATTCTCTCTTCTGTGATTTCAACTCTGAAGACAGGATGTGGAGTGTTGTGCAAATGTTGCCCCCTCCTTTTATAACCTTAAAGGGATCAGCTCCTAATTCCATTAGGAGTTGCTGATCCAAATCATATTTGGGTCAGAGTTCCCTTTAAGTGATAAGGGTAAACCCTTATCTCATCTACAGAATATATCGGCCTTCTCCTAATCTCATTAGGAGGTTTCCATATCTGAATCACATTTAGATCTGGACTCTCTGAGTGGATAGGGTTAAAACCCAATCCTATCTGCTAATCCAATCTCAGAATTCGCCCCTTATTTAACTAATCAAATCAGCCCAGTTCGAAATGGGCTTTAGGCCCAATAAGGTTATGTGCTCACTTATCCTTCCAAACTGCTGCCCAGTTGGGCTTCCTTGTATGGCGTGGGACCCAAACAGTGATCTACACATCAGCTACATGGGTTCAGCCCAGCCTTTGTTACAAGGCCTGGCCGAATACATTGTTATGGACAGTGCACCCCATGAAACCCATCGCATGGGCTCTATGGGCCCAACACTTACCCTAAGTGGTCATTGGGCCAAGCCACCTTGTAACACCCAGGGACTATGGGCAGATGCAAGATTAGCCCATCAGGTATTACCCTCAATGGTTTTACACTTAACCTCTCAGCCCATAATGATCAAACACTACCTGACAAGAGAGGACATCTCCCTTGGCTGCAAGGAACAGTGCTGCACTCTCTGCTTACATGGATCCCGGGAATTAAAACATTTTGCAAATGTTTGGAAACCATAATGTATACACTTTTATATCTCATATAAAATATATTTTGCAAAACAAATCTCAATAATTGAAACCGGCTGTCAGTAGTCTTGGTTTCCATCAGAGAGAGTGCATCCCCGATCATTACCTTTGTCCGACAAAGGGGTTGATCCTGTCACTATGATCACCCATTCAGATGAATTCTTAGACTGCCCCAACATACACAGGTTTTGACCCCGCTAAGGATCTCACTAATTAGCATATCAAAGACAGCCCAATCCGATACCTAGTGAAGTATCATAATCGAGTCTAGAGGTCAAGTGTAACTTTTCAGTTTTGCCCATCAATCTCCAAGGTCCAGGGCAATGCTGAAAATCTGGTCCGGTTTAAATATTCAATTAATCCTACACTGCATGTACCTCGGGTCTCACCCTGGTGGTAGAGACAGGCCACCCCAACCAACTTGGTGGCACATCAGTGTCAGCCTTGGCAGAATGAATCTCCCCAGACTTATCCAACGGCTATGAACGTTCTAAATTAACACGAGTCTCATTAATGTCCAGTTTAAGGGTATTACACAGAAACACACCACATGACATGAATCAAATATGCACTTTATAAATGTCATAAGTACATCAAACTAATTGGAGCTAAGGGCATACAAAACTGTCTAACAGAAGCTTTAGAATTGAAGTTCAAACGAGAGATTGAGCTAAGAGGTGTGAGCTTTGGCTTCCCCTCTTTTCCTTTAATGAGGATGTATCCAATAGTGGAAAATGGAAAGGGACAAAAAAGGTTTAGTTTTAGGTTTTGAACCTTTCCTAAATTACAGTTTTAGACATACATAATACTTTTATTACATGTAAAATATAATAATCAATATAGAAAATTAAAACCATAACCAACCCTTTGGAGTGATTCATAGAACCAAAACTGTTATAAATTGTTTAAACAATTTAGGTCTATCGGGTAGACCCGACCCATTGACAAGCCTAGTTGGTTCCAAGAATTTGGAACCAGACCCTACTTGGTAACAAATTGGATATGGTGGGTTCAAGGTAGGTTTTTAAGGTTAGATCCATTTGGTTCTAAGTAGAACTTGCCTACTTGTTCATCCCTAATTACTAGGGTTATTTTTGGAATACAAACCTTAGACTAATGCCTCTTCATATTTTTGGCTCGTCTTAAAAGGTCATGTAAGCCATTCCTATGTGGAAATACAAATGGTTTTTGACAAAGGTTCAATTAAATAAAATACAACAAACTATAGGGGTATTTTAGTAAATATACAAACTAGATGGTGGGTTTTCCTAATGGTGTTTGGTGACAGCTAAATGTTTGTTCTAAATAGAATGCTATGTGTAGAGTTACTATTTATTGTTTCTTGTTTGCCTAGTTTTGGGCCTTCTAGCACCAACAACCTTCAAGCTAAAGTTATATTAGCTACCAACACATGGTAACCCATGTGTGCTACTCAAAAGAGCTTGATTGAGTTTTAAGTTTCGTACTTGAACTCAATTTGAACAAATACTTGTGAGCTACTCAAGCTCGACTCGGATTGAGTTAATTATAAATTAATTGCTATTAAAAATTATAAATAAATTAATATTCAAAATATTATAAATAAAAAAATATATATTATACAACTTGATTATAAATTTATTTATTTATATTACAAGTAAAATAATATCAAAAATTAGCATTTACTTATATCATAAATAAAAATATATTGAAAAAATATATTATTTTCAATATATTTTATTAGAAGCTTGATTAGGCTTACAAGCTACTCATGCAGGGTGTTGTGAAGCTCGAACTTGGATAGACTAACTACTCGACTCGATAATCTTCAAACCGAGTTCAAGTATTTAGCTAGTCGAGCCCAAGTAGCTTGTGAAATGGCTGGGTTTGCTTACACCCCTACCATGTCCTTTGCCAAATGCCACACATTGGTCAATTTCTGACCATAGAGCCTCACCTAAGAGATGGAAAATTACTTTTAGAGGTGTCTTGACATCTAATGATCTTTTGCTCTAAATATTGCTGTTGGTGGGGGAAAACACATTAAATTTTAGTGTTTTTTTCTTTGCTTTCTTTTGTATCTATTCTATCCAAACTGTTGAATCATATCTATGATCTTCTTTCTCCTCCCTTGGTTTCTTAATCCACAAAGTAGATTAATGTCCCTATGGAACTTTTGATTTTCTGAAATTGGTGATTGTAAAAACATCAATAGCAAGAAAAGCCGATTCAAAGGGGCCAATAAAGAAAAGTTACAAGAGGTACTTTAGGCAGTTTAAAATTAAATTAAAGAATGCCATATTGTTTCACAGTTTTTGGTAGAAAATTATCAAACAAAAGTGTCATCTTCGTGACAAGTGTATAACTGCATCATATAAATGTTTCTTCGACATACTTTATAGGTGACCCTTGCTCCATTTGATTTTTCATGCAACATTGTCTGTTCTGTTAGATTGTACTTTTGGATACATATTATATGAAGGGTGTGATGCACAAAACGATGTTAAAAGAGAGTGATTTGACTCAATTTCCTAATAAAAAAAATAAACTAAGTAGATTGTGGTTGAGTTTAAATAACCCCACGTCTGATGCTTTTTTATTTAAAAATTTCAAGAACACATGGAAATTTTTGAAGGGATGGAGAAGCAAAGAGGGGGCTTTAGGCCATTTCATTATAAATACATACATATACACGTACATATAAATTGGAGTGGCAAAACAGAATTCATGTATTGAACCCTATATAGTTGGGATAAGTCTTGGATAACAATGATGTTATGATTTATCAAATTGAGTTTATTTAAGTACAAGTGAATATATTTATTGTTATTGGATGGTACAAGTGAATATATTTATTTAAGTACAAGCAACCATAGAAAATATTTTGTCTATAAGGGGGAAAAGGGTAAACTAATCAAAGTAGCAATGAGGATCTTACTTTTTAGCATTTATTATGAAGGCCCTGTTCACTTTTTGGGAAGTTACTTATCTAGGTAAATGCATTTATCCAAATAAGCATTTTATGTGAAATATTTACCTAAGTAAATGTATTTGCCAATGTTTTTTTATTCCACAGGTAAATAAGACAATGACCATTTTAACCATAAAAATCCATTAATAAAAGGGGAAATTTTACCCCACCCAAGTGTTGGAAACTTTCCCCTAGGTGGGAAAGTTACTTACCCGCTTGGGAGATATGGGTATCACTTACCCGAGTAAATGATACTATTAGCAAAAGAAAAGAGGGAGAAGAGAGATGAGAGGAGAAAGATTTGAAGGGTTCTAAATCTATTTGACGGTGCTAACTTATATTATTATATATAGGGCGACCATAATTGAAAAGGAAAAGACCTTTATACCCTTGTTGTAGTCAAAGTACATAACCAATGATAAAAAAACTATTTTAACCAGACCCTAGCTAAGAAGAATAAAAACATAAAATGTAAAATAAACATCTAAACACTCCCCCTCAAGTTGGGACATAGATGTCAATCATGCCCAACTTGTCACACAAATTATTATGCTGCACATGATGAAGGCCCATAGTGAAGATGTCTGTAAGTTGTTCTTCTAAATTGACATATGGAGTGCACATTTCTCCACTCACAAGTTTTTCTCTAAAAAAATGCTTGTCCACTTCAATATGTTTTGTTCAATCATGAAGGACTGGATTAATAGCAAGTAGCAATGTTGATAGCAACTTTATTGTCACAATAGAGTAACATAGGTTTGTTAACTACAAAACCCAATTCACCTAACAAGTTTTTATCTATATGATTTCAGCAACTCCATGAAACATAGCTTTGTATTCTGCTTCAACACACAACCTAGCTACCTCACTTTGCTTCTTGCTTCTCCAAGTGACTAAGTTTTCTCCCACAAAGGTACAATACCCACTAGTAGATTTTATGTCATTGACTACCCCTACCCAATCAACACTTATATACACTTCAACCTTCAAATGCCCATGTTTTTAGAATAGCAAACCAGCTCTAAGGAACTTCTTGAGGTATCGAAGGATCCTTTCTATATCTCCAAAGTGAATTGTCTTAGGATTATGTATGAACTGACTAAGGACACCCACTGTATAGGCAATATCAGGCATGGTCATAGACAAATATAAGAATCTCCCTACAAGCCTCTAGAACTTCTTCACATCTTTCAAAAACTCCCATTGACTGTCTCCTAGCTAATGGTTAGGTTCAATAGGCGAATCAATTTGCTTCACCCCTAATTTGCCTATACCCTCTAATAGATCTAGTACATATTTTCTTTGGAAAATAAAAATGCCCTTTTGAGAGTGATCGGCTTCAATCCCAATGAAATAATATAAGGGGCATAGATCTTTCACCTTGAATTAAGTGGTTAAGAACTTTTTTACCATATGTATTTTAGTCTTTTAGTCTCCTATGATCACTATCATCAACATACACAATTAAATCTGCAATTTTTCCTTCACCTTTCTTCACAAACAAAGTATGATATGACTGGCATTGTTTGAACCCCATTTGTTGTACAACTAAGTGCAATTTACTAAACTAGGCCCAAGGAGATTGTTTCAACCCTTATAATGATTTTTTTTACTTGCACACTTTTTTATCACTACCTTTGGCACAAAAACCTAGAGGTGGAGTCATGTAAACCTCCTCCTCTAGGTAACCATTCAATAATGCATTTTAAATATCCAACTGGTGAAGTTCCTAGTCAAGAATAACATCCAATGAAATGAGGATTTTGATAGAATTCATCTTGGCTACTAAAGCAAATGTCTTTGCATAGTCTACTCCATATACCTATGTAAACCCTTTGACCACCAATCTAGCTTTGTATCTTTCTATCGTACCACTAATATTAAGAGATTCAGGCATATCAATGGGAGCAAGTGTACCTGATTGATGAGGAGGATCTACCTTTGAAGAGTCTAATGATGTTGGTTGCATAGTTTCAGGTTCCACGGATCTTGAACTCTACTGGCTCTTATGATAGTGAAGAAAAACATAAAATGGTGGAGGATTAGGAAGATGATGTAATTGAGTTTGAGCCTTTGTGTATTTCTCCTCCTCAACCCTACTCTCCCCCTGAGGAAAAATTGAGAAAAAATGTTGACTCTCAAAGAAGGATACGTCCATAGAGACATAGTAGTTATGTGAGACAGGGCCGTAGCATCGGTATCCCTTTTGAGATAAAGCATAGCCAAGAAAAACACAATGAATGGCACAAGGATCGAACTTATCGTGAATAAGGGGCAAGTCATGAATAAAGGAACAACACCCAAAGATAAACATTGGAATAGGGGACAAAGGAGTCGTAGGAAACAAAAGTTGGTGTGGGGCCTTATACTCTAGTAATCGAGATGACATACAGTTGATGATATATGCATCACACATAACAACATCTATCCAAAATGTTTTGGACCATTCATATGGAGTAATAAACCATAAGCTATTTTGAGAAGGTGATGATTTTTACTTTTAGTGACACCGCTTTGCTAGGGTGTTCTAGCACAAGAGCTTTGATGAAGAGATCCACACAAAGTAAAGAACTCCGTGAGATCATATGGAAGTATTCCTTTGCACTGTCTGGTTGGAAAATATGAATCTTAGTTTGGAATTGAATAAAAATTATGCGTTAAAAATCTTTCACAATTGTTGACACTTCATTTTTAGATCGTATATGATAAACTCATATATATTTAGAGTAGTCATCAATCAAAGTAATGAAATACTTATATCTAGTCTCAGATGGTAGAGTAACAAGGCCCCAAACATCATAATAGACAATATGAAACGAAAATGATTTTTGTTCTTTATGTTCTAACTTTTACGGTTGTGTTTTTTGGTGAAACATTTCTTGGTTGAATAAAGAGACTTGGATGTTGTAAATTTAGGGTTTGAATGACAGTTGGAATGATTAGGATAAAGTGTTTCATGTATGGATGCGATTTTAAGTTTATAATATTTGTTTGTTGAATTGGGTTCAATCGTTGAACATTTATGATTTGAATGTGTAGTTCTAAGAGTGGGGCTCAACTTTTTGGGATGTGTAATGGGTTTTCATGTTTGGGTGTTTGCATTTAATGGTTCTAATAGTTGATGTGTTTAAATGTATACCATCTCCAATGATTTATTGGTTAATGTTTACAAGTTACAATGATATATTGGTTTATGTGAATCAATATTGTATGTTCTAATGACTAATTGGTTCTATTGATTTATTACTTCTAATGCTTTATCATTTATAGTGATTTTCAGTTCTAATGATGTATATCATTCACAATGATTTGTTAATTCCATAGCTGTATCAGCTCTGGTGAGATCACTTATAATTATTTATTAGTTCTAATGCCTAATTGGTTATATTTTATCGGTTCAAATGTTTTATCATTTATGGGGATTTTTCAGTTCCAATGATGTATCATGAACACTGGTTTTTCAATTACACAATGTAGGTACATAGTGGTCGTTAAGACCATCAAATTACAGAGTGTCAAATCAACGCTATATGGACGCCTGCAATGAATCTATAATCCATCGCACACATGTAATGAATTCATACCTGGGATAAGTCATGATGAACTTCGGGTAGTGCAAATTTGCGATAAAGCTAAAACATGCACGGATTTGCAATGAACCCCGAATATGCATGGATTTGCGATGAACCCCGAATATACATGGAATTGTGATGAACCTGACACCATTATAGAGGTGCAGAATCACAATAGACTGGGAATAAATGCCTGTTATATGTGCATCTTTAAATTACATATATAAATTTAATGATGATGTCACGCATGCTACGTCAATATAATAGGATCGCATACGAAAAGAATTCGGATAAGATAATTTTCTAATAATGAACCTAGACAAACAAAAGAAAATATCTCATTTCCTATGAAAAAAGATCATCTTTAATAAATAAAATTTTCTTGATAACCTTAACTTTATGTCTATAAAAAGGAGAGGGCAATTGTTACTCCGGCGAAAATAATTTTGACTTGGATTTTATTAAAAAGGTGACAAGGCCCTCTCCTTCTTCTCTATTCCTCACATCCTCTCTTTCGCCTCACCTTCTCCGCATTAACCACCTGCTAACAACCATAACCTCCCCAGTGGTAAAAGTGTTAGAATCTCTGGTTATGCCTCTGTTCTTCGGGGAAGAAGAAGGCATTAAAACGACATTTCAAATTCAGTCATCGGATTTGAGATCCCCGATTTCATATAAAATATCGAGCGGCTTTGCATCGATAAGAAGAGGCGCTATTCACTGAGTTTTTCTCCTTCGACCGAACGCAGTAACGAGGATTCACGGCAGCAGAACACCGCCCCACTACTAAAACTCTCCCCAGCGCCACTACAGTTCTCTTTTGCACCCTCTCTCCGTCTTTCCCTCTCTTCTCATTCCCTGTTCGTCCTTTTTTCTTGCCACCTAAGTCACAGTTCACCAGTGTTCACCGTTCGAACAGAGCAAATTGTTGCAACTACCGAAGGTTCATCAGTAGGGAAAACTTACAATCGGAAGTTCATTTTGCCTGTACGAATCATTTGATCGTGCTTCAATGAAGCTCTTGCTTCTTGAAGACATGCAATTGTAAATCTATTTTGTCTGAGATTTCTCCTGTTTCCTTCTTCCTTACTAGTCGAACAGGACCGAACGCATCTTGCTCGATGTGAAGCAAACCAGTTCGTAATGGATCGTTTCAGGCCACAATTCGATTTTGGTTCAGAAGGCATTGGATTCGCACCATGTGTTATCATAGTTAAAGCTGGAGAGGGTGGAAATGGCGAGCACAACAGTTGATAAAGACACACAGGCCGGAGCAAAAGAGGAGGTTGTTTCGGTAGAATTACCAGCACCTCCGGGTTGGAAGAAAAAGGTCTTTCTCTCGTTTTCTCTCTACTGTTACAAGGCTTTGCAACTTCAGTTCTGCTCGAATTACTTTGTTCTTGTGCTTTAATTTGTGTTTCAATACTATATTATCTATGCGTCTTTTGACTTCTTTAACTTTTCGGTGTTTTTGTTGTAGAACTTGCGCCAAGTAGTTGTAATTTCTAGTTAGGGCATATCGCATAATTCTTTTCTTGTTTATTTTTCCCTTATAGAACTTTTGCTCCTCATTTTTTTTTGTGTTTCCGGATTTTTCTGGTTATTTTGATTAAATGTATTATGGAAATACTCGAATGGTAATTGTTTGGTCGTTAGGGTTTCTGCAATTGTCTCAACTTTCTGGGAGGAAGTTGGATCTCTGTGAAACTTTGTTGTCTTCTTTTTTCCGGCTAATTATCTCCTCTGTTTGAAATGTGAATGTGGTGAAGAATTGGGAGAATTATGGTTTCTGGAGTTAGTCTTAGAGTCAAATTTACTATGTCGAAGGGAATTAATTATAGTTTCTGAAGTGATCAATTCTTAGTTTCTTTTCTATTTTCTTGGTTATGCGCATATTCCACCCTCCTGGTACAAATTTCTTGAATTAGGATGGCTATGATTGTCATATTATATAAAATGGTTCAACTTTAGTTTCTCTAGTTGCAAGCCTTCTTTTCCTTTTGACATTTGCTACTTATTTTATGATCCTAACAACAATGGTCTTGCTTTAGCTTTTCAGTTCATCTACTTCAATTTTTTGTAGTTCTGGTGCTGAGTTATTATGTGAATTTTGCTTATTTTTTTGTGTGGTTTTAGAGTATATTACACACCTTTGGCCTTCATTTAAGGGATGCTTGTTTATGTCTTTGATTGTTATAATTGTGTTGCTTACTTATATCATATTGGCTATCCGGGGATCTACTGCATAAGTGATACAAAAATGGGGTTTATGTAATTATTTTTGTTTTGTTGGTTTTCTTTAGGGTTGTCTAAATGTGATTGTGTGGGTACATCTTTGAGATCAATTTCTATCAATCTAATTTTGTTGATAATATTGTTTCGTTGTTTCAGTTCCTTCCCCCAGGCTAATTTGTGTTAGGATGGTATGCAAAAATGTGTGTAGACATGTCACATGTATCTTCAGAAAATAAAATGTTTGATTATGCCCTTTAGCAACCGAAGTGGAAACTGTATTTTTAGTGGACTGGATTCCTGGATCTGTATACCCGTATGGGAAACATTAAAAAATAAAGTGGACAACTTTGCAAGTGACTTCCCCTCTGGAGGTATACCTGTGTTCTCCTTGAAATTGCACTGCCACTTTATTGGTAATATGGTTCAATTTTCGACACTCAACATTTGATTAGTTCATGTGAATTAGTTTCCAATAATTCACTTGGCATTGATGCATTTTGGAGTGGGAAAATTTTGGCAATAAGGTAAAAGCAACCTTTAGCCAACACAGCACTACCACCATGATGAACCCTCAAGAAAATTGATT
This sequence comes from Nelumbo lutea, assembly GCF_056320005.1. Lineage (NCBI taxonomy): Eukaryota > Viridiplantae > Streptophyta > Magnoliopsida > Proteales > Nelumbonaceae > Nelumbo > Nelumbo lutea. The sequence continues at coordinate 107,174,594 of NC_142685.1, forward strand.
AAAAACTTACTTTTGATGGTCTGATGGCTTGATTTGCAATTTCTTTCAAATTTGTCAATATTTTCCATAAAATTCCCCTTTTAAGTTTGTATTGAAATATCTATCAAAGAGATCTTCGGAGTTACATAATTTCAATTCAACAATATATACATGTGATATTTTCTGCTAAAATGTTCCATATGTTAATAATTTGGGATGTATCATAGAAAAATTAATAACAGAGCTGAGGATTTACATTAGAATATTACTGAATTGTGTAGAGATGAGAGCTATTTTGAGCAATACTACAATTTTATGGATATTATATTTTATTTTGATATATCCTATTATTGGTCATTATTAACGAGTACTTTGTAATGTAAGACTTCCATACTCGTCAATATTTTAGATTTTAATATGTTCTTAACATTTTATAGAGTTATATAGAAAAAGTTTAACCATCCTTAATACCTTCTCCCCAAACTGAAAAGTTCTGCACCTTGGAGAAATTTTCTACAAAACTAAACTTTTGTAAGGATTGGGATTTCTCTCGAAAGTGGACTTTTGCACCTTTCTTGGTAGGTAGTTGAGGAAGCCTAAGGTTTGGGAGGGTTGACTTTAGTTGAGCACCCAAAGGGAAGGCATTCAAAAATTTGCTTCTTGGGTTAGAAATTTGATATTTGCTTCCTAGAAAACACGCTTAAGAATGTCTTATGAAATATAAAAGGTTGATGGTTGGTGCTTGTATTGGATGTTTTAGAGAAATTTGAATATCAAAGCTATCAAATGGTAGGAACCCAAAGAAATTTCGCCTCAGTATTTTATGAAGAATACAATGGGTATTAATAGGGTAACAGGTGTGTCTTGAACAAACATCAGAGAAACAAATCTAGGTTTAATAGTGTTCAATATATTGATATAATTTAAACATGCACAAATGAAGGTCGTTTACATTAGATTTGACCCCAGAAGACTTGTCCCTTGTTTTACCAATGAGTTGACCAAGTAATTAGCTGATCTATACACCCACTTGAAGGTCGTTTGCAATTATCCAGTCATACACTTTAATTCCTTTATGATGCTCCTAATCTTCCATGGCCCTTTTTGCCATAATGTCTACATTAACTTTTGCTATCATTTTGTATTACTCTTCTTTATTGGAGGTTGATGTTTTGAAATATCAGTGTTTTGTTATTTTAAAAGGTAATAGTTGTTAGATAAGGATCTTATACTACAAGAGCAATTTTTTAATTCTTACAGGTCAACTTTGGCTGGCTTATTGCTTCTCACTAAAGTTTAGTATATTGAACTACTCCTAAGGTAGTAGTAGCTCACCAGATTCCATAGCAAAAGGCTTCCTTGAAGGTTTGTTTTAAGCATGGTTTTCAAAACCGGACCGGACCAGAAAAATCGGGAACCAGTTACCTGATCGTTTCCGTTTTTCCCCAAAACCGTCGATCTTGGTCAGCAAACTGCTGAACCGGCCGATTAACCATTCAAACCGTTTGAACGGTTTTGACCATTTTTCAGCTTTTTAATTTTTTTTTATTTTTTTGTCAGAATGGGCCAGCCGTTCGGATCGAACAGTCAGACCATTCAAACCGATAATCGGACCCCTGACCGGTTCGGTTTTAAAAACCATGGTTTTACCTGCAGGATGAGGTCAAAGTTAAAGTCAACCGTTTAACCAGTTTGTTCCACATATTGGCTCACCACAGCCTATGGAGCTTAGGATTTAAATTTAATGTTGATTAAGCCAGTAGTTCGTGAGTTAAGGTCAATGCTTTGTTGAATTTAGAATTGGATAGTTTCTTAATTCTAGTAACTTTCTAATTCGTAGAGTTAGAAGGTCAATAAAAGTCTGTTAAGCTTGAGTCCATAGATTTTGTATCTTTTATTTTAGTGCCTTACTTTTATTAGGATTAGGATTATATATATTGCACCAATATACTCATTCTGTTCAGAGTTTACTGCTTTAGTAATGAGAAGCTTCTTTTTTCCTCAATAGCATATTGCTATTGTGTGGTTGTTCTACTCTTTTCTGCTTCATTTCTTGAAGACTTGATTACAAATACATATGTATCTATTTACATGGCATAAGGTCCAAACATCCAATTGAGGTATTATGAAGTTGATAAAATTAAGCATTGTTTAGGGGATGTTGTATTTTTTAAATGTTCAATAATGGCATTAATTCAAAATTCAGATCCAGATCCACTAGTGAATTAAGTTGAGTTTAGATCTTTGATGGTCCATTACTTTTAGAAAGGCAAATCCCTGGAGTGTTGAAGAATAAATAGTAAATCTTATTGACCAGTTTCAAGTATCCATTGGCAAGAAGTAGTTACAGTGGAAATTGTTTCCGGGTTAAAGGTGAACTTAGCAAAAAGTGAAATGACAGCAGTTGGGGAAGTTTCTAACATCCAGAATTTAGCTGATCTATTGGGCTGCAAAGTAGGACTTCTGCCCACAAGCTACTTGGGGACTGCCTTTCGGTGCCAAGTGCACATCAAAATCCATTTGGAACCCATTTTTGGAGAGAATGGATAAAAAACTGGCCACATGGAAGGCTAGGTATCTTTCCAAGGAGGGGAGGTAATTCTGATAAGGAGTGTTCTAGCCAGCCTGGCTACCTATTTTTTGTCTCTTTATCCAATCCCTTTGGAGGTGGTGAAGGCATTAGAATAAAAGATGAGAGATTTTCTGTGAATCGGTTGGAAAGACTCACATTAGTATCATCTATTGAAGTAGGGGCAAATATGTAAACCCCACTCAAAAGGGGGCTTGGGGATAAGAGATCTAAAATCCTTCATCAGATTGGACTGGACCTAGCCATTTGTAATGGACTCATACTGGACTAGGTTTGGTTGGACCAACATCCGGTCCATTGACAGCCCTAGACCCATTTATAATTGGATTGGTTTTGGATATAAATAATCTGATCCAATTTGACAGGGCATAGTTGAATATATTTGCTAATATGTATAGTAGATAAAGATTTACTAACACGATAGCGTCCATTCTTTGGGTGTTTTGTTTTGGAGGACACTTTTATTTAACCTTATTAAGGATATCTTTCTTTTACCATATTTGAAATGGATCTAATATATTAGATGCGTAACCAAATTGAACTTTAACATTACCCATTTCTAATCACTAGCTCTAGTTCTCTATTTAAATGTTTGAATTCATATGCCCACTAATGACCTAGCTGAACTGTGTTTTTTAGTTGGGTCAAAGCACGCTATTTGAAAACGGTATTTTAGGTTAAACAGCTAATTTTTAAAGCACGTTTTTATTACAAGACATTATTCCATCAAGGTTTTTCCATTTGAATAGTTATTTCCAGAAAACACGCTTTCAATGCCATTTTCAAAGATATGTAAAATATGTTCTCATCTAGCTTCGAAATTTTATCGTTGCTACTAAGAAAACATGGTTTTTCTTTCAGGTAAAAAAAGGTTATGATGCTGCATGCTCCATGCGAAGGCTTTGTTCTGACAGGTGCAATCTCACATACCCTGGTCTGTTAGGATGCTGCATGCTCTATGTGAAAGCCCTGTTCTGGTAGGTGTGCTCTCACATACCTTGGTCCGCTAGGATGTCATATGCTCCATGCGAAGGCCTTGTTCTGACAGATGCGCTCTCACATGCATTGGTCCGTCAGGATGCCACATGCTCCATGCGAAGGCCCTGTTCCGATAGGTGTGATCTTACATACCCTGGTTCGTTAGGATGCCGCATGCTCCATGCGAAAGTCCTATTCTGGCAGGTGCACTCTCACATACCCTAGTTTGCCAAGATGTCGCATGTTCCATGCGAAAGCCTTGTTCTGGCAGTTGTGATTTCACATACCTTGGTCCACTAGGATGCCACATGCTCCATGCGAAGGTCTTGCTTTGGTAGGTGTGATCTCACATACCCTGGTCCGCTAGGATGTCGCATGCTTCATGAGAAGGCCTTGTTTCGACTTGTGTGCTCTCACATACCCTAGTTCGCTAGGATGCTGCACCCTGTTCCGGCAGGTGCAATCTCACATACTTGGTCCGTTAGGATGCCGCATGCTCCATGCGAAGGCCCTGTTCCGGTAAGTGCACTCTCACATACCCTGGTCCGCCTTGGATGCCGCATGTTTCATGCGAAGGCCTTATTTCGACAGGTGCACTCTTACATACCTTGGTCCGCCTAGGATGCCGCATGCTCCATGCGAAGGCCCTATTTCGACAGGTGCGCTACTACATACCCTGGTCCACCCAGGATGTCGCGTGTTCTATGCGAAGGCCCTAGCAACCCTATGAAGGCCTTGACAACCCCAAGCGCACTTAGATTCTCCGGCAACCTCGAAAAGGCCTTGGCAACCCCTACGCATGCTCATATCACCTAACAACCTCAAGCTTGCGCTTAGATTCCCTAGCAACCCCAAGAAGGCCTTAGCAACCCAGGTGCACTCACACATTCCCTGACAACCCTAAGGAGGCTTTGGCAACATTAAGTATAATCTTTCTCCAACCTATAAATGCAAATTCTTTACCTACTTGTAAATGCAACGGTATAAGTAAGAACAAAGTCAAGCCATCTCACGTATATATATGATGCTTTGTTAAGAGCAAACGTCTTATTCTTACTATTGATATCTTACTTGCGCTAAAAAAGCTTAACTAGTTTTCTCAAGCAACGACCAAAACCTTATCGGAAAGGTAACTGGGTTCTAAAGCTCATAATTAACCCTTAGGGCTAGTTCACCCATGAAGGGCCTCACCTTCTTAAGGCACGATAACCCTCGATCCTTGTGCGGGTAGCAAAAGTGCATTTCCCTACAAAGTAATTCAATCTTCCCTTTCTATGAGTATGCTAATTATCTACTTATTTACATGACATTATTTGGGATGACTCTTTCGCACCTGATGGTATCTTAGATGTTGGAATGACACTATTTGTTTTTCTCTAACGATCTATGATAAAGTTCACTAAGCCTGTGCTAATACTTGATTGCGATTGAGTCCAATGGGTGCTTGACTCTAAAATACTTGAATTTTTGATGGGAAATCCCTTCCAATATCAGTGGACACTTCCAACTTTCTTTCTTCTCAAAGACGTTTAATACTTGTGCTAACCCTCCAAACTAAGAGGCACACAATTTCCTTTTTCTATAGAAGTTCACAATTAAAGGTTGATTATACTTGCAATGGTACTCGATTGTGATTAACCTCTAGAATAAGTACGAAAAGTACTTATTTGTGACAGACTGTACAAAATGACCAATTTTAAATGATTTGATTACCATTCGACATTTGCATTGATACAAGTTGCGATAAAAATTCACAGACCACGTGACTTCCAATCCGTATTACACAACTTTGATTTAGACTATTTCTTACAAGCTAATATGCGATAAAGTTTTATTACAAAATCGAGAACTCTTGACGAATAATGGAGTTCTCTTAGAAGTTGTTGCAAATGCTCTCTCATATGGAGCTCTAATGGAAAAGCTTTCCTCTACGTTTAAGTTCGCTATGCGTCAAGAACCCGAACATAATATGCCAAAGCTGATAGCCCATTGTTACTTCGATAAAGGCACTAGCGCAAAATAAATCAAAGCACTTGCACATTGGCATAAGACAAAAATTTCATTATTCTTTTTATAAATATGATTCACAAAAGGAGTAACTATGGGTGTCCATATAGAAGTTCAATCCTTCTTCATATCAATTATATTTTCTAAAGCCTTGTTCATGTTCCGAAGTCCATCAAATCCTTTGCCTTTGCTTTGTATCTGACCACCACCTTTTGTTGGCGACCACACTCCTTCATGAGGACTTCCAACTTCTTAGTAGCTTTTGAGAAATTGGCCTTTACCACTTTTAAGGCGAATGTCACACACCTAGCAAACCACACTCAAGTGTTTCTCGATAGAAGACATTCTATCAAAATATAAGGGGGTTGAACATTAAAGTAGCCAATTATTCATTTTCACTTATCTCTTGATACAAATGACTTTCATTAAGAAACAGAGGGGGGGGGGGTTAAATTAAAGAGAAGTATTGAGTTATACTTTACAAAATGCCCCTATTATGTTTCTGTCACTTACACTTTCAAAAAACTTCGATGACCCAGAAAGCAAGTACGAATCAACATGACACCTTGTCAAAAAGACAAGGGGGCTGAATCATAATGAAAACTCTCGATTCCCATCTAAGAACATTACTAAGTCGAATACCACAATGCTTATTGACATGTTCATACTTGTCAAGGCAGGGAGCTACCAAACATACCCAAATAAATTTTTTTCCACATGCAAAGCTTGTAAAGCATCTCATCAAGAATTGGAACGATCACTAAACCCAATAAGAAAACGTTGTGCCACAATATATACAAAATGGTTATTCATTGCCCCATCGTGAAACCCCGAAGCAAATACGATGATAAAAAAATGCTTATAAGCATGGGGGGCTAATGTAGGTACATAATGGTCGTTAAGACCATCAAAGTACTGAGGGTGTCAAACCAATGTTACATGGATGCCTGCAATGAATCCATAATCCATCGCACGTTTGCGATTGCGCTGAACTCGTACCCGAGATAGGTCGTGATGAACTTCGGCTAGTGCGAATCTGTGATAAATCTAAGAATGCACGGATTTGTGATGAACCCCGAACATGCATGGATTTGCGATGGGTCCTAAACATGCGTGGAGTTGCGATGAACCTGACATCATTATAGAACTGTTCACAATAGACCGGGAATAAATGCCAGTTACACGTGCACCTTTAAATTGCGCATGTGAGTTTAATGAAAGTATGCCCGCCAAACAATGACATCACCCACGGTACGTCAGTATAATAGGGTCACAAACAGAGAGAATTCAAAAGGGATAAGATTATCTAATAATGAACTTTTAATATAATCAAACAAAAGGAAAGATCTCATTTCCTAATAAAAAATATTATCTTTCCTAATAGGAAATAATTTCTTTCTTAATAACCTTAACTTTTTTCTATAAAAGGGAGAGTGCAATTCTTCCCAGGGGAGAACAATAATTTTGACATGGGGTTTCTCACAAAGGGGGCAACTCCATCATCTCTTCCTCACGTCTTCTCTCTTTCCTTATCACCTTCTCTAGACTTACTGAGACTAGACCATCTGCGAACCGCCATAACCTCTAAGTGGTAAAAACACACAATATCAATTCCAATGGTTTACCACTTCTAATGCTTTATTAGTTGTAGTATTTTATCAGGCCTAATACTTTATTAGTTTTAAATCTTCATTATTTCTAATGATTTATTAGTTATAATGAGATATCAACCCTAATGAATTATCAATCATAGTGCTGCTGTATCAATTGTACGGATTTATCAATTATGTTGCTTTATCAGTTCTATTGTTTGATGGGTTATCTTGCTTTACCGACTCTACTGATTTATCACTTTGAATGGAGCTTCATTATTTCCAATGAATTGTTAGTTATTATGATTATATCAGTCCTAATGAGTTATCAATCCTAATGCTGTATCAGTTATAGTATTTAATCAGTCCTCTTGCTTGATCATTTCTAGTGTTTAATCAGATCTAACGCTTTAACAGCTCTACTAATTTATCATCTCTAATGACGTATCAGTTTTTCTGCTTTATCGAGTAATGGGTTTATTATTTGTCATATTTGTTGTTTATATATATGCTTATCAATGATTCGTGGGTTTATATGTATATCAGTTGGGATGCTTTTTCCCCGGTATGTTGTATTGCTGTGATTGTTGTGGGAGAGAGAGGGAGAGGGTGAAGGAGATGGATAGCGGGAGGAAATAAAGATAGTGACAAACAGGTGGTCTTTTTATGTGAAAGCTCATAATGTTTTTTTGATTGTCAATCTTTGAGACGATCTTTCAAAAAAAGACTTGTCAAATGGCATTTTTAAGCTGTCTTTTGAACTATGGACAAAATCAATTCTTTACAATCACTAGTGATCGGTTGGTTTTAGATGACCAATTTTCCAATCTGATCATGGTTTCGTTGGCCAAAGAGCCTGAAATTGAAGAGTCTGAATTTGCTCCTCACACCAATCTCACAATGCATCCCGATGTACATTGAGAATATCTTCTATACTTTGCATTGTTATTCATAGATCGCAATACACGGAGGGATGGGACTGTAAATTCGGTGTATGGTGTGCTCAGTGAGGAGCAAATCCAGATTCGTAATTGAACGGATCTGCTCTACGTTAGACGGGAAAGCAAAATAAGTTGACTACTCCTGCCTCTTTGACACGTGGACGTGGAAGTAATGCGTGCGTATGGCTTACGAAGACGTCAAACACAAATGACAATATGTAAATAAGGGTGTTTTCGTCTTTAAATTTTTGTACTATCGTGTTTTGAAGCGTTCGCAAAAGATACGTACGTCTAACTAGCATTCCACTTCTGGAAATTGGAAAATATCCGCGCCGCGCGAATCAGGCGGGAAAAATAATAAGCAGAGTTTCTCCACTGCGAACTTTCAACTTCAAGTTTGTTAGAGAGAGAGAGAGGGTCGGATCGTATGAAAAAGCCACCATACAGGTAGGTTTCATTCTCAGAACTCAGTCTCAGACATGTATTTGTTATATTTTTCCTTTAGGTTTGAGTTGCACGTCTAAGCTTCGTCTTTAATTCATAGGATCCGCTAGTTTTCACTTCTTTAAATACTTAATCCAAATAAAGGTTTCAGTATTGTTCTACTTCTTTAGACTTCAACGTCATTTGTATTAGTCTCTCTGTTCTGATACTGTAGTTTCTATTGGAATGTCGCTGTTTACATGTTTTTTTTTTTATTTTTATTTTTTATTTATAAACTGACATAGATTTCTGCAGTTTCTGGTTCCATGTTTTCTTTCCATGATTTACAGAAAATATTTATGTTGATGATGATGGAAATTGAATGTATCTGCAATGCTATATGGGTGATTATTTAGGATTTCGGTTCTTGAGGTACCAGCAGGAGTTGCTAAAGTTCAAGATTTTACGCATACATAAAACCGAGTTAGTTTTTGAGGGATTTGAGCTCGCATATAAAATGATCTAGCTGGGCCGTGCAGGGATAACGTTAGAGGAGACTTGCTATACGTTATATTAGTAAACCTGGGCAATTTTACTCTGTTTTTGGATAATGCTGATGACGCATTTCTACTGTCATCTTAGTCATTAAAGAGATGGAAGGTGGCTTGAAGACATCTCCTCAGCTAGGGTTTTCTATTGACAATGATGAAGCAATTTACGTTTCTGGTCTCAGCACCATACTGGTGGCTACAATTCAGGAAGTGAAAGACAAGATTTCTCAAATGGAGTATATTTTCTGCAGCCAGCTCTATCCAAAGTTCCAGTCGAGATGTAAAAGTTTGCAGGGAAGTTTTGATCAAGGTAGGAGGGTTGCAGAAAATGAATGGAGAGATAAGGAAGACTGTCTGTTACGCCAGATAAAAGAGCTTTCTGAAAAGAACCAGGTGCTTGAACAAAACCAGCAGTTGATTGCTTCTCTCCAACAGCAATTGATGGATAGTGAAAAGCTATTAGAGGAGCACAAAACAGAGAGTAAACTGCTTATGGCCAAATTAAGCTTAGAGAAGAATGAGGAGGTCAATGAGCTCAGAAAAAAGACAGAGGAAAATGATGATGGGAGGAAGCTGCAAGAAAAAACATCTGAGATGGTGAATAATGAACAGATCTTGAATGAATATGAAAACAATGAGAAGCAGCTTCTGGCCAAAATTGGTAATCTAGAGGAGAAAATTGAAGAGCTCCAGTACAAGCTCAGTCATAAGACTGAAGAAGCAGCTGAGGGAGAGGAACTGCTACATAAGTTACTCAAAAAGATTGAATCTGATACTGCAGTGGCAGTGAACAGAAATAAGTCGTTGAGGGAACATGAAGAAAATAAAAAGGAGCTCCTGGCCAGAACACAAATTTTAGAAGGGAAGATTGATGAACTCCAATGCATGCTCAGACAAAAGACTGAAGAAATGGCTGAAGGAACAAAATTGCAAGAAAACTTACGTGCAATGGCTGAGTCAAAATCCAACGAGATGGTAAATCTCCAGACGCAACTAATAAATCTAGAGAAGAATGTTAAGGAGTTAACAGTGAAACTTGAACAGAAGACTGCAGAAGTAAGTGAAGGCAAGAAACTGCAAGAGAAGTTATTCCATCTGATTGAGTTAAAAACGTCCGAGGAATTAAATAATAAAAAATCATTAAGTGAGAATGAAAAAGAGAAGGAATTGCTACTGATCAAGATAAAGAGTGTTGAGAAGAACATCGATGAACTTCAAAATGAGCTCAAAGAGAAGACAGAAGAAATAGTTAAGGGAAAGAAATTACAGGATTCATTGCATGATGATGTTGCTCGGTACATGTACAATGCTTCAATAGAGGAGCGGAAAAGAAAACATTGGCTAAGTTCTTACAAACGTTTGAAGTCTCAATACAATTTTCTTTGTAGAAGGCTTGATCTAACTGTGGAAGAGGAGATTGATTCATCAAAACTTCAAAACAAGCCAAGAACTTCAGAAGGCAAGAATATCTTATACTTAATTTTCTTATTCTCCAACTGTGACTGAAAAATGAACCCTTGATTCTTGAAAATACACCAGGTACTTCATTAGAAAGTTCTTAAGTTAGTGGCTTTTTCAATTAAAGTTACATTCCATTTAAGGATGCTTGCCTTAAATATAGAGCATCTCTTCAGGAAATAAGACAAATATACCAAATTTTAATGAAGTAAAGCTATGCACAAACTCATTCTCGGTGTTACTGCAGAGACCATAGTAACAATTCTTGTTTTGTCTTGTTTCACAGATCCTGAGAAGAAGGATCCAGACATTTCCAACCTTTCCAAGACAGATGAAGAGAATGATTCCAATTTCCAAGAAAAGTTGGTGGATGATGGGACAGTTAAATTAAATCAATGCTTAAACTCCCATCCCCCTTCTACTTCTGTTTCCTCTAACCCCCCGAAATATCCCATCAGCGAGCAATCCAAGCCACTAGTTGGCACAAAACGACCAGTTTCCTATTGGAGAAATACAAGGTCTCATCAGGAACCAGGTGGGCCAGATCCACATGATGATTTTCTTGACACTCCCATGGAGAAAGCTAAAGAAAACCTGAACAAGGCTATGAAGGAAAAAATCACTGATTTTCCAGTTCCAACTTCAAAAGACCCAGATCCTAATGCCTCAGATGATGAAACACAAGACATAGCTGTGAATCCAATCCCAGCTTCAAACTGCCAAGATCCTGATGACTCAAATAATGAACCACCAGTCATAAGAGTGGATCCTGCTTCAAGAAGGCGGAAAATATCAATTGCAAGGACTGAGTTAAAAAGTGTCAAGTATGTGGAGCCAGCAAGGAAGAAAGCTGAGAGGGAGAATCTTAAAGGAATTGAATGCAGGCAGTGCAAGAAGTTTTATGATGCTGTTCTTCCTGATGATAGAGGTGCCTACAATGATAATAATAATAAACACAACTTTCGCTGTGAGCATCATGATGGTGTTTCAAGGCATCGGTACAGGTATCTTCCTCCTATGACCCCTGAAGGGTTTTGGAATATTGGATTTGATTCTGACATGTAAGCTTTTTTTAAATGCCTTGTTTTAGTGAATTGATCTGAATTCATTTTTAAATCCATTGCTATAGTCAGTCAATGTTTTAGAATCGACAAACACTTTTAGAATCTTATGGCTTGACTTGGAAATATAAAGATTTGATTCAAGTGAAGAGGCAAACTGAAGTTCTATCAAATCCAAAAGGAGCTTTTTCAAGTGAAAGTCCATTAAACTTAATTTGGAGGTCATACATAGGTTTTTCAGTTTCCTATCCAACAAAACCAAGATCTTGTCAATCAAATGCGTTTTGAAAAAGTTATGACCATTTTAGTAATAGGGAAAAAGCCTATGATGTTATTAGAAAGCTTCAAATTTTCTATCTCTTTTGGAGCTGCCCTTTGTTTGTTTATTTTTAGGACCTAGTGTGCAACTTGGGCAGGTTGGTTGGGGTTTATTGCCAACTCTGGCCCAAACCTAAGACCTAGACCTTGGGTTGGTTCCAAGCCCATTCTGAGTTCAAAGCCTGAGTTTACCAACCTAAGCCCAATTTAGTAAACCCACACAACTTTGGATGAGGTCAGGTAGGCTTTGTTAGTCCTGCATGGACTGAGAGAGAGTAAATGAAAATTTATTAAATGTAAAAAGAAAGATACAACCCAGAAGGTGACAAGATGGCACCAAACATGCAAAACAAAACAGCTCTGAGTTGAACATCACAGACTGATACAAAACTGAGACAAAATACAACAATCTCTTCATCTATCTTCCTGAATACCCTCATATCCCAGAATATGATTAGCCCCCCTGAAAACCCTATAGTGTCCAACACCATCTACTCCCCACCATTCCTTCCCCATATCTCCTCCTTCAGGCCACATTGCATGATTCCAGCTATCCTGTAACAGAACTACCTTTGGACGGTAATTCCTCATCATTCTCCCTGAAACCCCTCACAATCCAGCTTACCACCCTCATCCTTCCTCCTCTCATTCAGCTCCTCCTAATACAATTTGACCTTTGCCCTCATATATCCTCTTCAAGCACCTCCTCTTTGTCCCCTTCCTCGTCCTTAGTGTTTTAAAATCACAAGGGGCAATTTGTGCCTGAGGCGCAAGGTGCAAAGGTGAGGCACAAACCTTTTTGAACCAAGGCAAAAAAAAAAAAAACAAAAAAATGTCAGAAAATTAAAAAAAGCCAAACTATTAAAAATGCAAAAGAAAAAAAAATTTAAACATACTATTAGTAAATAATATAAACTTAAATGTTAAAATAAATGTTTTAAAAACCTATTATCTAAAATTAAAATACATAAACATAACATGTAAAGCGTATTCAAATGAAAAATTAAAACTAAAATCAAGCATATAGCATTTTCAAGCATGTAAAACCCACAATCTCTTTTTTTCCTCAATTGCATTACTTAAGTAGCTAATGTGATGTAAAACATATTACATTCCTGTTTCTACAAGCCACCTTTGTACCATGCCCCTCGAGGCACGTCCAAACAAGTCCATCTTACACAACAATCCAGTTCTTGTACTCCTAACATGGGTGTCTATTAGTTTGTTTACTACTAGAACCCCATCCACCAACTGCTTTCCCTCAATAGAAGCACCTTGGAACTCCAAAATAACATAACCCACAACTGATTTGAGTCTTTTGGCTAACACTTTGGATAATGTTTTATAAACACTACCAAATGAGATTGATCGGCCTTAAATCCTTAAGTTCTTCAGCCCCCTTTTTTTCTTAGGGATAAAAGAAATAAAAGTGGAGTTTAGGCTTCTTTCTAAAGCAGTAGAAGAATGAAACTCTGAGAAAACTGCCATTATATCCTCTTTTAGGAAACCCCAACACATTTTGAAAATCTTCATAGTGAAGCCGTCTGGGCCAGGAGCTTTATCACCTTCCATTTCATTTTTGCTTCCCATACCTCTTGTTTCGTAAACACCCTCTCTAAATTCCTCATCTGTTTTTCTAACAAACTACTGAACTCCAGCCCATCCACCTTAGGTTTTCTCTTCCATTCTTCCTTGTAAAGTTTAGCTGCATTTGTCATTCTTTATTTTAAGGACTTATCTCCTTTTTGCAGTAAAAATTCCCCTATGAACACCAAGTTTTTGATTTCAAAAAGGAGATAAGTCCTTAAAATAAGGAATGCCAAATGCAGCATGTGAATGATTTGATTAACACTAGTTCAGTCCTAGGTCTGGAGTAAGAAAGAAAGAAGAAGAGAAAGAAGAGAGGAGAGAAAGAAAGTGTTCGGCTAGAGAGAAAAGAAAGTCAATCACTCTCGGTCGACCCATCTTATATTTATACTTTGCATTAGAATACAAAAGACAACTCTGTCCCCCATTAAGTATGGGACACACAACTTAAACATAGACAAAATAGATAACTGATCTATAGGTTACTCATCTTTAATTAAAAGGAAAAATGACCAAACTACCCTTATATTGCCAACTCTTACACTCCCCCCTCAAGTTGGAGAGTATATATCATATAATCCCAGCTTGTTACATATGTAATCCACTCTTCCCCGACTCAACCCTTTTGTAAACAAATTAGCCCACTAGTTTCTTGAACTCACATGTGTTGTACTTACCACTCCACTAATTACCTTTTCTCGTACAGAGTGGTAGTCAACTTCAATATGCTTTGTTTTTTCATGAAAAACTGGATTAGAAGAGATGTGGATTGTGGTTTGGTTATCACAGTACAACTTCATAGGCCTGTCAATTAAGAACCCCATCTCTTGCAAAAGGTTTTTCAGCCACACTAGTTCACATGTAGTATGAGTAATGGTCCTGTATTCAGCTTCTTGCTACTACGTTTTGTTTCTTGTTCTTCCAAGTCACCAGATTGCCACCGAGGAAGGTACAATACCCTACCCAATCAGCATTTGTGTACCCCTTTATCTAAAGAGTTCCTTCACTCTTGTATAACAGTCCACAGCTTGGAGATCCCTTCAAGTATATAATAATCCTTAGAACTGCATCCAATGTACAACTTGGGGATGTTGCATAAATTGACTCACCATACTGCAAATGATATATCTGGTTGAGTAATAGTCAAGTAGTTCAAGTTACCCACCAACCTCTTGTACCTCCCAAGATCTTCAAATTTTTCACTTACATCAGTACTCAACATTTGGTTTTATAGGTATTTCATCCAGTTTGGCACCCAATAACCTTGTCTCTTCAAGCAAATCAAGGGCACACTTTCTTTGGCACAAGTTAATACCATGTCTTGATCTTGCAACTTCTATTCCCAAAAAATATTTCAGCTTACCAAGTCTTTCGTTTGGAAGTGATCATGTAGAACTGTCTTTAACTTATCAATCCCATTGCTATCACTACCAGTTATGACAATGTCATCCACATAAACCACTAACAAAATCTTTCTAGCCTCTGATTCATAGATGAACACAAAATGGTTTACTTGGCACTGTTTCATGCTAAAGTCCCTCACTACTTCATTGAATTTGTTAAACTACGTATGTGGAGATTATTTCAACCCATGAATTGCCTTCCTAAGTTTGCAAATTTTATCATCCTCCCCCTGAACAACAAACCTTGGTGGTTGCTCCATATATACCACCTCAAGAAGATCACCATGTAAGTAAGCATTTTTAATGTCAAGTTGAAAGAGGGGCCAATCATACATTATTGCAAAAGAAATTGATGTAACCGTTTCTGGTCGCGTACCAATGTTTTGTGATGTAAAATTTTTTTGGCTAAGTACCTCGTTATTTGACCCACTGGTGACGTGCCTTGGTGATGAGCTACTTGGTGGTGAACTGCCTGGTGGTAAATTGCCTGGTGGAGAACTGCCTGGGGGCGAACTGCCTGGTGGCGAACTGCTTGGGGGCGAACTGCTTGGTGGCGAACTGCCTGGTGGCGAACTCCCTACTAGGCCTGTGACTTAGAGTGGTGGAGCTCCCTGGTGCAGCGCAACTGACTGCCCTCTGCATGAGGTGGTCTTCTTTCCTTTGTAGGCAGTGGGAGCTGAGGGACCTACGAGAACTCCATCTTTTCCTCCTCTTTGTAGGTGGCGGGGGCTGAGGGACCTATGGGAATTCCATCTTTTCCCCTCTGCATGAGGTGGTCTTCTTTCCTTTGTAGGCAGTGGGAGCTAAGGGACTTGCAAGAACTCCATCTTTTCCTCCTCTTTGTAGGTGGCGGGAGCTGAGGGACCTGCGAGAACTGAATCAGAGGACCCGGGGGTATTTTTCCGGCGGGGGCTCTCCGACGCTTAAGTTAGCACTCTGATTGTAGAGAGCTTTGAAGATAATATTGGAGAAACGAGAGAGCTAGAGAGTAGGGATTACCTCCACATTTTTTCCCTCTCCTTCCCCTTTGGAGGGTGAGGTCTTTATATACCGGAGTCCTCACGGGTTAGGTGGGTGAAAAGCCTCCAAACGGCAAGACTCGTCACATCCCGTCAGAACTGGGGTATGGTGGTGAACTCCTTGAGTTCGTCAGGTTGGTGCTTGTGTCAGGCGGCCAGGTCGGTGCCTGGGCTAGGTTGTCAGGGCGACGCCTGCATCAGTCGGCGAGTCGGTGTCTAGGCCAAGTTGTCAGGTCGGCGCCTGTGTCAGTCGGCGGGTCAATGTCTAGGCCAGGTCGTCAGGCAGGAGATCTTCTTGCGATACGCCAAACTACTCCTGTACCGAGCTTCTCTACAAGTGACGAGCTGCCTATGGAGAGCTGTCTGTGGCAAGCTGCTTATGGTGAGCAGTGGCATGCTGCTTATGGCGAGTTGCCTGTGGCGAGCTGCCTATGGCGAGTTGCCTATGGCGAGCTGCCTGTGGCTAGTTGCTTATGGCGAGCTGCCTGTCGCGAGCTGCCTGTGGCGAGCTGCCTGTGGCGAGCTGCCTGTGGCGAGCTGCCTGTGGCGAGCTGCCTGTGGCGAGCTGCCTGTGGCGAGCTGCTTATGGCAAGCTGCCTGTGGCGAGCTGCCTATGGCGAGCTGTCTATGGCGAGCTGTCTATGGCAAGCTGTCTATGGCAAGCTGTCAGTGGCAAGCTGCTTATGGCGAGTAGTGGCGAGCTGCCTATGGCGAGCTGCCTGTGGCTAGCTGCTTATGGCGAGTAGTGGCATGCTGCTTATGGCGAGTTGCCTGTGGCGAGCTGCCTGTGGCGAGCTGCTTATGGTGAGTTGCCTGGAGGCCATACTTAGTTGGCATGATGTGCCACGTGTCACAATTTCACTAGAGGGCCAAATCTGCCCTCATCAGAAATCAACACCCGAACTAAGCCAATCTTAGCCATAGGAGAGAATGTCTCCATATAGTCAACACCATACAATTGAGAGTAGCCTTTTGCTACTAACCGAGCTTTCAACCATTCAACGCTATCATTTGGAAGATATTTTATTGTGTACCCACTTACATCCAACAACATGCTTACGAAGAGGGAGAGTGGTAAGCTCCCATGTGTGATTGTGTGGCAGTGCAGACAATTCCTTTTCCATTGCTTGTTGCCACCCTGGAGAGGCAATGGTTTGCTAGAGGACCTAGACATTCTTAGGAATGGAAACAGAGGATAACAGAGATATAAACTGTCGACGAAAAGCAGAAAGGTGAGTAATAGAAACATAATGGGAAATAGGATGAGATGTACAACTACGTTTACCTTTGCACAATGCAATGGTAAAATCAAAGTTAGAAGGAGGCACAACTACTGGATCCGTCGACGAGGAATGAATTGGAGGAGCCAATGCTCTTTTGTGAGTATACACTTGTGTGATTGGTGGCCTTTCAATATTAACCTGTACTGGAGAAGATGATGACTGGGACACAACATGAACTATAGGAATGGGGTCTTCAACTGGAATTGGAAGTGGAAACACAGGAGGAGGAACATCAGAACTAGAAAATAATGGAGCAAATTCAAAGAAAATGACATTAGAACACATAAATGCATGATGATAGTTGTGGTTGTAACACTTGTACCCTCTTTGGGTTTGAAATAGTCAAGAAAGATGCATTTTGTAGCACATGCAACTAACTTATTTAGCCTAGGCCCTAGATTATGAATAGACCTGTTCATGGGCCAGGCTCGGGCTTGGCTTTTGCCAAAATTTGAATGGGCCTGGCCTGAAGCCTGGACCCGATGCAGTGTAAAGTTAGGCCTGAAGCTCGGCTCGTGAACATGTCTAATTATGAACAAAACAGACAACCAAAAACTCTGGGAGTAAGAGGAAATGGAGATAGAGTAAGAAACAAATATGAGAAAGGTGATTGACTTCCAAGGATAGACATGGGCATCCGATTGATGAGAAAACATGATGCAAGAAGACTAAATTGCTACTTTTGTACCATCACCATCAAGGTAATACAATCCACTTGCTTTATGCCCTCCTCCGATCTTCATCATTGTTTTGATATCCTAAAACACAAGAAGAGGGGTAAAAGGTTATGGAATAATTAAGAGATTTAGTCAATCTACCAATAGACATGAGGTTAAAAGGAAATTTGGGTACTCATTAGACAAAGGATAAAGATAAAGATGTGATGTCAACATCATCAACACCACAATTGGGAGAAGTAGAACCATTAGCAAGGGTCACTGTTTATGATGTGGAAGATTGGGAGAGAAGAAAACACACAGAGTCCCAGTTATATGATCAGAGGCTCTAGAGTCAATAATCCAATGTGAAGGTTTGGATGCCAAACAAGCCATACTTGAATGAGCAAGAGTGGCTGTATTCTGTTAAGAGGATGTCTAAAGAAATTTCTCGTACTCATCACGTGGGACACTCACCATTTCCTTCCAGAAGCACCTGTAGATGTTGAGGGTGTCTGATCAGCCTATTGGTTCTCACCAACTGTGCCACCACCACTAGTCATAGCATTGAGCATTGATTGGCCCAAGTATTGGGTGGACCATGTAAGTCATAACAGAGGTTAACAATATGCATGGTTTTTGAACTGTTGTTGACCCGGATGGTTGGATTATTCGACCTGGGAACTGTCCTGGCAACCGGTTCTGTTTTACCCCAAACCCGATCCTGGGGAAAAACTGTTGAATGGTTCAATGACCTGTTGACCCAGGCGGTTGAATCATTGACCCGGAAACTAGTGGCCATGGTTCCGGTTCTGGGTCGTTTTTTAAAACATTGATAATATGTCCATTTAATCCACAATATGTGCACCTGAATGAGCCTAATATTTGCGCCAAAACAGGTCCATATTCAGATTTCAATCCCATTAAAAACCTTGTCACATCAAACTTTTCCCGTTGCTGCTGAATTTTAACATCTGAAGTCAAAGGGTGATACACATTAAGCTCATTAGGAAGATATTTCGTACTTGCATAATACTCCTCTAGACTCTGATTTCCCTACTTCAGGTTAAAGTACTCCCGATAAAGTTGGTATACTCTTGTGGTGTTATCTTGGCCAGAATAAAGTTTCTTAGCATGGTCTCAAATCTCTTTAGTTGTATCCAAGAACATAAAATTCACACTAATTTTAGGCTCCATGCTATTCTACAACCAAGTCATAACCTGTGTATCCTCTTGTTCTCACTCACTATACCTCGGAGAGTCAGAAGAGGGTTTTTCCTCCTTCACATGTTTTACCTTCTTCTTGGCTCTCAGAAACACTTCCACCAATTTAGCCCATGGCACATAGTTATCACCATTTAATTTGATGGAGGTCATTTGTACATTTAGGTAATTGGGGGAAATTATAACCAGTTTTATTATCACTACCCTCTCCGGTTGTTGCTATTGTAAATAAAAGGTCACCACACACCACAAAAGAAGGAATTCAACTACAAGAAACCCTACTGCTGTCATAGGGTTTAGCACCAAAAAAGAAACCCTACCACTGTCGCACACATGCAGATGTAAACAAAGAGAAAAGCAGTCCATATGCATACCTATCAATCAGCATTTCCACATAGTCGAAATCCAGTCAACTATATGGTTCTGTTCACACTTGTCCACAACCAGCGCTCTTCGAGTCATCAGTTAGAGGGTTTCTAGCAAACCACCGAGACGAACACCACCACAGCAACTGGAGGCATAGTTACCTCCTAGTAGGAAAAACGACCACTCTTTTTTGGCCTCTTATCGAACCTCCAATTGGTTTGTGACTTATTTCAAAAACCATGTCTGATATGGCGATCCAAGGAGAAGGAAAGGAGAAAAAGTGGATTCTAAACTGATTTTCTAGTGCTCTGATACCGTGTGAATGATTTGATTAACACTAGTTCAGTCCTAGGTCTGAAGTAAGAAAGAAAGAAAGAAAGAAAGAAAGAAGATAAAGAAGAGAGGAGAGAAAGAAAGGGTTCGGCTAGAGAGAAAAGAAAGTCAATCACTCTCAGCCAACCCATCTTATATTTTAGTCTTTGCAAATTGCATTAGAATGCAAAAACAACTCTATCCCCCATCAAGTATGGGACAGACAACTTAAACACAGACAAAATAGATAACTCATCTTTAATAAAAGGAAAATGACCAAACTACCCTTATGTTGCCGACTCTAACACAGCCTTAGTAACATTCTGCTGCCTTTTAATTCTTGCTTCATCCTCTACCTCTTCCCCATCTATGACCAGATTCTTTATTAGATTTTCTCGTCTTCTAGCATTTGCCATTTTGTTGAAAAATCTGTATTTTTTATCACCCTCCCTCTACCCTTATGTCTGCATTTTATTTCCTCTTGGAAAGCAAGTTTGTCAAAGTTCGCTTTGGCACTTCACCTCCTTTATCTTCCTGTGAGATTTGTCCATTCTCTTCAGCTTTATCCACCTCCATTATGATATCCACACTCTTTCCTTCTTATCTCCACTCCTTAAATACCAGCTTCCTCCTAACCTTTATCTTCTCCTTGAGGCATTTTAATTTCTTACCAACTATAAAGCTTGCTGAACCTTCAAAGTGAAATTGAGACCACCACAACTCTAATAGACTCACAAAGTTTGAGGGATCTAAATTTGTCCAATTGACTTGATTTGGTGCGTCATTATATAGGTTTCTCAATTACCTGCACAACAATGTTAAAATCTTGTGTATCCAGTTTATTTGGGAAGTTATGGTTATTTGAGTAAAAGGGTGTACTTTTGTGATGGGATTAGAAAGTTTCTATTTTGGAGCTATCTTTCGTTTGTCTAGTTCTAGTAATATTAGTAATAAGTATTTAAAGTTGTTTTAGAAGGCAGAGTGCATATTTTAGTGCTCTTATTATTTATTATATTTTGGTTTATTGTAGTTTTAAAGCAATGAGGAGTCTTTTTTTTTTTATCATTACCTGGAAAATCATTAAAGAGAGATGTGAGCCCTCGTGTCAATTCTATAAATAGAGCCATTGTAATTGAAAATTAGAAGAGTTAGTTTGATGAACAAAAGTCTTGTTTAGTGAATTCTGGTTATGACTGGGTCTCTGTGTGTGTGTGTACGTGTGTCTTCCCTTTGATTTCTTCTTCTAAAGTGATTTATCTCTCTGTTGTATGTTCTAACAGCAATATTTCTGTTTTTCTTCCTACTCTAAAGTGCTTCACTGCCGGAATATAGTTTCCTGCTCATTTTTTGGTGGTTAGCAAACTGCCAACTTGTTTTTCCAAATATATTCTTTTTCGTTAGTTGCCCAAATTACCTTTACCCTAGAAATCTAACCACCAGATCTGAAACTTGTAGGACCCCTACTTAGATCCCAGATCTCCTGCAAGCAAAATCTCTGTTCATATACCATCCAACCACATATTGGGAATATCTCCCATATATGTAGGCTAAATTCATTGGGAGATGATCCCAATGTGCGGCTGGATGTCCATGCTTTCAGAGTGTGTTCTGAGTTTTTGCTTGCAGGGAATCCCATTACCCCTATTCATCTCCACCCTCCCTTGTTACAACTGACTCTTCTCTAGCCTTTTTTGTGCATCACACTGCTTTAGGACTGTCATTGTCCATTACATGTACTGGAAAGTTTCTTGGTGCTAGGTGCTAAGATATCTTGGCAAAAGGTGTGACAATAGGACAGGATTGTGCAACTTCAACCATAAGAGGAATTGATACGGATACAGGTTTATTTATTATAATCATTGTTTAAAGTAGGATATTTTTTGGCCAATACATATTGTTTTTTCATATTACTAGCATGCAGCATGGATGGAATGGCCGAAACTCCTTTCCATTCTACCTGTATTCAGAGTATCGATTGATATGCTGCCTGTATCATCCATCCGTTTTGGGTTTGTGTTGGCTGATACGATGGTTCAAAGCAGTGTTTTAAAAGGTGTGGGAGGCGTATGCTTAGAGGCGTGCCTCTAGGCGAGGTGCCCCCAAAACGGCCTGAGGCATATGCCAGAGGTGCTAACACCTTTGAGGCGTACGCCTCATATGTTTTTTTCATGAGGCGTGCTAGAGGCGTACACCTCATGCGCCTCATGCACACCTCATGTAAAAAGACAAAAAAAAAAAAGAAAAAAAGAAAGAAAAAAAAGAGAAAAAGAAAGATAAGGAAAGGGAAGGGAAGATAAGGGGAAAGAAAGGCCCTCCCCTTTTAAGTAGTGCTACGCATCTTCATTTTTCTTAATATAAAAGATTTTTATTAAAAATAAAGAAAAATGAGATTTTTCTTCCTCTTCTTCTTCCTCCTTCCTCTTCATCCCCCCTCCTCTCTTGTGTTCAGGAGGCTTACGCCTCTTATGTTCTGAACTATGCCTCACACCTCTAGGTAGTGGAATGCCTTGTGTCATGCCTCTGTGTTTTAAAACGTTGGTTCAAAGTATCGATACACATGTGTATTGGCACTTTGAACCACATGCCTTTTATTTATTTATTTTTCTTCCTTTCAAATGGGTTCCCAAGAGCACTTGTAAACAGGTATATCGGGGGAACCTACCGATATGACATGATATGCCCGATATGGGGATTTCAGCAGACTGAAATGGACAATGTATCTGCTGATACCACATTGTTCAAATTTAAATTCAAATTCATCTCATTAACTTCTCTATTTAAGCCTTTCTCTCTCATCGTCTCTCTCATTAAATTCTTTCCATTCAAATCACACCATCAACTCTTCTCATTCTCTCTCACATCATTAACTCCTATATTTTAGCCATTGTTCTCTCATTATTTTTTTTCAAGCCATAATTTTTATAGCATAAAATTGCAATAGGAAGATTTGAGCCCACATCTATAAGTTGAAACAAGCCCACTACTACCCTATGCTTCTGCTTCTTGTCATGATTGTATGGGTTCTAAAGTTTAACCTGTACATAACAGATTTTCTCTTCCCAAGTGTCTGTCAATGAATTTTTTGGCAACAACCAGAATTCACTAAACCAAATTTTATTTCTTCAAATCAACTCCCTTTTTTCTTTGCAACTAGAATTCACAGTGCATTTCTATGGTCTATGCCATGCAGTTGGGTGCACATTCCTTGCAGTCAAAAATTCCAATCAGTGGCCACATAATGGGTTATGTTTCAGCCTTAATATCATTCTTCCCTAATTGGCTCATGAATAAATATAGTTATTTAGGCTCAGTTTGGGAGGAGTACAAATACAAATTTGTAGAGTGCAAAACCTTATATTTTGTATTATTTTGTATATATTTGTACTGTAGATATTTGCATTTGTACTCCTTCCAAACTGAGCCTTACAGAAAATTCCATTAACCTGATAATTAGTAAAACGGTTTCTTTTCAAATTTTCTTGAACAAACGTAGGGGTTTAAAGTGAATCCTTAAGGCTATGTTTGATTTGATAGAAAATAAGAGAAATAGAAAGATGATGGTCCATTCAGAGCCTAGTAGTTAAGGACTTGGGGCTAAGAAGTGGAGTTCAACTGTCTCGAGGAAATCCTTCCCCCCTGCAAAAGTTAAAGTTGAGGAATGGCAAGTTGGCAACATGAACGAGTGATCCGATGTGGATATGTATGAGAGGTCCAAAGCGTGTTGGTAGGACTGCGGGAGGACTATTTTATGGGAACAGATGAAGTAAAGACAGCCAAGAATCTGCAAAGCCAGAGGCTTGATAAGTTCAACATTTCACTTCACATGGTCCACAAATGGGGAGGGATTACTCTTATTTGTTAGTTATAAACATGAAAAGGACTTCCTACGTTTTTTTTTCTCACTAGTGAATAACTTATTTGTTTTATATATATATATATAAATTTTGAAGAGAATTAGTTTTCAATTTTGAACTATTTGATAATGCTAGTTATATAATTCCGTAGTCCTCGTTACAGAAATAATAACTTTATATACAATGTTGAATATTTTATACATAAAAGTCTAATGAAAGATATATTAAAAATAATAAAATCACAGTACATAAAAAAGAATAATAATTGTCATATAATGAAAGGAAATAAACATCATTTGCAGTATCCTATTTCTACTAACAATAAATATTTTTTAATTAGCACAAAATTTCATTTAATTAAAAAAATTAACAATGCATCATACAAAAAATTGTTGAAATTTCAGCATGAATAACAATTTTTATGACCAAATCACCTTTGAATGGCGAGTTAGAGGAAAATGGTCTTTTTTATTTTTCAATTATATTTTGTTTTTTACATTTTTAGTGGGGTGGAAATCCCAATATCTAATATGATGACAAAGTGATTTAATGGAAAAGTGAACCCTTATATCATTTGTTGAAGGGTAAAATTTCAACAACATTTATAATATTACAGACTAATAAAACTTATTACTGAAAGTTTAGATATATTTTCAGAACTATTATTGAAAAGTAATAATATTTTCAGTAATTCAAAATTTTTAAAAATTATATTGAATTTTTAGATTTTGATATTAGTTGTAATAACTTATAATAAGTATATTAAGTAATTATTAGTTATTTTAAAATATAATAAATATTCCAAAATATACTTGAAATGGTAATAAATATTTAGTAATTGTTTTGATTTTTATATTTTGATATTATTATTTTTATTTTCAATAATTTCAGATTTCAAAACAATAAAACCAATTATCATCAGAATTTTCAGGACTTAAAATTACTAATGTCACCAATTATTAGAACTATTCTAACGAATTCTCACAACAATTATTTTTTTTTTTGTATTTTGATATTAATATATATTTTTCAGATTTCAAAACAATATTTAAAATCAACCTATTCTGGTTTTATTAATTGGTAATTAATTAATGACATTAATTTTTGAAAATGTTAAAATTTGAAAATAATAATTACTCATGACATTAATTAAAATAAGTAATTTCAATAACCATTAACAAACTTTAGTAATTTTTTAGCAATAAGTATATATTAATCTGTTCAGTTATTTTCGTCAACTATTAGTGAAAAATTAATAAATAATTAAAATATTAATAAATATAAATTTCATAATTAAAAATTATTGATAGCCTTTCATTGGAAAATTTATTTCAGTAAAATTAAATTTATTTTTCTAACATTGACATTAATTTTTATATTTTCAGTAATTTTGGTCAATTTATTAAAAACACTTTTGCTAATTTATTGTTTTCAAATATTATTATTCCCATTATTGATATTACAATAGGTAATTTTAATATTATATTTATTTTTATTATTAATACTCAGATTTATTAATATTGTCAATTACGAATTTATAATTACGAACACTATCGATATATAATGAAGATTATTTAATATCAGTAATTATAATTAATAATATAATAATTTTTATCCATAATTTAATAAATTACTATAAATACAATTAAATTAATGTATTTATTAATTAACAGTAATTATTTTTAAATAAATAATATTATATTTAATAATTAACAGGAATTAACATTAAATTTAATAATTATAGTATTTTTAAATAATTAACAATATTGATTAAAACCCAGAATTATTTAACAGTAATTAAGAGTAAATAACTACTGTATTTAACAGTAAGAAACTAATTCAGATTAATTAGGAGTTCAACCAGAAAACCCGTTATCAGTAATTAAAAGCATTAACAGTAATTATATTTAAATTGGTTTTAAATTTAACAGTAATAAAATACTAGGTATTAATTAACAACAATTAACAGTAATTCAATTGTAAAGAAATTATTTTTAAATTGTAATTAGTGATTATAACTATAGTATTTTAATATGTAATTAACAGTATAATGAAAAATACATCTAATATTTATTACAGTATTTAATTATATTAATGTAAATACATTAAAAATAAAATATTTATTAATTAACAGTAATATAATTAACAGAAATTAATTATGAAAAGTAATAAATTACGTTTAACAGCATTTATTAACAGAAATAAATATTAATTATAGTAATTATAGTAATATTCATTTAATGAATTCACATTTGCTAGCCATGGTTACTTGTATTAATTATAATGAAATTATATTGATATAATAATAATTAATTATAGTAGTTATACTATTTTTTATAATATTTTAATCATAATATTAGAATTACTGTTATAAACAATTAATAATAAAAATGATAGTCGTAATAAATTGAGTAATTTTTAAAATATATTAATAATTAATAACTGATACTTATATTAGTAATTATCATTACTTTATAATTATGAATTAATATAAACATTAAATGGTTAAATTCAAATTAATGATTAGCATTATTACAATCATTATTAATGATCAGTAATTAATTAAACCGGGTTTGTTTTCAACACTTAATTAATTATCTATCCGAATTAAAAATTATCATTAATTTCATTGCTGTTACTTATCAGTAATTAATTACGTGTATTTAAGTAGTAGTAATTAATTAAATACCTTAAGTAATAAGCAACAATTGAATGATTTAAATACCTTAATTAATAAGCCACAATTGTTGGGAGTTGACTCAGTTTAAATACCTTAAAGGCTTAAACTGGCTCAAAATACCAGGGTCATTATTAAGGAACAGTTAAAGTGTTAGTTTAGATCAGACCCGACCTGATCCGATCCGCATAACATCTTAACGCGACTCCAAGGTTTTATTGGCTCAAATAACGGTGATTTATCACCCATTTTGAACTTATAAATGCATTAGATATTCGAAAATTAGAAGAAAATAACAATAGAATTTGAAAAAAAATAAAAAAATAATTGAAAACACAAATCAGTTGTGATAACGTTCATCGGTGAACAGAGTTAACCAATTTACTGATTTTACTGAACCCTAACTCTTGAACAGATCTAACCGATTTAACATTAAATAACTACTAAAAAAAAAAAAATAAAGCATATAGTAGACCAACCGATTGAAGTATTCTTGAAGTTCAAACTTCTCTAAATTGCATACTTGTATAAGTTGCAGAGTTCTCTGGGTTGTAGATTTCTCTGATTTGCAGACTTCTCAGAGATGCAAACCTCTCAAAATGTGCAGAAAGATGGCTAGTTCGGTTGGATGAAGTTGCATATTGTTCAGAGATGAAAATTGAAATGTTGCATATTCTCCTTTTTTTTTTAGGAAACGATAGAGAGTGGGAGCTTCCCACTCCTCACTTTTTGTCAAAAAGAGTTCGAATGACATGTGACTTTGCATGGAAGTGGGCTGTGTTCTTAAATGGCCACTTCTCAGATTGTTGACATGTCTACTTTTTCTAATAAAATTCGGAAGACCATTACTCAGATTGTTCTTTATTTTGCAAATTACTGGGAGGACAGTTGTCTTACAAAAGGGTTGCCACGTATTTGATTGGGAAGGAGTTTGGCCTGATTTTATTACTTTAATATATATATTCGACTATGATATGAAAAAGATATGATATCTGAAAATTTTCTGACCAATCACCTAGAATCATAAATATGGTAGCCAATTAGATGTTATTTATCAAAATTCATGAATGTGTTTTGATTGGTCAAAACGCTTCCCATACCATATATTTTCCGCATCATAGATTTTCTCATATATATATTAGGTGTGCTTGGGATGATCCAAATTTGATCTGTTTACAATTGGATTGAATATGAACCCACTCCTATCTGATCCGATTTAGACAATATATAATATTTTGATCAATTTTGGTTTAATTTGTTAATGACTATTCAATATACGATTGTAATTTGACTTCAAACTTTTTTTTTTTTTTCAAACTGTTGCTTTTGCAGTAGAGCAATAGGAAAGGCCAATTCGAGGAGCTACATTCTTCAAATAAACAAAACATGGAATCACTTGAATTCTCTCGATCTTTTGCTCTAATTATTCAAATAAACAAAGCTCACAAGTTTTTTTTTTTCCCTCATGTGAAGTTAACTTATCAGGATAACATTTGCCACACGGAACTTGGGAGATATAGATCTCATTGCTTATATTGATAGTTTGATACGTATCGTTCAGTTTGGCCGATTTCATGCCATTTAGGTGTCGGACATCATTTTATATTTCATCTGTACCCCCAACAACTTGCTCTAATCAGAAAAGAAATTTGAGTTGTCCTCACTCAATCAATTTTGAGTAGACATTTTCGTACATTAAAAGGTGCCATAATTGGGTCTATGAAGGATCATTCCATATTTGAAGATCTTTATTTTTGCCATGTAGAAGGATCTTATGGTCAATTTAGACTATCAGATGGGGGACCCAGTGGACTGGTCACATGCTCAACTCAACAGTTTATTAGAGCTGTTTCCCTACATTATATTGGTTGTTTCCACAACTAATAATAATCATTCATTTAAGCTTATAGTGTAAAACTTAGCTATAAAACTGAACTTATTTTCGACATGCGGTGAGGTGTTTTGGGGCAAGTAGTTTTTCATGGATACAATACATGGTGTAGAGGAACTTGGAGAATGGAGATTTCTTTTTAAATTCTAAATTAATTTGCCTTGTGTAAGACTCTTTAGGCGTTTAAATAGGACTGACATTTGGATAGGAATCTCAATAGAGTAGGGACAATGCTCCTTGTCTCCCACCTGACTTTGAAACAAACATCTATTCCCAACTCTGATCCCCACCAGGTATAAAAATGACCATCCATCGTTGATCCCTGATGGGGGTGAATTCCCTGCTAGGGATTCAAATCCTTGAAGTTTTTAAATTAAAATTATTTTTAGAAAATAAATTTACTTAAAAATAAGAATTTTTAAAATATAAAAATATTTTAAATATATTTTGATATATATATATATATATATATATATAATACCATAATTCAAAGTATCGATATTGTATTGGACAATTTGGATATGAATACAGATATACTTGCAAAGTGCATGGATATGAACGAAAAAACATGAAAATGCTTGAATACGCTAAGAAAATGTGCACAGATTTCATAAATATATTAATAGCATTAAGTTTAATGTCAAAACAACTATAAATAATATATAAATATATATGAATTGTATATTTAAATGATATATATAAAGAAGTATATTATAATTAATATAACAGGACATGTAGATATTATACAATTTTATTAATAATGCACCAATCAAGAGTCCAAGGCATAAAGCTAATATTATTTTATAATCCATTAAAGTGTAAGGCATAAAGCATATCCAACTATTATATTTGAATTATTATATCATTTTTTCTATTTTTATTTTTTAACATTAACAAAAAAATTCAGCTAAAAATTAATTCTTAAATGTTTGATAAATAATATTTATATTTTTGTAAACAATAAATATGTTATTATAAAATGTAAATTAAAATATAAATTAGTAATTTATAAAAATATGTAATCTTAACTTAAAATATATCAAATCTATTAAAATTTTGAAAATGCATGTTATATGAAAATTCATAAATTTTAATTACTAAAATAATTATTCCATTAAAATTTTGAAGTTAAAAAATACATTTTATATAAAATTTAGATTAATGGATTTGATAGATTCAATTTATATAATATTTTTAAATAGTTTGTTATTTAATTGATAGCCTTTGTGTATTGGAACTTTAACTGATATGCCTTCGCCTTCTATTTTTTTAGTTTTTTCTTTTTTGAATTTTAATTTTAAATATATCATATATAAATTATTTAATATAAAAAGGATTTTGTAAAAGAACTTTATCGGAGTTGGGGAAAGGTAGGGAATTCACTCCTCATCCCCATCTCTGACCCAATGGGTTGGGGAAGTTGGATGCCCGACAGGGACGAGAAAAATTACCATCCCTACACTTGGACGAACCTAACCAAAGCCCTACTGGTTGAGTTCTCAGGCCCCAAGCTGAGCCTAGGGTAGAAAACTCAGGCTTTACCTAAAAGTCAGGTTGGGTTTCGGTTGGGGCTTTTGGTGTCTAAAGTCGGGTTTACTTTGAGTCCAACTGACATTATATAAAATAAATAGGTGTGGGATGCGTACACATATAATATATATATATTATGTATTTCTCAAATTATATATAGCTATTTAAAAGTGATGCTAAAATCAAGGTTCAAAATTTTGTTACGTATCGGCCCGTATTGGTTGATATGTATCGTTCTGGCAGGTTTTCGGCATGGTACATGGTACCACATTGAATGTGTCATATCTATTCATTGTATCGAAGATGTATCATAGAGTATCGACCGATATAGTATGATTTAATTGTGGCAGAAATGCAAATAGAACCTTCTTCGAAAAAGGGCTTTTAAGCCCATTTCAAAAGCCCTCTTTCTTCCCTAAACTCTTCAGAAACGTTCATACCATTACAAGAGACTAAAGTCTACTGAAAATCCACCAAAACATCTACAAGTTTGCAAGATCCAACAACTTTTTCAAGGTTGTTAAAAAAGGAGCGAAAATAGGTATGTTTTCTCATTTTTTTTTGCAGTTTCAACCAATCTTTTTGTGTTTTTTTTTTTTTTTTTTTTTTTTAGCTTGGATGCTTGAAAACATATTTATATGTGTTGATCTACTATTTTTGTGCAAAACATCCCATGTATTTTGATGCTATATGTAGATTTTTGTCAATATTTAAAGAAATTCCAGAATAGTAAAAAATAAAAAAAATTAGTTTTTTCTTGTGATCTACCTCTAGAAATTGATTATATTGTAGATCTATTTATGATCTACCATGTCCATGGATCAATTTAATTTTTTCTAAATAATTGATTATTTAATTTTTATTTCAATTTTTGGAATAATATATATATATATATATATATATAATTTCTTCAATTTTATGTGATCAAAGTATCTAACCCTATATGTTGAGACTTGAGTATGTTGTACATATAAAATTGATCTAACATGGTCTATAATTCCATAAGATTGATCTATCATATGAAAAATTTAGTTTGTTTTTTTTTTTTCTAATTTTTTATTTTTAGATTATAAATATTTATTTATTTCTCTAATTTTTTTTTCTATGATATAAATTTTAATAATAAATATTTACAGATTACAGTAAATATATGGATGATCTATTATGTGATTTTGTCCAAAAATCCATTTAATTTCTCTGTTATATATTTAATTTTTCAAATTTAATTTAATTTTTAGAATAAAATGTGCAAAATAATTATTTGAGTAAAAATAAATAATTATTTAGTTTTTAGAATGAAACATGTAAAATAATTATTTGATGTATTATGTCCATAAATCCATTCAAAATTTCTGTTACATAATTTTTTTTTTCATATTTTAATTTAATTTTAGGACAAAAATGCAAAATAATTATTTGAAAAAAATAAATAATTATTTAGTTTTTAGAATGAAACATTCAAAAATAATTATTTGATCTATTATGTCCATAAATCCATTCAATTGTTCTGTTATATATTATATTTTTCAAAATTTAATTTAATTTTTAGAATAAAATGTGCGAAAAATTATTTTAATAAAAATAAATAATTATTTAGTTTTTAGAATGAAACATGTAAAATAATTATTTGATGTATTATGTTCATAAATCCATTCAATTTTTTGTTATATATTTAATTTTTAAAATAAAATGTGCAAAATAATTATTTAGTTTTTAGAAAGAAACATGTAAAATAATTATCTGATGTATTATGTTCATAAATCCATTCAATTTTTTTTGTTATATATTTAATTTTTTAAAATTTAATTTAATTTTTAAAATAAAATGTGCAAAATAATTATTTAGTTTTTAGAAAGAAACATGCAAAATAATTATTTGATGTATTATGTCCATAAATCCATTCAATTTTTCTGTTATATATTTAATTTTTCAAAATTTAATTTAATTTTTAGAATAAAATGTGCAAAATAATTATATAAATAAAAACAAATAATTATTTAGTTTTTAGAATGAAACATGAAAAATAATTATTAATTTTAGAATAAAAGTAATATATGTCCATAAAGCCATTTAGAAAAAAATATTTGTTTAATTTTTAGAAATTAGAATAAAACATGCAAAATAATTATTTGAATAAAAATAAATAATTATTTAAAATATAATAAGATATAAAAAAGTGTTTGATTAAATAATTACAAAATTTACATAATTATTTGATTCAATAATTGTTAATTTTTTAATTATATTAGATAACATTTGTTTACTAACACATTACTACTTAAAATTGGATAATTTATATAATAATTGAATTTTTATGTGATTCATGGTGGATATTTGTGATTAAATACATATATATGATGGATAATTGGTTATTTGGTAATTAATGATTTTTATTTTTAAATTATATAATTTATTTAACTACTTTTTATATACTTAAATTTATGATTAATTGTTGCTTCTAAATTCCAATTAACTTTTGTGCATATGCATTATGATAGTGTAACATCGTGAATATGTGATACACTAATACTTGGGAGTTGGGATCTAGAACTTGACCATTTAATCTTTCGACATGGCACCCAAAAAATGGAAGAAGATATTGGTTGGAAATGTCACTATAGTTGATGGGAATGAATTCCATACAAAATGCAACTTTTGTGAGCAAGTTATGAAATATGGTGGTGTGGCCCGTTTGAAACATCACTTAGTAAGAGGATATTCTAATGTTGTTAATTGCCTTGAATGCCCGCAAAAAATTTGTAATGCGATGCAGAAACATCTCAAAGAACAAGAGATGTTGAGAAAGTAACAAGAAAAGGATAAAAAAATGATTACAAGAACATTGGGGTTTAGAGATGATGATGATGGAGAGGAGGACATAGAATCAATGCCTCAATATTTTAACACAGATGATGATGATGTAGAACAAACAACATATAACTTGGGATGGGAAGACATGCATCACGAGCTACACAGTGGGAAGAGGAGCAAGTACAACGATTTTAGAGAACTAAGTCTGTATTTGCAGATTCAGAGTATTAGGGGGTGGTGAGTCATCACAAGCATCTTTGTCAAGGAGTAAAAGTAAACTATTCCATACACCGAGTATGAAAAGAGTATTTTCAAAGCTAAATCCCTTTAAAAAATTGTCATCAAGTAGGGACACTCCTACTATTGAAGAGATGGATAGATATTTATATAGAGATAGGGATGCTACACAGAGAATATTTAAGGAGTGCTATGAGAAAAGCTTTGGACATAATATAAAAAGAGCAATTGCAAAGTTTTTATTGTACAATCACATTCCTGCAAATGTAACAACCTCCCCATATTATCAAGTTATTATAGATAAAAAATCCAATGTAGGAAAGTGTTTGAAGGGGCCTACAACTTATGAGGTGATGGGAAAGTTTTTAGATGAAGTGCTGAGTTACAAGACCATTTCAAAGCATTCTATTAAAAGGCTGACACTTATGGGCTTACCATCATGTGTAATGGTTGGACAGGGCCGACCAGATTGTCCATTACAAATTTTATGATGTATTGCAATGGACAAACAGTATTTCACAAATATATTGACGCATCAAATAAGTGCCATAATACACAATATTTGT
This sequence comes from Nelumbo lutea, assembly GCF_056320005.1. Taxonomy (NCBI): domain Eukaryota; kingdom Viridiplantae; phylum Streptophyta; class Magnoliopsida; order Proteales; family Nelumbonaceae; genus Nelumbo; species Nelumbo lutea. The sequence continues at coordinate 107,207,908 of NC_142685.1, forward strand.
ATAAACTGATGAATTCAATGATTAATGAAATTGGTCATAAAAATGTTATTCAAATCATAACTGACAATGGAAGTGCTTATAAAGCAGATAGGAAAATGTTAAAAGGAAATAAAAAAACACATATATTGGACACCATGTGCAGCCCATTGTATTGCATTGATGTTAGAAGATATTCAAAATTAACTAAGGTGTCTAGTCTTATTGCAAAAGGGCGAAAAATTATAACCGTTATCTATAATCATGCCCTAGTTCTCAACTTGATGAGGAAATTTATAAAAGACAGAGAACTAATTTTTCTAGGGCCCACCAGATTTGCCACTCATTATATTGCACTGTAAAATCTTGTTTCTCAAAAAGCATCATTGAGAACCATGATTGATTTAAATGACTGAAGATTGTTGCAACAAAGTAAAACATCAATTGGGCAAGAAGTTGAAAAAATAATTAGTAACCTCAATTTTTGGAGAGTGACTTCTCTATATTGTAATATGATTGAGCCCGTCATTGAAGTGCTTCGAATAGTTGATGGTGAAAAACGAGCAATAATGGAAATTATATATAAAGCAATGCAAAAAAATTGTTTTATAAATTAAAGAAGCTAGCCCAAATTCCCATAAGAAGATTATAAACATCATAAATAAGAAATGGAATTCACAACTCGTCCATAATATTCACAAAGCAGGTATGTTCTTTCTTAAATTTATATTATTTACATTCAATCTTTTATGTTGATTAAATATTTAAAATAATCATCAATATTATTATATTTTTTGAATTTCAACATATTATTTGAATCCAACATTTTAATATTCTATGGAACTCAATGTTGATGAAGATTTGTTAAGTTATTTGAAAAATGTAGTTGCAAAGTTGGAGCTTGATGAAGATAATATTGTCATTGCAATGCAGGATGTGTAAATTTTTATATAATTATTAGTTATTATTTGTTTATTTATTGTTCATTAGTTTTTACAAATTTATAAATTAGATAATATGTTTTGATGATGATTTGATCATATAATATTAATACTTGTTATTTCAAATAACAATAAGGTCAAATTATTCTGTGAAGCACTAGGAGGATTTGGAGATAGTTTGGCACAGAGAGCACGAGATAAAACTAAACCTAGGTATGATGGAGTTATAAATTTCTAATATATTTTAGAATTATTAATATTTTATTAAGTAATCTTTTATTTTAATGATATATGATACTGAAATATTTTATTTTATATTTTTCAGTTGAATAGTGGTTGATGTATGGTTAAGATGCCCCACATCTTCGAAAGATTGCAATAAATGTATTATCACAAACTGCTTCATTTGGTGGCTGCGAACGCAATTGGAGTACCTTTGGCATCATCCATACGAAACAGAAGAACCGTCTATCCTATGAGACTCTTGAAAGTTGGTTTATGTGCATTACAATATAAGACTAATGGTTAGACATTTATTAAAATTGGTTTGTCCATGTCAACATGTCTCTCCTTTGAGAGAAGCTATTTATTTATTTTCTCCATTTTTTGTGTTTTTTCTTATTTTCTTTTGTTTTAAAATATAACAATAATAAGTATGTGGCAATTTCAAATAACCCACTTTTATCATAACCCATGTTTTAGACAAGAACCAATATTAGGAAGACATACAAGGGCCGGAGGTCAGCCAGTTCTTCTTTCTAATCTCTCTCTGTTCTTTACGTTCAGAACCCAATTCATATTTCTCTATTTTGGACGAATAGCAGGGTTGTTTCTCTAATTGGTTCAATAAAAAATCAGAATAAAGCGAGGGGCGTTAGGTTCTTCCTCTTGGATCATTTTGAAAGGTATGTATTTCAACCCTCTTTGTTTGACACGAAAGCATTAATCACTTTCTCATATGAAAGTCCAAAGCTTAAAGATTGGACGACGGCCAAATCTAGCTTTTCTTAGTCAGTTTTGATGCAAAGATTGGATGATGACGATGATTTTTCCTTGGTTTCATGCAAAGATTGGCCAATACTACATGTTGGTTTGTCAAAGAAGAAAGCCTCCGAATGGGTATGGGTCGGGTTTGAATATGTTAACCCAGTCCATTTAACTAATGTGACGTGGAGGCTTTACTAAATGGATTGGGTTCTAATCAGATAACAATCCATATCAGGTCCATTCTCGATTTAATAGAGTTTTTATTTAATTACAGTTTTTTTATTTAACGATAATTACAATATTTATTAAATCAACATATATTTTTTTAGTAAATAAAATCACGGTTTTCATTACATAAAAAGTATTGTATTTATTTAACCAAAATACATTACGTAAAAATTAGGGGCAGAGCTAGCGGGTCCCAGGGGAGCCATGGCCTCTCCTATGGTCCAAAAATTTGCACACTCAATACATTTTTATATGTAATTTTGTTCCCTTCCCTCACTTTTCACCCAATGGTTGGCCCCCCCTATGGCCCATCCGTAAGTCTTGGCCCCCCTCATAAAAATTCCTGGCTCCGCCCTTGATAAAAATGTTGTATTTATTGAATAAAATACGATTTTTACATAAAAAATACTGTACGTAAAAATACGGTTTTTATTAAATAAAGATACAATATTTACTAAATCAAAATACAATATATGTTAAATAAAAAACGGTTTTATTATGTATAAATAATTTATTTATTAAATATAACATTTTAATTAACATTATATTGTTAACATTTTTTTTATTAATTACAATGTTTAATAAAATATAGTATTTAATTCATTATTTTAATTAATAGTATTTTCTATTATTATCTTTGGATTTTATAATGGGGGTAAGGGTAGTTTGTAATTTTAGGATTTGTATGGGGTATTTAGTAATTTCTTTAAGCTCAAGGGGTATTTTGGTCAATTTGGGCCTAAGGAGTTCAAAACTAAAATTCTAATATAATGGTGGGTATTTTGGGTAAAAAAATGTGGGTAGGTTGGTTTGAGTATACATAGTGGTTTTGCATGTGCGGGCAATGAGATTGACTAAAATAGAATATTTTTTTATATGGAGGTGCAAATAAGGGTATTTTTGTTAAAATTTTATAAGGTCAAGTTTTTAAGCATTTTGAATTTGATTGGTGGGTTCAAATTGGCCCAAATATGCCTGGATTAGGCAGATCCTGAGGGTAGTGATTTAGTCAATTTAGAGCATTCTGGATTGATTGGTAGAGTTAGATTGGTCTAACCTTGCTTGGACCGAGTAGATCTGAAAAGGACTTGATTCAGTCAATCTGAAGCTTTGAAACAAAATCTTGGTGCAATGAAGAGGCAAACAAAGGTATTTTAGGCTGAATTTTTGTGAGTAGGGTTTTTAAGGTGTCTTGGGTTTGATGGAAACATCTGATTGGTTTTAGAGGGCCAAAATATAATCTTTATTTGATGAAGGGGCAAGTGGGAGAATTGTGGGTTGAAAATTTTTGAGTAGATGTTTTGGTGTGTCTAGGGTTCAATCATATGGTCTAATTGGTTCAAAGGTGTTAGGATCAAAGAGATATTGGGATGCTTTAGATTAACAAGAGGGTTCAAAAGGGAATCTTGATTTGATTAAAGAGTAAGTGGAGGAATCTTGGGTTGTAATTTCATGGATAGGTATTTTAGGAGGTTCTGGGCCTGATGGTAGGGTTTGGGATTTTTAGGCGCTTCAGAGGGATCATAGTGATCTAATTGGGTGTTTGGGGGTAAATTTTAGCGACGACTAAGCAAAAATCGGGTGTTAACAATGAAGTTTCTAAAGGTATTTATCTACTGGATCATTTGGTGGGGTTTGATTGATCTATAAATGGTATGATCAATGGCATTTAAAAAATGGATATATTGGCTAATGAGATAGCCCAGATCAAGGGCTAAATGGGGGATATCTGTGATGAACTTTTGTGGTTAGGTGTTTATAGGTATCTAGGTCTCTTTAAAATCCCATTATCTCTAATTTGAAATTTGGTTTTAAAAATTCCTGTGCATCACATGGGTATCGACTAGTTTTCAAATAAAATAGGTTGATGATATATGGATATATATTATAAAATTTTGGGCAAACTTAAATTGTATCGGATCAGTACCCGAGGTCTCAACGTAAGCCTAATCTAAGTTTAGTTTAGGCCTGAGTTTTTTTTTTTTTTTTTTGGCTTCAGCCCTTTTTAAAGTTCAAAAACCCAAACCCAACCTGTGCAAAAGCTTTGATTGAATCAGGTCAGGCTTGAATTGAATACACCTAACTTGCACCCCTAGCTCTATTGCTTGAATTTGTTTTAACAAAGCCCGTGCATCGCACTGGTTCCGCTAGTTACATTTAAATGACTACAAAACTTACATATTACAAAATTTGCAAAAGAATATGTAATGTGCACTTCAAGTACTATAAAAACAGGCTATTTCATAATGGTTACATATTACAAATTTCTCTCCTAAGAAGAAAATCACCTTCCGACATAATTTCTAGTGAGTTGCAGTTGGGGACTTTCTGTGGTCTTAATTGTTACAAGAGGGTTCATACATAAAAAATGGCAATAGCGCGACAGATGCTCTCTGCCAAACTGCCTTTGTCAAAAGAATAACACGAACATATCTCTTTTATGTTCTTGTTCCCTACAGTTGGTGGAGAGTGGAGACCTGAATGACCAATCAACCTATTCCAGTAATTTGTATCTTCTTCTGGGTAAGATTCATGTTGATGAATTTCAAGTTGCTTTGAAGGCTGTGATTAGAAGATAGGTTCCCATCGATGAATTTCAATTAAACAAGGGCTCAATGCTTAGTTGAGGTGTAAAATGGGCTGTTCCACCCTCGGGTTGGCACAACCCGGCACGGCCCACCAATCCCGGCATGGCTTGGGCCGTGCCGGGCACAAGGTTCATCAATGCGACTTTGTAGTTTTATTTGTAATTTGTAAATTTGTAAGTTATATATATATATATATATATATATATATATATATATATATATATTAATTTTATTATGATATTTTTTAATTTCATTGTATTTTTTTCAATTGAATTATTCATATGAAATAAAATCTTATGTTTTTTTCCAATTTGTTCTTTTCTTATTTTAATTTTATTATAAATTTGTAATTTTTTACTTTCATTGTTTTTTTTTTTCAATTTCTTCCTAAAAAAAAAAATCATGCTGGCCCACAACTTGAAACACAGCCCAGCCCAATTAGGTCCGCTGGACCTGGGCCATTGGTCATGCCCGGCTCCCCTTTAGGGAATTTGTGCCAGGCAGGACCGGCCCATTACAGTGTGAATGGCCTGCAAAAGGCCCAGCCCATATTACACCTCTATTGCTTAGTGTAATGGTAGAATCTCAAGCTGACAACTGAGAAAGTGACAATCCGTCTGAGAGCAGCCGCTTTGTTTAAAGGTTATTTACCCGTATCCCGTCCACCCCTCCTAAGACCCCCCAAATGACTGAGACCAACATTGGGCAATGATGCATTGTAGAAAGGATGTGTTTTGAATCTCATAAATCTCATTCCTAGAAACAACAGATATGTAAATGAGAAGTAGATTGGTTATGTCACCCTTTGTTGAATTTGGGATTCGATGGCATCTGGTCAATTAGATAGGCTCTGATCTGGCCACCCCCTTGCTTTTTCTACCAAGGGGATCAATACTAAGCCCAGTTCACTTTTCGGTAAATTATTTATCTAGGGATAAGTGTATTTATTTATGTTTTTTTTTTAAATTTTCCAGGTAAATAAGACAATAACCATTTTAGTTATAAAAATTCATTATTAAAAGGGGCATTTTTGTTGCATCAAATGTATTTTTCTTTAAGTGGAAAAGTTATTTACCCACCTGAGAGATAGGTTTCCTTGAACCCCACATAAATCTGAAAAAAGAATATGAGATTTTTACTCAACGGAAACCAAAATTCCATTGACCAACTTTTCTCTTTCTCAAAATTCAAAAAACGAATGCCCTAAAGATCGTGCTTTTAGTAATGGTTCAAAGTATCCATAGACCTATGTATCAACAGGGATATATTGGTATTTTAACTTTTAAGCCAGCATGCCTTTCTTTTTATTTTTATTTTTTTCTGTTAAATTTTAGTTTATAAATCATGGGTGGGTATATGTGTGTAGCACCTGTAAACAAGTGTATTGGATACGGAAAAATATGATACAATACGCTATATATAGTTGAAACCTTGCTTACATTGGAATACTTGGAGCATGTTGTCTCTATCATGTATGGATGTATCTTGAGTTCAAGTTCTCTGTGAGAATCCACAGTGGTGATATCATCAAATAGTAGATCCTTGAAAAATAAAGCAAAAAGCAAAAAAGCAGAAAGCAATGGAACCTAGTCTACCAATCTTGGTTGTAGAAGATTTTATTTGAATTCAGGAGTTAGTCCCTGTCAAGTAGAAGATATTATTTGAATCCTGGAGTCCGTTACTGTCAGCTAGAAGATAAGTAGACTGCATTCTACCTCAGAATTCTGAATTTCATTGTAAACCTTTAACAATTCAAAATTTTAAATACCTCCACCTAAACACGAATACCCATTAATGTATTGGCATTAATTCCGAGTTGGCACTTACCCCAATTGTATGGTGGAGTTAAGATTTATGAGGGTGGATTGAACAGTAAAAACCCCAAGATTTTATTAATTGTCAGTCCTAGGATACATAAATAGTAAAACGCTGAAAATATCTGCTGTGAGGTCCATTACAAGGCTATTTAGAGTTGTTTTGAGATTTCTGGGTGAAGCTCCATAATGGGTCGGTTTCTCTACCTAATAATCCATGGATTATTACATACATAAAAAAATCTGTCTCTAGCTTATTTGGATTGGACAACTTTAGTTACTAGTTGATTTTAAGCACATGGACTAGTGTCCATATGCTCAATATTCACCAAACAGACCATTATTTCATACCATATCTATATTATATATAAAAGTGTGAATGCAATGTGATTTTTTTTTCAACTAAAATTTTCCTCTAATTCTTTGTTTGATAAAAGGTATAAAAGTAATTTTATTATAATTTTAATGCCAACTTAGCTTTAATGGCTATTAAAATGCTCATAATTGTGTATTTAGTCCATCTCTAATGATAATATTGAAAATGTATTTTCAATTATTACTTCTCACCTCATTTAATCCCCTCTTACTATGTCTTATAGTAAAATTATTAATCCCCATATTCTCTTATTAAATTAGATATGTGTCAATATTTTTAACAATATAAACCCATATATTTTAAAATTGACTTAAAAAAATCCAATTTTAATCCAAGTTGTGACTAAGCAATTCAACCATCGGAATCAAATTGATCAACCTATGAGTCATAGTTAGGTAATAAAATTTTTAAAATAGAAACAATTACAAAACTTACAAAAAATGCAGAAAAATTGCACATTTATGATATATTTATTAATCAAATTAAAAAAATGAGTGTAATAAACAATTACTTTTATTGATAATGAAAATGAAATACATAATTTAGAACTGACCAAGATGAAATTATTTTACTGTTTGGCAAAGATTAATAGTTCAAAATTTGGGTGAAACATGTTAACCTTTAACGTCATAAATAAATAATAAAAGTTAATAAAATATAAATATAAAAAAATATATAAAGTTTTCAAAAAACATTTAGACACATGTATAATATCATATATTTATCATATTAAACAAAAGTGTAACATATTAGAATTATTTTTACACACAAAAATACAAAAAAAAAAGTATAGAAAAAAAAACTGAATACATCTATAATTTTATATTTATATACTACTACTAAGAATATGAATAAGATTGTGAATTTTTTTTGACTAAAATACTCAATTTTAAAGTTGGTTCCTATTTAATTGTGAGGTTTAAATTGTAATTTGAAATAATACTTTTAAATCCATTCAATTCTCTCCATTTAAATCTTACATTTCTTTTATAAGTGAGCAAAAAAAAAAAAAGATACACAAAAAATATTAAATATTATAAAAAGAAAAATCTAACCAACTAAGTAGGTCTATTAATAATTTTTAAAACTTCACAACTGGATCTGATTATCACGTATTTGAAAAGATGTTTACATGAGATTTGAATTTTCAACCTGCATCTAATTAATAATAAAAATAAGAAATAAAAATATATAAAAAATTTTAAATATAATGTTAATATCATTATCATTATCTAGAATTATTATGTAACAAGCCCAAGCTCACTTTTAAATATCTAAAGATATCTTACTTAAATTCGGGCTTTCCTGAAAAATCAAAAACAGCAGGCCTAGCCGGCAATATGTAAATATCTCACGATGACGTCCTTCTGATCATTGATTTACATGGAATTTGGCAAAACTTCAGTCACTTACCGTCGATCACACGGCCGCCGGTGGTGCTCCACATTCGTCGCGTTCACCGTCGACACTACGTACTCTATTTACCTTCTCCAACTCCAAGAGGATGGTCAGGACTCCGTGGGACGGTCCATCAACCGCATCCCACCCAAAACCCGAGCTCCCTCGATTTCCAACACCCCCACCCCCCCAATCTCAAGAACATCGTCGCCGTCAGGTGGCCTTCCGGTAGTCTTCTGACTCGTCCACCTCCCGCATCCGTAGCCAACGGCACCGCAGTCGGTGGCGGGGAGCGTAGATTGGGTCGACTCAGTGACTGTAACACACGTGATGTGGATGACGTAAATTCGGGTTGTAATTGTAGTGTTCTAAAGCAAATGAAAGAGCAATGCCATGTCATACGTGAATCTGTCTGTGTTCGGTTCGTCGTGTGACTCGTTTCATTCATACATGAAACTTCGAAAGTCAAAGCACCACCTAATCAACTTATCAACCTACGGCCTTTACTCCCTCTCTTCATTCTTTATTTATTTTTACTATTTCTTGATTTCTTCTTTCTTTCGTTCTTCAAGCTTAAGGCGTAGACTTTAGAGATCTCAGTTTCCATTTTCCAATGATATGACCGCCCGCGAATTTAACAAGCATTCAATCCAATGATATACGTAATGAGCCTTGCAATTTCGAAGAATCAAAGCTCATGGATTGAAGAAGGAAGCCCAACCATCCACAGAGCTTTTGTGTGATGTAAATAACTTATTCAGATAAAAAAGAGAAACGTAAATTACTTATCCACCCTCTAAAACGATATCAGACAGATAATTGATACATCGTAAATTATAAAAATACAGGAATTATCGTCAGTTAGGGCTATAGTATTAATTTCGGCCTTTTTTATAGAGACAGCTGGAGCCGTGGAGCGCATACAGATTCATTCATATTTATCATACATGCATCCAAATCCTCATCTTAACATGAGAGAATGGATATATGCAAGGGTTCGTTGGAGCAGACATACATGAGAAATGAAAATAAATAGGAGGAAAGAGAGGCGATTTTAATAATATTCAAGCAACAACTTGTTCCAAATTATACAATGAATCAATCAATCATCTCACAAATGAAATTTAAGTAGAAGATTGAATGACCCAGTTAGTAATTAGATTTAGACATATATATAAAATTTATGGAATCGAATTATCTATTCTCTTCTATTTCTTTAGCTCCCCTACATGATGAAAAATTAGGGTTTTCTGGATGTCTCTGCCAAAACCGCATAGACATCGAAACCCCAAGGAATGCTGAGTTGCTGACTGCTCCTCTTCACTACCCTGCTACCTGCTGCTAATAATATATCCATTATGTACACTACCGATACCAAGCAGCCACCAGGCTCTATCCCGGCTTCATAGTTCCATTTTCAGGTGGTTCGAGCTCAGAGGCACTGCAAAAATAAGAATTTGGAACCAAGTTAATCATTTATGACTTTTTATTGTATATGATTACATGTTATACTGTGTTTTGTGTTCGTGATCATTTATTTATATAATAATGGGTTACGGTTTAAAATTTTACCTGAATTTGCTGAGTTGTAACTGAAAAGGAAGTTCTCCGGTGCAAGGAAGCTATGGCTGTCATCTCTTTCCCACATCTGTCGTTGGAGGACGTCACCCTCCCATAGAGGCTGATTCTGTTGTTGCTGCCACATCAATGGCTCAAACGTCACTGTGCTGGGGCAGCTACTGGGCGTTACACATCCACTCTGCAAGAAACCAACAAGTAATAGACAAGTTATGTCATGTCACCATGAAAGGAGATGAGTGAGAACCAGACGAGATTCAAATATCACGGGTGTTTCAATCGGAGACTTTTGTAACACAAGGACCCTTGCATGTCTGCCCTTGTTAAGGAAATATGGGACCCATGAAGAGAAGGGAAAGCTAAAGTAGGATCGACCACCCTTCCAACAACCCTAAGTGGACTGAACCACCACATATATCAAAGCACTTGTTCAAGAGACTCTTTGACAAAAACTAACCATGGTCGATAACCATCGCCATAGGATCCTGGACATTCTTTTTGAAGCGCTGCAGATCTCAGGCTAATAATGGGTACTGGGTTGGCACTAATATCTCTTTCATTCTCACTGGAGTGCTGTAGCAGAAATATTGCATGCACTAATAGAACTGTAAACTGTCGCTCAGGCCTACTTAAGAAGTGCTGTCCCCACCCCCCAAACAGAATTATTGAACCCAGACAAGAGTTTCGGGCATATTCGGTAAAGTTACAAAAACAGGTTTCGTGTTGTCCTGGGAAGAAATTTTAGGCGCCATTAACTTCGAATTTTTATTTCTTAATGGAAGGTGGCAGGTACCCATTAACTCATTGGCAAGTGGGTTAACCATTTCTGTCTGCGTTCATACTAGATATTTCTAGTCTGTTTTTTTGCTAATCCTACTCCAGTACTTCTAATCTTCGGAGAGAAAAAAACACGATGTGGTACAAAGTCAATAAGTTTTTAAAAACGATGAATTAACAGTCAATAAACTTTTAAGAAATTAACTTTTGCCTGCAAGAAGAAAAAAGAGAGCCATAAATATAGTGGGCAGTGCGTACTTCTGCGGCGAAAAAGCTGTCGAGGCTGAAGTCGATCCTCGGGGTAACCGCAGCGAGTCTCATTGATAAGAACTGAAACCCAAAATATAAAAAAATAAAAATAAAAAAACCTCGAATCAGATCTAAGTGCAAGAAAATAATGATTCAAAATGACCAAAACGCCCACGCAGCATCCGGCTATTATTACTGCTATAGCTTTATGCCTTTATCGGGCAGAAAGTTGAAAACGAACTCGAAACGAAAATAAATGAGGGAAGGAGGGGTTGGGTTCTGTTCTGAATTCGGACACTGACCTCCACTTGGCGCTGTAGAGACTGTACGTGGTTGATTATCTCGTCCAGCACCAACGCCGTACCAGAAATCTGCAAAAGCATTTTTTTTCGTAAAAGAGCGCCAATGAAACAAAAAAAAAAAAAGGAGAAAACGCTTAAGATGGTGATACATTTTCCCGTTTCTAAGAAGGTTGAGTAATTAAGAGAGGGCTTGTTGATTAATATTGGTGTACAATGACTAAAATGCCCTATAACGAAGAAGTACCGAAAGCCTGCAAATTCTCCGAGATGATATTTGGCTGATCTACACCGTACATCTCTATAATAAAAGCGAAACAGGAAAGAGATATATAATGGTGATTACAGGTCGTACCAGGTTACTGGTAGCCCAAACCTTTGATGGACCACATTTGAAATAACAATCAATCCTATCCTATTAAGTCCCTATCGATTAAGTTTTTACTCCCCCATCCAGAATTACGGTCCAACCCATGTCATCTTATGGCCACCCCAAGTCTTTACCCAAAGATCCAATGGTCAGGAAATACACACTGAATGGCGATTTTCAACAGGCCATACCAGTACCAGATGCTACATGGAATCAGGACTGGTGATCCTGATGTGATGGCGCATGTTTGTCCATCATCAGGGGGCTCCTAAAAGCTTCGGATTTGATGTGGTCCTGAGTCTGACTCGGACGGATATCAAAACAAAACAAATCGATATTTGGAATTTGGTACTCTCCGTTTCCAAACAACCTTTTCCGTTTTCCGTTTCCCGTTATTTGGCGGCTCAGATAATAGTAACTACCATTCTACTAACTAGGAAAGTCCCCCCTCCCTCTGCAACTAGATAATATGTGCTCTGGAGCACATAAAGTAGATTGGCCGCATCCGAGACCGCTACAGACAACCATCGGATTAGAATATAACTGTCATTGTGGTCCACCGGTCCTCCCACTAGCTCCAACCCTATGGCCATCAAATCGTGATTCGTTGAAAGATCTGTGGTCCTCGTATCATAGAAGACAACAAATGTGACGAACACACATGGACTGGACCACCAAAGAGCACTATGGCTCTCAAAGAGGGGACTCAATCAGGTGATTCTAATCGTTGGATGAGAAGTCAAAAGATCAGACACGCTAACGTTCACATCACTACGGCCAGAGTTGGTTTCGGTGCTATCGGTCTCTGTATCCATACACGGAGATCATCCCCCCTCCCCCGCCCCAGCCTCAGACTCGTCTCTGTGGACGAACAAGCTCAACGTACTTCCTAGGGCCCACTGACCACCGTTGGATGGTCATCGAAAATCGTGCGGGTGTGAATTTCGAGGGACCATCCATAGGTAAAAGAGCTAATGAGTACGTACTCCTGAAGAGGACGCCATCACGGAAATAGTGACTCATGGTCCATCTCTATCACGTCGCGTCTCCTCTATCATTCGCAGTTGGGTGGGGGAGGGGGAGGCTCTTGTTTTTGTCGCTTTTACCCCTTCCCACCAGAGATTCCTAACTAATTTACCAGGCCAGACAGACGCCCCCCCGTCTGCTTCAAAGTTTCAAAGGGTATTATCGTTATTCCACTAGCATAAATGGCCAATTTATTTTCAAAAAACAAAAGTCTACGACGAAGGAGATTATAATACGATTTAAAATTACGATAATGACCCTGGATTCCTTCAAAATGACAAAGAAGAGAGAACTAACCTTACTGCAGCCTGGGACCAGTTCCTGGAGGAGCTTCATCCGAGCATTTATCTTCTCTCTCCTCGCCTGGAAATCGAAAAATTAATTGAGGTTTAATATTTAAGTAAGTAATTATTATTAATCATTACGTGGAATAGACTTGTGTGATAAGTTAATGAAGTGAGATTACCCTTTCTGCTAAACTGTGGCTGTCAGTTGCTTGGCCACGACGAGCTCGAACGTGAACGTAAGGAAGCTTCTCGCCGTCTTTCGCTTCGCCTGCTTTCGAACTCCCATTCTCCACGTTTTTGCTCCTTTTAGCAGGGACCTTAACCTGATTTCCGGAAATGGAAAAAGTGAACAGTCTGAGAGCTTTACACTGAGCAGAGAGAGAGAGAACCAGTTACCAGAAAGGGAAACCCTAGAGCGCTGATTTCGAATGTTTACCTTCTTTTCTAGCTCTTTCCGCTTCGTCGACGCCTGGTTCTCGCTCGGCGTTGCGGGATCGGAGGAAACCAGGCAGGAGCTCGGGTTTGACTCGGAATCGGCGGGCTCGCTCTTCGGTTTGAGCGAATTCTCGTTTGAATTCGAAGGAACAGGGCACTTGTCAGTCGAGTTCTGTGCGGCAGCGAAGACTGAGAACTTGCTCGCTCGTTCGACCAGAGCGGCGTCGGTAGGAAAGGTGGGAGAGCAGTTGAATGTGTAGCGCATCTCCTCCTGTCCACTCTGGCTATATCTCCACATCTCCGGGGCGGTAACCGTCTGAGGTTTGCCGGAAAGAGGATCTTGGAGGAGTTCCATAGCTTGATTCGCCGGGAGTCCGAGAAGAGCGGTGAAAGAGCTCCCTGGAACGGTTGCTTCTTGTAGAAGATTTTCCGACATTAATATTCCGTCACCGAATTCAAAGCTATCTTCCGCCATTTCCTGCTTATCATCCTTGCAACCTTCAGATCTGCTATCGAAACACGAAATCCGCTCCATGAATGATCAAATTCACTCAAAATCCTAGACTGATTGGTTAACAAACCAAACGGAAACGGAACTGAGCTTCCGGTTTCCCTCACAGAGACAAACAGAACCTTATCTACTTCGCATTCCCTCAATTCAACACCAATGACCAACCAACACAAGCTCAAGCTCCTTGGTGGGCGTTACAACGGAATCCGAACTTCGGAGTCGCTTCGAGCAGAAGAATTCAGAGCTCGGATTCGACAGAACAAACCAGAAATCACCCCAGAAGAAAAATCGATCGCCTTACGTTTGAGGAAGGATCACTGTCGATAGCTCATACGGTTTCTCGAGAGAAGGTGGAAGTGAAAGGAGATGAGAGGACTATGTATTCGACAATGAGAAAAAAAGAGAAAAATCTGAGAGAGGAAAGGGAGAGAAGCGGAGGGCTATAAATGCGGATTGCGGAGGGGATCGGGGAGGGTGTCCTCACAAGACGGACCGTATTGTCGCGTCCAGCGTACGTGTCCCTTCGGGGCATTCTACGCGTATCCGTATCTTCCCTTCAGTCTTTCACTATTACATCCGTGTCGTAGGGCGGGGACCGAAAAAAGCCCCCCCGACAGGATTTTTAATCGTGAGGGCGACGCGTCATTTTCTTGCATTTATACAAAAGAATGGTTATGGCTTCAAAATTGACATGAGAGAGGGAGAGAGAGAGGGTCCTCACAACTTAAGTTCCCTGAGCTTGTCACGTGCCGACACATTTCTCTTCTTTGTCTCAGCACGTGTGAAGGTTTTACCATACAAGAAGACACGTACTTTGCAAGGGGTAATGTGTTAATTGACGGAAATATCCACTAGTCACTATTTCTTTACTTATAACTTACCGGATTGGGAACCGTCGGATTCGAATAAACTGAGATGTCAGCTCTCTTAATCCAAATATGTATGCCACATTCCACAAATAGCTGGACACGTCCGGACAAGCTGATCTTCTATTTGCCTGCCCATGGTTAACAGAGATATTTTCCGTTGTATAATACACCATTGGATATGCGCAGTGGAACCAATTATACCAATCAGACGGTCATGTGGATCTGTGACTGATGCTGTAGTTAGTTACGCACATGATTCCTGTTTCGATTAACGCTCCGGGCATTAGGTAAAAGTCTACGGTCTACCCACTGTTTAGGCCCAACTTTTGCTCCAGCCACACGTCCATTTTAGGCCCAGTGGCCCAACCTAACTTTAAGTCTTGGGTCCACATAACCAGACACCCCGTCCAAATAGAATTTGAATCCGGATCTCCTATTAATAAAATACCTTCCAAAACCCTTTCAATATGATCTGATACCACACATCTCAATCAGGTGATGTTTGGCATCGGTGCTGAGACCATATTGATTTTTTTAAAAATCGGTGAATTTTATTGTTTCGTATAAAAAAATTCTGTCATGTAAGTCATTTTTTTGATAAATCAGTTTTGGATATGTTTGGTATTGATTTTTAAGGGCTGATTATTTTTATATTGGAGTTATTATTCAATGTTCTCAAAAAATCGGAATCAATTGGGAATTAGGAAATCATCGAAAATAACGATTCCTGAAAAACGGCCGATTTTAAGATTTGATTTCTGACCAAATTCCTGAAAATTTCAGCGCCGATTCTTCAAGCACTAACATGGCTCTAACATTGTAGTGTTTCGCAAAGAGTCCGAAACTCCTGCCTACAAGAATTTCTGCCATATTTATCCACATAACATTGTAATTACATATAAGGAATATCTTATCCGCCTATATAATATTATGCACGATATTCTCAATATAGGGAGGTAGTGTATTGTAGGTAAACGTGTAGGCAGGAAATTCGAAGTGTGCCAAAAATCCCCCTTAATACGGGTACCAGTCTCATGTGAAATATACAGTGTCAGATTATGTTGGGAAGGTGTTGGAACGTGTTTTATTAGCAGGAGATTCCAACTCATTTCTGAAGGTTACTGAGCCGTTTGAGCGTTGCGGTAGCACGTGGATCCCCACCGTACTTCTGGGTTGTAGGTTGCAGTGCTCCGGAGGTGCTGTCGCCTTATGGAGCAGTGTGGAGTGGTGGGCCTAGAGCTTTGCATATAATTCGTAATTCTGTGGGAGCTGGGAAGCAAAGATGCAGATGAAGCTGAGTAATTGAGTTCGGTTCAGTGTACGACTGGATGGGCTGTTTGGCATCTGGCCCAGGCCCGATCTATGGCCCAGATCAAAAGCCCTTCTTTTCATCCTTAACACCGGGCCCATTGGGCAGCAGACGGACAACAAGTTGCATCCCAAGGTTTTTCTAGAATGCACTGCCAAGCCAACTCTACCTAACTCGCCCACTGGTAGCCAGTGGTCCTAATTAAGGAACCCAGGTGTTGTGCATTTATACAGAGATTAGGTCGCTGCCTTGCTGGACTGTTGATTTTTCTGCATTGAGAACAAGTATTAAACTATATCCATCCATGATACAGACCCATTGTATTACTTAACCTCTGTTGGGCTAATGCGAACTTCATTTCTTGGGCCTCAAAATTATCTAGGCCCAAATTGTTCGAAATGAATGCATGGTGGACTCCACTGTAGGGCCCATCTGGACACCCTACTTACGGTATGACATTTACACAGCTACCTTCCTGGTTAGGTAGATATGGCCTATGGGTATCTCCAACAGATCTGGCCGTGGGAAGAGAATATTATCTCCAAATCTAGAGACCCTGAGATCAATCTCTTGGTGGTCCGGTCACCGGTGTTATTGAAGGGTCAACATCAGAGTTTTACAATTTTTATTTTTTATTTTTATAATTTCATTTCGTACGAGCCATGCTTTGCACTTAAGCAAAGTCCTCAGTCCCTAGTAATAGTAGCCATGGTGTGAAAGGATCTCCTCTTCTGACTGAAGGACCTATAGAGAGGAGACAATGGTCACTATCCGAATGATAGGCCATATGTACATTTATATATACCAATAATAAAATAAAAAAAGGTGGAGTAATTATATTACAACCACACACAAATAAATTCTTGTAGACTGATTAAGGGTAGATCATATATGAGAAAACATTTTGTCAAGGAAATATAATATAGAAAATATAAAATAAAAAAAATCGATGGGTATTATTATTATTATTATTATTATTTGGGGGAACTTGGTTTGATTGGAAGATGAATTTTCTGTTTAATTAACCTGCATTGTTTGGAGATTTTAATTTGTAATTAATTAATGGGGTAAATTACTGATAGCCACTTTCGTACTTAGGTAATGGTAACACTTGGCCCACCGACCCCTAACCCTTTCCCCGCCCATGAACTTTTAAGGCTATGTTTGGTTTGAAGGAAAATGCAGGAAAAGGTAGAAAAGTCTTTACAAGTATAGGTTCCTGTATTTTCCTTATTTTCCCTATCTTTTCCTTCAAACCAAACATAGTCTTAGATTCCAACACTTTACCCCCGCCTCTCCGGTGTATTAAATTGCCCATTCAAAATTCTTTCTCAAGACAATATCATTGAAAGAAAATTGAGAGAAACATGTAAAGTTTAGAATTTAGAAAAATTAAGTTAAAAGGGCAAAATGGTCTGTTACCTCTTCGTCGCAAAATAATGTCAGGAGAGCTAACTGTCACTACCCCTAAGTATAATTTCCCTAACTAATGTCATTGTGATTTAGGGACTGGATATGGTTGATTATTATACAATAAAGTATAAGTTTAGAAGCCAAAGAATGACTTCAGCCTCAGTAATCAGGAGACATCAACTGTCGGAAAAGTAGGAAGTTGCTTGTAATTTTATGAGACATAATTTGGATTCAGGTTCAGAAAACAAAAGATCTCACTATTTATCAGTCAACCCAAGTAAACTAAAATCTCACCATCAACCCTCTATTGATCTTGATCTGACGTCTCCTTGATTAATTAATATCGAATTCAAATTTATATAGCTGTAAACTAATTAACTCAATGAATTCATGGATATATAAGCATTTGTTTGACCATAAATTTAGGTCCAGATTAAGAGTTCTTCCCTGATTTCAGTATTGGAGGGTGAGACGTCTCTCCCAAGAGCAATATAGTATTTGTATAGTCAAATGTGGCAATTTTTCCAAGGCAAAATGTGTCTTACTCAACCCGATTCTTAGCAAATCAAGATGATATTGATTATTCTTCTCTAACTTCAATTAATTCTCTCCCCCCTTATATGGGTGATGGGGGGAGAGAATTAACCGACTGTTAAACTGTAAAAACCACCATGACCCATTGAGCTTTCTTTCTGGGTTTTGTTGTCCAGTATGATCCTGACAATATTGTCCGAGGCTGCTGAAAATAAACGGAAGAGTTCAGAAAAATAAAAAGAGAGGTAGAGAAAAGTTGACGCGTTCAAAACCGAATCTCAGTGGATGATTTCATCTTTGAAATTGTACGCCCCTGAAGGGTCCAGTTCTGAGCTAATTATTTGGTATCGTATGACTGTATGAGTGGGTCTACCCAATTCAGAAATCAAAACCACTTAATCTCTCAACTGGGTTCAGAAGAAATCCAAACCAGAAACGGGGCCCAATTAAGCGATTATCAACTTGGCCAATTGACTATGCCAAATGTACTTTGTATTGGCTTGGAATTGACACTTTCGAGGTTATTCAATTCATTTTCTGGTCTGATCAGTAGGATTCTGCTTCCTTTGCATGTTGTTGGTGATGGAAGTCTAAACTGGCGGTTGGTTTGTTGGTTGGTCGAGAGTTGGTGCTCGACGAGGAGTCTGAAAATTGATCATTGACAGTTGGCAACATTGTTGGTACACATACTCTATGTGTGGCACACATTTTAGGTTGAAATTCAATGTCAAGTTTTTCTTTATGGGGCTGAAAGCTGAAATTAAGGATGCAAATTGGGCAAATTTAGGTTGAGATTTTGTTAAAATTTTAATGGACCAGGGCCCGGCCTGAAAGCACGGGCCCGATGCAGTATAAATTCTTTAAATCGGGTGTCCTACTTATACCTCTGAGTGTTTGCCACATCATCACTAACCTTATCTGTCAGGCTTTTCGCCTGATGAGGCGAGGCCCCTACATGGAAAAGTTGAACGAATTCGGGTTGGAATTTTGTTAAAATTTGAATCGACCCAGGCTTGCCTAGAAACACGGGCCAATGCAGTGTAAATTCTTTAAATCGGGTATTTGACTTGTGCCAATGAGTATTTGCCACATCATCACTAACCTCACTTGTCAGGCTTTTTGCCTGGTGAGACGAGGCCCTACATGGAAATCAGAAGCAAGGTGATAAAGAGAAGGCCAGAAATCAGCAAACTAATGAACCAAAAGCATTATCAAGTGGGCAACTTGATGGCCGGGCCAAGGCACCTTTGTTGGGACTTCAGGTGACAATTTTAAGGTTGTTTCACATAAGTTTTGTGGCTTGTCCAGTTGTGATCCCATTTGCCTTACAGGATTAGAAGTCTGAAGTAGGGATTTCCACAAGTTTAAGTGTTAGCACATCAAGGCTCAGGCTTTGCTTTGGCTCAGCTCTCCCGACCCAAGCCTTTGAGTTACTTGTGGGTAGCAGACTGGCAGTATTGTCAAACTGTATTTCTGACCCTTTGGTTATTCATACATCTAATTAAATAAAAATCAGAAAAAATAGTATATGGTTTCGCATTATATTGTGAAGGTTTGTTTCTTCTTACATTAAAATCAGTTTAAAATATATAAGTTATAGTATTATCATCATCGTCATCTAAGCCTTATCCCAATTATATGTCATTGGCTACACGAATCCTATTTCTCCATTCCATTCCATTTTATACAATGTTCATTTTTATGTATTGCATCATTTATGGGAAAAGTATTGGCGTGAATGTGAAAAAGACAATCCAAAATCAATACGTTTATTTGAGGAAAAAAAAATACCCTCTCCTTTCAAAAAGGAGAAAACTTTGAACACTCTTGGACATGATACATTAACCCATTTAATCCCATATTTGCTTGTCTATTTGGTCAAAAGAATTTTGGATGTAGTTATTATTTTACCCACAATCATGGTAACGTGTCATGCCCAAGAATGTTTTCATTCAAAAACATTGCGAAAAACATAACTATATCTACCCACATGCCCAATCATGGTAAGAGTGCCACTTGTCCATATCTTCCCACATGGCATTGCAATCATGCATTTGAAACATCTCCTGTCCTTACATATAATTAAAATTGTTTATAGGTCAGGTTTGAACTTAGCTTTTGCTAAAATTTGAATGAAGCTCAACTTAAAACCCAAGCCGAACACAATATAAATCAGGCCCTAAACCCGGCCCATAAATAGGTATATATATTATCATTCATGGGGTGTGTATCTGATGTGCAGCTGCAATATGGGTAGGATTTAACAATCTTTAACTTTTTCCTCTGTTTTGGGTGTTTAATTTCAAGCCAAGAATATTGGACATGGCGTCTTAAGCCATGGTCTAAACAGGCAAGCTCCTCCCACCACAAGTTACAGCTCAATGATCCTCACAGGATGGAAAGTCATGAGAAGGAAAAAGATAGAGAGAACTGACGAAGGAACCCAAAACTTGTCAAGTTGGGCAACTTGAGCAAGTTAATGCAGTTTTGTTGATACATGAATTGACACGTTTTTAAGATTCCACTCCATCTTTATATCCTTCCTTCCACCTACTAGGATCCTATTAATCAATCTGATTGTGGCGAAATGATCACTGACAGTTGGCCTTTGCTACTTGCTAGTACAGGGGTTGAACGTCAATACTGGAGAGACTCTTGGGTCTGGGAATAGGGGACATGCGGGGTCTAGGGCTCTTCCAACTTGCCACGTGGTGTGGTGCTACCGGATTGGAACAGCTCACCAAACCGGTCTCTGTCCACAGATTTCCCGGCCTCCGCCAAAATTCAATTTGATTAGATAGCTTTTAACACAATTTGCAGAATATTCTGACTATTTCTTTAGCTTCAATTGGCCTTTTTATTATCCTTTGAAATAATGGATTAAGTTCACGTGTAAAGCACGTGCAGTGCCTTCACTCTTGTGAATTGTGATGGAATAAAGAAAGAACCAAATTGGCTGTCAAACTAAGTGGCAGTGGTCGATCCAGAAATTTTTTCTTGGGTTAAGTACTCTGCAATCCAATGCAGAATTAGCCCCCATAATTTAATAGTAGTCCCATTACAAATCGCATCCTGTTTGTAAATTTAGCATTAATTCATCATCAGATTTATCTTCCCTATATGGTTGGATTACAAAATTCTGATCTGGAGTGATCAGTCATTCTTCCATTTTTTCTTTGGAATGATCGGTTTATGTATGGATGCTGTATCTAAAACAAATAGTGTGAATAGACACAAAATAACACGTATTGGGTATTGGGTTTATCCAATTGCCCCAACCTTGGCTTCCCTGTAATTAAAGTTAAAAAAATACATATCGAGGGGAGTAGAAATTGCAACGTGGCGGAGAGGGCTTGGGTTTTAGCTGCCCTGTACCTGATCCTAAATTCAAATTCCCCGCCTGGAACCTTGGTGGGAATCCATCCCTTTCTTCACGAGTAACAGGGATCCCTAACTTTGCCCCACCCCACCCTGGCCATTTTTATTTGTATACTTATTAATATATATATATATATATATATTTGTATTAATTTATATGTATTTATATGTATTAAGGCTCAGTTTGTGTTATTTTATATGTATTTGTACTGTATATATTTACATTTGTACTCTTTCCAAATTGAGCATGAAGAGTACAAATACAAACATATAGAATGTAAAATCTTATATTTTATATTAATTTATATGTATTTATATTGTACATATTTGTATTTATACTATTTCTAAGTTGAGCCTAAAACAAAAACATAGAAAACATGTAATGGGTTGTATATGTATTTTTTCCCCAAACTAAAACAAAACATATTCTTGAATTTCTGGTCTAAAGAATGTGTTTTCATTTGGTTAGTTAATTTTATGTTCCATATCATATAATATTTATACTGCAAAATTGTTTTTCTTTTAAAATCTATGGTTTCAACAAGAATTATTTTTTGGAACAAGAACAATTTGTTGTCGTGCAATTTCATTTTAATTAATAAGTTAAGAACAACAAAATTTTGGTTCACTTTTAGTATGTGTTTAAGGTGATTTTTCTTTAGGTTTTATTTTATTTCATTTGCAATGCAAACAAACAAAGTAAGGCAAAAACCTAAACAAAAATAAATAAAAAATTGGTATCAAATTACATGCACTCCCATGCTTTGCATTAGTAGTGCAAATGAAAGGAAAAAAAACTTTCATATCGTAGAATACTCCTTAATCAGACAAAACCGTAAAAGACCCAAAACCCAATTAATGTTTGCATCATCGGTTCAACCGTCTAACAGTTTGAGAAGCACAAAACCGCAAGCTAAGTTGAATTTGGATAAGCCTCAAAATTTTGTGTTTCTAGATCCCAAAAACACAAAGCCAAACAACTGAAGAACTAACTTCCCATCCGAACGGGAAAATGGTTTCTTTTTTAGTTGGCTTTAAATTTTGTATTTTATTTCCATTATTACAAGTTGAATATAAAATATAGAAATGTGTGTTTTTTCACAAATTTTTTTGTATACTTTTTTGCATTTTTATCTATTTTTTTATTTAATTATGACATCATGGGGTAAACCATTTAGTACAAATGATTGAACCACTAACCCGCTACCTAGATGAAAAATTGGTTTCATTTCTAGGTTGGTTTTAAAAACATTGATTTTTATATCCTTATAATTATTGTTTATAGATTTGATTAACGATTTTTATAGAAATTAATAAAATTTAATGGTGAGACTAAAAAACAAATTCGATATAAGATTCAATGAGAAAAAAATGGTATTTAATACCTTAAATATAGATCTTAGTGAGAGGTAATAAGATAAACTAAAAAATAACAGCACTATTTTTTTACCAAAAAAATAACAACCCTAATTTTGTTTCTTGCCCTCATAATAAAAAGGTGCGAATTAAAAAATAAAGGTAATCCAGTTAAAAAAAAATCTGAAAATTTGAGACCCCATTTGTACCACACATGTATGTACCTCTCTCTCTCTCTCTTTCTCTCATTGTGCCCGACATCACCTTCATCTAGTCATACAATATTCAATCCACTAATCTTCATCATGCGGAAAAAGGAATGCCCTCTTTTATGGGCTTTCCTTATAATTAGAACAAACAACAATTTCAACTTCTATCACATGTAAAAAGTATAGCTTGTGACTCGGTGTTAAGTTTTCAAAAGAGACTCAAACCTACCAAATTTGACATGATTTGTATGAATGCAACTTGGGTTTGGGCAGGTTAGCCAAACCGAAAAAAGGGTGATGGTTAAGAATATAAATACAATTTGGCTCGAGGTTTAGTTAGGGTTCATGCCTTCATATACTTGACCCAAGCCAAACCTAACATGATCATTCACATTATATAACTAGGGCGGCAATTTCTCACGCAACCTGTTGAACCCACGCAATCCATCTAGTATCTAACTCAGCCAACCCGTCTACTTACTTGGTGGGTTGGAAATGGGTTAATCACCCATTGAGTTAACTTAAATGGATTGGGTAATAGATAAAATTGAATTAATCACTAAGGCTATGTTTGGATTGAAGGAAAATATAGAGAAAGGAAGGGAAAGTCAGAGAAACTAATACAAGGATTGTAAAGGTTTTCATACCTTTCCCTTCTTTCCTTATATTTTCCTTCAAACCAAACATAGCCTAATGGTACAAGTGTGAATTCCTTAGCCATTTTTCTTTCATTTTTTTTTCATTTGAGTAAAATAATTTATAATTAATGCATTAATTTTTATTAGTTATTAATTATAATTAGTTTTGACTCGAATCAACATAGTTCACCCAAATTGACATAAATCCAAATCAACCCGACCCTAGTCTGGGCTGATCCAATTCAATTTAGCCTGTTTTGAATATGAACAAACCTGATCACCTTAGTTTGATCTGTTTGGGCTGGCCAAATTTGGACTTGTCTGGCCCAACCCTGAATTCGAGCCACCTAGGCTTGTTACTTGACTCAATTCAGACCGATTGGCTCCATCGAGGCACTTACATAACACAAAATAGACAAGACCGGTCTAGACTACCTACCTTGACCCGGTTTGGATTGGTCGGCTCAGTTCCAAACCTTTGCACAACCCGATATGGATTTATCCAAGTCAACCCATCATATGCTGAACCAGTTTGGATTGGTACGACCGATTTGAACCTAAGTGGTTCCGTCAAACTTGAAACCCGAACATACTCAAATGGCTTCAAGTGATCAATTGCTTTTTATTTTTCCTATAAAAATAATATTCATGTAATGTGATTTGAACATTTACTACTTGTGTAAGAAAGTAGGGGTGTCAATTGGACAGGATTTGGTCCAATTTGATTCAGTCCAATGTGAGTCAATTATTAATGGACCAAATCCAATCTAATCCAATGAATATTTTGGACCAATTTGGATCAGCCCAATTGAATGTCTGGACCATCCAATATGTTCAAATTCATTTTGATTTAGATTGGTTTCAACCAAAACCCGGTCCATTGACACATATATTCTTATCTTATATCAGTGGACCAGATATTGGCTTAATCCAGCCCAATCCAATATAAATTTGTTATGGATGGACTAGGTCCAATCAAATCTAAAAAATATTTTGGACCGGATTGGTCCAATTCAATGTCTTGTTGGTCCATCCAATCCGTCCAAATTGATTTTGGACTGGATGGGGTCCAATTTAAAATCGGTTCATTGACACCCTTATAAGCAATAGCTTCATTGAATTGAATCAAGACAGGTTTAGATTGAACCCAACCCATTTAATTTTATATAACTGCATCATTAATGGATTATTAGGTTAGATGAGTTGAATTATGGATAATTGGTCTAAAGGGCAAGATTTTTTAAAGGTGCAATTTCATGAATTTGGAACCACTTTGATCACCGGTTTTCAGGTAAACAAATCAATTATCCAATTTAAACATACAGTCCATTGCAATTTTAAAGGTTAAACGAGTCGATGGTTCGACTATGCGAAGCAATGAATCGGTGATCAAATCAACGGTTTTTGATAAAAGAATAATTCAACTAGTGGTGAAAGGAATGAGTTACCTGAACGGTTTATAAGTCAAACAATGCAACCATTTGGGTCAATGACGGTTTTTGAAAATCTTGCTCGGCTCAACCCAAATTTCCCTGTAACTTAAAAATACTGAATTAAGTATACAATTCCCAAATTAACCACCATAACTTTGTCTTCACATATAGCCAATCTTAAGACCAGGAATTAGGAATGACAACATTCTACATGGTGGGCCGGAACGAAATCATTTCATTTCAACTCATGCCATTTTTAAGATGTGTGGTGTATTGTAGTAATTGCTTCCTTTCCTTTCTTATTTGATTCGTCAAAGCAATCGGTTTTCTCATTACTACAGCACTGCTGTGGCGATATGACTCATGAAAACCATTTTCTTTGTCAATCCTCACTGGCAGAGCTGCAGGGATGGCGATTTATTTTTTCCTTTTAGTTTTTAATGTTGATAGAGATGGAAATTTGAATTTGTTGAGAGAGAGAGAAAAGAGTTAGCCAAATCCATGAAAGACTCTGGATCTTCTAGTCACAAGAATTTCATCCATGGCTACTCACAAAACACTATCTAACATGTAAGAGGAAAATAGGTTTCTTATGTGATTGTAATGTTTTGTAAGCAGGAAACCCAGACTCTTCATGAAAGGAGTTAAATTAGCCAGTTGGCACGGACGACAAACGTTAATGGAATTCTCTTCTAAGGATTAGACAAGGCGATCCAACCACTAACCACTTGATTAACGGACAGAACCGTGACCAAATTAGCTTTCCGTTTTTATATCCGGTTCGAGTCTCACAACATTGCTTTTCCCCAAACAGAACAAATCATCAAATACCACTCAGGGAGGCTTTGCCAATTATGGGACCTAGGAACAGCATATACGCCATAGTGGGTCAATTCTCTTGAAACCGATGCCAATTGTGGGGCTATGATCGCCTTACGTCGTGGCTTGTCAAATCAATCCTAGACCCTTAGATACTCTGACTACGACTTGCTTGATTTTGCCCACAATTTCGTATGCTATCCGTAGACTGAGAATTCCTATTTGCTAGTGGGCCCAGCTCGCACCACGCGCACTCACGAAACGCGCAACTGGGTCGAGTGATGACGAAACGAACTGTCATGACTCATGAGAGCGCGCCCCACCACTCTGAGTCTGTCTGTGTTCATCGCTTACCGGACGGAAGTTTCAGAAAACCAAACCCAACGAGAGGGGAGAGCGTTCACCGGCTATATTGTTTTGATTTGACCGGTCGGAAATCCATCATTCAATCTGTCAACCAATGGCTAAATGCCGGCTATATGTGTTTTCAGGTCTGTTTAATTTGTCAAATCCCTGTTTTTATTGCCACCGAATGGAAATCAATTCCACTGATTTTTATTTCCACCGTCAGAGAGAAAGATTTCCAAGTAACCACTCACTAACCACTACTGGTTTGATTCAAAAAATTTGAATGAAAGGGGTAAGTTACAGATTACCACCTTTTGGGTTGTGTGATTTAGCTAAGATCCTCCTGAACTTTCAGAATTAATACTTTGTCCTTTGTCCTTTAAATTGGGAAAAAGATTTTCATGTGAACCATTTTCTTAATTTGTAGAACTATTTTTCCTCTTCTCATATATTTGTAGAAACCGTTGCTTATATTTCTTTTTCTTTATCTCCCACAATGGGCGAGAAAGAGATAATATTCTTTAGGCTGCAGTTGGAAATGAGGTAAATACTGGTTCAGTGCATTATTGCATTCCGGTCTATAATTTCATGATAAATACTGGTTCAGTGCATTATTGCATAAATGCAAGGTCTATGGCCAATAAAAAAACTCTCGTGAATTTTGATAAATACTACTTAATTGGTTATCCCTTTTATGATATCAATTCATTGGTCACAAATTTTTCTCATATCATATATTTTTAGTAACATAGTCGAACATGTGCTTGCGTTGGCCATTTTTCTCATTTTAAAATATTGTCCTCTTGACCATGCAAATTTTGAAAGGGAATTTTAATAAATTAATTTCTTGATCAATCTAACAAATGGGTATGGTGTATGAAAGTTAGGGGATTACGGCCCCGTTTTATTTGTAGGAATAGGGTTTTGGAATCGGAATTGAAATTCCAACTATTTGGTCCCTTGAAAATGAAATTTTATTCTTGTTGATTTTGATTTCGATTTTTATTCTTGTCTGAACCAATCATACTATAAAAATAGACCATTCTGATTCTAATTCTAAAGAATTTCAATTCCAATTCCGGTTCCAACTAAGAACCAAAGGATCCTAAAATAGCATTACGCGCCATGGTTCCCCCTATTGCTTAAAATTCTCACTTCTCACAATACCCATTGAAATATCAGTAATATTTTGACCCCTCTAATCCTTGTATGTTAGCTTTTGGTCCCCTCTAAGAAATAATCCTGGCTCCGTCCTGATCCGCATACAAAGGGTGGTAACATGTTATCTACCCTTGGTAAAACATGATTTGGCCCGAACCAAGCTGACCCGATGCAACTCCAATTATTGGATGGTCCTACCCTGACCTGAACATAACCCTGGATCCAAACACGATTGCTTGGGTAGTTGGATTAGTCCAGCTGGAGGAAAGCCCAAATGGATTGGAACCCCATAGAGGAGGTGGGCCACAGATCAAACAACCCAGCAAACCTGATGGCGACGGACGACTCAACCCAAGCCCTCTCAGAGGGGGGAGAGTCGTCTACTCCCCCCAGTCAAGTACGCAGACAGGCTGCTGATAGGTAAGTTGAGAGGCCAATCATGTATGAGAGATTAGATAATATCGGGCGGTTAAAAGCGTCCTATCGGTGTCACATTTAATGAGGGTCTTTGGGCCCACATACGAGTTGGGCCGGGCCCATAGGGCTCCATCAAGATGCATTAAACGTCTCATCGTCAATTATTGCCACTCCTGGTGTACAGAGAAGGCAACGCTGCTGTCTACCTGCCTATCGTATGTCGGACTGGTACTCTGTCTGATGTTGGATACTTCGCATATATAGTGGCCCCACGCCAGTAAATTTTACCCCTTCGATCGTCGTTTTAAAACCGTCCTTGATGCGGACGGTCGAACCATTCGACCCGTGAATCGATTATTTTTATACTTGATTTGGAATTTTGAATTTTCTAAAAAATTATTGACTTGATCAATGAACTCTTGATCTCGACAGTTGAACCGTTAAATAGGGGTGTTCATTATATAGTTTAAATTACAAGATCGAACCAAAATAAACCAAATTTATGGTTTGGTTTGATTTGATTTGTACTTAAAAATGATTTAGTTTGGTTCGATGTTTTGCTAAATTGCGGTTTATGTTTTTAGTTTGATTTATTGGATTTTAAAAACTGAATCAAACCATAAAGAGTAAATCAAAATTATATATAACATAAATGTATAAATATGCAATATATAATTATAAAAATATATGATGTATAAATATTATATATAATATATCTAAATCGAGTGTATAAAATTATAAATATATAATACATTCTTTTGTTTTATAATAAAATAATAAAGTAATAAAAATTTTAAGTTTTGATTTTAAGGATGATATTGAACTTTTTAATTATAAATCTTACCAAACTATAATAATTTAATCTGATTTGATTTCAATACCAAAATGGCTGGGTTTGATTTAAAAATTTGTCAAACCATAATATAATTTATTGATTTGGTCTGATATCTTCTCTAACTAAACTGCACCGGACAAGACTGTGATTACCCTACCGTTTAACCATTCAATTTGATGAACGGTTTTCGGATTCCTTTTTGGCATCAAATAATGGGACCTTCATACCCGTTGGATCCGTAAAAATCGTGGGATCCACCAATCCAATGGTATTTGTTAAAAGAAAATATGGTTGTTATTATTGTGTGTGGCTTTCTATTTCCGGTAGAGATTGAATTAGGGGGCCCTCACAAAAGGGGGCACGCTTAATTAGTGGATGGTGTTACAGGGGATCTATGCTAATTGCCGAGACAATTCAATATGGGGCGTGGCCGCGTGGGCGTTAAGTACATTTCAATATAACGCAATAGTGGCGCCCTTACCCAGATGACCCCATTCAACTAGTACATGTCCTGATGTTTATGTACAGTTTATGGGGGCCCACCGACACACTTGGTATAGCCGTATAGGGCATAAGGCCCAACATGTACGGGCCTGGGCCCCCATAATTTGTCACCAGTCCCCTGAGAATTTTTTATTTATTGAAAATAATTTGGCTAGCCGGATTTGTCATTGAGATAGCCCAAAACCCTATTCCGTAGGTTTCTTATCAATCCTAACATAGGTTTCTGTTCACCCAGTCAGGTGATTTGCTTAGTCATCATAGTTGGATGTTTTTTGCTGGGTATGGGCTTTGCTAAGGTTGTCCAAGCCCAGCCCAGTTGTTGCAATGGGTTTGGGCATAGATCCATGACGCATGTAACTATTATTTTCATGTATACTACCGGTCTGAAATCCCTCTGGGCCATTTGGGGAGGACCTATTTGAAGTTGGGGTGCTGGACTGGCCTGACCATGGCACCAAGTTTCTCCCCCAATATATAAATCCCTTTGGGTCCTATTATGGAGCAAAGAGAGGCATGGTGAAGGGGACCCGTATTTTGTTAAACGAAAATTAAACGATAAAAATACATAAGAGTATATAATTATTTTATATTTTAACTTTTTAAGAAATAATTCGATCAAATTCAACTTGAGTTGGTCGATTTTCTAGTATTTTAGATTGGCTTTGGTTTAATAAATATATATAAATATTTTATATTTTAAATTTAATTTGTTATTATGGGAAAGTAGAAAATTTCCATATTTGTTAGTCTAAAATATTTTATATAATAGATTTAATTTTTGTAATTTATTTTTAATAATATCATTGTAATTTATGAAATTTAAAGTTAATTTTTAAATTTAAATCTTTTGAACAGATAAACTAAACAAAAAATAGACCCAAATTGATACAACCTGAGTTGGTGGGTTTTCACTAATGGTCAATCACTTTTGAGTGACAAACTACGAACTTGACCAGATCAATTTGGTTGGCGAAACAACCTACAACTAAGCTGAACCAGTCATTGAACACTCCTAATTTCAACTAAATTTATAGTCTAATCTCTAATAAATAACAATAGTTTAATCTCCAATAATTATTTAAAATTTAGAGCAAATGTACACAATCGTTGAAGATAAGTTTATAATGAAAATATAATAGATATATAATAAAAATACAATAATTACAAAATATAATAAATATTGAAAATATAGTCAATAAATAGTGTAATCTCAAATAATAGTTTAATCTATAATAATTATTAATCTATAAATTATAAAAAATATATATAATTACTAAAATTAAATCTATAAATAAAATACAATAAATATGATAAATTAAATTTCAAAAGTTAAATAATAGTTGTTTAATCTACAATAGTTATTGATAATTTTTTATTAAATAACAAAATAAAAGTAGGTTTATAAATAATTATTCAAAGCAAATTTATATAAAACAATAAATAATTACTGAAAATAAATAAATATTAATTATAGTATATATAAATATATAATGAATATACACTATTATTGTAAAATTATTACTAATAAATATAATTTTGTTGATAGTTATTTTCTATAATTATTAGTTGATATAAGTGAAATTAGTTATTTACAATATTATTTAGTTATTGAAATAATATTCTTATTTAAATTCTTAAAATATTAATCATTTATTGAATTTAATAATCCATAAAATTATAATAGTACTTATTACATAATTCATTATTAATTTTGAAAAATATTAAATTATTATTTATATGAATATTGTAAATAATATTATAAATATTTTCATACTTTTAAGAATTTTTATTTTAAATTTATTACTTAATTTGGTTATTTTAACTATTTAAAATTTTGTCATTTTAAATATTTTGTTATTTAAGTATTTAAATAATATATAAAATACTTAAAAATTTTCATTATTTGAATTTTATTTGTTTTAATGTTATTACGTAATATTAAATATTTTGTTATATTATTTAGGTATTTTTTAATGTCTTTATTTATGATTTTTAGTTATTAAAATATTTTAAATAAAGTTTAATTTTTAATTTTTATTATTTGAGTAACATTTAAATTTAATAATTCGTAAAATTATAAATAATATTGTTACTACATAATTTCATGATTAATTTTGTAAAAATGTCGAATTATTAAATCTATTATTAATAATATTGAATTATTAAATCTATTAATTTTTTTTTGTGTTTTGAATAAATATTTTAAATTTAGTATATAATTTCGTTATAACATTTAAATAGTTCTAAATTTTTTTAATTGAAACTTTCTTTAGATAAATATAGATAAAAAGTGGGTGATACGGTAAATAGGAATTAGAGATAGTTTAGGAGAGAATCTCTCTATTAAATTAGAGATAATTTAAGAGATAAATACGAGTTAGAGATAATTTAGGAGATAAATAGAAATTAGAGATAATTTAGAATGAATGGGGGAAAGTAGTGCCACTTGGCTAAACATTAGAAAAGTAAATCCCTCTTTCTTTAGGAAAATCTTTAGCTGTTGGGTGCCAACAACCTATGCTCTTGAAAGAATTTTTGGGAATGCCATGTTACTATTAGAATGGGTAAAATAGTAATCACATCTTAATTTATTTTGATTAAAAACACAAGCATGTGCGTGAATAGCAGAATGTGTCCAGCCCAGAAACTGTCTTAACAGCCTCTGTTGTTGGGCCCCGACAACCAAAGCTAACCCGTTTCTTTGTGGTTGTTAGAAATAGTTAAGCATATGTGATTTTCTTATTGGTTTAAAGGGTAATTGTGTGGAATTAAAAAATAAAAATAAATAAATAAAAAAAAAACAGAAAATTAGGAATGGGGTTTGAAGCAAAGAGAGGTATAATTTGCTTGAGGACATACAACAGAACAAGAGATTAAAACTTGTAATTTGTATCGGTGTTGTTAAACTAAGACCATTGACAAAACTTATAATTTGCTTATTATAATCAGCTCCATCAGGTTAGACCTGATTGTCCCAAGGACCGATCAGTTCGGTTGTAGGTCCAAAATTATAGACTTTATAAGAGGTCTGGTTTGGTTGTGGGTCCATGATTTTTCTTGTTGGTTTGGAACTGATTGTATCAGGTTTTGACCTAAAAATGACCCGTTGATAGCCCTAATTGCACAGATCTCAAAATGTTACAAAAAAAAAAAAATCGGACATTGAGTGTATAGTTAGGACCTTAGGAAATTTTGACATACATTTATTATGCAATTCGTTATGAAAGATTTTTAGGTCTTATGAGACCCGGACCTGAAATTATAACCGAGTGATGGTTCAAACAATTTTACCATATGGGTCAATGGTACGTTGAAAACACTAATAAAGGAGACTTTCATCACCATCTTTTTTGTTCGTTTATTTGGCCTCCCAATTATGTGATCTATAAAAAAAAAATAATTTCACATGCGGAAGCCAATACACAGGGGCGGGTATGGGACATGCTACGTATACCAGATATGCTATTTGAAATCTGAATTTCAAATTTTGTGCCATGAATCTCTTTATTGAAAAATGAATTCCAGCGCTAGATTAACTTACCATCTCATCCTAATACTTGAAATAAAATAACTTTTATTTGATTTAATGTTACAAATGCAAATAAATAATACTAGATAATTATGTTTAACTAAAAATTAAAAAGAATAATATTCAAAATTATCATTTTATAGATGTTAATGAAATGAATATATTAAATCCACATTGATTTCAATAAATCAAAGAAATTAAATACTAATAAGAATCATTATTTTAGTAATTAAAATTTATGAAATCGCATATGATATGTATATTTGAAAGTGATTAATTAATATTTTTTAAATGATTAATTGATAATATAATTTACACTAAATATCAACATGTTTATAATTTCCATAAAAAATAAAATAGTTTATAAAAATTGAATCATTAAAATATGCATTTCTTATGTATTTATACCTTATTTTGTAGTTGTTTTAATCTCAAATTTAGTGTAATTAATGTATTTGTGCGATTTATGACGATTTTCCTAATACATTAAGCATATCTATATCTTACCACCATATCCATGTGTTTCGAATGCATATCCGTATCAAAATTTACTGATACAATACTTAATACTGATACTTTAATCCTTAACTGTTATAGGCTACATCAAATTAATAGGACTAGTGGGTTAGTAGTGGCAAGGATGCATGCAAGGGCCCACTAGCAGTCACGACATAGATAGCCTGCTGCAGGTTTCAATCCATGCCAGTATGCCTCCTCAATAGAGACATGCCAAGTGACCAACTGAACTACAGGGTCGTGTGTAATTATTTGATTCTTTATAATAAAAAAATTGCTCTAAGAGGTTAGGCTGCATATGGTTTTGTTGAAAAAACATAAAATCTCCTTCCCTTTGCAGATAGAAAAAGGAAAAGAGAAAAATCTATTTATTGTCGTTTGTAAAGTATAATTTCTTGTCCAAATATGTGGGCCATGTTGGGCCCAAACCACTCTAAGGCCCCGTTCGTTTTTGGTAAGTTATTTATTCGGCTAAATGCATTTTTCCAGGTAAGTGTTTTTCAGGAAAGACTTACCCGGGTAAGTGCATTTACCCATTTTAGCTATAAAAGTCCATTATTATAAGAGGCATTTTTGTCCCATTCAAGTATTGGCAACTTTCCCATCTTAGAGAAAAGTTATTTACCTACCTAGGAGATGGGTATCACTTACCTGGTCCCCACATAAATCTGAAAAAAAAAAAACAAAAAAAAAACATGAGATTTTGAGATTTTTGGTTTAGACTTAGCCCCCTAAATGGAATTACCACTTTATAAAAGCCCGTCTAGTACTGGCCTATGGTCATCCCTGCAATACAGTAATCATTATTATCTATTTAAGGCAAGCCAACTTTACACATGAAATCCAAAGCTACACAAAATGCACAAGGATGCAACGTGGATTGATAGAATGATAGCCTGAACCCAACCTGAAACCACCGGGTTGGTTGAAGTTTGGTTTAGAGTTAGCCCCAGTGTTTTCAAAACCGGATCAGGAAAACTGGGAAATGGTCACTTGATCAGTTTGGTTTCACTTCAAAACCATTTTTTGATAAAAATTTGTTGATTTGGTCAGCAAACCATTGATCTGGGTGGTCGAATCATTGATCCAAACAACGGTTTTTGGCTTTTTTTTTTTAATATTTTTATCAGAGCGGGACATCCATTCAAATCAGACGGTTGGACCATTCAATTAGAGAAGCGGTCTCCAGAATAGTTCCCTGTCTGATCCAGTTTTAAAAACCTTAGTTAGCCCGAACCAACTCGCACCTTACCTTGACATGTTTTCATATTTATATGTATAAATATTAAATAAATATGTGTGCATGTAAATATTTGTGCATTCACGAATAGATGTACCAATATTTTTAAGTTTAGAGGCAAAAATTTTATAGTGTCATAAAATCTAATATGGTACCCCTAAAATACCATAACTTTGTCCTTATACATATGATAATGCTATGATAAGGGAACCTTAACCCACCAAACTTAAATCCAAGAAATAAGATCATTTTAACAAAATGAAGTGAAGAAATTTGGCTAATCTGAATGCAACTCAATCTCAGGGGGCGTTTAGATTTTGAGGGGGGGAGGGGAAGTTGGTCAATGGAATTTTGATTTATATTGACCAAGAAACCCATGGTCATTTTTCAGATTTATGTGGGGACCAACGAAAGTTTATTTTCCTGGGTACCACTTACCCATGTAAGTGATATCTATCTCCTAGATGGGTAAATTAATTTTCGCATCTAAGAGAAAGTTGTTAATACTTGGATGGGACAAAAATACTGACATTTTTATGACTAAAATGGTCATTTCCTTATTTACATGGGAAATAAAAGAATATGGATAAATACACTTTACCCAGGTAAGCCTTTTCTAGGAAACACATACCCAGATGAGTACATTTACCCAGGTAAATGACTTACTGAAAAGAGAACAGGGCATCAATCCAACCTGAAAAAAGTCAGGTTAGGGGTTCAACAATTCGGATTGGAAATTTCAGCTAGCCCATGGATAAAGCGTGTAGAGATAGTTCATTTGGGCCCAAAGCAAGTTGCCCTGCCCAGTTAATGGACCTAATCTCTCAGCCCAAAAGTAAGAGAGGAATAAAAAGTTGAGGAAAATTACTCAGATTTTTCTAAATCAGCTGAAACTTTCTTTCCATTTAAAATGGACTTTAGGCTTTGTGAGAGAAGCACGAAGGAAGAAGTAAATACAATCACTTAATTGGATAAACCACTCATCAAAGTGGAGAAACAAGATTTAGAAGGCAGCCCTCAAAGGTTGGTATTAGAAATTTTGGGTCTGCTTGGTTTGCAGGTATAAGAATCTGGAATTGAAATCCAACTGTTTTGTTGAGCGGAATCAAAATCATATTTTATTTTTGGTGGAATGGCCATTTTCTCTCCCTCCTTTGAAAACGAGATCCTATTTCAGTTGATTCTAATTTAATTCCAATCCCTCAGATTTGTAATCTGAGGGATTCCAATTCCGATCCCAATCCTGACTGAACCAAATGAACTCTTAGAAGAGAAAAACTACCACTTGTTTCAGGGGTGATAAGTTTCGGCCCAGGCCTGCTTCAGTCCTAGAAATTTGTAGGCCCCAAATATTTTAGACTTGGTCCATATGGCATACAAACATACATGTGTACTTTATATTGTACTATATATTTATAAAATTTATAATATAATACTCATAATATATGTTTTTTTAAGGCTCATAATATATAATATATAAAGTGTAGCACATTTTTTTATATTACATGTTATTTTGTCCCAAAGGCTGGGCCTAGATTATAAACCTAATGATAGGTGTTAAGCCCATCTCCAGTCCACTTTGGCCCACGAACTTGTCAATAAAATATTTTAGCCAGAAACAAACAAGTTGGGATTTGGTCACAACACCTCAACAAACCACCAATCTTACATCCAAGAAACAAGAACATTTTAACAAAATGAAAATAAGAAACTGGATCAATCTAAAAGCAACTCAATCTCAGTTCAACCTGAAAAAGTTGGATTGGGCTAGGGTTAGGGTTGGGATTTCAACAAGTCTGATTGGGTTAGGGTTGACCTCAAGCTAACCTAACCTGGCCCGGTTTACACACATACAAGTAGACTATTGGGGTGCTTGTTGGAATACTTTGGAACTCCAAACAAACACCCAAATTACTAAGGAAAACAAAAGAAATGGAAGTTATTAAATCCGGATCTGCTCCTCACAGCACATTGCAATCATGCAATGGGAACATCTTCCCATAAATAGTAGCAACACACAATTGCAGGAGATGTTCCTAGTGTTTGGCTAAAATGCAATGTGAGGTTGGTGTGAGAAGCGCTCTGTGATGTTTGAATCTACTAAAAACAAAAGAACACTACACACATTATAGGTTTGTGTCACATGTCCTCTTTAGAATTTTCAAAAGCTAAGGCTCAATTTGAAAAGAATATAAATACAAATATGTACAGTACAAATACTTACAAAATATAAGATTTTTCACTCTAAATATTTATATTTATACTCATTCTAGACTGAGCTTAATGTGCACAAATGCAACTTACTCAAGTGCTATAAACCTATTGTGTACCTCGCGTTGTTTATTACTAACAGATTATGCTAATATACGAGTCTTATGCTTACTTTGGAAAGAGTACAAATATAAATACAAATATGTACAAGCATAAATAAAAGTTCTCAAATACTATACATGATTTTGCATTGTAAATATTTGTATTTACATTCTTTCCAAAATGAGCCTTTAAGTTTCATTGAATGGTTTAGATAGCAACTAGAATGTCAGCAGTCCACAGCAGAAGAAATTCAATGCAAGCAGGAAGTAATTAAATGTCAGTGGGTTCTTCCATAGTTCCACCCATTACTACACATATTTATGTACAAGCCACAAGGCCCACAACACAAGCCCTCCGGGTCATTTAATTTATGTCCTTGAACCGGTTTTAATCATGTACACCAGACCAGATAGAAATTGGGTAGTAACTAGGGTGGGTCCAAAGACCTTGGACCAGATTGTGAACGGTCCTATCGCTGCTCCACATATTTATTAGACCTGATACGAATTGGGCCTACATATTTAGTGTTTCTGGATAAATAGCTGATTGGTTCCATCTTTTGGTGGGTTTGGGTCTAGTGCCACAACCATCATTTTAAATATACATGAATCAACCCATTTTGGAGATATTTTCAATGCATGGCTACAAAGGTTGTGAAGACGGATTTTGTGAGACAAAATATTCCCAACTCTTTTTAGGAGACTTAGTGACTACTATAATAGGGTTAATATGGTCTAGACAAAACTTGATGGAGATGCATTTCGATCGAGGAAGAATACAAGTAGTTTATTTAAGATTGTTAGAGAATAAAAACATATTTAAGGATCTCATATAACAGTTTAAATTTTTAGGTTAAATGGTTTCTTTACAAGGTATTAGAGTCAGTTTGATTTAGTGGTTTAGTGTTCGATCTTCATCACTCCTATTATAATTAATTAAATTTCAGCACAAAAGTATGGGTGAATCTGTGCTTGTCCACACTTTAAGTCTAATCACCTTTCTCTTGAGAGGGCATGTTAGAGAACAAAAACCTATTTAAGGACCTCACCAAACAGCTTAAGCTTTTAGGTTGGACATTAGATTATGGAAATGCTTGGCAAGTCTTTCCGTGCGGTTTTTAGGTTTTAACAAGTTTGAAAGATTGAAAATCGGTCTTTTTTTTTTCGTTTGGCAACCAAAAGTTGATAAGACCAAAAAATGTGTGCACGAAAAGACCTAAAAAGATTGAAAACGCCGAATTTTGAGAAATTTCAAATGAGCCTTTCTAGCCTTTTGGTGTGAAATCTCTAAATATGTTTTTAAAAGCCTGACAGACCAAACTACTTGGCAAATTAAATGGCCTTGCTCTAAAGACAATACCTCCAAAGCCTAATATATCTTTTGGTCATTTGGGTTAAGTTTCAATATTTGAATAAAGCCATTTGTGAGAGGGATATTAACGTTTGAAAATGGCATTTTGTTCTAAATCCTGCTATTTGAAATTGCAATGTGTCTAAAAAGCTTATACGTATGCACAAAATATTTTGAACCTTGCTTCAAACGATGACTTTAAGTTTGAGAAATAGAAGTCATACCATTAAACCATCTCAGTGGCTGATGTCACATCGTCTCTCATTAAGAAAAAGAAGACATGGTTCCTTGGTCCCTCCCTCCCTGAATTTTTTGTTAAAACCATCGTTGCTATGCTAGTGCAAATTATTTGGATAGAAGTTTTGATTTATTCTACAAAGTAGAATGAAATATCTAAAACAAAATTAAATCAAAATTTGCATTTTTTTTATTTGTATTCCCATACATCTGTACTAGTGCAAATAAAACTGCACTGTAACTAAATACACCCCAATTTAAAGGATCATTCTCTAAGGCTCCTTCAATTCCCAAAATTATATATATATATATACATAGACCTGGCAAAAAGTTGACGCAACCCAACCCAATCCAATCCAATAAAAAAAAAAAAAAAACAGGGTTAGGGTCTCATATTTAGCTACCTGAATGTGAAAATGACCCAACCCAACCTGACCCGGAAAAACTGGGTTGGATTGGGTTGGGTCATGGGTCAAACCACTGATCCGATTGTCAAGTCTAATTGGGACTATTTATGCATTGTTAGAAGTTTCCACTTTTTAATTTTTCTATTTAGTCTTTAGTCTTTATTGTTTATTCTTTAAATTGTTAAGTGTTCAAGTTTTTTTATCTTATATTTGGAATTTTAAGGTTAATTCTTTTAATTTTGGTATTTTTCATGTAGTTATTTTTATTTTTTAAATTTCAGTTATTTTTTGGGATGAACCGAATGGACTCATGGATCAACCCTAACCCGAACATTTAGGATTAGGGTCTAGCACTTGATAACCCAACCCAAAATTCAACCCAACCAGAATCAACCTGAAATGTCTTGACCCAACCCGAACCCGACCCACCCAACTCAATTGCCAGGTCTATATATATCTTTTAAAAAATATGTAATAAACCCAAACATTCTCAAACTATTTTCCCCAAACCCTACTCCTCCCTATGTTGTTGTTTAACTTGACCTCCCCAAAAGATAATCCTAGCCTCAGCCACTGCATGGTTGCATGGGATAGTTCTAATGTAGGGCCGAGAATCATACAACATATGTATTATTGTGGCCCCACCAAGACATCATTTCATCTAATTCAAGGTGGGGCCATGGCAATAAAACCAAAGCTTTGATTTTGTTGTTTTAGCTCAACATGTGGTTGTAAGAGTGGTTTGCTTCATGTGTATAGCTTTTTTTCTTTTTTGTTGTTAGAATTGACCTAAAACTAGAACTATTTTGGCCATCGATTTCTGAATCAGTGGTTCAAATAAATGGTCCATTCCAATTTAAAAATAAAAATAAAGAAACGGTTAAAAACCATTCTTCAGGCCAAATAGGTTGATAGTTTAACCACCCAGATCAGCGGGTCATTTGCTAAATCAAACAGTTTTGGCAAAAGACCAGGTCGGAGATGCAAAAACCACAGGTCAAACGGTCAACTGTTGGATCAACCACAGGTCAAAAACCATACCATGGTTTACCTTGTATACCACGGGTCAAAAACCTTCTCCTGTTCTACATGACATGTCAATTCATAGAACCGAGTCACTGATGAGATGGTCAGTGACGTCGCTCCAATTATAAAAGTGCGGGATCAAACCCATAAATGCAGGCTTTCCATGGTCAGATCTGTGGGCCTCACTCACGTGCACCCTGCACCCTAAATCCCCTTTGTGACGTGTAGTATAGAATACCCAAAAAAGAGTCCACATAACCATGCTTTAGACACCGTTACTGTTGCATGAGAGGTAGTGGGTTGGTGGTGACACGGTACATGTGCGGTGCGGGCACATTGGCATTCATTACATGGAAAGCTTTGTGCTTCTGGTTTTTCAGGTTTGAACCTGTGCTCTCTCATAAAGAGAAATGCCAAGCATGGCTTTCGAATATTCTGGCCCGGAAATCATTTAGGCAATCTGTTCCGTTTTACTATTGTTGACTTGTTGATTTGGACAGTCAAACCATTGGCCCATCCGATTCAGACAATGGTTTTGGTTTATTTTTTCATTTTTTTTTTATGTTTTTAAATTATAATAGACTGTCCATTTGGATTGAACGATTGAATCATTAACCCTAAAACTAGTGGCCAAAGTGATTCTGGTTCTGAATCAGTTTTTAAAACATTGATGTCAATATGAACAGACCAACTGAAGTATTAGGTCATTGACCACCACTATTAGGTCATTGGTATAGCTTCTGTTTATTGACAATTAGGTACCACTAGGTGCCACATCAGCAAAACAATGAATAAACGCTCATCCATTGGAAGAAGCGTTAACGTGAAACTTCCCCAACGGTCGGTGCATACATAAATCAAAATTCACTTTTGTGAATATCAATGCGTATAAATAGACATGGTAAGAAAAATACTGATTTGATGATGATATAACAACGTTTTGATAAACATCTATCATGAAACGTCCATAAGACAAAACACACGTGATATCATTACCTTCAAAAATTAGAAAGCTTCAATAGCACAAGTGATTCCCTCCAAACCCTATTTCTCTTTAACCTGACACCAAATAGGAGAATAGACCATTCCAATTCCAATTTCAATATCAACTGTCAACCAAACAGATTCTATCCCTAACCCTAAATTGGATTGGAATAAAAAAGAAATATCCACAAGGCAATACTGTTGTTTTAGAAACGAAGACATGTTTAAAACAACAGAATCGTACAAACAGGCCCATTGCAGATTTATAAATTTTACAACAAACCTATGAACATTCAAAATGTCAAATACCCCCACTCTACATTAATGCCCAAATTGACATAAATTCCAAGCTGTCACCTATCTAAAAATACTGACCCTGGGCTAAAAAAAATCACAAGGATGTTATCCAAATTCAGTGGAAGTAATCAACACTCAACAGGATTTTAGTACAAGATTATGTCAATAAGGCAGGAAGCAAACACATGAAGCTACGCAGCGCAGGGAATTGCTCTTCAGGTGACAGCTCAGCACGGGTCCCACTTGTTTCCTACTTCACCATCCTTCCATGTGGCAATCCAGCCATTAGCAAAGCTGACAAAAAAAAAGATTATTTTTTCACTGTTCTTGCCCTCATTCATTCATGTATCTAATAAAAAAAAAAACTTATTAATAGAATTGGATTAGTTTTCAATAATTGGATTAATTTTTTGAACCAGAACAAAAGAGAATGCAAATTATTGGATTAATTTAAGGACTATTATTGTCCGAGACAAAGATGGTATGAGGCTGACGTGAACTAGGACACTACCTCGTGACCGACTGGTGGATGGCACCCCTCACCCTCGGCAAATGACAATGTTATGGTACTGTCTGTCCACACCAATGAAGCCCATTAATGCAAGCTTCAGAGTCCATAGTAGTCCCTTTGTTTGTTGTGTAAATTCATTCCCACCAATATCAATGAATTTAAGGTTTTGTTTTACTTGACTTCTAAATCTACTTTCAATTTTTCATTCACTTGTAATGCGAATGAACAATACAAAATAGAATCCAAAACAAAAGTAAACTAGAATTTGCTCTCAATTCATTTGCATTTTTGTATTTTTACACTAATACAAATGAAATTTTACCTGTAAACAAATCAAACCTTTAAGAGATGGAAATCAATATCTTCACTATGACGCGGTGTTTTTAGGGGTATTTATGGGTTAGGTTGGGCCAATTTAAGTCACCTTTTTCAAGTGACCCGATTTAGTCGGTTTATTTATTGATTAAACTGAAACCAACTGACCTTGAAGCAAAATCGACCCAAACATGAAGGGTCAGTTTATCAGTTTATTTAACTTCTCTTTTCAAAACTAAAGAGTGAAAACTCCAACAGTTGTCTCTCCATTCCAATTTCCAAGAGTCCTTGAAAGCAATGCTTGTTAAGCCCAAAAAAGTAATAAATAAACTAATAAAGGTAATAAATAACTTTATTTGACCTCTGTTTTTTTTTCTCTTTCCAAAATTGAAGAGTGAAAAATCCAACAATCCAACATGTATGTCCATTCTAAATTCAAACTCCTTCACATCATTGCTTGCTAAACCTAAAAAGGTAATAAATAACTTTACTCAAATTTAAAGTTAGCTATGATATGGAGTAGGACTGAGTAGGGACTACTTAGTAATTACTTAAAACATTTAGAGTTGGTTTGATTTCGGTTTTTATGTATAAAAATTGAAAATTAAACCATATTATTGGTTTATTTTCTCACACAAACCAGAACCGACCAATGGTTATTGAAAATCGATCAATTTGACATTTAATATGAACACCCCTAAGTG
This sequence comes from Nelumbo lutea, assembly GCF_056320005.1. Lineage (NCBI taxonomy): Eukaryota > Viridiplantae > Streptophyta > Magnoliopsida > Proteales > Nelumbonaceae > Nelumbo > Nelumbo lutea. The sequence continues at coordinate 107,250,400 of NC_142685.1, forward strand.
TTTAGTATTGAACTAAAAATAAAAATAACCAAATCGAAGCCTTCAATTTATTGCTATTTGCTATACCTTGAATTAGATGAAGGGACGTTTTGGTGGGGTCACAATAATAAATACAAGGACATGAACTCATACATGAAAAGGCTGCAGTTCCATGGATTTGATCCCGTGATGCCATAATCTCACACAAAAACATTAAGGCTGTATTTGATTTGAAAGAAAAAGGTAGGGAAAGGGAATAGATTTCACTACATTCAAACACGACCTAAGGGTTTGTTCTTTTCCGTGGCTAGAAAAAGGTGTGGTTCACCCAGAACATATCACCCTAGCATAAACCATGGTTCTGAAATTGATTATGAGTTTAGACAATGGTGTAGTGTGTTTCAGAAATTACGAAATAATAAGAAAATAATTATTAATTTAATAATATGATAAAAAGTAAAATAAAAAAAATGAAGGATTGGTTTGAAAAGAATATAAATACAAATAATACAAATATGTAGTGTGACTGGATTGCCACGATAATTTCCATTCCAGAGTGAGCTAGAGTTAGTTTTGGAATGAGCCACAGGCTTAAAGAACACAAAACCAATGTGACCTATTTTAGAATTAAATAAAACGTGGTTTTACCACGTTATCAAACATGAGCCCAGATCATCTGCCAACAAAATATGTTTTAATACCCTATTAATATCATCTAACACCATACATCTCATACATGACAGGCCCAGTTTTATAATGATATATACAGTATCATTATACAGTGTTGGAACATGTTTTGTTGGAGGAGATCCCAATTCACCAAATATCAGTTTTTAATACACTGAAATGAAATATTGAATCCACAACAAAAACAAACCATAATTTGCTCTCAGTTCATTTGCAGCATTGACACTTCTACACCAACACAAATGAAATTGCACGGTAAACAAACCAAGTCTAGGAGATGGAAAGCATTCCTTTTGTCTATACCGTCTAAAACCTCTATAACTCTCTACGGTTCCAATGGTAGAGAGAAGCATAACTAATCTTTATGCTTAACAGTTTTTGGGTTGATGGTTTAATCATTCGGTTTAAATAAATGGTCCGCTCTAATAATAAAAATTAAAAAATTAAAAATAATTAAAAATAAGAATGATTTAAAACTGTTAAATAAATCACCGGATCAACGGTTTAATTATCCAGATCAATAAATCATTAGCTAATTCAACAATTTTTAGTCAAAAACCAAATTTAAAATAAAATAGAACCAATTGCCTAAACAATTCCCTGGCCGAACACTTCTACCATCTAGGTCAACGGTTGTTAAAAAACTATGTTTTAGAGAACCTGATGTAGGGTGTTTTGGCCCGACCTAGTAATAGAAGGACATGTGGACACGACCTAACTAACAGGACGACAACTCTTCCCGACGTACCCAAGTCTACGACGGACAGAGCTCGGATAACCGAACCACCTCGGGGCAGGCCCACCTCAGAAGCAAATCCACTTCGAGACAAGTTCACTTTGTGGCACGATTGCATCAACATCACCTCGGTTACTAGGCACCTCGGCATTCGTAACAGGTCGGGCTCAAGGGACATTAGTTCGGGTAATATTGACCGACCTCCACATGATAACCCCGAAGGTCTCGCCACTAGATTCCATGTTTTAAGGGATCACACCTCGTAACAGCTGGCCTTATCTCCTGCAACTGATTCAGACGACAACGACATGCCTTATCGTCTAGCGACGTTATCTCCAGTAAATTCGGTAACGGGCCTCATCACGACAAGAAATTCGGAATCGTTCCGAAAAACCCACAACGACTCCAGTATATAAAGACCCCAATCCTTTGGGGGCAAAGGTACGCGCAATCACTGCTTACTAGTTCTCTTGCTTTCTAAATTACCTTCAGCTCGCACATTACTGACTTAAGCATCGAAGCGACCTCGCTGGGTAAGCACCCCCGGGTTCTCTGATCTCTCTGTGCAGATTAGCCAGCTCCGTCGTCTACTAGAAGCCAAGTCATTTCCAGCTAGGAATAGCTAGATTGCATCGCATCATTTGGCGTTGTCTGTGGGAATCGCTTCGAAAAGCCTTTTTCCACCAAGCATCCTAAATTCAGCTTCCATGGCATCTTCTAGTAACGCCATGCAGAACGCCGACATGAACACCTCCGGGGGACAACTTCGAATCCCAGCAGTGTGCATTGGACAGTTCACCGTACCTCTCTCTGCGGACAGGGTCCCCACTTTGAACGTGCCTTAGGTCATTGCACCGGTGAATGCCCCACTCCCTCTTACAATGGGTGCAACCTTCGCCGAACCTTCTGTTATTCCCCCCGGCGGTAGGACAGAGTCAACTCGATGGTCTGGTACACTGCATGCGGGCTATGCAAGCCCAAATGTAGCAGGTCCAGCAGTTCCAGCTGTACCAGTAGCAAGTTCTGCACCATGTTTATCAGCAACAGTATTAGCAGCAGTTCCCCCCGCTTCCTCAGAATCAGCGGTCGGGTTCCACCTCGGCATCTGACCACACAGCAAGCCAAGCCTCGCTGTCAGAGTGAATGCCCTCCTCGCCAGGGAGAGACCTCCCAAATCCAAAACCCCCTAGGGAGCCAGGTCTCGTCCCGTAGTAGGAGGGATAGACATGTTACTCCTCCCACCTTGCAACAAGTGAATAGGTCGGGAGATACGCAGCCCGCCAGAGTCGAATCACCTTGGCCCTCACAGTTCAAAGTTCCGCTCGCAAAGAACATGTTCGGGGTTCTAGCCGTGGAATCTAGACAAGGCCCCTTGGTCCACAGCAGCTGCCGCCAGCAGTTTGAGCAGCTCCCTACAAGAACAGTGCCTGACAGCACTAATGCGGAGCCGGTGAAGAACCAACAGAAGCGACGTCGCAAGGCTTGCCGAGCTGTAGTCCAAAGTCAGCCCGAATAGTCCAAAGGCAAAGAAGAGGTGAGCTCGGGAACAGTGAAGACCACCTCACTCTTTTCTGTGCCATCTCCTCTATCCCCCGAGCTCTTGGTTGCCCCAATGCCCAAAGATTTTAAGATACCTCCCCTGAACAAGTACGACAGGTCGTTCGACCCGAACAACCATGTAGACTCATTTCAATCACAGATACACCTAGCTGGGGCTGATGAACCCTGCATGTGCGTTGCTTTCTCCACAACCTTTAAAGGAGTAGCTCGCACATGGTATAGAAACCTCACGCCCGGGATAATCAAGAGTTGGGCACAGTTCGTGCAGATATTCACTTCGCACTTCATCACTAGCAAGAGGTGCCCAAGGTCCCAGGAAAGCATCATCGACATAGCCCAGAGGGAGGGAGAATCAATCCGAAGCTACATCAAGAGGTTCAACAACGCATGTTTGCAAATCCTCGATCTAGACCCCACCGTGAGATTCACAGCTGCAAAAAGAGGCATCACCCACAAATAATTCAAGTGGCACGTGGTTGCCAACAAGCCTAAAGATGTTACTGAGTTCCTTAAGTTCGTCGACCAGTTCATCAGAACAGAAGAATAGATGAACCAAAAAAGTGAGAAACCACCAGAAAAGAGGAAAAGAGAAGGTGAGACCTCAACCAACGGGGATAATAAGCGGAAGAAGGATGAACCAGCTAGAGGAGGAAGTAAACCGGACCAGCCTTTCCAAGCTCCTCCAGTTGAAAGGACAAACTACACGCCCTTGAACGTGAAGCGAGGAGAGATCCTTATGGCGATCAAGGATGCTTCCTATGTGAAGTGGCCACCTCGGATGAGAGGGGATCCGAATACCAGAAACAAGAATGTATACTACCACTTTCACAAAGACCACAGTCATAGCACCGAGAATTGTAAGAATCTTCACGATGAGATCAAAGAACTCATCCACCGCGGATATCTCAAAAACTTCATATTAAAAGAAAATAAAAACCAAGCAGATTGGTAGGGGGAGCAAGGTAGAGACGCTCCCGAATCCAGCAAAAGGCAGAATGAGCAGCCGTAGAGACAGCTGCTTGAAGAGAGGCCGGTTTGAGGAATAATTCACATGATCACTAGTAGATCAATTGTCGCGGGTTGCACATCAGCCATGGCGAAGACATCAGCTCATGAGATAGAAAGAGAAGAGCAGAATCCTTCAAAGCGGTCGAGGTTAAAAGAGCCCATATTCTTCACCGAAGATGACGCGTGCGGAGTCCAGTACCCCCACGATGACGCGCTCGTCATAAAAATAAGGATCAATGATTTCAAAGTGAAGCGCGTCCTAGTCGACTCAGGCAGCTCGACAGATATATTGTTCAAGGACGCATTTGACAAGCTGCAACTCCAGGAAAGCGACATCAAGCCTGCGAACACTCCTTTAGTACGCTTCAGCGGAGAGGAAGTCAGGCCCCTGGGACGAGTTACAGTACCTGTAGAGGTTGGTACGTGGCCTAGTATTGCGAGGTTCGACCACACTTTCCTAGTAGTCCCTTACAACACCATAATAGGTTGGGCTATCACCCACACCCTTTGCATAGTGGTGTCCACCTATCATTTGGCTATGAAGTTCCCTACGGACTTCAGAGTTGGGGTAGCGCGAGGCGACCGGCTTGAATCTCGCAAATGCTATGTCCACCTATCATTTGTCTATGAAGTTCCCTACGGAATACACTGAGGAGTGAGCTTCACCGATAGAAGAGACGGTCCTTATACCCATTTCAATAGAAGATCCATCCAGGACCCTCCAAATCAGTGCATCGATTGAGGAACCTTTGTGTTCTCAGCTGGTAAATTTCTTACTTGAAAATTTAAATGTGTTTGCATGGTCCGCGGTAGAGATGCCTAGCATAGATCCTAAAATAATAACTCACAAGTTGAACACTGATCTTGTAGTTAGGCCCGTTAGACAGAAGAAACGCAACCTAGCCCCAGAGCATTGGAGAGCAGTCAACGAGGAAGTCGGGAAGCTTCTCGCAACCGATTTCATCAGGGAAGTCCATTATCCGAGCTGGGTGACTATACTGACCTGAATCGAGCTTGCCCGAAGGACTGCTTCTCACTTCCTAAGATCAACCATCTGATGGATGCAACCTCAGGGCACGAGTTGCTGAGCTTCCTGGATGCATACTCGGGTTACAACCAGATTAGGATGGACCATGCCAATGAAGAAAAATGACCTTCATAACCAAGCTAGGCCTATACTGTTACAAGGTCATGCCCTTTGGACTGAAAAAATGCCGAGACAACATTCCAAAGACTTGTAAACTGACTCTTTGAGCCGTTCATCGGCAAAAAAGTATAGTGTTATGTAGACGACAAGGTCGTCAAAACTCAATTTTCAAATGATTTAATAAAAGATTTACATTGTGTTTTTGAAATTTTGCACAAAATTAACATGAAATTAAACCTTAACAAATGCATCTTAGGTGTCACCTCGGGTAAACTCCTGGGTTACATCGTTAACCGACGCAACATCGAATCCAATCCCGACAAAATCAAGGCCATCCTAGATATGAGACCGCCCCGTAAATTGAAGGAGGTTCAAAGGTTGAATGGCCGCATAACGGCTCTAAGCCGCTTCATGTCTAAGTCAGCAGATCGCTGCCTATCTTTCTTCAAGGCAATTAAAAAGAGCAAAGACTTTGAATGGATCAAAGAGTGCCAACTCACCTTCGACGAGCTCAAAAAATACCTGACTAGTATCCCGGTTCTAACCCGACCCGAGGAGGGAGATATTTTAAAGTTGTACCTCTCTATGAGTGACGAGTTAGTCAGCTCAATACTAATAAAACAAGTAGATCGGTTTCAACGACACATCTACTATGTTAGTAAAGTTTTGCAGGATGCAGAGACGAGATATCCAGAGATCAAAAAGTTGGCGTACGCACTAGTCACTATAGCTCGGAAGCTTCGACCATACTTCCAAGCCCATATTGTCATCGTCCTCACCAACAAACCCCTAAGGCAGGTCTTACTCAAGCCCGAGGTCTCCAGTAGATTGACGAAGTGGGCCATTGAACTCAGTGAATATGACATCCAGTATGAGCCTCAAATAGCAATCAAAGCCCAAGCCTTAGCCAACTTTGTCGTGAATGTACCTGTAGTGCTACACTCCCTGAATCGGTTGAGCCTGAGCATAGAGGGGAAGCTTCAACCAGTGCGGCACCTCCCTCGGTCAGAGCAACGCCGACCTGGGATGAGGAGCCCTATATCCTCCATGTGGATGGCTCATCAAATCAGCAAGGTAGCGGAGCAGGTATAATTCTGTATGGGCCAAGCGGGGTGAAGCTGGAGTATGCGCTTCGGTTTGAGTTCATTGCGTCCAATAATGAGGCAAAGTACTAGGCATTGATAGACGAGCTTGCCCTAGCGAACGAAGTAAGAGCCAAGCATATCGTTATCTGCAGTGACTCCCAGCTCGTGGTCAACCAGGTCACTAATGAATATGAAGCTCGCGAGCCAACCATGGTCGCCTACTTAGCCAAAGTCAGAGAGGCTCTGCACGGTTTCCAGTCGCACTTCATCAGGTAGATCTCGAGATCCGAGAATGCTGAGGCCAATGCCTTGTCCTGGTTAGCCAGCACAAGCGACAACACCATGAGGACCGTGTACATAGAGAACCTGCCTCGACCTAGCATTCTCGGGGGGCAGAAGAGGTCGTTCCTGTTGCACAAGTAGAGCCGAACTGGATCGATCTACTCGCGAGCTACCTACTTCACGGGACTCTCTCTGCAAATCGTAACACAGCTAGAAGGGTAGAGAGACAGGTAGCCAAGTACATCATAATAGACGGATAGCTGTACCAAAGATCCTACATGCTCCCCTACTTGCATTGCTTGCGACCCTCAGAAGTTGAGCTCGTCCTCCGCGACACTCATGAAGGTCTATGTAGCGGACACTTGGGGGGCAGGGCTCTCGCCCAGAAAGCGCAATGACAGGGTTACTACTGGCCAACGATGATGGCAAATGCGCTTGAATTCGTCAAAAGATGCGACAAGTGTCAAAGGCACGCCAACGTCCACCACCAGCCTGCTGCTGACCCGAAGTATCTCACTAGCCCATGGCCCTTCGCATAGTGGGGAATCGACATCCTTGGACCATTCCTGCCAGCGACAGGACAGAGGAGATTCTTAGTGGTAGTAGTGGACTACTTCACAAAGTGGATGGAGGCCGAACCTCTTTCGACAATCACATCACAAAGCATGCAAAACTTCTTTTGGAGGAGCATAGTGTGCCGCTTCGGACTACCTCGAGTGCTTATCTCTGACAATGACAAACAATTCGAGGACATCAAGTTTCAGAACTAGTGCAACCAGATGGGAATACAACAGAATTTCACCTCGGTGGTGCATCCTCAAGCAAATGGTCAAGCGGAAGTCACGAATAGGGCCATCCTTCGTGGACTGAAAGCACGCCTAGCTCGAGCTAAAGGACTATGGGTAGACGAGCTGCCCAGTGTACTGTGGGCTTATTGAACCACTGTGAAGACCGCCACGGGTTAAATCCCCTTCAACCTCACCTACGGCACAAAGACAGTGATTCCAACCGAGATCGTGGTGCCTACGCTACGCCTGGAAGCATACGACGAAGAGGCAAACGATGACGAGCTACGCACCGACCTCGACCTAGTTGAAGAGGTATGGGACGCCACATACATCCGGACCGCGGCCTACCAGTAGAGAGTGGCTCGGTACTATAACGCTAGAGTCAAGAGGTGGAACTTTCACGTTGGAGACCTGGATCTTCGTAAAGTCATGGTACCTGAGCCCGGTGTTGGTAAGCTTGGACCGAATTGGGAAGAACCTTACTGAGTAAAGCGGGTGCTCAGGGAAGGTACATATGAGATCGAAACCTTAGACAAAAAATAGGTCCCTCGGGCATGGAACGTCAGCAGTCTAAGGCGGTACTATCTGTGATCATCTAACTGGAAAGCGGACGGTAAGTCACTCCTAGAAGTCTAAGGACTAAAAGTGTCGAGCTGGTAGAAGACCTTAGCATTGTATAAGCCCCAGTCACCTCTTCGGCATGGGCAGAATCAAGAGGGGTGGTCAATAAGTCGCCCCAAAGGCCTAAGGGCTAAAGTAGCGAATTGACGGACTCATCACTATATAAGTTCCAAACGCCTCCTCGGCATGGGCACCCAAGACCCAGTCGCCTCTTCGGCATGGGCATATAAGTCCTAGTTTCCCCTTCGGCATAGGAAAAATACCTCTAAATGCCTAAGGCATAAACAACTTGGGTATAAGCCCAACGATGCCTAGCCCACTTTGGCATATAACATTAGGTTGGTTTCGTTAGGGACAACTGATATCTAAATGTGTAGCATGTACGCGGACAGGTCGGGTATATACCCTGTAACGCCGCTCACTTCGGTGTACATTACGTGAAGTTACTCCTACTAGTAGTCTGGGCAAACAATTCGGGGTAATCTCCACTTAGAAAATTTATATGCAAAGATGAGTAAAAAAAGTCCATGTTCCATTAATGAAGTGATTGTAAGTACAAGAGATTTCATTGCGACCCGTGCTCAATGACTTCGGGGTGTACATCCATAGTTAAAAAAGAAACAGAAAAAAAATTAAGCGGGAGGACTGTCAGCCACATCCGAGGGGTCCACTACTTCAACCTCGTCATCGCTCTCCTCCTCTAATGAGTCAGGTTCCTCGTTTGCTACCCTGGCCACTCCTGGAGCTAAGCCTGACATTGTGATGGTACCGAGGTCGAGATCAGGGAACTTCTGCCGGACTAGATATCTGCACAGTTTGAACCCGGAGTGGTAGGAGCTTGAACCGTATTCGACCTGAAGAGCACGGAATTCCGAGGACTCCTTGAAGCGTTCAATGGCCTGATTCCTCTCTTCTGACCATGCCTCCTCGATGGCGGTCTCGAAGATCTGAGTACGCTCTTGAACCATTGCTACGAGATTTTTGACTTCTCGTTGAAGACGCGCCTTCTCCTCTGTCATTTTTGCGATCAGCTCCTCTTCCTTCGCGCCATCGCAAAAATCTGCTCCTTGTGCTTGGCATTCTCCTCGGTCAACGAGGAGATCTGCCCCTCCTGGTCCAAAATCAGTTGTTTCTGGCACTCAACTCCCTTTGTTGCCCGAAGTACCTCACCTTGGGCTAAGTCCAGCTTGCGATGGAGCTTTCGTTCCTCCACCTAGGCATCCTGAGCCTGCTTTGAGTGAATCGCGGACTGACAAGCCAATGCATGAAGGGCGGAGTTGACCTATCAAAAGAAAATTGAGGTAAGTAAAAAAAAATGAAAGAAAGAAAGAACAAAGAAAGAGAGAGTGAAGCTGAAGGCATAATGCTTACCACCATGCAATGGCTGGAAGATAATCCCAAGAGCCAATTCGGAGGCATGTCAGCCCATCGTGCAACCTCGTTCAGAAAGATGGCGTCTCGGCTCTTGCGTACTACGAACACATGGTCCGTAATGATCTCTTCCTCGTTAGCAGGGGCGCGCTCTGGCTCGGCAACATGCCCCTCTGAAGCTTACGTGCCCTCCAGTTCCTGGGGATGAGCTCCCTCTTCGCGGTCCTCCTCTGCAACTACTTTGGGGTCTGCAGGTCGGGCCTCCTCCTTGGGGGGCTCAGTAGAGATCGGCTCCAAGGCCAAGGCCTCGACTGCTCCGAACGTCGAAGGCTCAACTTCCCAATGAAGTCTCTTCGCAGCCTTTCATTTCTTCCCCTTCCGGGAATTCATTAGAAGGCTCTTTGCATCAACCTCTGGCATTGTAATTGCAAAAAAAACAAACTGTTAGTCAAAAAACTTAAGGAGTGTTTTAAGCAAGTATTCGAAAGAAAACCTACCAGGAGGGCTCAAACCAGCTCGCACCAACACATCCTCGGCCAAGAAGTTTTTCATCTCAAGCTCGAGGTCTCTCCATGAATTGATCACCGCCCTGGTCTCCCCGTTCAAGCACACCCCGGGGTCCTGAGTAGCCACCCTCCAGTGGGACAGGAAAGACCACCCTTCCGGGTTGCGACCGATGAAGTATCATCTTTTCCAGGCTGGAACCTTGTTCGGGCAGTCGTGCAATATTTTGAATCCGGGCTTGGGAGAGATATAATAAATTTGTCTGACATCCCCACGCAGACAGGCTGAGTTACGCTTGATTGCGCAGATCGAGCTGAAGACATCCAGGGTTAGAGGTCGGCCGTAGGAGTGGAACAAAGAAATAGTACCAACAATATTCCGAATAAAGTTTGGATGAAGCTGGTCAATGGTAATGTTGTAGAACTTAATTACCTCTATCAGGAAAGGGTGGAGTGGAAAGCGCAGCCCTGCCGCGAGCTACTCCTCAAAAACGGCGAGCTCATTGTGATCATGAGCCCAAGGGTACTGACCTAGTGGTAGGCTAAAGACTAAACTATCGGGGAGACGATAGTGGGACACTAAGTACATTAGTCTATCGGAAGATAGTTTAGAAGGCCCGAAGTCATCAAGGTTCCAACCTCGAGAAGAAGTCGGGACCCCTGACCTGGACGATGGACCCTCTTCTTGGGATTCGGTCTCCCTGAGCCGAGATGGCTCAACCTCAGGGTCAGAGGTTCCCTCTAAAGACCGAAGAAGGGAGGCACTTTGCTGTGGGATGACTTCCCCAGCAGGAACAACGACACCCTCCACCTCTCTAACGCCATCTATCAGCCTATCTATGCTAGAACTCGACATAATCGGAAAATAGGAAAAAGCTAAGGAAGGGAGACTCACCGAAAACGTAGAAGGAAGTGGGAAACGGAAAGAAAACTGGGCTGGAAGACTCCGATGCGACCTCAGGAGAGCTTAATTGCAGAATTTGTGGTGGAAAAAATGAGACACAGACCCTCCTATTTATAGCCGCTATGTCCAAGAACTAATGACCGAGATCGAAGCAATCCAATGTCTCTTAAGAAAACCGGCTACGCGACCCCCGAGGGTAAATTCAGTTTAGCGCGTTTTTTGATGTCCATGGAGTTTATAATTCGTGTAACGTCCGCGCGTAAGCCAGACACGACCTGTGTTTTTCTGGTTGAGCTGGGTGGCCGAACAAGTCCGACTCCTGAGTCATCTGACTAGCTGCCCGGTCCTCGGACCAAACCCACTTGGCTCGTCATGAACTTCCCTCACCGGGTCAGGACCCCTGGCCCGGGGAGTGGGGGGGAATTGATGTAGGGTGATTTGGCCCGACCTAGTAATAGGACACGTGGACACAACCTAAATAACAGGATGACAGCTCATCCCGATGTACCCAAGTCTACGACGGACAAAGCTCGGATAACCGAACCACCTCAGGGTAGGCCCACCTCGGAAGCAAATCCACTTCGAGACAAGTTCATTTCAGGGCACGATTGCATCAAGATCACCTCGGTTACTAGGCATCTCGGCATTCGTAACGGGTCAGACTCAAGGGGAATTAGTTCGAGTAATATTGATCGACCTCCACATGATAACCCTGAAGGTCTCGCCACCAGATTCCATGTTTTACGGGATCACGCCTCGTAACAGCTAGCCTTATCTCCTCTGACCGATTTGGACGACAGCGATATACCTTATCAGCTAGCGACGTTATCTCCTGTTAATTCGGTAATGGGCCTCATCACGGCAAGAATTCCGAAACCGTTCCAGAAAACCCGCGAGGACTCTAGTATATAAAGACCCCACCCCTTGGGGGGCAAAGGTATGCGCAATCACTACTTAATAGATTTCTAGCTTTCTAAATTACCTTCAGCTCGCACATTACTGACTTAACCATCGAAGAAACCTCACTGGATAAGCATCCCTGGATTCTCTGATTCTCTCTTTGCATATGTGCCAACTCCGTCGTCTACTGGAAGCCAAATCATCTCCAATTAGAAACAGACAGATTGCGTCGCATCATGCTGTTTAAAAACTATGTTTTAGAGAACCCATAATGGCCCGAAGCCTGAAAGGTGAGATGGGCCACACGATGAAATATTAATGGGCCCCATGCCCATTTATGAGCCTCTGCCTCGACAATCTCAGGACTCGGAAGATCATAAATCTTGGTTGGTTAGACGTCACAGTGGCGTATAAAAGGAACTCCGCTGACTCGTATGAAAACGCGTCAGTACTAATGATATACGTACAATGGGCGTAACTTAGCCAAACAACTGTTTCAGTTGCTATTCGATGCAAGGAGTTTAATGCGCCTGTCAGTGAAGTGGGCCACTTTCTTTTATCCAAGGGGGTCGTGGGCCTCATGCCCAACAACCGTCAATGTCAGTCCATAATGCATACATCTTCAACATAATCCTTCCCACTAAAATAAACACAATCCATTAGATATGGGCCCATTTATCGTCACCGTCCATTGAGGTGGTGATGAAGACTTAGAAAGATACGTTGCATTGTAAAATTTCAATAGATAGAATTTTAGAAGAGGTTAAACTCTTATTTTAAAAAATGTGATAATTCCTCTTCTAAAAATTTGTACATGTTAAAAGGTGATCATTTCAAATATTATGATAGTAACTGAATTCTATTCAAATACAACAATCTCAAAAATAACGATTAAACAGTTAATTTAATTAAAAATATTGAAAATTGGAAAAAAATAAAAATAAATAAAATTCATTAAAATTATTAAAGAATTAATACAAATGGTGTGAGTTGCATTCTTTTAGATGAAATAGTTTATTAATTGTAAATTATCTTTAACTTTTTTTGTAAGCGTAACCTAATTTAGCTTTTAAAAATAAATTTATCAAATAAATTGTAAATACCAGTTAAAGTTGGTTACTGTTTATAAATAAGACCTCGCTTAATCTCTTAAATCATATTAAGAACAACATAAAATAATAGTGATTTTCAAATAAAGTAGGAGAATAGATTGTCAATTACAAAAATATAAGACCATGTTAATTTTTCTAAATTAACTTTTTATAATTAAATAGTAAATTCAAATTAAATGATACTATAGTTGCCCCTTAATACGGGATTATTCTCTAGATAAAACATGATAAATCTTTTAAATCAAATAAAAAACTTAACCTAAATATCTAATATAAATAATTTAAAATTGAAATAATTCAGATTAATGGTTGCGTACTTAATACGGGGTCATTCCAAGTTGTGTTGGTGCAAATTTAGTGGGCCGAGACCGACGGCCCACCACCACCACCTTGTTAGCTTGATGTCTCCATTTATTATGTGGGAGATGTGAACGGGGTTTTAATTTTGAGGCAAGTTTACTCGTGAAGAAAGAAATAGTCCTTTGCCCTATAAAGTCAGTGGTTTGTGACGCCCATAACTTGTCACTACTATGATTCGGGCACGAGGGCCCACCATCACATGATTCCTATCCACTAGATCACGTGGGCCAAAATTCAGCACAGGGTTGATGATTATATCCCTCAATTCTAGTGCATTTGATTGGAAGATGGAGAAATGCTTTACTTCAAGTTCAAGAATAGCTTTAGAGAGTATCCATATGTATTATCATGTTGGTTAAAATTCATCTCCTTGATCTGATATTTGGCCTGGATGAACAAGTTTGGTTTGGGCACATGTAATGGTGGGTCCTAATTTTTTAAAATGGGACAGGTGGCAAATAATAAGAGCCCAAACCCCTCCCTCCATTCTAATGTGGTTGGAGTCCAGATGTGTTACTCTACACATCATGAATATCTACAACTGTAGTGTATTGTTGGTAGCATATGGGTAGTAGATCCCAATTCTCGATAAGGTGGTTGTTTTCTTGCAATCATTTCATTATTACTATTAAGAGCTTGTTTGGAAGGGCTTCAGTATTGAATGAACTGCATTTATTGAACCACTTTTGAGAAATTATCCAGAATGAATCAATTTGGAGAAATTATTCAGAATAATTTAACTAGAAAGTCAATTTCTCAATTCATGTAAGTATCTTTTTGGCTTTTCAGGTTTTTCACCAAACTTGGCTTAAGGGCTTTTCGCGTGAGGCCTACCTTGCAAAGTTGCAATACCAGAAACCGTTGCGTGAAAGCCCTTTCAAATGCACTGAGAAACCAGAGTCTATATGGATTCTACTTGAATGAATCCAGGTTTGTCTTCACAGCACATCGCTCCCATAAATGACAAAATATATGTACCGGAGATATTCTCAATGCATAGTTGTATGTACTGTGAGGAGCAAATCAAATCTCTATTTGAATGTTTTTTCAAAAATGTTTAAATTGGATTAAAGTTTTTAAAACTCCGATCATTTAAATCGAATGGACAGCCTATTCTAACAAAAAAAAAAAAACAACAGTCAAACTGTTGAAAGGTTTGACCATCCGGGTCAGATATTTGCTGACCAAATCGACGTAGAATAAAACAGAACTGATCACCTAATCAGTTTCCCATTTTTCGATCCGGTCTGGTTTTGAAAACCATGCATGGGATACCCCGCCTAAATAACCCAAGCCTGGCATCGTGAACCACAATTTGGTTCCTAGGATTGTCAACAGGTTTTTTGGGTTTTGGGTTCGGATTCAGCATGGTTTGGCTTAGCCAGAACTTGACCTGAAGTTATCCAAATACGCCTTTGCCCCAACTAAACAAAATGGCGATATCAAATTCAATCCAATCCGTCTAACAAACATTAACCAAAACCCAACTAAGGCTGACTCAACCCTTAATTAGGCTGTGTTTGGTAAGAAAAAAATAGAAAAACCTGTACAAACCTTTTCTTTCCTTTTCCTACATTTTTTCAAACCAACACAGCCATAATGCCTCCTAAGGCTGCAAAGTGCAGACAAAAATTGTTAGGATGCAAATAGATTAATTGAAATTTGTTTTATTTATATTCGAATTTTGAAGTTATCCTTTGTATTTATATTCGAATTCCAATGGAATTCATATTGCAAGAAAATAAATAAATTACACTGAAATCTATCAAAATGTTATATAATAATAAAAAAAAAGGCAATTCAGTGCATGAAACTCCCACCAATGTAGAGTCAGGGGAGGGACAGATGTACGCAGCCTTACACCTATACATACAGATACATTGTGCCAAATGGAACAATCCAACCGCTGCGCCAAACCCCACCTTCATATATAAATAATAAATGAATAAAAAATAACTTCAATATTGTATTTCATTAACCATATGAATTGAAATTACTTAAGATGAGATTGGATTGGATCCATATATATAAACTGATCGAATTCAGATCATTGAATCCGAATTCGGACAATCAGACAGCTTTCCCAGCTCTAAATACTCCCTATCTAATATACCCGAATCCATTATGTTACCAAAATCAGCAAAAACCAAATAGCAGAGCCATGCCAAATAAGGGTGGGCCGTGGACAAGTTGACTCCCCAAAGTCCGTCGATCCAAACAGAGATTTACTTCGACTCGATGGGTGATCGTTACTTGCAAGTTTGTAGCTTGAAACCATGGGCTCTACCACATGAACCCTAGACCTAAATAAGTCTAAATGGGGCCCGAATTCATTTAATAAGGCCCAAGTCCATGTGCTCACGAAAATCACCAATTCACCATCACACACAAGTCACAGGCGGGTGGGTCCCACTGATACTGATGAGGCAATCCCTGTAACATGCTGCACACCGAGTCCAAACATCTTACAACAAAAATGCCAACTCATCATTTTGGAATCAACGACAAGGACGACTCGAAGATCACAACCATTCAAAAAACAAATAACAAAACGGGATCTCACCGATCCACATCCCCCCGAAATGGGGCTCTCATCGGTAGTTTTCAGATATCAACGCCTTCTAATCATGCTCAGACAAGTCCATCGACAAAACTATTTCTCAATCTCTTACAATTTATGACTTGTCTAAGTGTTAGCTTTCAAGACATTAATCCCATTTGCTTTCACCTCCAATGTATATGAAATATCTGATAGAGCAAGACATTAACTCCATTTTTTTTTCGGGAAAAGTTGGTCAATGAAAAAGTTAATTCATTTTTTTATAAAAATTATAAAGTCCTTAAAAATACATTTCTTTTGTAAACTTTTTAGTCACTTTCTTAAAGGTGTTACTCATAAGTGGTTTATTCACTTTCGTATGGAAGAAGAAGTTACTTAAAAAGGGAAAATTTCTGAAGATTACCTTGAACCTTTGGGGTTGTGTTTAGTCGATCCCCGAACTTTCAAACATGTCTTTGTAGTATTCTAAACTTTCAATTTGTGTCTAGCAGGTCCCTGCCATTAGTTGACCGTCAATCAATACTATCATGTGACATCAAGTGTGTATACTTTTATTTTTAAATGGAAAAATTATCCTTTCTGATATTTTTGTGACCATTTTGCCCATTTCATCTTAGTGTTAAAAGAATGGAAGGGAAGAAGGAAAGGGGAAACCAGACATCGATCAAGCTCTCTGTTAACGATCTCCCATCTTTAATATCTTTGTCAATGAGCTTTCATCTTCAAGCTCTCCGTCCAACCAGCCATTATTGAAGCTCTCCGTTTAGGCTCCATCGTCTATCGTGAGCCACAATTGAAGCTCCATAGTCCACCATGATCCCCTGTTCAGACTCCCCCGTCCACCATTGTGATATGTAGCCTTTGAATGAAGAGCTCCAGTCAATGAAAATGCCAAAATTGGCGTATATTTCTTTGTTGAATCTCTAATAGCGTTGCAGAGTTAATCTCCCCCGGCTGGTGATTTTATTTGAGTGAGGTTAATTTCTTGCTCCAATTGGCTTTGTTCAAGTGAATATCTGCTATGGAGGTGGATTGAGTGAAAAAGCCCTAATTTTATTTAGGGCTTCCTGTCTTGGACATTAGTTTTGAGGCTCGAGATTCCGATGAATAGCTGAATATGGAGATCCAAATCGGTATTGATTTGGATGAGAAGAGAATTCAATGAAGACCTCGAACATGTCTTCAGATCCAAGCTCTAATGGCATTGTAAAGAAGTCCCAAGTGGCTAAAAACAAAGGGTCTTGTCACTCAAGAAAGAGAAGTCACTTAAGAATTTTTGCAGGTGGTTTCCTAGATTGAATCTAAGTGTATAAATAGAATAAGATAATGCTGACACAATCATCAACATGATTCTTGATGGTGTGCTATCTGGTAGCTCTTTGTTGGAGGACAACTTGGATGTCAAACTATGTAGGTTGCTTGGTCGAGCTTCAAAGAAAGAGAGAAGATTAGAGTAATCATGCTACTTTTACTTAGTGTGGGCACTCCAATGCTTAAGTAAGCGAGTTGGAGTTTTTGAGAGCTAGAAAGCAAGAGAGAGAGAGCTAGAGAGTTTGAATGCTAAATAGCATGTATCTCATGAGGTTGGAGGTGAGGCCCTTATATAGGCAAGTTGCCATGAGCCTTAACATGTTTGAGATCTCCAACCCATTTGGTTTAGAGGTGGTTCCATGCCTGGTGGTGGATTTCGTGTAAATAACTAATGTCTATCCAATCTCATTTGAAATGGATGGGGTGATAACTATCTCTTCCAATGTGGCATCATGATCCTAGGGAATTCGAAGGTGATTGACCACTTAAGGGGGAGGTCGCTTGGCATGTCAGATAGGTCATTAACCAGGGCTAGAGCAGTCTGGTGGTAGTAGGTCACCGCTTACATCAACCTCTAGTCCTACCTAGTTATTCGTACTTTAGCCTATTGAGGTGGTGCCAAAGTTACTGATGCGGTTGCGAAGTTTCCGAAGTAGTCTATTTACATGGTGTCGAGGTGTCACCCAATTGTCCTATAATACCACATGTCATGATGTCATTAGATGACTAAATTACCCCTCATCAATTATCATTTTCTGCAATAGGCTTCAACTCCACAATTTCTATCATCCAAAGTTCATCAAAAGTCAAAAGATACAAAGGACCCAACATAGAGAGGGGAAGCACTACTTATCCATTCATTAACAAAAAAAAAATTAAATTAAAAGAGTAAATTGAATCAGTGTAGTTTATAATGGATTCTAGGAACATTGATTGGAGATCAGATTTTTGCTAAGTTTGAATGATTATGTTCTCATCACAGGTCACAAACCATTGAAATTGGAGTCAATCACCATGTGGAGGACACCCATAGCCCCCTCCACTCTCCGCCCATGTATTGGTCTCTGTCCTCTCTTTGGTAGATTGTCCAAACCAACCCAGATTTTTCGACGACGAGGCTCCCTAAAGGATTTGGCCGATTGGTGAACAATACCTTGAGTAGCGGATTCAATTGAGTTATTGGAAAAAATTCGAACAAGAATCATTGGCCAAAGCAAATCAAGACCCTTCCTCGGCTTTTTAAAAACAATCACTAGTTGCAAATTTGCAATGCTTTGCAGGTTGCCCTAGCCACAGTGGTGTTGGGCTTAGGCTAGCATTGTTGAGGAAAAGGGAGGAAGATGCGGCTTTCAATTGGAATGGATTCTAGGAGGAAACTTTCGAACACTAGTGGCGACCATTGCAACCTCATAACAAAGCCAACATTTTGAGTGAACAGTGTGTCCCTCTGATGCATAAACCCTTTTTTAGATGAGGGCAGTACTATCTTTTTTCTAAAAATCTCTCTCTTTCTCGAAATATGAAGGGAAATTTGGTCATTCCACATGGTCGTTAATGATCAACTAATGGTAGGGACCTGCTAAACACAAAATGAAAGTTTAGGGTACTATAGAGACATGTTTGATAATTCAAGGACTAACTTGACACAACCCCCAAAGTTTAGGTTACTATTCAGGGATTTTCCCTAAACCATTGCATGACTAAAATGTTCCCTACCAACACACAAAAACTAAGGGTAAAAGTGGTAACAAAGGAAAACCAAACAACTTACCTAGAAAAGTGGTTGGTGTAAAAAGAACATGATTTATCTTGGGGTGCAACTTGGGCGAATCCAACCAACTTGAGCATTTGCATTGGTTGGGCCTTAGTTTTGGGGCTATAGGGTGGGCCAGGGGCTAACAAGTTAGGCTTGATCTAAACTTGGGTTGGACTTGGATTGATGCCTTAGATAGCCTAAGCCTAGCCTGACCCATTCTAGGCTCAACCCAACAAAAAGTGCATATATATGCAATAGGGAAAAATTCCTGATTAGTACCTTATACTTTGGGCCAAATGCTACTTTGCTCCCTCGAACTTCAAACTATGCCAATCCAGTACCTATTGTTAACTAACCGTTTAATCAATCATTAAGTGGCATTTGAAAAGACACAAATGCCCTTTAAGTGTCATCTATTTTTTTTTATCAAACATCCAAACATTGACAAAAGATGAACAATCCAAAATCCTTCCCAGTTCTATTCAAGAAAGTTGGGGTCACCAGAATGCCCATTGACATGTGATCCCAACTTTCTTGAATAGAAGAGTCAAGGATTTGAGATTGTTCATATTTTATCAATGCTTGTATGGTTGATAAAGAAAATTAGATGACACTTGAGGGGCATATGTGTCTTTTCAAATGCCACTTAACGATTGGTTAACAGTAAGTATTGGATTGGCACATTTGAAAGTTCGGGTACTGAATTGTCGTGTTTTAAAGTTTGGGGACCAAAGTGATACTATGCCAAAGTACAAGGTACTAATCGGGAATTTTCCCATAAAAATATTTATTTTTAATTATATTTACATGTGCATATGTATAAAGTATATATATGTACATTTATAAATGGAATTTGTATATATTTTTAATTAATTCTACTCTTAAATTAGGTCATAAAGTTCAATAAAAGATGATTATATAAAAATATATACATTAATTATTTCAAACCTAACCAATCTACCTAACTCCTTTGAAAGGAGTGGGTGGTTTTTAACTCCTTTGGGGAAGAGGTCGGGACCAAAATCCTTAACATCACTCTTCTTGAAAGGGCTGAAACTTGTGATGACTCTCTAGTCATGGCAACCTCACTTTTGCTAATGCATACTCCTTTTTTAAATTGTAGGAGGGCTAATCATTCGAATCCCATGTAGCTTTTAATGAAGTTACTTGGAAGGATTTTTGGAGAATGAAAAATGTCCCCCCTCGTATTCATCTGTTCATTTGGAGATGTATTCATAAAATGATTCTAGTAAAGGCTCTCTTTGCCAAAAGATCAAGGATGATTAACAGTATTTGTCTGATGTGCAAGATTAAGGAGGAATCCCTTACCCACCTCTTCTTCCAATGTAATTGGGCGAGGGCTATCTGGTTTTCATTGTCTCTAGGGTTTTGGGTTAGTGACGATAATTTCTCGGTGACTCAATGCTTAGGGGAATGGAATAAGGTTGATGATATTTTCTTATGTGGTTTTTGTTTTGGCTAGAAGTGCTATCTTTCTTTGGCATATGTGGAAGGCAAGATGCAAGGTATCAATTGAAAGTCTCTGTTATGAGATCCCTAAGGTGGTTGATAGTGCGGAAGCTTAAATTTCTGAGATCAGTTATAGTGTTGGATTTTAATCTCATTAGAGATTAGATCCAATGAAGTTTGATTGATTAATTACATAAAAAAAAACACATGTAGACATGTCTTGGAAAATAATTTTTTCTCTTACTAAAATCTAGTTTTCAACTTGTCCCACATTGGAAAATTACAAAACTTGTTTTGAGTTTTTAAATAGAAGTTTATTTACACTCTTTAGAAATAAACAGAAGAGTATGGAGACTTGCTACTGCGCAATGCGCGCACATGTGCAGTGCAATGAGGCACTTTAGAGGCGCACTTTGCTCACGAATGGTGGCTTTGACTTTTGGTGCGAGGCTGCTATTGATGTTTCAATGGTCACAATTTGATTAGGTGTGATCAAGAGGCACTATTCAAAATTAACGATCATTAATTGTTAACTACCTTTTTAACATTTACAATGTTTGAAATTGTGACTGTTCAATGAGCCTTTTCTGAACTAGCACCTTCCTCTATTCCATGATTCTTCAAGAATTATTTAAGGAGCATGAATCAAGCAAATGCACACACAAGCTTTTCAAAAATCGCTCTTGTCTTTCTCTGTTTGATCTGCTACTATCTCACAAAAGGTTTCTTCAAAGAATCTTCAACTTTGCTGGTTGTAGACTTTTGCCCAAGGCTCTGTTGTATCTTGGGAACAAATTTTCCTGTAACCCAACAACAAACTCAATAAATCTGAGTGGGGGAAAATAACGTTCTAAAGATAGTGTCTTTAGACATGCCTCAGAGCTTCTCCTCCAAGTTTTCATGAGCCCATATTTCCAACATATAGAATCCAAATGCTTGGTGTGAGTCAGTCCCCCTCTGTTGGCATGAACCATGCAAGTGCCCGTTGGACTAGACCCCCTCTAGAGGGTTTTTTTAAGCTAAACTTTGATGGTGCCTTGAATTTTCATACATCAGGTGTAGGATTTATAATTCGTGATTGTTTTGGGGGCTTCTGTTATGCTAGAGCTCTTCGACTCCCCTCGATGTCAACTTTGGAAGTGGAAACTTGGGGCCTTTTGGAAGGTTTAAAATTTTATTTAGATTTGGGTATCTATTTGGTGGTTTTTGAGGGTGACACCAGGGTTGTTATTCAGGCTCTATTGGAGAACTCTATCTCTACTTCATCTAAAATTCAACAATTGATTGCCAATTGTAAATCTCTTCTTCATTATTTCCACTACGATTCAACGAAATTTATTCGCTAGAGTGCTAACAAGGCTAGTCATATTCTTACTAAGTATGACTTAAAAATTCATAAGTTGCATACCTGATCGATATGCCCTGAGTTTCTTGATGATTGTATTGCATCGGATATTTTTCTAAGTTCTCCTTAATGAATTTTGCCTAAATGGGCTTAAAAAAATCTGCCCAACTCGACTAACCAAGCTTAACCCTAAAGCTAACCCAAATTATGTTGGGTTCTAAATTAATAAATTTAATCTTAACCTTTTGTGTTGTGCAAGACCCGATAATGAGGTTTGCACCTTTGACTCAGTTTGAAAGGAGTACAAATACAAATATGTGTGGTATAATTATATACAAAATAATATAAAATAAAAGGTTTTGCACTCTACATATTTGTTTTTGTACTCCTTCCAAATTGAGCCTTTAGCCAATGTTTGGTTTGAAGGAAAAGATAGGGAAAGGAAGGGAAAGACAGGAAAGGTTATATAGGTTTCCCTCTCTTTCCCTGCATTTTCCTTCAAATGAAACATAGCTTTAGGTCCCGTTTGGCTTGGGGGAAAATTTTGGTGGGATGGGAAAAGATGGGATGGGATGGGAAAGTGTAAAAGTTTACCTTTCCATTGTTTGGTTTTATATATGGGAAAGTAATAGCAAAACACTGTTACAGGGGAGAACAGAGAAGAGGAAGATGGAGGGATAGACAGAGAATTCCATGACTGAAGCTCTAAAGATATCCTCCGGCACTGATAGTCCCCCCTCTGCTTGTGCTTAATTGGCCACTGTTCAGTGGTCCCCCCCTTCTTCGCACTTTCTCTGTGACAGAGGATGATTGGAGACGAATAGCCGCTATGGGGTGCTCTGTTTCACCAAGAGGAAGACAAATAGTAGTTCGTCAGCGGAAAGTGAAGATGTAATAGTGTTGCGAAGACGATGAACAATGCTATGGTCACCGTCGTTGTGGGGTGCTTCGGTCATTACCGCTGGTATTCTCCGGTCACTATCGTTGGTATTTCCTGTGTTCGTTGTCGGGAAGACGATGAACAGTGTTGCGAAAAACAAAACACGAAAGAAGAAAGAGAAGAAGAGAGGAGAGAGGGAGGAAGGGAGTGGCTGAGAGGGGGTGCCGCCACCGCTACTCTGCTTCTGGGTTTGAACGGGGAAGGGGAAGTAATAGTGGTTTCTCAATTTTTCCACCGAGGTCACACTGTTTTGGTGCAGCCCCAATTCCATCATTTTGAAATCTGTCATCCCACATTTTTTTCATCTAATCCTTCTATTTCCCTTTAAACAAACTAGAGAACATCCCATCCTACAAATTAAATAGAGTTTGTTGGATTTTAATCTCATAAGAGATTAAATCCAATGGGTTTGATTGGTCAATTACATGAGAAATTGCACCTACACACTTGATTGAAAAATTAGCTTTTCTCTTTCAAAACCCAGTTTTGAACTTGTCCCACATTGGAAAATTATAAGCTTTGCTTTCAATATTTTAGTAGGAGCTGATTTACACTCCTTAGAAATAGTAGAGGAGAGTATGGGGGTTTGATACTGCGCAATGTGCGTGCATGCGTGTGCGCGCGGCTTTGGTTTTGGTGCGATGCTGACCGTTGATCATTATTAATGAGATCAATAGTCACGATTCAATCGGGTGTGATCAAGAGACACAATTCAAAGTTAACAGTCATTAACAATGTTTGAATTTGTGACTGTTCAAGGTGCCTTCTCTGCACCAGTACCTACATTTTCTTCATATCTCTTCATAAACTACTTAAGGAGCATGAATCAGATTTCAAAAACACACATTTTCAAAATCCACTTTCTCTCTCTCTCTCTCTCTCTCTCTCTCTCTCTCTCTCTCTTTCACTGAGTGGGGGCAAATAACGTTGTAAAAACAGTGTCTTCAGATGCACCTCATAGCTTCTCCTCCAAAGTTATAGTGACCCCATTTTTCCAACAAGCCTTAGGATTGGGCATGGAATAACCCTAAACCCGACTCAACCCGTGAGAGTTGCACCACCCCTACATTTATGTATGTTTCCCAACGAGGCTGTAATATTAGACCAACCTTGTGAACATAAGGCCCACCATTAGGCTGACGTGGCATATTGTAATTCGATGCTAAATGATTGTAGCAATATTTAGTAGCTAGCAACAGTAGACCCGAATCTTCTTTGAGATCGGTCGAACTTGTGATAATATCTTTGACGTCGTTTGACCCAAACTGAGCACTGAACTATTTCCCCATCTCCCAGGGAGCGAATGAATTGATATTTTTGTACGAGTTCAGATCTGCGCCCCACTACGGGGTTCTCACAATCTCCCACAGCGCATCCCCGCCTTGTATTAAGAATATCTTCTGATGATCACATCATTGGGTCTGATATTATCATTCGGAGATGTTCCCAACACATGGCAGCGATGCGCTATTAGACATTGTGGGGCACCCCCCTGTGGGGTGCAGATGTGAATTCATTTTATACAGTAAACACATGGTAAGATGTGGGCAATCAGATGAAAAGGTTTTATGTTTTTTCCTTTCCTTTTTTTTCCTTCTTTTGATGGTTTTTTTTTTCTTGGTAAACATCTTTTGATGGTTCCGGGTTGTCCAGATCCGACTCTGAAAAATCTACCTTGTGATTGAGATTGTCTGGCTTGACAGTTGACACAAAGCCATCCGAAAAATCTATTTGGGTACTACCCACTCACTTTTGATTGAAGCCTTGCACGGTTAAGATCGAACAGAATAGCTTCTCTCTTCTTAAAACAAGCCTTTTTTGAAGGTCCATTTGGTTTGTGATCATAATAGGAATTGGAATTGAATTCTGAAATCGAAATCAGAATCACCCATTTTTCATTGCCATTTATTTGTAAAATGATACCAGTTCATTGTCACATAGTCATTTATTTTAAGATATTGTTTGATAAAATATTTATTAAATAAATGTTTATCTTGGTTTGTATGAAAGTCATCCATTAGAATAAGCTTTATTTTAATATTTCCCTAACATCAAAGCTATTTATTTACTGTTCAGCTTATATGACACTTAATGACATCTATGATTCCTAGATGTCAAATAACATCAAAAATCGTTTATCAACTATTTTCTCTTTTTTTTTCCAAGATAAATTTGATACAAAATGTTTATTAATTGAGCAGTCACAGTATCAAATAGACTCTTAATTATTTATCAATTGAAATGAGATTGTGCTGAAATGGCCATTTTGCCAGGAAGGAATGGGAATTGATATCTCATTTCACCCAACCTCTATCCCACAAACCAAACGGACCCTAACCCATTTTCAAACTTATTATTTTACCACATGGCCACTGTTTGCAATCTTTTTTTTTTTTTTATTGAAAAAAAAAAGCCCCTCTTAATCTTTCTTTTTATAGAAAAATCCCCACTTTAGTAAACAAACAGTACAAAGACGACTCGTGTAAGTAAAACTACAACGAAGACCCTTGACGTTTCATTCGTTTCCAACAATATTCCTGAATAATAAAAAAATTACAAAGAAAAGACAACTATAAAAACTATTCATTATAAACTGATTAATGTCTTTGAGTCTGTTTCTCACGTGCAGGGCAGACCCTCTTTGGTTTTGTCGTTTTCCAGATCACGGCATAATTTAAAAATCCATTACAAATTTACTATAGATTAAACATAATACAGAGAGAGGCAGCTTCAGACCGATACCGATACTTCCGAATCCGTATTTCGGCCGAAACACTTAGCAGGTTTGAAGAGGAGAGCCGCAGAGGCAATCGTTGTTGATGAACGACGAAGCTTCGAGATGGTTGAACGGAGAACCCACCGGAATCTGGCCACATAGGTGGTTGTAGCTGAGATCCAGGTGGCCGATGTAAGCCACGGAGATTATTGACTTCGGTATCAGACCTCTCAAGTTGTTGTACGACAGGTCGAGCGCCGTGAAGTACGTTTTCGAGCCGAAAACGTCCGGTATGTCTCCTTCAATCGAGTTTCGGCTCAAGTTCAGTATATTTAAACCGGAACCGCTCAACAGGCTAGTCGGAATCTGGCCGGATATTTTGTTGCCGTCTAGATTCAGGGTCGATAGGACCCGCATTTTGCCGAGAGATTCGGGAATGGTGCCGGAGATCTGGTTCATGGACAGATCTAAGTCGGCGAGTCGGTAAATTGTAGAGATCGAACTCGGGATGGGGCCGTAGAGCTTGTTACGGCTCAGAAGAGCTCTGCTGAGCATTTGAAGCTTGCCGAAGTCGCTAGGAATCTGACCGGTGATACGGTTGTTTCGGAGGTCGAGATGCATTAGTCCGGCGAGGTTCACTAGCGACGGTGGGATTGTACCCGTGATGAGATTATCGGCAACGTTCAAGACAGTGAGGTGCTGGAGCTTTCCGATATCAGAAGGAATCTTTCCGGTGAGCTTGTTGCCAATGAGATCGAGGATTCGGAGGTAAGGAATGGAAGTGATACACGCGGGAATCTCACCACTGATTCCTTTCCAGTCGGCGATAATGAGGGTGGTGAGGCGATCGAGATTGCATATGGCCGGAGAGATGGTTCCGGTCATGTAACCGGACCTCCCGGCTTGCTCGAAGATGGGGTCTTCTGACTCGCCTCGTAGGGTTAGATCAGCGACTCGGCCGTCGGTTGGGTCGCAGTGGACGCCGTACCAGTTGTTGCAGCAGTCATTGCCCGTCCATGAGTTGAAGATGCCCAAGTAAGGCTCTTTCAGTGCAGCTTTGAAGGCGAGAAGAGCTGCTCGGTCCGACGGCGAGCAGGAATTAACGGAAGAAGTAACGGCCAGAAGGAGGACTGAGATAAAGAGGACGACACCCATCTCTCTCTCTCGTACTCTTTCTCTTTGTGACGGTTGACGTTATCCACCACGTCGGAGGCTCTGGATTATGAGAGCCTGCTGCCTGCGTCCTTTTTATATGTCCTTCTTGACGATTATGCCCCTTATTAGTTCGTAATTTACGCGAGACACATTGGTAACCTTTGTGCCTTGTAGTATCTTCTCACTCACAGCAGGGCTAACGCGCGAAATTTTCAAGAATTGCTTGGAGTCGTTGTCAACTAGAATTGCACTTGTTGGGAATATTTGAGGGAAATAACCTTGACCGTTGATATGAAATCTTTGGTTTGATGGTGTTTGTGTTGTTTGGATAACACTTTTTGAATTTGGGCTGTGAGAAATAAAAATTAAGGCTCAGTTTGGAAAGTAAATATGTACAGTTTAAATACATACAAAATAATATAAAATATAAGATTTTACACTTTACATATTTACATTTGCACTCCTTTCAAATTCAGCCTAACTAAAATGTGTTTTAGTGTTTGGTCAGAATTGCTTTTCGAAAATATAACAATTTAAAGCCAAAAAAATATCTCATAAACCAGCTTTTGGCCCATATGGGACCCGTGCGGTTCTCATGTATTTTGTTACTGACGTGGAATCCACAGCCCGCTGAACATCCATTGCGTTCAATTAATCTTTGCTCTGATTTGAGCTCTTCAGATTTTTCACCATATGTAACTTATAGGCTGTCTATATGGGACCTACCTTGGAAAGCAAGAAGACGTTGCGTTTCAACCAACCAAAAAATGGCTTTTCACTAAAGCTTCTTTTAGTGGCTTTTTCAAAGCAATTCAATAAAAGCAACTCAATCTACAATTCTCCCAAATGGGCCCTAAATTAGGATAAAGCATAAATCCTTATGTTTACCCGAAGCAAGCGTCAAAATATCGATATGTCTGATATGCCGATGTAGACGTATCGGATGAATTGATATTATATTTTTAGTTTCTTTTTTTATTCTAAAACCAATTCAAGGGGGCCCGGTTTAGATCTCCTCCATCCCCTGAACTGATTAGACCCTTGATACACTCACTATAGGGACATATCGGAAGGATCCCAAAACAATATGTATCGGCCAATATAGGCCAATTCGTGTCAATACTTTGAACCTTGACCCAAAGACAACTTTAGTTTATGCCATATATAATGTTTTAGAAGGTGAGGTTAAGACAAACATCAATAGCTTACCAAGTTAGGAAGCCAAGCTTTTATTTTTATGGGGTCAATGAAATTCAATAGTTTCCCCTAAATTTTGCATTACAAATTAAACCCTCTTACCATGAAATTATGGATTTTAGTTGTATGAAATATCGGCATTTTAATTCCAAATATTGCAATTAAATTTAAATTCATTACACACACGTGAACAAACATTAAAAACTAATGTGGTTATATTATTTCTTCTATACATACCCTATTTAACTTAAAGTTATGTACATTTTGTTTCTTTTTCTAAATTTTATAAACTATTTACAAATTGGGTTGAAGTTTTTATAAGAATGCATTGAATTTTGAAACTAATTTTCATTTAAATTCTTTTCGATCTAAGAGTTGTTTAATTTAATTTCACTCACCAAACCAAAAGAAAAAAAAAATCTTCATGAAATTTCAACGACATTTAAACCATGGGCAAGATGGGAATTATACATGCACACTCAATTTTACAGCTAGGGGACTTGTTCTTCTATAACTAGCTAGAAATCAAGATGACTCATCCAAATTTGAGCAATTCTACTCAGTCGAATAAACCAATTTTATAGTTAGGATGAAATTTTTAATAATTTTTATTATTTCTTTAGAAATGAATTATTTTGACAACATATCAAGGTTCAAAATATCGATACAGCCCGATACGTCAATAAGGGCATATTGGACTGTATCTTGGCTCGCTCTTCTTCTTCTTCTTCTTTTTTTTTTATGTTTTTCTTTGAAACTTGTTCAGGGGGTTGGTTTAAAGCCCATCTACCCCTTGAAATACGTGGTACCCGAAACACCTTATGTAGGAGTATATTGGAGGGGTCCGATATGATATGTATCAATTGATACACTGATACGTGACTAAATTTTGAACCTTGCAATATATTACTTACATTTGTATCTGTTAATTTATAGACTTGACGATTCTTGACTTGGGAAAATGCTTTTTCTTTGATAAATGAAATACATGTCTAACAAAGAAAAATAAATACAATTAACAGTATTTTCTTTTATAAAAACAGTAAATAAAGGGTATCTGTTATGCTAATTATAAGTGATTTTCAACTAATAGTCAAATAGAGGTTTAATGCTTGGCTCTTCATGATGGTTTGTCTCTCTGCCTCAATAATGGTATTTCTGAAGTAGAGGTTGAAAGTGATATCATTCTTGAGAAGGCTTAAGAATGAAAGCCTCCCGGATGGTGAGGCTATCACAATGGAAAGATTACTCAATTTGCCTGATAAATCACAGGACTAAGGGGGGAGGAATCCTTTGGAAAGGGATTTATTTATTTAGACTTTAGAGCTTTAACTGTTGTTCATCCCCTCTTGTACAATCATCTCATCAAAGTGCCAATTTTTCATATCCTGTAGACTGAAGGGTTTGATAATCAGTCAAATAAGGGTGTCAATGGACCGATTAATCAATTTGGGCGGATTGGATGGACCAATAAGACATATTGGATTGGACCAATCCAGTCCAAAATATTTATTAGGTTGGACTAG
Organism: Nelumbo lutea; assembly: GCF_056320005.1. Lineage (NCBI taxonomy): Eukaryota > Viridiplantae > Streptophyta > Magnoliopsida > Proteales > Nelumbonaceae > Nelumbo > Nelumbo lutea. The sequence continues at coordinate 107,279,419 of NC_142685.1, forward strand.
ACCTGGTTCGTCCATAATAAATTTATATTGGATTGGATTGGATTAAGCCAATATCTGATCCATTAATATAAGATAAGAATTAATATAGGTGTCAATAGACCGGATTTAGATTGAAACCAATCTAAATTAAAATGAATTTGAATATTGAATGATCCAAACATTGAATTGGACCAATCCAAAATGGTCCAAAACATTCATTGGATTGGATTGAACCTGGTCCATTTGTAATGAATTCACATTGAACCGGATCGGATTGGACCAAATCCAGCCCAATTGACACCCGTACTGTCAAGGGCTGCTTCTATTGCCCTAATTTCCCTAACCATAGTGGGTTTGTATTCAATTAGCCAATTAGCCTACCTTCATCTCATAATAAAAGGTTCTGATGTGATACCCTTAAATTGTTAAGACTTAAAAAGGCTGTCTTTATCACTTTAACCTCCTCTTGACAGCCCCACTTTAGGGTATTGGTTCCTTGAGGGCCCTAACAATGCAACATCTGACTGCCTAAGAGGAAACATAGATCTGAAATTTCGGTCATTTCTGTTGATTAACCTGAATTTCGAAACTAAAGTTTTGGGTTCAAGGCTGAAACTACAAAAAGAAGAAAACAAAGAAAAAGAAAAAGAAAAAATTCTTTTTATATCTTTACTACCCAAAGACAAGCTAATATATTATTTTGAAAAACTTTTTCAAATAAGATTTCTCTACACTTCGGTGGTAACACTTCCAAATAGGTGGGAAATATTATAAGGTTAGCGGGCCCAATAAAAGGGATAAGAAGTCTAAGGCCTGTTTGGTAATAGTTAAAATGAAGAAAACTGAATGGCTTATTTTGGCTTAATATCATGTTAGGCTGTCTATTATACCCCTAAATATTTTGTTCTACAACTATCTTATCACCAAAGATAAGGTAATAAATCATTCAGTTCAGCCACTTCAGCCATTAATTATGTACCCATTTAGAAGGGCTGAAGAGCAATAACTTCTGACTTTCAAAGGTGAATCCTACATGAACAGTCTATAAGTTATGTTTGGTGAGAAATCCAGAGAAGCCAAATGGGCTGTCAGTCAGTCATTGGAAGGCTATCTTCAGTCTCCAAAGGCTGAGTTTGGAAGAATACAAATGCAAATATATACAAAATAGTGCTAAGGTTTTGTATTTGCATTTGTACTCCTTTCAAACTGAGCCAATGTATTGGGTCTTTTGATGGTAGTTGAGATAGTTTCATAGGGTTACCTTCGGGATGCCAAGTCAGTTTAATGGGTTTCTGGGCCCACAGAAATATAAACATATTATACACAACTTCAAAGCTCATTAATAATATAATTACCATTATCAACCACAACATAAATCACACTTTAAGATGAAGCAATCAGGCAAGTCAAAAAAGAGAGATGAAGAGGAAATAAGCAAAGTCAAGAAATTCCATCGAAGCACTGTCTTAGTCTCTTAGCTATTAATAACTTATTCACTTAACTAAAGATAATTAATTTCATTTCGTGATCGTATCTGTGATTTCTCTGAATCTCTGATATGACTGTCGTGTCATAGCCTTGTTGTCATAACTAGTTCCCGGATCTCGGGTACCTAATGCCATTAATTTCTGGAGGATTCTAAGTAACAAGCCAGCACCATTTTTGTCAAAACTTAAAATGTATGTTAGATTGATATTTGGTATTTAAAAGATGTAACTGTTTGCTGGAAAATTGATTTGTAGAAAATTATTATTAAGTTGAAAATATGGATACACTTTGATGGTCAAAATCTCAAAGTTTGGAAGCTTGTCAATGTAATATGATATATCGAAATTTTAAATCTTAAATAATTTATATAATTAAGAAAAAAAATTAGAATTTTCTCTGAACAATATTTCTTGTTTATCCAAGTGAAGATATGATAACTTCATAATAAATTCAAAGAACCCATTAAACAAGGGACCCTCTGGGTTGATCATGTATCGACTACTCCAATCCTATCCATCTCTATACCATTTTTATGTCAATTTAAATATTAATCAAATATAATATTGATAGTTATTATACTATCTTAACAACAGTGCAAATTCATAAAAATATCTTATGTGGAGGAATCAATAGAAACCCATTATGATAGTTTTTATCCAAATGCATACCTTGCACTACATAAAAGCCAAGGTGTAGCTCACACGAAACAAAATCATAATCAATTTCATAAGGGTCTCACTCTAGTCAAAATTCAGAATTCTTTATATTAAAGGGGAAAGTCTTAGTTACAGTCCAGTTTGATTTAATTAAAAAGCTTTATATATGACCATTTGAATAATATAAAGCAGAGGTTTTGTTCTTTCATTAGATCTTCATTCCTATTGACTGTCCATGAGTCATTAACCCTTTTAAGTATCCAAAAACATAAAACATTATATAATATCCTGCTTAAGGTTTTCCACAAGTTAAAGCAGGTTATCCGTGTTAAGAAAGTCCAATCGCTTTCTTGTCCAAACAAGATATTGAAGCTTGGAGACCACAGAGAAAATTAGGGAAGCAAGCATGTGCTGATGTGCAGTACTGCAGTTGGGTCTCATCCACTTTGCATGACTGACACTAAGCTAAATGTGTGGATTTGTAAATGGAAATCTTTGGAAAGGGATTTTAAGTGAGGCCGAGTTTGACAAGCCTCTTCGCACGGGTTTTGAGCTGATTAAAAGTCTCGAAGCCTAAATTCTAGGTTTTTCTCGTTTGGCAATGGAAAAATCTATTGGAAAAAAGCTCTGGTCCATAAAAGATGCGAGCAATCCGAGTTTGTGCTTTTTTTTTTTTTTTTTTTCCAGAAAGCTTCAAATGAAGGCTTTACAATCTTTTAGCGCTCCACATCTTCTTCAAATGTGTGGCACAACGCACATGCTTGGGGAGAAAACGATTTATCTTTTGACAAATAATTATTTCAATGTGTAAGTGGGACCCACCAATGGTATGTGGGGCCCAAGTTACATATTATGTGGGGATCAATAGGGGTGAGCATTATTCAATTAAAATAAAAAATTGAACTGAAAATTTCGGTTTTGACTTTTTCGGTTTGGTTATTTCGGTTTTTGGTTAATTCAATTCGGTTTTTTGTTTTTTAAATATTTTGGTTTCAGTTGTGATTTCTAGAATTAGAAATTTGGTTAATTGTAAAAACCAAATTAACCAAACTTTTCTATATAGCATGTAATATCCAATATATAATATATAACATATTATATTTAATATATAATATTTATATATATATATATATATTAACATATAATATAATAAAATTTTATTTCATAATATTTATTTATATATTATATGTTATGATATGTAAAATATATAATATAGTATATATATTTTTGAAATTCGGTTTTAATCAAAAGCTGAATAAAAAATTTCGATTTTGGTTATTTCGGTTTTCCTTTAATTCGGTTTTGTTTCGGTTTTCATATTTCTAATTCAATTTTAAAAATTTTGATTTATTTGGTTCAATTTTTTACTGAATGCTCACCCCGAGAACCACCTTGGAAAATGTATGTGAGCCCCACATACATGTCCACACATGAATCTCACATACATGTCCACCAACAGTATGTGGGGACCACCTTGGAAAATGTATGTGGGCCAAACATACACATCCACACATGAACCTCATATACATGTCTACCAATGGTATATGAGGGGCCCACCTTGAAAAATATTTATAGACCATAGTGGAGGATATGCATATGTGAACTTGCATGTGGGGCTCATAACTATAAAATGCACATTTAAACATTCATATATACATAACACATATTTTCATCACATTAGCAAACAGTCTTCCAACTTTTATGATCTTCTCGAAAATCTATGAAAGATATTTCAACCACACAGTCTTTGATCTTTCATGATGTATTTGCAAAATCTCACTGGATCTTTTAACTGTCAAAATTTACAATGAATCTTTTAAAAAAGACTAGCCAAGCAGGCACTTATTCCATTTCTTTCTTTTTGATAGATAATTTATCCCATTTTTATACCTTCAATAAACTAGGTTGAGGAATCAAAAGTTTTCTAGGCTTTGCAACAACATTTAATGACCTACTCCCACTTCAGAAAATGCGATGAAAGTCTGGTATAAGTTATAATTCATTCATTGACTTCAAGAACACATGTTGAATTGTCTAGACATACAATTTCCCTTCTTTTCATTTTCTTCTTTATCTTATAAATCTATCTCACACTATCAAAGTGGAATACTATCTATGGACCTACCTAATTGAGACCTACTTAATTGGGGACCCACCCACCTGAAATGGCAGTACAGTGTTCCATATGAGTGGTGTGATGAAAGTAATGAACAAATTTATGAAAGTGGACAGTTTGAGGCTGTGAATTTGCATCATCTGCTACCACTAGAGCTTTTAAATTGGGTTGCCTGATTTGAAGAATTTCAATTATATTCTATTTAAATTGGTTATGTTTTCATGTTTTATTTGGATTCACAAGAAAATTCTGGGAAAAGCTTTGGCTGTCCACATTTGACAGCCTGGGCTGTCGAGAGGATGTGACATGCTAATTCACACAGGCATGAAGAGTCCTATAAGGTTTTCTCAAATTCTGCTACCATGTTTTCTTTCTTTCATTTGTGTTTTCTTTTCCATGGCTTTATACTATCATATTCAAATATTAAACGGGTGACCTTGACTGTAGTTTTCTAACCTAATTCAGCTAAACAGAAAGCTCCAAACTGACTTTTCTTTTGTATATACGACGGAGAGCATGTTTGTACCTCAATCTCCTCTTCCACGCAAATCATTATCAAAAAGGTAAATGAAGATGTTGGTGGGTCGGGTTAGGTGGTAAATCCGCATGGATGGACCCTATATGGTTAGTGTTGGATCCATCTGAATCGGGTTTCGAGTTGGGGTGGATTTCTGCTGAATCCGATCCCTTGACATTACAGCTTTCAAATATTAATTCATATAGTGTCGATTGAGTATGGAAGTACCATATATAAAGTGGAATGGGGTGGGGCGGGTTTGCTATCCCCTCTCCATTCAATCGGATTAGATTGAGGCAAATTCATATCAAACCTGATTCGTTGACTGGACGAATAAAGGTGTTTGAAAGTCTTTTCGTGTGGTTTTTTAGATTTTTCATAGTTTGGAAGATCAAAATTTGGTCTGTTTGGCAATAAAAGACAAAAAGGCAGAAAGAACAAAGTTCATGAAAACCCAAAATGACCATAAATCTAGAAGCTCCAAATCTATATTTCTACACTTAAAATCTTTCATTTAATAGCTTTATAGATCATGATAGACTAGGATACTTATCAAATGGTCTAAATCATTAAAAACAATACCCAAAAGCTTGTTACATCTTCTGACCCATTTCCGTTGTTAAAAAAATTTTCTAAAAAGATTTGCCAAACGACACCTAAATATCATGTTATGACATTAGAACATGCATCTTTAAATTATTGTACCCTTTTTTATTTTATTTTATTTTATTTTATCGTTTGGTTTCTATTATTGCATCTTTTTGTTATTGTAGTGTTTTTAATCATGAATGTGTAATAACTAAATAATGTTGATTAAGATTTAGGATAAACATTTACCTACCAGGATCCTATGTTCATGGGCAGGAGATTCAGATTCTCATTTGGGGGCAGTGACATTTAGCCCCCTGAACTTTGAGTGAATCTTATTATTCAAAATCAAAGGAAAGATAAAGAATATATACATCTTCCCTTCCTATGCATGCATCTTTGAATGCTTAGGTTTGTTCCCATTTTAAATGCAAATATGTCTAGGAAAAAATGAATTTATTGTCATTTTCAGTAGAACAAAAAACATATTATTATCATATGAAATCGAAACAAAGCACAAATTCTATTTTGGTTCAGCATTTGCCCTTTTATCAAACACAGTAACAAAATAGAATTTATGTAGCCAACCCCATATAATTGGGTAAGGATTAGATCATGATGATGGTGATGATAGCGTATCTTGAATAGAATGTTCAGAACTCAACCTCTTATTAACTGGGTTCCAATAAATGAGTTCAAATCTGCCTCCCACACAATGCGTCTCAAAAATGTTTCACAGCACATCCCAACTGTGTATTGAGAGCATCTCCCAATGATAAATATGGACGATGTTCTCAATGCATGCTGATATGTGCATGTAGGACATTTTTGGGGCGCATTCTCGGGGGAGCTGATGTAAACTCCCAATAAATCTAAACCGGTTCAAAGTTGGAACTGGACCCACTTGAGCCTTACACTCTTACTTTTTCTTGTTCCCCGAACCACATTCAAGAAAACCATATTCACATGGTCAACATGTACATAATCAACAATTCAACATGCATGTCATTGTCACCCATGAGATGTCTAGGTCCCATCTCCAATCTCTATCCAAACACCAGGGCCCTAGGTCAGGTCCGGATCTGTTCCTCACAAAGTGTTTTTCATACAATTTCACAACACATCTCAGCTGTACATCGATCGGGATAATCTTCCATGCTTGTAGGTATTTTTTTAGGGGAGATATTTTCAATACACGGTGGGATGTGCTGTGAGGTGCATTCCATGAGGTTAAGCCCATTTGGGAGGGCTGAAGCTTTAAAGAAACCACAGGAAGCTTAATGGGAAAGTCATTTTGGCTGAAACACAGCTAATTTAGGCATTTCTTGTTTATCACCAAGCATTGCTTATAGATTATATAAATGTAACCCATCTCCCAAAGCCAAAAAGCCACTGCGTGAAAGCCTCCCAAACAGACACTTTGAAGAATTTTCAAAATTTTCCACAATTCCCGCGGAATCCTTCCCCAGATAACAACATTCCAGTAAAACCATTCATGGTGATGGATTTAATGAACATTTGAAGGCAAGCAATAAACAACGGGACCTTTTTCAGAGGCAGCTTCCAGGAACATTGCACGCAGGGATGAGCTGTAGATGAACATACGAATCAACGGCCAAGTGAAAGTTGCCAGGTGGCAAGGTATGAAGTTATGGTAGTCTAACGCCCGACACACCTTCTGAGCTTAATTACCATATTAGGGTAACGTGGTGGTTTGTTCACTCGAAGACAGCAAACTCCTCATGTGGGAGCCCCATGAGCTGGAAACTAGATGGAATGAGACAAAAGCCACAAGGGAAGCAATAATTAAATAGCTGAGAGAAACAGTTTTATTTTCTTTTTGGCTTACAAATTAAGCTGAAAGCTACACTTAGGTGACTAGTATATAGTTAATATAAAATTACAAGATTCAGGGTGTATTAGAGTAACAAAGTACTGAAAATAGGGATCTAAAAACATAAGGCTGCATTTGGCATACTTTCAAAGAATTAGTTCTAATGGACTTTGTAGTTTGAAAATTCTTTTTTTTTTTTCAATTTATGAAAATTTTGTGAATTAATTATTTTTTGGGGCTTAAAATTAGCTAAAAAATAATATTTTTTTGCCTAACCATTAGGGCATATGATGTCATGTGCGCCTTAAAACATATAAAAATCCCAAAACTATCATTTGCATGGTTTATAAGAACATTTTGTCTTCTTCATTATTAAGTCTCTAAAACCCTAACTCTTAAACCTCCCTTGCCCATTTTCTTTCTCAAAGTTGAATGAACATGGCGTTGAAAAAACACAATGATCTATATATTAATCATGTCCATTTCCATCATTTTGCAATTATACTAATTCTCTCAACTACTCAAATCATGAACCATTATTTTGATAAATTTATCACTCATCATAATGTTAATTAACAGATTTGGACTCAAGTATTGGGGTACCTCATTGTTGCAAGTGAAAGTTAAAGCCTTAAAGTGTACGAATTCATATCTCTGCCCCACAAGGGGCTACCCCATAATACCCCACAGCACATCCCCAACAAATATCTCTCGATGATAATATTAGAACCAATGATGTTTCCAATACACGGTGGAGATCGATGTGCTGTGGGGCATTGTGGGGTGGCCCCTTGTGGGGTGGAGATGTAAACTCAAAGTATACTACTCCCAAAGCATATGATACTTTTATACAAACATCCAATCGCACGTTAAAAATATTCTGTGATTTTCCAAAAATCCAATTTCCTGTGTGAAAAGTTGAATTAGTAACCCAAAATGGTACCACCCAAGGTGTCTTTTTCTTCGTGACAGAGCTATGAGGAAAACCCAACCCATATGTCTCTATTAATGCCAAACTCTTTCTCATGTGGCAACGTGCAAGTTAGTTCCACCCACTCCTTGCAGCTTTTTCACAAGTCACCCTCGAAGGCTATAGCTAGAAAGTTGAGTTAAAGAATTAATCCTACGCCACTGAGGGAATGAGGCTGAAAAAGCCATTTTGTTTTGCTGGGTAACTTTAGTCGTCCAGCCCAATCACCCTATATTGTCCCTTTCCAAATAAATTACGAGCAAAGATATGATCCCTTCACGAGGGAGAAGACCTCTCTATATAAAATTATTGCAAGTGGGGCTTTCAGTGGTTCGAATCATGCACTGGAATTCTGGTTCTAATCTAAACCTCAATACTATTAAGCTGGATTGGGTTGTTAATACTAAGTGCCCGTTTGAGAGACCTTTCATGCAGTTCATGCAGTGGCTTTTGGCATTCAATGAGCTGAGAATTAAACCCGGAATGCCATGAGGTTGTGTTTGTTAAAAATTCGGAAATCCAGAATTACTCTTACAAAAGCCTCAAAATCTACTTTCCAGTGAAGCAGCTCATCAATCAATGCAGAAGCCCTCTCAAGCAGGCTCTAAAGCTTAGGTATCTGGCTCAATCATACATGTAGAACTCGAGAAGGATATTCATCCATAATACTAAGCTGGTGAATATAATGATCAACTGATGATCATAGAGGGGATGTTGGACAACATGGTTAATTTTATTTTTGAAAACAAAAACAACTGCCACATCAGCAAATATCGCATCCTTAGAGAAGAGGTTGCACAAATATAAGCCTATTTTGTATGTGTGTGGGGTAGGGGGGATGGAGATGGAATACAAAATTGAAGCATTGAAGGGAGCACAATAAGGCCAAGAGAAAAAAAAATAACAGAGACAAATTTTGTCAGACTTGAATGCATTGGACAGCTGTCTCTCTCATAATAATCTACACGGGTAAAAGACTTAAACATTCATTCACATTTCTTGTAAATACTGAAATCTCCCCTCCTTTAGCAATTTGTCAAGATGTTTGCATGATATCATGAGGAGTGGGTGAAATATTTTTAAAACCTAATTTTTCCCTTTTATATTCCCTTTACCTTTTGCCCTTGTGTTTAACTTAATTGGACAAAGACCTCCCCTCACTAAGAAGATTGGCATGAAGTTCATCAATGAAACTCGTCGTTCATCAAGTGATGTGGTAAGTTGATGTTTCTTGCATTTGGATGTTGAGCGGAGTATTAGCATGTCTTTTAATTGAGTTTTTAGTATATTTGTTAATAGTTGTTTTGTAGGCTGGTTTTAATGGCCATAGTGTTCTGAAAAAATGTTTCTTATAGTTGTGATGTTGAAAATTATAAGATGGGTTTGTTTTTCTTTTCTATAATTTGATTAGAAACCAATCTATTTCAAAATTCAGCCCATAAGGGTATATTAAACTTTTTAACTCCTCTATTATATATGACCTTTAGTGCATCTGATAAGGGAGGTCTCAGTCCATTTTGAAAAAAAAAAAAAAAAAAGAAAGGTTTCAGTATTTACATGAAAATGCAAAGGAGGTCTTAGACTGCATTTGGCATTCTTTATTTTAAGGATTAATCTCTTTTCTGCAGTTAAAAACTCTGTTAATATGGGCATTTTAAGTGTAAAAAGGAGATAAATCTTTAAAATAATAAATGCCAAATGTAGCCTTAATCTTCTACTCTCCAATCTATAACTTTTGTTATTTTAAGTTTATTACATTGATGTAATTTTTTCTTACATTTATATTTTATAGTTGAGTGACTTGAACAGTCAAACCAGACCATTCATGATTCAGCCCACGACCTAGTGTGGCCAAAAATGATAGGTGTGAAAGAACTCCCATGTGCATAGGGCAGGTACGGGTGAACATTTCCAGCCCATCCTACAAATTCAATATTTATATTATTAAATTCATATTATATAATATTTTCAAGTCCGGGTCTAAGCCCGGCCCCAGCCCCGTCCATAACCATCCTTAAGGGAGGGTTGAAGTCTGGATATAGTAGGCAAGCATTGTAAGCATGGTCAATGAGAACTCAATAAGTATTCTGACAATTGTGCCAAAAGTTATTTTTAATATTTTTCGAGGGTAGACTGGTGATATTTTAAGGCAGAGGGGTCAAAAAATTTTCTAAGTGCTTACTCAGTGTGTTCATCATCCTATGTGCTTACTTGATCCCTGGACTTATTTGAATCTTGTGCTTCAACTATGGTTTTAAAACCGGGCCGGACTGGACTGTCAGATCGTAAAACTAGGAACCAGTCAGGTGACCGATTCCATTTTTCCCCAAAACTGAATTTTTGCTAAAAACCATTGAATTTAGTCAGAAAACCTCTGATCCGGGCAGTGCGAATTCATTCACACTGCTACAAATGCATGGAAATGCAAATGAGAAGAGTGGAAATTTTGGTTCACTTTTTTCTTCAGGCTTTACTTCACTGCACTAAACAAACTAAACGTAGAGTTGGTTTAGTTTTGTATTGATAATTTTATACACTTGCCAAACGATTTTTAATTGTGATAACTACAAGCACGAATCCAAAGATTAGAATCCACCTTTTTTACATTGACCAACTTTGAGTGCAAAAGCTTCATTCATTTTTTAGATGCAAAATTTGCTCTCATTTTGATTGCAAACAAGCTTTGAAATTTATGTTTATTGTCATTTTCAAGACATAAATGCATTTTTATCAAATACAAGCAAAACTGAACCAAAGTTCATATATTCACTGGCCCAACATTTGCACTATTCCCAAACAAAGTCTTAAGGGTAAAAAACTAAAAACGGTAACACTTGGCCCAAATTTCAGTCTACTGGATAGATGGCATTAGGGATGAAAAATGGATCATATGAAATTAAAAACGGCCAGAATATTATATGTTATTTAGAGAAAAACTAAAAATGAATTTGATATTGTATATCATGAATTATGAGACCTAAACTTTCTTTATTAAAAATAAAACAGATACGTATTAATTCTATATGAATACAGGCATAAATGTAAATGTTTAAATATCATCAGATCAGATCGAATCATATGGGTCAGATCATAAACCAATAGAGCCAACTGAAGGTGGCTCAGTTGGTATGTTAACTGGTTATAAAAACTAGACTGGACATGGAACCGTTTTGGCCATCGGTTTGCAGGTCAAATGGTCTGACCGTTCGGTTCGAATAGATGGATCGTTTTGATTTTAAAAAATATAAAAAATAAAAAATAATTAAAATAAAAACGACCAAAACCATTGTTTGGGCCGACGGTTCAACTGCCTGAGTCAAGGATCACTGACCAAGTCAACAGTTTTTGGCTTATGAACGGTTTTAGGGTGAAACAGAACCGGTTGCTTGGATGGTTCCTGAGTCAACTGGTCAGACCGTCCAATCCGGTCCAATTAGGAATGCAACGGATCAAATCATATTCAAATCAAAGTATATCCAAATCCAATCCAACACTGTTAATTACAGATCAGATAGACATGGATCTGAATTCAAATCCAATCAAGAAGTCAGATATTCTGATATGATCTGATCCGATTTGTTTTCTTTAAAAAATCATAAATTATTAAAAGAACAATAGAATATACCAATTTAAATATATAAAAACAAAAAATATAAGTATTTTTTTAATTATTTTCATCATATTGTTTTTAAAAAAATAAATAATATAACAAATTTGCAAAAATGCAATATAAATAAATAAATAACATATATATCAGATTGGATTTTCTCGGATCAAATAGGGGTGATCCGAATCTGATACCAAGATCCGAGCTGGAGTGAATGGAATTTGACCAAATCTTTGCATTGGATCGGATCATTTGCACACCTAGGTCCAATTTTCAAAACCATGTCCTTAAGGTGCGCATCACCAAATACCAAAAAAAAGAAACCCCCCCCCCCCCCAACATTGAAGCCCGGATCCTGCCCCACAAACTCAATCTGGATTAACACTCTCTTGGACATGGGGTAATATCACTGGAAACTGATTGCCTTCCACTCATAATTTCAACCCCCACTCCCCACCACACCATATCCTATAAGTAACACTTTAACAACATTCAGATGATGAGATCAAACGAACCATGACTGCTGCACAGCCTGACCTTGAAACAGTGCTAAAATTTCAGCCTCGGAATTTCTTATTGTCCCACATATTCTTGATGATCTTGGATTACCATGGTAGTATCCATCAAACTTACGTTTTAGATTATTTATGGCAGAACTCTCCCAAGTTGCTAGTGATGATTGTCTGTAGGGCACATAGCTTAACACTGCATCCCAGCCTCTAAGGATGTAGTCTATCCAGATTCCTTTGAATACTTCTCTTGTCATTAACTAATTGCTCAATCTTAACTTTTATGTTATCTGTGAGCATGTGCACCTCAAGCTTTTTTGTTGAATATTCTTTCATTACGCTTATTCCAAATGCTCCACATAATTTCTGCTCTGGTGTTCCAAAAAAGAAACACACACACACACACACAAGCTTGCCTCTTCTTGGTTGTGAAGGATTCAAGGATTTTTTTTAACAAGTAACAGAAATTGTAAGGAGAGTTTTGCAGGGCAAAGAGATCAAGTATTCCTCGTGGGGCAGTTCAATCCAAATCTTTATCATGAAGGAGCAAGAAGGGAAGAAGTGATAGATAATTGATGTTCTCCCCATATTTGAAACAGAAGAAACGAACGTGAGGGGATGGAAACCAGTTTGGTCTCCTTGAAGCATCACACGTATATAAATGATCTTGAGAGAAACTTCCCAGCAAAAAGCCTTCAATTTATAAGGTGAAAGGATCTTCCCAAACGGCTTTTAATAGGATAGGATGGGATTTTGAGAGGGTTAATGGGCTATAATAAAAGGTTTGAAGGTTCCACTGGAGTCAAGGGTCCACACTTGTTGGTCAGTTGGTCTTCACCATCTTGTGTTAGAAAATCTTCTTTGACGAGGTTGAGCAAATTTGTGATGGCATATGGTTGGTTGATGGTGTATAAAACAGAAGACATAAGATAAAAGAAGACAGTAATTCTTTCAAAGTGTTCTTCCAATCAATGGTGCGCCAATATAGAGTTACCACAAACAAGGGACAAATTAAAAAAAAAAAATTAAGGTCACACTCTTTCTTTAAGAAACAAAGGCTGTAACTCCCTATCAGCCAGGCTTCCATTCCTATCTTTGCAAGACAAAGACAGTAAATAGATGTTCTATCATTGTTTTATTGCATGTTTGTTCTCTACATCAACTTATCTATGAGTTGCCTCATTGCATTCATAGCACTGGCTAAGTTTAGTTGGAAGAAAATATTTAATTAGAAATCATTTCCATGTCAAACACAGAATGTATATGATAATTTGAGGCAAAGGTATCTCAAGGCTATAAGCACGAAAAGCCCTGAGTGGAAAGAAAGGCACTATTACCCTGCTTCCTCAGGCATTTAACCAAGTGAGACAGTGAAAAATGTGATGCCACCAAGATAGAACCAGAGAGGGGAGAGGTTCACAGGTCAAAGGTTCATCACCAATGATGACCTGGTATATATATATATATATATATGGTGAATGGATGGCAAGTTTCTTAATTTACATTTTCTTTAAAATACGTACGTAACAAAGTAGTATGTATAACAAAAAGTCATTAATCAATATAAACAAAGAGGTGGACTAGTTGTAATTAAACAATATATAAAAACAAGAGGTCATGGGTTCAAGAGTTGTTAAATACGTTTTAAAATTTCAATTATTTAAGGGCCCAGGCGATTACATGAAACTGGGACCAATTCACTGGTTTTCTTGTTAAACCGGTTGTTCGACCAGTTTTCACTGGGTTTTTAACAAATACAGTTATTGGGGTGTGACCAAACCGGCCAAAGTCCTGGGTCATGGTTCAACCAGTTCGACCAGCCGGTCTGGTCTGGTTTCCTAAACACCGCTTAATACCGGTGCTCCTCGATACTGGTGTTGTTTAAAATTAAGTTTCTATAGAATAATTCTATGAAGTAGCCTCCACTTTGGAGATGAAATGTGTTTTACTTTTAACTAACTGACATAGTAGAATCTAGGGAAATTGCACAACAAAAACAAAATCCGGCCGACTGATGCTCTTTAACCGTTTTTCCATTCAATTCAATGGGGAAGTAAATCAAAAGACATGAATGGAAGCAGCAAGAGCAATTGGATTAAATGAAACAGGAAAAAGAAAAGGACATTATAGTTCTACCAAACAAAAAAGAAACTAGTTCTGCATACAAGTACATCGATGCAATGCTACAAGAACACTTCTCCAATCAATTTACTCCACTTTCTAGTTTGATCCAGATGCTTGTCCACTTGTTAAATCTGTGATTCAACCAATGAGAAGTTGAAAACTAACAGATCTCCAAATTTGTCAAAATGCCTAAAAATCTCTAGAGACCAAGAAGAAGATAAACAGAAAGGCAACCCTGCACAATAATACACCCCACTTCAAGAAATTATCAACGTAAACACCACAATAATCATATTAGTAATGATAATACTATTATTAGTAACGACTAAATAGTAAAAAAATTACATCTTATTCAGATAGGATGCTTCCGTTGGGTCTATGCCAAAGAGAACTGTCCAACTGCATTGCCAATAAAGCAAAGATGTTGGTCCTCTTTGTCTCTATTGGCATACTTATATGCCTGTCCACAATTAATTGTCAACAATACCCAGCAACATGATTCAACAAATTGAAAATCACTGAATTTCAATGTGGTTTTAATATATTACAAAAATTAGCAAAATTTCTTGGGATCTGAAGCCTGATAATGAAAATTAGATGACAAGAATAACTAACAAACTCATTTTCTAACAACCATTCTATTTTTCAGATTGCCAGACTTTCACTCCATACTATCACTTCATGCTACACCAAAAGCAGTTCAAAACTTGAAAGCAAAGTAAAACAGCAATAGAATGCTTTGATAATGGAAGCAAGAATGCATTAAACAATTTAAAGAAGCTTGGATGGTTCTTGGTTCATAATTGAGCCTTGTCAATAGTAGACAGTGCAATCAAGTAAAAGAGCTTACGTTAATGGACAGTACACCTTCAGGCAATGGGTAATCAAAATGTGTAAGATTCATGCAGATCCACATCTTCATCAATAAGTAAGGTAACAGCAACCACCACAAGCCTGCAAAAGATCAAATCATTTTCAGCATTCTGAGGGGGGTGGAAGAGAGCGAGAAAGAGAGAGAAGACTAATTGTTATTAATAGTATTCCTTTGAGCGCATGAAGAAATGAAAGGATAAAATACTAGACTAGACCAAAGATGCAGCAACCTAAGCCAATCATTTGAGTAGATATCATAGCTAAAGTTACATGACCCTCAAAATCAAGGAAATTTTGGAGAGGATATTGAGAAGTAACCATTGTGGTTGTTTCATTAAGCCCTACCTATGCTACAAATTCTTTAATCTTTCATCTTTACCTTTTTTTCCTATTGGTTTTCTTTGCTTCCTTGTCGGTTTCTTTTGGACAGGCCTACTCTTTTCATAAATGAAATTGTACTTCAAAGGATTCATGCAGTCTTTAGTAAATCAAAGATTCAGGTCTTCTCCCAAATTAAGCACTTCATTCCATTAAAATGAGTGCCTAAAAGGACATTACCCAATGTTGGTCCAAGCTTTCTAGGTTCTTGGGAGGGTTGGGCTGGATATGGACCCAAGGGACCATTGCTTGGAGTAATGATAAAGCCTCAGGCTAATATTGTGGGTTGTCTAAGATCAGCCACTTACACAAGTGAAATGCCAAAAATATGTCCCATTACACATTTCTGCAAATTCTGATGCTGAGACTGCGCCTAGAATTGGCATACACAGGTCAAATTTGGTATCGGATTTAACCACTCCAAGGTAGCCCCTCAGGTCAGCGTACATTGATCATTGGTTTTGTAAATACTTTTTTCTTGATAATGTTTACCTTCATGGAGGCTAGCATAATTGAGGCCTCAAAGGGCAGGCTTCAAAAAACCCCTGCTTGCCCTTGCTGTGAGGGAGTTGTCCCCTCAGTTTGTTGGAACCAATGTTCAGAAAACCAAACCGGGCACAGAACCGGAGAAAGGAGAGGTTCACGAGTCAGAGCTTCAACCGGGGTTGAACCGGAGGTCGAACTGTGATGACATGGCATATATTTTACAACTTTTAATACACACTAGTAAGTGTGCACATGGCAATTCAAGATGGCTAGTTTCCTAGTTTTATATACCATTCAACATGTATGTTAATTGAAAAAATAGCATTTCTCTTTATTAAGAACATTAAATTTCCGCTAAAAATGTGGCAAATCATCACATCTAAAAGATAAAAATCTTTTACATATATTAATTTCATTATTTTCAAAAATAATACTACTATAATAAGCATTTAATAGAGAAAATTCATATTAATTAGCAGCTAAAGATGGTTATCAACTTTATATGATAAATATTCAAGATGGAAAGTAAAATAGAAAAAAACAAGGATGAAATTTCTGTTTTATTTAATTAGAGAGAGAGAGAATAGAAAAAATAACTTTATTATTCTATTCTTTCTTTCCTCTTTCTTTTCTATCTTTCTTTTTCTCTTCTCAAAACCCTTTGATCTTTTAAATTTCAATAGAAAAACATTAAAACAAAATATAATTGATATATATAGCATTTAATAAAATGTATTAAAACATACATTAATAAGATATAGCAATATAAATGATATTATAAAAGGCATAAAAGGCGCCCGCCTTGTCATTTTTGTCACCTAGGCAGGCTCCTAGTTGCCTAGAAGGGCACCTAGTTGCTAAAAGTCAAGGCGTTTGAGCAAGGCGCCCAGCCAAGAGCGCCTAGTCGCCTAGGCGACGCCTTGACAACTATGATTCAACCCAAAAATTGAACTATTTATCTTTGCCAAACAGTAAAATAATTTCATTTTTGGTAAGTTCTAAATTATGTATTTCATTTTCGTTATCAATAAAAATAATCCTTGTTTTTTACACTTATTTATTTATTTTGATTAACAAAAATATCATAAATGTGTCTAAATTTATCTACATTTTTGTAATTTTCTATATGTATTTCTATTTTAAATATTTTATTATCTAACTATCACTTCATAAGTTGATCAATTTGATTCGAATAGTTGAATTAATCAGCCACCACTTGAATAAAGCATGGTTTTGTTTTTGAGTTAATTTTAAAATATATGGGTTTATATTGTTAAAAATATTGACATAGATCTGATTAGTAGCATTTATTAGTGAAAAATAACTTAAATATAGGATTTTAATAAGAAAAAATGGAAGTTAATACCTTAAGCATAAGACAATTAGAAATGGACTAAATTGACAAATATGGGCATTTTAGTAGCTATAAAGTTGTAATAAAATGGCTTTTATACTCTTTCTCAAACAAAGAAATAAAGGGTAATTTTATTCCAAAAACTTTCCACTCTATATTCGCACTTTTATATATAGTATAGATAAATATGGTTGATGGATGACAAATCCCTTAATTTTTAAAGCGAATGACCAATGTTCAAGTTTCATAATTTACATTTTCTTTAAAATACATGCATAACAAAGTAATATATACAATAAAGAGTCATTAAATAGCATAAGTGAAGAGGTGGACTAGTGGTAATTAAGCAAACTATGAACATAAGAGGTTATGGGTTCGAGTCTTCTCAAACTCATTTTAAAATTTCAAGTATTTAATGGTCGAGACGATTTCATGAAACCGACACTAGTTCATCGATTTTCCAGTTAAACCGGCCAATCAATCGATTTTCACCAAGTTTTTAGTAAACACGGTTATTGGTGTGTGACCGAACTAGTCAAGGCCCTAGGTCACTCTTGGCAATAAATCCGATTGAAAAAATAAGGAAGAAGAGAAGAGAAGAGAAGAGAAGAGAAGAAGAAGAAGAAGAAGAAGAAGAAGAAGAAAGAAGGGAAGAAGAAAGATTAGAGGCAATAGAACAGTGTTGGCGACGCCAACTTCTATTATAATATATAGGGCAACAAAAATAAGAAGGGAAAAGACCCTTGTACCCCTTCTGTAAGTGAAGTACAATAACAAAAAATAAATAAAAAGGCTTTAACCAACCAAACAGACCCTAACAAAATAAGATAAATTATTTCCACATTCCCTCCCAAGTTGGAGCATAAATGCCAGTCATGCCCAACTTGTCACACAAATCATTATGCCACACATGATGAAGACCTTTGGTGAATATGTCTGCAAGTTGTTCTTTTGAGCTGACATATGGAGTGCACACTTCTCCATTCACAAGTTTTTCTCTAATAAAATGCTTGTCCATTTCACTGTGTTTCGTCCTATCATGGAGGACTGGATTAGTTGCAATGTTGATAGCAACTTTATTGTCGCAATTGAGTGACATAGGGTTGCTAATTACAAAACCCAGTTCACCTAACAGATTTCTTATCCACATAATTTCAGCAACCCCATGAAACATAGCTCTGTATTTTGCTCCAGCACTAGATCTAGCCACCACACTTTGCTTTTTACTTCTCCATGTGACTAGGTTTCCTCCTACAAAGGCACAATAACCACCTGTAGACTTTCAGTCATCAATTGCCCCTGCCCAATCAGCATCAATATATACTTCCACCTTTTAATGTCCATTTCTGGAACAGAAAACCATCTCGAGGAAACTTCTTGAGGTATCTAAGGATCTTCTCTGCATCTTCAAAGTGACCTGTCCTAGGATTGTGCATGAACTGACTAAGGACACCCACTGCATAAGCAATATCATGCCTGGTCATAGACAAATACAAGAGTCTCCCTACAAGTCTCTGAAACTTCAGCGCATCTTTCAAGAACTCTCCCTGACTATCTCCCAGCTAATGGTTAGGTTCAATTGGTGAGTCAATTGGTTTCACCCCTAACTTGCTTGTATCTTCTAGAAGATCTAGTACATATTTCCATTGGGAAATAAAGATGCCCTTGTGAGAGCAGGCAACTTCAATTCCAAGGAAATAACACAAGGGGGTTAGATCTTTCACCTCAAATTGAGTGGCTAAGAATTTTTTTAGTCTTTGTATTTCAGCCTCCTAATCTCCTGTGATCACTATGTCATCCACATACACAATTAGAGCTGCAATTTTCCCTTCACCTTTCTTCACAAATAGAATGTGGTCTGACTGGCATTGTTTGAACCCCATCTGTTGAACTACTAAGTGGAACTTACTAAACCAAGCCCGAGGTGATTGTTTCAACCCATATAATGATTTTTTTAACCTGCACACTTTCTATTCACTGCCTTTGGCACAAAAACCTGGAGGTTGGATCATGTACACTTCCTCTTCTAAGTCACCATTCAAGAAAGCACTTTTGATGTCCAATTGGTGAAGTTCCCAGTCAAGATTTGCTGCCAATGAAAGAAGAATCCTGATAGTGTTCATCTTATTTACTAGAGCAAAAGTCTCTACATAGTCCACTCCATATACCTGTGTAAAACCTTTTGCCACCAGTCTGGCCTTGTACCTTTCAACAGTTCCATCAGCCTTGTGTTCCACTGTGAATACCCACTTGCAACCCACTGGTTCCTACCCTTCAGGAAGATCCACCAACTTCCAAGTGCCATTTTTGTGTAATGCATCAATTTCTTCCTTCGTTGCATATGTCCATTCAGGTTTGGATAAAGCTTTTGCCACATTCTTTGGAATAAGGATACTGTCAACAGAAGAGAGGAATGCACAATATGAATGTGAAATATGGTCATAAGACAAAGTGAGAGATAAGATGATTAGTGGTACAAGATTTAACACCCTTTCTCTTAGAAATAGGAACATCGTGATCATTAATGACAGGGGAATCGACATTGAGAGGAACAAACATATCAATAGGAGCAAGTGTACCTGAATGATGAGAAGGATCTACCTCCGATGAAGCTGATGATGTTGGTTGCATAGTGTCAGATTCCACAGCTCTTGAACTCTGCTGCTTTTGTAGCGGCAAAGAAAGACAGAGAATGGAGGATCAGGTAGAGGAGGTAGTTGAGTTTGAGCATGTTTCTCCTCAACCCTACTCTCCCCTTGAGGAGAAACAGAGTAAAAAGGATGATTCAAAGGATACGTCGATGGAGACATATTTCTTGCGAAAGGTGGGATCATAGCAACTATACCCCTTTTGAGATAAAGGGTAACCAAGGAAAACACAAGGAATAGCACGAGGATCAAGTTTATCCCGAGTAGGGGACAAGTTATGAACAAAGCAACGACACCCAAAAATATGCATTGGAATGGGGGACAACAAAGTTGTAGAAAACAAAAGTTGATGTGGGGCCTTATACTCTAGTAACCGAGATAGCACACAGAACAACATCCATCCAAAAGTGTTTCGCAACAATCATATGGATTAACAAGCCACGAGCTACTTCGAGAAGATGACAGTTTTTTCTTTCAACAACACCATTTTGTTGGGGTATCCTAGCACAAGAGCTTCGTTGAAGCGATCCGCTTGAAGCAAAGAATTCCGTGAGATCACTATGGAAATAGTCCTTTGCATTGTTCGACTAGAAAAATATGAATTTCAGTTTGGAACTAAGTGAACACCATGCATTGAAAGTCTTTCACAATTTTAGGCACTTCATCTCTAGATCGCATAGGGTAAACCCAAGTGTATCTAAAGTAATCATCGACCAAGGTAATGAAGTACTTATATCCAACTACAGTGGGTAGAGTAATAGGGCCCCAAACATCAGAATAAACAATATGAAATGGAAATTCAGATCTTTTATTTCTCAAAGGAAAAGAACTTCTACAATGTTTACTCAATTGATATGTCTGACACTGCAATTGACTCACTGACAAAGACTCAAACAACTTTGGAAACATAACTTTTAATGACTCGAAAGAAAGATGATCAAGACGATTGTGTCATATATAGGCTTGACTCTCACTGGACGAACTTCAGGACTCTGTAGCCACGAAACCAGCTTTATTCTCCAACATGTAGAGACCACCCACCATGCTTCCTCTACCAATCGTCTTCCCCGAGGCCAAATCCTGAAACACACATGAAGACGGAAAGAAAGTAACGGAACAATTCAAGGAGTGAGTAATACTACTAATGGAAAACAAATTTATAGGTAATTTAGGAACATACAGTACATTAGAAAGGGTAAGGCCGAGTGGGAGAGATAAGGTTCCTTGGCCGGCTATGGTGGAGAAAGAACCATCAGCTAGTCTCACCTTATCTCTCCCAAAGAGAAGGTTGTATGCCTAAATTAAATTTGACTTATCAGTCATGTGGTTTGAGGCTCCGGAATCAATTACCCAAGGAGAATCAGAGGTATGAGATAACACATGGAAGGCAGTGGCAGTGTTACCTGATGTAGATGCGAAAGAAGGAGTAGGACTAGAATCCATCTAGCAAAGAGTCCTACCATCCAAATGGTCATGAAAGGAGTTAATAATCTCTTCCTTAGGGTCAGAAATAGGATGCCTTTCCTGAGTTACCATGAGACTAGTCTCTTGAGATGCCATATTAGCTGAGTTATACTTTTTCTGATTCTGCTGACTTGGTTTCTTGCCCTGATCAGTTGATGGCTTCTTACCCAAATCCTATGCCCATTTAGGTTTTCCATGGAGATTCCAACATGTATCGCTAGTGTGACTTGTCTTCTGACAGTGAATGCACCAAAGTTTACTCTTATCATTTGTTCTCTTCTGAGAGTCACCCTTCTTAAAAGCACCTCCAACATTAGTATCTAAACTTCCCCGAACAGCTAGGGCAACTGGCTCCCCCTATGTACAATTCATAACACTTCTACTCTCTTCTGACTGAACTAAGGTATAAACCTCTTGAACTGATGGCAAGTCTTTACTTCCCAAGAACTACACCCTAACGGACTCATATGAAGGATTCAGCCTCAAGAAAAGGAAAATACCCGTTGTTGAGATACAAGTGACTTGTATGGCTTTGCATTTTCATCACACTTCCAATTCACATTCTGATAGTGATCAAGTTCTTTCCATATCGATGTCAGATCTAAATAGTACACCGAGAGACTCCTCTACCCCTGCTTGCAAGTAGAGGATTCAGCTTGCAGTTGGTATATCTTGGCATAGTGTCTCTACTCTGAATGGGTGGACTTTGCTTGTTCCCATATTTCACAAGCAGTTTCAGCCCACATAAATGTCTTTCTTACCTGTTGCAGCATAGAAACCAAGAGCCATGGCATCACCATACTATTTTCTTGGTTCCACCTATCATATTCAGCACTTCCGTTCATCGGTTCCTTCACTTTCCCATTGATGTATCATATTTTCCCCCTAGCAATGATGTAGAGTTTTATTCCCCTAGACCATTCAAGGTAGTTCAGACCATCAAAGGGAATAACAGCCATGGGGAAACTCATATCCATTCCCCCACTCACTCCATTTTGACTTCCTGAAACCCCTAAAGTAGTAGAATTCTCAGACGACATGGTCAACACAGATTTTTTTATCTAAACTCTCAACTTAGGATCCCTCCTTATATCAAAAAAAAAGCTCCACACACAACAAATGACCAAGTCCACACACACTTCAGTTATGGACTTAATCTGAGCACAAGAACAGCACCAATTTCCAGAAAAAAAAAAATATATATATATATATATAACAAAACTGATTTTCAGACATGTACGGAAATAACAGTCCCAACCTACCAGTTTTCCAAAAGGTCTACAAGCATTGATCATTAAGAGAGATCCTTACACATGAAATCAAGCCAACAAGCAGAGAAAAACAGGTCATCTATGACCTACAGTCACCTTTTCACAGGTACAGGACCACACGATCCCAAACAAAAAGAGGTATAAACCTCACAAGGGTCTGCCGACATTCAGTGGTTCAGATTCATTCGTTTTCCTCTTGGTACATGACCAAGGAAAGAAATAAAAGAAAAAAAAAATTAGGGTTGTACTAGTTGCGATTTGATTCGATCAACTAAGATTCAATCCTCTGTTACGCCTAGATCCAGCAACTTGAAGAAGAAACTTGATCGCCATAGCCTTACTCTGATACCATCTCAAAGAACCATTCAACCTAAAAGCTTAAGCTATTAGGTGAGGTCCTTGAATAGGTTGATATTCTCTAACAGTCACAATTCAACCAGTCCGACCGGCCGATTCAGTCCAATTTTCTAAACATTTGTTGGAACAAATAACCCCCAACCACCCTTCTGTGAGACCAACCCAATGCACTAATTCTTCTTAGGGTTAAGTTTAAAATATAAAACCCCCCCAAACTCATTCTTAAGTGCAATTGTTATATCTTCAAAGGTTCATAAAAGATGTATACAATTGCCAAAATAGTAATAGAATAAAATATAGCATTATCTAGATTCAATATATGGGGGCTCACATACAATGTTTTAAAACATGTAGGCGTGACGCAAGGGATTCCACTACCTAGAGGCGTAAGGCATAGTTCCGAACGTAAGAAGCATAAACCTCCCGAACACCAGGAAGCGTAAGCCTCCTTGAGAGAGGGGGATGAAGAGGAGGAAGGGGGATCTCATTTTTCTTTATTTTTAATTAAAATATTTTATATTAAGAAGAATGAAGATGCATAGCACTTTTTAGTGAAACTTTTCATTTGATACTAGCTTGTTGTTTAGTCCGTCTATTTTTGAATGGCACACAAATAGAGGGAGAATTATGTGAAAATGCACAAGAGCAGCTTAGTTGTGGACAGTTTGGGAAGAAAGGAACACCAAAATATTTTGTGAAAAAGAAAGGAGCTTCTCGAAAGTTAAAGAATGTATTCTGAAAAGGGCAATTCAGTGGCTGAAAACTCTAAAGCTTTTTGATGCATACTCTTTTGATGACCTATGGAGAATCTTATTAGCAATGGCTAATGCTTTCTACTAGGAAGGACAGATGTGGGGTTGAATGGATGCCACCAGGGGAGGAGTTTATCAAGCTGAACTTTGATGGGAGTAGCTAAGGAAATCCAGGACCTTCGGGCATAAGAGGAGTTCTGAGAAACAAAGATAGTAACATTATATCTTTGTACTCAGGTCCTACGGGTGTGGGAGACTCATTAAGGGCCGAATTACTTGCTGTTGTACAAGGAATCCAACTTGCAAATCAGCTAGGCATAGAGCATCTAATCATTGAAGGGGATTCCCAGGTGATAGTGGGTTGGCTGAAGGATCCAGACACTGTGATTTGGGGTTTTAGAGATCTTCTCAAAAAGGTTAAATGGTTAACAAGGAATATAACAATCAGAGTTCAATGGGTAAGCAGATCAGCAAACTCAATGGCTTATTCACTTGCAAAACAAGGGGTTCTCCAGGATACTTTAATTTGGGCTTCTGTGTAATTTCTTTTGTACTTATAACTCTGTAACTAACTTTAAAGGAAAGGTCGCATCTCCTGCCTTTCTTTGGGCTGCACGTAACTCTTATTTCCTGGTTTAATAAAATTTTACTCATTTATCAAAAAAAAAAAGATTCATAGCACTTTCTTTTCTTTTTTTTTTTTTTTGAGCAGCAACACAAAATGGATTCATTAGATTAAAAAATAGAGACTATCTTTGAGTTCCTTGCTTTGCTAGACCATTAGCCAAACTGTTTGTAGATCTCCTTACCCACCTTATTTAGATCATCAAGTCCTTAGAAATCTGCTTGAATCTCAATGTATAACACTTTCTTTCCCCTTATCTTTTCTTCTCTTCCCTTTCCTTTCCTTTCCTTTTTCTTTTCTTTTTTTTTTTTTTTTGTCTTTTTATATGAGGTGTGCATGAGGCGCATGAGGCATACGCCTCTAGCACGCCTCATGAAAAAAGTGTTTGAGGCATACGCCTCTTGCTCCTAAGGTGTATGCCTTAGAGGTGTCAATGCCTCTAGCATACGCCTCAAGGCATTACGCCTCCCACGCCTTTTAAAACACTGCTCCCATACTATCCTCCAATATGACTTTCTTCAGCTCCTTGGTCAAGCTAGCATCATTCCAAAAGGAACTATTCATATTTCATAGTAGTAAAGGCAATAAGGTGCTCATGGGAGGGTCACCTTGCTTAATCGCCAAGACATTTTTTACATGATGCTCTTGGATACTTTATATTCATAACTT
This sequence comes from Nelumbo lutea, assembly GCF_056320005.1. Taxonomy (NCBI): domain Eukaryota; kingdom Viridiplantae; phylum Streptophyta; class Magnoliopsida; order Proteales; family Nelumbonaceae; genus Nelumbo; species Nelumbo lutea. The sequence goes on from NC_142685.1 coordinate 107,304,684, forward strand.
TTTACTATTAAACTAAACTATTCAGTTTAAAATACTAGTTTCTTTTTATTATTTTTCTCATTTTTTTAGGGTTCAGTCAACATATATACTGCTTTGAACCCTTGAAAACTTCAAAATTTGAACTGATAAGCTGGAAGAACTCAAAATTCTATCCAATCAATAGAGGCACAGCCCCTCTATTTTATGAAATTTCTGTTCTATTCCATTTTTTTCATGAATATATTAGTATAGACCATACCTTCATGAATGATAGTATTCATTAATAACCTATATGATACAAAAACTCAAAAAATAAATAAATAAATATTGAAGAAATTTCAATTGCTATATGGGTATGATAGATCATCCATATATCTACATGTTTAGTCCTTATGATTAGACCACAAAAAACATTATTAATAATTATTTATTTTTCATTCCTAAAATTATAAAAAAAAATTATTATTGAAGAAGAAATTTCAATTTCTCTATGGATATGACAAATCATCCATAGATCTACACTCTACAACATACCTAGTCTTTATGGGCAGGTCACAAGAAAATATAAATAATTAATATTTATTTATTCAATTTCATAAATTACAAATATAAATAAAAAACAAATATTGAGGAAGTTCAATTGATTTATGGATATGATAGATAAGATCTATAGCATATTCAGCCATTATGGACAAATCAAAAAAGAATATATTTTTCAATTTTTTTGTTACTTTATATCTTTCCCAAATTTCTTCATAAAACTTCCATAGATCTATTCATAACCCCAAATAATCTACGATTTTCAATACAAGAAGTGTAGATCAACATGGATTTAAGCATTCTCAAGCACTAAAGAAAAAACACAAACACACACACACACACAAGAAATCATAACATATTATGAGAAATTGAAAAATGTTACCTATTTTTGTAATATTTTCCAGATCTTGAAAAATCTTCAAAAACCTTGTTGATTGACACTTGTTTCTTGCATTTTTTGCATTTATTAATTTATTTATTTATTTTGTAGATCTAACACTCCATGAATGGCATTTGGAGCTTTATAGTTCGTTTGGAGGTGAAAGAAGGCTTATTTTGGGGGAAAGAAACCTTCTTCCCCCTTTATTGTTTTTTTTTTTCAATTTCTGCCTTTTACAAATACATAGTGTATCGACCAATACACTACCGATACAAGGCAATACAGTGGAAAAATTAAGAAACACCTTTCCTACCGTTCCTAGTATCATGTAGTCAAGATACAATATAACACGCCATGTATCAGGTGTATCATGTCAAAATTTCAAACCTTGCCTCTAGGGTCCACTCCCTTTGACAATCAATAAATATAAAGATAGCTTAACATGTAAAGCAATGAGTATATCTGCAAAAAAAAAAAAAAACTGTTGAGCAATGAGTCTGCATGGTCATAACACTTTCTTTTGACCCTCCAAAAAACACAACATGCTATCAACCACTTGAAAAACCCAAATTATCCATTGAGTGCTTGCTTGGATGATTTGGTTTCAAAATGTCCACATGGTCACAACACTTGTGACTCTAATAAAACACAAACATGCTATTAATCACACGAAAACCAAATTATCCAATGAGTGCATCCAGAAATTGCTACCCTTAATGACACACTAAAAATCCATTAACATATGAGAAAATAGAGATTGTGTCTAGGGTAGCCCAACATGTTGAACAATGAGCTCACATGACCACAACACTTTCATCCAACCCTCCAACGAAACACATGCATGCTATCAATCAAAAGAAAAACCCTACAATAAAACACAAACATGCCAACAATCAAAGGAAAAATCAAATTACCCAATGGGTGCATGCCTTTTTGCTACCCCAACGATACAAAAATAACCCACTAACATATAAAAAATAGAGACTACCTCTAAGGTCTACTACCTCATTATGACAATCAAGAAATGCCAAGGTAGCTTAACATGTGATGTGATGTGATCACATGGTCACAATACTTTCTTGTAACTTTCCAATAAAACTAACATGCTATCAATCAAAAGAAAAACCAAATCTCCCATTGAGTGCATGCTTGGGTGATCTTCGATGAGTTCATGTGGTCCCAACACTTTCTTATGATCATCCAATAAGTCAAAACATGCTTCTAATCAAATTTAAAATCAAATCACCTTGTGAGTGCACGGCTAGGTGATTTGGTTTCAATTAGTCCACATGGTCACAACACTTTTTTTGCAACCCTCCAATAAAACACAAACATTCTATCAATCAAATGAAAGATGAAATTTCCTAATTGTTGTTACTAGCAAAAGTTACACATGAACTACCTGCTATCATATGATAAAATGGAGACTACCTCAAGGATCCACCATCTTATTGGGAATATCAAGAAACACAAAGGTGGCCTAACATGTGGAGCGATGAGTTCACATTATCATAACACTTTATGTGGCCTCTAAAAAACCTAGACATGCTATAAATCAAAGGATAAACCAAACCACCACTAAGTGCATGCCAGGGCGATTTGGTTTTTCATTAGCTCATATAGTTACAACAATTTCTTGTGATCAACCATTCAATAAAACATAATCATGCTACTATCAATCAAATGGAAAACCAAACCCCCCAATGAAATCATGTTTGCTATTGCCACACCAAATGATACAAGAATAGCCCACTATCATATAAAATAGAGGCTACGTCTAGGAATACTACCTAGACAATCAGGTAATACCAAGGTAGCTTAACATTGAGAGTAACACCTAGGAAATAAGACACCCAGGGAGGGTTGACTCACTTAATCACCAAGATATTTTTTACACGGTGCTCTTGGATACTTTTACATTCTTAACTTTATAAGTATAATAACAAAACAAACATTATTAAATTAAAATACTAGTTTCTTTTGACAGTCTCCAACAAATAGCTTGGGACAGGATGTCTCAAGCAATGTTTTAAAACACAGAGGCGTGACGCAAAGCGTTCCACTACCTAGAGCCGTGAAGCATAGTTCAGAACATGAGGCATAAGCCTCCCAAACACAAGGAGGTGTAAGCCTCCTTAAGAGGAGGGGGTCAAGAGGAAGAAGGTAGATGGGAAATACACAAGTAAATTGGCTAACGTTGACTTAATTAGAGTTATCCTACCCCCCCCCCCCCAAGATGTAATTTCTCTTCTAATTTGCAAGTCTCTTAGTAATCTCTCAATCACTGGGTAACAGAAGCAATGCACGGACCTTTATCTTGGTAAAACTTATTCTTGGTTTTACTTGACTGATTGGAGCATTTTACGGGTTTGTTTCAAGAAGCAGTGCACAGACCTTTATCTAATCACAAGCCAAACATTTTGCATGGACAGAGGATGAGACACTCACGATGGCCTTTCAGGTTCGAGCACCAGTGGTTGCAAGAACCAAGCTCCTCATATTCTAGCAAAGAAGCTATGAGCTTTGAAAAAAGAAATGATGAAGTGGATGGAAGAAGCACTGAAAGGGGCAGAAAAAATAAAATCTAAGGCATTGAAGGTGACTGAAGAAATTGATAAAAAAGAGGAAATTTCTGAAATCCAGGAGGACAAAATAAGGGTGAAGCAAAAAGGCTATGACAGGAAAGCATACCAAGAAATAAAATGTAGGCAAAGGGCACCAATAAACTGGCTGAAAGCTAGAGACAAAAACACGGCATTTTTTCACCAAATGGCAAATGCGAGGAAGAGGGTGAACTTGATTGGAAGCTTACTGATGGATGGGCAAAAAGTGGAAGACAAAGAAACCACTAAAGAACACATCAAGAATTTCTACTGAAAGCCTTTTTTATCAGTAAAACAGAAAGAGATTTTATTAATTAAAGAAGTGTGAGATTACAGAATACGAGTAGCCTCAGCCTCAGATACCACCTACAATTGAAACAAAGAAACAAAAACATTGGCTTTGCCTTTTTAAGATTACAACTGTGCCCAAAACAACTGTTCTCTTTTAACCCCTTGTTTTGCTAATTGATCTGCAAGACTGTTAGCCGATCTTGAGACTCCAGAGAAGTATTATCTGCATATTTTCTGACAGTCTTCTAAACTTTTTGATCTCTTTCTGAAACACCATGGACTCTTTTCCTCTTTTTTCAACCAGCTTAATATTACATTGGAGTCATCTTCAAGTATCAGCTTCTGAACTCCTAGCTCCACGGCTTTTTGCAACACAAACATTACTGCCTTTAGCTCAGCTCTTGTGGAACCCCCTTCCCCTATTGGTCCTTAGAACATCCCCAGAATTTATCCCATCATTTCTTATCAACCCCCCTATCCCAGAGGAGCCTGGATTGCCAAAACTATTGCCACCGAAGTTCAACTTGAGAAAATTAGCTTCAGGTGGGCTCCATTCTCTAGAAGAAGCAGCAACCAGCCCCCAATTTCTGAAAATATTATCAAAGGTGAATTCAGAAAACACATTCATAGTCTTTACCCAGTGCACCACTTTGATCATTATGCTTTCAAACACAGCTTCTACTCTTCTTTTCTTTTCCTTGAAAATTCTTAGATTTCCATCCTCCCAAATCGTCCAAATCACTGCAGCCCTTGTGCACCTCCAAAGCAACCTCCTCCTTTTTGGCCACCTGAAAGTAGATGAATCAAAGAGCTTGTCCAGACTGCTTGGAATAGTCCGCTTGCAACCTAAGAGCAGAAAAAATCTATCCCAAATACAGCAGACAAAAGGGCAAGAAATGAGAAGATGATAAGCAGTTCCACCATTAGAATTACACAAGATACACCAGTTGGGAGAAAGGCACCAGCTAGGTCTTCCTTTGTAATATGTCACAAGTATTGATTGCACGAAGAAAACCTACAAAAAAAAAGCACTCACTTTGGGGGGGATAGGACGGCTCTAGACTTCTTTAACTCGGACAGATACTGAAGGGAGAGCTGAAGAAGACAAAGCAATGAAAAAAGAACTGCAAAGCCCAGAGGACTGGCCAGTCCAAACCCAACTGTCTCCTTTACTAGAGTCAAGAAAAACCCCGTCCAGAATTTGTAGGAGGTTTGAAACCCGGCCCAATTCTGAGTCTCTCACATATCTATGAAAACCCAAATTCCAACCACACCCCGAAAGCGAGAGAGATGGAATTAAGAATTCACAAATTGGTTTACCTTTGAAAGAAGAAAGAGAAAATAGTGAGGGGTATGAATTCTTCAAAGGATTCTCACCCACCCAAAGGTTTTCCCAAAACTTAACTTTGTTATCATACCTGATGTGGTTAAGAGCGGAAGAACCTTATGAATTGCTTTCCAAGGAAAAGCACTGCTTGAGACACTTGCATCCCAACCAATCTCAGAGAGCCCATGAATACTAACTGTTACGAGATTATAGGTTGTAATTATAGGTTGTAAATATGTAGTATTAGCCCAATTAGGAATAGCTTGATTATAGGAATTATTCTTTCTTTGATTTTCTTCCTATTTTAGTATCTACAAGGCTGTATGATTTTCTTCCTTTTTAGTATCTGCAAGGCTGTATGATTTTCTTCCTTTTTTAGTATCTACAAGGCTGTATATACATGTACTATTTTCTCAATTGAAATATATCAATTTCTTCCAATTCTTGTTCTATACATGGTATCAAAGCTGGAGACACCAATTCCAGTCTGAAATTAATTTCTGGTTTTCTTCCCTTTGCTGCCCAAGTGAGCAGCTTTGAATTCTATATGTTGCCCAAGTGAGCAGCAGCTGTGATCTCTAGGTCACCCACTCCAAGTGACATCTGCATCTCATCGCCCCTACCAGTGGAAGCGGAATCCCCAGATCGGCCTACCCACCTTCACCGGTCTCTTTTTTGACGATCGCCTCAGCCTCGGTGTTACTCCTGTTGTGTTTGTTTGCGCATCAGAAAAGTCTTTCTTCTCTATTCTTCTTATACAGTTGATATTTCGGTGCTGCCAGTTGTGATTTCTTGTTGTTTGGGTGTTGCATCTGCTGCCGATTCTATTTAAGTGTGTTTTATTGGCTTTGCTGGTTGTTAAAAGCTTATTTTCTTGTGTTTATGATGGTGGTTGAACAAAAGAACTTGGCTATGCCTAGTGTTATCCCCACTCCGTCTAAAATCACTGAACAAAAACTAAACGGAACTAATTATTTAGACTGGAGTAAGACTGTTCGTTTGTATTTACGGAGTATCTCTAAGGACAACCATCTGACTAAGGACCCTCCTACTGATGAGACTCGCACTGAATGGCTAAGGGTTGACGCTCAATTGTTTTTGCAAATACGTAATTCTATTGAGAATGAGTACGTCGGTCATGTCTCTCACTGTGAGTTTGTAAAAGAACTAATGGAATATTTGGATTTTCTATTCTCTGGTAAAGAAAATATTTCCTGTATTTTTTATGTTTGCAAGACATTCTCTCGAGCTGAACAATAGGATCAGTCTCTCTAGACCTATTTCATGAATTTCAAATGCACTTATGAGGAATTTGAACACCTTGTTACCTTTCAGTACTGATATCAAAGTTCAGCAGACTCAACGTGAACAGATGGCTATTATGAGTTTTCTGGTTGGCCTTAATCCTCAATTTGATAGTGCTAAGTCACAGATTCTGTCTAATCCTGAGATTACCTCTTTAAAATAGGTCTTTACTAGGGTCCTTCGTACAGATACTAGTTCTCATACCTCACCTGTACAACAACCTAGTGCATTTATCAGTCAGAATAGTGGATCAACTGTCCGGTCTCATTCTCATAATAGTAGCAGAGGTGGCAGTAATAGTGGTCGAAATGCTGGAACTCAGGCCACAGGGGGAGTAGTTTGCTACTATTGTCATGAACCAGGTCACACTAAAAGGACTTGCCAAAAGTTGCTAAAGAAAAACCAGAAGTCTTCTGGGTCTCAGTCAGCTCATGTTGTAAGTACGAGTGATGCTCCTCATCCATCGTCAGATCAGACCATTACAATTTCTGCAGATGAGTATGCGAAATTTACCCAATATCAAGAGGCATTAAAGAACTCATCTCAGTCCATCACTGCCCTTGCTAAGTCAAGTAAAACCAATACATGTCTTCTTTCTTCTTCCTCTCAGTGGGTCATTGATTCTGGTGCAACAGATCATATGACAGATAATCCTAGTCTCTTTCTACTTTCCAATCACACACTTTTCCTTCTTCAGTCACCTTAGCAGATGGTTCTATTTCTTCTACCCTTGGTTCTGGCACTATCAATCCTAGACCAACAATTTCATTGTCATCCGTATTGAGTTTACCAAAATTTTCTTTTAATTTGGTATCTGTTAGCAAACTCACTCGTACTCTTAACTGTTGTATCTCATTCTTTCCTGATCATTGTCTGTTTCAGTACTTTATCTCCTTTTGAAGCTCATTGTCGGTTGGGGCATCCATCTTTACCTTTGTTAAAGAAGTTATGTCCTCAATTTCATGATGTATCTTCTTTAGATTGTGAGTCTTGTCAGTTTGCAAAACATCATCGTCTATCGTCTGTTTCTCGAGTTAATAAAAGGGCTAGTCATGCTTTTGAGTTAGTACATTCAGATGTCTGGGGACCTTGTCCCATTATGTCTAAGACTGGATTTCGATATTTTGTTACCTTTGTGGATGATTTTTCTCGTATGACTTGGCTTTATTTAATGAAATTTCGTTCTGAGTTGCTTTCACATTTTAAAACCTTTTGTGCTGAAATAAAAACCCAGTTTGATGTGTCTGTACAAACATTGCGAAGTGATAATGCCAAAGAATATTTCTCTAATTCCTTTCAGACTTACATGGCTCATAATGGAATTCTCCATCAATCATCTTGTGTTGATACTCCATCTCAAAATGGAGTGGCTGAGAGAAAAAATAGACATCTTCTTGAAACTGCCAGGGCTCTTTTATTTCAAACACACGTTCCTAAACAGTTTTGGGCTGATGTTGTTTCTACAGCGTGTTTTTTTATTAATCGCATGCCCTCCACTGTTCTAAATGATCAAATTCCTTTTAAGATTCTGTTTCCTAATAAATCTGTGTTTCCTGTTGAACCTCGTATCTTTGGATATTCTTGTTTTGTTCGTGATGTTTGTCTGCAGGTTTCCAAATTGGACCCCAAGTCATTAAAATGTGTCTTCCTGGGATACTCTCGTCTCCAAAAAGGGTATAGGTGTTTTTCTCCTCTTAAATAGGTACCTTGTGTCAACTGATGTTACATTCCATGAACATCTTCCTTTCTTTACCGCTCCATCTACACCTGTGTGTCCACAAGAGGATGATGATATACTAGTGTATCATGTCACCAGTCCAGACGCTAGTGTTGCTCCAATACCCCCACCACTTCTCAACCAAAACCACCTATTACTCAAGTCTATTCTCGACGACCTAATCCTCCTGTGACAAGTCCGACACCGGTCTCTTCTTCGTCATCGGATCCAATGCCCAGTGATATTGATCTACATATTGCTCTTCGAAAAGATAAACGTCAGTGTACTTATCCAATTTCCTCTTATGTTACCTATGATCGTTAGTCCTCTACTTCTTGTTCGTTTGTTGCCTCTCTTAATTCTGTAGGGATTCCCAAATCTGTTCACCAGGCCTTATCCCATCCTGGGTGGCATGATGCCATGCTTGAGGAAATGAATGCCTTGACTGAGAATGGTACTTGGGATCTGGTCGATTTACCTGTTGGTAGGAACGCGATTGGATGCAAGTGGGTCTTTGCAGTCAAATTTCATTCTGATGGATCAGTGGCTCGCCTAAAGGCTTGCCTGGTGGCCAAAGGCGATGCACAGACATATGGCGTGGACTATTCTGATACTTTCTCCCCTGTAACAAAATTGACTTCAGTTCGATTATTTATTTCTCTGGCAGCTACATATGATCGGCCACTTTATCAGCTTGTAATTAAAAATGCTTTCCTGCATGGAGTTCTTCAGAAGGAGGTTTGTATGGAGCAACCACCTGGGTTTATTGCTCAGGGGGAGTCTGGGAAAGTTTGTCGTCTTCGAAAATCGTTGTATGGACTAAAACAGAGTCCTTGAGCTTGGTTTGGAAAATTCAGTCAGGCAGTAGAGAGGTTTGGGATAAGGAAGAGCAAATCTGACCATGTTGATTTTTATAAGCAGTCCACATTTGGCATCATTCTACTTGTTGTATATGTAGATGATATTGTTATCACTGGGAGTGACACGAAGGGAATCTCATCCTTGAAATCCTTCTTGCAGAGCCAGTTCAATACTAAAGATTTGGGGCACCTAAAATACTTCTTGGGGATTGAGGTGGCAAGGAGTAAAAGAGGCATTTTCCTATCTCAGAGGAAGTATGTTTTGGACCTGTTAACAAAAACCGGGAAACTAGGAGTCAAACCATGCAGTACTCCAAGACTCGTCCTAACATTGCTTACTCAGTTAGTATTGTAAGTCAATTTAGGTCCTCTCCTACAGTGCATCATTGGGCAGTCTTAGAACAAATCTTGTGTTACTTGAAAGGAAATCTTGGACGGGGGATACTGTACAGAATCATGGTCACAGTAATATTGAGTGTTTTTCTGATGCGGACTGGGCAAATTCCAAGATTGATCGAAGGTCCACTACTGGCTATTGTGTTTTTGTTGGTGGTAATCTGGTTTGGTGGAAGAGTAAGAAGCAAAATGTGGTGTCGCGATCTAGTGTAGAATCTAAGTATAGAGCAATGGCACAAGCTTCGTGTGAGGTTATGTGGGTTTCTCAACTCTTAACTGAGGTCGGTCTTAAAGTCTCAGTTCCAGCGAAGCTATGGTGCGATAATCAAGCTGCGATTCATATTGCTTCGAATCTAGTTTTTCATGAACGAACTAAACATATTGAGATAGACTGTCATTTCGTTCGTGAGAAAATTCAACAAAACTTGATCTCTACAGCATATGTGAAGATTGGAGAGCAGTTAGGAGATATCTTTACAAAAGCTCTTAATGGAGCTCGGGTTTCTTATATTTGTAACAAGCTGGGCATGATTGAATAGCTTGATTATAGGAATTATAGGCTGTAAATATGTAGTATTAGCCCAATTAGGAATAGCTTGATTATAGGAATTATTCTTTCTTTGATTTTCTTCCTTTTTAGTATCTGCAAGGCTGTATGATTTTCTTCCTTTTTAGTATCTGCAAGGCTGTATGATTTTCTTCCTTTTTAGTATCTGCAAGGCTGTATGATTTTCTTCCTTTTTTAGTATCTACAAGGCTGTATATATATGTACTATTTTCTCAGTTGAAAGATATCAATTTCTTCCAATTCTTGTTCTATCACACTAACCACCACTTTGAACCATAATTTATTTATTTCCCATGGAAATCTCCAAAGCCATTTCCTTAGCAAAGCCACATTCTTTTTAACCTTCCCAAGCCCAATCCACCAAACCCCTTCTTCCCTCTGTACACAATATCCCATCTAATTAGATGATCCTTCTCCTCCCCCGGTTCCCACAAAAAATCCCTCATAATCTTCTCTAACCTTTTAATAATGGGTTGAGGCATGCTAAAAAGCAAGAGGAAATAAATCGGGAGATTTGCTCTTCCATGTAGCCAATTTCTTCCAATGAGATGTAATTCCTCTTCCATGTAGCCAATTTCTTCTCAAATTTTTCCACTATTGGATCCCAAAAGTTCAACACCCTAGGATTTACACCTAAAGGAAGTCCAAAATATTTCAATGGCCAATCATATGCAACACATCCCAATTCCCCAACCCATATGTCTATCTCATCTTGACCCAAATTAACCCTTGCAACCACACTTTTGCTTAGGTTCACTCTTAAACCTGTCACTTTGCAACTATTTCAAAGGAGTAGAAAGTACTTGAGAAACCTTTCACTCTTGAAGATGTGTGTTGTGGTGTCCTGAGCTTAGGAGATAAGGCCCCAGCCATGATGGCTTCACAATCCTTTTCTACAAAAAGGCTTGGAGATTTATGAAGGAAGATGTGATGAAGGCACTAGAAGAGTTTCACAAGAAGGCCTCATTGGAATGCAGAATAAATTCTACATTTATTTCTTTAATTCCAAAGGTCAGGAATGCTTCATAACTAAAAGATTACCGGACAATAAGCCTGATCGGCAACTTCTACAAAATTTTAGCAAGGTTATTGGCCAATCGAATGAGGAAGGCTCTTGTTCATATAATCTCTCCCTTCCAAGGGGCCTTTGTTCCAAATAGGCAACTACTTGATGAAGTTTTATTAGCTAATGAACTCATTGAATCAAGGTTGAAGACTGGGAAGGAAGGGATTCACTGCAAAGTTGTTTGGAAAAGGTCTATGATCATGTATGGAGTTTTCTGGATTACACACTAGAAAAAATGAATTTTTATTTATCTTCAAAAAATATATAATGGACTTGGCAGGGAGAAGAATCTCTTTTGAGTGTCTTGTCAAGATACTTGCCCTATTCTAACTTTTATCACGCTCACCTCATGACACTAAGATCCATAAAACCCCAACAGACTGAACCTTTCTTTCATCAATAACAAGTTCAACAGCAAATACATACAATTAGCATTAGAAGACACACAGACAAACATACACCCTTAGCCATTCAATAGACTAGGACCCCATTACACCCATCAAGGCATCAATGTTAAATCAAGACTTACCTACTGCCTCAATGTAGTAGGACCACTTAACATTATTTCCCTATCAACCCTTAACAAACCTTGGAACCCACTGTATATGCCAACATAACTGAATCACCAAAGCAAGAGCTGGTCAGAGCAATAAACACTAATCTCTCACCATAATTCAAACATAATATCTCTCAACAAGTCAAAATCAAATGTCCAACAAGAAATCCTCATCGCATGACCATAAAATCTTGGAATGATAGTGATCTAGAGATCCTGGAATTTTTTTATCCTAAATGCTACAAAATGTGAAATAAGGTAATAACTCCAAAATGCAAGATGCCAACTTTGCATGAAATATAATAATATCAGTTGGGGTCAACCAGTGCATGCCAAGCATACTTTGCAAGTAGCATCTAAATGCTACAAAATGTGAAATGAGGCAATGTCTCCAAAATGCAAGATGCCAACTTTGCATGAAATATAATATATCAGTCGGGGTCATTCAGTGCATGCCAAGCACACTTTGCGAGTAGCATCTGGGAGATCAAAAGGCAAATGGTCTTCACAATTAACAAATGGGATTGGTTTAAGGAATGAATAGAATTGATACAAGCATATACCTAATCACTTTGTTCCTGACAGCTACAAGCCCATTGCTAATATCCTGTTAATCACTAATTAAAGGGTGTATGCTGAAACCCACAAAAGATAAGACCCTAAGGAGAATTTATTAATAAGGAAAATCCTAAAGACAAGTTTTCTAGCAAAAAAAATCTTAAAGACAAGTTCCACTTTTCCTTCTGGAGGATGTAGGATCTTCTCCGGCAGTGTAATAATAACTCTACTTTTCCATATCTACTAGTAGCAAGATTGCATGAAAATATTTTATTGCAATAAGATATTTTGAAGACCAGTTCAGTACTTTAAGCATGCCAAACAGATACATAAGAGTTTCCCACCATCTAAGAAGTTAACCAAGTCACGATATCTTTCAGCTTGTCAAAATGTAAGGTGCTAATTCCTGATCTATATATATATATAGCCAAAGGGTGTCAAGCATAGATAAAAGGAGAGAATTGAAAACTAATTATGGAACAAGCATGTGGTCCATCAGTCCACAATAAAATCATGCAATTAACTTAGATTAACTATTAAGAACCAATGCAAGTGCTCAGCCAACAGAATTTAATGCTCAGAAAGAGGATTAAAACAATTCTAGCAATGTGGAAGACAGACCTGTATATGACTATGAAGAATAGAACCAGATAAAAACCAAGCTTGACCATTCGATACTTCTTCTCTTCATTAACTAAACGGAAGATTTCAGTGACATCCAAAAGATGCTTCCGTCTCAAATACCTGAAGCATTAAGAATAATATGTAGGATAGTAAGACGATGTTTCAAGCATTCAATTTAAGAAACTAATGGTGTTCACATTTTGAAAAACTGAAGTTTCACATAAATGTATGCTTCCTTTGGAGGATTTCTGCTTAAATGTTAATTTTCAAGTTTCTCAAAAATAAAATATTGTAGACAGTCCCAATCTTGCATATAGTTATATTTTTATTTTTTGGGTTCTACTGTAATATCCTTACTTGTATATAGGCAATCAGTGTGTGTTTCTCTTTGGTCTGCCCTCATTAGAAGTGTTCACGGGTCAGTTTCGTTCATTTACAGGCTGTTTGGCTAACTGAACCTGGTCGGATTGAGGAATTGGCAACCCGAAACCGACTGACCATTAGTGAAAACCAGCCAACTCAGGATATATCAGTTTGGGGCAGTTTATCAGTTTGGTCGGTCAGTTCAAAAGACAGCCTAGAAACTAATTTGTTAAACTAGGAAGCATGGTTTGATTGGATAAAAATTTAAAACAACAAATTTAATTAATAATTGCAGCGGTAGTATTAAACTTAAAATATAAAATTATTTTATTTCAAAGAAAACAACAAAGTACAAAATATAAATATTAATATATATATATATATATATAGTCGGGTCAGGTCAGTTTTGGTCTGTTTGCACATGGCCAAACTGAAACTGAACCGACCTCTTGGGTTAGCATAATGCATGAACCAAAGCCAACCAAAAATAGTAGAAAACCAACCAACTCAGGTCAAGTTGGTCAATTTGATCAGTCTTATGAACAGCCCTAGCCCTCATAATAAAGGGCATCTATGTAATTGTACATATATTGCGCCCATCTTAATTAAATAGAGTTCTTTGAAGGTGGGGGCATTCATTTGGAATACACACCTTTGTGTATGCTTCTCCTTGCTTTGTTCAATACCTAAAACTCTAGATTGGGTGACACATATGAATATACTCTTTCCCAAGTCAACTTGAAGCATAACCAAATCAATTTTGAAAAGAGTTGCTCGAATGACATCAACATGAGTGAGAGGGAGTTAGATCTATGTGCTGGAAGTTCTGGGATGCTCAATTGTCAACTGGTTTTGAAGTATTTAGGTCTTCCTATATTGATGTGTGTTGAAGATTAATCAGTTTTATGATGTTTTCCTGAGTATATGTTTTATGTCAGTTGTTAGATAGGAGGTGGGGACCACAATAGTTATGTGAGTCCAAATTTTATTATGTTTTTGAGTCTTATATATGCTGTTTTATGTTTTGCCACCCTATAAGGGCATAGTTGTCTTTGTACTGCTCCATTATTTTTAGTATAAATAATAAGTGAAGGGGGCAACCAGATTATTGCTCTCTTTCCTTTTCAACTTCTCTTCTTCTCTTCTTCTCTTCTTCTCCTCTCTTCCTTCTCTCTTCAAGAAACTACTTTTCTTTCATTTTTTTTTTTCAGCAGATTTCTACTTGGTATCAGAGCCAAGCTAGGGCTATTCGATCTACTATAGATTGCCCAGTTCTTGGATTTTTTAGTGGGATCTAGTCATCAGGAAGGTGATCTATTGTTCGGCAACAAAATCAGGCAGAAGTAGAGTACGGAGAAGAGTCCCAAAATTGGACTCTTTGTTTTTGATCTGATCTTGGGCACCCAAAAATTGTTAGTTTTCTTTTGATTTTCTGAAGAGGGTGGTTTGGTTTCTGGAATTTTCTAAGCCTCCTGGAGTGATCGATTCACTCTTCTCTCTATAGGGAGGCGTGGGGAGGAGAGAGATTTCTCTCCAGATAGGGTTTTCTTCTTTCATAAGGGTTGGTTTCTTTGTGTGTAATATTAAATTGTTTTTGGAAGGTCTCCAATCTTTTTTTTCTTAGTGTTGAACTGTTTCAAGTAAGATGGAAAGTTGGAATACCGAGATGAAATCTACCTGTACTGTGGGACTGGATATTGGAGGTAGTAGTGATATTTTTGGGTCTGGGATCATTACTACAATAAAACTTGATGGTACAAATTATTTAGAGTGGGCACAATCAGCTAAGATGGCTATTGGTGCCCGTGGAAAATTAGGGTATCTCACTAGGGAGGAGAAGAAACCTGATACAGACTCTTCCCGATGGGTGCAGGAGAATTACATGGTAATGCCCTGGCTGTGTAATTCTATGTTACCTCATATTGCAAAAAATTTCCTATGGGCTAATACTGCTAAGGAGATTTGGGATGGAGTGACTGAAACCTACTCTTAGAAGCAAAATGATGCCAGAGCCTATCAGTTAAGGAATCAGGTGATAAGTATGAAACAGGGAGAAAAACCTCTAGTTGTGTATTTCTCCATGCTAAAAACCCTATGGCAAGAAATAGATCACTTAGAAACTATGGTATGGGAAAGTGTAAATGATGCAGCAACCTATCAAAGACTGGTAGAGAAGACTAGGGTTTTTAAGTTCTTGGCAGGGCTGAACCCTAAATTTGACATTGCTAGGCAGCATATTCTTTCTAGGGAGGGTGTGACACTCTCTCAAGCCTATGCCTTTGTCTCCGGAGAGGAAGGTAGGAAGAATGTAATGCTAAGACAACCTGGGATTGACCAGTCGGCTATGGTTGGTACAACAAAACCTAAGCCGAATGGAGACAGGGGGAGTAGTGAGACTAGAAGGGAAAATAAGGACTTGGTGTGTGATTATTGCAAGAAGCCTAAGCATACCAGGGACACTTGTTGGAAGCTTCATCCAAATCTTACGCCTGCCCGGATAAGGGACATGAAGGGAAATGCAAATGTAGCCACTACAGAAGACTCTTCGGCCCCTCTTTCCCAAACTGATTGGAAATCCATTGCAGTAGAAGCAGTGAGAACAGAATAAGAGAGGTTTGGACAGCTTATGAGTAAGAAAGATTCACCTAGCTCTACCTTCCCAATGGACAGCTAAATGCAAGAGCCAACTACACCACTTCCTTTGCACATATAGGTAGACTTATTCATGGGTCGGTTGGCCCGACGGGCCGGCCTGGCCCGGTTCGGCCCGGCCCGACCCCCGGACGGGCTTGAACAGGCTTTTTGGCCCGCGGGCTTAACCTCGGGCCAAAAAGCCCGGCCCGCATAAAATTCGAGCCGGGCTCGGGCTTTGCCAAAATAGCCCGGTCCGGCCCGACCTATAGTTAAACCTAAGTAAACCCAACCCGACCTATAGTTAAACCTAAGTAAAAACCCAATGTGATGTCCATTTGAATAAATTTTTTGATTTGAGAAGGTTGTTGATTCACTTGTAGGCCCATTGTTCATTTAAATAGGGGGAAAAAACTTCTGAATTAAAATAGATAATGTCTATTTGAATAGGGAAAAATTCAAATTTCTTTTATTAGGTCGGGCTTCGGGCTCGAGCTCGGGCTCGGGCTCGGGCCTAACATTTTTCTGTTAATAAAGAGTCAAAGCCCGGCCCGAGCCGAGCCCGGTCCGGCCCGGCCCATGAACCGGTCTACATATAGGTAGTTCATATGCAATTGCAAATCTTGCATCCACTTCCGGTAAGGAGGGACCTCCCTGGATTATAGACTCAGGAGCATCTGAGCACATGACTAATGCCCCTACCCTTTTCAGTTCCTATCAGGTGTGCTAACAGATGGTTCACATATTCCCATTGCTGGGAAGGGGACAATTGGAGTGACCAATGATATAACTTTGTCTTCTGTTTTACATGTCCCTAGACTTCATACAACCTACTGTCTATTAGTTCTTTGACAAAAAAATTGAATTATTTCGTGACCTTTCTTCTTGGTAATTGTGTTTTGCAAGATCTGGAGTCAAAGAAGATGATTGAGAGTGGTCGTGAGGAGAATGGAGTCTACCTTATGGATGAGATTCCGAGACATCAGGACCATCATGTTAACAACAACAATAGTAGTGGATCAGAGTCAGTGAACCAGATTATGCTTTGGCACAATCACTTGGGACATCTTTCTTTTAGTTCTTTGAAATGTCTTTTCCTAAAGTTGTTTGAGTCTGTTCAGTTATCTACTTTGGAGTGTGAAAGTTGTCAGTTAGGATAGCATTGTAGACAGTCTTTTAAACCAAGTAATAAAAGAAATACTTTTGCTTTTAATATTGTTCACACTAATATATGGGGGTCATATCATCTCCCTTCCATAGGAGGGTTCTGTTACTTTCTCTTGTTTGTGGATGATTATACACGATATTCTTTGATATATTTGATGAGATCACATGATGAGGTTTCTAACTTGGTACGACAGTTCCACCAGATGGTTATTACACAATTTGGAGTGAGAACTAAGGCTTTTAGATTGGATAAGAGGAAAAACAAACACAATGTGGAGGTGGCAAGGAGTCTTACAACCATGCATTTGATTAAACATGTTCCTTCACGGACTTTGGTGTTTAAGGTGCCATTTAGTCTTCTTTTTCCAGATGGGGAGATATTTCATATACCTCTGAGGGTTTTTGGTTGTGTTTCCTTTGTTCACATTCTTGGCCCTCATCGCAAGAAATTGGATCCTAAGGCCAAGAAATGTGTTTTTCTTGGGTATGCTCAGAACCAAAAGAGGTTTTGTTGTTATGACCCAATGTCGAAGAGCAAATTTGTCACTATGGATGTTACCTTCTTTGAATCCACCTTCTTCTCGTGTGGTTCTCCTCAAGGGGAGAGTTTTGGGGAGGAGAACTCACAATCTGTTCCTCTTCTTGTTTCTTAGGTGCCTCCATCAGTTCAGCCAGCACCTGCACCTCCAATTTCATTACCTGAGCCACTATAGCAGCCTCACAGAAATATCAGCACCGATAGATGATAGTTGACTCCACACATCCCCAACCCACACCACTCTCTATCAATCCTTCTAAAACTCCAGATTCGGCATATACAGTTCCAAGTATTCCTTTTGAGCCTGAGCCTGTTATGTTTTCTGATGATAAAGTTCCTGTCCCTAACACCATTGTTGCAGTTGATCCCACTGACCTTGATCTTCCCATTGCACTTCGTAAGGGGAAGAGAAAGTGTACAGCCCATTGCATTTCACACCATCTTTCCTACAGTGCCTTATCACCCTCATATTGTGCTTTTCTTTTCTTCCCTGGATTTTGTGTCTATACCCAGGAATGTTACTGAGGCTCTCTCCAAACCTGAGTGGAAAACGACCATGCAAGATTATATGGATGCTTTGGTTAAAAACCAAACTTGGGAAATAGTTGATCTCCCCCCAGACAAGGAGACAGTCGGATGTAGATGGGTATTCACAGTATAGGGCCGATGGCAAGATAGAGAGGTACAAGGCAAGGTTGGTAGCAAAAGGGTAAACTCAGACCTATGTTGTTGATTATCTGGAAACCTTTGCACCAGTAGCTAAGATGAGTTCAGTTTGTATCCCTTTATCTCTTGCAGCCACCTATTCATGGCCCTTGTTCCAGTTTGATGTCAAAAATGCCTTCCTCAATGGTGATTTATAGGAGGAAGTATATATGGATATTCCAACATGCTTTTATGAAAATGTTGGTAAAGGAAAGGTGTGTAGACTCAGAAAATCTCTGTATGGAATGAAACAGTCACCCAGGGCTTGGTTTGAGAGGTTTAAAGAGGCACTCATCCGTTTTGGATACACACAAACAAAGTCTGATCACACCCTCCTTGTGAAGAGGAGAGATGCTCTGGTGTCAACTCTGATTGTGTATGCGGATGATATAGTGGTGACAGGAAATGATCTGGAGGAGATTGATGATCTCAAAAAATCATTGCAACAAGATTTTGAGATCAAAGATCTTGGTGAGCTCAAATACTTCTTGGGGATTGAAATTGTAAGATCCAAGCATGGGATCTTCATTTCACAAAGAAAGTATGTACTTGATCTACTACGGGAGACTGGGAAGTTGGGGACCAAACCAGCAAACACTCCTATTGATCCAAATCACAGAATTAATGGTGTGGATGGTGAGTTGGTAAAGGATGTGGGGAGATATCAAAGAATGGAGGGCCGACTGTTGTATTTGTGTATGACACGACCAAATATTTCTTATGTTGTCAATGTTGTGAGTCAGTACATGCATGCACCTCGGATTCAGCATTAGGAAACTATTGAGAGAATACTTGTATATCTGAAAAAGCACCCTGGCAGAGGCATTCTTTTCTCAAATCATGACAATCTGAATCTAGAATCCTATACAGATGCAGACTGTGAAGGATGTTTAGATGACAGGAGGTCTACATCAGGAGTGTGTACCACAGCTAATATCTCAACCCTTGTAGAGTCTCCACAACCCACTTGACCTAAGAATAAGGACAGAATGTTGCCATCCTTATTCCTCAAAATCCCTCCTATACCCAAAGGTCCTGAATTGCCTTGACTGATCCCATCAAAGTTCAACTTTACAACTCCCTCTAGAGGGGGTAAACAACTTTCTTGTGTTTTATTTTTCTTGGATGAGGTGGAGGCCACTGCTACCCAACTCCTTCGAAGGTCATCACTAGAGTAATCTGCAAAGAGATCGGTAATTTTTAGCCAAAGAATTACCCTTGTCAGTATACAATCCTTTATTTCAGCAATGCTTCTCTCCCCCTGGAAAATTCTAGCATTTCTTTCCTCCCAAATGGTCCATAAGAGGACTTCCCTAATACATTTCAACATTACTTTCCCTCTCTTTGTTGGCCAACCAAAAAAAGACGGATCAAAAAGCAGATTTACTTTAGGAGACAGGTTCCACCTGTACCCAAAAAGCATAAAAACCCAATTCCAAATATTTACTATAAAGAGCAAGAAATCAGTAGTGACAACAGTCCTCATTCTGCACTTTACATAAAATGCACCAATTGGGGGACAAGCATGAAAAAGGTCTCTTTTTTTGTACATTATCCATAGTATTAATTTTACCACAATACACCGCAACAAAAATCAGCAATTTTAGGTGGAATTGGCCTTGACCAGACTTCTTTAATTTGGAAAAACAAAGGGGAAGGAGTAGAGCATAGGGACCTAAAGAAGGAAGAACAAGAGAAGGAGCCACTCGAGGTCAAAGACCAAATTCTTCTATCTGGTTTAGGAGGGTCCAAACAAATAGAATCAAGTAAAAGTAAGAGCTTAGAGGCAGAAAATGATTCCACATCCCTCAACTCTCTACGAAACCGAAAATCCCAGTTAAGAGACAATGGGAGAATGAGAGAGAAAGAAACCTCTAAACGGGCTCCTTTTTATATAGGGAAATAGAAAAAAAGGGAGGGATAGATGTCTTTTAAGGGCTGGTTGCCCACCCAAACATCTTCCCGAAAAAGCACAGAATTACCATTGTAGACATCATACCTTATAAACTTGAGAAATTTTGGAGGATACTAAAAATAGCCTTCCAAAGTGTAGTGAGTGAGGCTCGTCAGGATACCCCGACATCCCAACCAGATTTCACAACAGCCATGGATACTAGCACCACCTCGTCCCACAAAAAATCCCTCAACTTTTCTATCTTCTTGGCTCCCCTACAACTATCCTAAAAACAAACAAAAAGTAAATGGGTAAGTTTGCAAGTGTGGCCCTAATCAAAGTTATTCTACCCCCTAGAAAGATATAGTTCTTTTTCCATGTCACTAGCCTTTTTTCAAACTTCTCTACCACTAGGTTCCAAAACCTACTTTCCTTTGGATTTGCACCTAGGAGAAGTCCTAGATAGGTCAAGGGCCAAGCAGAAATAGGGCATTCTAAGCAGGCAGCAAAAGACTCCAACTCCCTTCCCTCTACATTTAGACCCACCACACAACTCTTCTCAAGATTTATTTTTAGGTTTGACATTCTCAAAGAGGCTTATTAGATTTCTCATATTCCTTCCCCTCAACAAATCACATCCCTCGCAAAAGATTATGATATCATCTGCAAACTGAAGGTGGGTAACCAAAACTTTATTTATTCCTAATCTCCATCTCTTATCAATCCAACCTTGACTGCTTTTGACAAAAGTCTACTAAAAACATCAACAACCAATGTGAAAAGGAAAGAGGACAATGGATCACCTTGTCTCAAGCCCCTACATGCTGAAAAAAGTCCTTTACTACTCCATTTACTAAAACTAAGTAATGTCAAGTCATCAAACAACCCAAAACCACACTTTTTGAGCACCTCTAGCAGAAAACTCCAATCCACTAAATCATTGGCTTTTTCAATATCCAATTTGCAAACAAAACCTTGCCCACACAATCTTCTCATCTCTTCCAAACTTTCATTTTCTATTAAAATTTGGTCAACTATTTGTCTACCATGAACAGAAGCACCTTGAGCTTGACTTATGATGCAGAGAAGAGCATTTTTTATCCTCAAAGATAAGACATTTGCCAGTGTTTTATTGATGGTTATCACCAAGCTGATTGGCCTAAAATCTTTGGGATGTTTGGCCTCTTTCTTCTTAGGGACCAGGGCTAGGAAAGTAGCATTTACTCCATGGATAATGATAGGGTGTTCCTCAAATTCTTTGAAAACTTCCAACAAGTCTCCTTTAATCATGTTCCAACAGTCTTGAAAGAAAGCCATGATAAAGCCATCTGGCCCTGGTGCCTTAGATCTATCCATTGAAAAAACCACTTGTCAGATTTCCTCCTCAAAACTCCTTTCCAACCACAACTTAATCTCTTCAGACAATGTAGGCCAATCCAAACTAGCCAACTCCACTTAACTATCTAGAGGTTTCCTTAAGATAGATTTGAAATGTGCTACAAAACAATTGGCTATTTCCTCTTGAGAGTCCAACTCCACACCATCCACTTCAAGTTTAGTCACCAAGTTTTTTTTTTATGAGTATTTTAATCACCAAGTTTTTCCTTCTTCTTCCATTGGCCATCTCATAAAAAAATTTGGTATTCCCATCACCTTCCTTTATCCATTTATGTCTAGATCTCTGCCTTCAAGAGATCTCTTCTCGCAAAAGAACCTCCTCTAATTCCTTTTTCAACCTCCACCTTAATGCTCTTTCCTGAGTATTCATGGTTCATCGAGATTCCTTCTCATCCAGGTCCTCTATTTGGGTCATCAAATTGGATTTTTGTTCCTCTATCCTCCCAAAAAGGTCCCTATTCCACTCTCTTAAGTTCACCCTCAAGCTTTTCAAATTCTTATGAAACCTTACCCCTTTCCACTTCACCCCCCTCATATCTTGATTCCACCATTCCTCAATCTTTTTTACAAAATCTGGATGTCTGTATTAGTGAGATTTCTTTTTCTTCCCTATCTTCCCTTGGGAGTTTCTCTTTTCTTCTCTCTTTATCTTGGCTTTTCTTTAACAATCTTTTTTTTTTATCAATAACAACTTCAGCAAATTTATTAAAATATCACAAGAATAGTTACAACAAGGAAGACAAACACTCTTATCTTCTAAAAGCAACTTAAGTCCACAAAGAAAGAAAAGGAAAAAGAAACAATTTAATTACAGATTAGCCCAAAACATTACATCCCTTTCTATCCCCTGTTTAGCTAGCCCATCAGCTATATAGTTAGCTGATCTTTTAACCCAACTCACCCTGATTTCCATTTCCAGCACCAGCCACTTGAACTTCCTTCTCTCATTGTCGTACTTCCATAATCCACAGTTGTCTTTCCTCAGCCACCCTATCACCACCTCCAAGTCCCCTTCAATTATGAGTTTTCTGACGTCCATCTCCTTAGCTTTCTGAACTCCTTCAATAACTGCCAAGATCTCAACTCTAAGAGAATCCCCCACTCCAATTGGACCTGAGAACATGGCTGAAATAACCCCGTTCTCATCCCTAAAAACACCCCTAATCCCTAAATGTCCAGGATTCCCCGTACAACTCCCATCGAAGTTCAATTTTAGGAACCCAGCAGGTGGGGGTGTCCAAGACACCTTCACAACTGATTTGAACTTCACACAGCTTGCAATTTCACCCTTCCTCAACATATCATCCACTGTGTAGTCTGTGAATAGCTCTAGAGATTTCATCCATTGTACAGCCCTCAATTCTTCAGCCCCTCTCTCTTCATCCAAGAAGATTCTAAGATTTCTTTCCTCCCATAACGACCAGCATACTGCAGACCTCAGTCCTCTCCACATGGTCCTTCCCCGTTTCACGCACCACCTGAACAAAGAAGGAGAAAAAAGGCTCTACAGATCTGAAGGAGGGTTCCACCTGCGCCCAAAGAGAGAAAAAGCCAATTCCCAAATTGGCTTTGCAAATTGGCACGACACCAGTAAGTGAAAACCAATCTCCCCATCTGCTTTGCATAGAACACATCAATGAGGGGATAAGCATGTATTGGGTCCTCTTCTTTTGAAGCAAATCACTAGTATTGAATCTTTCCAGATAGGCTTCCCAACAAAAACTACCAACCCTAGGAGGAATTGGTCTGCGCCAAACCTCATTAACCGGAAAAGGGGAGGTTGCAGGACTTGTGGACTGACATAAGACTTTGAAAAAAGAAGCACAGAAAAAAGAGCCTCTCTAGCTATAGTGACTTGGACCCCGTTTTAATGTTTGGAAGAAATATTCTTCCCAAATGATCGCAAGAGTGTCAGGTGGCATTCTTATAGTGACTGATTTTTTTTTTTATCAGCAACTCAAAATTTAGTAATTGATTAAATTAAAAAAGCTTATACAACAAGGAGTAGTGGGCAGAAGGAGATGCCCGAAAGAAAAAAACACTAATTAAAAACCAGCCCAGAATATTGATTGTCTTTGAATCCCTTGTTTAGCTAGTCCATCAGCTATACTGTTAGCTGATCTCCTAACCCATCTAATTAGTATCGAAATGTCTTTGGATATCTGTTTGAAGTGCCTGAGTTCATTTCTTAGTTTCCATATTACTCCTTCCCCCATTTTCAGCCAGTTTACAACAATCTTTGAGTCCCCTTCAATAATCAGCCTGTTAATCCCATTTCTTTGAATTTTTCAACACCATACACTTCTGCCATCAGTTCTGATCTCACCACATCACCATGCTGAATAGGACCGGAATGCATGGCTAAAATATTCCTATTCTCTTCCCTTATCACCCCACCAATACCCGATGGGCCAGGATTTCCCATACAGCTACCATCAAAGTTTAATTTCCTCCATCCAGCCGCAGGAGGGGACCAGACCTCATTTGTTTTAGATTTTCTAGAAACAGTGTTAGCAATTATTCCCCAAGATCTGAAAAAATCTTCTGATATTATTAATAATCTTCAAGCTGCAAAGGTTAAAATCACAGGCATGAAGCCTGATGAAGTACTTCAATCAGTCGAAGTTCTACCTAATGGGTTTTGGACTAAAGTCTGTAGAGAGACTGGGCTGAATGGCCCTAGTCCATTAATGTCTTGTTATTAGTGCTTCTTAGTTGTTTTATTTGATAATGGACCTTCTCTTTATGGGCCTATTAATATTTTTTTATGTTTTTTAAGTATGTTGATGAGTCGGCCGCCCACTAGAGCAGCAGTTGTGTGGACCTTGTGGGAAGAGAGAAATGACAGAATCTTCCAAGAGAAAGAAAGGAGCAAACGACAAATTATGGAGTGTGTAATGACTAGGGTTATACACTGGCTATGAACGTTGGAACTATTCAAAAATTTCACATTTTATGATATTTGGAGGAATTGGCCTTTAGTGGCTTCTAGCTCAGTGCAGAAGGTTAAGGCAAGGTTGGCTTCAACACCTCCCATTGAAGGATTTCTGAAACTAAACTTCGATGGGAGTAGCCAAGGCAACCCAGGCCCAGCTGGAATTGGAGGGGTCATCAGAGACAAAGGAAGGAAATTTAAGAGCACTCTTCTAAGGACCAGTGGGGAATGGAGACTCCTTAAAGGCAGAATTGTATGCAGCCCTACAAGGCGTACAGATTGCAAGAGAGTTAAGATTGGAAAATTTGGTGATAGAAGGGAACTCCAAGGTGGTGGTGGGTTGGTTAAAAAAACCCAGATTCAGTGATTTGGGCTTACAGAAATGAAATGAAGAAATTCAAATGGATAACTCAGCAGATGGATGTTACAATGGGTGGGGAGGGAGGCAAATGCTTTTGCTGATTCTCTAACTAAACAAGGAGTAACTAGGATCAACTGTACTGGGCCCACTTGTAACTTTATGATGTTTCTGTATTAATGAGTGAGGCTGCTCCTCGCACCTCATATTGGGATGCTTGTAATGGACTATTTATCATTTGTTTTTTAATGAAACCAATTGAATTTTTATCTATCAAAAAAAATAGTCAAGGTTGCATAAATAAGCACAAAAGGAATTAAAAGGAAAAGCATTAAGGTGGCATCTGACAACAGCTGAACTAAGAACTTGAAGATAGCAGGAGACTTTCTGGTAAAGTGAAAGTCTCTGGCTGGTTTTAGCAGAGACCTGGGATCAAATTCCACTTTCATCAGGATTGGGGAGATTGAGAGTTTAGGGGAGGGCTACCCCCATTGTGTAGTGCATTCCCCTAGGGAGAAACTGAACTAGGGACTGAATGATAAATGCTGAAAAGGTTTCAATTCAAAAATCCCCTCATATTCAGGGTATGTGGTACATAATAAAAATTTTAGGGCTAAAATAGTTACCCTAGTATTGGAATCTTTTCAGCATTAAGCATTAAAGAGGAGAAAGTTACTAAATGATGTAAACCCCTTTTTGAACCGGAACACTTCACTCAGAGCCCAGTAGAGATGTTATCAAATACTAGGGTGGCAATTTTCAACGCAACCCACTAACCCGCCCAAACCAACCATTAATTGACGGGTTGGGTTGTACCCATTTAATCCTGGGTCATTAGAGGATTGGGTTACCCAATAAAGGAAAATTTAATGGTTTGGGTAGTTTTGGTCATGGTTATCCAATGGGTGACCCATTAGCCTCTTGTTTTAGTTCAGCACTGATAAGGAAGATCTTCAAACTTTTGCTGGAGCTTAGGCTAAGTAGCCATGAATCTCAATCTCAACTACCCAAAGAAATCAAAGTTTTGATCAAAGAAGCCCAAGGTCTCTCCCCTGAATATCCGTTACCAGAGAAGGTCTGCTTGAAGCTGCAGAAAAGTCTCTCAATTAAGCACTGTCACTCTTTTGTCAAATTCCAGTAAGCTTCAAATATGGAAGCTAAGCTACTATCTATGGAATGCCTGGTTGGACCTCTCAAATGCTGTTGGAATACGATCTTCAGCAACCCAAGTGAAGGTCAGCAAAGACCTGGTGAAGCTCTGCCAGATCTCAACTGATTTGCTATTTCCATCAGATCTCAACTTATTCAAATCAACCACTTTCTTATACAAAACAGGCTTGATCAGGCACGATTTCAATAAATACAATCTTGCTGTGATTGCTTAAAGAAAGCCATCGATCTAGTAGCCAAGGTCAAGATAAATGAAATTTTTGACAGTGGAGAAAGAAAGATTTTCTTAGATCTGAATAAAGCAAAAATCACGCTCTCCATGGGAAGTCTCAGATCAAAACCTCTCTCTTTCCAAAGCTTGTTGAGTGGGTGGGCAGTCTATGCATTTCTTTTCTGTAACTTATGTTAGTTTTTTTTCCTTTACTGTGCTTTTTTATAATTTCTATATTTTTTTCTGCAATTTCTATTACGTTTTCCATCTTCCATGTTTTTTTTGTTAGCTTTTTCTACAATTTCTGTGTTTTCTTTCTGTAATTTCTGCTATTTATCTTCATTTTCTGTGTTTTTATAATTTCTGTTATATTTTCCTGCACTTTTTTCCTATATTTTATTATTTTTTGTTAATATTTATGTTATGTTTTTCTATAATTTGTGTTAGCTTTTTGCATTCTGTGTTTTTTATAATTTCTCTTTTTTGTTTTCTTTGTATTATTATATAATTTCTGTATTTTTTGTGTTTTAATGAATTAAAAAACAAATTAATAGGTTGGGGTGGGTTGGGTTTGGGATGAAACCAACCCATTTAATTTGCACTAGACTGGTCATTAATGGGTTTGCGGGTTATATGGGTTGGGTTGAAGCTCAACCCAAACCCAACCTACCTAATTGCTACCCCTATCAAATACCACCTAAGTGGGACTGCAGTTTTGAAGACATGCAGCTAGGAGTCAGAAACAGATTTGCAACGCATATTCTCAATAATGGGAGCTAAAATCTTTTTCAAAGCAGCCCTGTAATGCAATCTATGTGTTAGTAGATAGGTCAACAGATGATACGTACAATCTTACATGATAGAAAGTCACAGGCACTGTTATCAGGAACAAGAACCAGTGCCACGTCAGGAGGAAAATGGTACATAGCGCTCCTTGCATCACAAATTCTGGGATAACCACAAAATTAATCCGAGATGATGTATCATAAGGGTTCAAGGCATCAAATTCCAAATCTGACAAGCAAATAAGCTGCAGAAAAATTTGCACAATTTCTAAAACCAGTCAATTGGAGGAGCAACAATGTGAACTTGCCCATTTGCAAAAATTAAATATAGTTAAAGAACTTTCTTTAACAATGTTCAGAAAGTTCAAAATTGAACTAGGGAACAGAAAAATCAAATGACAAGATCTTTTTCTTCCAAGAAACCCCTAACAAGTATGATCACAATTTGGTTCCATTCTCAGATGGTTAGTTTAAGAATTAAAGATTATGCAACATATAGGAAGCAAAAAGAGATCAAGTTTCTCAGCATATGAACTCCAGAGAAGAGTAAGCAAGGTTAAATGCTGATAGCAACTAAACCATACTGCTTATGAAAGTATTAAGTATAAAAGTTAAAAAGACTAAATGTACAATAGAAACTATCAAACTAAGGAACCTAACTACAATATAATGCCCACTGTAGTTACACATAAATGAGACAAATATTTACTTTCAAATATCATTGTTCTAAAATTAACCTTGTAATTAAAATTAAAACCTTCACCTTACTGTAGATATTTTTAATCAACACCTGCAATAGATGTTAGGAAAGAGATCTAATTACAAATGATATTAAGAATAAAGGTAGAAATGTACATATAATACCCACTGTAGGAACCGTATTCCACATTCTCTTGCTGCCACTCTCATGCACTGGAACTCTTAACTTCTATCCTCTCAATTATGCCTTTCCCATCCATATAGACTCTTTCATACACATAATAGCATAGTTAACTAAATTTAGATAAAATTATTTAATAAATAGCAAATAGCTTTGATAAATAAAGTCTTCACGTTATATATTACTGATTTAAATTTAAAAGTATTATAACAAATAAATCTTCTTATAAATAACGTTATAACAAGGCATTAACAATCTACTTTAGAAACTTTCCAGTTTTTATTTACTTATATTTTTATAGGTAGTAGTTATTTACTTATATACCACCAAATAATTGAATGATGAAGTTACAGTGTATTTAATGGAAGATGTGAAGCACTAAACCAATAAAAATTCTGCTTGCTTCTACTAAGAGGAAAAAGAAACTTTGTTCCTTTCACTGATAATGGGAAATTTAACTACAACACAAAAATGGGGGCAGAATATCCAAGATCCTCACGTGAAACAATGACAAGCCCAAAATGGAAAGAGAAAATATAATAAAAGACAAAGTCAGAGCACTATAGTCCAAAAAGGACCAATACAAGATCTGATAGGATGTCAAAATGGTCCTAGCAACTGTATGTGCTAGCTTTTTTTTTCTTTTGACTCTCTAACATTGCACTCTGTTGTCCTGTCTGTCTTTAATAAAATCAGGCCATTCTGATCCACCAAAAATGCCCTTCCCAGTCATCAGAGACCAAGAAATGGTCTAGCTTAAAACAAGCAAAACTAGAACCGTTTGAAATTGTTGATAAGAAACTAACAAGAATGCCTTAACAAATGTTGAATTTCCCATGCTGGTAATTGCCCTCTTCCCCTTATCTTTTGATGAGAAAATTTGATGATACTAGATGTCTAGAACTGCCTCCCACACACCATGGCCTCCCCCAAGTACCTTGGATCTCCTCCTATAACTCTTTTCACTAGGATAGGATAAAAAATGTTGGTAAGACCCAATGGAAGTATTACAATTTCTCATGTTTTCCACCACTTCAGTGTTTCAAATCATGATTACACACACCAGAGACACCATAAGCTGGGAAGAAAGGAACATCTCATATTCATAAGTCATAACACAAACCCATCAAAGAACGTCATACATGCTGCGGAATGTGGGCCATAAGTAAAATGTTCTTTCTTGGTATATAATGCTTAATGGGACTGGGGGAATTAGTGTTAGGTAACTGCCTAACTCGGGGCTTTTTGAGGAAGCCTGCCTCCTGAAACGAGAGAGAAAAGAGAGTGAGAGAGAGAGGGAGAGACTGAATTCCCAGAATCAATGCTGACTCTTCTGGACTTCCTTTCCTTATTTATAACACTCAGTTACAACTTTATTATATCAGCCTCTCCACTTGTCAAGTTTGTCATGTAGTTTGTTCGAGTGGTTGGCTTTCAGTTACATTACTTAAAGGCTGACGTGGCCTTTTCTTGTACACTTGTCCCTCTGTTCCACTTATTTGTGTCTTAACAGTCCCTCCTCCCTTGAAAGAGACCTTGCCCTCAAGGTCAAGATGTGGGAATCTATTCTGTAAGTCCAAGTAAGCTTCCCAAGTTGCATCTTCAAGTGGGAGACCTGACCATACCACCAATGCCTCTGGTTCGATGTGATGCCCTTTGCGTATCCACCTGAAATCTGTTATCTAAGTAGGCTCAGTTTGAACTTGGCCATCTTCCGAGAATGATGGGAGGGTTGTTGTTATTGCTCCCGTTTTTGGCCATTTCTTTAATAGAGATACATGAAATACGGGGTGCAATTTTGACGTCACTGGAAGGTCAAGTTTGTATGCCACGGACCCAATGCGTTCCACAATCCAAAATGGGCCGAAGTACCTTGGGCTCAGTTTGTTCCACCCGCAGCCTGCTACTGAAACTTGCTTGTATGGTTGTAGTTTAAGGAAGACTTGATCCCCAACTTGGTACTGGACGGGCCTATGTTTTCTGTTGTAAGAGTCTGTCATCCATTGTTGGGCTCGACGGAGGTGGAATTTGAGCTCTTGTAACACCATATCCCGCTGGAGGAGTTGGTCTTCCACTGCTGCTACTGCTGTAGACCCTTTCTCATGTGGAAGTAGGGTAGGTGGGTCCCGTCCATATAGAGCCTGAATGGAGTCATTCCTGCTGCATTGCGATACGTGGTATTGTACCACTATTCCGCCCAATGGAGACACTTGAGCCACTGACGTGGCCTATCCCCTACAATAGCACCTTAGATAGGTTTCCAAACTCCGGTTGACCACCTCAGTTTGCCCATCTGTTTGAGGATGGTAGCTGGTAGACTTGAAGAGTTTCACTCCCTGTAACCCGAAAAGTTTTGCCCAGAAATGACTCATTAAAATTGGGTCACGGTCTGAGACAATGGAGTTAGGGGTACCATGCAGTCGTGCCACCTCCTTAGTAAAAATCTCAGCCACCATTGGAGCTGTAAAGGGGTGGGAGAGAGGGAGAAAGTGGCAGTATTTGGTGAATCTATCAACAACTACGAGAATGGCGGATTTGCCATAGGAAAGGGGGAGCCCCGTTATGAAGTCCATGAATATATCAGCCCACACTTGTGTAGGAATTGGAAGTGGTTGTAGCAGACCTGCTGGACACTGGTATCAGCCTTATTTTTCTAGCAAATGATGCATTCGGCTATGAATTTTTGGACCAAATTCCGCATGCCTTTCCAATGGAATTGGGTGGCTAGTCTCTTGTAAGTGCGCAAAATTCCCGAGTGTCCTCCTGCTAGTGATGAGTGGAACAATTCAAGAAGTTGTTGAATATGGGCTGAATCCTGTGGTATAACCAAACGACGTTTATATAACAGCAAGTTATCCTCCACTGTGTACCCTGGGTGGCTGGTAGGGTCCTCTTGGACCTGTGAACGCAGCTTGCTCAGTTGTAGGTGTCTTTCGGCTTCCTCCCTTAACTGATTCATGAAGGAACACGTTGAGCCCTTGAGAAGTAATGGAAATAGTTGTGGTTGGCGTGACAGTGCATCTGCCACTTCGTTAGTGTGCCCTGCCTTGTATTCAATGACATAATCATAGCCGAGTAATTTGGCTATCCATCGTTGTTGTTCCAGGGATAATACTGACTGCTCCAACAGAAATTTCAGGCTATGGTGGTCAGTTCATATGATGAACCTCCTCCCTAGAAAGTAGGGTCGCCAGCACTGGACTGTGAGAACAATTGCTATCAGTTCTCGTTCATATACTGACTTAGCCCATTTTTGTGTTGTCAATGCTTTGCTGAAAAACGCTAGTGACCTTCCTTCTTGCATGAGAACCACACCCATTCCCTGGCTTGACGCATCACATTCAATGATGAAGTCCTTTGAGAAATCTGGAAGTGCGAGCATCAGTGGGGACAGGACAATTGTTTTGAGCATCTCGAAGGCTTGTTGGGCCTCCCTAGTCCAGCAGAATCCATTCTTCCTGAGTAAACTTGTCAAGGGGGCAGCAATCAGCCCATACCCTCTGATGAATCGCCGATAGTACCCTGTTAGACCCAAGAAGGCCCATAACTCCTTAACATTTTGAGGTTGCGGCCAATTTATCATGCTTGAGATCTTTTCTGGGTCTGCCGCTACAGTGCCGTTTTTTACTACATGCCCCAAGTAGTGTACTTGAGTCTATCCAAATGCACACTTTGACTCCTTTGCAAAGAGTTTATGAGTCCTTAGTAGTTCCAAAGTGATTTGTAGATGCACTAGGTGTTCGTCCCATGTAGCGCTATAAACAAGTATATCATAAAAAATAAAAATAAAAAATGGTATAAATTTGCGCAAATGGGGTCAAAATATATCATTCATAAGTGCTTGGAACGTAGCTGGCGCATTGGTCAACCCAAACGGCATGACCAAAAACTCATAATGCCCATCATGTGTACGAAAGTCGGTCTTGTGGATGTCACCCTCATGGACCTGAATTTGATGATATCCCGATCTCAGGTCTAGTTTGGAGAATATTGTGGCCCAGTTGAGTTCATCTAATAGTTCATCGATTACCGGTATGGGAAATCAATCTCTCACAGTAATGTTGTTCAAGGCCCTAATGTCTATACAAAACCGCCATGTCCCATCCCTCTTTTTCACAAGTAATACCAGGGAGGAGAATGAGCTATGGTTGGGTTGTATAATTTTTCTATCAAGCATATCTTGCACCTGTCTCTCAATCTCTAGTTTCTGAAAATAGGGGTAATGATAGGGCCTTACATTCGTGGGTGCCATTCCGGGCAGCAAGGGAATGTAATGATCATGGGCACGTTCCGGTGGTAGTTCCTTAGGCTCTCGGAAAATCACTAAAAACTTCTGAAGTAACTGTTGTAGTTGTATGTGGGCTTCTTCAGATCTGCTGGAGTTACTTCCTTGGGTTAGAATTGGGCCGTTCCCGTGGGAGTCTATCTACATTAAAATGATGTGGGTTGGGTCTGCTGCCTGTTTTCTTAGGGTGGCAAGGCTAATGGACCCTGGATCCTTGGACATCTGCCCTTGAATATGCACCTGTGATTTTCCCATTTGAAAGTCCATTGTGAGACGGGCCCAGTCACATATCACCGGCCTTAGTTGCCTTAACCATTGGACTCCGAGAACTACATCTGCTCCACTGATTTCCAAGGGATGTAGATCTACCTCGAATTTGTGTCCTTGTATCTTCAGTTTGAATCTTGTGCATGTACTATCACACACCAAATTGCTCCCATTAGCTATGTGCACCCGGAATGCTGTATATGGTTGGACCGGAATCCCTAGTTGTCTGACCAATGTTTGAGTAATGAAATTGAGGGTGTTGCCACTGTCTATAAGAACTGATACATGACGCCCGTGTATCAGTCCGGTTACTCTCATAGTTTGAGAGGAGGTAAGACCGGTCAAGGCTTGCAGGGATACTTCTGGATATTCTTTTGTCCATTGCTCCCATTCTTGTTTGTCCACTGGCTCGTCGATGTCTATTGACTCCTCTACGTTTTCGGTTTCAAGCCGAAGGAAGAATACTTGTTGGATCTTGCAACGATGGCCCGACCCAAATTTGTCTCCACACGCATAACAAAGGCCCTTTTCTCGTCGGGCTTGCATCTCGGCCCAGGTTAACCTCTTGGCTGGGCCGAGTGGGCCTGAACCGAAGTTGGCTTCCTTACTTGTGATTGCCACTCCTAGTCTAGACTCCGGTTTACCCAAGATAGCAGGTTCCGGATTTGGTATACCTGGTATGACCGCAGCTCCCAGGGGTCGATTAATCCTTCTAAATCGAGTTTGTCTTCATGGAGTCGAGCTAAGGCTGCTGCATCAAGAACGGTGGTGGGTTGCATGGCTTTAACCTCCAGCTGCAGTTCTTCCTTTAGTCCACCGACAAAACTATCGACCAGTGAGTTTTCTGGCCACCCTTGCACGCACACAGCTAACCTCTCGAATGCCATCTGATAATCTTGGATGGAGTCCGTCTGTCGTAGCTTGGCGAGGCTTTAATCATAGTTTTCAAAATCCGAGACACCAAATCTCACAGTTAAGGCATCGGTGAAGTCCGCCCACGTGGCTCTTGGCTGTTGTCGCCGATACCACTGGTACTAAACAATCGCCTCTCCTTCCAAGTGCGTAGAAGCTAGTGGAACACGATCAAGTCCAGGCATATTGTGGTGATCGAAGTACCTTTCGGTTCGCAGAAGCCAAGACGTGGGATCCCCCCCTGCGAAGACGAGAAACTTGATTCTTGTCGTTCTGGTGGTTCCTGATCTGCTTCGATGACTGGTGTCACTGTGTTCTTCTTGCCCTTCCCCGATTTGGAACCGGGGGTGTCTGTTCCAATCGCCCAAGCAAGGACGCGAAGCTCTCTTTTATTTCTTTAATGTCCGCCGATAATCTTTGCATTTCTCCTTCCATGTTGTCGACTCTGTTCTCCATCGAGGACGACCTTGTGCTCAGCATCTCAGCTCTGATACCAACTTGTTAGGTAACCGCCTAACTCAAGGAAGCCTGCCTCCTGAAACGAGAGAGAAAAGACAGTAGGAAAGAGAGAGAGAGAGAGAGAGAGAGAGAGAGAGAGAGAGAGACTGAATTCCTAGAATCAATGCTAACTCTTCTGGACTTCCTTTCCTTATTTATAACACTCAGTTACAATTCTGTTATATCAGCCTCTCCACTTGTCCAGTTTGTTTGAGTGGTTGGCTTTCGGTTACATTACTTAAAGGCTGATGTGGCCTTTTCTTGTACATTTGTCCCTCTGCTCCACTTATTTGTGTCTTACCAATTAGGGCTGGACATAGTAGGGCTGAAAACTTTCATGGTATCAGAGCTATTAAATCTGCCCTAGGTCTTCATTGTTTCCTATTCTCCTTTTTTTCTCTCTTCTCTGCTCATTTTTTCTTCTTTCTCTGAAACCCTAGCTCTGGTCATAGTTCACTAGAGTTTCTCTTTTCTCTCTAGGGTTCTGTCTTGGAGTTATAAACCAAGGAGACCCTAAGCTGTTTGGCTATGGACTGTTAGTACATGAACTAAAGTGAATAGTCAAAATGACTACTGGGGACTGCGGGGTCTAAAAGTAGAAGCTCAACTGTGAAACAGTTCAAGTAAGTTCCCTGAGGTTGGACAGTGAAGGGGCTGCTGTCCAAGAGTCTTTAATCAGGTTGGACTGAGGGAAGTCATCGTTCAAGAATTTCTTAGACTGTTTACTAACTGTGAGCTGGAGTGTTCTGTCAACATTTGGACTGAAAAGTACAGCTTTTTTCTCTTCACATTGAGAGATCTTTAAGTGAACAGAACTTCAGAATGTCTTCAAGCACAAGCGAAATGACTTCTAAAGGACCTAGACCTACAGAGATTATCTCTAATGTTGAGAACCCTAGTCCTTCCAGCCTGCAAATAACAAGTATCAAGTTGGATGAGTACAACCAAGGTTCAAAAAATTGATACGATGCGCCCCGTATCGTATCTTTTGGGTCCCGATACACCTATTTACAGGTGTTCCGGGATCCCACTATTTTTTAATGAAAAATATGGGTATTAAACTACCCAAAAACCAAATTTTGAAAAAAAATAAATAAAAAGAAAACATGTTTCCGCATGGTGCAAAGTATCGCAGAGGCGTATCGATACTTTGAACCATGAGTATAACTACAAAGAATGGGCTATTGGAGCCAAGCTGTTTATCACTAGTTGTGGACTGCTAGAAAATATAAATGGAAAAATCAAGTAATTGAAAGAAAAGGAGACTGCACATGTGTCATGAGAATGCCACTGTTATGTCATGGCTATTATCCTTCATGACACCTAACTACTTAAGATAGCTAGAAACTGTTCAGCATTACTCTATTGCCTTTAAAATATGGTAGAAACTTTCTAACAGTTATGGGAAAAAGAGTGAATAGGTCAACCAAAGACATTTCAGCCCTAAACCAAGCAGACATGTCTATGGCAGCGTACTTTGCTATTATGGAAGGCCTTTAGGAGGAACTTGACCATCATCTAATCGGTGATGGCTGTAACAAGGATAAAGAGAGATGTGATAAACAGATTGAAGAAGAGAGTCTTCAAGTTTCTAGCCGATCTGCCACTATATGAAGGCATCTGATACCAAATCTTAAGAAGGGTTGAGTTGCCCACTTTGCAGCATGTGTTTTATTATCTGGTTAGAAAGGGAGAAATAAGAAGGAAAGAAATGAAGATTGATGCCCACATTCAATTTCAGCCAGCAGTCCTAGAGAAGGAAAAGAAACCTCAAAAGGGCTATAGTGCATCTGGAGACCTATGTATTCCTTACATGCCTTCAGGGAAACAGTTAGCCAATATCTTCACCAAAGGGTTATCTGTTGCCAGATTTAAGGAGTTGTTGTGTGAAGATATAGTTGGTTAGCCATGGGTGTGGGGTTCCATACCCACACTCAGGCTCTAGTGTGTGTGGTTTCATACCCACACCTAGTTGTTTCTAATTTCTTTTATTAGTAGTTTCTAATTTCCTTTTAGTAATTTCTAATTTCTTTAGTTTCTAATTTCTATAGGCAGGCTGACCTTATTGTTTCTAATTTTTGTTTATTTCCTATTCTTGTAAGGATCCTAAAAGCTATAAATAAAGGAGTGTATGGGGCGGCAGATCATTCATTACCGAACCCCTTCTTTTTTTTCTTCAAACCTATAATATAGTAAACAGATCTTCTTCTTCTTTCAAGTTGGTATCAGAGCCTTAGATCTAGGGTTTCACATGTGGATTTAATTCAGCCGACCACATGAGAATTGTTTAGGGCTGAAAGTTCAAAAAGATCCTTGTTTCGGCTGATTCTTGGAGGTTGCAAGAAGGCTTTAGCAGCTGTCCTAAGATTGGAGAGAGCTTCTTGTAATCAGGAAGAATCAGGCAGGAATTGAGTGATCAAGATCGATTCTTGATCAAGATTAAAAGTGTCGATCAGCTTTTTCTTGGTTCTTTGATCAAGATTCAAGGTGCTGACAGTAATTGATTGATCAAGTTTGAAGACTGAAGGTAGCAATCAGTTTTCTAGGCTTTTTTCTTCATAAAGTACGTACCTTTTCTTGAGATTGATACTCAAAAGGACTTTGTTATTCATTCAGAGAGGTGCGGATAGAAAATCTCAGGACTGATATCAATCCCAGGACAGTAGTTGACTGTTATCTAACTGCAAAATCATTGTCCTAGGTTGGCTGTTATCAGCCTTGAAGTTCAGCTTTTTCTTGTCACAGTAGTTTAAAGCCTCTTCTTAACTTAGAATGGAGTACAAGAACCAAGGGGAAGGTGCTTTTGGTACTGGTGGTTCAGGTAACATGACTGAAAACACCTTTCAGATTACAACTGTTAAGTTTGATGGATCAAACTACTTGGAATGGACCCAATCAGCCATGATGACTATTGGGGGTAGAGGAAAGTTGAACTTCTTGCTAGGGGATGTGAAGGAACCCTCCAAGGAGGACCCTACTTATGCTAGGTGGGTCCAAGAGAATTTTTTGGCGATGACAAGGCTGTGCAACTCTATGCAGCCACACATTAGCCAAAACTACTTGTGGGCCAAAATAGCTAAGGAAATATGAGATGTTATGAAGGAAACCTACTCTCAGCCTCTTAATGTTGCTAGGGCTTATGAGCTAAAATGTGAGGTTAAAAATTTAAGGCAAGGAGAGAAACAGGTCTCTGTTTACTTTTCAACCCTAAAATCTCTGTGGCATGAAATTGATCATCTTGAAACAATTGAGTGGGAGAGTCAAAAATATGCACAAACATATAGAAAGCAGGTTGAAACTAACAGAGCTTTTGAGTTCCTTGCTGGTCTGAACTCTAAATATGACATTGTGAGACAACAGTTGTTGACAAGCGATAGTGTGACTTCATCACAAGCCTATTCCCTAGTGCATAGTGAAGAAACTAGGAGAAAGGTTATGTTGCAGCAACAACCCTCTGAATTAGCCTTGATAGCAGTTAGACCTAAATCTGGGGGGGATAAGGAGAAGAATGAAGCTAAGAAGGACTTAGTAATGTGAACATTGCAAGAAACCTAAACATACTAAGGACACCTGTTGGAAGTTGCACCCTCATCTAGTTTCAGCAAAGCTCAGAAATAAGAAAGGGAATGCTAGTATGGTTAACACTAAATAGTACAACTTCATCAGGCACAAGAGATGCTCCTCTAGATACCCTAGCTGTAATCTGAGCTGCTCTAACTCAGCTAGAAAATGAATTTAGTAATTCAGCTCAGCCTACATCAGCTCAACAGCCTACTTCAACCCTTGCTCATATAGGCAAAAGAGCTACTACTTGTCATGCTTCTATCCCAGGTAATACTAGACCTTCCTGGGTAATATATTCAAATGCTTCAGATCATATGACCAGCATATCTTATTTAACACCTATTGTTTATCCTCTGGAAGAGACAAAGTTTCTATTGTTGATGGCTCTCTTGTACTAATTTCTAGCAAGGGAGACATCAAATTATCATATACCATCACCCTATCCTCAGCTTTGCATGTTCCCAAGATTAGTGCTAACTTACTTTCAGTTAGTAGTATTACTAAAAATCAAAACTGTTCGGTAACTTTTTTCCCTGACTGATGTATTTTTCAGGATCTGGAAACGAAGAAAGTGGTTGGA
Source organism: Nelumbo lutea (assembly GCF_056320005.1). Lineage (NCBI taxonomy): Eukaryota > Viridiplantae > Streptophyta > Magnoliopsida > Proteales > Nelumbonaceae > Nelumbo > Nelumbo lutea. The sequence continues at coordinate 107,342,594 of NC_142685.1, forward strand.
ATTGGCTGTGAGATGAATGGAGTCTACCTGTTGGAACATTCATAGGAGGAGTAGAGTGAAGCAGGGAAAATGTTTGTTTCTCAGTCTTGTAGTAAGATTATGCTTTGGCACGACCGCTTAGGTCATTTATCTTTTGGATCTTTAAAAAGTCTTTTTCCAAACTTGTTTGAGTCAGTAGAAGTGTCTGGGATAAATGTGAAAGTTGTGAACATGCAGAACATAGTAGATCATCTTATCCTTTAAGTGATAAAAGACGCAACCTTCCTTTTGAGATTGTGCATACTGTTGTTTGGGGGCCCTACCATACTCCCACCATGGGGGGTATAGCTATTTCTTATTATTTGTTTATGACTATACTCGTTTTTCATAGGTCTATCTTATGTACTCTCGAGATGAGGTCCCCTCTTTGACCCAAGCTTTCCATTAGATGATCCTAACTCAATTTGAAACCAAGATCAAGATTCTTAGATCTAATAATGCAAAGGAATGCTTTGCAAAACCCTTGGCTTCCTATTTCCTTGATCATGGGATCATTCATCAGAGCACCTATCCTCACACACCTCAACAAAACGGGGTTGCTGAGAGAAAAAAACAAACATATTTTAGAGGTAGCTAGAAGCATTATGCTCAACTCCAATGTTCCCATACGCTTCTAGGGAGATGCAATCCGTACAACCATATACCTCATTAATAGGGTTCCTTTACGGGTCCTAAATATGCAAACATTGTTCAATCTTCTATATCCAGATAAGGACTTATTCACTATTCCCCTCAAAACTTTTGGGTGTACTTGTTTTGTTCAAATCCTTGGACCTCATCGCTCCAAGTTTGATCCCAAGGCCACTAAGTGTATTTTCCTTGGGTATACACAAAATCAAAAGGGATATTGCTGTTATGAGCCAGTTTCAAGGAAGTGCTTTGTGTCCATGGATGTCACCTTCTTTGAGGATATGCCCTACTATCATAAGGCTTCTCCTCAGGGGGAGAATAGTAAAGAAGGGATTTCAGTTTCAACTCCAAGAGTTCCTTTGCCTGTCCCAGTTACTGAGGGGGGGAGTTGCGAAGAAGGTTGTCAAAAATGCAGGGAGTTGAGAATGTATCACAGAAAGTGGTGGAGGCAGGTTGATTCTCATACTCAACAGCAATCCAAACCAGTTCCAACAGCTTCTACAACTCCAAACCCAAACACTACTATTGCTCCCACTATTGATCCCACTGTTACAGAGGTTCAGCCTTCACCAAGAGATGACCTTAATCTTCCAATTGCTATTCGTAAAGGGAAGCGTCGTTGCACCTCATCCACTGCCCATTGCATCTCCAAGTTCCTTTCCTATAATTATCTCTCAGAATCCTACAGATCTTACTTAGCATCTATTTCTGCTATTCCTATACCCAGAAAAGTGCAAGAAGCTCTTTTGATACCTGAATGGAAGGAAACGATGCAAGTAGAGATGGATGCTGTTGTCAAGAACAACACATGGGAACTAGCTAAACAGCCTGAAGGGAAGAAACCTGTTGGATGTAGATGGGTGTTTACTGTGAAATATACTGTTGATGGTACTGTAGAGAGGTATAAGGCCAGATTGGTTGCAAAGGGATTTACACAAACTTATGGCATAGACTATAAAAAAACCTTTACACCTGTTGCAAAAATGAACACTATCAAAATTTTTCTATCCATTGCTGCAAACTTCACATGGCCACTATTTCAGCTGGATGTTAAGAATGCCTTGCTCGACTGAGACTTGCAAGAGGAAATATACATGGAATTACCCCCTGGTTTTTATAGTATAGAAGCAGGAAAAAAAGTTTGCCTTTTTGAAGAAGGCCTTGTACGGGCTGAAACAATCCCCGAGAGCTTGATTTAATAGGTTTAGACTAGCTTTGGACAAATTCAGATACATATAGGCTCAATCAGATCACACTCTCTTCTTTAAGAAGACAAGTCATTCCCTGACTCTACTTGTAGTCTATGTAGATGACATTGTGATAACAGGAAGTGACATTAGTGAAATTGAAACCCTTAAACAGCACCTTTACAAGGAATTTGAAGTGAAAGACCTAGGAAAGTTACACTATTTCCTAGGAATTGAGGTAGCTCAATCTAAGCATGGCATTTTCATCTACCAAGTGAAGTATGTTCTGGACTTATTGGAAGAAACTGGTAAGTTAAGAGTGAAACCTACCGATACTCCCATTGAGCTTAACCATAAGATAAGTGCAAAAAGTGGAGAACTCCTTGAGGACAAGGCTATGTACCAAAGGCTGGTTGTGAAACTTCTTTATCTCTATCTAACCCAACCAAATATTTCTTATGCCATCAGTGTTGTCAGTCAATACATACATTCTCTCAGGACCACCCATCTCCTTGCAGTAGAAAGGATCCTTGCCGGCTTAAAGAGATGTCCGGAGAGAATTATATTCTTCAATAATAATGGTAATATGAAAATAGAATTGTATACAGATGCGGATTGGGCTGAATGTGTTGATGATAGGAGGTCTACCTCTGGATATTGTGCATTTGTGAGGGGAAATCTTGTTTCGTAGAGAAGCAAGAAACAAAATGTTGTTGCTCACTCCAGTGCAGAAGCGGAATACAGATCCATGGCCAATGGTGTTGCAGAAGTGTTATGGCTGAGATCCTTGCTTAATGAGTTGGAGGTTGATTATGAGAAGCCTCTGATGTTGTATTGTGATAATCAAGTTGCAAGCTGCAATTAATATTGCCACAACCCAATACAGCATGACAAGACTAAGCATATCGAGGTTGATAGACAATTTACCCGAGAGCAAGTCGCATCTCAAGAAGTATGCCTTCTTCACATTGCCTCAGACATGCAGTTAGCTGATCTCTTAACCAAAGCAGTCACAAAAGGCAAATTGGAGACAGATCTACGCAAGTTGGGCATGACAAATATCTACTCCCAACTTGAGGGGGAGTGAAGAAATAATTGGTTAGCCACGAGTGTGGGGTTCCATACCCACACTCAGGCTCTAGTGTGTGTGGTTTCACACCCACACCTAGTTGTTTCTAATTTCTTTTATTAGTAGTTTCTAATTTCTTTTATTAGTAGTTTCTAATTTCTTTTTAGTAGTTTCTAATTTCTGTTAAGTTGGGCAGGCTGGCCTTATTGTTTCTAATTTTTGTTTATTTCCTATTCTTGTAAGGATCCTAAAAGCTATAAATAAAGGAGTGTATGGAGCGGCAAATCATTCACTACCGAACCCCTTCCTTCTTCTCTCTCTCTCTCTCTCTTTTCTTCTCTTCAAACCCGTAATATAGTAAACAGTTCTTCTTCTTCTTCTTTCAAGTTTGTGCAAGCTGAGCATGATAGATATCTATGCTCAATTTGAGGGGGAGTGTTGTGGGCCATAAGTTACTGTTATATGGGCTAGGCTATAATGTTCTTTCTTGGTATATCTTCCTTATATACTGTTTAATGACCCTGGGCTTATGCTATGTACTACCTACTAATGGGGGGCAGCTTTGTACCTTCCTGTATTTTGAAATCTCTCATTTAAATACAAAGTTAGGACTGAAAAGAGTAGCCACCACTCACTTTAACCTAGGGCTGAAAACCTTCAATACATATATTACATTCTTAGATATTCTGAATATTTTTTGGACAAACCAATAAGAGTCGATTGATCTTGATAACACAACCATAGTGTGAAAGATCATACTTTATGAGCAATGTTTTGAAAATCGTAATTGTATCGTAAATCATAAGATCATTTCTAATTTTTAAAAACTTGCCAAAAAAATTAATATAGATGTGCTTAAATGGAAAACATAAATAGAGAAGTGATTCTACTTCTTTTAATTCATACCTACCACATATGTACCTAAAACAATAGAATTTACTACTTGTGCAATATTAGTCTAAGATGACAAAATCAACTTTGACTTGAAAGTCAAATAATCCACATACAATGGCTCTATATCCTACATATGATGGAAAACAAACTCAATGTATGGTCTTAAATAACAAAACTAAATCAACTTCTAATAAGGTTCTTAAAACAAGTCGCCCTTGACAAAACTAAATATAAATAAAACAAAATGACAAAGCAGAGAACTAATTATTAGTTCAAGGTAGCTCATTGGGTAAAAACTTTGGACAGCTTCCAAGATTTCTCAGTCACTGACATCCTAAGAGCTTGGACTGAAGTAGCATAATCTGTGAGAGTAAAAAAAATAAGAGTGGAGTGGAAACCTCCAAAAGGCAACAAAATCAAATTGAACTTTGATGGGATATCCCTTGGCAATCTGGGTTTGTCAGTAATAGGAGTAATCAGAAATTCTGCAAGGAAGATTTTGGCATTGTTTTCAGGGCCAATTGGGATGGGAAATTCCTTGAAGGCTGAACTGCTGGCATTACTACATTGTCTCCAGATGGAAAAGCAGTTGAGATTTAGGCAAATTGAGGTGGAAAGAGACTCAAAAGTAGTCATTTCACGGTCAAGTTACAACAGACGTACTCCTTGGACTTTCAAACATGTGATAAGGGATGTTGAAAAGATTGCATAGGATATAGAGACTGAATTCAATTGGGTCAAAAGGAGTGCAGATGGGTTAATTAATTCCCTTGCCAAACAAGGGGCTTTGAGGCAGCAACTATTCCGGGCTTCTATGTATCTTGGGACTGAAAATTGTACTATTTTGGGGATGAAAGTTGGGACTGACACTCCCATCACCAAATTGTACTAATCTCTGTCATTCAAACATAATAAAATAAAATATATTTCCTTTTGATCGAAAAAATTATTAGCTGAATTGATTTAAATTACATCAATCGTATAAATCATAAGATTTATGAATCAAATCGTAGGATTCAAGCAAAAACCGCAAGATTTTTGCAGACTAGGATTCACACATGATATTCAAATTGAAACCCTTGGGATTCATAATTCGAAACGTGAATTGTATCATAAATCATAAGACTTTGACAACACTGTTTATGAGTTTATTCTGAAATCCAACCATAAGTATGCTTTTCAAATATATTGAGGTCAAAACCATAAAATCAAAATAAATAATTATTACAAATGATTAAGTATGGTTTTATTGTCAACAACTACTGAATGCAATGCAAATGCAGCATTACTACTTAATAGCAAGCTTTTAAAAGAAGGGAAAGTACCTTAACAAAGGAAAACAAGACGGTGCATAATTAATATTAAGTAATAGATAAATGAAAAATATTTCTCCTTGAACAGTTAATCAAATCAACTCAGCTGAGCCCTGTCCAAACTATATGGGGTTAACTACATGAATCTTGTTCCACCATTACACTCTGTTCAGTGTCATATCCAAAGTTAAACTATGGACCTTCAAATCATTTATAATTACGTCGCCCATGTCTTTTTTGGTCTTCCCTCAACTCTTCTAGACCCTTGAACTTGTAACAAACCACTTCTTATTGGTGTTGTAGATGATCTTCTGGGATCCTATGGATAAGTTGATTTTTTATCCTATATTTTTCTAGTTTTCCCACTCTTCATCTCAACGTTTGCATTTTCACCATACCGCCCAACACTATCCTCCATATAACATCACAAACCTAATAACCATTTTATAAAATTTTCCTTCTAGCCTGAGTGGCATTCTACTACATAAAGCTTAAGATGCACCCTCCATTTTGCCAATCCTACTCTACTTCTATGGGTGACACCTTCCACATTATCTCTCTTATTTTGGATCATTGAACCAAAGTAACAAAATAGATAAGATTGAGATATCTCTTGCTCACCTTGAACAATTAATGTCAAAGCAAAATCAAAGACATAGCCAGCTGACAAGATTCTCAAAGAACCTAACTAACTACAGTAGTAACAAAACTGCATTTGGGATCAGAAAATGCAAATCAGCAGAAGAAACATGCACTCAACTCAATGTTTAGTAGAAAATGAAATATTTTCCATTTTTTCATGAGATGTGTATGAAGAACATTTCAGATGTTCCGAATTGCTAGTTGACAGCTTGTTAACAAATTATTTTATGTTATATATAAAAATGCAACAGCATGGAATGATGAAACATCAAATAGATAAAGCTCAATAACCACAAATACATAAATAACTGAAGTTCTCCGACCATAAAGCCTAGTCTGCAACTTTTAACGTGAAGCACATGCGCAATCAGAATAATCATAACCAGAGCAAATATGAAGATAGCCACCAGCTTCGGTGATATCTAAACAGTACAACTGCAACAACTAACTGACCGGGGATCTCAGCACAGATGGTGGCTCCATACTTCGTTTTTTATGATAAACAATATAGAGAAAGCACGCAGTCAGGATTTATTGAATTTGGGCCCAATAATTTTTATGAAATCAAATTACTTCGGCTCTAAAATCCACATTTACTCTGAAGACTAAAAATCAAGAGCAAAGTTATACACGAACTTTTCATCAGAGAGTGCTAAAAAGAGAAGCAATCAGTACTTATACCTAACATATTCCATTTCCTTTTTTTCACTACGATAGCATATTTCATTTCATCTATCCTAGGCAAAATCAACAACAATCATCCAACCAGAGCAAAACATGTGTAAAAATTGCTTTAAATTTTAAATTTATAAAAAAAGGGCGTCTCTATGTGAATTTATGAAAAGACGAATTGCAGAAGATACAGAACAAGCGAAATATTAGTCTTAGAGAAGAAGCAGCTGTAAATTAACCAGAAGAAGAAGAAATAGAAGAAGACAACTAGATTATAGGAGTCGGAGATACCTGGTAAATGACCAGTGCGAGGAGGGCTATAGAGACAAAGAAAGAGATTAACCAGAGTAGCAGCTCCCACGCCATGTTGTCCGATCAAACCGCAGATACACCCTTTAGACTGTCAACAATTCGAGAAGTTCGAAACTTCATTCCATGAATTCCACTTATGAAACTACGATCAAAGTATCTTCAATCAAACAACATTAATAACAAGTAAGAACTTCGAATCCGTACTAATGGCGCATCGATGTGGTGGAGTGATGGTCTGATGTAGTCTTTTGAGGGCTTGGAGCACTGGAGCAGAAGCGACTGAGAGAGAGTGAGAGCTACATTGAATTTAGAATTTTCCTGTGTTTGGTGTCCTAGTGAAGACTACGTATTATTTATCCGATACCGTTGGATTACTCCACATCAAAAGAACAGGACTACAATCAAATGGTGAAAATCCAGTGGCCGAGAGCTTTTATAAGTGGACCGTGGGTAGCTGGTCGTTTTAATGCTTTTGGTCCGAATCCAACCAAAACCGGCTCCAGTCCGTTAAAGACCAACGAGGCGGGGCAGGGGGAACAGGGAAAGTCAGTGGTCCATCACGCGCATCTTGATCTGATACAATCCCCCCAGTGGGTCCAGTGGGTTGTGAAGCAACGAAGCTCTGTTGGGTAAAAATCCGGAAATTTGGAAATAGGTAGGGTGTCAATGGACCGATTTTGGATTAGACTCCATCCAAACCAAAATCAAATTGTACGGATTGAACTGACCAACAATACATGTTGAATTGGACCCATCCAGACTTAATGAATTTTTATTGGATTGGATTGGATTGAGACAATATCTGGATTGAAGATAAGAATATAGGTGTCAATGGACCAGTTTAAGTTAAAATCAATCTAAATTAAAATAAATTTGAAAAAATTGGACGTTCAAACATTAAGTTGGACCAGTCCAAAATATTCATTGGATTAGATTGGACTCCATCCAAACCAAAATCAATTTGTACGGATTGGACTGACCAACAATACATGTTGAATTGGACATGTCCAGACTTAATGAATTTTTATTGGATTAGATTGGATCTGGTCCAATCCAATCCAATCCAACTCAATGAATTTACATTGAGTTGGACCCATTTTGGATTTTGGATTGGACTCCATCCAAACCAAAATCAATTTGTACGGATTGGACTGACCAACAATACATGTTGAATTGGACCCATCCAAACTTAATGAATTTTAATTGGATTGGATTGGATCTGGTCCATTCGTAATGAATTTATATTGGATTGGGTTGGATTGAGACAATATCTGGATTGAAGATAAGAATATAGGTATCAATGGACCAGTTTAAGTTAAAATCAATCTAAATTAAATTAAATTTGAAAAAATTGGACGTTCAAACATTGAGTTGGACCAGTCCAAAATATTCATTGGATTAGATTGGACTTAGTCCATTTGTAATCAATTCACATCTGACCAAATCCACTCCAATTGACACCCCTATAAATAGGCTTACATGATGACTTTCCCAAAATATCTAGAAGGCCCAAGTGATTGACCTGTCTTGATGGAGCCGCTTTTGAGAGTTGAGACGCTCTGCCTACGATGGCTTCCACTCACATAAGCATGCTTTCGATTTTTTGCGTGAAAGCTAATTTGGTTCCAAAGTACACTGATCACGCTATGCTTGGTTTGAAGGGAATAGTAGGGAAATGAAGGGAAATGCAAGAAAACCTATACAAGATTTGTGAAGGTTTTCCTTCCTTTCCTTTCCTTTTACCCTACTTTTTCCTTCAAACCAAACATAGCCAAAGGCAGAGAGGCATAAGCCTTAAGGTAGTTTAAGGCATAAATATTGAAGTATGCCAAAATCTTTGAATTAAAAAAAAAAAAATCTAGCATATTATAGGGGATTTTGTTTGTAATGGAGTTAAATATTTTTTTTTCACTATGGAAAGCTATGTGACATTTTAAATCAAACCTTTATCACCCTCATCCCAAACAGAAGAATCCAAAATCTGTAAATTAAATCAAACATTTATCACCCTAATCCCAAACAAGAAAAATCCAAAATCTGTAAATGACTACCATGTCTGAAATTTTATCTTTCATGAAATTGCTTCAAGCCTTAGGGGGCAATTGATAATGCTTTTCAGAGGTTCGATGTCTGAAAAACGTGCTTTTCAAACATCGGACACGTTTGGTGTTGCTTTTGAAAATGGGTATGAATCTTGTTTTCATATTTGAAATTGTAAGCTTGCGAGCCGGCTCTTATAACGCTTAGAGAATGAGTCCAAAGTCGAAAATACCCCAAAAAAAATTGAAAATGGCATGATTTTGCCCTTGTTAACCCCAAAACCTAAAATGTTTCTCTAGTTATTTTTTCTCTCTGGAACGGGAAAGAAGAGCATCCTCACGCTAGGGGCATCAGACGACATCTTCCCTCAAAAAGAATTATTAGATAAATATTCAAATTTTGGGCGAAGAAGAAGTTACTTAGAATTCAAACATGTAAAACAGTTTGAATTCTTCAAAACGTATTGCCTCTCGTGGATCCTGAAATGGAATTATCATTTGGATGTGTCTTGGATGCCTCCATTCATTGACAGAACCATTGAAATCAAAGTGGTGGGATAAATTTGATCTCACATTAGCCCTAAAGCCAATAGAAGAAGATGAGGTTTTTCAAGACTTATTTGAGTCTTATCAAGAAAAGCTCAATAATAAATTCCCCGACATGGATTCCGTTGAGCTCGAAGAAATGTCCCTTCAATTCACAGAAAAGATGAAAGAGAAAAGCATGGGAATCATTAAGGACATCGAGACCGAAAGCATGTGGTTTGTCAATCCGCATTAAAGTATCAATAATTTGAAAATCTTACTATTAAAGAACATTTTCTCTCATAAAATGACTCGCCACTAGCCTCAACAACAAAGATTCATCAATAATGCTCTACAGTGAAGATTTGTTGAGGATAAAGAAGCATCTTCAAGAAGCCAACTCATCTAATAAGACAAAGTTAAAGATAAGAAGGAATCTAAATTATAGAAGCTAGATCTTATCTGAAGACCAGCCTATCTATATATAAATATGGCTCAAATCTCAGCAAGAAGGTGTGTTGAAGTTGCTTGAGTGTTCAACAGTCCAGTGATTCTTTGAGTGTTAGTGTTTTCTTCTCTTCTTTGTAATGTTTGTTATAAGAATTTTTGAGTGTTTAGTGTAAACCTTGTAATCCTTTCAGTGATATTTCTTATTAAAGCTCTATAAGTTTTTATATCGAAGTGTTATTCTTTAATTTACTATTTTATTGTTCTTTTATATAAATATTGTTTTACTATTTTATGAATATGCATATTCTTGTCCACATTGCTATATCCCATCCTACATCCGTTCATTTGACCTACATCTATCCATTTGGTATCAAAGCCATTGATCCCCATTCATCTTGAGCTTTGAACCTTTAATCCATCCCATACTTCTTTGGTAAGCCTAGAGATTGAATCTACCTATATCAGAGTTTTGTATGGCATATTAATAAGACCAATGGGCCTTAGATCGCTTACTATCTCCACATTCTCTTTCTTTGGTATGAGAACCAAAGTTGTGCCATTTACATCTTTTATCTCCTCTAGGTGTTGAAAAATGCACTTAATGAAATCAACAAATTTTGGATCAATGGCATCCCAACTCAATGTTTTTGAACCATCGTTGACTCGAATGGTCAAACTATTTGTTTTAGAAACCATCCAAGCAACCGGTTTCATTTCACCCTTAACTTGTTATTTGGCAAAAAACTGTTGACTTGGTCAGCGATCCATTGACCTAGGCAGTCGAACCATTGACCCAAACAATGATTTTGGCTAATTTTTCATTTTATTTATTTTTTAATTTGGAACGGATCATTCATTCAAACTAGATTATCAAACCGATGATATGGAAAGGCCAAAGCGGTTCTAGTTCCAAGTAGGTTTTTAAAATTTTATCCCAATTCTTTTGCTATAAATTGTGAGAATTTCATCAGCTCTTGAAACCTTGATGAGAAAATACTTATTAAGCCTCACATAAATGTTCAAACTCATGCCACAAGGATTTTTTTTTTTAAGTTGGCCATTTTGGTCATGACCAAGTGGCACTTTATTGAGCTTAAACTCTAAGTCCCTAATTTTGGTTCTAAAATTTCTGAGGCAACTAGTACCCTAATCAGCAATATTGTTTTGGCAATCACTACATTTTGACATAAAGCTTCTAGTAGAATTATGACAAAGGGAAGCCATGAACTTTGGGTATTTTGATTCATATATGTAGCCATATTGGCTCAAAATCAATGTGGGCTTTTACAATTACGGCAGTGTTTGGTATGGCTTTTGTTTATTTGATAAAATGTCATCACCATGTAGGCACTTATCCCATCATGCTATTTTGTACACTTTGCAGTCTTATAAATGGAAGTCTTGATTTACGTGCAAGCCAACTGTTGGGGGAAGCTTTATTTTAATGTTTCAACCAACGCAAAAGTGTTTATTTATTGTTTAGCTTATGTAGTGTTTAATGGTGCCTAGTGGCGTTTAGTTGTCAACAAATACCAGAAAATGTTTATCAATCACTTTTTCTTGATTTTGAAGACAAATCAAGTATAAATGTTTATTTAATAAATGGAAGCTATACCAAATGCATACCATGTCAACACAAATTAGGATAAAGCACTATGAGATAGTGATCACTTCTTATAGACAATATATGTTTAACATGCAAACACTAAGGTGTAGAGATACCTTGGCTAATAGCAAAAATTTGATTCTACACTTCCTATTATTGCTTTTTTACGGGAATCTCTATAATACAGAAAGTGCCAAGTAATTAATGTAAAGTGGAAGAGATAAGATAGAAGCAAGAATTACATTAGCAATAGCAAAATGAATTTGAACAACAACACTTTTAAGAGTTTAACCACAAGAACCAAAGACCTCCAAACAAACCATGAGGCTCATTAACAAAACTCAATGACTAAACTTGACAAGATCTTCATGGACTTATCCTTGTTACATAGGGTTTTTGAAATGAAAACCAATGACGGGTTGAAAATCATTTCTAAGGTGATGGAACATTTCAGCCTGTCACCAAAGCCACATTATCGTTAGGAGAAATCAAATTCCTGACCAATGGTGCTAGACTAAACTAAATGAGTTGCTTCCTTAGTATAGTAATGGTTTTCTCCTGAGGATTAGTTGAAACCAATGGATCAACTTGAGTTGGATCTGAAAATGGGAAGACCATCTTTGCGTGGCAAATGTAAGAATATACAATGTTCATCTTTGATATTAGGTTGTGGTCTACTTGAGCCTTGCAACTAGGGCTAGGGCAACAAAGGAGAAGGATGACATCTTGTCTCTCATTGTATGCAATATCTTAACTATAGAAGGCCTAAGGTTTGGTTGTTGGTGATGAGGGCAGATTTGTCCCTCCAATGACGTCATGACACATGGCATCTCAAAACAGCTGGATGACATTCAAACACCACCTATGTGATGACTTGCCTTAGCTAATGAAGTCCCAGCTAGCGACCTGCCTCCGTCGACCTAGCAACCTGCCTCTTCTACCAACCTAGCGACCTGCCTTTTCCGCTGAACTGGCGACCTCCGACCTGGTGGAAAATAGTTGGTGACCTCGTCCACAACTTAGGGCGACTAGCAACACCTCATTTAGGGCCGACATGCGGCACCTTGTCACCAACCGAAGTGACCTCGATGTGACGAAGCAACCTCCTTCAAGGGATTGTTGGCTTGGTTGAAGTCCAGGTGGCGACCTACAAAATGTGTTTGTCGACCAATTCTGCATCCATATCCCATCACTCTCGGGTTTTTCGGAAGTTGGCCCCCGCACTAAATGTTCCAGAGGAAACCAAACAAGGCGTAAAGACTGGTCTACACGCATGGCTATCTCCGAGGACTTCAAACCAGTTAGGCATGACCTCTCGGAGATCTCGGATGTGACGCGTGAAACCCACACCAAACAATGCCTATATATAGGCCTCACCTTCAACCTCAAGGGGGAGGTACGATTTATTGCTCACAAGCTTAATAGCATATTAGCATTCAGTTCACACAACTCAATACTAACTTAAGCATCGGAGTGCCCACGTCGAGTAAAATCAACCCGGGAACTTTGGCGTTGTTTCCTTACAGGTCTCTCTAAAGAACTACACAACTCAACAATCAATCTAGCTTGGCACCTGAACAACCTCCTAATTCAGCCCAGTCAATTTAGCATCCAAGCCATCTTCCAACATGAAATCCTCTAGGTTGGCATCCGAGTTACCAGCGAATTGGGAGTTGCCAAAAAGCTCATAATCAATTGGTGTCGTCTATGGGAAATGAAACAAAAAACTAAGTTCTCACCTTCTAATTTTTGCCTTTATCAACTCAATGGCATTTTTGAGCAGCACCAACATCGACAATGAAGTATCAGTTACTGGGGATCAAGAGCATCCATGATGAACCCCGAGAACCCCTCTGTGATATTCAACAACAAAGCGACCTCAACAACCAACAGTCTGACGGTAGACACCTCGAAGTGAGGCCGTCCTTGCAGGTCGAGCCCTTCGTGGTTCCCGCGGGAGTTGACGGCCAACAGATTGTGGAGCAGCCCTCTCGACCTCATCTCATTCTATATTCATTCTCAACAATAGTTAGCTTGAATGAAGCCTCATCATCTCTATTTCGCGAGGTCACCCCTATAGGTTGAGCCTTTCGTGGCTCCAGTAGTAGTCGGCGCCCAACGAATTGTGCGGTCACCTTTGTAAGTCGAGCCTTCCAAGGCTCCCGTGCGAGTCGGCAACCTACAATTAGTAGAGCTACCCCTACAGGTCGAGCTCCTTATGGCTTCTCGTAGGAGTAGATGACCAGCGTCCCCAAGGGCTGATCCAGTGTAGTTGTGGCATCAACCTACCGCCCAATGCCAACAACAACATACATATCAACAAAACCCACAAGCAGGATAGAATATGAGTGACTAGCCTGGGCGAACTTTAGCGATCTTGACCAAATTGTCTCCCAGCCCAAACTGTGAAGCCTCACTACTAATTGAGCTTGATATGGCTCTCGTGAGAGTTGGAAGCAAACTGAATGTGGAACCGGCCTCATAGGTCAAACCCTTTGTGGTTCCCGTGAAAGTAGGCAACCTGCAGACAACAGAGCCACCCCCTCAAGATGAGCCCCCATAGCTCTAGTAGGAGTGGGCGGCCAGTAGTTCCAGGAGCAGGTGCAATACATGTATGCCTTAGTCTCACAAGCACCCACCTGGGGAAGCCAATTCCATTTGAGGGCATAGAAGCAACCACATTTGAAGCTACTAAAGCTACTACAGAATGATCATCCGCTTTGGCGACTTGGTCAAATTGAGTTCTAAGGGAAAGCCATATTGCTTTTTAGCGAAGGCACCCTTAGTCTACTCCAAAAATACAACGGTAGTAGGAAGACCGATCTTAGAAGGCTGGCCCACGTTTATCTAGCTTGGCAACATGCTTAAGTCAATCTCAAAGGACGTTGGCATTTCACTGCCAACCCTAAAAAAGGAGAAGAGAAAAAGAAACAAAGGAAGGGAAGACTAGTTCACTTTCAGTATCGTGGCAGACATGCAAACTTGGTCGATCTCTTCACAACCGACCACCTCGGTTTTAGGCTCCGCATCGACCTCACTTGCTACTCTTTCGAGAACCAACTCAAGAGAAATTGTGTTGTAGCCTACATGAGTGGAGCTACTTGACAAGACAGTCATGTAGTTAGAAGCCCCTCTTGAATAGCATCGCGAACTTCGCTCTTGAGGTATTGGGGCGAATTGCAAAACTCCTTGATGGTTGCATCCCTAATAAGGTATATGTCCTCAAAGTGCATGTTTCGCCTCTCCTTGAGCAGATGAATTCACTCTTGTGCACCTATAATCAAGACGGTGAGGTCTGCGCTAGGCTGCATTCAATACTTAGACCTGAGGAGCAAATTGGACTGACATCTATGGCTATAAGCTCATCAAACTAGTCACTCCAGGCCAGAGGAACAAGCTACTCCCTTCGTCGAGTTGACCTCAGCGCGGGAGTGGGGGCAATTGATGATGGTGGATTTAGCCCTCTAGTGACGTCATGGAACATGGCATCTTGGAATAGATGGATGACATTTAGACACCATCTATGTGATGACTTGCCTTAGCTAATGAAGTCACAGCTAACGACCTGCCTCTGCCAACCTAGCGACTTACCTCTTCTGCCGTCCTAGCAACCTGCCTTTTCCGCTGACCTGGTGACTTGTGACCTGGTGGAAACATAGTTGGTGACCTCATCCACAACTCAGGGCGGCTAGCAACACCTCGTTTAGGAGACGACCTATGGCACCTTGTCACCAACCAAAGTGACCTCGATGTGAAGGGCGACCTCCTTCGAAGGCTTGTTGGCTTGGTTGAGGTCCAGGTGGCAACCTACGAGACATGCTCGCCGACCAATTCTGCATCCATATCCCGTCACTCTTGGGTTTTTCGGAAGTTGGCCCCTGCACCAAATATTCCAGAGGAAACCGAACAAGGTGCGAAGACTGGTCTACGTGCACGGCTACCTCTAAGGACATCGGACTGGTTAGGCACAACCTCCCAGAGATCTCGGATGCGATGCATGAAGCCTATGCCAAACAATGCCTATATATAGGCCTCACCTTCAACCTCAAGGGGGAGGTACGATTTATTGCTCAC
The DNA here is from genome assembly GCF_056320005.1 of Nelumbo lutea. Classification (NCBI taxonomy): domain Eukaryota; kingdom Viridiplantae; phylum Streptophyta; class Magnoliopsida; order Proteales; family Nelumbonaceae; genus Nelumbo; species Nelumbo lutea. Next base: position 107,358,046 of record NC_142685.1, read on the forward strand.
AAGCTTAATATCATATTAGCATTCAGCTCGCACAACTTAGTACTAACTTAAGCATTGGAGTGCCCACGCCCACGCCGGGTAAAAGTAACTTGGGCACTCTGGCTTTGTTTCCTTATAGGTCTCTCTAAGGAACTACATAGCTTGGCAATTAATCTAGCTCGACACCCAAACAACCTCCTAATTCAGATCAGTCAGTTCGACATCCAAGCCGCCTTCTAGCAGGAAATCCTCCAGATCAGCATCCAAGTTACCAGTGAATTGGGAGTTGCCAAAACACCCATCATTAGTTGGCAAAGGCAAAGTGAAGTTGTAACATGGAAACCGTGGCTCCTCTCTATTTTGAAATGGCCTACAAGCTATGATCCACCCACCATTTCCATAAGCCTTTCAAGTCATCCAATAGTGGCTTGCCTATTATTGTCAAGAGCTGCTCTTTCTTGGAGCAAAAGGCTTCAATTGCCACGATTAGTTTTAGAACAATCACACAAAAGCTATAAACATCATTCTTCTTTGAACAATTCTTGCCCTTAGGTAGTGAGTAGACCTATCAATGATATTCGGAAGTATGAGATACGATGAATTTATGTAATCAGATCGAATTTGGATTTTGAGATCTACAATCGATTAATAATTAGATTAGATTTGGATTTGACTTAATCCAATATTATTAAAATCCAAATTCAATTATATTATAAATATTTATTGATTTTAATATATAAATTTTATAAAATTATAAATAAATATTTTTAAATATTATATTATATGAATTTAAATACATAATAAATTTAGTATGTTATGTTTATATTAATTTATTACATATAAAAGTTGAAAAATAATTAACTTTTTAATTTTTTGTATTTAAAAAATAAAGAAGAGTCAAATTAAATTCAAACCTCATATGAATCTATTAGGATTTGAATTCAAATCCAAGGTCTTCAAATATGACCGGATTCGGATGCAAGTTTTCAATAATTGGATCAGATTTGGATTTTCCTAAATTCGATTTGTTTACAAGCCTAGTAGTGAGGGTCAGTGTAACTAGGAGAATCCGCTACTAAGGTTTGGATTTGGAATTTCCTAAATCATAGTATGAAATGTTTGATGCTTTTACATCGCTTTGAGCTATTTGAACACCATGGTTCATTCTTCTACAACAACAAAATTAACCAAACCAATAGGAACAACGACTAGGAGGGATCGAGAAAAGGGGAAAAGGAGAGGGACTAGGGTTATGACTTAAAAAAACAGATGAAAATAAAATTTTCATAAAAGAAAAAAAGAAAATAAAACTTGTAGTCCCATGAGTGAAATTGTGATATGCTCCTCAAAGAGCTCCTCACACTGGCCTCATAGACACAACTCACATCCCACCATGTATTGGGAACATCTCCCCATAAATAATAAATATCACTACAAGAGATGTTCCCAATGTGTGGCCAGGACATGCAATGAGGTCGGTGTGAGGAGCACACTTTAAGGAATAGATTTGGACTCACATGAGTGACTATTAAAGGGGATGCACATGAGAATGCTGGGAAGCGTGTAATATCGATGTGGAGTTGTGTGATTGGAGACCAGATCTGCTCCTCACATAGGGCACCTCACACCGACCTCATAGGCACATCCCACCATGCATTGGGAACATCTCCTGTACTTATACGTTATTATTCACAGGAGATGTTCCCAATGCATGGTGAGATGTGCTTGTGAGGTTGGTGTGAGGAGCTGATTCCAATTTGTGTGATTGATTAGTCACAACTTGCTCAACATCGATATGCGTTCAACTAACCCAGACTCTATGATGTGCCAGATTGGTTGGAAACAAAATAATGCACATAGGGATAGCCAGATATGCAATTTATCACGAATGGATGTATCATTATCCTGAATGCATGGCCCACATGGGACCCACACCTTATGTGTTTTATTTTTATTATTTTTTTTGAAAATGCCCGAAGGCTAATCCATTCAACAATTACTCAGTTACATCAAATTCCAAAGAACGAATAAAAAAAAGTAGGTGCTACAAACTAAGTGTGCATTGAATAACAAGACAAAGCATGTTTAGCGAGTCTATGGGCAACCCGATTACAAATCCAGGGAGCAAGAGTAATTGAGTAGTCTTGAAGGTGGGATAGGAATCTCTTGCAATCCATAAGAAAAGTGTAGATACTCCATGGAGGGGAAAGGGTATCCTCCAACAAGAGATTAATCAAAAGTTGTGCATCACCTTCAATTATAGCATTAGAAATACCAAGAGAAGAGGCAAATTGAAGGCTTTCCAAAATAGCTAAGGCTTCACTGAAGAGTGCAGGCTGAGGTGCTATCGGAATAGCGCGTGCAAAAAGAAATGAGCTATTATTATCCCGAATAATGATATTAACGCCAGATTTATCAGTAGCAGTGGCACCATCAAAATTGATTTTCACACTACCTCTCGTTGCTGGAATCCAATGGATCATTGTAGTTGGGGCCAAAGAATTGAATCTCATTAGATACCACTAGAGAGTGATGAATAACATCAAAATGCAACTGCGAATCCACACAAGCATTTTCTACAATGATTTCAGGGTATTGGTGTTGATGATTAAAAATGAGGGCATTCCAGGTAAGCCAAATGTGCCAAAGGATATTGAAATACCGACCACAGATCAAACCAGAAGATTGACCGCTACTCAAATCAAGAAAAATCCATTCTGAAGCCTCAAGAATGTCGGTGCTAAATTGCTCCTCTTCACTTGGAGGTTGCTCCAAAAGGCTTTACCCACTAGAAGTAAACTCCATAAAATTCTTCATTTCTGTAACTACATAATATGTGAATCGGCTACAATGACATTGGATCATTTATTCTGCACTACCAATCTTCTAGATTGGTATGGTTTGAATCCTCTATGAGCTTTAGGCCCGATTCACCTTATGCCTATGGAGTAATGGTTTGCTCATCTGCTATAAGTTTCCTAACCTACTATGCATGCATTTCAAATTTGAAAAAAAAAAAGACTTTTACAAAAAAAAAAAAATAATAAAGTTTGATGAATTAGCAAAATCATATATGTTTTAAAAAATATTGCAAAAACAGTGAACATGAAAAAAAATCAACTTGTCGTTTATTAACTTCACCTCCTTCATGCCACTGTTCATCATCTCCCTCCATTTGATCTCTCTCAACACTATTCATCTTCTACCTCTCACACTAAACAACGATGGCAACCCCCTTCACATCCAATCTCTCTCTCTCTCTCTCTCTCCCATCTTTCCCATCGATTCCTCTCATTCCCTCTCTCTTCCTTACTCCCTTCCCCTATTTTTCACGACCACTTTGGTTAACTAACCGTTGCCACTGCAACTTCTGGCAGCGACAGTCTTCTTCCAAACCGTTCTCTCAGTCTCTCTCTCTCTGAAGAATAAGCGAAGGGGAATCACTATAATAGAAGTCCAGATCTGAAACCGGCTGAGGATGACTGTATCGCCTTCAACCTCCACGTCACAGCAGTGAAATGGCGAAGAAGATTCTCTACTTTGGCCTCCCTACTCCTAGTTTTCACGTCGCCAACCCAGTAGCGTTTGATCATCATTTAGTTCGAAGATAGACAACCCGTGATAAAAGCTCATCTGAAACCCCTGCTTATTAATCGTTCTTAGGCCAAAAATGCATTAGAGTTCGTTGCAGCGTTCATCGGAGTTTACATCCTCTGCTGAACGGTGAGATCCATTTGAGGTCGTTTCATTTCTCCCAATCTCCTACTAGTATTCCACGGAAGCTGTTGCTACCCAGAAATCAAAAGCGTCTGAAACCTCCCCTGCAGCCTCAATCAATTCCGAGTCGGTATTTCGAACTGGCAAGCGTAATGTAACCATACTTTTTCCTTTCCCTACTTTTTTCTTCAAATCAAACATAGCCAAATAACCATACTTCATCATTTTTTTTTTTTTTATGTAAAAAGCCCAAAAAAGAACACAATGCATAAGCAAGTGGGAGGTGTTCCTGCTTTTTTGTTCTAACTCAACATTACTAAACCAAATGGTCCCAAGTAACCCCTAAAACAGAGTAAGGATGCAAATCGATCTGATCGAATTTGAATCGAGGCATATCTGAATCCAATCAGATATAAATCCAATATGATCTTTCATATTCGATAAGAATCAAATTTGATTATATACAAATGCCGGATCAGATCTTTTCAGATTCGATAAGGTGATCCCAATCCGATCCAATATTTCAAAATGGATCCTATTTTGTGAACTCTAACCGGTCAAAGTCTAGTAAGGGGTATCCGAATTTGGTAAAATTGGATAGGGCCGGATCATCATGATCCAATCCGTTTGCACCCCTAAAACAAAGGAAAAACTAAAAAAAATTCTTGCCCCTCCCCGTCCTGCCCTTTCCCTCCTCTGTGAGGGGGTAAACCGGTTGTAGTACGAGTAAGGTTTTACGGGTTGGATTTGATTGAACCCATCCATTCCTAATCATCCTTGACGTAGGATTTAGAAAGAGCACCTTAACCTAACCCGCGTAAATCGGCTTGAACCGTTAACTGTGGATCCACACACGTTTATGGAACTCCGCCCCGCTCTGAACAAATCGGATTTCCTATTCACTTTTTCTATCCACACTCTACCTGCCGTGAATTGCAGTCACACTTCTCTCTCTGGCTCTCATCCACACTCTACCCGCCGTGAATTGCAGCCACACATCTCTCTCTGGCTCTCATCCACACTAATTACTGAGATTGATTCTACTGGATGTAAGCTGGTAAAGATGTTGGGGATTTCTGTTTAAAAGAATCTCCTTTTTCCTTCTGTTTGGATGCATTAATCGGGTTATTATTGATTGGTCATTCTTGAAGTTATCTGCTCTTTCTCTTGAAACATGTTCTTAATGGTATTGTCAGAAATCAGTCCACCCATATCAAATTCAAACCTCCAGCCTCGAACTCTGCAATCCCAACAAAGGTTTTCGTAGAATTTTCCCAAAGCTCGTATGCTTCAATTTGTTGTATTTAATTACCTGTAATCCATACTTATTGTGTTTCTAGCATATGAATTCAATGGGGTTATGATAAAGACTAGTGTTTAGTTTGGCTTTTAAATAATATTTAAACTGGTATTCGGTAATATATTGGCTGGCTTTGAGTTTGTTCTTTTTTTTTCTCTTCAGCATTTGAATATGTAACTTAGATTATGGTTATGGGTTTTTGAATGAGATTCAGTAACAAAAACAGTATCAGCTACTTCAGGAGAAGGATTATGATTGGATGCTGTTATAAATGGATTTCAGGGCATGGGTTTTGGAATATCCTGGGATGCTATGTATGCTAAAATTGAGTTTTAGTGTTCAAGGATATCTTGAAGAGTAATAGTCTTGGGTATTGCAACACAGATCATGGTAATGTCAGTTGTATTCTCTGTAAGACTGAAATTTTTACCATTTGTTGGTAATGGTATGTTGTCCTTGGATCATGTTTGTACTTTGTATTATTGGGAAAGCTTCCAGAATAGAATTCGCTACCACTACCAAACTTACAGGTGGTGTAACAAACTTACAGGGCTCTCTACTCTTTAAAACCATTATTAACAGTTATGTTTTTGATCAATAACAATTGAAACTTTGTCAATTATATATGAAAAGAATGCTATACATTCTGCCTAGCACCCCTTAGGTTACCCTAGCTCCTTCTAGCCACCCCTCTCAAGTTCCTACCCTGGGAAATCAAACCCCAATATAACTGAGCTCTAGTTTCTCCTTATTTTGCTTATCTAACCCATCTGCCAAACTGTTAGCAGATCTTGGGACCCAAAGTTTAACTTGTACTCAGTTCTTAATCTGGTTTAATCTCCTTCCACTTTTAAGTGCCTGAAATTTAGAGCTTTAACTAGTTTCAGTCCTTGTAGAATTGTCAATAGTTCTACCTGCCCAAGTCAAGTCACCAATGCCAATGGATCCATGGGTCCAGCATATCTCTGCTCACATTTTCTAGATCTCCCTCTATACCTGAATTACCTGGTTCCCTGAATTACCCATCAAAATTTAGTTTGATAAAGTTGAGGCAGGCGTGATTTTGTTAACAATTATTGCTTATAACTTATAACTCTAAGAAAAAGGAAAAGTAACACTGTCCTTGATCATGGTCAACATGAAAAGTCGGGATAGGTTGTCGATGGAACATTTTTACCATCATGATAACACAGAAGAGATAGCATTAGCTGAACGCAATCGCTGTTCAACAGGCTGTGGAACCAATGATAATGCCCCACATCAGTCATATGGAGCCCACAACGACTCAACTTGTCACTGTGGGCCCCAAGCAATTTTTGACTGCTGTGGGGTGTTATCATTGGTTCCACAGCCATCACGTTCAGATAATCTGAATTAAACACAGAACTCATGCAAAGATCTTCTATATGCTTTTAATTAGAGCAGTTCTTTCAGCTCAGAGAATAACCCAAAGAAATTCCTGAAATATTCACCCTTAGGCTATGCTTGGTTTGACAGAAAATTAGACAGAAACAGAAAGTTGAGGGAAAGTTCTTAACAATTTTTGTGAAATTCTTTAATAACTTTCCTTCAACTTTATGTTTCTCTCTTATTTTTTATCAAACCAAACACAAAATTAAAGAAAGAAAAGAAATAAGTAACTTTTGGTACTGGCAGGAGTTTTGAACCCAAGAAAACCACCAAGATGAAGGAGAAGACGATCTGATGAAGAGGAAGGAAATAGAGAGAGATTATGCTGATTAGAGACTGTGGGAGTCCTTGAAAGAGGATGATTCCGGTCTTCTTTGACCCATTGACAACATGGATCCAATGGAATTATGATAAAGGACTTGTATTTAGTTTGGATTCTAAAGAATAGATGATCTGGTAATGTATAGATGGGCTTTAGATTTTTGCAACATTTGAATATGTAATTAGTTTATGGTTATAGGTTTTAGTCTTATGTGATTACGTGCAGTTCAGGTTAGGAGACAAATATCTAAGTGCATCATGGAAAACTCTTAAAGTCTTCCTCAAACAAAAGCTGATTAATTTAAGGTCTTCTCAACTATAGTTTTCTGACACCTTAACCCGAATGGAAGTTCCACCTTCCAATAAAGAAGTGCATGACAGGAAAACAAAGACCTTATGAGATGGAAGATTTACCGTATTTGTGGAGCACATAGAAGATGTGTCATTTTAAGCTCATGCTTCTTTCATTGGACATTTCAATGAGTAAGCCAAGTCTAGATACTAGATATGGTAGCCTGTAAGCAAACAAATAGTAGTCTTTTCTGAAACTCCTTACAGAACTGACCTTTTTTGCACCTTATCCCCTTGACTGTAAACCTGAACTACTCCTTCTGATAGACTCCAAAAGCGGCCAATAGCAGTGCAGAAGGGTTAGCAAGGGATAATTGGCTGGCTCAAAAACGACAACATTGGGACATGGCAGTTAGACATATATTGTGGGAAGTAGAAAGTTTAGCTAGGGAATTAAGAGTATTTTTCGCATGGACTTTGAGAACAATGAATAGCATGACATGCATTAGCTAGGCAGGAAGTGAGCAGAAGGGTTGGAGTTGCAGGAATGTAAAAATTGGAACTTTGGGTTAGCCATCAGTGCTGGTCTGTATCTTTACAGGTTCTAGGCAAACTTTCCTTTGTAATCAAACCTATTCTTTATATATTTCTTAATAAATCTGAACAGTTAAACAATAAGAAAGATAACAAGGGAATTCTGGTTTTGGGGGCCTGGTGCTGTTGTATTTGTTCCCTTATTTGGAACATTGTTTTTCTATATTTCTCTGTTAAGGAAATTTTCATTTACTGTTGCTGATACAAATAAGGCACACAAATAGTTCAAACATCAGTCTGTTTCATGTAATAATCTGTCAAAGATAACACATGTTTATTCTTCTGCGAAGGCAAACATAAGCACATAAACGATAAGCCAGTGCCATTGCTAGTAGAACCCAGACTTCTTTCAAGCCACCATTCAAGTTTACTGTATCAAATGTGGGTGAACTCTGTAAGCTTCGGCATCCACCTTTGTTTCCACATTCATATAATTGGTCTCCAGAGTATTGCACTTTTAATAGAAGACGAAAACCATAGTACATGAAGGATATATACTTCAACCACTGCATAAATGCTGGTATGTGCTGCAAAAAAGAATAACAAATAAAATAGAAAGCATGGAAGGAATTGGCCCTTAGGCATTTAAGAATGGGGGATGATTTTTTTTAACCTTTAAGGTTTCAGTAGGCCAAGATAGAAATGAATTTTCATTGTTAGGTCCAAAGTTTTTGTAAGGCCATGGATGAAATAAATGGAAAACAACAGTAATAATGGAATTTTTTAACTGACCTAATAAGAAGCAGAATGGTATATTTAAACAAGTATGATTGAATACCTGGACATAGTAACCTCCAGTGAGGAGAAACAACATTAGGACCAAAGAGGCAATCATCCCAGCTCTTTTGATGCTTAAAACAGCAGCACCAAAGAGTTCCCCTGCTCCCTAATTACAGAATTAGATCAGATTAGTTGTTGACTTGACAGATGATGACCCAGTTAAATTATTTGTAGGTTCTCTACTTACTTGGCTTGTTATTACAATTAATAGTACTGAGAATAATGTCATGAAGAAGCAAGGGACCGTTCTCTTGAAGTCAGCCATGAAATATAAAATGAGCATGAAGAATGTAGGATACAAAATATGAACCACCATGTCACACAGCGTGCTACATGCATAGTACACACTTAGTCTATACATGTCTGCTTTCCTTTCTTTTACCAAGTATAGCTTCTCAAATGGGAAGACATACACTGCTCCAAATATTGACGATGATGTCCAGAAAATGCAGATGTAAAACATCAGACCAACCTGAGATGAAGGCATAAACTTCTCAGATAAGTACAGTTAAACTAAAATGGTAGTGGTTAGAAACAAGTCCAAATTTCAGCCAGTAGGCTTGCCCCAAAGCATCAAAACCAGATGACTAAGAAGTCCTGGAACAACAATACCTGATCTCTTAGTTGTGCTTCAGTTCCAGTTTTGGATTTCCACCACAGAAGGCCTAATAAGACTGCAACTCCAAGGGACTGCACAAACCTTAGCTTGTCAAAGTAATCTCTGTATCTCTCTCTAAATGTTCTCCTTGATAATATCATGAACTGCTCCCACCAACTCATGGTCCAATCCTTCTTAACTTGAACAGATAACTGAAGGTGTTGTGGTATCTTCACCATGCCATGGTTCTCTGCTTTTTCTTTAGGTTCCACCCAGACTTTGTACTTCAATTGCACATACTGATAAATTGATATTTCATCACAAGATAAGCAACATTAATGTCCTTTAGTCACTGCTGTTGTAACTCATAAAATGGAAATGAAAAACCAAATATTATAGAAACTGAACTTACTTTAACCACGTCTCTCTCAAATTCAGGAGTTCCTTGAAGCATCACCAAGTCTTCTGGGACACTTATGTCATTAACTTGCCCAGTTGCCAAGTCTAACAAGAACTCTGCAGGGTTCATGGCTATCTGAGGTACAAACCTCAATGATGAGAAGTACTCCATGGATTCTCTAGCCTTCCCATAATACACAGGACATCCCTCTGATATGAGCAAAATCTTGTTGAACATGTGGAACATTCTACTTGAAGGTTGATGAATTGTAATGATAATTGTCCTTCCTGCCTATGGACCCATTGAGTGCAACCATTAGAATAGTCATCCTCCTCTCTAGCAAGCTTCAGTGCTAGGAAGTATAAAAGAGAAAATGTTACCTTAGCAATTCCTTGAAGAATATGAAGAAGCTTATTTGCAGAGGTGGAATCAAGGCCTGAAGTGGGTTCATCAAGCAACAACAATGAGGGATCCACAAGAATTTCATAACCAATGCTAGTCCTTTTCCTTTCGCCTCCAGATATTCCTTTCACAAATGCTCCTCCTATCCTTGTATGGCGACATCTATGATGAAAAAGAGAGGGCAATCACAGTTACTCATTATAACTTGTAATCATGTAAATCACATCATACACATTCAAGCCTCATTTTCATCTAATTAATCTTAGACCTTATAACATGAGTGTTCATCACAAATTTTCAATGGAGAAATTTAGATCTAATTGCACTAGAAACCTCATACAAACCTCTCAAGGCCTAGTTCCTTCACAATCATATCTACTCTTGCAAACTTCTGTTGTTGGCTCATGTTGCTAGGAAGTCTGAGAAATGCAGCAAAAACCAAGGTTTCTTCCACTGTTAATTGAGGGAAGAGAACATCATCTTGGGTTACAAATCCGATCCTGTAAATTCAAGTGTTCTCCAGTATTATATAAAAAAACAGTCTTCATATAAAAGATTATGGTGAATATATATATAGTACAGTGATTGGTTAAGTTAAACTGATAGAGTTGAGCTGGATCAGTTCATTTGGGACAGACCCCAAAGGTTGGAATTAAACTAATACACATGAAAAATACATTAAATCATTGACCTGAGCTGAGAGAAGATTTCTTATTTGGCTAACCTCCTCTTAAGAGCCGGGTTATATGGAATGTCATTGTAAGTGATGCTCCCTTTAACATTTTCATGCAATCTTCCTCCTATTATCTGGAGTAATGTTGTCTTTCCGCTACCTGAAGGTCCCATCAAAGCAAGGACTTCTCCAGGGCCTATGCTTCCTGTTACACCCTTCAAAATGTGCTTGTAGTTCTCTTGATCCAAGTTCAACTGAGACATCATAGCCTTCACTGGGTTTCTGGAGGAAGTGTGCCTGTCTTTTACCTTATATTCCACATCTTCAAACTGCATAATAATAAAAAAGGAAAAGAAAATTCCTTATTAGACAAACATATCTTCATATAAACCATATTTTAAATAAGAGCAATTCTATGTAGAAACATGTTTCCTGAAACCAGTATGGCCAAAATACCATAGGGCTGTATCTTATACACTTGGGCTTTACATGTTGCAATACATGACTACTGTAGACGGAACCTGTCAATCTTGCATAGACAAAATGCAGTATTTCCATTCTCCATTTGCAACATTTACAGCCTATGGTTCTTTTGCAGTACTGGTACTGTGACAATATACTTATGTACTATAAAATTTATATTGTATTTGTACACACACACTTGAAGCTTGCTTCTGGGAACTGTGGTCTAATCTCAGTTATTCCCATGTTTATTAATCTTTTGGTAAGGGTAGTTGCATGCGTCCACACATGAACTAAATAATGCTTGAAACAGTGTTTAAACACATATTGGTTTCGTTGCATGCTAGGCACAAAATGCAGCCCTTGATGCCATGTAAGAATGAATTAACAGGAAAAGAGAAGGTTTTATAGTATCATCTTTGATAGGGTGAAGTGAAGTTTGTGGTTAAATGGGTTGAAGTGTCATTTTTTTTCCATGGTGCACTTTGTGTTAATTGCAGACTTAAGGTTGCATTTGCATAAGCTTTAGGATTTGTGCTTTCAGAGCCCCAACAAGCTTTGTGGTTTGGGACATAGAAGTATATTGGCTTTACATTATAATGCTTTTAAAAGTAATCCTTACCAAAATTTTGTTTTCTACAGCCCAAAGCTCAAAAGTAAAACCTTATCCAAACAGAGCCTTAATCAGCCACCCAAAAGAAAAACAAGGCAATTGGAACATAAAAATGGAATAATACCTTGAGATATATTGGAAGTGGGCGATCCTTGGTGGTGCTCAAATACTCAACTTGTATCTCTATCTCAGAGTTAATGTTTGTTGAATGTGATGGGGACATGAACTCCATGTTATGACTAAAGCCACTGCTCCCAGTTATCTGCATGATTCCCACAGTTGGGGGAGACAACGCCATGGCTTCACCTTCTTCTTCTCTCCCAATTTCCATGGCAGAAACAAAGAAATCAAAGGTAGAGACTCAAAATCTACTCTATAGGAGTGGTATATTTAAGTCTATAATAAGGTGATTCAACTATAACTAACCAACAGCTTTCCTATATATTCCTTATCTTCTCTATTTTCAATATTTTGTTGGTTGCTCACATGTTTCCAGTGCCCAATTTTGGGACTAGAAAAGTGAAGGAATTGGAGATTGTTCTCAGTTTTCTCACCCACCCTTGGAACCATCTCTAACACACAAAAGGGCATGCCTTTTGCTACTAGAAAGTAGAAACATGACAAGAAAATGACAATTTCTTTAAGGGGCATCTGGAAGCTGCATGATATTTAAATCATTCATTTTGTTTTCATAGTATTTGAACACCATGATTGCCAGGAAAAACTAAAAAATTATTTGAATATATAATTGCCAGGAAAAAAGATAAAATGTCATAATAATTATAACCTTAATGTGATTTATTTTGAGGTAAAACTGTGACAAATTTGTGAGAATCAATTAATTAATACACTAATAAAGGTGATATTCGATAATTATTATTCTATTTCTCAAGGTTCTGTTTGTTTGTCATGCAAATCTGAACCGGATAGAAATTTGCACCCTGTTCAGATTTGAATCCATTTGATTTGCACAGTTGCACTCGTGCCTGATGCAAAAGTTTGCACTTTTTGTCTCATCTGCATTCATTGGCAAAGCAAATGAAAATATCTCTGAAACTGATGCAAATTTTGCATCACCTTCCTCCTTATTTATTCATATAAAGTGCAGACTTTATGGATAAATTTATTATGCTGGAAAGATACAATACGAGAATAGCTAGGGCTGAGCACTTGGTTTATTCGGCAAATCTTTTGAGTTAGGTTAGAACTGGTCACCTCTATGTCCTTATCATTATTTACCATTATGTAATAGGGTTGAGAAAATGAGTAGGTTCTACTAGAATCAAATGGAATCAATCTCAAAGTGATCTTGAACCAACCCTACCCAATCTGTTTGAGGGTAGAGTCTGATTCCAAATTCTTGGAATTGACCCCCACCCAAGCCGATTTTAGGGTTTATGGGTTTATCCTACCCAAACAGCCTGGAGAAATTACTTTGGAACTTAACTTGGCATGAAATAAATCACAAAACACTCATGGTCAAAAACCATGGCCTCACTTGACCATTGAATCACTTAAGTGATTTAACCAGTTTTCTTAAACTTAATATTTGGATGTGTATAATAAGTAATATAAAGGGTAATATTTAAAAAAATTAAATTATAATGATAAGTTTTGAAATCATCATCATCATGATTATTATTATTATTAGGGAAAATTCCCGATAGGTACGCAGTACTTTAGGCCGAGTGCCAATTTAGTACCCAAACTTTAAAATTGCAACAATCTAGTGCCTTCCATTAATGGACCGTCACTTATTTATATCATATGATCTCATGTGCGAATTAATATTTTTTAAAATATCAAAATTACCCTTAAGACACTCTTCTTTCTCAAGAAAATGAAACAGAACCCATATGCACTGATCATCATCTTCTTTCTCAAGAAAATGGAGATGAAGACCAAATGCGCACTACTGGTTTCGGAACCTCGGCCGTGGGCTCAGGACCTGACGCTAACTTCGGCCTTGCCCAATGCTATGGGACCTTTCCCTGCTAGACTGTGTATTGTGCTACGTTGAGGCCCGTACCATCCTTCCCCAGTGTTTCCCCAACAACAGGGACCGCATCTTCTTGGACGGTTGCTTCATGCGGGCAGAGAACTATAGCTAGGAGTTCACTGGTCCTAATGACCAGGCCGTATGTGGGAATGCCACCCGGATGGGACAGAGGTTCCAAGAGCCCGAAACAGGGGCAGAGCACCCAGAACAGTTTATGTGAAAGCTTTTCTTCCCCTACCAAACTAATCGAGTATCAAATTAGAGCACTCAATGAGTCGCAGCAGATAGTGGAGTTTCAAAGACTCGGAGCTTGGTTGGACATTCACAGAATATGGGAGCATCAAAAACCGAAACAGGGGAGTGTTTTACAGCTCATCCAAAATCCAAAATCGAGTGAAAAACCATTAATGTTTTCCGGCATGAATAATGTCTGCCAGTGTTATTCCGACATGAAAACAAGCCGACGACGTGCAAAACCGTGCATAAAATGGGCAGAGATTTACCGGTCAGTCTCCCTGTTTTATGCTCATTTGGACATTTTAATTTGGGGAAACCATATTCTAGGGATTTTTTGCCATCAATGGACCGTCTTGGGTGTGAAAAGACGCTGAATATCTCCCCTGAAACACTACTGTGTTCGCTGGTTTGAGTGAATACTATAAAAATTAAATTAAATTTTTAAGTTTAAATCTTTTGAATCGATTGACTAAACCAAAAAACGACCCAAACCGATACAATGAGTGGATTGGCTTTTACAAAAGGTCTGTCGGTTTCAGCTGACCAACTCCCCAACCTGACCAGGTCAATTTGGTTAGCCAAATAACCTACAACCGAACCGAACCAACTCATGAACACTCATAATTTCAGCTAAATTAATAGCGTCATCTCTCATGAATAACAATAGTTTAATCTCCAATAATTACTGAAAATTTATAGCAAAAATACACAATTATTGAAAATATATTGATAATGGAAAAAATACAATAAATACTAAAAATATATGAACTTAGTCAATAAATAGTATAATTTCAAATAATAGTTTAATCTCTAATAAATATTAATCAATAAGTTACAACAAAAAATACAATAAATTAAATGAAAAAATTTCACTAATAGTAGTTTAATCTCTAATGATTATTGAAAGTTTTCTATTAAATAACAAAACGAAATAAATTTATACATAATCATTGAAAATATATTTATGACAAAAACAATAAATAATTAATGAAATACAATAAATATTAATTATAGTATATATAATTATATAATAAATACAGATTAAGAGTTTAAAATTATTATTAATAAATATTAAGTTTTTTTAAAGTTACTTTCTTGGATTATTACTTGATATAAGTGAAATTAGTTATTTATAATATTATGTAAAAATATTAAATTATTATTAATTTCAATATTATGTTATAATAAATTTTCTACTTTTCCAAAATTTTTTAAATTTATTACATAATTTCTTTATTTAAACTATTTAAAATCTAGTTATGTTAAATATTAAGTTACTTAACATACCCATCTATTTAAATACTTAAATAATATGTAAAATATTTAAATTTTAAAATTTTAGTTATTTATGTAATTTAATTATCCATAAAATCATAATTTATACTATTATTACATAATTTCGTTATTAATTTTGTATTATATTAAATTATTATTAATTTCAATATTATGTTATAATTATTTTTCTGCTTTAAAGAAATTTTTTAAATTTATTACATAATTTCGTTATTTTAACTATTCAAAATATAGTTAAGATAAATATCTAGTTATGTAAATATTTAAATAATCTATAAAATATTTAATTTTTTTTGTTATTTGAATTTTATTTATTTAAATCCATTACATATTATTAAATGTTTGAAAAAATTTAAACTGATGATCTAGAAAAACATAATTTAAATTGTTAGTACATAATTTCGTGATATATTTTGTAAAAAATATAAAATTATTTATTAGATAATTTCGTTATTTTAACTATTTAAAATATAGTTATGATAAATATTTATTTATTTAAATAATTTAAAAAATATTTAATTGTTTTGTTATTTAAATTTTATTTATTTAAAGCTATCACATATTATTAAATATTTGAAAAGCATTTAAATTGATAAATTGGAAAAAACATAATTTAAATTGCTAGTACATAATTTCGTGATATATTTTGTAAAAATATAAAATTATATTTTTTGTGTTTTTAATAAATATTTTAAAGTTATTATATAATTTTGTTAGAATATTTAAATAATTCTTAGAATTTTTAATTGAAAGTTTCTTTAGATAGATATAGATAAAAAGTAGGGGAGTGGATAAATAGGAATTAGAGATAATTTAGGAGAGAAACTCTCTACTAAATTAGAGATAATTGTGGAGATAAATAGGAGTTAGAGATAATTTAAAAGATAAATAGGAATTAGAGATAACTATCGAGAAAGTGGGGGAGGTAGTTTAGGATAAATTTTAGGAGGAGATTATTTAGGTGATTGGGAATGTGCATCTCATTGGTTGTTTCAAAAATGACATGGAATAAAAAAACAAAAAATTCAAAAACAGGAGAAAATTTCTTGACCGCTTTGTTTTATATATATATATAATGATGAGATTTTTTCATGCCTTCAATTCTCACAACAAAATGCTCTTAAAAAAACAAAAACGTGTGCTCATGTTTCACGTGTGAAAAGGGCATTCACATCATTTTATGTTTAAACCATGGTTTTCAAAATCAGACCGGACCAAATGGTCGGATAAAAAAAATCGGGAACTAGTCAGGTGACCGGTTTTGTTTTACCCAGAACCGTTATTTCTCCAAAAACCATTGATTTGGTCAGCAAACCGTTGACCCAAGCTGTTGAACCGTTTGAACCATTCAATGGTTTGGCCATTTTTTTTGTTAGAATGGGTTGTTTGTTCGATTCAAACAGTTGTACCAGATGGCACAAAGTTTTCATACCTTGTTCTTGGGGGGTAGAGAGCCTTTTATAACCACTTCGCGCACTCACTCCTAAGCTTCTGTTAGGTCGGGTATGATTACCTCTGTGCTTCTGCCAGTTTGTGTGTCATCACCTCTGTTGGGGCAGAACCGCCACTGTTCTCTTTGTTGGAGCCGTCTCTGTAACTGGAGATGGCGGTGGCAGGTGGCGGTGGCAGGTGGCCGTTGAAGTGTGGCTGTCAAGCGTCAAATCCCAAGTCAAGTGTGCCGCCCCTAGATACGGACTCCTTCAGTGTCAGGTACGGTGTGGTTGTTCAGTTTGGCGTCCTGGAGTCGAAGTGCTAGAGTGGTGTGCGAGGTAAAGTCTTGAGTTTGGATAGAGGTGTGGCCCAAACTGCCATGGGGCAGGCCAGTTTGGGTTGTTGCCCTTTGTGTTCGTAAGGCTCGAGGTCCAAGGGAGAGCTTGGGCCCCTTACGGAGAGTTTGGGCTCCTTGTAGGGAATTCAGACCGTTGGTTCCTCCTTTCGGAGCTTGCGCCTTGGGCATGCTGTTGTGTCGAGCTGTCGCCTTTGCCACGTGTTGAGTGGTTACGAGGTCGGGCCAAATATTCCTTCATCACTTAGGTTTAAACACACATAGCACGATGTCACTCCTATGTTGTAATTGATTTCATTATCTATGACTGGTTGAAAAAAGTTCGACACACGTTTCACAGCTCTTCAAGACTTGGATAACTAGATTGCCAAATACAAAGAAACTAGTGGGGGCCCGTGCGATGCACAGGATTTATTAAGAGAAAGCTAAATAATAAAAAGGGTTATATAATAAAATACCCCTTATAGTTTCATGGATTTACTAAAATCTACCCTATAGTTAGCATTTTACTAAAACACCACTTATAATTTGCAATGGATTTAATCAATCTTTCATTAGATGATTGTGGAAAATGACATTGTTGACCCTAATGTTCGTTTAAATAAATTTAATCAAAAGAAAATAAAAACAAAATACCTTTTTTGCCCTTAATAAGACACAAGCAACCACTCTATTGGCTATATTTGGTCAATTTTGTTTTTTATACACAAAAAGTGTTAAGGGTATTTTTAGAATAAAAAATCATGGGCCTAATGGCAAAACAAGCACTCCTTAATGAAATGTTGATTAAGTAAACAAGTTGTAAAATATATGGAATGTTTTAGTAAAATAAAAACTATAAGGTAGATTTAAGTAAATATGTAAAACCATAAGGTGTGTAGGAATGGCAACGAGGCGGGGATCATATTCCCTATCTTCGACCCCGATTCTGAAACTAACCCATCCTCGATCCTCGATGGGGATGGGTTCCCCGTGGGGACCTGAATCCCCCAAAATGTTTCATACAATAGTATTTTATAAAATAATAAAAAATTTAAATTATAAATAATGTTTTAAATATGTTTTGATATATAATATAAAAAATATAATAGTATATTTAATATAAATAAAATTATATATATATATATATATAATCGGGGTCGGGGTAGGGCGAGGACCTCAATCCCCATCCCCGATCCCAACCTGACCTCGACCAGGGGTTCCTATTAATCCTCGTCCCCGCCCTGCCTAAAGAATCCCCACCCCTAGCCCCATAGGGTCAGGTCCCCGTCGAGGATGGGGAAAATTGCCATCCCTAAATGTGTGCTCTAATAAATGACCCTAATAGAAACACATAGGAGTATACAATTGTTTTATATTTTCAACTTTTTAAATAATTAATAATCGTTCATATTTTATATACTACTTTTAATAAAATTTTTATAATACAAAAATAACAATAATTAATTTTAGTTAGGTTTATTTATCAAACTAATAAAACCAACCAACCCGATTAACTCGACCCAAATTGGTTAGTTTTCTAGTATTTTAGGTTGGTTTTGGTTAAAAAATTTCCCAATTAGAACAAGTTGGATCAGTTTTACTTTGGCCATTTGTAAACCGGCCAAAATCGAACAACCTAACCATGGATATATATTAATATTTTATATTTTAAATAAAATTTTTAATATGAAAAAGGAAAATTTCCCATATTTCTTAGTCTAAAATGTTTTGTATCATAAATCTACTTTTAAATCTAATTTTTAATAATTGTACTATAATTTTTTAAACTAAATTAAACTTTTATGTTTAAATCTTTTGAACAGACTGGCCAAACCAGAAAATCGACCCAAACTGAAATATTTAATAATTTTATTTACTATTAATTAATATTAAATTAATAATCAAAATATTATGTTAATTACTTAAAAGTATTCAAAGTTATTATTAATATTTAAATTTTTAATAATTGTATTTTTCATTTAATGTTGATTTACAAAAACAATTATTGTTAATTTAATATGAATAAATATTTTTTAATAGATTTAGTTTTATTAATAATTTGTAGTAATTTTAATAATTGTATTATTTTTAAGTAAAAAATTGATTAACTTTAAATAAATAAAAATAATTACAAAAATTATCATTTTTATTAATTTCAACGGGGTGGGTTTAAGGCGGGGCACCCATCCCTGTTCCTGCCCCATAGTCAAGACACTCTACTCCATCCCTACCCCTTCTCTAATGTCAAGTAGGTACAGGGCACGACAACCACTCCCCATTGTCGAATGAATTTAGGGGCAAGGCACCCCCACTCCTCATCAAAGATGGGGAATTTTAAATTTTTGCATATGAGAAATTTTGCAATAAAATACTGTTAATAAAGCATCTTTTACATTTAAAATTTTTATTTATTTTATCATTTTTAATGAGTTTATTATGTACAATAAAGGTCTCAACTAATAAAAAGTATTAATTAATTAAAAATGCATTAATACAAAGTTATCTAATAAAATATTTTTATATTTAAATTTCTTATTTTAATTAATTGTTGGTATTTTTCATTATTATTTAGTAATTTTTGCAATAAAATATTGTTAATAAAATGAGTTCTTCATTTTAAATTTTCATATTTTTTTTATCATTTTTAATGATTTCATTATGCACAATAAAGGTTTCAACTAATAAGTTATCTAATAATATTATTAAAAGTTAAAGTTTAAAACTATCAATTATTATTTTTATATTTAAATATCTTATTTTTATTAGCGTTTGTTAAGTTTAATTTTTAAGTGGAATTGAAACACATTTTTAATATTTACTAAGTTTTGTTAACATTTATTTTTAGTGAAAGCTTAGTGGATTTTTTAACCTCAACCTATTTCTATTATTTGATTTATATTATTACTATTTCTCTCCCTCTCTCTCTGAAATGAAATAATAATAACATGTATTAAAATAAGAGGATTTGAAAAACCCAAAGGAACACTATAGTATAGGCTGGATTAAAATAATAGAATGATTAGAATGATTGAACATTAAAAGGAATTTAAATTATCCAAGTTATAATTAATTTCTCACCGTTTACACGACATGGGTCATGGAAAATGGGTTTAAGGAATTAAAATAAAAGGAGCACTATAATATTTTCCTATTTGGGTATTACAATCATTCCTATTTTGTACCCAAGTTCATGTTATTTGTATTAAATTTACTATTAATATCGGTGTTAAATAATCGAGTTTTGTTAATATTAATTACTATTAATAAAGCTTGTTAAATCTGTTAATTCCTACGCACAGGCATGTATGATTTAAAATTTAAAACAATATTTAAGAGATGAGATTTAAACAAATGAAAATGAAAATATAATATATTCAACAAATTTAAAATATATCAATATACAAACAGATGGAGATTACAGAGAGAGAGATTAGTGGATTTGAGCATTCACATTATAGCAACAATATTTGTAGCTCTCTTTGTTGACTGTTATAAAGCAAAATGATAAATATCATCAAAACATAATTAAAGACATTTCCAAGGAATACTATAAAATTTCCGAACAATTGCACTGGTTGTAATAGAGAGTATGATCCAATCTCCAACATCTTCCGGTTCTGCTCAAAAGCAAAAAGAAGAGCTCTAAAGATAGCTAGGAAGAACTAACTTGCAAAATGCCTTATTCAACTTGATGCAACTATGAAATTTGATTAAATATGCAACCAGCTTCATACAAAACTCTCTAATCTCCAAGTCATCTGCTGTTGGTTTTTGCAGAGCTTAAGAGAGAACCACCCATAGTATTGTTAAAGTATAATATAATGTAGTTACTAAATATCATGGTTTTTAAAAATGAATCGGTGACTGGTCAGGGGTTCAATTATCGGTTTGAATGGTCCGATCGTTCAACCCGAATGACTAGCCCGTTCTGACAAAAAAAATTAAAAAATTGAAAAACGATCAAAACCGTTCGAATGATTAACTGGCTGGTTCAGCGGTTTTCTGACCAAAATCAACGGTTTCGGAGGAAAATGGAACCAATACCTAACCGATTCCTGGTTTTTTGGTCCAACCGTCCAGTCCAGTCCGGTTTTGAAAACCATGCTAAACATTGCCGCATAAAAGAAAATTCTCGTGCAAAAGAAAATGGAGAACAAAAAAAAAAGGATAAGTTCATGTGTATGCCCCTACCCTACCAATGATTTTTTATGTGCATTAATTCAAGAAAATAAAGATTCAAAAGGAACAATTAATTAAAGTAAAATTTTTTCATAATTCTTCCTTACTGGAATTAACTAATTAATTTAAGAAACCGAAGGGTAAAGCAAGGAACAAATTAAACAAAAGAAGGGTAGAACGGAAGGAATAAATTCTAAGAAACTTATAGACTGGTACCCAAAAAGCACAACAACGATACTAAAAGCACTAAAGCACAATAAAGATAACAATGCTAACAGAAATGCTAATTAAACCATAGGGTACACCACCACGCTCAAATCTTAACAGCAACGGTATAAATCGTATTAGGAATCGAAAAACCAATGGTATAAAGTACTAAACACAAATAATCACCCACAGTCCACAGAAACATCAACTTTGTTGAACCCACGATACAATGTCTCAAATATCACCTTGGGAAGTAAGGGACGATGGGAAGATACAGAGCAATTTACAAAGACGATGAGAAGTGAGGGACGATACAAAGCAAGATCGTGAAGCAGAGCAACAATAACTTAATTGAATCCACACCGTCTCAAATATCACATTGCGAAGTGAGGGACGATGGGAGAAGAAACAAAGCAAGATCATCGTGAGTGGTGTGTGTTTGTTTCCAGAGATAGACCGGATAATTCATCTTCTTAACCCGCATACATGAATAATGTCAATGAAGTCGCTGGCAATATGTCATAGAAAAACGGTGAGAAAATGAAAATACAGTCAGGATTAAGAGTCAAGTATTGGCGGTGAATGAAAAGACGATCACCCAAAAACCGAGAAAGAGGTTGATCATTCCAAAAGCAATCTAAGTCCAAACTCTGGACGTTCCAACAGAGAGGAAAGTGAGACAGCAACAGCGAAGCATGAGGACGGAGAGAGATATGTCATTCTGATTCGTTCCCAGAGACTAGACTTGGTGGGAGGGCGGGAGACGTTTTAGAAGTTCAAATGCAAAAATGTAGAGTACAGAACCTTATAATATTTTGTATGCATTTGCATTTGTATTCTTTCCAAACTAAGCCTAAAGATCCGACCACCCTGAAGATTCACAAATACAAGCCTTTTTTTTTTTTTTTTATCTCAGGTTGCCTACTTACAACCATAAATGGTAAAATTTGTTTGTGGTATGTTTAATTCTACCAATTTGGAACTAATATATGCTACTTGAGTTGCGTTTGTTTGCAGTATAAATGTCGGTGTGGTTCAGTTTTGCAAGCATTCGGTAAGCATTCATTTGTGTGACGATAATGATAGTTATCACTAAGGCTGTACATGGGTCAGTTTAGTTCGGTTTGCATATAATTTTTTCAATCAAACTGAACTGCTCGGATTGAAGTTTCAGCCAATCAAAATCGACTGAAGGAGTATAAAACCAACCTATTATCTGAACAGTCAGGTTTGTCGGTTTGGTTGGTTTAAATTCAATCAACTTAAAAAACTTGAGACTTAGAGGGTTGAATAAATGTTAATACCAAGTCACAGATTGTTACCATCTTGGAACCTGACCTTTAAAAATTGTAAAATAAACTTATAAATCAAATAAAGGTAGATCACCGAACCATCATCATTCAGAGGGAAATGAAACCGTAACTGATGAAGGAAGATTTGGACTGACCTCACAGTTATGCGGCACGTGGCAAAAGCAACAGCTCGGCACAAAAGCAAGCCTAAGGCGCAAGCACCAAGGGGAGAAACCAGCGGTCCGAACTCCCTACTAGGGGCCCGAACTCACCTTTGCCCCAAACCAGAAAGCAATCCGAACTAGCCTGCCTTGTAACAGCTCGGGATACCCCTCGCCGAACTGGCCTACCTTGTAATAGCTTGGGATACCCCTCGCCGAACTGGCCTGCCTTGTAACAGCTCGGGATGCACCTTGCCAAACTGGCCTGCCTTGTAACAGTTCGGGATGCACCTCGCCGAAATGGCCTCCTCCAGCAGTGCCGGACGTGGAACCGAAACAGCCACTACCGGAGAACAACTTCATGTTCCGACGGTGTGCATTGGGCAGTTCACCATCCCCCTTTCAGTGGATGGGATCCCAAGTCTGAATGTGCCACATGCGGTGGCACCTCTGAACACTCCCTCGCTAAACTGTCCCCTTCCACCCCCCATCGAAGCGAACTTCGCGGAACCAACTGTTGTCCCACTAGCAGCCCGCCAAAACCAGCTAGATGACCTCATGCAATGCATGCGGGCAATGCAGGCCCAAATGCAGCAATTCCAGCAGCACCAACTCCAGCAACACCAGGTGTTGCACCACTTCTCCCAACACCATTATCAACAATAGTTCCCTCAGCTACCCTTGAACCAACCACTACTTCCACCCCGGCACCCCGTTTCAAAGCCGGTCAAGGCCTCCCCTCAAAGTGGCCGACCTCACCAAGGAGAGGCTTCCCGACTACAGAAACCCCCTAATAGTCAGGCCTCATCCTCGGGCCGAAAGTCACCTCGGCCCTCCAAGCCTGAGTTCCCACTCACGGAGAACCGCTTCAGCGCTTTAGTAGCAGGCCAGCATTCCGGGCCCATCGAGCTCGGCAACACGGAGGCAAACAGTGCCAGCACCACGCCCACTCAAAGAAGGCGCCGGCGAAGTCACCGAACTGCTACCCGCGTGCTACCCGAGCTCAGAGGCAAGGAAGAATCGAGCTCGAGCGAGGTAAAAACCGTCCCCATTCTCTCAGTTCCTTCCCCCATTTCAGCAAAACTTTTGGCAGTCCCCTTGCCTAGAGATTTCAAACTCCCTTCTCAGGACAAGTATGATGGGTCCTTTGACCCCAACGACCACGTTGACGCATTTCAGTCGCAAATGCACATTGCTAGGGCAAGCGAGTCGTGCATGTGCGTGGCCTTCACCACCACCTTCAGAGGGGTGGTCCGCACCTGGTACCGGAACCTAGCTTCCGGGTTAATAAGAAGCTGGCCCCAGTTCATGCAGATCTTCACTGCGCACTTTGTTACCAGCAAAAGGTGTCCCAGAACCGAGGAAAGTATCTTCGGGGTAATCCAAAGAGAGGGAGAACCCATCCGGAGCTACATCAAACGGTTCAATGAGGCATGTTTGTAGATCCCTCGGTCAGACCCCATGGTACAGCTCACCGCCGCCAAAAGAGGGGTGAAGCACAAAGAGTTCAAGTGGCACATGGTGGCCAGCCAGCCAGCAACCGTGGCCGACTTCCTCAAGCTCGTAGACAAGTTTATGAGAACAGAGGAAGAGATAAACCAGAGAAACGAAGGTGGGGTTAAAAAAAGAAAAAGAGAAGGCGAGCCCTCCAACCCCAGCGACAGAAGAGGCCAGAACCGAGAGGCGAAGCCAAGTTAGCCGTCCCAAGCTCCCTTAGTAGTTTGGACGGATTACACGCCATTGAATGCAAGGCGAACCGAGATCCTGATGACGATCAAGGACGCCCCTTACGTAAAGTGGCCACCTCGCCTAAAGAGCAACCCCAATGAGAGGAACAAAAATTTATATTATAGTTTTCATAAAGATCACGGTCATAGCACCGAGCAATGTAATAATCTCCGCGACGAGATAAAAGGACTCATCCGTCGCGGGTACTTAAGAAATTTTGTACATTGTGACAATAGTAATAAAGCAGGTCGACAAGGGGAACACGGGAAGGATGTCCCCAAGCCGAGCAACAAACTGGCTGAAGCCTTGCAGCGATCTCCCCTAGAAGAAAGGCCAGTCCGGGGTACCATCCACGTGATAGTGGGCGGTTCGGTGGTGGCAGGATGCACTTCGGCGACAGTAAGGACGTCAGTTCACGAAGCAGCCCGAGAGGAGCAAAACCCTCCCAAGAGGCCGAAGAAGGAAGAACCGATCTTTTTTACAGAAGACGACGCGCGAGGTGTCCACTACCCCCACGACGACGCGCTCGTCATAAAGCTAAGGATCAGCGACTTCGAAGTCCGGCGCGTACTGGTGAACTCAAGCAGTTCGGCGGACATCCTATTCAAATCGGCGTTCGACCAATTGCAGTTGCAGAAAAGCGATTTGAAACCCACTCACACTCCTTTGGTAGGCTTCAGCAGAGAGAAAGTCAGGCCCTTGGGAAAAATAACAATACCTGTGGAAGTCGGCACATGGTCGTGCATAGTAAGACTCAACCACGATTTCCTGGTGGTCGCGACCCCCTCCCCATACAACGCCATAATAGGGTGACCAATTACACATATTCTCTGTGCGGTGGTCTCCACCTATTACCTGGCAATGAAGTTCCCCACGGACTTCGGTGTGGGGGTAGCACGGGGCGACCAACTTGATTCCCGCAAGTGCTATGTTACCGCCTTAAAGGGGAAAACCAAGGCAGCTGACGATCTCGAACTAGAGCGACCTGCGGAGCAGGGCGAGGAACGAGCTTTGCCCACTGAGGAAACAGTCGCAGTCTCAGCCTCGGCTACAGATCGGTGCCTTCATCAACGAGCCTTTGCGAACTGAACTGGTGAGTTTCTTACTCCAAAATTTAGATACTTTTGCATGGTCCACGGCAGATATGCCTGGTATTGACCCTGGCCTTATAACTCACAAGCTTAACACTGACCCTGTAGTCTGACCCGTTAGACAGAAGAAACGCAACTTAGCTCCGGAGCGCTGGAGGGCGGTCGACGAAGAAGTCAAAAATCACCTCGCAGCGGACTTCATAAGGGAAGTTCATTACCCGAGCTGGGTAGCCAACCCAGTGCTGGTGAAAAAAGCCAACGGCAAGTGGCGCATGTGCGTCGACTACACCGACCTGAACCGAGCTTGCCCAAAAGACTGCTTCCCTTGCCCCGAATTGACCGCCTGGTAGACGCAACCTCGGGGCACGAGCTGCTAAGCTTCTTGGACGCCTACTCAGGCTACAACCAGATCAAGATGGACCAGTCTGACCAAGAAAAAACTAGCTTCATTACCGAGTTTGGCCTGTACTGTTACAAGGTCATGCCCTTCGGGCTAAAGAATGTTGGTGCGACCTTTCAAAGACTTGTAAATAAACTTTTTTGGCCTTTGATTGGCACAAAAATCGAATGTTATGTAGATGACATGGTCGTCAAAACACAGTTTTCGTGAGAATTAATAAAAGACTTGGATTCTATCTTCCAAATCCTGCGTCAGTATAACATGAGACTAAACCCAAACAAGTGTTTCTTCGGTGTCACCTCGGGTAAGTTTCTAGGATACATTGTCAACCGGCGCGGTATTGAGGCCAGCCCAGACAAAATAAAGGCCATCCTTGATATGAGACCACCTCGGAAAGTAAAAGAAGTTCAAAGCCTAAACGACCGCATAGCCGCTCTGAGCCGCTTCATGTCCAAGTCGACAGACCATTGCCTGCCTTTCTTCAAGGCAATCAAAGGCAAAGGGTTCGAATGGACCCGAGATTGCCAGCTCGCGTTCGATGATCTAAAAACTTACCTCACCACCGTACCAACCTTAGCCAGACCCGAGGAGGGCGAGGTCTTAGAATTGTACCTCTCGGCGAGCGATGAAGTGGTCAGTTCGGTATTAGTAAAACAAGTAGATCGGGTCCAGCGACCCGTCTATTATGTTAGTAAAATTTTGAAGGGAGCAGAAACAAGGTACCCGCAGATAGAAAAAATTGCCTACGCACTGGTGATATCAGCTCGGAAACTCTGCCCATACTTCCAAGCTCACACCGTCGTCGTCTTAACCGACAAACCCCTAAGACAAGTCTTGCTGAAGCCCGAGGTCTCCGGTAGGCTGACGAAGTGGGCCATTGAACTCCGCGAGTACGATCTCTAGTACAAACCACGGATCGCAATTAAGGCCCAAGCTTTGGCAGATTTTATTGCCAAGTGCACTTTCAGCCACGAAGCCCTACAGGTTGAGCCCGAGGTCCCCAGTTCGGCAAACCCGGAGCTCCCGAGCCAATAAAGTCTAAATCCCGTGAAGTAGCAGCTAGTGTAGCATCTCTCCTGGTCAGGCGAAATGCGAACTGGGATGAGGAGCCCTGGATCCTTCACGTGGATGGTTCCTCGAACAAGCAAGGCAGCGGGGCTGGAATAGTCTTATGCGGCCCGGGCGGCACAAAATTAGAATACGCACTACGCTTCGAGTTCGTGGCATCCAACAACGAGGCAGAGTACGAAGCACTGATAGCCAGGCTGAACCTAGCGCAAAAGGTAAAGGCAAAGCACTTAGTCATCTGCAACGATTCCCAGCTCGTGGTCAACCAAGTTACGGGTGAGTATGAAGCACGCGAGCTCTCCATGATCGCATATTTGGCAAAAGTAAAAGAGGCCCTGCTCAACTTCCAGTCACACTTTATCAGGCAAATCCTGAGGTCAAAGAACACTGAGGTTGATGCTCTATCCCGGTTAGCCATCACAAGTCACAAAAACATGAGAACCGTGTACATAGAAGATTTATCTCGGCCTAGTATGCTCGGGGGGGGGGGGGGGGGGGCAGAGGAGGTCGCTCCCATCCTCGAAGCAGAGCCAAGCTGGATCGACCCACTCGCGAGCTTCTTGATAGATGGAAACCTCCCTGTAGAACGCAATGCGGACAAGAGGGTGCAGCGCCAGGCAGCCAAATACGTCATAATAGATGAACGGTTATACCGACGGTCCTACACACTCCCCTACTTACGTTGCCTGCAACCTGCCGAAGCCGAGTTTGTACTCCGCGACACTCATGAAGGCCTGTGCGGCGGACACTTGGGGGCAGAGCACTCGCCCAAAAAGCACTTCGACAAGGATATTACTGGCCAACGATGAGGGCAGAAGCTGTCGAGCTTGTCAGAAAATGCGACAAGTGTTAGAAGCACGCCAATATCCACCATCAGCCTGCTTCCAACCTCAAATACCCCGCCAGCCCGTGGCCCTTTGCACAATGGGGCATCGACCTCTTGTGGCCATTCCCGCCAGCAACAGGTGGAAGAAAATTCCTAGTTGTTGCAGTAGATTACTTCACGAAGTGGATAGAAGCCGAACATCTGGCAACTGTTACGGCCCGAAACATACAGAACTTCTTTTGGAAGAACATAGTATGTCGTTTCGGGTTACCTTGGGTACTAATTTCCGACAACGGCAAGCAGTTCGAGGATAACAAGTTCCAAAAATGGTGTCAGGACATGGGGATTCGGCAAAACTTCACATCAGTCGTGCACCCGCAGGCAAATGGTCAGACGAAAGTAATGAGCAGAACTATCCTATGCTTACTGAAACATTGTGACGAGAAACATATGACGATCGAACAAACGGAGAGAAGTTACGTACCAACCTTGACTTACTTGACGAGGTAAGGGACCTCACGCACATCCGGACAGCGGCCTACCAGCAGCAGGTAGCTCGCTACTAGAATGCCAGATTAAAGCAACGAAGCTTCCGAGTCGGCGTCCTGGTCCTTTGTAAGATTATGGTGCCCGAACCCGGCGTAGGCAAACTTGGACCAAACTGGGAAGGGCCCTACAAAGTAAAGAGAGCGCTCGGGGGGGCATACAAGCTCGAAACCTTAGAAGGCAAACAAGTACTTCGAGTGTGGAACATCATGAATTTAAGGCGATACTACCTATAAACCACCAAGCGAAGTGGACGAAATCACTATAAGGTCCTATGGGCCACGATGCAGAGCCAAGAGGAACCTCGGCGTAAACAAGCAAAGAAAAGTCGGGCATATTATCAGCTCGACAAAAAAATTGTTCGCTTCAAAAGGCTTAGCGGCAAAACAGGTCGCAGAAGTATAATAACCCGGACAAGAAAAAGTCGGGCATATTATCAGCTCGACAAAAAATCAATTCGCTTCAAAAGCCTTAGCGGCAAAACAGGTCGCGGAAGTATAATAATCCGGACAAGAAACAATGGCATATTATCAGTTCGACAAAGAATCAGTTCGGGAACATGAATACTTGGGCAGAAAGATTATCTATTATGTTGCAAGAAACAGGAGTACATTGGCCATCAAAAGGCACTTCAAAAAAAAAAAAATCTCTTTACATGCCCGGAGCTACTTCTTCGCCATCAGAAGGCACTTCAACAACACCCGAAGGCCCTGGCTCTCCTTTAGAATCCGGCTCGCCATCGACAGCATTGGCCATCTCCTGAGTTATACGCGAAGTGGATATGGCACTAACATCGAGGTCAGGGTACGTGTTCCAGATCATCCACCGGCTCAGCTTGAACACCCTTCTGTAAGAATCCACCATCAAATCGTCAAAACGCGGAGAGCCAATATAGTCTTCAACAGCCTTCTTCTTGGCGTCTTGAATACCTTGGGAAAAAATCTGCGTTTTCTCCCTGTTGTCCTCCTGAAGATTTTCGATTTGATGCTGCAAGTCCAACTTCAAATCCGCCATGTGTTTGACGACTACCCCCATGGCCTCGGCACCACGCTGAGACATCGCCTGTCGGGCCATGGCGACGTGAGCAGCTTCTTCGGCAGCATAAGCGGCCGCCTCAGCGGCTCGGGTATTCGCCTCGACGGCACGGAAAGCCTCTTCAGCAGCATGGGCGGCAGCCTCAGCAGCTTGCGCCTGTCACGAGCTCCTCTCCACTTAGGCTGCTAAGGCGTGAATTGAAGAATTCACCTACCAAAAGAAACAAGTGAGCAACAACAACAAAAGCGATAGAAAATGAAGGCAGAAGAAATCTGACTTACAACCATAGCGTGTGTTACGGCGCAGCAAGCGACCTGATTCAAAGGAAGATCAGTCCACGGTGCGATCTCCTCGGGGAAAGTAGCCTTCCTACTCTTCTGAAGAGCATAGTTTGGCGTCAACACGCTCCTGAACTCCCCTTGAGCTCTCGAGCCCAAGGGCCCAGCTCGCGTATGAGCAGACCCAGAGTGAGCAGGAGCACTGGAGTATGCAGGAGCACCCGTATGAGTGGTCTCAGCGTAAGGCGCCCCGGTAGTTTCATTCATCGGCGGAGTCACCTCGAGCTCCCTCGACAGATCCTCTGGCGTGTGGCTTGGAACTTGAGGCTCCTCATCCGAGGGTAGCTTGGTACGAGTTTGCTTGGCGATCCGCTTCCTCCTCTTCATGCCCTGGAATAGACGCCCCCCACGAGTTCTCTCCGCATCCATCACAACTGTAGAAATGAGTTCAACATCAGAAAAAATGAAGGAAAAAAGCAAGCAAGAAATCGCAGAACTAGAAACCTACCCGAACTCAGGCTGACCGCAATAAGCTTGGCCTCCGTCAAGTACTCATGACACGTTAAACCTTGTCATGCCCATTGTCGGAAGCCCTTCACCGTCTCTTTGTCGAGAGTGACACCAGAATCAGGAGCAGCCTCACCCCACCCGGTCTGAAAGGGCCATCCTTGCGCACTTCGCACGCCAAAGTAGTCCCGCTTCCATGCCGGGACCTTATTAGGAAGATCGTGCAGAAGCTTAAAGCCCGGGGAAGGAGAAAGGTAATACGCCCGCCTTCCCCCAAGAAGAGAACCCGCTTGTCTCTTAAGCATCAAGATGGAGGAGAATATCTCCAAGTCTAAAGGGAAATTCTGCTCGCAGAAAAGGAGGACTATCCCCACTAGGTTCCGAATAGAGTTCGGGTGAAGCTGGCCAATGGTAATGCCAAAGTGGTTTATGACTTTGACTAAAAGGGGGGTGGAAAGGCAATCGCAGCCCCACGGCGAGCTGCTTTCGAAAAATCACGATCTCGTCAGGACCGTGTTCCCAAGGAAAACTACCCGAGGGAATGAAATATGTATACCCCCCAGGCAGATTGTAAGACATGAGTATAGATTGGAGCCCCTCGGGCATCATGGTTGAGGGACCAAACCTATCTAGCATCCGACATCGGCGAGAGGTAGACGCCAAACTGCCCGAAGTGGCTCGGCCTACGGGTTCATAGTCATCCTAAATT
The DNA here is from genome assembly GCF_056320005.1 of Nelumbo lutea. Classification (NCBI taxonomy): domain Eukaryota; kingdom Viridiplantae; phylum Streptophyta; class Magnoliopsida; order Proteales; family Nelumbonaceae; genus Nelumbo; species Nelumbo lutea. The sequence continues at coordinate 107,388,910 of NC_142685.1, forward strand.
TCCACCTCGGGATCACTAAGGCAGTCAGGGGATATGACTCGGTTTGTAGAACCTACATCAGTCCTACTTGAAGAGTCGTCTGAGCTATCAAAGCTAGACATCGAGGAAAATAGGTGGATTCAGGAAGGTACTCACCGGAAGAAAGTTTTGAAGTCTCCGGAGATGGGAACAAGCAAAAAAAACCTTGGAGGCTAAGTAACCAGCCTAGACGCGAGCTGAAAAAACTTGGACACGAGCTGAAAAACTTGGACGCGAGTTGAAAAGTTGGACGCGAGCTCAATAGGCAAACCGCAGAAGTGACAAATCGACTAGGGTCCCCCACTATTTATAGTTACAGTAACCAAGAACCAACCGTGCAGATCAAAGATGATCCGACAGCCCACATTCGCGCTGACCGCACGTCCCCTGAGGTCGAGACGTGATTGGCGCACGTCTTTCCGAAAAGAGCAAAACGTTAGCGCACGCCTTTTGAAACCGACGTCGCGCTGGCGCACGTCTTTCTGAAACTGACCACGCCGCACGTCTCTCTGCAACTGACAAAAAACGCCAGCGCACGTCCCTTCAGAACGACAGTGGTGCGCTTTTTTCAAATTTAAATGACCCGTTGTCACGTCCCAGCGGCACAAATTTTTGAAATTTAAACGCGCACTATCACGACCGTCAACATTTATGAGCAGTAGGCACGTTTCCCGCTTTCTTGAAACCGAAAAACCCTAGCAAAAGCAACTCGCGCAGTTAATATTCGAAGAACGGGACAAATCCACCTACCACCTCGCAAAACTCCCTGCACCAGGGCAAGACCCTTGGCACGAGGAGTGGGGGGCAATTGATGAAGGAAGATTTGGCCCGACCTCACAGTTATGCGACACGTGGCAAAGGCAACAGCTCGGCACAAAAGCAAGCCTAAGGTGCAAGCACCAAGGGGAGAAACCAGCGGTCCGAACTCCCTACTAGAGGCCCGAACTCACCTTTGCCCCAAACCAGAAAGTAATCTAAACTGGCCTGCCTTGTAACAGCTCGGGATACCCCTCGCCGAACAGGCCTACCTTGTAACAGCTCGGGATACCCCTCACCGAACTGGCCTGCCTTGTAACAGCTCGGGATGCACCTCGCCGAATTGGCCTGCCTTGTAACAATTCGGGATGCACCTCGCCGAATTGGCCTACCTTGTAACAATTCGGGATGCACCTCGCCGAACTGACCTGCCCTATACATACCTCCGAACTCAAGACTTTGCCTCGCTCACCACTCCACCACATCACCTTCAGGGCACCAAAACCAAACAAACTGTACTATGCCTGACACTGAGGAAGTCTTTACCCGAGGGCGCCGCACCTGACTGACTTGGGATCTGACGCCTGACGGCCGCACTCTAAACGGCCACCTGCCACCGCCTCCTGACACCGCCATCTCTAGTTGGAGAGACAGTTAGGCAGTGACGGTTCCGTCCCAACAGAAAGGACGACAGCCGAATTTACAAACGCAAGGGTAATCATACCCGACCTGACAAGGGCCTCGGAGCAAGTGTGCGAAGTGATTATAAAAGCCCCCTGCCCCCAACAAACAAGGTATGTGAACTTTGCGCTATCTGGTCTACACTTCGCCTTTGAGAGATTACTGACTTGAGCTTCGGAGCTATCCCACCGGGTTCCCCTCGGAGTTCTCCCATCTTTCCCGTTTCAGGCTCCCCGACATTCCAGCCCAAAGGCGAGTTCATTGACAGCTAAGACCGGCCGGATTGCGCTCCATCAATGACCATTTGGCATTTTTTCTCCTGGTCGAATAATGCATATTTTCATAAAATATGTCCAACCAATGCTTGAAACAGTCAAATCACTAAATTTATTTTCTGGGGTTTCTCCTAGTTTCATGGGAGATCTTCTACAAGAACGTAGACACAAAATAGTTGATTTTATTATTATTATGCAACAACTGGATTTCAGGGAAAAATGGGTAAAATACTTATTATGCAACCAATGTTTGCATGATAATATTTCTCAAACAAATACACCAAATAACTCACATGAACTTGCAAAACCCTAATATCTCCCAATAGATGACCATTCACCTGGTATATGCTACCACTTTTGTAACTGAAATCTTTGCATCTTAAAAATACTAACTTCTCTGCAACTATGAATTTTAAGGAAGAAATTCAGAGATGATAAAGTGAAAGATTGAGAGTGAGATAAAAGAATGGAAAGCAATATTCACAAATATGATTTGAATAGCTTTAAATTTCAGACTGTACTGTTTTATTTCTTATACTTTTAAGAGTTTCTTGGTCTTTTCCATCATGTTATTAATGCTGAACCCTCAAAAAGAATGAACGATAGCTTTTGGATGAATATTGACTTCTTTTTTCGAAATTAGGAAGGAAAATTTGGAAAGTGCAACTTTTATATAAATTCTAACCTTTTTTCGTAACTAGAAAGTAGGATAAATTGGAAAAGTGAGAATTTTGAACATTGAAAATTGAACAATTATATTTTGCCTTTTTTAACTTATAGTCGGTTCAGTTCGGGTTGTTTTCGGTTTACAAATACATAAACCAAAACTGAACCGACCAATCGGGTTATGCATGTTTATAAACTGAAATTGAATGATATACTTTAAAAACCAACCATATCAGTTCAAGTCAAACCGGTTAGGTCGGTTTAACCCTCCTCATGAACAGCCCTAGTTATCACAATTTTCAAGACATGTTTGTACTCACAATTGATACAAAGTTTGTATCAATTTTTGGATGCAAACTTTGCACTCATAATTGGTTAATATAAAAAAAAATGTAGATTTCAGTCTTGGAATCAATTTTTGTACTCATTATAAAAATGAGTACAAAACGATATATTGGCAACAAATACGGCCTTAGTTCATATTTGTTTTTGCATTGGATATGGCCCCTCATTATTTTGTTTTTTCCTTTTTATCATCTATGAAATGCGAAGAAAAGCATGAGAACTTGAATTCATCGCCAACATCATTTTTAGATCAACATCTTGGTATTTCAACAACTTCCCCAATGAGTGAGTGGTCTTGGTATTTTTGTGTATTCCTCATTTAAGTTGCAAAGAAACATTGGAAAGAAGAAGAAGAAATAACTAGTGCCAAATGCCTCACTCTTTGTTCTTTTTGGGAGGAGGGGGAGGGTAAAGAAAAAATAGATTCCATGGGCAGATACTAAAGCCGATCTTGAGAGTGTAGGTTCGGGTCCAGATGTAATAGGCACTTTAGGTAAGTATAATGAGTGGGCACGTAATAGTTGTGTAACACATATTGCAGTTAATGCCTTTCAATCAAATATTTTTGTTCCGTTAGACAGAAATTATCCATTATTTTATTATTTTTGTCAAAATAATTAAAACCAACTCTCGACATGTTTAGGTTTTCCTTTTTCATTGTTTTTATTTTTAAATATTTTGACAAAGATAATAAAATAATGGATAATTTATGTCTAACCGAGCAAAAACGTTTGGATGAAAGATACATTAACTGTGACATGTATCACACAGCTATTACATGCTCACTCATTGTGCTTACCTAACGTGCCTACTACATCCGGACCCAGTAGGTTCTAGTTCCAAAAACCTAGTGCCTTGGAATTGAACCATGGGCACAATTTTTTGTTGTGAGAAGAATCAACCTTGCACGTGAGATTTTACATTTATACTGTCTTTGGTTTGAAGGAAAAAGTAGGGAAAGGAAAGAAAATGTAGGATAACCTTTACAAACCTTAGGTTTCTTTACATTTTCCTTACTTTTCCCATTTTTTCCTTCAAACCAAACATAACCTTAGAGGAAAATTGACAAAATGTGTTTGAATAATTTTGCCCATTTACAATGACATTTTAGGTGTCTAGATCTATTCCTCACAGAGTGCTCCTCAGGGCATGTATCATCTACACACTAGGCTTTGTTTGTTGTAATACAAACGTCGAATCAGGGTATTTATGTACCCTGATTTGTGTTTGTAAGCATTTGTTTCATATGTAAAAAAGTAATGATTATCAGATCAAAAATGTATTTTCACACACTTTTGTACTCTCAAAAGAGAGCATTACTATACCTATTTTTTTGATACAATTTGTGTTCTTTTGATAATTAATTTTTTTACCAAAGTTAAGGTATTAGAGAATGAACATTTAATGATGGACCCACCTTTTGTACCAATTTTAAACAAACAATATGAGTGTAAACGGGTTTAAAATATGAATCATATTTGCATTCATGAACTGAAAAAAGGGTAAATATACAGTGTATATATATTAACGTTTGCATTGCAACCTAACGCAGCCTTAGGGGCATCTTCCTTACTTGCATATTATTATTCAGGGGACTGTGGAGATATTTCCAATACATGAGGGAATGTGACTGTGAGGATGGTGTGAGTAGCAGATTCTAATTCACTTTTAGGATCGTCGTTTTGGCTTGGGACTATTCGTCCAAATCTGATCCATTGACTAATTGCTTTCAAATGTGTAAAAATAGCTCCAGTTTTCGGGTACTATTCGTGGGGCTGGTTGGATTGAGTGAGCATTCGATATTCCATGGGTCGGGTCGTTCAAAACCCGTACCAAATACAACCCGTTGACATTGTGTGCTCACTGTTTAGTACTTCTCCTTCAGTTGTTTGTAGTGGATCCGAATTTCCAAGTGGGCCATTAAGGTCTGTCACTGTGACACTGTCATCCTCCCTCCGTGATTTTTTTTGACGGCATCATCGAGTGACCAATGGTCTGGTGCTTCCCTTCGACGACCACGAAGTTGGCAATGACCATCGCCTGCTTCACCGCTGCAGCCTCCCTCTTCGCCGTCGGTGTTCGTCTCTCCTTCCTCAACATCGCCCCTCAGCAAGCTCGAATAAAGTCTCGTAACGATTTCGTCAAAGACCGTCTCAAGAACAAACACGGCCAGTAGTAGTGGTAGTAGTACTTGAAGACTAGTAGTTGCTCGGACCAACAAGTGTTTGTCGTTTTGCTTCTTCCACTCATCTCTTCAACTCAGCCAACCGACGCCCCCCCCCCCCCCCCCCCAAAAAAAAAAAAAAAAAAAAAAAAGCCAAAGAAGAGAAAAAAATCCCCCTCTTATCAGCCACAAAAGCAGCTCGAGGGATAACACAAGCCAATGGATTTAGTTCCCTCTCCCGTCAACGATGCATCCACCATCGCTGAAGTCGACATGGGTTCGGATTCCTCTGCTCTAACAGTTCGAGCCACCGTCGTTCAGGCCTCGACCGTCTTCTATGACACTCCCGCCACCTTGGGTACTCCTTCCGCTTTCTTTCTTTTTCCAAAATGAATTTGGATTACGGTGTTAGTATACAACTGTTGCAGATTCGTATGAGAAAATCGTGAGTCGGAAAGAAGAATGAAGAAATTTATGTATATCTTATTGTTGTTGTGTGAGCAGACAAGGCAGAAAGGCTGATTGTAGAGGCCGCTGGCTTGGGTTCGCAATTAGTTGTGTTTCCTGAAGCATTTATAGGCGGTTATCCGCGTGGCTCCACCTTTGGTGTTACCATTGGTGCTCGTACATTCAAGGGCAGAGAGGAGTTCCGGAAGTATCATGCAGCTGCAATCGATGTACCTGGTAATGTTTCTTTCACTTCTTCTCAGGATTGGAGAGATGAGTTCCTGAAGCATCAGGAGCCTTCAATCGATGTGCTTGATTACTTGTTGTTTAACTCATCGGACATCACAAATGCTTTGAATGAAGTATAGAAATTTGGTGAAATTCCATGCTAACGTGAATTATTTAACGAATTATTCATGGACATGTCTTGAATGTACACTTCTTCTGCAGGTCCTGAAGTTGAGCGATTGGCAGCGATGGCTGGGAAATATAAAGTTTATTTAGTGATGGGGGTGATAGAGAGAGATGGGTACACACTCTACTGCACAGTCCTGTTTTTTGATTCACAGGGACATTACCTCGGGAAACACCGGAAACTCATGCCAACAGCTTTGGAACGTATAATATGGGGTTTTGGAGATGGATCCACAATTCCAGTGTATGAGACTCCAATTGGAAAGATCGGTGCCCTTATTTGCTGGGAAAATAGAATGCCCCTATTAAGGACAGCATTGTATGGTAAAGGTAAAAATCCGAAGGGTTGGAATTTCTTTTACTTTTGAACAACTCCCTTTTTTTTGGCAAGACCTGTTTTTCCATCAACTTGTTCTTGTTATGAGATCATCGTATCTTCTTGTCCTTAAGATGCTAGATTACTTTCTTATAGGGACTGGATTGGGTCTAGGATGCATATTCACAGGATGATCAGCCATTTGATCCCCAGCATGCAGCACCAGACCCAAGCTTTTGACTTTATTATGTTTTTGGAGTACAGGGTTTTGTTCATGTCTCCTAGTCGACTTGCTTGTTCCATTAGAATACCCATGCAAGGTTGTTAGGAACCTACGATATACCATCGATAGCTTTCATACAGAAGATCTCTTTGTCCAAAATTTAAACTGAACGGATGATTCAAATTACCTGATGGCATCTTCTTTTCAATACTAAGAACATATGGAGCAAAGTATCCCAAAATAAGATAGAAAAAAAAAAGCCAAAACATTTGATTTTTGATTTTAGCCAATTTGGGATGCAACTGGGGATCCATCTGACAGGTACTACAAATATGCAGTGTGCTTAGTAGAATTCAGGAAAGACGCAATTGAGCATTTTGATGCCATGACATAAATAGATAGTCCTGTTCTGTGCTAGTTGTGATGTTCATCCATAGATGACCGTCAAGCATTCGCAAACTACCCTGATGTGCTCTGAGATTAAGGGACTTGTAACTTTTCCATGTGTTTCGGTATTCATGGGCCATTTCATTTTTTTTCCTTTTTGATTCCATTCTAGAACATAGACCTATTTTCTCCTTATCAATCTTACAAAGTCCTTGATTTTTCTAGGCATCGAGATATATTGTGCACCTACAGCTGATTCCAGGGATGTATGGCAGGCATCCATGACCCACATTGCTCTTGAAGGTGGATGCTTTGTTCTATCTGCAAACCAGTTCTGCCGAAGAAAAGATTACCCATCTCCACCAGAATATGTTTTTGGAAGTATAGATGAAGAACCATCCCCAGATTCTGTTGTGTGTGCTGGAGGCAGTGTCATTATTTCCCCATCAGGGGCGGTTCTGGCAGGACCAAATTATGATGGAGAGGCCCTCATCTCTGCTGATCTAGGTATGGTTATGTTAACCCTCCTTTCGATTTGTAGAAATAATTAGAATCTTGTTGCAGTACCGAAAAACCAAATTGAACCAAAACTGAACCAATGGACCAGTTAACCAATTGGTTTTGGTTCTGTTTCAGTTCACAGTTTTTCAAAAACCAATGGTACCAGTTCAGTTTCAAAAAAAGGCCTCTAGTCCACATCAGAGGATTTTTTTTTGATAAATGACCACATTAGATTTTTCCCTAAACATACTGTTTGACATACTGGGTTGTGAAGACTTTCCATGTGCTCATCCTTTAAAGTTCCAACTCTCCACTTTGAATGCATTTAGTTCTTTGGAGAAGAAGCCCTTCCACATATCTGACTGTCGTATGAGAATAGCCTTAACATGTTATTTAGGGCAGTTCTTGAGTCAGGAAACAAGAAATGGGTATATTCATTGTTTTTAGGGCTTCCACATCTGAATTTTTATTAGATCTCCTTGTGCTGAACCCTTCTTTGCTAGATTATCTTAACATTTTGCATTAGGAATACATTTTGTGAAATGGTAGAGGAGGTATATGTATAGTAGATGATTATCTGATAAAGATGATCCTTTCATTGGAAAATTGTAACTTATAACCATGAAACCATGCATCTTGGGTAGTTGGGTATGCTCTTCATTGGGTGGTGGAGAGAGCATCTTTCTTCTAACTGGCATGCATTGATTGTTTCTACTGAAGTACCATGCTGTTCCACATTGCTCTGATCAATGAAATCTCAATTTGTTTTTCAAATGTTATGTAGATCTTGGAGAAATAACACGGGCAAAATTTGACTTTGATGTGGTTGGACACTACGCAAGGCCTGACGTGCTGAGTTTGACAGTGAGAGACCATCCATCTATTCCAGTTAATTTCACATCCGCTGAGAAAACAGAAGGCTCTCAGAAATCAGTGACCTCTAATTCATTGCATACATAAGATTTATGCAGGGAACATCTCATCATTCCTCGCATTTTGGACCTCCAAGTGATATGGCTTTCTAACAATCTGATTGACCCTCAAATTTGGGTCAAATTTTTGGAGGTTAGTCATAGGCCAAAGCTAGTTTAGACTTGATGTGGTTTTGATATTATTGCTCTTCATATCTGCTATAGCATCCAGGTATTCTCCAAGCCTGTTCTTTGACTTGTTACCTATAAGACCATTCAATTCTATTTTGTGTATACATGATTCTTCTATGCTATCCTTCTTATGGTTACTGTGGTTTAACAGAGTAATATATCTAATTTATCAAAAAAAGAAAAACAAGTAATATATCTAATTAACTTACACAAAAAGGCAGCACCCTACAATTAGATATATCCTGATTTCTCAAGAACAAATTTTCCCACCCAATTCAATACTATTAGTCTTGACTCTACACAATGTCTTTACCCTTTAAGTAAATAGCATATGATATACTATCTTTGTTTATCCGTATAGTCAATGTTGCATGAACATTTGGACATGGGAATCGGACTCCAATACATTTAGCAAAAAAAAAAAGTATAAAAAGTACAAATTGTTAAAATAACATTTTTCTTTTTTGAATTCTAGCATTATGACATTTTCCTCTTTTTACCTTTTCAGATTATGAAATTCCAATCCTTTTGCTTCACATAGTGGATAATAATGATTTAGTGTATAAACTTTCAAAAAGTATATTAAGGGTTTAGCTACTATATATATGGGGAGTTCTATGGAAATTCAAGCGGTGCCATACTGCTATCCAAGTTATCAGGGCATACAGTTAAGGAGGACAGAATACCAAGCATTCTTATCGTTCAAAGTGTCCCAGGTATTTTGTCCTTTCCACATATGCATTGATGAAAATGGCCACAAGAGTTGTGCTACCCCAGATTCCTTAGAATTCTATGTATGCATATATACATACAGGAAAAGGTAAAGAGATATCATTATAATAAGTTGAGGCACTAGACAAGCCACTTTTTCTGAAATGACTCCAATATCCTGTACCTACTTTTGTGCTCAGCTTTATAGAAAATCCAAAATCATTTGATTGATTGATGAGGTTTCTGGCGTGTTGTTGATATGAATGAGCTCCAGAGTCCAGATGGTGTTTTGATATCATGATGTTCATCTATCAATGCATTTCACTATGAATTAGGAAGATGACACCGTTTCACCATGTTTGGTACTAGGCACTTAAGGGGTATGTCACTTTACTACCTAAACTATGAAAAGTTTCATATACCCCTCTCAAACGTTTACATGTGTATCAAATAACCTCCTCTGTAGGCCTTTTGTCAGGAAAACGGTCATGTGCGGATCATGTGATCTTTTTAAGTTATTCAAAATACCCAAATTACCCTTTTAAATGGGTTTTTTCTACATCTGTATGAGATTTTTCACTTACTAAGGGTTTGTTTGGTTTACAAGAATAGGGGTGTGAAAATCTGGATTGGAACCATTTCAATTTGAACTGTTTAGTTGGGTGGAATTGGAACCTCATTTCCATTCTTGGTGGAATGGCATTGCCTCCATTTGAAGGAATGCCCATTTCTGTGAGTAAAAACCCCATTCCCATTCTTGGTGGAATGGCATTTCCTTCATTTGTAGGAATGACTTTTTCTGGGAATAAAATACTATTTCAGCTTATTTCAATTCCCATTCTGATTCCTGTCTGAATCAAATAAACTATTGAAATAGATCATTCTCATTCCGATTCTGACTGCAAACCAAGCAGACCATATGTATGAATTCGACAGCTTTAGAATGGCATGTATGCCCATACAAAACTCAAATAAGTCTTTTTTCTAGATATTCACGTCTGTATGAGTATACTACATGCTCTAAAGCTGGTTTGCACGGTCGGAATCAGAACAGGAGTGATCTATTCATATAGTTTATTTGGTTCAGACAGGACTCGGTATTGTCCAATGCCCATACCGATTCCGATTCCCATTAAAGGTAATATGGTCATTTTGCTGTTGTCATTAACACTGCTTAACATGTGAAAGTTTGAGGAATATTTGAAACTTTTCATAGGTCAGGCGGTAAAGTGTTAAATAAATCCCCATAGTTGAAGGGTTTTTGGAGTTTAATATTTGCTGCAATTGAAATTTGACATGTCAGAAAAGTATTTTTACTTTTTCGTTTCTCAATGTGCTGCATAAGAGGCGTGTTGGTGCAATGCCCCTCTTCAAAGAAACATCAAAATGTTGATTCAAATATCACCCCCCCTCCCCCAAAGCAAATATGGTTCACTTTGTTTCCATAGAAAAATGCCGATGTGGCTAGTTGAATTGTCTCAGCAGCAAAGAAACGCTATGATACCAAACGTACCCCCAAGTAGAGAAGAATTGTTTAGCATTTTACATTTCATCACTAAGATGGATGTAGAGAGAAAAGTCATGGTTTTCAAAACTGGACCAGGCCGGATGACTGGACTGGAAAACTGGGAACCGGTTACCTAGCTGGTTCTGTTTCGCCCCAAAACCGTTTTTTTGGCAACAAATGGTTAATTTGGTCAATGAACCGCTGATTTAGGCGGTTGAACCATCGACTCAGACAATGGTTTTTTGTTGTTTTTTATCTTTTATTTTTATTTTTTTGTCAGAACAAACCAATGGGAACGGTTCCCTGGTTTGGTTTTAAAAAACCTTGGAAAAAGTAGTGGAATTTGCAATGCTAGACCATGGTTCAAAGCAACGTTTTAAAAACTGATCCAGAACTGTATTAGTCACTAGTTTTTGGGTCTCTGGTTCGATTGAACGGCCCGTTCTGACAGCAAAATTTAAAAAAAAAATAAAAAATGGTCAAAAGTCGTTGAATGGATTGACGGTTTGGTCGTTTGGGTCAATAGTTTGTTAATTTTTTTAACTGTTTTTAACCAGATTTCGGGGTTAGGGTAAAATGGAACCGGCTGGAACCGGCTGCCTGAACGATTTCTGAGCTGAACGGTCCGACCATCCAAATCAACGGCGGTTCAAAAACGTTGGTTCAAAGTATTGACATGTGCATACACAAAAATTGTATATTGTGCAATGCAAAGGGGCAATGCTTATGGTTGCAAATTGTTTCATGTTTCAAGATTTAAAACAGGCCATGTGTAGGAAGGGTATTAATAATTGTTTAAAAATGCTTTCTTTCTGAATCCTAATATTTGGGCGTTTCAGTGGGTTAAAAAACAAATGCTTTATCTTATGCTTCACTCATACGTTGCGATATTTTAAACCTCGGTCAAGACATTGGCTCAGTTTGGGAAGAGTGCAATCCAAGATTTTGAATTTGACACCGTACATATTCTGTATTTGCAATTCTTCCCAAAATTAGTCTTACGTCCTATTTACATGCTATGACTCTATGAGAATGAATTGCTTCAAGGACTTTCTTCGTAAACGGCCTAAAGGCAATATTTGAATTTCACCTATTAATTATTTTAGATAATTAATAAATATTTTATTTATATAAATATATTATTTATAATTTATATAATGTAATTATCATATATAAATTATATAAAATATTTTATATATTATATATAAAAAATAAATAATTGATCAAATTTAGATATTTATTAAATCGAATTAGGTCATATTTGTATTTAGTTCGATTATGTAAAATTTCAAATTCAAAATCAGATTTTCAAATAGTATTGACACCTGGGCGTATGGCCTAAAGGACAAACAAGATATGGCTCAACAAGAAAAGATAATTTGTGCAAGGATTTCTAGTTTACTCAAACAAACAATAAGCCATACAAGGTGACCTGGCATAGAAGAGTTATGGTGCAAAAAGTGTGGTGTCTGTATCATTCAGACTGGGATACCCTATTTGTCATGGACCCAAATGATCCAAAATAGTCCTACATTATATACTGATGTTGGATAGTAGCCATATGAGGTCTTCTGTATCCTTTTATTGCATTGATATGTGGGGAACATGGTTTTTAAAGCTGGACCGGACTGCATGGTTGGATCAGAAAAACGAGAACCAATCACCATTTTCCCCAAACCCGTTTTTTCCCCCCAAATCATTGGTTTTGGTCAGCAAACTGCTAAATTGGCCAATTAACTCTTTAAACCATTTGAACAGTTTTGACCATTTTTCAAAATTTTTATTTTTTTTAATTTTTAAATTTTTATCAGAATGGACTGGCTGTTCGGGTCAAATGGTTGGACCGTTCAAACCAATAATCAGACCCCTGACCGGTTTGGTTTTAAAAACCATGGTGGGTAACTCTTTACCTTCATGAAATATGACTGAGGGGAGTAACATAGCGGGCACCACCATACTGGGTCGGATCTCTTTTTTGCTGTGTCTGAGAAGATTCTACCGCTACCACGGCCTTAATAAAGATAAATCCAAGCTTGATTTGTTTATATTTGGATTTGAATCGAATTTTTTTTCCATTGGAGTTAATCAGATTCAATGGAACTGGGGTTGCAATCAGCATTAATAAATTAAACTGAGAAATAGTCAAAATATTAAATATTGTAGATTTTAAAATTTAAGCATATATAAATATATCCATTTAAATTGAATTGAATTGAGAGTTTAGCTATAATACATTTTAAATATTTATTGCACGTTAAATCAAAATTTCAACTAATTATTATGTTAAAGATGTAGTACGGTCTGTTTGGTTTTCATTATTTTATGTTTCACAGTGTTTTTCCATTAAAGACTTTAACAACGTTAAATATTCAACTGTGACATGTCACCCTATCATTGATTTCAATTTTTTTCGCCTCACGGTGCAGTTCATGCAATATAGGTTTTCAATTATAAATGGATCAGATTTGGGCCACCCTTAACAGGATCATATTCAAATTCAGATAAAGGGATAGCATCGGCAACCTTTAGCCCAGACTGCAGACCCAAATTCAGAGGTTGAGTTTGTGTATGGCTCAAATTCAGCTATGTTTTGTCCCACTTCAAGATTTGCGTATCATCGAACATGTGGAAGAAATGGAGAATGCTTCAAAAATTATATTTTGGTGGATAAATTAGGGATGAACATGAACACATGAACACAGAGGGATCAGTGAGGGTGAGAATCTAAAATGTTGTCAAGAAGAGTTCTCAAAATTATGGATTGGATTATTCACCCACAGTGGGTTTTCGCAGAATGGTTGGTTGCTCTATTACAATTTGGGTGATTAGGGTTATGGAGGGTTCCCTCTCAGCCATTTGATCTGCTGCTGCTTGATTTCCACCATGGGTAGACGTTGGTAGCTTTAAGAAATAAGACTGATTATGTATTTTGTTTTGTTTTGTTTTAATGCATGGCTGATATCACTTGAAGCTTAGTTGGAAGGGGAACAAATACAAATATAGAATGCAAAACCTTGTATTATATTATTATTTTGTATGTATTTGTTCTGTACATATTTGTACTCTTTCCAAACTGAGGCTGAGTAATAGATGGCATGTGGCTGACCACGAGCCAGATGAGAGTGAAGAAACAGTGTTTTCAAACTGCCGTTAATTTGGACGGTCAGACTGTTTGGCCCAGGAATCATCCAAGCAACTGGTTCTATTTTACCCCAAACCTGGTCTTTGGCTAAAAACCATAGAATTGGTCAACAATCTATTGATCCGGGTGGTCAAACCGTTGACCTATTCAATGATTTTTTACCTTTCTTATTTTAATTATTTTTAATTGAAATGAACAATCTATTCAAACCGAACGGTTAAACCATCAACTTAAAAACCAATGATTCCGATTCTAGATCAATTTTTAAAACCTTGTTAACAAATGAATATGCCTAACATGTGAACTGCTAAGCCGTAATTAAAGAAGACGTATTATTGAAGTATCATGCACATGCTCTACCAATCATACATTTGAATTTGAACTACCCAAAACCCAGTTCTAGTATTAATTTGTTATTTTATTTTGTTTTTCGTTTTTCTGAGCTAAGGTTGTATTTGGCATGTCTCCCGTCCCGTTTATTTATTGCCATTTTTTGAAATGGCCATACTTGTTAGGTGGTGTTCTACAATATCGTTGATTTTGTTTTTTAAAATATAAATGACCTTTACGTCAGCAAAGACCATATAAATTTACTGGAAAAATATGGATAGGCCCAATGCCATATTTCTAAATTCCACTGCAGATCTATAAACATTCAAAATGCCAGAAACCCTCATTCTATACATCAATGCCCACCCATAAATTGACATCAATTCGGAGCTGGTATTTATCTCAACTATACTTTGAGCTTAAAAATTCTGACCTTGGGCTGAACCGTCATTCTCCCTAATTTTATTGATGTAACAGTTGCTTTTAATTGATTTTTAAAAACAAAATCAACCATATTATGGAACACCTCCATAATATTTCGTTTCTCAAAAATTAACACAATGATGATCTCAGTTTTTATATAGGGGCATTGATTTTAGAAGCACTGTTTTGACCCAAAAAGTTGGCAATGTTGTTAAGAATGGAGGATTGGCAACAAAATGATGAAAGGGAGTCACTAGAAGCGTCATTTTGATAAAAATTGGAAAGGGATTGATTCAGCCATCAAGGAGACCCACAACCTCCTTATATTTGCCAAAATACAACATAATTAGCTTTTTCAGTTCAGCCACTACAACTATTATATATCAAAGGGTAAATTTCTTAAATTATGCTTACCGTTTAGCAAATTGATTAACACTACCCTTACTGTTTAACTATTATCTTAAACTATCATACTATTTTCCTCTAAAGGACCAAGCCCGCTCAGTTGACCGGTTATGGGAGGAACACTCTCTATCGCCAATCATCATCAACGTGACAAGAGTGCTCGTCTTTCCCAATGAGAATAACTAACCTAGTAGTGGGATGATTCGAACCCAAATGTTATCCCAACAAATAAATTATATTTATGTTTAGCATCAACTAAAGATGAAAAAATATTACTGAAAGTTATTATTTTATAAAATAATAGAATAAATGATTTCTCATATCCAAATTTCTATAAAAAAAAGTTGTTCTTAATGTCAATAAATTTATGTAAGCAGAAATATTAATAATAGAGTAATTATTTGACTACTTAAAAATTGTAAATTTGAACATGACATGTATCTTAAGTTTTTTATAAATTATTAATTAATATTTTAATTTACATTAAATAGCAACATATTTATTATTTACAAAAAATAAAATATTATTTATAAAATACTTGAGAATATAGTATAAATTGAATTTTTCAAATCCGCTAATTTACTTTCACATCAAAAAGTTTTTTTTATTTCATAAAATATATATAAATAAAAATATTAATAATAGAATAATTAGTTTATTAATCAAAAACTATGAACTTTCCTAGTATATGTATTGTATAAATGTTAATATATTTGATATATTTTAAGATTATATATTTTTATAAATTATTAATTGAATTTTTAATTAATTTTATAATAACATGTTTATTGTTTATAAAAATAAAAATATTTTTTACCAAACATTTGAAAATTAGTTTTACTTGCTTTTTTTGTTAATGTTAAAAACTAAAAATAGTAAAATAAAAAATAATTGATATAATATTTCATATATAATAGTTGCATATATGTTTTGTGCCTTCAACTTCAATAGAAAATAATATGTATTAATTTCCAAAAATAAATATAATATGTTCTAACACTTTTGATTGATACAGTATTAACAAAATTGTATGATTTCTAGGTATTTGGCTATAGTAATTGTAATATATCTCTTCGCATATACCATTAAAATATACATTTGCTTTATATCTATGCATCAATTATGGTTATTTTGACCGTCAATATAATGTTATTAATACATTTGTGGAATTTATTTGCATTTCCTAGCATATCCAAGCTTCTCCATATTTTTTTTCATTTTTATCTATGTATTTCCAAGACATATCCATATCTGTATCCTTAGTTTTCCACCCTCATTATTGGCTTCTCCAAACTAGTGGACCTAAGTTATTTTCCTCGATCGAAGAAAACACTGCAGCATCTTCTGTGTATCGGTGTCCGAATTCTCATCACTGGACATCTTAAATTGGTGTGGATTTGCAACTTGCAAGAATCACCATGAGGTTCTCAAGCTCAGTAGATAGTTCACTGACTCTTTTGTTCATATCGATGTCAGCTTTCTTGCAGATAATATTGGCGAAACAATGATCAATACCGATCGAAGTCAAGGCGAACATGATCTTTTGTTTCCCATCGACGTTCATCTTCAGAACACAAACAATGTGTCGGAAATCCGCATTTGCAACAAGAGACATGGTTGGGGCTTCCTCAACACTCCTTTTCTCTTCTCTGATCCATAACGCGTAGAAAATGTAAGGGAGGAGAGCGGATTACCATGTATTTTGTGCCCCCAAGAAATCTTTCGTTTCACTTCTCCACTCGATGCAACATCGAACTAGCAGCATCAACACTCTCTCCCCTCTTTCGCATTTTTGCAGGTTATGTGCTAGGGGGTGTGTTTGAGACTGAAATGATGTTGTGAGGGGGACGGAGATGGAGACGGCTTCAGATCTCCCTTCTATGCAGTAGAGCCAAGAATGTAGACGACCAGTGGCTTCAGATCTGTTTTCCGGAATCAGATCTCCCTTCTGTGCAGTAGAGCCGAGAATGCAAACGATGGGTGGCTTTAGATCTGTTTTCCAGAAACAACTTCAGATCTCCCTTCTGTGAGTTGAGAATGCAGACCACCGGTGGCTTTAAATTTGTTACAGTTTTTCTCTTAATTTATGGGCAAAATGGGCATTTTATCCTTTCCATTATGATTTAATTGTTAGACAGTTCTGTATGCCCTTAGCTTCAATCAAAATGATATACTTTATGAATTTATTGTAAATGAATAAAAGTGCATATTTGATTCATGTTCCCTTGGTATGTTTCTGTGTAATATCCTTAAACTGGACACTTAATGAGACTCGTGTTAGTTTAGAATGTTCACAGCCAGTGGGTCGGTCTGGGGAGACCTATCCTGACAAGGCTGACACTGTGATGCCACCAAGTCAGTTGGGGTGGCTTGTCTCAGCTACCAGGGTGAGATCCTAGGCACACACAGTGTGGGATTAATTGGATCTTTGAACTGGACCAAATTTCCAATATTGCCCTGGACCTTGGAAATTAATGGGCAAAACTGGAAAGTTACACTTGACCCCTAGACTCGATTATGATACTGCACTAGGTGTCGAATTAGGTTGTCTTTGTACCAATCAGTGAGATCCTTAGCGGGGGTCAAAACCTGGGTATGTTGGGACAGTCTGAGAATTCATCTAAGTGGGTGATCATAGTGACAGGATCAGCCCCTTTGTCGAACAAAGGTAATGATCGGGGATGCACTCTCACTAATGGAAACCAAGACTGTCAGCAGCCGATTTCAATCGTTGAAATTTGTTTTGCAAAATATCTTTTATATGAGATGTAAAAGTATATATATATATATATATTATTGTTTCGAAATGTTTGCAAAATGTTTTAATTCCCGGGATCCATACTTGAGAGAATGCAACACTGTTCCTTGCAGCCGAGGGAGAGGTTCTCTCTTGTCGGGCAGTGTATGATCATTATGGGCTGAGAGGTTAAGTGTAAGACCATTGAGGATAATACCTGATGGGTTAATCTTGCATCTACCCACAGTCCCTGGGTGTTACAAGGTGGGTTGGCCCAGGGATCACTTAGGGTAAGTGTTGGGCCCATAGAGCCCATCTGATGGGTTTCAGGGGGTGCACTGTCCATAACAGTGTATTCGGCCAGGCCTTGTAACAAAGGCTGGGCTGAATCCATGTGACTGATGTGTAAATCAATGTTTGGGTCCCACACCATACAAGGAAGCCCAACTGGGCAGCAGTTTGGAAGGCTTAATGAATACATAACCCTAAATGGGCCCTAAGCCCATTTCAAATTGGGCTAATTTGATTAGTCTTTAAGGGGCAAATTCTGAGATAAGATCAGCTGATAGGATTGGGCCCACACCCTATCCACTCAGAGAGTCCAATATCTAAATGAGATTTAGATTTGGAAACTTCCTAATTAGATTAGGAGCTGGTTGCTCTAATCTACAAATAAGATAAGAATTATCCCTTATCTTAAAGGGACTTCTAATCCAGATATGATTTGGGTTAGCAACTCCTAATGGGATTAAGAGCTGATGATCCCTTTAGGAAGAGGGGGCGGCAGCCTTTAGACATCCATCATAACAGACAACCAGCAGTCTTGTCTTCAGAGCTGAGATCACAGAGAGAGAATTCTGCACCCTGCAAATTCTCTTTAGCCGCCTCCTTCCTGCAGCCGCCTTTTGTAGTTCGATCTCCATTGCTTGGGAGAAATCAAGATTGGATCTTGATTCTAATCTTTTGGAGAAAAGATTGGTAGGAATTGTATTCAGAAGCCGTCCAGGTGATTCTTGGGAAGAATCAAGTTCTTAGGAAGGACACTGCTGATTCTGCTCCACTTTGCACTGCGCCATCTTCAGTGGGAGCAGCTTTTGGTTTCTACCTTGGGCGTGAACACCTCCATTGAGAGATATTGTTTCTCTGTATCAGGCATTATCTCTCTCCTCCTTTTGGTTTAGATCTGATTCAGTTTATGGTTCAAGAATGATCCTTGAAAATATGATTTTCTAAATAGGGAATTCGATTCCCAGTTGAAGGGAAAGAAAAAATTTTTGAAATTCGCCCCCTTTATTCCGCAATCTTGGGCATCCATATGATGGATTTCCTATCCCTTCATTAATTAACCACCAAAACAATTGTCAAAAATAATAGGAATAGTTTAAACAATAGTTAAACAGTAAGGATAGTTTAAAAAATTTGCCTTATATCAAATGACCCTTAGAGGAGCACAAATTAGCTGAACTTGATAGATGTATTCAAGGCTGTATAACAAATAATAAAACCCCAAATCAGCCATGCATGTAAAGAGAGAAATTGAATAGTTATGGCCTGTGTGGCATATATACACTTTATGGCATAAAACTTCTATCAAGTTCAACTAATACAGTTATCAAGAAAAAAAAAGTTCAGTCAATCCGGACTCAACTTAGTGGTATAAATTGAGCATTTGTTAAATTTTGGAACGATCAAAGCTTGATGCAGATGCAGTGAAAATTCTTTTATTTATTATTATTATTATTATTTTATGCCAAGGCCCAAGGGGCTTAAAAGGTTAATGTTTTTATGGGGTTAATGTAGCAAGGAGCATTAACTTGCAGAGCCGGCTACTTAAAAATAAAAAGGATTATACTAGCATGTGAGGATCATAGGGTATGAGAAAACTTAAAGCCTCTCATTTCATGGGAGTTGAGGTCATCAAGTAGGGCCTAGGGTCACAAAATGGCATGCATGCAAATAAAAAATGGGTTTAGTAGGATCTTCCTGTGAGGTCATTGTGAGGCGTCATGTGTGAGGAGCAGATCCAGTCTCGTGTGGAGACGGGGTTTAGTAGGCACAAAAATTTCCTAACTGCCTACTTAGTGCGCTCATCTCTTGTGCCTAGTTGATCTGAACTCGTGGTCTCATAATTCATTCTCATAGCATAAAGTTTATAGTGTTTGCCTGGAAAAAGGAAACATGACATAGAGAACCTTTCATTTCAAATGTTTGCCTAATGCAATGGGATACTAAATGGCCAACTCAATTAAATAATGTTAATTAGGGATGACAATTTTGTGGGAATTTTAGGATATCTAGTCTAATGGATTTGGGACCTGTTTATCAAAACTCTAATGGATTTGGGACAAAATTGGGTTTTGACTTTCGGGTACATGATACCCAAACTCAATTATATTTAATGTGGATACCCACCCCTGATAATATATATTGATATACATAATAAAAAAGGGTTGAAAGAGGATTAAACCCACTATAAACATCTTTCCCATCGCTTACCACACCTTTTCTACTTAAGAGGGACATCACATTTTGCTTATGTGATGCAGAATCAGGTGTAAGGTTCAAATCATAGAAGAAAAACTACATTTTCTTATAAAACATAAAATTAGTCATCTAAAGAATATTTTAAATTGATAATTGACACTGTAGAGGCAAAAAGAATTCACAGCTAGTTTGATTATGGCTCAACATCTGGATATTTGCAAATGAATTTTCTATACTTTAATATGCATGGATATACCTTCCAAAAAAACACATGAATATGATATGACTCTTATTAATGCTAATTTAGCAAAATATTATAGAGTGGGCTAGGGATTAGAATAGTTACATTTGAAATAAGCAGCTTGGATTCAAATCCTTCTAACAATATACTATTTTATATAGGAATGGTTTCAAATGGATTTAATTGAAACTAATTGAGCTAATTATAAGTGGTGTGTTAAATCAGGTTAATTATAGAATCAATTATGGCCAGCATTGGTTAAGATAATTGCATTTAATTTTCAAATTTGAAAAATGATAACAATGATGGGATATGTCAAATAATAATTGGGCATTTTCATTGAAAAGCCTTTAATTGAAGAAATTGTTTAGCTCAACATTTCTTTCTTTTATATTTTTATCCATTTCTATCTTTTTTTTTTTTTTTTGAAAGTCTTAGACATTTTTGTCATTAATAACAATAATTTTTATTTAATATTATAAATGCATAATACGAGACATATTCATTTTTTATTAAATCTATGACACCATCCTATGATTCCTATTGAATTGAATGACCCACTACTTGAATGAAAAAGCGACTAGGTAAGTTGGTCCCCACACCCATAGTCCCCTCCGCCCACCCCACCCCACCCCACAACCTCGGTGACAGCACTATTTGATCCCAATTCTCCAGGCTCCACTACAACCAACTTCAGACCTAACCAAATGAGACAGTTGGCATCGTCCTTTCATCACATTTGCTATGCATTTAATCGGTTCAATAATATTTGGAATTTTAGTCACATTATCAAATAACTCGCATCATACTTGTAAAATTAAAACGCAATGATTTTTTTAAATACAATGATTATTAATAAATAAAATTTTCAAATAAAAAAAAAATTGAAATGCCACTTTGACCTATGATTCACCAAAACTCGCGTGGGTTTCCATTGGTCAAATACTGGCAAAGCTTTCAGGTACCATAACCATTCGGCATCATAGATTTATCCATTATCACAGATTCACAAATCACGAAGCCAACAATATCGGGTTGCTGTTTTTGCGATAACGACAACAGTTAGAACACAAGCACTGCGAAACATTACCTCACAAATCTTACTTGCGTTTCTCACGGACGTTTGGGAATCAGGGTATTTTCCAATCTAACGCTTTGAATATAATCAACTTTCACATGTGATTCACCAAACAAGCTTCACCAAAATTCACATGGGTTTTGATTTATCCATGTCATTGGTCAAAGGCAAAACTTTCGAAAACCATACCTAATGGTGCGCGATCTGAATGCTCCTAGTTGGAGGGCAGTTCGGACATCGATCGGTTATCAAGTTGGCCGGTCAAACTGCAAAGAAACATGGATCAGAGGACCTGGGGTGGCTTACCCGGTATAGTCGCTCTGATGCTTGAGTCAGTACACTAGTATGTGCAAGTTGAAAGCTTGAGAGTGTAAGTTAGTAAGCAAATAATCGTGCATACCTTGTACTGTTGGGGTTGGTGCCTTTATATAGATGGAATGCCATGTGCCTTATGAAACACTTCTGAGATCCTCGATGCGTGTTGTTAGGAGTCTGTTCCGCACCAGGAGGTGGATATTGTGTTTAGCCGATAAGGCTTATCGTGTCCCTCCAATCCAGGCGGGATGAGAATAAGACCTACAATCGTGCAACATGATCCCGAAAAGCTCGGAGACAGTCGGCTTGCTTCTAGAAGTTTGATATGTGTCACCTCAGTAAGTTGGGCTACCACGAGCTGCTCGGTCCTCTATTTTGCCGAGGTGCCCGAGCGTTTCATGGCTTGCTGAGGTGGCACAAGGTGCCAAATCATCATCCAATCAACAAGTCGCATCCATGTGTCATCTCATGAGCAAGTCGGGCCAAATCACCCCTCATCAATACCCTTTTCGCGAGACTGGCTTCAATGCTCACACCTTTCACACAACCTTTTACTACTATGCATTGGGAATATCTCTATACTTATATAGTTTTTTTCATGGGGAGATATTTGCAATACAAGACCGTATGGACTGCTTCAAACAATGTAAACACCATCTTGTGTGCGCCAAAGCCGATTTCCCTTTTGGTATCATAGATTTACCCACTATCACAAGTCACAAAACAATCAATATCGGGGTGTTATTTTTGGGATAACATCAATGATTAAGTATGTGTTTGGTATAGTTTCAAAACCATGAAAGCGTACTTGATAAATTGTTTATTGACAATTTGGTGTCACATTAATAGATGTAATGGAACAGTAAATAAATGTAGGAAAGCCTTAAAATAAAGATTCTCCCAATGATTGGTATACATATAAATCAGACCACATGATGGAATAAATGCTGATTTAGTGATAACATCATTTATCAAATAAACAAAAGCCATACCAATCACCAAAGCTTGTAAATTACTACCTTACTGATATTATCTGCGTTTTTCAAGGATGTTTGGGAATTTAGGTGTTTTTCAAAGGATGTTCTAAGTATAATCTAACTTTGACTTGCGATTCACTAAAATTCACATGGGGTTTGATTGGTCAAAGAGAATACTTTCAGGAACCATATCCTTTCGGCATCATAGATTTACCCATTTATCAGATTTAACAAAACAAACAATATGAGGTTGTTGTTTATTTGGATAACGACAATGGTTAAAACAGAAGCTCTGCCAAACACTATGTTACCAATCTTATCACTATTCCTCAAGGATGTTATGGAATTAGGGTGTTTTCCAATCCATGCTGTGAGAATAATCGACTTTGACATGTAATTCACCAAAATTCACATGGGTTGGTTTTGATTGATGAAAGACAAAGCTCATTCAGGTTCATCATAGATCAAACCATTATCAAAACGTCACACCAAAAACAATATCGGGTTTCTGTTTTTTGGATAACGACAACGTTAAAACAGAAGCACTGTCAAATGCTACCTTACGAATCTTAGCTGTTGTTTATCAAGTATGTTTGAGATTAGGGTGTTTTCAATCTATGCTCTTGAGTATAATCAGCAACGTTTGATGATGATGTAAAATCTAGTGCTCCTTCCTAGCAAATAGCTTGGACATAGAACTGTAAAATGACAATATTAGAGTGTCTAGGTTGTTTTACTCCGAACAGACACTCTGAGGCTTAAGTCAGCAAAGAATTCTTTAATTTGATAGTTAAAAAAGCTATTAGGTTTTTGAAGAGCTAAATCGTGCATACTTTTTTATGAGGAAGGGGACGCTTTTATATAGGCTAACAGCTGTGAGCTCCACGAAGTGCATTTGAGATCATTGACCCATCTGATTCGGAGGTGGTTCTTGCTCAAAGACGTACTCTACGTAAGTTGATGGTGCTTATCCGGTTGCTTCCGAAGCGAGTGGGGCGGTAATCAGCTCCATCAACGTCTCGCTAGAGGAGGAGGTCACCTGTTGCACCATGCAGGTCACTAATTGAATCTTGACTAGGTCGGGAGAGGCAAGTCACCTCTTACATCGACTTGATATCTTTCGATCTGTTTGTATGTAGGCCTATCGAGGTGGGGCCAAGGAGGTGGCAACTAGTGTGGAGTGTCTAAAGCAAGGTTTTTAAAACTGACTCGGACAACAAACCGGTCAGGGGTTCGGTTCTTGGGTCAAACGGTCAACCCATTCTGACAAAAAATAAAAATAAAATAAAAAAACAGTCAAAACCGGTGAACGGTTCAAATGGTTAAACCACCAGGATCAACAATTTACTGACCAAATCAATATTTTTTGCAAAAATCCAATTTGGGGGAAAACGGACCTAACCATTCCCGGTTTTTTCGATCCAACCGTCCGATCCAGTCCGAACCGGTTTTGAAAACCATGGTCCAAAGTGATCCCAAAGTCCGCTTACGTTGTGCTGAGATATCGTCTTATAGTTCTACGGTGCCAACAACCGGAGAGCCAAAATCACCCCTCATCACTTGTGGGCATTTAACGGTTCTAATTACCGATTTTATTAAAAGCAAAACGCATCGATGCATACCCTCTATTATATTGTCGTTTTCAGGGATCCACACAACGACAGATTATTACCCAAAGCATTTAATTTGTTTAGGCGTCTCGTTTCGCGGCTGTCCGGTTGTCGTTCCCCCCAATTTGAATCGCTAATCCTTTTTACTGAATTGACATAATTACCCCTCTCTCTCCCTCTCTTGGTGGAAAACTGGAAACTGCAAAAGCGGCGTCACCACTCACCACCCCTCGTCCTTTCTCATTGTCTTTCTGACAGGCTTTTGTCTGGGGAACATGAGCTGCTGAACCAGGTATAATTTTGAAATTCAATTACAAAAATATCCCTATCATTTTCATATTTTGTCAATTTTCTCCACCCTAATAATGATCTCTTTTAATTCAGGATCATACTGTCGGAGGTCAATTTTGTCACATTTTCAAAATTATATCCATTCTTACCCCTCCGCCACCTCGAAAAGAATCTCCAAGGTTCGGAGCCCAGAGCCCAAAGCCCTTCTTCTCCCCTTCCCCCCCCCCCTCTCTCTCCCTGTCTCTCTCTCTCTCTCCTGCAACTCCTCGTTGCAGCGAGGATAACAATATAGCAATCATAAATGAGCAGAGTGCGAGCTCGTTGACAGAGCTGCAGCGAAAAATGGAGTCGTTTCCGGTGGCATTGGTCTTCCTTGTTTTTTTGCTTTCCTCTTCTCTGGTTTCTTCTTTAAACTCAGATGGTCTCTCGCTTCTGGCACTCAAAGCAGCTATTTCAACAGACCCAACTCATGCTCTTCGTACCTGGTATGAATCTGACTCCAACCCGTGCAACTGGTTTGGTATCGCCTGCAACCATGGCCGAGTGACCGAAGTCTACCTCCCCAACAAGGGTTTCACTGGTTACATTCCTTCGGAGCTCGGCGCGCTCGTCCACCTTCGCATTCTCTCGCTCGCCCATAACAACTTCTCCAAGCCCATCCCTTCTAGACTCTTCAACGCTACAGCTCTCATCTCCCTCGACCTCTCTCACAACTCCCTCACTGGTCCCATCCCGGAAGAAATCAACTCCCTCAAGTCCCTCATTCATTTGGATCTTTCGTCGAATCTCCTGAATGGGTCCCTCCTGGATGGTCTCGGCGAGCTTCATCAGCTCACCGGAACCCTAAATCTCTCCTACAACCAGTTCACCGGCCAAGTTCCTGCGTCGTTCGGGAAGTTTCCGGTGTCCGTGAGCTTGGATCTCCGGCACAACAATCTAACCGGAAAAGTACCACAGATCGGATCTCTCTTAAATCAAGGTCCAACAGCTTTCACCGGAAATCCCAGTCTCTGCGGATTCCCGCTACGAACTCCATGCCCAGAGGCTGGAAATCCTAGAAGCCCTACCAATGGCATATACCCTGTAAACCCCAAGGACGGTAACCCTGCTTTCCCCAATGGCGTGAATCCCGAGCAGAACGCGAAGGCGCGAAGTGGGAGCTCGTTTGCTGTTCCGATAATCTCTGGCGTCACGTTCGTAGTTGGAGCCGTTTCGGTTTCGGCGTGGCTCTTCCGGAAAAAATGCAAGTCCGGAGATGGCAAAATGGGGAAAGAGAATTTGAACAGAGAGGACGACGACGATGGGCAGAAGGGCAAGTTCTCGGTACTGGACGAGGGTTTCGGGTTGGAATTAGAGGATTTGTTGAGGGCATCCGCTTATTTGGTGGGTAAGAGCCGGAGTGGCATTGTGTACAAGGTGGTCGTCGGTGGTGGTGGTGGAGGGTCCGGCGCAGCGACGGTGAAGGTTGCAGTGAGGCGGCTAAGCGAGTGCAGCGGTGACTGGCGGTTGAAGGAGTTCGAATCGGAGGTGGAAGCGATCGGAAAGGTCCGTCACCCAAACATCGTACGGCTGAGAGCTTACTACTACGCGATGGATGATAAGCTTCTCATCTCTGATTTCATCCCCAACGGCAGCCTGTACTCCGCGTTGCACGGTAACTTGCTTTCCCTACTCCACTCAAACAGTCAAACTCTTTTGGTCCTCAAATCAAACGGTCAATATTTAATGGCCCAGGTTATTGGATCAAAGTGGGGCCCGGGGGGACTCTTTAGACTACGTAGTGCTTTTTGTCCTTAATCTATTCCTGCTTCTGGGAGGCGTTTGGCTCTAGAATCTGTGTCGAGTTCACATGCAACTAATAGTGGAAATGCTCTGCTCGTGATCCGGGTCCGAGAACTGCAGAAACCTTGCAGAGTTTTTACTCCTGTCCTCATCGATCAGTTCTGGTCCTGTTTTGGTTCAATTCCTTACCACATTAGAGATTCTAGTCTGTGGCCTACTGGTTTCAGGGTCCAACTCCAGATGACATTTGAACAAACGAGTACAGAAATTTTGAATTAGATGCGGCTCAGTTGAACTGAACTGAACTGCCACTCTCAAAAGTTATTCTGTTTTGCAAATTCTGATTGACCATGGTCCATGGCGGCCTGCTTCAATCCGGGCCAGGCTAGCTGGTTTGAAAATGGAAAGTGAGCTGCAGTTGCAGTGTTGCAGAAAGCTAGAATTCCCATTTTTTTTCTTTCTAATTTGATTGGAATTTGATGCAGGTGGACCTTCGAGTTCCACACCTCCATTATCATGGGCAGCGCGGCTGAAGATCGCCCAAGGAGCTGCAAGGGGTCTAGTGTATATTCACGAATGCAGCCCACGCAAGTACGTCCATGGCAGCATCAAAACATTGAAGATCCTTCTGGACGAAGATCTCAACCCATATATCTCTGGTTTTGGCCTCACCCGTCTCGTCCCGGGAACCGACAACAGGTGTTCGACGATGGATCAACTGTCCAAGAAGCAAAACTCGACATCAGCCCAGCTTGTGGTAGGAGGGTTGGGGTCCAGTGGTCCGCCCTCGTTGGCTTACATGGCACCAGAGGCGCGAGTCCCTGGGAGCAAGCTGACCCAGAAGTGCGACGTCTACTCCTTCGGCATTGTGCTCATGGAGATCCTGACGGGGCGACTGCCGGACGCAGGGCCTGAGAATGATGGGAAGGGGTTGGAGAGCTTGGTGAGGAAGGTGTTTCGAGATGAGCGGCCGCTGTCGGAGATAATAGACAAGGCGCTGCTGCACGAGGTCCATGCAAAGAAACAGGTGCTTGCGGCATTCCACATAGCGCTCAACTGCACAGAGCTAGACCAAGAGATGCGGCCGAGGATGAGAACTGTTTCCGAAAGTCTTGATCGCATAGGATCTCACTGAGTTGAGTCACTGTTGCTCTCTCAATCAATCAATCAATCAATCTCTCTCTCTCTCTCTCTCTCTCTCCCCCAACATCAAGCTAACTTATTGGCTCAAGAGACATGGATGGCGCTGTTATTAGTTTAGGTTGGATCCTGGTTCATGTTTTCTAACTGAGGGAGGACGGCTATGGTTTATTATACTCCGACTCTCCTGCATGTACTCCCGCGTTCTCTGTATTTTGTATCTTTCCCCCCTTCTCTCGTTTTTCTGAAGTTCTAATTTTTCCTTTTATCTGTTGCAAGCTGCAAGCAACCTTGATGGATGATCATGGAGCCCAGTAATATTATTATTTTGTCTCGCTTCAAGAGCTCAGTAAAATTATAATTATGGGTTAATTACCTAAATATTATATTCCCTGTGATCTATACCCTTAAAGTTATTTAAATTTCAATTCAAAAAAAAAAGGTCACACCCCCTCCTTCCACGTTTTTTCTCAGAGATTTGTTTCCTCCTCTCTCTCCATTTTCGAGACATCGTGTTCTTGACAGAAGAGATTCTCTTTCCTGTGAGACAAATAGTGGGATTGATGGGTTGTTGAGGTAAGGATGGAGATAATGAAGATAAGATGAGATCTGGGCAAGAATTACACCACCACTTTCGCTTTCTAATTCTATTTCTGCATTATACTACAGCCACCCGGTGGTCTAGAGACAATATTGGTCGGGCACTCATCCTTGGCTTGGGGCAGTTGCAACATAACTTTAATATCAGGAAACTCGTAAACCAGAACTTGAGTGTTACTTGAAACGCCCATGAAAACAAGCCGGATTTCCTGCCTACTACTCTACCCACTCTCTACCCGCCTTGAATTGCAGCCACATATGTCATCTTGTTTTGTGAGATGCGTGGTTTCAATGTATTGTGGGCAGGAAATTTGGGTTCCCATAAAATATCCAACTAAACAATAAAAGAAATAAATGTTTAAAGCAGTGTTTTTCAAATAAACGTTTATCTGAAAAATACCCCATCAATAAATGCAAATCAAATATATACTTCTCTAATAATAGTCTCACTTTAATACCCAAATTTCAAAACTTACCATTGTTGTATCGAAACTCCCCAAAAGATGTTAAGTCGAATCATGGTCCAAAATATCGATACGCCATGGGAGTATCGGGTGTTTCGATACTCATTTATTTATTTATTTTTTTTTTTTTCAAAATTGGTTCAAGGGAGACGGTCTAGGACCCCTCCATCCCCTGAACTGGTCAGACCCTCAATACACCCACTATAGGGGCATATCAGAAGGGTCCCAGAATGATACGTATCGATTAATACGGGCCGATACGTAACGATACTTTGAACCTTGAGTAAAATGTAAAATGACACAAATGTCCTTCAAGTGTCATCTAATTTTCTTTATCAACCAACTATAATAAATTCATCTTATCATAACTCTTCTCCCAATGCAAAGTCCCCCTTATTGTTATTTCCCCTCATCTCTTTACAATCTCACACAATGTGTTTAAACCATCATTGACCCAAATGATCAAACCATTCGGATCGGAAACCGTTTAGGTGATCGGTTCCGTTTTACCCCAAACCCAACCTTTGGTCAAAAACCGTTGAATTAGTCAATGAATCGTTGATCCAGACAATTTGACCGTTGAATCGTTCGACCTGGAGAATGGTTTGCAGTTTATTAAGTTAGAGCAAGAATGAAAAGAGAAGATGTCTCATATCTGATATCTACTGGAGAGGGAAAGAGAGAGAGAGAGAGAGAGAGAGAGATTTGGTAGAGCAGGCTAGAGTCTAGATGATAGATCTGAGAGAGAGAGATCTAAGATCGAGAGAAATCTCAGATCTACTTTCACTGCTGCCACTATAGTTCGCCATTGCCGTCACTATTGTTGCTGTAAGTCACTGTCGTCATCGCCACTATAGCCTACAAGTGATCTTCTCCTCCTCTTCTCTCTTTCCTCTCTCTCTCTCTCTATCTTCTCTCTTTTCTCTATCTTCTAAACTCTCTCAGCCATCAATAGCTTCTCACATCTCTCTCATTCTCAAGCAGTCAAACATTTTTTTTCTTGTATTTATATACATCTTACCCTAATATTTCAATCTAATGGGTAAGATGACATATCACCAATTACAATATTAAAAATGTTCAAACCATTTGACCCAAATGACCAAACCACTAACTCGAAAACCGATAGCCAAAATGGTTCCATTTCCAGGTCGGTTTTTAAAACCTTGATCTCATAGTCAGAAAAAAAAATAAAAAACTGTTGCAAGAGATAATTGATAGATAACAACAACATGAATGGGGGGAAGAGGAAGGGTGTTAGGGTGGTGTTATGTAGACGCTCATCCATGTGATGTTATGTAGAGGACTGCAGACGCTCATTGGGTAAAACATCATTTCCTCCAACACTGCTATGGGCGTGTGATAGCCAAAATTCATCCAAAACATGTAACCTAAGATATTCTTTTCCTCTCCATCCAACTCTCACAAGAAAAAACCCAACTTTGGAGGTTTTGAAGAAAAGGGTAAAATGATCTTAAAATTATTAAAAAAGGTAGTTTTGACATTTTCAAAAAAATTAAGTAGCACATGTGGTGTTGTGATATAAATAACTGATGGACCGCTAAGGATAGGTACTAAATTAGCAGTTTTTAGAAGTTTAGGCTGCATTTGAAAGTGATGCAAATATGTAGTGTAAAATAGTTCATATAAATTGTAAAGTTGGGTTAATTTTGCACTGACAAATTTACTTTCTTATCAAACAGACTTTTAATTGTAATGGATGCAAACATGAATTTCAATAAAGCATATGCTCTTTTTATCAAAACCCCACTTAAATGTAAATTTACTTCTTTTTTATTGATGTACTTCTACATCTTTTTATCAATGTAAATATACACTGATCTGTTATTTATCAATGCATAAATGTAATGTTGCCAAATACAGGCAAAAGTAAACCAGAGTGCAAATTTAACCCTGAACCGGGATTTACAGTCCATTTGCATCATTTTCAAACACAGTTTTAAGTAAAGTAATGACATGTTTTAAAATCCTGATACCAAAATAAGACTAACCCCAAAATACAGACTGTTAATCTGCAATTTATCCTATTACTAAAAGATCTATTTGTGTCAGAAGAGGTCACTTCAAAAGTTATATGTTAGTAGTTTTTGAAAACACAGGATACATTTAAAGAATTAATCCTAAAATTATTAGATGGTGGTGGAATGACCCCAATGCTGAGCTTGGATGGGCTCCCCACACAACGCGCCTTACGGCCTATTCCCAATGCATTGGGATTTGGGAACATCCCTTGTCAAGAGGGATTCAAATGGGCTCTCCACAGAGAACACCCCACTACAGCCCATGAGTGGGGCACACTCTGTGGGGAGCACATTCAAACTCCATGGGGAGATGTTCCCAAATCCAATGCAAGGGAGGGACGGACTGTGGGGGGGCGCTATGTGGTGAGCCCATCTCGAATTTCCCAAATGCTGAATGGGTAGTTATAATTTTTTTTTTTGGCATTTATTCTGTTAATAATGAAAAATCTTTCATTATAGCCGCAGGAGGGAACCTTTAATGATTTGAGTATTGGGGTGGAAAATTTTAGTTATTGTTTTCAAGGTATAAAATTTCGATACCTATTGGGCCGTATCAGCGGATACATATAATATGCCCCTACAGGAGATGTTTCATGTCAATATATGGTTTAGGAGACAGGAGATGTTTCATGTCAATATATGGTTTAGGAGGTAGAGACCGACTTTAAACTGGCTCCTCTGAATCAGATTCAAAAATTAGAAAAGCAGTACCGATACAGGCCATCAACAATGCGTATGGATTTGTCAACGTAAACTTGATGTTATTTTGGATATTGTTATACCTTGTTTGCATATAAAAATATAGGGCTAAATCTTTTGATGGGGATGTTTTTTGTGGGGTCGAACCCTTGATTGGATTCCTCTCCTCAGCTGTGCTGTTTTTGGTTGAGTAATGTCACTTTCGCCTATTGCCCATCAATCTGCATAGGTGTCTCACAGAATACACGTTATAGCACATCCCAATTTCTCTCAATACAAATATGAAAAATATTTCCAATGCACGGTAAGATGTCATGAGATGTACATCTGAAACGCGAGTAGGGCGCCAATCTAAACTCATTTCCCATCAGTTCCAAGATAAATAAAGAGAAGCCTCGGCATTCAAGTTTAACTTCTGACCTCACATCATCTCCATCATCCAACTGTTTAGGCCCACTGGCAGATACTTTAAAAGACATACATCATGACACTCTTGCAGTTGGTTAATTAGTGGGCCGTGGGCCACATTTTGTGTAGTACAATACAAATTTGAAAATTTTCACTTGTGGGTGAAAGTAAAAAATTTAAATCAGTGGCCACCAAGTTCTTTTTTTTTCTTGGTAAAGAATGTCAATGCAGTTAAATTAAGCAAAAATATCTTCAGTAATAAATGATTTTTCACTATCAATACAAGTCTCTGTTGAGAATTGAAGCTGCTCGTAGTTTAGCTGTCTAGCAGCTTCATATAAAGCAATTCCGACGCTCACAGAGAGATTTAGACATCTAACATAAGTTTCCACCATGGGAATCCGAATGGTCCCACCACCTAAAGCTTCACTCTTGCAGTCGAGCAAGACTTCTGATGAAAGCCCACTAGTTTC
Organism: Nelumbo lutea; assembly: GCF_056320005.1. Classification (NCBI taxonomy): domain Eukaryota; kingdom Viridiplantae; phylum Streptophyta; class Magnoliopsida; order Proteales; family Nelumbonaceae; genus Nelumbo; species Nelumbo lutea. The sequence continues at coordinate 107,421,065 of NC_142685.1, forward strand.
CGAACCAAATACGAGCCAATCACCTCGTTTGTATGAGAATCCCTGCAACAATAAAAAGCATTTCAGTGTCCTATACTGCGATATCCCAAGACTATGGACCTGTTTGGTTTGTAGTTGAAATCGGAATCTAAATCTAAATCAAAATATGTTGGAATCGGAATTGGAATTGAAATCAGCTGAAATGGGATTTCATTCCCGAGGGAGGGGGAGGGAATGGCAATTCGCTCAAATGGGGGAATGCCGAATGGGAATGGGATTTCGAATCCCACCCAATCAAACAGCTGGAATCGGAATGACCCATTCCTATTCCAATTCCAGACCCCTATTCTCGTGACCCAAATGAGCCCTAATACTCTTCCAAATATTTTGGTCAAGAAATACAAGCACAATGACCACAAAACAATATGGTTCTGGGTAGTGTTTCGCGCATTGGCAGCATTTTACAAATGTTTCAAGTCTCAAAGAAGGATGAAAAACCTCGAACAGTGAGACTGACTGAACTTGTAAAGAACTTACAGAATGGATTGCCGTTCCCCTCTTGGTAAATGCCAATAACCTCTTTTCCCCAACCTGCATTTGAAAACATAGAAAACATATAGTTGTAGGGAATGGATGGAGAGAAAGAGAGAGAGAGAGAGAGAGAGAGAGAGAGAGAGAGAGAGAGAGACCTGTTGCCTGAAATATTCTCTGAATTCTGCCCATGAGGCATGAACTTTGACAACTACATATCTAATTTATTTCGTTAATTGTTGGCAAAATAAAGTGACTTCAAATGTATCCAAACATGATCAAAGATAAAGGTCATAGAAACAGTAACTTCAAAACTTCCGAAGACTACTGTATTAACACAAAATTGGGATAAGTAGTAAATTCTGCAACTGAACCATTTTATTAGAACTTCAAAGCGCTTGTATTGAAATTTCAGAAACTTAATTGTAACACCAAGAATATTTCATGCTTGAAATGTAATGATAATAGACTGGGGCTGCAAACAGATAAGATCAAATCAGATATACCTAGATTCAAATCAAATCTCTGTTGGATTCAGATATGGCATACCATTAATAAATTAAACTAAAAAAAATCAGAACATTATATATTACTAATAAAATGACCTAGAAATGTTTTTGATATTATATTTCATGAATAAAATGATTTACAAGTAAGTTATATATGATTCTTAGTAAATGTCCAAAATCTAGTTCAGATGAACGGATACCATTTGTAGCTAGATAATAAATATAAGAATCAAATAGGAATATAGGATACGGCCAGTAATCCAATCCAGCACGCTTTAGCTTTGTATCATCCACCTGAAATCCTAATGGCTATCAAAAAGAACAGAAGATTAGTCATCAAGACACAGAGAAGTCAATAATAGAAATAAGAAAACTACAGGGTTGCAGTAGATGACCATCTTATAGATACTGTAGGTCCGAGAAGATTGATTTTGAGATTGTCTGATTATTATTTATACTTACCCCAACAAGGTGCAGCCCAACAGCTGAAGCTGCACATGTTCTAGCAATGCATCCTGTGTTTCCAGGAATCTGTCAACAACAAGAGAAATCTCAGACCAAGCTATGGCATGTTCCAGGTTGCCTGCAACCTAACAGGAAACACTGAAATTACATGGTTTTTCTCATTTGCTAATAGCTAAAAGTTCTGTTAAAAAATCAAGAGAAAAAATAAATCAGGGAAATGGAATAAACAGTACATGCACTTCGATTGTTATATGGTAATCATGCAAACCAATGTAGGAACTAAAGTTATCCAGTTGAAATCTGTAATTGCAAAGCATATATCTTTGTGAATTAAGCAAGCATCAAAAGATTAAGACTTGGTTGGACCATATTGCATCAATTTATATTAGCTTTTATTTGCAAATCAAAAAGAACAGTGATTGTAGGTTGCCCATTGGTCAGAGGCTTCCATGGTTTTCAGACCAAACCTGGAACAATCCATCATTTCACTGAATTGCAGTCCTTGTTTGTTTCTCCATGCTTAGTTCATCATGTTCTTTGGAACCTTGTCATTGAATATTTTAGTGTAAATGTAACAAACTAGAATTTTCTGATGCTAAATCCAAGGGTCTGGCTTCTATTGCTTCTAATAAAGATACAAAACAAGAAAAAGCAGGTACGAGAAGCTGGATAGATATTAAAACAGGGGCTATTTGGGTATAAGAAAAGGAGGCTTGTCCATTTGGCATTAGTAAGAGCACCATAGTCCAAAATCCAAATAACATCTCTAATCTTGAGGGTGAGTGCCCAGAGGACAATCGGGAGAAAAAAATGATGCTCCCCTGGATTAATCCATAATAACATCAAAACTGGCATGAATATCTTAAGTTTTTAACGAATGGATAGAGTTCAAATTGAGACTAATAAAATTGATGGCAATAAATGCCTTGCTGACTTAGAGATTTTTCAGTCCCAATAAATAAACATGAATCAGCAATGCCCTTGTGACAATTGTTTAACCTCTGATCCATGTGACAGGAACTGTGAATGTACAAAAAACACTAAAAGCAGAATTAGACAAGGCAGTTGAAAATGTTATCTTATGACATTTTTTTGAAGAATAAAAGAAAAATTTTATTGATAAAATAAAAGGCAGATTACAGCACTGACAAGGGTGTTAAGATAGCACCCGAACCCACTACCAATAACAGCAAGACTTACAATGAACAAAACTAACAAAAAGAAGTACTGAGACCCCCCCCCCCGCCCCCTCATACAGCAAGGCTTTCAAAGACGCAAAACTAATAAAAAGAAAGACTGGGAACCCCCCCCCCTCTTCATACATTGGCTAGTCTTCAGCATCAAACGACTCATCCTGCCTGTCATCTTCCTCATCCCAAACTTTTTCTTCTTTCCGTCACATCATCTTCTTCAATTTCTCTTCCCTTTACTCAATTCAATTTTTTCAAAAGCTCTTCTAGCGAACTCTTTGCCTCCCCAAAAGAATAGTCCTAAACTCTTGCCAATTCTAACCTCCCTGTCCACCAAGGTCTTAACCTCCACTTTTTCCCTCCCCCTCCTTGTCAGCTTGTTGAGACAAAGTAAGGCTACTCTCACCAGCTTGACCTCCCTCTTCCTTCTTATCCCCTGGCCCTGGTCTAACCTCCAGCCTTTCTTATGACATTAGCTTCATAAGCAACTATTAAATAAAGCATGGTGACTCTTGGAGCCACTCAATAAGTCAATATCTTCTTAACTTAACCAACTGATGGTGGCTCAGTTGATAGGTGCTCTTGCTAGTTGTAGAGGAGACTTGGGATCAAATCCTTCTCCCACCAGGTTTGCAGGGGTTATTGGTATGGGGGTTTCGCTACCCCCCGTTGTGAAGCCCCATGAAGCCAAAGAAGAAGAAAAAAAGAAAAAGAAAAGCACTATTGCCTGGAAATCCTACTATGCTTTCTGATGTCGATAAATATAAAACTAAACTCGATATTATGTTTGTGATTGTACATATAAGCTTACTGTTTTATTATCTTACTTACTTAATTCTTTACAACCAGTATATCTAGTTTTCCAAAGAAAATACATGGAGTAACAAATCTCAATAAAATTACTGCAAGTTATAGAATGTAAGTGTTAAAAACTTTAAGTCGCTTAAAAAACTAAATACAAAAGTCTGATATTAGCATATAGAATAGATCCATTTCCATGCCATGGATTTTAAGAAATGAAGAGTTGTATCTACATTCTCCATATTTGTACCTGTGCCTACTATCTGGGAATCTTAGCAAATAAATGTCTAGAAACCTAAACCATTTCTTCGACCTCACTTGATTAAAATATTAACAATGCTTAGTAGATCAATTTCATAATTCATGATTCTTTGCATGATGTATCAATTGAAATGAAGAAAGAGAAGGGTGAAAAATTCAGGTGCTTCTCCTATTCTCCCTCCCTCCTCCCCCCAGCCTCCCTCTTGCAGGTTACCTAATGCAGAACACTTGAATGTTTCTTAACCATGTCTATTTCTATGCTTAGAGGTATAAAAGGGTTCACTCATTAGGATGGACAGAAAAAAGTGAAGAAAATGGTGAAGTTCCTGCAAGGGCCTTTCACCAGGCTAGAAGGTAGTCATTGTTCCATTCCTCAACACGGGCTTTATACCAGGATAGAAGGTAGTCATTATTTCATTACTCAACAAGGGCATGTAAGACCATCTATCTGATCACTACTTGGTCATTATGAATCTACGGTTGCTGAATACTCAAGGAAAGTGATTGTTCAAGAAGAGCTTTACATAGAATAGCCCTTGCAGTGGAGATGCTCGTATTGGAATACCAACAAGTAGCTTTTAGTCGTTCAATTTTTCAAGATATATAAGTAAGAAAGGCACCAAAAGAGTTGCTCCAAAAACCGTCAAATAAGCTCATTTAATCAATAGAAAGTGCACTGGTACTGGTAGTATCACAAAGGATACACAAATTATGCTCCAGTTAGTTGATGTAACGTCAAAGCTCAAAACCGTGACATGGGCAATCCAAGACAACTGTCAAAAGTGGGTATTAATCTTTTTCAAGGGTAGGCTGGGGGTATTTTAAGCTAAAAATTTTTAAGTGCTCATTTAACGTGCTTACAAAGTTGTACCTCCCTGATCCGAACTGGCAATCCAATGGGAAATAGAATTACGAGTCAAAAAGCAAGTTTTTCTGTTTTTGCTTGAAGAAAGTTGAACAAATATAATACAGTGAGGTAAAATTACCTGAGGAGAAACTAATACTACTTGCAGAAGTTTATCCCTTGAGATTTCATTAACCACCTGGCCAGCGCCGCGAGGCAGGGAATTCAACTCGCTGCTTTCAACTGCTTAAAAAATTTAAGTAAAAAAACATTTATGTAAGAACACTTTTAATATAAGAACCTAATAGAACTTAAACAAAATGATTCAAATTTCACAACCAAAGTACCAGACAGAGATGGAGAGAGAAAGAGAGAGAGAGAGAGAGAGAGATTACATGAGCAGCAATGCGGGGTCGGAGTGAGTCGTCGAGAAGGGGACGAAAGAGGAAGATAACGCGCCTTTTTGACTTCTGCAAGCCAAAATGGGCGAAAGAACGAAGCTCTGGAACGGAAATGGAGAGGAGAAATGAAATTTAGGGTTCTTAGACCAGTTGAGTCCATTAACCTCTGTCTATCTATCTCGCTCCTCACCTCTTCCTTGGTGTCTCCCCTCCCTGATAGCTGTGTGTGACTGTATGTAGGGGAGCAACCGAGAAACAAACTTGCGTTGCACCAGTGGGCTTTGGTTTGGGTCCAAACCAACTAGCGAGTGCAAATAAGGGAGTTAATTTAAATCGGTATTATCGATTTTTGGAAAATTAGTAATTGAAATGGACACGAAGTCAATCGGTTAATTGTTCATTCCGGATGTTTTGTGATATATATATTATAAAAAGTATATAAATATATAATAAAAAACTCGAAATATATATAATATTATATTTTAAATAATAAATATATATTTATATATAATACATATATATTATAAAAAGTATATAAATATATAATAAAAAACTCGAAATATATATAATATTATATTTTAAATAATAAATATATTTTTATATATAATACATTTTTATTAATTTATAATACACAAAAAATATAAAAAGTATATATAATATACACAAAATATATAGAAATATATGTATACCGGTTGGTTCAGTTAACCGCCAGTTTTCTATATTGGTTAAACAAAACCGAATCGGTACCTTTGATTTTCTAAAAATAACAAACCGATTGGTTTGATTAATCGGAATCTTTTGTTCGGTTTCATCGGTTCAGTTCAATTTAAAATTTCCACATGCAATGCACGTGCACATTTATTACAAGCATTTGAGTTTATTTTTAGTCATATTGTTAATTTTGTTAATTTTCAATTTTATCTTAATTATGATATATCTAAAATTTAAGTAATTAATACGAAAAAAGTGTACAATGCACGTGCTTAATTACTGGTTAATTAAAGTTTATAAATTTGTAAAAATAACATATAATATACCAAGTTAGAATAGTAGAGTGTACAAATGTCCATAAAATACCAATTTATAAATTTTAATTAACTAGTAATTAAGCACGTAATAAAATACAAATTTATAAACAATAAGTATCAACATTTAAGTAGTAAATAAAATAATAACTAATGAGCTAGCAATTATAAACATTTTACATTAGGTGTTTCAAAATACAAATTATCAAAATGACCAATTTAGAATAAAGGAAACATATAAAGAATCATCCACATAATTATACTAGATTTATGGTCATCCAATAGTTTAAAAGAAAAGAAACAATTTAGTTAATTTGATATGGCAAAAAAGACAATAAAAAGAAAATAAATCCATTAGGAAAAATGAGAAAAATATCAAAATTCTGATGTTAGATTTAGAATAATAAGGAAATAAAACTGACTTGATTTGTTCAAGAGAAACTAAAAACTTGCCCTTTTGGTATTGAACTCTCCTAAAACACTAGGAGAAACAGATAGAACTTGATTTGGCCTATTGGTTTTTCATTTTTACTCTTTTTTTTTTATTTTTGCCTCATGATTATTGAAGTGCTTATTCCATATATTTTGAATTACATAAAGGGAAAATGCCCAATTAATACCCTATACTTTGGGCCTAGTGCCACTTTGGTCCTTGAACTTTAAAATGTGACAATTTAATACCCGAACTTTCAAAATGTGTCAACCCAGTACCTACCGTTAGCTAATTGTTAATCAGTCGTTAAATGCCTTTAAAAAAAACATAGATGCCCCTCGAGTGTCATTTAATTTTCATTATCAACCATCCAAACATTGACAAAAAATTAACAGTCCCAAATCATTGCCTCTTTTATTCAATAAATTTGGGGTCTAGAATGCCCACTAAAACATGACCCCAACTTTCTTGAACAGAAGAAGCAAGGACTTGGGGTTGCTAATTTTTTGTCAATGTTTGGATGGTTCATAAAGGAAATTAGATGACACTCGAAGGGCATTTATGTATTTTTAAAATGCCACTTAATAGTTGGTAAACGTTAGGTACTGAATTGACACATTTTGAAAGTACGAATATTGAATTGTTGCATTTTAAAGTTCAGGGATCAAAATGGCACTAGGCCCAAAGTACATGATATTAAACGAGAATTTCCCCTTATATAAATGCATACAATATATAATTTTTGTATTAAATCACTAAATAATTATTAAAACTTGAGGTTTATGCCATTTTATGCTTCAAGATATGCCTCATGTCTTGAGAGTTGAGGCTTATGCCTCATCATGACAAAGGCTTAAGTTTCACATCAAAAGCCTTGAGGCAAAATCTATACATCTCACCTCAAGGTGTCTTCCTCACATCTCAAGGCTTAAACCTTTTAAAACAATGCTTATTCGGGCTCATTTCCCAAATGTAAATAAGTTCTTATTGATGTGGTCCCAACCCAAATAAGTGCTTATTTGAATAAGCACTTAAAAATTAGCATTCCCAAACTTAAGGCCCTGTTTGATTTCATTGCTTTTAAGTACTTATAAATTTTGGACAGTCTAGTCCCTAAAAGTTTTTCGTAATACCCAAACTACCCATGCAAATGGAGAAAACCCTTGTCTTCTTCACTTGCACATTTTGAGCAGGGTAGCGACAACAAGAGGTTAGAGGGGTGCCAGCAACAACTTTAACAACCTGAAATCAATCGGTTGTTGAATTTTTTTCTTGATTTTTAATACGAATAATTGGTTAATCCAAGTTATTTATTATTAATATGAATAATAAATGTTATCCTATTTTTTTAATTTCTCATTGCATATTTGTGATGTTTTTTTCCATTTTTTCTGATTAATCTGAATTTCTGTTTATTTTTTATTATTAATATGAATAATAAACATTGTTGTTGTTGTATAATGTAATATGTGAAAATCATTCTTTATGTGTGGATGAAATAAGGGCTAAAATAAGCACTTATAGGTAAAGTAGCTCACCAAACATTCCCACATCAATAAGTGTTTAAAATACTGATAAGTGATTTGGCAAATGAGTCACCAAAAACATTAAATGGTTTTTAAAATAAATACTTAGAATAAATTTGCTTTGAAAAAAGTACTTAGAATATGCACTTGTGTAACAAGTTCTTATTTCTCAAACCACTTAATCACCAAACATAGCCTAAATCCTAACTTTTATATCTATAATTGTCCAAAAAGATGCAAAAAACAATATCTATTTAACACTACAACTACACATTATTGTAGTTGGCCACTTGTAGGGGTGAGCATGGGTTGATTTAGTTTGGTTCCAAGTTATAACCTAAAACCTATCCTATGAAAATGGGTTCCAATGTTAGTTTTGATTGTAGTAGTTTTAGGGTTGGTTCCAAGATCTATTAATGAAGCTTGTTCTTTTCTTTTTTACCCTAAAATATGGAACTAAAAATTTGATTTACAATAATAATAATAATTCAAAACTTTTGTTACCTTTATTGATTAAATTGAGTAATTTAAGATGTATATTATCATAATATATTAATATATAGTTCAAAACTTTTCATTGTAATTTAAATTTTGCAAATATCTTTTATATTATTTATTATACCAAATATTAAATTGAAAAAAAAAATGGTCAACACACTTAAGTGATTAAATGGTCAAGTGAAACCATGGTCCTCATAACCATAAGTCAAATCTCTACGTCCTAAAGTGATTTAGAAATCTTTTTTCAAGGCAAGTTCGATTTCACCAATGCTAACTAAGGTTGGTTCCACCAAGGCCAATCAAACCCTAAGCCTTTGAATTAGCTTGGGTAGGAGTTAATTGACTTGATTCCAAGAATTTGAACCAAACCCTACCTAATAATAGATTATGTAAAGTCAATTTAAGGTTGATTTCATTTGTTTCCAAGTAAAATCTACCCATTTGCATTTGCTCACCCTTTCTTAGGGGGACCTCCTTAACATACCTTGGATCACTCAACACTATATTTTTTTTTGTAAGCAAGCAATGTATTAGAAAAAATGGCTAAGCAAAGCGATACAAGAAGACAACCCAAATTAAGAATGTCTATTCAGGTATTGGCTCACTAACACCTTTAACTAACTATGATAATTTAAAAAAAAAAAGTTGTTAGACTTTACTAGACCCTTCTTAGCCAATTCATGAGCAAATATTGTTCAAAGACTTTTTTACCAAAAATAGACATTATAATAAGACAACTTAAATAAAAGCAAGCAATTAACACTACATTTATGTTAAGAAGTAAAAGATCACTATTGGGATTTCATATAAATTACCAATTTAATGCAACGTTGCGATATAAGACAAACTTACATTAAAAAATTGAATTAGTTGAATACAATGGTTGTATGGTGAAATCCAAATATGAACCTCATAGAGTGTTCATCACCCCCATTTTACAACACATCTCACCATGCATTAGCAATATCTCCCTATAAATAACAACATACAAGTGTTGGATATGTTCCTGATGTATGGCTAGAATTTGATATAAACATCTTCATGTGAGGAGTAGATCTTAATTCAATGTATAATAGGTTTTGAATTTAATGATAACAGAATGTCTATTATAAATTAGATATATGACATAATCATTTAGAATTTGCATGAATAACCCATAAAGCATGCCCCACTCAATATTTTAAAAGTGAGAGACGCATAAAAATACAAAACTCCAAATGAGCCAAAGGTGCAAGGTGCAAGGCGAGACACATGCCTTTTTGAAAAAGGTACAACATTTTCAAAAAATACAAAAAAATATATAAAATATATATAAATATTTTAAAAAAATTAGAAAAAATACAAAAACAATACATCATTGTTAGAAAAGATAAAGAGTCCTAAGTCTTTTATTAGGTTTATTAGATAATTTAGATTATTAGTATAATTGGTCAGAGGCTTAGTTCATGAATTTAATATTTAAATATGATAATGCAATATAAATTTCTAATTTTTATTCTAAAGTCTAAACAATTAAATAATTAAAACAACATAGTATCAATAATTCAAATATAAAAGAAGTTAAAAGTTGAGAGGCAACATCTCCAATTTGCTTATAAATTACAAAGAATTTAAATATCATAAATAAATATAAAAATACAGATATAAAAAAAAATGAAAAGACACTTACCTTTTTAAGTTTCCATGTCTCACACGTGGCCTTCTCATTTTTCTATAAATCTAGACACATGGCATTTTTTAAGAAGATGCTGTTAAAGCCCACAACTCACTACCACCATCAGACAAGTGGCATTATGGCAAATTTTGAGAAATTCCTATTAAAATTCAAAACCCACTACAAGGCTACAGTCCCCCCACCATTCAGACATTTGGCTTTTTCATTTTTCTAAAAAGTTAGACACATTGTATTTTTTGAGAAGTTGGTAAAGCCAACAACCCACTACCACCATTCAAACACGTAACATCATATTAATTCAATAAATAGGATTCAAAAAGTGGGTAGTTTCACTCTTAAACATTCTCAATAAATAATTATTTATTATCTTAACACATGTTTATCCATAATCTATTAATTACAAATGGTGGAAATCGTTAAAAATTTATTATAAACACATTAAGTCAACTATTTTCACGTGCCATCTCCCCTAATAGCTATTCATTACTCTCATTTATATTTTTCAAAAATATAAGGTCAATGACACCATGTGAAACAAAGTTCTTTTTAAGCAATTGGTAAAACTTAATAAATATAAAGTGATTAAGTGCTTTTGATGTAATTGAATCATTTCTTTGGTATGAAGTTACATAAATTTATAAAAACATAAGATTGATTAATAAAAATAAAATTAAAAGTATAAACATTTAATGGATTATAAAATATAATGTTAAAATCTTAAGTATAATTTTAATTACATGGTTAAATATGCTCCAATTTCTTTTACATTCAAATGCACTACATGTTAAACTATGAATTTTAATTGTAATATATATATTTTTTTTAATTTGGAGTCGAAACACCATATGAAATTGACTAATCAATTGTAAAACTTAAATAATAACAAAATATTAATTAAAATTTTATTTAAATAAATAAAAAATACTAACTAATTAAGTTAAGTAAAATATTAAGTCAATGTTAATTACATACATAGTGCTTTTACCTTTCTTTATAATATTAATTACATACATTCTCAAACAATTCAATTATTTTATAAAGCTCAGTAATAATTCTATCTAAATCAATCATTTTAACATCATCATACAAAAACATCAAATTTAAGTAAAAGTCTACTACATGCAATGATTAGTGGTAGGGGTGTAAACAGTATTCGAGTATCCGATTTCGAATTCGATATTCGATGTAAATGAATCAAATTTGGATTATTCGATTAATTTAATGGTAAATTTTGAATTAATTTTTAATACCGATTAGTTTGTTGAATCGGATTTGAATATAGGTTGATTCAATTCGATTAAATATAAATATAATAAATATTTTAATATAAAATATATATAAATATATTGTAATATAAGATTTCGTATCTTATAAATTTAATACTATTACACCTTTTCAGAAAAAAAAAAGGTGTAAGAGTATTATCAAAAACAATTAAAGATGTACAACATTTTTTCAGAAAATTGACAAAAACCAATAAATGTACAACAGTCAATTTGATTTTTTATATTATTTTTTTCATCGAGATATGCATATCCCTCTATTTTCATCGAGCATCTCCCCACACTTCTTTCACTTTTACAAATTTTTCTTCTCCCATTCTCTGCACAACCCCTCTGTCTTCATCGAAGCAAGCATAACCCCTTTTTCTTCTCCCCATCTCCTAACCCACAATTATTTCACGTTTACAAACTTTTTTTTCTCCCAATCTTTTAATCTGCAACTATGTTTCTCTCTATTTCCATCTCATCTCCCTCTCCCCTAGTAATAGTCATGTTATCATAACTTGCAATCAAAGATTCAGATGTAAAAGAGAAAAATGAAATAGTACCAGGTTTCATCGAAGACAAATTAGTTTCATGACATTCTTCTAATTTCTTCCATTCAAAATTCAGTTTTTTCTGTTGCTTTTTTATATCTCTTTTTATTTTTAGATTTTTTAGGAGGTTTTTGTTATTATTTTCTTCTTATTTCAGTCTTTTGAGGCTTTTCCTTTTTTACTCAGAGGCCATAACAAAGGGATTTTTTCTTGTGTAATCTAATTTTTAGATTTAGGATTTTTAATATTTATAGAATCAGTTGATTTCGAATCAATTCAAATATTCAATATTTTAATCGAAATTGAATTCGGTTAAAATTTCTGAATATCCGACAGATTTTGAATCGAATTTGAACAATGCCTAATTTGATTCAAATATTCGATGAATTTTAAAATTATGTTTATATTTTTTTCGTTTTCACCAAATGCTCTTATAATGACTTTATTTGCTCTATCCATAGCTTCATAAGTGTAATTCATTGAAAGTTTTTTCTCATTATTCACCAAATGCAAAACCTACACAAGTAGATTGCACACATTAAGTGTGAAAATGATATCGTTCCAAAAAGAATGCATCATCAATATTACCCCTACCCAATTAACCTTTATTTTTTTACCTATTTGCTTTCATTCAAATTCTTTGAATTATGGCCTTATTCAATTATAAATGTCTCATTTAGTAGAGTAAGTGCATTTACCTAAGTGAATTCACTTATCTATATTAAAAGGTAATGTTAAAATAAATCAACTTCTCTTATTATGTTTTATAAGCATTTCCCTAAGTGGAAAAGTTACTTACCCACTTGTGAGATGGATAAATTACTAGGGTAATTGAAGTTTTTTTTACTATAGGGCCCATTATTTATTGTAATAATAACATTATAAAGTTAGTCAATAGAATATATGCTCATTAATAAATTTCTCCCTCTTATTTATCGCTAAACAAATGAGGACTAAATAAATATATCAAGTTATTGTTTTATTTATATATGCTTTGTAGAGTGAGAAAGGAAGATGCAAAGTATGTCTTTTCTGGTTGGAATAATTCTCTTTTATTTGTATATTTTTTATTAAATTTAATAAACTTATATTATTACAAATATATCTCGTTATGTAATAATCATTTCAATTGCTTTTCTTATAATATGCAATTTTTCAATGTCTTCTAAAATAATATTTAAAGATTATGCAATACACGAAGTCCAAATTAAATGATGGTATTTTCCATAAAAAAATTCCTAAGAGATAATAGCATAATAAAATAATCAAACATGTGCAAATTGAAAAGTTAAAGCATAATTTGAAACTATAAAAAATAATAAGTTATAAAAGTAAAAACAAAAGTTTACCTAGTAAAAATAGTTTGAAACATTGTCTATGATTATTTGAACATTATTTGTTCTTATTCTTCTCACCATTTTGCCAAGTAATATAGACAATCTTTTAACTGTTTTCACATTATTTAAAGCATCAAAACTTTTTATAAATATGGTCATAACATGACTAACTATTGTTTAAAAAGTTTATAAAAATCATATATTTTATTTATCTGTCCATCCATCAAATATTAAAAAATAATTTCAATTTTCCAAGGCTTACATTACTATTGAAATAATGTCTTTGTACATTTTAATTCATTTTTATAAAAGAAGAAATCACACCTCATGATTACTTAAGACTTTATATTTCAATTTATATTGTCCAATTGCCTTTATCATTAGTTCAAAACTTTTTAAATAAATGGTATTTAGAGAAATACCTGAATGATAGAACAATTTAATAATAAGTATAAAAACTTGTTCTCATGCCTCTATTATATGCATCGCTAATGGTTGTTTGTTTTAATCATTTTCTTTTTCATTTTCATTCCCATAGTTTTTAAGCTAGATGTAGAATAAATTTATCCATAGATCTCCTTTATGGGTGATTGCCTATTAAGTTTAGAATTTTATTCCTTAGGCTTAAAACCCTTAATATTTGAAGATAAAATTAAACTATTGTTGGAATCATTAAATGAATTATGATGCTTTACACTAGATTTCACTTGGCCACTAACTCCAATTATGTGAACATAATGTCTTAAGTCATTAGAACACTGAAAATTATGTTTTATTATAAAAATCATTGATTTTGACAAATGCACAAAGAAACTTAGTCATCTTCTTTTCGACAATAATATTGCAGGTATCTTATACCTAATCCATTCCTAAAAAATGACTATACAATGCCTAAATGCACATACTTTTATCTAAAAAGTCTTGTGCATCTACTCATCTTAACTAACAAATAGCTTTATAGTATAGCAATGTTCGCTAAGTAAAGATTCATTGTCTAGGCGGGGATATTTAATTTGTAAAAATTTGACTTTTAATAACCACAACTTGAATAAAATTTTAATCAATACATTTCTATTCTTTACTAACAACATCTATAATTTAAACATATGAGAAAATTGATAATGTGCTGAATGGTATTGAACCATAATACAATTTAAAATAACATTAACTATTAATGAATCATTATTTATTCACGTATGTGTTTTAAATCTTAAAAAGAACATGAAAATACACAATGATACTATTATAATTATATAAATTAGTCATCAAAGTAGTTACAAATAACAGCCTCCAACCACTCAATTTTGGCATATTAAGTTAATATATCACAAAAGCTCATCCACACTCATCGATTAAGAAAATTGTTGGTGAATATAATGTGTGTTTTAACGTACAGTGGGTGTTTTTTTGTGAATCATGTATTTTACCATTTGCATGTAATTTTTTTTGTGAATCTTGTATCATTTTTTCTTTTCCTTAGTGATTTGCAATAATTTTTCAGCATACTCAATAAAATCTAGATTAGGTAGGCACATTATTGTAAGCACGTCAAATGAGCACTTTCAATTTTTTTGACACCTAGCCTTTCAAATACCCCTAACCTAACATTGAAAAAAGATTAAAGACTACTTTTAACAGTTGTCAAAATATTTATAAAATGCTCATTGAATGTGCTTCCTTTGTTGTGCCTATTGGATCCGATCCCTACTCAATGAGTGTTTTGCCATTATGATTAAGTAGCATACCTTTTATAACCCAATATACAAGAAGCAATACTAGCAAGTAAATATATATTTTTTAAGTCCATTATTAATTGAAATGTATAGCAATATAAAAATATCCCACCAAGTGAAGAAGCTCTGTTTAGTAATAAGTCATGATGCATTAAAAAAATGGATGATATATGCCAAACTGATTAAGTAGTAATATTCATGAAATAAAGTAATTTGAAATAGTTTAAAAGTTATAGATAAAATCATAGTTTTAAAACTGACATAAAAATAGAATCACTTTGGCCACTAGTTTCTGGGTTAACAGTTTGACCGTCCGAATCAACTAGCTTAAACATTCAACAGTAAATCTCATCTTACCCTTGGGATTGTTAAGGTAAGATGGATATAAATATTATGAGAAATGAAATAAGAGTGAGAGTGACATGAGAGTCTATCAGCTGAAAGGGGGAAAATTGAAGAAAAGAAGAAGAAAAAGAACGAAGTAATTATAAGTTGGTTGTGTGAGTAGACCTATAGCAACAACTTTTGGACTAATTTCTTAGATCTCTCTCACATATCCCCTCTCTTTCTCTTTCTCTCTCTCTCTCTCTCTCCCCCTGATCTTAGAAATCAATATACTTCCTCTATTTTTTTTGTTATTTTGTTTTTTGAAAATTTTAAATAAAGTGTATTTGGACCACAAACTATTGTTTCGGTTGAACAGTTCAATGGTCCAACCATCTGCGTCAACGGTTTGTTAACCAATTTAATGTTTTTTTAATAAAATAACGGATCAACATGAAAACATAATTGATGTCTTGACTGGTTTTCAAGCCGAATAGTCCAACGATCTAAATCAACAACAGTTTTAAAATCATGATAGAAAGCACAAAACATGTTCAACAAATGCAAATGATAATAGACAGAACTAATAAAAAATCCATAAAAGCAACCTTTAACCATAGGCATCCCCTCATAACTTGAGGAGTCTTCTCTTCTTCTGTTACAATCATAAGAGTTGCACATTTATGAGCACATTCTCATGTAAACTCATTCACTCCCTCTTATATTTCACATTCTTGATAAATGATAATAGACAAAATTAATAAAAAAATCCATAGAAGCAACCTTCAATCATAGGCATCCCCTTATAACGTGAAGAATCTTCTTATCTTCTATTGCACATTTATGGGCACATTCCCATGCAACCCCATCCATTCCCTCTTATATTTCACATTCTCGATAAATAGTATGGATGATGAAATATATAACGGGTGTATTTTAAATATTCATAATTTAAACATTGCTTATATACACTCTACAACTATGGTTATGCTTTAACTTCATCTGGATGTACGTTGGGTTGCTTTAGCTAATGTAGGAAGTTGGATATGTTGCATAGGTGTCCCAAAAATATCCATTAGGCCCTTAATAATTTCATTCACATTTTGAAATGATCAACTACATCCATTCACTTAACTTTTTTCATCTACTTGAAAACGAAACATGCATAAATTTGACACACTCACCATGGTTATCACTGCACTCGTTTTTTTCCCTTTATATGTTCCATTCTCATACCAATCTGGAAACCACTACTAAACCATGGTATACCATTAAAAATACGTTTCAGACTAGATAATGAATATCGTCGCACTGATCCTCCTACCTAGAACCCCAACAATCTTGTCTTGACATAGGTACACTAGAATAATGCCTTACACTCATTAGCTCATTACAACCCCAAATGTCATATGTTTCGGACCAGATAAAGAATGTATGTTCTTTTTTTCTTTTTATGCATGTACATTCTTTTTTTTAATAAATCTATGATGTGTTCTTTTAAATCTCTCATTTTCTTGTATAGCCTCATATTATGACAAATGCTCTTTATTAACAAAGAATACATGTGTCTGTCCTGATTATGTAACTGCCTATACATATATCTCATTCATACAAAGCCCTGGACACCCCAGGCACCTCAACAATAAGCCCTGACACCTAGGCATCTCTACAAAGCCTTGGACACCCTAGACACCTCAACAATAAGCCCCGACACCCTAGGCACCTCTACAAAGCCCTGGACACCCTGAGCACCTCATCAATAAGCCCCAACACCCCATGCATCTCTACAAGGTCCTCGACACCTCGGGAACCTTAGCAATAAGTCCTAACACCCAAGGCATCTTTACAAAGCCCTGGCACCCCGGGTATCTCAATAATAAGCCCCAGCACCCCAGGCACAGACAAAGCACTGGTAACCCCAAGCACAGAGAAAGCCCTGGCAACCCCAGGCACAGACAACCCCTAGCAACCCTAGGCACAGATAAAGCCCTAGTAATCCTAGGCACAAACAAGCCCAGGCAATCCTAGGCATACACACACATCCGTGAAACCATTGGGGGGCTCCGTTGATAGGAAATATAACCCCTACCACAATAAAATTTGGGAGGACAAACTTTACCCGCCCAATATTAGCGATAACACAACACTCAACCCTCCTAAGGTTTGGTTGCAATATACTGAGTGCCCACTGCACAACTCATAAAAGGCCCCACCTCTCTAAGGTATAGCAACACGTAGTCCTAGAAAGGCTAACAAAACTGCATTAGTGTTCATTCACCCACAAAAGGCACAAGTTAATTTCTAGGCGTCAACGTACATCCCACACTTCAACTCTTTTGCTTGGTGTTCTCCCGCACCTGATAATGTTTCAATACAGGTGCCTCAAAAGACAAATCCACATTGCTAATCTCCTTTAATGAATTGCGATAAAATCACAACATACTTGCACTCGATCACGATGAAACCCAATAGAGGGCTCGTTAGCCAATTGATGCAACCTTTTCATGCGATGATCACAAGCACTAAAAGTAACATGTTGCGAACAAATTTTCCCTTATATTTGCACTACGATCAAATTTCAACTATATTGCCCATCAAGGGCCCCCAGAGACATCAAACACAACAAATGTTGTGACACTAAGCAACTCCCTCCTATACGCACGCTATTATACATTTCATTTACTTATTTTTTGCATAACTTTATCGCACATAATAGTACATCGTTTATTGGAATAACACTACTCGATCTGCGATAAAGTTCACTATGTCTGTGCCAATACTTAATTATGATGGAGTCCAATAGGCTCTCAATCCATAAATACTTAATCTTGTCACCTTGATACTTCCTACAAATTCGCAAAGCACTTTTCAATATTAGTGAAAGCCCGCAACTTTTTTTTCTCTTAACAACGTTTAACACTTGTGCTGAGCCTCCAAACTAAGGAGCACGCACAATTTCTTTTTATTAGTTCGCAATTAATTATTGATTTCACTTGCAATGATGTTCGATTACAATTAACTCCTATAATACTTATGAAAAGTACTTATTTACGACAGAGTGCACAAAGCGACCAATTTTAAATGATTTGATTACCAGACCTTTGCAAATCATGACAAAAATTCAAGGACCACGCGACTTTCTCGAAAGAAGACGTTCTATCAAGATACAAGGGGTTGCGCCCGCCAAAGTAGCAATAGGATAAATAGAGGGCATTCTATCAAGATACAAGGGGGCTATGCCCACTTCTCGGTTTATGTTGGGCCTCCAGACCAAAGATCACAAGAATCATAGGGAGCCACACCGAACGATCCCATATATACCATTGGGGGGCTCCACCAGCGATAACATTGAGCCATGCCCAATGCAATAAACCAAATGCATCTCACACTCATCGTAGGGAGCTGCACCACTTTAACACAACGCTACCTTTACATTTGGCTATTTTCCTCACAACTGGCACTATTAGCATGCTACAATGAATTCTACAACATGAAAATTACACGGTATGAACACGTCTAAAGTTTTACTATCACAAAGTTTCTATTACCATACAAAACACGAGATAATCTTGTAGTGGTTTATTACAACAAGAGTCACTTGGCCCATTCCTCACGTATAGCCGCTATGGTGTCAACCACCCCATTAGTTTCCTCATATATCTTCAAGGAATCCAACTCTATCATATAATCTTCAAGGATCCACTCCAACCGCATGCACTCATCCCTCAAAGTCTTAAGTTTCTCAGTAACCCTTTTAATGCTGGTCTCAACGACCTTGCGATGGTCCCTGACATCCTTCAGGGAACGGAATAAGTCTACCCGAGGAGTGTCTCAGCTGGCTTCCCAAAAAGCATGTGCCAATATTATGATACGCCTTTCAATTCGACCCATACAAAAATCCATTGATGAAAAAGCCCGGCATACCTCCAACCAACAGGCGAAATTAGTCAATGATATTTCCTCTAATGGCTGGCCCATTATACGGCTCATCAAAGTTGCCATTGAAAGAAGGGTAGGATTCATCTAATGGACGCCATAAAGGGTGGGGAATGGGTGGGCGAATTTCAAAAATTTTCCTACCTTCTCCCAACTGGGAATCATATTCCCTAAATTTAGAATACAATATTCAAAGATTCTACTTGAACTATAATCAAACCAGATTTGAACCAAAAGGAAACAGGAAGGATTATACCTGATATGGATAAACAATATCTCCCAAAGTTGGTGTTGACGCCCAAAGAAGTTGCCGAGATCCGCTCCTGCTGAAGATGACACAGCTGTTGATGAAACGGAACCAGCAGGGTGCATCCTACACATTGGATCCTTTGCAAAGACCCATTGGAAACTCTGAACACTGAATCCTTTTCAGTCTTTTCTGCAAGACTGATGTCAAGAACTGATTTCTTGACTTCTTTCTCCTACAAAGATCGAATCTTGCAAGAGGGGTTGGCGGCGGTTGGAGGAGAACTCATGAGACGAAGATGGCTGAACAACTTCTCTTCTCTCTGGAGTTCTTGAGATCAAATCTCTATTGCAGAAGACATTCTTCTCTCTCTTGGGAAAAACTTGGTTCAAAATCTTGTATTTGAATTAGCTTTCTCCTCCTTTCTTCTTGATTAAGAAATTCTCCTAATTAGGAATTATCCCAATCCAAATCAATATTTGGATAGGGGATAATCTTAATCATATCTGCAGATTAAGTTAGTTTACTCCTGATCTTATCAGGAGGTTACCAGATTCAAATCTGATTTGAATTTGGTCTCCTAGAGTGGATAAGGTCATAAGCCCAATCCTTTTTACTAACATTAATCTCAGATTCGCCCCATAGATGGGTGATCATATCAGCCCAGCTCGTAATGGGCTTTTGGCCCATTATGTTTTCAGTGTTTAATTAGTTTCCAATCTGTTGCCCAGTTGGGCTTTTTTGTATGGCGTAGGACCCAAGCATTGATCTACACACCAGCCACATGGGTTCAGCCTAGCCTTTATTACAAGGCCCAACCGAATTCATTGAAAAACTCAATGACCCCCTTGAGCCCATCACATGGACCCTATGGGCCCAACACTTACATTAAGTGGTCCATGGGCCAAGCCATCTTATAAAAACCCAGGGACTGTGGGCAGGTGCAAGATTAGCCCATAAGGTATTATCCTAAATGGTCTTACACTTAACCTCTCAGCCCTTAATGATCAAGCACTGCCCGACAAGAGAAGACCACTCCCTCGGCTGCAAGGAACAGTGCCGCACTCTCTACTCACATGGACCCGGGAATTAAAACCTTTTGCAAATCTTTTGAAACCGTATATATATATATATATATATATATATATATATATATTAATCTTGCAAAACAAAATTCCAACGATTGAAATCAACTGCCGACAGTTTAGTTTCCATCAGAGAGAATGCATTCTCGATCATTACCATTGTCCGACAAAGGGGTTGATCCTATTACTATGATCACTCACTCAGATGAATTCTCAGATTGCCCCAACATGTCCAGGTTTTGACCCCCACTAAGGATCTCACTGATTGACATATCAAAGACAGTCTGATCCGACACCTATTGAAGTGTCATAATCGAGTCCAGGGGTCAGGTGTAACTTTCCAGTTTTGCCCATCTGTCTCCAAGGTCTATGGCAATACTGGAAATCTGGTCTGATTCAAGGGTTCAAGCAATCCCATACTGCATGTGCCTTGGGTCTTACCTTGATGGCCGAGACAAGCCATCCCAACACTTGGTGGCACATCAGTATCAGCCTTGGCAGGATAAATCTCCCCAGACTTATCCAATGGCTGTGAACATTTAAAACTAACACTAGTCTCTATAAGTGTCCAATTTTAGGGTCTTACACAGAAATATACCAAACAACATGAATCAAACATGTACTTTTTTTATTTACACTAAATGTCAAAAGTACATCAAATTGGATTGAAGCTAAGGGCATACAAAATTGTCTAATAGCCATCGTGTTCAGAGTAGGGCCCATGATCTCTAGATGCAACTTTCCTTCTAATAACCACCCCGCTTGAATAGCATGGGACGTAAATGAAGTGACAGTGCTAGATATGTTATACTTGACGCCCCTACCTTGGACCAACACTGGATCCACCACCGAAAAGTGTAGTAGTGGGATATGGCAATCACAATACCCCAACAACTCTTGCCGTATTTGAAGCAACTTTTCTTCATACGATAATTCTTCGGAAGGGAGAATAAATGTTGAATTCACTTCTAGGCTCCTAGATCGACGCTCCAGGCCACCAGGAATTTCTAGTCGAGTAGAAGCGTTATCACTGTTGACAGTAGTTTCCCTAACCCTAACATTCCCAAAAACATTACCACTGTTAGTAGCAGCAATGACCTCTTCATGCCACATCGCTTCACCTAAGTCCACCACTATTTGTCTGACTTGATGCATTGTTGATGGCACTACATCACAAATATTTTCGGCACCATCAACACTCCTCACACCCACAGATTTATCCCTATGGGCTGCATTGCCCTCAATTCCTCTGCTAAATGCCTGAAAAGGGGGCGTGTCCAACACACCATCGACACACTCGGCAAATGAGCCCTACGATGAATCGGACACAACTAATCAGTTTAACAAATGCACGCCAAAACCCAAAAGAGAGAGAGAGAGAGAGGTAACAGAAGAACAGCCATAACTTACACTATAATCAATCTCATCGACCCCAACAACACCTTTGTCAGCTTGAGCCTCGCTGTGATCAACTCGCTTCCGAATTAAAGACTACTCCACAATCATTCCCCAAGTCATACAGTAAATACAAAGTATTGATATGGGTTTATATACTCACCAAACCTTCCCCATCACAGGAGTCCACCGAAACCCCCACCGAGTGTTCAGAATAGCCTACCAAATCTTCACTGGCAGATCATTTGCAACCGCTCTCACTAGCTGCAAAAGTAAAAAAATGAGCAAATTAGCAAAACTTTGTTTTAACACAGAGGGACAATAGACTACAATCACCAAAGGGCTTATCGATCAACCATCTTTATGGCCATGCCTAGAGCATGGAGGGGCCTTCTTTTCGACCCACAATAGAAGGAACCGAAAACGGTTGTCCTCCTGACTTTTCGACCAGAGAGACCTCTCCAATGGATGTTGCCGACTGGGCTCTTTGGTCATCAGTAGATACATGCGATGGATCGATAATCAGAGGCCTCGGCATATTCCCAGACTATAACGAACGGGATACCCTTGCAAACCACACCCTTTTGGTAACTGGTGGACAACTGCTATCTCCCTTTTCCAACACCAGTGGACCCTGTTTGTGCTTGGTTACATCCCTCCCCGAGGAACCTGTCGTGATGGGGACAGGGACTGCACCCTGGCCGGTAGCGTGACCCTTCTGAGGTGCTAAGGAATGACAAGGCTTAGGGGTCTTCTTGACCACCTCTTGAAAACCCGCCTGTAGTGCACAAAGATAGGACAGTTGCAGGGCTCTGCACCTTGGTTCCCTAAAGAAACTGACAATTGGTAAGTGTACGCAACCTGGGAAGGCCCGATTTTGTCGACGAGTCCAGAACACGTCTTCCCTAGAAGCCTGCAGAAATTACCCACCCAAGTTGTCATACTCGAACTAATGCATCACCCGATCTAGATGGTATATAGCTAGTTGCGATCCATTGTGATCAAGGTAAGCTATAACCCGAGGCCACGTTATCAATCGCACCATCCCCGTCGAAGGAGTGCCCACATCTAGAGCAAAATGTTGATCCACGTCACTAGGAACAGGTGTGCCAACACAAAATGGCATAGTGTTACGAACCAATTGGCAATAAGGCCTCCACTTGAACCCACCCAAGGAGGCCAGCTGCACACTAACCTCAACCATCTTGAAGCTCTTGTGGCAAGTGGTCTACAACCATCGCTTCCCCCTACACACTTCTTATACTCAAATTCGTCCCTCTGTAGAGTTTCCACCAGGGCCCTGAAGAGTGCGAGCCGACATGGGGTAACCGCAAGATTGAACCGTTTGCATAGATACATCTAAAGGAATGGTGTGCAAATATAGCTAACCTGCTGCTTGCAACTTGGATCCACTAACTGCTTCGCAATATTGTCTAGCTGCTCATACAGATACCCTATGAACATAGAAGCCAGGGGAAGCTGATGGCCGAACGTGGCAAGGATGCCAAGGGGCACCAAGGAAGTTCGCAACTTGTAGTCTGGCGGACCCGGGAAGAGAAACTAGGATGCCACATACAACACAAATGCCGTGAGATGGCATTGGCTGTCCCTACCCGGCACCATTACATCGCCACTGCCGCAGGATTCGAACCAGAATTCTATCCAGTGATCCAACAACATTTTTCCATGAGAGGTAGTTTGATCCTCTTGCACCTTGAACAAACTCATTGCGTGGAGGAGCTCATCGCATAGTTCTTTATAATCCATTGGTACAGACTCAATGTGCTGTAGATGGTGAGCGGACAAAGCACCACCAACGGGCAATGCCAACAAAGCAACCACATCCTCGACTATCACTATGAATTCCTCGAAAGTCCCAACGAACGTGTGGGTACGACAACACCACAGTTCCAATAGATGGCCTACATATTTCACACCTTCCCTACCAGACAAGCCCATGTAGCAATCAACAAGCCTAAGAAAGCTAGAGTCTTGCAACATCCGACAGTACATGAGACTTTCGATAATGAATTTTGCCCATGCAATATAGCTGTTGGGGGACTTCGAACTATTTATAGGATATGGATTGGTTGGACTGACCACAAAAGCACAACAATTCGTTCCCCCAAATAGGATCTTATATGCCTTCTATACCTCTCGCCACAGGGACCGGAGGCCAAAATCCTTGTTCCTCCATATCAGTTAAGGAGGCCTTGCTCTTCAAGACTATTTCCGCCATATCGACTGCCCTGATGAAATCAATAAAAGGGCACTTGACCCCCTTCTCAATCCTTTCCGTCTTCTGTCCCTTGATGACCCTAATATCCTGACGGTGACATGGAGCCATGGGTAGAAATCAATGCGATATTCAAATGGCATTAAGAAAAAGGAACCTTGAGCACAAATCCATTATGGAAGAACCGTTCAAATTGCTTCCCCTAGTCTTATGAAGATTTTCCAACACTGGCATGCATAGTAGAGCGAACGACATCGACATTGTTCAATGGATGGCTGTCCAATACTCGAAGCATCACTTAGAGTAAAAGAAATCATGTAACATTACTCACACACCCATGAGAAGGCAGGACCGGCGAGACACATTAATTCAATCAATGTGCCATGTCATTAACCGTTGTTGAACTGTATCGAGCATCAAATTTGTCCCACACGTGTGACTGAATTGTAATGATTTCACAAGCGCCAATCAAACGGCCCTAACAATAGGTGCCACGTGACCAAGCCTAACCAATCACAGTCCCGACGGGAAAACGAATCAGACAACCTTCACAGCATCGACACTAAGTTAGTAAAGTCGTCACTCAGGAAGGGCCCTCCCCCTACTAGCCATTCCTCCCTCAAAGGGTTGAGCAACCGAGAGGTCTCACAACGTAATCGTAACATCACCAACACCTACGGAAATGATGTTGCCGAACCAGGAAGCTGAATTAACCCTATGCCCAAATTAAGTACATTGGAGCATAGAGGATCTCATTGATCCTATAAATGCTATACACACACCCAATTAAACTCGACCAAAGCTTCGTACAACCCTCTCTTAAAGCACAATGCAGTACAAAAATGACAGCAAATTAAGTACACCGAGACGCAGAGGAGCTCATTGATTTCATTCAAAAAGTAATTTACATATGTGCAAATAAAATACAATATTTATCAAGCGGTCCACTCATCCCTCACCGCTTCAATATCCCAAAGTAGAGGTTCCCAAGTCTCATACGCTGTAAGCTCAGTTATCTCCGCTTCACACTTTGCCACCATGCAACGCTGATAAGCACACTGTGCCTCTAGGTCCGCGAGACTCCTCGCAACTGTGGATAGTCTTGCCTCTGCTGCCTCCACGTGGCGGTGCACATCCGCTAAATATCACCCATAAACCAACGGTGAATCCCTGAGACCTACCCTCCAAAATATGTGCGCTAGTCAAATGACACGTTCCTCAACCTCCGCGACATGGAAATCAATCGTGGAGAGACTTTCACAAGTCCTCAGCCACAGTGCTAGGATTGGTCACAAAATTTGGTCACAGGGGTAGTTCATAATCTTGGACATCACTGACGTGAGCGTATTCAGCGCCGAACTAACAATGATGGAGGAAAGCTCCACCGGAGGCAGCCAACCAAACCAAACAACCACCTCCGCAAATCTCACTATTTTCCTTGTCACTACAAACTTGTCTCGCGGACGAGCACCATGAACAGGTACCCCGTCGACAACATCATACCCCAAGGGTCCTATAACATTCTCCCCACAGTACTACCTAAGCAGCTAGCGGACCATGCCATACTCTAGAGACAACGCTGACTCCATTGGAGACGATGAGTTGAAACCCATAGATTCGTTAATGGGCATTTGTGCATCATTATTGATTAAGAGCCATCCCCAACTGCGGATATAGAAAGAAAAGAAGAAGTGGTATACAAAAACAAGAAAAGTAGATTAAGCACTGGTAGTTATACGAAACAGGACACTCTACACCTTTTTATAGGTGGCCTACAACCCAACAAAAGGAACTAAACACTCGCTAGTACACCTGCAAGAAGATAGAACGCCCTAACACACGTAACTAGATGCGTTGATACACCAAGCACGGTCACTTAGCCAACGGGAACTCGAGCGACGCATATGTCACCTGTCACATCGACACAAGCGAAATAATGATCATAGCCGCAACTTAACCGCCAAATCATCTCCAATTGAGTAGTCAAATAGCCGCATCCACAACCCTAAACCTAGTTATCTTTTGGCGATTTCCTTCTTGACAACATTCAAGAGGGACCAAAATAAGCGATTTACACAACAACACTGACTATTGCTAGAAAACAAATCACCAAAAGACGAGGAGGCTAAGCCTTAGAATGTAATAAGCCACCAAGCACAAACATAGGGTATACATCACGTGTCAGGAAAAAACACCAGACCCAACGAAATCACCACATAATTCAAAACAAGGGCAATATGCTTATCGATAAGCAGGGGGCTAATGTAGGTGTGTACAACTCACTCAGACCCTCAAAGAGTACTCAGACACTAAGAATAATACCATAGAAACACTTTGAAGCAGTCTATAGTCAATCCTCCATGCTGTGATAAACCGACGGTCCATCATGACTGTTGCAATGAACCCGCAACATGCTAAGCAGAACCACGATAAGATCACTAGTCAACACCCAAACCTAAACAAGCCTAGAAAAGACTTGCCTACAAGACCTAAGCACATTCAAGCACGCGATGAAGTCAAACTCGTGGCAGTGTGCGGGAAACTCATCGCCTGCGAACTCGTTCCGATTAGTGGGTTGGGGAGGACAATGGGCCGAGCCCATGGTGAGGCTTGTTTGTGCCCAAACACACACAAACCTATTACAATGAGGTACTTTGCAAATTGCCACGCAACATTAACAGATACCGACCTTTTGTATCTTCATGAAACACGTGGCGACGCCTAGTAGTGTACCCAATAATTGCCAATGAACAATATATTCCCTTTCCCGATAGGAAGCGAAGATCCTCATCTCCTACCTTTTAGGATCTCGAGACCTTCTGTATAAATAGAAGGTCATCATCGCGATGGGAATCATCGAATCTGGATAATTTCTCATCACTAATATCCTCTAACCCCCGTTGTTCTTCGAGAGAAGATTTCTTCTCCTTATTCCGATATCAGGAAAAGGAGCTTGGTTGACTCTCCTTGTAGGCTTTCCCTCATCTTTTGAAGAGACCGTCTCCCCCCAAGCTAGCCTAATATATCCTCCCTACATATATAATCAAATAATATAAAATATAGTATATTATATATTCTACTACATTAGCCATTTGTTTACTTTTTGCTAACATATATCATATTACCATTTTTTAAAATTTTATTATATTTTTATTACCTTGTGACTTTTTATATTGTTGTTAATTTTTACAATATAATCTCTATGTATAGTTATATATGTACAAATATATAAATACTTATATATATATATATATATATAATATAATAAAATATATATAGTAGTTTATTGTATATGTTATATAATATTATATAATGTATATAATATAATTAATCATATTTTTATCAATAGCTTTTTAGTTTTTATATATTTGTTATTTTTATAATATAATATCTATATATATATATGTGCAAATAAATATAGTATGTATATATATGTAAATATCTTATATATATGTATATATACAAATATATATAATATAATAAAAAAATATACACATATTATATTATAAGTGTTATATAATTATTATTTAATTTTTTAACAATACAATATGGTTTTTTAATAATTTTTTATTTTAATATTTTTATTACCATTTTACTTTTTACAATACAATCTCTCTATAAATAGTTATATATGTACAAGTATATATAAATACGCACACACACATGCATTTATATATATATAATGTAATAAAATCTATAATTAAATTACATAAATTATAGTATTATATATAAATTATAATATTTATATATGTTACATAATATTATATATGTTACATTCAAATATTATATTTATTAGGCCACTCGGTTCAAATATTTGTTTGTTTTGAACCAAAATAGATTGGTTCAAGTAATGTATTCGGATATTTTTAAATTAATTTTCTCGTATTATACATAGGTTGGTTGAATTGAAATAGGTTTTAGAAAAAAATGGTTCAACCAATATTATTTCCATCCAAATAACGAATGGACCATATCTAATATTTCAAAGCGGGTCAATCTGGTTTGATCAAACAAACCATGCCCATCATAAAAATCAAATGGTCAAGTGGTTATCTTCAATCTCTTGACACCAATAACAACACAAGTATTTAATGGACAAATGTTGCGCCCAACTTTTGTGCAGTGATTATTGCACGTTGACAATGCATAGATGTGGGGACAATCGAACAAATGGCCGAAAAAGAGACCATTGCTGACCTTGTCATTCCCCATCTCCAGTAACATACAATCTACCATGATGTTTTTAATGAAATGAAGATTGACGTACTTGTTCAGAGCAAATTTGACCGGTGAAATTGATGGAAAAGGCAACGATCTAGAGCAATGTCTTTTTGGGTAGGGTAGCAACAAATCTCCTCTCTTTCAATGGCAACAGATATTGTTTCTCTAGCCAAGCAAGTACACAACACACGAACTTGAGTGATTTTATAAGCAACGAGTGGGGGTGGTGGGTTATGTGGGTAAACTGGTCTTTTGGATGGGCGAATATATTTGTTGGTCATCTGTAACATGTCATTATAGGTCTTTAGTGTTCAGTCCAATGTTTTAAAAACTAACCGGAGGTCGAACCATTTTTTGCCTCTTGGTCGTGGGTCACTGGTTCGACCAGCCAAGACGAACGATTTAAATCATACCACATCATCGCATATATATATATATATTGATTATATATATTTATATACACATATATGTGTACAAATATGTTTAGATATGTTATATGTATTATTTTATATTTAATTTATTTTTTTTAGTTCACTTTTTAATGTTTTATTTATAAAAATATTAAAAATTGTAATTTGAGGCTAAAAAAGGTTTTTTTTTTCCCAAAAAAAATAGCAAAGCAAGGTGCCTATGGCTCCTTGGGACACATAGATCCTGAAAAATTACCCAAAACAAAAAAGAATCAATTCAATTGGACATCGGAGTGCAAAGTTATGGCCTCCGAAAGTTTTGCATGCATTGAGTGTGCAACCTGCGACTTGGTCACTGGGTCTAACGGTTCTTGACCAAGTCAACATTTTTTGATCGTATGACTTGTCTTGACTGAATTGGACCCAAAATCTTGGTTGGGTGACGGTTTGAATAGTTTAACTGACTTGGTCAACGATAGATTGAAAACATTGGTTCAAACCTATCGAACATGCCTTTTATTGATGAAAGTGGTAAAATATCACTTCGGTGATGAGCCTTTTTAGTCATCGAATGAGCCCTAAAAAATTAAAATACTTTGATTTATGTACATGAGACATTTGGGGAAACGTGAAATAAAAGGGCCTAACAATGGCCCTTTTAGTTATCGAATGAGCCTTTTACTTAAAATTCCTTGCACCCAGCCATGCATTTACCTTGCACAGCCATTGCATTTACCTAACCCGTTGGGTGTTATTGGCTCCTCAGCCAGCTGCACTATTGTTTTAAACCCGACTGCAAGGATGAACCGCTTTTCTGTCCGGGTCAATGGGTTAGCAGTTCGGCCAGAAGGATGTGAGCGTGATGGGTTCATTGAATCCGGAGTATGATTTCGCTTCTGTATATAAACCTCGCACCATTCCGAGTGATGACTATGCAGAGGAAATTTGCGGTTCTCTCACCTGTTCATTCTGGACGGACGGAGGGCAATAGCTCATCGCCTCATCCCCCATTTAGGGCAAGTCGAATCATTCAGGACTATGTTGTTCTAGTCCAGCAACGAAGAGGTATGATGAGAGTTTTTTTTTTTTTTTGGGTTAAATCTTGGATTGCATTATTGGCTTTCTTCACTTTTCTCTTTTCCCTTTAAAACCAGGACTTAGTGGCAAGATTCATGACTAAATTAAAGAGGGTTATAGGATTTGATTTTGGTTCATTACTTCCTGAACAACGGTTTTATCTACATTTCTGTCAATCTTTCATCTTAGGGATTTGTCGATTGCAATTTCCATGCTATCTTTTGGTTTTCGGCGTTTTCTGTCCGTTCTTTTTTACTTTATTTTCTTTTATTTTCTTTAGTTTGCACTTGTTCCCTTTAAGGATCGTTCAAACAAATATAGCCTTTGTTAGGCTTGTTGGGCTCAATCTCCTTGTATTTGTACAATTTTACTAATGACGATTGATCGTTTTTCTGGTTTTTAATTCCTGTTTAATCTACCCATTTAGTGGATTATTTTTTTCTTCATTTTATATCAGGGGCTTTGATTTTCTTGGACAAATAATAATTTCGGTTCCTTGATAACGATAAGGGACGAACACTTACCCGGCTGATGTGTTGATCTTTCCATTGGAAATATGGGAAAGAAATCGGTGGTTTTGGACTTTTAGTTATCCATTGCTACAGAAAAGCTTTATCCCCAATTTCTGGATTTTGGTGGTATTCAATATATGAAGCAGTAGCTATTTGTAACCAGCTAACTCTGTGCTTTAATTGATCAATTGGTTGTTCACTTTTTCATTTTCTTTTCATGAAATTTTATAAATATTATTCTTCCAATGCATGGGAGTTAGTCTTCTTCTGATTTGAAGCTTAAGGAATGCAGCCCGTTCTCAATTACAAGGATCAGCGTATGGAGTTACAATTTGGAGCCTAATATATTTGGACAGCTTTGCTTCTCGAAAGCCGTTGGTTTCCATTAACGGGCTTAAACAGATTTTGGCTTTCTCCCACATGGATAAAAACGTGTCTTCTAGTTTATTTGTCAATGATGGTTCATTTATGGAAAGGTTTAAACAGCTTCAACAAGAAAAGGAGAAGGAAGCTGCATTGGAGCAATCTAAATCAGGCACAAGTGCATGTGCATCTGGGAATTTGAAGGCCAATCCTCCCATTAGTAAAATGGTCTTGGATTCAAAAGCAAATGACGCACGAAGAGCCACCCCTTCTGGTTCAGGTGGGAAACTTGCATTTAGCTTGAAACAGAAGTCAAAGCTTGCGGCAGCCCCTGTTAGATTATGTGCAGATGAAGATGAAGAAGGAGATGCAGGATATGGTTCTGCTGATGGATCAGTGAAACGACAGAAGTTGGCTCAACCAGATGCCTCTGAGTGGCCTGCAGAACAAGAGGGTGTTGGTAATTACTGCTTGTATTCATATCCTTTTATTTGGTTTAGTTGGCATAACAAATTCACTCTCTCTTCCTCTCTAGCACTTAAATCCTTCTATCTCATCTAATGTTTGTACAAAAAGAAAAATTTTGAAATTTGAACTTCAGCATTTAAATGACTTCTTCTACATAGTTTCTGTATGCATGGAAGAAGTAAAGGCTTGGACAAATGAAGCACATAAAATTACTTTCCCTACCCAGTTTTATTTTTGAAACACATAGGAAAGTAGGTGAATCTATAACTTCCCTACGGTCTTGAATTTGTAGATTTTTAAACAAACTCTTTCTACAACATCCCTTTTCTTGAAGATGAAAAATTTATTCTTTGATGCTAATTGACATTGCAACATTTGAGGACTTGTAGTTTTCATCATACTGATGGCCAGGTCCATCAGTGTAGGCTTCTATTTCTTTTGGATAACAAGTAACATGGTTTAAAAAGTATGATTCTCCTTTTAGACGAGTCCCATATGGATCCAATTCACCAACATCTTATTTTGGAACCAAAAGCTGGATACCTGAACTGTGACCTAGGAGATTGATTTCCTTCTCCATGAATTCTTTCCATGCTTCAATATCAGCACCAGTACAATTATCATTTTCTCTTGTCCATTTTTTTCTGCTGCAAGTACACCTATCAGTTCTGCAATTCAGTTCCTTTTCAATTCATCTTGGGATTTATGTCTTCTTCTTAGCCTGGGGAAGATGGGAACAGGACATTCTTGAAGGTTTCTTGTCTCATGAATGCAGCTTATGTCTTAAGTCTCTATCGACTTGGGTGGAAAGAGATGTTGAATGAAAGAATTGGAAAATGTGGCACGCCTGCTACAAGAGTAATTTGCATTCCCTTGTTCATGCTCTTGGTATTAATCAGTTCTTTAAGTGACATGCAGCACCACCTTCCCCGAGTGATCCTGCTGTGGAGAAAGTTGCTGACAAATTAGCAAGTTTTGTGGCAAAAAATGGAAGACAATTTGAGCACATTACACGCCAAAGAAATCCTGGAGATACACCTTTTAAGTATGTTCCTGAGTCTGATGGTCATGATTGCAAGATTATATGGTGTTTATGTTTTTACCAATTCTTTATGCCTCTCCTGTTAATGATTATTGTGTTTGCTTATTTGCTATATTGTGCCTTTTCAGATTTCTATTTGATGTTAGCTGTGCCGATTACAAATATTACGAGTATCGGCTTATGGAGGAAGAAAAAGCTCTTGCACAGACAGGGGATTCTCAATCATCATGTAGTGGTTAGTACTACAAACCCTATGGTCCAACCTCCCAATGGGTTAAGTTGTTTCCTTTTTTAATGGTACTGTTAATCATGCATTGATTTTATTGAATGTGTCAGACAGATGTCTCAAAAGTCAAAACAATTTTGTTGAAAGAACTAGAGTTTGGTTTTAATGAGAAAGCCAACATTTATTTATATTCAAGTTCTCTAGTTTCTGCAAAATGCTTTCTGAGAAAAAAGTCGTGAGACA
Source organism: Nelumbo lutea (assembly GCF_056320005.1). Classification (NCBI taxonomy): domain Eukaryota; kingdom Viridiplantae; phylum Streptophyta; class Magnoliopsida; order Proteales; family Nelumbonaceae; genus Nelumbo; species Nelumbo lutea. The sequence goes on from NC_142685.1 coordinate 107,453,880, forward strand.
TGCTGATACATAAATGTTTTCAGTAGAGTAGAATTTGGGACCACTAATTCGATTAACTCAGAACATGGGTTAAAGATGAAGCATGGTTTTGAAAATCAGACCGGACTGGCTGGTTGAACCAGTTGATCAATGAATGATTATGGTTCCGGTCTGGTTTTGGACCCCAATACCTCCTGACCAGGCTTCAAACCAGATGGCCAGGCTGTTTGACCCAGGAACCAGTGGTCAAAATGGTTCTGTTTCTGCCTGGATTTCAAGACCATGAGATGAGGTATCAAACTGACAAGTATATTTGAAGCCATTAGTTTGCTTGATTGATATTCACTACAGGTTTGTATGAGGTACTGACTGTAAATTTGTAATATGACCATTATGTGTTGAACTTTGCTCCCTCCCCCAATGGTTCTACCTCTTTTTTTGACTAATTCAATGGGTTCTCTTGTATGGTTCTATGTACCTTTTTCACAATAATTGGTAGACATTGACAAGCTACAGATGGATAAAATGGATGCATCGTGCATATAATGTAATGAAGGTTCTGACAATTGATTAAAAAAAGGTCCTGACACTATAGTATGTTTCATAGATCATATAAAAGTGGTACCTCTTTAAATTCTCATGTCTGGACAACATACTCTTTTCTGGACCTGTCCTACATATGCAATGTGATGCCAAAAGAGGGGCTTCTCATCTCTGTGCTTTTTATTTAGTATTTCAGTTTTGCCACACCAATTGCAGATGTTTATATGCTTTTAGTGTCTTCTTCTTCTTCTTCCCTGCTAAAGTTTGTCTACCTTACTTTGAGTTGTATTAATAATGTTTATTTCCTTTTAAGTTCAGCCAGTACAATCTCTTCAGCTTCTAGAGCTTCAAGTTCTCAAAGATCCCATCAGCAGCACTCTAATTACCAAATTCCAGCATCAGCTTTATATGAAGCCAATGCTAACAGACCAATTCAGTCAGCGTCAGCAGGAAGAACTATTTATGGTATGTTTTGCTTCTTTTAAAATTTTGAGTGGTTCACCATTTTTTCTACTGGATTTTTCTATCTACTGAAGTGTTGTCAATGTGATGAGGGAATGGCTAGTCATTTTGGCATCCCATGGTGATGCAGTGAATAGTTGCTGCCTAGGGGCTTGCTGCTTGACTACATAGAAGATATGTTCTAATAGTGTTTTAAAAGGTGTGCCCAGTGATTTAAAAGCACGCCCAGGCGAGGCGCATTTTGGGGTATGCGCCTTGCCTAGGTCCTAGGCGCACCTCTTTCAAAAGGCGTGCGCCTTGCACCCCAGCCAGACGTGAACCTTTTGAAAATTTTGTGCTTTTTGCTTTTTTTTGAGTCTAACGGCTGGGCCAGGGGCTCTGCCTAGAGTGGAGAGAACCCCTTATTTGCTTATGTTGTTCATTCATTCATTGCAATAAAATATCTTCTTAAAAGGCAATGAAAGTTGTAAAGTCATTATTTTTTATGTGGGAAATAAGAATTTCAGACCCCAACATAGACTTGTTCGGGCTTGCCTCAAGGGGGCGTGCTGTGGCTCATAGAATCAAGAATGCAATATGTTTTACATCACATTAACTACTTGAAGCAATGCAATTAAGGAAAAAAGAGATTGTGGTTACATGTTTGAAAATGCTTTATATGTTTGCTTTTATTTTTAAACTTTCATTTGAATACACTTTACATGTTATGTTTGTGTATTTTAATTTTAGATAATAGGTTTTTTAAATCATTTATTTTAAAATTTAAGTTTATATTTTTATTAACATTATGTTTAATATTTTTATTTTTTTTTTGCATTTTTGGAATTTTTTGACCTTTTTTTTTATTTTTTAGCTTTTTTTTTTGTAATTTTGCGCCTTTCTTAAAAAGGTGTGCACCTCGCCTTGCACCTCAGGTGCAAATTGGCTCTTGCGCTTTTAAAACATTGGGTGTGCCTTGGTGCATAGGTGAGGCATATCTTAGGGCATGTGTCTCACCTGAACCCAGGTGCAGCTGCAACCCCTTTTGAGAGTGCCTTGTTTGACGTGCTTAGCACTTCAGCCCAAGCATGTTCTTTTTTAAATGCATTTTTTTTGGGTTTTTATTTGTAGATTTTTATGTGTTTTACACCTTTTGTAATGGTTTATCAACTTCTAAATTATCTTCTATAGTTGTTTATACACTAATAATGGTCTATTGGCTTTTAAAATAAGCAAAAGCAAACTTAGTTCTTGCATGTGGGGTCTCAAATGTCAAAATTTCCACTAAAGAAGCAACAAAAGCACAATTAATATTTGATCCATAATTCTAAAATATAATAAACTGTGACTAAATAAAAAACCAACCCTTTTAATGATAAGACCTTGGGTTGTCAAGTTTGAGAACGTATGTTTGAGTCTTTGAGTGGCCACTTTGTGCGAAAAAAGCCCAAAGGTTAGGACTGCATCCAGTCCACCCCTCCCAAGACCCCAAATAGCTGGGATGGTCAATGGCCTCTTAACCCTTTTAAGTGTATGTACCAAAGAGTTTAGGTTAGGGGCACTGGCCCAAATCCCTGCATGGGCTTGTTTGGGTTTAGCTCATGTAGTTTTTATAGAGGTGGACAATCAATTTTCCTAGGTGTATGAATGCAAGATGTTTGACATCACACCAGCTACATGAGGTAAGGCAACTACTAGATGTTTGAGCTTTTCTTGCACCTTACTCTTTTAAAGCACAATGTTGTAAATTTTATATGTTAATGAAGGCTACAGTAGTGCAAATAAAGATATAGCATAGAACATTTATTCAATGATTTAAAAGGCGTACCTAGGCGCATTTTAGGATATGCGCCTCTCCTAGGTTCTAGGTGCAATACTTTCAAAAGGCGCACGCCTGATGTGCCTTGTACCTTAGCCTAGGCATGCACCTTTTTAAATTTTTACGCTTTTTTTGTTTTTGAACCTAGCGGCCGCCCTCAGACCCCTAACCATGCCCCTCGAGGGCTTCTTTTTATGCTTTGCTCGCTCACAGAAACTGTGAGAACCCCCTATTTCTTAATGTTGTTCATTCATTCATCCTAATAAAATATCTTCTTAAAAGGCAATTTCATTATTTTTTGTGTGAGAATTAAGAATTTAAAATCCTGACATGGACTTGTTTGGGCTTGCCTTGAGGGGCTTGGTACAAAGACAACTCATAGAATTAGGAATGCAATATGTTTTACATCACATTAGCTACTTGAAGTAATGCAATTGAGGAAAAAAACAAAGATTCTTGGTTTTACATGCTTGAAAATGTTTTATATGTTTGATTTTGTTTTTAAAATTTCATTTGAATATGCCTTACATGTTATGTTTATATATTTTAATTTGAGATAATAGTTTTTTTTTTAAACATTTATTTTAAAATTTAAGTTTATATTTTTATTAATATTGTGTTCAATGTTTTTTTTTTGTATTTTTTTTCATTTTTGAAAAAATTGGCATTTTTTGAAATTTCTGACATTTTTTTTTATATTTTTTGTATTTTTGTGCCTTGCTTCAAAAAGGTATGTGCCTTGCCTTGTGCCTCAGGCGCAAATTGCCCCCTGCGTTTTAAAATATTGCATTTATTACAATCTTAGGGTCCATTTGGTTCATAGTCGAATCGGAATCAGAATGGTCCATTCCCATAGTCTGTTTGGTTCATACAAGAATGGGAGTGGGAATAAAAATCAGCAGGAATGGGATTTCATTCCCAAGGGAGGGGCAGGGAATGGCCATTCCAGCAGGAATGGGAATGGTATTCCAATTCCGGCCAACCAAACAGTTGGAATCGGAATAGGCCATTCCAATTCCGATTCCAGACCCCTATTCCCGTGAACCAAACAGGGCCTTAGTTCTGCAAATATAAAAAAGTAGCTGGAAAGGCCAAGATGGAGAATGAAAACTTTTACTTTTCAACAGAATAAACCATTATCTATCTGATGTGTTGCTCTTGTTTGTTGCAACTCCATAATAGGCACACGTTTTAGTTGGAAGAAAACATAATTAACTTTTCCACCTTTCATCACCAATCTACATGCCATATTGCTATCACCACTTCTTGAATCAGTTTGTATGAAATGACAACATAAAGGCATATGGTTTACGATTTTTAATAGTTCGAGATAAAACCAAACAAATAAAACTTTATAATAAGTTTGTCCCTAACTAGGCCAACTAGTTATTAGTCAATCTATTGAACCTCTTTGATTCTTAGTTGTATTAGGTGAGTGCATCATTGGTTATGATTTGACTGGTTAATGATGCAATTGGTGGCCCTCAATTCTCAATTGATTTGATTGACTAGTCATTGACAAGTTGATGTTCTGATAACACTGCCCTGGTTAAACAAGGGTTTTCGTTGGGCTTAAATTGTTTTTCTCCCTTGCTCTCGTTTCTCTTCTCTTGTTTCTTTTGTTATTGCCTTGAGGAATTGCCCAGGTTTGTCTCTTTTTCTTCCTTGGTTTTGTAGCACTTCTTTTTGTGTCTCTCCTCCTCCTGCAACAAGGGAAGGAAAAGAAGAAGGAAGACATGGTAGATTCATGAGAGGAATTGCAACAGAATATTTATCTCTTTGGTCATTGACTTTGCTATGAAAGTCTGTACTACTCATGATTATCTGTCTTCTGTCTCTTCCCTAGAAGAGGTTGTGGCATTTAGTGCAGACTTGTAATATCAATATTTGCACATGGTGTCTCCTTGCAGGTGAATCCAGTGCCTCGACAGCTACAGATCCTATAGCAATGATGGAATTCTACATGAAGAAGGCTGCACAGGAAGAGCGAAGGAGACAGCCTAAACAGTCAATGGATGAGATGCCTCCGCCTGCTTCTCTTCAAGGTCTAGATATACTACAATATTTTATGTCCAATATCTTATGAGTTGTACATTAAAAGAGTATCTCTAACCTGCTACACTTCATATATTTAAAATATTGGTGAGTTATATTGTGAGATAAAATGATTAATGTGCCTTTACCTTCTTTCTTTTTTGATCAATACCTTTACCTTCTTTTTTTGATGAGTAATCCTAAAATTTTATTAATTCAAAAAACTGATTTAGAGTTTTGATTTCATACAACATCCAAGGGAGAGGCGCAAGCTGCAGCCCCTCTTAGAATCTTACAATTAAACCAGGAAAAAAAATACATGAATCACAGCTGAGCCCAAACAATTCTTTCCTATTTACCTCTTGCTTGGCCAACACATCGGACAAAGTATTTGCTTATCTCCCCACCCACTATAAAGAGACCAACATATTCCTTGTCAACCAACTGAATTTCTTCATTTCGTTCTTGTAGCACCATATAGCATCTTCAGGAATATTCAACCAACCCCCACCACCACCTTGGAATCCCCATCAATTATCAGATGCTGTACCCCTAGCTGGTTTGCAAATTGCACCCCTTGTACAGAAGTTAATGGCTCTGCCCTGATAGATTCTCTAACTCCTAAAGGACTCGAGCAAAGCAAGGCAATTTCTCCATTCTCATTTCTCAGAACACCCCCGTTCCGGATAATCCTAGATTAGCCATGCTACTTCCATCAAAGTTCAACTTCAGTGAGCCTTCAGATGGAGGAGACCAACTTGTAATTAACTTGTTCTTTAAGGGTGAATACCTCACTACTGCTGACCAATTTCTTCTAAGGTCATTAAAAGAGAATTGATGGAAGATTTCCAAAGTCTTCAGCCAAAGTATTGCTCTATGCAACACACAGTCCTTCAGTTCCTGATTGCTCCTTTCCTTTTGTTGAAAAATTCTAGCATTTCTTTTTCCCTAAGAGTCCAAATCAGGGCAGCGCGAGTGCATTTCCACACAAGTCTCTCTCTTTTTGTAGGCCAAGAGAAAGTAGAATGGTCAAAGTTAATGTGAACATTTGCTGGTAAGCTCCAACTACCAAACAATGAAAGTAGCTAAGCCCAAAGGTCCGCAGAAAATGGACAAGATATTAGTAGATGGTAACAATTCTCCCCGCGATCTCTGTAGAGGATACACTAGTTGGGAGAAATACAAAGGAAAGGTCTTCTCTTTTGTAGGCTATCTCCCATGGAATACTTCCCAACAAAATGCAATAATCTTTGGGGGAACTGGCCTACACCAAATGACCAAATTTCCTTTGACGGAAAGGGTTGTCGAGTAGAAGAATGAGAGATGGACTTGAAATAAGAAGCATAAGTAAAGGTTCCTTTGGGTCTAGGAGCCCACACCCTTTTATCTGGCTTGGAGGGATCCAAGTAAACCTGATTAAGGCAACATAGCAAGTTAGAGAGAGTTTCCGAGGGTGAGACAAATTTTGAGACCACCTCTTTTTTATACAAAGAAACAGAAATAACAAAGGGAAAAGATCCTTTAGAGGGGTGTCTCCTACCTAGATATCCTCCCAAAAGTGAATGACATTGCTAGTACAAACTTCATACCTGATAAAATTGAGAAATTGATGAAAGGTGTTGTCAATGGCCTTCCAAGGTGCTGCCAGGTTAGCCTTTCTTGACACACCAACATCCCATCCATTCTTTGAACTCCCATGAATGCTTCTCACCACCTTATGCCATAGCCTCTCACTTTCCAATGGCCATCGCCACAACCATTTCCCTAACAGAGCTTGATTTTTTTCAATCACCCTCCCAAGTCCCAAATCCCCCTCTTCTTTACTTTAGCAAACAATTTCCTATTTAACCAAATGATCATTTTTATGTTGTCCCAGCTTCCACAAGAAGTCTCTCATCAACTTCTCTAGCTTTCTAGCTTCCCTAGGTGGTATACTAAAAACAAGCAGAAAGTAAGTAGGTAAGTTAGCCAAAGTAGCTCCTATTAAGGTGATTCTCCCTCCCAAAGAGATGAAATTCTTCTTCCATGAAGCTAATCTCTTTTCTAACTTTTCTAGCACTGTGGTCCAAAATGGAAGCCCTAAGTAAGACATAGGCCAAGAAGAGATGGAACACTCAAGACACTCCGCAATAATCTCAATCTCTCCAACCTTCAAGTTTATACTCGATATGCAACTCTTCTCCACATTTATTTTCAGATTAGAAAACCTTTCAAATCCTTTGATTATCTCTTTAGGTTTGCTACCTTCTCGCTAAAACTTCTTTCACAAAAGATCATTAGGTCATCTACAAATTGAAGGTGGGTGATTGGGATTTGGTGTTTCCCTATTCTCGAACCCCTAATGGCATCTTCTTTATCGGCCTTGGTAATGATCCTACTAATCAAATCTGCTACTAAGGTAAAAAGGAAGGGAGAGAGTGGATCCCCTTGCTTGACGCCCCTCAAGTTGGAAAAAAACCTTCACCATACCATTTACTAGAATAGAGTAGTGGCAAGTACTACTAATACACCCAAATATCTGGCTACATCACTTGTCCCCAAATCCACAACTTCCCATCACTTCTAATAAAAACTCCAGTCTTCAAGTCATAGGCCTTTTCAAGATCCAATTTACAAACAAAACCTCTTTGCCTAGACCTTTTCATTTCCTCCATACACTCATTAACAATTAGAATTTGATATGTTATTTGTCGCCCTTGAATGAATGCCCCTTGAGTTTCACTGATGATAGAAGGGAGAATTGTTTTGATCCTCAAAGAAAGCACTTTAGCCAGAATTTTATAGATGCTTGTCACCAGACCAATAGGCCTAAAATCTTTTGGGTGGTTGACATCAATCTTCTTAGGGATCAAGGCAAAAAAAGTGGCATTGATTCTAGGGCTTATTACATGATTGTCTGCAAATTCCTTAAAGACTTCAGCTAACTCCTCTTTTAGCACCTGTCAACAATCTTGATAAAAAGCCATTGTAAAGCCATCTGGACCTAGAGCCTTGGATCTATCGATTAGAAAGAAAACTTTCTTAATCTCTTATTCCTCGAAATTCCTTTCCAACCACCTTGCCATTCCGTCTTCAAGTCTTGGCCATTCCATCCCTTCCACGACTGCTCTCTCACTCAAAGGTCTTCTATAGATCGGTTTGAAGTGGTCCACAAGTTTTTTTGGCTATGTCATCTTGGTTGGTAATCACCTCCTCTTCTATATCTAGTTTGGTTACAAAACTTTTTCTTCGTCTCTCATTGGCCAAGTCATGGAAAAATCTAGTGTTCCCATCACCTTCCTTAATCCACTTGTGTCTAGATTTTTGTCTCCAACTGATTTCTTCCCTCAATAACACCTATTCCAGATCCTTTTTCAATCGTCTCCTTAACACTCTATCATCCACGGTCAAACCATTTTGGGATTCTTTTACATCCAAATTTTTTATTTGAGAGATTAGGCTCTCAACCTCTTCAACTTCTTATGAAAACTGACCCCCTTCCATCTTACCCCCCTCACCTTCTCACCCCACCACTCCACTTTTTTCACAAAATCTGGATGGGTAAGCCACATATTTTCAAATCTAAACGCTTTGGGTCCAATAGGAAGAGACTCGGTGCCTATTTGGATAGGACATTGATTAGAGGTGACCCTAGGTAATGCTCTAGTAACCAAAATTTCCATACTGCCCATTTTGGGATTCTTTTACATCCAAGTTTTTCATTTGAGAGATTAGGCTCTCAACCTTTTCAACTTCTTATGAAACCTGACCCCCTTCCATATTACCCCCCTCACCTTCTCACCCCACCACTCTTTCACTTTTTTCACAAAATCTGGATGGGTAAGCCACATATTTTCAAATCTAAACGGTTTGGGTCCAATAGGAAGAGACTCGGTGCCTATTTGGACAGGACAGTGATTAGAGGTGACCCTAGGTAATGCTCTAGTAACCAAATTTTCCAAACTGTTCTCCCAGACTAGATTAAATAAAAATTTCTCCAACTTTGAACAAAAAAGGGGTTTCCTGAAGGTTGGACCAAGTATAATTGGTTTGCAACAGAGGTATTTCCTTCAACTCACAATCTTCAATAAAACCATTAAATTTCCTCATGCTTGTTGTGATTGCCCGTTGGGGATTATTGGTTTCTTTAGAGAATCTAGTGATGTTAAAATCCCCACCCAGGCACCAAGGGTCAACCCATAACCCCTTGATTGCATGTAATTCCTCCGACATTTTTTCTCTCTATAGGAGTTAGGGCCATAAACATTGGTTAGAACCCATACACACCCATCCTCTACATTCTTGAACTTAATGGAAATGGAGAATCTTCCTATCAATTCTTCCATTGCTTCCACCACGTCGTCCCCCCACAGTGTTACAATCCCCCTCGAGGCTCCCCAAGAAGGAGCTGAAGTCCAACCTACACCTCAAGACCTCCAGAAACTCCTAACCCATCTCCTATCTAATTCCATCAGTTTGGATTCTTGTAAAAGCACAATGTCAGGTTTTTCCCTTTGGAGTAGGTCTTTGATCACCTCTTTCTTGCACTCCCTAGACCTCTTACATTCCAGCTAATAATTTTCATCGAGACAATACTAGCAAAACATCCATGAAGAAGCCTTTGTCTCCTTATTTTAGGCCCTTCCTCCTATCCCCTCTACCACCAAATTCTAAATCTCCCTCAATGTTCGAGATTAGCCTTTCCACTTCAAATCTTTTTTTCTTTTTTCTTTTTTCCTTTTTCCCCTTCCTGATACAATAAGAATCCTCTTCTCTACAACCTTTCATCCAATGTCTGAAATAGATCTTTACCATGCTCACACTCATTTTGGCTGCAACAGCTCTATGACTCCTTCCTTTTTTTAGTTCCTCCAGCCCTGTACAAATCAATTTCAAGATTCTGTCCACCTCCTCACTTGTCTCCTTACTACTTCCACCACCCCCTCTCCTTCCACTATCACCCTCTATCACCCTCTCTCCTCATCCATTATCACCCTCTCTCTTACATCAAATCCTCCTGGATGGGAAGCTGGAGTATCTGTTACAGGCATAGCACACAAGTCAGTACCCAAAAAAGAAATGACACCCATACTTGGTAGGACAGGGGGAGGACTAGGACCACTGGATTTGAGTTGCTTAATGTGCCTTTACCTTCTGGAAAACAACCTTTTGTTTAAGATTCAACCTTTGCTAATTTTATTTGACCATAAGATCTTGTTTATGTTACTTTTATCTACAAAATCACTTCCTTGAGGCATTTCTTGTTTATAATGGCAGCTCCAGTTAAAAAAGGCCATCATATGGGTGATTTTATACCACGTGAAGAGCTGGAAAAGTTCTTGTCTAGTTGCAATGATGCTGCTGCACAGAAAGCTACCAAAGAAGCTGCAGAAAAGGCTAAAATTCAAGCTGACAATGTTGGACATAAGCTTCTATCTAAAATGGGTTGGAAAGAAGGTATTCACTTTTCTTGGTGTATTTGTTGTTGTGGTCCTACATGAAACAAATATTTGAACTTTTTGTATTGGTCTGCAACTTGGGAAAATTTAAGATCCTCTCTGTTGGTATGCCACTTGAAAAAAATTGCTGTTTGGGTCTCCAACTCAATAAATACCAAAACTGATGATGTGACTTGGTGGTGGTTTGATGTAAGAGCAACTGAGCTAAATCTGGGATGTTCCTCTTTTATGTTTTTACCAGAAGTGGCCCATATGGTGCATGAACTGGTGCTAAATATGCCCCATATTCTACAAGGATGATTAGATTCAGTTCCCTGATAAAAAGGAAACTGAATCAGTTCTGGATGAGTTGATTACTAGCCCCACATTCAATGTTTTTTGTTTTTTTTCAAAAATTCTAAAAAAAACACCAAATTTAGAGGGGTTAGGGAGAGTGGAGAGTTGTGATGTACACAAGAGATGAGTTGTTTTAGTTTTAGTTGCTATTTTCCGATTATTTGAGTCATTAGTAGTTTTCCTATTTTTTTTTGATGAATAGTAATGGAATTTTATTAAAATAGAAACTGATTCAGCCTTTCCTGAGATATGCGAGCTGCAGCTTCTCCTGACATAATGCAAAGAAACTAGGAAAAGAGTACTGGAATCACATTTGAGCCCAAAACAATTCTTCCCTATTTTCTGATTATTTGAGTCATTAGTAGTTTTCCTATTTTTCTGATGAATAATGGAATTTTATTAAAATAGAAACTGATTCAGCCTCTCCTGAGATCAGCGAGCTGCAGCCTTTCCTGACATAATGCAAAACAACTAGGAAAAGAGTACTGGAATCACATCTGAGCCCAAAACAATTCTTCCCTATTTTCCCCTTGCTTGGCTAACAGATCAGCCAAAGCATTTGCTGATCTCCCCACTCATTGAATAGAAACTGACATATTCCTTGTTAGCCATTTAATCTTCTTAACTTCTTTCTTATAGCACCAAACAGTCTCATCAAGTTTCATTAGCTAGCCCACCACCACCTTCGAGTCCCCTTCAATAATTAGTTGCTGTACCCCCCATTTGGTTTGCAAACCCAGAACGCCCTCCCCCCCCCCCAAAAAAAAAATCCAGATGGCCCTGTATTGCCCAAACTGCTACCATTGAAGTTCAGCTTCAGGGAACCTTCAGCCGGACTTGGGACTACCCTTCTCTTGATGGAAGAGCACCTCACTATTGCTAACCAGTTTCTCCAAAAGTTCTTAAAGGAGAACTGATGGAACAGGTCCAAAGTCTTCAACCATTGTATTGCCTTATCCAACACACAGTCCAATTGCCCGTCTCCTTTTATTTTTCAAAAAAAGGGCACAATTGTGTCCAAAACAGTTTCTCGGACCACATTTCTCAAGACCGCAGGGTCTACCTGAATACCGCCACCTCCCTGATGTGTTTGAAAATTGAAAAAGACCCCTGGAACGTCTTTAGTTGGCTCTCTCTGCCTACCTCCTCATGTCAGCGGAGCCAATGGGGAACCCCCTCCACTGAAACTGCCCGTACACTCTTTTCCCTCCCTCACCTCCCCTGACTCCCCTAAGCTCTCCACCACCACCACCTCCTTCCCCAGTCGCCGGTGGAACTCCCCCCTCTGCAACAGTCTCCCTAGAATGACACTTCCCCAATCTTCTTTCTGCCCAACACCCTCTGCCTCGCTGCCGCTCCCCCCCCCCCCCCAAAATCGCCAGTCCTAACCCACCCCACTCCACTGAGGCAACCCTGGCCTTGGAATCACCAGTCATTTAGGAGGACCTATAAGGAGAGAATCCCTTCCTCACCATTACCCCCTGAGGCCACCAGGTCTGCTACATCCTCCCATAGAACTTCTAAAAGGTCACAATGATTCTCCACTAAAGGAGTCACCCCCTGGTAAGAACTCTTGCGTCTTGCCAGACCGCCACACCATAAACTGCATTTCCCCCCAAAATATTGACTGTTGAAGGCAAGGTATACCTTTCTGCTTCACCTCCAGTAAGATGGCAGAACTCCAAAGATGCAGAGGCAACCTGAACACCCTTATCTAATAGGATCCTGTCCTCCATTCTTTCTCCATCATACACCTCACCCCTACATGCTTCCAGATCTGACAGGGGAATAAAAAGCAGAGCCCCAGAGCTGAGACATTTAACTTCAATCGGCACCAGAACTCTCCATTTCCTTCGCATTTTCAAGGCTACATCGTCAAGTGAGAGAATGGTGGGTCATCTTCAAAATTACCAACTAGACGGCATCTTAGAAGCTGCAACCGAGAATTGTTGCCTTCTCCCTGAACAACGATATAGTTTGCTTTTTCTCCCCTGAAAACTTCAGTGATGCAGTGAAGAGGCCAGTTGGAAAAACTGGCAGCCTCAGCAAAGGATTTGCCTTCTTTTCTAAGCCCCTGATTTGCTGAGACAGTTGATAAATTGAACTTGAAGGTTGCTCTTGTAAACTGCCTATTAACTTCTTTTTCAGCCATGTCCCAAATATGCACGTCTGCCTTTTTGACATTCCTTGTAGCTCTAATCTCATGACGTACCCGACTGTTAAGGGATGAGGCTTAAAGGTCCTTTTCTCTTTTAGGCTCAGTTTGGGAAGAATGCAAATACAAGGTTTTTCACTGTACATATTTGTATTTGCACTCTTCCCAAACTGAAACTTATTAACTTGAGACCTAGTGCATGGTCCACTAGACAGCTTGCCTAATGTGAGTGGAGGTAATCCTTTGTTCTGTTATAGATGATATTATCCAAGATTTGATGTGATGTCATAATTTGCGAGCTGATAAGTGACATTATCACACTACGAAAAAAGTTTAAATGGAATACTGAAGTTCATTATTTTTTCTGTTTTTAATTTAATTCAGTTTATGCACCCAAAGAAGTTATTTGTAATTGTTTTCATTTAATGACAATGCCATCTTTTTATGCAATCATGTTGCAAATAAGACATTGTGATAGTAGGAATGTGTTTTTGGATTCTGATGCTTGGTGCTACTGTCATTGACTTGTATTTGTTGGCTTTAGGTGAGGGTCTGGGGAGTTCCAAAAGTGGTATTGCAGATCCAATTATTGCAGGTAATGTGAAATCGAATAATTTGGGAGTTGGAGCGGCACAACCTGGCGAGGTAACCGCTGATGATGATATTTATGAACAGTATAAGAAGAGAATGATGCTTGGTTACCGCTATAGGCCTAATCCCCTGGTAAAATCATGGTTGTCTTGAATTCTTCAATGGCTTGTTCTGAAAGATTTCTCCAGTGATTTACTAGATATATTGGTTACTTGGTTTATTTGTGACAAAAAAAGAAGAAAGAAAAAACAACTCTCCTTATTCATTTGTTACTTGTGTTGCAGAATAATCCCCGGAAAGCATATTACTAGTTAAGCTTCTCTGGTAATGAATGCTCTTATGCTGACAAGACGGTGTCCATGAGACTGGTATATTGTAAAGATCGTTTCTGAGAAATTCAAAATGACAAAAAGATTGGATTGATAGCTTGTAAGGCGATCGTGGTATATTTTGTAGACTTGAATTTTAATTCGAAGTTGAAACTTTTAATCCCCTGTTGAAAGTAATATTAGTGGTTATTGCATTATATGCCATGGTTATTCTGAAGGAAGTATAAGATGTCAATGCTTTTCTGCCTTACTAATTTTGCTTCTTGTTTCAGCCTTCATTTTTATATGACGATCAGGAACGGCCTGATGGGAATAGTTACTCCGGATAAATTTTAACCACTAGGTGTATTCTAATGCAACCTGGGTGGGCCCAATCCAAGCCTGAGCTGTAGTCTGCATTTTTGCACAGGCTTGGATTATTGGTCCTTGAGTTTGGCCTGGTCCTAAAACCCCAGCCTTTTACTACTTTTGAGCCCGAGCCTGGACCTGAGCCTTGTCTGACTACACGTATGCATTAACAAATATATGTATGCATGTCATATGTTTTCGGCTTCAGTCAGGGAAAAGCCCGTTCGAGCAGCCTTTGCTGCCATGCATTGAGAATATCTCTGTACTTGTGTGCTTTATTTTATGGAGAGATATTCTCAATGCAAGGTTGTAAGAGGCTGTTAGAACGGTGTGGGCACAGATTTTCACTGATAGAAATCGATCTCATGTCATGCACGTATGTAAAATATATAAAGTTTCTATTTGAAGGGTACGTTATTGATCCCAAATTAGGCCTATTGGAAGGTTGCATCATTGATGCTAAATCAGGCCTATTTGATCCCAATTAACCAACCTGAGACTAAGCCCAGGCCCAGGCCCAACTTGTTTGCCAATTTTCAGTTCAGGCTGTCCCTGGGTTAAAAAGATTGGGTTTGACTGTTTGACCTCAGGCCCGGTCTAGTTTTGGGTTTTAGGCTCAATATTTAAGATCATCCAAATTTCCATTCAAATTCGATTAAGGGTGACCCGAATTCAACCCATTTTTTACTGGATTGAATATGGATTCACCCGTATCCTATCTCATATAATCTGTTTTGATTCAATTTAAATATATGTGCTCAAATATACTTAAAATTTATATTCAAATATACTTAAAATTTATATTGTATTTATTAGTAATTTGAATGTTGTCTTTTTAATAATTTTTTTTATAGGTTCGACTTTCATACAAGTAATTTTTATTTAATTTGGTTCATAAGATACAATATCTAAGCCATTTTTAATTCATTTATTAAGGAAAAATGTATGATGCTAGAGGGACATGATAATAGGAAGGCTTTGACCAAACAAAACCTCCGTAAATTTTGATGAAAACACACCTATTGGTTCAATCCATTTGCAGCCCTACTCCCAACCAGCAAGGTTCCTGATTGATCTACGACTAAAACTATGTAAATGAGGTTGCCATTGTCATCATCATCTTTATATCAACTAAGCCTTGTCCCAAGTCCCAAATGGGCCTGAAGACTTTTCTCTTTTCTTGTAGAAAAGCAGCCCTAATAATCATACGTCAGGCATCCAACAAAGCTACCATTGGTACGTTCAAAAATCACTGGGGTATCAATTGGTCCAATCCGATCTGATTCAATATAAGTCTATTGCAGATGGATCAGGTCCAATCCAATCCAATGAATACTTTAGATCAATTTGGACTGGTCCAATTTAATGCCTCGATCGTTTAATCTGTTCAAATTGATTTTAATTTAGATTGGTTTCAACCAAGGTTTAAAGTATCAACTGACATGTATCGGACTGTATCAGTCGATACGTATTGTTTTGGGAGCTCTCCGATATGCACCTACAAAGGGTGTATCAGGGTTATAACCAGTTCAGGGGGTGGAGGAGTCCTAAACCACTCCCTCCTGAACCGGTTTTTTAAAAAATAAAAAAAAGTAAAGAAAAGTACCGATATAGCCTGATACGCCCCTATTGGCATATCAATATTTTGAACCTTGATTCCAACCCAACCTGGTTTATTGACACATGTATTCTTATCTTTTATCAGTGGACTGGATATTGGTTCAACTGGACCCATTCCAATATAAATCCATTATGGATGGACCAGGTCCAATCCAATCCAATAAATATTTTGGGCTATTAAGTCTGAGCTGATTCAATTCAATGTATTGGTCTGTCCAATACGTCCAAATTGATTTTGATTTGGACGGACTAATCCATTCCAAAACCAGTCCATTGACACCCCTACCATTAAGTAATAGGGATATTCCAAAAAAAAAAAAAACATTAGGATGCGTTTGTGTGTGTGATTTTTGTTTAGAAAACAAAAACAACTTGTATAAAATTTATGTGAAGTCTCTCCATATCAAAAAGTAAAAACCATAGAGAAACAACATCAAATTTTACACCAAATGTTCCCGGCCATCCTGAGTCTTTGGGAGGAGTAAGATTGTATATGGACCTAATCTTTCTTTTGCCTTTTCTGACGAGTTTTAAACAAAGTGGTTGCTTTCAGACTCCAACCTACTTCCCATTCAGCCTGAGATTTTACTTACTAGTGGCCTCTATGATGGCAGCTTTAGGCAAGCCCAGAAGTCCATATGACTTGAATTTGGCGATTTCAAAAAGTAGTACTCTTTCTGTTCAGTAACCTCAAGAACAAAATGAGTGCTGTGTCCGTCCTCATCATATCATTGACCATCTCTATCTCTATCTCTCTGCCTTTCTCCTTTTCTTCTTTTTAGACTAATGACTGAATTTGGACACAAACTCCCAGTCTCAGTCTCAGATGGGGACATGATATACGGTCAGAATAAGTGAAATTTCTTTAGTTAACTGTTGCCTTTTAAACTACAGTGTTCAGACAAGAATGATGTCGGAGAAGGCTGCCATCTCTTAAAAAGAGTGTTCATTGAACCTAAGCTATATGAGTCGATTTGCCTGACAATCCAAATGAGATGAGAGAGAACCATTCATTAAAGTTGCACTCTGATTTTGATGCATTGGTGGAATCAGGAATGATGCTTAAGCCACGGTCACAGGTGCTTTGTCTTGACTCGGAATTAAACCCAAAACCTACTCTGCTATTAGTTGGTTAACGAATCAGCCCCAAGAGTTAGTTCATCAAAGCTTAGTTTGCATGGACCATGCATCGCCATTTATCTTATCCTGAAAAGGGCCATTACCCAATGTTAGTTGCAGCTACTTGGGGGGGGGTGGACCAGATAGAATTTACTTTCATGGGATGCAATTTGGGGAATTCAGATTCAGTCCTCACAAGATCGTGTTCACACTGTTCTTACAGTCACTTGCAATTGTGTATTGGGAATATTTATATATTTTTGTTCATAGAGAGATGCTCAAAATGCACAGTTGCAAGTAGTTATGAGGACAGGTGTAAACGCTAAATCCGTCTCCAATTTGGATGAATTCATATTAGATTTTTGTCAAAATTTAAATAAATATGATTCAAGGGCACAAAACCAAAGTAGTGTAAAATGTTAATTCGAGCCAACCCAAATCTTTGTTGTTTATTTATGACCACCATAGGACTCAAACCTGTGTTCTCATATCTTTCAGCCAAGATTTTACCATTACACCAAATAATGACTGCTATTACACCAACCCTCTTATCTATGCAGCACCTAATTCTGTTATCTCAATATGAATTAAAGAGGAGTCAGATCTACCACCAACATGTTGGTAGCCAAATAATTTATGGCTGCACATCTCAAACATGTTACCATGGAGACAGCAATGATGTGCAGCTATACAGATCCGGGCTCATTAATGAAACTGTTAGTTCTGCACCAAACGATCCTTAATGGCTACTAATATGAGAAACAATCTAATATGGACACACACACACACGAAGTGGTCCCTTGTGCTATTACCATGCTTTAGATATATTATGGGCTACATCATTAAATGTGAACATATCATATACTTCCTAACAATCTGAATTGTTTAATTTGTAGGTCCCATCTTGAGATTGTTTGACATCATAAAGAAATTCCTTTATAAATAGATTGTCTCTGTTTTTTTAATAGTTTGAAAACAATATTAGTTTGTTCTCTATCTATCATCAAGAGCTGTTTCTGTTCTATCAAGTTTTAACATTATTTATCAAAAAAAACTTTTAACTTTTTAACCATGTTTTAAAAACCGATTCATTACTGAAACCACTATGGTGATTGGTTTCTGGGCTTTGAATCAGCCCTGATGCTTACAAAAATAAAATTAAAAAAATTAATTAAGAAAAAAATGGCCAAAAACTATTATTTGGGTTAAATGGATCGATGGTTCAACCGCCCCAACCAGTAGGTTATTGACTAAATTAACAGTTTTTGGCAAGGTTTTGAAACTGAATCAGACTGGATGGTTGGATCAGTTGACTCAGGAACCATCTAGGCAACCGGTTACATTTCACCTTAAAACTGTTTTTAGGCCAAAACTATTGACTCGGTTAGTGATTTACTGACCTGGGTAGTCGAACTATCGACCTGTTGACCTAGACAATGGTTTTTGGCCTTTTTATTTTAATTATTTTTTAATTTTTAAAATTTTAAATTAAAATGAATGATCCATTCAAACCAGATGGTCAAACTGCTGATTCGAAATCCAAGGGCCAAAGAAGTTCAGATTCCAGATCAATTTTTAAAACATTGGTTTTTAGGAAAATGACAATTCAGGACTGAAGCAGAACTAGAACTAGTACCTGATCGGTTTCTGGGCACAACGGTCAGCAGGGTTTAAAAAGATTAACACCAATTCAGGTACTCAGCTCAAGATCAAGGGTGGAAAGGATGGGACAGTGCATGGATCAACAGATGCCCGAATTGGGGTCTGCTCCTCACACAGCGCACACTCGGAGACCAAACCGGTCAGGGGTCCGGTTACTGGGTCGAGCAATGTTTTTTTGAGAAAATCTGATTTTGAGGGGAAACATGACCAGTTCCCGATTTTTCTAGTCCAACCATCTGATCCGGTTCGGTTTTGAAAACCATAGTTCAGCCCACCTCAACAAATCTTAACCCCACCTTACAGATGGCCTAACCGCGAATCAATGCCAAATCCATAGACAGGATGCAGTTTATAGGGGGAGGGGCTGTGATTTCAAATTTCTGTGGTGAAATACAGTCAACTTATTCCTATATTATATTCTCCCATAAATAATAAAACAAAGTAGGAGATGGTGAGATGTTCCAGATGCCCATAAGCTGACCAGACTTAAACCTGCAGGAGGGATACCAGTACTACTGGGCCTTGTTCTTTTGAAGTACCATTACGGCTTAATACGGTGGCAGCTGACCGGCCGGCCGTTTGGACTCTCTAATTTCAGTCATATAGATCCAAGTTTACTCTCCTGCCAGGATTCATCAGAACTCAGAAGCCAGACTAAAAAATGGGTCCTGTTGTGTCTAATGGGGACGGGACAAACACAGCTCTTTCCTGCTTCCTTCCTGGTGCTCCAGGACAGTTCCATGGCATCAACTACACAAGTTTCTGGAAAGAAACTCTCTTTCTTCCAATATGTGCAATGATTTATGGAGAAATATTCAGTAACCAGTACTAGGCGATGAACATATGCCAGTGAATTCCTCCCTCAAAAGGAGAAACCGGTCCCAACCCACAAAATTATTGCAGGTTCATATTGAATGGATCTCATCTCAGTCCCCCTTCAGTACTATGTACCATACAAATTAATATATGTCTTTTGTGTAATATTTCAAGACTCGGCCTGGATTGGATGGTCGGGCTGTTTGTGGGTTGGATGGGCAAACCACTTGGTTAACCGGTAAAATCGAGATCTGGAGAACATTCTGGTTATTACTCCTGTTAAAGTCTTAAAATATTGATTGGTTGAATTTGATGATACGTATATTTTATTAAATGTGAAAATATACTTTGTAAAATATAAATCCATGAAAATTCAGCAAACTTTAAAGTTGAGATTTGGATTTAAATTAAAGCCAATATTAACGAATGCATGATAATTGAACTCAATGTAATTGGTTGTTTGATATGAAGCCTAGAGACCTAAAAATAGAGGAGCCACCTAATTTGTGCCCTTGATTTATCCATCTAAAACAACTTAGGTAGATCTCTCTCTTTCTCTCTCTCCAATATATTGCAAAAGTGAAGAATTCCTCATTTGTACAAAATAGTTACAAATTCTATAAGGGTTCAATACTCTGCATTACTTTTTGCACTTAGATTGATGGGTTCTTGTGAACTCCCCTGCCCCACCGTGTTACTTCCATATGCAATTTGTTCCATTTCAATCCCAGTCTCGGATTCAGACCAATCACTGGAGAGTTCTTTACTATGATGGGCCGCTTATTGAATTTGGGCCTAACTCTCAATTCTAGTTGTAATAATCAATAAACCAACTTTGTGATATAAAAAAGGGAAAATTCCAATTTAATATCCTAAACTTTGAGGGTAGTGTTAAATTAGTACCCAAACTTTAAAACATGTCATTGCAATGGCCAAACTTTCTAAAACCGTCAAGCTGGTATAGAACTATTAACCGATGTTAATGAACAAGTGTAGTGACACAAATAGCCCTTTGCGGTCTAAAGAAGAGAGAATTATTGTTCATGCTTAAACCCTTGTATTGAGAATCACATTGTTCATTCCAAGCATCTGTTTGAAGTTGTAGTGCTTGCTGCCAATGGGTTTGCTTAAGAAATTGATGCCGGAGATGAGTTATCTGACGATTGAAGTCACTGGAGACGATAAAACCGGGCTGCACTTACTGTGCTTCGTTCAGCTGTTCTTTCCTTGGGTACTGTTATTTTTGCTTGTTCAGTTGGTTGCTAAAATCAAGAATATAGGATGCTGAAGTAGAGGTATTTTTTGACCCAAACCAGTGCCAAACAAATTATTGCATTCATTATCTGAAGTAACAGAAGACATATTTTATACTTGGCATCAGAAATCTCTATCGGTGGCTTAAAGTCAATTGCAGAGCAGAACATTTAAGGAACTAAACGCAGAGATCGATGGATATGTGTAGAGATTGATTTATGTCTCTTACATTTTCTTTTCTTTTTTGGCACTTGAGACCATTTTTATATTGTAATTTATGTATACTATTTCTTTGTTTTATTCTTTTTTGTAAGATAAGGGTATAATTGTCCTATCCATAACCTTGTACTCTTTCATATATAAATTAATCATTTATGGGCGTGTGACTAAGGAGAATACACCCTTTCATTTCCTAGTCCTTCTCTGATTTGAATTGAGTTGACATGGTACCAGAGCAGGTTTTTTCAAACTATTATTGATTGAAATCTGTTTAGGCTTGTGAGATCGACCCATCTATTTCAACTTTGGATCTCTTAGGTTGTTGTAATGATCATCATAACTCTGTCGTTTTTTCATCTTATACAAATCTATAATTTAGTTTGGTTCGGATTACATTTGAAGGGTGTTTTGCCCTTCTTCTTGTTCGATAGTCCTTGAAACTTACCCTTTTTGGACTGTTATCAGTTCGAAAACTTTGTGTGGCTGTTTTTTTTATTGGGTTTTGCTTCCTCGTGGTGTGTGATTGGATACACATATTCCATCAAGTTTTGGTTTCTTTTTGACTTTCAACTGCTCTACTTTCTTAGGTTTTTGTTTATTCATTGTTGAAATGGCCATGGAGAAAGGGGATATTCTACTAGTAAAGTTTAATGGGACAAAGTATGCCTTTTGGAAATTTCATTTTCAGTTCTATGTTGAGGGAAATGGCCTATGGGGATTTGTTGATGGTTCCACATAGAGGTGTAAATCAGGTGGCCTAGCATGGTTTGACATGAAGTTGGATCGACCCGATCCGGCACAACACGACAACCCATGGGCCGTGCCAGACTTGACATGATGGTCCATGCCGTGTTGGGCCGGGGGTTCGAGGTCCACGAGCCGGCATAGCACGACATGATTGTTCATGCCATGTTGCCCTTGGCCCACGAGTCGGCACGGCCCAGCCTGTAGCACAGCTCGTCACGGGTGGGCACGATACGATTCGTAGCAGGCCACACTTGGCCATCCGAAAACTAGCCGTTGGCCCCCCGGGGGGGTTTACATAAACAACTATATAGGGGGTATTTATGTATTTTCCTTATAGAGGGGAGAAAATGACACAAATTCCCCCCAATAGCTATATAACTAGTTTATGGGGGCTTTTTGGGTAAAGTTATAAATAACTTTATAATGACTAAAATACCCCTCCCAACAACTAAAAAACAATTAGTCTTTAGGGTATTTTGGGCAATTGAATTATTTTCAATTCCTATAAATAGCCTTATGGCCCCTATCCTCCACCATTCTTCTCATCACACCAAATCAACAATCAACATTCAACAATTATCTTATTCTCTTAATCTCTTCAGTCTTCTCTCTCTCTCTCTCTCACTCTCTTAGTCTCTCATACATCCTCTGCGATCTGAGTGATCTCTGATAGTCTCATAGTCTGATTGGCTGATTGTTTGATTCTCCAAGTTAGCAATTTAGGAGGCTTGGAGCCTTAGATGTTCTCATGTTGAAAGGCTTTAACCGTTGAAATCAAGTTGGGATTTTGAACCGGTAATTCGGGGTAAGTCCAATTAATTTAATCTTATGTTTTTTATAGAATTAAAAAAATGGTTAGTTCTTCCTAAAACCCCAAGTTTAGTAGCCCGACTTGGAAAATATTTAAAATAGAGGATGTTGAGGGGAAGAGGAAAAGAACAGTTTTCCAAAAATGTAGAAAAGGCTTTAGCTATTGTGGCAAGGGTGGTACTGGCCATTTGACCAAACATTTTCTCACACATGAGAAGAAAGAAGAAATAACTCACAATTTAAATAAATTGTTGAAATAATGGAAAATAAATTTTAAAAATATTGGGAGAAGTTGGAGAACATTTCTTGCCACCAATCCCGCAATGGCACGTGATCCGTGATCTACTAACCCCTCCGGTGTTTACAAGATATAGTTCAATCGGAGTCTTGTTTAGTTGTTTTAGTGTAGGACCTACAGGTACCACTGTACCAGGGTTGGCTAGATGCAATCATGAATCATGATGCAGAATATAGATTACAACTTTACAATTACAAGAAAAGGAGGGCATGATACTACTACATACACCGGATATTTCACCTGAAGTAGATGATGAAAGTGTGAATGCTTTCATCATAATGTATATGCAAATTTTGTTTAAATTGTAAATTTTAACAAATAACCCACAATTTTTTATTTTTTCAAATTATTGTAATGGCAAAATCTATGATGCATCTACCAGACTGTGCAACAAAAGAAATGATTGGTTGAATTTGATAATACGTATATTTTATTAAATGTGAAAATATACTTTGTAAAATATGAATCCATGAAAATTCAGCACACTTTAAAGTTTAGATTTGGATTTAAATTAGAACCAATATTAACGAATGCATGATAATTGAACTCAATGTAATTGGTTGTTTGATATGAAGCCTAGAGACCTAAAAATAGAGGAGCCACCTGAGTTGTACCCTTGATTTATCCATCTAAAACAACTTAGGTAGATCTCTCTCTCTCTTTCTCTCTCCACTATATATTGTAAAAGTGAAGAATTCCTCATTTGTACAAAATAGTTACAAATTCTATAAGGGTTCAATACTTTGCATTACTTTTTGGACTTAGATTGATGGGTTCTTGTGAACTCCCCTGCACCACCATGTTACTTCCATATGCAATTTGTTCCATTTCAATCCTAGTCTCAGATTCAGATTAATCACTGGAGAGTTCTTTACTATGATGGGCCACTTATTGAATTTGGACCTAATTCTCAATTCTAGTTGTAATAATCAATAAACCAACTTTGTGGTGTAAAAAAGGGAAAATTCCAATTTAATATCCTAAACTTTGAAGATAGTGTCAAATTAGTACCCAAACTTTAAAACATGTCACTGCAATGGCCAAACTTTCGAAAACCGTCAAGCTGGTCTAGAACTGTTAACTGATGCTCATGGACAAGTGTAGTGACACAAATAGCCCTTTGCGGTCTAAAGAAGAGAGAATCATTGTTCATGCTTAAACCCTTATATTGAGAATCACATTGTTCATTCCAAGCATCTGTTCGAAGTTGTAGTGCTTGCTTCCAATGGATTTTCTTAGGAAATTGATGCCGGAGATGATTTATCTGACGATTGGTCACCGGAAACGATCAAAAAATGATATTATACACTATACGTTGAGGGTTTTCACTTGGGAAACTCTCTCTCTCTCTCTCTCCCTCGCAACTTCTTTTATTTGGCTTGTTGAGTTCATGGAGAGAGAGACGATAAAACCGAGCTGCGCTTATTGTTCTCCGTTCGACTGTTCTTTCCTTGGGTACTGTTATTTTTGCTTGCTCAATTGGTTGCTAAAATCAAGAACATAGGAGGCTGAAGTAGATGTATTTTTTGACCCAAATGCCAACCAAATTATTGCATTCATTATCTGCAGTAGCAGAAGACATATTTTGTACTTGGCATCAGAAATCTCTATCGGTGGCTTAAGATCAATTGTAGAGCAAAACATTTAAGGAACTAAACGCAGAGATGAAGGTATGTGTAGAGATTGATTTATGTCTCTTACATCTTCTTTCCTTTTTTGTCACTTGAAACCACTCTTTTATATTATAACTTATGTACACTATTTCTTTGTTTTATTCTTTCTTGTAAGAGAAGGGCACAATTGTCCTATCTATAACCTTGTACTATTTCATATATAAGTCAATCATTTTTTGGCGTGTGACTAAGGAAAATATACCCTTTCATTTCCTAGTATAGAGGGGAGAAAAATGACACAAATTCCGCCCAATAGCTATATAACAACTAGTTTAGGAGGGCTTTTTGGGTAAAGTTATAAATAACTTTATAATGACCAAAATACCCCTCCCAATAACTAAAATAAAAATCTTTAGGGTATTTTGGGCAATTGAATTATTTTTGATTCCCATAAATAGCCTTATGGCCTCTATCCTCCACCATTCTTCTCATCACACTCATTCAACAATCAACGTTC
Organism: Nelumbo lutea; assembly: GCF_056320005.1. Classification (NCBI taxonomy): domain Eukaryota; kingdom Viridiplantae; phylum Streptophyta; class Magnoliopsida; order Proteales; family Nelumbonaceae; genus Nelumbo; species Nelumbo lutea. The sequence goes on from NC_142685.1 coordinate 107,478,568, forward strand.
AACAATTCTCTTATTCTCTTAGTCTCTTTAGTCTTCCCTTTCTCACTCTCTCAGTCTCTCATACACCGTTTGCAATATGAGTGAACTTTGATAGTCTCATAGTCTGATTGACTGATTGTTTGATTCTCCAAGTTAGCAATTTGGGAGGCTTGGATCCTTAGATGTTGTCACGTTGAAAGGCTTTAACCGTTGAAATCAAGTTGGGATTCTGAACTGGTAATTCGGGGTAAGTCTAATTAATTTAATTTAATTTTTTTAGAATTAAAAAATGGTTAACTCTTCCTAAAACCCCAAGTTTAGTAGCCCGACTTGGAAAATATTTAAAATAAAGGATGTTGAGGGAAAGGGAAAAAGAACATTTTTCCAAAAATGTAGAAAAGGCTTTAGCTATTGTGGCAAGGGTGGTACTGGCCATTTGACCAAACATTTTCTCACACATGAAAAGGAAGAAGAAATAACCCACAATTTAAATAAATTGTTGAAATAATGAAAAATAAATTTTAAAAATATTGGGAGAAGTCGGAGAACATTTCTCGTCACCAATCCCACCATGGCACGTGATCCGTGATGTACTAACCTCTCCGGTGTCTACAAGATATAGTTCAATCGGAGTCTTGTTTAGTTGTTCTAGTGCAGGACCTACAGGTACCACTGTACCAGGGTTGGCTAGATGCAATCATGAATCATGATGCAAAATATAGATTACAACTTTACAATTACAAGACAAAGGAGGGCATGATACTACTACATACACCAGATATTTCACCTGAAGCAGATGATGAAAGTGTGAATGCTTTCATCATAATGTATATGTAAATTTTAACAAATAACCCACAATTTTTTATTTTTTTCAAATTATTGTAAATTTTGTTTTAATTTTATTTAATTTATTTGCTATTATTGTAATTTTGTATTTTCAATTTGTAACTATATTGTATTTTTTTATATTTTATTAATTTATTCCATTTTCATATTTCATTCATCCAAGTATGAAGTATGAAGTATCCAACCATTGTATATTTCAATATTTGTTTGCATTGTAACTTGTATCATTATTCATTCAATTTTAAATGAAATAAAATTCCTATTTGAATTGTTTTTTACTTTTATTTATTTATTTTTTAGGTAGTCGTAAATTCATAATCCATAGCCATATCCATATGACATATCCATTCAGTTTAGCCTGGTTCGGCCTAAGCCCAAGGCCTGCACTGTGGTACAGCCCGACACGTCCCAAGCCCACACCACAACCTACTGCCCGTCTCGGCCTAGGCCCGTGGCACAACATGGGCCTGGGCCGTGTTGGGCCGACCCCTAGAATTTTCACTGGGGAGGGTGGCGGCCTGTGACGGCCCACGAGCCAGCATGACATGACCCGCACTTTGTGCAAGCCGCCCATGGGCCATGCCATGTCGGCCCGACACGACCCACTTTACACCTCTAGTTCCACAAAACAACATGATGAATTTGATCTAAGGGGCTGAAACAGTGGAAGATTGATAATGTCAAAGTAGTGTTTTGGCTTTTTGGCTCAGTTAAAACAAAGATTGCTATTTCAATGAGAAGTTATTGAACTGCTAGTGAGATGTTCACCTACATGGAAAAGGTGTACCAACAGTCCAACATTTCTCGTCAGTATCAAATTGATACAGAGATTTTTTTTTTCTCTTATGGTTAGGGTGAGAAGAAAATACAGTACTATGCTGGCTTTGTGAATTTGTGGATAAAATGTGAATTAGTTCACATGGGTGAAACCACTTCTGCTTGCTGCATCAAATATCTGAAAGGACATTTTGATAGGAGGAAGATCATGCATTTTCTGATGCATCTAAGACCTGAAAATGAGATTACATTCTTAGTATGGGCACTCCTCTCACACTTGACACATTTTTGGGAGAGCTTCCTAGGGAAGAAACTAGACTCATTACTCAATCGACCTTGAGGTTGAAATTTGATTTTGGAATAGAGACAACCTTTCAAATAAACAAATCCAAGCCCAAGAAGGACTTGTCCCAAGTACAACATTATGAATGCAAAAAATACGGACATGCTATCTCACATTGTTGGAAGAAAAATTTCTGTACCTATTGCAAGCAACATGGACATATTATTCCTAAGTGTCCTACCCAGCCAACAAAGGGAATTGTTCAAGTTCTAAGAAGAGTCAACATAAGGCTTTCCAGACAACAACTGAATGTTTAAATACAGGGACTATAACTTCAGCAGGAATGGGTGAAAATTCTGGAGCTCTTATAGAAAAAAGAATGTGTCAAATAGTATCTTCAACTATTTCCTCTACATTTTCATCCAACGGTCTTTTTGGTGAGTCATTTTATTATTGTTCCTCTCCTAATCACTTATGGATCATTGATTTTGGGGCATCTAACCATATACAGGGGCATACATTGGTTAATAATGGGATGGTGGGAAGGGGCGTAGGCTAGGTCAGATATTTGCTTTGGAATTTGAAAAGACATCGGGGCCTTCCTCCACATCCTATTTGCTTACTACTACCCCTAGTACTAAAGTTATTTGTAGAAATAATATATGGAACTTATGGAATAGGCGACTTGGTCACTCTTATGCAAATAAACTCGAGTCTTTTTTTCTTGATGGATTTTTGTCTTCTAATGCTACTTCTTTTAATAATGTTGATAAGGCTTGCATTTCTTGTTGCTTGAGTAAGAGCCATGTTTTACCTTTTCCTTCAGTTGTTGAACATGCTTTTATTCCTTTTAAACTAGCACATAGTGATGTTTGGTATTCTCTAGTTGTTTACATGTTGGGATATAATTATTTTGTTACATTTATTGATGATTGTACTCACTTTACCTAGGTCTATTTTTTGAGGAACAAATATGAAGTTTTTTTCTACCTTTAGATCTTTCTTAGCAAAGATAAAAAACCAATATGATGCAAACATTGGGGTTCTCCATTCAAACTCAGGGGGTGAATTCCTTGATGGAGACTTTCAAAATTTTTTGAGAGACAATGAAATTCAATCCCAAAGATTTTGTCTTGGCACTCCACAACAAAATGGAGTGGCAGAGTGCAAGAACAGACATATCTTGAGCATAGTTCGGACCCTTCTTCATGATTCCCATGCTCCTACTTCATTTTGGGTGGAGGTGGCCAACACTGTTGTGTACCTTATTAACATTTTCCCTTCATCTGTCTTGCATAATAGCTCTCATTTTCAAATCTTGTTTCATCGTTCACCTGATTTTTCTGCTCTTCATGTCTTTGGTTGTGTATGTTTTGTTCACTTTCCACTACATGAGTGCACAAAGCTTACTCCCTATTCAGCAATGTGTGCTTTTGAGGGGTAAATCCCTGACTATAAGGGCTTCATTTTCTATAATCCTAAGTCTCATCAAGTTTGTGTATCCTGCAATGCCATCTTTCTTGAGAACATTTCATTTTTTTTGCCCACATTGTTAAGTTGCCTGTTATTTCCATTTTGATGCTATATTCTTTTGACTCTATAGGTTCTTTTGATTCACCTCCTATTCCAGAATTGCTCAATGCCTATTTCAGGAAGAGGCTAGTTGCTCCATCTCTTATCGCTCTGCTCCCTTCATCACTAGAAGCTGATCCATCATTTCTAGCCACGACTTCTTCTTATTCTCTTGATCCTGTAAATACACTTGCACCTATCCATGATCCTCAACCATCCTCTAATCCCCCTTTACATCATTCATCTCGAGGTTCTTGCCCTCTTGATCGCTATGATTTTTCTTCAAACCATAACTCCTTTACTGTTTTGTCTATCATAGAAATTCCCACATCATATCGGAAGGCTATGGTTGTTCCGCATTGAAAAGAAGCCATGAATATTAAGCTTCAAGCTCTTATTGATAATGGTACTTGGGACATGGTTTCTGTCCCTCTAAATGCCTCTCTAATTGGAAGCAAGTGGGTATATTCGGTGAAGCTTAATTGCGATGGGAGCCTTTGGGACATGGTTTCTGTCCCTCTAAATGCCTCTCTAATTGGAAGCAAGTGGGTATATTCGGTGAAGCTTAATTGCGATGGGAGCCTTGATAGATACAAGGCACACTTGGTGGCACAAGGGTATAAGTAGGAGTATGGGATAGATTATGATGAGACATTTCAACCTATAGCTAAGATGACCATTATTTGTCTGTTGATGGTTATATTTGCAATTAAACACTGGGAGATTAATTAGATGGATGTCAAAGATGCTTTCTTACACGGAGACCTCAAGGAAACTGTTTATATGAAGTCTCTACTGGGATACTATGATAGTTCTCCCCTGGTGTGTTGACTTAAAAAGTCCTTGCATGGTCTTAAACAAGCCCCTAGGGCTTGGTTTGAGAAATTTCGTTCAGTTATCATAGATGTAGGATTCACCCAGAGCTCTTTAAATTATTCGCTATTTATATTGAGACGTCCCCAAGGAATTACATTATTACCTCTATATGTGGATGGCATTCTTATTATCGATGATGATAGTTAGGGCATTTCCTCTTTGAAACAGTTTCTCAGTCATTCTTTCCAGATGAAGGACCTTGGTCATCTCATTTATTTCTTGGAGCTAGAAGTTACTCACTCTTCCCGTGGGTATTTTGTTAATCAACACAAGTATGCGATGGGATTTGTGAAATTTGCAAACCTGAGTGATGACAAACAGACTGACACACCTCTTGAGATGAATCTAAAACTTTCAATGGATGATGGAGATCCCCTAGTAGATGCCACTCTTTATTGATAGCTTGTCGGTAGTCAGATTTATCTCACCATGACACATCTAGATATTTCTTATGCTTTCCAAGTGGTCAGTCAGTTTGTCTCTTCTCCTTGACAACCACACACGACTGTAGCCCTTCGTATTATCAGATAAATTCGTGGAACACTTTCACATGGCATTTTCTTTCTTGCATCTCCTTCGCTTGGCTTATTTGCTTATACAAATGCTGATTGGGTAGGATGCCCAGATACTAGATGCTCCACTACTAGTTGGTGTGTTTTTCTTAGTGATTCCCTCATGTCTTGAAAGTGTAAAAAGCAACCGACTGTTTTCAAGTCCTCTACCGAGGCTGAGTATAGGGCTATATCATCCGTCTGTAGTGAGATTATATGGCTAAGAGCCCTCCTTGATGACCTTGGCATCTCTAATTCTTATTTATGCTGATAATGTGGGTTCTATCAAGATTGCATCTAACCCTTTCTTCCATGAGTGAACCAAACATATAGAGGTTGATTGCCACTTCATTAAAGATCAGTTTTCTGTTGGACACATATCTCTACTGCATGTGTCTTCTACCCTACAACTTGTTGACTTATTCACAAAGGCTATGACTCATGCTCGCCACTAGTTTCTAGTTGACAAATCGATGCTCATACACTGGCATTAGTTTGAGGTGAGGGGGGGGGGTAGAGACTGATTTATGTCTCTTACATCTTGTTACCTTTTTTTGGCTCTTGGGGCCACTCTTTTATGTTGTAACTTATGTATACTATTTCTTTGTTTTATTCTTTCTTGTAAGAGAATGGCACAATTGTCATTTCCATAACCTTGTACTCTTTCATATATAAGTTAATCAATTATGGGCGTGTGACTAAGGAGAATACACCCTTTCATTTCCTAGTCCTTTTCTCTAATTTGAACTGAGTTGACAGTATGTGGATTCAAAACTAGAGAGTTGAAATTGATTAGAAAATGAAGCATACCGCTTTGTCTTCTCTTACTTTGCCCCTTTTGCACTTTCTAGGATTTTTGGCTTTTGGATTTGAGAGAGGCATGATCCAAGGAGAGAGAAGACCAGTAATAGGGAATCATCATCATCATCATTGTTCATCTTCTCTTACTTCGCCCCTTCTCCTCTTTTTGCTCTCCATGGTCCTATGGTTATAGGGGTTTAGAGGTTTGGATCTCAAGATTCTGGTGGCTTCCAAACCTACCTGCTCCGGCATCCACCCTGCTTCCTCTCTTTGTTTTTGCAAAATCTAACTCAACAACTTCTGCAAAGTCAAGTCCCCATTGACTCGTCTCCTTGTGCCATGAAATGCGGATTACAGTTTCTCAAGGTTGTGCCATATCGGGAACCTTTTCTACTCACCATGGTTGGAGAATATGAAAGGATGAACATTCTCTCTCTCTCTCTCTCTCTCTCTCTCTCTTGTGTCTCCTCCTCCTTCCTCTTTGAAACGCCAGATCTGAGAAACTGGCATAATAGTGATCATCGTTAATCCAAAAACTGGCATAACACTTAAAGGGTAATTTTGACATTTTGAAAAAAATTAACCGTTACATGTCATCACATGACTGAGATAACGGACAGAGTACTAACGATAGGGACCAACTTGACAGTTTTCGAAAGTTTGGGTACTATAGTGACACGTTTTGAAGTTCGGGTACTAACTTGACACTACCCCCAAAGTTTAGGGGTACCCTTCCTTATTTTCATTTTATTTTCTTTTGATTAAATTTATCTAAATGAACATTAGGGTCAAAACTGTAATTTTCCCACTATCATCTAATGGAAGGTCGATTAAGTAAATCGATTGCAAACTATAAGGGTATTTTAATATGACACAAACTATAGGGTAGGTTTAAATAAATCCATGAAATTATAGGAATGTTTTAGTAAATGATCCAAAATTTTATAATATAAAATTATTTGACATAAAGCAAACATCTTTTCTTAGTTATACAGACTCTATCATAGACATCAAATACTTTTTAGCCGAATATTAAAGGCAAAGCATGATTAAATAAAACTAGTTTCACTTTTCCGAAAGTAATTAATAAGGAAGGGTACAATCAAAACTTAGCTTATGAGCTTCGAACAAGGGGGTGTCAATGGAATGCTGTCAAAAGGGTAGTCAACAATGACACAGGATATTAAAGAAGGCTCCTGTTGATCAATGGCCAGTTCATCGAATCTAAGCTAGAAATCATTTGTTTTCTGGCAATTTAAATGTGCCAAGAGATGAATGATTTTCCCAACTGTACCAGACTATCAGTAAAGCAACTTTGTTCTATGGGGTCACACTGATCAAATCCAATGTCTCCGACACTACACTCAAGGCCCCAGATGGTGCCACAACCATCAGCAGGTTTTTGATTTAAATGCATGACCTTTGCCTTTTAAATTCTGATCTGCCTTATTTTTTTTTTCTCTGCTTTTTTGTCAGAGAGCAGAGGTTAAGACTAAAGGACATATGGACCATGAGAGTTTGATCTGAATTATGGATGTTTAGATGTTGTTCCCATCTCATGATGATGATATATAGATCATACCAGGTCTCTCTCTTCTCAGTTTATTATTTTGTTGATCAATATATGTGGTTTTCTATTAACTCCTACTACACAAGCATTTTCTTTTTTATATGAAAGAAGACTAAGATCTCTCACTTCCATACTATGGTTTAAATTTGCAAGTTAATCAGCAGCAAAATTAACTTCCCTAAAACCATGAATATAAGACACAGCTTCAAGTTGCCTTCAATGACGATTCTTCTATTCCTTTTAAATCATTCACCACTAGTTTAGAGTCGCCTTGGATGATAATTCTTCTACTCTTAAATCTCAATGCCGACTAGTGAGCTTCAAGAGCCGCCCAAGCTTTTGCAACATTGTTGGACTGGCCACTGTAGGGATGTCAATTGGACATGATTTGGTCCAATCCGATCCAGTCTAATGTGAGTACATTATAAATGAATTAGGTCCAATCCAATCCAATGAATATTTTAGACCAATTTGGATCGGTCCAATTTAATGTCTGGACTGTCCAATCTGTTCAAGTTCATTTTGATTTAGATAAGTTTCAACCCAAACCCGGTCCATTGACACATATATTCTTATCTTATATCAATGGACCAGATATTGGCTTAATCCAACCCAATCCAATATAAATTTGTTAAGGATGAATCAGGTCCAATCCAATCTAATAAATATTTTTGGCCAGATTGGTCCAATCCAATATGTCTTATTGGTCCGTCCAATCCATCCAAATTGATTTTGGACCGGATGGGGTCCAATCCAAAACTGGTCCATTGACACCCTTAGCTACTAAAAATCTCTACTACTTCCTTTTGGGAAGTCTACTTCTCTAAATGTAATTAATTTCAGTTTAATTTCAGAATGTAGAAGAAGTATATTTGTTACCAAGAGAAAACCAAAATGATTCTTCATAAGTTTAAACCAACACTTAAGGGCATTTATTTATTTACTTATTCTTATTGCTTTAATTATACACAACCTAAATGTTTTATATGATTAGTAATCCTTAGGATGTGTTTGGTTTGATTGATAATAAGAAACAGAAAGTTGAGAAAAAATTCTTAAGAAATTTCACAAAATCTATATTTATATTTATTTATACTACTTATAAAAGTGCGAATAGGATTTGGTTTCTGGAATTTTTATTGAACATAAATTAATCCTGAATCATTAAATTTTTTTGGGGATAAATGTGTACTTTGACAAAACACCATATTTAAGACATTTATTATTGTAATTTTCTGGAATTTTGACTGGACATAAATTACCCCTTAATCACTTAATTTCTTGGGGACAAATGTGTAATTTGACAAAACACCATAATTAAGACATTTAATGTTGTAATATTTAGAATTTTTATTGGACATAAATTATCCCTTAATCACTGAGTTTCTTGGGGACAAATGTGTACTTTGACAAAACACCATAATTAAGACATTTAATATCGTAAATTTCTGGAATTTTATTGGATATAAATTATCCCTTAAGCTCAGTTTGGAAGGTGTACAAATACAAATATGTAGAGTGCAAAACCTTGTATTTTGTATTATTTTGAATGTATTGCACTCTACATATTTGTATTTATACTCCTTCCAAACTGAGCTTTAATCACTGAATTTCTTGGGGACAAATGTGTATTTTGACAAAACACCATAATTGAGACATTTAATATTTAAATAGTCATTGTTGAACCATAAAAGCCATTTATGTGGATAGATGCCACCTCATGTTCCCATTAAAATTCACCCAATCAAAAAGAAAACTATCCTTACCTTCACATACACCATTATAAATGTAAATTTCCTCCCAATCATAGGGAACATAATTTACAAACAGAAAAATTAATTATAAATATATATCAAGAAATAATAATTAAAGGAAGCAAATCTAAATCTGATAAGTTACATAGAAATATGAAAAAAATATAGAAAATATAAAGTACTATAATTATCATAAAAAATTGCCACGTGCAAACACTTGCTCACTTACTATTTTGTTAAAAACTTCCTCAGCATTTTATTTCTCTCTTTCCATCAAACCAAATATAGCCATAAGGAGAATAACTGAGATAATTAATAAGTTCTCTCTCTCTCGGCCATTGTCCATAGTATTTCCACAGGTCTGAGTTCCAGTCTGATTTGCTCCATGCTAGAAAGCAGAATGTCTTCTTTTGTTATGATACTTGGGCTGTGTTTGGTTGCAGCACAATTTTATTTTCATTAGTATAAATGCATGGGAGTGCAAATGAAAATAATGCAAATTCTCATTTAATTTTGTCTTAGATTTCACTTTATTCTACTTGAAATTTTATTTTACTTCATTTATACTGGAATCAAACAAAATAAGATAAATTTTGAAATAAAAATAAATCATAATTTACACTATAATGATTTTGCATCAGTGCAAATTAATAAATTCACATTACAACCAAAGGCAGCATTAGGTCTTGCAACCAACCAGATTTGGGCTTGTGATCCTACTGCACCTGCTCCATCTATATGGGGTCGCTGGAAATTCCAGTATTGTGCTGGGCAGGAAGCCATTAATTTAAAGTTCAAAATTGGATTGGATTTGGACCACAAATTTAAGACAGAAATAAAACAAGACGACGACGACTAGGAACCAGGGACTGGGCCCCATTGGATTACCAAATTAGGGCCACGGGAACAGTACCTGACAAAACCTTTCTGGCCTTTATTTGGGAGCTCTCCACATAATTCAATATTGTACAACAAAATCTTGTAAGAGGAGCTCTTTTTCTCAAGTGGGCATTTATTATATCCACCTAAAGCAAGCTCTACTGTTCTAGTTTTTCTTTATTGATTATTCCCCTTCGCCCTAGGGCTGTAATTCAATTTTCATAGCATAGTACAGCGATGTTTATATAACCACATTACAGTAAATGATTCTGTGTTCTCTCTCTTTTTAAGGCAACGCATGCTAACAAGTGAGAAAGGAGATGATAGTCCTATTTCTAGTGGAACATGTTGGTCAATAAACATGGAAAATGGGCAGCACAATATTGATTTGTATTGACGAAAGTGCCCCCGTAGTAATTGACCAAAAAGTGTTCCTATAAAGACTACTCAAATATCTCTCTCTATATATATTGTTTTTTGAGAGCCCTAATCAGAATCCGAGCTGACAAAAAATGCAAATTTACATGGATTGGCTCAAATCCAACCTTATCCCAACCTGATTATGTACACACTCATATGCATATATATATATATAGATACACATTAACATGTATATATATATATATATTCAATAAAACATATATAAATAGGTATAAATATATTTTAAAATACATTTATATCGAATTTTAGCATAGGCTGATTGACTAACCTAAGCCTGACCTGGGCCTAAGCCCAACTTGAATGTATCAAATTTCAGTGCGGGCTGCGCCTGAATTGGACAGTTCGGGTTAAGAGTTGAGTCTGGATTGAGTTTAAACTCAGCCCAGCTTTCCCCATTTGTGCCCTTGAAAGTGGTTAAATAGAGGAGCTTTTTTCTTTTTTTTTTTTGGCTTCATCGTTTAGTGGATAAGTTTTTGAAGAGGCTGTGAGCTTGAGCTTATTAATGGCTGAAGCCGATATTCAGTTGATTACTACGTCTTTAAATATTTTATTATTCTATTTACTAAAAGAGAGAGAGAGAGAAATGAGTTGTTGTGAGCTTATCAAAAAGCTTAAACTATCAATATTTACGTGAATATTACTTGCAATAAAATTAAATTGTGAGCTGATCCTTGTATATAAATTCCTTTTGCCTCTTATTCTTTTTCAATTTGAAATTAATCATTTATACATAATACATGTAAGCTAATAACCTCTGTCCTATGTGTGAATGTAGGGATGTCAACGAATCGGGTTTCGTACAAGTTTGCCTCAACCCTACCCTGACCTTAAAATACATAATTTACCTGACCCATATCATTTAAATTGTATTTTTTTAACATGTTTTGAAGACCTAAAATCTATTAATTTAAGTTAGGAAATTGTTTTATAAAATCTAGATGTCACTTTTTTCTACTAAAAAAAAAAAAGAAAAAAAAAATAAAAACCAACGTGCAAGAAAATCCTAAACTTTAAAGATATAGAGATATAGAGTTAAAAGTCAAAAAGTTACAAGAATACTTTGTACATATACAAGGTGACGCAGCGTGAGTTGCTCGAACAGTGATGGTTGCACGAGCAAACCCTCCAGCTGAATGTTGGTCGAGGGACCGGCCTCACTCACGAAGGATACTTAGCGTACGACTTTGATAGAACAGTAGAATGAATTGATAAAGAAAATATTATTGTTGTTCCTAAAACTTAAAACAAAAGACGTATTTATAACGTATCTAAGGACAAATTGTAGAATAAGTAAAATAACAGTCTTCAATATTAAGTAGAAGTCTTCGATGCCCCTCATCTGACGATGGATATCTAGCATAGGAATTCCTCCCTAAGACGGATCTGGCGTTGGCTGGTCACAAGTTGTCACTCCATCATTCACCTCCACTTGGCAAGGACTCGACCTCGAGTCATGATCAGGATATGCAAGCGTCACCTCAGGAAAATAACGATGAAGATCAACAACACTAAACGTTTTGGAAATACCCATGTGATTTGGCAAGTCCACTACATAAGCATTGTCATTGATCTTCTTAATAATCTTGTACGAGCCATACTTCCTAGGCTTTAGCTTGCTATGCTTCCCAACAGGTATGCGCTCCTTCCTTAAGAACACCATGACTTCATCACCGACTTCGAACACCTTGTACTCTCGATGTTTGTCAGCTGCCACTTTATACATCTCATTGGCTCTTTGAAGTTTCTGCTTTACTTCCTCTTGTACTGACTGAATCTGACCTGCCAACTATAGAGCTATGAACTACATTGTTGTAGGCAAATTCTGCTTGAGTTACAACAAAGTCCCACTACTTCAGCCTCTCTCTGCAAATACTATGAATCAGGTTACCCAGAGTTCGATTCACCACTTCTGTCTATCCATCAGTCTATGGATGAGCTGTACTGCTGAAATTCAAAGACGAGTCAAATAACTTCCACAAAGTAATTCAGAAATGACTCAAGAACCTTGTATCTCTACTTGACGTAATGGTCTTAGGCACCCCATGCAAACGAATAACCTCCCTAAAGAATAGTTTGGCTGTTGCTGTTGCATTTGCAATTTTATTACATGGAAGGAAGTGTGCCATCTTGGAAAACCTGTCAACAACCATGAACACGGAGTCCATGTTTTGTGGAGTTTTTGGGAAAACCCAACATGAAATCCATAGACAAATCTTCCCAGATAGTAGTAGGAACTGGTAAAGGCATGTAAAGACCAGTATTCTGAGCTTGTCCTTTAGCTGTTTGACATATATAACACCTACTCACGATAGTAGCCACATCTCTCCTCAGCTTAGGCCAGTAGTAACGCCCCTTGACAGCCTCAATCATCTTATCCCTCTCAAGGTGTCCTACTAAGCCACCACCATGCAAATCCCTAATGATTTTCTCGCAAAGGGATGTGCAAGGAATACACAATTGGTCTCCCTATATGAAACTCATCATGCACGTAAAAGTCACCTGATGGTTGTCTGGCCATGCACTTCTCCCAAACCTGCTTGAATTATTCATCTTGAGCGTACAGATCTTTCAAACACTCAAAACCCACATTCTCAACGCTAAGGGTCTTAATCAGGGCCACACGTCTACTCAAAGCATCTGCCACCATATTCTGTTGTCCTGTCTTATACACAACCTTGTATTGGAATTTATCAACAAAAGTAGACCACCTAGCATGCAGATCACTCCTCAATTGTTTTTGATTACTTAGATACTTAAGGGCTTGATGATCGGTGTAAAGGACAAATTCTTTAGCAATCAAATAGTGTTCCCATGTCTTCAATGCCCTCACAATAACATAAAACTCTTTATCATAAGTAGACCACTTCTTTCTAGTCTCACATAGCTTCTCACTAAAGAAAGCAATTGGTCTCTTCTCTTGTGATAATACAGCTCCTATGCTCACTCCACTAGCATCACACTCAACCTCAAATAACTTGTCAAAGCTTGGTAAAGCTAAGACAGGAGCGGTACATAACTTCTCCTTTATTAGAGCAAAACTTTGTTCTTGTTCCTCTCCCCACTAGAACTTACCTTTCTTCAAACACTCGGTAATAGGAGCTACTATACTACTAAAGTGTCTAATAAACTGCCTGTAGAAAGTTGCTAGCCCATGGAAACGCCTCACATCACTCACATTCTTTGGAGTTGGCCATTCTTTAATGGCTCGCACTTTCTCCTCATCTACTTTAATCCCATCCTTACTTACAATGAAACCCAAGAATAATAAACTATCACTCATAAAAGTATATTTTTTCAAATTAACATATAGTTTATTTTCTCTCAATGCACTCAATACCCCCCGGATATGTCCCATGTGCTCATCAATGGATTTACTATAAATCAAAATATCATCAAAATACACCATAATAAATTTGCCAATGAAAGGACGTAATACCTAATTCATCAGTCTCATGAAGGTGCTCGGTGCGTTGGTTAGTCCAAAAGGCATGACTAACCACTCAAACAATCCATCCCTTGTCTTGAAAGCTGCCTTCCATCGTCTCCGGGACGGATTCTAATCTGGTGATAACCACTTCTGAGATCAATCTTGGTAAAGACCACAACCCCATCAAGTTGATCAAGCATGTCATCCAGCCTTGGAATGGGAAACTTGTAGCCATTAGTGATTTTGTTGATTGTTCTGATGTCAATACACATCCTCCAACTCCCATATTTCTTCGGTGCCAATAATGCCGGCACCGCACAAGGACTCATGCTAACTTGGATATGCCCTTTTTTCAATAGCTCCTCTACCTTCTCCCGTAAGATCTCATTCTCCTTAGGACTCATCCTATAGTGTGGCAGATTAGGTAGGCTAGCACTAGGAACAAAATCAATGTGGTGCTGAATGTCTCGCATGGGTGGTAGTTCATTAGGTAAATCTTCAGGAACTATATCATGAAACTCGTCGAGCAATCCCTGCACTTCCACTGGAATTTTGTTCACTCCTAGTGGCTCACTCACACTCTCCCCTTTTATAACCAGTAAGTGGACCTCGCAAGTATCTTTACACTCCCTTACAAATTCAGAGTGATGATGCCTTATGGTAAGAAAGTTCCTCCCCTCCACCTTGGAATCTTTGGTTTGGTTCTTTTCCGCCATAGGCAACAATGTATAGTGCACACCCTCTTTCTCAAGCTGGTATGTGTTCTTCCTACCCAAGTGTTTAGCATCTACATCAAACTGCCAAGGCCTACCAAGCAAAATATGGCAAGCATCCATATCCACAATATCACAATAAACCTCATCCGTATACTTACCAATAGAGAATGGAACCTTGCAGCATTCCTCCACACGTATGCCACCAACTTCCTTGATCCAACGAATCATGTAAGGGTTAGGGTGTTTCTTAGGAATTAGTTGCAGCTTCTTCACCACATCTTTGTCAATAATGTTTTCCTAGCAGCCACTATCAATAATCAATTCAAACAGTTGACCTTGCACCGTACACCTGGTGCGAAACAACCGGTGTCATTGTGTGTCATCCCCATTTTTCTGAGAGAACATAAGCTTTCTTACAACACACGTGTACTCTTCGTGTTCATAAACATCTCCTTCGTCCTCTCCATCGGGCCCACAATACACTTCATCCCCACAAACTTCTTCCTCCTCCCTTTCTACCACATTAACTGCTTTCCTCCTGGGACAATCACTAGACCTATGTCTAACCTCATTACACTTGAAGCACTTAAAAGGAGCAGGTCTTGCATAAGGATTAATGTTTTTAGGAGGGTTTGAAGTGTTACCTCTAGTGCTTCCTCCCGTTGCAGCCTTATTGGTGTTAGCTACATTAGGTGGGTTAGGGGGTTGCACCCCTTGAGTTGGCTTGCCCTTATCAGCCACGGCCTGCCTATTATCATTCCTGTTGTACCGTCGATAATTATCAACCCGGGTCCTCTTTTGAGACATCAACTCAGCTTTCAAAGTTAAGTTCCTCGCTTCTCGTACACTCATAACCATCTGGACTCCAATCTTGTCTCGAACAACGGGCCTCAAACCACTCAAATAACGAGTTGCTTGTTGATTGTCACTTTCTGATAGTTGGTTCCTCTCGACCAGTCTCAGAAATTCCGAGGTGTACTCATTCACACTCTTCATTCTCTGTGCACATCACTGATACGATTCAAACATGTATTGTTCGTAACCAGGAGGCAAAAACCTACCTCTTATTAACTATTTCATGCGTCTCCATGTTCGAACTAGACCTCTTCCTTCTCTAATCCGAGTCTCCCTCGTTCGTTCCCACTAGACAGATGCTCCTCCCTTCAATTGAAAGCTACTAGTTTCACCATTCTTTCTTTTGGGATCTCCATGTACTCAAAGAAATGATCTACCTCGGTAATCCAATCTAGAAGACCTTCTATATCCAGCTCTCCACTAAAAGTAGGGATATCCACTTTTAGTTTAAACTCGTCATTATTCCGGTGTCGATTAAAATTGCCATGATATCGCCAATTCCTATCAGTCCTACCACCCTCGGGATTAACTGGAGCAACGCCTTACTCTAGCTCATAGTCGCTATCATCATCAATAATAGGGTTCTTGGGTAATTGAGGTATAGGATCAATGATCGACCTACCGTGGTTGTCTCCGTTCCGGCTTGATTCAATGCATTATTCCCATTCCTTGGAACATCCTCTCGCAACACAGTCCGTAGTTGTCCAGCGATCTTTGCCAACTGTTACTCAATGTTATGAGTGGCTGTTCGCTGCTCTTCGATTGCTCTCCAAACAGCTTGTAACCCCTGATCTCCGTCACGAGGTTGGTTGCGACTGCTATCGTCTTGGTTGGCCATATGATTGGGCGAACTCCCGCTTTGATACCACCTGGCATAGCATGAGTTGCTCGAACAATGATGGTTGCACGAGCAAACCCTTTGGCCGAGTGTTGGTCGAGGGACTGACCTCACTCACGAAGGATACTCAACGTACGACTTCGATAGAACAATAGAATGAATTGATAAAGAAAATATTATTGTTGTTCCTAAAACTTAAAATAGAAGAAGTATTTATAACGTGTCTAAGGACAAATTGTAGAATAAGTAAAATAACAGTCTTCGATACTAAGTAGAAGTCTTCGATGCCCCTCATCCGACGATGGATATCTAGCATAGGAATTCCTCCCTAAGACGGATCTAGCGCCGGCTGGTCACGAGCTGGCGCTCCATCACAAAATATCATAACCCGGTAGGATGGATCAGCCAAAACCCAAACCCAACTCGAGTTGAATAATCAAAACCCTAAGCCGAGTTTACCATTTGCCCGACCCATTGACATCCCTATGTGAATGTCCTATCATCAAAACCAATTATCCCCCCAGGAAAAAAAAGGGAGCTAACATAACCATTAGCTCCAACCTTACCAATTCCAATTGGGAGTTGCCAAATTGGGAAACTTGAGTATATATACACACATGGGACTTTAATACAAGAGTTGGGACACCATTTACAATCCAAAAACTTAAGCCATAGGTTGTGGGCCATTTTTTGCATATAAGTCCTTTACATTTCTTAGTTCCTGTTTGGTTCGCGGGAATAGGAGTTTGAAATCAGAACCGGAATGAGTTATTCTGATTCTAACTATTTGATTGAGTGAAATCGGAATTCTATTCTCATTCTTGCTGGAATGGCATTCCTCTATATGAGGGAATGGTCATTCCTTGCCCCTCCTTTGGGAATTCCATTCTTGCTTATTCCAATTTCCATTCCCATTCCTATTTGAACCAAATAAACTATAGAAATAAACCATTTTAATTCTGATTCCAAAGAATTTTAATTCCAATTTCAGCTGCAAACCAAACGGACCCTTGTTATTTTTGAATGTGGGACACAACCACTTTCATGTGTATCCCCAAAAATGATTCTAAACAACTGCTTCAAAATCTATGAAACTCTAGACAACCATTTAATAGACTTAATCGCTAAATTTTATTCTAAACGTGCTATTGTGGATTTTTTACCGACCATTTACTATGGCATTTTACAAATCATTTACTGTCTAAATTGCTGTATGATGACTTATTCCTTTTGAAGGCTCTCTGGATATTTTTACCAACCATTTACTATGGCTTTTAAGTCTATTATATGTATGTGACCATTTTACATTCTTTATTGCAGAAGCTATGGTATAGCAAATACCATTTAGCATTTAAAATGGTTGTATGCAATTTGAAGGCCATTTTTGGCTTAAAAGAAAAAAAAGAAATAAACAGAAAAGTTGAGAGAGTACTTAGGAAATTTTACAAAGTTAGTCAAGAAACTTTCCCTCAACTTTCTGTTTATTTCTTATTTTCTATCAAATCAAATACAGCCTAAGTTAAAATTAGTAAAAATTACTGGTGATATATATATATAAAAAAAAGAGTATGAGTAGATAAAACAAAACAGGAAGATCAAACACAAATTTTGAGCTTCAGACAGACTGCTCTAGCTTTTGCTTAACAGATAACTGCCAACACGACCCCAATTCCATAGGAAAAGGAAGGGAAAACTGGAAAAGAGGGGGGGGGGGATTGATATGCCACATTTTTCCCAAGTTTTCCTCTGTTTAGTTTGGGCCAAAATTCTCAGATAAGACTAGTTCAGCCCATTGGGCCTCTTTCAAGCTCAAACCCTCAAACAAGCCAAGCCCACCCCACTTTGACTTTGCTTGGATATGGCCAAGTATTTTGTTGACCCATGCTAGGCTATATAATAGTAATCAGGGTTTCAGCTTGCAGTAATCTGGGATCAAACCTACTAAGCTAACACTAGACAGCAGCTTAGAACTTTTTGTTGATCTAAAAACCCTAGAGGCTAGAGACCTTGCAGATGCGAGGGGTAAAAGTCTTAAAAGCAACCCTAATGAAAAAGGAATTGAAGAAGAAAAAGAAATAGGAGAAAAAAAAATCTCTTTAGCAATATTCCGAAGTATATTCTGGGTATTTATGCCATTTTATCATTTTCTAATCTGCCTCAATGAAGAAATAAATAGGACTGCAATTGAACATGAGATTGGTGGGCACGGGCCAATCTAAAAAGAAAAGGGGGGGGGGGGACAGACCCAACCACTGAATCCTTATCAGCATGGATAATTTGGGATATGAAAAGGAAAGAAACAAAAGTTGTGGGGGACCTATTAGAAACCCTAGAAATAAGAATAATAAAAACTATTAAAATAAATGAAAAGATCCCGCAAAGGACAAGAGAATCAGAGTTAAAATAACTTGACACTGATTCTAGGTTTTCCCTTTATGGTTTTTTTCTATCAATACTGGAAAAATAAAGAAAACCCACAAAAAACTCACCCTTTTTGAGAAGGTAAAAGGCTAAAAGCCCAAGTACTTTGCTTAAAAGATAGAAATCGGAAACCCATTGAAGAAAATGCTGCCTCACGTGTAGTTGTTTCCATCCACACAAAAACCTTTACTTTAATAAGATTTTGGAACCTTTCTCTTTGTATCCTCCATAGTCTTTGTATCCTCCAGAATTCTGGTTTTCTGGTCCATATCACATGTAACATGTCATAATTTTCCTTTTTTTTTTATTGATTAGTTGTATTTAGGACTGAGGAAGTAACAGTTCACATGAGCAACTATGCTGATTCAAACTCTTAATGACACCAAACTCATAAAAATTCTTTACTAACTCGAGCAATTCCAAATCAAACAGAATTGATTAAACCAATGGAAGAGACAAGGTGCAATTGCCTGGTTCTAACATGTGAAGAGTTCAGTTGGAGCTAGCAGACATTAAATATTAATGCTCCCAAAAAGGTACTGTGCAGAAACATATTAATGACTGTAATGGCCATGGATAAGAGTTCTTCAGTTCTTGTATGTAAAAGACAATAGCACATGTAAGCCATCCATCTGTACTTTACAATCAGTTGAAAATTGATAGTAGCCCAACGAATTCGGAATTCAGATTCAGGCTTCCCCACTCCTGTTTTTTGTTTTGTTACTTGGATTCCACAATTAATCTTGCCCAAGTCTTTCACTCACAGCTCTCAACGGATTCCAAAAATTTTTATGTCTGAATCGATATCCAGTGCGATTAATAATAATTTATAATTAATAAAATTTAATATTTTATATTTATATGCATTTGTTATACGGCTGGTTAGAGCTCTTTTTATATTATGTTTTTCTGGCTTCATGGACTTACCTGTATTATATATATATAAGTAATTAATTTTTTAAAACTTTTTTCTTAATTTTTTATCATTTTAAATCAATGTTTTAAAAAATGACTCAGAACTGAAATCGTTTTGGCCACCGGTTTCTGGGTCGATGGTACGAATGAATGGCCCGTTCTAACAAAAAATTAAAAAAAATAATTAAAAAAAAAGTGGCAAAAAAACCATTGAATGCATCAACGGTTTGACTGCCTGGGTCAACGAATAGTTGACTAATTCAATAATTTTTAGCTAAAAACCGAATTTGAGGTAAAACGAAACTGATTGCCTTAACAGTTCCCGGGCTGAACGGTCCAACCGTCTGGGTCAATAGTGGTTTGGAAACCATGCTTGAAATACAATAAAATGAATGAGGATTAGGGTTGGACTCAAATATATGCAAAGATAGCTTAGATTTGATATATTGAACAAGATGTGGTCCGAATGCAACCCTAGTGAATTGAAGAGATGCTTAAACAAAGCCACTGTGGTTAACCAAATTGTTAGTTTAATTATAAAATATATTCAAATCATGCCATTCTTAATTGAGTTTTTCTCAAGATTGGGAATTTCACATCGGGATGAACCCTACCAGAGATAGAGAAAGAAGATTTTAAATGTTATTGATCAAAACTATATATTAATATGAAGCATCAGCTCTAAAGCTCTAGTCCCCATGCATGATTATTGGATTCTACGTTCAAGAGCATGTGCTTGCCCATTTTGGGTTCATTGGGTATTCTGAAATGGTGGGCATCTCAAGAATTCAGAATCAAGAGCTGAATACCTTGATTTATCATGTTTCTTTGAGTCTCTTCTCTCTGCCTCTCTGGTTCTGGTTCTGGTTCTGGTTAATTCATTTGGTTAAAGAATTAAATCGTCTACTGAGCATTCTCTCCAAGAATGTGTGTGTGAGGATGCAAAGCTTGTCATCTGCTCTTCGTGCATGGTTTATGACTATGTCTACTGTCTGTCTGTGCCAATTGCAACCAGCCAACAAATCAGCTAGCAGCAACCACGGACCCTCTCTCTTACCCACCAAATGCATGCACCGGCCGGTGCAATTAAACCAATACAGCCCCTAGTAGGACCGAGTGGCTTATCTATGTAAGACTACCGACAGACAATTATAGCGAAATGGTGATCAATTCACAAGAGCCAAGAGTTGGGTTCACCGTTCATGGGGGATATAAACAGTTCTTCTGGGCTGGATTAAGTCTTTGTGTCAGCTTCATTGCCCACAGTTTCATCAGTTAGGGTTGAGGAGGAGACACGGACTGATAGAAACTTGCAACCTTTTTCAACATAAGACTCTTCCTTTTTTGAAACAACACACACACACTTCTGGTCAAACTCAAAATCGTCTATGCATGTATAATAGAAAACCCACCAAACCTGCTTCGGTGTAATCTGAAAACCTGATCTCTGAATTATTGCACCCACATTCATTATTACAAAGGCAAGGTTCAAAGTATTGGTATCTTTTGTTCAGAAATACACCTATTCTAATGCATTTTATATAGGAAACTCTTTGTTTTAATAATTACCTAGAGGGATGTTTAGTTCTGTTGTCGTTTATTTGATAAACATTTTGTATATCATTTATCTTGAAAAAACAAGAAAAACAGTTGAAAACGTTTTTTAACAATTAGGTGCCATTAGATAAGGGTGTCAATGGATCGGTTATGGATTGGACCCCGTCCAGTCCAAAATCTATTTGGATGGATTAGACGAACCAACAAGGTATATTGGATTGGACCAATTCAGTCCAAAATATTTATTAGATTGGATTGGACCCGATCCATCCGTAGTAAACTTATATTGGACTGAGTTTGATAAGCCAATATGTGGTCCATTGATATAAGATAAGAATATAGGCGTCAATGGACAGGATTTGGATTGAAATTTTGATACCAATCTAAATCAAAACCAATTTGAATAAATTGTTTAAAATTAGGTGGGATTTGGATTTTATTTTAAACTCATTTTTATTTGTAATACATATTTTTGTTTGGGTAAATTTCTGAATCCTTCCCTGAAGTTTAGTAATTGCAATCACCTCCCCTAAACTTTCTAATACAGTTGCAAGTAGACCGTAGTTGTTAGTAGAATCTTCTTAAAAATTTATAAAAATGTCCAAAATACCAATGTAGTTACTATTGAGTCTGGTTTCTATGGAAAAAAAAAACAATACAAACTTTATGAGCAACAAAAGCAAAGAAAATTTATTGCAGCTTTACCTTTGAGTGATTTATTCGAAAGTTAAATTTAGAAAAAAAATATCAATTTCAGAAAAGAGATTGAAAGGGTTTGGGGTAGTGATTCATATGAAAAGAAAAATTGGAAAATAAACATTTTTTTGTTAAAAGTAACTGTATGGGTATTTTTGACATTTTCATGCCTTTTTGAGAAAAATCTACGGGAGGGGGTCAACTTGCAACTGTATCAAAAAATTTAAAGGAAATGGTTGTCATTACCAAACTTCAGGAGAGGTTTCATCAATTTACCCATTTAGTTTTATATATAATTTTATAAATTTATAATAATTTCATATAAATATATTAATGTCTTAATGGAATCTGATATCCAAAATGTAAATAAATGGAATTTGATTATATCATTTATATCTCCCTGAGATATCAAATTGGTTTCAAATATACCCTTACCAGAATTCAACTTGATCTGTTTACAACCATCCACTAATGGGATCCTTCCCCTCTTTCTCTCTCGACTGCGGATCTGCTTAGTAAGGTGGCCTTATCCACTGAGATATTTCTTCAGTGACACATACTGCACCCAAATCCCTCAAAACCGCCAACAAACTGGAGGAAGGGCAACTATTTGATGCACATATTAAGGAAGTTCCATGCACTTACCGGGTTTGGGTTGGGCCAGACCCATCATCCTTCTTATAGAAAATGGGACGGTATGCAGTAGGATCTTTTGATGGATGGGTGGCCGGGTTGAAGATCAACCCAGATCCATATACGACCAGCCTTTATGATGCCACATAAAGCTACACTTTGATGAAGATCATGACTGCATCCAGCGAACAATGATCAAGTTCATGGAACCGACTCTCTCACTTGACTCCATTCAACTCATTCCTTTAACTCCTTTATTGGCCAACATGTCTGATTGAGATACTTGTTTTTTGCTCTTGTCTTATTGTTTTTCAGTCATAATTAAGCTTTCTGCTTTTGTTTGATATAATGTCAATGCATCAAATCATGTTCTCATGTTCTTGTTAACTGAGTAATTAGCCTTCCTTTATATGTTAATTTGAATAAATTCATTTATTCTATCTATCATTTTTGCTGCTTAAGATGGGCCGAGAGCAACAATGTAATTATATTTTCGAAACGAGGGCTTTTTGTTGTGTTTGAGGGTTGATAGAGCCGAGGGCCTGTGAAGCCGACCTATAAAGGAAGAAGAACATTGAAGGCCCCGGATGTTAATTGCGAGCTTCTATTTGGGCCTGCATATGCGCCTACATCGGTTCTCATATATAAAATTTCTTCTTCCTCTCATAAATTCTATGGAAAAGGGAAAAAAAAAAAACTTTGAATGTCCCAGAACTATAATTACTTGACACTGTTCACCAAAATCAAAGTGATTGATTTGAAATAAAATGAAAACAAATCAACTGATATAGAGTACAAGAAGATACCCTTTTCGGATCAAACGATGGTATAGTGTGAGATTTGGTCTAAAAAGGGTTTTGTTTTGCCCTATATATACAGCTTGTCAAGTAAACTTGCCCAAAAAAAAGAGGGTGGAATGGGGACAGATGGAGGCATGGAGCCCCACTGTGCACTCACCTATACTGCCACATAGTAGATTTTTGGGTCATCTAAATCTCTGCCAGATCTAAAGAACCAACTCTAGATCCTCTTGGACCACTGATATTAAAATGAGGGTCGGTGGCATATGAAGTTGCTTGATTTTTGGAAAATCTTTTTTACTCTCTCTCTCTCTGTTTATATATATAACGATATAAATGAAGTCTAAATCTCGGTTCAAGGTAAGTTTGCACTTTCGTTTGACAATATTATATTTATACATTAACAAATGATAAGAAATATATTTTTCAATATATAATTACATTGATAATAAAATGTAAAGGCTCCATTTGGAAGGAGTATAAATGCAAATATGTAGAGTCCAAAACTTTATATTTTGTATTATTTTATATGTATTTATATTGTATAAATTTGTATTTGTATTCCTTCCAAACTGAGCCAAAATTATATTAATAAAAAAGAAGTAAATTTACATTCAAATAGACTTTTGATAAAAAAAAAACATATGTTTTATTAAAATTTGTGTTTATATGCATTACAACTAAAAATCTATTTGGTAAGAAAATAAAATTGTCAGTGCAAAACTAAACTAACTTTGCAATTTATATGAACTGTTTCATATTCTATATATTTGCATTCACACTTATTTGCATCATTTCCAAACACAACCTAACTTCTAATACTTAAAAATTAGGAGGAATCTTTTGGGCTAACGGGCTACTGGCAACCAAATGGGGAAAAGACGGGACTTTTGAGCTTCGGGTCTTTAAAAAACTCAAAAGATCCATGTGGAACACTTGCTAAACAGGGATTTTAGATATTCTAAGCTTGAAGTCTTGTGGGTAATATCTGCCTATGTATGAAAGTATTGTGCAATAAATCTCAACTGAAGTAATGGTGTACCACATTGGTCCTTAATAAAAAAAAAAAAGCAGTAGCCAGGGGATTCATTTTTTTTTAATCTATTTATTTATTTTTGATGGGCTGGATTCATTCAAGCTGGGGTTCTTTAGAGAAGAACTTTTATCTCTACAACACTGAAGTGTTGTAAGTGCATAAAGAAAATGCCAAACATGACAAGACATGAAGATTATTGTGTCTATGGGGAATAACTTTTGCCTCATTTGCTTGTCCATTTTATAAAGGCTTAAGAGTAATGGAAAGATTTTAGTACTGATAAGGGCAAGTTAAGTGGGGTCTTCTAAACCATGGAATAGGGTAACTATTCCAATATAGGGCTTTCAATGGGTTGGGCAGACCCAACATAATTGTTCCAAACTGACCCAATTGTATATGGGGTCAGTGTTGGTATCATGTATCCCAATATCATTTCTTATTATTTTTATTTATGTCTTTTTTGGTTTACTCATAGTCTTAGGGGGTGTAAACGGATCGAATTCGAATTGGATCTGAATTTGAATCTAATTAGAAAATTTGATGTCTAAATATGACTCAAATTCGACCATATAATTATTTTAGGTAATTAAATATTTTATATATTATATATAAAAATTAAATAATCAGTTAAATTCTGATATTTATCAAATCGAATCATGTCATATTCGAATTCGAATCCAATTAGATATTCAAATGGATTATGTCAAATCTTGATTTTGAAATCGAATTTTCAAATACCGTTGACACTCTTAGCTCCTTCTAATCCCTTCAATTTGCAACAAACCACTTCTTCTTAGGGTGTTTTTGATGGTTTTCTGTGGATGTGACCAAACTATTCTAGTCTAATTTCTCATTTTATCACCCATTAGATCTATTCCCAGGTTCCATCAAAAGACTTTTATTACTGATCCCATCCTTTCTAGTTTTTCTATTCATCATCCATCCCCGCATACACATATCAAACCATATATATATTCATATTAAAAAGATACCACCAGTCTAATACTTATTTTCTCATATG
The DNA here is from genome assembly GCF_056320005.1 of Nelumbo lutea. Taxonomy (NCBI): domain Eukaryota; kingdom Viridiplantae; phylum Streptophyta; class Magnoliopsida; order Proteales; family Nelumbonaceae; genus Nelumbo; species Nelumbo lutea. The sequence continues at coordinate 107,503,812 of NC_142685.1, forward strand.
TTAATTTAACAAATAAGTTGGTTTATTGTCACATTACAGGCTAAAAGCATTGCTTTCAATTATAATGGAGTCTTATCGGGTCGGTCAGGTTGGACTGGTTCTATCATCTACTTTTCAGGTTGGGACCGGGTTTACCCGACCAGACCTGAAGCATTGACAGCGCCATAATCTACACTTGAAACCAAGGGCGCCCATATTCCCCCTTCTCCCTCCACTGAGAGATTGAAGAAAACCTCTCAAAGCCAAAAAGGGTGGTCAATTGGGTATACACCCAATTCTTTCAGAGGGCTAGTCTCTTTAATTTATAGTTGGAAAGTAGTTTTTTCAGAAGACAAACGTTGGCCTACATATTAATTAATCATATTATTATAAATCTTTTTTTTGTCTCAGGCATCTATTAGAGGGCCCCATCTTGATATTGATAGAGCAACTGTAGGTTAATATCCAAGCGTAAAAGTGCACTAGGCCTAGTTAAAGGGTACATAACTGATGCACAAAATAATTAAATTTTATATTTCTCTCAACTTTTTTGACCTCAGTATTCTAGCACTGCTAACTGTCAGGCTACAGTTAAAAATTAACTACCAACTCCCATCTAAAGAATCAAAACCAGAATTCTTCAAAGCACTTTCACTTGCATTTGATGATAAGAATAATGCATTTCTTTCTTTTTCTTTTTTTCTTTTCTTAGCAAATTATAGAAGATTCTTAGCCTGATTTTCCTATTATGACTAAAGAATTTAATGATTCTTCTCTTTGAACAAAATGCTATAAAGTTATCTTTGGTCAAAGCCATACAATAAGAGTGCTTCTTTTTTTCCCCTTCTCAGCCATGAAAATTGAAAGAGAAGATAATATCAAAGTTATTCCATGCTTGATTAGTATAAATTAATTGCTTTATCCCCCCACTCTTTCATTCTAATTTTCAGAGGACCTTCATTCTAGATTCTAATGTCATGAGGCAAAAGGGTGCTGCTATCTTCTCAATTCAATGCATGTGGTGTGCCTTTGACTTCTCAAAAGTTCTTTGTTTCTGTTAAATTCTGGATTTCCTAGCTATAATCCCAGAGGTGTACTAAGGAGTCTCTACCATGTCCAAGGCTGAGGTGATGTGTTGAATTAATCGTTCATTTGAGTAGGGAGAAGTTGATCAGTTATGCCTTATCCATATGCTCATCAGTCATCACTCTCCTTACAACATGTAGCTCTTAATTTTGGAAAGAACATTGGCTTGTAACTTGCCAGTTAAAATGGGCCGATGTGTCATAACATGTAGACCCATTTTGGATTTCCTTCCAATCCCATGGTGGCACGTTGGATCGATCTGTTTGTCGATTCGGGGAGGGACCTGTAATCAATGTGCATACTGCTCTTATGTCACCCTACACCCCACCTTGTATCATGCATACTGATCTTCAATGAATATTTTAAGCTCCTGGCCTGAAGCTTGCCACATAAGAAGAGAGAGAAATGGGTAAACATGTGGACTCCTTTTGGATTTCCATCTCAAAGGCTTCATAAGAACATAGTAGGAGCACCATGATTAGATTTGAAGCCCTCCCTTGTTCCAAACAACATGAGCATCTCTTCATTCCAAAGTGCTCTTTTCTTTAGCTTCTCAGTGATTTCCAAGCTTGATCATGAGATGTCAAAAAAAAGAGACAACGGGACCATCTGTTTGGCTCAAGATCATGGAATTGTTCTTGATAAACTTTTTTGTTTCCTAGTGGGCGCCTTTCGCTGTTAAGATTTAACAGAAAGGACCATTGCATTGAGCCAACTCCCAAAGAGTGGTTCAAAAATGTTTTGAATGTCTTATAAGAGTTGCTTTATAATATGGAGCAAAAATCCGAATTCCCATGTGGGAGGGCTTCCATGCCATTGCAAGTTAGGCCCTACATGAAAAGCCATGAAATCATGTTTGGTGAAAAATCAGAAAAGTAAAAAGACATACTTACATGAGCCAAGAAATCAACCTTTGGATAAAGCAATTTTAGGTAACTTCTCAAAAAGCAATTCAATCAACATAGCTCAATCAATGCAGAAGCCCTCTCGAACAAGCCCTAAAATAGGGTTCTACATGCTAGCTTATTCAATTGCAACCTATGAGACAAACATTCGGGTTTTCTTTTCCTTTGTTCTTGAACATATATAGCAAAATGGTTAAGTGGCTAAAAAGGCAAACGGAAAAGTACGGACAGCCAAACGGAATTAATTTATAAATTTTAAGGTGGAATGGGCTGTAAAAAGGCAAAGAATATTTTGATTGATAGGATGTGGATCCAATGATACCAATAATGGCAGATTTTGTGTGAGGCATTGATTTTTGAAAATGCATCGAGCGTTATTTAGAAGAAGAACCTAATGGTATTGGCCTGATGATGATTCTAAGGGATGAAGAGACCCTCATCATAAGGAGACTCTGAGAGAGCTATAAGCTCGTGGCCAAAGGGGTAAAGGGAATTGTTGGATTTTAATCTCATTAGAGATTAAATTTAACAGGGTTTGATTGATTAATTACATGAAAAATAAATCTATGTATATATTTTTGAAAATAGTTTTTTTTTCTTATTAAAATCAATTTTTATATTGTCTTATATTGAAAAATTACTAAACTTGTTTTGCGTTTTTAAATATGAGATTATTTACACTCTTTAAGAGTAGAATATGGATGCTTGCTACTACATATCGTGCACATAAGTGTGTTTACGGTGCATTGAGGTACTTTAGAGACACAATTTGCTTATAAAGAGCAGTTTTGACTTTTGGCATAAAATTGACTATTGAAACAGTCACGAACTGTTTTTAACCGTTACAATGACTCTTTTTCAAGAATTATTTAAATAGCATGAACCAAATAAATGAACACAAATTTTAAAAAATCACACATATCTCTTTAAGTTTGATTTCCACTGTGTTACAAGAAATTTTTCTATTTTAATGATTACAGATTTTAGTCTAAAACTCTATCGTATTCTAAAAACGAATTTTCCTATAATCCATCAACAAATTCAATAAAATTAAATAATAATAAATAAAAATTTAAATACACAATTTTTAGATACCTTTCAAAATTTCTTATTCAAGTTTGTGAGACCTAGTTCCCAACAATATTGGCATAAGCATAACAGCGAGCCTGGTCCTCCCAAGGACCACTTCCTTCATCGCATCCCTTTGCTTTGTTCGAGAGTTGATGCTTCGAAGAGATGAAGGAAACCCATCAACATAAGGAGACCCCGAGGAGTGCTCTGAGCTCGTGGTCGCGGGGCAAAGGGAATATGTTCATTAAGCACTGGATTCGCGAGTCCCATCAGCTCTGCCTCTGCGGGACTAACGTACCGAATCTCCCCCCACAATGATCGCCTGTATTTGCTATTTTCGTTAATCTTTAATTTTTGAAGGGGTATTATTACATTTACAGAACTTGGCGCATGATTATTTGCCCCAGCCGAGGTGATCTTTCTTGAAAAGGAAACGTGGACGTGAGAGACGTGACCACTGACCATCGACCGTAGGGGCGAGAGGGATAAAAAGTAACGGAATCCCATGCTCCGTCAATCGCGATTCTGGTCAATGTTTTTAAGCCTTTTTTTAATCCTTAAAAAAGGAAAGAATTAAAAGTAACAATATTATCCCCATTATATATTTTTTCCATGGTTTTTAAAAACGATCCGGAGATTGAATCGGTCAGGGGTCCGGTTATTTGGTCAAATGCTCGAATGGTCAGCCTATTTTGACAAAAAAATTTAAAAATATTAAAAAAACAAAAAATGATCAAAACCATTCGAACAGTTCAAACAATTAACCACCCGGGTCAGTGGTTTATTGACCAAAATCAACGGTTTTGGGCAAATTTCTGGTTTTGGGGAAAACCAAAATCAATCACCTGACCGGTTCCCAGTTTTCCGATCCAATCCGGTTTTGAAAACTATGATTTTTCCTCTGTATAGAAAAGTTACTTCCCACCGTAAAGAAAATTGTTTTTTTTTTTAATCTAAAACTCATGAAATTAATATGGGAAAATTTGTTTTAGAGAAAATGTCATTTTAGCATTTATACTAAAATAACATTGTTACTTTTTTGCCCATGTGGAACCTAATTGTCAACAAATAACAATAGTAAAATATACATAATACACGAAGTTACTTCATCTAATTTCAAGACACTGTTGTTGTTCAAAAAAATGACAATAATACCAAACACCACCCTAATGGACTAGTAAGGATGATGTATGATTGGGGTTGCCAGTAGACTTTAAGAGTTTGGTACTCATTTGATTCCAAATCCAAGTATCCTTATATTTGGATGATAGAATTTCCATCCAATTAATGAGTTGATCTCTTCTTTACACTGACCTCATAGCATGTGCCAGCTGCACATTAAGAATATTTTTAGTATTTGAATGTTATTAATACATAGTGGGATGTGGTTGTAAGATTGATGTAAGAAGTGCTTTGTGAATATCACATTCCAATTCTCAATTAATAATGGGATCATATCATATGCAGATTTAATTCCACCTACTTGATTAAAACCTAAATCGATAAAAGTATAATATCATATGTATGTGATATAATTATATAAAATTTATCTAATATATTTAATATTTTATATTTGTATGAATTTATCATACATGTGTATATTAAAGAAATTGCTTTTTTAAAATTCTGTACCATTAATATGGATGCGGATTAAATTCACATTCGATTCGAGCACAACCTTTTGGATTTCGGATCCGAATCGGATTCGCGTGTTTTATAATGGGACCGGATACAAATGTAGTTCGATCCGATCTGAATCCGAAATTACAGTCGTATTTATGGCCCTTATCGAAAAAAAAAAGAAAATAAAAGAGGATAGATCCTGCAAATTAAACAAGTGACGCCGTTAGTGGGATCTCATTTTCCGTTAATCGCATCTTATTTGTTTATTACATATTTCATAAAGTGTCATCTGGTCACGTGGATATGGGTAAAGATCAGAGAAAAGGTGAAAAGGCTACAGAACCATACGAGGATATGTGAATTCGGTTACTTAGCAATTCCCAATGAAATTATAAAACTGCCCTTTTAATTGAAAATTAATAAAAGTTTTGCAGATTATTACAAAATGCAAAATATAAAAGAAGCCATGTAAAATGGACACCTTATAGACCCAAATTCGAATGAAAGTAAGAAAGAAAAAAATTTCCCCTAACATCTGCGCCCAACAGGCCTCACATAAACATCTGAGCGTGCATTAGAAACATTTCTCGTAATTGTGACGTGAGGCGCTTTCTCTCGGGTGCAGATGCGAATTCTACCCATATTCCGATGAAGGTAAAAACTTTGGCAGTTGGAAAAGGCACGTTAACCCATTAGTTATAATTACTCTTTTACCCACGCTTATAGTAACATGTCATGTCTAGGAATCTTTCGACGGCCTAGGTTGGAACAGTATTTGAGGTTGGGGTGTTGTAGAACTATTTTTTGTTAGGGGTGTTATCGAATCGTGGGCTTATTTTTTAAATTGAAACGGGGTTATCGGTTTTTAAAAACTGGTATTTAAGGGGATGTTTGGAATCGTGGTCGTTTTTCAAAAAAAAAAAAACGGTGTTATGTCGAATCCATATAGGCGTTTCAATAAACGCCCATGTATTTCATTGTTTGGTTCAGTTGATTATTAAGTGCTTTTGTGAAAAAACGGGTCTTAGAAGCATGGGTGTTTTTTCTGACATTCGGTCCCAAAAAGCTCCCATGCTTCAAAACACCATGTAAAATTCAATTGAAGCTGATTGATTAACTTGTTGACTAATTTGGTTAATCATCGATTTGGTTTGTTGATTTTTTAAATTTTTATTATTTACAATATATTATAAAGATATATAAATATATAATAAAAACAAAAAGTATATATATAAAATATTAGATTTTAAATAATAAATAATAAATTATATATATAAATATATAATGCATATTTAATAATTTATAATATATAAAAAATAATATATATATAGTACTTGGTTCAATTAACCACTGATTTTCTATTTTAATTAAATGAAATCAAACTTGTACCTTCATTTTTTTTAAATACCGAACCAAACGGTTCGTTTAATCAAATTTTCGATTCGGTTTGATTTTTCTTGCTCACCCATAATTTTTGTAACATAAATGTCGTGTAAACCAAAATTCTGTTGGGTTTGGGTTGATCAAATAACATATAATCATTCTCCAATATGCTTTTCCTTGAATCATATGAAAGTGGTATTTGGATAAAACACCATATATTATAAATAATAATAAATAATTATAAATTGTGAATTGTGTGAAACACTAACCTTTAAATTTCTTAAATCAATACAAACGCAACACTTGCACAATACCATAATACCAAACACCCTAAAAAATAAAGTATTTAGATTGATTGGTTAACTCAATAATTCGATCAAAACTATAAAAAACGAGGGGCCTAGTGAGCTGTCAGGGTCACTGCAGGTCTAACCATGCTGGCTACTTCCCATTGACCTCTTCTTCCATGATGGTTTTCCAAATTTATATACTATAGCCCTGCCTCTTCTTCCATGAAAATTCACTTATCTTGGGTATCAATTATCCACCCATCTTTCAAGTAGATAAATAACCTTTCTACTTAGGGGGAAAGTTAACATCTCAGGTAGATAAGTAATCTTCCCACTTAAGGGAAAAATTTGACAAAATATGTTGAGATAATTTTGCCCATTCTAACAAAAAATTTACATATACAAGAATCATTGTATAATTTACTTGAGAATAAAATAACATAAATAAATTCACTTACCCAAATAAGTGTTATTTGAGAAACACTTTATGAATAAGTGAACTTACCCAAATAAATAATTTTCTAAAAAAATGGAGGTCTATATGAAAATGTTGAATTGGTATATACATTTCTATAAGCCTGGCCCACTAATCCAATTCTATGATACATCTTCTAAGCATGAATTATAACTTGAATTATAAGACTTTATGCAATGAAGTGAAAAGCAACAAACCAATCAGTTATACATTAACTAGTCCACCTAAATTAGAGACCCTACATCCATTATAAATTGTTTCCACCCCGAATAAAAGCAAAAGGTTGTACGGTCGATACCTAAATGAAATCTTATAATCTTATAATGTTTCTCTTTTCATGCTTTTAACCATTATCATTATAAATTTAATTAATTATAATGATACTATTGAATAAAACAAAAAAAAAATCATAAATTTTCTTTTCTCCTTTTCATCTTTCAGATTTCATATTAAACATGTAATTATTTACAATGATGTCACTAAACTTTTACCATTTTTCATATTTGTTATAAATTATCTTTATCTCTCATTTATTTTACAATCAGGCCATGATGTGCGGATTGTGCTTCCCTCCCTTGGAATACTTTAGGGGGTCGGTCCAGCACAGTCCTTGGTGTAAGCTTGCATAAGCCTGTGTCATGCTACAGGCTGGGCTGGTCCACGTCTTAGGCCAGATCAAGCCATGAATCAGGCCAATCCATGTTTTTTAAAATTTTTGAAAAAATAATGAAAAAATTAACATAAATTAAAAATAAATAAATAATTAAAAAAGATCTTAAAAGTTTATTTGATGTATACAATTGTTTATATATGCAATAATAAAATTGAAAATAAAATTATATATTATATAATTATTGTATATAATATATGCTCCATGCTGTTCCGTGGGCCATGTCTTAGGCAGGTCGGGCCATGAACCGGGCTAAGCCTTATTTTTTGAAAATTTTGAAAAAAATAATGAAAAGTTTAATATAAATTAAAATAAATAGACAAAAGTTAAAAAATATTTTAAAATTTTATTTTATATGAATTTTAATGTATACAACTGAAAAAAATTATATATATATACATACAATATATATATATATATATATATTAATATATTATATAATTAATATTAGGCCAAGAACTAGGCTAAGCCATGTTTTTGTAAATTAAAAAATGTCTTAAAATTTTATTTATATGAATTTTGATTTGTACAGTTGTTTATATATGCAATAATAAAATGAACTGATATAATAAAATTGAAAACTAAATTATATATTAATATATTATATAACTATTGTATATAATATACAACTTGAGCCTACACGGGCCCATGTTTTGCCACTGGTCAGGCTGGCCCACGAGCTAATTCTTAGGCCAAGCCAGGCCACAACCCGGGCTAAGCCATGTTTTTTAAAAATTTTGAAAAAAAAAAAAGTAATGAAAATTTTAACATAAATTAGAAAAATAGACAAAAAAATTAAAGAAGATCTTTAGGCCAAGCCGCAAGGGCCCATGCCGTGCCACGGTGTCACGGGGCTAATCGATGAGGCCCCGTGTGGCGCTCGATGGGGTCGAGAAAGCCTACAAATGCAAGCAACAACACACAAAAGGCAACAAGAAGGCACACAAATTAGACAAAAGGCAACTTGTTTTGCATTAATTTGTGGTAAGCACAAGCACACAGTACAGTGTCGAGGGGATCTCGTGCTTAACCTTTACAAGCTTATGAGCTCACTCGACTACGTACCTCCCCTCAAAGAGTACATTAAGCTTTTGGGGGAGTGACATTAAGAAACATCAAAAAGGTGAAAAAGCATACTATAATATTATAATAGTGTCATTGGCAATCTCCCCTACAAAAGTACATGCATAGCCCACCCATAACACACACCTGGACACTAGAGTGGTTGTTATAAGCACAATGGATGGCACTTGATGGCGTGGCAGAGAGAACACTTGTTACAACGGGCTGGGTTGGTTTGCTGGCCAAGTCTTAGGTTAAGTAAAGCCACAAACTGGGCTAAGCCTGTTCGTGGGCTCAATAGCCTAATAGTTCAGCCCAACCCATTAATAATGCTAAATAATTTGAGATAGCCTTTATCAATCTTGTGTTGATAATGCATAAAGTTTTATTTATTTATTTACTTATTTTACAAAATTATATAATTAGTTAATGATTTAATAGTCTAAGAAATTATCATTGCTAGCAAAGTAAGACATATAATCGTGTATATATTTACTCTCTCACTTGATTGTCTATTTATCTCATTTATTTTATAAATTTATTTATTTATTTATTAAATTAAACAAATTATTATTTAACTATTTACAATTATTCCACTATATAAAACAAAAGTGCAATGATAAAAGTCATCTCTCCCACTTTCACTCTATTTCCAGATGGTCATAAATATTTATTTATTATTTTATTTTATTAAATCAAATATATTATTATCCATAAACTGGACTTATTTGCAAGATAAATGGGTCTCAAAATTAACATGAGCTCCCAAAGGTTTAGGGCCCAATCTCTAAGTGGGTATGACTGACAGATTAAGAATCCAAGTCCAAGTGCACCAATTCACTTTGGGGTGGGCCCTACCATAAAATAATTACTCTTAAAAAATGGAGTATTTTTTTGAAGTGTCATTTAGTAGAACACCCCTATAGTTTCATAGATTTACTTAAACCTACCCTATAGTTTGTATTTTACTAAAACACCCTCTTATAATTTGTAACCTATTTACTTAATTGACATCTCATTAAGAATTATTTGTTCTGCAATCTGAAAATAGTAACATGATCACTAAGAGTAACTAGAAAATGTTTAAGGGCATGGACCCATGGTTGTTTATTCCAAAAGTACCCCTAAAGTGAGTGAAAAATATTCAAGGGTATGGATCCATTATTGTTTATTCTAAAAGTACCCATAACACTTTTTATATAGAAAACAAAATTTATCAATAGAGTGGTTGTCCATGTTTTGCTAGGGACAAAAATGATATTTTTGTTTTTAATTTCTTTTGATTAAATTTACTTGAATGGATATTAGGGTTAAAATTGTCATTTTTTATTTTCATCTAATGGAAGGTCAATTAAGTAAAGGGAAAATTCCCAATTAGTACCCTGTACTTTGGGCCTAGTGCCACTTTGGTCCACGAACCTTAAAATGCGACAATTTAGTACCCAAACTTTCAAAACGTGACAATTCAGTACCTGTCGTTAATTAGTTGTTAACCAGCCGTTAAGTGGCATTTGAAAAAGAGACAAAATGCCCTTTGAGTGTCATTTAATTTTCTTTATCAACCATTCAAACATTGATAAAAAATTAACGGTCTCAAATCCTTGCCTCTTCTATTTAAGAAAGTTCGGGTCACCAGAATGCCCATTCAAACGTGACCCCAACTTTCTTGAATGAAAGAGGCTGGTGATCCCAACTTTCTTAAATAGAAGAGGCAAGGATTTGGGACTATTAATTTTTTGTGAACGTTTAGATAGTTGATAAAGAAAATTAAATGATAATTGAAGGGCATTTGTGTCTTTTTTAAATGTCAGTTAACAGCATGTTAACATTTGATTAATGGTAGGTACTGGATTATCACATTTTGAAAGTTTGGGTAGTGAACTAGCACTAGATCTAAAGTACATGGTATTAATCGGGAATTTTCCCTTAATTAAATTGATTGCAAACTATAAGGGATGTGTTAGTTAAACACAAACTATTGGGTAGGTTTTAGTAAACTAATGAAACTATAGGGGTGTTTTAATAAATGACCCTTGTTTGAATTAAGACCAACTAATATCCATTTCAATGGAATTAATTAGCAAGCCGACAATTAGACCTATTGAACAGTTGACCCAACCTATGAACCAGACCACCTGAAAAAGAGGAGAATGATGGTTTAGCCCGTACCGTTGGGGAAGGTGCCAATTTGGAGTTGATGCCAATTTACGGGCAAGTATGGATGCATAGAATATGATTTTTTGACCTTTTAAATGTTTATAGATTTGTAGTGGAAAACGGAAATCTGCATTAGGCCAGCCCTTACTTTTCTTCTGAAAAAGTGGGTTAAGGTTTCCTATGTAGTGACCCAAGCTAGAGGCTGACCTCGATTCAACTCAACCCATCCTAACCTCAAAAAATTCAAGTCGGGTCATGAGTCACCTATCCGTACCAACATTTTTAAATCTGATGACTATATTAATATTTTGATAAAGAATCGTTGACTTGATAAAAAAACTAGTTAAACTTGTATGGTTGAATTATTAACCCATTTGACCCCATGGGCCAATCCTAACCTGAATAGTTAATGTCAAGGTTTAGTCTTTGCTGACCCAGCCTGAAAGCTAACCTGACCTGAATGACCCAAAAATGCGTTAACCCGACTCAACCTAACCTGATTGCTACGTCTATTGCCGATGGGCCCCTATATAAAAGAAAAGGAAGATAATCATTTCTTTGTATCTTAGTTTCACCCTAATATTCAAATTCTTAAGAAAGATTAGATCATTATTATAGCCCTACTATTCAAAATAGATCAATGACATAGCATAGAGCAAATGAATTATATTAGCACTTCAAGAAGCATTAGGGGTGTTCCTAGAAAACGAAAAGCTGAACCTAAAAATCTGATTAATCGAACCAATTTGTTCGATTTTCAATTAATCTAAAAAAAATCGATGGTTAACTAAATTGACCGATATATATATTTACATTTATATTATATATTTTTGATATATCTCATATGGTCTATATATATGTATTATATATAAATATGTTATATTTATAATTATCTATTTATAATATTATAATATATTATATATTTATACATTTATTTATAAGATATATATTATAAATATAAAAAACCAAAAAATCGAAGAATAAACCCGATTAAAAACCAAAACTAATCAACCGATTGATTCAGTTTGGGGATTTGGAAAGATCGGTAGATCAATTCAGTTTCAAAAAATATCTCACGGTTTAGTTAATCAACCATGAACACACCCCTAATAATCACAAGAAAATATACATACAACCCATATCTTCTTCACCAAAATCGGCCATTAATTAGAATGTTCATTGTGATCAAAGAGAGTGAAATGACTCAAATCCCTCTATCTTTCCATCATTACAGATTAAACTTTATAATTTATCCTCATATTTTGTACTAATCCAATCCACGAAATATTTATTAACAAATATAGTGTCGGTGGCATCGGCCAACAAATATTTAGTTAACAAATATAGTTAAAGTGACTTAAAGCTGAGCATCATATGTCTTCTTAAAAATAGAAAACGACGACCCATTTAAAATCAGGATAGTATTCTAAGATTTTCCAATTTTTGCATCATGTCACACGAGCATCTTGTGGGACAAAGCCTTGGTTTTGTGTTTTGAAAGCTACTTTTTTTTTTTTTTTTTTTCTAGATTTGGAATTTTCTTTTCTAAGGGAGGGCAACCTCACTTATATCTCTAATTTCTAAACCATGTAAAAACAAAATGAACAATCCATCAAACACCACCTAAACTGAATACCATTTTAGGCCACACATAGCGAAAACTAGTTGTTCATTTTTGTTTTCCAAAATAGATCGGACATGTTATTTTAGCAATAGCCTCATATAGGGGTGTCAATTGGACTAGATTTGGTCCAATCCAATCCAGTCCAATGTGAGTTCATTATAAATGGATCAGGTTCAATCTAATCCAATGAATGTTTTGGACCAATTTGGATCGGTTCAATTCAATGTCTGGACTGTTCAATCTGTTTAAATTCATTTTGAATTGGATTGGTTTCAATCAAGGTTCTAAATATTGATATGGGCCGATATCCGTGTCGGTACATTTTTTTTGTTTTGTTTTTTTTTGAAACCAGTTCAGAGGGGTCGATTTAAGGCCTGGCTACCCTCTGAACTAGTGGCTGACCTAATACAACCCCTGAAGGGGCGTATCAGTAAGCCATCGGCATGATACATATCAGCTGATATGGGTTGATACGTATCGATACTTTGAACCTTAGTTTCAACCCAAACCTGATCTATTGACACATATATTCTTATCTTATATCAATGGACCAGATATTGGCTTAATCCAACCCAATCCAACATAAAATTGTTATGGACGGACTAGGTCCAATTCAATCTAATAAATATTTTGGACGAAATTGGTCCAATCCAACATGTCATATTGGACCATCCAATCCATCCAAATTGATTTTGAACTGGACAGGATCCGATCCAAAACCGGTCCATTGGCATTCTTAGCTTCGCGTCTCTATTTTTACAACTTACGCAGTGTTTGGAATTGTGGTGTGCATAGTTTAGAGAATTTGTTTCGCATTAGATTATGTGCATGGTGAGGATATTAGTCAGTTCACATTTCCAGTTCGAAGCTGACTTGACCATCGGAGGTTCCCCGGAGACCTTTAAAGGTCTCAAATGGAATCTTGTGGTTGTAGGTCACCTGAGTATGAATAGTGTTCTAGATTTTTCCTCGTCACATAATTGGGCATAATTAGAAATCAAAGTTCAAAGTTTGGTGGTACATTGTATTAAGGCTAGGCCAGTCAATGAAACTTAAAAAATTCATAGTTCGAGTCGACATTTGATCAGATTATTTCGGATTTGGATGATGAAATTATATAATTGGATTGAATACAAATTTTGCGACTTAGATTCGATTAATAATTAAATTATATTCGAATTTGACTTCATCTCATCTGATTAAAATCTAAATTCAATTATATTATAATATTTATTGATTTTAATATATAAAATTTATATAATTATAAATATATTTTTATATATTATATTATGTACGAATTAATATATATACATATAATAACTTTAGTATGTTATATTTATATTAATTTATAATATATAAAAATTGAAAAATAATTAACTTTTTAATTTTTTATATTTTAAAAAATTAAAGCGAAGTAAATTCAATTCAAACCCAATCATGCTGCGAATCGGATGGATGCAATTTTTCCGTAATGAGGTTGAATTCGGATTTTTCTGAATTTGATCCGATTCATTTACAACCCTAGCTAACTAGTTAAGACCGACCGCCCCTGTATAATTTTGAAAAAGAAAAACTAAAAACAATGGTATCGTTTTTAACCCGCCGATATGCACGTTCCGGCGTATCGGGTGCATCAGAGTATTGAATCTTGTTGGAAATCTGTTGTCAACGTCAACGGAGACAATTGCACTAATTCCCAAACAAAGAAAAAAAGAAGACGACGGCACAGAAAACAGAAAACAGAAAACAATCAAAATGGCAAACACGCCCTTGATCGTTTCCCTTGGTCCTGGAGCCTGGAGGTGGCCAGGTAGGATTCCAGTTATCCCAAGACAGGGGTAGGGATATGCTACCAATACTGTTCCAACTGCTACTGCCGCTGCAAATTGGGAACATCTAGATGTTCCTTGTGTACGACTGTATGGTGGTTGAGACGCTGTTGGGAGCGTTTATTGATAGTAGATGATCTGAATTCACTCCTATATTTTAGTTTCGAGACGTGAAATCTGACGTGTGCCCTAAGAAACAGCAAGTCAACAGTCGACGTGGCGAAAGCCCCTCGTATTACAGCTACTACTAAAAATGGATAAAAAATGATTAAGAAATCCTAAGACTCGCATACAGTCCCATCCATTCTGAGCGAGGGTACTTTAGTCAAAATATTCAGATGACGTCACACCAATCTACTTTCATCAATTGGCATGGCAATCCCGTAATTAGACCAAAAGACAGAGCCTTTTATATCAACGGGATAAATAAATGGGGGCAACTTCTTATTGGCTGGAGCTTTCTCTCAACGAAACAGAAAACTAATCAGAAAAAAAGAGAAAAAGAAGAAAAAACCAAAGTTCTTCTTGTTCTCCCTCCTCGCCATCCTTCCTCCATCAATCCATCCATCTCCCTCTCTAGCTAGCTTTGCTCGGCATTCTCTGGTTAGAGGAGATCAGAGAATTCTCTCTCTCTCGTTCTATTTTTTCTTTGGAGGTTGTAGATTCTGTCGTTTTATCTTCATCTGATGTTTAATTAGAGTTCTTTGAAACTGCTTTAATGGCGAATGGACGGAAATGTGGAGGGTTTTTAATTTAAGTGGAAGCAATTAGTATCTTTAGTTGTTCTGGTGTTGGATCCACCTGAAGTAGTTGAAGTCTTAATTTCGTTGAAGTATTTGGAGTTTTGCGATTGGTGCTGATGGGAAAGTAGTGGAAGAATAAGAGGTGGGAGTGGTGTTGGAATTGGAATTTCAGTAGTTTTTGTTGCTTTTTTCTTAATGATCTAGGGTTTAGCTGTTGCTTTTTTTTTTTTTTTTTACTTATTAGATTCTGATTTGATCTGCTCTAGAGTCTAGACTTCAAGGTTGGAATAACTGGTTGGACTGTAGTGTGTTCGTGTGTGGAAGAGAGATACCGGAATTTCTGCGGTAGCGGTGAAAGATGATGTTTGGTGGTTCTGAAGCATTAACAAAGGACATGAATCTTTTATTTCCTTCCTCCTTCAAGAATTCGGAGGAACTTCAGTCGAAGAGCAGAGAAGTCATGAATTCAGATCTCCACCTTCATCATCATCATCATCAGCAGCATGCGAGGCAGTCGCAGCAACAGCAACTGGGCTCTGGTCTGATGCGGCTTCGCTCTGCTCCGAGTTCATTGCTTGCGAATTTTATTGACGGTAGCAGCGGTAACGTCGAAGATGGATGCGAGGATTTCCTCCATCCTCGATCTTCGAGCCCGGAAGCTGAGAGCATGTTTGCGAGGTTCATGTCTTCTGGTGGTAGTGGTAGCGGTGGTGATTCTTCTCTTCCTGATCCCCGGGAGATCGGGGAGAAACCTTCAGCATTATCTCCATCCACCGGAGCTATTAACCATAGAAATTCTCAGCTGGCACCAACGGAGCGTGAAGGCAAGGTTGTTCCGCAGCATAACGGATATTCATCTCTTTCCCACATGATGTACCAGTCTCAGACCCAGCCACCTCTTCCGAGCCACAGTTCAGCTGCGACTACAACCGATGTGGACAGCTCGTATAGGGTGATGAATTCTATGACCATGGATCACCCTACACAGGTGAAAACAGCTGGCGGCAATCTTATCAGGCACAGTAGCTCTCCGGCTGGGCTTTTCACCCACTTAACTGCCGAAAATGGTATGGTTCTTTGCGAATTATTCGTGATTCAATAATGACTCTTCTGATTATTTTCTGAAAATTTCGAGACTTCTCTTTACTTGTCTTCTCTGCCGCGGTAGAAGAACAAATCGGTGAAGTTTTTATTTTAATCATGCCTTATCATTTCTTAAAATTTTAGCTTTTTTTTTTTTTTTTTTTTTCTGACAAAGCAATTGTTTGCTAAACTAGTGTAGAGATCAACAGAAAGAATGGTGGCAGAGAATTATCTTAGAAGTTGTATTATATAAAGAAGATCTCCAGTTTTTTTTTTTTTTTAATCGATTAAATTATATATCCCTGTCGAAGTTTTCAGGAGAAAATGCTCCTTAACTTGGACAAAAATTATTAGTCTATCATGATTGTGTACTCAAGGATGTATACTGAAAACTTCTTAGCAAAAAAAGCAGGCTATGCTGTAATGAGGGGCATGGGAAATTTCCATGCCGGGAATGGTACTAATGGGGAGGCGGCTTCAACAACTAGCAGGTTGAAGCGTCAGATAAGCTTCTCGTCTGGGAACCCTGATGATGGCAGTTTTGGAAGCGGTAACGCTGGCAACAGAGGTTACATCCAAGGCTTTCCTGTTGGTTCTTGGGAAGACTCTGCACTTGTCTCAGAGAATGTAACAGGCCTAAAAAGAATACGAGATACCAATGGTGGCAATCAGGTAGCATTTGCAGATTGGGTGCATTTTTGTTTCTTGGGTGTTTCTCCTTTTTTTGTCTAAACCGAGCAATAACAGTAATATTCCTTTTGATCAGAATGGAGAAGCTGGGAGCCGCCCTCCTATGTTGGCCCACCATTTTAGTTTACCCAAAACTTCAGTTGAAATGGCTGCCATGGAAAAGTTTCTGCAATTCCAAGATGCTGTTCCTTGTAAAATTCGAGCCAAGAGGGGTTGCGCTACTCACCCACGAAGCATTGCAGAGAGGGTAATGCTTATCTACACCTGAAGATTACATTGGATTATGGGTTCTTAGAATGTGAAATAATTCCCCTTCATTTTTGCTGATTGATAAATACTATTTTCATTCAAAAACAATTACATATGGGTGCAGTCTAATCCATAACATCTTCGCAGACTAAAGTTGTCTGGATTGAATTGTTTTCAGGTAAGAAGAACCCGGATTAGTGAAAGAATGAGGAAACTACAGGAGCTGGTCCCCAATATGGACAAGGTATACCTCTTCACATGCATTTGTTTCTCAAATATTAACCTAAGGGACTCAAGATTTTTTTTCTTTCTTTTTTTCTTGACAGCAAACCAATACAGCTGATATGTTAGATTTGGCAGTTGAATACATTAAAGATCTCCAGAAACAGGTCAAGGTAATAAAGAAGGAGAACAACAATAGTTCCAAGGACCCTCCATATATTTTGGTCTTACCTTGACAAATTTTCTTCTCTTTATTACAGACTCTCAATGATAATCGTGCCAACTGTACCTGTTCAAGCAAACAGAAGTCATACTCGAACCCTGCAGTATGACTTGTTTTTGTACAGAAATGAAATAAAGGAAAAAGGATGGAAAAGGAGATAAATAGCAGAGCAGAAGCACTTAAATCCTTTTATCATACCTAGTTTGTGTATGTGTACAAGAAGAAAAAATTTGAACAGCTGCAGCACTTAAATGGCCTCTACTTCCTACCTAGTTTGTGTATGCATGGAAGAAAGAAAGACTTGGACGAATGAAGCACTTAAAATGACTTGTTCTACCTAGTTTTATTTTTGACATGCACTGGCAAGTAGGTGCTTCTAAAACTTCCATGAGGTCTTGTATTTTTAGATTTTTAAACAAACTCTTTCTCCAACTTCCCTTTTCTGGAAGATGAAAAAATTATTCTTTGACTTAATTGACACTGTAATACCTAAGGTCTACCTTGTAAGTTTCATCATACTGATCTTATCCAATGCTTTTTGGAGTTTGGTCATGGGCCTCTGGGCAGAAACGAATACAGAATCTCATGCTTAAACTTTTTTTTTTTTTCTGAAATATCAAATTTTATATGGGAGTGGGACAAAATTGGATTTCCCTAAATCTCGAAATTGCTCAGATCAAAAAAAAAATATCAAGAAAGGAAGTTCATAAAAATTTTCTCAATAAACTTGCTAGCTAATGGATGTTAGTCTCCAGATTATTAGTTTGAGTCATCATTAAAGACTTTCTTCAGCGTAATTGTCTAATTCAGATTATTCCTTGGACTGTGTGAGTTTTCTCGTCTTTTCATCAATAAATTCATTTTAGTTACCCATCAAAAAATAAGTTAATAATTCACTCTGGTCGTGTTTGTGATTAAGAATGATTAAGATTTTTTCTTGCACTGGCCTGTGCCACTTTGATATTCATATGCAATAATCTCTTCCAAATGAGACAAAACCCAAATCAACAGGTTAGGCACTATTTCCTTGCATGGCTGCACATTTTTACAGCCATATGTTTCATGGCTGAAATTTAATATTCTGTAAACCTGTTTATTTTATTAAGGATCTTGGGGAAGTAATTCTATTTCAGATACAATTAACAGTGTATTTGATATCGATTCCTTTTTCATGGTAGATCATATGCCTTAATTTAGGTGATGGCTAGCTCTGTCAAGATAGGCTTCTATTTCCTATTTTCTTTAAGGTAACAAGTAACATGATTTTAAAAAGTATGATGCTCATTTAGTTAACCCCTCACGGCCATGGATCCAGTGCACCAACATCTAATTTTAGAACCAGAGACTGGATACCTTGACTGTGACATTGACCTAAACAATAACATTCCATTTGGACACAGAATTGTGGTGGTGTATGGCAATCTTTGTTAGTGCAATTATCATGTTCTCTTGTCTATATTATTGCTACAAGGATGCCTTCAAATTCTGCAATTCAGTTCTTTGCTCCTCTTGGGTTTTATGTCTTCTTTCTTCTTAGCCTGAGGAAGAAGGGAACAAGACATTCTTGAAGGTTTCTTGTCTCATTAAGGCAGCTTTATGTCTTAAGTCTATTGGTTTTGGTGGAAAGAGTTGTTCAATGAAGGAACTGGAAATTGTGTCATGGCAACTACAAGAATAATTTGCTTTCCCGTTGTTGAAGTTAAAGTTATTGGTATTAATCAGTTCTTTAAGTGACATGCAGCTCCACCTTCCTCAGATGGCTAGGACCAAAATCGGGTAATGACCTTTGAAGCTATTAGTTTGCTTGATGGATGTTCACTACAGGTTTGTATTTAACCATTATATGTGTTTGGGGGAATGCTTTGCTACCCCCAATGATCTTACCTTTTATTTGTGTTGATTTTCATAATTAATGGGTTCTGTTATATGGTTCTGCACATCTTTTTTTTTTTTTGGAATAATCAATAGATATTAACAAGCTACAGATGGATAGAGAAATGGATGCATATTCATTAAGGCTGTAACATCAAAGTATGTTCAATAATTCGTGAAAAAAAGTGAACTCTTCAAATCCTCATTTATAGACAGCATCTTCTCTTTTCTGGATCTGTCCCAAATATTCAATCTGATGCCAAGAGGAGGGGCTTCTCATCTTGTGTTTTTCATTTAGTATTTCAACTTTGCCATGGAAATTGCAGATGTTCATATACTTAGTTTCTGCCTACCTCACTTTGAAATTTATTGATAACATCTGATTCCTTTTAAGTTTAGCCAGTTCAAGCTCTTCAGCTTCTAGAGCTTCAAGTTCTTAAAGGCCCCATCAGCAACATGTAAATTATCAAATTCCAGCATCAGCTTCATATGAGGCCAATGAGGACACACAAGATCACCTGTGACATCAATTAAATCAGCTTAAATGGGAAGAATTCCTTATGGTATGTTTTGCTTCTCTTAAAATTGATGTCACAGGTGATCTTGTGTGTCAATGTCATGAGGCAATGGCCAGTTTTTTTAGCTTCCATAGGTGTTGTGGTTATTAGTGCTGATTAGTGGATTGCCTAAAAAAAGATCTAAATTTATGATATTGATGTGATTCCATGTATGAATTAATGCAGGCTATAGGTGTGCAAATGGGGATATGGTGCAGAACATCTATTATACTCTTAACTCTACAAACATAAAAAATAATGGCTGGATAGGCCAAGATGGGGAATTATAACCTTTGTATTTTAAGAGAGTACCGCCTTTTTTTCAAGGGGGGGGGGTGTACTAAAGAGAGAATGCAACATTCTCTATCTGTTGATAAATCTGTTTAAACCTTAGATTGGAGGAAAAATTAAAGAACCTCTCCACTTTTTATATAATAATATTTTATTTAATTATTTTATGCCTTGTTTCCATTGTAATATACCATCACCCACATTTCACAACTAACACTTGAATAAATTAGCCAAATTGGACAAGATTCTGAGCACAGTTAGACGATTCAGGAATTGGAAAAAACACTAAATGGCTCAGGTGTTGAAAGTTTTTGTCAAATTAAAAGGGGGTTTATTTGGGGTTGGGCCTAGAAGGTCAAGAAAGCAAAGGAAGTTTTTAAGGCTAGTGTAGCCACTGTTCAAGTCACTGGAAAAGAGAAGGGGGACAGAGTAGAGTGTTGGGCGAGGAGTAATTCACAATTTTCTGCGGTGTCCTAATCAATAGTCAATGCTAAGTTGCCTTGGGTGGCTGCATCATGGGTGTTGACTGATTATTTAATGATGCAGTTGGTGTCTCTCAACTGGTTGGTTGACTAGTCATTGAGATGTTGACATTTTGATTAAAATTCCTTGGCTAAACAAGGCTTTTATCAGGCTTAAAAGTGTTTTCCTCCTTTGCTCTCTTTTCTCTTTTCTTATCACTTCTGTTATGGTCTTGACAAAGTCCTATGTTTGTTTCTTCTTTTTTCCTGGTTTCAGAACACTTTTTTAGCTCCCCCTCTCCCCCTACATAAGGGAAAAGGAAGGAAGAAAAAAAAAACAAACGATAGAGAAGTTGTGACAGAATGTTCATCTCCTTGGGTTTTGACTTTCAAACGAGTCTCTCACTGCTCATGCATATGTCTTCTCTATTGGGGGTTTTAGATTGGGCTTAAGTTATATAATATCAATATTCCATATGATTTCTCCTTGCAGGTGAATTGAGTACTCCGGCTGCTGTGGATCTTGTAGTATTGATGGAATTCTATATGAAGAAGACTGCACAGGAGTGAAGGGGGCAACCTAAACAGTAAACGGATAAAATGTCTCCACGTTTCTTTTCAAGGTATAGATATAATATACATTTTTTATTTACAATATCTTGTGAGCTGTACAGGAGAAAAAATATTTAATGTGCCTTTTTAGTTCTGGAAAACTACATTTTTTATGCTTGTTTACAGTCTTTGTTAATTTTCTTTGACTATAAGCTCTTGTCCCTATTGTTTTTGTGGACAAAATCACTGTTTCTGAGGCATTTCTTCACATGTTCATAATGGCAGCTCTAGTTAAAAATGACCAGTACATTGGTGATAAATGTACCAACAGAAGAACTGAAAAAAGTTTTTTTTTTTTTTCCCTTGCTCATTCCCTTCTGTGAGCTGCCTCAAACTAATATTTGAACTCTGTCTGCAACTTGGGAAAAAATAAATTAAAAAAAAAAAGCTCCATATGAGACTGCAACTTGATTGATTCCAAAGCTGATGACATGGCTTGGTGGTGGTTTGATGTAGGTGTAAAAGATCTAAATATGGGATTTACCTATTTTTTATCTATTCATGGATGGTGGAGTTCTTTTAACTTTTAGTAGCTATTTTCTGATTATGAGTCATTAGTTTTTTTTTTGACAAGTAACAAATAAATAAATAAATTCCTAATCTTTGCAACATTAATAGTTGGGCTTCGTAATTAGGCCAGGAGTTTAGCAAGTCAGAATTCTATTAGTAAAACAGAGTTGTAGTCATGAAGTGGGATTGCCTTATTCCTAGTCCCAAGTCAACTAAGATTTATCTCAAGTTGAAGCCCTAGTCCTTAGCCAATTAGGTTTTATTGGGGTCTCAGTTGTGTTTCTTAGTTGGGTAGTAAAACAAGGGAAAAAGGGCTCGCCAACATCCCTCTCTATCTTTCTCTCTTTTAGACATTATATGTTAAATTCTGCTGTTTCCTTGGAGAAGCTATTAGGTTCTGATTCATTGCAGTATCTCTACATCTGAGTCGTAGAGAAGCCTAGGGCTAATTATTATGTTATGTTTTCTTTCCTTTTTACATATCTCCTCATGTACTCTCTATTTTATCTAATAAATTTCCGTTACCTTTTCTCAAAAAAAAAAAAAACTTTCGTTTTTCTTATTTTTCAGGTCTGCATCATGGTTCAGTATGACCTGAACAACATCCCTCTTGTGAGCTTCATGTAACTTCTTTCAGCCATGGCCTAACTATGCCTGAATGTTGATTACTTGATTTGAATGTTCAAAAACAGCACTAATTGTAGACTTGCAGATGGGCCTATAACCTCTTCTTGCCCGTGTAAATGCAGCCCTAAGCAGCCTTGATAATATTGTACCAGGCATCGTATGAGGCCACAATGGTGTAAATGGAGCAAATTTGAAGTGAATCAGATCATTATTTGAATTTGAATCCAATTAAGGAAATGATTATTAGACTTCGATTTGATATCTGATAGATCATTAGAAAGGCCAACTGAACTCGAATTCCATTGAATGATCAAGTATTCAATTAGCTGATAAAAAAAAATCAAATATTTGAATTCGATTCCCATTCAACTAATTAATTAAAGGCAAAACTGATGGTGCAATCCATGGAAATTGCTATTACACAAATTAAATGTGAGCAAATCAGTGATAAAGTGACCATCATGGTGATATCTATAAACTTGTTAAAGTCTTTAATGGTAAATATACATTGTGAAATATGAAAGTAAATCTTGTACACTGTGAATCAATGGAAAGTTAATAAAATATGAAAATTTAGTTTAATGTGCACCAAATATTTAAAATGCAATATTGTTGAATCTTTTTCAATATTCAAATCAAAGTTGGATATAGTTGAATTGTTTTACCGTCATACTCTTTTATCAAATAAATAAATTTCTTGTGATATAATTTTATTAGAGAAAAATGAAGAGCATTTAGGTAATTTCATATATGCATGATAATGCTATAATCGATTCAGACGTTTATTGGAATAAATCAGGCCATATTTGAACTTGATCCAATGAATGAAATAGTGAAAATTTAATATATGCATGTGGAGCAAGAATGTGAGCCACCTTGTTGCATTGACTAGGGCAAAACCATGGTTTTTAAAACCAGACCGGACTGGATGGTCGGATTAGAAAAACTGGGAATCGGTCATTTGATCGGTTCCATTTTTCCCCAAAATCACTTTTTTTTTTTTCAAAACTGTTGATTTTGGTTAGTAAACCGTTGAACCGACTGGTTAACCGTTTAAATCATTTGAACCATTCGAACGGTTTTGATCATTTTCAATTTTTTTGTCAGAATGGACCGACCGTTCGAATCGGTGACGGGACACCTGACTGGTTCAGTTTTAAAAACCATGGGCAAAACATCACTGAGCTATGGGAGATATTAGACAGCATGTCTCTGCAATCAGAGAGGATGGCAATAATCCTCCAAGGAGCCTTATAAGTGGACACCAACAGACAACGAATAACAATCTGAGAATCTCCCTCTATCAAAACACGATCAAGCTTTAACAAGAAGGTCAATTTCAGCACTTTACCAAGTGCTAAAGCTTCACTTTCAACTGGGGAGGAAAGCAACCATTGCACCATTGTGATCTCAGATATGAGTGAGCATTATCCGGTTAAAATAAAAAATTTAACAAAAAATTTTAGTTTTGGTTTTAATTTTCAGGTTTAGAGTCGAAAAAACTGAATTAGCTGAACTTTATTATCTATAATATGTATTAACATATAATACATATATAATATGTACAAAATATATTATATTGTATTATAAAATATATAATTTATTATATACATTGTATAATATATATTTTTTAATATATAATATATATTAAAATATACACTATAGTATATATTAAAATATAAAGTATTGAAATTCGGTTTTAATCAAAATAACAAAAAATCGAATAAAAATTTTCGATTTCGGTTATTTTGTTTTAGTTTTTCATTTAAATTTTAGTTTATTCAATTCAATTCAATTTCGTTTTACTTTACGCCATCTGTTAGGGGGTTGGTCCAACTTTGACTATCAGTGAGATAGGTGCGATGGGCGTGGAGGTCTCCGGTTTGATAGAAAATCCAGGTAATGCAAAGAAGCTTGAATGGTAAGTAAAATCCGATATGGATCAAAAGTGCACCCCTCCATTACCAATTCTTGTTTAATTTTTCTTAGGTTTGATTTGTATTGTTTATTTGTGACTTGAGAGGAGCAAAATGAGAGGTAAACAATGTGGTCCTCATTTTATGCGAACGTGGTTTTTGTTTTTTGTTTTTTTGATAGATAAGGTAGAAAGAAGGTTATCTATTACTATTTGGGAAGAATAAAATAGGTGGTAAGACAATATTGTACCCGCTTTATATGAGAAAGAAGTTAGGAGAAGATGGGCCGGGATGCAAAATTTGCACTGCTAGTGAGTGCAAATGCTATAAGAGGTGCAAATATTGCATCAGATAGGGTTTCAAATCATGATTACAAACAAGAGCTCAGATCTCCTATCCACATGTAAGGGTGGAAACGAATTAAGCTATCCACATGTAAGGTTTTGTTTTTTCATGTGGGAAGGGTTTGATTTCTCATAATCCAATTCACTATGGGTTTTGGAGCAGGTATAGGTTGGGAGGTCTAAGGAGGTGGGTAGAGTCCAG
The DNA here is from genome assembly GCF_056320005.1 of Nelumbo lutea. Classification (NCBI taxonomy): domain Eukaryota; kingdom Viridiplantae; phylum Streptophyta; class Magnoliopsida; order Proteales; family Nelumbonaceae; genus Nelumbo; species Nelumbo lutea. Next base: position 107,528,568 of record NC_142685.1, read on the forward strand.
AATTTACAAAACCCTCCCTGAACCAACCCTATTACTATCCCTAAAAAGGAATAAATCAACCAATAGTAGCCAAGAAAACTACTCTATTTTTAATGGAAAAATCTATGACCCCAGAAAGACATGGTGCCAGAAGATCTTTGAACAATCAAATCCCACTGTGAATTTTGATAAATACCATTTTATTGGTTAATAGGTTTTTGATACCAGTTGATTGGTCATAAGTTTTTCAGATATTATGTCTTTTCGGTATCATAGTTGAAGCCATTTTTAACAAGTAAAAAAAAAAGAAAAAAAAATCTAAGAAGCAACTTGAAAGAATGCTAGTTATGAGAAATCTTTATTAGTCAATCAACAGTTTACATGAAAAAATGAGAATAGTACATAAAATGAATTGAAATTATCTGTTTCTCAAGAGAAAGTAAAACAAACAAACAATGTTGCCCCAAATATACCGTTTTTTGGCTAAGATAGAGGGGCTGTGAATAATACAAAATATAAAATAGAGGGGCTGTGAACCAATCCTATCCTGTTGCATTTGGTTTGTATCTATCTTACACTTTTAGTTTGGAAAGAGTACAAATACAAATACATATAGAATAATACAAAATATAAGGTTTTGCACTCTATATATTTGTATTTGTACTTATTCCAAACTAAGCTAGTTCCAATTAAGGGTGAGCATGGGCCAATTCGGGTTGGTTCCATGGCAGAGCCTGTAATCTATCCTGCAGGGGTTGGTTATAGGTTTTTGGAACCGAAACCACCCTGTAAAGATCGGTTCTGGCCTTGGTGGTTCTGGGTCGGTTCCAGGGCCTACCCATGGAACCTATTCTTTCTTTACTCTCTCTTCAAAGAAAAAAAAAAAGCATGTTCTATTGTTCTTTAAAAAACTTGGTTTTTAATAAATATAATATGTAGTTTAAAGCTTATGTCATCTTTATTGGTTAAATTGAGTAATTAAATATGTAGATTATCATTATATGGTTCAAAACTTATAATTTAAATTTAAATTTTGTAAATGTTACCTTTGACATTATTTGTTGTACACATTCAAATATTAAAATGAAAATTGTGAACATGGCCTTTGTAACCATGAGTGCTTGGGTTCAAATCTTTACATCACCAAAAGTATTTTGAGGTTTATTTCAAGACAAGTTTGGTTCCAAGGCAAGCTCCATCAAGGGCAACCAAGGTCGGTGATGAGGGCGGATTTGACCCTCCAATGACAATGTGACACCTGGCACCTCCTGACAACTAGGTGCAGCCTCATGACAACTAAGTGCTAACTTTCAGGCAGCTTGCTACAGGTAGCTCGCCACTTATAGGCAGCTCGCCGCTTACAGGCAACTCACCATTAGGTAGCTCGCTATCATACAGCCTGACACCTTATAGACAACTCGCTTCCTAGTCAAATTGACCACCGCATGACAACCCCGAGGAGCTCACCACCGTACCCCGCATTTTACGAGATTGTGACTTGTAATGACTATATTAGCTCACCCACTCTTCGATTTAGGCGAAAATGAGCAACCTTACCGGTAGGTGGCTTTATCCCCACTTAACACGAAAATACGTCCCATCACAGCGGGAATCCAGGAACTGCTCCACCAAACCCACAAGGACTCCAGTATATAAAGGCCTCAACCCCTAGGGGCGAAGGGTGGAGGAGAAATGATGCGTAATCTCTGCTCTCAGCTCTCCCATTCTCTAAATATCATTTTCAACTCACTATTAAGTGCTGACTTAGCCATCGGTGAGTCCTCGCCGGGTAAACCACCCCCGGGTTCTCTGATTCAATTCTTGCAGATCAACCAGGTCTGTCGTCTACAAAGATGAGTAGATCGTCTCTTGCAAGGAGGATGGGTTCCTCAGTTCCCGCCATCCACAAAGATGAGCAGATCATCTCTTGTAGGGAGCAGCTGAGTTGCACTACACTAGGGAGCTCCACTTCAGACTCTGAGTCATCGGCCACCTAGGAGTAGATGGGATGACGAGGTACTTAGCCAAAAAATAAAATGATACGTGACCGGAAACTGTTACATTAATTGGCGCCGTCTATGGGAATACGCTACAAAAAGCTAAGTTCTTATCCTACAAAAAGCTAAGTCCTCTTCTCCCATAAAGCTAAATCCTCACTTTTTAGAAACTAAAGCTCTCGCATTACGAGGCGGATACAGCGCAATGATAGCTCCAAGGCGCCCACCTAGTGGTCTGGCGCGGCTTGGTGCAGCCTAGCGGCCTGGCCCAGGTGCGAACTGACGAACTGATAAAAGACTTCCTCATCGCATAAGAACCAGTCGCCTCTTCGGCATGGGCAAAGTCAAGGAGTGGACTACGAGTCGCTCCTAGAGCCTAAGGGCTAAAGTACCGAACTGGCAGAGACCTCGGCACCTGGTCAACTCGACACCTCATAAGAAGCTCAGCACCTGGTCAGCTCGACACCTCACAGGAAGCTCGGCACCTGGTCAGCCCAACACCTCACAGGCAGCTTGGCACCTGGTCAGCCCGACACCTCACGTGTAGTTCGACACCTGGTCAGCCCGACACCTCATAGGCAGCTCAGCACCTGGTCAGCCCGACACCTCACAGGCAGCTCGACACCTGGTTAGCCCGGCACCTCACAGGCAGTTCGACACTTCATAAGACCCAATCGCTTCTTCAACATGGGCAAAGTCTAGGAGTGGACTACGAGTTGCTCCCAAAGCCTAAGGGCTACAATACTGCATAAGACCTAGTTGCCTCTTCGGCATGGGCAAGTAAGTCCCAGTCACCTCCTTGGCATGGACACTTAAGACCTAGTTGCCTCTTCGGCATGGGCGAGCTAGTCCCAGTAGCCTCCTTGGCATGGGCACTTAAGGCACAATCGCCTCTTCAGCATGGACAAAATCAACAAGAGCGAACTATAAGTCGCTCCCAGAACCTAAGGGATAAATACCGAACTGGCAAAGACCTCGGCACCACTTAAGACACAATCACCTCTTCGACATGGGCAAAATCCAGGAGTGGACTGCGAGTTGCTCCTAGAGCCTAAGAAACTAAATAAGTGCTTACGAGCTCGTCGAATTACAGGCCAAAAGGAGAAATCTAATCCGTTCGCCGAGTTATCTTCAGCTCGGGAGTGGGGGGCAAATGATGAGGGCGGATTTGGCCCTCTAATGACAATGTGACACCTGGCACCTCGTGACAACTAGGTGCGGCCTCATGACAACTAAGTGCTAACTTCTAGGCAACTCTCCATCATACAGCCTGGCACCTTACAGACAACTCACTTCCTAGTTAGACTGACCACCACATGACAACCCCGAGGAGCTCACCACTGTACCCCACATTTTACGGGATTGTGACTTGTAACGGTTATATTAGCTCACACACTCCCCGATTTAGGCAAAAATGGGCAATCTTACCAGTTGGTGGCTTTATCCCCACCTAACACGAAAACATGTCCCATCACAGCGAGAATCCAGGAATTGCTCCACCAAACCCACAAGGATTCCAGTATATAAAGGCCTCACCCCCCATGGGCGAGGGGAGGAGGAGAAATGATGCATAATCTTTGCTCTCAGCTCTCCCATTCTCTAAATATCATTTTCAGCTTACTATTAAGTGTTGACTTAGCCATCGGAGTGTCCCGGCTGGGTAAGACACCCAGGTTCTCTGATTTAGTTCTTGTAGATCAACCAGGTCCACCATCTATAAAGATGAGTAGATCGTCTCCTACAGGGAGGATGAGTTCCTCAGTTCCCGCCGTCCACAAAGATGAGTAGATCATCTCCTACAGGGAGCAGTAGGGTTGCACTATACTAGGGAGCTCCACTTCAGCCTCTGAGTCATCGGCCACCTAGGAGTAGACGGGATGACAAGGTACTTAGCCAACAAATAAAATGATACATGACCGGAAATGGTTACATCAGTCGGTTCATTAGGTTGGTTTGGGTAGAGTAAACCCCTAAACCCTGGAACCGGCCTGGGTGGGGGTCGGTTCTAAGAATTTGAAAGCAGAACCTACCTTGTAACAGATTAGGTAGGGGAAATTGAAGACCGATTCAATGTCGAGTCCATTTGGTTCCAGGTATAACTTACCCATTTAGTTATCCCTAGTCCCAATTATTAATAGGGTCAGAATTGGGCCTATTTGAACAGACCCGATTAAGAACCAACATGTCTGAGATTTTTATTGACAATTTCGTAAGAAATGTCTAAAATTGATATTTGATGAGAGGTATATAAGACATTTTGAGAAAAGAAGGCAAGAGAAATAGCAAATTTGTTGTCAATTTACAAAGGCGTTTTATTGAGTCTGGTCAGATTAGACCTTATAAGCCCAACTAGTAATGGGGTCGGTTCTGGGCTCGAATTGGGCCTGAATATTTTCTTATCACGTCGGGACAGGTATACAGCCCATTGAAGCCCTAGACAGCAAGCAAAACAAGGTTTGATCTTTGATGAGCTTCTACTTGGAAAATTATTTATGATAAAAACCATTCCTTTGTAGTATGGATTATAAGGTGTTAGTTTGTAGAACTTGAGTTATTTTTCTTGTCATTTTTTTATAGACAAAACTTTTTTTTTTCACCCTGCTTTACATGGAAACTAATGGAGTCAAAGAAGGAAATTTCAGCTGAGATCTTAATGAGGGATGGAGGATGTAAAGACCATTTGAGTGTGAGAACGCATGAAGACCGAAACCAGATCCAGAAGGTACATCCTTGTGAGCATACTGAGGTGGTCTTTGATATTGTGCAAGGTTCAAATTATCACAACCTATGAGTGCGTGTCATATAATATGTATCGATCTAACATGGATGGAAGGGGGGCAACCATGGGGTAGGGGTGTCAATTGGACTGGATTTGGTCCAATCTGTCTAATGTGAATCCATTACAAATGGATCAGGTCCAATCAATCCAATGAATATTTTGAACCATTTTGGATTGTTCCAATTTGATTTTAGACTGGACCATCCAATTTGTTCAAATTCATTTTAACTTAGATTGGTTTCAATCCAAACCTGGTCCATTGACACCTATATTCTTATCTTATATGAATGGACCAGATATTGGCTCAATCCAACCCAATCCAATATAAGGGTCTGTTTGGTTTGTAGTCTAAATCGAAATCAAAATTGGAATTGGAATCGAAATCGAAATGGTCCATTCCCATAGTCTGTTTGGTTCAGACAGGAATGTGAATAAGAATTAAAATCAATAGGAATGAGATTTCATTCCCAAGGGAGGGGCAGGGAATGACCATTCCCTCAAATGGGATAATGCCATTCTAGTAGGAATAGGAATGGGATTCCGACTCCGCCCAACCAAACAGTTGGAATCGGAATAGCCCATTCCGATTCCGATTCTAGATCCCTATTCATGCAAACCAAACGGACCCTAAATTCATAACGGGCGAACTACGTCCATTCAATCCAATAAATACTTTGGACCATTGAGTCTAAATTGGTCTAATTCAATATGTCATGTTGGTCTGTCCAATCCATCCAAACTAATTGTGGTTTGGACGAGATCCAATCCAAAACTGTTCTATTGACACCCATAATTGGGGGGAGAAGGCAAAACAAACATAAATATATTGGAGCTAGGGGTGCAAATGGATCGGATTATAACCTGATTTTGATCCTATTTGGTTGAATTCGGGTCACCCCCTATCCGATTTGAGTAGATCTGGTCCAATATTATATATATATATATATAATTAAAAATACTTGCATTTTTTGTTTTTACTTTATTTAAATTAGTATTTTTATTTTTTTAATAATTTATTAATTTTTAAACAAAGCAAGTCAGATCGAATTAGATCCAAAAATCCAATTTACCAATAGGATTCGTATTCAAATTGAGCCCCTGTTTGATTTCACTTTTGAGAAGTACTTATTTCAACAAGTACTTCTTTTAAGACATGGGACCACACATTAAGTGGTTTTTAAGTACTTATGGGTGTTTGATAAAAAAGAGGGTAAGAAGTACTTATTATTAAAAAAAGTATTTCTTAAAAAAGTAACATGGGTGTGCCTTTTTTTTCAGCACTTTTTGAAGAAGTGCTTCTTCATTCGAATGGGACAAACTTGCTCCTATTTTTTCTTTAATGACAAAACTACCCCCACTCGAGTTTATCATCTTTTTCTTCCATTCGAAATCCTACAGCAACAGGTAGTGGCGGCGCTTGGTTGCAGGTCCACCAGCAATGTTCGACGATGAGCAAAAATCAACCAGCAGAGTTGGGTGCATAGTTAATACAGTCGTTCTTACAGGTCCTTCGCTTTTCCCTTCCTACAACCGTTCTTATAGGTCCTGTAAGCGGTGACAGATCGACACTAATGCAAAAGCTGAAGAATTCAAAACACTAGTGAAACAAGAAAATTTCCTTGAACCTAACTGTAGAAAAAAAAAAGAAAATAAAGAAAATCTGAAGCTATTATTATGGGAAGAAAACTGAGAGATTGAGAGAGAATTACCCAACACCGTTCTTAGTGGAGGTTCTTACACTACATGTAAGAACGGTTGTAGGAAGGGAAGGGAAAAGCGGTGGAGGTTCTTATAGTACATGTAAGAACGGCTGTAGGAAGGGAAGGGAAAAGCAGTGTTGGGAGTTGCCGGTGAACCTGTAAGCGGTGGAGGTTCTTACAATACAACACCTAACACCGCTTTTCCCTTCCTACAGCTAGCGAAGGGTCCTTAAGGATGGGTTTTGTTGAATAATCTGAATTTCCTATTATTGATTTATATGTATAGTTAAAATTATAATATTTTAATTTTTTTGTTGATTTATATGTATATTTAATATTATACTACTTTATTTTTTGAAAAATCTGAATTTAGCCATCCTATTTTTTTTTTTAATTTGATATTGGTGGTTTTTTTTATTTTCTTGAATAATCTAAATTTCCTATTATTGATTTATATGTATGGTTAAAATTATCATATTTTAATTTTTTGTTGATTTATATGCATAGTTAATAGTATCCTATTTTATTTTTTGAAAAATCCGAATTTAGTAATCCTATTTTATTTTTTTTAATTTGATATTGATGGTATTTTTTATTTTCTTTAATAATCTGAATTTCCTATTATTAATTTATATGTGTATTTAAAATTATCATATTTTAATATGAATTTTCTATTATTATTATTATTATTATTATTATTATTATTATTTTTTATTATTATTATTATTAATTGGGTCCACATGGCGATTCACGTGTGGGTCCACGTGGGCTCTCAGTTGTCATGATGTGACATTTTTACATTGAAATGTATAACATGTGAAAAACATTGTATATACATATAAGTAAAGTGAGGGCTAAAATTATCATTTGTGTCAATATAAACACTTATGGGGAAAGTAACTTACCAAACATCCCCACCCCAATAAGTGATTAAAAACATAATAAGTGATTTGGAAAGTGGATCACGAAACAACTTTAAGTGGGTGTTAAAATAAGTACTTGTTCAACAAATACTTCTTTTAACAACCACTTAATCATCAAACAGGGCTTGAGTCCTATCTGATCCTATTGGATCTGACACCATATTCAAATATACCCTAATTCAAATCTGATTTGATCATCCTTAATTAGAGCATAAAATAAGTAAGTGAAGATTTTGGGGCATAGGGGGACTAAAAGGCTCCCTAGGTCCCCCTTGGCTCTACCCCTGATAAGAGCCAGAGGGGTTTGAAATGATTACATGTCAGTACTTTGAACCTCGGTAGCTTGATGATGCGGAGCTGTTGCGTTGGTATATAAGCAGTATATATGCATTTTGATTTTACCAAACAAAAATCTTATTTGTTTGGTTGAATCCGTTTAAGTACAACCGTTTGTATTGCTCTTTACCTTGAAAGTGAAAGTCATTTTTGGAATACATGCAAAAGAAAGTTTATATATATAAAACCTCTCTAACCTAAATAGGGACTACACCAATCATTAGATTAAAAGACAATCAAATGGTTATAAAATAAGACACAATCTGAACAGAAATAAACACTTATTCAAAAATTTCTTGTTAAAAGCCCGTTTAAAAAGGAAAAACACCCCAAACGTGGTCGAAGGTGATGTTTGCATCGATGATGATTTTTCCTTACCAATTATCCTCAGTGATTTTTGGAATTGATGATTTTTTTAATTGTTATTTGGTATCATTTATGCCTTGTGAACCGATTTTTGAGAAATCAGCTTTGAGTGTATGTGGTACTGATTTTCAAGGGTTAATTATTTTTATATTAGAGTTATTATTCAACGACATTTTGGATGCCATGTCATCCTAAAACATAGGAATAAGCTAAAAATAAGGAAATCACCAAAAAAAGGTAATCCCTGAAAAGGGCTGATTTCAATAATCCATTTTTGACCGATTTTCTAAAAGTCATCAAAATCAGCTAACCAAACAGAAATTTCAATACCGACTCCTCTAATGGTGATGGGGATCAAATATGACAGTGATTTTCAAGAAATCATCATCAATGCCAAACATCACATAAGTTAAAGGATTTTGGTCTCAATAACATTTTTTTGTTTATCAAAAAAACATGTAATTTTAGATTTGTAAAAATGTGTAAAAGTATCATGTGACAAATATCCAATAAAGAAAATTTATGCTAAATAAGCATATGCCATTGGGGATATTTAAGCTTATTTTCAAAAAAAAAAAAAGGAAAAGTTTTGCCTCTTTTTTGAAGTATAAATAATTTAGCCTACATATTATTTGCATACCAAGTTTACTGTCTATCATTTGAAAGCGGACAGCTAAATAAGCATACATACCAAGTTGTATGTATGAACATTTCAGGATCAAATTCTGATTGCCCCATTCCCTAGCTCCCTTTTAGTGGAGCCCATTTCTCTCACATTAAGAGCATTTACCACTTTCCATCACTATAGTCTATAGCAATATTTCGAATATTTAAAAGGGTGGTTTATTAGAACACCCCTATAGTTTTGATGAATTAAATAAATAAAGTTTTCATTTTATTAAAATAGCTTTATATTTTGCAACCTATTAACTTAATCAACCTTTTATTAATAAGTGTTCATTTTGTCATACGGAAAACAATAACATGATCACCTATACTGAATACAAAATGTTCGAACGCATAGGTACATGATTGTTATTCAAAAAGCACCTCTGACACTTTTTTTGTACAGAAAATAGAATTGACCAAATAGAGCAATTAGAATGATTCTCTCTGTATTATTTGGAGTAAAAATGGTATTAAAACTTATTTTTATTTATTTTTTGATTAAATTTATCCAAATGAACATTAAGGTAGGTTTTGGTAAATCTAATGAAATGTTGGTTAAGTAAAGTGATTATAAACTATAGAGTTGTTTTAGTAAAATGTAAACTATTAGATAAGTTTTAATAAAGGATAAATCTCTTAAATTACCCCTACCTTTTAGCATAATGACACGCGGTACCCCTGTTGTTTAGCTATTCTATTGCAGTATCGTTAAGTTTTTTTGATAATTGACTAGCTCTACCATTGTCTTAATATCCATTAATATTCCGCCCAAATTCATACACACTTGACACCATATGATGTATAAATTTTTTTCAAAACCCAATTTTACCCTTTGTCCCTTTCCCTTCTTCACCATCCCTCCATTCTTAGAGGTGGTGGTGGAGGCTATGGCAGTGGCGATGCTGGTGGAGCCTATAGATCTAGCAGTGGCAGAAACTATGGAATTGGCGGTGGTAGTGATTATGAAGGTGCTGCTAGCGGGGGATATGGAGGTAGCGGTGGCGGCAGGAGTTACTAAGGCAGCGGTGGCGGTGGTGGAGATTATGGAGGAAGTGGTGGTGGAGGTTATGGGAGTGGCAGTGGGGGTAATGGAATTTCCGGACGGCAATGCAACGGTGAGAAAGGTTGGAGATTTGAAATCTGCAAGGAGAACCCAGATCTGAGATCAGGCCCGTCATCCCCCGCTTCAATGTAGGAACTCACCGTCCATCTGAGATTTGCAAGGAGAACCCAGATCCCAGTATTGCACCACCTTCAGATCGCACACTCAGCTTGTAAAGGTATCTGATGAAAGAAGATTTGGACCGACCTCACAGTTACGCAACACGTGGCAAAGGCAACAGCTCGGTACAAAAGCATGCCTAAGGCGCGAGCACCAAGGGGAGAAACCGGCTGACCGAACTCCCCTACCAGCGGTCCGAACTCCCTACTAGGAGCCCGAACTCACCCGTCAGCCTCAAACCAGACAGTAATCCGAACTGGCCTACATGTAATAGTTCGGGACATACCTCGCCGAACTGGCTTGCCTTATCACAGTTCGGGACACACCTCGCCGAACTGGCCTACCTTATAGCAGTTTGGCACATCTCACCGAACTAGCCTGCCTTATAGCAGTTCGGGACACACCTCGCCGAACTGGCCTACCTCATAGCAGTTCGGGACACACCTCGCCGAACTGGCCTGCCCTATAGCAATACAGGACATACCTCCGAACTCAAGACTTCGCCTCACTCACCACTCCACCACATCGCCCTCAGGACACCAAAACCAAACAAACTGTACCATGCCTGACACCGAGGAAGTCCGTACCCAAGGGTGGCGCACCTGACTGACTTGGGATCTGACGCTTGACGGCCGCACTCCAAACGGCCACTTGCCACCACCCCCTGACACCACCATCTCCAGTTACAGAGACAGTTCCGACAAAAAGCAGTGACGGTTCTGTCCCAGCAGAAAGGACGACACCCGAACTGACAGATGCAAGGGTAATCATACCCGACCTGACAAGGGCTTCGGAGCGAGTGCGCGAAGTAGTTATAAAAGGTCCCCTATCCCCAACAACAAGGTATGTGAACTTTGCGCCATCTGGTCTTTACTTTGCCTTTGAGAGAATACTAACTTGAGCTTTGAAGTTATCTCACCGGGTTCCCCCCGGAGTTCCCTCATCTTCTCCGCTTCAGGCCCCCCGTCACTTCAGTCAGAGGCGAAATCGTTGACAGCTAAGACCGGCCGGATTGTGCTCCATCAATTGGCGCCATCTGTGGGAATCGCTTCTAAAAGCCTACATCTAAATCTCTTTTACCTACCCTTCTTTCAAAAACTCCAACACCCATGGCCTCCTCCAACAGTGCTGGATGTGGAACAGAAACGACCACCACCGGAGATCAACTCTATGTTCCCGCGGTGTGCACTGGGTAGTTCACCATCCCTCTTTCAATGGATGGGATCCCTAGTTTGAATGTGCCACAAGCAGTGGCGCCCCTGAACCCCCCTTCGTTGAACATCCCTCTTCCACTCCCTATTGAAACAAACTTCGCTGAACCATTTGTTGTCCCACTGGCAACCCGCCAGAACCAGCTGGACGATCTAATGCAATGCATGCGGGCAATGTAAGCACAAATGCAACAATTCCAGTAGCACCAACTCCAGCAACACCAGGTACTGCACCACCTCTCCCAGCACCATTACCAGCAACAGTTCCCTCAGCTACACCTAAACCAGTCACCGCTCCCCCCCCTCGATACCCTGTTTCGAAGCCGGTTAAGGCCTCCCCTCAAGGCGGACGACCTCACCGAGGAGAAGCTTCCCAACCCCAGAACCCCCCTAATAGCCATGTCTCATCCCCATGCCGAAAGCAAAGAAAAATCGCCCCCGCCTCGCAGCTCGCAGGTGGGTCAGGGACCTCGCCCACAAAGTCACCTCAGCGCTCCAGGCCCGAGTTCCCACTCACGGAGAACCGGTTCAGCGCCCTAGCAGCAGGCCAGCAGTCCGGGCCCATCGAGCTCGGCAATACGGAGGTCAGCAGCGCCAACACCAGGCCCGCTCAAAGAAGGCGCCGGCGAAGTCGCCAAACTGCTACCAGTGTCCTACTCGAGCTCAGAGGCAAGGAAGAGATGAGCTCGAACGAGGTAAAAACCGTCCCAATTCTCTCAATTCCTTCCCCCCTTTCATCAGAAATTCTGGTAGTCCCCCTGCCCAGAGACTTCAAACTTCCATCTCTGGACAAGTATGATGGGTCCTTTGACCCCAACGACCACGTCGACGCATTCCAATCACAAATGCACCTCGCTAGGGCCAGCAAGTCATGCATGTGCGTGGCCTTCACCACCACCTTCAGGGGGGTGGTCCGCACCTGGTACCGGAACCTAGCTTCCGGGTCAATAAGAAGTTGGGCCCAGCTCGTGCAGATCTTCACCGCCCACTTTGTCACCAGCAAGAGATGCCCCAAAACTGAGGAAAGTATCTTCGGGGTAATCCAAAGAGAAGGAGAATCCATCTGGAGCTACATCAAGTGGTTCAATGAAGCATGCTTGCAGATCCCTCGGTTAGACCTCGCGGTACAGCTCGCAGTGGCCAAAAGAGGGGTAACGCACAAAGAATTCAAATGGCACATGGTGGCCAGCCAACCAGCAACCGTGGCCGACTTCCTCAAGCTTATGGAAAAGTTCATGAGAACAGAGGAAGAGAACAACCAAAGAACCGAAGGCGGGGTTGAAAAAAGAAAAAGAGAAGGCGAGCTCTCCAACCTAGGCGACAGGAGAAGCCAGACCTGAGAGGCGAAGCCAAGCCAGCCATCCCGAGCTCCCTTAGCAGTTCAGACGGATTACACGCCGTTAAACACAAGGGGACCAAGATCTTGATGACGATCAAGGACGCCCCTACATAAAGTGGCCACCCCGCCTAAAGAGCAACCCAAACGAAAGGAACAAAAATCTATACTGTAGTTTTCATAAAGATCACGGTCATAGTACCAAGCAATGTAATAATCTTCGCGATGAGATAGATGGACTCATCCGTCGCGGGTACTTGAGAAATTTTGTACATAATGACAATAGTAATAAAGCAGGTCGGCAAGGGGAACATGGGAAAGATGTCCCCAAGTCGAGCAATAGACCGACCGAAGCCTTGCAGCGACCTCCCTCAGAAGAGAGGCCAGTTCGGGGAACCATCCACGTGATAGTGGGCGGTTCGGTGGTGGCAAGTTGCACTTCAGCAGCAACACAGATGTCAGTTCGCGAGGCAGCATGAGAAGAGCATAACCCTCCCAAGAGGCTGAAGACAGAAGAACTGATCTTTTTTATAGAAGATGATGCGCGAGGTGTTCACTATCCCCACGATGACGCGCTCGTCATAAAACTAAGGATCAACGACTTTGAAATCCAGTGCGTACTTGTAGACTCAGGCAGTTCGCTGGACATCCTATTCAAATCGGCATTCGACCAATTACAGTTGCAGAAAAGCGAATTGAAGCCCGTGCACACTCCTCTAGTGGGCTTCAGCGGAGAGGAAGTCAGGCCCCTAGGGAAGATAACAGTACCTGTGGAAGTCGGCATGTGGTCGTGCGCGATAAGACTTGACCATAATTTCTTGGTGGTCGCGACCCCCTCCCCATACAACACCATAATAGGGCGGCCAATTACACACATTCTGCGTGCAATGGTCTCCTCCTATTATCTGGCAATGAAGTTCCCCACGGACTTCGGTGTGGGGGTAGCGCGGGGCGACCAACTTGAGTCCTGCAAATGCTATGTTGTTGCCCTAAAGGGAAAAACAAAGGCAGCCAACGACCTCGAACTGGAGCGGCCTGTAGAGCAGGACGAGGAATGAGCTTCGCCCACTGAGGAAACAGTCGCAGTCCCGACCTCGGCTACAGATCCGGCGCGAACGCTACAGATCGGTGCTTCCGTTAAGGAGCCTCTGCGAGCCGAACTGGTGAGTTTCTTACTTCAAAATTTATATATTTTTGCATGGTCCGCGGTGGATATACCCGGTATTGACCCTGTAGTCGGACCCATTAGACAGAAGAAACACAACTTAGCCCCGGAGCATTGGAGGGCGGTCGACGAATTAGTCGAAAAGCTCCTCGCAGCGGACTTCATAGGGGAAGTTCATTACCCGAGCTAGGTAGCCAACCCAGTGTTGGTGAAAAAAGCTAATGGCAAGTGGCACATGTGCGTCGACTACACCGACCTGAACCGAGCTTGCCCAAAAGATCGCTCCCCCTGCCCCGAATTGACCGCCTAGTGGACGTGACCTCGAGACATGAGCTGCTAAGCTTCCTGGACGCATACTCAGGCTACAACCAAATCAAGATGGACCAGTCTGATGAAGAAAAAACCAGCTTCATTACCGAGTTCAGCCTGTACTGTTACAAGGTCATGCCCTTCGGACTAAAGAATGCTGGGGCGACCTTCCAAAGACTTGTCAATAAACTTTTTCGGCCCTTAATCGGCACAAAAATAGAATGTTATGTAGATGACATGGTCGTCAAAACACAGTTATCGCAGGAATTAATAAAAGACTCGGATTCTGTCTTCCAAATTCTGCGTCAATATAGAATGAGGCTAAACCCAAACAAGTGTGTCTCTGGTGTCACATCGGGTAAGTTTCTAGGGTACATTGTCAACTAGCGCGGTATTGAGGCCAATCCAAACAAAATAAAGGCCATCCTTGATATGAGGCCACCCCGGAAAGTAAAAGAGGTTAAGAGGCTAAACAGCGGCATAGCCGCTTTGAGCCGCTTCATGTCCAAATCGGAAGACCGCTGCCTACCTTTCTTTAAGGCAATCAAAGGCAAAGGGTTCGAATGGACCCTAGATTGCCAGCTCGTGTTCGATGAGCTAAAAACCTACCTCGCCGCAGTGCCAATCTTAGCCAGACACGAGGAGGACGAGGTCTTAGAACTGTACCTCTCGGCGAACGATGAGGTGGTCAGTTCGATGCTAATAAAAAAAGTAGATCGGGTCCAACGGCCCATCTATTATGTTAGTAAAATTTTGCAGGGAGCAGAGACGAGATACCCGCAGATAGAAAAATTAGCGTACGCACTGGTGATTTCAACTCGAAAACTCAGTCCGTACTTCCAAACTCACACCGTCATCGTCTTAACCGACAAACCCCTAAGACAAGTCTTGCTGAAGCCCAAGGTCTCCGATTGGCTGACGAAGTGGGCCATCGAACTCAACGAGTACGATCTCCAGTACAAACCACAGACTGCAATTAAGGCTCAAGCCTTAGCAGATTTTATCGTCGAGTGCACTTTCAGCCTCAAAGCCCCTCAACAGATTGAGCCCGAGGTCCCCAGTTCGGGCGAACTCAGAGCTCCCAAGCCAATAGAGTCTGAACCCCATGAAGTAGTAGCCAGTGTGGCATCTCTCCTGGTCAAGCCAAGCGCAAACTGGGATGAGGAGCCCTGGATCCTTCACGTAGATGGCTCCTCGAACCAGCAAGACAGTGGGGCTGAAATAGTCTTATGCGGCCCGGGTGGCACAAAATTGGAATACACACTAAGCTTTGAGTTCACAGCATCTAACAACGAGGCAGAATACGAAGCACTAATAACTAGATTGAACCTAGCGCAAAAGGTAAGAGCAAAGCACATAGTCATCTGTAGCGATTCCCAGCTCGTGGTCAACCAGGTTACGGGCTAGTACAAAGCACGCGAGCTCTCCATGATCACATACTTAGCGAAAGTAAAAGAGGCCCTGCTCAACTTCCAGTCACACTTCATCAGGCAAATCCTGAGGTCAAAGAACACTGAGGCCGACGTTCTGTCCCGGTTAGCCAGCACAAGTCTGAACAACATGAGAACCGTGTACATAGAGGACTTACCTCGGCCTAGTATTCTCAGTGGGGCAGAGGAGGTCGCTCCCACCCTCGAAGCAGAGCCGAGCTGGATCGACCCACTCGCGAGATTCTTGCTCGATGGAACCCTCCCTACAGACCGCAATGCGGCCAAGAGGGTGCAGCACCAGGCAGCCAAATACGTCATAATTGACGAACGGTTGTACCAACAGTCCTACACGCTCCCCTACTTGCGTTGCCTACGACCTGCCGAAGTCAAGCTCGTACTCCGCGACATTCATGAAGGTCTGCGCGGTGGACACCTGGGGGGCAGAGCCCTCGCCCAAAAAGCACTTCGACAAGGATACTATTGGCCAACGATGAAGGCAAAAGCCGTCAAGCTCGTCAGAAAATGCGACAAGTGTCAGAAGCACGCCAATATCCACCATCAACCTGCTTCCGACCTCAAATACCTCGCCAGCCCGTGGCCCTTTCCACAATGGGGCATCGACCTCCTGGGGCCTTTCCTGCCAGCAACAGGTGGGAGAAAATTCCTAGTGGTGGCATTAGATTATTTCACAAAGTGGATAGAAGCCGAACCTCTGGCAACAGTTACGACCCGAAACATACAGAACTTCTTTTGGAAGAACATAGTATGTCGCTTCGGGTTACCTTGAGTGTTGATCTCCGACAACGGCAAGCAGTTCAAGGATATCAAGTTTCAAGAGTGGTGCCAGAACATGGGGATTTGGTAGAACTTCACATCAATCGCGCACCCGCAGGCAAACGGTCAGACAGAAGTAATGAATAGAGTCATCCTGCGCGGACTGAAATCACGTCTAGATCAAGTTAAGGGGTTGTGGGCGGAAGAGCTACCAAGTGTTTTATGGGCTCACCGAACTACAGAAAAAACCGCCATGAGAGAAACCCCCTTCAACCTCACCTACGGCACTAAAGCAGTAATCCCGGCGAAAATCGAAGTATCAACATTGCGACTAGAAACATATGACGATCAGACGAACGAAGATGAGTTACATATTAACCTTGACCTACTGGACGAGGTAAGGGACCTCGCACACATCCAGACAGTGGCCTACCAGCAGCAGGTAGCTCGGTACTACAACACCAGAGTAAAGCAGCGAAGCTTCCGGGTCGGTGACCATATCCTTCGTAAGATTATGGTGCCCGAACCTGGCGTGGGAAAACTTGGACCAATTTGGGAAGGGCCCTATAAAGTAAAGAGAGCGCTCGGGGGGCATACGAGCTCGAAACCTTAGAAGGCAAACAAATACCCCGAGCATGGAACATTGTTAACTTAAGGCGATACTACCTATAAACCGCCAAGCGAAGTGAACGAAATCGCTACAAGAGCCTTAGGGCCAAGATGCAGAGCCAACACGAGAAACCTCGGCATAAGCAAGCAAAGAAAAGTCGGGCATATTATCAGCTCGACAAAATATCAGTCAAGCAGAGCAGAGACCACCGAAACAGGTCATGCGAATACAATAACCCGGGCAAGAAACAAATTGGCATATTATCAGTTCGACAAAAAATCAGTTCGGAAAAAAGAACAACACTTTAATTGAAAAGATTGTCTATTCCATTGCAAGAAAAAGGAGAGTACAAAAAAAATTTACAAGCCCGAAGCTACTTCTTCCCCATCAGAAGGCACTTCAACAACACCCGAAGGCCCTGCCTTGCCCTCTGAATTCGGCTCGCCATCGGCAGCATTGGCCATCTCCTGAGTTATATTCGAAGTGGATATGGCACTAACATCGAGGTCGGGATACATGTTCTGGACCATCCACCGACTCAGCTTGAATCCCCTTCTGTAAGAATCCTCCATCAGGTCGTCAAAACGCGGAGTGGCAATATAGTCTTCGATGGCCTTCTTCTTGGCGTCTTCAATACCTTGGGAAAATATATGCGTTTTCTCCCTGATGTCCTCCGGAAGATATTCGACCTGATGCTGCAAGTCCAACCTCAAGTCCACCATGTGCTTGACGACTACCCCCATGGCCTCCGCATCCCGCTGAGACATCGCCTGCCTAGCCATAGCAACGCGAGCAGCCTCTTCGACAGCATAAGTGGCCGCCTCAATAGCTCGGGTATTCGCCTCGACGGCACGGAAAGCCTCTTTGGCTGCATGAGCGGGCGCCTCAGCCGCTCGCGCCTGTCGCGAGCTCCTCTCCAAAACAAACAAATGAGCGACAACAACAAGAAGGATAGAAAATGAAGAAGGGAGACGAAATCTGACTTACCACCATAGCATGAGTTACGGCACGGCATGCGACCTGATTCAAGGGAAGATCGGTCCACGCCGTGATCTCCTCGGGGAAAGTAGTCTCTCTACTATTCTGAAGAGCGTAGTTCGGCGACAACACGCTCCTGAACTCCCCTTGAGCTCCCGAACCCGAGGGCCCAGCCCGCGTATGAGTGGACCTAGAGTGAGCAGGAGCACTGGAGTAGGCGGGAGCACCCGTGTGAGTGGTCTCAGCGTAAGGTGCCCCGGCTGCTTCATGCATCGAAGAAGCCACCTCGGGCTCCCTGGGCAGACCCTCCGGCGTGTGGCCTGAGGCTCCTCATCCTGGGGCAGCTCAGCATGAGTTCGCTTGGCGACCCGCTTCCTCCTCTTCATGCCTTGGTATAGGCGCCCTCCGCGAGTCCTCTTTGCGTCCATCAGACCTGCAGAAATAAGTTCGGTATCGGAAAAAAATGAAGGAACAAAGCAAACAAGAAACCTGAGCTAAGAAACCTACCCGAACTCAAGCCGGTCGCAATAAGCTTGGCCTCCGTTAAGTATTGATGACACTTTAAACCTTGCCGTGCCCATTGCCAGAGGCCCTTCACCGTCTCTTTATTGAGAGTGACAGTAGAATTAGGAGCGGCCTCCCCCCACCCGGTCTGAAAAGGCCACCCTTGTGCACTTCGCACCCCGAAGTAATCCCGCTTCCACGCCGGGACCTCGTTAGGAAGTTCGTGCAGAAGCTTGAAACTCGGGCGAGGAGACATGTAATATGCCCGTCTTCCCCTGGGAAGAGAACCCGCTTGTTTTTTGAGCATTAATATAGAGGAGAATATCTCCAAGTCTAAAGGGAAGTTCAGTTCGCAAAAAAGGGAGACTGTCCCCACCAGATTCCAAATAGAGTCCGGATGAAACTGGCCAATGGTAACGCCGAAGTGGTTTATGACCTCGACGAGAATGGGGTGGAAAGGCAGTCGCAGCCCCGTAGTGAGTTGCTCTCGAAAAATCACGATCTCATCAAGACCATGTTCCCAAGGAAAGCTACCCTAAGGAATGAAATAGGCATACCCTCAGGAAGATTGTAAGAGATAAGTAGAGATTGGAGCCCCTCGGGCGTCGTAGTCGAAGGACCAAACCTATCTAGCATCCGACCTCGACGAGAGGTAGACGCCAAACTGCCCAAAGCGGCTCGACCTACAGGTTCAAGGTCATCCTCAAGTTCCACCTCAGGATCACTAAGACAATCAGGAGATACGACTCGGTTCGTAGAACCTACATCAGTCCTACTTGAAGAATCGTCTGAGCTATCAAAGCTAGACATTGAGGAGAAAATGTAGATTCATGAAGATACTCACCGGAAAGTTTTGAAGGCTCCGGAAACTGGAACAAGCCAAAAGCCTTGAGGCGAAGTAACAAGCCTATACGCGAACTGAAAGGCCTGGACGCGAGCTAGAAAGTTGGACGCGAGCTCAAGAAGCAAACCACAGCAGTGACAAATCGACTAGGGTCCCCTACTATTTATAGCTACAATAACCAAGAACCAACACTGCAGATCAAAGCCAATCCAACGGACCGCATTCGCACTGACCGCACGTCCCCTGAGATCGAGACGTGATTGGTGCACGTCTCTTCGAAATGAACGAAACGTCAGCGCACATATTTTTGAAACCGACGGCGTGCCGATGCACGTCTTTCCCAAACTAACATTGCGCCACACACGTCTCTCTGCAAGTGACAAAACTGCCAGCACACGTCCCCTCAAAACGATAGTGGTGCACCTTTTTCAAAATTAAAAGACCCGCTGTCACGTCCCAGTGGCGTGATTTTTTGAAATTTAAAATAAACGCGCGTTGCCACGCCCGTCAACATTCGTAAGCAGTAGGCACATCTCCCGCCTTTTTCGGACGCTCTAGAAAACTGAAGAACCCTGGCAAAAGCACCTTGCGCTGTCAAGATTCGAAGAACGGGACAAATCCACCTACCACTTTGCAAACTCCCCGTGCCAGGGCAAGACCCTTAGCGCGAGGAGTGGGGGGCAATTGATGAAGGAAGATTTGGCCCGACCTCACAGTTACGCAACACGTGGCAAAGGCAATAGCTCGGCACAAAAGCACGCCTAAGGTGCGAGCACCAAGGGGAGAAATTGGCTGACCAAACTCCCCTACCAGCGGTCCGAACTCCCTAATAGGAGCCCGAACTCACCCTTCAGCCCCAAACCAGACAGTAATCCGAACTGGCCTGCATGTAACAATTCAGAACATACCTCGTCGAACTGGCCTGCCTTATAACAATTCGGGACACACCTCGCTGAACTGGCCTGCCTTATAGCAGCGGCACACCTCGCCGAACTAGCCTGTCTTTTAGCAGTTCGGGACACACCTCGCCGAACTGGCCTGCCTCATAGCAGTTCGGGACACACCTCGCCGAACTGGCCTGCCCTATAGCAATACAGGACATACCTCCAAACTCATGACTTCGCCTCGCTCACCACTCCACCACATCACCCTCAGGACACCAAAACCAAACAAATCGTACCATGCCTGACACTGAGGAAGTCCGTACCCAAGGGTGGCGCACCTGACTGACTTGGGATCTGATGCTTGACGGTCGCACTCCAAACGACCACTTGCCACCGCCTCCTGACACCGCCATCTCTAGTTACAGAGACGGTTCTGACAAAAAGCAGTGACGGTTCTGTCCCAGCAGAAATGACGACACCCGAACTGACAAATGCAAGGGTAATCATACCCGATCTGACAAGGGCTTCGGAGCGAGTGTGCAAAGTGGTTATAAAAGGCCCCCTACCCCCAACAACAAGGTATGTGAACATTGCGCCATCTGGTCTTTACCTTGCCTTTGAGAGAATACTAACTTGAGCTTCGGAGTTATCTCACCGGGTTCCCCCCGGAGTTCCCTCATCTTCTCTGCTTCAGGCCCCCCGTTGCTCCAGTCAGAGGCGAAATCGTTGACAGCTAAGACCGGCCGGATTGCGCTCCATCAATTGTGGCAACATGGATTGACCCATTTGACCCAAATGGTTTAATTCTTACAACCACCTAGATGAAAACACTATTTTTTTTCCATGTAGATATTAAAAGTATAAGTTTTTACGTTATTGAAATTATTATTTTTTTATGTATAGATTTAATTATAGAATGTAATGATGAGAAAAAACAAAAAAAAAGCCTTAAATATATGATTCAATGAAAGTGAATGCAAATTAATATGTTAATTGTTGGTGAATTTAATGAGAGAGAATTGAATGCATTGAATATCTTAAAATTACTTCTGTTCAACTCATTTAATATCAATAACCAACTACCCTATTTGGCCTCTTTTTTATCAATTAATTTAAATATAGAGGGGTAAGTTTTGTCCTCATAAAATTCTAGAAATATTTGAGGTTATTCGTACTTTTTAAAGTAGTATAGATTATCTCTTAAACAATTTCACAAACACCTTGTAAACACCAACATAGGAGCTTTGAAACTACTTTGTTGGGGCCTCACAACTACCACCCATAGTATAAAAACATAAAGTATTTGAGACAGCAACCATGGGAAATCCAATAGCAATAGAAATAATGAAACTTTAAGTAAAGACAAATAAAAACAAGCACTACGAAGAACACAAAGATTTACATGGTTTGGACTTTACCGCCTACATCCATGGGAGAGACGAAACTTGTTCTTCACTATAAAAGAAATTGAGAACCAATACAAATACTATGTGGCTTGCAACCAAAACCAACTCTTAACCCTTGTACACCCGTTCTCCCTTTCCTCTCAACCTAAAGAACAAAAACAAGAGAAAAAGAAAATGCACTCTTACACCAAGAGCACCTCCTCTCTTTTCTTCACGCTCTCACTCACTCTCTCTCTCTCACAAAAAAAAAAATACATGCAAAAGAAAGTTTATATATATAAAACCTCTTTAACCTAAAGAGGGACTACACCAATCATTAGATTAAAAGGCAATCAAATGGTTGTAAAATAAGACACAATTTCAACAGAAATAAACACTTACTCAAAAAATTCTTGTTAGAAGCCCGTCTAGAAAGGAAAAACACCCCAAACGTGGTCAAAGGTGATGTTTGGCATCGATGATGATTTTTCCTTACCAATTATCCTCAGTGATTTTTGGAATTGATGATTTTTTAATTGTTATTTGGTATCATTTATGCCTTGTGAACCGAATTTTGAGAAATCAACTTTGAGTGTATATGGTACTGATTTTCAAGGGCTAATTATTTTTATATTAGAGTTATTATTCAAGAACGCCATGCCATCCTAAAACATAGGAATAAGCTAAAAATAAAGAAATCACCAAAAAAAGGTAATCCCTGAAAAGGGCTGATTTCAATAATCCATTTTTGACAGATTGTCTAAAAGTCACCAAAATCAGCTAACCAAACAAAAATTTCAATATCGATTCCTCTAATGGTGATGTGGCTCAAATATGACCGTGATTTTCAAGAAATCATCATCAATGCCAAACATCACCTAAGTTAATGGATTTTGGTCTGAATAACATTTTTTTTTTGTTTATCAAAACAACATGTAATTTTAGATTTGTAAAAATGTGTAAAAGTATCATGTGACAAATATCCAATAAAGAAAATTTATGCTAAATAAGCATATGCCATTGGGGATATTTAAGCTTATTTTCAAAAAAAAAATGGAAAAGTTTTGCCTCTTTTTTTGAAGTATAAATAATTTAGCCTACATATTATTTGCATACCAACTTTCCTGTCTATCATTTGAAAGTGGACAGCTAAAGGGTTGCTCCTCATACAGAAGCCCAACCAATTTGAAAACGCTATTGAGTTGTATGTATGAACATTTCAGGATCAAATTCTGATTGCCCCATTCCCTAGCTCCCTTTTAGTGGAGCCCATTTCTTTCACATTAAGAGCATTTACCTCTTTCCATCACTATAATCTATAGCAATATTTCGAATATTTAAAAGGGTGGTTTATTAGAACACCCCTATAGTTTTGATGAATTAAATTGAAACCTATTTTATAGTTTTTATTTTATTAAAATAGTTTTATAGTTTGCAACCTATTAACTTAGTCAACCTTTTATTAATGTGTTCATTTTGTCATATGAAAACAATAACATGATCACCTATACTGAATACAAAATGTTCCACGGCATATGTACATTATTCTTATTTAAAAAGCACCCTGATACTTTTTTTTGTACAGAAAATAGAATTGACCAAATAGAGCCAATTAGAGTGATTGGCTGTCTTATTAGGGGTAAAAATGGTATTAAAATTTATTTTTATTTATTTTTTAATTAAATTTATCCAAATGAACATTAATGTAGGTTTTGGTAAATCTAATGAAATGTTGGTTAAGTAAAGTGATTATGAACTATAGAGTTGTTTTAGTAAAATGTAAATTATAGATAAGTTTTAATAAAGGGTAAATCTCTTAAATTACCCTTACTTTTTAGCGTAATGACATGCGGTACCCCTGCTCTTTAGCTATTCTGTTGCAGTATATTAAGTTTTTTTGATAATTGACTACTTCTACCGTTGTGTTAATATCCATTAATATTCCGTCGAAATTCATACACACTTGACACCATATGATGTATAATTTTTTTTTTCAAAATCCAATTTTACCCTTCGTCCATTTCCCTCCACCATCCCTCCATTCTCAGAGGTGGTGGTGGAGGCTATGGCAGTGGCGATGTTGGTGAAGGCTATAGATCTAGCAGTGGCGGAAACTATGGAACTGGCGGTGGTAGTGATTATGCAGGTGCTGCTAGCGGGGGCTATCGAGGTAGCGGTGGCGGCAGGAGTTACTGAGGCAGCGGTGGCGGTGGTGGAGATTATGGAGGAAGTGGTGGTGGAGGTTATGGGAGTGGCGGTGGGGGTAATGGAATTTCCGGACGGCTGTGCGACGGTGAGAAAGGTTGGAGATCTGAAATCTGCAAGGAGAACCCAGATCTGAGATCAGGCCCGTCGTCCCCCGCTTCAATGTAGGAACTCACCGTCCATCTGAGATTTGCAAGGAGAACCCAGATCCCAATATTGCACCACTTCAGATCGCACACTCAGCTTGTAAAGGTACCTTATACCCAGAACCCTGCGTTTCAACTCTGTCTTCCTTCCCAGACCTAGCTTCCAAAACCATCCCACAAATGATCTCTTCTACTGTCGACTACACCGTAAAAGAAGTCGAGATTTCTGCCTCTAACTGCCCTGGCATCCGAAAGAAGCTCAAAGCGCAAGCTTGAACAGCGGGCTCTGGATGACTGTTTAGAACTTTTTGACGAAACCATCTCAGAGCTTCAAACCGCTCTCTCTGATCTATCACCAAAGCTCACCTTCAAAGCACTACAATGACTTGCAAACGTTGTTAAGCGCTGCTATGACGAATCAGTACACCTGTCTCGATGGATTATCCTTGGGCAGTGAGCAGGTAATCAGATTTGGTCAGTAATTCTCTAGCGATGCTTAAAAAGATGCCAAAGGCGGCCGATACCCTGAAGGACGAGGTGTTCCCAGAGTATGGTAAAATGGCCGGCAGGTTCCCGGGATGGGTGTTGCCCAAAGATCGAAAGCTGTTGCAGGCGTCAACCAACACGATGAAGTTTGATCTGGTGGTGGCTAAAGACGGGAGTGTTAACTTACGATAGGTGAGGCGATAGCTGCGGCGCCTAATTCCAGTGCTACCAGATTCGTGATCTATATAAAGGCAGGAACATATTTCGAAAATGTGGACATGGGCAAGAAGAAGACCATGCTGATGTTCGTCTGAGATGGGATTGGAAAGACAGTGGTCAAAGCTAGTCGCAATGTCGTCGATGGCTGGACTACTTTCCGTTCTGCTACCGTCGGTAAGTGCAATAGTCATCCCAGCACGGGTTGACAGAATCGACATCGCTCTCAGAGGTTGGGTTTTTTTATCGTTTTTCTTCTCCTGAGTTCAATAAACAAAAAAAAAAAGGAAAAAAGTATCTTCTTCTGAGTTCTACCGACTCTATAGGCTTGATTTCTTTTAGATTTTTAGGGTAAGTTTTGAGTTCTTATTGAGCGTCGATCGGGATCTGGTGGTTATCTGTCAGTAGTATACATCGGTGCCGACAATCTGCCGACTGTATGCATTTATCAAGATCAACGGAGGAACCGATTTGGTGTTGACGGAGAAGAATATCTCTTTCTTAGTTCGGGCGCTCAACGGAGGATTGAAAGAATGTCTACGATGACGCCAATGATAGTTTGAGAATCTCAGGGCTCAAGCGGATGAAATTTAAGGAATAAAGAAGGGCAAATTTAACATTTTGTTTCCAGCATTTAATGACGATCATAAAACTTAAGCGTACCTCAAAACAATAACTAAACATGTCATTAAACTAAACAGTAGGGATAATTTAAGAGATTTATCTTTTAATGAATCTATAAATTTTTATAGGGATGTTTTAACAAATGGCCCTATTTAAAAAGATACATTATTTAATATTTATCCCTCCTTGAGCTTCAATCAAATATTAAATTCACCCCTCAGGTTTACCTAATAACACATATTCCCTTTCATCACGCAATCACAAGGGATTCACCTAATAACACAAAATATTATCTGGCCTAAATCCTGTTGTTTAACTTTTCATTCCCATCTTCACCTTATGGAAGAGAACAAAAGTTTATTCCTTAAAAAGATACAAATAACACTAATTTTGTTTGTATATATATATATATATATATATATATGTATATATATGCAAAAAGAATAAATTTGTTTTATAAGAAATTTTAAACGTCATCTACTAATCTTAGCAATTTCCCTCGCTGAAACCAATTGCTTAGTGGTTGGTCACATTTCTACATGTTTTTTTTACTGTGATAGGGGTTAATAATTAAATAGATAAACCTGATAGGAGTTGTTTGAATTTGATAAAAAATCAGGGAAAAAATAAATAATTGGAAAATTGTCTAAAACTCACCATAACTTTTCAGCATTTCTTAAACTCACTGTAACTTTTCAAAACGGCTAAAATTCACCATGTCAATAAGTTTTTGTTTTCCAAAACTCACCTTCCGTAACAGAGGTGTCCACGTCAGCATAAATAACAATTTTTTATGACCAAATCACCCTTGAATGGCGAGTTAGAGGAAAATGGTCTTTTTCAGTTTTCAAATTTATTTTTTTTACATTTTTAGTGTTTTGTTATAATTTCTAATATTTTTTTATAATTTCTGTTTTTTTACCTTTTTCTATTTTCTACAATCTATAAAATTTTCTGCATTTTTTGGTTATTTATTTGCAATTTCTGTATTTCTCTATAATTTTTTATGTTTTTTTTCTATAATTTTTATTTTCTGATTTTGTTTTTCAATTTCTATACTTTCTATAATTTGAAAATAATTTTTTATTTTGTGTGCAATTTCTATAATTTTTTATAATTTCTATGTTTTTATATGTATTTTATATTTGAAAATATTTTTTAAAATTTTTCTTTTTTTTTCATGTCTAAATATTAAAATATATGTATATATTTTATATATTTTTATGAAAGTTAAAATGATAATATATTAATAGCCATTAGTCTTTAACGTCAAATTAGTGATATCGTGAATTTTAGAGATTTTGAAAAGTTGTGATGAATTTAAGAGAAATGTTAAAAAGTGTTGGCAATTTCCCTAAATAATTTAACCTACAAATAAGAATTATAAATGCTTGTCCGTAACGGCTATAAATGAGTAAACGTGGTGAAATACAACTGGTATCCAACATTCCAACGTCTTCCTTCCAAGTTTGGCTCCTTCTAGTTTCTATCTCTGTAAAAAATTTGAAAATCAAATCCGTTCAAATTACAGAAAAATACAGACAAGCCACTCCAAAATTTCCATCCATAGCAGCATTTATACATCAAGGCAACGCTGCAATCACGCTCTCCTGTTCTTCTCGCCATGGAAGGCGGCCAAGACCTCGAGTTCCACGCGCTTCGCCCGTCGCCTTCTCTTGTATCTCTTGTTCCCTTCTCGCCATCAATCACGTCCTCGCCTCGCCGGCTTTCAACTCACTTCAGCGAGCCGAGCCGCCCTATCCGGGCAGCTCGGCAACTCTGTTGGGTGTCCCTCCAAGGTCGTCTTGTTGGAGCAGAGGAAGCCAGCTCGGTTAAAGCCATTGGAGGTAAATTGAGTGGAGAAGAGGGCCTGGCTTGGGAGCTCTTTAAACCCATTCATCGGATCTTAATTGTCGCCATAGTCGCCATTGCCGTTGCGGACTTGAACTTAAAGAAATCTCGCCAGATATGGCAGCTGAGAAGATCTGTAGATCTCAGAGTGCGTAATATAAGCTTGTATTAATTAATTAGTTTGCTTTTATTTTGCTACGCATTTATTTTTCTTCTACTGTTTATTAACGTTTTTTCTGTTAAGGTAAGGGTTCAATTTAGTGGGCTTCTACCTCTGGGTTTTGTTTCATTGATTCTAAATGTTTTTAAACAAATTTGAACCTTTTCCTAAAACAAAGGTTGAGTTTTGTTTGAGATTCATAATTGCAATCTAGGCATTCACATTACTTCTCTATAGTCTATATGAAGTTCATTAGCCCTTCCCAAATGATTTACCTTTATTAATCTCTAGTTGCTGAACTTGTCATGAATCATAATTCAGTTTTTTGCCCCTTTTTTATTTGCTAGTTTATTAGTATCTGAATTTTATTCCAGAAACGAAGCAGCTCTGATGGCCCACTTTGATGTTTGATCTGGTTTTTCAGGATCAAGTTCTATCCAGCATGCAGAAGAAGCTGGATGACCTCTGTGAGCAGCTTAATTCCATGAAAGAGAAAGAGCACCCTGAAATTGGGTTTGACATGTTCACAAACAGCAAGGATTTCCTATTTAGTGAAGATATCAATCTTGGTCAGACCGGGTGTTCTGCTTGTGGTTGTCGGGTTTGCAATCAGAATCGTATTTCAGAAAATGATTCAGTGGTAATTATCTGACTTACTGAGTAAAATTTGCACCCATTAATAAGGTAGGTTATGTATTTCATTCTCTCTCTCTGTGAATCAGCGAAACTCTATCGGAAAAGCATGTAGTAGAGATGAAAAGTTCAAATTGAAAGTACCTTTCACAAATGGGGCAGAGCAAGAGGAGCGCCGGATGTCCGATTTATCAGACTGGGCTCCAAGTGTATCTTCTTCAGCAGAAATCCAGGTAACTGAACATCTAGAGACAAGCTTTAAATTCTATGTAACATGAGTACATTTCAATGGAGCTTTATATAATTTTAGTTGAAAACGAAGCTTCTGTGCAATGGTGGTCCATGATTATGGTTAAACATGTTAACCAACCAAGAGAATCTATAAGAAATACTTATCTGTCATAGCAGAAGTCCACTCTCAGGCATGGAGTTTTAATTCTATTTCTGAAGAGAATAAATTCTTTTACTGTTTTTTATTTATGATTGAACAAATGTTTCCCCATGTTCTTGTGGTTATTTGAATTCTGCAATAAAGTCTCTGAATTCAAAATAATTATTCTTCTAGTGCAGCAAAAGAAAGCGAATTGTTTTTCTGGTCTTTCAGAAATGCAATTTCAAGTGGTAGAATAGTCTCCTCACAATCACTAAGTTTTTGCACAATTCTGTGGATATGATCCTTAGAGAGTATTGGCGCCACAATCTTGTTGTTAGGATGCAATCTTAATTCTAAAATGACCAACCAAAACCAAAAACAAAAATCAAAAAGTCTTGTTTCACTTCTAGTACTTTATTTCTTCTTCTTCAATAAGATCTAGTCAACATGATATTGGGTTAATGAGCCATGACAAAGCCAATAGCATTATTTATGATTTGATTTTTAATGAAAGGTTCATTATTATTCATGGGGAATAATTAATGTGTATAGTATTGTGGTTCCATTAAATGGATCATGGTATCCACAAGTGACAGGGTTAGAACTTGGTTGCATGTGCAAGTGACTCGCGTTCATTTTTTATAGGCTCATCTCACTTCACAAGCATTAGGCAATTCACCAAGATAGAAACCTGTTATTTGTGAGAGCTCTATATGAATATGATAGAGTGATACATATCAATCACATATGGTGGTGACTCAGGGTCTACAAATAGGTTTAATATAGATTGCAGTGAGTGAATCCATTGAGGTTGCATTTATAATGATCCGTCCTAGTATAGAAAATATGTTTCTAACCTTTATCTCTTTGGCCTATGAGAAATATATAGTCTATGCATAATGTTGTTAACTTTGAGTTGCTTAACCAGTGAGGCCAATCTTGGTCAATACCTGAATAGCTTGGATTTTATAGTACCAACCTTTTAACTCTGAAATTCTTTCTTTTCAGAGGTCATGTTTAACACAAACATGTGAACACACCTTTGAATTCTGAAAATAACTCTTAAATTTTCCAAAGTGCTCTCCCCTTTGAACACAATCAATACTAAATTAATAGGTTATTTAGACAACTTCTATTCACCATAGATGTTGCACATAATCTCCCCATAAACTATGCTTTTAATTGTATAAAAATGATTATAACATCATTTGTGTTATATATTCAAGGGGTAAATCTATAAAATAGACATTTTCAGAGATTCCAGTATTCAGAATACTAAACTACATCACCATAATCAATACTCAAAAAAGGCAAAGAAGTGTTTTTTTTTTCTTCTTTTTTTATGGTTAAAACATTAGACTTGTTTTCAGAACTCTGTGTTTAGCCCGTGGCATGGACCGAAATGGTCCATCCACAATATGAACACAGTACCAAAGACCACCAAAAGTTCAGATTTACCAAACACCATCATCTTGTCCTAGGGTGAACTTAGTACTCAATCTTGAGGGAATGAGGGAATATCGAGATGAAGTTATTTTTGGACACAAAATCGAAATATAATTTTTTGCAAATAGTTTGTGATATTACTTTTAAAATTATATTTTATATTTTAGATATTATATTTTGGATAGTACTCAGTACTGAAAAGAGCAGAATGGCAGAACAGGACTCATGTAGTCAATCCCATATTGTTGGGACAAGGTTTGGTTGAATTGAGTTTAGTTGAGAATCTTTTTGGAAATTGATTTGTAGTTTGAAAGGTTTTCTATAAAAATGCAATGCCTAGAGATTGATTCAAGGGGCCATTGTTTGGTGTAATAGTAAAATCTCGGGCTGGCAAGTGTGAGAAAAAGGTTTGTATCCACCCCTCCCAAGACACAACATAGCTAGGATCAACATTGGGTAATGGCCTTTTTTGACCTAGGGATTAATTTCTAAATAGTTAGGGAATGGGCAATATAGTACTCTATGGCCTAAACTATTGCAAAAGGACCTTTTTCTAAATTTCAATTTGTTGGGAATTTAGCTGCATTTCTAATAATGGGCACAATTACAACTAAAGAAGGTTGCAAATTTTCCTAATTAGATAGAAAGTTTCTAATTAACACATGCAAGACACAAACACTTTCTCTCTGATTGATTGAGGATTTAACAAGAATTAGAAGTGTTCTTTTTAAGCCTGGAAATTGGAATTCTAAAAGGATTCCATGCCTCTCTAGAGCTGACTGGGCAGCTCAAGTTGTTGTGTCATCTCTCTCTCTCTTTCAATGTCCCTGACTGGGCAGCTCAGGTTGTTCTGGGCTGGTTTATCTAAACCACCATAATACACCTCTCTAATTACAATCTGAAATATAATTAAATACTCCAGTGGTTAGCTGGTTGATCTGCATTTGTAAATGCACAATTATGCTTTCTTTACAGCTTAACACATTAGCAGTAGAGCAAGATACATACAACCTCCAGAGGGAATGTGAAGAAAAGGATGCTACCATAAGGGATCTTGAAGCTGTTGTCCGCTCATCTGATGTTGCTGGTTCAAAGGTACTTGATAATTGATATCCTTTAAGTTTGTGCATACATCTCAATGGTGAATCCTCTATTGTTTAGCATCATTTCTTCTCTTTGGTCCCAGAGAATTGCAGAGCTAGAAGATGTGATCCGAAGAAAAAACATGATTATTACAAAACTGAAGAAGGATATGGCGGTTCTAGAACAACAGGTGAGAATAACAAAATCCCCATGACTTAATAATTCAGTTTTCCTTTGGAACCTTTCTTTTGAATTCAAGTACTGAAGTTCAAATATATATATAGGTGGCACAACTAACAAGAATTCAGAGGCCCTCCACCTTTACCACAAAACCAGATGTTAAGAAACTTCCAGTCATGTCAGATAATATCCTTTATGGCATGGATAGTAGCACTAGTCCATCATCTTCGGATTCTGATTCTCCTGTCGAGAACCGATCGCATGGTCCAGTTCATGAACATCAGAATAATCATGCTCTTCAGGAGGGAGTTACTTTGGAGAGTGTGCAAAAAGTGTCTTCAGCTAAGACTCCAAACTCCTTACCAAGACCTATAGACAAACCTTCAAAGATACGGAATGTGAGCCCTCTCAAGGAGAACTCCATGAATCAAAGACTCAATTCCATGGCTACTACAAGGCCTAGGCAATTGGCATCTGGTGGTGGAGATGTAAAAAGGAATAGGAGACATGGTCGAACTTCAAAGGACATGACCCCACAAAAGAGATGAATATAGTAAGTATTATTTTATTGATGATATTTCTAACTTAAAAGTTTTTGTTGTTCTATTTATATTACAAGCCAATAATACTAATAATAAATAATAATTAGTAACCTGATTATTTAAAAAGCAAACTGAATATATTTATAAATAGGAATAAAAGCCCATTTAGATGGGTAAGGACTAAAATGCCACAAAATGAGTGCAAATTATTGATAGAGTGCTCAGTTATTCTAACAGCATGTTTCAAACCTTATATTTTGTATGTATGTGTACTGTACATATTTGTATTTGTATTCCTTCCAAACTGAGAAAAAGTGAAAATCCGAGTGCATGGTCTGTCATGGTTTATGAATCAGTCATGCTTTGTGCATTTCAAAGGACCATGGCTGCTTTCATAATGTTCTTAATATATTCCTTTTTGCTATAACTTTTAGGTTGTGGCCGAGATATTGATGCTTGAGGAAATTTTGGTATTAAACATTGCCAATTTCAAGTTGGCATACTGTGGTGCACTTCAAAAGGCTTTTCATTAGTATCCAGATCTTCCCAGCACTGTGAACAGATGATCAAGAGAAAAGGAAAAAGAGAGGACCTACTATTGTGAACAGATCTTCACAGCTTTGAGAAGTGTAATATTTATCTTTGCAAGTAAAAACTTACTATAATTACAGCATAGCTGCACATATTTTTATGCATCAGTAGATACAGCACCATAAGAAGTAGAGAAAAGGAGAAATATTGATTATATTGTTTTCATTATTACTTTGATAATGTCTACCTTATCAATATACAGCATAAGTGAAGGCAGAGTGAAACATTACTATAAATGAATAAGTTTGAAGTTTGAACTTCCAAGCTTGAATTGGAAGTAGAAAGTAGAAACTGCTGGGTTTGTCTTTAGTATTGGCAAATATGTTGATTAAAGGCTCACAGCAATAGATTTGCAAAATCAACCTTTTTAGTACATAGGACATGGGTTGAAACGGTGAAAAATTATTTAAGTGTCCATGAATTAACAATGAAACTCTGCAAGTGTGAGCTTGTCTACGCGGTCACTCCCAAACCTAGATAAAAGGGGGTTGGCGCATCAGGTTGGTAAAAAGGCAGCCCGGTGTGCCTTTCTAGTACTTGGCAAATACTCTAATATTCTGATTCTAAACTTCCATTGAAGCCCAATTGATCAACTAATACCACATCAATTTTCTTGGATTATTTGACATCAAGACCATAGATTCCTCTCCTTATAACAAGATCATGGACCATATCAATCCAACCTTGAACTGAAAATGGAGACTGAGTATATGTTTGGTTCCGTTGGTGTTTATAGAGAGGCCGCTTATTGCTTTAAACGTTTATTTGTACTATCTTACTTTAAACGTTTTTTGCTTTCCACCTCAGATTAACACCTATAAATACATGCTACATCAACATTTTATTTCAAGAAATGTTAGGGCATTTGGGTTATGGGGAAACAAAAAATTTGATGTTTATTCAAATGCCCCTTGCACAAAACTCAAAGCATTTCAGTTTCCTAGTTTTATTTGATAAATGGTGAAACCAAACAGTAGTTTCATATGTAATAAACGCCAATGCCTATATGGCGGTGCTTTTTCAATAAACGCCCACAGAACCAAACATTACCTAAATCTACTCCTCACAGAGCATTTCTCATAACACATTGCATCTGCACATCAGGAACATCCCCTGTACTTGTATGTTGTCATTCATGGGGAGATTTTCTCAAATGCATGTTTCATGTTTGGGATGTAATGTGAATGTGTGAGGAGCAGATCTGGATTCCTGAAAGCATTGCTACTAAGTATTCTTAGCAAGGACTTCAACAAGATGTATATTCCTTACAAAAAGAAAAAAAAAAAGAAAAACAAAAAGTAATATACTAAACTTTTGTTTTCTTTTTGTTACTTTTAATTTTTAGGGTTTATTAAAAGGTCATAAAATGCAAGTATTTTTTTAATAAGCAAAATATACTATTCCAGCTCAAATTTGGACGGTGAAAATAGGCCTTTTCAACTCTTAGCCCATCTTTATGGCGTTGAATTCATTGAATCTTACCTAGCGAGGTATGTCTCCATCGTCATATCAGTGGCATTGATCCAACTTGTCAACTTTGTGGAGAGAATGTTGAAACCATAGAACACATCCTCCTCTAGTCCAGCGGTCCGACCAATCTGGTTTGGTTCTATTTTGAACTTGAGAATAAAGTTCTATCCTAATCAATGCCTAGTTGAGTGGTTGATGTCTTAGTAGAAGGTAGAGAAAAAATTAGGTACCCCTGTCTTTCTTCATGGTGCCACTATCCTATGGTTGATTTGGAGGCAGAGGAATAACACCATCTTTAATAATAAACCTTTCAATCAAGAAGCTATTATAAAATGTTCTCAAGGTTTTTGTGATTTTTACTTGAAGAATGGACTAAACCAAGTATTGGATGGCTAAAAATAAATATGATTGTGCAGAGAAAATAAAGTCGGAGCTGGTATTGTTATCAGAGATCATAGGGGTGTTCATATTTATTCCTGTGCAGTTCCTCTCCCAGCTGGTTCCCCCTCTTCAAATTGAAGCCATTGCATTCCTCATGTGTATCAAATTTGTTATTGAGTTACATCTTGACAATGTGGCTTTTGAAGGCAACGCTAAACACATAACTGACCTCTTGTTGGTGGATTCTTCAACCCCACCATGGTGTGTCAACACTATTATTGAAGATTGCAGAGGTCTTTTATCACGCATCCGTTCATTCTCAATTACTCATACGGGAAGGATGACAAATATGGCAGCCCACAAAGTTGCTCAAATTGCTATCAATGTTTCTTCTATTACTACTTGGTTGGCTTGTCGTCGTTGTTTCCTCTAATATGCTTAATTGAGATAACTGAAAGCCCTCCTTTGCTCAAAAAAAAAAAAAAAAAGAAAAAAAAGAAAAAAAAACTCTTAAGCTCTCGGCCCATCTTCACTTATCTTCTTTTTCCTCTTCTCTTCCCCTGCAATTAGAAGGAATGATCAATTAGTTTGTATCACTATACACACGTTTGAGGACATGAACTGTCTCATCCCAATGGTACAGATAAATTTGACCCACCAACTACTTATGAAAGCATGAACTCTGTCATCCCAATGGGGTTCGGATGAGGTAGACACGAAGTTGTAAGCATGTTCAATGAACAGTTGATTTTTTTGATACCTGTCCCTTAAAATACCCTCACCCCACCTGGGAAAAAGATTAATACCCACTTCCACTTTTCACAGTTGTCAAAATATTTATCAAGTGTTCATTTAACATGCTTTCTTTGACGTACCTACTAGGTCCAGTCCCATCCCAAAGGTGCAGATCAATTCGGCCCACCAACTACTTTTGGGCATGGGTCCCTCAGTGACTTGATCAACGATCAGACAATCTGAATGGTCTGAAAGTGACTTTGAAGTCTCTGATTGCTCAATTTTAGTTGGTCCAATCCAAGTCCGACCTGACCTAATGCTCCTGCAGTCTAGGCTGTTGAGCATGCTGTGGAACCAATGATAATTTTTTCGTATATGGGACTCTCACCTCTCAGATGGGCCATGAGTTTATTACTGACATGAAATATTATCAGTGGTTCCACAGCCAGCTGATCAGTCATTGCGTTCAGTTAATTTGAATTTAAAAAAGAAAAAATTAGTCATATTCTTGATCATGATTTAAAGTCTTTGTGTAGGTGTATAGGTACTTTAAACCATACTCCTTTTTATTTTTTAGTGTTTTAACATTAAGTTTTAAACACACATATGCATATATTATTTAATAAAATGATGAATTCCCCCAAAAATATGATACAATACGTCAATATCGGGTGTATTAGAGCATATCGTATCGATACTTAAACTTTGTTTCCGATTAATTTTATTCCTAAATGAGTCATAAAACCCAATAAAAGATGATTATACAAAAATATATTCACAAGTTTTTTAAAACCCATCAATCCGCCCGGTTAAATCTGGCCCAAGCCTAGCTCGAGGTAGTACCTGGGTTGGTCCAGCCCGAGCTACCTTTAGGGTTGGACATGGTTGAAACCTCGATTCCACCCAACCCAGTGACCCACCCGCGTTGCACCAACTTTCATCAGACATCACCGTTGAAGTAGAGAAGGGAAGAATAACTGCCAAATGGTAGTTGGTTGTTGGTTCCCATCTCCAACTTCTAGTTAATCTGGTGCTGTCTATAGATCAAAAGGGTTGTATTAACTTAGAAGAAAGGAATCCAAATGATATGCTGTGGCATACGCATTAGCCCATTTTGGCACATCAAGCTTCTGATCATTACAACAACCACGTGATTACAGTCCTCTTGTGTTTCTATTCGAGATTAACGGTTCCGATTGGTTCTTGTGTTGAAATTCCTGTGCAACTCGACACAGCATAGAGTTTCAGTTTACACCTACAGAAACAAAAGTTTGAGTGAGAAAACCGTTGAAAGGTCCACACGCCACAAGCCGTTGGTCGTCGCTGACGCGGTTCTCACTTTCAGCGTCTCTCTAAAGACCGCTCTTCCAACAACGCCACCATGCCAAAGCTACATTACGCGTCTTCTCCATTTCTGTCTCCAAACCCTAACCCTAAGCATCTCTCCCCTCCCCCCTCCCCCCTCCCCCCCTCTCTCGCCTTCGTCTTTCCTCGATCGTCACTCTTGTCTGCGTTTCGATTCAGATTTCCCTAAGAGAAACCTCATGAGTGGTCTTAACGTCTCTGGAATACATCTCTTTTCGTCTCTCCTAAACGATCGGAGCTTCAGATCATTTTCTGTTTTCCCGCCCGATCCTTCTTTAGCGTGATTGATTTGTGGTCTCTGTTCTTGTTTGATTTCGAATTGGGAGGTTGAGGAGGGAATTTGATTCGATTTAGGATGTCGAATTTGTATGGAGAATTCAATCAGAAGATTGATTATGTCTTCAAGGTCGTCTTGATTGGAGATTCTGCGGTGGGAAAATCTCAGCTTCTGGCGCGGTACGCTCGGAATGAATTCAGTTTAGATTCAAAAGCAACAATTGGTGTTGAATTCCAGACAAGAACGCTAGTTATTGATCACAAGACCGTCAAGGCACAGATATGGGATACGGCTGGCCAGGAAAGGTACTCCTTTATTCTTCTAAACGTATCATCTTTGGAAGGTAAAATTAGTTGAGACAATGAAATACTTTCGAACCTTTTGCTGTTAATTCTGGAGTTTTTCCCATTTCGCCACCTGCTAGAATAGGTTAATTCATAATGTTTTGCTAGAATAGGTTAATTCATAATGTTTTGCTAGAATAGGTTATAGCACCTTAAGGGCAATAACTTAAGCTTGGTTACAGTTGGGGCATTAAGAGTATTCGTTATCTTGCTTCCCATATTAGTAGCATTAGAATGTGGGTGTCGCTATTGTTTTATTTTGGATTACTTGATTATGAATTCGGAATGCATATGGCTAAACAGGGTTTGAGTACGTTTTTTCTATCTGGACTTACTTGTGCACGTCAAGTACAGGGAATTTACATAGGTACATACAAAAGAATGCCTATACCACCAAATCCCAATGTTTATAAAAAGATTCTCATAAACAAAAAAGTAGCTATGATCTCTACTATTAAAACATCTGTATACAAATATGAAGAAAGCATTCTGCCCCATATTTTCTGCTAAACATCCTCAACATTTTTTTCTTTCCACACTACCCAAAAAACAAATCCAGGAATCATTTGCCAAATTACCTTTTCCATTCTTATTTAATCCTTGCAAATTCCAGTGCTTCAAGAATATATCCATAGATGCAGAACAGCAACCTCTAACAGCAAAAAGCTTAAAGACTTTTGTCCGATTTTTTCTTTTTCTTTTTATCAATATACTTTTGTCCAAATTTCACAAGTGAATCTTTAATGAATCGATAAATGGTCCACCAAGTCCTCCCAATTGGTACACACAGCACACTCTGATGAGCCTGTCAGCACTCCTCTCTTCAACAAATTGTCTCTAAGAAGAATTTTATTTAAGCGGCCCATCCAAAAAAGAAAAGGCTACCTTTGAAGGTATATTCTTACACCATACTGTATTAGTTGGGAACCCCACATTTTCTTGCATCATCAACCTATTATAAAAAGATTTAACTGAAAACTGTCCAGATTTCCCCCCAGATCACACCCTTCTATGCTCTATCCTCTCTGTTAGGGTTCAATTGCATGATGTATACATTTTGTAACAGGCCCAGCACTGATTCCGCTTCCTAATCATTAAAAGGCCTTCTAAATTGAGGATTCCATACACACCCATCATTAGTAGCTTGCAAATAATCAGCCACCTTAGCTTCCTTGGCCATAGCTATCTCAAACAAGGATGGGAACACTTCCCTCAAAGGACGGTCTCTGCACCAAATATCTCTCCAAAACTTCACTGTAGTTCCATTTCCCACATCAAATTTGATTTGTATAAGAAAATAATTATGGCTATTTTCTATGCCTTTCCAAACCAAACAACCATATGAATGACTGGCTTCCCCCAGTTCTCAGGCCATATTTCTAGAGTTGTATTTAGCTTTAGTAACTTTCCTCCACAGCCCTCCACTCTGCTCCCGAAATCTCCAATACCACTTTTTTAATAGGACAATGCTCAACTCCTTCAGCATTCTAGTTCCCAATCCCCCACTTCTTTTATGTTTACACACCAGACCCCAATTCATGAGTGAATCGTCTCTTCTTTCCAACTGTGCCATAAAAAATATCTCATACTTTTCTCAGCTTCTGCTGCCATCTTGGTTGAGATGGGATTCATGGATTGCAAATGTATAGGTAAAGAGGCCAAAACATTTATTCACCATAATTAATTATCCTACTTTGGATAGATATTTTTCCCTCCAAGATGCCAACTTCCTTTCCACCCTCCCCATAATTGGCTCCCAAATGGACTTCACGTTACATTTGACACCCAATGGAATCCCCAGGCAGGGGTGTCAATTGGACTGGATTTGGTCCAATTTGATCCAGTCCAATGTGAGTCCATTATAAATGGACCAGGTGCAATCCAATCCAATGAATGTTTTGGACCAATTTGGACCGGTCGAATTCAACGTCTGGACCGTCCAATCTGTTCAAATTCATTTTGATTTAGATTGGTTTCAACCCAAACCTGGTCCATTGACACATATATTCTTATCTTAAATCAATGGACCAGATATTACTTAATCCAACCCTATCCAATATAAATTTGTTGCGGACAGACCAGGTCCAATCCAATCAAATAAATATGTTGGACTGGATTGGTCCAATCCAATATGTCTTAGTGGTCCATCCAATCTGTCCAAACTGATTTTGGACTGGACGGGGTCCAATCCAAAACTGGTCCATTGACACCCTTATCCCCAGGTACTCAATTGGAAATTTTCTTACTTTATGTCTCATATACCATTGCATTGATGAAGTTCTTGGACTTCCCCCATTGCTACCAACTCACTTTTGTGTATACTGAAATGAAAACCTGACTCCACTTCAAACCATCTCAAAGTTGCTAGGAAATTCTAAACTTGTTCCTGGTTTGCCTTGTAGAAAAGTAGGAAGGCATCTGCATATTGTAGTAAAGAGATGTTCGCTCTATCCTCCCCTATTGGAAATCTTTCCAGATAACCACTAGAAACTGACCTTAAAATCATTCTACACAAAGCCTCCGTCACACATAAATAATAATGGTGACAGTGGGTCTCTTATCCCAACCCCCTTGATCTTTTGAAACTACCATAGGACACTGCATTCACCAAAGCTAGGAAACAGATCTCAATCAAAGGGAGGACAGCTAGGTCAAAACACAGGTTCAAGCACCACAGAATTTTATAAACAGTAGCCATGAACAATAACCTATTTAGTTCTCTAAACTAATTCACACACTAATCCTGCTTTCATACCATGTTAACCTAGTTCTTACAAGTGAGAAAGAGAGTTGAATAGGATATGTTCAATGATCCACATGCCCAAGAAGAGCATCTTATATATGTGTGATGTACAAAGTTGAAAGAGGACCATTATGTCCCTCTCTTACAAGAAAAGAATAAAGTCATACAAGAAATGATAATATACATAAGATACATGTTATAGTGGTGATCCAAAGTCCTATAATACAAGAAAAGCAGATATCCACCTATAAAATTTCTACAAATATCTTCTGCCCATCTCATTTTAGCAATTAGGGTGATAAAAACAGAGTTTGAACTCCTTTTCAGTGCAGCTAAAGAGTGGAATTCAAGCAACACTTTTTTTTTTTTTTATCAGTAACAAGAAACTTTATTAATGATCTGAAACTATGTGAAACTTTAGGTACAAAGGGGGGAGGTAAAATGTCTTAACTCCCCACCAACAAAATACATTGGAAGAATGTCAAAAGTTAGCCCAAAATATAGATTCCCTA
The DNA here is from genome assembly GCF_056320005.1 of Nelumbo lutea. NCBI lineage: Eukaryota > Viridiplantae > Streptophyta > Magnoliopsida > Proteales > Nelumbonaceae > Nelumbo > Nelumbo lutea. The sequence goes on from NC_142685.1 coordinate 107,568,332, forward strand.
TTCACCCCTTGCTTGGCTAACCCATCAGCAAATGAGTTAGCAGTCCTCTTCACCCAGCTGTAATGCACCACCATACCCCTAAGCCATTTGAATTTTTTCTTCTCATTGTTATAACTCCATAACCCTCTGTTTTGTTCCTTTAGCCACCTAATCACCACCTCATGTTCAAATCTCTTGCTCTTTGGATACCTTTCAAGGCTGCAGAAATCTCAGTCCTAAGAGAATCTCCTTCTCCAATTGGGCCTGAGAACATGGCAGTGATAACCCCATTCTCATTTCTGAACACTCCCCCAATCCCAAAAGGTCCAGGATTCCTTAAACAACTACCATCAAAATTTAGTTTTATGAACCTAGAGGGAGGAGGGGACCAATAAGGACTACGAGTCCTCTTACATAGGGCAGAGGAAGCTATCTCTTTCCAATTTCTTACCAAATCAGCCACAGAACACCCAGAGAACAGCTCCATAGTTTTCAGCCAGTGGGCTACCCTTACAAGTATTAGATCTAACAAGTCTTTCAGGGTTCTTTCCTTGTCTGAAAATATTCGTGAGTTTCTTTCTTCCCATAGGGACCAACACACCGCTGCCCTAATGCTTCTCCACATGATCTTCCCTCTCTTCTTCGGTCATCTGAAAAAGGAAGAAGAGAACAAGCTTTGGACACACCTAGGGGGAGTCCAAAAACACCCAAAGAGGGAAAAAACCCACTCCCATACTGTTTTAGCGACTGAGAATTAACCATAAGGTTGTAACCAGTATCCTCATCAATTTTACAAAGAGTACACCTATTAGGAAGTAAACAAGAATTGGGTCTCTTTTTTCTGAAGTAGGTCAATTTGTTTATTCTTTCCAAGAAAGTCTCCCAACAAAAACTACCAACCTAAGGAGGAATGAGCTTGCTCCAAATTTCTTTAACCGGGAAGGACAACCCAATAGGATCAGAAGGCTGAGTTAATGTCTTAAAAAACAAAACACAAGAGAAAATACCTGAGGAGGAAGGGTCCAAAATATGGTGTCCTCCTTGTTAGGGTCCAAGAAAACATTTTCGAGGATGGCTAACAGAAACATTATGTATCCCAAGTCTGTATCCCTAATTGCCCTTCTCAGTCTTAGGTTCCACCCAAAATCAGGAGAGTCTGAAGGGCTTAAGAAGGATGAAATGGGTTCATTTTTCAAATTTGATAGAGCATACAAGGAGGGAAATTGGTGTATCAAAGGAGAGCCCCCAAAATTTTATTCTATTACCGGAGTTAAGACCATACCTGATCCAAGGGGAGAAGACTGGAAGCAAATCATGAATGGCTTTCCAAGGAGAGGCAACTGTAGCCCTTGCCAAAATTCCCAGTTCCCAACCGTTGTCTTCCATCCCATGTATGCTAGCCACAATCTTTGTCCACAAGTTATCTCTTTCCAATGGAAACCTCCATAACCATTTCCCCAACAATGACATATTCCTTTTCCTAATATTTCCAATCCCTAGACCTCCTAGCTTTTTACATCTATTTACCACTTCTCACCTCACCCTATGATCCCTCTTTTCCCCTCCTGGCTCCTACAAGAAATCCCTCATTAATTTTTCCAAAATGTTAGAAACCTTTGTGGGGATCTTAAACATTGACATGAAGTAAACAAGTAGGTTAGCTAGGGTAACCCTAATCAAAGTGACTTTCCCCCCCAAGGGAAGATAATTTTTCCTGCAAGAAGCAAGCATTTTTTCAAATTTCTCCAACACCGGGTTCCAAAAGCTTTCCTTCTTAGGATTATCCCCCAAGGGGAGGCCTAAGTAAAGCATAGGCCACTCCGAGGTTGCACAACCTAGCACATCTGCATATTCACTTAGCTCCCTCTCCTTCAAATTCACACCCACCAAGCTGCTCTTATCCAAGTTCACCTTGAGATTAGACATCTGGTCAAAGAGTTGTATTGCCAATTTTAAATTCCAGATCCAATTTATATCCCCACCTTCACAAAACAAGATTGTGTCATCTGCAAACTGTAGATGTGTAAGTGGTACCTCTTCCCTTCCTACTCTCCAACCTTTTATTAAATTCCTCGAGTCCACTCTATGAATCAGTCTCCCAAGGACATTTGCAATCAAAGTGAAAAGGAAGGGGGGCAACGGGTCTCTTTGTCTCATTCCTCTCGAGGCAGGAAAGAAGTCCACCACAATTCCATTCACCAAGATAGAGTAGTGGCAACTCCTAACACAACCCCAGATCCATTTACACCAACTATCTCCAAAACCAAAACTTTTCAACACCTCTAGTAGGAACGACCAATCAACCATGTCATAAGCCTTCTCCAAGTCTAGTTTGCAAACCACTCCCTTCTTCTTGGATTTTTTAAAGCTCTTCAGGCTCTCATTTGCAATCAAGATTTGATCAATAATCTGTCTTCCCTTCACAAAAGCACCTTGGTTAGGTGCAATAATGGCAGGAAGAACCTTCGTCACCCTTAGAGACAACACTTTTGCAATTATTTTATACAAATTGTTCATCGCACTAATAGGTCTAATCGTCTAAAGTCCCTTGCTTGTGATGCCTCTTTCTTCTTTGGTACTAGAGCAATGAAAGTGGAGTTCAAACCCAGGTTAATTATTTCCCTTTTGTGGAACTCCTCAAACACTAACCCGAGATCCTTCTCCACAATATCCCAACAATCCTGATAAAAAGCCATTGTGAAACCGTCTGGACCTGGAGCTTTTGTTCTATCCATTGAAAACACTGCTTCCTTTAATTCCTCCAGCTCAAATCTCTTTTCTAATCACTTTTTGTTTTCTATACTAAGAGTCAACCATTCAAATCCTTCCAATCAAATCCTTTCATTTAAAGGTCTTCTAAAAATAGATTTCAAATGACTTACCAATGCCTCATTTATTTCACCGGGTGGAATATTATTGCTCCTTCAACTTCCAACTTTGAGATGAAGTTCTTCTTTCTCCTACCATTTGCCACTGAATGGAAAAATCTAGTGTTTCTATCCCATTCTTTAACCATTTACACCTATATTTCTGTCTCCAGCTTATTTCCTCCTTAAGCAATAAATCCTCCATTTGCCTCCTCAAACTCATCTCCTTTCCCTATCCCTTTTTCCAAAACATCCCCTTTCTTCCTTCATATCCAGTTCCTCTATCTGCTCCAACAAGGTCTATTTCCTTTCCTCCACTCTCCCAAACTCCCTCATGTTCTACTCCTTTATTTGGGATTTTAAGAATTGAAGCTTTTTGTGGAACCTCATTCCTTCCCGCTGTACTTGTGGATTACAATGCTCCCACCACTCCCTGATTTTCTCAATGAATCCCAGATGAATCAACCACATGTTTTCAAACCTGAAAGGGGCGGGACCGTTACCTCTCATTTCCTCCTTACACATCACTGTAGGCCAGTGGTCTGAGGTAAGTCTAGGAAGTGCTCTAGATGTTAAATCAACCCAATGTTCCTCCTAATTTGTAGAAAATAGAAACTTGTCCAGCTTAGAGCAAATTGGACTTTATTAGAGGTTGGACCAGGTGAATGTATTATTTAGAAGTGGAAATTCTTTAAGATCAAAAGTGTCCACGAATTGATTGAATTTCCTCATACTTGTTGTCACTCTTTGTCTAGGGTTGGTTTCCTCTTTGAATCTCACTACATTAAAATCCCCTCCCACACACCATGGTCCTTCCCAAAGGCCCCTAATATGTTCTTCCCATAATTTCTTTTTCTGCCTATAGTCATTGGGAACATAAACATTTGTTAGTACCCATTCAAAACCATCTTCCATCTGCCTGAATTTTAGAGAAACAAAATAATCACCTATTAGCTCCTCCACTCCTATTAACACATCTTCTTTTCATATAGTTACAATCCCACCTGAGGACCCCCACGAAGGAGCAGCCACCTACTTAATCCCCTTACATCTCCATACACTTCTTGCCCATCTGCAATCGAAATCCATTCTTTTGGATTCTTGAATTAATACCATATCTGGATTAAACTTCTTAATCATGTCTTTAATTGTTGCTCTCTTCCTAACACTACCCAATCCCCTCACATTCCAGCTTAGGATTCTCATTTCAATTTTGTAGGTGCAACCCTAGCACCACCAAAATCTATTTAAGCCCTTTCCTTCTATCCCCCTAAATGTCTCTTTTTAATCTCTCAGCTTCACTCAAAGTATTTTAGATCATTCGGGTTCTTTAGTTTACACCCCAGACTTCCCACAAATTCTGCTATTGAATCTTCCCTGCAAGTCTCCTCTTTTTCTATTTTTCCAAGATCTTCACTCCTAATCCTCTCCTCATTTCTTATTTCATTCTCTCCACCAAGAACCCTTTCTGCTCCATTTTACCCTCCCTTTGCAATTCCTCTCCACTTCACCCATTATTCTCTCAATGATTCCCCAGATCCTTTTATCCCTGCATGTTATTCCCACTACTTTTCCCCTTCCTTCTCCCCTTGTATTCTCTCTGTGACTTTCTGTCCATGGGTCTCTGACTCTTGGTTGGGAAGGGAATCTGGAACAAGGGACACAAAACACACATCAGTAGTAAAAACTGAATTGACAGTGTTGACAGAGTTACCTGAAATCGACTGATGGTTGTGAGAAAGAGGCAAGTAAGGGTGGTTGGTTTTCTAACCCTGTAAAGAATAGTTGGAGCATCCTGCCTCTTCGGTTTGGTGGGAACTCTTCCCCGTCAAATGGTCTACACAAAGACCTTTTCCTTTACCCGATTGTTCACCTCTCTATGATGTACCTTTGTTCATTTCTGTGTTAATTTGAGCTATCTCCTTCTCAGCTACTTGCCTAGCGCTAAAGCTTGGTGAAGGTTTGTCCCATTTTTGGGCTTTGGACTACCCTGTTTGTGTTCACCGTAAACTTTAAGTTTTCCTTGTGTAATCCCACCGTTTTTCCGGTAAATAGATGCTCCAAGTTTAATGTTTCTCTGTTTAGGCCTTAGTGGAGTCCTTCCTCTTCCGAGCTATCAATGCTTGCAATCTCTTCTGAACTGCCCTCTAAATCACTCTCGGAGCTGCAGCTTATCCACCCTTGGTCTTCCTCCTCTCTTTCTTCTTCTTTGTCTCTGATGTAGCGCGGATTTGGGCGATCATCTACACTGAACGCCTGCTCTTGAACATCCGGTCGATGGATCCAGCTCATAGGACGCTTTCCTCTTTGTGTCTGTATTTTCCGAGATTCATTCAGTTCGGCCGAACCGAACCTAGAAGAAGATAGACGAAAATTTTCATCTACTAACTCTCTTGGCCTCTTCCGCCCCACGTGACACCTTAAGTCGTCACATGGCTCACTAATGGTCGCCTTTGGTTGAACTGTAGACTCACCCACTCGGCCACTCGTCCAGCCAGTTCAGACCAAGCAACTTTGTTAAAAACCGCTGAGCCCTGTCCCTTTCTGAACACGTCAGCATAGGAGGGGCCACTTAAAGATCTTTTCTTTAATTCAAAGAAAATTGAGTTAATGGCTTTAAATAGTAAGCTTCGAGAAATGGTGACATCCTACGACTGTTCATTCTCTTCTTTTACTCCTTCACGCGCAGCAGGTTTCTTCACCACTCCTTGGTAGCCACGTGTGCTCCACCCTGTGACCTCACCATCTTATCCTACCTCTGTTCATCTTCCCCAGAGAGACGCCTCAGCTTCTGATGCCAGCCAGACCCTGCACCAGGCGCCATCTGAGAGAATGTCAAATGAACGAGGCAGGTTCTCCGGCTTAATCCCTGCAATTTTGATCTCCACAGCATGCAAGCTTCTCAGATTTAGCTCCAGCAAAACACCACCTAGGGCCCTGACGATTTTTTCGAAGGTCGATTTGTTCCAGAGATTAAAGGGAAGCCCTAATTTTGATCGGGAGGCTGCCATCTTTTGACTCTACCTTATTGCAGATTGGAACCCAGTTTTGGATTTGTATCAGTCCATCTATTTGGACTGTATTGAAACTCAGTTTCTCGTCGCCAGTATCATGGATGGCTTTCTTCCCGGCAAACGGCAATAATACAGTATCGCCTTCTAGGCCCATTTTTTCCGCAACTGCATCTAAGACTTTCGTCCAATCCCTTACAGTCCTATCTGCCGTTAGTACCATTCTATGTTCCCACTTGCCTCTCCCTTCTTCAAGTGCAACCTTCCGTTGTCCTGTTGAGCTTGCTACCATGATTTCTTGACGAAATGGCCTTTGCTGCTTGCTGATTTCCAGAGTACAACGTTTCATTGGAACTCTTTCACTCGGACTGTTATCAGCTTCTTCTGCAACCTTCCTCTCAATTTCCAAAAGAAACGCCTGTAGATTATTGGCGAAGGAAGCTCAGCCTTGTCCCCTCTGTCCTTCCGGTATGCAAATCATTTGTTTTTTGTTATTGCCAAAGTGTTCTGTTACCATTGATAAACCATCCTCTCCCATTCCTTCTCAGTACCATTTCATAGCTCTTCCCACAACAGGCCACTGAGTTTTTCCAACCTTCTTCCCTGGTAGTGTTTACTGTCCCATCAACAAAGCCTTTAAACCAAAGACATGCTTCCTCTGGTATGAATATCGTTGCCCTACTACCTTCTCTGATTTTCAGATATGCCTTACCTCTTGTCCATCCCTGCTCAAATAAGAAATGCTTAGATTCAATAACCAACTCCAACCTCCACTTCCCCGCCGGCGTGAAATTTTCTCTCCTCTCGTTCCATTCTTTACATCAAATAATTGGAGAACTTTCTGAAAACTTCAATAGCCTACAAATCCCAGGAGAACATGCTATATATTGTTTTCTGTTAAATCAGATTTTATTCCTCTACAAGATCAGGTTTCAGAGTTGTTTTTCTTTGAGATGACATATGATAAGACTGAAACCATTCTTGCTAAACTGAATGGAGCCAACTATGGAATATGGAAATTCCATTTTGATTTTTATAATTCAAGCAACACTTTCATTATGTCCTTTAGAAACTCCCAACATTGTTTAAAAAACTTCATTCTAAACCCATTTGAACCGAGCGATTTATCCCCTTCCATCTCATTAATTGCTTTCAAACCTCCTGCTCCTCAAAACGTATTTCCAGATCTCTTGCCTACTTCTCAAAAATGCTACTAAATTCCAAACATATGATTTTGGCCTCCTCTTCCAGACTTCTTTATATAAGTTTGAATAGAATTCAATAATGTAGTCTGTATTCTGGATTCATCTTCCACCACTTTTCTCCTTCTAGCATTTGCCATTTTGTAGAAGAATTTGATGTTTTTATGACCTTCTCCAAGCTAAAAACATTTGGACCTTTGTTTCCATTTCATTGTCTCTGGTAGGTGAGCTTATCAAAGTCTTGGTTAGCTTGTATTCTCCTCCTATCCTCTTCTACAATGAGACTCTTCTTTCAACTTTATCCACTTCCTTTATTATTTCAAGATATTTTCTTTTGATCCCTACCCCTTTAAAAACTTCCATGCTCCACTTCTCAATTCTCTCCTTCAAACCCTTTAACTTCTTTTTTAGTATGTGGTTAGCCGACTCTTAAGTTTCATATGGGACCACCACACCATCAATAATCCCACAAATTCTTCCTCTTCCAACCATGAATTCTCAAACCCTAAAGAGGAGGGTTAGTTTGGGATGGATTCCCCCACTATCAAGACAAATCAAGGCATAGTTTGATAGAAGATGAGGAAGAGCCTCTGTGGACAACTGACCAAATTTGTCTTTACATTCAGTAAATACTAGGGGTGCAAAGTGCAATCAAATTGAGATCTAATCGAATAGTTCGGGCTCAAGTTCAAATAGTCTCTGTTCAAGTTTGAAAACTCGCAAGGGTGGCTTGAGTATAGAATATAAAAATATATTTTATAATATATTATGAAAGAATTATATTTTTATATTTTATTTATAATATAAGAATATACTATATATTACAAAAATATCATATATTTATAAAATATAAAAACGAACAAAGGTCGGCATTTGATGGTACTGGATGGGAAAATTTCAATTTAAGAATTTGTGACATGCTGAAAACAATTCCAGCATATCGATTTATGTATTTCGACCCAAAATTCACCTAAGAATGTAGGATTGACCTCCAAGATTTCCATCAAGGTTTCTCAGACCTAAAGAAGAGAATCTAAATTCCTATACCTGATGCTTTGATAATCCACAAGCGTAGATCTTCCAAGTAGTAGTTCACACCGGAACACCCAATTGCTGTCTCCCTGCTACAAAGCTAGAGATAGAGATGGCACACCTCCAAGTTTGCTCCTTTGTCCCTGATGTACCATCAATGAATTGCCTCTGAAATAAGCTTAAATGATGGTCGATGGATGCCTTGACCTTCACCAAGAACAGGTCGGAAAGTTGTCCAAGTATATGAGAGAAAACCTTAGGGATTAGGATCAATGAGAAAGGATGTCCATGTGGTGCCGGACCCTTAAGATCTTAGTCCAATTAATAAGAGTGGTCCACACTTAAATGTAACCTGCACATGGCTGAATTCAGCTTGTCTATACACGTGAATTCGCCCAAGTGTATTGGGTCCAATAATTGGCCCATTAAACTTTATGTTAAACTTGGGTCTCAGCCACCCTATGAACCGAAGACTATTAATTTTGGATGAGTTAATCCGATATTTAATGCCTAAGAAGACACTTGCATTAAAATCTCTCAATCAATAATATAATAACACATGCCAATAGGGTAGGACCTCTTCCCTAACTGACAAATGCAGTGCACACCCTCTCCTCATAATGGATCCTGGGATTAAAATTGTTGGATAGACTTTCAAAAACCATTTGCAATATTTATAAATATAAATACATTTTGCAAAATAAATGATTTCAAAACAAGTTGAAATCAATTGTCGGAAGTTTTAGGTTTCAATTAAAAAGAGTGTAACTGTGATATTCTTTTTGTCTGACAAAGTGGCTGATCCTAGACAATGATCACTCACCAAAGTATCTTTCCAGTCTACTCTAATATACCCAAGTATTTGACCTCAAAAGGATCTCACTAGTTGGCACATCAAAAGTAGACCAGTCCAACTCCTAGTATAGAATTATTATCAAGTTAGGGGATCAAATGCAACTTTCCAGTTTTATCCCTTTGTCTCCAGGGTCTAGGGTCTAATGGGAAATAATCTTGTTCAGTGTTTCTCAAACACCCACTAGTTGTAGCTTAGGTCTAGCCTAAGCAATTGAGACGGACTGCTCCATCATTTCAGTAGCACAAGAGTGTCAGCCTTGGCATGATAAACTCCCCAGGTTTATTAATCAGTTGAGAACATTTTAAGCTAATATATGTCTCATGAATGTCTAGCTTAAGGGGCACTATACAGAAATCTACCATAATACACATTGACTCAAAAATATACCATAATACACATGAAACAATAATGAACTAGGTTTATTCAGTAACAAATGTCGGTTCACATCACTGTTGTTGGAGCTAAGGGAATATTGTTGTCTAATAAAAAAATATTCATTGAATATTTAATCAATGAAGCTGAACGCAATCCCATTGAATATTTAATCAAACTGAGCTCAAAACGGAAAATAGAGTTTCAATCGAGCTCGAACCTAGTATTTTACTCTAGCCGATCCAAGACATTCCAAAGTTTGGCTCGGCTCAGCTCATTTACACTCCTAGTAAATACCACAAACTTGTCCAACTTCAATAAGGTTGTCTTCTCTTGGTTATTTACCCATGTATATTTAGCCCCCCAACAATGGAATATCCACTAGATCCCTTCTATGCATAAATTCTGCAAAACCTCTCATGCCTCTTGCCACCCATTCATAACCCATAGTTGTCTGTATTTCTTTTAACTCCATCCAGTTCCTCTCAAAGACCCACCCTTATCCAATCATTTTGGCCCATAAATCCTTGAGAACACCTACTACCATCCATCTTCCTGCATCTAGAATAGAATTGACAAGGAGTATTGCCCTACTTCCTTTCCCTTCAATGCCACCACCTCTGGATATGACATTATAAGAATTCTTTCAGCTGTTCCAATTGTTGGTAAAGATACCTTTAACTCTCTTAGCTCTCTCCAAGATGACAAAAGATTACATAAATCATAACACAACCCAGAAAAGTTGATTCCTTCCCATCCCTTGTTTTACCAAAGCATCAACAAAAGCATTTTCACTCCTTTTAACCCACTGCAACTTGATCTCTATTTTGTGGTAAACACTTGAGCTCTCTTCTTTTAAAGTTGAAGAATTTTTTAGCTCATGGGGATCAATTGTTCACTCATCACCTAGAAGACTAAAAATAACTGAGGTTTGGTCACCACCATGTGCTGGATGGAAGAAATTAAATTTTGATGGCAGCTGAATGGGAAATCCTGGACCTTCGGGTATTGGTGGGGTCATCAAGGAGGAAAATGGAAATATTCTAGCCATGTTTTCAGGACCTATTCAGCATGGAGATGTGGTGAGATCAGAACTGTTGGCAGCTGTGTATGGGGTGGAGAAAGCTAATGAATTAGGGATCGGCAGATTGATTATTGAAGGTGATTCCAAAATTGTTGTGGACTGGCTGAAAATGGGGTAAGGAGTAATATGACAGTTAAAAGAATGAATTCAGACGTTTCAAGCAGGTTTCTAAGGATATGATAATGCAAGTGGATTAGAAGATCTACAAACAGTGTGGCAGATGGGTTAGCTAAATGTGGAATTCAGAGACAGTCCATGTTTTGGGCTGTTTTCTAAATATTGATAGTGGTTTTGGGCTTGATCTTTGCCCACAACTCTTTATTGTACTCCTTTTTATAATTAATAATAATTTTTTTTCTTGGGTTGCTGATCAAAAAAAAAAATCCCGTCTTTTTTGCGGCTAGCTTGCTACCAACAACTTTGAATCCCCTTCAGTGATCAATTTTCTGATGTTTAGCTCCTTAGCTTTTTGAGTTCCTTCCATCACTACCATGATTTTTGCCCTCAATGAGGCTCCCATATCTATTGGCCCCGAGAAGAGAGTAATAATTCTCCCCTCGTTTCGAAAAACACCTCCAAAACTTGAGGGGCCCAGATTCCCTTCATTACTACCATCGAAGTTCAACTTAATAAGCAAGTAGGAACCAAACCGGCCTGATAACAACTTTTGGAAGAGAATAAGTAGCCACCTCCTTCCACTTCCTAAGCAAGTCATTTGTGGAAATATCTTCAAATATACTCAAAGACATAACCCAATGGATCATTCTGATGGTAATGGCTTCAATGGTCGTGTCTCTAATCCTTGTCTAAAATGTTGCCCTTGTACACCTCCACAGAATTCTCCCCCTTCTCTTCCTCCAGTTGATGAATTTAGAATCCAACAAGCCTTGTGTATTTGGCATGGGGTTCCACTTGCACCAAACAAAGAGAAAAACCATTCCCAGATAGAAAAAACAAAAAAGTATGAGATTAATAAGTGGTAGCAAGTTTCACCATTAGCCTTACAAAGGATGCACCAATTTGGAGAAAGACACCAATTTTTGTCTCTTTCTTTGAAGATGATCACAAGTATTGATTCTCTCCAAGAAGAATTCCCAACAGAAACCACTAACCCTAGGAGGAATAGGCTTGTTCCAGACCTCATTAACCAGAAAAACCGTCATTGAATTGACAAAGGGTTGGATTAGGGCCTAGAAGAAAGAAGCAAGGAGAATATACCAGATCCTACTATCTGCCCTATTGTTCAACCCCCAAGATAATCTGAAAAGTTCGTGTTCTATTCCTTTTCCCCCTTTCTTCCAGTACCCTTCTTCAACATCCATTTGGAGAGCTTTTATTACTTCTATCCCTCTCAACAACACCCCAGGCACCAAAACTCATCATCATCTTCAACATAACCCACAATGAACGTTCAATCATTTCCATAAAATTTTGTTATCCTTGGGAAGAAGCTTTTTTTGCATTTTAGTGGTTTTGTTTTCTTTTCCTGGATATTGTAGTTCTTGTCAATTGTGGTTTAGGTAGAGTGATGCATTGTCTCCTCCTCAATGAGTCTAAGGATGATAATGTTGGATAGGTATAAACTATAAACAACCTTAGCTTTTATGTGGAGATTGAGAAAATAGGTTTCTTATTTGTAAATTAAAGGAAAACAGGGTATGTTGGTGGATTTAAGCAGGGATTTATGAACCCAGTTGAAATTGCAGGTACAAGGTTTTCCGATTCAATATCAAATGATCTAGCCAGCTGTGGTATACAGAAGGATATTTTACTCATTGTTTGTTATTATCTTGAGAAACTAATGCTTATATTTTTGGTACTTTCCTCTTTTGACTACTTTTTGTTCCTTTGACGTGTTGTATGGAAGAGTTTTGAACCTTCTAACTTTTGGAACTTATTTAACCTTGGCAAATAAAGAGTATGCAATTCATGGTGCAGGTAAATAACTGTTTGTCACATACAATCAACATACACAACCTATGTCAAGGATTAAATATTGAACTACCATACTAATTTTATCACATTCTGACTTAAAGTGAGGATAAGGGTGCAACTCAGGTGGATTGGATTGGGTTGAAGGTCAACCCGGGTCCAATCCCAAAGATGCAAACCTCAGATTTGGCTTGGCCTAACTCGAGGTCAATCCCAATTTTATCTTCCCAGGCCCAAACTGAGCTTAAACCAATAGAACTTGGGCTGGGTTCGGGCTCGATTTGGGCCTGGTTGGGCTTATCTTTGTATATATCTTTGTAGCCTAATTTAAGAGTAGAGTTAATTGAAAATATAACATGTTTCATTTACAAATGTACAAGTACATATTTTATATATATGCACATGTATATATAATTAAAACAAAGATATTTTATATAATACATATATGTATGTATTTATGTATTTGTTCAGGCTTGGGCTGGGGTGTGTCGGACTCAGGTTGGAAACTTGGGCCAAACCTGTACAAAAGCTCCAGTTGGGTTGGGTCAGGCTCGGATTAGGCCTGCCCAAGTTGCACCTCTAAGTGAGGAAGAAAGGTTTTTGTAAATGTCTCTATGGTGTAAGAACTGAAGTGCAATGCAAGCCAACATTTTTGGACTTGATTTGTTGAATGGATGAAGAGATGTTAAGCCTTCTAACACTATCCTCATTTTCAGAACAAGCTGGACTTAATAGATGCAACCCGATGGTATAGTCTTACTAAATGACAATAGGTTCTGGCATTAAAAAATGTGGACAATGCACGTACCAAGGGAAGGGGTTTGTAATTTGCTATCAATTCCAATTAGGCATTTGCTCTATGTGAGACTATTGGAAGATCTAAAATAAAATTAGCATTATCAAACCCATATTTGAATGTATGGAGATTGAACATTGTTGAGGGTGATGGCCATCTACTCCTAATAATCAAATGAATTAGCAAGATTATTCCACACGCTTCTTGTCATATGAAGGAACCTATAAGTTGCTCCAATAGGTGATAAAATGAGCGGAAGTAGATTAAGATGATTTGGTCACATTAATAGAAGACCATCGTAGCACCTGATAGGAAAAGTGATCTATTACATGTTTAAGGGGCTAGAAGAGGTAAGGAGAAGACTGAAAAAGGACTTAGGTGGAAATAATAAGAAATTATTTAAGCGCCCACAATGGTAGAATAGTTATTTTAGTTATGTGTTTGGAACCATCTGATCTAGTAAGAGAATAGGTGCTATTTAATCTACATATGGCATATGCTTTTATAGAGTTAGTTTTGAAATTCTAAGAAACCTTTTTAAGTTTGGATTTATGAAAATTGTTGAAACCAATTCTTGTTTTTTTTCTTTTTTTTTCTTTTTTTTTTTAATCTTTTGTTGACCTCAAAACTCATTCTAAGAATTGATTCTTATGAGCTAGAAAAATTATCTTAAAAAAATCAGTTTTGGCTTGGAATTCATTATTCAAACAATGATTCTTTGGATCAGAATTTTAATCAAACATAGTCACAGAAAACCTTTTACCTTCTGAATATATAAAGTTGTGATCAAATCTCAAAGAGGGAATGTAACATTCTTAATGACCAATTTGGTTGGAATACATTTAAATTCGAAAATAAGTGGAAGGAAGGTAGAAACATAACAACTTTTGAGTTTGAATCAAATTCAATGTTAAGCATTCTTCCTTATTGACCAATATGATTAGAGAGGATTGGCTGGATATTGGCCTCTCTTCCACACGAGCCACTGGTTGAAATTTGCATAAATAAGAAATAACATATGTACTATAGAAAGGAAGGTGTTTTATTTGTCAAAATTATTTTCTTTGAAGGGAGAGAATATCAGTGATTTGGTGTTTGCTTCCAAGGTGTCAAACATAAATGAATTTCAACTTTCAAATCTGAATTTTTGGAAGTGGATATTAAATTGTTATAATCCATCTATGATAAAGAATTATTTATGCTAGAATTCTTACCTTGTATTGCTTATGTCCTCTTACTTGTTATTTTATATTATATACTGTTACCTTTTACAAGTATTACTTTGACATTCAAATAAATGAATTCTGGTTTTTATGGACATCTCGTGTGGTGGCTTAGGTATCGAGCAGTGACAAGTGCATACTATCGAGGAGCAGTGGGAGCAATGCTAGTCTATGACATGACCAAACGCCAATCATTCGATCATGTAACAAGGTGGTTAGATGAGTTGAGGGGCCATGCAGATAAGAACATAGTTATCATGCTTATTGGCAATAAGTCTGACCTAAGTACCCTTCGAACGGTCCCAACCGAGGATGCCAAGGAATTTGCTCAAAGCGAAAACCTCTTTTTTATGGAGACATCGGCTTTGGAGGCAACTAATGTTGAGAATGCCTTCCTAACAATCCTTACAGAAATTTATCGAATCATAAGCAAAAAAACACTCGTTGCAAATGAAGCAGAAACAGCAGGACATTCAACACTTCTCAAGGGAACCAAGATAATTGTCCCTGGCCAGGAGAAACGTGCCAACGAAAAGAAGTCTGCATGTTGTATGTCTTAATAGGTTTACTCCCTATTTTTAACTTTCACAAGGATTGCCCATCATATGGTCTGAGTTTTTTTGCTTTTTGTGAAATTTGTTCTTTAGCTTTGGTCTTCTTTTTTGTTTGTTTATTTGTTTGAGGTCTGGGTTGAAAAAACCTATAATTTTCCAGGAGACAATGACTTACAAAATTTGGTATTTTGTAGGTTATCTTTCTTTTTCTTTTTCTTCAAAAGAGAGGAGGGGGTTTATTGTTGAATGAAACTACTGAGGAATCACAATTTATATTAAAAAGAAAGAAACGCCTCTTAAGATGGATCTTTTTTTTTTTCCTCTAAGACTAAATCAAGCCCAACAAGAAAGTCCTTATTATGTTTCCAATGGGAAGGAAGATCCACTATGGAAATGTAAGACTCTTGAAGGATTCAAGAATTTGGCTTGTAACCTGGTATTGTTTATTCCCACTTATGGAGACAAGGCAACTAGGGGGGGTAATTTGTAGTGTGGTTGAGACTACACACAAGTTGTAGTGTGGTCTCAACCATACCACACCATAGCAGAATGGGTGTTCTGTACTGTGGTCACAATTTGGTGGCCTGAACCACACCACACCTACATAGTCGCTCTGCAAGGTGTGGTGTGGTTCAGGCCACACCTTGTATTTTGATTCCTTGTATCTCATATACACAATGTGAGGTGATCTATGCCATCAATCAAGATTAATATTTTTCGGTGTTTTTAAGTAAAATGCAAATTAGTAATATGAATTAATTTAAAATGTGAAAATAATAAAAATATAATTAAAAAATTTTAAAAGTATAAAAATTAAAAAATTTTAAAAGTATAAAAGTTAAAAAATTTTAAAAATTAATATTGATAAAAAATTTAAAAAATAATAATAATAAAATAAGTAAAATAATTATTAATATTGATAATAAAATTAATAAAATAATAATTAATAATTAATAATAAATTTAAAAAACTAATATTAATCAAAAAATAAAAGTAATATAAAAATATAAAATAAATACATAGGAGAACTAAAAATAATAACTAATAATATAATAAAATTGATTAACTATGACTTAAAATATTAAAAATAACTACTTTCAAACATGACCAGCCATCCATATATCAATTTAACAATATAACAACAAATATTGACTTAAATCATGCATAAAATAGGGAATAACAGTGCATGATATTATAATATCATAGTATGTCAAATGTATAAACAAACATGGTGTTCAATTTAAAAACAAATATCAAAGACATACAAGTGTCTAAATAAAAGTTAACCATGTTACAACATCAATTCAAACATCAAACTCAAAAGACCAGTACTGCTCGCACATCCAATTTGCTATATTGTCCCTAATATTGGTTGTTGATGTGTTCATATAACCATTTTCATCATCTGATTCATCATCATCATTGGTACCATCCTCATTAGTCATATCTTCCTTTGACCATCTCTCAATATTTTGATCATGAATAGTTTCTCTCTTAATAAAGTTGTTATAGGTGACAAAACATGCCATTACAATGTAACGTTGCATTCGTATCTCAAAGGATGGCATATTCACCAAGATGGGAAATTTCCCTTTAAATATACCAAAACACCTTTTTGTGATATTCCTCAATGATGAGTGTTTGTAATTGAACAAATCCTTTGATTGAAACCTACGATGTCCTCTAGAAAGTCATTCAAGTGGTATCGTTCACCAACGTAGGGGGTTATATATCCAAGCCCACTTGGGAATCCACTATCTATAACATAATATGTTCTTACACATGTAAGGCGATCATCACCCATAAAATTGATTTTATGGGTTAAAATTGATTTTAACCAAATAAACAAACTATGTAATATTACCTGGAGGAGGATGGAGGAATTCTAGGTGGGGACGAAACAACTTTTGCAAACACCCTAGAGTTGTGTGCAGATCCTTCTCACCCTACATAAACAAAAGTGAATTGCATATCAAATGAGCACATTACTAATATGTTTGTGGTGCATCATGACTTTCTTCCCCTATATGGTATTTTCTCTTCGAGTGGAACCCACACACTTATATAGGTGCCATCTATTGCACTGGTACAATCCTATTCAAATATACATAATGTTAACACATGATATATTATACATTGAAACAACAAAACATGTTAGAAGACATATTTCTATGTCTAATATGAGGTGCACATCTTCAAATAATGGTGGACAAATCAATTCTCTTTCAAGTATACATATGGTTTACAAGTTTTCTTAAAGTGATAACTTATTGTGCTCTTTGAAATGTTGAAACCTACTGGCCATCATATGGAAGCATTCATTATGACCAACAGTTATGAAGAAAATTACAAGAGATTTCTCAGTTGTAGTATTCTGTGTATTCTCCATAAGGCCCCGTTTTCTCAAAAGATTTGCAAAGTTCTTAAATACATGCATCTCCATTCTAAATGCATCATACATTTTGTTTGAGTGTTTTAAATCATCTAAGAATTCACGAATGAATGCATGTCCACTCATTTGTGAAGTACAGAAGGGTTGCTTCACGAAATATGTGTTATAGTATTTCACCAATTCATTCACAAATAACAATTCAAAAAATTCAATATTATAGTCATCCCATGATTCAAATAGAATTCCACTAATAGCACTGTTGTTATCCATTGAATTGAGTCCTGAGAAACATAACAATGACGTTCCAAAATACTCTAAATAATAGTGAATGTGAAATTAAAATAAAACATCATTCATGAAGTTTTAAAATAATGAGGTCTGATTCAGTCACAATATAACAAAATAGAAAAAATCCAAACCATGAGGGTGTTCCCTTATAAGCTTAAAACAAACAAAAAGGATAACGAAATGACAATCCATGCACAAGTCAATTAAGGCATATGACTAAACATAATTCAAAAGAAAAGAGAGAGAGAGAGAGGGAGAGAGAGAGAGAGAGAGAGAGAGAATGTCTACCCATGTCTAAAGGTTTCTCAGCCACTGAATTTGACATTCAGTGGTAAATTTTATAAATGTCTTCCTCCAATAGTCCTTTTCAAAAAGTTTAGAATGTGACGAACATTAATAGCTTTCATCATCAAATACTTGTTCACTACTTCCATGCACTCATCCACTGAGGCCTCTTTTTTTTGTTGTCTCTCCTTTTCTATATCCTCCATCACCTTCTTCTCCAGCTCAAATTCAATCATTTTCTTCCTAGCCTTGTTCATTTCAGACCATTCTTTCATTGCAGGTAAGATATCTATGACTTGCCTAACCCTCTTATCTTTCTTAAGGGATGATGGGAGGGAACCCAATCTATTTATTTATGGATTAACTTCAATATTAATGTCAGCACTAGGGGTTTTAGGAGTAGATGCACATGGAAAGAATATGTCGTTTGGAGAATTGTTGCCCACATGGTCCCGTGTCATAGGCATGTGGTCAAATTCATTGTCTGAAGGGTCTCAACATTACCCATTGATGTAAAACCAATAGCATTAGTCCCCAAATGTATGAGCTCCAACTCTTCTAGACATGGACAGTCCTTTCTTACTTTGCACACTTATTCTTCTGCATGAAGTGTACTTGTAGTTAGTATCCTAGTAAATTAAAACACCTAATAATCATTTCAATAATTGTATAACATTCTTACCAAAATAAGATAGTCCCACACACTTTCACTGGCACTCGGTTTCTTTGTAACTAGATCTATGGTGACCCCTGTGTGATTCACAATTTTTTGTAATCACTAAAATTTTTTTTCTTGAAAAAATGGAACTTGTTCTTAAATTAGTCACATGTGTATGACTTGTTGTGCCTCTTGAAATTCTCCATGATATTCCTCCATCCTTCAATATTAAAAGTTGAGGTTGGTCTGCTATGTGCCTTCATCTTCTCAACCATCAACTTTATAAATGTCCTCTCTTTGGCCTTACTCCAAGTGGCTGATTCACTTAATACATCATCTTGTAAAGGGCTTGGTTGAGTGTCCATGTGTGTCTATACAATAGGAGTGGGTGAAGCAAACCACTTTTAGAAAAAATCACACATTCAAAATAAAAATGAACTAAAACAAAACAAAACAAGAAATATTTTATTTGTTATTTACAAAATAGATTTCACTATGATATTCCTCTCCATTGCTCTCTCTCTATCCCTTCATTGCTTTATTCTTCTCTCCACATCTCTCTTTACCTATATATCCCTATTTCTTTCTATTTGTCTATATCTATTATTTATAAAACAAATTTCATTATGATATTCATTTATATGATAGATTAACACAAGAGACTACAATGTAGATATAATACATGTTTCTCCTCCAATAAAACTTGCATTGTAATTTGTGTTACTGAAAGCATATGCCTTATTTCCTATGTGGATAGTTAGTCATGTGAAGATGTTTATTACTGGTTCCTATTTGAACCCAATCTTGGTTTTGTGAATAAAATGTGTTTAATAGTTTGTTGAGGCACATCACCCTTGAAAATAATGAGAACAAGCCCATCACTAATAGAAGGACACTCAAGAGGGAACAATAGATTGTTCTCTTCTTCCTTTGCCATACTAGCATCTATCTCTTATACTGTTGGACTATATGACACATATTCCCAGTTTCTGTTGACCTACAAAATGTTTGTGCCATATGGCTTGTGGTTCTTTAATAGGAACATATGAACCATTTTTATCATAGTTTTTGATGCATCACCACTATATAAGCTTTGTATATGAAATTTAGGAGCATAAAGCAATGCCTCTATTACACCTTGTTTCTGAATTTTCTAAAATTTGGTCATGCCATAACAGTTTCCAATATATCATATTTTGTAAAATATAGACATGCATCAATGTTACAAAGCAGGTGTTGTGTGAGACACATTTTCATGAATTTGCTACATAGCTAAAAAGCAAAGACTTCTCAAAACAAATTTGTTATTGAACTCTACCCAAAAATTCCTGAAATGCTTTCAACAACTGGGTAATTGAAACATTTTGGGAGGGAAGACAACAATCTTGGTTATGAAATTTCTTAAGTTGAGATCTAAGTACAATTTAATATAATCTTATTAAAAGGGAATATGAAAAAAATGAAATCTATTGACTTGAGATGAATATAATTTTTTTTCCAACTTACGTCCCAAGCTTAAGGCCTAAAGTTTTTCTCTAGGATCTAATGGGTGGAGCGTATCTAATTATTGTGGCAACTGCAAATGATTCTTTCCCTAAACAATCTTCTCTATAAGTTCTTTAATTATACTATTAGTTTTTCCCTCTATCACTGGTTATGTGCACCTTAGAAAGTTTAGGTTTATTCGGATATTGTATCCGGTATTTTTCTCCTTACAATTTTGCTCTATGGGTAATGAGTGTTCTATGACTCCACATTTCACAAATAGTCTCCTTACACTGCATGTATGGGTATGGTTAATGGAAAAAAGTTAGATGTGAATGGAAATGTTGGAGGAGCTGGAGAAGCCCCAAAAGGTGCTAAACCAATTTTAGGCACAGAAATAGAGAGGAACAGTATGATATTATCCGTGCACATAAAGGATATGATTATATTTCTACCTTGTCAATGTATCCTTATAGTGAGCTATAGAGAAAATTATAGATAAGAAAGGTAACATACTCTCCTTTTTGCTACTAAAACAAGAAAATTATTTACCTTAAATTCAATTAAAGAAGTGTAAGACCAATCACATTGGCCTCAAACTTTAAAACATGGGATCTTATATTCTCACATATGCATATATTTTATTCCTTCCAAATGGCCATCAGACACGACAACGGGAAATATGTTTAAAAATTTGCTACCTTACACCAAGTAGCAATTGAATGGGATATATTAGTGTGGTCCAACTAAAACCAAATACATCCACCAAATAAAGCTAAACTTTTCAAGGAAATTGGCAAAGCTTGACAATGATATAACTTTTTATCAAATGGAAATAAAGTAAATCATGTAATGGGTTGCTATATGCTCATGCTGATACAATAATATTTGAGTAAGATATGTAAAACTTTAATTCCTACATATGAGTTCAAAAGCAAGTTTTATTTTTGGCATGAATAATCATGTAAATCATGTAACAGGTTTCTATATGCTCATATAGATATAACAGCAACCATGTACTTGACTTCCTAACTTGAATATATTTGACACTTTTTGAACTATAGGGATATAAATGCTCTTAAAGATTACTTTCCAACCATGCAAATGAGACCAAACCCTTAGCGTTCAAATGCAATTTGCTCAGAACGACAAGTAATGTGCCTACATGGTCTGCAAAAAGGTGAGGTTTAGCTTTCTTTCCTGCCCCTACTTGTTGTTTGTCTCTTGTTTGATGAGAAATAAATATTTATTGCACATAAGGAATACATTCTTGCAAAGCCAGATAGAGATGTTATTGCTAAAGCAATGGGAATTAAGCTAAATCTCACCTTGTTTGTAGATGACATGAGTCTAGTCGATCATTGAATAGAACTAAGTCCATTCAGTCACTGGATAGAACTGATTGTTAGAAATGACAGTATTTTAGGACTAAAAAATTTTTCTTTGTTTTTCTACTATGTGTAATCAAACGATAACGTTCTATAAAAAACTATGTTCTAAAACTAACATTCTTGCCATTTCGTTAAGGGAACTCATGCTATTTCATCAGATCAATATAAGTGAGAATGATAGATGAATTAAAACGAGACCTTACCTTCCTATTTTCGGTTAACCTAAGGATAGAAATGAATCACAACTAGCAATAGTTTGAAAGCAAAGCAAGGGTTTTACAACAGAGAAGAGGCACTAGAGAAGAAGCATAAACAAGTAGGGGTTTAGGGAAACACAAACCTACAAAGCACCATAGTGAAAGATGGGGCTATAGTACTCGTGGTGTGGTTGAGACCACGAAAAAAAAAAAACTCCTATCGATATTTTGGGTGTACTAGGGAACACATCATAATATGGTGGGGTTCGAACCATGCCACACCACAACCAAACGACTGAATGAGGTGTGGCATGGTTTGAAACCCAATATATCATGATTTCACCATGCTTCCAAATGCCACCTAAGCTACTGATTGGCTTGTTCATTAGAGGCATGAGAATTTTCTCTCTGTTAAACAGTTTTATATGCCTTAGCTTCAATCAAAATGATGTACTTTATGAGTTTATTGTAAATGAATAAAAGTGCATATTTGATTCATGTTCCCTTGGTATGTTTCTGTGTAGTACCCTTAAATTGGACATTTAATGAGACTCGTGTTAGTTTAGAATGTTCACAGCCAGTGGGTCGGTCTAGGGAGACCTATCCTGACAAGGCTGACACTGTGGTGCCACCAAGTCGGTTGGGGTGGCTTGTCTTATCTACCGGGTTGAGACCCTAGGCACATACAGTGTGAGATTAATTGAATCTTTGAATTGGACCAGATTTTCATTATTGCCATGGACCTTGGAGATTGATGGGTAAAACTGGAAAGTTACACCTGACCCCTAGACTCGATTATGATACTGCACTACGTGTCGGATTGGGCTGTCTTTGATGTACCAATCAGTGAGATCCTTAACGGGGGTCAAAACCTGGGTATGTTGGGACAGTCTGAGAATTCATCTGAGTGGGTGATCATAGTGACAGGATCAGCCCTTTTGTCGGACAAAGGTAATGATCGGGGATGCACTCTCACTGATGGAAACCAAGACTGCTGGCAGCCGATTTCAATCGTTGAAATTTGTTTTGCAAAATATATTTTATATGAGATATAAAAGTATATATACATTATGGTTTCGAAGTGATTTGCAAAAGGTTTTAATTCTCGAGATCCATATATGAGAGAGTGCAACACTGTTCCTTGCAGCCGAGGGAGAGGTCCTCTCTTGTCGGGCAGTGTATGATCATTATGGGCTAAGAGGTTAAGTGTAAGGCCATTGAGGATAATACCTGATGGGCTCTGCCCACAGTCCCTAAGTGTTACAAGGTGGGTTGGCCCAGGGACCACTTAGGGTAAGTGTTGGGCCCATAGAGCCCATCTGATGGGTTTCAGGGGGTGCACTGTCCATAACAGTGTATTCGGCCAGGCCTTGTAACAAAGGCTGGGCTGAACCCATGTGGCTGATGTGTAGATCAATGTTTGGGTCCCACGCCATACAAAGAAGCCCAACTGTGCAGTAGTTTGGAAGGCTTAATGAATACATAACCCTAAATGGGCCTTAAGCCCATTTCGAACTGGGCTAATTTGATTAGTCTTTAAGGGGCGAATTTTGAGATAAGATCAGCTAATAGGATTGGGTCCACACCCTATCCACTCAGAGAGTTCAAGATCTAAATGAGATTTAGATTTGGAAACTTCCTAATTAGATTAAGAGTTGGCTGATCTAATCTGCAGATAAGATAAGGATTATCCCTTATCTTAAAGGGACTTCTAATCCAGATATGATTTGGGTTAGCAACTCCTAATGGGATTAGGAGCTGATCCCTTTAAGTCTATAAAAGGAAGAGGGGGCGGCAGCCTTTAGACATCCAACAATCACTGGCAATAGTCTTGTCTTCAGAGCTGAGATCACAGAAGAGAGAATTCTGCACCCTGCAAATACTCTCTAGCCGCCGCCTACATCAGTTCGATCTCCATTCTTGGGAGAAATCAAGATTGGATCTTGATTCCAATCTTTTGGAGAAAAGATTGGTAGGAGTTGTATTCACATGCCGTCCAGGTGATTCTTTGGAAGAATCA
The DNA here is from genome assembly GCF_056320005.1 of Nelumbo lutea. Taxonomy (NCBI): domain Eukaryota; kingdom Viridiplantae; phylum Streptophyta; class Magnoliopsida; order Proteales; family Nelumbonaceae; genus Nelumbo; species Nelumbo lutea. The sequence continues at coordinate 107,591,956 of NC_142685.1, forward strand.
GGTTCTTAGGAAGGACACTACTGATTCTGCTCCACCCTGCACTGCACCATCTCCAATGGGAGCAAATTTTGGTTTCTACCTTGGGTGTGAACACCTCCATTGAGAGATATTGTTTCTTTGTATCAGGTATTATCTTTCTCTCTCCTCCTTTTGGTTCAGATTTAGTTCAGTTTATGGTTCAAGAATGATCATTGAAAATATGATTTTCTAAATAGGGAATTCGATTCCCAGTTGAAGGGAAAGAAAATTTTTTTGAAATTCGCCCCCTTTATTCCGCAATATTGGGCGTCCATGTGATGGATTTTCTATCCCTTCAGTGGTATCAGAGCCATGGTTCAAATCTTGAACCATTCTGTTTCAGATCTGAACCTGCGCAAATAGGGAGAAGGCGCTCTATCCAATTTGCGCAGTTATGGGTTTTGGGAAATTTGTTCCCAAAATAGATGGGCAAATAATCTGAAATTAATTTTAAATAAATCTGATTATTATTTAGAATAGTTCTTTATAATTTTCTTGATTTTTGGACTATTCGTACAAGAGGAGATCGAAATCTTGGTTTGCGCAGGGAGAACTGCAAGAATTGCAGTTTATTGAATTTATTTATTACATTTGGTCTATAAATATATATTTTTTTATTTTTAGACTCAATGTATAGGCATTCGATCTGATGTAATAATTAATAGAAATAGAATTTCTATTTATTTTATTTTTTGGATCGAAGATGGTGACGTAGAGAAGGAGATTTCACAGATGGGAGATTCGCTATCTGCGATTTGCAGTTTGAGAAACTGCAATCTGTGATCTAACCTCTGTTTTGTAGGATGGAGTGTGCGAACAGCCCTGATTAACTGTTTTTTGTTTTTCTTTTATCAGTTATTTAATTTTAGATTATTTTCTTGAATTAAGGATTTAATTAAAAATCAAACCCTAGACCCATTCGAACCAAGATTGGTTCAAACTGTTTGGACCAAATCTAGGGTTTAATCAAGGCTGAAAGTCAACCCTAATTTTCCCACTAATGGGCCTGAGGATTGATATTTAATTAAATGGTTAATTCGGCCTAGCCTGTAAAGGCCCAGTTTTAAATAGTTAAAACTGCAAAAGCCCATTTAACAGGATAAAGCTATATGGGCCGAACTGGGTAACCCTAATTCAGCCCATATACCTAGATAATATTAATGGTTAATATTATGGAATTTTAACGGGCTTCCAACGGGCCTTATAGATATTTAATTGATTGGATCAATTGATCCCTGCATGAGATGTATGGATGTGTGATGTGCTGCGTACATGGGCCATAAATGCTTGGCCCATGCTCATTCGATAGTGGCTCTTGTGCACACCATGGCTGAATGCACATCATTGCCATGGTGTCCCTTTTGGTCATTTGATGACCTCCCTCAATGGTAGGCCCCACACCTCATCAAGAGGTTACGTGCAGAACCCTAATCGATTTAAGGCCCACCGAAATCTGGCTTTATGAAAGTCAGTGGGAGCCACTTTGGTTTGACCTAAATCAAACTAGGGCGTAATTTGTTCCCTCCAGCTAATATGAGTGCAAGTGATAGGGAGACTCATATTGTGAACTCTCTAAAGGCCTTCCATCATTAGCATGAGGATGGGTCATTCAATAATGAGGAAACGCACCAGAAAATGGGCTATCCATTTGCTGTTGGGCTTGTCTAAGTGTTTCATAAGATGATAGGGGCGTTATAGACCGATGTGGGAGGGGCTTCACCAGAAAATGGGAACTCTCTCACGGTACCTTGGCGTTCATGAATATGATGGGTGAGAACTCACTGGACAGAAAGGTTTACCTGAAAACGGCTCTAAACCTTGTCTGACAGAGGCCAAAGGGAAAAATCATATGATGAGTGGATATGATCCTTCACAGAAAGGTGGTGGGGTTATGCAGCTGAACAGTTGGCTCCATGCACCCTATGTGATTTCTCACATTTCCAAAGACAACCTGTAGTCTCCGTCACTGAGAAAGGAGGGAAATCTCAGAGATGAATAAATGGAAATGGATCGTAGATTAAAAGCCATATCTATGAAATGAACATGGACCAAATTAGGTTATGGACTGATGTTTGCTCTTTTATCAGAAAATGACAAACGGATCTTTTGCAAAGCTTCTTGATGACAACAAGCTTAAGGGCCCAAACTATGCTGACTGGTACAGGAAACTTATGCTGGTCCTAGCTTCAGAAAAGCTGGACAAAGTGGCAAAGAATCATGCCCCGGAGCGTCCGGGAGACTTTGCTTCTGAGGCCCGAAGGAGAGACATTCTGGAATGGGAGGAGAAAAACTCCCTAGCCCAGTGTTACATCATCGCCTCCTTGGACAACCCAATACAGAGGCAGTTCGATCAGATCGAATTTGCCAATGACATATTGGACAGCCTGAGGACGATGTATGAAGAGTAGAATCGTTCTATTCGGCAAAAGGTCTTGAAGTAGTTCATGACCACTCAAATGTCCAAGGGCCAACAAGTTCACAACCATTGTCTTCGGATGATGGGTTACATCAACGAACTAGAGGCTTTTGGATCCGGGCTAGACATCGCAACCCAGATAGACGCTATCCTTAATTCTTTGCCTTCTTTCTTTAATCCGTTCATCATGAACTATAACATGAACAAGCTGAATGTCAGCTTGCAAGAGCTCAACAATATGTTGCAAAGAGCTGAAGAATTGATTAAAGGATGAGCCTTGTAGCTATGCTTGTTGAAGCTAGCAAAACGGGCAAGAGAAAGAGGAAGGCAAAGAAGCCTCAGAAGAAAGCCACCAAAGGCAAAAGGTAGAAGAAAGACAAAGCATCGGATGCTTGTCACTTCTGCAAGAAGACCGGCCATTAGAAACGGAATTGTCCTGCCTACCTGGAATCCAAGAAAGGTAATTTCAAAACTTGTGTTATAGAAACCAATTTATTGGTAGCTTCTGCGTCCTGGTGTATTGACTCTGGGGCTTCAATTCATGTGTATAACTCACTGCAGTGTTCAACGTAAGCAGAAGGCTGAGTGAAGGAGAAGTCACTCTCTGCTTGGGGACTACTGCAACCGTTGCAGCCATGGCAATAGGAACTGTGGAGTTAATTTTTAGAGAACGAAAAATTGTACTGAAAGATTGTCTTTATGTACAAAACTTAAGAAGAAATTTGATTTCTGTTTCAAAACTGTGTAGATGGTTATTCTGTCTTCTTTAGTAATACGATTACTATTAAAAGAAATAACATATTCATCGCATACGGGGAACAGGAGAACGGTCTCTATGTTCTACATCATTCTCTAGAAACTAACATAACTAAAACTACGTAGGCTGAAATCCCCAAGAAGAGAGCCCGTGATACAGTTAATCCCACGTGTCTGTGGCATTACCGACTTAGCCACATCGGTGTTGACCGAATCACAAGGTTGGTAAAGGATGGTCCTTTGGATTTTTTAACTGTAGAAGATCTTCCCACTTGTGAGCATTGCCTACAAGGCAAGATGACAAAACGACCATTTGACGGTAAGCCTGAAAGATGTACAGGCACACTTGACCTAATACATACTGATGTATGTGGTCCCCTGAGTGTTAGGACATGGAATCAACACGTGTATTTCATCACCTTCACAAATGATTTCTCATGATATGGTTACGTGTACCTAATTAGACACAAGTCTGAATCCTTTGAAAAGTTCAAACAGTTTAGACAAGAGGTCGAGAAACAGTTGGGGAGAAAAATTAAAGCCATTCGATCTGATCGAGGTGGCGAGTATCTCTCTGACGAGTTCAGGAACTACTTAAAGAACAATGGGATAGTATCACAATTAGCTCCTCCTGCTACACAACTTAACGGTGTTTCAGAGAGGAGGAATAGGACCTTATTGGATATGGTCCGGTCACTTCTCATACACTCAAAGTTACCCACATCCTTTTGGGGTTACGCATTAGAGACTACGATTTACATGCTGAATCGGGTTCCAACCAAATCGGTTCCGAACACTCCATATGAACTTTGGACCAGAAAGAAACCAAGTGTCAGACACTTAAAGATTTGGGGTTGTCCAGCACACGTTAAAAGAACGAGTGCAGACAAGTTGGAATCCAAGACCAGCCATTGCCTATTTGTAGGCTACCCAAAAGGCTCTATAGGTTACCTTTTTTATGACCCAAGTGAGCAGAAAGTGTTCTGTAGTCGAAATGCCCAGTTCTTGGAGACCGATTATATCCTGGACACCCATCGTCAGGAAATTGTTCTTGATGAGGAGAGCTCAGGAGCAGTGGGAGATGTCCCACAAGTTCCAGGTAGTGGCCAACCTAGAAGATCCACTTGGGTATCTAGGCCACCAGTCCATTATGGTTATGACCAGGATAGTTACCTGGTGGAAACCTTGACTAGTAAGGAGGATCCCGTGACTTACGCGGATGCTATGTTGGACATAGATTCCCAAAAGTGGGTGGAGGCCATGAGAGCGGAGATGGACTCAATGGAGACCAATGGAGTCTGGACTCTAGTAGATCCGCCCTCCGAGGTAAAAGCAATCGGTTGCAAATGGATTTACAAGAGGAAGAAGGGCCCCGATGGTAGAGTCGAGACTTCAAAGCTCGTCTGGTGGCGAAAGGGTACACTCAGAAAGAGGGCATCGATTATGAGGAAACCTTTTTACCTGTGGCCATGCTTAAATCCATTAGGATCCCGCTAGCTGTAGCAGCATACCATGATTATGAGATTTGGCAAATGGATGTCAAAACTGCATTCCTGAATGGAGATCTTACTGAAGATATCTATATGCAGCAGCCGCAAGGCTTCATAGCTGCGGGTCAGGAAAACATGGTATGTAAACTTAATAGATCCATTTATGGACTTAAGCAGGTTTCTAGAAGTTGGAACATCCGTTTTGACTCTGCCGTCAAATCGTTTGACTTCGAGCAGAATCCGGATGAACCCTGTGTTTACAGGAAGTACAATGGAGATAAGGTTACCTTCTTGGTTCTGTATGTAGATGACATTCTACTCATTGGGAATGATGTAGGAATGTTGACTATGGTGAAAGAATGACTTTCACAGCAATTCTCCATGAAAGATCTTGGAGAGGCCTCCTATATATTGGGTCTTCAACTCTATAGAGATAGATCGAAGCAGATAATAGGATTATCCCAATCTGCCTACATTGACAAAATAGTCAAAAGATACAGCGTGGAAAACTCCAAGAAAGAAATGTTCCTTTCAGGCATGGAGTCACTCTCTCCAAGAAGATGTCTCCCAAGAATTTTGAGAAAATTGATGGCATGAAAGGCGTTCCCTATGCCTCTGCCGTAGGGAGCATCATGTATGACATGCTGTGCACTCGCCCTGACATTGCTCAAGCAGTGAGTGTAGTAAGCAGATTTCAGGCCAACCCAGGGCAGGAATGTTGGACTGCTGTGAAAAACATACTTAAGTACCTTCGAAGGACAAAAGAGTTTTGTATAGTATTCGATGGTAGCTCACTACAGATCTAAGGGTATACAGATGCCGATTTCCAATAGGATCCAGATGATAGAAAATCTACATCTGGATATGTTTTCACGATAGGATCGTGTGTTGTTTCCTGGATGTCAGCAAACATGGGTCCTAAGTAGCAAATTAATAGTCCACAACCCAAGCCGAACGCATTGCCGTAAGTTAGGCTGCCTCATGAATGAAGGTGTTCATTCCTGAATTTGGAATTCAGCACATAACCAATTCCACTGTTGTATGACAACACTGGACCTATGATAGGATGATGTTAAGAGGTAGCATCAGCGAAGAATGTGGTAGACTCATAGACTAAGCCACTATCATAGAAAGTGTTTGAGAAACACGTGGAAAGCATGGGACTCCAGCTAGTACCTGATTGGACCTAAGTGCAAGTAGGAGCTGTTAGACAGTTTTGTATGCCCTTAGCTTCAATCAAAATGATGTACTTTATGAGTTTATTGTAAATGAATAAAAGAGCATATTTGATTCATGTTCCCTTGGTATGTTTCTGTCTAATACCCTTAAACTGGACACTTAATGAGACTCGTGTTAGTTTTTAGAATGTTCACAGCCAGTGGGTCGGTCTGGGGAGACCTATCTTGACAAGGCTGACACTGTGGTGCCACCAAGTCGGTTGGGGTGGCTTGTCTTATCTACCGGGTTGAGACCCTAGGCACATACAGTGTGAGATTAATTGAATCTTTGAACTGGACCAGATTTTCAGTATTGCCATGGACTTTGGAGATTGATGGGTAAAACTGGAAAGTTACACCTGACCCCTAGACTCGATTATGATACTGCACTAGGTGTCGGATTGGGCTGTCTTTGATGTACCAATCAGTGAGATCCTTAACGGGGGTCAAAACCTGGGTATGTTGGGACAGTCTGAGAATTCATCTGAGTGGGTGATCATAGTGACAGGATCAGCCCCTTTGTCGGACAAAGGTAATGATCGGGGATGCACTCTCACTGATGGAAACCAAAACTATCGGCAGCCGATTTCAATCGTTGAAATTTGTTTTGCAAAATATATTTTATATGAAATATAAAAGTATATATACATTATGGTTTCGAAATGATTTGCAAAAGGTTTTAATTCCCGGGATCCATATATGAGAGAGTGCAACATTGTTCCTTGCAGCCGAGGGAGAGGTCCTCTCTTGTCGGGCAGTGTATGATCATTATGGGCTGAGAGGTTAAGTGTAAAGCCATTGAGGATAATACCTGATGGGCTAATCTTGCATCTGCTCACAGTCCCTGGGTGTTACAAGGTGGGTTGGCCCAGGGACCACTTAGGGTAAGTGTTGGGTCCATAGATCCCATCTGATGGGTTTCAAGGGGTGCACTGTCCATAACAGTGTATTCGGCCAGGCCTTGTAACAAAGGCTGGGCTGAACCCATGTGACTGATGTGTAGATTAATGTTTGGGTCCCACACCATACAAGGAAGCCCAACTGGGCAGCAGTTTGGAAGGCTTAATGAATACATAACCCTAAATGGGCCTTAAGCCCATTTCGAACTGGGCTAATTTGATTAGTCTTTAAGGGGTGAATTTTGAGATAAGATCAGCTGATAGGATTGGGCCCACACCCTATCCACTCAGAGAGTTCAAGATCTAAATGAGATTTAGATTTGGAAACTTCCTAATTAGATTAAGAGTTGGCTGATCTAATCTGCAGATAAGATAAGGATTACCCCTTATCTTAAAGGGACTTCTAATCCATATATGATTTGGGTTAGCAACTCCTAATGGGATTAGGAGCTGATCCCTTTAAGTCTATAAAAGGAAGAGGGGGCGGCAGCCTTTAGACATCCAACAATCACTAGCAACAGTCTTGTCTTCAGAGCTGAGATCACAGAAGAGAGAATTCTGCACCCTGCAAATACTCTCTAGCCGCCGCCTACATCAGTTCGATCTCCATTCTTGGGAGAAATCAAGATTGGATCTTGATTCCAATCTTTTGGAGAAAAGATTGGTAGGAGTTGTATTCACATGCCGTCCAGGTGATTCTTTGGAAGAATCAGGTTCTTAGGAAGGACACTACTGATTCTGCTCCACCCTGCACTGCACCATCTCCAATGGGAGCAAATTTTGGTTTCTACCTTGGGTGTGAACACCTCCATTGAGAGATATTGTTTCTTTGTATCAGGTATTATCTTTCTCTCTCCTCCTTTTGGTTCAGATCTAGTTCAGTTTATGGTTCAAGAATGATCATTGAAAATATGATTTTCTAAATAGGGAATTCGATTCCCAGTTGAAGGGAAAGAAATTTTTTTTGAAATTTGCCCCTTTTATTCCGCAATCTTGGGCATCCATGTGATGGATTTCCTATCCCTTCACTCCCTATTAATACAATTTTGGACCCAAACTACATTTGTTTGGGTGATCTTTGGGTAGGGCTACCCATAGAGTAATGTAGTGCTATCGTGATTTACTTTTCCTTGTATATTATATAGCAAATAATAAGGGAAACTATTGGGCCCTAATATCAATAAAAGTAATATTTTTAATAAAATTTCAAAAATAGGTTAACGTTTTAAAAATAATATCAAATAAGGGAAAAATTACTGTTCATCTTCTTCTTCTTGCAGATCATTCATCAGCGCCGCTGCTTGCTGCCGCCTCCAATAACCTCCGCCTTCGGCCACGTCACTACCTTTGCCTCCGCCTCTACCCAACACCGACAGCTCCGCTTTTGCCACTACCCACCTCTAGAGGCGGAGGTGGGCGGAGGCGGCAACAAGCGACAACATTAATAAATGATCTACAAGAGAAGAAGATAAATAGTGTTTTTTCCCTTGATATTATTTTTAAAAAGTTAACCTATTTTTGAAATTTTATTAAAAATATTACTTTTATTGACATTAGAGTCCAAAAGTTGCCCTTATTTGCTATAATTCTCTTGTTGGTTAGTGGCAACCTCAAAGACTGAAAAAAAAAAGGCAACTAAGACCATTTGTTGAAATATTATAGTGCAAGCTTACAAAGTGAGTCATTTAGAATGGTGGGAATGAATAAATGACTATTTTAAGGGTTATAGCTTGTAGGTCCTAAATAAATTGCTTTTAAGTTCTTTTGCCTAAAAAAAAGAAAGGTTTTAATCAACTTGTTCTTCGGTGATAGTGGTGGAATAATTGAATAAATTTTCCGAGAGGAAGCTACCTTTAACATGTCCATAGGTAATTTAACATGTTCTTAGGTAATTGTGGTTGGGGAGCCCAGATATTTTGAAAGCAGAAACTTTGTGCATAGTGCATCCATCCACACTTAAATGTTCCCAAGGTGCAGTTGGTGAGTGTGTAAAGTTTCTACTTGTAGGAGATTCTAATCTATGGTTATTGAGCTGTGTATATGTGTGCAGAGTTGGACATTACTTTTAATCCAAAAGCTTAAACCAATTTGTGTATATTTCCTTTGCATCTCTTTCTAATGTCGGACTTTAAACTTACACCTACATCTCAATGAAAATATATCTTATTGTGGATAATTTGAACAAAAGGGGTTTGATAGTGGAAGGCAGTAATTGTAGTATGTATAGAGAAGCAATGGAATCGGGGGTATCACCATTAGGGAGAGCTCTACGTAACACAAGTGATAACGTGCTAATTTGGGGCATTATGTATATCTTTTGTGTATTTTCAAATTAAATGTCTGTTTCACATCTGTAGTTATCTTTTGTAAATTACATAACATATAAATACTCAAGGCACTCAATAATCACTAAGTTGCTTATTCACCAAAATCTTTGAGTTTAACTTGATATTAGAGTCATTGGATTCATGTCTCCTTTTCCTCATCAATGGAGAACACCAACGGATCTTAATCACTTTCTCCCTTTGCTTTTGTACAGCAACAATCTCAACTGGTTTCACTCGTCTCCTTCTCCAACACCATTTTAGTAAAACTTACATGAGACAACTACATACTATGGACTATATAGGCGGTTCCTACACACAAAGGCCATAAACTTTATGGCTATGTTGATATATCCTTTCCTTGCCCTATTGATGATGAAGCATCATGTTCCACACAGAATCCTAAACATATAACATGGATTGAACAAGACCAACTTTTCTTAAGTTGGTTACTCTCTTCCCTCACTAAACCAGTGTTTGCAAAAGTAGTGGGATGTACAACCTCTCACTCACTATGGACGACACTCTCAAGACTCTTGTCTTCTTCAAATAAGTCTCATATCCAAAAGGGGTCACTATTTGTGCCTGATTACATAAAAAAGACGGAAAGCATTTTTATGTATTGGTTGTTGTAAATTATGATGTTAGTGATACAGACTTGATTCACTATATGTTAGGAGGTTTGGGACCAGATTATGATGCATTTGTGGTTACAATAACAACCCGTCTTGATGACTTAAGTGCAACTGGTGTGTAGAGCATGTTGCTTAGTTTATAACAAACGACTTGAATATTGCAATCAAATTAAATTGAATCAGTCACCTTCTACCCACATTGTCAACTGATCTCATGGCAAGCTAGGTAACATCAGTCCCTCCTCTTCCAATTCAAATGTTTCTAACAAAAACAATCGTCCCAGGATATCATTCAATAACTCCAGTGGCAACTTCAATGCCAATAACCACAACAATCACTGTCTAACCAATGACAGTCGTCTCAACAACTGTAATATAAAAGTTCTCTGCCAGATATGCAATTCTTATGGACACATTGCTCAGAATTGCAAGAGGCTCCTTGCCTTGTTGGGTTCTCCATGTCTCAACAACGGTGATCTCAGGCTTGAAATCATCATTGGCAATGGCGTAGGTTTGAATATTGCTCATTTTGGCTCCTCATCTTTTCAATCTTCAAGCAGTTCTTATTTACTTAAAGATATTTTGCATGTTCCTCACATTACCCATAACTTGCCATTACTCACTCAATTCTATCAAGACAACAATGCACTCTTTGAATTTGACTCTCATAACTTCTATGTAAAGGACAAAGTGACGTAGAGAATTCTTTTTCGAGGACCAGTTAAGAACGGGCTCTACCAACTTAAGGTGCCACCTACCTTATCTTCTTGTGGCTAGGTCGTCCATGGCACTAGAGCTTATGCTCTCTAAATTTAGTCTTCCTACATCATCAAAGAAGCCTATATTTTGTGATTCTTGTTCTAATTCTATGGTTGTTTCTATGCCACTTGAAATAATTTATTCAAATGCATGGGAATTTGCTCCTCATCCTTCAATACACAGACACTGATATTATGTTCATTTTGTTGATAACTATAGCAGATATACTTGGCTTTATCCAATTCATAATAAATCTCAAGTGCCCTCCATTTTTATGCAATTCAAGCACATGGTTGAAAATTTACATGACTACAAGATTAAATACTTACATACTGATGGTAGTTCTGAGTATAACCATTGAAGCAATTTCTTCTTGATACTAGCATCGTACATCGTTTGTCTTGCCCTCACTCAAATGCACTGAATGGTTTTGCAGAGCAAAAACACAAGCACATCATTGAAATGGGCCTTACACTCTTATCCATTGGGCGTATTCCACTTATTGGAGTGATGCATTTGAAACAACTATTTACCTTATCAATAGATTACCTTGTTCAACCATTGGTTTTCACTCTCTTTGGGAGAAACTCTTTGGCACTATCCCTAAATACAAGTTTCTCCACATGTTTCTCATACACTAGACCTTATAATTAGCACAAAATGGACTTCCTAACCACAAAATGTGTTTTGTTGGGCTACAAGTGCTACTATATCTCTTTAAGTTGTTGGTTTAATTCCAGGAATGTTGTATTTAACGAATCTAACTTCCCCTTTCATTCCCATACACCACCAACCTCTAATAGTGAAGAGCACTCACATCAGTCCATTAATACATGGCTTAATATAACTGGTTTACCTCCCTCTATTGACCATTCTATCTCATTGGGCCCAATGCACACTACTCATGGGCCAGACTCTTCTGCTTCTCCTATAACCTCTCAAAGTGGTTCTACTCATCCAATGGTTGCATGGGCCCATGCTGGTATTTTAAAACCCAATCCAAAATATGCCATGTTGGCTAGCTCATTGAAGGAATTTGAACCCACGTGTTATACAAAGGTAAGGACCTGTGATGGTGCCTTGCCATGGTAGATAAATACCATGCATTACTCTCCAAAAACACTTGGAGCCTAGTACCTTCTCCTACAAACAAGAATATTGTACCCGACAGGTCCGCGTTTCAAAGTTCACTTGGTTGCCAAGGGCTTTAACCAAGAAGCTGGTTTAGACTACACTGAAACATTTAGTCCTGTTGTCAAGCCCCTATCATTTAGTTGGTTCTTAGTCTTATTGTCACAAATAATAGATTCATTCATCAACTAAATGTTCAGAATGCCTTTCTTCATGGGAATTTAGAGAGGTGTATATGCGACAGTCCATTGGCTTTGTGGATCCCAAATATCTTCATTATGTCCATAAGCTTTATGGATCATTATATGGCCTCAAGCAAGGTCCATGTGCTTGGCTCCACCGCCTTCGTAAGCATCTTCTATCCATGGGATTCTTTGAATCCAAGGCTAATGTTTTACTCTTCTTTCGCAAGACTACTTCAAACTTCACTATTCTCCTAGTCTACATTGATGACATCTTGCTAACAAGCTCCTATCCAAACACCATATCTCGTCTTGTTGTAGATTTGGGCTCCACTTTTGCACTGCGTAATCGTGGGCCTTTAAGTTATTTCCTTGGAGTGGAGGCTCATTGCACAAGTTCTAGTGTTCACCTCTCACAACATAAGTACTTAGAAGATCTTCTTATCCGTTGCAAAATGCATGAGGCAAAGCCCTCTTCATCACCTATGGCTACAAGTTATAAGCTCTTTTCCACTTTTGGCATCCCACATGATCATGTTACCACATACCAGAGTGTGATTGGTTCCCTTCAATATCTCGCACTCACTAGACCTAAGATATCCTTTTCAGTTAACATGGTCTGTAAATTTTTGAAGGTACCTACATTTGATCATTGGGTTGTAGTATAGTATTTTTCTTCCCCATTGTAAACATTTTGATCTTCATGCATTCTCTGACACAAATTGGGTTGTTTGCATTGATATTAGACAGTCTCAAGGAGGTCACATCATCTTCTTTGGGCCTAATATTATATCTTGGAGCTAACGCAAGCAATACACAATGGGCCTAATATTAGCCACTACCACTATTGATCTTGTCTGGTTCCAAAGGCTATTACGTGAGTTTGGAGTTACCCTATCTTCTCCTCCTACTCTTTTGTGCGACAACTTGGGGTGCCACCTTCCTATCTGCCAACCTACTCTTCCATGGTAGGAGAAAGCACATAGAACTTCATTATCATTTCTGATGGAGGGTGATTTGGCCCGACCTTGTAGCACAGGGACACGTATGTGTGACTTGGCTCGACGAACAGCTCAGCCTAATAGCACAACCGTGACTCGACGGGAGGGACCCGCTGAGTCCAACATTGACCGCTCGTTGGGTTAAGCGACTCGCCGGGGACTAGCGCCCGACCAACCTTGACTCCCACCAAGTGTGGGAGATCCCAAACTCCTCTCCGGGCCCGAGCTCCTCCTGGGTCCCGAGCTCTTCCCGATGAGCTCTAAGCCTTTCCCAAGGGAACACCTCGATCCGACTTGGGTGTCCCGAAGTAGGGACACCACGAGCCGGCACCCTTGGCTCCTCTGTTGGGGATGCGCCTCAGTTAGATAGTAGCTCGGCCCATCACCAGTACCTCGGCATCAGGGAGCTCGACAGAATGCAACTCGGCTCAAGATAGTCCGAAGGTCTAGAAAATATCTCTCTGACAACACTTGCCGAACTTGGAGGCTGCACCCCTGCCTCTTGGCAGGCGGCATCGTACCTACCACCTCTGAAATGTGTTTCATACCCAACAAGTACACATCCTGCAGAGACGGCCCGCACCTGCCACCTCAGCCCCGAAAACAATGGTTGTCACAGGAGGACAGTGACGGTTGCACTCGATCTGGTAGTGGCGGTTGCGCCTGATTTGGTAAAGGCCCGTTATAAAAGGACCACAGCCCCCAAGGGGCTAGGGTAATCTCAATCTCTGCGCTTTCTACATTCTTAGCTTCTTTCATATTCTTCATTTTCTTATAGAGCTCTAACTTAAGCATCGGAGTATTCCCGTCGGGCGAGATCCCCGGGGATTCTTCATCTCATCCTTCTCCTTAGGTAACCTTCATTGCTAGTTAGGAGCCAAGTTTCGGCCAACTAGGAGTGCCTGGATCGCGCAGCATCAATTTCATTTGTGAACGTGTTGAAGATGGTTCCCTAAAGGTGCAATTCATTAGTAATGCTGACTAGCCCATTGATATCCTAACCAAACCTCTACTTGCACTTTGCTTTGAGGAACTCCGATCCAAGCTCACTGTCATACCACTATTTCACTTGAGGGGGGTGTAAGGGACAGCTCCACGTCACACAAGTGATAATGTGCTAATTTGGGGTGCTATGCATATCTGTTGTATATTTTCAAATTCAAACGTTTGTTTCACATCTGTACTTATCTCTTGTAAATTACAGAATATATATAAATACTCAAGGCACTCGATAATCATTGAGTTGCCTATTCACCAAAATCTTTGAGTTTAACTATTACTTGTTTATACATTATAGAATTGTAAGGGGAACATGGATTTGATGCTACACCTTATTAGATGAAGTAATGTTGTTTTCTTGAAAAGCTTTGTTCTTTTTTTAAATTTTCTACACCTTGTTAGATGCAGAACTACCCTTCAAAAGAAGACACTATTCATTGTCTTCTATCTTGAGACTGAACCGGTTATCTTCAAAAATAAAGAGAGAAAAAACATGAAATATGATATGGGGAAATAATAACTGAAAGCAAAGAAATAACTAGACAAGAATGTGTTTTGGATCTAAAGGTAGAAGACAACGACTTCATTAATTAGTCTAGAATCTCAAAAGCCTCAACCAGTTCAGTCTCAAAGCTGAAGACAATAAACAATGTCTTCTTTTGAAGGGTAGTTTTGACATTTTCAACAAATAATTGACAGTTGGTTAACAGCAGGAACCAACTTGACACTTTTTGAAAGATTAGGTACTGTAGTAACACATTTGAAAGTTCGGGTAGTAACTTGACACTACCCCTAAAGTTCAGGTACTAAAGTGAAATTTTCTCTAATAAATTTAATATTTGTATTTATATACATTAATTTTATATGTATACATTAAAAACAATTATTTTTTCTGATTTTTTTTTCTAATTTTGTCATTTTCAACACAACAAGTCAAATGCAAATGAAAACATGAAATCTTAATCCAATCCCATTCAGACATATTGGATTTCAAATCAAATTAGAACCCAAAAATTTGATAGGCAGATGGGATGTAGAATTGTGGATGTAGCTGGGTTCAACCCAATTATGCCCCTACCCAAGACCACATATAATTGGGACTCACATTGAATAATGACATTTTTTTAGGGTAATTTGCTAAAACCTCCCCTAAAGGTTTTGACCATTGCCCTGAGGTTTGATAATTGAAATCACCTCCCTCGAACTTTCTGACACAGTTGCAAGTAGATCCCCTTTATTAAAATCCTCTAACAAAAGACACCAAATGTTTAAAATACCCATGCTGTTATTTTTTACCAAAATGTTTATTTTCCAAATTTTCTCTTCATATCAATCTTTACCTCAATCCCTTCTAATCTCTTTTATGAAGTTGATTTATTTTTCAAATTTGCCCTTTATATCAATCATTTAAAGGTAAAAGTACAACTTAAAACTCTCTTTTTTGTTGTTCATAATGTTTGTATTGTTTTTCTATATAAACCAGTCTCAATAAATATTTGCTTGGATATTTTGGAAATTTTGTGCCTCTTTGTTAGAGGATTTCAACAAAGGGGGTCTACTTGCGACTATGTTAGAAAGTTCATGGGAGGTGACTGCAATTACCAAATTTCAGAGGAGGTTTTAACAACGGTCAGAAACTTCAGAGGAGGTTTCAATAGTTTATCCTTTTATGTGTACTTGAATCAAGCTTAGGGATGATCATGGCCAAACTGGACTTGATCCTGGGCCTATGTCTTTTATATATAAAATACTACAAATATATAATTTTTTATATTGAATAACATATAATATGCATATAAATTTATTTTATACATTACATAATATAGAATATTACATATAATATATATTATAATTTATAAATTTCATGTATATATATATATATATATATATATATATATATATATATATATATATATATATACTTAATTTTATGTGGGCTTGGATTGGGCTTGAACATAAAACCTACGCCCATGCCTGGAATTTCTTGGCTGGGATGAAATTATCATCCCAAGTCAAGTCTCATGGAAATTAATTTATTCATAATATGCAATCAGTGCCACTTTTCTATTCCAAACGAAGAAATGATGGTAAGATTCCATTTGAATCCGAATATTACAAATCAAACTTGGATCTAAGTTTTTTCGGGTTTCATCTAATTTGTTGCAGCTCTTTAGGTGGCATTTGATAACAGTTTCAGTTGCAACTCTCAAGAGTGGCAATCTTTCTCTCTCTCTCTCTGTGACTATGATGTTCTTTGCTCTCAAAGAACATAGAGGGATCCCTTTACAATGATTGATTTCCTGTAAAAAATGTCATTTAATTGATAACGTAAGCTGATCATTTTAGGTAATTGGCGGACGTTGTTTTTTGATTGATTATCTTTCTTCTCATTTCTACTTGGTTTAAACTTGAATGGCATTTGGACCAGTAAATTGTTCTGGCAATATTTATATTATTTTTCCTTACTGATATGATTCTACTTTGATTAGGTGGAATAAAATTTATGTCTATTATTTTTTATTGGAAAAATAAATTGAATTGGATTTGTAATGGCCGTGGCCACTATGCATCGGAAAGATCGATCGAAGGGAATTTTTGAACGGATAGATCGATGGAAAGATCGACAAGGCCGATTACATATTTTATTTATTACTTTTCCATTGGAATTTATTCAAAAATTTCAATATTATTTTGATTTTAATAAATTATTTTTATTTTTTTATAATTTTTACCAAATAGTTTGTTTTATGGATAAAATAGTAAACTCTGGGAATTTCAAATACTGAAGGATTGATTCAACACAAACGAATTTATCTATTCAGAGCCTTCAAAAGTAGAAAAACATCTATGATTCTTTTCAGATTTCAGATACAAATAATATCTTTTCAACTTTTCAGAGTGGGGATCATGTTCCCCCCAACTCCAATTTTGAAACAAATCCTCGTCCCCATCCTCGATCCCTACCGAGGATAAATGTTACCCTCCATTCCTAATCCCTACGGAGACCCGAGTCCTTGAAAACAAATAATATTTTTATAACTTTTAAGAGTGGGGATCATATTCCCCCCAACTCCAATTTTGAAACAAATCTCTGTCCCCATCCTCAATCCCTACCGAGGATAAATGTTACCCTCCATCCCTAATCCCTGCAGAGACTAGAGTCTTTGAAAATTTTAATTAAATGTTTTTTTTTTAAATTAGGCTTTATTTAAAATAAAAGAAAATTTTAAAATATAAATAATATTTTAAATAAGTATAAACCATATCATATATATAATGTAAGTAATATTTAATAGGGTAAAATACTCTAACATATCCTGAGTTTCTAAAATAGACTTAAATATACCTTGTGACTATCTTACCCTTCATTTTCTTTCAAATTTTCGAAAAGAATCGAAGATATCTAAGAAAAACTTACCTTTACTTGTGTTCAATTTGGATGGTATGCATATCGGGCTGCACCTCCTTTCAGCTCAATATCCTCCGGCCCACGGCAAACACATCATCCCAACAAGAACCAGTCATCGTTGACATCACCACCACCAAAACAACACTCATGTCTAGAAATCTGATTCAACCATCATTCAACAAGCCACTGTGAAAGAATAGTACATCTGGTGTGCTAATATTTCAAAGACCCATCTAGTGTGTCGGAGATTGGACAATGTGCTCATATGTCAAAGATCCATTATCAAAGGCAAATAATGTAAGTTAGGTGCCTCTGAAATTGGTAGCTATTCAACATGCTTGGTCGTCAATGTTAGCTTATTCTACCAGCAACACAAATCAGTATTCTTTTATTGTCACTCTTTTTAATTCAAATTCTGATCTTGGATGGCCCTGATTGTCTTGCTCTTTTCAAATCAAGAGCTCAACAAATCCTCCATTAGTTTGGACGGGCAACCACAAGAAACTTAAAATAGTGGAATACTTGAGAAGTATTTTTGAATTTTGTCCATTGTCTGTCTAGGCACTCAAAGGGGCGCATTCTTCCCCCATGAAGGAGAGAAATTAAACTCAACTATCTCCCTTCTGAAAAATCTGACAAACAATAGTTTTTGTCAATGTTCATAGAACTGGATCAGTCATAGAATCGGAGAAGGGAGAGGTTCCGGGGTTAGAGATTCAATTAGGGTTGAGCTGGAGGTCAAACTGTGGTGACATGGCCTATACGTATGTATACTACAGGTCCTATAAATACTATCTATAATATACTTTACATTTTTTAATATAATTAAATATGGTGGGTGGATGGTAAATTCCTTAATTTTTTAATGAAAATGATCAGGGTTAAAGTCTCTTCATTTACATTTCCTTTAAAATACGTATATAATAAAGTAAACACACACATATATATAATGGTCATTAAATAACATAAGAGATGTAAGTCTTGTTAAAGACATTTTAAAATTTCAATTATTTAATGGTCCGGGTGGTTTCATGTAACTGAGACCATTTTACTGTTTTTCGGTTAAACCAATTAGTCAACTGGTTTTCAATGGTTTTTTAACGAATATGGTTACTGGGGTGTGACTGAATCGGCTAAGGCTCGGATTAGGTTCAACTGGTCCAATAGGTCGGTCTAGTCCAGTTTCCTAAACATCGGTTTTTGCAACTCGTACAGAAGAGAAAGCCATGAGTTTATATGAGAGAGAGAGAGAGAGAGAGAGAGAGAGAGGAATTGATTAAGGAATGGTACATCCTGTGTATATTTATCTTCTCAACATATCTAACTTTTCTCATTTGAAGAAGAGGAAGCAAAAGATCACACCACACGGAGGACTGGAGGGAAAAATTGGATTTTAAATTTTTTTATTAGCTCACATGTGATATTTTAATGGAGGGTATGATTAAGTCCAATGGAGTCACCCACAAGGTATATTTAAGTCAATTTTAAAAATTTAGGATATATTTAAGCCAATTTTAAAAATTTAGGATATATTTAAGTCAATTTTTAGAAACTCAGGGTGTGTTTAAGTCTTTTACCTTATTTAGGCTATGTTTGAGAGTGTTTAAGTTAAAAATAAGTGCTTATTTTTTTAAAATAAGCACTTATTTTATATACTACGTTTGGTACGTAGTATTTTTCTCTAATAAGCACTTAAATAAACATTTGTGACTATTTTTTTCCTTCATTTTCTTTCAATTTTCCAAAATATACCCTTTTGAAAGTACTTTTATTAAATTATTTTTATAAAAACACTTTTATCAAAGCAATTTTATGAAAGTACTTTTATAAAAGCACTTTATAAAAGTACGTTTGTAAAAGTCGTAAAAGTACTTTAGTAAAAGTGTTCATAAAAGTACTTTCTTAAAAATGCTTTTGTAAAAGTACTTTTATGAAAGTACTTTGCTTTCATAAAAGTACTTTTTATAAAATTCAACTAGGGATAATTTTATAAGTGGTATTTTAAAATTCAACTAGGGATAATTTTGGAAGAAAAAAATGAATAAGTGCTTATTGTATAAGCACTTGAAAAAAACTAAAATTTTGGGCTTAAAAAATAAGCCCTTATTTTTAAAATAAGCACTTATTTTGGACTTATTTCTCAAATACCAATAAGTGCTTAATGGCCCAAATAAGCACTTATTTTTAAGCACTCTCAGGTAGTTTTTGAGAACACTTAAAAGAAGTACTTCTTTTAAGACACGGGACCACACATTAAGTGGTTTTTAAGTACTTATGGGTGTTTGGTAAAAAAGTGAGTAAGTGACTTCAAGTTGGATTTTTTTTAAGTATTTCTTGAAGAAGTACTTCTCCAAAATAATAGGACAAACCAGTCCCTAACAAATTTTTATAATGACAAAAATACCCCCACGAGTTTATACCTCCCCCTTCTCCACTCATTCAACCCTCAAACCCTAGCAGCAGTGACGCATCAGTTGGTAGGTCCACCGGCAACGATCAGCGGTGAGGAATAGTGGCCAGCGGACCTGTCGTTTGGCCACTTCCTCCTATTTTCTGAAGAATCATTTGTTTTGTTTTTTTTTTTTCTTTTTTTTTTCTAACCTGAACTCCTTGTTTTTCACAGATCTACACTTGAACTCCCTTGTTCGAATTGCGACAATCTCACCATCCGGCCACCGGCGACAAGAGGTAAGTTTGTAAATCTATACTTGACTGTCCGTTTTTTGTTCCTAGTGTCTTTTTTTAACATGAAACTCGATAGAGATTGATCTCTGTTTTTTCTTTCTGGTTTTTTTAACTTGAAACTGGACAAAGACCTCGAAAAAGGTTTGATAATGATTTGCTTAGTGCCCTAACCCAGATTTAGAGATCAACTTCAACTACATCAAAAGACTGCTGCATTAATTGGTCTTATTGACTTGTAATTGATGGCAGTTATCCTCAAAAGCACATAACCTCATGGAAAATCTGTTTTGCTTCTTCAGTTATTCTTCTTTCTTGTGGATTTCTTTTCCCTACGTACAGTGTGTGAAACCCACTAAACGACATGTCCAACTTTTTCATGGGTCCCTCCATGTTCGAGGGATGCAAGAGTTGCATGAATTACTATTTTAGCTAGAATTTCTCAATAGGCTACATAGTTCTTGACTTGTACGATAACAGTGCGGCTAATTGATTCAGGGACACTCTGGAATCTGGATCCCTCAACTGTTCAATGTTCGAGGAAGATCTGTTCAATGTTCTAATTGATTCAGGGACACTCTTTAGATTTGTCATTGACCACTGAAAAACTACCTATTTCAAAGCAAGTTTCTAATTGTTCAATGTTCTAATTTCTGATTTGTGTTAAGTAGGAGTCTAAGGTCTTGGCATTGACCACTGGAAGCCTACCTATTTCAAAGCAAGTTTCTTCTCCACATCTTACAGCTAGAAATAGGTAAATTCAGACCCCTTTTCTTTACAAAACTCAGGGTTTAGAAATCACTCAAAAATAATGACGACATTCCAATGTTAATTTCACAAGAATTCTTATTCTTTTCAACATTTTCACATTTTCCTAAAGCATATGTTGCCTCACTTTTTTACTTTTTAGACAAAAATTCACCATTCTTCATTCTGATATGTCCTTAATTATTTTCTGAGCTGAATTTATACTTCCATGCTGAAAAGATTTGATGAATTGCAAATATGCAACTTGATGGAGGGTGATTTGGCCCGATCTCATAACACGGGGACACGTGGGTACAACCTGGCATAAGTGAAAGCTCAGCAGCCTGGCCATAACTCGGTGTATTGAACTTGCCAGAGCTCAGCAATGCAATTCGGTGGATGTAGCAGATCCCGAGAAGAAACATCTAGCGTACTCCGAATTCTCCCTGAGGGAGGAGGATTCCCGAGCTCCTCCCAGTGGGCCCCGAGCTCTTCATTCCTGAGAAAGGAACACCCTGATCTACGGGAAGTACACTTCGGGATAGCCCCATTAACGCTCCTGCCCATACTTGCCTAAGGTTCGCCTCAAGCACTCGCACCTCGACTACCCCAGCCCCCCAGTGTAGGGTAGCTCAGACCTAGGCAGCATGGTGCAAAGTAGCTCGGCAACCTATAGAAAAGATCTGCCTAACAATAGTACCTACTGAATCTGGAGGCTGCGCCAACGTCTCTTATCAGGCGGCATCATGCCTGCCACTTCTGCCAGATGTGGCACACCTGACAGGTTCGTACCCTACAATGGCTGCCCACATCCGCCACCACGGCTCTGGCAATAACGGTTGTGGCAGAGGCGGTTACACCTGATTTGAGAGATCTTTAATATAAAAAGACTCCGACCGTCGAAGAGAAAAGGTATTGAACTTGCGCCATCTGCACTCTAGCTCTTTGTTTGTATTCTTCAGTTTTCTCAGAGTTCTAACTTAAACATCGAAGTGTTCCCGCTGGACGAGCTCCTCGGGAATTCTTCACCTTCCTCTTCGCCTCAATGACCGTCTATCACTAGCTAGGAGCCAGGTAGGAGTGCCCGGATCGTGCAACATCATTTGGCATCGTCTGTGGGAAACGCTACAAAAAGCCTTCCTCCAACACTGCAACTCTCAGAACTCAGCATCCATGGCTTCTTCCAGCAATGTCAAACGAGGTGCAAACCGAAACGCCTCTGAGAAACAACCCTATCTTCCCACTGTCTGCATTGGACAGTTCACCATCCCCCTCTCTATGGACAGAGTTCCCAGTCTGAATGTGCCTCAGACAGTGGCACCCGTGAATGTTCCACTTCCCTCTATGATCGGAACAACCTTCGTTGAACCCTCCATCACCCCTCCGATGGCCAGCCAAAGCCAGCTTGAGGACCTAATGCAATGCATGCGAGCTATGCAAGCTCAAATGCAACAGTTCCAGCAGCTTCAACTTTATCAACAGCAAGTGTTGCACCAAGTCTCCTAGTATCAATATCAACAGTAGTTTCCTCCACAGCCTCAGACCCAGCAGCCACTCCCTCCTCGGCATCCGGCCATGCAACAAGCCAAGCCCCGTCGTCGAAACAAACTTCCTTCTCGCCAGGGAGAGACCTCGGCATCATCTCACGGCAGGAAAGAGAGACCAGCTACTCCTGCCTCACAACCTGCAGTCAGGTTGGGGGCCTTTGAGCCAGTTAGCCCCACGTCGCCTCAGCATTCGCAATTCAGGCTCCCACTTGCTAAGAACCAATTTGAGGTGCTGGTTGCAGACTTGAGGCAAGGCCCCTCAGTTCACAGCTACCAACAACAATCCAAGCCCCTCCCTGGGCCCATCGAGCTCAGTCATACCAAAGCCAGCAACACCAACGCCGAGCTAGCAAGGAAGTAGCGGAGGCACCACCGAGCTCGCCAAGCTTCCACTCACGATTTGCCCGAGCTCCGGGGTAACGAAGAGGTAAGCTCAGGCGAAGTAAAGGTTACTCCACTTCTTTCAGTTCCTTCTCCTCTATCGCTAGAATTTCTTGCCATCCCTATTCCGAAGGATTTCAAGCTTCCCCCACTGGATAAGTATGATGGATCCTTTGACCCGAACGACCATGTGGACGCCTTCCATTCCTAGATGCACCTGGCAAGGGCCAGTGAATCCTGTATGTGTGTTGCTTTATCTACCACTTTCAAAGGGGTAGCCCGTACATGGTACCGAAACCTTGCGCTCGGATCGATAAGGAGTTGGGCGCAGTTTGTGCAAGTCATTGTTTCCCACTTTGTCACTAGCAAGAGATGCCCAAGAACTCAAGAAAGCCTCATTGGCATAGTCCAGAAGGAAGGGGAGTCCATCTGAATCTATATCAAGCGATTCAACAACGCTTGTTTGCAAATACCCGACCTGGACCCCACAATTCGGCTCACTGCAGCCAAGCGAGGCATCACTATAAGAATTCAAGTGAAATGTGGTTGTCAGCCCAAGACTGTGACCGAGTTCCTCAAGCTCGCGGATCAGTTTATAGGGACGGAGGAGATCAACTAGAAAGGTGAACAGGCCCTTGAGAAAAGAAAAAGGGAGACAGAGCCCCCAACCCAAGGTGATAGTAAGAAGAAGAAGGACCAAGCTCAGGGGCAAGGCTAGGACAACCTTTCTGAGCTCCGGCAGCAGAAAGGGCGGACTACATGCCTCTAAACACGAAGGGGGCCAAGATCCTTATGTCCATCAAGGGCACCCCATATGTGAAGTGGCCTCCTCGGTTGAAGGCAGACCCTAATGCAAGGAATAAAAATTTGTATTGTAATTTCCATAAAGACCATGGTCATAGTACCGAAAACTGTAAAAACCTCCGCGACGAGATAGAGGAGCTCATTCGTCGCGGATACTTGAGGAATTTTGTACAAAGTAATAAAAATAAAGCTGGTCGGTAGGGGGAGCAGAGTAGAGACGCTCCCAAACCCAGCAGGCAGGCAAAGCAACTGCAGAGGCAGCCCCCGGAAGAGAGACCAGTTTGGGGGACTATCCACGTGATCGTTGGAGGTTCAATTGTCGCGGGCTGCACTTCGGTAGCAGCTCAGGCATCGGCTCGTGAGGCCGCTAGGGAAGAGCAGAATCCCCCAAAGTGGCCAAAGATGGAAGACCTGATCTTCTTCACAGAGGATGATGCACGCGGGGTCCACTACCCCATGATGACGCACTCGTCATAAAGATAAAGATTAACGACTTTGAAGTCAGGCGCGTCCTTGTCGACTCGAGTAGCTCGACGGATATCCTTTTCAAGGCAGCATTCGACCAGCTCCAACTCCAAGAAAGTGACCTGAAGCCCACAAATACTCCCCTGGTAGGCTTCAGCGGAGAGGAAGTCAGGCCCTTGGGAAGGATTACAGTACCTGTGGAAGTCGACACTTGGCCTAGCATAGTGAGGCTCAACCATGACTTCTTAGTGGTCGCAACACTCTCCCCGTACAATGCCATAGTAGGTCGGCCGATCACCCATGTCCTATGTGTTGTGGTCTCCACTTACTATCTAGCAATGAAGTTCCTCACAGACTTCAGAATCGGGATAGCACGGGGTGACCAGCTTGAGTCTCGCAAGTGCTACATCGCCGCCCTCAAAGGGAAAGCTAAGGTGGCCGATAACCTCGAGCTAGAATGACCTACGGAGCAATGTGAGGAATGAGCTGCACCCACAGAAGAGACTGTCTCCATCCCAGCATCGACAGAGGACCCATCTTGGACACTTCAGATCGACGCTTCTATTGAGAAGCCTCTGCGATCCCAACTGGTAAGTTTTTTACTTAAAAATTTAGATGTTTTTGCATGGTCCGCGGTAGAGATGCCCGGAATAGACCCTAGCATTATGACTCACAAGCTAAATATTGATCCTGTAGTTAGGCCCGTTAGACAGAATAAAGGCAACTTAGGCCCAGAGCGATGAAGGGCAGTCGACGAGGAGGTCGAGAAGCTCCTCGCAGCCGACTTTATCAGGGAAGTCCATTACCCGAGATGGGTGGCCAATCTCGTTCTGGTAAAAAAGGCTAACGGTAAATGGCGCATGTGTGATGACTACACCGACCTGAACCGAGCTTGCCCAAAGGACTGCTTCCCACTCCCCAAGATCGACCGTCTGGTGGACACGACCTCAGGGCATAGTTGCTGAGCTTCTTAGATGCCTATTTGGGCTACAATCAGATCAGTATGGATCTAGCTGACAAAGAAAAGATTGCCTTCATAAGCGAGCTCGGCATGTACTGTTAAAAGGTCATGCCCTTTGGGTTGAAAAATGTTGGGGAAACCTTTCAGAGACTTGTAAATAAATTATTTGAGCCACTGATTGGCAGGAAAATAGAATGCTATGTAGACGACATGGTCGTCAAAACCCAATTTTCACATGATTTAATACGAGATTTGCATTCGGTTTTTGAAATTTTGTGTAAGTTTAACATGAAATTGAACCTGAATAAGTGTGTCTTCGGTGTCACCTCGGGAAAATTCCTAGGGTACATCATTAACCGGCGTGACATTGAGGCTAACCCGGACAAAATTAACGCTATCCTAGAAATGAGACCTCCCCGGATATTGAAAGAGGTTCAGAAGTTGAACGGCCATTTCATGTCCAAGTCGGCAGACCATTGCCTGCCTTTCTTTAAGGAAATAAAAAGCAAAGGCTTCGAATGGACTAAAGAGTGTCAGCTCGCATTTGATGAGTTCAAAAAGTACCTCGCCAGTGTCCCCATCTTAACCTGACCCAAAGAGGGTGATGTTTTAGAGTTGTACCTCTCGACAAGTGACGAGGTGGTCAGCTCGGTACTAATAAGAGAAGTAGATCGGGTCCAACGAACCATCTACTATGTTAGTAAAGCGTTGCAGGGAGCAGAGACGAGGTACTCAGAGATAGAAAAGCAAGCCTATGCACTAGTCATTGCAGCTCGGAAGCTTCGTCCATACTTCCAACCTCACACTATCGTCGTCCTTACCAACAAACCTCTAAGGCAAGTCCTGCTCAAGCCCGAGGTCTCCGGAAGGTTAACGAAGTGGGCCATCGAGATCAGCGAGTATGAGCTCTAGTACAAGCCGCGAACTGCTATCAAGGCCCAAGCCTTGGTAGATTTTGTTGTAGAATGCACCTTCAGCTCTGAAGTCCCCAGGTCAGTTGAACACGAGGCCCCCAACTCGGGCGAGCCTTAGGTTCCCAGGCCGATTGAGCTCGAGCACCGTGAAGTAGCAACCATCGCGACATCTCTCCTAGTCAGACCAAGCGGAACTGGGATGAGGAGCCCTGGATCCTTAACGTAGATGGCTCATCAAACCAGCAGGGCAGCGGAGCTGGGATTGTTCTATATGGGCCGAGCGGTGAAACTGGAGTATGCACTATGCTTCGAGTTCGCGGCATCTAACAACGAAGCAGAGTACGAGGCGTTACTAGCCGGGTTGAATCTAGCAAACGAGGTGAAAGCCAAGCACATTGTCGTTTGTAGTGATTCTCAACTCGTGGTCAACCAGGTTACGGGTGAGTACGAAGCTTGCGAGCCAACCATAATAGCTTACTTAGCCAAAGTAAGAGGGGCTCTACTCAACTTCCAGTCACACTTCATCCAGCGGATCCCAAGATCAGAGAATGCTGAGGCCGATGCCCTATTCCGGTTAGCCAGCACTAGTGGTAACACCATGAGAACCGTGTATATAGAGAACTTTCCTCGGCCTAGCATTCTCGGGGGGGCAGAGGAGGTCGCTTCTGTCATTCAAGCAGAGCCAAGCTGGATCGATCCACTCACAAGCTTCCTGCTACACAGAACCCTCCCTATAGATCGTAATGCTACTAGAAGGGTAGAGCGTTCGGTAGCCAAATACTTCATGATGGACGAGCGGTTGTACTGAAGATCCTACACGCTCCCCTATCTGCGCTGCTTGCGACCCTCTGAGGCCGAGCTCATCCTCTGCAATACTCATGAGGGCCTATGCGGTGGACACTTGGGGGGCAGGGCCCTTGCCTAGAAAGCACTGTGATAGGGGTACTATTGACCAATGATGAAGGCAGACGCAACCGAGCTCATCAAAAGATGCGACAAGTGTTAGAAGCATGCCAACATCCACCACCAGCTTGCTGCCGACCTAAAGTACCTTACTAGCCCATGGCCATTCGTACAGTGGGGGATCGACATACTTGGGCCATTCCCACCGGCAACAGGGCAAAGAAGATTCCTAGTGGTAGTAGTCGATTATTTCACTAAGTGGGTTGAGGTTGAACCCCTCACAATAATCACTGCTCGAAATGTGCAGAACTTCTTCTAGAAGAGCATTGTGTGTCGTTTCAGACTACCTTGGGTACTGATCTCTGACAATAGTAAGCAGTTCGAGGACATCAAATTCCAGAACTGGTGTCAAGACATGGGAATTCAACAGAACTTCACCTCGGTGGCACACCCTTACGCAAATGGTCAAGCGGAAGTCACAAACAGAGCTATTCTCCGTGGGCTAAAGGCAGGCCTAGACTGAGCTAAAGGACTATGGACAGACAAGCTGCCTAGTGTATTATGGGCTTATCGGACCACAGTAAAGACCGCAACAGGCAAGACTTCCTTTAATCTCACTTACGACACTAAAGCAGTCATCCCAACCGAGATCGAGGTCTCCATGCTACAACTAGAAGTATATAATGGCAAGGCAAATGAAGAGGAGCTACGTACCAACCTCGACCTACTTGATGAGGTACGGGACCTCGCATATATCAGGACCGTGGTCTACCAGCAAAGAGTAGCTCGGTACTATAACGCCAAGGTCAAAAAGCAGAACTTTCGCGTCGGAGACCTGGTTCTTCGTAAAGTTATGGTGTCTGAGCTCGACGTTGGTAATCTCTGGCCTAATTGGGAAGGACCCTACCGAGTAAAGCGGGTGCTCGGGGAAGGTACATACGAGCTTGAAACCCTAGAAGGGAAATAAGTACCTTGGGCATGGAACATTGTCAACTTAAGGCAATATTACCCATGATCGCCGAGTTGAGTAAACTACAAGTCGCTCTCTAAGCCCAAGGGCCAAAATGCCGATCTAACAATGACCTTGGCACTATAGGACTCAGTCGCCTCTTCGGCATGGGCAGACTCTAGGAGGGAGTGACTAAGTCACTCCCCCCAACCAAAGGCCTAAAACGCCAAGCTAACCATGGGCCTCGACACTACAGTGCATAGTATTCCAAGGACACAAGCAGCTCAAGTATGGACCCTATGGCGCTTAGCCCACCTTGGCATACAATGGGTTGGACCCACTAGGGACAGCCAGCAACTCAAGTATTGGAAGACAGTTCAGGCGTATGCCTTACTATGTCGCTACTTCAGAAAACCCTACTTTAGACGCTTAACAGTTCGGATAAAGTAGTCACTCTGGAAAAAGTATTAAAGTGTGCAGTACTTAACAAAAAAGCAAAATTCATTGATTGAGAGTTCCATACAATCAACTCGATAAAGAAAAAAAAGAAGAAACTAAAACTGAGCTCACAGGCTCAAGGTACAAGGACTACACAAACTATTTGGGGGACCTGTCATCTTTACTCTAGACCTCCTCAGGAGCTTCTGCCAGGTCGGTGGCATTTGCCTCTTCATCGCCGCTCTCCTTTTCAGAATCTGGGTCCTCTTTGGTCTGGCAGGCTATCTCATATGTGATCCGCGAAGTGGTGATGGTGCTCATGCCGAGCTCGGGGTATGTGTGCCTTATCAACCACCTACTAAGCTTGAAGACCTAGCGATAGGCCTCCATCAGCACGGTGTCAAACTTATCCGATTTGATGTAGTCTAGGGTGGCCTTAACCTTGGTCTCCTCTATGGCCTGGTTGAAGATCTCAGTTTTCTCCTCAATATCGACCTTGAGGAACTCCACCTCATGCTTCAGGACCCCATTATCCTCCTTAAGGCCTTTCACCTCGAGCTCTAAAGCCCCCTTTCCTGCCTAGAGGGCGCTCACCTCGCTCTTCAGCTCATCCCTATCGTGTCCCAGCTCCTCCTCCGTCATCAGTGCCTCAATGACATTTTTCTGAGCTGAAGCATCACTCTCCAGCCGATAGATTTGGTCGCGAGCTGCCCTGAGATCGGTGTGGGCTACGCAAGCCAAGTCTTTGGCAACTAGAGCCCGCTTCAAATACCTTTCAGACAGAAGAGTCAAGGCGTTCATGACGGAGTTCACCTGACCAGAGAGGATTGGTTAGCACCGAAGAGATGTACAAAAAAAGGAAGGGGATAAAAGAGAAGAGAGAAAAGGGTCTTTATAACTTACCACCATTGTGTGGGTGGCAGTCCGGCCTCCGAGCTGAGTAGGAGTGAGGTCTGCCCAAAGGGAGACCTCTTCGGTGTAGACGACTCCCTTGCTCTTTCGAAGGATGCACTAAGGAATCAGGATGCTCCGGTCTCTCTCTTGACTCCCCGAGCGGGAAATGGTCATCTCGGTTGTGCGAATGGGCTCAGCGGAAGCTTCAGCCGCTGCACCAGCGGCCTCGGTGGCGACCTCGGGCTCCGTAGCTACCTGTGAAGCAGGCTCTGTTGATGTCTCAGGCTCCAGAGGTGGTAGGATCTCCTCCAAGTTGATGATTGGAGGTACGTCAGGGAGCTCAGGCTTAGAGGTAGGAGCCTGCGGAAGCTCGGGTTCGGAAGTGGTGGCCTGCAGAGACTCGATGCGAGCACTCTTGGCAGCTCGCTTCTTCCTCCCTTTCATTTGGCAGAAAAGCTTCTCCCCCTTAAACTTCTCTTCTTCCATGGGCCCTGCAACATAGCTCGACATTAGTAAACTCGAAAGTACTAACTATTTAAGCAAGGTACTAAGTAAGACAACCTACCCGGGCTCAAGCCGGCCTGTATGAGCTTGCTCTCGGCGATATAATCCTTGTAATTAAACCTGAGCTCAGCCCATAATTGGAGCATATTCCTTGTCTTCTTGTCCAGGATAACGCCAGGGCCTTGAATAGCCGCCCTCCAATGAGTGGGGAAGGGCCACCCCACGGTGTTCCGGACTACAAAGTAGTCATGCTTCCAGGTCGGGACTTTGCTAGGAAGCTTGTGCAATAACTTAAAACCCGAGCGAGGGGACAGGTAATAGGTCCACCTGTGCTCGGGGAGAACACTTAAAGCGCTCTTCTTTATTGAGAGGATCGAGCAAAAAATATCTAAGTTCAAAGGAAGGACATATTCGAAGCAAAGGGATATGGTCCCGACCACGTTACGAATGGAGTTCGAGTGAAGTTGGTCTATTGTAACGTTGAAGTGGTTCAGGACCCCTACAATAAGAGGGTGGAAAGGAAGATGAAGCCCGACTATAAGCTGCTCCTGAAAGATCATGATCTCATCAGGACCGTGCTCCCATGGGAAGTTACCCGCAGGAAGACTGTAGGTATACTCCCTAGGTAGATTGTATTGCCAGATGAGGTATCGGAGTCTCTCCAAGGTCATAATGGAGGGACCAAACCTATCCGGCATCCAACCTCGGTGAGAGGTGGACGCCAGATTACCCAAGGCCTCTCATGCCTCGTGAGACTGGACTTCAATGGGGTCACCCTGAGCCGAGGTACCTACCTCGGGCTCATCCAGTTGGCTATCGAAGCTAGACATAGTGGAGAAAACCAAATGAACTGGAAGGAAAGGAAACTGAAAGAAAGGCAAGGGGACTCACCAAGGAAAAGCAACCGAACTAGGGAGAATTGACCCGAGCTGGAGAACATAGACGCGAGCTCAAGACGAGTGCAGAGGACTTATAGCGAGGGAAAATGACCAGGACCCCCGCTATTTATAGCCATTGTACTCAAGCATCAACAGTCAAGATCAAGACGATCTGACGACTCTCAAGAAAACCAGCTACGCGACCCCCGAGGAAAATCGGTTCAGCGCATTTCTTGACGTCCGCGGGGTTCATAGATCGCGTGACATCCGTGCATAGATTGTACATGACCTGGGTTGCCCTTGATTGAGTCGAGCAGTGAACTGGTCTAACCAATAAGCCGCCTGACTAGGAGGCCAGAGTACTGAGCCAAATCCACCCGGCACACTGTGGTCTCCCGCACTAGGTAAGAACCCCCAGCACAGGGAGTGGGGGCAATTGATGGAGGGTGATTTGGCCCAACCTCGTAGCACGGGGACACGTGGGTACGACCTGGCATAAGTGACAGCTCAACAACTTGGCCATAACTCGGCATACTGAACTCGCTGGAGCCCAGCAATGCAACTCAGTGGACGTAGCAACTCGCTGAGAAGAAACATCTAGCGTACTCCGAATTCTCCCTAAGGGAGGAGGACTCTCGAGCTCCTCCCAGTGGGCCCCAAACTGTTCCTTCCTGAGAAAGGAACACCCCGATCTATGGAAAGTATCCCGAAGTGGGGACACTTCGGGATAGCCCCATTAACACTCCTGCCCATACTTGACTAAGGCTCGCCTCAAGCACTTGCACCTCGGCTACCCCAGCACCCCGATGTAGGGTAGCTCGGACCTAGGCAGCACGGTGCAAAGTAGCTCTGCAACCTATAGAAAAGATCTGCCTGACAATAGTACCTACCGAATCTGGAGGCTGCGCCCACGTCTCTTGTCAGGCGGCGGCGTGCCTGCCACTTCTGCCAGATGTGGCACGCTTAACAAGTCCGTACCCTACAATGACTGCCCAAATCCGCCACCTCGGCTTTGGCAATAATGGTTGTGGCAGAGGCGGTTATGCCTGATTTGAGAGATCTTCAATATAAAATGACCCCGACCCTCGAAGAGAAGAGGTATTGAACTGAAGGGATAGGAAATCCATCACATGGACACCCAATGATTGCGGAATAAGGGGGCGAATTTCAAAAATTTTTCTCTCCCTTCAACTAGGAATCGAATTCCCCATTTAGAAAATCATATTTTCAAGGATCATTCTTGAACCATAAACTGAACCAGATCTGAACCAAAAGGAGTAGGGAGGGATAATACCTGATACAGAGAAGTAGTATCTCCCAATGGAGGTGTTCACGCCCAAGGAATGATCCAAAATCTACTCCCACTGAAGATGGCGTAGTGCAGGGTGGAGCAGAATCACCAGTGTTCTTCCAAAAGAACTTGACCCTTCTCAAGAATCACCTGGACGGCTTGTGAATACAACTCCCACCAATATTTTCTCCAAAAGATTGGTATCAAGATCTAATATTGATTTCTCCCAAGAATTGGAGGTCGAACTGCTATATGCGACGGCTACAGGAAGGAGGCGGCAAGAGAGTATTTGCAGGGTGTAGAATTCTCTCTTCTGGTAATCTCAGCTCTGAAGACAAGGATCTCTGGATTGCATTGCATGTCTAAAGGCTGTCGCCCCCTCTTCCTTTTATAGACTTAAAATGGATAAGTTCTTAATCCCATTAGGAGTTGCTAACCCAAATCATATTTGGATTAGAAGTCCCTTTAAGTGATAAGGGATAACCCTTATCTTATCTGCAAATTAGATTAGCCATCTCCTAATCTAATTAGGAGGTTTCCAGATCTAAATCTCATTTAGATCTTGGACTCTCTAATTGGATAGGGTCTGGGCCCAATCCTATCAGCCGATCCATCTCAGAATTCGCCCCTTAAGTGACTAATCAAATTAGCCCAGTTTGAAATGGGCTTAAGGCCCATTTAAGGTTATGTATTCATTTAGCCTTCCAAAATGC
Source organism: Nelumbo lutea (assembly GCF_056320005.1). Classification (NCBI taxonomy): domain Eukaryota; kingdom Viridiplantae; phylum Streptophyta; class Magnoliopsida; order Proteales; family Nelumbonaceae; genus Nelumbo; species Nelumbo lutea. Next base: position 107,624,263 of record NC_142685.1, read on the forward strand.
TGTCCAGTTGGGCTACCTTGTATGGCATGGGACCCAAACATTGATCTACACATCAGCCACATGGGTTCAGCCCAGCCTTTGTTACAAGGCCTGGCCGAATACACTGTTATGGACAGTGCACCCCCTGAAATCCATCAGATGGGCTCTATGGGCCCAACACTTACCCTAAGTGGTCCCTGGGCCAAGCCACTTTGTAACACCCAAGGATTGTGGGCAGATGCAAGATTAGCCCATTAGGCCTTATCCTCAATGGTCTTACACTTAACCTCTCAGCTCATAATGATCATACACTGCCCGACAAGAGAGGACCTCTCCCTCGGCTGCAAGGAACAGTGTTGCACTCTCCCTTATATGGATCCCGGGAATTAAAACCTTTTGCAAACATTTCGAAACCATAATATATATACTTTTATATTTCATATAAAATATATTTTGCAAAACAAATCTCAACGATTGAAATCGGCTACCGGCAGTCTTGGTTTCCATCAGTGAGAGTGCATCCCCGATCATTACCTTTGTCCGACAAAGGGGCTGATCCTATCACTATGATCACCCACTGAGATGAATTCTCAGACTGTCCCAACATACCCAGGTTTTGACCCCCGCTAAGGATCTCACTGAATGGTACATCAAAGACAGCCCAATCCGACACCTAGTGCAGTATCATAATCGAGTCTAGGGGTCAGGTGTAACTTTCTAGTTTTGCCCATCAATCTCCAAGGTCCAGGGCAATACTGGAAATCTGGTCCAATTCAAAGATTCAATTAATCCTACATTGTATGTGCCTAGGGTCTCACCCCGGTAACTAAGACAAGCCACCCCAACCGACTTGGTGGCACCACAGTGTCAGCCTTGTCAGGATAGGTCTCCCCAGACCGACCCACTGGCTGTGAACATTCTAAAAACTAACACGAGTCTCATTAAGTGTCCAGTTTAAGGGTATTACACAGAAACATACCAAGGGAACATGAATCAAATATGCACTTTTATTCATTTACAATAAGCTTATAAAGTACATCATCTTGATTAAAGTTAAGGGCATACAAAACTGTCTAACATGAACTTGCGCCATCTGCACTCTCAGCTCTTTGTTTGTATTCTTCAGTTTTCTCAGAGTTCTAACTTAAGCATCGGAGTGTTCCCGCCGAGCGAGCTCCCCAGCTAGGAACCAGGTTTTCGCCAGTTAGGATTGCCCGGATTGCGCAACATCACAACTTATTAGAGATAAACTTGCTATTTGCTAAAATGAACTCTTCAAAACTAGAAACTTCTATGCCAGGGGCTGGGCTGAAATGAACTAGTAATTTGCTTGACAGAGAACTCTTCAGAACTTGTCCATTGCCAGCACCTTGTAAAAAGAAAAAACCAGCTTTGAACCCCTGAACCTAATCCTAACCCTACCCAACTTTCAACCTAATCTAGGCAATCCTAACCCAAAGTTGAATTCAGGTTGGGTTGTGCCCCACCGGACCTTCTCCCATCTTGTTATTGGTTGATTCAGTACAAATTGAAAAAGATATGTTTCAAGTGTTTAAAATCTATTATGAATTATGATAGATCTCTCATTCGAAATCTAAAATTATGAAATCATCAATAATAAAACATAAAACTATGAAACAAAAACCAGTGATGATAACTAGTCCTTAGGATTAGGACTTAAGAATTGAGCCAAAGCAACTGCTCAACATTAAGAGGTCAACTAAGGGTTACCTAACTTCATGGATAGTTGAAAATCCCAGAAATTTCTGATCATAATTCATACACTTGGCTTTGGGTATTTATTCTTTGGAGATTTTCTTTGAGAACTAAACCTAGGTCCAAGCCTATATCCCCTTGGTTAGTCCAACTGAAGTGTCAAACTGTCAACCTAAGCTCATTGCCACCTAGAATCCTAAGCCCATTCCAATCTAGAAGCCCACCTTAGGCCCAAGCTCATCTCAAACCGATTCCATGCTTAGTCCAACTCGGCCAAGGCCATATAGGCCGGCTGTAACCTTGGGTGGTCCAAACCATTCCAACTCACATCCACAATCTGCCAAGACCAAGGAAGTCTAAGCCCAAACCCATTTCAGCCTATGGCCCAACCAAGGCCAATGTCAAATAGGCCTAGGCCATGATATCTCTAGGGTGTGAGGTAGGATGGTATAAACATGAACTTATCTAAAAAAAATAATAAAATGCAGCCATGAATAATTCTTTCTGGAAGTATTTTGTAAAAACTACATTTAAAAAGTACTTTCTAGAAGTATTTTATGAAAATCATGCTTTAAAAGTACTTTTTGGAAGTATTTTGTGAAAACTACGCCTTAAAAGTACTTTTTGAAAGTATTTTGTGAAAGCTATGCCTTAAAAGTACTTTTTGGAAGTATTTGGAAAAATTTGTGCCTTTAATGTACTTTCTAGAAGTATTTTGTGAAAATTGTGCCTTAAAAGTACTTTTTGGTAGTATTTTGTGAAAATTGTGCCTTAAAAGTACTTTCTGGAAGTATTTTGTGGAAACTACACCTTAAAAGTACTTTCTGGAAGTATTTTGTATAAATTGTGCCTTAAAAGCACTTTTTGGAATTATTTTGTGTAAGTTGCGCCTTAAAAGCATTTTCTGTAAGTATTTTGTGAAAATTATGCATTGAAAGTACTTGCTGGAAGTATTTTGTGTAAACTGCATTTTGAAAGTGCTTTCTGGAAGTATTTTTTGTAAATTGCACCTTGAAAGTACTTTATGGTAGTAATTTGTTATTTATCAATATTATTCATTATTTGTTAATATTAATTATTAATATTATTTATAAATATTATTTTTATTATTGATGAATCAATTTTTGGTAATGTGTCAATTTTTTGGGCTAAGTACCACGTCGTTCAGTCTGCTTCTAAGTGGTCGATGAGTCAGAGGCTGAAGTGGAGAATTTTGCTGGGTGAGGACCTGGATGCCAAGCTGACCAGAGGGCCAAGCTGCATATTAGTTGTTGAGCTGAATTGATTGTTGAGCTTCGTAGTTCTTTAGAGACCTGCAGGGAATCAATGTCAGAGGACTTGGGGTGGCTAACCCGACGAGGTCACTCCGATGCTTAAGTCAGTACTCTCATAGTAGATTACGAGCTAAAAATCATAAAGTATGAGAGATAGAATATGCTTACTTGCCCCCCCTATGCCATTGGAGTTGGTGCCTTTATATAGGCATTGTTTGGTGTGGGCTTCATGCACCGCATCCGAGATTTCTGAGAGGTCGCCGAAGTGGTCCGAGATTCCCCGAGTCAACCGCCATGCACGTTGACCACCCTCTGGATCGTTCGTTACATGGGCCAACTTCCAAGGATCGTGGGAGTGTTGGGATATGCATGCCGAATTTGACGGCGAGCACATCTCGCAGGTTGCCAGGTCGGCGCCTGTGCCTGGTTGCCAGTTTAGCACCTGTGCCAGGTCGGCGCTTGTGCTAGGTCGCCAGCTAGGACATCATCAGCTTGGCTAAGGCAAGTTGTTGCCTAAGTGGTTCCGGGTGTCTCCTAGTTGTTCTAAGATGCCATGTGTCACAATGTCAATGGAGGGCCAAATCACCTTCATCATTTTCCCCCCACTCTTGAGCTGAAAGTAACTTGGTGAAGGGAGTAGATTGCTCATTTTGGCCTAGAATGACAAATTCGATGAGCTCGTAAGCATCAATCCAATTTGCTTCTCAAGTCAGATGAGTCCAAGTGTTTGCATCCTTGTGCAAGACCTCGGCATCTTTATTTTCAAGGCACGAGAGCAAATTCATCTTCTCGGGGAAAGGTGGAGCAGGTACCCCGAGGACATCTACCTTATTAGGGATGTAACCATCAAGAGGTTCTGCGATCCGCCTAAGTACCTCAAGAGTGAAGCTCATCATGTCGTCCTTAAGAAGGGGTTTTGTGTGACTGCTTTATCAGGTCGCTCCACCAAAGTAGACTTTGACACAACGTCCTTCGAGCTGGTCCCAACCAATGAGTTTGATGCGGAGCCTGCAACCAAGGTGGAGGTCAGCTATGAAGAAATCAAGTTTGCATCCATCATGGTGCTGAGAGCAAACTAGTCTTTCCTTTGTTTTCTCGTGCTGAATATGAACAACTTTATATTTCGTCTATGCAAAAGAAGCGAGTGGGTCTCACATGGTGCTGATGTCTTTTATCAGCTTAGCACCTTAGCCCTTAGGCTCTAGGAGCGACTCGCAGTCCCCTCTCCTTACCCTTGCTTTTTACCATGCCGAAGAGGCGACTGGGTCTTATGTGGTGCTAAGGTCCTTTACTAGCTCGACACCTTAGCCCTTCGGCTCTAGGAGTGACTCGCAATCCACTCTCCTTACCCTTGATTTTGCCTATGCCGAAGAAGCGACTGAGTCTTATGTGGTGCCGAGGTCTTTTATCAGCTCAGCACCTTAGATCTATGGTTGTGCTACATCAGCCTTGTTAGTGAGGCCGGTCACCCACTCCTACAAGAAGCTACTAGACACTTGACCTATGGGGGCAGCATTACTGACTTTAGATCACCAGCTTGCACGGGATGTTAGACAGTTTTGTATGCCCTTAGCTCCAATCAGTTTTGATGTACTTTTGAAATTTAGTGTAAATAAATAAAGTACATGTTTGATTCATGTTGTGTGGTATATTTCTATGTAAGACCCTTAAAATAGACACTTAATGAGACTTGTGTTAGTTTAGAATATTCACAGCCGTTGGATAAGTCTGGGGAGAATTATCCTGCCAAGGCTAACACTGGTGTGCTGCCAAGTGTTGGGATGGCTTATCTCAGCCGCCAGGATGAGACCCAAGGCATATGCAATGTAGGATTACTTGAATCCTTGAACTGGACTGAATTTCCAGTATTGCCCTAGACCTTGGAGATTGATGGGAAAAACTGGAAAGTTACACCTGACCCCTAGACTCGATTATGATACTGCATTAGGTGTCAGATTGGGCTGTCTTTGATATGCCAATCAGTGAGATCCTTAGCGGGGGTCAAAACCTGGGTATGTTGGGACAGTCTGAGAATTCATCTAAGTGGGTGATCATAGTGACAAGATCAGCCTTTTTGTTGGACAAAGGTAATGATTGGGGATGCACTCTCTCTGATGGAAACCAAACTACCGGCAATTGATTTCAATCGTTGGAATTTTGTTTTGCAAAATTTATATATATGATATATAGATATGTATGGTTTCAAATTATTTGCAAATGGTTTTAATTCCCGGGATCCATGTGAGTAGAGAGTGCAGCATTGTTCCTTGTAGTCGAGGGAGAGGTCCTCTCTTGTCAAGCAATGTTTGATCATTATGGGCTGAGAGGTTAAGTGTAATGCCATTTAGGGTAATACCTGATGGGATAATCTTGTATCTGCCCATAGTCCATGGGTTTTTATAAGATGGCTTGGCCCAGGGACCACTTAGTGTAAGTGTTGGGCCCATAGAGTCTATGTGATGGGCTCGAGGGGTTCATCGGGCTTTTCAGTGAATTCGGCTAGGCCTTGTAACAAAGGCTGGGTCGAACCTATGTGGTTGATGTGTAGATCCAATGCTTGGGTCCCACACCATACAAAGAAGCCCAATTGGGCAGCAGTTTGGAAACTTATTGAGCACTGATTACTTATTGGGCCTAAAAGCTCATTTCGACATGGGCTGATATGATCACCCACTTAATGGGGCGTATCTGGGATTAGGGTTAGCTAAAGGATTAGGGTTTTAACCCTATCTACTATTGGAGACCAAATTCAAATATGATTTGAATATGGTAACCTCCTAATAAGATCAGGAGTGGGCTGACCTAATCTGTAGATATGATTAAGATTATCCCCTATCCAAATGCTGATTTGGATTGGGATAACTCCTAATAGGATTAGGAGGTTTCTTAATCACTAAGAAAGGAGGAAACCCTAATCTTGAATTACAAGAATTTGACCTAGGGTTTTGGAGTAACTACTTCTGCAAGTTTGAGATAGGATCTCATCTTCCTAAGCTAAAATCTGCATCCATGCCACTTTTAGCCTTAGGAACTCCTCCAGCCGTCGCCGCCTTACTGCTTGGTTCGAACTCCTATGAAGGGACGATCAATAAGTTGGTTCTTGAGATCAGTCTTTGCTGAAAGACTGATTTGGTTCGGTGCTCTAAGCCTCCAATGGATTCTTGTGAAGAGTTCGGCACGTAGCACGTACACTGTTGGTTTTGCCCCACCGTCGCTGTGTCATCTTCAATGGGAGCAGATCTTGGATCTTTCTTTGGGTGTGAACACCGACGTTGGGAGATCTTGACTCTCCGTATCAGGTATAACCCTTCCCTTTGATCTTGGTTCAGATCTTGTCTGGTTTAGTTCATGTAGGATCCTTGAATCTTGATTCTAAAATCAGGGAATACGATTCCCAATTGGAAGAAATGTAGGAAATTTTTGAAATTTGCCCAACCATTCCGCAACCTATTGGCGTCCATACGATGGATCCTACAATTCTTTCACGGGAGCGTTTGAAGGTTCGACCAGCAAGGGCGTCCATGCAGTCCGTTGGCCGCCAACTCCCGTGAAGGCCACGGAGAGCTCAGTTTGTAGAGGGTACCTCGCGAAGAGGACTGATGAGGTTTTATCCGAGTTGAAATAAAGTTGGTAGAGCTGCTTAGTCTATTGGCCATCAACTTCCTACATAGTCTTTGAGTTCATAAAAAATGGAAACTAGAAAGTGAGAGCTTTTAGTTTCTAAAAGGTGAGAACTTAGCTTTCTGGAAGAAGAGGACTTAGCCTTTCAGAGGATGAGAACTTAGCTTTTTGTAGCGTTTCCCACAGACGACGCCAATTGATGAATCAATTTTTGGTAATGTGTCAATTTTTTGTGTTAAGTACCTCATCGTTCGGTCTACTTCTAAGTGGATGATGACTCAAAGGCCGAAGTGGAGAATTTTGCTAGGTGAGGACCTGGATGCCGAGCTGACCAGGCCGAGCTACATATTAGGTGTCGAGATGAATAGAGGCCCGAGTTGCATATTAGTTGTTGAGCTGAATTGATTGTTGAGCTTCGTAGTTCTTTAGAGACCTGTAGGGAATCAATGTCAAAGGACTCGGGGTGGCTAACCCGGTGAAGTCGCTCCGATGCTTAAGTTAGTACTCTCATAGTAGACTGCGAGCTAAAAATCACAAAGTATAAGAGCTAGAATATGCTTATTTGCCCCCTTATGCCATTGGGGTTGGTGCCGTTATATAAGCATTGTTTGGCGTGGGCTTTACGCACCGCATTCGAGATTTTCGAGAGGTTGCCTAAGTGGTCCGAGATTCTGGGAGGCAACCGCAATGCACGTTGACCACCATCCGAATTGTTTAGTACGTGGGCCAACTTCTAAGGATCGTGGGAGTGTTGGGATATACATGCCGAATTTGTCGGCGAGCACGTTTCATTGGTCGCCAGGTTGGCGCCTGTGCCAGGTCGCCAACTAGGACACCATCAGGTTGGCTAAGGCAAGTTGTTGCCTAAGTGGTTCCGGGTGTCACAATGTGTCACAATGTCATTGGAGGGCTAAATCCACCTTCATCAATTATTATTATGATAATAATAATAATAATAATAATAATAATAATATTATTATTATTATTATTATTATTATTATTATCGTTATTATTAATTTGATCCACATGGTAGCCCATGTGGGGGTCCACGTGGGTTCTCAGTTGAAATGTATAGCATAACATGTGAAAAGTATTGTATATATGTACAAGTGAAGCGAGGGCCAAAAGTGCCATTTGAATAAATATAAGCGCTTATGGGGAAAGTAACTTTCCAAGCATTTCCAACCCAATAAGTACTTCTAAGAAGACTTGTGAACAAGTATTTCATCAAACAGGGCCTCAATCAACTCCGGATCTCCTACTGATGAGAACTCTGCCCATGCCTATCCACAATACACTACCCCCCGTGAATTAAGAACTTCTCCCCCTGCGTAATACTATGCAGAGGATGAGATATTCTCCAATAAGTGCTTAATGACCCAAATAAGCACTTATTTTGAATAAACACTTACTTTTAAGCACTCTCAATCTCTCGATCAAGCATGGTCTTAATATATAGATGGTGTTTGGCAAATCTTTCCATGCGGTTTTTATGGGCTCCGATAAGTTCAAAGTCGAAAACTGATCCTTTTCCATTTGATTTGATAACCACAAGTTGAAAAATACCAAAAGACGTATGCAGAAAGACTCAAAAAGATCATTCTAAGAATACATGCCAAACGGCATAATATTGGAGGCCGAGACGCATTACTACCCACCCCGTCCCCATCCTTGATCGGGGGATCCCCCGACACGGTCCGACTCAACCCGATTGACCCAATCCCGTCCCTGCCACCGCCAAACAATTTCCATCCCCGACCCGACCCGACCAGCCGGGTAGCCGGCGGGGATGGGAAAATTCAAAATTGCCATCCCATTCGGCCATTCCCATGACGACAGGACTCACTCTCAACGCTCCAAGCGATAACCAACGTTGAGTCGTAGACCTGTGTTAAGTGTTAACCCGGGTTTGGTTTTAGCTTTTCAAAATTCAGCCGCTCTTTTTAATTTTCAAATTTCACTCTTTCATCTCTCTCTCTCTCTCTCTCTCTCTCGAAGCTTTTCCAAATTTCAGATTCAGCTGTAGAGGAAGCCATTAAAACGTTACTTCGTCCTCCTCTTCAACCCCACAATCGTGAACTCCAGATCTTCAAGAACTGAAGCAAGGTAGTCTCCGGTTTTCAAATCTTCTCCTCCTTTCTGTTTGATTTTCTTAATAGGTTTTCAGATTTGCGTATGTTATCTGAAATCTGATTCTTTGTTCGTCGGAAATAGTAATACGCATTCTTATAATTTTTCTTGTTTTAGACAAAGATAACAATGCCGGAATCAAGAGACAGGTTAATCAGGCCGGACCCCACAGCATCGTTGTTTGTTCGTCGCCGATCGGCTGCGGATCCGCTCGATATGGAACAAGGGGGGAGGCTGTTTGGTTCTCCTGCAAGAATCAGCAACGGCGATGGACGGGTCTTGTTTGGCTCCCCTTTAAGATTCGGTGACGGAGGTGCAGCAAACTTGTTCGGCTCGCCTTCAAGACTGGGTAGTTCCGATGGTCGAGACTTCATCGGTTTTCCAATTTCCCGGGGAACTGCGAGGTTGGATGCTTTACCGGAACGCACGGCAAGGATGGGAGCTACAGTGGTTTCACGGGGAGTCAATATTGGAAGGGCGGCTTATGGTACTCCAAGGTCGGCAAATGGGCGTGGCCGGATTTCACACAGGTCTCCGTTGTTGGGGCGACAGAATACTCCGGCGGCGAGAAGTGGCCGAAGCCGAGGACGTGCTGCAACCACTCCTCTGCCTTCTTGGTGCCCCAGGAGGCCTCTTCGCGACATTACTTCTATTATACGGGTAAATTTTCTTCCTGGTCTCACTGTTTCTTTATTTTGATATTTTCCTGAACTTTTTATTGCTTCTTTCCTGAAACTTTTATTCCCTCCTTTCCCTTCAATCTATTCTGGATCGCCCCAATATTGAGAATGGCCGAAAATAGCTTACAAAATGTAATATCCACTAGTTATTCTTTCAATCTAGGCAGAAAAGGTTCAGATGCACCTTTGATGATTACTGAAATCACTGTTGCCTTTTAGATCGTGACGTTGAACCAGGGTACATTGTTGAATTTAGTTGTGGTACAAATTCTGTCGAACATCTTTTTCTCATGCATTTGGTGCATTTTTGCAGATTTATTTTTCATTCATCCTTTTTGGTCTCTTCTTCCTTGTTGGGTCCGAGTCTGAATTCTGTATTTTTATGTTTCTTTAGGCTGTCGAAAGGAGAAATGCTCGCCTGAGAGAGGCTGAAAGCCAACGACTTATCAGCCCTTCACCACAGGAGTTGAATATTCATGACTCTAACCTACCTGTTTCATGTGCTCCCCTTGAGCATAGCCTCTCTGTTCTCTCTCCAAATCAAGTTGCTAATAAAGCTTGCCCACCACCTGTCGGCTATCTGGCCAAATCTTTGCTTGGTATTGATAATCAGGTTTCTGGAGGATCTGATGTCCTGACCCCACAGAAGAAACTCTTGAACTCAATAGACCAAGTTGAGAAGGTCGTGATGGAAGAATTCCGGAGACTAAAGAGGACACCAACTGCTAAGAAGGCAGAGAGAGAAAACAAAGTTCGCACCTTGATGGCGATGCGTTGATTGAAAGTTGAAACGGTTCATTTTGGTTTAACACAGAAAGAGGTGGATAACTGAAGGAATGAGAAAGTAATGGAAAAGTAGACTGAACGGCACTACCTGGGATATGATAAATCATCCACTGATGATTCTTTCTCACATTTGAAGCTGCTTAGACAGAAATAGCTTAGTTTTCTGTTTTTGTTTCTGCATTTTAATGGTTCCTGCTGAAGGTCTTGGTTTAGGATTAATGGGTAGTTTTTTAGATGTTAATGCCATTTGCTGAAGGTCTAGTAGGACTAGTAGGCATGCTTTGTGAGAATGTAAATAGAAAGTTGTCTATTCATTACTTCAAAATGTCTAAGCCCATGAATGATTTCTTCCCAAATACAATAAATGCATTTCGATGTATTGTGTTCCTCCTTTAACAGGGTACATGGTTAAGGTCAATCCTTCATGGCTGTGGCTCCAACAGTGGTAATGACTGGTGCATTGATATATCACTATCAAATGGATTTGTTCAGTTGATTTTACAGGTCTCCGTGACTTCATCTTTGTTGGCAACCTGGATTATTCTGTTTAATAGAGTTTTGGATGTTCATCTACCTCGACCAAAACTATGTTTTGTACATTGGTTAAAATAGGTATTACTGAAGCAAAATGGAGATGATGAGAATACAATTATACAAACCATAGATGCATAGAATTTTTAGTTTTAGTGAGAAAATTTATCAACCCTGTGGCAGGCAGATTTTATTTGAAGCATAGGTCTGCCTATTATGGCTTCCGCCTACAAATCCTAATTAAAAGATGGAACAATCGATGAAAACTACCATTTGTTCTCTGGAAATTCATATGAACTGCATCAGTTAAATTCCAAAAATAAGATTATAACAGATGGTTGTGGTCATCTTTCTAGGTTGGTTTTAGCACTACTTATCTTCTTAGTTGGACATGCTGGTATTTGTTCCAACTATTTGTAGTGATTGATGTCTTCTGCCTTCAGGGTGCAAACTTATTTTTGAGTCTACAACTCTATATGATGAGGATTTAAGGCTGAAAATCATGTCTACTTCAAAAGAAGTCATGGATGCAAGAGCTTGTTCTCATCAGGGAAGAGTCACCATCAGAAAATGGTACCAAGGTAGGGGTCATAACATTCCAACCGAGTGGCACTCCTAGTGATCAGGATCCTGCCATCAACCTGTTAGGAATTTTTGGTCTGGTATCAGTATAGTCTTTAAAGATGCTAAGGCCAATTCTGCACGAGGGTTTATTTGATTATTCTCTGCAATTGCCGCAATTCTTTGTATCAGTTAAGCACCAGACAGAATTTTTTTTTCATCACAGTGGGCATGAAATTCAATTTTGTGATAGTGCTGGATCACCATTATTGTCTACTGTAAGTTATGTTAGTTTTTAACTTCAAGCTATGAAGGAGTGCAATTTCACCACACATTTAACTTCTGGGGAACAAGTATATTAGTATTACTCTAACTGCACATGAATGAGCATAAAAGAGGACCAGTGTTTAGGGCTTGGTTTTATACAGTTTGTTTTCCCAATCAGCATAAAAGAGGACCAGTGTTTCACTGTCTCTGAGTTAGGGATTTGTCTCATTGGGTTGTTTATGTACAATAGCACAATGCCAAATCCGCAAGATAGAAAGCAAATTGAAAGCAATCTGACTCAAAACTCTATTCGTTTTTTTTTTTGCATAAATTACAAAGACCCCCCTATACTATGGTACCCTTGTAATAACTATTTGGACAATTGTAAGAAAAACATTGTTCATCTTCCCTGACCTCATGATACACGAACAGCAGCAGCAGAGGTAGCTGTTGCAGTGGCAGCGGACTTCCAAAGTCGTCCCTCTCTCTCCTCTGATCTCTCTTCTTCCCCTTCCCCTTTCTCTCCTCTTTCTTCTTCCCCTTTTTTTCCTCTTCTTTCCGATTTCCTCTGTTTTCTGTTCTTTGCATGATGGAGAGAGAGAGAGAGTGAGAGAGAGAGAGAACTAATAATCTGGAACCCTCCTTGATTGTGGTTTCGAAGCTTTGGAAATCTTAAATGTTCTATAATCTGGAACCCTCCTTGATTGTATCAATGAAGCACCAATGGAAGCATTCTAATTATGGAATAAAACCAAACAAAATGGTTCAAACCATTTGTCAGGATATGGGATTAAAACCTTCTCCTTAATTTGCAATGTTCACCTCTACTGGTCTTATGCTTGTCCAATGGCTTACGATCCGGTAAGTAATAAAGTAAAGCTTCTTCATGAATCTCTGATGTTGTGCTTCATCTATATATATGTTGGGTTTGCATTATCTTCGAAAATTCCACCTACATTGATCTCAGATTGATACTAGAAGAGGCCAAATTCCACCTGCATGAAAGATGAAACTAGATTTTGTATCTTTTCTCTCCATGTAATAAATGCATCTCCTTTGACCTTGAAATGCCAATTTATAGTTGTCTTTAACTACGTCGAACAAATGGGCGAGACAATAATTTGCTTTTCCGTATTTTCCATATCTTGGAGTTTAACCCAATGGGATTTCATGATTTTCCTTGTAGATAAGTTTGTTCTTCTTAAGCTTAAAAGCACAGACTAGATGACATTAGTTTTTAGGGCCTCCTTTCGCCTGGCTTACTCGATTGAAATGGAATAAATTTCTCTTTTTGTTACATGCAAAAGTTTGGAGGGGGAAATCAAACAGCTGGGTTCTGCTTGTTTGGAATATTAATGGAATCCAGTTCTGTTCGTTTCACAGGGTCCCATATTTATCTGGGATGTGTACAACACCAATAGAGGTCACATGTTCTCAATTGATAGCAAGTGAGTTTTTTCTCTGGTGATGGTGAAGGCCCTTCTCTACCCTGGAGCAGTTGCAAATGGTCTCACCAGGAATATGACCATACAAAGCTGGGATGACCTTTTAAACATCTGTAACTTAACCAATGTCAAGGAAGTATCTACAGCGACTGATCTCAAGCACCTAGAGGTAATTGCTTCTCACTTTTCTTAATTTCTTGAGCAACTACATGTGTTTATCTATTTTTGATGAAGAGACTTGATCTATCAAAACAGAAACTGCCAAGGAATACCAGAAGATTATAGCTTTGATTGCTGATTAAGAATCCGGCTCAGGAAACCTTCTCCCATTTGAGACTTTCCGTCATTTTAATAGCAGCCAAAATAGAGTTTTTACTGGCTAGCTGTCCAAAATAGTTGTTGCTTGCAATAATTCAAGCCAATCAAATTGCTGCTTTCCTTGCACAGGACATACTTCTATCACACATATGACACAGACATGGCCATTTCTCCGTTGCTTCTTAAGGCTAAAATGCATCTCTCTCCACAGTAATTAAGCAAAGAAAGTGATGTCATGGCCCCATTATTGTCTGCATATTATTAGTTACTCTCTTTCTCTCCATATGCAAGGAACGGAAAACAGAAGAAATCGGGAAGAAGAAAGGGGAGGAGAGAAAGGGGAAGGGGAAGAAGAAAGATCGGGGGAGAGAGAGGGAGGACTTCAACGGAAGTCCGCCACCGCTGCAACAGTTACCACCTCTGCTGTTCCTGTATCATGAGGTTGGGAAAGATGAACTGTGTTTTTTTTTTTTTCCAATTGTTCGAATAGTTATTATAATAGTAATATGGGGATTACAAAATATTGCAATGATGGAATTTAACGAAAGGCTAACAGAAGGATGTCTTTGTCTCATGATTATAGTACAGGAGGTCTTTATTGCAAAACAATGTACAGGAGGGTCTTTGTCACAGACTCTATAGTACAAGGGTGGTGATTTTAAGTGCATTCGGGTTTTGTTAAATTAATAACAATGTAATACTTCCATTTGTAATCTCATATGATGCTTTACCAGGGGGTTGACCAATGATACGGTACTAGAAAAAATTTCATAAAAGAATTGTCCAATGAGGTGGTATTCATCAAAATTCACGGGTGTACTATGATAGGTCATAGCTCTTCTGGTATCGTTTTGACAAATTGATATTCATCCAAGTTTGTAGCCTGCAAGTATGAGACATGGGTTCAATAATATCTTTTTTTTTTTTTCGGGAGAAATCTCAAATCTGCTACCAGAATATGATGAACAGGTTGGGACTACAACTGCCATAAGTCCAGCATGAGACATGTCCCATTGACGAAAGTTTGTCTGAAAATTAATTGGGTATTTTTGGCTGTTTGTCTTGCACATTGTTTTATAGATTTAGAGACAACTAATAAAGTAATAAGTGTGCATGTGATTTGTATACGGAAAATTTTGATGATGATGATGATGACAAGGTTCAAAGTATCGAAAACACAAGGTGTATCGGAAAGACAATTTTAAGAGATGTATTGGGATATGCTTTGGATAAGTATGGATCCGAATGAAAAATTAAAATATGCATAAATATAATAAAAAATTCAAATAAATCTTAAAAAATATATTACTAATTATATTTACAAATTTTATATGATTGCAAATAAGTCATTTAAATGTAAAAAATCATAATTTAATGGTTTATATAAATTGACATAACGGGAGACAATTAGTAACCATTGAAAAATGATGAAATAACTAAAATGTAAAAAAAAAAACAAAAAAACTAAAATGTGAATGTCAATTTTCAAAAACCAATATAATTAATCTTAATATTTATTAGTTTATAAATTCTAATAATTAATTCTAACATTTATTAATAAAAACTTGTCACTCATTAAGGAAAGAAAGATTTACTTAAAATTAAGAATACATATAATCATAGAAAACAAATGTGTGTGGTTCATTGGCAAACTTGTAGTTGTTTAAATTAAGTAACCAAGGTTCAAATCTTTTTGTAGCTAAAATTGGAGTTTTTAACACTAACAAAATGAAATTAATGATAGGGGATGATTAATTAAAGGAATTAATTAGAGAATTTGGATTAGGTGCTGAAATTCAAATTTAATATATATATTAAAGGAATGATTTAAGGCCAAAGCCTCCCCTAGTCAGGCACATGGCTCTCTTCCATTCACACCTGTATTCAAACTATTAAACAAATTAAACAAGTGCCTTCTTTTGATTAGTTGTCTTTCAATAAGAAAGCCCACTAACATGCATCACAATGCAGTGTTGTGTGAAGTGGGAAATTCCCACTCTTAATCCTTTCCTATAAAAGGAAAGTGTAAATTTGAACAATAACTTTAGGCTAGAGTGAATAGTTTTACTCCTAAACATTCTCAATAGATATTTATTTATTAACTTAACACATGTTTATCCATAAAATTTAATTAAACACATGGCATCCTAAAATTTAAATAAACAACATCTTACAAGTGGACTCATCCACTCCTAAAAAATTGTTAAAGTAGTTACTTTAAGTCAAACAAATTTTAATTAAGAGTCCTGCGGTTCCAAAACTGATTGTGCTTTAAAGTCATCATGTAAATTATCAGAATTTAGTGGTTAGAAAATCTATATTACCAACAATACCCAATAATTAAATACTGATTATTAATAATTAAAAATAATATTAATCTTTAATTAAATAATTAAGTAAATTTTTAGCAAACTAAAACCCCTCATTCTAATGTAGTTTCAGTTAGTAGGCCACATAGGAAGAGGAGAGGTTAATCAGTTAGTAGTTCATGTACCTAAATTGCAGGAAGAGGGGAGGTTATTCAGTTAGTAGGCTAGGTACCAACCATATCATTCGAACTGCAACTCTTCACCTCTACATCCAAACTGTGACAAAAAAAAAAAAAAAAAAATCAACAAATTCACCACCACCCACTGCACCTAAACTACAACTTTGCAACTAAGAAACACAACTTCTACATCAAGTGCGATTGAAGTTCTGGATTAAGACCAGGAATCAAATTTAGTAGAGTATCTACCACAAACTGTAATTTCAGAGAATTAATCACAAATTCAATCCGGTTAGTTTATTATAACATGCTCTATTTTTTATAGTAGTTTCAGGTTAGTTTAATATTACATGATTGTAGAACTAAGTTTGGGGTTAGTACTTTCATGTTTCAATCTCTGCTCAATACGTAAAGGAATTGATTGCATAATTGATTCCTTCCAGCTCCCTGGTGCTTGCTTGGAATCTTTAGAGGCATGGGGTTCCTAATTGTATGTAGAAGTCTTTTCATTACGGATGAAGACAACTCAGAGTTAGTTGTCTCACAAGATACAAGTTTGCTCATTAGGATTTGCTCTCAGCAGGATCTTTAGCATTCTGTTCAAGGACTGCCTACTTACTCCCTACTTGATGTTTAATTGTACCTAATGCACCGGGAAGTTGTGATTCAAAAGATGGAATCAGTAGACAATTTGAATCTGAGGAATAATACCACTGACCTATTAGAAGTTCATGTGGATTTGGTTTGGTTTATTATTTTTTACTACAGTCAGTCTGTTTTTAATGCTTACTAAAAGTTCAAGTAGATTTTTGTTGTGCTGTATGAGTTTGAAGAATGTTTCTTACTACAACCTCTACTGTTTTTAATGCTTACTATAGTCCCTGTTCCTTCAATGCTATTTATTATAAATTTACATTGATTTTTGGTTTGCTGTATGAGTTTGAAGCATGATGTACAAATTGAGATTGCCGACCACTGATGATCAATTCTGTGTGGTCATCGGTGGCCGGTTGTGTCATACCATATGTATTGTAGTCGGTGGACGAGAGTCTAGGATGGAACTGCTGATAGCGTCTAGAAGAGTTGTTTGTGTCAATATGTAATGCCCTTTTTTTAACAGTAGAGATAGCCAACCACCAATGACCATTTTTTTCTGTCCGCCGGTGGCCGGGATTGTCATAAGAAGGTGGATACGATCAACCAATGACCATTTAATACCGACGATCACAGGGTTGTCCTTTAGTTTAGAAGACATCGCGGACCATCGGCAATCATTTATGCCCGGCCGCTAGTGGCCAAGAGGTTGATAGGATAGTGGCGTTTTTTGAATGCAGCACGAACCATCGCCTGAGAAGACGGTGGCTCGACTAAGTAAGAAACAACTGTGCATTCGGCCATCTATTTATTTTAAAGTGGGTCCCATTAAATGCCGGTTCAAATTAGTTACCCGGTTGAAAAACATTTTGAAGCCTTGACTGAAAATACAATGTCTATAAATGAAAGAGAATAATATTTAATTAATGATTTTAAAATAATAATTAATACATAGAAGAAGTAATAATATTTAATTAATAATAATAGTCATTAATTACAATTCATTAATTCAAACTAATAATTAATAAATAGATGAATTAATAGTTATTTATTAAGTAAATACAAAATTTTTTGATAAAAAAGTAAATACAATTCTAAGGCGGTTGGAAACCGCTTTGGTTTGGAGTGAATTTTCAGTAATAATAACATTTACTATGAGAAAAATTAATATTAACATAAACTATAATAATAATAACCTGAACAGTGTATGGGTTTTCACAAACAAATTTACCCATTTATTTCTTACCTATAAATAATACGTTATGGGCTATTCAATTTAAATAAATTGATTTAATTAACTTATTTTCCTTCATTATTATTAACTTCATACTTAATTATAGTAATTACCTTAATTCAATTACTTAACTGAATTAATTAATTCATTTGCATAAGTAACAAATTGATAAGAGAAATACAAAATTATTCAATTATTTATAAAAATGATTAAATGATTGAAAACATTATTAAATAATTTATAAATTTAGAAAAGTACTATAATTTGATTAAACAAATAAAATTGATTATTCAATATAGAATGGATAGTTAAATAATAAAATGATTAAGTAATTTACTAATTAAGAATTTAATTAACAAGAAAAATAGTGAATAAATTAATTTATTGAAATAAAATGATCAATAATTAAAACTGACTAATAATTTAATAGGAGATAATTGAACAATTAATAAAATGTTTAAAAATTAAAAAATTGATGAAAGGAAAAGTGCTTAAATAATTAAATATGATTACTTAAAAAATGATTCAATATTTGTGAATCTCAAATGAAATAATAAATGGTGTGGGCCCATTCTTCTAGATAAAATATGGTAAATCTCTTAAATCAATAAAAATCTATTAAAATGAAATAACAAACTTAATCTAAATTTCTAATATAAATTATTTATAAAATGCAAATAATTCAAAGTAGTGGCCCTGTACTTAGTATATATATTAAAGAAAGGTCGTAAGGCTAGAGTTCACCCCCTTTCAAACACGTGGCATCTTATTAATTCAAGAAACATGATTCAAAACGTGAATAGTTTCACTCCTAAACATTCTCAATAGACAATTATTTATTAGCTTAAAACATATTTATCTATAAAATTTAATTAAGCACATGGCATCCTAAAGCTTAATTAAACAACATACCTACATACCATAGGTGAGATCGGCTATAGTGAGGGCAAGCCCGTGCTCACACCATCCCAATAGCTTCTTGCAACTTTACATCAAGGATATCTCCCTATAAAATAAAGCACATGAGTATGGAGATATTCCTAAAGGCTACTCGGACGGGTGTTGCCTTGACGGAAGTCGAACTCTCCAGAAATGGTTGCTTTAATCGCAAACAAATTTTTATTTAATTTTAATTATGAGACCTACGGTTCAAAAACTGATTGTTAATAAGAATATAAGAAAATAATCATCACCATTACTAATTAAAAAATAATATTGATCTTTAATTAAATAATTAAGCAATTATTACATTTTGACTAATCTTTAAACTTTTATGGTAAAGATTTTAATTATAACAATTATCATGATAATGAAATACTTAATAATGACAACAATAATTAATTAATACAAATAATCTTTAAAAAATAAAAAAATAAAAAATAATAAAAGTTAGACATTTTTTGCTTAAACAAAATAAAAATTATCAAAAAAATACTAGCCTTGTAGTACGAGGTCATTCTCTAGTTTAAATTTAAACTAGTGAATGTTAGCTATAGAATACGGGGAATTAGTAATGTTAAATTTATATTATGGAATCATTATTGTTAATGATTAAGTTAGATTGATAGAATGTTGGCAGAAGTGGTTGTGGATAGCCACTTTTGCTGTTTTTGCATTTTTTAGGAATGGATTGAAAATGGTGGTATGGGTTGTAGGCTTTAGCATCAACTTCTTAAAAAATGCCACATGTCTAGTTTTCCAGAAAAATGAGAAGGCCATGTGTTTGAATGGTGGGGAGCTATAGCCTCGTAGTGGGTTGTGGGTTTTGGCAAGAATTTCTCAAAAATTGTCACTATATGTGTGTATATATGTATGTACGTATGTATGTATGTATGTATATTAGATTTGCCTTAGAGTAATTGGCTAATCAATGAAAGAGAAATTAGACTTAAATAAACAACACTAATGAAAGATTCGGTATTAAATATGGATTAACGATACATATCTGAACTATGTCGGATTGTTTCAGGCCCGTATCGGACTGTTTCGGGCCCACATCGGTCGATATAGATCCAAAACAGCCCGATACGAGCTCATATCGATTAATACATATGAAAAGAAATTGAATGAATGATTTATACACGTTCCGCGTATTGGGTTCTTATCAGAACGATATGTATCGGTGGACCGGTATGTTGCGATATTTTGAACCTTGGATGATGATAAAAAATAATATGTTTTAAAAATTTTATACAATTTTTTTTTATATTTTTATTTCTATAAACATTATTCTTATTTGTCACACTTATTTTTATTTAATATGATGAATATACAATGTTAGAGATGTGACCAAATGTTTCCTACATTTTTTATACATTTTTGTGTTTTCATATTTTTTAATAATTACTATTATTATTTAATTATGGCATCGAGGGTTTTACACATTTGACTTAAAAGGTTGAATTGTTGACTTTCCATAAAACAACAAAATAACTCCATTTTTGTGTTGATTTTAGATTTGTATTTTACTTCTATTATTAATAAAAACAATTATTCCTTATCACACTTATTTTTCTTTAATATAGTTAATTAATATAAGATTGAATGAAAGAATGAGAGTTAATATCCTAAATATAAGATTTAATGGGAGAGAATTGAATGATGAATGTAATAGTTTCATTTTGTGCCCTCACAATTAAAAAATAAGGGCATTCTAGTGAAAAATAGGATTCAATGAATGCTAATGTGAGTTAATACATTAATTATAATATTTAATGAGTCATTTGAATTAATAAAAAAGTGGTTGTTCCAATTAAATTTTTGTCCTTATAATTAAAGAGCAACCAAATTCAACAATTGGAGTATTTTAATTAATAAAAAATTCTACAATCTCATTCACGCTTTTAGGCCCCGTTTGTTTTTCGGTAAGTTACTTACTCAGGTAAATGCAATTACTTAGGTAAGTTTTTCTTAGGAAACACTTACCCGGGTAAGTGCATTTACCCATGTTCTTTTATTTCTCAGGTAAATAAGTAATAACCATTTTAGTCATAAAACTCCATTATTAACAGGGGCATTTTTTGTCACATTCAAGTGTTGACAAATTTCTTTCTAGGTGGGAAAGTTATTTACCCACCTAAGAGATGAGTATCATACCCAGGAAAATAAACTTTCCCTGGTCCTCACATTAATCTAAAAAATGAACATGATATTCTTGGTCGATAGGAACCAAAATCCCGACTTCCCCCCTCTTAAAATCCAAAAGAAAAGAACGCCCCCTTAATAGTAGTGTACATGCTTTAAGAAGGTGACTTCACTATCCCTAAAATTTTGGGACTACATATTAAAAAACGTATTAAATTGTGTTCCACTACCAACTACTAATTCTACCAATGAAGTTTTTGCTCCAAAAGTTGGGCCATCTTGGTGATTAGGATTCTACCATCAATTCTAGGAATTAATGATTCATTACTAGTATATGAAATATTATTGAAAAGCCAAGTTACATTGCTCATAACATTGGAGATGAGCAATGTAAAACGGAGCTTGTTTGGTCATAGAGACACAACCTTACAACCATGGTTTTTGAACTATTGTTGACTAGATGGTTGAACCATTCGGCCAAAAAATCATCTAGTCAATCGGCTCCATTTGCCCCTGAATTGGAATCTTGCCAGAAATATTGACTTGGTCAGTTATCATCTTACCCGGGTGGTTGAACCATCAATTCATTCAACCTAGATAATGGCTTTTAGACATTTTTATTTTAATTAATTTATTATTATTGATGGTGCATGATCTAGAAGCTCCTAACTAGAGCTACAAGATAGAGGATTAGAGCACCCAAGGTGGTTAATCCGGCGAGGTCACTCCAATGCTTAAGTCAGTACTATATTGAGATTGCGAGCTAGAGTCTGAGTGCTAGAGAGATTGTATGCAAGTAGTCACGCGTACCTGGACCATGGAGGGGTTGATGCCTTTATATAGTTGAGTTATTGCGGGTTTTCCGGAACAGTTTCGAGATCTGCGACCTGAATGGACGGAATCCATTTCCGCTTTAGTCGGTGTCGCTTGATTTGGATGGGGAGATGATAAGGCTTGCTGTTATATTGTATGATCCCGCAATATCCAAAGTTTGCCGGGGAACTACGGGGATTTATTACATGTCACTTCGATTCCTGGGCCCTGAACTCAATTGGTCATCAAGGTGGTAATATGCCGAGGTGATTTGTTGCCGAAGTGACTTTACACCAATTTCGCATACCGCTGACTAGGCTCCCCTTGTTGAGTTGTCATCTGACGTATAAATCGCGTCCACATGACTTTTATTTACTAGGTCGTGCCAAATTATTCCTCATCAATTGCCCCCACTTCTCATGGCAGGGGTCCTAACCTGGCGTAGGGAGTTCATGATGAGCTTAGGTGGATTTGGTGCGAAATCTAGGTGATGTGGAGGGGGAGTCGCTGGTCGAACCTGTTTGACTGTTTGGTTCAACCAGGAAGTAACCCAGATCGTGTACCCAATATGCATGGACATCAACCCATTTATAGACTGGACATCAAAACATGTGCTAAATTGATTTCAACCTTAGGGGGCGTGCAATCAATTTTCTTAGGAGCCATTGGATCGTGTTGATATTGACCATTGATTTCTAGATATATTGGATATAAGTAGGGGCCAAAGGGCCCATTTTCTTCACCATAAGTCTGCAAATCCACAATCTTTGAGGTCGCGCTCAAGTCTTCCAGTTTGGCATCAACCTTTTTTGGGTCCAAGGTCACCTCATTTTCTTTGGTCTTCCTTTTGGTGAGTCCACCTTCCTTTGTTTTTTCCTTTTGATTCCATTGTCCTTTCCTTTAATATGTCTAGACTTAGCTTAGATAGTCTTCTAGACAGGAGTAGCGAGTCCACTAACCAAGCTTGGCTCAGACTGTGGATCCTTGTCCTACTGAGGTGGACTCACCTCGGCGAGAGCGAGAGGCTTCTCATAAATCAGCTCCCACCTCACACCGAGGTCGGCTATCAGACAACTTTGGCCCGTTGATAATGACGACGAACAGGCTCCTAGCCTTAGTAGCCCGGTACAAACTCCCTAACAACCTTATATATAGCATCCCCTTAGGCAAATTTCTTTGGGATCATGATCACAACGAGATCGTGATCTTCGAGGAGCAACTCGTAGTTGGTATGCGTCTTCCACTTCACCCTCATATAATCGAGATCGTTAAATTCTTTAACATTACCATAGACCAGCTACACCCGAACTCTATCCGTAACATCGTAGGGACCATTTCTCTTTTCCACGATTACAATCGTCCCCTTGACCTCGATGTCTTCTCTTTGATCCTTTCAATTAAGAGAAACTTGTCCTGCATTCTGCCCAAGCATAGGTGAACTTACTACTTGTCTCCTTGTCCTGGGTACAAGCTGTTGCACGAGCTTCCTAATAAGGTCCTGGCCTAGAAGAGGTGTTACTTCGTGGTCCGGAACACCGACGGGTGGCCCTTCCCGACCCACTGGAGGGCAACCATCCAAGACCCCGGCATTAGACTAGACCTAAAGACAAGGGAGGTGGTCCAATCTTGGGCGTAGCTCGACCTGAAGTTTGAAAACTTCATGACCGAGGAGAAGCTCGTGCAGGTTGGCCTAAGTCCTCCTGGTAGGTCACTATTTGCTGTACTTTTTCTATTCGTTTTACTTTGGTATTGTTTCTGACTTAGCTCATTTTTTATCGTAACTGCCATGGACGACATCCATGCTGATGAACTCTTTAAGAGTATGAAGAAGGGGAAGAAGAAGAAGAGAGCCTCCAAAAAGGCTTGCATTGAGACCGAAGCAACCACAATTGGGGCTGCCATTCCTGAGCCCGAGCACCCACCAATTGCTGAGCAGCCTCCCACAATCGATTTGGTCGAGGAGGACTTGGGTAAGGCCACCCCACCTCGCATGCCCGAGGAGGCTACGTCTTCAGAGCTTGTTCCAGCAACCACCACTTCTTTGGGCAACGATGCTCCAATTCGGAGCATTTTGAATCCAAATTTCTGCCTTCTCAAGAGCAAAGATGTGGTTTTCACTGAGGAGGCCGCTCGTTGGGCCGACTTTCCAGTTGCTCAGCTCGGGACCCGAGCGGCCACTCACAGTATGGTGGTATGTTCTTAAACTTGTCCTTCAAATTGTCTAGTACTTAGATTTTTCATATACTGATACTCATTTTCTTCTCTTGGTAGGTGAACTCCTGCATCCACGCCTTGGCTTATTAGTCTTCCTGAAATGCCCAAGCCGAATTGAGCTTAGCTCACAACAAAATCAACCAACTGAAGAACGATACGCGAGCTAAGAAGGAGATACTAACTCTATTGATGTCAGATAAGAAGGAGCTCGAGGCCCATGTGAAGGAACAAACCGAATTACTGCTTCAGGCAATGGAGGAGGCCAAGGTTAAGGTAGTTGAGGAGTACAAGTCCTCAGTGGAGCTTCGGGAAAGGTTGGTTGAGGCAGGGACAATGGGTTATCGCAAGGGGTTCAAGCTCTGTCAGTGGTTGACCTGACATGAATTTCCCCACCTCGGCCTCAATGCCATAACCACTTT
Organism: Nelumbo lutea; assembly: GCF_056320005.1. Lineage (NCBI taxonomy): Eukaryota > Viridiplantae > Streptophyta > Magnoliopsida > Proteales > Nelumbonaceae > Nelumbo > Nelumbo lutea. Next base: position 107,648,417 of record NC_142685.1, read on the forward strand.
GAAGATCACCAAGGAGATGACCATCGAAGCTACCAAGGACCCGAACTTTGAAGTGGAGAGTGATGACGGATTGCTTGATGACGAGGAAGAGGAGACCAATGTTTTCGAGGATCGTATGGAGACAAATCCTCCTACCGAAGTCTCCAATAAGGATGAAGAGCCCCTGACAGATTGAAGCCTCTTTTCTTGGACCCCCCCCTTCTTTTGTAATGCTCAATGTTTCGAGCCTCTGAGCTTAGTTAATTGTAATCTTTCTCTTCTCCTTTAATTTGTACTTGAAGTTCTCTATCAATGAAATACAAGTGTTTTGCAATCATTGTGTGCAATTTTTTCCAAGTGTAGCTTTCTCCCGATCTTGCGAACTAAACCAAATAGGAGTGAACTTTTTTCTAAGTATAGATTACTCCCGAGCTGGCGAGCTCGACACTAGTAGGAATAATCTAATCGCCATTGTATGCTAGATCTATAGGGTACATACCCAACCTGTCTGTGCCTGGGTCACTTTGGTTTTCCCATGCCAAAGTGACTGGGTTTTAAGCTGCCTATGCCAAAGAGGCGACTAGGACTTTTGTCATGCCGAGGTCTGTTATCAACTCGGCACCATAGCCCTTAGGCTTCTAGGAGTGACTTATGGTCCTCTCTCCATTTCGTCATCTATTTGACCAGTTTGGTGATTTCATCAGTGACTTATATGTGGAGTTGTGGATTCATACATAGTATCTTCTTAAGTTGTCGATGTTCCATGCTTGAGTACTAGCTTCCCTTCTTAAGTCTCGAGCTCATAAGTTCCTTCCTCGTACACCCGTCTTATCGGACCTTCCCAATTTGATGCGAGCTTACCTACACCAAGCTTAGGTACCATAACTTTCCATAGGACTAGATCGACGACACGAAACTACCACTTCTTGACCCGGGCATTATAGTACCGAGCTACTTTCTGCTGGTATGTCGCAGTCCGGATGTAGGTCAGGTCTCGTACCTCCTCTACAAGGTCCAGGTTGGTACGAAACTCGTCATTATTTGCTTCCTCATCATAAGCCTCAAGTCGCAACATGGGCACTTCGATTTCTGCTGGGATCACTGCTTCTGTACCATATGTGAGGTTAAAGGGGGTCTCACCCATCGCTGTCTTGATGGTAGTCCGGTAGGCCCAAAGAACACTGGGTAGCTAATTCACCCACAACCCTTTAGCTCGTGCAAGACAAGCTTAATGCCTTTTAAGCAAGGGCCAATAGTAGCCCTACCTTAATGCCTTTTAAGCAAGGGCCCTACCCCCCAAGTGTCCTCCGCATAGACCTTCATGGATATCGCGAAGTACAAACTCAACTTCTATGGGTCACAGGCAACGTAGGTAGGGGAGCGTGAATGATGTCCTATACATCCGTTCATCTATGAGGATGTATCTGGCGAATTATCACTCTACCCTTCGAGATGCATTGCGTTCTGCAGGTAGGGTCCCATGGAGCAGATAATCAACAAGTGGGTCAATCCAACTCGGTTTCACTTGCAACACGAGAGTGACCTCTTTTGCCCCTGAGAATAATGGCCCGAGGTAGGTCTTCTCTGTACACAGTCCATATAGTGTTGTCGCTTGTACTTGCTAGTCGTGACAGGGCATCATCCTCAGCCTTCCTGGACCTTGGGATTTGCTTGACGAAGCAGGAGCAGAAGTTCGACAGGATCTCTCTGACTTTGGTTAAATAGGCAGCCATGGTTGGGTTACGAGCTTCGTAGTCACCATTGACTTGGTTAAATACCAATTGAGAGTCACTACAGACGATGAGGTGCTTCATTCGCATATCCTTTGCTAAGTTAAGCCTGGAAATTAGCGCTTCATTCTCCGCCTTGTTGTTCGATGCCTCAAATCCGAACCAGAGAGCATACTCCAGTTTCACCTCGCTCGGGCTGTACAGTATCAGTCCAGCTTCGCTTCCTTGTTGGTTAGACGAGCCATCGACATGGAGGACCCAGGGCTCCTCGTCCTAGGTCAATACTGCTACAACTGGGACCGGTGCCACACTGGTTGATGCCTTCGACGTACGAGCGGGTTCAGTCAGTTTAGGGGTTGGTGCACTGAACATGCATTCTTCTACGAAGTCTGCCAAGACTTGGGCTTTTATCGTTGGTCGTGGCTTGAACCGAAGGTCATATTCGTTGAGCTCAATGGACCACTTCGTCAACCTCCCGGACACTTCAGGTTTAAGTAGGATATGTCTTAGAGGGCTATCCATGATGACAACAATGGTATGGACTTGGAAGTAGGGGCATAATTTCCGAGCTGCCACCACTAGCGCATACGTCAGCTTCTCGATGTTGGGGTATTTGGTCTTTGCGTCCTGCAGTACCTTACTTACATATTAGACAGACCACTAAACCCGGGCTACCTCCCTAACTAGTACTGAGCTGACTACCTCGTCACTTACGGAGAGGTACAACTTCAAGACATCACCTTCCTCAGGTCGGGTTAAAACTGGGGCAGTACTTTGATACCTTTCGAGCTCGTCGAATGCGAGTTGACATTCTTCAGTCCATTCGAAAGTCTCATTCTTTTTAATGGCTTTAAAAAAGGGGAGGCATCGACCTCCTGACTTGGACATGAACCGCTTAGGGCTGCTACCTGGCCAGTCAGCCTCTGGACTTCTTTTATTTTTCGAGATGAACTCATGTCCATAATTGTCTTTATCTTTTCTGGGTTGGCTTCGATACCACGTTGGTTGACTATGTAGCCTAAAAATTTTCCCAAAGTGATTCCAAAGGCACACTTGTTCGGATTTAATTTCATATTCTATTTTCTTAAAATTTGGAAAACAATGTCTAAATCATTAATTGAAGATTCAGAGAACTAGGTCTTTATAACCATGTCTTCAACATAACACTCCACTTTATTTCCAATCAAAGGCTCAAAATTTTATTTACAAGTCGCTGGAAGGTTGCTCCAGTGCTTTTCAAACCAAAGGGCATAACTTTATAGCAATATAGCCCTAGTTTGATTACAAAGGCAGTTTTGTCTTGGTCAACTGTGTCCATCCTAATTTGATTATAGCCATAGTAGGCGTCCATGAAACTCAGCAACTCGTGCCCTGAGGCCACATCTACCAGGCAGTCAATTCTGGGTAGGGGGAAGCAATCCTTTGGGCAGGCTCTGTTCAGGTCAATGTAGTTGACACATATGCGCCACTTGCCATTAGCTTTCTTCATGATTGTTGGGTTCCTGACCCAGCTCGAGTAATGTACCTCCCTGATGAAGTCTGCAGCGATGAGCTTTCTGACCTCCTCATCGACTACCCTACATCGTTCTAGGGCGAGGTTGCATTTTCTTTGTCAGACTAACCTAACTAAAGGGTCCACATTCAGTTTGTGAGTTATGACACGAGGGTCAATTCTGGGCATTTCTGTCATAGACTAGGAAAAAACATCTAGGTTGTTAAGTAGAAAACTTACTAGTTTGTTTCATAGCGGTTTGCTTACGATTGCTCCAATTTGGAGAGTCTTGGTCGGTTTGGTCTCAGACACTAGTATGTGGACCGTCTCTTCCATCGGGGCAGCTCACTCCTCGCTGTAGTCTGCTGGTCTTTCTAGTTTGATGTCCTTTTTTATCTTTTCTTTTCTTTAAAGAGCAGCCACATAACACCTCTGGGACTCGAGCTAGTCGCCTCATACTACTACCACTCCGCAATCCATTAGGAACTTCATCACGAGGTATTTGGTCGACACTACTGTGCGTAAAACATGCGTAATAGGCCGACCTATGATTGCATTGTATGAGGACGGGGTAGTGACCACCAGGAATGTGTGCTCGAATTGAACAATATTTGGCCACGTGCCTACTTCCACCGGTATTGTGACATGACCTATAGGCCTAACTTCTTCTCTACTGAAGCCTACTAGTGGGGCGTTTGCTGGTGTTAGGTCGCTTTGTTGTAATTGTAGCTTGTCAAAGGTTTCCTTGAAGAGGATATTTGCCGAACTACCTAAGTCCACCAAGATCCACCTTACTTCAGAGTCATTAATAACCATCTTCACGACTAGGGCGTCATCATGAGGATACTGGATCCCTCGGGTGTCATCCTCGGTAAAGTAGATCAATTCTTCAATCCGAGGTCATTTGGGTGGGTTCTTTGCTTTGTGCTTTAGCTTTCAGAATGATGTTTTCCCAGTTGCCATTGTGCACCCTACTACAATAGATCCCCCGGTGATCATATTAATCACTCTGCGGATTGGTCTCTCTTCTGGTAGCGGGCTTCGTTCTGTTTGCTACTCTTTGGGACGTTTTTTTCCTGGTCTCCTTGTCAGTTCCCCTGTTCCTTTTCTTTGTGTAGAATGCACTTTTTCAAGTATCCACGATAGATCAACTCTTCAATTTCATCATGGAGGTTTCTATAGTTTTGTATGCTATGACCATAGACATTCAAGTTTCTAGTCGTTGGGTCTTCGTGAAGTCTAGGTGGCCATCTGATGATAGGGGAATCCTTTATTGCCATTATGTTCTCTCCTCGCTTCATGTTCAAAGGGTGTAGTTTGTCCTCTCCACTAGAGGGGTCCTGGAATGCCGACCCGACCTGTAGCTTCGTGAGGAGGATTTGCTTCTTCGCTTGGGGGAATTACTTTTCTTTCTTTTCTTGTTGCTCGTTCCCTCTTCCTCCCTCTTCTTTCTTCTGGCTAGTTGCAAGTTTTCTGGTTTATTTCCTCTTCAGTGCTGATAAATTGGTCATACAACTGGAAGAAATCGATGATGTTTTTTAGTTTGTTAGCTACAACGTGCCACTTGAACTCTTTATGGGTGATGCCTTTGCGTGTTGCGGTGAGACATAATGTTGGGTCAAGGTCGGGTATCTGTAGGCATGTCTTGTTGAAGCGTTTAATATAACTGCGGATTGAGTCTCCCTCCCTCTACACCACGTTTAGAAGGCTCTTCTGTGACTTCAGGCACTTCTCACTAGTGATGAAGTGGGCCGTGAACATGTCTACGATCTACGCCCAACTTCCGATGGAACCCGGTGCCAAGTTTCTGTACCAGGTCCGAGCTACTCCTTTGAATGTGGTGGAGAAAGCCACACACATACAAGCCTCATTGGCCCTGACGAGGTGCATTTGGGACTATAATGTGTCCACATGATCATTGGGGTCAAAGGTCCCATCGTACTTGTCTAGTGGTGGGACCTTGAAATCTTTAGGCATGGGGGCTGCTAGGAGCTCGGGTGTCAGGGGAGAAGGCTGACTCAAAAGAGCAGGCGTTGTTCTTGCGGCCACTGAGCTCACCTCCTCTCCTCCCCGACCTTGGCCAGCCAGATGGTTGGGCTTTGTTGCTAGATCATTTCTTGCTGATGAGCAGTGAGTCTTGCGACGTTGCCGCTGCTGCTTTTTTGGTGGAACAACATTTGTATTGCCGACCTCCGTGTTGTTAGGCACTTTGATCTTACTCCAAATAATAGGACGAGCTGGTTCAGAGATTCTCCTCGCTGCCTCTTCCTCGTCATGTGTTTGATGTTAGCTACTGAGAGGAACCGAGGGGTTCCTCCTGGAGCCCGCACCTTGGACCTCGGATCGATGCTCCACATGGGAAATTTTCCGGTTGCGCCTCTCAGGCTGGTTGGGCTCAGGTCTATTTCTCAGGCTTTCTCTTTGAGAGGTAGGGGAAGTATGTCAGTCACCTACGACACCCCGGGGCGGGTTGAGCCCCGAATTGGGGGCCAGTACTTGTGAAGTTCTCTCCCTACGAGGCGGGGACTGACGTTAATTGTTCACTAGTTGATTTGGTTGCAGTGGTGGGAACTATAACTGATACTGCTGATAAAAGTAATATTGCTGGAACTGATAAATCTGCTGCATTTGAATTTGTGTCGTTCAAACACTCTAGACGAGGTCGCCGAGCTAGAAGTGTCCAATCCTAAGGAGAATCACGGAAGGCTCCAAGAATGTGGTTGTCACTTGGGGGAGCAGGACACTCACCTGTTGGGCAGCGTGGGGTGCAGAAAGTGATGAGACTCTAGATATAGTCAGAGGGATGGTGAATTGGCCGATTGTCACCGAGGGTCCTTGGAGAATGACTATCTGCTGCTCTTGCCCCCCAATGACGTTCATATTACCCTTATCATTGTGGCTAAAAGGTGCCATGAGATTGAGGTTGAGTTTGAAACTATAAAGAAATTGGGATGACCTTTCGAATGTTTTCCCATAGATGGCACCAATTGATGGTGTGTGATTTGGAAGCTCCTAGCTGGAGGATGATCTGGATCTTAGTCATGTAGCGAGCTAGACCAAGCTGCAAGATAGAGGATTAGAGCACCCGGGGTGATTAACCTAGCGAGATCGCTCTGATGCTTAAGTCAGTACTATATTGAGATTGAGAGCTAGAGTATGAGTGCTAGTGAGCTTGGATGCAAGTAATCGCACGTACCTGGACCATGGAGGGGTTGATGCCTTTATATAGTTGAGCTATTGCAGGTTTTTCGGAATAGTTCCAAGATTTGCGGCCTAAATGGATGAGATCCATTTCTGCTTTAGTCGGGGAGTAACGCCTCAATCAATGAACTTCATTATCATCGCCCGATTCGGACTGGGAGAAGATAAGGCTTGTCGTTATGCAGTATGATCCCGCAATATCCGAAGTCTGCTGGGGAGCTACATGGATTTATTACGTGTCACTTCGGTTCCTGGGCCCCGAACTCAATTAGCCGCCGAGGTGGTAATACGCCAAGGTGATCTGTTGCTGAAGTGACTTTATGCCAAAATGACTTTATACCGAGCTCCGCATACTGCTGAATAGGCTCTCCTTGATGAGTTGTCATCCGATATGCAGATCACGTCCACATGACTTTTATTTACTAGGTCGTACCAAATTACTCCTCATCAATTATTATTATTATTTTTTTAAATTGCAACCTATTGTCTATTTGGACCAGGTGGTGGAACTGCTGACCTAGAAACCAATGCCAAAGCGATTATGGTTCCAGGCCGGTTTTTAAAACATTGCTTACAACGCTTACTTGATGTCGTTGGATTTGGTTTTTGCAAATTGATAATTGTGTTGTTGACTTGTACCATTATTGATGGAGAAATGTGTAAAGAAATACTATAGTTGCATATAGAGTAAATTCCTATCTTGCTTTATGTTAAATCTTGTAGATTGTTTTAGGTCAAAGCAAGGTTCAAAGGGCGTACTTGTTTTAGGTTTTATTTATTTATATATTTTTTGAAACCAGTTTAAAGGAATTGGTTTAAGACCTAGCCCTCTGAATCGGTGTTTGACCCCGTACAACCCCTGGAGGAGCATATCTGGAAGCCATCAACACGATATGTATCAGCTCATATGGATCGATACAACCCAGGCGAATTGGGTCAAAGTATCAAAAACAAGTTAATATGTTCTGTTGAGCGTTTCTGTTAACATATTCATGCTATTATTATTTAGTAAAAATACATTCACATCCAAAAACTAGTCTTATAAATACAAGTTTAATATTTTACTCCAGGTTCTCATTTTCCAATTTCTTGAATAAGATATGAAAATATGAAAATTTAACCATGATTTTTAAAAATGAACCGGTGACTGAATTGGTTAGGGGCCCGGTTACCGGTTCGAACGGTCTGACCGTTTGACCCGAAAGGATGGCCCGTTCTGACAAAAATAAAAAATTTTAAAAAAATTAAAAAATGGAAAATAGTCAAAACCGTTCGAACGGTTCAAACGGTTAACCGGCCTGTTCAATGGTTTGCTGACCAAAATAAACGGTTTTGGAGGAAAATGAAACCGGTCAAGTGACCAGTTCTTGGTTTTTCTAGTCCAACCATCCGGTCCGATCCAGTTTTGAAAACAACGATTTCAACTTTAGTGACTATGAAATGAATAGTGCAATAACTGATTGGCAGGGTTAATATAATGTGGGGATGTGGCCAATCCATAATCGCCTATCTAATGGATAATAGGAGGAAAAAAACAAGGGAGAATGAAGGTCCAGCCTAGGGTCAGAATTTATAGGCTCAATGTACATTTGGGGTAGGTGCCAGCTCCGAGTTGATGCCAATTCATGGGTAGGTATGGCTGTATAATGTGTCGGTTTTTGACATTTTAAATGTTTATAGATTTGTAGTGGAATTCAAAAATTTGCATTAGGCCTGTCCGTACTTTCTGGAAAAAAATAACAAATGAGAGCACTCTAGTAAAGTGTGTAAGGAATATTTTATAGGCAGTTTAGAATTTAACTACTATAACCTAGATTTAGTTTTTATCTTCATTGTAGTCACTTGTTAAACTCTTCACTCGGATCATTTCTTGTTCAACTTAGTGCCCGTTTGGAGGGCTGAAGTGCAGTGACTTCTTTTGAGGTAGTCCTTAGACAGCATTTAAGCTATATTTGATGAAATATTGGAGAGCCCAAATTGACTGTCAGTCAGTCATTGTTTAAGGCAGTCTTCTTTATCCTCTTTAGATAGCTTATTTGGAGCGCCTCAAAACAGCTGAAATAGCTTAGCTGAATGTTCAGCTCAGTAGTCCAAAACTTGCACTTAAAGCTATTTTCAGTGGCAAAAGGAAACTCTCTCCCCCAGCATTAGAATCCCTTTCCTCTTGATTGGGATTTGTTCACTGCCTTAGGTTGTGCTAATAAGTAGGCTTCACTTATGGCAATAGGGGTGGATTCGTGCAGGGTTTTGTAAATTCTAAACCCTACTGACCCCCCTAAACCTCCTAACCCATACCCTTCCCAAAACCCATAGTGGGTTGGCTTTTCAAAATCCAAACCCTCCCCACAGATGAAAATGCATAAACCTTTCCCACATTTGAGGGTGAGACAGGTCAGATTGGCAGATTGAATTGAGAACTTGTATCTAATTCCTATTATTTCATGTTATATATAAGCAAAAAAACAAGTAAATATCAAAATTTAAAATTATTTTACTAAAACATGTAAAAAATACATAAACATCAATTAATCTTCACATAAAATTCAAAATACTTTTAAATTTAAGACCTAATACATAAGTTCATGTCTTCCACTAATATTTCTCATTTTCTAGCCCCAGCCAAACCTGATACGAAGATTTAAGAAAAACCGGGGGCATTATAGGGTTGGTCAGGCTGAGGTTGAGCCCAGCCCAGGTTGGACCCTATTCCCTAGTAGTAATAGTAAAACAAACCTTCTCCAAAGTCCAGACCATATACACTACAACAAAGACTCATGATCATGATAACACATTAACACCTATAAACTACAATGAAAAAGAGAAGCCCTGATAAATCTAACCTTTGAATGTACACAACTGGGGTTGCATTAGTTTCGGTCAGTTACGCCTTCTATACAATGTCTCATGTGAAAAGAGTCTTAAAGCTCAAAGACTTCTTTTTGGCACTTGTGCTTCATAAAAGAAAGTGTTGGCTCTCAAGTTTCTAATGCCGACCGCCTATAACAACATAGTTAGAAAAGTTTGCCTCTCCATATGAATTTCAAACAGGGGTAGTATAGGTATTTTAAAATGACATGACAGATCAAATGGATCAGAAAAGAAATAATCACTTAGGTTACGTTTATTTGCGCAGTGAAAATACAAATTTACACCGAGGATTATAATGCTAATAGGTTCATCATAAGAGTGTAAAATGGGAATCGGATGTTGGAGCCACTTTGTCCTCTTTGCATTCGGTAAATCAATGTAAACACGATTGAAGTAAAACTCCAACCTTGTTCAAACCCAACACTTTCTAACCGGGAGGTTGAAGTCCTTGCCAGTTGGTTGAGAGAAACCAACTTAATCAATGTATGTAGATATAGTAGCAGACACAGTAGCACTGCATAGAGAAGAACAGCTCTCCACTAGAGTGGAGTGGAATAGAAATGAAGCAGTCCACCGGATGGTGGTGGAGACTACCTTCTATAATGGCCTGAGAGGAACTATGTAAGCCATCCATCAAAGTCATAGCTTGTGCCATTTCTCAACCTCACTCTTTGTTTTCTCGCGCTCTCTGCTTTTCTTTAGAAACGGTTTCAGCCTTTTGGGTGGTAAGGACTGTTGGAGCGTTACCGACTGTATGTAGCACCGTCTGTTTCATTCTCTAGCCACAATAACCACCCTTAAATGCAATACACAACACCGACATATGAAGCCCCTCACTATTCTCCTCATTTGACATCACAAATACACTCTCAGTGCCCTAGGGATACAGATTGTCATTTGGGGTTACCGTCGGTGAAGCACTCTAAATTGTCTGACCAAATATCGTCGGAGAAGGATTTCTCCTTTCTTTGTCGTCCGCCTTGTGGCCTGACTGAAAAACCCATCTCTTATCTGCCATGTTGCGGAAAAACCCAAGAAAACAGATTTGAATGACACTCAAATTAAAGGTAAAAAAGAGGTAAAGAGAAACAAGCACAGAATACATAGATTTACGTGGTTCGGCTTATAGTCTATGTCCACTGGTGAAGAAAGAATAGAAATCCACTATGAAGTTGTCAATGGAGAAAAAATATAAAGTTGTACCCTCACAGAAAAAACCCTAAGCCCCTAAATACACCCAAAGCCTCACTCATCTCCCACTAGACAGACTCTATTTACAAGAGAGAAAACTCCCGGAATACAAATTCTTCGTATTCGGTTCTGACCTATAAAATGAATATGGATTGGGTCGATAGTGCCGTGGGAGTTACGCCCCTACACCCCCAATGGTGATTTGTGGTGGGCTACGGGCTTGGACTGGCCCTACACATCCACCACAAACCACTATGAAAATTTGCCTTCGGGCTTTTCTCAAAATAATTCATAACGAATTCATGAAGCGGGTCGCCATAAAAAATTCAAGGCACAAACATAACATGCCACAATGATAAAGCACCCATCTTCCTAAGCCTCTAAAAGCAAACTTGACTATTGGAGATATGGGAAGGAGATGAAATAGAGATACGTTATGAACAGAGGAAAGAGGCGGAAGGAGTTCTACACCAAAAAAATCAATGTTTTTTTTTACCTTGATTATTGATGTAAAAGTCTTTCACAATGAAGGTTTACACCAATCTTTGGTGTTCTTTTACAATCCATCCAAATAGCCACAAAATTGGGTTAGAATGTAATATTACACCAGTCCTTATTTACATCGCAAATACACATGGTCATACTGAATGAGCATTTAAAAATAGGTTTAAAATTTGGGCTTCTTAAATAAGTGATTATTAAATAAGTAGACATTGGCTGTATTTGGGAGTGCTTCTCCAACGGGCCTTTTGTGTTTTTCACGTTGGAAAAATCAAAAGCCTGTCAAAAGGTGGTTTGGAAACAGTTTTTTTCTTTCTTCAACAAAAAAGTCTGTATAAAAAAGAGAAAACAAAAACTCCATTTGGCTTTTCATATTTGTAAGGACAAGGAGTTATTGTGAACAAAAAGTGTATGAATGCTTCGGTCCCTAAACTGATGGCATGTCCATTTATGAGGTGGAACAAGTCACTTAACGTTTAAGTATTGTAAAGGTAACTCTTAAGGTTGTGTTTGTTTGCAGTGTAAATATGAACTGGTATAATTAAATATTCTGGTCTGTATTTGTCGACGCTTGGATGGAGTGTGGTCTTAAAATTCTATGCTCAATAAATATTTACATCAGCGAATATCACACTTTTCACTTTACAACGGTACATAACTTTAAACTAGTAGGTATTGAACTCCATTGATGTATTTTTTCATCGATAGATATTTACATTGCATTTAAACATAGGCTAAAGGCTCCATTTGTTTCGTTGTTTTTATGATGTAATAATTTCATTTGGACAAGTGCAAGTGCGTGAGACTACAAATCTGAAAAAGAGTGTAAATTCTTCTTCACTTTTGCTTTGGGTTGCACTTTATTTTGATTTAGGTTTGAAGTAATTTACATTGCAAATAAACAAAAGAAAAAGAAAGTAAATTTTAAATTAAAAATAAATTAGAATTTATTTCAATTCATCTGCACTTTCGTTCACATATTGGTTGCACCAGTGCAACTAAAATTGGAGTACAAACAACTTAGGCCTAAACGAATCAAGGGATGAGTCAAATCCATTGGGCTGACCACATTGACCCATTAGCTGAAATGGTCATTCAGCATTAGAGGTGGATTTCAGTCAGCCGAGTCGAATACTTGGCTCTTTGAGTTCGTCTCATAGGAATAGGATCAAGTTCAAGTTTAAAGTCAAGATCAAGGTCAACTCGGTTCATAGCTCGTAAGATTGAGCGTGAATTTCATGAATGAAGTTTCATTGAGTTCAAGCTCGGCTTGATTATCAAATAAACTTATATTGTCGACTAATTTGACGGTGTGCGACCAATCCTAATTAATCTAAATATAGAGATAAGAACAAATCCGTACGGTTAGCTGTCTAGAGAGCCTCACGTGCAACCTTTGTTCTAACCATGAACCAGCTATTCAAAGTGTACGAACATCCATGAAAAAGGGGAAAAAAGGCGTTCGATGATAAAGGCTTGGTCATGGTGATTGGCTAATGGCTAATTGTTCCAACCCTCCATTAACACGACTTCCATTGTAGTGATCGAAGGGTTACAATGGTTATGGTGAATGTTGCTTTCATGGGGATGGTGACTGATCATCAACTTTCCAACACTACTAAAATCAGAAGCCAACCCATTTCTTCTTTCTATTCCACGCCGGTGATACTTTTATCTTGGGAGACTGACTGGAGAGGTCGGTGAAGCCAAAAGGCTCATACATACAATAATGACAGAAATTGAAAGCTAGGTTTTCCATTGAAAATATTTGCAGTGATGCGGCCTATCGGTACTATTTTCACATCCTTCAGGTTTGCCCTCGTACTTTTTGTCTGATTACTTTTTCCTTTCTTTTTCCATCTTCTGGTTCGTCAAATTTCTTCACATATCATGTGTAGATAATTTTTTCATCTAAAATAATAGAATTTTTTAGGGTGAATTATTTCTTTTGGATTTATTATTATTATCATTATTATTATTATTATTCATGAAATGTAGCTTTGGCCCTACAAGGGCGGGGTGGCTCAGTTGTTACATTAACTGATTTGGACTCCGGATCTCCTGCCCACTAGACCTTGCCCACGCCTACCCACAATACACCACCCTCCCGTGAATTGAAAACATCTCCCCCTGCATAATACTATGCAGATAATGAGATGTTCTCCATGTGTGACTGCGATAATCGTGAACAGGATTCTTGTGGGCAGGAGATCCAGACTCACTGGTTTGTTCTAATACAGATGCGGATTTAGTTCTTTCCCCCATCAATTTTAGGGTGTGGGTTTATTGCAAGCCCATTCGTCACAATATACAGTGCTAAAGGAATACAATTCTAAAAAATCTTAGTATACATGGTTTTCAAAACTGGATCAACTAGATGGTCGGACTAGAAAAACTGGGAACCAGTCAGGTGGCCGATTCCGTTTTTCCCAAAAACCTTTGATTTTGGTCAGCAAATTGCTGACCCGGGTGATTAATCATTCGAATTGTTTGAACAATTTTGACCATTTTTTATTTTTTGTTAGAATGGGCCAACTGTTTGGTTCCAACGGTTGGACTGTTCAACCTGGAAACTAGACCCCTAACCGGTTCATTCTCCGAATTGGTTTTAAAAACTTTGTTAGTATATATAAAATATTTTTTTGATAATTTATATATTCATATATTTATGAAATAATTATATATGCGAATATATGTAAATATTTTGGTGGGTTGGGCCTGGATTGCCCAAGGCATCAATCTAACCCAACCTGAAGTTCAAATTCATATTTTCCAACATTGACCGGTTCGACCCTAACCTGATCTTTCAACCTAATCTAACCAAAAAATGTGCTCGGGTTTAGGTTAACCCGGCCCAGATTGCATCCCCTACACCCAATTAAGGTATCATACCTAAAGTATTGATAGTCATCATAATCAATCAACTGGTATTGATTCAAATTCACATGTGCCTTTGATTGACTGAAGTTTTGCAAGGAACATACATATCAAGTATCATGGACATTGTCTCTTTTATATATATTTTTCTTTTTGGCATGAATGGCCGTAGAAGTCATCCATTAAAACTCATCACATGCCTGGCCAATCAAGTGGATTTGGCCCAGTTCATGACCCAGATTAGCTAGCTGTTATCTTTCCCTTTGTGTTTGAGTTTGTGAGTAGAAACGTCTTGTGGGTAGTAGATCTATACTCCTCTTTGTTAGGGTACTAGAAACGTCTGAATTTGTGGCCACATATATACTCCTCCAACCTTGTGGGAGAGGGCACCTCTTGGGCTGCAAGGAACATGATCAAATGCACCACGCACTTGGCTATTTAAAGGCATCTCCCCTTAAGGTATAGTTTTCTTCAACTTTTTGATTCTCTGGCCTTCTCTTTGCTCTCTTGCTTCCTTACCCTCGCTCGGCCCAAACCAATTTGCCCCCTACAGCTTGGCCTGACTGATCCTTTCATTTTCTTATTGATTTGAGCATCGGAGTGCCTTTTCCGAAGACCTCATCTTTGAGATCTCTGAGTGCAATTTGGCTGTAGGTTCTGCTCCTGAGCCATTTATCCTTCTACCTTGGCTCATTCGAGTTGGTAGGACTTCATCTGTTATACATCCACCTCAGTTCAGACAACATTAGGACTCATAACTTGTTGTCCAGGTGCTGTTTGTAGCAGATCCTACACCCATACCTTACCATGGAGAGACTCCAATTACAAAAGCTTGGTAAAACACCTTAATTATGTAAGGGTACCAAGTGACTATCTCAGCTGTTGGGTTATTGGCTAGTATCATTGACTGACTAATTAGTTAAACATAACAAATACCATTAATGTCAGTAGGAGATTGTCTTGATCTCTCTAGATGGTCTGATTTGGTCCACAGGTCCAAAAAATGATTCTTACACTTTCTACAGCTGCACATCATAAATATATCCGTATTTATATATTTTTATTCATGGGGAAATATTTCCAATGTATGACTGCAAGAACTATAAGGTGGATTTGAGGAGCAAATCCCATTTATCTCTCGATGTTCTTAAAAAGCTCCTTTTTAGACCTAAACATTCTAACTCATTAATTTGGAGATGGAAACAAGTTATGGCAGTCCAGTTTCAAACTCTAAAGTTAACTCAGTTGTACCCAAGTAATAAGTACTTACTATAAATGATCTCTCCCTAATCTATAGAGATGATTGGTAATAGGAAATATATCCAAATTTATGTAGCCAATGTCTTGATAGCTTCATTTTGGGTCAATTCTCAATAAAGCGGCAACTGATAGATAGTCCTCTCCATGACGGCTCTCACTCTGATAATAGATAGCCCTTTTCCTCTGACAGTTTGTATTTTAATCCAAAATCCAAATAGCCCTTTTCCTATGGCCCTTTTTTAGTAATTCTCACTTTGTTATAGATACCCATCTTCCTATATAATCTCCATAATTGAAACTTTAAAGCATGGTGATAGGCCTTCATATCATTTGTTATATACTTAATAATATGTGAGAATTTTTAGGCCCCGTTCGTTTTTTCAGGAAATTATTTGCTCAGATAAATGTAATTACTTGAGTAAGTTTTTTCTGAGAAATACTTATCCGAATAAGTGCATTTATCCATATTCTTTTATTTCTCATGTTAATAAGATAATGCCCAATTTAGCTATAAAAATCCATTATTAAAAAGGGCAGTTTTGTTCCATTCAAATGTTTATAATTTTTTCGTCGATGGAAAAATTATTTATCCACCTAGGATATGGGTATCACTTACCCGGATAAGTGATACCCAAGAAAATAAACTTTACCTAATCCTCACATAAATCTAAAAAAATAACATAGGATTCTTGATTAATGGGAACCAAAATCTTATTGACCAAATTTTCGCCTCTTAAAAATCTGAAAAAAAAACGCCTCCTTAAAATTATTTAAAACACATTAAATCAAACCAACTTTCTCTGTTTAGACATTAAATGAAAGTTTGACATATATATATATATGCCAAGGGATGCTTAATTAATTCTATTTCCTAAGGAGGGATAACTAATTAATTCCTCCTTAATTAATTAGTACAGACGTCATTCACTCATCATCCTCTTTTATTTCCTTACGTCACACTGTTGACGCCAATGAGTATACAAAAATGATAAAAAATAGTAAAAAAGTTTGATTTCATTAAATTGACATCGATCCTGTCCAGAACATCATCATAAAGCAGCAAGTGCTATGTTTGGTTTGAAGGAAGAGGTACAAATCTTGAATAGCTTTTCTTACTTTTCTTACTTTTCTTTTCCTTTTTTCCTTTTTTTCTTTCAAACCAAACACAGCCTAATGGAGTTTATGACAATCAAAGTTTTAAATTTCAAAAATTTTAAAGTTTAGGAAGATTAAATGCCCCTTTAAGTAGGGGTGTTCATGGTCTAATTCAGTGTTGTTTGGAGAAGATCTCATACTAAACCAATAAATTACGGTTTGAGAAATTTCTAAATTAAATCAAACCATTTTGGTATAGAAACCAAACCAAACCAAATCAAACCGTTTTATTATATTTTGGTGTGGTTTCTAATATGGTTTGGTTATATATTATATATATATATATATATATATATATATATATATGTATATATATAATTTTGGTTTACGGTTTGATTCAGTTTATAAAATTCAATAAATCAAACCGAACCCATAAACCGCCATTTAGAAAATTTTGAAATCGAACCAAATTGTTTATAAGTATGAATCGAACCAAGCTGTTAGTTTTTCTGTTTGAATTGTATAATGAATACCCTTACCTTTAGGAGGTATTTAGTAAAAATCCAGAAAGTCAATATAAACTTTCTGGATGCTTAAACCATTGCTCAAATATGAAACTACTTTAACTATCTTTTCCAAAACACCGATAACACAATGCACCCCAAATGCAAAATCCTCCCAAACGGGTTCTAAAGTTTTTATTTAGCCACTTTGAAAAATTCATACTAATTGTTTGGTGAATGACATCATAGCTGAGTTTTATGGGTTATTCACCAAACATGACTTATAGGCTATCCTTGTTAGGCCCATCTCTACCAGAAGCCATAAGCCGCTGCCTGAAGCCCTCCCTTAGGCTGTCAGAAGACCAAGTTAGGAATAATTGCCAAAAACAAAAGTTAAGATGGAATAGTACCGAGTTGACCAGTGGCTCAGTAGGCTCTAATTTTGCAAAACTGAGTAATAGTGACTTGGTGAAGAATTAACTCACAACTCAACATGAAATCAGTTAAGAAGTTTAGGTGAAAAAATAGAAGAAAGCTCAAAAAGATACCACAAAATGGTGAATATTAGAATAATTTTCAAAGTTCTACTGCTTATTAGCTACATATATAGAAGTTGGTTAGATAAAGGAAACAAAATGGGCAGCCCAGTGCATGAGGCTCCTACCAAATGGGGATATAAATTATAAAATATGGGAAAATATTAAAATAATGTAAATATATTAAAGGATATAAACATATAATCAAGCTTCAAGTAATCCGATTTATGAGCTTCTTAGAGCACAAATTAATAAATTAATAAAAATTATTTAAAAAAAAAAAAAGAAATGAATTGGGCCGAACTGTATGTATATATGGTTATTAGATTTAGAATAGCAAGGGACCATTAAATAGAAAAGCCCTACTCTAGTTAGAGAAAGAAAAAAATGAAAACAGAAAACTCTCATATATTGTTGTTTCAATATAAAAATCATGATTGGAATAAGTCCAATAGAATGACTCAAAATGTATTAAAAACCGAATTAAATGGTTTTTGGTCTGAGAATTATTTATATAATACTTTGTTGATTTATTCTGAGATTTTCTCTAAATTAGACTGAAACGTGAACGCCCCTACAAATCATTTAGGCAAACTGTTTAATTTTGGATCAATGTTTTGTGACTTTTGTCTATAACATTTTAATTTAAAAGGAAAAAGAAATAGTGTAAAATAATTTATTACAAACATTTAATTATAAACTTAAAATTACAAAAGAATCCAGTGTTTTTCAATTTGTCGTTCACCCAATTGCACTGAACTGTTTGAACCATCACTCAACCATGATTCTAGATTTAGTTCTAATAAAACCTAAAATTTTGTCAAAAACCGTCCGACCTAGCCAATTGGATTGTTGATTCATTCAACTCGGTGGGTGAGCCACAAGCTGTATAATAAATATGTATGCAAACTTTTGGAAACCATAATATTGCGCATGATGCCCAATTGAGGTATTTACTTATTTATTTTATTTTGGATAATTTTTTGAGATCCATGCATTCCAAGGTGACATAGGTGCGTTGTCGTGTTATTTTTTACAAATAAAAATTTAGAACTAAAATAAAAAATATAAATTACATATAAAATAATACACATATTACATGGAGAATATAATATATATAAAAATATAAATTATATATATGCGTGTAATTATAAATTAATGCAATTAAATATATAAAATATTAACATGAAATGATCTGACCTGTTCAACTTGGATGGTCGAACCAATGATCCATGACTCGAAGACAAAAACGGTTCAAGCCTCTGGGTCATTTTTAAAAGATTGATAGAAGGCATTCAATAGCATTGAAATTTTGATGACAAAAATCTGCCTCACGTGTATTTGCACGTGCCAGTCAACTGGTCCAAGAACAAGGACTCACCAATTAGGGTCACTTAAACCTTGAATTAGCAACCGCTTGACAGTTGACACCCAAATTCACCTTCTTATCCTCATTAATCCTGATCCAACGGTGTTGAACAGGAACAGATCCTCATTAATCCTGATCCAACGGTGTTAAACAGGAGTAGAGCCAAGAATTTTCCATGAGGGCCAAAACTTAAACAGATTTGGAGGGAGAAAATAAATATGAACGGACTCACAGAATCACAGGGGCCAACCATTGGGGTGAGAAATGGGGAAATTTACGTATAAGACTGAATTTCAAGTGAGGATTTCTGAACCAAATGGGTGGGTCCCCCTGGCTCCGTCCCTGGTGTTGAAGCAATGATCCAACGCAATCTAATATGACAATTCTTAGTGTTAATCCAATGGCTGAGAGCGTGAGATGAAGATCTTCTCTGGAAATGGATTTGTGTGGGTCCACGCATATAATCTAAAGTTGTAAACGCCTATTTATTTATCTTAATTAATAGTGTAATTATTAATTAATACCCCCCACCCACCAACTTTCTCAAGCCTTGAATCACGATTTCACAACACCTGAATCGGATTTATCAATGAAGTCGAAGCGATGGAAGGCTTTCAACGTCGATAACGTCAACGAAGAGGTGGCAACAGCAAAAGCACCGCGGACGGAAAAAATACTCTTTATTTTTGAACGCTTCTCTGTTTTTTCCATGTCTGAGCCAAGATCATTCTACTAATCCGCGTACGCAACTGATTACTGAATTCTTGTTTTTTTTTTTTTCCGTTGATTTGTTTATTTTTGTATCTCTGCTTCATTTGTATAAATTTGGGATTCTTGGCGAAATTAGAATCCCACAAGCTTTCTTTTCAGAATCTTCAAACCGCTGATGTGAGAGCTGAGGATTCTTTCTCTTCTGTAGATTCGTGGAAGTTGGAAATTGGTTTTCAGAGGATTTATAAATCTCAGGGGCTTTTGTCCTGTTAATCCTTTTGATCTTCAACGATTTTGTCCACTCTATTCAGCAGAAAAGATTTTGAGGGATCCGTGGAATTTATTTCTTGAATGAGAGGAATTCTGCCATTCTAGTCTTTTATATAAAAGTCGGGCTTCGTGTGTCTGTGTTTCTGTTGGAATGGAGATGAGATTGTTGAGATGAGAGAAAGAGGAGGTTTGATCTTTGATGCTTCGAGTTCGAGTAAATTGATGAAGAAGCAAAGAAGATGACCATGGATCGAAATCAGAGATCCGAGAACGCGGAAGCGGCAGGGAGAGGGGGAGCGGCGGTGGCGATTGAATGCTTGAAAGGGAGCTCGAATGCCGACGAATGGAACGGGAACTTGCTCCAGACGGGCGATATCGTGGAGGAGCTAAAGATCGGGAGCTATATGTCTGTCAGATCTCCTTTCAAGAACGGCAAGAGCGGTGTGCAGAGGCTACTGCACGATTCCTTCAAGAAGAAGGTGACGTCGATTCAAGTTCGAGTCCGTCGAGGGACGGACGAGTTCATCGAGTTACAGGCTTGCATCGTTCCGAACGAGTCGGCCGGGAGGAAACAGTACATGCTTCGGTCGATCGGGGATCCTAACTACGCCGTCGGGTTTGCCGACCGGACGGAAATCGAGTGCCTGGAGTTGCAAGGTAAGACCTTTGACTTTTTGAGTCTCCCGCGTACTTTAATTGCACGGGTGAATGTCCTCTTCACTTCCGTCACTTGCCAACGTGTTCTTTTTACACGTGCGAGGACATATGAATTTACGATAACATCCCTAGAGTTGTTGATTTATCACTCACGGTCACAGCCCTCACGGGTTCGACACTTCGACTTCGACTTCGACCATGATACCGCGGAAAAACTTGTTAGTTGTAACCAATGAACACATACAGGGATTCGACTGACGGAAAGATATGGTACCGGAAAAACTTATAATCAATCCACTGGCAACATCAGGTTCAGTTGGTCAAAACCCTTTCGGTATCGCATCTTTTCAGCAGCATAGATTTTCTTATCGCAGAAATTACAATCATGAGCTTTGCATTTGATTTTCAGCCTTCGAAATTCCCAATCGTCAAGGACTAGAAAACAAAAGGAAAATAAAAGTAGCTGTATTTCTAACCCCCGACTGCATTTGATTTGGTGCTGTAAATGATTCAAATTTTAGGTCTACCAATATCCGATTCGATTTAATCCATTTGCGGCCCTAATTCTTTAGGTGGAACTTGTTTGCTTTGGGATCCCCCTTTGTCCAATCTCTATACTTAGTTGTTTTGAGTGAATTATAATTTTGCTTTCAGAATATATTGAAGCTTGAGTTATTCCATGAGAGTCACCGAATGGCTCCAGAATCAAGATTTGAGTATCATTCAAATAGACATGATACATTGAAGGAGAGGCATAAAGGGTTACTTGAAATGATTGCAAATAGCTAGAACACAAAACTGGGCAGCTCAACCATTCAGTAAATCCAACAGAAGTTGCAATTTAGAAAGGTCTTTTTGTTCTTTTTTTTTTGAAAGTGAACAAACAAGCATTTACACTTAAAACATCTCATAAGATTTTATCATTGTAATTCAAATCTAACTTGAAAAACCATTCAGATCTTTTGTTGTGTGACCTGATTTTTAGCTTGACATGAAGAAAGGATGGGAACAAGGTTTAAAATATAAGCATACCAAAGTGTACTGGTAAGGTGAGAAGGATAAGGATGCACGTTGAACGAGGAAAAAAGTAAAACAGATACTTCAAAAAGAAATACAATACAATAAACATATCAGAACATCTAGATATGAGACAATAACTTTATTGTAGATGCATCATCCAAGAGTTCAAGACAATCTAAAACTACATGTCGAAGATCCGTAAATATAAGTTTCCAAACAAAATTCATAAGCAATCATAACGTTTTGATTGCTAAATCAATTATTCTCCACTTTATCATTTTTACTTTAGTGTATTACAGAAGAAAAGCCAATTTAATCTTAAATTATTAATATGCTAAGCAATGGTTACTTTTTAAAATTAAGATTTTAATATTTTTATTTCTATAAATAATAAATATGTGGTTACTTTTTAAAAAATAAACAATTTAGTAATGTAATGAACATTGAATCTTAATTTACAAAACTATATCAGATCCATTAAAATTTCTAAGATTCATATTAATATCATATGCAATCCATAAACTTAAGTACTAAAATAATTATTTTGATTCTACTATTTTATTTCTATAAATTAATAATAGAAGAAAAAACACTTTTTGGCATAAACGTTGATGAATCAAGAGATTTGATAGATAATTCATAGATCCATTTTATAATTCGTTCCTACCATGAAAGTTATTTAAAATAAAATTATATTTAAGGACTAAACAAAAAAAAAAAAGCATTCTTCTTCTTTCTTCCGATGAGTTTTCTTCCCTTTTATTGCGAGAACTCAAGTGTTTTTATAGATAGAAACCTTCCCACAAGCATCTCTGATAAATTAAAAATATGTTGTAAAAGTGAAGCCAGCAAACATTAATAATTGTGCTACTGACAGGCACAGGTGGAAAGAATGGGCATCAACTATTCAACTGGTCTCTTTGGAAATGGATATGGACCTATATCAAGCATATGGTATTGATAGTTTTTATTCAACCATATATATGGTATTGATAGTTTAAACCATGGGCCTCTTTGGAAAGGGATTGAGGGTGCTGAAATGGTTTGATACGAGTTGTTTCTTTTTGTTCAACTGACAACTGCATCCAAACATTTTGGGTCTATGCTGATCACTGGTGTACAAGCATGAGGATTGGAAGGCTTTCGCATCCAATTCAGTTGCTCATCTTTTTTCTTTTTCTTTTGGTACTAAGTTGTACTCATCTAATAAAGTTCTGCTCGAATACATTTGGAGTGTGAGCCTAAGCCATATGCTTTTCCATGGCCTATAGAAAGATGACTATAATTCCTGTTTATCTCTTAGGCTGATATGATTTCAGTTATATGAATACATTTGGAGTGTGAGCCTAAGCCATATGCTTTTTCTTTTGGTACCAAATGTTCCCCCATTCCGCGTCCTTAAATGTGAAATTTCACAAAATTTAGAAGTTAGAACCATAAATTAGGTAGTCACCACTGCATTCAAAATAGATTTCATCAAAGTTTCGCATATAAACTAATTAATATGAAAATAGACTTTTCAAAAATGTGAAAAAAAAATTTGTGGGTGCACAGGATCAAGAAGCTCCAGGGTGATGTATGCACTAAACAGAGCTCAGCTTCAAGATGGATACGTATCATATCCGTGGGAGAAGAGGATGCAGGAAGTACTCCCTGTGCACAATTCAAGCTGCTTTTTGTCTCTGCTCCTTCTTCCCAAGGCCTCTGACAGGGTTTCTTCTCGGTACAATGACCTGGAGGACACACTTTCCAGGGCCAACGCTTGGCTTAATGCGTCACAGGCCACTGGAGTATCCATTGTGTTCATGAATATACAGACAGAGTCTCTTCTTACCAAGGTAAATTCCTGATTCCTGATTGGTCACAAGTGTAGATTATTTCTTCCTGGATTTCTAGCATAAGATCTTATTTGCTGCTATCCTAATGCTTTGTGGTGTACTCGTGATTGAGCAGATATCGGGGGAAACAGCTTCATCCACTGTCAATGCTGGATCTTTATCTGACCTATCGAACCTTGCAAATGTGAGCCTCTATGGTTTTGAAGATTACCATGGGGTTGACATTGGCGTGGTGAGAGCAGTTCGTCTCTGGTATGCTCCCATTGGTGGAGAGTTTGCGTTGGAGATCCAATTAAGGGAAGGAGACACAAAGCTCGGATTTGCCATAAGTCGAACAGAAGAGGTTACTTCAATCACCCTCACGGCGAATTTCCTCTACATAAGCAAAATTCTTTTATTTGGGTTTTACTTATATTTCTTCTTCGATGGACAGGGCTTCATTTACATTTCGTCTGTAATGGATGGTGAAGAGGACGTTGCCTCAACTCGATCAGGACTTAGAGATCTGTACAAAGAGGCTACTAGAGCTTGTAAGCTTCTGGTGGTCTCAAGAGTGTCCAACCAGAAGGTTCTTCCTTGGATGGTGTCATCGACAGGAGCTATCCGGTGCTACGACACTGTCTCACTCAGCCAGAAGCTATCATTGCATCGCCATGCTCTGAGGCCGATTCTCATTCATGTGTTGATGTGGGATCGGGCATTGGCTTCTCAGAGTGGAGGTATTGCCAGGTTTAGGGCCAATCCGGTGCCAGTCATGCCCCTACCAGCTGAAATTCAGTTACCACGTCCTAGCAACGATAGCCAAATACTACCTTTACCACCTGAAGTTCCATTGCCACAGTCTCCACGTATTGGTGAAGGACCAGAGCCCAGGTTTGAGAGAGACACAGCTGGTGAGTTATCTTTCAGGTTCCATGATTTTTCGCTTTCAAGCAGTTGGGTATGACCTTGTTCTCCTTACCTGTTTGTTGTTGTAAATATATGATATTATGACTGGAGTTGATCTCCTTCTTCCTGTGTGCCACTGATCAATTGGTTGATTGATATCCAATGAAATAAAAGGTACAATTTGGTTCACCATTGTGAACGGATGGCTGTCAAACGTCATGTTGACGTTTGTATATCAATCTCCCAATTTCAGAGATTGCGGCTTGTGGTGCAGGGATTAGAATATGGACGGTCGTTGCTTGATTCGAGAATGTTCTTTTTTATGTTTCCAGAATACAGGACTAGAATTTTTACAGGTTTTAGGTGGGCTTGACATCTCAAAATGCCGATGGGTCCCAACTCTTTTTTCTCCGCATGCAAAAATGTGTTCAGTTTCAGTTTTGTATACTTTGAAAAAATAAGAGCAATATAAAAAAGGAATTTGGGCCTGCTTTTGATTAACTATGTCAAAATATTACAATTTTGATGATTGCCCATGA
Organism: Nelumbo lutea; assembly: GCF_056320005.1. NCBI lineage: Eukaryota > Viridiplantae > Streptophyta > Magnoliopsida > Proteales > Nelumbonaceae > Nelumbo > Nelumbo lutea. The sequence continues at coordinate 107,672,942 of NC_142685.1, forward strand.
AGCCATTCTCAACACAGTATTAGGACCGGTTCAATACAAAAATAAAGCTTGGAGCTTCCTGTACAAGCATAAGACCCAGGGCATGCATTAGTTGGTTTAATATTATGTTCTGCAATTTCTTTGCTGGATACTTTTAGGCTATGTTTAATTTGAAGGAAAAAGGTAGGGAAAGAAAGGGAAAGGTAAGAAAATTTATACAAGATTTGTAACGGTTTTCTTGTTTTTCTCTTTCTTTTCCTATTTTTCTCTTCAAATCAAACATAGCCTTAAGATATTATGAATTCTGAAGTTAGAAACGAATTCGTTTGGAGGAACTAGGAATGACCCAAAGTGATAAAATGAGAAAATTGACTAAAATGGTTTGATTAAGTGATTGAAAAATGAATACCGTCAATAATACTATAAGACAAAGTGATCTGCCACAAGTTAGACACTAAAAGGGTAGAAGTAGACCCAAAAAGATACAAATCAAAGTAGTAAAAAATGATCAAGGGTTCATAATTTAACAACTAATATGAAATTACACAGAAAGATAGCCAAGATCATATAGTTGGAATAAAGTTTAGATGATGATGACAATAAATATGTACAACATTTTGCAATAACCTAACTACATCTATTGTTAAATTCCAAATTCATTGGAGATTATTCCCGTTCACCAATGTATGATTTTATTATTCTAAAACAGAAACAGAAACATCTGTGGTCAAGATGGCGCCACTTTTGTGGAGATCTGCAGTTAGGGCTATGCGTTGGGTCGGGCTGTCCTTTTAACCCATTTGAGTTCAATTTTGGATGGGCTCTGGCCTGTTTTTGACCTTTCCCTTAGAGATGCCACTCAAAAGCCCAAGTGAATCTGAATAAATACCGGATGATTGGAGACCAATTGGACGATAGCTGACAGAAAAAAGAAAAAAATATATATTTTGAAGTTAAAGACGTATTAAACCTGTCAATGATATCCAAAAATTCAGACTCCCGGTTTGATTAAATTATGCATTTCTGTAATCGAATCGGATTCGAATCTTACAGTCAACATTTGATTAATAATCAGATCAGATTTGACCTATCTGATCTTATTAAAATCCGAATCCGCTTATATTTTTTGAATCACTAACTTGGTAAATCTTCTTCATTGCTGTCAACCCTGCTTTTGCTCGTGCTTCTTCTGCTTTTGCCTCGTATCTCCGAATCATCTCCTCTCCATATAAATGTAATTCCAAAGATTTCTCTACCTTTAGGTCTTTTTTTCTGAGATTGGCTTCCATCGGGGCAAACCTGTGCTCACATCGTTCCAATAACATTTTACAATCTTGCATTGAGAATATCTTCCTATGAAATAAAGCATATTAAATAGTGAGATATTCTTAATGCAAGGCAGTAAAGACTACTCTAACAAATTTTGCCCTGACTGAAGCCAAACCCCTCTTTTTCTGCTCAAGACTACACAGGCCCGGTCACCCCTCCCTCTATCTTCCTAACAATACCTTCCGGTTATTGATAATGGAAATGGAGCTACATTTTTAAATTTGACATACAAATGAAACCCTTTTTATGTTGGGTCAAATGGTTAACTCATGATATTAATAATTAAATAATAAAAAGTCTAGACACATCTTTGATATCATAATTGTTTTTTTCCTCCCTGCAGGGGCTACACAACAGGGGGTAATCCTAGGGGGTCAAATGGATCGGATGATCCGATCTGATCTTTGATCTGATCTTATTAGGTCGAATTCAGATCACCTCTGTTTAGATCTTTGGATTGGATCGGATTCGGATCACCCCCTATCCGATCCAATACATATTGTATACTTATATATATATATATTATTTATTTATTTATAAATATATATTTTTATTTTATTTAAATTAGTATATTTATTTTTCTTTTAATAAGGGACATTAGTCGATCAAAATTTATAAATTAATAATAATAGTTATTATTACTATTACATTTACATTATAGGCATCCACAAAGTAATTTGGTTTGCTAAGCATGACCCCTTTTATTCCTATCAAATTAATTAAAGAAAATCATATGTTATGGTGCTCACAATTTATTCCTATTTTAGAACTTATGGCTTGCAAGATATTGCTAAAGGGAAGATCAAAGTGTCCACCAACAGAAATTACAAATCCAGATGATAGCAGTGAGAAGATATCCAATTCGGAACATGAAAATTGGGTTTGTTTAGATCAATGGGTATTCAGTTATTTTATTTTCTTCTCTGACTGAAGGCATCTTGTCACTAGTAATCGACCTCAACACTTCATATGCTGTTTGGTCTATAACTACTCTTGCTTGATCGTTCTCTTCAACATCACAAGCAAGAGTCAGAGTCAGTCTTGTAATTATGTCTCCAATTGCAAACTTGAAGAAAACATCATCAATCTCAAAATAAATTTCAAAAAGCTAGAGCTCTCGTTGACATGCTCGCGGCTATACAAGCTCCTGTTTCCGAAGAAGACATCATATTGTACATCTTATCAAGACTTAGCTTGAAACTCACTTTGAATCTTTTACTACCAGAACATATGATTTACATGGCCTCTTAGTCAGTCAGTCATGAAATCTGGCTTCATCATCAACACCTTCCATGAATTTAAGATTCTTAACTAGTTGTACACATGGCCAGCTCGAATCCAACTTCTAATTCTCCCTTCACACCTACAAGATCCAATAATCAAACAATAGGCAATTGTAGTGGCAGAGAACATGGCAAAGGTATAAAATTAGAATAAATGCTTATTGTATAAATACTTAAAAATAAGCTCAAATTTAAGACTTATCGAATAAGTGCTTATTTCAAAATAAACACTTATTTCTCAAATACCAAGTATTTATTGATATGGTCTTGACCTAAAATAAGTGCTTCACTTATTTTTAAACACTGCCAAACATGGCCCCAATCCTCATTATATCGATCTATGGAGAAAGGAAATCAGGAATCGTATATTGGGTCTGAGGCACCATGACTTATCACCTGACCTGTCCCATCTTTGGTACAATCCAATCCGATCGAAAGCACCTAACTATAATACACCATGGGATGTGGCTGTGAGCTAGCTAGCTGTCAGGACTCAGGAGCAATTCAATGTCAAACCCAACCTGACTGGTTCCGTATATAATATTCCAATACTTAACCAAGCCTCTATATACATGTAGTTCAATGCTGCAGTGGCAATGGATGGGGATCTGGCACGAACTCACCTCGACAGAACCACCAATACAAAACCCAATTGAGGCTGATCTGATCCTGACCTGATAGGGTCGGGTCAATGTGGGCTACCTCTTAAGCTGACTTATTGACGTCCCTGATCCCTAGATCCAAATCAAAACTTGGCCCAATTTATCTTCTTAGTATGATCCATTTGATGGCGGTTGGCAAGTTACTGGGCCCCTAGATCCACCAAAGGCCAACTTTAGAAGGGTAAGGAAATTAGGATAGGACTGCCAAAGGCCCGTGGGCCGTGGCAACTGGCAATCCCAATAGACCCAAACAAATCCAACCCAATAGCATTTGGGTCAATACAGGTATACTTACCTCGATCCAGCCCAAAGCAACAGGGATTCATACCCATTATTTCCTGATCGAATATAGTTGGATGTTGTTGGGAGAAAAGGAGGAGAAAAAAAGCAAAAAAATTATTGGGTTTATCATTTTAAAATTTTATGTTAGTATACTGTATTTTGGATCTAGTGTCACTTTGGTCTCCAAATTTTAAAACATGACAATTTAATACCTGAAATTTTAAAACATGACAATCTAGTATCTGTCATTAAGCAGTCCATTAACCAACCGTTAAGTGTCATTTGAAAAGACACAAATACCCTTCAAGTGTCATTTAATTCTCTTTATCAATCATCCAAATATTGACAAAAAATGAACAGTCCCAAATCCTTATTGCCTCTTCTGTTCAAAAAAGTTGGAGTCACCAGAATACTCAATGAGATGTAACCCTAACTTTCTTGAATAAAAGAGGCAAGGATTTGAGACTATTCATTCTTTATCAACATGTGTCTTATCAAATGTCACTTAACAGCTGATTAATGGATTGATAATAACAAGTACTAGGTACTGGATTGACAGGTTCTGAAAGTTCAAGTTTTGAGTGGTTCGGAGACCAAAATGGCACTAGCCCAAATTACAGGAACTATTCTCAAATTTTCCCAAAACAAGAAAACAATAAAGTTAGTTGGGTTTGATATCTGATATCAAGCGTAGCTTCCATTGTTTCATCTTTTTTTTAAGTATTTGATATCTGATATATCTGATAATCAGTTAATCACACTTCACACTCCCTCACGCAGAAATTGGGGAACAGGGAATCTAATTATCATGATAGTTTTATGTAAATTATGCTCAATAAGTGTGACAAATCACTTTATAAGTAGCCTTTCAATCCAGTCTTAGAGCCACTTCATTGAACTCAAATCAGTGAGCTCTACCTGGAACAATCTCTCCAGTATTAGTTCAGGCTTTATCAACTCCATCCAGTCTCTGATATAACTCGGCAATGGTGGTCATCAAAGTGAAACACGACGATAGGATATACACAGTCGAGCAGAGCTGCAAATTAGTCAGAGACGTACGCAAGTATCTCCAGTTTCTTGTACCCTACGTAGATCAACTCCTATTATACAACGGAAGGCTGCTAGCAGATGTAAGAATGCCTTTAACTGATCTGGGTATTAACGAGGAGGATGATGATGAAGTGGAGATGATACTCCACGGGAAGCTTAGCCCTCAGATCATCACAGTCACCGCTCACACAGTGTACGGTGTGTTTTCCATTGAGATATCAACCGTCGACACAGTTTTCACTCTTAAAAAGATGATCGATGAGCGGGTGGGTATGTCTCCATGGCGCCAGAGTCTGAGTACACAGGGATCTCCGATGAGTAACCATTGGAAGCTGGAGAGGTATGCAATTTCCACAACACTGACTGTTTTTGTGGCGGAGAACCCTCCGAACCCACGGTGGAATGTAGCCATTAATGTGGAGGTTCGCAGCAGCACTGGGCCATCAATGATCATAAATGTGGAAAAATATGACTCAGTTTACACACTGCATGGATTGATTCGTCGTGCGGGATTAGCTGATGAGGGTCGTGATTTCCATCTTGAATATGTAGGCAGGCAACTTGATGGGACAATGGACATAATTAGTTACGAGATTGAATCTGGGGAAACTGTGACTCTGATTTATCACTGAGATAGATCAAGAAGACGGTGATACATGATTGGCAAGATGAGAATTGTAGTAGTAGTAGTAGTAATTAAAGAAGATGGTGATACATGGGCAAGATGAGAGGAGTAGTAGTAGTAGTATATGATGAACAAGAAAACATGGTGAGAAGGGTTTGCTTTAAGCTTTAGATATATCAAATTATTATATGGTGTTTTGATCAGATTATCAGATTATCTTCTTATTAATTGATGAAATGGTTTTGGAACCCTTTTATTTTGTTAACATCGTTCCTGATTCATAAATTTGCACATATATATGCCCTTATACAGATAAGTTTCTAAAAATCCTCACTACCCAAAATAAAAATGTTGATGATGATGAATTGATGATAATGGAGGTAATAAGAAGATCAAATTCTGATCAGTCAGGTTCTCTCCATTCAAGGAAGGGAATTTTTTCTTAGATATACAAAAACTAGAGTTATTTTCACTTCAGAAAACTACACAGAAAGACAGTTTAGAACATATGATCTTTCAGGAATATCTCCATTGAAATAAATAGCTAAACTTGTCGACAAAACTATCATCTTTCAGGGATATCTCCACCAGTTTAGAACATATTTACGTTCTTGGAATTCCCAGATGATAAACACTCAGACAAATTAATACAGAATCACCTGCGTTACTATATCTTATAAGGAAACAGTAAACTGGTTAAAGAAGAATGAGATTTCACTGTCTCCCTATTCCATCATGACGACTTATTTTGTAGTATATATCCTTGAAATGGCAAGGCATCACCGAGACCAGTGACCAGCTTAATCTCATTGCAATATAGATTAATTTAATTCTTTATTTCCTTTCATATTTGATTACTTCTTTACATTGTTGGTTTCATTCAGTACTGTTGATGAAACTCTCCACAACAAGCTCGTGCATGCATTCTAGCTATGCACTCCCCTCCGATCAGCCGTTCCAACTGCAGACAAAAGGAACTGGTTAATGTTAGTCAAGGAATTACAACTATTTTGTTTTGTCAGAAAATGCAAATTCAATGCTTCTAAAAAGAAAAGTTGTTAAACCATCCGAATAATTATGAAATAGTTGTTGTATTAAACCTTTCTGTGAAAGCAAAGATGGACAAAAGTAATAATTTTGAATATAGTGGCTCTATGAATACCATCCCTACTCGTGCTGACAAATTCTCTTTTTTCTAGTTCATATACACAAATGGGAAATGTAATTTAAAAAATTAAAGAAAATTGCAGATTAGTTTATATACTAATCTGTAATTTAGAAAATTATAGAAAATGCAATTTTATTGCAGATTAGTATATATACTCTGAGCCCATTCTCACTTTAGTCCCCAAACTCCAAAAACATGCCAATTTAGTATCTACTGTTAACTAGCCATTAGATGACCTATGAAAGGATGCAAATATCCTTTGGGTGTAATCTATTTTCCTTATTGATGTAGGGATAATTGGCGGGCCTCAGATCCTGCCATGTGGCATCAGCTAGATCAAATCCCAGTCGTCTTGTTGCCCTTGGCCTCATATTTGACAACACTTATCAACCACCCAAATGCCCAAATATCCACCGATAAAGATAAGCGATTTGTTAAAAACCGATCTTCTAGCTGAATACCTTGTTCATTATTATTACTACTGTGAGTGTCATCTAGCTGAATACCTTGTTCATTATTATTATTACTACTGTGAGTGTCATCTTGGGTGCATGGTGGAGGCAATAGAAATTGTGGTGTGTATCCTTGGGTGCATAGCACTCGGATTTCCTACTAACTCAATTTTGCAATCCTCTCTACTAACCAAATAAAACAATGCCACCTGTACCTAAACGTCTTTTTGAGTCTTTAACTTTGCAAATAGCAGGGATGGTGTTATTACCCCTCCGTTAGACATGTATTCCTTAAAATAATATGCATGATTCTACCTCTCTCTTCTCTGCTCGATGTTATCTCTGGCCCATGGAATGACTACAAAGATAAAATTGAAGATGGGTGTTCTTGACCTAATTTTGAGCTTAATGGAATCACTATGGCGTTCCAAGATTTACTCAATGCAAAGACAAATCATTACCAAAGATCGATTAAGGGAGGTTCTGGTCTAAAAGTGAGCAGAACGAGTCTCATAATATAGAATTGTTATGGTTTGGATTATAGGCTGGGAATCAGTTGTCTACTAGCCTCCATATACAGTGGTAGATTTCAATTTAAAGGAGGAGTGAAGTTTGGGATGACCGACAATGAACTAGTTTGCCTTGTTCCAGTTGCAGAAAACAGAGCAATAGTGTCTATACCCGATTGAGTTGCAAAAGCAAAGAGGATGAAAATGGAAGCAAAAGCAAGAAAAATAAGGGGATGTCTACCTATTCTAACCTGTTCAAAACAAGTTGTTAACAAGATTGATGCAGATTCAACATGAATTGGAGCTAGGATTTCCATACATCTTGAATAAGAGATTGACTTATATTTGAAGGGTTTTGAGAGATTCAGAGGGCATCTAAGATGGGATCGTCCTAAACAGCATATATATAATGAGATGATTGCAGTGAGAAAAATTATGATGTTAGGTGACAAAAATTTATTGTCCGATGAATATAGCAAATTCCGGCAACACCAGAAAGGAGAGGGTGAGGAATTACAAAGAAATTGTGTACAAGAAAAAAAAAGATTTTTTTAGAAAAAAATGTCTAATGAAAGGGCAATAACAACCGTTAACTATTTGCACAGGTTAGGATTAATTCTAGAGCATGTTTAGAAACAGGTGGTGTTATTTTATTGGGTTAATAGAGAAGATTGTAGACTTCAAAGGCCTCTGCACTTGCAGGCAACCACATACTCTGTGGCTCTCTCAACAACCCGTGCAATAATAAGGCCATTTGGACTAAATTTCCCAAGGTTTTCTTTCGGTTAAACAAACTCAACCCAAAGTGAAAGTTCAGGTTTATCTTCTTCCAACCCAAATTCAGTTAAACTGAACCGGTTTGTTATATGTCAATCCCTGCACCCTTTGCCCAATAGATGGAAATTTCATGGCGTACAAATTTGATCACTAACTGAGGCGACAGTTTTATTTTTTCTTTGACAAAAGGAGACTAGAGAAAACTCCAAAAGTGGTACAAAGAAGTTTATATAAAGCTGGGACAAGACAACAAAGCATCAAGAGAAGCAGAAAGGGACACCTGGCTCACATCTAATTCATGGTTTGTGATGTAACCTTTTTCGGCCACGGTCTAATGTTTTGTGATGTAAATTTTTTTGGCTAAGTACCTCATTATTTGACTCGGTGGTGGCGTGCCTTAGTGATGAACTGCCTACTGGTGAACTGCTCGGTGGAGAACTGCCTGGGGGCGAACTGCCTGGTGGCGAACTACCCAGTGGCGAACTGCTTGGTGGCGAGCTGCTTGGTGGCGAACTGCCTGGTGGCGAACTGCTTGGTGGCGAACAACCTGGTGGTGAACTGCTTGGTGGCAAACTGCTTGGTGGTGAACTGCTTGGTGGCGAACTGCCTGGTGGCGAATTGCCTGGTGGCGAACTGCCTGGTGGCGAACTGCCTGGTGGCGAACTGCCTAGTGGCAAACTGCCTGGTAGCGAACTACCTGGTGGCGAACTGCCTGGTGGCGAACTGCTCAGTAGCAAACTGCCTACTAGGCAGCCGGTGACTTAGAGAATGCTGGAGCTCCCTGGTGCGGCGCAATCCGACTGTCCTCAGCAAGAGGTGTCTTCTTTCCTTTGTAGGCAGTTGAGGGACCTGCGAGAACTTCATCTTTTCCTCCTCTTTGTAGGTGGCAGGAGCTGAGGGACCTGCGAGAACTCCATCTTTTCCTCCTCTTTGTAGGTGGCGGGAGTTGAGGGACCTCCGAGAACTCCATCTTTTCCTCCTCTTTGTAGGCGGCGGGAGCTGAAGGACCTGCGAGAACTGAATCAGAGGTCCTGGGGGTATTTTCCCGGTGGGGGATCTCCGACGCTTAAGTTAGCACTCTTATTATAGAGAGCTTTGAAGATAATATGAGAGAGCTAGAGAACAGGGTTACTTCCCTTTTTTCATCCCCCTCCCCTTTGGGGCATGAGGTCTTTATATACCGGAGTCCTCGTGGGTTAGGTGGGTGAAAAACCTCTACACGGTAAGACTCGTTGCATCCTGTCAGAACCGGGGTATGGTGGTGAACTCCTCGAGGTCATCAGGTTGGCGCTTGTGTCAAGCGGCCAGGTCGGCGCCTGGGCCGGATTGTCAGGGGGTGCCTGCGTCGATCGGCGGGTCAGTGTCTAGGCCAGGTCATCAGTCGGCGCCTGTGTCAATCGGCGGGTCAGTGTCTAGACCAGGCCGTCAAGCTGGCGCCTGTGTCAGTCGGCGGGTCAGTGTCTAGGCCAGGTTTGTCGGTGGGCGCCTTATGGGCGGCTTGGCCGGATCATGCGCTAGGCTGGTCCAGGTCGGCCAGGTCGCGCAGGCCGCACGCAGCTCGCGTTGGCCGTGCGCAGTTCACGTAGGCCGCGCGCTAGGCCGCGCGCCAGGCAGCGCGCAGTTTGCGCAGGCCGCGCGCGCGCGCCACGCAGGTCACGCGTGCCGCACGCAGTTCGCGCAGGTCGCGCGTGCCGCGCGTAGTTCGCGCAGGTCGCGTAGGCGCGCGTCAGGCCGCGCGCAGGTCGCGCCAGGCCGGCCAGACTGGTGCCCGGGTGGGTTACCAACTTCATAAGTTTGTTGGCTGGGTGTTTTCCTAGTTGTCACGAGGTGCCATGTGTCACAATTTCACTGGAGGGCCAAATCTGCCCTCATCAATCGCCCCCCACTCCCGAGCTGATAGTAACTCATCGAAGGGAGTAGATTTCTTTTGGCCCGTAAGTCTATGAACTAGTAAGTGCTGATCCAATTACTAGTGTGGCCCGTAGGCTTTGGGAGCGACTCGTAGTCTACTCTTCTTTGACTTTTGCCTGTGCCGGAGAGGCGACCGGGTCTTTAGTAGTAATGTGGCTCATAGGCTTTGGGAGTGACTAGTGGTCTACTCTTTTCTAACTTTGCCCGTGCCGGAGAGGTGATCGGGTCTTAAGTAGTAATGTGGCCCGTAGGCATTGGGAGTGACCAGTGGTCTACTCTTTCCTAACTTTGCCCGTGTCGGAGAGGCGACCGGGTCTTAAGTAGTAATGTGGCCCATAGGCTTTGGAGTGACTAGTGGTCTACTCTTTTCTGACTTTGCCTGCGCCGGAGAGGCGATCGGGTCTTAGGTAGTAATGTGGCCCGTAGGCTTCGGAATGACTAGTGGTCTACTCTCTTTTGACTTTGCCCGTGCCAGAGAGGCGACTAGGTCTTAAGTAGTAATGTGGCCCGTAGTCTTTGGAGTGACTAGTGGTCTACTATTTTTTGAGTTTGTCCGTGCTGGAGAGGCAACCGGGTCTTAAGTAGTAATGTGGCCCATAGGCTTTGAAGTGACTAGTGTTTTACTCTTTTCTGCCCTTGCCCGTACCGGAGAGGCGACTAGGTCTTAAGTAGTAATGTGGCCCGTAGGCTTGGCCTGCATCAGCTTCGTAATGCCGGTCACCTACTCCTACACGAAGCTACTAGGGCCTCGACCTTCGGGGGCAGCACTACTAACTTTAGGTTGCCAGCTCACACGGGAGCCTTGGAAGGCTCGACCAGTAAGGGTGTCTATGTAGTCAGTTGGCCGCCAACTCCCGCGGAAGCCATGAAGAGCTCATCTTTGTAGGGGGGACCTTGCGGAGAGGACTGATGTGGCATTATCTGAATTGAAAGTAAGGTTGGTAGAGTTACTTAGTCCGTTAGCTCCCTACATAGTCTCTGAGTTCACAAAAAATGTAAACTATAAAGCGATAGCTTCAATTTTTAAAAAGTGAGGACTTAGTTTTGGCAAGATGAGAACTTAGCTTTTGTAGGATGAGAACTTAGCTTTTTGTAGCGTGTTCCGACAGACGACGCCAATGTTTTGTGATGTAAAATTTTTTGGCTAAGTACCTCGTTATTTGACCCGGTGGTGGCGTGCCTTAGTAATGAGCTACTTGGTGGTGAACTGCCTACTGGCGAACTGCTCGGTGGAGAACTGCCTGGGGGCGAACTGCCTGTTGGCGAGCTGCCCAGTGGCAAACTGTCTGGTGGCGAACTGCCTGGTGGTGAACTGCTCGGTGGCAAACTACCTACTAGGCGGCCGGTGAGTTAGAGAATGCTGGAGCTCCCTGGTGCGGCGCAATCCGATTGCCCTCAGCATGAGGTGGTCTTCTTTCCTTTGTAGGCAGCGGGAGGTTAGGGACCTGCGAGAACTTCATCTTTTCCTCCTCTTTGTAGGTGGCGGGAGCTGAGGGACCTGCGAGAACTTCATCTTTTCCTCCTCTTTGTAGGTGGCGGGAGCTGAGGGATCTCCGACAACTCCATCTTTTCCTCCTCTTTGTAGGAGGTGGGAGCTGAAGGACCTGCGAGAACTGAATCAGCAGTCCCGGGGGTATTTTCCCGGTGGGTGCTCTCCGACGCTTAAGTTAGCACTCTTATTATAGAGGGCTTTGAAGATAATATGAGAGAACTAGAGAGCAGGGTTACTTCCCTTTTTTCATCCCCCACCCCTTTGGGGGGTGAGGTCTTTATATACCAGAGTCCTCGCGGATTTGGTGGGTGAAAGGCCTCTAAACGGTAAAACTCGTCGCATCCTTTCAAAACCGGGGTACGGTGGTGAACTCCTCAAAGTCGTCAGGCTGGCGCTTGTGTCAGGCGGCCAAGTCGGTGCCTGCGTCAGTCGGCAGGTCAGTGTCTAGGCCATGTCATCAGTCGGCGCCTGTGTGAGTCGACGGGTCAGTGTCTAGACCAGGTCGTCAAGCTGGCGCCTGTGTCAGTCGGCGAGCCAGTGTCTAGGCCAGGTTTGTCGGTGGGCGCCTTATGGGCGGCTTGGCCGGATCATGCGCTAGGCTAGTCCAGGTCGGTCAGGTCGCACAGGCCGCACGCAGCTCGCGTAGGCCGTGCGCAGTTCGCGTAGGCCGCACGCAGCTCGCATAGGCCGCGCGCGCCACGCAGGCCGTGCGTGTCGCACGCAGTTCGCGTGAGCCATGCGCAGGTCGGGCAGGTGCCCATCAGGCCACGCACAGGTCGCGCCAGGCCGGCTAGACTGGTGCCCAGGTGGGTCACCAACTTCGTAAGTTTGTTGGCTGGGTGTTTTCCTAGTTGTCATGAGGTGCCACGTGTCACAATTTCACTGGAGGGCCAAATTTGCCCTCATCAATCGCCCCCCACTCCCGAGCTGATAGTAACTCAGCAAAGGGAGTAGATTTCATTTGACCCGTAAGTCGATGAGCTAGTAAGTGCTGATCCAATTACTAGTGTGGCCCGTAGGCTTTGGGAGCGACTCGTAGTCTACTCTTCTTTGACTTTTGCCCGTGTCGGAGAGGCGACCGGGTCTTTAGTAGTAATGTGGCCCATAGGCTTTGGGAGTGACTAGTGGTCTACTCTTTTCTAACTTTGCCCGTGCCGGAGAGGCGACCGGGTCTTAAGTAGTAATGTGGCCCGTAGGCTTTGGGAGTGACCAGTGGTCTACTCTTTTCTAACTTTGCCTGTGCCGGAGAGGCGACCGGGTCATAAGTAGTAATGTGGCCCATAGGCTTTGGAGTGACTAGTGGTCTACTCTTTTCTGACTTTGCCCGCGCCGGAGAGGCGACCGGGTCTTATGTAGTAATGTGGCCCGTAGGCTTTGGAGTGACTAGTGGTCTACTCTTTTTTGACTTTGCCCGTGCCGGAGAGGCGACCGAGTCTTAAGTAGTAATGTGGCCCGTAGGCTTTGGAGTGACTAGTGGTCTACTCTTTTTTTATTTTGCCCGTGCCGGAGAGGAGACCGGGTCTTAAGTAGTAATATGGCCCGTAGGCTTTGGAGTGACTAGTGGTTTACTCTTTTCTTACCTTGCCCGTGCTAGAGAGGCGACCGGGTCTTAAGTAGTAATGTGGCCCGTAAGCTTGGCCTGCATCAGCTTCGTAATGCCGGTCACCTACTCCTACAAGAAGCTACTAGGGCCTTGACCTTCAGGGGCAGCACTACTAACTTTAGGTTGCCAGCTCACACGGGAGCTTTGGAAGGCTCGACCGGTAAGGGCGTCTATGTAGTCAGTTGGCCGCCAACTCCTGCGAAAGCCACGAAGAGCTCATCTTTGTAGGGGGGACCTTGCGGAGAGGACTGATGTGGCATTATTTGAATTGAAAGTAAGGTTGGTAGAGCTACTTAGTCCGTTAGCTCCCTGCATAGTCTTTGAGTTCACAAAAAATGTTAACTATAAAGCGATAGCTTCAATTTTTAAAAGGTGAGGACTTAGTTTTGGCAAGATGAGAACTTAGCTTTTGTAGGATGAGAACTTAGCTTTTGGTAGCGTGTTCCCACAGACGACGCCAATGTTTTGTGATGTAAAATTTTTTGGCTAAGTACCTCGTTATTTGACCCGGTGGTGGCGTGGCTTAGTAATGAGCTACTTGGTGGTGAACTGCCTACTGGCGAACTGCTCGGTGGAGAACTACCTGGGGGCGAACTGCCTGGTGGCGAGCTGCCCAGTGGTGAACTGTCTGGTGGAAAACTGCCTGGTGGCGAGCTCCCTGGTGGCGAATTGCCTGGTGGCGAACTGCTTGGTGGCGAACTGCCTGGTGGTGAACTGCTTGGTGGCGAACTGCCTGGTGGCGAACTGCCTGGTGGCGAACTGCTTGGTGGCGAACTGATTGGTGGCGAATTGCCTGGTGGCGAACTGCTTGGTGGCGAATTGCCTGGTAGCGAACTGCCTGGTGGTGAACTGCCTGGTTGCGAACTGCCTAGTGGTGAACTGCTCGGTGGCAAACTGCCACTAGGCGACCGGTGACTTAGAGAATGCTGGAGCTCCCTGGTGCGGCGCAATCCGATTGCCCTCAGCATGAGGTGGTATTCTTTCCTTTGTAGGCGGCGGGAGCTGAGGGACCTGCGAGAACTTCATCTTTTCCTCCTCTTTATAGGTGGCGAGAGCTGAGAGACCTGCGAGAACTCCATCTTTTCCTCCTCTTTGTAGGTGGCGGGAGCTGAGGGACCTCTGAGAACTCCATCTTTTCCTCATCTTTGTAGGCAGCGGGAGCTGAAGGACCTACGAGAACTGAATCAGAGGTCTCGGGGGTATTTTCCCAGTGGGGGCTTTCTGACGCTTAAGTTAGCACTCTTATTATAGAGAGCTTTGAAGATAATATGAGAGAGCTAGAGAGCAGGGTTACTTCCCTTTTTTCATCCCCCTCCCCTTTGGGGGGTGAGGTCTTTATATACTGGAGTCCTCGCATGTTAGGTGGGTGAAAAGCCTCCAAATGGTAAGACTCGTCGCATCCTATCAGAACCGGGGTACGGTGGTGAACTCCTCGAGGTCGTCAGGCTGGCACTTGTGTCAGGCGGCCAGGTCGGCGCCTGGGCCGGGTTGTCAGGGGGCGCCTGCATCAGTCGGCGGGTCAGTGTCTAGGCCAGGTCGTCAGTTGGCGCCCGTGTCAATCGGCGGGTCAGTGTCTAGACCAGGTCGTCAAGCTGGCGCCTGTGTCAGTCGGCGGGTCAATGTCTAGGCCAGGTTTGTCAGTGGGCGCCTTATGGGCGGCTTGGCCGGATCATGCGCTTGGCTGGTCCAGGTCGGCCAGGTCACGCAGGCTGCACGCCACTCACGAAGGCCATGCGCAGTTCGCGCAGGCCACGCAGTAGGCCGCGCGTGCGCCGCGCAGTTCACGCAGGTCGCGCGTGCCGCGCACAGTTCGCACAGGTCATGTGTGCCGCGTGCAGGTCGCACAGGCGCGCGTCAGGCCGCGCGCAGGTCATGCCAGGCCGGCCAGACTGGTGCCCGGGTGGGTTACCAACTTCGTAGGTTTGTTGGCTGGGTGTTTTCCTAGTTGTCACGAGGTGACACGTGTCATAATTTCACTAGAGGACCAAATCTGCCCTCATCCGTTTGCGTAATTCTAGGGTGGTTTTTTCATATTGTATAGGAAGTTAGAATGGATCAATGGGGCAAAGCACTCGACGCAAAGAAAATCTGTAGTTTCAGCAATCAGCACGAAATACAAAAGGAATTTCAAGTGTTGGACTACTTGATTATTGACCCTCTCCTTTACAGGATTGCAAGTCTCACTAGCAAAGCCTCGTGATTGGGATAGAACTCAGCTCAAAACTCAGTTTAAATTGAGCTGAATCAAGCTTTTTCATGAACCAAGCTGGAATAACTCATGAAAAGCTTGGTTCATGTTTACCCAATTTTTTAGTTCGATCTTCTATGCAAGTTTAGATAACAATCTTCTATCTGATCTATATACACTATTTTTTCCTCATAGAGTGAATATCTAGGTTCCAAGAATTAACACTCTATTATATTCATTCTAAACTGATCGGATCAGAAAAATCGTTTTTGTTAGGGGGAGCCTAATCCATGGCACTGATGACAAAACCAAAGCTACTTAACACCATGGCCTTGTTTTACACCAAATCCCTCTACAAACCCTAAACTCCAATACACCCAATCTCGCAAACTCAAATTCGTTTAAAAGCCAAAGATACATAAAAGAACACCCCACTATAGCATATCGTATTCGGGTTGGACCCATAAACTGAATATGGATCGGGTCCATACCACCACAGAGAACTCCATTCCTGCACCCCTGGTGGTGGCCCAAGCCTTGCGCTTCTGGCCACTACTCAAGGCACAAATTCTTTGAGGTTTTTCTCATTTTGATTAGGTGACAGTCATGAAATGGATCACAATAAACAACTCAAGGCACAAATACGATGGAATGTATATTACTAATGTCATTTTTAAATATTTTTAACATGTTCTACTTCTAAATTGGATCATAATATACTAAAAGCAATTTTAAACCCGACCAACTCACCTAGGCCCAAACAATTCAACCCAAGCGCAACCAAATCTGATGCCTGTCCAAGTTATATTGGATTGAGGCTTAAGCAAAGATTTATAAACTCAGGTTGGCCCTAGGTTGACCCTCAACCCGACTCAACCAGGATTAGATTCATTTTGCAAAACAAATTAGGCTCAAAAACCTTAAAATTTGATGAGCTTATCCCTAACTTCTACCCAAACCCAAACCCAACTTATATAGTTTTAGATTCCTGATTAACTGAATTTACGTTGAAACTGCTTACAGTAGAGAGAAGTAGAGAGACAGTAAATTATATTTCTTCTTTTTCTCCCTTAAACTTTAAATGCAGTTGGAGTAAACTTGCAGGTGTTGTATCTTGCAATTCCCAAGTATTAATTTTAATTTGTGAGGGTGAAAGATCTGTCAAATAGATAACCGAGACTAAAAGAGAACCTTTTCTCCCTTGTCCAATTTTGAAATCTGAAATTAAGTTATCATGCGTTGCTTCCTTTGTTTCATTTTATTATATTTGATATCTGATCTCTGATAATCAGTTAATCACAGTCCCCACACTCCCTCACGCAGAAATTGGGAAAATAGGGAATCTAATTATCATGGTAGTTTTATGTAAATGATGCTCAACAAGTGTGACAAATCACTCTATAAGTTGACTAAAAATCCAGTCTTACACCCACTTCCCTGAACTCCGGTCACTGAGCTCTACCTGGAACCATATCTCCCCAGTAGTAGTTCAGGCTTTAACAACTCCAGTCTTTGATATAACTCGATCGGCAATGGTGGTCACCAAAGTGGAACACTACGATAAGACATACACAATCAAGCAGAGATGCAGTTCAGTCGGAGAAATACGCTATTATCTCCAGCCTCATGTACCCTACTATGATCAACTCCTGTTATACAAAGGAAAGCTTCTATTAGATGGAATGACGACTTTATCTGATCTGGGTATTGATGAGAACGATTATGATGAAGTGGAGATGAAACTCCACAGGAAGATTCGCCCTCAGGTCATCACAATCACCGTTCACACAGGGTGCGAAACGTTATACCTTGATATATCAAGCCTCGACTCGGTTTCCGATCTGAAAAGGATGATCGATGAGAAGGTGGGTATAGCTCCACATCGCCAGAATCTGACTACACTGGGAGCTACGATGTATGACCAGTGGACGCTGGATTTGTATGCAATTTCTACTACACCCACTGTTTTTGTGAAGGAGACACCTCGGAACCCAGAGTGGAGTTTAGACATTACTGTGGAGGTTCCCAGCGATAGGGAATCAATGGTCATAAATTTGGAAAAATTTGACACAGTTTACACACTTCATGGAATGATTCGTCGTGCAGGCTTAGCAGAAGAGGGACGTGGTTTCCATCTTGAATGTGCAGGCAGAAGACTTGATGGGACAATGACAATGGCCATACTTCTTTGCGATATTCAATCTGGGCACACTGTAACTTTGATTTATCACTGATGGGATCAAGCATCATGGATGGGCAAGATGAGAATAGTAGTAGTAGTAGTATATGATGAATAAGATTACATGGTGAGAAGAGTTTGCTTTAAGTTTTAGATATATCAAATATATTGTATCTTCAGATTATAAAATTATCTTCTTGGATGTGAATGTTTGTATTTGATTGCAAAATCCTTACTTTATTGAAATTGGTTTGGAACCCTTTTAGTTTGTTAACATTGTTGTTGATTTACAAATTTACACACGCACACATGCTCTTACATATACAAGTTTCTAATAATCCTCACTACCCAAATAAAAATGGTTGTTGATGATGACGATAATGAGATTCTCTCCATGTACCACACAGACTCACTAGAAGTAACATATCATCTTTTCAGGGATATCTCCAGTCAAATAACTGGTTAAAATTTTCGACAAAACTATTATCTTTCAGTGATGTCTCCACTATTTGATTGATCATTTACATGAAAAATACACTTGCACACACTCTTAAAAAATAATTTTTTCTCTTACAAAAACTAATTTCTTCCACCACAACCCATTGAAACCGTCTTGAGCGTGATGATTAGAGAATCCGAACCTTCTACCACGAACTTGACCACGAAGACCTCGTAGAAGATTTCCACTGTCAACACCATAGGGATCTCATGCGGAGCTCCCGCCCAAATCAGTAACTTAACAGCCTCGAGGTCCCTCCACTTGAGGTTATCCTCTACTACTTCGGCAAAGCCCCCAACGGCATTTCCCACCTCCCTGATAATTTCCAGGCACCAAGCATGACGGAAGTCCAAAAACTCCAACTCTCCATCAATGTCTTCCTTAGCCGCTACAATTTCTCCCTAGACTCGGTGACCACTGAAACAGAGATGGCTCCTAACCCCCGACTCGATACCGGAAACGAGTCTGAGCTTTAGTTCAGATTTACAGTTCCATAATCGCACCACTTGAGACTATAACAATGCTAGCTGATGTCTCTCCCCCTCAATTTCTATTAGTGGTGGCAATTGGGCGGGTTGGGTTGGGTTTGGTTTGGGTTGAGTTTCAACCCAACCCATTTAACCCGTCAACCTGTTAATGACCCAGTTATATAAAATTAAATGGCTTGGGTTCAACCCAAACCCAGTTTAACCCAATCCAACCCATCCAAACCCATTAATATTATATTTATGTACTTAAAACAAAAAAATTAATTCCTTTTTAACAAATAAGTTAGTCATAGCTTAGTGGTAATAGTAGTTGTTATGTACACAAGTGGTGAAGGTTCAAATCATATTACATGCACATTATTTTTATACAAGCAGCAAAGCCATTTAACTATGCCCGGGTTTCGGATTTGACGAACCACATAGGTTCAAATCGGTCAGACCAACTTGAACTATCTAATTGGATTGTCTTCAAGGTAATCACATAGAGTTCAAGAGTGGTTGAACCGTTTAGATCCGAATCAGTCCAGTTCAGTTGGTCGGACAAAACCAATCGAACCGGTTCAGTCCGGTTGGACCAGACCTCGACAGGACCGATTCAGTTCGATTGGGCCAGACCCTGACCGGGTCGGTTCAATCTGGTCGGACTAGACTGGACCGGTTCAGTCAAATGGTGGATTGACTTGGGTCAGCTCATATCAGGTTTGTGCATGGGTTTGGGCCCGAAGTGGGTCAAAAGAAGTAGTTTGGGTCGTGTTGAAAGGATATGGGCCAAACTGGATGATCGGGCAAAGTAAGCAGGGCGGTTTAGGGTTCGGATCCCACCCGATCCGACCCGTTCAGATTCGGGTCAACTCGGATAAGCTTGTTTCGGGTCGAGCCAGGCCATGTGACTAATGGTTGGACTGGACAATCCAAACCAGGCAAAGAATAGTGGAACCGAGGCATCCCGTCTGAGGTCTATTTCGGATTCGGGTCGACTCAGATTGGTATATGTGGGATCGGGTCAGACCGCGTTGAACTGGTCTGGACTTGGGTCAAATTGATTTGGATTTATATTGGGTGAAGTGTGTTGATTAAGACAAAACTAAATTTAATCAATAGTTAATAGAAAATTAATGCATTAATTATAAATTATTTAATTCAAATGAAGAAAATAAAAAAAAAAGCTAAGGAATTAATACTAATGTTCGTATGGTTAACCCAATGGTTATCCACAACCCAACCCATTTAAATGGACGGATTGGGTGACGGGTTGATCACACAACCTACCAAGTAAATGGACAAGTTGGGTGGATTAGATACTGGGTTGGTTGGGTGGGTTTAGCAGGTTGGGTAAAAAATTGCCACCCCTAATTTCTACTATCAAATAGCATCTAAACTAGAATTCCTTCTCCCTTACTCTGGCTCTGGCAACACAGACTCTAAGGCCTACTAGAGCTAATGTGGGATATGCTACAACTAGAAATGTATCCTATGGTGTCGGTCCAATATGTGGTATTGGGCCTATTGGCATATATCGTATAGTATCTATAGTATCTGCCGATATGGCCTAATTTATTCAAAGGTGACATAAGAATAGAAATTTTCTCCCTTTTTATTATTTATTATTTTTTTATTTTATGTCATTTTTGAAACAACTAATGAGATGCTCTCCTTCTCCACCTAAAATTTCTAGTAAGCTTCCTCCCCAACTTTCTCATAAATTATCTCTAACTCATATTTATCTCCTACAATATCTCAATTTCCTATTTATTCTCTCCCCCACTTTTTATCTATATCTATCTAAAGAAAGATTAAATTAAAAAATTTAAAATTTATCTAAATATTCTAACAAAATTATATAATAACTTTAAAATATTTATTCAAAATACAAAAAAAAATTATAATAGATTTATTAATATTCATATTATTAATAATTTAATGTTTTTAAAAAATTCATCACAAAATTGTGTACTAAAAAATTACGATTTTCTGGATTATTCAATTTAAATGTTAATTAAATCATAAAAATTTAACATCAAAAAATAAAATATTATTTTAAATATTTCAATAACTAAATATCCTAAATAACAATATTAGAATTAGCTAAATAATTATATAACAAAATATTTAATAATATGTAATAACTTTAAAATAAATAAAAACAAAAAAACAAAAGAAATTTAAATATTTTATATATTACTTAGATATTTAAAAAACTAAATACTTTGAGTAACAAAATATTTAACATAACTAGATTATAAATAGTTAAAATAATGAAATTATGTAATAAATTTAAAAAATTTCTTAACAATAGAAAGATAATTATAACATAATATACAAATTAATCATAATTTTTTAATTTACAACATTAATAACAAAATTACATAATAATAGTATAAGTTATAATATTACAGATTATTAAATTCAATAAATAATTAATATTTTAAAATTTAAGTTTTGATATTATTTCTATAACTAAATAATATTGTAAATAACTAATTTCACTTATATCAATTAATAATTCTAGAAAATAACTTTTGAGAAAATTAATATTTATTGACAATAATTTTAAAATCTTAATCTATATTTATTATATATTTATCTATAATATATTAATATCTATTGTTTTTTGTGATAAATATATTTTCAATATCTAGGTAAAAATTTATTTTTGTTTTGTTATTTAATAGAAATTTTTTAATAATATTGGAGATTAAACTACTATTATTTAATTTCTTTAAATTTAATTTATTGTACTTATTGTATTTTTGTTATAATTTGTTGATTAATATTTATTAGAGACGAAACTATTATTTGAGATTAAACTATTTATTAGGGTTGCATGTTAGGTAGGTTGGACTGGGTTTATGGTTAACCCAGGCCCGACCCTAAAATTTGGGCTTAAGGCCTGAGCCCAAACCGAGGCTGAGGTCAAGCCCGATATTCCCAACCTAAGACCAGTCCACACTGTAATTTGATGCACTCAGGTTGGGCACGGGTCAATTTATGTTACCTAAGGGCTAGACCCGACCCCAACCCGAAAAAAAAAACCTAACTTCTTGGGCCCAAACCCAACCCAAAGACCAAAAGTCCAAGCCTAGCCCGTGTAAAATTTCTAGTTTGGGCCCACCCAAGTTGCACTCCTATTTATTGACTAATTTAATATATTTTTTAGTATTTATTGTATTTTTATAATTATTTTATTTATTGTATTTTTTATTAGTTACTTATTATATTTTTATTATTAATATATTTGTAATAATTGTGTATTTTTGCT
The DNA here is from genome assembly GCF_056320005.1 of Nelumbo lutea. Lineage (NCBI taxonomy): Eukaryota > Viridiplantae > Streptophyta > Magnoliopsida > Proteales > Nelumbonaceae > Nelumbo > Nelumbo lutea. Next base: position 107,694,680 of record NC_142685.1, read on the forward strand.
ATAAAATTTCAATAGTTATTGGAGATTAAACAATTGTTATTTATTAGAGATTACATTATTAATTTAGTTGAAATTAGGAGTGCTCGCGAGTTGGTTTGGCTTGGTTGTAGGATGTTTGGCCAACCAAATCGACCTAGTTAGGTTGGGGAGTTGGTCATCCGAAACCAACTAACTATTAGTGAAAACAAGCCAACTCGGGTTGTATCGGTTTGGGTCAATTTTCGATTTGGTCAGTTTGTTAAAAATATTTAATCTTAAAACTTAAATTTAAATTAAAAAAATATAGTCATTATTGTAAATAAATGTAAAAATTAAATATACGATATAAAATATTTTAGATTAGGAAATATAGGAATTTTCCCATTTTCTTGTATTAAAAAATTATATTAAAAATATAAAACCAATGTATACTATTGTGTGGTCCCTACTAGTTCACTATTAAAAATCAAACCTCACATGATTTGAACCCATGTCATCCAGCTTGACAACACCTAAGAAAGTATCCAATATTAACCACAAAGCCATCTTTTATTTCATGTCAATAAATGAAATAAATTAATATTTATTAATATTAATGTCTACATACAATCTAAACAAGCAACATACACTTATATTCAAATACTCCAAATACAAATGAATAATAATAATAATAAATAAATAAATAAAATTAGTATTTTATAAATCAATGGAATAAATAATTTATTAAATACACATATATATCAAAAAATAATTTTTAATTTCAAAAAATTTATAAAAATAAAAATACTAATAATATAATAATTATATTAATGATAAAATGCCACATTAATATTAACTTTTCTATAAATTAATAATATAAATTTTAAATTTGATTAAATAAATGTATATTTATTATTTACAAAATATTTGATTATATAATATAAATTGAATATATCAAGTCCACTAATCTACATTTATAAAGTAAAATATTTTTTATTTTATAAAATTGATAAAAATAAAAATATTAATAATGGGATAATTATCTTAGTAATTAAAATTTATGAATTTTCATATGATATACATCTTCAAAATTTTAATAGGTTTGATTTTAAGTTAAGGTTATTTGTTTTTTTATAAATTATTAATTGATATTTCAATTTACATTTTATAATAACATATTTATTTTTTACAAAAATGAAAACATTATTTACCAAACTTTAGAGAATTAATTTTTTAGTTGATTTTGTTGGTAATGTTAAAAATCAGAAATAGTAAAAAAGAAAAAAATGATATACTAATTCAAATGTAATAGTTGCGTATATTTTGTGCCTTGGACTTTAATAGAAAATAAAATAATAATAGCTTTGTACATCTATTAATGTGTAAAAGTTGACACTATTATGTTCTTTCTAAACTGAAAAGTTGTCAAAAAAAAGCTTTAAAGGAATGCCTAGGGTGGTATAAAATGTTTTTCTGTAATTTTTTGTTTTTTTTTGTATTTTTCATAATTTGTTGGTGTTTTTGGTCTTTTTTGCATTATCTGCAATTTTTCTACTTTTTTCTGCATTTATCTATAATTTTTGCATTTTTGAGTATATGGGTTAACCTGACTTGTTTTTGTCATGTGGCAGTCTTGAGAGAAATTATTCTCTCAAAATTTATTATTTTGGGTATACGGGCTGTCCCAACCCATTTTTGTATTTATAAGTGAGGGTAGGTGGGTTAGTATTGGTGAAGGTGGTTAAGGGTCCATATGGATGGGTCAAGTGGGTCAATATGTGTGGGTTAGGGTTAGGGTGGGATATGACCCTTTAACAATGATTGATGATGGATTATGGTGGGTTGGTATTCAACCCTTACCCAACCCAACCCATCCATTTGCCACCCTTAACAACATTCATATGATTAACCTAAGCTCATAATATAAATACACATATTTTGCATGTTATCAATACATAAACAACTATTATACAATACGTATGTGTTATGCAAAACCTAGAAAACACAGATTCAAATGGTACAGAAAATGAAGTAAACAAAGATAATGAGAAGCTAGAAATACAGTACACACAGATTTACCTAACTTGACTTATAGCCTACATCCACGGGAGAAGGAGAAATCAAAATCCACTATAAAAAATAAAACAATACTGGAAATTATAGAATTGTGTAAGCACTCTATCAAAAAAACCCTAAACTCCAATACACCCAAACTCACAAACTCAAAATCTTTTAAAAGCCAAAGATGTATAAAAGACAAAATCCCCCAAACAACATATAATATATGATAGATCAGACCCATAAGCAGAATATGAATTGGGTCCAAGTTTTATTTATTGGGTTGAAGCTTAAGCAATGATTTATAAACTCAGATTAACCTTGGGTTTGCCCTAGGTTTGACCTTCAACCCAACTCATCCAGGATAAGGTTCATTTTGTAAAACAAATTGGGCTCAAAAACTTTAAAATTTGATGAGTTAATCCCTAAGATTGACCAAAACCCAAACCCAACCTATATAGTTATAGATTCTAGATTAAGTGAATTTACTTTGAAAAAGCTTATAGTTGCATTTACTAATAGACCCAATCCTGACTGAGGTAACCGATTCTGGTCACGTACCAATTTTTTGTGATGTATCAATTTTTTTTGGCTAAGTACCACGTCATTTTACCTACTCCTAGGAGAGGATGGTGGAGCTCCCTGCTGGTGAACTGCCAGGGGGAGAGCTATGTCAAGTTCCCTGGTGGCAAACTGCCTGGGGGAGAGCTATGCTGAGCTGGGGAGAGCTATGCCGAGCTCCCTGGTGGCAAACTACCTGGGGGAAAACTATGCCGAGCTCCTTGGTGGTGAGCTACCTTGGTGGACTCATCATTTGACCTGCTCCTATACGGCTTGTAACCTAGAGGATGGTGGAGCACCCTAGTGTAGCTGCCTGCAAGTGGCGAGCTGCCTAGGGGAGAGTTATGCCGAGCTCCCCGAGCTATGTCAAGCAGCTTGTGGCGAGCTCTGCCGAGCTGCCTGTGGTGAGCCATGCCGAGCTGTTTATAAGTGGCAAGCTGTGGCAAGCTCTGTCGAGCTGCCCGAGCTGCCTGGTTGTCAAGAGGCTGCACTTGGTTTACATGAGGTGCCAGGTGTCACAATTTCACTGGAGGACCAAATCCGCCCTCATCATTTGCCCCCCACTCACGAAATGAGAGTAACTCAACGAAAGGAGTAGATTCCTTCTTTTGGCCCGTAAATCGACGAGCTAGTAAGTGCTGATCAGATTCCTTAAGTTTTGGGAGCTGCCTGTATTGGCGAGTTGCCTGCAAGTGGTGAGTTGCCTACAAGTGGCAAGGTGCCTATAGGGTGAGGAGGCCTCTGCTAGTTCAGTACTGTAGTCCTTAGGCTCTTGGGGCAACTTATAGTTCACTTTTGTTGATTTTTCCAACGCTTAGGAAGCGACTGGATTTTTAGCAAAAATGTGGCCCATAGGCTTTGGGAGTGACTCGTAGTCCATTCTTCTTGACTTTTCCCATGCCGAAGTGGCGACTGGGTAGTAATGTGGCCTGTAGGCTTTGGGAGTGACTCATAGTCCACTCTTCTTAATTTTGTCCATGCCGAAGAGGCGACTGGGTAGTAATGTGGCCCATAGGCTTTGGGAGTGACTCATAGTCCACTCTACTTGAATTTTCCTGTGCCGAAGAGGCGGCTGGGTAGTAATGTAGCCCATAGGCTTTGGGAGTGACTCATAGTCCACTCTTCTTGAATTTGCTCATGCCAGAGAGGCGGCGAGGTCTTATGCAGTAATGTGGCCCGTAGGCTTTCCCTGTGAGGTGCCGAGCTGACCAGGTGTCAAGCTACCTGTGAGGTGTCGGGTGGCCTAGCTGCCGAGCTACTTGTGAGGTGTCGAGCTGTGCCGAGTTTCCTGTGATATGGCGAGCTGACCAGGTGTCGAGCTGCCTGTGAGGTGCTGAGCTGACCAGGTACCAAGCTACCTGTGATTGTGCTGCATCAGCCTCATAATGCCGGTCACCCGCTCCTACAAGAACCTACAAGGAGCTCGACCTTCAGGGGCAGCACTACTAACTTTAGGTCGCTCGCTCACACGGGATCCTTGCAGGCTCGATCGGCAACGGCGCCCGTGCAGTCTGTTGGTTGCCAACTCCCGCGGAAGCCACAAAGAGCTCATCTTAGTAGGGGGGGACCTCACAAAGAGGACTGATGAGGTTTTATCCAAATTGAAAGTAAGTTGGTAGAGCTTCTTAGTCTGCTAGTTCCCTACATAGTCTTTGAGTTCGTAAAAACTATAAACTATAAAGGGAGAGCTTCAATTTCTAAAAAGTGAGGACTTAGCTTTTTGGGAGAAGAGGACTTAACTTTTGTAGGATGAGAACTTAGCTTTTTGTAGCATGTTTCCACAGACGACGCCAATTGATGTAACCGGTTCTAGTCACGTACCAATTTTTTGTGATGTATCAATTTTTTTTGGCTAAGTACCTCATCATTTGACCTATTCCCAGGAGAGGATGGTGGAGCTCCCTAGAGGTGAACTACATGGGGGAGAGCTATGCCGAGCTCCCTAGTGGTTAACTGCCCGGGGGAGAGCTATGCCGAGCTCCCTGGTGGCGAATTGCCTGGGGGAGAGCTATGCCGAGCTCCCTAGTGGTGAGCTATCTTGGTGGACTCGTCATTTGACCTACTCCTAGACATCCTGTAACTTAGAGGATGGTGGAGCTCCCTGGTGTAGTGCAACCCAATTGCCCTCTGCATGAGGTGATCTCCTCTCCTTTGTAGGCGGCGGGAGCTAAGGGACCTGCGAGAACTCCATCTTTCCTACTCTTTGTAGGCGGCGGGAGCTGAGGAACCTACAAGAACTCCATCTTTTCCTCCTTTTTGTAGGCGGCAGGAGTTGAGGAACCTGCGAGAACTGAATCAGAGGACCCAGGCGTATTTACCCGGCGGGGACTCTCCGATGCCTAAATTAGCATTCTATTTGTAGAGAGCTTGGAGAGAAATAAGAGAGCTAGAGAGCAAGGATTACCTCAATTTTTCCATTCTCCCCCCCCCCCTTTGTCTTTGGGGGTCGGAGTCCTTATATAGCGGTGTCCTATCAAATCAGGCGTGACTGTCTCTATCAAGTCAGGCATAACCGCCTCTGTCTCTCTGTCATAGCCGTTACTACAAGAGCTGAGGTGGCAGGTGCAACTAGCTGTTGTAGAGTATGGCTCTTCCAGGCAAGGGACAACTCTCTGGGATAGCTATTGCAGAGTACGGCTCTTCCAATCAAATCAAGCACCGCGTGGCGAGAGACATGGGCATTGGTCTCCATATCTGTCAGGTACGATTGTTAGTCAGGAGATCTTCTTGTGATATGCCGAACTGCTCTTCTGCGAACTACCTCGTACCAAGCTACCCTACAAGCGGCTAGCTGCCTATTGCGAGTTGCCTTGGGGAGAGCTATGCCGAGTTGCTTGTGGTGAGCTCTGCCAAGCTACCTGTGGCAAGCCATGCCGAGCTATTTGTAAGTGGCAAGCTGTGGAAAGCTCTGTCGAGCTACCAGAGCTGCCCAATTGTCAAGAGGCTGCACATGGTTTCCATGAGATGCCAAGTGTCACAATTTAACTGGAGGGCCAAATCCGCCCTCATCATTTTCCCCCCACTCCCGAGCTGAGAGTAACTCAACGAAGGGAGTATACTCCTTCTTTTCGCTCGTAAGTCGACGAGCTAGTAAGTGTTGATCCAATTCCTTAGGTTTTGGGAGTTGTCTGTATGTGGCGAGCTGCCTACAAGTGGCGAGCTGCCTATAGGGTGAGGAGGTCGCTGCCAATTCAGTACTGTAGCCCTTAGGCTCTACATGCAATTTATAGTTCACTTTTGTTGATTTTGCCGATGCTGAGGAAGCAATTGCATTTTTAGCAATAATGTGGCCCGTAGGCTTTGGTAGTGACTTGTAGTCCACTCTTCTTGACTTTGCCCATGCCGAAGAGGCGACTGGGTAGTAATGTGACCCAAAGGCTATGGGAGCGACTCATAATCCACTCTTCTTGACTTTGCCCGTGCCGAAGAGGTGGCTGGGTAGTAATGTGGCCCATAGGCTTTGGGAGCGACTCATAATCCACTCTTCTTAACTTTGCTCATGCCGAAGAGGCGGCTGGGTCTTAAGCAGTAATGTGGCCTGTAGTTTTTGCCTGTTAGGTGCCAAGCTGACCAGGTGCCGAGCTACCTATGAGGTGCCGAACTGCCTGTGAGGTGCCAAGCTGACCAGGTGCTGAGGTACCTGTGATTGCTCTACATCAGCCTCGTAATGCCGGTCACCCACTCCTACAATAACCTACAAGGAGCTTGACCTTCGAGGGAGCACTACTAACTTAAGGTCGTCAGCTCACACGGGAGCCTTGCAGGCTTGACCGACAATAGCGCCCGTGCAGTCTGTTGGCCGCCAACTTCCACGGAAGCCACAAAGAGCTCATCTTAGTAGGCGGGGACCTTACAAAGAGGACTGATGAGATTTTATCCGAATTGAAAGTAAAGTTGGTAGAGCTTCTTAGTCTGCTAGTACCCTGCATAGTCTTTGAGTTCATAAAAACTGTAAACTATAAAGTGAGAGCTTCAATTTCTAAAATGTGAGGACTTAGCTTTTTGGGAGAAGAGACTTAGCTTTTGTAGGATGAGAACTTAGCTTTTTGTACCAAGTTCCCACAGATGGCGCCAATTGATGTAACCGGTTCTGGTCACGTACCAATTTTTGGTGGTGCATCAATTTTTTTTTGGCTAAGTACCTCGTCATTTTACCTACTCCCAAGAGAGGATGGTGGAGCTCCCTGGTGGTGAACTGCTTGGGGGAGAGCTATGCCGAGCTCCCTAGTAGAGAACTGCCTAGAGGAGAGCTATATCAAGCTACCCGAGCTATGCCGAGCTGGGGAGAGCTATGTCGAGCTCCCTGGTGGCGAACTACTTGGGGGAGAGCTATGTTGACCGCCCTGGTAGTAAGCTACCTTGCTGGACTTGTCATTTGACCTACTCCTACACGTCCTGCAACTCAGAGGATGGTGCAGCTCCCTGGTGTAGCACAACCCGACTGCCCTCTACATGAGGTGATCTCCTCTCCTTTGTAGGCAGTAGGAGCTTAGGGACCTGCGAGAACTCCATCTTTTCCTCCTCTTCGTATGTGGCGGGATTTGAGGAACCTGTGAGAACTGAATCAGAGGGCCCGGTGGTATTTACCCGGCGAGAACTCTCCGATGGCTAAGTTAGCATTCTGATTGTAGAAAGTTTAGAGATAAACGAGAGAGCTAGAGAGCAAGGATTACCTCAAATTTTCCATTCTCCCCCATTTGTCTTTGGGGGTCGGAGTCCTTATATAGCGGTGTGTTGTCAAATCAAGCGTAACCACATCTATCAAGTCAAGCATAACCGCCTCTATCTCTCTGCCGCTGTCGTTACAACCAGAGCTAAGGTGGCAGGTGCAAGCAGCTGTTGCCAAGTTGTCAAGAGGTTGCACTTGGTTTACATGAGGTGCCAAGTGTCACAATTTCACTAGAGAAACAAATCCGCCCTCATCATTTGCCCCCCACTCACGAACAGAGAGTAACTCAGCGAAAGGAGTAGATTCCTTCTTTTGGCCCGTAAATCGATGAGCTAGTAAGTGTTGATCCGATTCCTTATGTTTTGGGAGCTGCCTGTATTGGAGAACTGCCTGCAAGTGGCGAGTTGCCTACAAGTGGCAAGGTGCCTATAGGGTGAGGAGGCCTCTACTAGTTCAGTACTGTAGTCCTTAGGCTCTTGGGGCAACTTATAGTTCACTTTTGTTGATTTTTCCAACGCTGAGGAAGTGACTGGGTTTTTAGAAAAAATGTGGCCCAAAGGCTTTGGGAGTGACTCGTAGTCCATTCTTCTTGACTTTTCCCATGCCGAAGTGGCGATTGGGTAGTAATGTGGCCCATAGGCTTTGGGAGTGACTCATAGTCCACTTTCTTAACTTTGCCCATGCCGAAGAGGTGACTGGGTAGTAATGTGGCCCGTAGGCTTTGGGAGCAACTCATAGTCCACTCTACTTGAATTTTCCTGTGCCGAAGAGGCGACTAGGTAATAATGTGGCCCATAGGCTTTGGGAGTGACTCATAGTCCACTCTTCTTGACTTTGCTCATGCCGAAGAGGCGGCTAGGTCTTAAGCAGTAATGTGGCCCGTAGGCTTTGCCAGTGAGGTGCCGAGCTGACCAGGTGTCGAGCTACCTGTGAGGTGTTGGGTGGCCTAGCTGTCGAGCTACCTGTGAGGTGCCGAGCTGTGCCGAGTTTCCTGTGAGATGTCGAGCTGACCAGGTGTCGAGCTGCCTGTGAGTTGCCGAGCTGACTAGGTACCGAGCTACCTGTGAAGTGCCGAACGAACCAAGTGCCGAGCTACCTGTGATTGCACTACATCCGCCTCATAATTTCGGGCACCCACTCCTACAAGAAGCTACTAGGAGCTCGACTTTTGAGGGCAGCACTTCTAACTTTAGGTCGCCAGCTCACATGGGAGCCTTGGAAGGCTCGACCGGTAACAACGCCCTTGTAGTCTATTGGCCGCCAACTACCGCGGAATCCACGAACAACTCATCTTAGTAGGGGTGACATCACAAAGAGGACAGATGAGGTTTTATCCAAATTGAAAGTAAAGTTGGTAGAGCTGCTTAGTCTGCTAGTTCCCTCCATAGTTTTTGAGTTCGAAAAAACTGTAAGCTTTAAAGCGAGAGCTTCAATTTCTAAAAAGTGAGGACTTAGCTTTCTGGGAGAAGAGGACATAGCTTTTGTTGGATGAGAACTTAGATTTTGTAGGATGAGAACTTAGCATTTTGTAGCATGTTCCCACAAACGACGCCAATTGATGTAACCAGTTTTGGTCACGTACCAATTTTTTGTGATGTATCAATTTTTTTTTGGCTAAGCTCCTCGTCATTTGACTTACTCCCTGGTGATGAACTGCATGGGGGAGAGCTATGCCGAGCTCCCTGGTGGTTAACTGCCTGGGGGAGAGCTATGCCAAGATGCCTGAGCTATGCCGAGCTGGGGAGAGCTATGCCGAGCTCCCTGGTGGCGAACGACCTGGGGGAGAGCTATGCCAAGCTCCCTAGTGGTGAGCTATCTTGGTGGACTCGTCATTTGACCTACTCCTAGACAGCCTATAACATAGAGGATGGTGGAGCTCCCTGGTGTAGCGCAACCCAACTGCCCTCTGCATGAGGTGAACTCCTCTCCTCTGTAGGCGGCGGGAGCTGAGGGACCTGCGAAAACTCCATCTTTCCTCCTCTTTGTAGGCGGCGGGAGCTGAGGAACCTGCAAGAACTCCATCTTTTCCTCCTCTTTGTAGGCGGCGGGAGCTGAGGAACCTGCGAGAACTGAATCAGAGGACCCAGGGGTATTTACCCAGCGGGGACTCTCCGATGCCTAAATTAGCATTCTAATTGTAGAGAAATGAGAGAGCTAGAGAGCAAGGATTACCTCAATTTTTCCATTCTCCCCCCTTTGTCTTTGGGGGTCGGAGTCCTTATATAGTGGTGTCCTGTCAAATCAAGCGTAACTGTCTCTATCAAGTCATGCATAACCGCCTTTGTCTCTCTGCCGTAGCCGTTACCGCTAGAGCTGAGGTGGCGGGTGCAACCAGCTGTTGCAGAGTACGACTCTTCCAGGCAAGGGACAGCTCTCAGGGACAACTGTTGCAGAGTACGGCTCTTCTAGTCAAATCAGGCGCCGCCTGGCGAGAGACGTGGGCGTAGGTCTCCAGATTTGTCAGGTACGATTGTCAGTCAGATCTTCTTGTGAAATGCCGAACTGCTCTTCCGTGAGCTACCTTGTACCAAGCTACCCTGCAAGTGGTGAGCTGCCTATGGCAACTTGCATAGGGGAGAGCTATGCCGAGCTTCCCGAGCTATGCCGAGTTGCTTGTGGCGAGCTCTGCTGAGCTTCCGTGGTGAAACATACCGAGCTGTTTGTAAGTGGCAAGTTGTGGCAAGCTCTATCGAGCTACCAGAGCTGCCCAATTGTCAAGTGGCTGCACTTGGTTTGCATGAGTTGCCAGGTGTCACAATTTCACTGGAGGGCCAAATCCGCCCTCATCATTTGCCCCCCACTCCCGAGCTGAGAGTAACTCAGTGAAGGGAGTATATTCCTTCTTTTGGCTCGTAAGTCAACGAGCTAGTAAATGTTGATCCAATTCCGTAGGTTTTGGGAGCTGTCTGTATGTGGCGAGCTGCCTGCAAGTGGCGAGCTGCCTATAAGTGGCGAGCTGCCTATAGGGTGAGGAGGTCGCTGCTAGTTCAGTACTGTAGCCCTTAGGCTCTATGGGCAACTTATAGTTCACTTTTGTTGATTTTGCCCATGCTGAGGAAGCAATTGTGTTTTTAGCAAAAATGTGGCCCGTAGGCTTTGGTAGTGACTCATAATCCACTCTTCTTGACTTTGCCCATGCCGAAGAGGCGACTGGGTAGTAAGGTGGCCCGAAGGATATGGGAGCGACTCATAATCCACTCTTCTTGACTTTGCCGGTGCCGAAGAGGCGACTGGGTAGTAAAGTGGCCCGTAGGCTTTGGGAGTGACTCATAGTCCACTCTTCTTGACTTTGCCTGTGCCGAAGAGGTGGCTGGGTAATAATGTGGCCCGTAGGCATTGGGAGCGACTCATAGTCCACTCTTCTTAACTTTGCTCATGCCGAATAGGCAGCTGGGTCTTAAGCAGTAATGTGGCCCTTAGGCTTTGCTTGTTAGGTGTCGATTTACCTGTGAGGTGCAGAGCTGCCTATTAGGTTCCAAGCTGACCAGGTATCGAGCTACCTGTGAGGTGCCGAGCTGACCAACTGCCGAGCTACCTGTGGTTGCGCTGCATCAGCCTCATAATGCCGGTCACCCACTCCAACAAGAACCTACAAGGAGCTCAACCTTCAGGGGCAGCAGTACTAGCTTTAGGTCGCCAGCTCACACGGGAGCCTTGCAGGCTAGACAGACAACGATGCCTGTGCAGTCTGTTGGTCGCCAACTCGCGCGCAAGCCATGAAGAGCTCATCTTAGTAGGAGGGAACCTCACAAAGAGGACTGATGAGGTTTCATCCGAATTGAAAGTAAAGTTGGTAGAGCTTCTTTGTCTGCTAGTTCCCTGCATAGTCTTTTAGTTCGTAAAAACTGTAAACAATAAAGTGAGAGCTTCAATTTCTAAAAAGTGAGGACTTAGCTTTTTGGGAGAAGAGGACTTAGCTTTTTTAGGATGAGAACTTAGCTTTCTGTAGCAGGTTCCCACAGATGGCGCCAATTGATGTAACCAGTTCTAGTCACGTACCAATTTTTGGTGATGTATCAATTTTTTTTGGCTAAGTACCTCGCCATTTGGCCTACTCCCAAGAGAGGATGGTGGAGCTCCCTGGTGGTGAACTACTTGGGGGAGAGCTTTGCCGAGCTCCCTGGTAGTGAACTGCCTGGGGGAGAGCTATGTCGAGCTGCCCGAGCTATGCCGAGCTGGGGAGAGCTATGTCGAGATCCCTGGTGGCGAACTGCCTGGAGAGAGCTATGCTGACCTCCCTAGTGGTGAGCTACCTTGGTGGACTTGTCATTTGACCTGCTCCTACATGGCCTGCAACTCAGAGGATGGTGTAGCTGCCTAGTGTAGCGCAACCCGATTGCCCTTTGCATGAGGTGATCTCCTCTCCTTTGTTGGCGGCAGGAGCTTAGGGACCTGCAAGAACTCCATCTTTTCCTCCTCTTCATATGCAGTGGGGTTTGAGAAACCTGTGAGAACTGAATCAGAGGACCCAGGGGTATTTACTCAGTGGGAACTCTCCGATGGCTAAGTTAGCATTCTGATTGTAGAAAGTTTGGAGATAAACAAGAGAGCTAGAGAGCGAGGACTACCTCAATTTTTCCATTCTCCCCCATTTGTCTTTGGGGGTCGAGTCCTTATATAGCGGTGTCTTGTCAAATCAGGCGTAACCACATCTGTCAAGTCAAGCATAACTGCCTCTGTCTCTCTGCCACAGTCGTTACCACCAGAGCTGAGGTGGCGGTTGCAAGCAGCTGTTGCAGAGTACGGCTCTGCTAGGCAAGGGACAACTCTAAGGTCTGGCAGGCACAACGCCGCCTAGCGAGAGATGTGGGCACAGTTCTCCAGATCTGTGAGGTACAGTTGTCTGGCAAGAGATCTTCCTGCGATATGCCGAACTGCTCTTCCGCGAGCTACACTACAAATGGTGAGCTGCCTAGGGGAGTGTTATGTCGAGCTCCTCAAGATATGCCGAGCAGCTTGTGGTGAGCTCTGTTGAGCTTCCTGTGGCGAGCCATGCAGAGTTGTTTGTAAGTGGCAAGCTATGGCAAGCTCTGTCAAGCTGCCCGAGCTGCCTAGTTGTCAAGAGGTTGCACTTGGTTTAGATGAGGTGCCAAGTGTCACAATTTCACTAGAGAACCAAATCCGCCCTCATCATTTGCCCCCCACTCACGAACAGAGGGTAACTCAGCGAAAGGAGTAGATTCCTTCTTTTGGCCCGTAAATCGATGAGCTAGTAAGTGTTGATCCGATTCCTTATGTTTTGGGAGCTGCCTGTATTGGAGAACTGCCTGCAAGTGGCGAGTTGCCTACAAGTGGCAAGGTGCCTATAGGGTGAGGAGGCCTCTACTAGTTCAGTACTGTAGTCCTTAGGCTCTTAGGGCAACTTATAGTTCACTTTTGTTGATTTTTGCAACGCTGAGGAAGTGACTGGGTTTTTAGAAAAAATGTGGCCCAAAGGCTTTGGGAGTGACTCGTAGTCCATTCTTCTTGACTTTTCCCATGCCGAAGTGGCGATTGGGTAGTAATGTGGCCCATAGGCTTTGGGAGTGACTCATAGTCCACTTTCTTAACTTTGCCCATGCCGAAGAGGTGACTGGGTAGTAATGTGGCCCGTAGGCTTTGGGAGCAACTCATAGTCCACTCTACTTGAATTTTCCTGTGCCGAAGAGGCGACTAGGTAATAATGTGGCCCATATGCTTTGGGAGTGACTCATAGTCCACTCTTCTTGACTTTGCTCATGCCGAAGAGGCGGCTAGGTCTTAAGCAGTAATGTGCCCCGTAGGCTTTGCCTGTGAGCTGCCGATCTGACCAGGTATTGAGCTACCTGTGAGGTGTCGGGTGGCCTAGCTGCCGAGCTACCTATGAGGTGCCAAGCTGTGCCGAGTTTCCTATGAAGTGCCAAGCTGACCAGGTGTCGAACTGCCTGTGAGGTGCCGAGCTGACCAGGTTGTTAGTTAGTTTTGTATGCCCTTAGCTTTAATCAAAATGATGTACTTTATGAGTTTATTCTAAATGAATAAAAGTGCATATTTGATTCATCTTCCCTTGGTATGTTTCTGTGTAATACCCTTAAACCGGACACTTAATGAGACTTGTGTTAGTTGAGAATGTTCACAGCGAGTCAGTTGGTCTGGGGAGACCTATCCTGACAAGGCTGACACTGTGGTGCCACCAAGTCGGTTGGGGTGGCTTGTCTCAGCTACCGGGGTGAGACCCTAGGCACATACAGTGTAGGATTAATTGAATCTTTGAACTGGACCAGATTTCAAGTATCGCCCTGGACCTTGGAGATTGATGGGCAAAACTGGAAAGTTACACCCGACCCCAAGACTCGATTATGATACTGCACTAGGTGACGGATTAGGCTATCTTTGATGTACCAATCAGTGAGATCCTTAGAGGGGGTCAAAACTTGGGTATGTTGGGACAGTCTGAGAATTCATCTGAGTGGGTGATCATAGTGACAAGATCAGCCCCTTTGCCGATTTCAATCGCTGAGATTTGTTTTGCAAAATATATTTTATATGAGATATAAAAGTATATAAATTATGGTTTCGAAATGATTTGCAAAAGGTTTTAATTCCCAGGATCCATATAAGCAGAGAGTGCAACACTGTTCCTTGCAGCCGAGGGAGAGGTCATCTCTTGTCGCGCAGTGTATGATCATTATGGACTGAGAGGTTAAGTGTAAGACCATTGAGGATAATACCTGATGGGCTAATCTTGCATTTGCCCACAGTCCCTGGGTGTTACAAGATAGCTTGGCCCAGGGACCACTTAGGGTAAGTGTTGGGTCCATAGATCCCATCTGATGGGTTTCGGGGGGTGCACTGTCCATAACAGTGTATTCGGCCATGCCTTGTATCAAACGCTGGGTTGAACCCATGTGGCTGATGTGTAGATCAATGTTTGGGTCTCACACCATACAATGAATCCCAACTGGGCAGCAGTTTGGAAGGCTAAATGAATACATAACCTTAAATAGGCCTTAAGCCCATGTCGAACTGGGCTAATTTGATTAGTCACTTAATGGGCAAATTCTGAGATGGATCGGCTGATAAGATTGGGCCCACACCCTATCCACTTAGAGAGTCCAAGATATAAATAAGATTTAGATCTATAAACCTCCTAATTAGATTAGGAGATGGCTGATCTAATCTGCAGATATGATAAGGGTTATCCCTTATCACTTAAAGGGATTTCTAATCCAAATATGATTTGGGTTAGCAACTCCTAATGGAATTAGGAGTTGATCCCTTTAAGTCTATAAAAGGAAGAGGGGGCGGCAGCCTTTAGACATCACAAGCAAGTAATACACATTATTGTCTTCAGAGCTGAAATTACAAGAGGAGAGAATCGACACCCTGCAAATACTCTCTTGCCGCCTCCTTCCTACAGTCGCCGCCTATAGCAGTTCGATCTCCAGTTCTTGGGAGAAATCAAGATTGGATCTTGATTCCAATCTTTTGGAGAAAAGATTGGTGGAAGTTGTATTCACAAGTCGTCCAGGTGATTCTTGAGAAGGATCAAGTTCTTTTGGAAGAACACTACTGATTCTGCTCCACCTTACACTGCGCCATCTTCAGTGAAAGCAGATTTTGGATCCTTCCTTGGGCGTGAACACCTCCATTGGGAGATACTGCTTCTCTGTATCAGGTATTATCTCTCTCTACTCCTTTTGGTTTAGATCTGGTTCAGTTTATGGGTCAAGAATGATCCTTGAAAATATGATTTTCTAAATAGGGAATTCGATTCCTAGTTGAAGGGAGAGAAAAAATTTTTGAAATTCGCCCCCTTATTCCGCAATCTTTGGGCGTCCATGTGATGGATTTCCTATCCCTTCAGTGGTATTAGAGCCAAGTTCAAATCTTGAACCATTCTGTTTCAGATCTGAACCTGCTCAAATAGGGAGAAGGCGTTCTACCCAATTTGCGCAAATATGGGTTTTGGGAAATTTGTTCCCAAAATTGATGGGCAAATAATCTGAAATTAATTTTATATAAATCTGATTATTGTTTAGAAAAGTTCTATATGATTTTCTTGATTTATGGGTTGTTCGTACAAGAGGAGATCAAATTCTTGGTTTGCGCAGGGAGAACTACAAGATTTGCAGTTTCTTGATTTTATTTATTACATTTGGTCTGTAAATAATTTTTTTTTTAGACTCAACGTATAGGCATTCGATCTGATGTAATTATTAATAGAAATAGGATTTCTATTTAATTTTAATTTTGGATCAAAGATGGCGGCACAGAGAAGGAGAATTCGCAGATGGGACATTCGCTATCTGCGATTTGCAGTTTGTGAAACTGCAATATGTGATCTAACCTCTGTTTTGTAGGATGGAGTGTGCGAACAGCCCTGATTAACTGATTCTTGTTTTTCTTTTATCAGTTATTTAATTTCAGATTATTTTCTTCAATTAAGGATTTAATTAAAGATCAAACCCTAGACCCATTCGAACCAAGATTGGTTCAAACTGTTTGGACCAAATCTAGGGTTTAATCAAGGCTGAAAGTCAGCCCTATTTTTTCCCACTAATGGGCCTGAGGATTGATATTTAATTAAATGGTTAATTCGGCCCAACCTGTAAAGGCCCAGTTTTAAATAGTTAAAACTGCTAAAAGCCCACTTCAAAGGATAAAGCTATATGGGCCGAACTGGATAACCCTTATTTAGTCCATATACCTAGATAATACTAATGGTTAATATTATGGATTTTTAACGGGCTTCCAATGGACCTTACAGATAATTAATTGATTGGATCAATTTATCCCTGCATGAGATGTTTGGATGTGTGATGTGTTGCGTGCATGGGCCATAAGTGCTTGGCCCATGCTCATTCGACAGTGGCTGTTGCGCACATCATGGCTGAATGCACATCATTAACATGGTGTCCCTTCTGGTCATTGGATGACCTCCCTTAGTGGTGGGCCCCACACCTCATCAAGAGGTTACGTGCAGAACCCTAGCCGATTTAAGGCCCACCGAAATCTGACTTTATAAAAGTCAATGGGAGTCACTTTGGTTTGACCTAAATCAAACTAGGGCATAATTAACTGTTCCCTCTAGCTAATATGAGTGCAAGTGATAGGGAGATTCATATGATGAACTCTCTAAAGGCCTTCCATCATTAGCATGAGGATGGGTCCTTCAATAATGAGGAAACGCACCAGAAAATGGGCTATCCATTTGTTGTTGGGCTTATCTAAGTGTTCCATAAGATGATAGGGGCGTCATAGACCGATGTGGGAGGGACTTCACCAAAAAATGGGAACTCTCTCACGGTACCTTGGCGTTCACGAATATGATGGGTAAGCACTCACTAGATAGAAAGGTTTACCTGAAAACGGCTCTGAACCTTGTCTAACAGAGGCCAAAGGGAAAACTCATATGATGAGTGGATATGATCCTTCACAGAAAGGTGGTGGGGTTATGCAGCTGAAACAGTTAGCTCCATGCACCCTATGTGATTTCCCACATTTCCAGAGACAACCCATAGTCTCCGTCACTGAGAAAGGAGGGAAATCTCAGAGATGAATAAATGAAAATGGATCGTAGATTAAAATCCATATCTATGAAATGAACATGAATCAAATTAGGTTGTGGACTGATGTTTGCTCTTTTATCAGAAAATGGCAAATGGATCTTTTGCAAAGCTTCTTGATGATAACAAGCTTAAGGGCCCAAACTATGCTGAATGGTACAGGAACCTTATGCTGGTCCTAGCTTCTGAAAAGCTGGACAAAGTGGCAAAGAATCCTGCCCCAGAGCGTTTGGGTGATAGGGCTTCTGAGGCCCGAAGGAGAGACTATCAGGAATGGGAGAAGAACTCCCTTGCCCGGTGTTACATCATTGCCTCCTTGGGCAACCCAATACAGAGGCAATTTGATCAAATCAAACTTGCCAAGGACATATTGGATAGTCTCAAGATGATGTATTAATAGCAAAATCGTTCTACTCGACAAAAGGTCTTAAAACAGTTCATGACCACACAAATGTCCAAGGGCCAACAAGTTCACGACCATTGTCTTCGGATGATGGGATACATCAACGAACTGGAGGTTCTTGGATCCGGGCTGAACCTTGCAACCCAGATAGGTGCTATCCTTAATTCTTTGCCTCCTTCCTTTAATCCGTTCATCATGAACTATAACATGAACAAGCTGAATGTCAGCTTGCAAGAGCTCAGTAATATGTTGCAAAGAGCCGAAGAACTGATTAGAAAGGATGAGCCTATAGCTATGCTTGTTGAAACTAGCAAGACAGGCAAGAGAAAGAGGAAGGCAAAGAAGCCTCAGAAGAAAGCCACTAAGGGTAAGAAGCAGAAGAAAGATAAAGCATCAGATGCCTGTCACTTCTGCAAGAAGACCGGCCACTGGAAAAGGAACTATCCTGCCTACCTGGAATCCAAGAAAGGTAATTTCGAATATTGTGTTATAGAAACCAATGTATTGATAGCTTTTACGTCCTGGTGTATTGACTCTGGGGCTTCAACTCATGCGTGTAACTCACTGCAGGGGTTCAAGGTAAGCAGAAGGCTAAGTGAAGGAGAAGTTACACTCTACTTGGGGACTACTGCAATTGTTGCAGCCGCGGCAATAGGAACTGTGGAGTTAAGTTTTAGAGAAGGAAAATTTGTACTGAAAGATTGTCTTTATGTACAAAATTTAAGAAGAAATTTGATTTATGTTTCAAAACTGTGTGCATATGGTTATTTTGTCTTCTTTATTAATACGATTACTATTAAAAGAAATAACAGATTCATCACATACGGGGAATTGGAGAATGGTCTCTATGTTCTACATCCTTCTCTAGAAACTAACATAACCGAAACTACGTCGGCTGAAATCCCCAAGAAGAGAGCCCGTGATACAGTTAATCCCATGTGTCTGTGGCATTACCGACTTGGCCACATCGGTGTTGACCAAATCACAAGGTTGGTAAAGGGTGGTCCTTTGGATTTTCTAACTGTAGAAGATCTTCCCACCTGTGAGCCTTGGCTACAAGGCAAGATGACGAAATGGTTATTTAACGGTAAGTCTGAAAGATGTACAGGCACACTTGACCTAATACATGCTGATGTATGTGGTCCCTTGAGTGTTAGGACACGAAATCAACACGTGTATTTCATCACCTTCATAGATGATTTCTCACGTTATGGTTACGTGTACCTAATGAGACACAAATCTGAATCCTTTGAAAAGTTCAAAGAGTTTAGACAAGAGGTCGAGAAATAGTTAGGGAGAGAAATTAAAGCCATTCGATCTAATCGAGGTGGCGATTATCTCTCTGACGAATTCAGGGACTACTTAAGAGACAATGGGATAGTATCACAATTAGCTCCTCCTGCTACACCAAAACTTAACGGGGTAGAGATGAGGAATAGGGCCTTATTGGATATGGTCTGGTCACTTCTCATACACTCAGAGTTACCCACATCCTTTTGGGGTTACGCATTAGAGACTACGATTTACGTGCTGAATCGGGTTCCAACCAAATCGGTTCCGAACACTCCATATGAACTTTGGATCGGAAAGAAACCAAGTGCCAGACACTTGGAGATTTGGGGTTGCCCAGCACACGTTAAAAAAAATGAGTGCAGACAAGTTGGAATCCAAGACCAGTTGTTGCCTATTTGTAGGCTACCCAAAAGGCTCTGTAGGTTACATATTCTATGACCCAAGCGAGCAAATTGTTCTGCAGTCGAAATGCCCAATTCTGGGAGACCGATTACATCCTGGACACCCATCATCAGGAAATTGTTCTTGATGAGGAGAGCTCAGGAGCAGTGGGAGATGTCCCACAAGTTCCAGGTAGTAACCAACCTAGAAGATCCACTCAGGTATCCAGGCCACCAGTCCGTTATGGTTATGACCAGGATAGTTACCTGGTAGAAACCTTGACTAGTGAGGAGGATCCCATGACTTATGCGGAAGCTATGTTGGACATAGATTCCCAGAAGTGAGTGGAGGCCATGAGAGCAGAGATGGACTCAATGGAGACCAATGGAGTCTAGACTCTAGTAGATCCGCCCTCCGGGGTAAAAGCAATTGGTTGCAAATGGATTTACAAGAGGAAGAAGGGCCCCAATGGTAGGGTTGAGACCTTCGAAGCTCGTCTGGTGGCGAAAGAGTACACTCAGAAAGAGGGCATCGATTATGAGGAAACCTTTTCGTCTGTGGCCATGCTTAAATCCATTAGAATCCTGCTAGCTATAGCAGCATACCATGATTATGAGATTTGGCAGATGGATGTCAAAACTGCATTCCTGAATGGAGATTTTACTAAAGATATCTATATGCAGTAGCCGCAAGGCTTCATTGCTGCAGGTCAGGAAAATATGGCATGTAAACTCAGTAGATCCATTTATGGACTTAAGCAAGCTTCTAGAAGTTGGAACATCCGTTTTGACTCTGTTGTCAAATCGTTTGACTTCGAGCAGAATCCAAATGAACCCTGTGTTTACAGGAGGTTACTTTCTTGGTTATGTATGTAGAGGACATTCTACTCATTGGGAATGATGTAGGAATGTTGACTACGGTGAAAGTATGGCTTTCACAACAATTCTCCAAGAAAGATCTTGGAAAAGACTCCTATATACTGGGTCTTCGACTCTATAGAGATAGATCGAAGCGGATAAAAGGATTATCCCAATCTGCCTACATTGACAAAATAGTCAAAAGATACAGCATGGAAAACTCCAAGAAAGGAAATGTTCCTTTCAGGCACGGAGTCACTCTCTCCATGAAGATGTCTCCCAAGACATCTAAGGAGATTGATGGCATGAAAGATGTTCCCTATGCCTCCACCGTAGGGAGCATCATGTATGCCATGCTGTGCACTCGTTCTAACATTGCTCAGGCAATGAGTGTAGTAATTAGATTTCAAGCCAACCCAGGGCAGGAGCACTGGACTGCTATGAAAAACATACTTAAGTACCTTCGAAGGACAAAAGAGTTTTGTCTAGTATTTGATGGTAGCTCACTACAGCTCCAAGGGTATACAAATGTCGATTTCCAGTCGGATCCAGATGATAGAAAGTCTACATCTGGATATGTTTTCACAATAGGATCGTGTGTTGTTTGCTGGAAAAGCAGCAAACAGGGGTCCACTACAGACTCCACGACCGAGGCCGAGTACATTGCCACAAGTGAGGCTGCCAAAGAAGTCGTTGGATGAAGAAATTCGTTCACGAGTTGGGAGAAGTTTCGTCTAGCGCATCACCCATCCCATTGTTGTATGACAACAATGGAGCTATTGCTCAGGCTAAGGAGCCATGAGCCCATTCGAAGTCAAAGCACATCGAGAGGAAGTACCATGTACTAAGGGAGATTGTTGGTAGAGGGGACGTCCTGATTAAAAAGGTAGCGTCAGCGGAAAATGTAGCAGACCCATTGACAAAGCCACTATCACAGAAAGTGTTTAAGAAACACGTGGAAAGTATGGGACTCTGGCTTGTACCTGATTGGACCTAAGTGCAAGTGGGAGCTGTTAGACAGTGGGTCGGTCTGGGGAGACCTATCCTGACAAGGCTGACACTGTGGTGCCACTAAGTCGGTTGGGGTGGCTTGTCTCAACTACCGGGGTGAGACCCTAGGCACATACAGTGTAGGATTAATTGAATCTTTGAACTGGACCTGATTTATAGTATTGCCCTGGACCTTGAAGATTGATGGGCAAAACTGGAAAGTTACACCCGACCCCTAGACTCGATTATGATACTGCACTAGGTGTCGGATTGGGTTGTCTTTGATGTACCAATCAGTGAGATCCTTAGCGGGGATCAAAACCTGGGTATGTTGGGACAGTCTGAGAATTCATCTAAGTGGGTGATCATAGTGACAAGATCAGCCCCTTTGTCGGACAAAGGCAATGATCGGGGATGCACTCTCACTAATGGAAACGAAAACTGTCGGCAACCGATTTCAATCATTGAGATTTGTTTTGCAAAATATATTTTATATGAGATATAAAAGTATATAAATTATGGTTCCGAAATGATTTGTAAAAGGTTTTAATTCCCGGGATCCATATAAGCGGAGAGTGCAACACTGTTCCTTGCAGCCGAGGGAGAGGTCCTCTCTTGTCAGATAGTGTATGATCATTATGGGCTGAGAGGTTAAGTGTAAGACCATTGAGGATAATACCTGATAGGCTAATTTTGCATCTGCCCACAATCCGTGGGTGTTACAAGATGGCTTGGCCCAGGGACCACTTAGGGTAAGTGTTGGGTCCATAGATCCCATCTGATGGGTTTCGGGGGTGCACTGTCCATAACAGTGTATTTGGCCAGGCCTTATAACAAAGGCTGGGCTAAACCCATGTGGCTGATGTGTAGATCAATGTTTGGGTCCCACGTCATACAAGGAAGCCCGACTGGGCAGCAGTTTGGAAGGCTAAATGAATACATAACCTTAAATGGGCCTTAAGCCCATGTCAAACTAGGCTAATTTGATTAGTCACTTAAGGGGCGAATTCTGAGATGGATCAGCTGATAGGATTGGGCCCACACCCTATCCACTTAGAGAGTCCAAGATCTAAATAAAACTTAGATCTAGAAACCTCCTAATTAGATTAGGAGATGACTGATATAATCTGCAGATAAGATAAGGGTTATCCCTTATCACTTAAAGGGACTTCTAATCCAAATATGATTTGGGTTAGCAACTCCTAATGGAATTAGGAGTTGATCCCTTTAAGTCTATAAAAGGAAGAGGGGGCGGCAGCCTTTAGACATCACAAGCAAGCAATACACATTCTTGTCTTTAGAGCTGAAATTACAAGAAGAGAGAATCAGCACCCTGCAAATACTCTCTTGCCGCCTCCTTCCTGCAGTCGCCGCCTATAGTAGTTCGATCTCCAGTTCTTGGGAGAAATCAAGATTGGATCTTGATTCCAATCTTTTGAAGAAAAGATTGGTGGAAGTTGTATTCACAAGCCGTCCAGGTGATTCTTGAGAAGGATCAAGTTCTTTTGCAAAAACACTGCTGATTCTGCTCCACCCTGCACTGCGCCATCTTTAGTGGGAGCAGATTTTGGATCCTTCCTTGGGCGTGAACACCTCCATTGGGATATACTGCTTCTCTGTATCAGGTATTATCTTTCCCTACTCCTTTTGATTCAGATCTGATTCAGTTTATGGGTCAAGAATGATCCTTGAAAATATGATTTTCTAAATAGGGAATTCGGTTCCTAGTTGAAGGGAGAGAAAAAATTTTTGAAATTTGCCCCCTTATTCCGCAATCATTGGGCGTCCATGTGATGGATTTCCTATCCCTTCACAGGTACCGAGCTACCTGTGAGGTGTCGAGCTGACCAGGTGCCGAGCTACCTGTCGCTGCATCAGCCTCGTAATGCTGGTCACCCACTCCTACAAGAAGCTATTAGGAGCTCGACTTTCGGGGGCAGCACTTCTAACTTTAGGTTGTCAACCCACACGGGAGCCTTGGAAGGCTCGACCGGAAATGGCGCCCTTGTAGTCTATTGGCCGCCAACTCCCGCGGAATCCACGAACAACTCATCTTAGTAGGGGGGACATCACAAAGAGGATTGATGAGGTTTTATCCGAATTGAAAGTAAAGTTGGTAGAGCTGCTTAGTGTGCTAGTTCCCTGCATAGTCTTTGAGCTCGGAAAAACTATAAACTTTAAAGCGAGAGCTTCAATTTCTAAAAAGTGAGGACTTAGCTTTCTGGGAGAAGAGGGCATAGCTTTTGTAGAATGAGAACTTAGCTTTTGTAGGATGAGAACTTAGCTTTTTGTGGCATGTTCCCACAGACGACGCCAATTGGTGTAGCCAGTTCTGGTCACGTACCAATTTTTTGTGATATATGAATTTTTTTTGGCTAAGTACCTTATCATTTGACCTACTCTCAGGAGAGGATGGTGGAGCTCTCTAGTGGTGAACTGCATGGGGGAGAGCTCTGTTGAGCTCCCTAGGGGGGTTAACTGCATGGGGGAGAGCTATGCCGAGCTGCCCGAGCTATGCCGAGCTGGGGAGAGCTATGCCGAGCTCCCTAGTGGCGAACTACCTGGGGGAGGGCTATACCGAGCTCCCTAGTGGTGAGCTATCTTGGTGGACTCGTCATTTGACCTGCTCCTAGAGGGCCTGCAACTTAGAGGATGGTGGAGCTCCCTGGTGTAGCGCAACCCAACTGCCCTCTACATGAGGTGATATTCTCTCCTTTGTAGGCGGCGGGAGCTGAGGGACCTGCGAGAACTCCATCTTTTCCTCCTCTTTGTAGGTGGCAGGAGCTGAGGAACTTGCAAGAACTCCATCTTTTCCTCCTCTTTGTAGGTGGCGGGAGTTAAGGAACCTGCGAGAACTGAATCAGAGGACCTAGGGGTATTTACCCGGTGGGGACTCTCCGATGCCTAAGTTAGCATTCTGATTGTAGAGAGTTTGGAGAGAAATGAGAGAGCTAAAGAGCAAGGATTACCTCAATTTCTCCATTCTCCCCCGTTTGTCTTTGGGGGTCGAAGTCCTTATATAGCGGTATCCTATCAAATCAGGCGTAACCGCCTCTGTCAAGTCAGGCATAACTGCCTCTGTCTCTCTGCCGCAGTCGTCACCACCAGAGATGAGGTGGCGGGTGCAAGCAGCTATTGCAGAGTATGGCTCTGCCATGCAAGGAATAGCTCTCAGGTCTGGCAGGCACGGTGTTTCCTGGCGTGAGACATGGGCACAGTTCTCCAGATCTATCAGGTACGATTGTGAGGTAGGAGATCTTCCTACGATATGACGAACTGCTCTTCTGCGAGCTACACTGTACCGAGCTACCCTGCAAGTGGCAAGCTACCTGGGGGAGTGCTACGCCGATCTCCCCAAGCTATGCAGGGCTGCTTGTGGAGAGCTCTGCCAAGCTGCCTGTGGCGAGCTATGCTGAGCTGTCTGTAAGTGGCAAGTTGTGGCAAGTTCTGTCGAGTTTCCCATTTGTCAAGAGGCTGCACTTGGTTTGCATGAGGTGCCAGGTGTCACAATTTCACTGGAGGGCTAGATCCGCCATCATCATTTGGTCCCCAATCCCGAGTTGAGAGTAACTCAACGAAGGGAGTAGATTCGTTCTTTTGGCCCATAAGTCGACAAGCTAGTAAGTGCTGATCCAATTCCTTAGGTTTTGGGAGTTTCCTCTATGTGGCGAGTTGCCTACAAGTGGCGAGCTGCCTACAAGTGGCGAGCTTCCTTAGGGTGAGGAGGTCTCTACCAGTTCAATACTGTAGCCCTTAGGCTCTGGGGCAACTTATAGTTCACTTTAATTGATTTTGCCCATGCTGAGGAAGCGACTGGGTTTTTAGCAATAATGTGGCCCGTAGGCTTTGGGAGTGACTTATAGTCCACTCTTCTTGACTTTGCCATGCCGAAGAGGCAACTAGGTAGTAATGTGGCCCGTTGGCTTTGGGAGCGACTCATTGTCCACTCTTCTTGAGTTTTCCCATGCCGAAGAGGAGACTGGGTAGTAATGTGGCCCATAGGCTTTTGGAGTGACTCATAGTCCACTCTTCTTGACTTTGCCTATCCCGAAGAGGCGGCTGT
Source organism: Nelumbo lutea (assembly GCF_056320005.1). Classification (NCBI taxonomy): domain Eukaryota; kingdom Viridiplantae; phylum Streptophyta; class Magnoliopsida; order Proteales; family Nelumbonaceae; genus Nelumbo; species Nelumbo lutea. The sequence goes on from NC_142685.1 coordinate 107,719,440, forward strand.
GTAGTAATGTGGCCCATAGGCTTTGGGAGCGACTCATAGTCCACTCTTCTTGACTTTGCTCATGCCGAAGAGGCGGTTGGGTCTTAAGCATTAATGTGGCCAGTAGGCTTTGCCTATGAGGTGTCGAGCTACCTGTGAGGTGTCGGGTTGAACAGGTGTCGAGCTACCTGTGAGGTGCTGAGCTGACCAGGTGGGAAGTTGCCTGTGAGGTGCCAAGCTGACCAGGTACCAAGCTACCTGTGAGGTGCTGAGCTACCTGTGATTGTGTAGCATCACCCTTGTAATGCCGGTCACCCACTCCTACAAGATGCTATTAGGAACTCGACCTTCGGGGGCAACACTACTAACTTTAGGTCGCCAACTCACATAAGAGATGAGGAACCTACAAGAACTCCATCTTTTACTCCTCTTTGTAGGCGGTGGGAGCTGAGAAACCTACGAGAACTGAATCAGAGAACCCGAGGGTATTTACTCGGTGGGGACTCTCCGAAGCCTTAATTAGCATTATGATTGTAGAGAGTTTGGAGAGAAATGAGAGAGCTAGAGAGCAAGGATTACCTCAATTTTTCTATTCTCCCCCCTTTGTCTTTGGGGGTCGGGGTCCTTATATAGCGGTGTCTTGTCAAAGAGGTCTTACCGCCTCTTTCTCTCTGCCGCAGTCGTTACCACTAGAGTTGAGGTGACGGGTGCAAGCAGATGTTGCAGAGTATGGCTCTGCCAAGCAAGGGACAGCTCTCAGGTCTGGTAGGCACGGCGCCTCCTGGCAAGAGACATGGGCGCAGGTCTCTAGATCTATGAGGTACGGTTGTCTGGCAGGAGATCTTCCTGCTATATGCCGAACAGCTCTTCCACGAGCTACCCTGCAAGTGGCGAGCTACCTATGGAAAGCTTCCTGGTGGAGAGCTATCCCAAGCTCCCCGAGCTATGCCGAGCTCTCCGTGCTTTTTCGAGCTGCTTATAGCAAGCTCGACCGAGCTGCCTGTGGTAAGCCATGCCGAGCTGTTTGTACGTGGCAAGCTATGGCAAGCTCTATCGAGATGCACGAGCTTCCCAGTTGTCAAGAGACTACACATGGTTTGCATGAGGTGCTAGGTGTCACAATTACATTGGAGGGCCAAATCCGCCCTCATCATTTGCCCCCACTCCCGAGTTAAGAGTAACTCAGCGAAGGGAGTAGATTGCTTCTTTTGGCCCGTAAGTCGACGAGCTAGTAAGTGTTGATCTAAATCCTTAGGTTTTGAAAGTTGCCTGTATGTGGCGAGCTGCCTGCAAGTGGCGAGCTGCCTACAAGTGGCGAGCTGCCTACAAGTGGCGAGCTGCCTATAGGGTCAGGAGGTCTCTGCCAGTTCAGTACTCTTGCCCTTAGGCTCTAGGGAAACTTATAGTTCACTTTTGTTGATTTTGCCCATGCTGAGGAAGCGACTGGGTTTTTAGCAATAATGTAGCTCGTAGGCTTTGGGAGTGACTCGTAGTCCACTTTTTTTTTTTACTTTTCCCATGCCGAAGTGGCAGCTGGGTAATAATGTGGCCTGTAGGCTTGGGGAGTGACTCATAGTCCACTCTTCTTGACTTTGCTCGTGCCGAAGAGGAGACTGGATCTTAAGCAGTAATGTGGCCTGTAGGCTTTGCTTGTGAGGTGTCGAGCTACTTGTGAGGTGTCAAGTTGACCAAGTGCCGAGCTACCTCTAAGGAGTCGAGCTAACTAGGTGCCAAGCTACCTGTGAGGTGCCAAGTTGACCAGGTACCATGCTACCTGTGAGGTGCCGAGCTGACCAGGTGCCAAGCTACCTATGATTACATTGCATCAACCTCGTAATGCCGGTCACCCAGTCCTACAAAAAGCTACTAGGAGCTCGACCTTCGGGGGCAGCACTACTAACTTTAGGTCGCCAGCTCACACGGGAGCCTTGGAAGGCTCCACCAGCGATAGCACCCATGCAGTCTATTGGCCGCCAACTCCCGCGGAAGCCACAAAGAGCTCATCTTAGTAGGAGTGACCTCACAAAGAGGACTGATGAGGTCTTATCCGAATTGAAAGTAAAGTTGGTAGAGCTGCTTAGTCTGCTAGTTCCCTACATAGTCTTTGAGTTCGTAAAAACTGTATACTATAAAGCGAGAGTTTCAATTTCTAAAAAGTGAGGACATAAATTTCTGGGAGAAGAGCACTTACCTTTTGTAGGATGAGCACTTAGCTTTTTGTAGCATGTTCCCACAGACGATTCCAATTGATGTTACCGGTTCTGGTCACGTACCAATTTCTTGTGATGTATCAATTTTTTTTTGGCTAAGTACCTCGTCATTTGACCTATTCCCAGGAGAGGATGGTGGAGCTCCCTGGTGGTGAACTGCCTAGGGGAGAGCTATACTAAGCTCCCTGGTGGCGAACTGCCCGCGGGAGAGCTATGCCGAGATCCCTGGTGGCGAACTGCCTGGGGAAGAGCTATGTTGAGCTCCTTGGTGGTGAGCTACATTGGTGGACTCGTTATTTGACGTGCTCCTAGATGGCCTGTAACTCAAGGGATGGTGGAGCTCCCTGGTGTAGCGCAACCCAACTGCCCTCTGCATGAGGTGATCTCCTCTCCTTTGTAGGCAGCGAAAGTTGAGGGACCTGCGAGAACTCCATCTTTTCCTCCTCTTTGTAGGCGGTGGGAGCTGAGAAACCTACGAGAACTAAACCAGAGGACCCGGGGGTATTTACCCGGCGGGGACTCTCCGATGCCTAAGTTAGCATTCTGATTGTAGTGAGTTTGGAGAGGAATAGGAGAACTAGAGAGCAAGGATTACCTCAAATTTTCCATTCACCCCTCTTTGTGTTTGGAGGTCGGAGTCCTTATATAGCGGTGTCTTGTCAAATCAGGCGTAACCACCTCTATCAAGTCAGTTGTTACCACTAGAGATGAGGTGGCGGTGCAACCATTTGTTGCAGAGTACGGCTCTGCCAGGCAAGGGACAACTCTCAGGTCTAGCAGGCATGACACCGCCTAGCGAGAGACGTGGGTGCAGGTCTCCAGATCTGTCAAGTATGGTTGTCACGCAGGAGATCTTCCTACAATATGCCGAATCGCTCTTCCGTGAGATACCCTGTACCAAGCTACCCTGCAAGTGGTGTGCTGCCTATGATGAGCTGCCTGGGGGAGAGCTATGCTGAGCTCCCCGATCTATGCCGAGCTCTCCGAGCTATTCCGAACTACTTGTGGCGAGCTCTACCGAGCTGCTTGTGGCGAGCCATGCCGAGCTGTCTGTAAGTGGCAAGCTGTGGCAAGCTCTATCGAGCTGCCTGAGCTGCCTATTTGTCAAGAGGCTACACTTGGTTTGCATGAGGTGTCAGGTGTCACAATTTCACTAGAGGGCCAAATCCACCCTCATCATTTGCCCCCCACTCCCGAGTTGAGAGTAACTCAGCGAAAGGAGTAGATTCCTTCTTTTGGCCCGTAAGTCAACAAGCTAGTAAGTGCTTATCCAATTCCTATGATTTTGGGAGCTACCTGTATGTGGCAAGTTGCTGGCAAGTGGTGAGCTGCCTACAAGTTGCGAGCTGCCTATAGGGTGAGGAGGTCTCTGCCAGTTCAGTACTCTTGCCCTTAGGCTCTGGGCAACTTATAGTTTACTTTTGTTGATTTTGCCCATGCTCATGAAGCGACTAGGTTTTTAGCAATAATGTGGCCCGAAAGCTTTGGGAGTGACTCGTAGTCCACTCTTCTTGACTTTGCCCATGCCGAAGAGGCAACTGTGTAGTAATGTTTCCAGTAGGCTTTGGGAGTGACTCATAGTCCACTCTTCTTGACTTTGCCCATGCCGAAGAGGCGACTAGGTAGTAATGTGGCCCGTAGGCTTTGGGAGCGACTCATAGTCCACTCTTCTAGACTTTGCCTATGCCGAAGAGGCGACTAGGTAGTAATGTGGCCTGTAGACTTTGGGAGTGACTCATAGTCCACTTTTCTTGACTTTGCTCGTGCCGAAGAGGCGGTTGGGTCTTAAGCAGTAATGAGGTGCCAAGCAGACCAGGTGCCAAGCTACCTGTGAGGTGTCAAGTTGACCAGCTGCCGAGCTACTTGTGAGGTGCCGAGCTGACAAGGTGTCGAGCTACCTGTGAGGTGCCGAACTGACCAAGAGCCAAGCTGCCTATGAGGTGATGAGCTAACCAGGTACCGTGCTACCTGTGAGGTACCGAGCTAACCAGGTGCCGATCTACTTGTGATTGCGTTGCATCAGCCTCGTAATGCCAGTCACGCACTCCTACAAGAAGCTACTAGGAGGTCGACCTTTGGGGGCAGCACTACTAAATTTAGGTCACCAGTTCACATGAGAACCTTGGAAGGCTCGATCGGCAACAACGCTCGTAGAGTCTATTGGCCGTCAACTCCCGCGGAAGCCACAAAGAGCTCATCGTAGTAGGGGGGACCTCACAAAGAGGACTGATGAGGTTTTATCCGAACTGAAAGTAAAGTTGGTAGAGTTGCTTAGTCTACTAGTTCCTTGCATGGTCTTTCAATTCATAAAAACTGTAAACTATAAAACGAGAGCTTCAATTTCTAAATTTTGTAGCATGTTCCCACAGATGGCGCTAATTGATGTAACCGGTTCTGGTCACATACCAATTTTTTGTGATGTATCAATTTTTTTTTGGGCTAAGTACCTCGTCATTTGACCTACACCCAGGAGAGGATGGTGGAGCTCCCTGGTGGTGAATTGCCTGTGGGAGAGCTATGCCGATCTGCCCAATCTATGCCGAGCTGGGGAGAGCTATGCCAAGCTCCCTGGTGGTGAACTACTTGGGGGAGAGCTATGCCGAGCTCCCTAGTGGTGGTGAACTAACTTGGTGGACTCGTCATTTGACCTACTCCTAAACGGCCTCTAACTCATAGGATGGTGGAGCTCCCTGGTGTAGTGCAACCAGACTGCCCTCTGCATGAGGTGATCTCCTCTCCTCTGTAGGCGGCGGGATCTGAGGGACTTGCGAAAACTCCATCTTTTCCTCCTCTTTGTAGGTGACGGGAGCTAAGGAACCTACAAGAACTCCATCTTTTCCTCCTCATTGTAGGCGGCGGGAGCTGAGGAACCTACGAGAACTAAATCAAAGGACCCGGGGGTATTTACACGGCAGGGACTCTCCGATGCCTAAGTTTACATTCTGATTGTAGAGAGTTTGGAGAGAAATGAGAGAGCTAGAGAACAAGGATTACCTCAATTTTTCCATTCTCCCTCCTTTGTCTTTGGGGGTCGGAGTCCTTATATACCGGTGTCCTATCAAATCAAGCGTAACTGCCTCTGTCAAGTCAAGCATAACCGCCTCTATCTCTCTATCACAGTCGTTACCACTAGAGCTGAGGTGGTGGGTGCAAGCAGTTGTTGTAGAGTACGGCTCTGCCAGGCAAGGGACAACTCTCAGGTCTGGCAAGCACGGCACCGCCTAGCGAGAGACGTGGGTGCAGGTCTCCAGATCTGTCAGGTATGGTTGTCAGGTAGGAGATCTTGCTGCGATATGCCAAACTGCTCTTCCGCGAGCTACCCTATACTGAGCTACCCTGCAAGTGGCGAGTTGTGTATGGCGAGCTGCATATGGCTAGCTGCCTAGGGGAGAGCTATGCCGAGCTCCTCAATCTATGCCGAGCTGGTTGTGGCGAGCTCTGCTGAGCTACCTGTAGCAAGTCATGCCGAGCTGCCTGTAAATGGCAAGCTATTGAAAGCTCTGTCGAGCTGCCCAATTGTCAAGAGGCTGCACTTGGTTTGCATGAGGTGCCAAGTGTCACAATTTCACTGGAGGACTAAATTCGCACTCATCATTTGCCCCCCACTCCTGAGCTGAGAGTAACTCAGCGAAGGGAGTAGGTTCCTTCTTTTGGCCAGTAAGTCGACGAGCTCGTAAGTGCTGATCCAATTCCTTAGGTTTTGGGAGATGCCTGTATGTGGCGAGCTACCTGCAAGTGGCGAGCTGCCTACAAGTGGCGAGTTGCCTATAGGGTGGGGAGGTCTCTGCCAGTTCAGTATTTTAGCCCTTAGGCTCTGGGGGCAACTTATAGTCACTTTTGTTGACTATAGGTTTTGGGAGTGACTCGTAGTCCACTCTTCTTGACTTTGCCATGCCGAAGAGGCGACTGGGTAGTAGTGTGGCCCGTAGGCTTTGGGAGTGACACATAGTCCACTCTTCTTGACTTTGCCCGTGCTGAAGAGGCAACTGGGTAGTAATGTGTCCTATAGGCTTTGGGAGCGACTCATAGTGCACTCTTCTTGACTTTACCTGTGCCGAAGAGGCGGCTGGGTAGTAATGTGGCCCGTAGGCTTTGGGAGTGACTCATAGTCCACTCTTCTTGACTTTGCTCATGCCGAAGATGTGGCTGGTTGTTAAGCAGTAATGTGGCCCATAGGCTTTGCTTGTGAAGTGCCGAGCTGACCAGGTGTTGAGCTACCTGTGAGGTGTCGGGTTGACCAGGTGCCGAGCTGACTAGGTGTCGAGCTACCTGTGAGGTGCCGAGCTAACCAAGTGCCAAGCTGCCTATGAGGTGACAAGCTTACCAGGTACCGTGCTACCTGTGAGGTGCCGAGCTGACCAAGTGCCGAGCTACCTGCGATTGCACTGCATCAGCCTCGCAATGCCGGTCACCCACTCCTACAGGAAGCTACTAGGAGCTCGACCTTCGGGGGTAGCACTACAAAATTTAGGTCATCAGCTCACATGGGAGCCTTGGAAGGCTCGACCGACAACAGCGTCTGTAGAGTCTGTTGGCCGCCATCTCCCACGGAAGCCACGAAGTGCTCATCTTAGTAGGGGGGACCTCACAAAGAGGACCGATGAGGTTTTATCCGAATTGAAAGTAAAGGTGGTAGAACTGCTTAGTCTGCTAGTTCCCTGCATAGTCTTTGAGTTCGTAAAAACTATAAACTATAAAGCGAGAGATTCAATTTCTAAAAAGTGAGGACTTAGCTTTTGGTAGCATGTTCCCATAGACGACGCCAATTGATGTAACTGGTTCTGGTCACATTCCAATTTTTGTGATGTATCAATTTTTTTTTTGGCTAAGTACCTCATCATTTGACCTACTCCCAGGAGAGGATGGTGGAGCTCCCTGGTGATGAACTGCATGGGGGAGAGCTATGCCGAGTTGGGGAGAGCTATGCCGAGCTCCCTGGTGGCGAACTGCCTGGAGGAGAGCTATGCCGAGCTCCCTGGTGGTGAGCTACCTTGGTGGACTCGTCATTTGACCTGCTCCTAGAGGGCCTTAACTTAGAGGATGGTGGAGCTCCCTGGTGTAGCGCAACCCAACTGCCCTCTGCATGAGGTGATCTCCTCTCCTTTGTAGGCGGCGGGAGCTGAGGCACCAGCAAGAACTCCATCTTTTCCTCCTCTTTGTAGGTGGCGGGAGCTGAGGAACCTGCAAGAACTCCATCTTTTCCCCCTCTTTGTAAGCGGTGGGAGCTGAGGAACCTGCGAGAACTGAATCAGAGGACCTAGGGGTATTTACCCGGTGGGGACTCTCTGATGCCTAAGTTAGCATTCTGATTGTAGAGAGTTTGGAGAGAATTGAGAGAGTTAAAGAGCAAGGATTACCTCAATTTTTCCATTCTCCTCTCTTTGTCTTTGGGGGTCGAAGTCCTTATATAGCGGTATCCTATCAAATCTGGCATAACCGCCTCTGTCAAGTCAGGCATTACCGCCCCTCTCTCTGCCGCAGTCGTTACCATTAGAGCTGAAGTGGCGGGTACAAGCAGCTGTTGTGGAGTACGGCTCTGCCATGCAAGGGACAGCTCTCAGGTCTGGCAGGCATGGCGCCGCCTGGCAAGAAATGTGGGCGCATGTCTCCAAATCTGTCAGGTACGGTTGTCAGGCAGGAGAACTTCCTGCAATATGTCAAACTGCTCTTCCGCGAGTTACCCTATACCGAGTTACACTGCAAGTGGTGAGCTGCCTGGGGGAGAGCTATGCCGAGCTCCCCGAGCTATGCCGAGCTGCTTGTGGCGTGCCATGCCGAGCTGTCTATAAGTGGCAATTTGTGGCAAACTCTGTTGAGCTGCCCGAGCTGCCCAGTTGTCAAGAGGCTGTACTTGGTTTGCATGAGGTGCCAGGTGTCACGATTTCACTGGAGGGCCAAATTCGCCCTCATCAATGACTATTCTAGATATAAAGGAACTATATATAGAGTCAGACACGGCATGGGTCTTGGGACAATCTGAACCTGATAATAAGCACCACCATCCCTTGAAAATTTGAATACGGTCAAATATTAAGTAGCTAGGGAGACAGTAAATTACTTTTCTTCTTTTTCTCCCTTGAACTTGAAATGCAGTTGGAGTAAAATTGTTGGTGTTGTATCTCGTATTTCCCAAGTATTACTTTTAATTGGTGAGAGTGGAAGAACTCTCAAATATATAAGTGAGAGTGTGAGACTAAAAGAGAATCTTTTCTCCCTAGGCACTGCTCTTTATAACCTAAGATTAGGGCTGCCACCTAAGCCAAGTTTGAGAACCACTCTCATGCAATTGAGAGATTGGTTAGGTTAACTCTTACACATGTTTTCTTATATAAGAATTAGTGGTTTTGCCAAAGGGCCCACACCACTACAATATGATATGAACCTATGTGGGCTTGTTACAAATAGATTCCTAGGCCATGAGCCATAGGCCCTCGGCCTACCGAGGCCCATATTGACCGACTTATTTGGCTTAAAAAATCACTTGTTTCCACGGTGGAGGAGTTGTTGGATCTATAGTTGATACTTGATCCCATTTACACATTTGAGAATCTTACCATTGAGTAAAACTAAAATCTTTAGTTTTTTCTATATATTTAAATATTAATACTTGGATCTCCCTTCGGAAAAGAAATGGCTAGTTGGGCTTCTCATTTAGAAAGAAAAAGTTAATTGGGTTTGTTAATATCTTTGTCCCATTTTGGTATCTGGAAGTTATCATGCGTTGGTTCCATTGTTTCATTTTATTATATTTGATATCTGATAATCAGTTAATCACACTCCACACTCCCTCACGCAGAAATTGAGGAAATAGGGAATCTAATTATCATGGTAGTGTTTATGATATGTAGATTATGCTCAGTAAGTGTGACAAATCACTTTATAAGTTGCCTTTCAATTCAGTCTTACAGCCACTTCCCTGAACTCAATTCCCTGAGCTCTACCTGGAACCATATCTCCCCAGTATTAATTCAGGCTTTATCAACTACTCCAGTCTTTGATACAACTCGATCGGCAATGGTGGTCATCAAAGTGGAACACTACGATAAGACATACACAATCGAGAAGAAATGCAAATCAGTCTTAGACATACGCTTTTATCTTCAGTTTCATGTACCCTTCGATGATCAACTTCTATTATACAACGGAAATCTTCTATTAGATGGGAGGACGGCTTTATCTGATCTGGGCATTGAGGAGGAGGATGATAATGAAGTGAGGATGAAAGTCCACAGGAAGATTCGGCCTCAGATCATCACAATCACCGTTCACACTGGGTGCGATGTGTTATTCCTTGAGATATCAAGCGTCGACACAGTTTTCAGTCTGAAAAAGATGATCGATGAGCAGGTGGGTATATCTCCACGGCGCCAGAATCTGAGAACGCTGGGAGTTCCGATGTATGACCAGTGGAAGCTGGAGAGGTATGCAATTTCCACTACACCCACTGTTTTTGTGTCGGAGACACCTCAGGACCCACGGTGGAATGTAGCCATTACTGTGGAGGTTCCATCCACTGGGCAATCAATGGTCATAAATGTGGAGAAGTATGACACAGTTCACACACTGCATGGAATGATTCGTCGTGCGGGATTAGCAGATGAGGGACGTGATTTCCATCTTGAATGTGCAGGCACGCAACTTGATGGGACACTGGACATAATTAGTTACGACATTGAATCTGGGGACACTGTGACTTTGATTTATCACTGATGAGATTAAGAAGATGGTGATTCATGATGGGCAATATGAGAATACTAGTAGTAGTATTAGTAGGAATGATGGATCAGACTGATGGGTCGAGCTTCTTCTTTATCATATAATCCTTGTAATTCACTTCTCAAAGAGGTTGCAAGGATTATATGATAAACAGGAAACTCGACTCATCAGCCTGATTCATCATTCGTTCTAATTAGTAATAGTAGTAGTAGTATATGATGAATAAGATAACATGGTGAGAAGGGTTTGATTTAAGTTTTAGATATATCAAATTAAAATATGGTGTTTTCAAATTATTAAATTATCTTCTTATTAATTGATGAAATGGTTTTGGAGCCCTTTTAGTTTGTGAACATATATATGCTCTTACAGATAAGTTTCTAATAATCCTCGCTACCCAAATAAAAATGGTTGATGATGATGCATTGATGATAATGGTGGTAAGAAGAAGATCTAATTCTGATCAGTGAGGTTCTCTCCATTCAAGGAAAGAAATTTTTTCTTAGATATACAAAAAGAAACAGAAAGACAGTTTAGAACATCTCATCTTTCAGGGATATCTCCATTCAAATAAATAGCTAAAATTGTCAATAAAACTACCATCTTTCAGGGATATCTCCACCAGTTTAGAACATATTTACATTCTTGGAATTCCCAGATGACTTATTTTGTAGTATCCTTGAAATGGCAAGGCATCACCTAGATAAATTTAGTTCTTTATTTCTTTTCAGATTTATGACTTCTCTTTAAGCTCTAGCCTAAGAAACGAGCTCCAGCCCAACATTCTCCCGCACAAATGGGTTGTTGGTTTCATTCACTGTTGATGAAACTCTCCACAACAAGCTCGTGCATTCTAGCTATGCACTCCCCTCCAATCAGCCGTTCCAACTGCAGACAAAAGGTGGTTGATGAGTCTAAGGAATTACAACTATTTTGTTTTGTCAGGAAATGCAAATCCAATGCTTCTGATTTTTGAAAATGAAAGTTAAGTCATCCGAACAATAATGAAACAGTTCTTGTATTAGACCTTTCTGTGAAAGCAAAGATCGATCCACAAAAGTAATAATTTTGAATGGTAGCTCTGTATGCCAAGCTAACTCGTTCTGGCAAATTCTCTTTTTCTACTTCATATCAACGTTTTTAAAACCGAATCAGACAACGAACTGGTCAGGGGTCCGGTTTTCAGGTCGAACAGTCTGACCGCTCGAACCAAATGGACAGCCTGTTCTGATAAAAAATTAAAAAAATTAAAAAAATAAAAAAGGCCCAAACCGTTGGATGGTTCGAATGGTATGACCGCCTGGATCAGTGGTTTGCTGACTAAATCAACGGTTTTTGACGAAATAACGATTCTGGGGTAAAACGAAACCAGTCACCTGACCGATTCCTGGTTTTTTAGGTCCAACTATCTGAAACGGTCCGATCTGGTTTCAAAAACCATGCTTCATATTATCATATACACAAGGAAATGTCGTTCAGAAAATAACAGAAATTTGAACTTCATTGCAGTGTTCTGTATCCATGCTTCATATTATCATATACACAAGGAAATGTCGTTCAGAAAATAACAGAAATTTGAACTTCACTCCAGTTTTTTTTATCGTGGTGATGCATGTCGGCCGCGGTTCTGTTTCAGTCAGTGTTTTTGAACCATAATTGACCCGGATGGTCAGACAGTTCAGCCCAGGAACCATTCAGTCAACCAGTTCCATTTCACCCTTAACCCATTCTTTAACCAAAAACTGATGACTTTGGTCAGTGACCCGCTGACCCAAGCAGTCAAACTAAACCCGTTCAACCCAAACAACAGTTATTTTTGACATCTTTATTTTTTAAATTAGAACAGGCCATCCATTTGAACCGGATGATCAAACTACTAACCCAAAAACTGGTGGCAAATGTAATTCCGGTTCCGGGTTATTTTTTAAAACATTGGTTTCAGTTATACATCAGTGCCACATAATCCCTTATGCTTAAATCTTTTCTTGTAGACTACTCAAGTGCAAACGTTTTATACTTTGACACACAATACCACCATACCAAACATGGCACCATATTTACTTAGGGCTACAACTTGAGACTAGGGCTGCAAGTCAGGCCAGGATAGGTCGGGTTGAGGCCAACCCTATCCCAACCCTAAGTTTTAAATCCCAACCCTAACCCTAACCCAACCCGACCAGCCCAACCCTAACTAAATTCCTTCAACCCAACATTCTTCCCATCCCTTAAAGCCTCATAGAATATCTCGATTTTAAATCTTAACTCAACTTTCACTACATATATTAATCCTATGTTTCATTAGTATTTGTTTGTAGACATTTTTTTTTCTTTTGGTACAAAATTCAAAAAAAAAATAAGTGTTAGAAATGACTATAGTTTATTATGAATTATGGATTACGATAGATCTTTCTTGGGCGGCAAACAACATAGAGGACATGAATAAAATTTTTAAAAAAATAAAATAATGTTATTAAGGTTTTAATCTTTCATATTAGGAGTAAGTGAAGTGATGTGATTATCTTAAAAGAAATACATGATACTATGTGGTGGGGCTATACAAATATCATGCATCTAAACAAACCAATGTATGTTATATATTACATACAACATATATTTATATATTACATGTACTATAGAGTCAGGTTTGGTTTGGGTTGGGTCGGGTCAAGTTGGTTAAGGGGTCAACCCTTAACCCAACCCAAAGTAAAGTCGAGTTCATGAATTTCAACCCTAACCCTAACCTGAACATCAACCCAACCAACCCAACTTTTTCGAGTTGGGTTTTGGCCAACCCGGCCCAAGTTGCAGCCTTACTTGAGAGGATCAAACCGGAACTTTTATACTGGTTGGGTTTCAATTTTTAGGCCCTAGCAGGGTTTGGCTTAGAAAACATGGGACTATCTGAACTCAAGTTAGGGTTGGGTTGAAACCTTGGATAGCCAATCCCAATTTGATCCAACCGTGGACCTGTTAGACATTCAATAATATACATACATCTACACATCTACATGTACATATATATATATATATATATATATATATATATATATATATTAATTATTTTAGGATACTTTTCATTTACATATGTATATGATTAACCTAAACTCATACAATGCAAAAGCATACGAAAATACACATATTATGCACATTTTTTCTCTGCACACACATATTATGTATGTTGTCTATACACAAACATCTTTATCTAAAATATGTATATCAGTATATATAGTATTGATAGTATTTGTATATATTTTTAATGTGCATTACTTCTGATTTGGTCTATAAAATGCACTCTAAAACCTTTTAAACCCAACCAACTCATACTGGCCCAAACAAGTTCACCCAAGCACAATCAAGCCAAAGGCTGGCCCAGGTTATGTTGTGTTAAGCTAAGGTTTATGAACTCAGGTTGACCCACAACCTGGTCCAACCTGGATTCTCAGTTTGCAAAACAAGGTAGACTCGAAAACCTTGAAAATTCATGAGTTTAACTCACAAATGCGCCACCTTAGGTATATTAATTGACATCCCTAACAAAAATTTGACCCAACGTGTATGGTTTTAGATTCTAGATTTAATTAATTTTGAAACTGCTTACAATTGCTTTTACTATTAGGCAATAGACATAATCCTATTAAGGGACATAGGAACTACTTTTTGGTCTTGGGCCCCCACGACTTACCACCTGTCCCATATTTTAAGAATCAGACCAGCCATTGAATGGGCAATCAAAAATTATATGGCCGTATTGCCTAATTGATGTGGCTCAATTGGTAGGATCTCTAGTTTTTTGTAGTAATAGGGGGATTCGAGTCAAGCAAAGCCAAATATTTGGCTAGTCAAACTCGATTCAGCAAAAAATATGGCTCAAACTTGATTCAAGCTATAAACATAAGTTTAAATTTGGTTTGACTCAAAAACTTATATGTTCAAACTCAACTCGGCTTGAGCTTGACAGTGAGTCAAGTTTCATATAAAAAATAAAAAACTGTACATTTAAAAGGAGAGGCATAATTTTGTGTCTTTCTTTTCTCCCTTGAACTTGTAATTTATTTGGAGTAAACTTGCAGTGAGACTCAAAGAGAAGCTTCTCCCTAGGTACGGCTATTTATAACCTAGGATTAGGGCTGCCACCTCAACCCACTTCATAACCACTCTCATGCAACTATGTAAGTGGGATGTTGGTTAGGTTAATTCTTACACATGATTTCTTATGCTAGTAATGCCCCATTCGCTTTTTGGTAAATCACTTACCCAGGTAAATGTATTTACCCATGTTCTTTTATTTTCCATGTAAATAGCAATGGCAATCTTAGCCATAAAAAATCCATTATTAGAAGGGGCATTTTTGTCCCATCCAAGTCTTGGCAACTTTCCCCTAGATGGAAAAGTTAATTTACCCACCTAGGAGATGGATATCACTTACCTAGGTAAGTGATACCAAGGAAAATAAACTTTCACTAGTCCCTACATAAATCTGAAAAAAAAGAGCATGGGTTTTTTGGTCAATGGGAATCAAAATCCCATTAACCAACTTTCCCCTCTCAAAATCCAAAAAAAGAACACCCCCTAAGTGCACATGTGCTTTGATACATGGTAATTCTAGACGATAATAATGATAGTAATAATATATCCAAAACTTTCTATAAAATTCTTGTATTTTTTGTTTTTATATTTTTTCATTATTATTTGGATGCAGATTGCAAAACCCAAATCCAATTATGTAAACACAAACACCTCATATTGGGCTGCAAAGTTTTAGGTATCAATGACAGGTCTACCTAATTGGATGAACTCTTCTTTTTGTAATTTCTTATTTTCTTAGTGTATCCTTTCTAATCATTTAAAAAAAACAGTAAGATATAAAGAAAGAATTAAATGAAATGAAAAGTAGTAGTTCAAATTATTCAAAAGAAAGTTTCACAATCTTATTCATATTTGAAATAGTAGTGTAAATATAGAATTATAGATGTGTTTAATTTTTTTTATAATTTTGTATTTCTACTTGTGTAAAAATAATTTTGTTATGTACACTTATTTTTTATTTAATATAATAAATACATAATATTATACAAGTGCCCAAATGTTTTTTTTTAATTTATGTATTTTTCCATTTTTGTGTTTTCATATTTTATTATTTTTTATTATTTAATTATGACATTAAAGGTTGACACATTTTGACCCAAAAGTTGAACTATTGATCTCCGCCAAATAGGAAAATAATTTTGTTTTTGGTTACTTTTAGATTATGTATTTTATTTTCATCGTTAATAAAAATAATTCTTGTTTATTACACTTATTTTTTAATTTGAATAATAAAAATATCATAAATGTGTCTAATTTTTTCTAAATTTTTGCAATTTTCTATGTATATTTCTATTTACAAATTTTATTATCTCACTGTGACTTCATGGATTGGTCAACTTTAAAACATATGAGTTTATATTGTTAAAAGTATTGGACATAGATCTAATTAGTAGCATTTATTAGTGTAAAGATAAATTAAGTATAGGATTTAATAAGTGAGAATGAGAGTTAATACCATAAATATAAGACTTAGTGAAAGATATTAATTGAATTACATTTTTAACCCTCTCACTAAATACATTTTTTTTTTAATTTGCTTAACAAAAATATCATAAATGTGTCTAATTTTTTCTACACTTTTGTAATTTTCTATATTTATTCCTATTTAAAAATTTTATTATTTGACTATGACTTCATGGGTTGACTAATTTGAATTCGATGGTTGAATTATTTAGACATCACTTGGATAAAGAATGGTTTTGTTTCTGAGTAAATTTTAAAATATATGGATTTATATTGTTTAAAAGTATTAGACATAGATCTAATCAGTAATATTTATTAGTGAAAAATAACAAATATTGGATTTAATAAAAAAAGAGTGGGAGTTAATATATTAAATATAAGACTTAATGAAGCGGATTAAGAAGCATATAAAATGAAATTGAAAGCATTAATTGAAATTATATTTTCAACCCTCATAATTAGAGATGGACTAAATACACAAATATGAACATTTTAGTCAAGAAAAGTTTCACATGCTCATTGGTACTTTTAATAATAGTATAGATATAAAATATTATAAATAAGAATTAGTGGTTTGACCAAAGGGCCCACATCATTACAATAAGATATGATTCTATACGGGCTTTGTACAACTAGATCTCTGGACAATGGATCATTTTAACATAGGCTTAGCCCTGGGCCTATTGAGTCCCATATTAACCTTGGAGGTTATTATATAAGTTGAGCCCACTTATTTGGCTTAAAAACCACATGTACATCCATAGGCCTTACTATCCATATTCGATACTTGATCCCATTTACTTGAGAATCTTACCATTGTTTTTTCTACACATTTCATTCAATATTAATAATTGCCAAAAAAAAAATTAATAATTTGATTCTCCTTTCAGAAAAGAAAAATGCTAGTTGGGTTTCTCATTTAGAAAGAAAAAAAAGTTAATTAGGTCTGTTAATATCTTTGTCCTATTTTGGTATCTGAAAAAGGTATCATGCGTTGCTTCCATTGTTTCATTTTATTATATTTGATATCTGATATCTGCAGGCAATCAGTTAATCACACTCCACACTCCCTCACGCAGAAATTGGGGAAATAGGGAATCTAATTGTCATGGTAGTTTTATGTAAAAGATGCTCAATAAGTGTGACAAATCACTCTATAAGTTGCCTTTCAATCCAGTCTTTTAGCCACGTCCCTGAGCTCCGGTCACTGAGCTAGCTCTCCCTGCTGGAACCATATCTCCCCGGTACTAGTTCAGGCTTTATCAACTCCAGTCTTTGATATAACTCGATCGGCAATGGTGGTCATCAAAGTGGAACACTACGATTAAAACATACAAAATCGAGCAAAGGTGCCGATCAGTCGGAGAAATACGCTTTTTTCTCCAGTTTCATGAATTCTACGATGAGCAAATCCTGTTATACAACGGAAATCTGCTAGCAGATGGAAATACGGCTTTATCTGATCTGGGTATTAACGTGGAGGATGATTATGAAGTGGTGATGAGACTCTACACGAAGGTTCAACCTCAGATGATCATAGTCACCGTTCACACATTGTACAGTGTGGTGATCCTGGAGATATCGAGCACCGACACAGTTTTAGGTCTGAAAAAGATGATCGACGAGCAGGTGGGTATAACTCCACGGCGCCAGAATCTGACTACGCTGGGAGCTCCGATGCATGACGAGTGGAGGCTGGATAGGTATTTAATTTCCACAACACCCACCGTTTTTGTGGTGGAGACCCCTCAGGACACACGGTGGTTGGTAGCCATTGATGTGGTGGTTCCCTGCAGTGAGGAATCGGTGTTCCAAACAATGGTCATAAATGTGGAAAGATATGACACAGTTTTCACACTGCAAGCAATGATTCGTCGTGCTGGCTTAGTTGATGAGGGACGTCTTTTTCATCTTGAACATGCGGGAAGGCGACTTGAGGGGAGAGTGGACATAATCGGTTACGGGATTCATTCTGGGGAAACTGTGACTGTGATTTATGACTGAGATGAAGAAGATGGTGATACTAGTAGTAGTAGTATATGATGAATATGAAAACATGAAGTGATGAAAAGGGTTGGTTCTAAGTTTTATTGGGTAGATATATCAAGTATCTGGTGTTTTCTAGATGAGAGTAGCAGTAGTAGTAATAGTAGTAGTAATATATGATGAATATGATAATATGGTGAGAAGGGTTTTTAAGTTTTAGATATATGGTGTTTTCAGAGTATTAGATTATCTTCTTATTAATTGAAATGGTTGTGGAACCCTTTTAGTTTGTTAGCATTGTTGTTGATTTACAAATTTGCACGTATATATATATATATATGCTCTTACAGATAAGTTTCTAATAATCCTCACTACCCAAATAAAAATGGTTGATGATGACGAATTGATGATAATGGTGGTAATTAAGAAGAAGATCTAATTCTGATCAGTGAGGTGCTCTCCATTCAAGGAAGGAATTTTTCACTTCAGAGAACTACACAGAAAGACAGTTCAGAACATATCATCTTTCAGGGATATCTTGTCGACAAAATTATCATCTTTCAGGGACATCTCCACCAGTTTAGAACATATTTACATTCTTTGGGAGTTTGGAATTCCCAGGTGATAAACACAGACAAAAGAAAATCACTTGGTTCTCATGAGGCCACATTTAATTATTCTTATTGCAATGTAGATTAGTTTTCTCCCTTATTTTCCTTTAAGATTGATTATTTCTTTATCTCTACCCTAACAAAAACATGCTCTAGCCCAACACAAACGTTCCCAACATGTGAATCTCTAGTTATTTGTAGCGAAGACCTGGGATCAAAATCAAATACCGGTCATGGGGAGTTCAGATCTGCTACCAACCAGACGTTCCCAACATGTCTCAAACGGCCACTACATTGGGAGCATTTTGTTGATGGCAGACACCTAATTGATTATGGGTATGAGATGGGAGTTCGGATCTCCCGTCCACACGAATTCTTACTCACGTCTACCCACAACACATTATCCCCCCTGAATTGGAAACATCTCTCCTCCCCTGCATATACTATACAGAGGATGAAATGTTTTTTATGTATGGCTGCGATAAATATGGACAGAATTTGAGTGGGCAGGAGATCCGGACTCATCAAATGGGCTATACGAATGACCTTTAACCATCTGATTTGATCTCAATTTAGTTAAAAATTAACTTAATATCCACCAAAATGCATTAAAATCAGAAGATTAGAACTTCGAACCTTCTGTCTTGTGCCCAACTTATCTTCAAAGTATGACCCATTTGATGGTAAGTTCTGATTGATGCTCCAAACATAAGGGCAGGTGGCAAGTTTTGGAGCTCCTAGAACTTCAAAGGTCTGAGTCAACCCAAAAGACCAAAACAAATCCAACCCTATAAAATAAGTTAATTTGGGACATTAACAGGCCGGTTCTGACAATACCCAATAGTATTTGGGTCAATATTGGATCTATCCTACCTCGATCCAGACCCATTGTTGCATGTATCCATAGAAACCACACCCATTATTTCCTGAATATAGTTAGGATGCCTTTGAAAGAAACAAGAACCACAGTATCATCACAATATCTTTGTGTTAAAACTGGATAAACCTGGTTAATAATAAAACTTCAAAATGGAATAGTGCTAAATTAAGGAAAAATTCTAAATATCTTCTGTAAAGTAATGATCAATGATGGTTTAGTTTACCTTTTCTGCTATGTTCTTAAGATTTTCTTATCCTTTTCACTAGGGAGTAAAACGGGTTGGATCTGGATCGGATCGAAGTAAATCCGTATCCAAGTCTAATAAAAGCAATAGAGTGAGGTCCTGATTCGGGTCCTAGTCAGATTTTTAGGAGTTGGATCTATGGTCCATATTAGATCCCATTTACACAGCATTTTGGTGCCACTGTCGCTACAATCACAATCAGTAGTTCAAACCTAAGCCCAAGAAAATCACTGCACCCAATGACTCTACACCAACAGCTTATAAATTCTTCTTTGAATGTTTAAAATGAGTATGACTATTGGTACCTAGATTCTGGGGCAATTAATCATATGATTTCAGATTTGAGCAAACTACAGTTGCACTCAGAATACACGGTCCTGATTAGGTCACTGTTGGCAATAGTGAAGGTTTGACAATTTTTAATACTAGTTCTAGTATTATACCATCATCTATTCGTTCTTTACTTTTGAAAGACATATTGCATGTGCCTAATATTCAATGAAATCTGCCCTTTGTGGCTCAATTTACTTCTAATAATGATGTTTATTTTGAGTTCCACCCTCACACTTGAGTTATTAAGCATGTAGACATTTGGCACTCTCATCTTGGTTTTGGACTTCGATAGACATTTGGCACTCTCGTCTTAGGCATCCATCATCAATAGTAGTTAAGCACATAGTGAGTTGTTTACGGCTCGCAATATCTAGCATGACTTCTTTTTGTTCAGATTGTCCACAAGGGAAAAGCCATGAGTTGCATCTTCCACCAACCAATTCAGTCTACTCTAGGCTTTTAGAATTAATTGTCTCTAATTTATGAGGACCCTCTCCTTTTACTTTTGTTCTGGGTTTCAAATATTATATACTACTAGTAATTAAGCACATGCATTTCACATGAAATTTTTTTCTTCATATTAATTACTTGAATTTTATATATAGCATAGTTAAGATAGAAATTGAAAATTAACAAAAGTAATAATATGATTAAAAATAAACTTAAATGCTTGTAGCAAATAACGTTTATTATTATTATTATTATTATTATTATTATTATTATTATTATTATTATTATTATTAAATTTTGTATTTCATTTCTATCATAAATAAAAATAACTTTTATTTTAACAAATATTTTTATTTAATATGATGAATATATAACATTAGAAATGTTTTCAAATGTTTTCAACAAAATTTTGTATATTTTCATTTTTTGTACAAAATTTTGTTGTGTATGACATGGATTAAGAGTCTCATGTTGACAACAGCTACATAAGCCTTCGATGACATGGCAGGGGTTTTATAATTTAAAATGTGGAGCCAGTTGTCAATGTTTTGTTGGTTTCAGGACCAACTTACGACCTAATTTTAAATGTACAACCGGCTTTGACTATAATTTTTTCTTTAAATTATATGTTTTATTTACATGATATCATTTGACCGGCTTTGACTATGATATCATTTGACCCAAACCACTAACTCACCATGCAAAAAGAAAAATAGTTTGATTTCTAGGTTGACATTAAATTTGTATTACATTCCCATCATTGATAAAATTATTTTTTATGCTTAATACTTATTTTTGTTCAATATAATGAATGCATAATGTTAGAGATATAACCGGTATTTTATTTTTTATAAATATATAACATTAGATACATGCCCAAATTTTTCTCTATTATTTTGTGATTCTTTGTATTTTCTAATTTTAAAAATTTTATTATTTGACTATGGTACCATTTCAATCCTAGGTAAATTTTAAATTTGGCATTCCATTTTCATCATTAATAAAGATACTTCCTACACTTAATACTTATTTATTTTATTTTTTATTGTTTAATTATTACATTATTTATTAATCCATTTTATCCCAAATGGTCAAATTGCTTGCCTACCACCAAGAGAGAAGAAAATGGTTTTGTTTTTACATTACTTTTCAAAATATTTATTTTTATACTATTAAAATTAATGTTGTAGATTTGATTACAAGAATTTAATTTTGAGAAAAATATATTATAAATATAGGTTTTAATGAAAGAGAATAAGAAAATATTTTTATTTCCAATTGGTTTTAAATTTTGCATTTCATTTCCATCATTAATATAAACATTTCTTATTTATCATACTTATTATTGTTTAATATGTATTTTAAAAATGTATCATATTTTTTCATTTTATCCATTTTTGAATTTTATTATTTAATTGTGGCAACATGGATTGAAAATGGTTTAATTTCTTACCACCACTTAGATGAAAACACTATTTTCCCTAGGTAGATTTTAAAAGTATAAGCTTTTATGTTATTGAAATTATTAATTTATTAAGTATGGATATAATTAATAAAACTTAATGATGATTGATGAGAAGAAACAAAAATGGCTTAAATATAGAATTCAATGAACATGAATGCAAGTTAATAAATTAAATGTTGGATTTAATGAGAGGGAATTGAATACATTAAAATTATTAAAATTATATTTTCAACTCATTTAATATCAATAACCAATTACCCTATTTGCCCTCATTTTTATCAATAAATTTAAATATAAAGGAGGTAAATTTTGTCCTAAAAAATTCCAAAAATATTCTTAAGGCCATTCATGCCTTTTAAAGTAGTATAAATTTATAGATTGTTATAGTTGGGGGTGGAAACAAATTGAACCTTTCACGAGTTATAAATGCTTGGATCTTAAAACTGAGCGCTACTTCATTAAATGAGTATTCATTCCCTTTCAAAGACTCAAGGTCCTCTTCAGTCCCATCCACCTCAAATTCTATGAGGTCCACAACACCATTATTGCTGCTAGCTTTATTGCCTTTGTCATCTAATGGGCTGCCCCTGCTATTGATTCAGCTAATGGGCCAACACCCAATCTGAATTTATCTTCGTCCAACCTGGATTTGTTCTCCTCCATGGGTCCATGCATGTCACCTATTGACAACACTTCATGTGATGAGCCTACACAGCCTGCCTCCATAGGCCCAAAATGTTCATCCTATGACTACATGGGCCAAAACTGGTATTTTTCAGTCCACCAAGAAGTATTGTTTGGTCTCTACTAAGTATCCTTTATCTGAGGTTGAGCCCACATGCTTCTCATCTGCTGATCAACATGACCATTGGAGAGCTATTATGAAGGATGAATTTTATGCATTACTATGGAATGGTACATGGGATTTGGTCCAACCCAAGCCCAATGCTAATGTTTGGGCTGCAAATGGTACCGTTGACTGTTACAAGGCCCAAATGGTTGCTTAAGGATACAACCAGCCTAAAGGCCTCAAATATAGTGAAATGTTTAGCCTAATTATTAAGCCTACGACACTTCAGGTGATTCTCAGTATTGCCATTTGTCAGCATTGGCCCTTGCACCAACTAGACATACAAAATGCCTTTTTACATGGATACTTATCTGAAGTGGTTTTTATACATCAGCCCCCAAGATTTATTGATCCTGATCATCCACATCATGTGTGTCATTTGTGCAAGTCCCTTTATGGACTCAAATAGGTCCCTCATTGGTGAAGGATTTGTCATGTCTAAGTTTGACACGTCATTGTTCATCTCTGCTCATGGTACTACATCTCTCTACGTATTGATCTATGTTGATGGCATCATTGTCATTGGGTTTAGCTTGCCTGCCATCTCTACTTTATTCCAGCAAATGGGCTCTCACTTTGCTCTCAAGTATCTTGGCTCACTTCACTATTTCTTGGGCATTGAAGACATACGCACAAAATCTAGGTTCTTCCTCTCTCAAAGAAAATATATGCAAGGTCTATTGCAGACCCTCCCTACGGATGGCATTAAACCAATTCAAATGCCTATGGCATCATCCACTCAGCTCTCTCAAAAATGATGGTGATCTTCTTCATTGGTGCTCTTCAATATCTGATGCTCACTCGACCTGACTTGGCTTATGTAGTCAATAAGGCGTGTCAATTTATGCACACTCCCACTACCACTCATTGGGCCTTTGTCAAGCATATTCTACGTCATATCAAGTCTACTATTGGCACTAACCTTTGCATTCAACCATGTGCTTCGTTAAAAATCCAACATTTACCAACTTTGATTGGGTTGTTGCCCCGACGATAGGTCGCATGGTGGTTTTTGTATTTACCTTGGTAACAACATTGTCTCATGGTCTTCCAAGAAGCACACCATGGTGCCACATTCCATCATAGAGGTTGTGAGTATCACAGCCTCGCTCTTGCAACATCTGAAGTAATTTGGCTATGTTCCATACTTAATGAGTTGGGTGTGACTCTCATGGGTACCCACACTCTGGTGTGATAATATTGGCACCACATACCTAGTGGCAAACCTAAATTTTCACGCATGCACCAAACACAGAGTTAGACTTTCACTTTGTGCGTGAGAAGGTCACCTCCAAAACCTTACATGTCTCTTACATCTCCTCTCATGTTAAATTGTGGACACTTTCACAAAACCAAGGTTTTAAGTTTTGATACAATACATCTAATACGGGACGTATCTTTCAAATCCCGATACGATACAATACGATTTAAAATTGGTGGTATCGTCTTTTTTCTACTATATTAGATAGTATCAGGCCACATCAAGGGTGTGTCAGATTGTATCGTGGTTGTATCAGGGCATATCGGTAATGTAACGATCGATACACTACAAAAAAGATACTGACAAAAAATTAAATAAAAAAAAAGTAAATTGAGAAAGAAAGTTTCTTTCCTCTAAAATAAGCCTTCTTTTACCCCTAAATAATTCTAAAACTTCAAACCTCATTCCTAGAGTATTAGATATGCAAAAATATGCAAGAAACAAGTGTAAATTGTTGATGTTTTTTAAAGATTTTTTTAATTTGAAAAAATATGGCAAAAGTAGGTAATTTTTTTTAGTTTTTCATAATATCTTGTAATTTTTTTTCTTTTCTCGAATGTTTAAATCTATTTGATCTACATTTTCTACATTCAAAATCACTATTTTTTTTGTAATAAGTAGATCTATGGAAATTTAGTAAAGAGACTTAGTAAAAATATAAAATAATAAAAAAATTAAAAATGTAATTTTTTATCTACCTATATAAAGACTTAATATGTTTTACATCTATGGATTTATCTATCATATCCATAGAGCAATTGAAATTTCTTTGTAATATTTTTTTTTATATTTTAGAATTAAAAAGTAAATAATATTTAATTATTTTTTATCACTTGATTAGAATGATTGAATATATTATAATTCTATGGATGACCTATCATATTCATAAAGCAACTGAAATTTCTTCTTTAATAACTTTTTTTTTTGCTTTTATATTTTTATAATTAAAAATTAATAATAATTAATTATTATTAATCATTTTATAACAAAGATTGAATATATTATAATTTTATAGATGATCTATCATATCCATAGAGCAATTGAAATTTGAATACATTATACAATGCTTATTTATTTTTTATTTTTATAATTTTTTAAAATAAAAAGTTAAATAGTAATTATTTAAATAATAAATAATTATTAATTATATTTTCACTTAGAAGTTGTGTCAATGCATCTTTTATGATTGGATAAGATAGTTGGATCATTCCCGTTGAAGAATTATAATTTATAAATTATAGTTAAGCATAGGTTTTTTAATGAAATTATAATTAACCAATGTATTTCTTCGTATAACCATTAAAATATATTAATTCAATGTATGTACTAGCGGGGACACGTGTGATGCACAGGATTTGTTAAGTGAAAGATAAATAATAGAAACACATAAGAGTATACAATTGTTTTATATTTTTAACTTTTTAAATAATTAATAATTATTTATATTTTATATACTACTCTTAATAAATTTTTTACAATACAAAAATAACAACAACTAATTTCAGACAAGGTTGTTAGTCAAATAGATGAAACCGATCAACTCAACCCAAGTTAGTTGGTTTTCTAGTATTTCTAATTGGCTCTGGTTCAATAATTTCCCAACCTGACCAATTTGGATCAGTTTCGCTTTGGTCATTTGTAAACCGACCATAATCTAACAACTTAACCATAGATATATATTAATATTTTATATTTTAAATATACTTTTTTAATATGAGAAGTGTGAAAATTCTCATATTTCTTAGTCTAAAATATTTTATACTAAATTTATTTTCTAATAATGCCACTATATTTTTTTTAATTTAAATTTCAGTTTTTAAGTTTAAATCTTTTGAACCGAATGACCAAACCAAAAATCAACCCAAATTGACATAACCCAAGTGAGTCAGTTTTTACAAATGGTCAATCAATTTCGGGTGACCAACTCCTCAACCTAACCAGGTCAATTTGGTTAGTCAAACAGCCTACAACCAAATCAAACCAACCCACGAAGACTCCTAATTTCAACTAAATTAATAGTTTAATCTCTAATACACAATAATAGTTTAATCTCCAATAATTATTAAAAATATATTGATAACGAAAATACAATAGATAACAAATAAAAATACAATAAATACTAAAAATATATTAAATTAGTAAATAAACAGTATAATCTCTAATAAATATTAATCAATAAATTATAACAAAAATAGAATAAGTTAAATTTAAAAAGTTACATAATAGTAGTTTAATCTCCAACAATTATTGAAAATTTTCACCTAAATAACAAAAATAAAATAAATCTAATTATATAAATACTTAGTGTAATACAATAAATATAAATTTTAGTATACATACTTATATAATAAATATCGATTAAGATTTTCAAAGTATTATTAATGAATATTAATTTTTTGAAAGTTATGTTGTAGAACTATTAATTCATATAAGCAAACTTAGTTATTTACAATATTATATAGTTATTTAAATAATATAATCATTTATATTTTAAAATATTAATTATTTAATAATCTGTAAAATTATAATTTATACTATTGTTACATAATTTCACTTTATTTTTTAAAATATTAATTAAATATTGTTATAATTATTTTTCTATTTTTAATATTTTTTTAAAATTTATTAAATAATTTCGTTATTTTAACTATTTAAAATCTTGTTATCTTAAATATTTTGTTATATATAATATTTAGTTATTTAAATATTCAAATGCTCTATAAAATCTATATATTTATAAATAAATAAATATTTATATATATATTAAAACAAAGCGGTCAATAAATTTTCTCATTTTTTTGAATTTTTTGTTTTTTTATTCTATGTCCTTTTTGAAATAACCAATGAGAAACACTTTCCCAATAACCTAAATAATCTCTTCTCCTAAAAATTATCCTAAACTACCTCCCCCATTTTCTCGAGAATTGTCTCTAATTCCTATTTATCTTCTAAATTATCTCTAATTCCTATTTATCTCCACAATTATCTCTAATTTAGTAGAGAGTTTCTCTCCTAAATTATCTCTAATTCCTATTTATCCTCTCCCAAAATTTTTATCTACATATCTAAAGAAAGTTTGGATTGAAAATTTTAATAACTATTTAAATATTCTAACAAAATTATATAATAACTTTAAAATATTTATTAAAAACATAAAAAAATAACTTTATATTTTTACAAAATATATCAGGAAATTATGTACTAACAATTTAAGTTATGTTTTTCCAGATTATCAATTTAAATGATTTTCAAATATTTAAAAATATGTAATAGCTTCAAATAAATAAAATTCAAATAAAAATAAATAAATATTTTGTAAATTATTTAAATATTTAAATTACTAAATATTTATCATTACTATTTTTTAAATAGTTAAAATAACGAAATAATCTAATAAATAATTTTGCATTTGTATAGAATATATCATGAAATTATGTACTAACAATTAAAATTATGTTTTGTTGGGTCATCAATTTTTCAAACATTTAACAAAAAATTCTATATATTTTATAGATTATTTAAATATTTAAATAACTAGATCTTAAATAGTTAAAATAACGAAATTATATAATAAATTAAAAAAAATCTTTAAAGCATAAAATTAATTATAACATAATATTGAAATTAATAATAATTTAAAATATTACAAAAATAATAATGGAATTATGTAATAATAGTATAAATTATGATTTTATAGATAATTAAATTCTATAAATAACTAATATTGTAAATTTTAAATATTTTACATATTAGTTAAGTATTTAAATAAATGGGTGTTTTAAATCCATTGTTTAAAATATTTTACATATTATTTAAGTATTTAAATAAATGGGTATTTTAAATCCATTGTTTAAAATATTTTACATATCATTTTCCAGTGTCATGTAAGGGAAGATTGATTAAATCCATTTCAAAGTATAAGTGTTGTTTTAGTAAAATGCTAACTATAAGGTAGATTTTAGTAAATCCATGAAATTATAAGGGGTAGTTTTGTAAATGACCATTTTCTATTATTTAGCTTTTGCTTAATAAATTACGTGCATTGCACGGGTCCTCACTAGTACTCTATAAAATATTTATAATTCTTTGTTATTTGAATTTATTTTTTAAACTATTACATAATATTAAATCTTTTGTTATATAATTATTTAGCTATTTTAATATTTTGTTATATAATTATTTATCTATTTTTAATATTCTGTTATTAAGATATTTAGTTATTGAAATATTTAAATAATATTTTATTTTTTAATATTAAATTTTTATTATTTGAATTACATTTAAATTGAACAATCCAAAAAATCATAACTTTGTGATGAATTTTAAGTATTATTTGAATTACATTTAATGTTAAATTTTTATTATTTGAATTACATTTAAATTGTTAGTACTTAATTTCGTGATAAATTTTGTAAAAATACTAGTAGGGACCCGTGTGATGCACGGGAAAATCTAAAAGATTTAATAATTTTATTTTTCATTTAATGTTGATTTATAAAAATAATTATTGTTAATTGAATATGAACAAATATTTTTAATAAATTTAGTTTTATTGATAATTTGTAGTAATTTTAAATTCTTTTTATTATTTTTAAATAAAATTTTGATTAACTTTAAATAAATAGAAATAATTATAAAAGCTAACATTTTTATTAATTCCACTAATAATTAACAATTATATAGGAATGACAACAGGGTGGGTTCAAGGCAGGGCACCCCATCCCTTTCTCTGCCCATAGTCAAGACACTTTACCCCATCCCTGCCCTGTCCCTAGTGTCACGTGGGTTCAGGGCAAGGTAATCACTCCTCAATGTTGGGCGAGTTCAGGGACAAGGCACCCCACTCCTCATCAAGGATGGAGAGTCCTCGAATTTTTCTGCCCCGTCCCAAGTATTGGGCAGGTTCAAGTTGAGGTGTAAATTGGGTTGTACTGGGTTGACACAAGACAACCCGCATGTGGCCCGCACAAAGTGCGAGTCGTGCCATGCTGGCCCACAAGGCGTTCCGGGCCATGCCTCCCTCTAGGATAATTTGGGGGCCGATTTGGCATGGCCCACAACCTAAGCCCGAACGAGCCCGTGCCGTACCGTGGGTTGGGCTGAGCATTGGGCCAGGCCATGCCGTATACCAAGCCAAGCTCAAGGCAAGGCACCCGCTCCCCATTCAAGGTTTTTAAAATTGGACCAGATAGGGAACCGTTCTAGGGTCGAATGGTCCAACTGTTCAGTCCGAATGAATGACCCGCTTTGACAAAAAAAAAATAGAAATATAAAAAAATGACAAAAACTATTGTCCAGGTTGACGGTTTAACCGCCCAGGTTAGCAATTCGCTAACCAAATAACCAAATAAACAGTTTTTGCACAAAAAGCGATTTTGAGGTGAAATAGTGTCCGGTTCCCAATTTTTTCTGTCTAACCATCTGGTTTGATGAAACCAACCCAATTAACTCAACCCGAGTTAGTCAGTTTTCTAGTATTTTAGGTTGGTTTTGGTTCAAAAATTTCCCAATTCGACCAAGTTGGATCAGTTCCACTTTAGGCATTTGTAAACCAACCAAAATCGAATGACCTAACCATGGATATATATTAATATTTTATATTTTAAATATAATTGTTAATATGAAAAAGTAGGAATTTTCCCATGTTTCTTAGTCTAAAATGTTTTATATCATAAATCTAATTTTTAAATTTATTATTTAATAATCATATTGTAATTTTTAAAATTAAATTAATTTTTTAAGTTTAAATCTTTTGAACAAACTAACCAAACCAAAAAATTGACCCAAACCAATATAACTTGAGTGGGTCGGTTTTCACAAAAAGTTAGTCGGTTTAAGCTAACTAAGTCCCTAACCTGACCAGGTCGATTTGGTTGACCAAATAACCTACGACCGCACTGAACCAACTCATGAACACTCATATTTTCTGATAAATTAATATTCTTATCTTCAATAAATAACAATAGTTTAATCTCCAATTATTATTGAAATTTTATAGCAAAAATACACAATTATTGAAAATATATATAATTAAATCTACAATAATTACAAAAATACAATAAGTACTAAAAATATATTCACTTAGTCAATAAATGATATAATCTCAAATAATAGTTTAATCTCTACTAAATATTAATCAATAACTTATAACATAAACACAATAAATACAATAAGTACAATAAATTAAATTTAAAAATTTCAACAATAGTAATTTAATCTCATTGAAAATTTTCTATTAATTAACTAAACAAAGTAAATTTATACATGCTTATTGAAAATACATTTTTCACAAAAGACAATAAATCTTAATTTTAGTATATATAATTATATAATAAATATAGTTTAAGAGTTTCAAATTATTATTAATAGATATTATTTTTTTTTGAAAGTTATTTTCTCAAATTATTACTTGATATAAGTGAAATTAATTATTTACAATATTATGTAAAAGTATTAAATTATTATTAATTTAAATATTATGTTATATTTATTTTTCTACATTTTATATTTTTTTAAATTTATTACATAATTTATTTATTTTAACTATTTAAAATCTAGTTATGGTAAATATTTTGTTATTTAAAATATTTAGTTATTTAAATATTTATATAATATTTAAAATATTTAAATTTTAAAATATTATTTGTTTATTGAATTTAATTATCCATAAAATCATAATTTATAATATGATTACATAATTTCATTATTAAATTTGTAATATATTAAATTATTATTAATTTAACTATTATGTTATAAATATTTTTGTACTTTGAAGACATTTTTTAAATTTTTTACATAATTTCGTTATTTTAACTATTTAAAATCTAGTTATGATAAATATTTAGTTATTTAAATATTTAAATAATCTAAAAAATATTTAAATTTTTTTGTTATTTGAATTTTATTTATTTAAATCTATTACATATTATTAAATATTTAAATTGATAATTTAGAAAACCATAATTTAAATTGTTATTACATAATTTGGTGATATATTTTGTAAAAGTATAAAATTATTTTTTGTGTTTTTAATAAATATTTTAAAGTTATTTTATAATTTTGTTAGAATATTTAAATAATTCTTAATTTTTTAATCCAAACTTTCTTTAGATAGATATAGATAAAAAGTAGGGGAGAGGATAAATAGGAATTAAAGATAATTTAGGAGAAAAACTCTTTACTAAATTAGATATAATTTTGGAGATAAATAGGAACTAGAGAAATTTTGAAGATAAATAAGAATTAGAGATAATTTTGGAGAAATTGGAGGAGGTAGTTTAGGATTAATTTTAGGAGAAGATGTTATTTAGGTTATTGAGAAAGTGCTTCTCATTGGTTGTTTCAAAAATGACATGGAATTAAAAAGATAAAAAATGAGAAAAATGAGAAAATAGATAAATAGCTTCTCTCAAAGGAGACACATGTTGTTTTTAATATATAGATAGATAGATAGATAAAATTAATAATAATAGGAATATTATTAAATCTATTAGAATTATTTTTATGTTATTAATAATTATTTTAAAGCTATTATATACTTTTATTGAATATTTAAATAATTCTTTTTTTTAAATCAAACTTTCTTTGTAGACAAAAAGTGGGGGAGAGGATAAATAGAAATTAGAGATAATTTAGGAGAAAGTAGGAGATAGTGGGGGAGGTAGTTTAGGAGAAATTTTAGGAGAGGGAAGTGTGTGTGGGGGGAGAGAGAGACAGGTTTTAGGTAACTTTTTATGGGGAAGGGGAGTATATCATTGGTTGTTTAAAAAATGACATAAAATTAAAAAAATAAAAAAAGAGAAAATTACTAAAACTTCCTTCTATATATATACACTTCATTGAGGTTTTATATTTAGTGTTAATGACAGACTTTTATGTTTTATTTAAGTATTTATAGTGTTTCCATATGTATCTTTGTGCATAGTAATTTTTCTCCAATACACATGCATATCCAAGGTGTGATACTTCCCTTAAAATTATTTTCGAAACACTTGTGTTTCTCATACTTTGAACCACAAAACCTCTTGGCGGTCCTTGGTTTTCCTTCCTCCGTTCCAAGCTTTGAGTAGTTTCACCCACCATCAAGTTGCATGGTGGTGTTGAAGATAATGGGCCCACGCCCAATCCAGCTCAGTCCAAGGCGCCCGCGTAACTAACTGGATTAACATGTACAGCTTAAACTTGTATATCAGCTAACCAACAATAGTAAATCTCTGAGATTAATTTGTTGTAACTTATCTACCAATACCAATATAAATACATCATCAACCGAATCACCATTTTCTGTGATCGATTTTCACTCCAAATTCCTTTGTCTTTCAGTCTTTCAATCCAGTTACAGCCACATCCCTGAACTCCGGCCATTGAGATCCTTTTCCCCATTTCAGGCTTCACTTCTGGTCTTTGACATAACTCGGCAATGGTAGTCATCAATGTGATGCACAACGATAACATATACAGAATCAAGCAGAGATGCAAATCAGTCAGAGACGTAAAGTATCACCTCCAGGATCATGTATCCTACCACGATCAACTCCTTGTTTACAAAGGAGAACTGCTAACAAATGAGGAGGCTCTATCTGATCTGGGTATTCTGGAGGATGAAGATTATGAAGTAGAGATGTATCTTTACAGGAGGCTTCGCCATGAGATCATCACAGTCATCGTTGAAACAGAGGATGGTGTGTTATACATCGACATACCAAGCGACGATGAAGTCTTAAAACTGAAAAATACGATTGACAGGAGGGTGGGTATAACTCCAAGGCGCCAGAATCTGACTACGCTGGGAGTTCGGATGTATGAGCAATGGAAGCTGGAGGATTATGCAATTGCCACTAGACAAACCGTTCAACTCAGGGAGAAACCTCCAAACCCAGAGTGGTTTGTAGCCATTGATGTGGAGGTTCCCAGCACTGGGCAATCAATGGTCATTAAGGTGGACCGATATGATACAGTTTACACATTGAAAGGTCTGATTCGTCGTGCTGACTTTGCTGAGAAACCTGACTTCCATCTTGAATATAAAGGCAAGCGGCTTGATGGAACAGTGGCCTTAATAAGTTATGGTATTATTGAAGATGAGGATACTGTAAATTTGATTTATGACTGAGATTTGGAAGATGGTTACACTTAGTATGATTTGAGTATGACAAAAAGTGAAGATAGTATGCGTTTGATTTCAAAATCCTTCTGTCTAATATCTTCAATCCCTTCAGTAAGTAGAAGAAATTGTTAGATTTTCTGTTTTTCAAGAGAGAAACTAGCTGATTGTGTGAGTTTCTTCTCTCCTTACCTCCTGAAGTGGGAAACAAAACAAGTCAAAAGGTCACAAATTTTCTTTTCTAAGGCATCAATGCAATGAGAAAGAAAGACAACAAAATTCAGGCCACTTTGTGATTTTCTTGGTTACCCTAATGTAGTTGGGTCCAGTTTCTTTATTGTCACAAATCTTGGCTACTCTTAGATGAAATTGTATACCCTTTAACTTCAGTTTTATTCCTGCAGAATCAACTAAAATACTGCAAATTAAAACTGGAAGTCACGAAATTCCTGCAAAACCCAGGTTCTGTAAGCATGTGTGGAACATGGAAAGGAACCCAATCGCTGGGAATTGGGATCACCTACTTTAATTTCAACCTGGGATGTTCTTCAGGATTCAGGAATCATGATTTAAGAGGGTAGCAACAGAACTAGTTCAGATGACAAGGAGGCACTATATTTCCATGTTTGCCATTTGAGAGAGTCGCTCTCGATCACCTCTAACACTGCAAGTTGTGTAAACAACCTTTCCAACCATATGACTCAGTGTATTGAATGAATAGTTTGTCATTGAGAAAACACAAAAGCTGATGACTTGCTAGCTGCCTTGGTTGCCAGCTGCTTACAGGGAGCCTTCCTCCTGTTGATTTCCTTGCTGTCTGCTTTTCCAGGATATCTCTGTATCTCTCTGAGCGGAAGAGAAGAAAAGAAAAGTTGATAGGTTTGTCAAAGGAAATGAAATGAAAGCTCGAAGAGAGACTGAAGCCGAAAACAGAAAGGGCCATCCTTGTGCACTTCGCACGCCGAAGTAGTCCCGCTTCCACGCCGGGACCTTGTTAGGAAGATCGTGCAAAAGCTTAAAACCCTGGCGAGGAGTAAGGTAATACGCCCGTCTCCCCCCAGGAAGAGGACCCGCCTGTCTCTTGAGCATCAAGATAGAGGAGAATATCTCTAAGTCCAAGGGGAAGTTTTGCTCGCAAAAAAGGGATATTGTCCCCACCAGGTTCCGAATAGAGTTCGGATGAAGCTAGCCAATGGTGACACCGAAGTGGTTTATGACTTCGATGAGGAGGGGATGGAAAGGAAGTCGCAACCCTGCAGCGAGCTGCTCTCGAAAAATCACGATCTCGTCGGAACCGTGTTCCCAAGGAAAGCTACCCGAAGGAATGAAATATGTGTACCCCCCAGGAAGATTGTAGGACAGAAGTATGGATTGAAGCCCCTCAGGCGTCATGGTCGAAGGACCAAACCTGTCTAGCAGCCGACCTCGGCGGGAGGTATACGCCAAACTGCCCAAAGCGACTCGGCCCACTAGTTCATAGTCTTCAGGCTCCACCTCAGGATCACTGAGGCAGTCTGGGGACACGGCTCGGTTGGTGGAACCTACGTCGGCCCTACTCGAAGAATCGTCTAAGCTATCAAAGCTAGACATTGGGGAAAAGATAAATTCAAGAAAGTACTCACCGGAAAGTTTGAAGAACAAGCCAAAGAACCGTGAAGACTGTATAACCAGCCTTGACGCGAGCTGGAAAAGACTTGGATGCAAGTTGAAAGGTTGGACGCGAACTCAGTAGACACCGCAGAAGTGACAAACCAACTGGGGTCCCCCACTATTTATAGCTACAGTAACCAAGAATCGATCGTGCAGACTGAAGATGACCCGACGGCCCACGTTCTTACCGACCGCACAACCCTTATTGTCGAGACGTGATTGGCGCACGTCTTTCCGAAAAAAGTGAAACGTCAGCACGTCTTTTTGAAACCGACGTCGCTTCGACACGCGTCTTTTCGAAACTGACGTGCCGCACGTCTCCCTGACAGTCAACTGCGCACGTACAGCAGTGGTGTGCCTTTTTGAAATGACCCGCTGTCACGTCCTAGCGGCGCGAGTTGGTTTGAAATTTAAAATGCACGGTCACAACCACCAGCGTTCTTGAGTAAGCACGTTTCCAGCCTTCTCAAAAACTGAAAAAAACCTAGCAAAAGCGTCTCATACAGTGAAGGTTTGAAGGACGGGACAAATCCACCAGCTACCTCGTGAAAACTCCCCGCACCATGGCAAGACCCTCGGCGCAAGGAGTGGGGGGCAATTGATGAAGGAAGATTTGGCCCAACCTCTTTATTATGAGACACGTGGCAGAAACGACAGCTCGGCAAAAGGGGACCAAGCCTAGGCGGGAACAAGGGCACACTTCGCCGAACTGACCCACCTTGTAATAGCTCGGGATACACTTCGCCGAACTAACCCACTTTGTAACAGCTTGGGATACACTTCGCCGAACTGACCCACCTTGTAACAGCTCGGGATACACTTCGCCGAACTGACCCACCTTGTAACAGCTCGGGATACCTCCGAGCTCAAGACCGCCTCGCTCAGCACTTCGCATCATCTTCTGGGCACCAAAGCCAAACAAGTCGTACCATGCCTGACACTAGGGAGGTCCATGCCCGAGGGCGCCACGCCTGACTGACTTGGATCCGACGTTTGGCAGCAACACTCTAAACAGCCACCTTCCACCGCCACTGACGCCGCCATCTCCAGTTAGACGGTTAGGCAGTGACGGTTCTGTCTCAGCAGAAGGGACGACGGCCGAGTTGACAAGCGCAAGGGTAATCATACCCGATCTGACAAGGGCCTCGAGACGAGTACACGAAGTGACTATAAGAGCCCCCTGCCCCCCGACAACGGAGGTATGCAAACTTTGCGCTATCTGGTATTTCCTTGCTTTTGAAGGATTCTAACTTGAGCTTCGAAGCCTCTACACCGGGTTCCCCCCAGAGCTTTCCCATCTCTTCCATTTCAGGTTCCCTGCTACCCTGTTCAGAAGCAAGGCAGCGGACAGCTAAGACTAGTCGGATCGCGCTCCATCACTTAACAAGCAATCTATGAGAATCAATTTATCCAAGCTCTAGAAGATCAACATCCAATTGATTCTTAAGGCCCAACAAAAGATAAATAAGCTCTACCAAGTCATCAGGTCAACACCATGCAACAAAAGATCCATCCATTTGATCCTACCAAGTATATAAAGTCCATCCAATTAGTAGAAGTTGTATCAAAAGCCAAGAAAGATGAGGCTTTTGATCCGATCCAACTCATCAAGCCAATTCAGAGGTCAATAAAGGAATCCTCCAAAATGGTAATGCACATTATCATTGTAATGCAAAAGAAGATTGAAGAAGATCTGCCCTTTGATCTAACTCAGTTCATTAAGCCTATAAAGCATATACACAACAATGAACTTGTTGAAAATGAAGAGAACGGTGTGCAAATTTACCAACTAGAATTAGAATAAGGTTCTATTGCTTCAATTCAAATAATTCACATAAACCAATGGCAAGAAGACCCAAGTGTAGATCTAGACCAAGGGCAAATTTCTACTTTGAAATCTTAGCAATCCACCTCTAAATTTGAATCAAAAGACTAGATAAACTTAAGCCAGGTCAATCAAGACCCTATCATTGAATCAAAAAGCTAACATGGTGTATGGCAGGAAAAGCTAGGGCCTAAACAAGGTGACTTAGAGCCTATCTTAAACATATACACTGAATATTGGCATGACACATGGTAGGTAAAACAAGATCCTCAACAAATAAATTTAGAGCCCAACCCCATCATTGAATTAAAAATCTGGCATAGCACAAGGATTTTCAAACAAGACATAAACTAGGTTGATGTGGACGCCATCATTGGCATAGAACCTGAAGGCAAGCAACATTAAGAGTAGGTTAACCATGACCTTAATCGGCCTAACTTAAGGGTAACTTTCAACTCAAGTCTAGAGATACAACATGGTACCCATCAGGATGTAGAACGAGCTAACCAAGGCTTGGATCAATCCAATCTCAAGCCCTATGACTCAAATGTAGAAGAAATGACCATGGATCTCCTATAATAAATTAAGCAGATCAAGCTTCTCCTAGGCTGGACTCATTCAAATCTTGTCATTAACTTGGACATCAATGTAGAACTCTTGGATCACCAACAATGTGTGCCTCTCAATCCTCCTGACTCACCATGGATGACTCCTAAGTCCATCTTTGATCAAGGGCCAAGTCTAAGGCCTCTAAACTCTTTACAAATACCAGAGCAAGGTTGCCTACTTCTTGACCTAATTATGGGTAATCTAGACACTGATGCACCACAGGCTAACCTTAAGACCACATTTGCCTTTGGCCTAAGCCAAGGAAGGGCCTCATAATTTCTCACAATCACTTGGTTCAACTGATCCACAATGGGTTAGTCACCATCCCACATTT
Organism: Nelumbo lutea; assembly: GCF_056320005.1. NCBI lineage: Eukaryota > Viridiplantae > Streptophyta > Magnoliopsida > Proteales > Nelumbonaceae > Nelumbo > Nelumbo lutea. Next base: position 107,756,496 of record NC_142685.1, read on the forward strand.
GACTTCAACGCAAGTCTAAGGCCTTACAATTTTTCACAAGAAATTGATTCATTAGACCTACCATGTCTATCTCTACCATAGGCCCAAATCCAAGGCTACATAGCTTTCATCTACATCAAAACTTCAAGTGAGACTCCCTTTACACAAACATGAAGCGGTACACCCAAAGAGCCATTACTAACTTAGGCCCAAACTTGGAGCCTTCACACTTTTTGCAACATGAAAATACTATCAATAAAAAAAGATCAAGATCCAACCGGATTAGAATCATCAAATACAAATACATCATCATTGCCAATCAAGCATAATGCAAACTCATGCATGATCTCATTTTTCTGGTGGTTGTTTCTTATCTTTACTTTCATCCCTTTATGAGGCATAGTCAACAACTTTCATATTCATATTGTTTTTGCATTTCTTCACTATTTTTCTTTATCTATTATGCAGTAGTCAACTTGGATCCCTCATTGAGTGTAATGAGTTAGTTATTCCTCTAAGTATAGATATCTTCAACTCTAGAGACTCATTTCTTGATTTAAAGTGGTTGAATTTCCTCAAGCATCCCCCAAGGGAATTCTTCATCTTAATCTTCAAACTAGGTGGTTACCATTTTCTGAAAGGAGATATTTTTTTCTTACCATTAGTTTCCCTCTTAAAAAACAAAAAAAAAAGCGAGAAAACTACAGGGCATGCTAGCGCCCAACCAAGGTAGGGGCTTTCTTTGCATGCTTTCATGCCTTGCTCTCAAGCCACTGCACGTTAGTGCGGCCAACAAGATGCGACTGAAAAGCTTTATCGTGCTAGTGCGCTCATGTTTTTTCAATAGGGTACCAATCATTATGTTTTCTTCACTCCTTCTCGGCCCAGAAGTTTGCTTCTAGCGACTAGCTTCTACCACTAGTGCTTCCAAAAGGTTTTATAATACAAAAAAAAAAATCAAAATTTTTCAAAATAAAAAAAATAGAACAAAAACCTTAAAAACAAAATAACATGACAGTCATCGATCATCAATCCAGTCATCATCAGATCAACATTCAACACAACAAGTCATCAATCATTATTCTAATCTATATTATCACAAGTCATCAAATTATTTCCCAACATGGCAAGGCACCTTGGTTTGCATCATGACAAAATCACCAATCATCAGCACATTCAACGTTTGATAAACACTTGGCATATAATCAATCATCAGTCTAGTCCACATCATGGCAAGCCATCAAATTTCTCAACATGGCAACATGACAAAACATCCTATCAGCATGATAGATCAGCATTCCAATCACAACATCGTGAGATCCTCAACATGACAAGTCAACCTATCAACTTTCTGTGCAATTCCTCAGTATGACATCTCAATCGAGTCATTTGCAGCAAGTCTTAAGCTCAAAGTGCCTAGAAAAAAATGAAAAAATAAGAAAAAATTAAAAATTAAAAAATAAAAAAAAATAAAAGATATCATTTCCATCCCTTCCCAACTCATTTAATACTAGAGGCAAAGTAGTTTATTAAAGTTCACTAAAAGAGAAGCCACCTTTGGTCGATTATTACTCCCACTGAGCCACCTATGTTTACACATTCACCACTTGCAACCCATGATGGACATTAGCCCTTCCTTAATGAACCGTAAAATATGACGCCTAAACCTTTTTCCTAAGTGAATAGATCACCTTCTCAATCTCTTTAAGCAGCATGGAAAAAAATCCAAAAGAAATTCAAGTGATACAAGGATTCTCTAATTTAAGCACCTATGTCTTAGGCAAGGGGCAAAGAAAGGCTTGAGGGATCCACAAAATGGGAGGCCATCTTTAGCCTAACACTTACTCGGAGTCACTCATGATCACATATTAATCCCTTGTAAGCCACTTTGGACCTAACCTTTCTTTTCTAAAACATCAAAAATTTTCAAAAAAAATAAAAACCCAAAAAAAATCCAAAAATCTTTTCCTTTTTATACCCCTTTCACCTTCCCTAAAGTCCTTTTGAGGAATACTCACCCACCTCCATCCAAACTAGGGGCAACATGGTCATGAAAAAAATAAGTTCTAAGTCTTAACCTTATTTTAAAGAGAAGCATAAAAAAGGAAAAAAATACAAGCAAAAAATTCAAAGAAATAAAAGAAAAATACAAGTAGAAACTAAGTCAAAGTTGCAATCCATCATGACCCCAACTATCCAATCACTCAAGTGAGGTCATACAATGCACTCATAACCCCTTAAAAGGCCCCTAAGTGTCACTCTCAATTTGAGCATTTTATCCCTTCCTTTATTCACCCAAGCCTTGTGCCACATTTCATCATAAGGAAACATTTTCCTCAGATCCTTGGGCAACAAAAGCCTCAAGTCAAAGAAGATAGGTGGTATAACTTTGAGAAACCCCTTATTCAAAAAAAAAAAAAAAGGCCCTACAATTATCAACAAGAATGTGAGTCCTAAACAATTACACCCCATTGTCCTCTTCATAAACCGACAAACCATCAAAGCAACTTTATATCCTTTGTTTTTTAGCATTTTTATCCCTTCCTTTTCTAACCTAAATGCCAAGCCACATTTTATCTCAAACAAAGTCATCTCCGAATCTCATCAAACTATCCCAAGAACTATGTTGGCTTAATCCCACATTGGGTACGTATGTAGTCTAGACCCTTATTCTAGATGTAGTCATTCCGAAGGAAGGGGATCTCCATAGCCCGTTAAGTTGAAAACCCGAATGGGAAATTCAAACAAAAGATAGGGCACAAAACATAAAAAACAAAAAGAAGAAGAAAAAAAATGGAGAAATAAACCTACTAAATGAAAACCTAAAAGGGCATCTAGGCAAAAGATAAGGCATAAAAAATAAATGGCATGAGAAATGAAGTTAGTATCCCTTCAAGATGAGCTTACAAAGGATAAATGATACAAGCTACATATAGTTGCGGATGAAAGAACCTCAATCTAAGGGTGTGACTTATGTTGAGCTTTGCTACATGATACAAAATCAAAGAGATCATCATGAATAGCTAATCTTGTGACAAGGCCTAGACTTAGATAGAATTGGTGACATTTATATCTTGAGGAAGTGGTAAGATCCTAAGTCAATAGTTTTAGATCAATTCTTTGTGTGCAACATGTGTTCTTGGCATCTCATGTAGTCCATCACCGCCATCTACCCCATCATACATTTCCAAGGCAGATCAACTACAATTAATGACATCAATACCAATCATCGAACTTCAACCAAGGTAAGCACAAGGTATGCAATCATTAACTACTTCATCTCTTACATTGCAAATCATGCACCTTTTCGTTAGAATTGCACCATCTCATCTTCACTTCAGCATTATCACAATCATTGCATTACATCCATTATGGGATGTAATCATGCATCCCAAAATAAATCTCAAGGAATTGGCCAATGATAAATTCCACGCAATTCCTCTATTGCAAGGATGGGTATAGTCCTAGATAGCCACACAAACATTGTGGGTGAGAGATTTTATTTCAAAATCCCCTTTGAAAAGATCCAAGGATTGGCTTGCATATGACAATCCTTCTATTAATAGTCGAACAAGTGCTAGATAGCTATGGGAGCATACTATAGGAGGAGATTCCATGGGAATCATTTCAAGTCAAAACAATCAACATCTTTCAATCAACCAATACTTTTGTCATGAAAAAGTTTTTCAAACAGCATTCTTTTGAACTAAGAGTGTCATTCCATCACATTTCTATGCAAAAATGAGTTCTCTCCTCAAGCTCTATTGTTCAGATCATCATCCTCCAACAAAGAGGGGCAATTTGTACACACCCCATTTTTGCACTCTTCAATCATACTACAACACTTCGAGCTTCAACCATGTTTCAGCTAATCTCTCAGCTGACTTAGGGCATTTTTAAAATTTTACAAAAGTTAGGGCCTCAAAGATCTAAGACCATAGGTACATAGAGACCAAAAATATGAATTTGACAACACTAAGATCACCAAGCTCTGACACTATTTACCCCTCCATCTTAAGACCCAAAGTTGGAACTGATTCTAATCATCCGATTGGGACCATTTTGATCCTAACCTTATCTCACATCAAATCAAAAATCCGAGACCATAGGTATGTAGAGCCTAAGAATCCAAATCCGACGACACCAAGATCACCCAAATCCGATATCGTTTACTCCATCTTAAAACCCAAAGCCGAAACCGATTTTGATCATTTGATTGGAGTCATTTTGATCTTGAACCTCATTTCACGTCAAATCAGAAATCCAAAACCATATGTACATTCCAGCGACACCAAGATCCCCTTCTAGGCTAGGTAGCCACAACCCTCAAACCGATTTTTGGCCCAAAACCATTGATTTGGTCAACGACCCGCTGACTCAAGCCGTCAAACTATCATCCCATCAACCCACATAATGGTTTTTGTCTGTTTTTTATTTTATTTTTTAAGTCAGAATGGACCATCCGATTGAACCAGATGGTCAAACCATTCAACTTAGGAATTGGTCCCAAAACGGTTCTGTGTCCGGTCCGATTTTTAAAACCTTGGTTTAGTTTACCTTTCTCTGCTATTTTATTAAGATTTTCTTATTCCTTTTACTAGGGAGTAAAAGGGGTTGGATCTGGATCGGATCGAAGTAAATCCGTATCCAAATCTAATAAAAGCAATAGATTGAGGTCCGGTTTCGGGTCCTAGTCAGATTTTAAGGAATTGGATCTATAGTCCATATTTGATCCCATTTACACATTTGAGTGGAAAATCCGAAAATGTATACATGGTTGCAACACAAATTAGTAATCGAATTAAAATCTTATCATCAATAAAATTAAAATCATAAGTTTGTTTCTATTTATCTCATATTAATAATTGGATTTCTCCATTCAACAAAAGATAATCAGGCTTCTCTTTTTTTTAATTAGAAAAAGATAATTAATTGGGCGTGTTAACATCTTTGTTCTGTATCGTGCGTTGCTTCCATTGTAACATTTTATCATCTCTGATAATCACACTCTCTACACCTCCTAACGCAGAGATTGGAGAAATAGGGAATCTTATCATGGTAGTTTTATGTACATTAACGCTCAATAAGTGTGACAAAATCACTTTATAAGTTTTCTCTCAGTCCAGTTACAGCCACTTCCCTGAACTCCAGCCACTGACCTCCTTAGTCATATTTTCCCCAGTTGAGGCTTCAACTCTGGTCTTTGATATAACTCGGCAATGGTGGTCATCAATGTGGTGTACAACCATAATATATACAGAATCAACCAGAGATGCGAAACAATCAGAGACGTAAAGTATTTTCTCCAGCATCTTGTACCCTGCCATGATCAGCTCCTTGTGTACAAACCTGAACTGCTAACAGAAGAAATGGAGGTTCTATCTTATCTGGATATAGATGAAGATAGCGAAGTGGAGATGTTTCTTTACAGGAAGCTTCGCAATGAGATCATCAAATTCACCGTTGAGACGGAGGATGGTGTGTTATACATTGACATACCAACCGACAATGAAGTCTTAAAACTTAAAAATACGATTGACAAAAGGGTGGGTATAGCTCCAAGGCGCCAGAGGCTGACTACGCTGGGAGCTCGGATGCGTGATCATTGCAAGCTGGAGGATTATGCGATTTCCACTAGACAAACCGTTCATCTCAGGGAGAAACCTCCAAACCCAGAGTGGTTTGTAGACATTGTTCTGGTGGTTCCCAGCACTGGGCAATCAATGATCATAAGGGTGGACCAATATGATACAGTTTACACATTGAAAGGTCTGATTCGTCGTGCTGACTTTGCTGAGAAACCCGACTTCCATCTTGAATATAAAGGCAAGTGCCTTGTTGGAAAAGAGACCATAATTAGTTATGGTATTGAAAATGAGGACACTGTAAATTTGCTTTATGAGTGAGGTTTGGAAGATGGTTACACTTATACATGGGCAAGATGAGTGCTATTAGTATTAGTATTAATATTAGTATTAGAATAATTCTGTTCTTGGAACAATTCAAAGATGGTATGTGTTTGATTTCAAAATCCTTCTGTCTAATCAAGTTTAGTAATTCCACTTATTATATCTTCAATCCTTTCGGTAAGAAGAAATATGATGATTGATGACTATGCTTTTGTTATGAAATGGATAGATTTTCTTTTCCCAGAGAGAAACCAGCTGATAGTACTGTGAATTTCTTCTCTTCCTACCTGAAGTGGGAAATAAAAAACAAGCCAAAAGATCACAAATTTTCTTTTCTAAGACATAGAATGCAATGAGAAAGAAAGACAACAAAATTCAGGTCTTGGCTAGTTGCCCTAATGTAGTTGCACGGGTCCAATTTCTTGTAATAAATCCTGGGTACTATTAGATGAAACTGCATACCCTTTAGTTTAATTCCTTCAGAATCAACTAAAATACTGCGAAATTGGAAGTTATGAAATTCCTGCAAACCCAGGTTCTGTAAACATGTGTGGAAAATAGACAGAAACCGAATCATTAGGAATTGGGATCACCCACTTTAATTTCAACCTGGGATGTTCTTCAGAATTCAGGAATCGTGATTTAAGAGGGTGGCAACAGAACTCGTTTAAATGACATGGGGGCACTCTATTTCCATTTTTGCAATACAACCTTCCAATCATAGAATTCAGTGTTTTGAATGAATAGTTTGTCATTGAGAAAACACAAAAGATGATGACAGAGGGAATGAGATGAACTCTTCCAAGATCTAATCCCCTGATAGGAAGTTGGGACCCCATGCACACCTGAGTCCATTTCAGAAACGTGTAGGCATTTATAACTTTTAAGGCACGCTTTTTCTTGTATTTGTATTTGTACTTCTTCCAAACTGAACCTTAATATAAGGTTTTGCATTCTATATATAAAATATAAGGTTTTGCACTCTACATACAAAATATAAGGTTTTGTATATTTATATTTGTACTCCTTTCAAACTGAGCCTTAATACAAATACAAATACAAATATGTATAGAAATACATACAAATTAATACAAAACGCAAGGTTTTTCTGCCCACATATTTGTATTTGTATTTGTATTCTTTCTAAACTGGGTTTAATTTGCTTAATTGTAAGGGTGCAACTTGGGCATACTTGGCGGGAATGGAGACGGTTCCCGTGAGGACTCGAATCCCCAAATTTTTTTAATCAATATTGTTTTTAAGAAAAATAAATTTATCCAAAATAAAATAAATAAATAAAATATAAATAATATTTTAAATATATTTTGATATATAATATAAATAATATTACATACATACAACAATGTGTTACGCAAATAGAGACTAGCAGAGAGGAGAGGGCTAATCTACTTCCTACAAACTTGACCTAAAAAATAGGACAGATGCCAGAGGGACAATTCTTCATAGCTTATCCGTACAAGTGTAAGGCCCCCACAATTCCAGTGGATTACTAGCAAAGGTGAAAACCCAGCGGAGCACATATGGTGCTACATGGACGCCTTGGGACAGTAGTACAAATAGGGAAGTTGCGCCAACCCTCCATCAGTGATGGTAAGGATATCAAGGGCGAGGATGATTGGCGTCGGGGACTGATTATCTCAGTAAGCTATATTACTGAGATAAGGGAGGCGTTTTATTGTGTTGCATTGGGCTAAGAGCATAACCGATGTGTTGAGAGAAGCACACCAAGCCACTTGCTCCATCGGCGCATTCACCGGTTGGGGGTTTATTGGCCAACACTTGTGGAAGATTCACGATTTCTATAAAGAGGGTGCCCCGACTTGGGGGTTGGATTTTATAGGGCCAATTCATCCCACATTGGGGCAGAAGCAATGAATTCTTACGGCCACATAGTAATTGACGAAATGGGTAGAAGTAGTAGAACTGGCAAAATCGACAGGAGAATCAGTGTGGTATTTCATCAAGGAAAACATTATTTGCAGATTCAGAGTCCTTCCTTGAACGAATTGCATCTGATAATGGGATGAGACCCCGTTTGTCAATAGAATAGTCGAAGCCTTTTTAGAGAGCTATTGCAATGCATTGGCAATGGACAAGCACAAGCAACAAACAGGGTGTTGTTGCCATTTCTTAGCCGATTAGTAAAACTTCAAATGGAATTCTTAGTCAAATATTTTTGTGTTAAAACTCGATAAACCTGGTTAATAATAAAACTTCCAACTTGGAACAATGGTAAATTAAGGAAAAAGCCTATATTTTATGTTAAAAGGAATGACTAATGATGGTTTAGTTCATGGTTTTGAAAACTGGACTGGACCTGGCAGTCCGACCAATTTACCCAGGAACCAGTCAAGTAATTGGTTCCATTTTACTCAAAATCGTTGATTTGGTCAATGATCCGCTGACCCAAACAGTCGAATCGTCGACCAATCAACCCAGATAATGGTTTTTGGTTGTTTTTTATTTTTTTTTTAATTTTTTTAATTTTTTTAAGTTCGAACCAAACGGTCAGACCATTCAACCTGAGAACCGATCCCCAGAACAGTTCCATGTCTGGCCTGATTTTTAAAACCTTGGTTTAGTTTACCTTTTTTCTGCTATTTTCTTAAGATTTTCTTGTTCTTTTTACTAGGGAATAAAACGGGTTGGATCTGGATAGGATTGAAGTGTAAATCCGTATCCAAATTTTAAGGAGTTGAATCTATAGTCGATATTTGATCCCATTTACACATTTGAATCTAATAGAAGGAAAATCCGAAAATGTATACATAGTTGCTACACAAATTAGTAATTGAACTAAAATCTTATCATCAGTAAAATTAAAATCTTAACATTGTTTTTGTTTATCTCATATTAATAATTGGATTTCTCCATTTACACATTTGAGTCTAATAGAAGGAAAATCCGAAAATGTATACATAGTTGCAACACAAATTGAATTAAATAAAATTAAAATCTTTAGTTTGTTTCTATATATATATAATCTTTAATAATTGGATTTCTCCCTTCAACAAAAGATAATCAGGTTTCTCGTTTTTTTTTTTTAATTAGAAAAAAGGTTAACTGGGTTTCTTAATATCATTGTTCTGTATCATGCGTTGCTTGCATTGTTCCATTTTATCATCTCCGATAATCACACTCTCTACACCTCACGCAGAGATCGGAGAAATAGGGAATCTTATCATGGTAGTTTTATGTACATTAATGCTCAATAAGTGTGACAAAATCACTTTATAAGTTGCCTTTCGGTCCAGTTACAGTCACTTCCCTGAACTCCGGCCATTGAGCTCCTTTTCCCCATTTGAGGCTTCACTTCTGGCCTTTGATATAACTTGGCAATGGTGGTCATCAATGTGCTGCACTACGGTAATATATACAGAATCATGCAGAGATGCAACTCAGTCAGAGACGTAAAGTTTTATCTCCAGGATCATGTACCCTACCATGATCAACTCCTTGTGTACAAAGGAGAACTGCTAACAGAAGAAACGGAGGTTCTATCTTATCTGGGTATTCTGGAGGATGAACATAACGAAGAGGAGATGTATCTTTACAGGAAGCTTCACCATGAGATCATCATGGTCATCGTTGAAACAGAGAATGGTGCGTTATACATTGACATACCAAGCGACGATGAAGTCTTAAAATTAAAAAGTATGATTGACAGAAGGGTGGGTATAGCTCCTAGGCGCCAGAAGCTGACTACGCTGGGAGCTTGGATGCATGATCATTGGAAGCTGCAGGATTATGCAATTTCCACTAGACAGACTGTTCATCTCACGGAGACCTCTCCAAACCTAGAGTGGTTTGTAGACATAACTGTGGAGGCTCCCAGCACTGGGCGATCAATGGTCATAAAGGTGGACCGATATGATACAGTTTACACATTGCAAGCTCTGATTCGTCGTTCTAATTTCGCTGAGAAATCCGTCTTCCATCTTGAATATAAAGGCAAGCGGCTTGATGGAACAGTGGCATTAATTAGTTATGGTATCCTTGACGATGAAGATACTATGAATTTGATTTATGACTGAGATTTGGAAGAGGGTTACACTTACACATGGGCAAGATGAGAAGGGGGAGACAAGGGTTGGCATTGGAATAATTCTGTCATTGGAACATGTCAAAGAAAGTATGTGTTTGATTTCAAAATCCTTCTGTCTAATCTATTAATTCCACTTAATATCTCTTCTACCCTTTCAGTATGAAGAAATCTGATGATTTAAGAAATCTAGTAATTCCATATTTCCCATTCACAACAGTGCAAGTTGTGTAAACAATCCTTCCAATCATATGACTCTGTTTTGAATGAGTAGTTTGTCATTGAGAAAACACAAAAGTTGATGACAGAGGGAATCAGATGAACTCTAACGAGATCCAATCCCCTGATAGGAAGTAGGAATCCGCATTGCACGCCAGAAATCCATTTCAGAAACGCCAGGGATTTATAAGGCACTTTTTCTCGCTTCTTCTGATACTCCCAATTAGACTATTCACAATCTATCTCAAAGGCATTCATCATAGATCAATTAGAATTCTGTTGCCTCTTAAACATTTCAACAAAGAGAGAAAAAAATTATGGTTCCACCGAAACAGGAGGTATATATAGTTAAAAGGTTAATCAAGCGACAAAAGAGAAGGACCAGTTAATCAACAAAAGCGAATTTCGTATTTTTCATTTCCCACAAACGGTTACATACGCCGATATGCATCCCAAATTTACAGTCCTAGGCATTGAAGCATGATCATGAAGAACAAAGAAAAAGACGGCAAAGAGAAAAAAATGATCGACAAGAAGAATGGCCTCAAGAAACTAGCCCAATCCACTTCTAGGCCCTCTCACCACGGATCCTGCGAGCAAGCTGGATGTCCTTTGGCATAATGGTGACCCTCTTAGCATGGATAGCACAGAGATTGGTATCCTCAAAAAGACCAACCAAGTAAGCTTCGGCAGCTTCCTGGAGAGCGGCGACAGCGCTACTCTGGAAGCGGAGATCGGTCTTGAAGTCCTGAGCGATCTCACGGACAAGGCGCTGAAAGGGTAACTTTCGGATCAAGAGCTCCGTGCTCTTCTGATACTTCCTGATCTCACGAAGAGCCACGGTTCCGGGCCTGAACCTGTGTGGCTTCTTGACTCCTCCGGTTGCCGGCGCCGACTTGCGAGCTGCCTTGGTTGCCAGCTGCTTACGGGGAGCCTTTCCTCCCGTCGATTTCCTTGCTGTCTGCTTAGTTCGGGCCATCTCTGTATCTCTCTGAGACGAAGAGAAGAAAGGCTGATGGGTTTGTCAAAGGAAAGGTAGAAGAGAGACTGAAGCAGAAGGCACAGTCGTGATGAGAAGAGGATAGCAGGGACAAGATGTGAGAAGGGTATATGTAGAAAATGAGACGGTGACGCGGGAACTTCAACTCTTGTTTTGGTTTTTGAATTTTTTCGGCATAATGGTCCATCAATCATGACCGTTCGATTTAGGAAAGCTGTTGACGGACTAGATTCGAAATTGCGGAGTGACACGGATTGCGGTCCATGTTTAATTGTTTACCTCCTTGCTCATATGCTTTATGCTTCGGGTAAATTACAAAGATACCCCTGTAATATGGGATCAGTGTCAGTGACGATGACCCCTGATCCTGAACTTTCATTGAGACTAAACTTTTTACTTTGAGACAAATACCCTGTCAGCTGTTTAAAAATTTTAATAAGGGCTCTATCACCAAAAAAAAAGTTTACAATTTTAAAATTTCTAAACTACCCTTTTCTTATTTATTTAAAACAATTTATAATTTAATTAACTTTTTTAAATACAGCATTAAGTCCTCTCCATTGCTCTAATAAATCCTTGCAAATTTTTGTTGGATTCAATATAGTGGAAATTACTTTTTGATAGATATAAAGGACAATAACGCAATCCATTCAATAAATTTTAATCCCTCAAAAAATAATAAATTAAATAGGGAGCCGCTGCAAACCTCCTCAAATTTCAAAATGCCTGACCCCCCTCCGGTTCTATGTCATCAATAAATTAACGCAACCCACACAATAGACATTCCATGCCATCTCTATAATTTTTTGGACAAAATTATCCCCAAATATTTTAGTCATATTTTCATGGTGGTTACGTCTCCAAGACTCCAACCTCAACTATACACAACTCCCTCCGGTTCGAAGCCAACTGCCAGAGTATTCTACGTTGACAACCCACTTCACAATTTTCAATGTTTATCCCAAAATAAAGGGCAATGGAGAGTAGAATGTTTCAATTGATCCCTCTGTTATACAACATTGTCAACAGCCTTCATGTTCGCCATTTTCAGTGTGCCTTCCCACAAAAAGAACCAACAGAGAGAGAGAGAAAGCCCTTTGTTATAAACCATATTCACATTTTCAATGTTCCTCGGCTTCAATGTTTCCTCCCAGAACAAGAGGCAACAGAGAGATACGTAATTCGTCATGCAAGTATCTTCATTTTCCTTGGACTCTCTCCATTGACAATAGCCTTCACCATTTTCACTCTACCATTCACTCTTTTTATTAGTTTTGAAAGTTGAGATGGATTTCAGAACGGTTGGGCGAATCGTCTAAATATTCTTCATGTTTTTATTGTTTCACTACATATGCCCCTCAAGGTACCCCCACTCCTTTTTTCCATCCAACTTCGGCCCTTTCAGCTTCCAACTCTGTCTTCTTTCTACTCTATTTGAGAATTATAGGCACCTAGTTTTGATTTTTTTTATCTGATTTGTTTCGTCACTGTGGAATCATTAGATAGAGCTTCTTTCTGTTTGATATTATTCAGCTTCTATTTTGAGAATTCGATATACCAATTTTGTTATGTTGGGTTCTTTGTGTTTTTCAATCCTTGCTAGTTCGAGTTCAAATTGGGTTCCTTTTCTTTTTGATGGAGAATCTACAATTATGTGCCAGTGTCTCTGTTCTTCTACTTTTTTTTTTTTCTTTGTATTTTTTGGTTCAAAACTTTATTTTTAGTCACTGGGGGTAAAAGGGAAGGGATAGTGTTGTTTTTGTTACTTTGTTATCTTTGGAAGCTCAAAAAAATGTGAAATTATTAGAAGACTAATATTCAGGATTGATTGATATTAACCCCCTTGTGTTGTGCAATTGTGTTTTATATGAATATGCATGATGATTAATGAGATTTGTCGTTATTATGGATAATGTTTGGGATTTATTCGTTCAACTTATTGCTTTTTGATGAATTAAAATTTGTTGGGTGATTTATGCATCATTTTTATCTATTTTTTTATAATTTTGCAAGACTAATCATATCTTTTTCATGTTTTTTTTTTCAATTTGAACTACAAAACATCTTAGATTTTCTAAATGGGAATGATTCAATCAATGTCCATTGTGCTATGCCATTTTCAACCACTTTTTAGTTCATCATTATCATTATTTCCCTCGAGAATACAAGGCAACAAAGAGACAAAGCAAGTCCTTCTGGAATCTTCATCCTGATAGTGGAAGAGGAATTTGTGATTGGGTTTGGATCCCAGGCTATCATTAACCAAGTTATTTCATCTTGGTTTGATCCTTCACTCCAAATATGTTTCTTTCATGATGTACTTGAGTTGCGGTCTTATTTATAAAGATCTCCATTGAAGTAGTACAACAAGATTTTATATTTATGAAATTTATAAATATTGCACACTTTTTTACTCTAATAAAATTTCATTTCTTACTTATAAGGAAAAAGAAAGAAAAGATATGTGTGTGTTGTTACATAGAATTGTGTAACCATTAAGTCTACACACAATTTGTGTATTTTTTGTTTATTTATGTCTATATTGAACCAATATGTATAGAAAAATAACCCTCAGACTAGAAAAATAGAACCTGAGCCACTTGAATGAAAAATAGAAAAATAACCCTCAGAATAACTAGCATTGTTAGTTAAGGGGCTATTTTCAATTTGGTAGTCTAAAATATGATACGAACTTTTGGTCTCTTTTTCTTTGGCATTTTTACTTGTCTATAATACTTGTTACATGCCTCTAGTGTTGGTTTTTCAAGGGCATTTAATATTTTCTCTTTCATCACGTGTATTGCATCTTTTACGGTCTAAGTATGTGTCTTGTTTGGATCTTATTCATAGTAGTTTCAAAGGAGTAGAACTGAAGAAGATAAAGAAATAATAAAAAAACAAGTGTGCCAATTAAGCAAAACTAAAAATAAAAATGAAGGTGAAGTATGGATTCGCTAGACGTTGACAACAAGAAGACTCTCAATGAGGGAAAATTTAATATATGAAGAAGTTTGGGCACTTAAGGGCATTTCAATAAAAAAAAAAATGTTTTATAAGACTAACTCATTTAAGGATAGTTTTGTTTGTATCCACATGAATCCATAGCACATCCTAATACATCTCTTAAAATTACCTTTCCAATACTGTGTTTTCGATACTTTAAACCTTGTTTTCATTACCCATTTGTGAGAGAAGTGCAAATAGATCAAATCGAATTGGATAAGATGCATGTACATTCAAATTTGGATATTATCACATGAAAAAATCTATGATGTGGAAAAGATATGATATGAAAAGAGTTTTGACCAATCAAAACCCATGCATGAATTTTGATATACAAGTAAATAACACCTTATTTGCTACCATGTTTATAATTTTAATTTATTGGCCGGTTGTTTTTTCGATATGATAGTGGAACTCTATCACATCCATCGGATTTGAATCAAACCAAACTTTATAAATAGATACAAAATAAATTCTAAGCATATATGAACATATTATATTAAATCGAATGGAATTGGATTTTATCGAATTGTACGGGTGGATCCATATTCCCTACAATTATAAACAGATGGAATTAGGATCACCTTAATGGTGACATCTCTGGTCGTAGCAGAGATTTGGTTTCCAAACCCTTCCCACCTTAGGTCCATTCCCAATTTAGAAGTATTCCACCCGATACTTTGAACCTTGCTCAGGACAAGATAACTGAAAAAAATGGTCACATTTATAGAACTTTCACCAAAAATCTTAAATTAGATGGAGAAAACAACCTAAACTATATAAATTGCAAAAGGAAACATGACATTCTAATCCACTATCTTCTTGGAACCAATAAAATCATATCATTATATTTACATGATACATACACAAACAAGAAATCATAGTTCTGTCTGGCAACATGGAGGAAAAAGATCCTCATTGATAAGTTGGTTCAATCACCGCAAAAGAATATCGAACCAATTTTTCTGTAAGAGAAGCAAAATCTACCATATGAAAGAAATATTAATTTGTGTAAGACAATTCTCAGAGAGCAGATATTCACAGATTATTGCTAATCCAGTCCCATATAACTTCATAATGGTGAACGTCGTCTCTGTAAGACTCATCCACCTGATGCAGAGGCCCTCTCCTAAAGACAGCAATCTGAGATGCAAAACCTGGTTCCACGTCAGCAGAACCGCCTACACCACTGAACTCAACACTATAACCGTGTCTCATGGCAAGGTCTAAAGCCCAGCTATTAAACTGTTCTCGGGTCCATTCAAACTTATGATCATGGTTACGAAATCTGCAAGGCAGAGACTGTGTTTTCTCATCTGCATCTTCCTCTCTGTTGGCAAGAGTCGTTCTCTGGAGTATTGAGTTGTACTCATAGTTTGGCGTGGAGACAATAAGAATATGTGGGCAGAAAGAGCTAAGCACGATATTCCCAAATATGCATGCTTGTTCCTCTTCCATATGCTCAATTACCTGTAGTTAGTGTGTAAGCCAACTGTTAAGACTATATGAAAGTAGAAATGTAACAGTCTCAACATCTACATCACAAGCGTATGGAACTCAGAAATGTAACAGTCTCAACATCTACATCACAAGCGTATGGAACTCAGAAATGTAACAGTCTCAACATCTACATCACAAGCGTATGGAACTCAGACCAAAAAATGACACCATCCACATCTTCACGAATTTCCAGTGCAAGTGATACCACTAGATTACACCAGCAGATTAGTCGAGATGATATCTTCCAACTTTAGTATATTATACACCTGAGACTGGGAATAAAGTGCTTTAACTTAAAATGCTGGAAGGTTTCATTTTCAATTTTTCACTACACATGGATGTGGTTCAAGCCATTTGATCAGAATATATTCTGCAGAGATGAACTTCTAAGGCAGTCTGAAAATTTTACATTGTTACGGATACACTTGCAAAGTTGAGTAAAATTAGGTTAAGCATACGTTAAAATTTGAAGCGCCACAGGCTGAGATACCCTAACCATTAAAGAAAAATAAAAAGAAAAAGAAAAAGAAAGAGGAGAAGTTTATAAAGCTTCCTACATCTCATGCCATCAATTCCCAGTCAATCCAGTCAATCCCTTTTAGTGATACATGGAAAATTGTGGTATAATAAGATTAACCATCAAAACTGGTTTTATCCGGGGCTAGGGCTGCAAGTCTGCAACTTGGGCAGCATGGGCAGGGCTTAGGACATCAACTGCTGAACTTCAGTCATGGAGACCTGTTGACATCATGCTGTCACCAGATGATGTCATTAATCCATATGTTCGATGGCAGCTGAACTTGGTTTTGGTATGGTTTGATGCACCCTTCTTTTAGGAGGTTTTTGGTACAAATATTATGGTCATTTAAATGTGTTCAGGTATTTTCTGTACTTTTTGGACTGAAATTACAAAAGAAAAATGGATATAGGATCTAACTTCTCTGAAGATGGGGAGTGAATCTCATGCTTTTCCAAGCCCTAGAAAATATTTGGGGATTTTTTCTTCCCTTTTATTTTGCTACCTGATGGAGGCGCATGTGGTAGGGTTAGGATGGCACCACGTGGCAGGGCCAAGATGCAATCTCGACCATCCACTACTAACAACCTCCAACTCATCCCAGGCAAGCTCAAGTATAAATGTGTCATTCCCTAGGTAAGTTATCTTGGCTCTTTCTGCTTTCAAGCTCTCTAGCTCTCGGGTGACCTCATCTGAGCAGTCTCTCCTCAGGCCTCGTTCGACCCCCTGTTCGGGACTTGACTAACTTGACCGTCAGAGACTCCGCCCCTGGGATAACACCTGGGGCCTTTGACATGCTCTCTTGCTCCCAGGTCGGACACTTCGGCCCTCGAACACTACTAACCCTCAGCTAAGGAAGTATATTTACCTTGTTGCCCTCAACCCATCCTTGGTAACAACAATTGGCTCTGTCTGTGGGAACCATTGCTAAGACTTTCCCCCTAAGTGAACACTTAATTCCAAACTACTAAGCTTCCAACAAATGGTTGATAAGCAAGATAACATGTCCAACGCTCAAAAATTGGTTACCATGGACCAATTTAGGTTGGTCCTCGACAGGCTTGACAACATCACGCAGAGATTGGACAAGGTGGGGCACCTGACAAGAGGCCACCCACAAGGCAGCCACCCCATTGGAAGCCAAGGGCAGTGGACACTCCACTTGTGCTCCACTGGTCCAGCACCCCTTTGGCCCTAGGAAAGCTGACCCCTCCATGTCCAATAGTAGTCAACGTGCCAGCAAGCTGTCCAAGACTTCCTACCTCCCCCCCAACCAGGGGGGTGATCCAGTTAGGTCCCGCAATAACTGTCGAGACCATGAACATCATTACCGTGTTGAGAACCCCTGGGACAAAGCCGGGCACTCTGGCCACTACGGTCCTCCTCCAAGGGTTGGAGGCCAACACCACACCTCTCCCTCACTCGTGTCGGACCACCGCGACCTCCTCAATGATCGTCGAGTCCAAAGAAACCAAGATATACCAACATCAGAGAACTATGGGAACCAATCTGACCCGTTTCACGTCCAAGAGGACCAGGCTCCCAACGATAGAAGAATTGGCAATCTACAGGTGCAGATCAGCACCATGAAAGATGAACTTCGACAAGTGGAGGGCCAAGGTGATACCTCCACCAGTCAAAACCCCTCGTCCAACAAAATGGATGCCTTCACAGACTCCATCACATCAGAGCCTCTCCCACTTCACTTCAAAGCTCCCACACACTAGAGATGTACGATGGAACAACCAACCCCGACAACCACCTGGAAAGCTTCTGAGCACTCATGCTCCTATATGGATACTCCAACGCCTTGACGTGCCGAGCTTTCCAAGTGACATTTAGGGGAGCCATGCGCAAATGGTTCTCCAAGCTCCCCACTAGCTCCAACTCATGGGAACAGTTCGCCAATCTTTTCCTTTCCCACTTCATCAGCAACCGACGGTGCCAGAAGATCGTTGTCTCCCTCATGTCCATCCGACAAAAGCATGGAGAAAGCTTGCAGTCCTATATCGACTGCTTCAAGAAAGAAGAACTCGAGGTCTGAGACCTCAACCCCTCGGTATCAATGCACGTAGCAATCAACGGCCTCCAGGCCAAACCCCTCAAGTGGTCCATCGCCAAGACACCACCCAAGAACAAGATGGAAATTTTGAAGAAAGCTCAAAAGTATATCACTACCGAGGAGGCCTCAGCCGGCAAACACCAAGAGGGCAAGGCCGACCCCAACCAAGGGGCATCAGAGAAAAAGAGGAAGGACCGAGACAGTAAATAAGTAAAACCAATATAAACGTTGGGATTTGAGAAACACATGCGTGTAAAAGTAAAAAGAGTTTAACGTTCAAAAAGTTGGAAATTCAATGCAGTTTACTCTTCAGTTAACTGATTGAAAGGGTAAACAAGTAAAACCATTGGTCAACCCGAGACTATCAGTTTGGTTGGTGTAAATAAGTAAAACCAAACCAACCCGTGAACAACCCTACATTACATATTTCAACTCATTTATGGGGAGATGCAGCTAAAACAGTTGTGTACCTTATTAACAAATTTTTTTTTGATAATTTACCTTATTGCCAAACTTCCTTCAATGACCTTTCATCATTTGTCTCCTCATCAAATCCTCTTCCTAGAGGATCCAATCTTTCGTCTTCCTATTGCTATTCGTAAGGTAAAAAAAAAATGTACTAATACCTATTACTAATTATGTATCTTGTGATGTCCTTTCACCATCCTACTATGCCTATATCTCTGCCCTTTTCTTCTATGTCCATCCCTCGCAATGTTAAAGAAACAATGCAATCATCTTAGTGAAAGGATGCTATGAATCAGAAAATGGAGACCCTTCTAAAGAATTAGACGTGGGAAATAGTTCCCTCTTGTAAGGGTATAGTTCTTATGGGATGCAAGTGGGTGTACACTATTAAGCACAAGGTTGATGGCTCAATTGAGAGATATAAGGCTCAGTTAGTAGCAAAAGGATATATCCAAACATATGGCATTGATTATTAGGAGACCTTCGCACTTGTGGCTAAAATGAAATCCATTGAATTAATTTTGTCTCTTATCACCTATTTGTCATGGCCCTTATATCAAAGGGATGTGGAAAAGTCCATTATCAATGGTGACCTTCAAGAAGATGTTTACATGGACCTTCCTCCTAGTGTGACCTTCCTTCACAATAAGGGAAGTATGTTGTTTAAATAAATTTCTCTATGGCCTTAAGTAGTCTCCTAGAGCTTGATTTGATAGATTGAGGAAAGTTGTAGAAAGATCAAATTTCCTTTTGCTAAGTCAAAAGACCAATTAGTTGATAGTATGACAAAGGGAATTCCCAAATCAAAGCTTGACAATAATCATGGCAAGCTGGGCATGATAGATATCCATGCTCAACTTGAGAGGGAGTCTTGAGAATATGTTTTGTTGTAGGGGTTTCCTTGTCTTTTTATCTGTTTCTTTTGGATGCCTATAGCTAAGGGCATTTATGTAATTTGACCATCTAATATAAAAGCTTCTTTCTGGGAGTGAACAATAACACACCCCACACATACAAACATCTCAATCCATGGCTTCTAATAACATGGATATAATCAATGTGCTTAAAAAACTCAACTTTTACTACTAGTTCATCTCAATCCATGGATTCTACTACCAAACACACTGAAGTTAACAAGCATTTCATTAGAGAGAAGATTGAAAAGGACAAAGTCTGTACTCCCTAAATTGGCACTAAAGATCAGTTAGTTGATGTCCTTAAAAAAGAGTTTCAATTCTCTTTGGCATAATAAGTTGTGTTGCAAGTTGGGCATGATATATATTACCCAACTTGAGGGGGAGCAACGTAACATGTGGTTTTTTTATTGTATCTTTTATGTGTAAGGGCATCTATGTCCTTTCACTTTATTTTTTAATGTATGTTGCCACCTTAATATAAATAATATCTAGTGCACCACCTATCCAATCTTGTTGGCTGTCCACTCTTGTTCTATCTCTATTCTCTACTCTCTCCACCCATATGGTACCGATGGCCTCCATATCAAGCCAAAAATTTCCTGAAGACATAGAAACCTTGCTTCATAAAATTGCTTTAACCAATCCACTAATCCTAACTTGCAATACTTCATGAACTCAATATTCAAGGAATAGACAATTAAGACAAAATTTAATACCTCCAAGCAAGTCCCAATGTCAAATCCATACAGCCGTGAGTCAAAAGCTGTGATGGAGCCATCATACAGTGTTGCAAATTTGATGTTTGCGCTTGGTTTAGAAGGATCAGAATTTGAACTTAATTTTGAATGAAGCACCTACAGTATCAAAAAACAAAATATGTAAATAATGCAATGCTTTCTGTAGCACTAAAAGGAACTACAAAGAAACAGTAAATAGAAAGAACAAACTTTTCATCATACGCAATTTTGTTGCAAGCTTAGACAGAAACACAACAATCTTACCATCTTTATATAGGGAAAAATTCAAAACAACAGCCTTCTGGAACATGAGAAAGGAACTTATTTTGTTGCTTTTGTTTATTTGAAGTTCCAAAGAAAGAATGTGACAATACCTTGGTTATCAGGGTGGCAAGGCTATAAGGTTGATTTGGTATTCACCTGCTGTGAAAACAATTGAATGTAAGACTTGAATGACCAAAAGGCAAGTCTAAGAGGGTAAGGATGGGTTTATGGGTTAATTAGGACTAAAGAAACAAAGAATGGTTAGGTTAATAAGACTAGGATACATAGTTTGTAGAAATATTGGGCCAGATAGGCCATAGTTTCTTTGTGTTCTGTTTATTTGTTTCTTGAGTTAACTGACCTTCCTCTTATGGGCCTCTTAACCACTTTCTGTGTTTTTATTAGTAGTCGACCTATTGAGAATATTCTTGTAATTACTCTCACTTATTTCTAATCTTGATTAATACAAGTAATTCGGAACTGGAGAGCAGTCAACGGTAGACTCTTCTCCCTCTTCCATGATTTTCATCTTCCCTCCTCTCGCACTGATTTTCTTCCTTCTTATGTTGTTTTTTCATTTATTAAACACAAAATCTATTCCCCAATGAACGCTACCAGCAGTATGTGGAGTACAAGAGAACATTTCCACAACATATTTCCATTTCCACTTCAATAGGTAGTGACATCAAATGTTACTGGAATCAACATATTCCCCAGTTGAACAATACCAGCACTATATGTAGTGCAAGGGATAATATTATAACATGAGTTGGTGGCAATATTGTAGATTTGTGAACTACCAATCACTTTGAGGTAGCTTAATGTTCATTTCAAACATGAAGTTAAATATTAATTTTTTGTTGTAAAAGATTATTTGATTGATCCATTACAACCATTTACATTTTCTGAGTTTAGATTTTCTTTAACGCGTTCTACCAATGAAGTTTCTAATCTTAAGGTTTTCATGACAACTACAGAACATATTCTTTTGTCCATAACCTTAGTTTCTTAGCATTGTTTAATGATTTAGAACAAGATAATAAGTTAAAAAGGTGTGCCAATGCTTCTTTTATCATTTTATAAAATATCATTCTATATTTTGCATATTTTACAATGTTTTACCATATCTATAATTTTTACAATATTTCCACACAATATTTGCGACATTTCCTTACATACTTCCTATATGTCCTGTCACCACCAGCCAAAGGTTTTTCATCCTCAAATACTTCAATCTACCTTTGACTTACAAAAACAAGAGGCACACACTTGATCACTACTACTACTTCCCAAGGTTGTTACTATGTTCTTCTTTGACACCGCACACAACTAGCAACCATGTTTCAAAAGAAATTCACAAAATAACCACCAAACATCCCTCTTGAACTGAAAAGCTGCAGTGCTAAAGGGTTCTAAATACACCACCTGCACCACAACTGTCCAGGGCTGTCCAATTCACAAACACTGAGATGCAAACAGAAAACAAATCACTGATCCATTGCTATATGCCTTATTCAACACAGCACACCATCCCTCTTGGTAACTACCAATAGAGGGTTCACATCACCACACAACCACCAAGATTACCTATTCTGTTTTATCAGACAAAGAACCAGAAAATAGATGGAGAGAGAAGTAAGAGAGATCGCAGATTCCTCTAGATCAGATCACAGCCCTCTAGTACTCTTCTAGGCACTCCGATAATGCCCAGAAAATAGAAAAGGCCAGCTAAGATATATAAATAATTCAAAGAAATTACAATGTCCAATATGCCCACAATTAAGTATGGGACACTTAACTAAAGATAAGACAAAGGTCTAATTGTATAACATTAAAACATAAAGTAAAGATGAAGTAAAGATGGAAATGCCAAACCATGATTGTACATCAACATGCAACTTCATTGCATCTTTCATCTCATTAGAGCTAATACCCAAGAAGATGGAGGAGAAGAACTTCATGGAGGCCAATCGATGGAGGAAGTATCTCAAGGTGGAGGCAAAGAACTTTCTGTAGGAAGAACTTAGAATCAGAGGGCAGATTAGCTTGAAAATCAGGGAAGCTAAGCTGGCTACGGTGTTCTTGGTAGGACTGAATGTGGTAGAGTGGTTCATAGACTTTGTAGTTGCAGCAAGTGCAAAAGGAAAGGATAGATGCTGGAAAGAATTCCTAACAGAGGTGGAAAGGAGGTATGTGGTGGAATGCAGGAAAAATCATAAAGGATCCTTCATAACACTTTCAGAGCATTATAACACACCTGTTCGACTGAGAAAAGGTGAGAAAGGGGCAGTAAAATCCTTTGAATTGAAGTCAAAAGAGAGTAGGGGAGCTGAAACGTCAGGTCCTTAACAAATAAATAGGGCCCAATCTCTACCCAATCCGGGTCAGGTAATTGTGAGTGGGCCTTCTCAAATAGGTGCGCCCCAGGTTCTAAAAATTGGGCCAACTAATAGAAAAAGGGACATAACTTGTAGTGGGCCGACCATTGTGGGCTTATCTAAGGTGGGACAGGGGGAACAATATGTTAAAACAATATATGGGCCAAACCTTACCAGCCCATCAAAGGGACCCAAGATAGTTAAAAGGTCGTGTGACCAGGGGTAGTGTCTATAGATGGTAAGCACCATCTATCTTCTTCTTCGTTGAGCTCAATGAGCCGAAAACCACGAAGATTGAACTTTGCCCATCCTGGAAACTCATTACAGTGGGTTGCGTCAGAAAGATCGAACAGGATGTCACCGGAAAAACGCAACCCGAGGAGTATCAGGCAAAGTGATTAAGAGCTGAAGCAATATGATTGCTCTGAGGAGGAAGATTCCAATGATACTGATTCAGACGACATAGTAAGCTTAGGGAGCATCGACTTGAGAAGCTCAAGGAATGTTTTTGATGAAGATAGCTTGGGCACGGAGGTACTCTTTCAAGAGAACAAGGAAGAAGATGATTCACAAATAGTTAAGGAAGACGTGAATTTTTTGGATCACCTGGCAAAGGTTGTGGCTCAGGTGTTGCCTGCACTCGCAAGGGAAGTCAGTCCAATAGCTCAGGAAAAACAGGATATGAGGTTGGTAGGGAAAAATTCACTGTTTTATCTGTAATGTAACACCAAAAGAAGGGCAGCATGGGAAGAATAGTTTAACCGTTAAAGCCGACAGGGTATTGAATCCTACTGTAAACTCTCTAATGCAAGCTCAATCACAGGGAACAGATTTAGACCTACCTCCTGATGCGAGTCCCCCTCCCTTGAAAGATGTCCCCTCGGTCCCCAACAACACAAGTAATACTGTCCATTCAGTTTTGGTTACTAATGTGCCTTCTGTGCTTGAAGCAGATACTACAGCATCCCGAGCGGAAGTTCCAGTTAGGGAGAAAAGAAGAGAGAATGGCAACTTTGAGAGTGAACTGAGAGAGGGAGAAGTGGCACCTAGAGAGAGACAGGATGAGGAATTAGAGAGAATTTGGGAGAGGATCTGCGCATTGTTGGAGAAGAATAAAGAGAAGGAGGAGGAATTAGATCAAAGGGAGAGAGCAGCAAATTCTCAAGAGAAGGACTACTATAGAAGTTCCAATTTGGGGGGAGAGGTGGCTGAAGCTAATGCATTATCTAGGAAGATTGAGGGTAATAATAAAAGGAAAAAAAAATGAGATAAGAAGTGGAGATATCAATTTCAGATATTGAGGGTGACATTGAATTTAGTGGGAGAGGGGAAAGAAGAAAGATTCTGCCGTAAGATGGATTCTTTTGGGAAGGGTTTTTTGAAAGAAGAGTTCAATGAAATCATAAGCTAGAATGTGAGAGGATTGAGAAGTGAAAGAAATAGAAGGGCAATTAAAGACTTACTAAGAAAAGAGAAACCGGACATAGTGTTGATACAGGAAACCAAGTTGGCAGAATTGGATAGGTGGGTCAGAAGTGTATGATCAAGAGGAGTTTGTTGGACTTCGGCTCCTTGGGGAGCCTCTGGAGGTCTAGTAACATTATGGAGGGAGGATGCTGTAGAATCGGTGGAGAAGCTAATAGGGAGATTTTCTGTGTCTTTAAAGGTTAGGAATGTGGGGGATGGTTTCACCTAGGTTCTAACCAATGGTTATGGGCCAAACACTTATGGAGAGAGGAATGAGATGTGGGAAGAACTATATGGCATACGAGATCTATGGGAGGGTCCTTGGTGTCTTGGGGGGGATTTCATGTTACAAGCAGCATGAGAAAGTTCAATGAATTCATTAATACTTGTGGCCTAAAGGATTTACCTCTCATGCAAGCCTCACTTGGTCTAATTTCCAAGAAAACCCCCTTTGTTCGAAATTAGATAGGTTCCTCTTTAATGAAGAGTGGGAGAACCATTGGAAGAACCTGATGGCTAGAGCCTTACCTAGAGTCACTTTTGATCACTGCCCTATCCAGTTAAGTCCTGAACAATAGCCTCTGTTCCACAGCCATTTAGATTTGAGAATATGTGGTTAACTCACCCAGATTTTGTGCATCTGATTGGGGATTGGTGGAGAGAAGAGTTAAGAGGGGTGAAATGGAAGGGAGTGAGATTCCACAAAAAGCTGAAAAGGTTGAGATCCAAAATCAAGGAGTGGAATAGGGAACACTTTGGAAGGACAGAAGAGCAAAAAATTAATTTGGTATCTAGGATTGAGGAATTAGATTCCAAAGAAGCACAAAGGATGATGAGTGAGCAAGAAAGGGTTTTGAGAAGAAACTTAAAGAAGGATTTGGAAGAGGTTCTTTTGAGAGGAAATTTCTTGGAGGCAAAAGTCAAGACACAAATTGACTAAGGAAGGGGATGGAAATACAAAATTTTTCCATGAGTAGGCTAATGGGAGGAGAAGGAAAATTTTCATGGATAAGTTAGAGGTGAATGGGGAGAAAGTCTCAAATCAAGAAGAGGTAGCAAGATTGTTTGTGGATCATTTCAAATCAATCTATAGGAAACCGTTGAATAATAGGCCAACATTGGAAGATTTGGATTGGACTAGGATATCTGAAGAGCAAGTAAACTGGTTAGGAAGGGGTTTTAGTGAAGAAGAGATCAGACAGGCAGTGTTTTCAATGGATAGATCCAAAGTACCTGGTCCAGATTGCTTCACAATGGCTTTTTATCAGGACTATTGGGATGTGGTTAAAGAAGACCTTTTTAGGGTGTTTCAGAAATTTGCAAATAACCTGGAGTTAATGCTACCTTCTTAGCCCTAATCCCAAAGAAGATAGATGCAAAGGACCCTAAGGATTATAGGTCGCTTAGTCCGGTGACAAGCATCTATAAAATCCTGGCTAAAGTGTTGTCTATTAGAATTCGAGTAGTACCACCTTCTATCATTAGCCAAGCACAAGGTGCTTTCATGCAAGGAAGACAAATAATGGATCATCTCTTAATAGCAAGTGAATGTGTGGAGGACATGAGAAAGTCGGGGAAACAAAGTTTTGCATGTAAGCTAGACTTAAAGAAGGCTTATGATCTTGTGGATTGGAGTTTTTTACTAGAGGTCCTTAGGTGTTGTGATTTTGGAGATAGATGGTGCAACTGGGTAAAAGGCTGCATTAGCTCCTACCATTACTTAGTCTTGGTTAATGGGGTGGTCAAAGACTTTTTCCCAGCTTGTAGAGGCCTTAGACAAGGTGACCCACTCTCCCTGTTTCTTTTCACCTTAGTTGCAAATGTCTTCAGTAGATTAATCTCTAAGGTAGATAGGGATGAGGAAGTCGGTGGTTGGAGGATAGGAAGGAACAATGTCCGAGTAATCCGTCTATAGTTTGCCAGCGATATCATAATATTTTGTGAAGGGGGTGACAGGCAAGAAGTGAGGAACCTCAGAGCATTACTACAACACTTTGAGAATGTCTCCAATTTGAAGATAAACCTGGATAAGAGTTGTGTTGTAGGTGTTAATATGAATGAGGGGATTCTTCAATTTGTGGTAGATTGTTTAGGTTGTCTTGTCTCTTCTTGGCCCTTGCAGTTTTTGGACCCCAGATATGGTAAAGTTTGAGAAAAAATTAGCTTCTTGGAAAAAGAACTGCATCTCTATAGGGGGTAGAGTGACTTTATTGAGAGCTGCCCTAAGAAACCTACCGATATATTTTTTCCATTTTTAGGATTTCTAATAGGGAGGCTAAGAAGTTGGAGAGATTAATGAGAACTTTTCTTTGGGAGCCAGGGGAGGAAAAGAAAGATCACCTAATCAATTAGGAAATAGTTTGTAGGAATAAAGAGGAAGGTGGGCTGGGATTAGGAAGGTTAACTCTCAAGAATAAAGCTCTCTTAGGAAAATGGTTATGGAAGTGGCCTAGAGAAAGGGAGAGGTTATGGCATGAAGTGATAACTAGTATACATGGCAGACTAGAAAATAGATGGGATGCGGGTTTATCACGCCAAGCTACGTTGGCATCTCCTTGTAAATAAATCCAGAGTATCCTCCCTCAATTTCTCAACTTTGCAAGGTATGATGTCAATTCTGGTAACTCTATGTTATATTAGGAAGACACTTGGGTGGGTACCGTTGCCTTAAGGACCAATTCCCGCCTCTCTATTTTCTTTCCCTTTACAAGGAAAAAGCTATCTCTTATTTTCTCCCATCTCCTACTTCACCCTCATCCTTAAGTTGGGACTTTGGCTTTCGGAGAGGTTTGAGGGATGATGAACTTAACAGTGTTTCAGATGTGTTGTCTCTTCTTGGCAGTGTCTTTCTGGACCCTCTTAGTTTGGATGTGAGATTATGGTCCCCTCATCCAAAAAGGTTACTTCACTTGTGCTTCATTTTTTAAGTCCCTTTTGTCTTCCCTGGGACAGTTGGGTTTCCCAACCAAGGAGATATAGTCTAGACCTGTTCCACCTAAAATTATTATTTTCTGTTACAAGGTGTTTTATAGAAAAATTAATACCTTGGACAGCTTGCAAAAGAAAAGGCCTTTCATGTGTTTGTCCCCTAACTAGTGTGTACTTTGTAGGGCTAGTGGTGAGGATTGCTCCCACTTACTTGTATCTTGTTCCTTTTCTAGTGCTATTTGGAGTTGGATTTTTTTCTTTGTTTAGGTGCAGGTGGAATCTGTCCACAGATTTAAGTCAGCCGTTTGATCCTTCCTTTTTTGCGTGGCCTACAAAAAAAGGAAAAATGATGTGGAGATGTATTAGAACAACCGCCCTGTGGTCATTGTGGTCAATCTGGGAAGAAAGAAATGCCAGGATATTCAA
Organism: Nelumbo lutea; assembly: GCF_056320005.1. Taxonomy (NCBI): domain Eukaryota; kingdom Viridiplantae; phylum Streptophyta; class Magnoliopsida; order Proteales; family Nelumbonaceae; genus Nelumbo; species Nelumbo lutea. The sequence goes on from NC_142685.1 coordinate 107,784,333, forward strand.
GGAAAATGAAAGAAGCATTCAGGCTGTTGAGGATTGTATCTTGACAATGCCCATTCATTGGTTATGAACTATGGACTTCTTTAATATATGTTCCTTTGATGACATTTGGAGAAACTGGATAGCGGTGGCTAACAGCCATACGAGGAAGGACAGGGAATCTACAATGTGGATGCCTCCGCCTGAAGGATGGGCAGAGCTGAACTTTGATGGAAGCAGCCAAGGAAACCCAGGCCCATCGGGGATAGGAGGGGTGTTGACAGATAAGGAGAGCAACATCTTAGCCTTGTTTTCAGGCCCCGTGGGAATAGGAGACTCCAATAGAGCTGAGATTTTAGCAGTGGTACAAGGTATTCAGACTGCAGAAGAATTAGGAGTTCAGCACTTGCGAGTTGAACTGTTGAAGGATACTCTAAGATTGTTGTGGGATGGCTGACAGACCCAGCTTAAGCTATATCGCGACATAGAGACTTATTGAGGAAAATCAACTGGCTCCCAAGAAACATGACTGCTACCTCTCTTTGGGTGGGAATATCAGCAAATACCTTAGTGGATGGGTTAACTAAGCAAGGGGCTTCAAGGGAACATTTATTTTGGGCTGCTCTGTAACTTTATTTCTGGTTATTTCTATTTTTATTTTTTTTAATTTGATGTAATACTGTGTTAGAAGAGGTAACAGTTCGTGCCTCTTCTTGGGTTTCCTGTATTGCCTTATTTTTCTGGATTAATAAATTATCTTCATTCATCAAAAAAAAAACATGGAAATGCCCCTAATAAATTGACTGCTAAGTAAGTTAAACAAATGACCTGTGTAACTGAAGACTAAAACTTGTAGCCATTTTAGATTTGGAGCAACCAAGGAAAATATACTTAATGCACAAGCATACAATTTATTAAACCCAGAATCAAGTTTTGGCATAATACATATGGAACCAAAAACAAGATAAGGAAAAGGTGATAAAGGAGGAAACAAAAAAAGAAAGGTGATTACTAAAGAACAAAAGAGGGAATGTAATTTATAAGATAACATTAAGTAAAAACTGCAACATTCCGGTAAGTTTTAACAAGGTTCTATAATATTGATGTTTCTTCCTCTCAACCACCCTATTTTGTTGGGCTGTGATTATACAAGAAGTTTAATCACACTATGCTAATCATAGTAAATAGAAACTCCAAACCAATTATAAATTTCAGCATGAAAAAGACAGATATAGAGAACAATTCAAAAAAAGGACAGCCCAGTGCACGAGGAACCCGGCAATGCGTGGTCTGGGGAGGGATAGATGTATGCAGCCTTAACCCTGCACATACAGAGAGGCTGTTTCCAAGATTTGAACCCTGGCCACCTAAGTCAGAATGGAGCAACCCAACCGTTGCACCATGACCCACCCTCATAGAGAACAAATCATGGAAACAGCCTCTCTGTATGTGCAGTGGTAAGGGTGCATACATCTTTCCCTCACCAGGCCCCGCATTGGTGGGAGTCATGCACAAGGCCGCCCTGCTGAGAAACTATAGTCATTAACTAGTTCAGACCTTAGCTGCATGTATGAGACTCTTCTTTGAAATATCAACTCCAACAATTTTTTCCAAAGCGGTAGGATGATCCAACAATGCATCCAGTAGACTGCCAGACCCACATCCAAAGTCAACCTGTGAAGCAAAAGATAAATACAAAACTCAAACATTTTTTTCTAGAAAGAATGGTTGTGTATGTTGAGTAGGTACCAGACTAGTAGCACAAGATTCATTGATGTATCGTAAAGCATACTCCACTCGCTGTTTTGAAAGAGGAGGGTTGAATAGGGCCTGCTCAATTCTGTCTTCCAAAGGTTCCATTACCCGCAACAAAGTTACAGAGTACTCCAAAAAGCAGCCTTCTGCAAGAGAAAAATGTTCAAAAGATCATATTGCACATCTAGCTATCTCACACATTCAGGAAAAGGATAAGACCTGGGTAAGGTGTCACAAAGAGTATGCAAAAAAGTGAAAAAGTGCACAGGTTGCGGGTTCAGTCACCAACAACAGTAAAACAATGCCCTCGACCATATTGACAATTAATAGTTTTGTATGAACCCTGCACCAACCATATTGAAGCAATGCCCTCAATGTGACAAGTGCACGGGTTCAACAATCACAATCTTCTAATTAACAGAAAAACCAAGAAATAAATTGGATCTTCAGGTGATCATGACTTCGTAAGTTATGAGGACTTCCATGAATGGATCAGATAGCACAAATGTAAATTAACTATGAAGAAAGAAACAAGATGGCAAATTCATCAAAAAAAGAAAAGAAAAGAAAATACATGGCATGATGTTAGATAATCAGATGCATGTGGTTCTAGGTTATGGAACTTCCAAAGTGGAGGCTGCTTTCATTGAGCTGAGCTAAGGGTGAACCTTGGATACCTGATTTGAAAAAATTGCACTACAACAGGCATAGGCTTTCAGTCCAGGCCCATTCAAATTCTAACAAATTCCCAACATGAGCCCACCCAAGTTGCACCCAACAGACTGATAAGCCTAGTAAGCCAATTGCAGATAAGGAAGCAAAGACTTTTCCCTCACGATATGGATTTATTTACCACACTATATTTCCACATGAAATAGAAGCCAAAATTACCTAAAGATAATAGAGAAAGACACTCCACAGAATTGCCAGCAGCAGCAAAAATCAAGTCTTGATGAGGTAGAACTGTACTGAAACATGCTGACTGGTTCACAGACATCTGGTATACACATGCTTCAAGCTGGGGAACAACAGCTGCAGTGCCTATTTCAAACTCAAACTCATCACTGCTTTCAAGAATTTCTTTCATATGATCCCCTTCTCTCACTAAATAGACAACATAACTTATGCATGCCAAAGATCCATTAGATGGGAAGACACCAGAATCTGGACCCTCAATGTTAAAATGTTCCTGCTTCATATTTAAATGATCCATGCAGTTCATTGCTAGTAAACTGCATTTTCGAAGAACACTTGTCCGCTGAACAGAATGAACAGATGGACACAATTCAAATTCTTTCAAAAAGTTCTCATGATGAACACAAACACTGGGACTATCTTCCAAGGAAAGCCTTGCTACAGACATATACAATTGCTTGAAGCATTTGCTTAAACATGAGAGAACCTTTAATGCAGAGTTTTGAATGGCATCATTTTGCTTTCTATAAAAATCTTTTGGTAAATACTCAATAATCAAATCTTGGTTCTTTGACAGTATTCTTACTTCACATCTGAAAATGCTTGCCAGTGTCACTTTTTCTCTTCCAAAAGCATCAACTGATTCTCCATTTGCATTTGTTTGTTCTTCAGTTTGATTTGTTACATTTGACTTGAACTTTTCCGATATTCCATTGGGAGAGTCCAAAGAATTATCCATACTTATTATAGAGAATACAGGTTCTGATAACCGATGCTGTCTGCAGAATGTACAAAGGAGATCCCTGGGAGAGGAACCCCTCCAGTTTGAACGTGTAGTGTATGCTATAGGTAATTCTGCTACAATAATTGCATCTCTGGATAATTTGTAACCTCCATCTGGTAGTCTGCCAACAAGCATCCTGTAGGAACAGATGTCAAAAACTGAGAAAAGACAATTTTTTGAAAATTGATGCCATGATGTGATTCTGAGTCTTCTGACTCATACTATGCATAGAAAGAACAAATTTCTTTGCCACCTCTAGGGGACAAATCATCTGGTTAAATAGCAGGTTGGAAGACTAATTATTCTTCTAAGCTCAAGCTTTGAGGAACTGAGCATTCTTTTCGCTGGTCATCTAGACTTAAATGGTTGATAAGATGTTTAGAAGATAATACACATCAACCATCTGCAGAGGCCAAATATTTAAGCACATATAATTTCCTAGGTATAACAGGAGGCTCTATAGATGCATTTATGCCAACGTTATTACAGATTCTAAAAACTTCTGTTAGAGAGCCACCCAGAAAGAAGCAAATTACAAATATGCTCATAGAGATGATGTGCACACATGACTAACTTTATAATACATACATGTAAATCATGGGCTGAAAATTTTAAGAATTTTCTTCTTTCAACCTATATTAACAAAATTTAAAGAAATTTAGCCTTGCAAATCTAGGTAGAAAATTATAGCATCAGACAGGACAAAGAGAGGATTCCACCAGTTCCCAATAAAAGGAGCCCTTCTTGACAAAGTCTTAATATTGGAGGTGAATGTCCTAGTTACTAAGGAAACATTACAGAATTGATTAGCAAGAAAGGCACCTGTAATAGGTATTTAGAGATACATCTTCATAGAAAAGGTCAGAAGACTTCCATGTATATCCAATGGCTGCTAGGATTGCATCCCCATATATATGTTGACCAGACAAACAATATGCCCTTGCATTAAAAATTGAACTCTTTACTGCCTCTTTGAATTTCAAAGAATCTTCCAGTGATGAACTCAAATGAAGAGGTAACTTCAGTGCATAATAAAGTCTCATTTCAGAAGAAGCCTTGCCAACAGTCCTGTCAAAAATAAACAGCAGCAACAATAAAGAAATAGATCATATAAAAATAGTATATGAATAAACAGAAGCAACAATATTGTCTATTATTTTATTTTTTTATCAAAAAAAAAATAGACAATAGATATATATATATATATATATATAGAGAGAGAGAGAGAGAGAGAGTCCAGGTCTTGAATGGAACAAGAAGCAAAAAAAAGGCTTTTCTTCCTAGCCATGCAATACATGTGACATACACCCATCAAATTGGGAACCAGCATTAGCATACCATTTCTTAGTCAAAGTTGACCCCATTGGCTACTAAACATCTGGCCTACTGATTTTCCTTTTATTCTCCTTGTGTGTTCCTCAAATCCCTTGGATCATTTTTACATAAATCCAAGATCATAAATGGCAGACAATCATAAGAAGAAAGCCATATAACACTGCAATGTTCAAATATGTATGCTTCTACTAACCTCGAAACTAGGACCTCAGAAGCATCTGTAACACCAAGTTGTCCTGCCATAACATCCATGTAATATTCATCAGAAGAAACATTAAGAGTGACTGGTTCAACGAGCTTCTCAATTGAGCATGGAATACGTATAGCTTTAATCCTTATGCCTTCAATGGAGCTAAATTGTTGATTACTTAAAGCCTGTATAGTCTCTGGAGAGAATGAGTTTTTCCTCCAAATCCAAAGCTTTTCCTCAGATGTAACAACAGAACAGGATAATCTAGCAGCTCTCATAACAAGTGATAGAATCAAAAAAGGATCCGATTCCACCTTTGGGTTGATGGATTTGCATAAGCTATTAAGCTTTGCATCATAGGAAGCAAGGACAGAAACAGGAATGGCACCATATAAGTCGCCCACTCTCTGGATTGCTGCTCTGAAGTGACCACTCAGTGGGTGAGTTGATGAGAGGAACTTAACCAATGAAACAAAAAATGCAGCAGAAAAAGTGTCAAGGGCATGCATATTCATCAAGAGACTTGTGCAACAATGACAATGTAGTAAAGTCAGAAAGTTCAACTTTTTATCAGTAACTAAAAAGCAAAATTTTATTAATGGGAAACAAAAAAACGAATACAACTGAATTAAGATGTCAAGGTAATACCTTGTTACAACTTAGTTATAAATACTCAAACATACAACAATCAGATTTTCAATGGTTTCCCAAAACCTATCTCCAAACTCTAATGAACTTGTGTGTGCAGAATATGGTAGAACCAGCACCCAATACATAACTATTTTGCTTATATCAGTCAGCCACAATTCTTTCAATCCTTCTAGATGTGTTCTTGAAGAATCTTCTATTTCTCTCCTTCCATATTCCCCAACATATTGCAAAAAGGATACACCTCCAAATTTTATTTTCAAGCCCATTTGTGTTTTCATCATGGGAAGAGCTTAATAACTGCCTGTTCATATGAAATGAGCTTAGCTTTGTAAATTGAGAAAAAAAAGAAGCCAAATAATGGAGACGGGAAATATTCATTTAAGCTCAATTGATCCATCCCCCAATAAGAAATCTACAACAAACAGATCAACTCTGTGATTCCTCGAACACAATAATAGGATCATCCAACAAACAAAAACGCTCAAAGAGATCTCTGGAGCTCTTTTCACACCCAATTGTGTTTTCATTGTGGGAAGAGCAGTACTTGGAAATAAATGTGCACCATTGTCCTTCTGTCCCTCCCCCCTCTCGTTCGTTTGCAAAACTTTAGTCATAATAGCAATAAATACTAAGACAAGCAACAAGAGATGACTAAGAACAAAGTTGGATATTGAAGCTCCTTAAAAAAAAGTCATGCTGAAAATGGGGAATAAAACCAAATTAAAAATAGATTTTGTGTTTCCACTGCTCAGGCCAATTGCTCCATCTAGCTATGGGCAGAGTATTGCATTTCTGCTAATAGGGGAGGTTTAATTTCAATCCCAACTTGGCCTTTGTTGTTCATTCTATGAAGTTTGTCATGGGAAAAAATGGGATTTTAAAAGTAAAAAACAATATGTAGTAATTTAAGTAAGGACAATTAACAGAAGGGGTGTGTTTGCAGATTTTTTTGAAATGCAATGGAAAGGTTTTAGCCGAGATCAAAGTATAGAAGTTTAATTGCTTGTCTAAAACATAAGGGAGATTTAAGTAAGTTTTCCCCATTTTTGTTGCAATCCATTAACCACATCCATATAGGAAGTAAATCACTTGAGCATTCTCAAGTTACAACCATATACACATATTTAGAGCAAATGAAGCTATTGCCTCAACCACTTGACACAAAAGGCTAAGGCTATAATGTATAAGCCTCTTGCCACAAGAAGCCTAAGCATCATACAAGTAAAAGGAGACTATTAAGGCTAGACAGTTTAGACACAGCTTCCATCTTCCTTCCAAATTATATTTTTGCCCTCATCTTCTTCCTCAGATTCTATTCATTCGACTTCACCCTCACAATAGCAGGCTCCTGGACAGGTTGTCTTCTCTACTCCATTAACAGAATCCTCTCTTCTTATATTCAGCTCTAAATGAACTAGGGCTCTTAGGAATGTTTGATCTTCTCCTTCAGTCATCACTCTAAGGTCATAGGCTTCACCTGCAAAGAAGAGCTTGATAGAATCTAGAATTGAACAAAAAATGTTCACCTCAATCAATAGTCTTACACTATCAATTTTCTCCCAAGTTTTGTTTCTGGCATCAAATTTCAAGAATCTTCCACAACAACAACCAATTGCTTTAAACATGTCTGTGCACCAAGTATGTAAAATTATTCCAGAGAAACCAATCGCCACTACTCTTCTGCCTTGTGAGTTACCAACTTCCCTAACTGTTGGAAACCAATAGCTTAACCACATTTCTAGACCTCTAATCTAATCAATCTTAAACTGAAGAACCCAATCAGTATTATCCTTACTATGAAACATGAATAAAAACAAGCCGCCATTAAGCCATTAGAGTCTTATCAATCGTCCCTTTCCCCACTCTGAAAATGTCCATCTCTCTGCCTCCCCAGCATCTGGATTAGCACCAACAAATCTTCCAACAAGACAAGCTTTCAGCACATTCAGCCTATCAAGAACCTTACCTGCAACCTTCACAATCACTCTTACAACATGAGCATTCCTTCAAAGCTCCTATGAGACAGAGTTCAGTAGAGATTCAAACTCTATTAAGAAGTTTTGATGCTAACAAGGTTGATGATCCATCCACTACTAATCATTGTGCCCAATATCAAGTATCAAGGGATATCTAGTAATCAAGTTGGCGGGTACAAAATTTAAATTTCCAATATATTGCTTCAGCACCCTTGCAATGGGCAGATACTTGTTTCTACAACACAAATGGTGTCAGGTCAGTTTTCTTGCTTTGTCAGTTATCACATGCCAAATAAACTCCTTATAGGGAGCCTAATGTCCCCAGAAAACTTACGTGAGACCAAATGTATTGATCTTGGGCCAAGCAACTATTAGCTGAGCCTAAATATACTCTGAGGTCCCATTTTCCCCTATCTTCAACCTACGACCACCCACCCCCTAACCTTTCAGCTCCTCTTCCACCTCTCAACAATTCAACTCCCATTTTTTAACACACTTATATCTCATACCCATTAAGTTAGAGCAATGGAAGACAACCCGTAGCACCAACCTTAAGTTGAACCACTCCCTAGCAAAGTCTATCGTCATGGATAAAGGGACCAAGTGGATCTCCTCCACTTCAACCAAGATTCGGACCATTATCAGGTTTTTTTTTTGATAATTTTCGCACCATTATCAGGTTCTTCATCTATTCATGTGGGATTGATTTTCCTAAAACTCCCACAGACACCCCCAACAGCCTAAAATGTCCACCATGCACTAAGAGGAATACCATAGACATTAATTCACACAAGGCTTCTAACACCCAATTCTTGTATTACTCCAACTAACAGATTCCACCTCCCCAACCTTAACTCTGGAGACCAAACTTGACCAGACTCTCGACTTATCAGCCTCATACTTACTATTCAATATAAAGATGATATCAGGAAAAAAAAAACTGTGTTTAATTTTCTAACTTGGATACTTTTCTTCATTACCAATCTTGTGCGTCCCATTAATTCATCATGAACATTTTCACTTCTACCCTGAATGATCTTCTCCATATTGTCACCCATGAGAAGTTATCTCTTGAAGCTTTTTTTGTTAAAAGCTAACTTCTCTGTACTTAATCCTTTAACTACTAGCCATTCAAGCAATCCATCTCTTCATTAACAAAGAAATAGAACATAGTAATTTACCAAATAACCACACAACTAGGATGCACGGTACCCAACCCAATAGTAATTTACCAAATAACCACTACGTGCAGTTAGAAAGTTTGATATTCAAATAATCATAGATCATTATTTTAACGTAGAAAAGAGTAGCCAGTGCTAGAACAGAAGAGAATGTGATACATTAAAGAAAAGAGAGGAGAATTGCAAGTGAAAGTACCATCATTAAAGCAGGAATCCTGTTTAATCCTTATCCCAACCATATGGGACTGGCCACAGGAATCCTGTTTCCCATTCCATTCTGTTAAATAGTACCATATCCATTGTTAAATTATGATTTATGAAAACTTAAATCATTTCTTACCAATTCAACCCTTATCCTTTTCAGTCTGCCCCTAGCTCTTCTAGCCCCTTCAACCTTTGTCCCATATTAACATATATAATAAAAGACACCAAAAAAATAGACCACTGGAAAAAATACACTCTAACTGATTCATTCTCAATATAAATCATAGATAATAGAAAGAACAAATGACAATGAGCATTTGTGTACTTGTGAGCACATATAAATTCTCTTTGAATCTTCTACCATTTCCTAGGTAACTCAGTCAGCTATTTTATTCCAATTTATGATGCAACAGCTGGTTGGAATATAAACAAAAGAAAACACCTTACTGATAATTCTAACCACCCAATCAATTGCCTGATTTTATGGGCCTATAGTCCAAAAATATCATTATTCCACCAACAATAAAATATTACAGAGAATCCAGCCTCAGAACTAAAGTTGGTCTATCAAATATCAATAGGGCCATCCAACTCAATCATATTTACACTCAAGAGTTAAGGGTCATTGGATTAACTCTATGATTCCCCAAATAGTTAAAAACTAACAACACAGTCTTCTTTATTGCTTATCTAATGCATCAAAAGGCTCAGTTGTAAGTTGTATTAGTTGAATGCAGAAATATGCAACAATAATTTTAAAACAACAAAAAAGAGAAATGTGACATTAATAGAGGGAAAAATCACCTCAATTATAGCACTGGTTGTAAATGTTATCAATGAAAAAGTAAATAGGATAACTGAACTATTTGAAATGAAACCATAGAATTTACAACATGTTGCTAAATGCATATCAAATAGCATTGTATATTTTCCAAGCTATTTGTGCTTACTATGCATTAACCTTGAAAATGATAAATAACAAACCTCATTTGAAAATAGATATGAAATACGAGCAACCATGTCATCCCATGCTTCCTGTATAGTAGGATTAGTTGTTGCAGGCTGGATACCTAACTGCAAGAGAAACAGAAGAAAAAAGGTCATTAACAAGGGAATGACTCATAAGTTGTCTCAGATGCGCAGGGCAAAACTTTTCAACAAAAAGCAAGGGAAAAATAAATAGAGATTCTTATTAGGGTTATCCCTCTTCAAAATATTATTGATTAGTTATCATCTATAGAAGTAAAAGAAATAGAGCACTAAGTTCATCTGAAGAATTAATCAGGTGATGAAAACTTCATCCAAGGATAAGGCCACTCCATGGCCACTATCTAAACTTTTCACAGTGACACGGGCAGGATTATCAGTTATCACGAGGATAAGAAGGGTAATTTTCAAGTCCAAAAGCCTCAACATAGCTATCTGCTCTGTCAAATTCATTGGAAGCAGCACATAGTTATCTGCTCTCTCTTGGAGTTATGGTAATCTTTACCAGCTCTGAAGGAATTTCTGTCGTTCAATTTGTTGCCTGTCTCTAAGGGGGCCAAATCATAAATCATGACATTCAAAAGAGAGAAGAAAAAGAGTTAGCACCAGGGACAAGGGAAAAGAGAGAGGTAGCAAATTTGGTACACTTGCCTGTTAAGGGCTGGCAACGGGGGGAATGGTTCATACAAGGGGCTATTTGTATATGTGAGAGCTGGCACATGTGACATCTATTAGGAGTTTCCCTTTGGGCACTGGGTTGAATTAGGGTTGTCAACGGATTGGGTCTGGGTCAGTTCTAGGTAGAACCAGTCCCAAACCGATATTAATTGGGACAAAAGAATGAACCCAGAACCGTCCTAATTAATATTCGGGTCCTATCAGGTTTTACCCAATAGACCCGATTATTCTCAAAACTATATTTATTTCTTTAAACAATAACTTAAAACATAAACTTTCATAATATATAATCTTAATAAAAATGACAATAAAATACTAAATTGTTTACAACTTTATATGTTAATAAATTAAACATTTTAACTAATATTATCATATATATTATCTATCAAATTTACCATTTCAGACATGAAAAATAATAAGAATTATAATAAAATTACGAAAACATTATATATTTAATAAAATAATTGGTTTGAGCATTGATCAAAAAAAGAATCAGTTCGGGACAAACATGAAGCAGAACCGACCCGACTATTAATCAGGACAAAACCATGGAACCAGGACCAACATAAATACATAATTGGTTTGGTTCGGGAAGTCAGGCAGAAACATCACAGGCCTAGGTTAAATCAGCAATTGGATGCCATCTTAATTGTAAGGTTGCTTTAGCATTTCATCTACAAGATTTTATGGATTGGGTTTTAGGCAAAGCTTGGGAGATGCCACTACTCTTGTTTGAGACTTTGAGGATCAAAAGTTTTTGACAGATGCTACACTCAGGCAGTTCTTGACTGAAGGCTGAGATTTAGAGGCTTATCTAATATATTTCTTCTCATACCTAGGAATTTATTCTTTTAAAGTGTGGCACTCTAGCCAGGAAATTGTGCAATAAGTTGAACTATAGCTACCTTTTTCTTTGCTTGCAACCGCTGTATCCCTCTTGTATACATCTACCATACTTCCTCTGTTACCCTTTCATTTTATTACATTTAATACCAATTAAAAAAAGAAAGCAATCTGAAGGCTTCTGCTAACAGCCTTATCAGTTTCACCATTTCCCAACGGAGGTAAAATAATGCAGCTAAATGTGGAAAATTACGAGTATAAATATAGTGCAAATGTGAAATATTTAATACAAAAGGAATATAAAAAGTAAAAATACCTTTTCTAGAGCCAATTTGGCAGCAGATTGCTCCGCATCTTTCTTTCTTGTGAAGATATCTGAAGTAACAGAGAGCTCTGGAAGCTGCAAGGTACAGCGAAACATGCAGGGACCATGTTGGGGGATAACAAGACCTGGACATCCATTTTGGGAAGATCCCTGCACTTCCTCTGTAGTATAACATGCCTTGCTACCATACTTCTGGTGTATAATAGCCTTAGGTGTAAGAGTTGGGTTCCTTGCTGCAACAGCTGGTGCTCCTCTAACTTCCATTAGTTCTTTAAACCAAGATGTTTTAAGTGGCTATAAATTACAAACATAATAATTTATTGGTCTCTTAATCAGCTCCTGTTCAACATAAAAAATATCAAAAACTGTCTCAGTTCTGCATGGAACATAAAAGATTAATATCTTTAATCTATAAAACAAACTGACTTCCCTCTAAAAACGTTTAGAAAGATTGAGCTTAAACTAGAAAGGGGTCTCTATCAATTTCACATTTGAGGCGTTATCAGAAAGTAGAAACAGAACTCCATGAAATTTCTATTTTTAGCATCAAAGATTCTATGCACTATACATCCCAATAATCAAACTAAAACATAAATTTGGAGACTAAAAAAGGTAACTACAAAATCTTTAAAAAAAAAGTAATAAATTAGTACAAGAATGTTTGTCAATGCAAAATTGACAACTAATTAGTGGGTCATAATCACCCTGGCCCTCACCCACCCATATTGACCCACTTACCCACCCATAACCCTCACCAAGTATAGATACGTGTTTCCTTTTTTCTCCCTATCAACGACATAACTGGGTCGGGTCAACCCATATACCCAAAAGAGAAATCTTAGAGAAATATTCATCCTTTTTCATGACTGCCATGTGGCAGATACAGGTCAGGTCAATCTGTATACCAGAAAATCAAAAGAGAACCACTTCACTCTCATGATTGCCATGTGATAGATATTGATCAGATCAACCCACATAGACAAAAAACAATTTTAAGAGAACTGTTTTGTCCTCATGACTGCCACACAACAGATATGGGTCAGGTCAGACCATATACCCAAAAACAAATCCAAGAGAACTGCTTCGTTCTCATGACCACTGCACAACAGATGCAGGTGGGGTCAACCCATATACCCAAAAATCAGTTTTGGGAGGGTTTTTGTTCTCATGACTGCCACATGGCATATACCGGTCAGGTCAACCTGTATACCCGGAGGTTGTAGAAATACAGAAAGATTGCACAAATTTTGCAGAAAAATTACAGAAAATGCAGAAAGTGCATTAAAATTCAGAAATTTTGCAGAAAACTGCAACAAAATGTAGAAAACTACAGAGAAATTGCAAAAAATGCAGAAATTTTGAAGAAATGCAGAAATTGTGCATGCAAAATCGCACAAGAATTAGTTTCTAAAAAGCTGGAATTAACTATATAGTATTTGGAAACTTGACACATACTTGAATTATGATTACTGTGGCATGAGTGAGAAAATAGAATTTAATATGTTGCACCTGGAAAGTTTGCAAGGTATTGCAATATGATCTGAAAATCCTGAACAAAAACCAAAACAAAAAGTACACAAAAAAGGAATAGTAATAATCTATAGGTATAACACCATTTTACAACAGCAGATAAAATGAACAGAAAACAGACATATGGTTTCTACCCCCCAAGTCATGGCCTCAAATGCTCTCAAGATTCATTCCCTAAGAATGATCCACAAAGAGGTTCACCCGAAAATGCAGGCCATGGACAACAAATGGTTAAAATAACAATATAAAGGCACACTGATAAAGCTGTTATAAGAAAGAAAATACCAAATAAGAAAGAATAGCACCCTTGGTCCATATTGTTGAATAAACCACTCAGATATCTTCAGGTTGCATGCTTCAGTCATGGTCATCTCACGTCATTGGAAACCAATCATAAACATGTCTGATACAGCTTCCAGCACCTTTCAACCCTTCCGATCAGCAAATCAACATCTTCAACAATTTCTGTTAAAACAAAATAATGGTGACACCAGTAAATAAGTTAGTTTTGGATATCTGAGGCTAACTATATTGTGAAACAAAGAGTACTTTCTTCAATGTATTTATTGAGGCTGAAGTGTCTATTATGCAGTTTACTAAAATATCATATGCAGAAGAAACAAAATATTGCTAAAGAAAGCACAATGACTCGTAGTAAAATAAGTGTTGAAAAAATATGAGGAAATTAAAAATGCTAAATTCAGTAACCAGTGCACTCACTTGTTGCCTTAGCTTTTCTAAATCAAAGCCTTACAAAATGCTTTGATTCATATCATCTGACAGTTTTTCCAATTATCTTTTCAGAGATCCCAATATCACACAGCCAGTTGTGATTTGAGAAAGTTAAATCCAAAATCTAAATAGCATATGGGTTTATGACAGAAATAACTGTTTCCAATTTAGCTATGTCAGTTGTCTGTTAACTGTTATTTCCATTTTCTGTTTTCAACTCAACTCTACAAAGACTTGCCCAACCATTTGGGTTCAGCTACATGAGTCCTGTTCCACCATCTCATCTTTGTCCTTCCCCTTGCTCTTTAGTTGGCTTCGGAGTTGGAGACTGGCGGAACAGAGAGCAGATGGCTTAAATGGCTAAACAGAGAAAGGTTTGCAACCCTAACAGCGCAGCCAGAGAGATAGTTGTTGGAAGTACAACAATGGCACCACAAAAGAAACTTGGCAAAGCCTAGACCTTGCGTCGTGGCTACTGTAACAGCGTCTGCAATGGCTTCCTCTTTAACCCTAGACCAGCTTTCAACCCAACCGAGACTCTGAGATGAGAGATGAAAGACTTCAACCCTCCCTTAACCGACCCTGACCCTTTACGAAGCTATAAATGCCAATTTTCAAAATAAATTTGAAAAAAAAAAAAAGTTAAGTCCTAAGACCGTGAAGCCCGAAGAAACAAACTGCAAAAGCAATGTAAAAATTCAAGAATGCTGCGTGTGGTTGTGCAACGTAACAATGAACCCAAATCAGAAAACGCCACCAAGAGAAACAAATCCCTCCATGACAAGAGTTAAAAAGCAAAACAGTCAAGCAATGCATTCAAGGACACGATAAAAAAGTACACAAAATACTCGAATGAGAGCCAACGGGTTATACGAGATAGCAACCAAATATAAACACACATAAATATCAATGCAGAAACCCCTAAAGAATGCCAAGTTCCAGTGATTTAAATGTTTGCAAGCATGGAAAACCAACAATTAATTCATAGCACCGCACTAAAGAATCAAAAATAGATGGAGAAATCAACTGTAACCTGGCGATATTACATAAAAGGAAACAGTGATCTCATAAGTAATATATATCGATTTTCTGTTCTATCTATCCATCGTACGTCCAGACATCATTCTGTGTTTCTCGGTGGTGTTGTGAAGAGTGTGACTGAGAGCGTACACCGAGCGGGGGCTTTCCGTTTGGGCAGCGGCGAGACGGTTTCGGTGTGACTGAGTGAGTAGGGAAAGTCAAGTTAAAACAAAGACCGGAAGGGTGGTGCGTTTCTTCAGAACGAGGACTTCGCGCCTTCCTTCGGAGTCAAGGTTTCGGGTGTAAACAGAGAGACTCGGGAGTCTCGATTCTTCCAAAGGCCTTTCAATTTTCTCGTTGGAAGGGTGGTGCGTTTCTTCAGAATGAGGACTTCGCGCCTTCCTTCGGAGTCAAGGTTTCGGGTGTAAACAGAGAGACTCGGGAGTCTCGATTCTTCCAAAGGCCTTTCAATTTTCTCGTTGGAAGGGTGGTGCCGTGGCGGTTTTACGGGACCCTGTGTTTGGTTTCCTAGAAAACAAGGGACTGAGGGAGACATAAAATTGAGGAGAATCACTAATATGGGTCTTGTAGCTTGGTAGTTGATAATCTATTCTGACCTATTTTATTTGAAACCATTATTAACTTATGTTTTTTTTAATTTGATTTAAGATATTAAATGAGATCTTATTAGTAAATAATAACCCACTTTATTTGGTATTTACTATTTATCTAATAAATCTATTTTGAGTTATTTATTTTTAAAAGTTAAATTAGGTTGCTTCTTAAAAGTTAAATCAAGTTTGTAATTAATAAAGTATTTTTTTTAATTTATTTAAAAACAAACACGGGTTTATGGTAATCTTTTAATGGGTCCCACCATTTGTATTTAATAGATTATAGACAAACATGTGTCAAGCTAATAAATAATTGTCTATTGAGAATGTTTAGGAGTGAAACTATCCACCTTTTGAATCTTATTTTTTGAATTAACAATATGCCACGTGTCTGAATAGTGGTAGTGGGTTGTGGGCTTTAACAGCTTCTTAAAAAATGTCACAATCTAGCTTTTTAGAAAAATGAGAAAGCCACATGTTTGAATGACAGGGGGCTATAGCCTGATAATGGGTTGTGGGTTTTAGTACGAAAATGAGAATGTCACATGTCTGAATGGTGGACTGGTGGGGTTGTAGCTTGAAGATATATATATGTATTAGATTTGGTAGGAATAGGATTCCAATTCTCATTCTTGGGGAGCATCCATTCTAGCACCCCCGGGAATGGGATTTCCATTATAGAGAACGTGTAGAAGTAAGGTTGCATTTGGATGAGGTGTAAAAGTACACCAAAACATCAATGTAAAACCTCACCTTTAAAGACCTTTTACTTTGATAACTAATGTATAAAATACATTGATTTTTTCGATGTAAAACTCGACCAAAAGTGACATTGATGTAAAAGCAACAACTTTTTCTCCTCTAGCACCATCAAGTTTACTTCACCATTGAGTTTCATTTGCCATCACTATCCACCACCGTTGTTTCCATCTTCTTCTTCTTCTTCTTCTTCTCACTATCCATTCTCCTTGTGACAAGCTTGAACGTAGAACACAAGACAAGCCCAAGCATCTCATCATCCCCATCTCGCAATGAACAAGAAGAAGGTACACACTGAGCTAGATCTAGATGTTGTCCTTCAAATCTGAGGGAATGATGTCAACTTGTTCTAGATCTGAAAACAACCCAAAATATATTTGTTTTTCTGTTGTGGTTTGCTTAGATCTACGATTTTTTTTTGTGTGTTTTGGTTCTTAGATCTATGATTTGGTTTGTATTTATTAGATCTATGAGTTGTTTATTTATTTTTTTTTTTTGGGGGGGGGGGGGTGGGGGGTCTTAGATCTGCAATTGATATTGTATTTCTTAGATCTGGATTTTTTTTTATTCAATTGAATTTGTATTCCTTTGAATATAGGGTCATTTTTTTATCTGGATTTGTATTCCTTTAATCTTGTCACTTTTTGCATTTGTATTTCTTAGATTTGGGTAATTGTGTTAGCCCTTGCTACCCTTTTTGTATTTCTTAGATTTGAAATCTTGACTTTTTGTAATTGGTAGAAAGAAACCATGAGTTATTTTGTCCATCTAAGGATAATCTAGTAGAAAATCTGTCAAGGAATGAGTAGAAGAATCATCATATCATGCTTTTTTTTCTAGGAAAATTATCTTTTAATATGTGTTGAATTAGTTAGTCTAAAGAAAATATATATGTAAAACTAAGACAGCAAAAATCTCAATGTAATTTTTACAAACGCAAATGTTTGTCATTGCTTGTAGTGTACATTATTTTAAAATGTGGGTGAAGTCCTATGATCTACTACTAAAAGATGTATAAAACTGCAATAAAGGACCACATTTGTTATAAGAAAGCATATATGGAATATTCATCATATAAACAATGGCTAAAAACTAGTAAAATATTTTAAGAAGCTCTTAATCTAAATCGAAACCTTAAATGAGTGTTGGAAGCATAGATGTTTATACAAATAAAAAATACATTTGAAGGTCACAGAAATAGTCTCTAACTTATTCTTTGATAACTAATAAAGGTTATGTTACATTAAAAGAACAAAAAATCAACCCAACTTTAGCTTCATCATAGAGGAGCTCCCAATCTTCTTAATAGCTTATTCACCAAAGACATGATAACCAATAACCTCAGAACTGAAAAACTTACAAGACTAAATGAAGGGTTATGATTCGTGATATAATAAAGATGGGCATTCTGTTGCAGCGGAAGGGGCTCAAGGAATGTCATTACTTGGGTTTCTAGACAGGCTTCCCAACCCTGGAACCTCTAATGGTTTTGGCAGAAATTCATGAGATCTCCTCTCGCTTTCTAGTTTTAGATGGATTCCCAAGGAGATAAACCAAGTAGTTGACTCTTTAGTCTCTAGAAAAATCTGCATTATAGTGCTAATATAATGCCAAGAAACTAATGGGCTGGGCTTTGCCTTTTATTTTTATTATCAAGGCTTTGTACATCTTCTCATGTACATCATTCCTCTCTTTGAATAAAATCCGTTACCCTTTTTCTCATAAAAAAACCATTCTTTGATAATTAATAAAGGTTATGTTACATTAGAAATAAAAAAGATCAATCAAGCTTTAGCAATAAACTCCCTCTCTATCATATCAATTTGTAAGAGTATTAACTAGGGCTGTAGTAAGATTTGATTCAGCAAAATATATCAAACCTTACCAAGTAAAAAGAATTGGACTCAATATGCCAATCCATGCCAATCTTGATGCCAGTCAGCCCTTGCTACTCTTCCTTTTGCTAGTTCATTAATAAGGAATTAGATAAATTTTCTCCTCATTTGAATTAGATGTGCTTATTTGGGTAGTTACATATCTAGCTTCTTGAATTGAGTGTAGCAACTACCGGGACCATTGAATTCATAGCCCGAGTTAGATAAGCCAAATTCACTAAATTCATAGCAACCTATTTCAACGTGTGAGTAAGTACCTAGTTTACATTTTCACGTGCTTATTTGTTATTTTGTGACTTGCAGACATGAGGGTACCATCATACATTGAACAACACGGGTGGGTTATTAGGGCCTTTTCTGCAATTCTTAGTGTTCTCATTACCCTCATAATGGTTGGGTACTACACACTCTATGAGCATCCAGGAACAAGGGAAATGAAGAGCATAGGAAAAGGGAAGTTTTTAAAGATTATTTTTAGCATTGACAAGACATGCCTCTCACATATTAGGATGAGAAGGCAATGTTTTGATTCTCTGTGTGATCTACTGAGATTATATGGTAACCTCACACCAAGCCCCTATATGAATGTGGAGGAACAAGCTGCAATGTTTTTTTACACTATCAGGCACAATGTGCGGAGTAGTACAATCCATGCTAGGTTTGGTCGACCATAAGAGATCGTACCCGGTATTTTCACAAAGTCATTTGCAATGTGATTAAATTATATCCCCTATTGGTTATGCAACCCACTAGAGATCACAGGCCATCGGAAATCAAACATGACCTATGATTCATGCCATACTTCAAGGTGTGCTCTACTATGTGTTTATATCAATTAATCATGTCAACTCAATCCATCAATTAATTTGACATAAATGCAGTGGACATATAGGACTGCATAGGTGCTATCGACAGAACTCACATCCCATGCAAAGTGCCTATTGAAGAACATGCTAGATTTCGTGGTAAGAAAGGGAAAACTACCCAAAATGTGATGGTTGTAGTTACATTTGACTTGAAATTTACATATGTATTAGCTGGTTGGGAGGAGTTAGCTACTAATGCAATAGTTCTATATGATTCTTTACGGAAGGAATATAGTCTTAGTGTACCTGATAGTAATCTGTGAAATCTTTTTTTCTACACCATACCAATACATCAAATGGTTTGTATGTGAACTAATTCATACTTTCTTCGATATGAATGTAGGCAAATACTATTTTGTAGATGTAGGATATACAAATATGTCAAGTTTCTTGGCTCCTTATCAGAACACACGATGCCACCTTAATGAGATTCAAAGTTGTGTGCTTGAATCCCTAAGAGAAATCTTCAACCATAGACATTTCTCATTGAGAAATGTGGTTGAGAGTGCTTTTGATGTACTGAAAAGTGATGGGCCATCCTAAACTCCACCCAACACTTAGATTTCAGGACACAAGTCAAGATTGTCATTGCATGTTGTGTCCTTTATAACCACATAATGGGAGTTGATCCAAATGATGCATTAACCCAACAAGGCATTCGATGCACAATATTTGACTGTTGGGAGTAGTGATGGCTTGGATGATTTATCAATATGGAATAATCTAATACGACAACTACAGAGAAATGAACTTGTAAGGTGGTCCTCATTCAAAGATAGGCTTGGAGTATAAGTATTTCAAGACTAGCAAAGAATAAGGTGGTAACTTCGATTAGATGAACAACGATGCATGTGTTATTAGTATTGTTATGGACATTGTTATGATGTTAGTATTGTCTACTTCATGTATGCTTAATTAATGTTGAACCCTTTGGATTTCACCATTTCCAAGTTATTGTATTGCTTATTGATACTTCTACTTTCACCACCATTAAACATGATCTCGCTTTGATTTTTATTGGTAATGTGTTGGTTGGTGTTGTTCTTGTCAAATCTACTATGTTAAATAAGTTTATTATTTACCTTTTGTTATCCAAATTTATGTCCACTTTATATCTTATTATATATCTATGTATTTAAATCCATTCATGGTGTGGGCATTGTTAATAAGAATGGTGTTCGGAAAAGAAACACAAAGCTCATCTATTGGTCACAGGGGAGACCAACAAAGGGTGAAGCCATTGTTTGTGTCACGTCCACTAACTTCGAGGGCAGGTCATAGTAAACAAATGATGCCATGGATAAGGCCTTGATAGAGTTACTAGCAAAGTAGGTTTCCCTAAACAATAAAATTGGCAATGGCTTCAAGACATCAACATATACCTATGTCTGTAGAAAAATGTCTCACCAGTTCCTAGTGGATCTCAAAACCCACAACATAAAGACTAGGATGTGCACACTAAATCCAATTTATATGGAGGCAAAGAAACTACATGAGACATCTAGGTTTAACTGGAATGAAGCTAGAAATCAAATTCAAGCAGACGCACAAGTGTGGGAGGTGTAGATTCAGTTAAACCAATGAAACCTCACTAACATGGAATGCAATATGATTGGTATCACAATAAAAACACTGGTTGTTGAATGTAGGCAAACCTACTTGCACATGTTGTAAAAGGAAGAATCATGGAGATGTACAAGTTGATGCAAGTGGTGCTAGGTAATGACCAAACTACGAGAGAATATGCTTTGACAAGTAGGTAATGACCGAACACGGGTGATGATGATAAGGGTGGTGGCATTGTTGATGATGATGCATTAACACCTATGGGAGACACCGTTGTCATCAATGACAATGGGATTCAATCATAGAACACCATGTGTTGACATGTAGTTTCCTCATTGGGTAATCGTAAGAGAACCCAAGGTAGCTAGAAGAAACCGCATATGCATTTTATTGAGGTAATTGATTGTTTGAATCATACCATTAAGGACATGACCGCTACCCTGATCATTCAAATAGAGCAGGATATGGTTAACAACTTGTACCAAAAAGTTATATATGGACCTCGCTTCCAAAGGCTTTGATGTTCGTGTATTGAATACGATTTTTGGGTACTTGGTGGAAAATGAGAAAGAAGCAAGGATGTTCATTGCTAGGGATAAAGTCTTGTAAGTATAGATGATTTATACAATTCTAACAAAGCTTCTTGGGTTTAGTAGAATGCATTAGATAAATAATTGGAATGGACCTACTAACTACATGTCACCACTTATTATCTCCTTTTTTTGTTAACTTATGGAGTAGAAATGACATTCTGTATATGCATGTTGGATTGGTGATGGTAAACTTGTTGCTGACATTACCAATTGGTAACCTACTATTTAAGTTTGTAGTTTTGAACTTTATCATCATGGTATATATGCTTGTTATGGTAGTTTAAATGAGATAAACATGTTGACAAAGGTTTTTCATGTATTATAAGATGAAAAAATATCATGTGGTTTTCAAGGGTCGCAAACCTGGGGTATATGATTCATGGCCAGAGTGTCAAAAGCAAGTAACACAATTTAAGGGTATTTCATACTTCTTTTACACAAGTCATGAGGAAGCCGAACAAGTGTATTCCACATTTTGTTCTATAGACTCCACATGTGGTGAACTAGAGTTATAGGTTAAACCAACACTCAAAAATCTTAGGCCTTTTGTGGTAGGTGGCCTTATTGGATTCATCATGGGCATAATTTTTAGGGAGAAATGTGGGTTCAGGGGTAATAAGTAAACCAATAATGGCTTGCTATTATTGTTTTTGGTTTTTTTTGGATAGGTATAGTCATGTGGATAGTGTTGGGTGTAGGTTTAGGATAAATGTGTTTATATGGACAGGTTTAGGTACATATTTTGACAACTTGAGAATTGATCATGTTTTTTTTTTTTTGAGTTTGATTCTATTTCACCATGTGTGCCTAAAATGACCGCTGGAGTTATACATAAGTAGATATTTTTCCCCATGAGTGCCTAAAATGATCATTGGAGTTATGCATTCTATTTTGCTGAAGTGATGCATTGAGGCCATTAATTTTTAGTTTCCTTTTTCTGGTATAATCACAGTTTTGAAACCGAATGAAACTTATCTGGAGAAGTCGCCATGTTCAAGGATTCAAGCTATCCTTCATTTGATCAACCATCCACCAATATATCTATCTCAGTGTAAGTCATAAATATCAGAAAAATACAAGCATCATTGTTCAACCGTAAGGAACTATTCATTCATTATTTGGAGCTTAGTTATGTCAAAAATCATTTTCTCGTTTTCAAGTTTTACCCATTTCCAACTTGTCAAGTCATGATGAAAATAGTAGATTTTGCATAAATACTGGTATCTCTTCCATTTTTTTTCATGTATTGCTATCAAAGGAAGTGAACTAGATGATAAGAGTGGATTTAGATATGGCCTGAAATGAGTACCAATAAGATTACAAGTGTAACTACTTTTTGTGGTTTTAAAGATTTATTTTTTCTTGTTTTTGGTGCTTTATATTTTTATTTTTCAAACTTCCACCATCATCGTCCTTCCTATCATCACTAAACATTCTATTTGGGTCATAAACCATATTCATAGTTTACTGATTAAATCGTTTGATTTCTTTCTATACCTCCCCTTGTCCATTGACATCTTTAACTTTGTAGAGCATGTCATTAGTAATGTTAATCAGCATAACCACCATCCACCACCGTAAGAAAACTAACTTGATGAAATGATAGAAATATTTGTTTTGACATATTGCAGGATTGAGGTTGTCCATGGTGTTGGAAATGCATGTTATTGTATATGTAAGGTGATGGTGAGTAGAGGAAATGGGCCTTGGATCCTTAGACATCCTATTTGAAAGGCTAGACACTTTGTTTTGAGATTCAATTGAGTACAGTGGCGATAGCTGTCCAAGAAGATGGAATACAAGCTTTCTCCTTCTGTTTAGCCCACGAACCCCTCGAGACACCTTATCCTTGAACTAGACGAATTTAGATATGCAAAACAAACAAACAAATAAAAATTAAAATTAAAAGATTGCTAGAATAAAAATAATATAAAAGAAAATAAAGAAAATGAAAATGATGGTTGATCAAATCCAGTGGCGGTAGTTGCAGATTGGATGGACTGCTTGCAAGAACCCCTCCTGACAAGATCTGGGCGTCCTTCCCTTTTATAACCCTTGAACTTCTCAAGAAACCTTAGCCTTATGAATTAGGTGAATTGACCAACCTTTTCTCCAAGGCCCCTGGGGTCCTTTTTATAGAGAAGGGTGGACATAACTGGGATTAGAGAGAAAGATGAGGGGTGGAAACTAGGTTTTTGCAAAAATATGGGTGCCCTAGGGTTGAGAATAGAGGGTTAGGATTGTTCTAAGGTGATCTTAAGGCTGAAAAGAAAAGGAGAGGGCACCCAATATTATGTAGGGCTGAGATTTGGGTGCCCATAATTGGATGGTGGAGATTAGGTGCCTATGGTTGAAAGGTGGAGACTAAAAGGAGTGGGTGGCGCCCTAGAGTGAATGGCTGAGATAGAGAGTGAAATAGAGGGCTGATATATAGTGGCTAAAGGCTGAATGGTGAGCATTAGAAGTTAGGTGGTGCCCTAGGGTTAGAATGTACTCAAAAGAGGGTGCCCTAGAATGAAGGGTCGAGATTGGATGTTAGGAAGGGATGGAAGGTGAGGATTTAGTAGTTAGGGGCGACTAGGATTTGTTAGAGATGAAAAGAATGAGTGGAGAGGCGCCCTAGGGTTTACTAAGGAGAGGGGAGTATGCTAATACAATATGATGGGCGCCATTATGGGTTTAGCAGACAGGAGATGCCCTCTTGTGCTTAGTTTTTCACAAAAAACCCCCTCTCTCAGCTGGAATTCACACTAGATTTCCAAAAATTGCATTTCAGCCTTGAAACTTCCCTAGTTTTCCCCATGATTTGTACATAGACCCTCAGAGGTCACATTATTGAATTTAACTAGGAAAATAGAGCATTTTGACTATTCTAAGGCCTAAAATACCTATGAAATGATGCCCTTAAGGCATCAAACTATAGAGTTATCACACCCCCAATTTAACCATTACTAGTCCCTTAGCAATGCAGCCTTAAATCTACATCAAGTAAAGAGATCATTCCATTGCAAGAACATCTTTGGCAAAATTAGCCAAGTATCCTGATTTCATAATTCTCAAACTTTGTATAGATCGATATTGGGCTTAAGGGGCAAAATTGTTTTGCTTTGAACATTACATAAACTTGGCTTGAAAATCTTATATACCCTTCCATTTGCAAACTGTCTCGATAAGTTGAGATTGATTTTTTTAAATCGGGCGGGTATTTTTCTTATCATTTATGACAATGAATTTCTACCCCTGAACTTGATATGCACACCTATTTATTTTGATTGCTACCTTCCATTGTTTGATGCAAATCTCGATACTTGCCTTAAGTGAAGAGACCCAGTTACTGAGTGTTAGTGATTGTCTTTGGCATTCCCTTTTCCGTTTGACATGAATATTGATACTTAACTTAGGTGAAGAGATCTGGATACTAAGTGTAGGGTGTCTATTGACCTTTTATTCTCTCTCTCTCTCTCTCTCTTTGCAAAACTATTCAAGGTAGTCCATTGTCTCTAACAATTTGAAGAATTTCTGTCTAATTTCTTAATCTTTTTCTTCTTGTCTGTCCAGGGTCAAACTTGGGAGTATTTTCCAATTTCTAAACGGTTTTGACAATATTCAAATAAGACTAATTTTGGCTCCTATCACTTGCTACCAATTTCTATAAAATTCAATATTCTTCTATCAGTTTCCTCAACTTTTGCTATTTGGTAATCTCTTTTAATGGAAAGATTTTTTTTTTAATTTTTTAGTGAAATTTTTAGTTCTGTATTTCTAAAGGCTTACTTCAATTTCTCTCTCTCTCTCTCTCTTTCCTCACCCCCAACTTAATTGCCATTGTACCCAATGGCATGACTAGACTGATGCAAAGGGACTTAGGCCAAAGGGAATAATCAAGAGTTTTTTTTTTTGCAAGGGGTTCAAAGGCTACCAACTGGTCTTGAATCAATAAAAGAAAAACTATGTTGGGTTGCCTCCCAACTAGCGCTAAGTTTAACATCTTCAACCAGATGCAACTGAATCACTCAGACTAAAATTCTCAACTCCTCTACTCTCAGATATTCCTTCTATGTATGGTTTAAGCCATTGGCCTTTGACCTTGAACATGGTTCCATTATTGGGATCAACTATTCTAACCGCACCATGCTCAAACACTTTATCAACAATAAACGACCCATCCCATCTGGACTTTAATTTACCTAGAAACAACCGCAATCTAGAATTAAAGAGCCAAACTTTTTGACTAGGTTCAAATGTTTTTCTTGAAATGTTTTTATCATGGAACACTTTCACTTTGGCTTTATAATTGCAAGAGCTTTCATAAGCTTCATTGTGAAGTTATTCCAACTCGTTTAATTGCAGAGCTCGGTGGGATCCAGCTTGGGTTAGATCGAAGTTAAACTTTTTATTGGCCCAATAAGTTTGATGCTCTAGTTCTACAGGAAGGTGACAATCTTTGCCGAAGACTAGCCTATAATGAGACATTCCAATGGAAGTTTTATACGCCATTCGATAAGCCCAAAGAGCATTGTCCAATCTGCCGGGCCAATCTTTCTAGTTTGGCTTAACTGATTTTTGCAGAATACTCTTAATTTCCTGATTGAAGGATTGGGGCTTTGGTCAGTGCCTCTTTCAGATAATTGAAAGCCTAAGACAAGCCTCGTCAAAATTAAATTGGACATCCTTCGCCAAAATATTGCATAGAGGCCTAGAGATCTTGAAAAAGTCCTTAATGAACCTACAATTGCAACCATCATGTCCGAGAAATGAGTGGATTTTCTTGACAGAGGTGGGAGTTTAATGATCAAGTCAACTTTTGCCTTATCTATCTTGATCCCTCGTTTGGAAACTATGTGGCCTAAGACAATACCCTCTTGGACCATGAAGTGACTCTTCTCCCAACTGAGTATCAAGTTTGTCTCAATGCATCGTTGAAGAACTTTTCGTAAGTGTTCAAGACAAGTTTCAAAGGAATCCCCGAAGACAAAGAAATCATCCATAAATATTTCCAAAAATTCACCTACCATTTCTAAGAAAATTGCCATCATACACCTCTGAAAGGTTGCTGGTGCATTACATAATCCAAATGACATTCTTTGGAAAGCAAATGTGCCATATGGATAGCTGAAGTAGTTTTCTCTTGGTCTTCAAGGTAAATGGGTACTTGGTCATACCCAGAATACCCATATAAGAAGTAGAAATATTTCTGTCCTGCAAGTTTTTCTAGAATCTGGTTAATAAAGGGCAGAGGGAAGTGATCCTTTTTTGTAACGGCATTGAGTTTCCTGAAGTTGATGCATACTTTCCATCCCATGGTAAGCCGGGTGGGGATCACTTCACCTTGATCACCGGTGACCACGGTGAGTCCACCCTTCTTAAGCATCACTTGCATAGGACTTACCTAACTGCTATTTGAAATTGGGTAGATAATACCCGCATCCAACCACTTGACTCTTCTTGCTTGACCACTTCTCTCATATTTGGGCTCAACTACCTTTGCATTTCCCTACTCGGTTTGGCACCCTCCTCCGTATAAATGTGGTGCATACAAATGGATGGACTAATCCCTTTTAGGTTAGCCACCGACCAACCAATGACACTCCTATACTCTTTTAAGACATTAATCAATTTGTCTTCTTGTATAGGGGTTAAATTGGCTGCTATAATTACTGGTAGTGTTTGGTTAGGTCCTAAAAACACATACTTAAGGGAGTCTAGCAAGGGTTTTAATTCTAGTTGCGGAGGGGATTCAAGAGAAGGCACGAGTGGTTCGCTCTTTAGCTTAGGGAGAGGTTCGACAATGGGCCAAGACCGTAATGGGTGTGGAAAGTTTGTTAAAACATTATCTTCCTTTGCTGGGTCATCCGTTGTGATCGGATCGGTTTCTCCAGGGTTTCTATTTACATTCATTGTATAACAATCTTGTTCTGGGTAGGCAGGACTTCAGGACTCACACAGGTCTTCAAACTTTCCCACCCTTTGAAAAGTTGAGATTTCTTCAGCATTTTCTACATATGGGGCATTAGAGGTTGTAAGATCTTGGTATTGGGGAAGACCTAGGGATTTGTTTCTGGGGTCTACAACCGACTGACTAAGCATTGAATCATTCTCCCACTATATGTTAACTTCCATGAGCTGAATTACTTGGCTCTCTAATCTTAGGATTGACTGTTGTTGAGCTAAGATAAGCTGTTGGAGCTGCATAAACCTATTATCAAGTGAATCAGTTTGATAAAGCTGAGGGGATGTTTGATATGGCTGATCTGGTTGAGTCCCAGGGTAATCATTGTGCTTACAGTGAGTCTGAGCTTCAGACCATTGAGAGTGCACATTTGGCAGGTGGTTTCTTGGGCTCGGGCCCAATAAGCGAAATTGGGCTGATAGAAGAATCTATTAACTGCATGTACTAAAGGATGGGTTAACATTGGGTTGGAAAAATCTATTAACTGCATGTACTTACTCTGGAATGACTAGTTGACATGGGCCCGCTACAGGGCACTGGCTAACATGATGGGTCGGGCTTGTACAAATGGGCATGTTGGGTAAGATGACAATGTTGGGTATGGGCTAAATTGTAGACGACATGCAAGGACTTGGTTAAGTCTTTGGGCCATCCCATTAATCTTATCCAATTGTTGAGAAACATGGTTCCAATCTATCTATGGCTTAGGTTGGAAGTAGTTTTTCATTCCACAAACTTTAACCATTAAATTCATTTTGTTTTTATTTAGATTTTTTTTTAAAATTTAAATTTACATTTTTGAAGTTTAAATTCAAATTTAGATTTTGAAATTTAAATTCAAATTTAGATTTTGAAATTTAAATTCAAGTTTGATTTTTTTTTTTTAACAAAAATGCAAGAAATTCAAACACATGACCTACGGGCTGACATAAAGTTTCCTAAACTAGTGGTTCAGCCAATGTGAATCCTTTTAGATTTACTTGGAATCACACCACTTCCTTTGGTTAGCCAGATAAGATGTGGGGATGAGGGAGGTTCTCCTTGATCTCGTAAGGACTTAGTTAAGTAACCACAAAACCCGCTTAGGCTTAGCCTTTTAGCCTCTTTTCTTAGATACCAACTGCCAGTTATGGAAAGTAATTACAAGTTTCCCTAAAATTCAGCACATTTTTGAACTAAATGTGAGGCTTCCTAAATGATCTTGCTATCCAAATTTTAAATTAAGGTTTAGGGTGAACCGCACGTGAAGGGTGGTGATTTTTGGGCCAAGGAAGGGTGATGAAATCCCCACCGTATCTTATTTAAATTGGATTGCCCCTAAATGGATTAACAAAAAAAAACACAATAAACAAAATAAACACAACTAATTACAATGCATGAATGATTATTTCTAATATGCAATTCAGCAATTTAACATAAAATAATAAAATAAAACTAATTCAACAAAAAGGAATAATTAAAATAATAAAAAAAAGAAAACCTAACACATTCACAACTAATAAGATAATTTCAACATTTAAATAATCCTATATGATGCATGCTCTAGAATAACAAACCCTAAATGTTAATGCAAAAACTTTAAAATATTAATTAAAAATTATTATTATTATTATTATTTTTAAATTCAAATTCAAATTCAGATTCGAATTAAAATTTAAAGTTTGAATTCAAATTTGAAATTTAAACTCAAATTCAAAAATTTGAATAATTTCCTATTAACAATTAATTGTTCAATTTAATAACTAATTGAAGGGCAATTAAATAAAGCAACCAATAATTACAACAAACCAAAAATAAAATGATTAATTATGTTAAAAAAAATTAACAACCACAAAAATAAATTCTAACAAGAAAAATCGGTTCTCAAAGGATTAAACAGAAACGCAATCCAATTAAAAGAAAAAAATAGATCTAAGAACAAATCGAAAAAGAAATAATACTAAAAAAAATTAATTGGATCTAAAAAAAGAAAGAAAAAAGTAATTAACTAAGAATTCGAAAATCACTATTTTACAAAAAAAGGAGTTTGAAAATAAAAGTACAAAAAACAAGACTAAATTAGGACAACTACACTTGAAACACAATCCAATTTCTCTTCTCTTCTCTTTTCTTCAGCAATCTGGCAATGCTCCAATACCCCACCTTTTGCTATTATGTCCTACAAAATCAAAGAGAAATAAGAATTAAAATGAGATTACAGATCAAACAATTAAACAGAAAAAAAAAATAATGAAACGACTCTAGACAAAGCAAATAAAAAAGTTTCTCCATTGCTTCCTTGACAATGATGCCAAAAACTTGGTGTATCCGGAAACGTGTTATTAACCACTTTGGAACACTAATTTAGAGATTTATAAATTTTTCCAATCCTCACATAACCTTAAACAATGTAGTACGTGGTGAGGAAGGGGTTGAACCCATAGGGTAGCGAGGGAAAATTATTATTTTCTCGTTCCAGACAAATAAAAACAAAATGGAACTGGGAATTGTAGAAAATAAGAAAATAAAATTTATTAATGCTGAAATTAAATGTTTAGAATTAAACAAGACAATAATCAAAATTCAGAAATAAAAGAACACTGAAATCAACAAAAGAAATAAGTAAAAGTGATCTAAAATTCGGATCCAGTGGTGGTAGTTGCCCGGGAAGACGAAATACAAACTTTGTCCTTCCGTTCAACCCTCAAACCCCTCAAGACACCTTAGCCTTGAACCAGATGAGTTCAAATCTTCAAAACAAACAAACAAACAAACAAACAGAAATTAAATCTAAAAGATTGCTAGAATAAAAAAAACATAAAAGAAAATAAAGAAAATGAAAAGGATGACTGATCAAATCCGGTGGCGGTAGTTGCAGATTGGCTGGACTGCTTACAAGAACCCCTCCTAATAAGATTTGGGTGGCATTCCCTTCTATAACCATTGAACTCCTCAAGAAACCTTAGCCTTGTGAATTGGGTGAATTTACCAACCCTTTCTCTAGGGCCCTTGGGGTCCTTTTTATAGAGAATGTTGGACATAACTGGGATTAGAGAGAAAGAGGGGGGTGGCAATTGTTTTTTTTTTTTTTGTAGAAATATGGGTGCCTAAGATTGAGAATGGAGGGTTAGGATTGTTCTAAGGTGATCCTAAGGCTGAAAAGAAAAGGAGAAGGCACCCAATATTATGTAGGGCTGAGATGTGAGCGCACAAAATTGGATGGTGGAGATTATGCACCTAGGGATGAAAGGTGGAGATTAAAAGGAGAGGGTGGCACCTCAGAGTGAATGGCTGAGATAGAGAGTGAAATAGAGGGTTGAGATATAGTGGCTAAAGGCTGAATGGTGAGGATTAGAAATTAGGTGGTGCCTTAAGGTTAGAATGTACTCAAAAGAGGGTGCCCTAGAATGGAGGGTGGAGATTAGATGTTAGGAAGGGATGAAAGGTGAGGATTTAACAGTTAGGGGTGGATAGGGTTTGTTAGAGATGAAAAGAATGAGTGGAGAGACACCCTAGGGTTTACTAAGGAGAGGGGAGTATGCTAATACAGTAGGAGGGGCACCATTCTAGGTTTAGTAAACAAGAGGTGCCCTCCTGTGCTCAATTTTTCATAAAACACCCCTCTCTCAGCTGAAATTCACATCAACTTCCCAAAATCTGCATTTCAGCATTGAAAATTCTCTAGTTTTCCCCAAGATTTGCATAGAGACCCTCTGAGGTCACAATATTGAATTTAACTAGGAAAATGGAACATTTTGACTATTCTAAGGCCTAAAATACCCCTGCAATGATGTTGTTAAGGCATCAAATTACAGAGTTATTAGAACAGTGGCTATGTTGGCACTTCCCAACTTCACATTATTAGCATTCTTTTGTTAACGAGGTGGAAGGAGTTCTGGATGTAGTTTCTAACATTTATCTTTTGTATGTTTTGGTTTTTTGCAGTACTCACATACAACTTCCTTTTTTCTTGAACCATCAGAATTGTTTGTAGTCACATTCAATTTTAGCCCCATATTAGCAAAATGGTCACTTGGGATGGTCCCTTGAACTTGGACTAGCCTCCTGCTCTCTTCACTACTCACCATGGCATAAGC
The DNA here is from genome assembly GCF_056320005.1 of Nelumbo lutea. Taxonomy (NCBI): domain Eukaryota; kingdom Viridiplantae; phylum Streptophyta; class Magnoliopsida; order Proteales; family Nelumbonaceae; genus Nelumbo; species Nelumbo lutea. Next base: position 107,815,734 of record NC_142685.1, read on the forward strand.
TTGAGACAATGATATATTATCCTTTGCTAAGATATTCTGTCTAGTGATGTCAAACTCGGGATTTAGCCCTGTCAAGAATTCAAATACTCTATTTCTCTAACTAATTTCTTGTAAGTTTCAATATCATCAGTACTTTCCCAGGCAACAATTTCCATTAGGTCCATCTCTTGCTACAAAGATTTCCACATTGAGAAGTTATTGACTAAAGGTCTTTTCCCTGCCTTAAATTATTTACATCACTCCTTAACTTATATGCCCTACCACATTCAGTTTTTGTGAGTAAGTTTCAGCCACACTATCCCGTTTTTCCTTGGCTGAATTCATTCATAAATAATGTTGACTGATTTATGGTTGCATTGAGTTCACTAGCCATCCAATGACGATATAATTCTCTTGCATCTATTGTTCATAAGATAGTCATCTTTCAGAGGTATTTTCTTGCTCCCAGAGATATACCACCACTTGCCTCTACTGCAAACATGAATTTTTACTGACAGGTTGACTGTGGTCACAACCAAAAGTAAATTTACAGGAGCTCTCGGAACCTGTCTGGATTTAACCCCACACTTATTTTCGACTCCAAAAATATCCATCTTCCTCGAACAACTCCAAAAGAATTTCAAACAACTTGAAGACAAGAAAAATCAAACATCAAGTACTAACCTTTATGAAGTTGAATATGCAAATTACGTCTCACCCGGAACATGGGAGAAATTAGAAAACAACAACTGCTCCTTGTAGGCTTTACAGAACACCACAAGACTTGAATCGATCTTCAAGAAAAAGAGAAAGAACCCCTTAGTAGAATTTGTTGATAATAATTTTAAATGAATGCCTTGTGAAGAAAAGTAGAAGAAGATGACAGTAGTAGAGAAGAAGAAGAGAGTGGGTTGTTGCCAGATTTTAATTGATCTGGCCGCCAACCCCTCTTGATTTATATATTTAAAATTAAAGAATGGAAAATTACATGAATACCCTTAGTAGGGCGGCTACTTTAAGTAGCTGGACAGTCACAACTTAAAATAACATAAACTAATGGGCCTAAGGCCCAATTACTTCCAAACTTAACAACTTAAGAGCCCAATAACTTAAATTCGGCCCAACTCAACACTCTCCCTTATGTTGGGAGTAAATGTCACACATTCCCAACTTGTGTAGATCATGCTTCTAACTTGTTCCTTTAAACACCTTTTGTAAGAACATCGGCGAGCTGCAAATCAGAAGCAATGTATGGGAGACAAACTTCCCCTGAAGTCTCAATTTCTCTTATGAAATGTTTGTCCACTTCAATGTGCTTGGTTCTGTCCTGATGAATTGGGTTGTGGGCAATGTTAATTGTTGTCTGATTATCATAGTACAACATCATAGGTTCTTCTGCCTCAACACCAATCTCTTTTAACAAGGAACAAATCTAGAGAAACTCTGAAACTCCATGTGCCATGGCTCTGTATTCAATTTCTGCACTTGACATTGCCATAATTGTCTATTTTTTACTTTTCTATGAGACAAGATTACCCCAACAAGGATGCAAACTCTTGATGTAGATCTCCTGTCATCAAGGCATCTTACCCAATCAACACTTGTATAAGCCTTCAGCTTCAACTGTCCATGGTCAACAAAAAGTATGCCTCTACCTAGTGTCCATTCAAATAAGCAAGAATCCTGTCAACAACCTCCCAATGCTAAATTCATGGGGCATGCATGTATTGGCTCACCACACTCACTGCATAGGAGATGTCTGTTCTTGTCATACATAAATATAGTAGCCACCCCACAAGTCTCTGATTTTGATGCATTACCTTTTGATGCATTAATTAATGATTTTGATTAGTAGGAGTATTGGCTGCTTTTGTTCAAAGTTTCCCTATTTCTTGTAAAAGGTCCATAACATACTTCCTCTAAGAAATGAAAATTCCATACTTTGATCTTGCAAACTCAATGCCCAAGAAATACCTCAACTCCCTAAGATCATTTTTTTCAAATTCTCTGTGTAGATTTTGTTAGATAGTGTACGCCTTTAGATCCAATAAGATTGATGTACTTTTGACATTTATTGTAAATGAATAAAGTACATAATTGATTCATGTTATTATGGTGTGTTTCTCTGTAATACTCTTAAATTGGACACTTATGAGACTCGTGTTAGTTTAGAATCTTCACAGCCGTTGGATAGACCTGGGGAGGTTTATCCTGCCGTGGATGACACTGATGTGTTGCTAAATGGGTTGGGGTGGCTTGTCTTAATTACCAGGGTGAGACATGAAGCACATGCAGTGTGGGTTTTCTATAAACCCTGAACTAGATTATGGTACTGCACTATGTGTCGGATTTGGTTGTCTTTGATATGCCAATCAGTGGGATCCTTAGAGGGGTTCAAAACCTAGGTTTGTTGGAGCAATACAAGAATTCACCTGAGTGGGTGATCATAGTGACAGGATCAGCCCCTTTGTCAGACAAAGTGAATAATCGGGGAATGTACTCTCTTTGATGGAAACCTAAATTGCTAGTAGTTGATTTCAAACTTGTTGAGATTTATTTTTCAGAATATATTTATATAGAGATATACATATGTATTATTCTTTCACAAATTATTTGCAAAAGGTTTTAATTCCTGGGATCCATGTGAGTAGAGAGTGCAACACTATACCTTGTAGCCGGGGGAGATGTCCTCTCTTGTCGGGCAGTGTACGATCATTAAGGGCTGAGAAGTTAAGTGTAAGATCATTTAGGGATAATAAACATGATGGGCTAATCTCACATCTGCCCACAGTTCTTGGGTCTTCATAAGATGGCTGGATCCAATGACCATTTAGTGTAAATGTTGGGCCCATTATGAGCCCATATTGATGGACTTAGGGGTTCATTGTATTCAATTGTGAATTTGACCCGTTCTTGTAACAGAGGCTAGGCTGAACCTTTGTGGCTTATGTAGAGATCAATGATAGGGTCCTACGCCATACAAAGAGAGCCAAGCTAGCCAGCATTAAAGGAAGTGAGCATGAAAGTTTAATGGGCCTAAAACCCATTTCAAACTAGGTTAATTTGATTAATTAAATAAGGGGTGAATCTGGGTATGGATCAACAGATAAGGATAAGAGGATAACTCTTATTCACTTAAAGAGTCCAGATCCAAATAAAGATTTGGATTAGGAAACTTCTAATTGGATTATGAGAAGCTGATCTTGATCTACATATAAGATAAGGGATAAGGCTTATCACTTAAAGAATCCAAATCCAAATAAAAATTTGGATCAAGAAACTCCTAATCAGATCAAGAGATTAACTCTTTAAGGTCTATATAAAGGAGGAGGGCGAACTGGAATAACACACACAGTTTGACTAACTTTTTTGCATTCAGTTCTCTCTCTCTGTTCTTGGCGCCCTACTCTGTTCAATCATGGAGTGATCAAGATTGGATCTTGATATTGTTTCTTCAAGGAAGAAACAATATTGAAGTTGTGCTCACATTCTTACACAATTCTTGCTGAAGAATTGGGGTTTTTGCTGAAAAATCCATTTGTTGATCATGCGTCACCCTAAGCTATGTCATTTTCAGTGGAGGAAGAATTTGGTGCCCTATTTGGGCATGAAAACCTACATTGGAATGAGCTTTTTGCATGGATTCGGTATTAGGTAATCATCTCCATAATCTTGGTTTCAGATTTGGTCTAGTTTGTTTCAAGAACGAACATTGAAAAATGTAGTTTTTCTAAATCAAGGAATAGGATTCCCGGATGGGAGAAAGAAAATTTTTTGAAATTTCGCCCAGCCACCCTGCATGGTTCGGCCATCCATATGATGGATCTCCCATGCCTTTAGATTTTTCTTTGAACTATTGATTTCATTCAGGTCATTTCCTATAACTACAATATCATCCACATAAATAATCAGAACTGACACCAGGGACCCCCTCCGCTTCACAAACAAAGTATGATTTGATTGAGTCTAAGTGTAGTCAAAAGTAATCAAGGCCTTCTTGAACCTGTCAAACCATGATCTAGGAGACTGTTTTAAACTATAAAGTGACTTATTCAATCTGCATACCTTCCCCTTTTCAGCATCGCTGTAGAAACCAACAGAAAGATCCATATACACTTCTTCTTGCAAATTCCCATTCAAAAAATCATTTTTTACATCAAGTTAGAAAGTGGGCTAAGAGTATGTAGTAGCAAGAGAGAGAAGGATTCGAACAGAAGTCATCTTTGCAACCAGTGCAATGGTCTCTAAGTAATCAATGCCATAGGTTTGAGTGTACCCTTTTGCAACCAGTTTGGCCTTATACCTTTCTATACTTCCATATGCCTTGTATTTAACTGTATAAACCCATTTACATCTAATAGTTCATTGCCCTCTGGTAGATCCTTAATCTCTCATGTATGATTCTTAATTAAGGTTTCCATCTCTTCTTGCATAGTTGTCTTCCACTCAGGTTTGGAGAGAGCCTCACTGACACCCTTGGGTATAGACATGGAGTCAAGGCAAGAAAGGAAAGCACGATAAGAAGAAGAAAGTCCATTGTAGGATAGGTACTGTGAGATACAATGAGCAATACACTTTCTCTTCCCTTTTCTGAGTGCAATAGGAAGGTTCAGGTCATCTGTAATGGAATTAGTGGAATCAATAGAAACTGAATCATTAGAGGGATTAAGAGGAATACCTGAGTCCATGTTAGCCAAATCTAGAGTCTCCAAGGAACCGATAGGAAGTGATGTGGGTTCTGCTGTAGTGGAATCAATCTCCTTGTGAAGTTGTAGGTGTTGTCATGAGTAACATTGAGAAGTAGGACACAAGGGAGGTGGTAAAGTAGGTGATAAAGGAGGGTCAGACAAAGGGGTGGACACAGGGACTTAAACTAGAAGAGAAATAGACTGCTCAATCATTTCCCTAAAATACTATCCCTGAGAAGAACCCATCGAGAAAAAGGACATGGACTCAAAAAAGGTGACATCCATAGTAATGTACCAACTCCCAGAGACTAGGTCATAGCAGTAGTACCCTTTTTGATTTTGTACATACCCAAGAAAAATACAGTTCTTGCCTTTGGACCGAGTTTTGAGCAATGGGGACCAAGCAATGTGTAAAGCAAACACAACCAAAAGCCTTGAGAGGGATGTGGAACATCTCTCCCTCAGGAAAAAGGAGATTGAATGGGGTGTTGAATCTAAGTACACTAGAGGGAACTTTATTCATCAGAAAAACTACTGTGAGGACTGCATCACCACAAAACTGAACTAGAACAATGAATGTGATCATCATGCTTCTTGTAATCTCAACAATGTTTATGTTCTTTCTCTCTGCAACACTATTCTGCTGTGGACTGTAAGAACAACTACTCTGATGGATAACTCCATACTTTAATAGATACGAAGCAAGGCTCTTCTTAAAATATTCCTTGGCATTGTCTGACCTGAACACCTTCACTCGTACCCCAAATAGTGTTAGTACCATCTGATGAAACTATCAAACCAAGGATGGTACCTCATCATGGGATCTCATTAAGTAAATCCTAGAATACTAAGAAAAATCATCCATAATTAAAAGAAAATATTGGTAGCCACCCATAGAAGGAACACGGTATGGTCCCCACACATCAGTATGAATAATAACAAAAGCACATGAACACCTTTTATTACTATCTTTAAATGAATGTCTACAATGTTTTCCAAGCAGACAACTTTCACACTTTAAGCTAGATAAATTAACAAACTTAAATAACTTTGGAAATAAGAAATGCAAAGAAGAAAAAGATAGATGTCCCAAATGATTATGCCAAGGCATAATTTGACTCACAGACTCTGACTCAAAAATCCTTGCTAACGTGATGACTCTGATGATGAGGAAGTGCATCTAGGAGGTAGATTTCATTCATCTCATGACCACTCCCAATCGTCCTCTTTGAAACTAGATCATGCAAAACACAATGGCCAGGAGAAAAAATCACTGAGCAATTCAAGTTCTTATTCAAACTATTAACAAATAACAAGTTAGTAATCAAAGCATAATTTGACTCATAGACTCTAACTCAAAATCCTTGCTAACATGATGACTCTGATGATAAGGAAGCGCATCCAGGTGGTAGATTCCATTCATCGCATGATTACTCCCAATCGTCCTCATTGAAACTAGATCCTGCAAAACACAATGGCCAGGAGAAAAAATCATTGAGCAATTCAAGTTCTTAGTCAAATTACTAACAGATAACAAGTTAGTACTCAATCTAGGAACATGAATGATAGAGGGTAGGGAACCCTTTCCTAGCAATGGGAATATGAAATTCATCGGCTGTGGAAACTCTATCTCTGCCATAACAGAGTTGGCAAGAAGAAAAAATAGTTGAATTATGGGTCATGTGTTCTTATCCAGAACCTATAATCCAAGGAGGTCCCTCCTTATCTGTAGTATAATCCAAAACCACCTGTACCTAGCTGTCTCACCTGTTACCGGATTAGAGCTGGCTGTATCTCGTTGATTTAGTAACTTCTCACATTTCTCAAGTTCGGCCCTAATTACAACAGTTGCAATAGACTCCAAAGTAGCTGTAGTATGGGGGCCAAGTAAGTCACCAGTGGCTGCTGTGTTAGCATTTCCCTTCTTGTTTTTTGAGTCTATTCGACATAAGGTGAGGATGAAGCTTCCAACAAGTATCTCTTGTGTGTTTAGGCTTCTTACAATAGTCACAAATTAGATCATTCTTATCTTCCTTCCTGCTTTCATTGCCACCCCGATCTCCACTCAGTTTAGTTTTCACAATATTGACCATGGCTGATTTTTCAAGACTTAAATCCCTCATCATTACATTCCTCCTACTCTCTTCATTTAATACAAAAGCATATTCCTGAGAGAGTAACACTATCCCTAGAAAGGATTTGTTGCCTTGCAATGTCATACTCGGGATTGAGACCAACAAGAAATTCAAAAACCCTATTCTTCTCTAAGAGTTTCTGGTAGGCAGCATCATCCTTAGTGGTTTCCCAAACCACTATCTCTAGATGGTCAATCTTTTGCCATAGGGTTTTAAGGGCTGAAAAATAAATAGCAATAGGTTTATCTCCCTGTCTAGTAGAGATAACCTAGATTTTCAACTGATATGCCTTAGCAACATTTTCATCATGTGAGTAGGTTTCTACAACTCCATCCCAAATTTCCTTAGCTGTATTTGCCCACAAAAAAATATTACTTATATGGAGTAGCATAGAATTGCACAACCAAGTCATTACCATATAGTTTTCCTATACCATCAAGAATTGTTAGTCTCGGGTTTCACTTCCTCACCAATGATATACCCCAACTTCCCACGAGCATCAATGGCCATCTTTGTAGATTGTGACCATTGTAAAAAATTTGTATCATCCCACTTAAATGTAGTGATGGTTCTAGCCCCAAAAAGGTCTCTGACACCTCCTTCCATAATCCGGTTTGTTCTCAACTTCGTGACCCTCCATAATCCCCAAAAAAGAGGTAAAAGATCACTTTAAGATGAAAGGATATGAAATAAAACCCTTTAGGCACCACAAACACCTTTAAGGTACCCTAGACGATCTTCCCACAAGAGATTCCCTTTCTGTGGGATGGGAGAAGAGAGAGAAGAAGCAACCACTCCCTTTAAAGGCCTCCAAAACAGATGGGACTTGAACTGCCCCCTTCAGAAAACTCGTAGGAACCTTAAAAAATTAGGGTGCCACTTCCATGGTCAAAAACAAGACTTTCCCCATTTCTCTAGTTTTTCCTGAATTTGATGGGAAACCCTAGACCAGCTATAGGGCAAAACAGATCCACAAAAAAAAAAAAAAAAAAAAAAAACTAGGCTTACCTGAGGTCTTCGATTAGCCTCTCATATCACATACAGTCGGCCGATCTAGGGCTGGATAACAAAGCAGCTCAAGAAACCTTTGGCTTGGTTTGATACTGATGGGTTTGTCGAAGCCCTCAAAATTAGTACTAGTCCCACAATAAGATATTTGCAGTAAAAGTGGTGCTAGGTCGAATCCCACAGGGAGCAAATCAATAATATCTTAGCCGAATGGATACTATAATTTAGTAGGGAAATTTAATAACTAAAATTAAAAGAATAATAAATCACTTAAACAAACAAGAGAAAATCAGTCTTACCGAATTCTGGTTCAAGGGTTCGGGTTGAATCGATTGGCCATCGATCCTAGGTAAATTTCAGAATTCTTGCAATTCAAGCATTTAACCTTAGATTTATTAGGATAGCCATAATAAACCTTGTGTTTTCCTAATTCAGTTGGCCAAACCCAGCATTCGATCAACACTTATCATCACTCAACTGGGTACGATTGCATTCCATGTTAAACAGTGATAGCATTAAGATTTGTGAAAACAGTTAAACAAAAACAATAATAATTGAGATAGCTGCAATTATTGAATCTTATTCCATCGATTCCCTTTAGGTTAAACCATGTCAATACATTGGTCAAAGGCTATCATGAACAATTGACCCTGAAAGATATTAACCTAATTGCTACTTGTACCACTATTCGCAATAATTACGGATCACCGAAATCATGGATAGCAGTAGGAAAATCAACATTAATTCAGTTTGCCAGACTAATTAACATTAACATCCAATAAAAATGTGCACAAGAACCAATGAATACTTGAATTAAAAAGCAAGAAAATAAATTAACTACAGAACCTCACAATGACACAATCGAACATCCCCCCTTGAACCAGAAAAAAAAGCTTAACTACTCATGATTTGCAAAACCTCCATGCTCTGCTTCTCCATGGCTGAACTGCTATCTTGAGTTTCTTGAGTTGCTTGATGATCTCTTGGATCTTGGAGTGAGTGATGTCTAGAGCTGGTCGCTTCCCTCTTTATATAGCCAAATGAGATGGCTGTTTTCCAACTCCTTCTAGGAGATCATCTTATCTTCAGGGAGTCTTGATCTTCTTTGAACTAATCCTATCCTATCTCTTATCTAATGATCAAATCTCAATCTTCTTATCTCTCTAGGATTACATTCAAGACTTTAGATCTAATAAGACTCTCTCTTTGGAGATTACATTCGAGATTTGGACTCTTGACTCTTGAATTCGAGTTGGACTGCTTTAAGGTACTTTTGCGAGTTGGGCTTAAGTTGTGAAATGGGCCTGACTACGAACTTGCTCCGAATTTGGGCTCATTTTCATTCTCGATGCGGGTCGAATCTGTCAAAATCCAAAATATAAAAGTTGTGGACCTTCCTTTCATCTTTCTAATGCTTCTTTAATTGTCCAATTCAGAGTCCTGAATTGAGAGTTAGGCCTAGATTACTGACTGTCGCCGAAACTGTGCAAAATCACCCGATTTGCCTTGTTTTCTTCCAATTGCCTTCTTATTGCCCTGAATCGAAATACAAGAGTAATGAATTCATTTAAGTGCTAAAATAATGTAGAAAGATGAAAATTAGGGGGCAAAAATAGGGTTCTTTTCAGTCTCATCAGATACCAAGTAGAATTTGCTGATAATAATTTTAGATGAATGCCTTGTGAAGAAAAGCAAAAGTTTTAAGGTTTTAGTAGTAGAGAAGAAGAGAGAAGAAAAGAGAGTGGGGTGTTGCCAGATTTTAATTGATCTGGCTGCAAGCTCCCCTTGATTTATATACTTAAAATAAAAGAATGGAAGATTACATGAATACCCTTAGTAGGGCGGCTGCTTTAAGTAGCTGAATAGTCACAACTTAAAATAACATATACTAATGGGCCTAAGGTCCAATTACTTCATAACTTAGCAACTTAAAAATAAAAATAAAAGACTGGGCTCAATAACTTAAATTTGGCCCAACTCAACACCCTTCAATCACTAAGTGCCAAGGTGAAGCTTCCTATGAGGCCTGTCAACCGAAATCTCCAGTTGATTAGGGTTTTGGGAAAAAAATTCCATGGACTGTTAGAATGACGACCAAGATAGCATCCTTTTCTCCACAAATTCACTAACAACTGGGTTGAAAAAAATTCTTCAATCACTCATTCAATTCAACTCTCCATACACATTGTGTATGAGAAAAAAGAGAAAAAAGTGGAGAAAGAGAGCCTGCTCTGATACCATGAAGAAAAACAGTCCTAAGAAATGAGATGACTGATTTAAAAGTTATGAAAAGTGTTAGATATCAGCAATAAAGAGAAAAGGAGAGGAGAGAAGAAGAAGAAGAAATTGGCGGCAATAGGGTTTAGAGAGTCATCAATCAAATGTTTTCTCTCTTCCCTAATCCTTTTCATTAAAACATACTTTACAAAGTTTTGGTATTTACAGAGATGCCCTCAATTGGGCGATTAACTGAATTAAGCACAACATAAAGAAGTATAAAAAGGCCCATGTGGGCCATTAAGCCCATTCTCTCTACAGATAGGTAAATGCACCATTATGTCAAAAAAAGGTGGAAAGATCCTCTCCATATTACAAAGTACTACTACAATTTGATATTCTAATCGAAGGAAATCCCCTCCTCTTGCAATGCTTGAGCACAACTCTTTAAAGAAGTTATACAGTTGTATTACAATTGAGCTTACATAAGCAAGACTCTTCTTATGGCTATTTATAGCAATTGCCTATGAAGACACGATAATCATGACTCTTTATTCCAATGAGTTTATGCTTGTTTTCTTGTACTATTCATGAAATATTAGATGCATATCCATCTAGGACTTTCACATTCTACAAAACCTTACAAAGAATAGCTTACATTCGACTAGGGAAAGAACTAGACACTAGATGAAGTGCTTTCCTTATATCCAGGAGCGATAAATCAAGATGAGATTTCAAGTTATCCTTCGTCTTTCCCTCAATATTCAAAAGCGTTCCCAATAAACTTTCACACACATTCTTCTCTATGTGCATCACATCCAGGTTGTGATGCAACAACAAGGTTGGCCAATATGGCAACTCAAAGAATATGCTTTTCTTCTTCCAATTTAATTTCTCCTTTGAATTACCAACAACTTCTGCCCAGGAGTGCATCTCTTTTTACTCTTCCTCCCACTAACAACTTCATCATTCTACCCAAGAGTGCTTATCTTTTTCCTCTTCCTCTCACTAATAACTTCATCATTCTGCCCAGGAGTGCTTCTCTTTTTACTCTTCCTCCCACCAACAACTTCATCATTTTGCCTAGGAGTTCTTCTCTATTTCTTCCTTCCATCAACTTCATCTTTCTTTCCAAAGGTAAAAGTAAGGCCTTACAATTGCACTAACACTTTTTTACCAGTTAAAGGAATAGGTGCAATCCTCCACTCTTCATTCCCATCAAATGATGTTTTATCACTACGAAACTTGTGGCCTTCATCCAAAAATCGACGATGACCCATATAACAAAATTTATGGCAATGCTTTAATTTTAGTGAACAAGTATCCTTATTACATGAAGGGCATGCCATTTTTCCTTTAGTGTTCCATCCTGACAAGTTAGCATAGGTAGCAAAGTCACTAATAATCCACAGAACAACTTTATATAGTGGGAACATTTCATTACTTGATGCATCATATGTTTGTATGCAACGTTCCCATAGTTGAAGTAATTCATCTATCAAGGGTTGTAAGTAATTATCCAGTTCATTTCCTGGTGCACATGGTCTCAGAATAAGCAATGACATCATCATATAAGATTGCTTCATGCACATTCATGGGGGAAAATTGTATATTGTTACAACAACAAGCCATGTGCTGTGAGTAGAAGTCATTGTCCCAAATGGATTAAATCCATTAGTTGCCAACCCAAGCCTAACATTACGTGTATCTGCAACAAATAATGGATGAATGTTGTCAAAGGTTTTCGATGCTGGAGAGTCTGAAGGATGCCTTAACACCCCATCCTTGATTCGCCCCTCATCATGCTATCTCATGAATGATATAGTTTTTGATGACATGAATAATCTTTGTAGCCTTGGTATCAGGGGGAAGTGGCGTAGAACCTTTGCTGGAATTTTGGTCTTACGTTTAGACGAAGGATTATCACCATGACCTTTCAAAGTAGAAATAAGTTCATCCCATCTAGCCTTGCCACATACTTTACATGTTTCCCTATTTTCATCGTCCTTCCAATATAGCATACAATCATTGGGACGTGAATCTTATTGTAATTAAACCCTAAGTCCCTAATGATCTTCTTGGTTTCATAGTATAAAACCAATAACACTTCACCCTTAGGGAGTGCCTCTTTCAGCAATTAAAGTAACATAGTAAATGACTTGTTGGACCACCCACAAAAGGCATTTTATTTGGAATAGCCTCACAATAAAAGATAACTTTGTGAATCTTTTACATTCTGGGTAAAGTTCTTGTTCAACATCTCTTAATAAATTCAAATATTTGTTAGCTATTGTAGTAGGCCCTCTTCTACATATGTATATGATGCACTAACCCCTTTTCCATCAAGATTTGGTAAACCAAATGATTCTCTTAGCATCTCATGAATGTAGCATCCAAAGTTAGCCCATCATTACAAGTAGTCTTATCAGTAGATGTACTATGCTACATCTTTTCCCCATGACAAATCCAATCAGTGTAACTGAGGAGGAACCCCTTCCATAACAATTGCGCTTTGACCCCTTCTCTATCAAACAATTTAGAGTTGGCACAACTCTTACATGGACATAAGATCTTACCATCACGGGAATGGTGAGAGAAGGCAAAATTAAGAAATTTGTTGACACGTTCAAAATATGTTGGAGAATTCCTAATTCATAAAATAACACATAGGTATGCCAAATTATTTTGTACTAAAATGTAGGACTTACATATAGAAAATAGGATTCGTACTAAAAGTACCCTGAAAGACTAATCCAACTCTTATCCATAAGTGCAGACCTGAATGATCCAAGGAATTATCAGTCAAAAAATGAATGCAAGGAATTGCCAAACATTATATCCATCTACTTGTGAAATCAATCAAAAAAAAGTTAGGCTTTGTGCAATGCATAGAGTTGAGTAGAGATTTGGTTAGGTTTCAATTGGTAAAGTTGAGTAGAGTGGCCAACCATGGGAGGAGGAGCAAATAAACATGGATGAGTATCAATCATCCATGAAGATTTTAGGGCATAGGGGGAACCATGGCTCCCCTGCCCCACTCCCCAGTCTCCGCCACTGGTCTTGGGCCGACTGTTAGCTCGAACTAACCTATCTAATTTATGCCCCTACTTTCTTGGAGAGGTCTAAAAGGGGTGACTAGGATTTTAATAGGAAACGATGGATTTAATGGGGGAGGGACATACTACAAACATTGACTATTGGAGGGTTTATCTTCTAGTAAGTGCTCCTTTTTCCTTGTTTCTTCCCAATCTGGATAGACTTTCACTGGAGGGTGGGGCTCTTTGTACCTAATATCAAAGGTATTGCCAGGTTATGGGCACACGATTTTATCATCTCTTTTTCTCTCTCCCTCTCTCTCTCTCTCTCTCTCTCTCTGCAGAAAGACACACATGTATACACATGCAGTTATTTTTTATTACTGAAATGAAAAATCAATATAGAGGAAAAGAATTATAAAAATCATAATCCCAAACTCTATGACCCTACATTGGTGGGAGCCTTGTGCACAAGGATTCCCTTCTATAATCCCAAACTCTAGCTATCTACTATGTGTTTTGGATCACCCAAACAACCAACTAGGTGGATAGTATATATGCAAACATTTTACTGGGTAACAATAAGTAATTAGGTCTCCATTTAAATTGACATGTGTGTGTAAGTCGATATGAGTATGTAACAGTTCATGAGCATATAGCCCTCCAAAAATTAGGATTTTTGGTAAACCAATGAAGTTATTCATAAAATCTTCGTCTTTCTAATCTGAAATTCTGATGTTATTGAACTACCATTCAACCATTAGTAATTTGATTTGGAGTTTAATAGTTTACAATTAACATATAATTTAGACTTTATGTATAGTAGTTATGTATACTTGATCATTGACATTCTCAAGGAGATTTTATTAGGATTTTTAGAGCCTGCTAAAAATAAGTTAGCAGGGGTTTAATACATTACAATGGTAAAACGACCAAACAGGTTAACCAAAAGGAGAAAAAAAATTAGTACAACTCTATGACAGGCATAACTACTTGATCATTGACATGCTCAAGGAGATTTTATTAGGATTTAGAGCCCGCTAAAGAAAAGTTAGCAGGGATTTAATACATTATAGTGGTAAAACAGCCAAACAGGCTTACCAAAAAGAGAAAAAAAGAATTATTACAAGTCTATGACAGATTTTGCTTGTCACAGTCCACGGGGTCAGTTATGCCCCAAACTAGCTCCTGCAGGTTTGCCCCTTCCCTAGCTAGTGCATTAGCAAGAGAGGGAGCCAATCTTGTCATCCATTTGAATGAGATATTCAACGGACTGGCTAAAACTCTTACCACTTTCTGTTGAGGACATCCAATCTATTATAGCTTTGCAAAATACACATGCGTACAGACATGTATGTGTGTGTGTTTGTAAGTTTTTTATTCCTTGGACTGAACCTATGTTCTCAACGCCTTTTTTGTATCTTGAAAAATACAAGTGGCCGATCCTTAAATGGCCAAAACCACCACCTTTTTGTTTCAACTAGCAGAAGCCTATATTACATAGATATGGCTAGGACACAACTAGACAAGGCGGTGGGTACAAAATTTACACTAAATATTCAAGTATCCGATGTGATATGGAACCTATTTATAGGTACCTGGGTATCATAGGTAGGGCAACAACCTTTATCTCTCTCTATCTCTATCTGCCTTTGTTTTTCCTATCTGTTGAACTAAAATTTGGAAGCTACTAGCCCTGGATTCTTTGTTGACGTGTTATTCTTTTTATTGGTAGTTACTTGCCATTGCTCTCTCTCTCTCTCTTTCCTAGTTTTTGATTCTTTTGTATGCTTCTCTTTCTCTTTATTCAATACATCTTCACTACCCATGAAAAGAAATAGAAGTATTTTAGAACTGAGATTAGCAGGGATTTTGTAGGTGAAAGAGGAGAAAAGGGTAATCAATTTGAATGGATATCATATTTCCATTTTCTGTTAATAGTAAAAAAGGGAATAGAGAATTGGTATCCATGGTATAGTCATCAACATTAAGATATTTTCTTCTCAATCTTTTAGATTTCAATTATCATGGTTCCAACTTCCAATAACACTTCCTCTGAGGATGTATATGCACCAAGGTGATGGAATCATTTTGCTGGAAATTGGTTATTTGTCCTTTCTTGTTTTATGTTCTTAAGATTGTTGGTGCAACTAAGGAAGAAGATGGTATTGATTAGGAGGCTGTGATAAAGGACAAAATGAGATTTATAGTTGGGTGGTTCTTTTGCATCATAAATATCCTCAAATGTACAGTCTTTTCAATAAATAATACAATCGGTAAAATTACTTTCTATCTCTCTCATCTAGAAAATATATAGATACTTTGTAGTGAAAAGTTTCAATTGTTTTTGGTTTAAACACAATAGTGCTGATAGACGCATTTACTCAAAGTTTATCGAAAGTTATAGTGTAATTATATGTCTTTATGTTGATGACATGCTCATTGTAGATATTAATATGGTTGGCATAAATGAAACTGAAAACTATTTATCCTCCGTCTTTAAAATGAAAGATTTAGGAGAAATAGATACCATATTGGGAATAAAAGTTAAAATGCATAGTTGATGTATTAAGCCAATTACATTACATTGAGAGAATACTTGAGAAATTTAAGCATTTAGGATTTAAAGAATATAACACACCATATGATTCTATTATAAATCTGGTAGAAAATTTTGGTAGAGCAATTGCACAACTTGAGTATGCTAGTATAGTAGAAAGTATAATGTATATTATGCTTTATACTAGACCTGATATTGCATTTGTAGTAAGTAAACTTAGTTAGTTTATAAGTAATTCCGGTGTAGAGCACCAAAAGGCAATTGGTAGAGTTCTTGGGTACTTTAAAAGAACCTTAGAACTTAGCTTATTCTACTGTGATTATTTACCTATTCTAGAAGGGTACACTGATGCGAGTTGGATTACCAATAATGGAGATAACAAGTCCACTTCTGGATGGATCTTTGTCCTTGGTGGGGGGTGCTATCTGTTGGGCATCCAAGAGACAAACTTGAATATCTCGCTTGACCATGGAATCTGAATTTATAGCCTTAGCGGTTGCTAGAAAAGAGGCTGAATGGATTAGGAATTTACTATTGGATATAAAACTTTAGCCTAGTTCTATGCCTCCAATTTCCCTTTACTATGATAGTGAGGTAACTTTATCGAACACCTATAGTGGTACCTACAATGGTAAGTCTAGACATATAAGTTTGAGACATGAATTTGTTAGGCAATTGATTCAAGATGGAGTCATTACTATAATTTATGTGAGGTCAAGTAAAAACTTGACTGATCATCTTACTAAATGTTTGCCTAGAGAATTGGTAAGAACAATAACAAAAGAGATGGGATTAAAACCCTTTACTTAGTCACCTGAAATGGTAAACCGATTTGAACTAAAAAAAAAAAAATCAATATTGGGTTTTATGGGTAACAACAAGTTACAATGGTGTGACTATTAGCATTGACATAGAGAAATTTCCCATCAAAACATAAACAATGTTGTCTATTACGATGAGAGGTTGAATTAAACTCTTAATGAAATTCTGAAATGTGTCTAATAATGAAACATATAGTGAATCTTCACCTATGTATGGATGTATGGGAACCAAATGTTCCTTTTT
This sequence comes from Nelumbo lutea, assembly GCF_056320005.1. Classification (NCBI taxonomy): domain Eukaryota; kingdom Viridiplantae; phylum Streptophyta; class Magnoliopsida; order Proteales; family Nelumbonaceae; genus Nelumbo; species Nelumbo lutea. Next base: position 107,832,421 of record NC_142685.1, read on the forward strand.
TGTTTGTAAGTAAGCCTGCAATATCACTACCAGATCAAAAGTCAGGGTCAGTTTCGGTTCTAGGAAAAGATCCATAACCACTAGTCCCAACTCCTTAGCCAACATACCCAAAAAGTGTTTTTGCTCCCAAAATATGAGCTTATGCGCCTACCTCTGCTACTGGGACTGAACTTGACTCCAACAATAGGTGATCTTAGTGCTTAAACCAAAACAACTTCTCAAACTCCGCTCTCCTAAAATTGGATATGCTTTCTCTATTTCCGTGCCCATCGCCGTTGCTCCAACTCGATTTGCCTTATAGTGATAAGGGCTTACGAGGAGGTTCAACCTTCTTTATGAAATAGCAAGCAGGGTCACTTCCGCAAGCAAAGGAAAAGACCCTTCCGGTGAGGTTTGGAGCGCAGCAGCCAATCGCTTCTAGTAACATAACGTACTGGCATTCAAGCAAGCGCAAGCATGAGGCAGCGTCACAAGGAACCCAGTGCCTGTGAGTGAGGCCAAAAAAAAAAGTCAAAACAGTAGAAGAGCCCTGCCTCGAAAAACCAAAAGCACGGAGCAAGCAAATAAGCAACAGAGTGAGGGCTGAATCAACAAGTGAGAAAATGTCTTACTCTATAGGGGCAACACCGCCAGCTAACGAACAAGCGAGAAAACTACTTATTGGACAAAGATAAGAAAGACTCGGGAGAGTCCTGGCTTGATAGTCTTTATCTGAATCTGTACCTGTACTGATCTGTATAGAAAGTAACTTTCCAGGAATTTTGTTTTAGAAAGTCTTGGGAGGAAGGAACTCCTCCACCGCATGTATATAAATACTGTAACGATCAATGGAACGAGCATCGTTTTTAGGCTTCCGAAATTTTTCATGGTACCAGAGCAAGGTTCTGTTTCATGGAGACATGATCTCTCTCTAGGTCGGTCAGCCTCATTCTCATTCGAGGTACTCCGAGCCTCAGCTCCCTGTTCTCTCTTCACACAGAGGCGTAGTTATCTCTTGGGGAGATCGCGCTGCTGCCGGTGCCACTGCTTGAGTGTTGGGGAAATGGTCGTTGATTGAACCGAAGAAGAAATGATTGTGGCCTCCATTCATTGCATTTCGAAGTCTGATCTGCTCGAAGTACAGCATCTGGACGGCCATTTACACCGGCAGTCTTTCATTTTGATCTGCATGGCTGTAGGCTTCCTGAGATAGCTTTTGACAATTGATGGTTTTACACAGTCGGTAGCTTTCAAAATCCTTGATGCCATCGAAGTTCATCGTTCTACCAGAGCTACTCCCTGATCATGCCCGGATCGTGAGTGATGGGTTATACAGATCTGTTGATATTTGTTGATATCATACAATGGATGGTAGTTGTTGCCGTGTGAGTTTGCAGGTATATGGATGTCTTCAAGGATAGCTTGATCTAGCTGTAGACCAATCCGCCTCTCTAAATCAGCTCTGCAAGCTGCAGAAGCCGACCTCATTATTGCAGTTTTCAACAGACTGGAAAGGAAGGCTATCGGTACTGAACTCTTTCTTGACTGAGTTGGTAGCAAACTTACGATTGCTTCTACAATCACTCTTTGTTTGTTCCGCAACTCTGTATCCAACGAGCTTCCTTTAATCGATTGGGGGTCTTTGACTATGACCCCCTGAAGAGAGTTATGTGTGTCGTTTATCAAGATCCTGTTGATTATGTCCTGCTTAAGGCCCTTCGACTTCACTGCAGACAGAACCCGTTGGAAGAAATCCAGACTCAGAATCGTGATTGATTTTCCCCACCAGTCTGATGGTAAAAAATTTCGGGTACTTGACGATCCCAGCGACCAAGCAGTGACTGTAGGGATGATCTCGAGTGCCCTCGTTGAAGGATCGAATGATGACGGCTTTCCTTCCGGCGTAACGCCCCTGCAAGATTATTAGTAGGGACTTCACCCTTTTTTTCTCGGTCCTTCCGCTTCACCTGGTTCTCGCTCCGCGTTGCAGGATCGGAGGAAACCAGGCAGGAGCTCGGGTTTGACTCTGAATCGGCAGGCTCGCTTGTTCTGATTTCTTCGTAAGCCTCATCCGTCTTCCTCTTTAGAATCAAACTCGACGTGTTTTAATCAGCTCAGACGAATCTTGCTGATCGGTCACCACTGCCAACGAGAGGAACGGTAAGAGCTCGAATAAGTCTACTGGCCCTCTCAGGGATGTGGCCGACGTACGACAAAGGCTCTTACTACTCAGTCAATAGTAAAGCATGAGGTGGCTGCTAATGCGGTTGTGCCTAACGAAGACAGGGCCAGACTTAACGGATTTAATGACGAGCAATGCATACTCTTATAAGTATGTTTATTGCTTATATAACCATGACTAATGAAAAACTCTTTGGTAACAACTATGTTAGACACTTTTGTATGCCCTTATCTTCAATCGAATTGATGTACTTTATGAGTTTATTGTAAATGAATAAAAGTGCATATTTGATTCATGTTCCATTAATATGTTTCTGTGTAATACCCTTAAACTGGATACTTAATGAGACTCGTGTTAGTTTAGAATGTTTACAGCTGGTGGGTCGGTCTAGGGAGACCTATCCTGACAAGGCTGACACTGTGGTGCCACCAAGTCGGTTGGGGTGGTTTGTCTCAACTACCGGGGTGAGACCCTAAGCACATACAGTGTGAGATTAATTGAATCTTTGAACTGGATCAGATTTCCAGTATTGCCTTGGACCTTGGAGATTGATGGGCAAAACTGGAAAGTTACACCCGACCCCTATACTCGATTATGATACTGCACTAGATGTCGGATTGGGCTGTCTTTGATGTACCAATCAGTGAGATCCTTAGCGGGGGTCAAAACCTGAGTATGTTGGGACAATCCGAGAATTCATCTGAGTGGGTGATCATAGTGACAGGATTAGCCCCTTTGTCGGACAAAGGTAATGATTGGGGATGCACTCTCACTGTTGGAAACCAAGATTGCTGGCAACCGATTTCAACCGTTGAGATTTGTTTTGCAATGTATATTTTATATGAGATATAAAAGTATATATATTATGGTTTCTAAAATGTTTGCAAAAAGGTTTTAATTCTCGGGATCCATATAAGTAGAGAGTGCAACACTGTTCCTTGCAGCCGAGGGAGAGGTCCTCTCTTGTCGGGCAGTGTATGATCATTAAGGGCTGAGAGGTTAAGTGTAAGACCATTGAGGATAATACCTGATGGGCTAATCTTGCATCTGCCCACAGTCCCTGGGTGTTACAAGGTGGTTTGGCCCAGGGACCACTTAGGGTAAGTGTTGGGCCCATAGAGCCCATTCGATGGGTTTCAGGGGGTGTACTGTTTTTAACAGTGTATTCGACTAGGCCTTGTAACAAAGGCTGGGCCGAAACCATGTGGCTGATGTGTAGATCAATGCTTGGGTCCCATGCCATACAAGGAAGCCCAACTGGACAGCAGTTAGGAAGGTTAAGTAAGCACATAAGCTTAATGGGCCTAAAGCCCATTTCGAACTGGGCTATTTATTTAGTTAATTAAAAGGGCGAATTTTGAGATGGATTAGCAGATAGGATAGGGTCTTAATCCTATCCACTCAGAGAGTCCAGATCTGAATGTGATTCAGATCTAGAAACCTCCTAATGGGATTAGGAGCTGATCTTTTAAGTTAACAAAAAGAAGGAGGGGGCGGCAGCCTTTAGGAGATATACATCAGATCCTCTTTAGTGCTGAAATCAAGAAGAGAGAATTCTGCACCCTGCGAATACTCTCTTGCCGCCTCCCTGTTCTTGTCGCCCTGTTTGCCAGTTCGATCTCCAGTTGTGGGAGAAGTCAAGATTGAATCTTGACATCAGTTCTTTGAGAAATGATTGAAAAGGAAGTTGTGCTCACGTACCATTCTACTGATTCTTGCGAAGGACAGAGTTCTTGGGGAAGAACACTGCTGATTCTGCTCCATCCTGCACTGCGCCATCTTCAGTGGGAGCAGTCTTTGGATCATTCCTTGGGCGTGAACACTTTCGTTGGGAGGTATTACTTCTCCGTATCAGGTATAATTCTCTCCTATTCCTTTTGGTTCAGATCTAGTTCAGTTTAAGGTTCAAGAATGATCATTGAAAATATGATTTTCTAAATAGGGAATGTGATTCCCAGTTGAAGGGAGAGAAACATTTTTGAAATTCGCCCCCTTATTCTGCAATCTTTGGGCGCCCATGGGATGGATCTCTCATCCCTTCAAACTACTCCGCTAAATGGATTGTTGACTCTGGGGCGTCACACCACATGACAGGTAATTTGAATGTGCTCGTTGACACCTATGATGTTGCACCTTGTCCTGTTAGCTTACCCAATGGTGTACACACCGAGGCCGTGAAAGAAGGCACTGTTGAACTTGGAAATAATTTTAAATTGCTGCACGTATTATATGTCTCAAAACTCAATTATAAATTATTGTCAGTAGGTCAGTTACTTCGTGACACAGATTGTATTGTGACGTTTACTAATAAGTTGTGTGTGATACAAGACCGCATCTTGAGGACTCTGATTGGTGCAGGTGAACAGCTTGATGGAGTCTACGTCTTCAAGAGTGTGGCGTCAGTTCGTGCTTACAAGACAGACGAAATTGGATCATGTGATTTATGGCATCGGAGATTGGGACACCCTTCTTATCAAACCGTTAGTTTGCTCCTTAATACCAATAATAGTAAGAACAAAACCTGTGATGTTTGTTTGAAGGCGAAGCAAAGTAGATATGTTTTTATTCAAAGCAGCAATAAAGTAACTAATTATTTTTCATTAATTCATTGTGACTTATGGAGTGCTTATAGAGTACCTACATCTTGCGGTGCTGTATATTTTTTGACAATTGTTGATGATTATTCTCGAGCGGTTTATATTTATTTGCTGGCTGAAAAAAAGTGAAGTTAGTTGAACACTCAAAAATTTGTGTCGTGATTGAACGACAATTTAATAAGAAGGTTAAGGTGGTAAGAACTGATAACGGAGTTTAAATCCTTGAAGCCATATTTTGATGAGAAAGGAATTTTATTTCAAACTTCCTGCATTGGGACACCACAACAAAATGGTCATGTGGAGAGAAAGCATCGTCACATTTTGAATGTAGACAGAGCACTCAGATTTCAAACACGTCTTCCGATTGATTTCTGGGGTGAGTGCGCTTTAATCGCAGGATACTTGATTAACCGGACACCTTCGACCCTTCTTGGTGGTAAAACACCTTACGAGATGCTATTTCGACAAAGCCCTTCTTATAAACATCTCAAAGTTTTTGGTTGCTTATGTTTCTCACATATTAGAGACCGTGACAAGTTTGCCTATAGGAGTAGGAAATGTGTCTTTGTTGGGTACCCTTTTAGGAAAAAGGGGTGAAAATTGTACGACCTTGAGTCTGGTGATTACTTTGTCTCACAAGATGTGGTGTTTAGTGAGGCCGAGTTTCCCTTTGCCACTCCAGAACATCAACCATATTTAACTAGTTCTCCCATAGTCAAAGAAAATATTGGGTTGCCTTGGGCCACTCCTCTTGACATTGTATTTGAGTCACCTCTTATAGAAGTCAGGGGGAGCGACACGATCAACGAAGGACATCCGAACATGGGTAATGATGAGGAGGTAGGCCCCCTCGATGAGACAGGGAGCCATACAAATTACAGAGATAATGAAACTCCAGCTGCTCCTCAACCCACCACGGAGTTATTAGGCCACGAACATCGAGAAAAGTGGCCCCCTAGCTATTTACAAGACTTTGTCACACACTCAGCTCGTCGTACTCCTTATCCCATAACTAATTATGTGACATATGATAATTTTTCTATGAAACACAAATATTTCTTGGCAGCTGTTACTGCAGGGCGAGAACCTACTCGTTTCTCTGAAGCAATGACTGATGTTCGGTGGCGCGAGGCTATGCACCAAGAGATACAGGCTTTGGAAGACAATGGGAAATGGACCTTGGAAGATCTCCCACCTGGAAAAAAGGCAATCGGGTGTAAATGGGTCTATAAAATCAAGTACAACTATGATGGATCCATTGAAAGGTTTAAAGCATGGTTGGTAGTCCTGGGCAACACTTAAGTTGAAGGTCTTGATTACAACGAGACCTTTTCCCCTGTGGCTAAAATGGTCACAGTTCGAACCTTCCTAGCAGTTGTTTTGGCCCAACATTGGGAATTGCATAAGATGGATGTCCACAATGCTTTTCTGCACGGTGATTTCCATGAGGAGGTCTATATGAAACCTCCTCCAGGTTTTTCGGCCTTCGGGACTAGAAAGGTATGCAAACTTCGGAAATCTTTGTATGATCTACGGCAAGCCCCCCGAAACTAGTTCTCTAAGTTAGGTGCTGCCTTGAAAACTTTTGGGTTTGAACAATCCTGTTCCGATTATTCCTTATTTACATATCGCAAGAATGAGCTTGTCTTGCACGTCCTGGTTTATGTTGATGACTTAATCATTGGTAGGAATGACCCGACATTCATCCACAAATTTAAGCAATATATGAACCGATGCTTTCACATGTAGGACTTGGGTACTCTTAAATACTTTCTAGGCATCAAAGTAACTCGCGGATCATCGGGGATATTCCTTTGCCAAAGAAAGTATGCCCTTGACATTATTGTCGAAACTGGCTTGTTAGGGTCCAAACCTATTCACTTTCTTATTACTCAGAATCATAAACTTGCCCTTGCCGACGGCAAGCTCCTGGATGACCCGGAACGGTATCGACGTCTTGTGGGCCGTTTGATTTATTTAACCACTAAACGGTCCGAGCTCAGTTATTACGTCCATGTCCTAGCTTAATTTATGCAGAGTCATTGAGTTGATCATTGGGATGCACTCTTACGTGTGGTTCGTTATTTGAAAGGACGTCCTGGTCAAGGAATATTTTTGCGCTCTGATAGTGATTTGCAATTATATGCCTACTGTGATTCCGACTGGGCGAGTTGCCCTCTCACTTGTCACTCTCTTATTAGGTATTTTATCATGTTCAGACATTTCCCCCATCTCCTGGAAAACCAAGAAACAACATACTGTCTCCCATTCCTCTATTGAGGCTGAATACCGGTTAATGGCTACTGCCAGTTGTGAGTAGACTTGTTCATGAGCCAGGCCGGGCTTTCACTTGTCACTAATGAAAATATACTAGGCTCGAGCCCGAGCCTGGCCCGACCAACAGGCCTATAACTTGGGCCCCCGGCTCTGGTAAAAAGCCTGAAGCCCGACCTAATTGAAAAAAAAAACAATTTTCCCTATTCAAATTTGAATTAAAAATTCAGATAGTATTTTTTTTTCTATTTAAATGAACAATGGGCCTACAAGATGGTATTTTTCCCTTTCTTTTATATTTTAAAACACAATTTTACAATCTTAAATCAAAAAATTTATTCAAATGGACATAATCACATAACTAATTTTAAGTTTAATATTAGGTCGGGTCGGGCTGGGCTTGGGCCGGGCTATTTTGACAAAACCTGAGCCAGGCTCGAATTTATTGCGGGTTGGGCTTTTTGGCCCGAATTTAAGCCCGCGGGCCTATAAGAATGTCCAAGCCCGTCAGGCCACCCAACCCATGAATAGGTCTAGCTGTGAGTTGAAGTGGCTAAAAGGTCTTCTATCATCTTTAGGTATCTCTCATCCTCAACCTATACGCCTGTTTTGTGACAATCAGGCTGCTCTGCACATTACCGTGAATCCTATTTTTCCATGAACGGACCAAACATATTGAAGTTGATTGTCATTTCATTCACAATGAGCTCCAAACCGACACTATTGCACCTGCCTATGTCCGTATCAGTGAACAATTTGCCGACATTTTCACCAAGGCCCTCGAACAACATCAATTTTCCTAAATTGAGCATTCACAATCTTCATGCACCACCTTGAGGAGGAGTATTAGACGATAAGAAAGACTCGCGAGAGTCTCAACTTGAAAGTCTATCCGAATTTGCACCTATACCGATATGTATAGAAAGTTTCTTTCCTTTCTAGATTAGGAAGTTTATTTTAGAAAGTATTGGAGAGCAAAAAACTCCTCCACGGGATGTATATAAATACCACAAGGATCAGTGGAATAAGCATAGGAAAGGACTGAGCGCTTAAGGCAGCTAGTGAGGACAGCTATTAGCAGCTAGTTAGTATAGCTATTCATAGTGAAGCAAGAAAGAGCTCTTCTCGAGCTGGATTGGCAAAGCAAGGGTAGCTACTAATAAGACAGAGCTAATAGTCGGTAAGGAAGAAGGTATTAGTACGGCTATTAGTACAGTTGATTAAGGAGGTCACTGATGTAAGGAAGCTATAGTGGCTAGTCTATACGGTTAGGCTAGCAGGAAAGGGAAGCAGAAAGAGACAAGCAAAGAAGTCTGTCTAACCGGATAGTCGAACAAAACAGTAAGGGAAAACTAGTAAGACAGAAAAGAAGAGGAATAAGGTCTTATTCGTAGAGTCAAGTAAGAAAGGAAAAGAAAGGTCTTTAGTTACAGTAGTCTGTCAGCCTAGTACCAGTAGTCAGAAAGCCGAAAGCCGCTCTTTTATTAACTTGGGAAGGGTATTGCCAACTATTAGCCAAGTAAGAAAGGAAAGAACAGTCTTACCGGCTGGCTAACCAGACAACTAGTCAATAGAAGAGGCCTTTGCTAGCTTGACGAAATCTTTTCCTCTTTAACATGGAGCAGTACTACTACGAATATCTAAATAAACATATATTTATATATCAAAACCTAAATCAACGAATCTAAATCCAACTTCTTATAGTCTCGAAGAAAACATGCATTTTTATTTAATAGATTAAAAAATAGTAGCGAATGCCATTGATTCGCGAGAAGATCCTCGAGCACCCTCTGTATTGAGGGCTTCCAACAAAATAAATTCCTCTAGACTTTCGTTTACAGGGATAGCAACAACTTCACCATCACACTCAAAGCCAGAGTCACATAAGAGCTTTCCTATCAGTTTCATTTTGAGAGAGGAAGTAGAAAGCCACAAGTACCGTACCCCATATTCATTCCAGAGGTACTCACATTGAACCTTTTCTTTTTAATAATAGGTAAACCAGCAAACGGAAGAGCAAGTTCAGGCGCCCGCTAGTCAGAAGCCGTTTTCCTACGTGCGCTAGCAGCATGATGAAAAACTACTGCGCGCGCTAGATCGAGCGGTTCGGCCCGCTAAGGCGCCGCAAGCGCTGCAAAGCCCGAACAGAAAGAAAGCCGGATGCAACTTGTTTGTTAATAAGCAAATTGGTAAATAAGCGCAAAGAGTACGAATCTCTTTTTGTATTGAAAGTTGAAACCTGTTCCTAGCCGCTCGGACTCTTGTAGTAGTGTGAGCCTTAAAAGTACCCGAAGTAAGGCAATCAGCACGAATTCCTTTAAAAGGATCCCTCCCTCTTAATGACTCTTCTTAGGGAGTAGGATCTGTTGCCTAGGAGCTCAGAGAACGAAGTAATATTTTCTATTTAAAGCAAAAAGAGGAGTGGAGTGGCGGTGGTGCAAGCAAGCCAAGTATAATAATTCTTCGAAGAGGCATTATGTTGACGGATTTTGGTACTGTTCTTCGGTTATATTAGCCAGAAAAAGATGGAAATGACTGTACGGAATGATCCTTGTCTACGAAGCAGAGCACCTCGACTTTGCCAAACCCTGTTGCTTTTCGAATAGCTGTCAGGGGCCTATGCTATGGGAAAGAAAAATTGGGGTTGTTGTTGGGAGGTCCAATGCTAAGCTTACCTTAGGTAAGCGTAAGTGTTTGTTATTTTCAAACATTTTATTACTTTCTTTATTTGACATAGTCCCTGTCGCTGCGCGGATGATTCTCTCCATCTCGTCCCTATTGGCTCGCTCCGCTCGCTTAACTACGTGCACTACGCTTACCATGCTCGGAGCATCCAAATCAATTTGGTTTCGAGCATGTGAGTTGATTGATCACAGTTTTATCTTCATGTGTAAAACACATTGCCCATTTAGTAATTTGGGTTGCTTTGAGAGCCCTATCGGTCAGCTATCCAAACAATCGAGTCGACTCCTTGCCCCAAAGTGCGGCTTTCTTTACTCTTTTTAGTTCAACTTAGATAGAACATAGCCGCGTCGTGACCAAGCTACCTCAATACCAGGGAAGTCGCGAAGATGTTCAAGATATCATCAACAACGACGAGAAGAGCTGTGAACCCGCGAGAAGAGGAATGGAGAAAGAAGTCGGAGTCAGTTGCACTCTGCCGAAAGCCAGAAAGTTAAAGTAAAGAGCGAAAGCGATCGAAGCCCCAACGGCGAACGAACGAACAAAGACGACAGGAGCTCAAGCGCACTAAGGAGCTCATTTCTATCCATTCCAACTGCCCAGGTAACCACAGCTTCAGCCTTCCTTTTCTCTCACTCCAAAGAGAAAAGTAGTACTAGGTGAGCTATCTCCTCCGTCGTCTTATCGACACACCTTTCTAGTCGATTAACCTTTGTCACCTTTATGAGCTAGGGTGCTGGGTGCTCTTAATGAAGCCAGGGGCTCACTCGCTCCTTGGTCTTTGGATTCAACAGCGTTTGGTTCATTTCAGTAACCCGAACGAGAGTCGATTTATTTCAGTGTAGGTCTTGTCGAGCCTGACTTCTCAGAACATTAAAATGCAGAAGTTTTGATCTGTCGTCAGCGACTGACAGATTTCCCTTATCCTTTCAGGGAGCAGTGATTACTGGACTCTTCTGTTTAGAAAAAGCATTCCCATGGGTACTCTCTACTCCGGATTATACGAAAGGTGATCCTCAGTTTATTAAGTTTAATACGGGTCAACCTTTAGGGTCGTCTTGACCCTTGTTCGCACTGTCCCCCACTTCCTCCAAGGTTACTCATCTGGAGCGGGTGAATGTGTTATTCGCGTGGGCGAATAAAAAAATTGGCCTGGAATGGCTTTTAATTCTCAACTGGAACAAAACTGCCTTTCAAAATGGCATGAAAGTAATTGAAATGTTTTCTCCTCGTCCTGTTCTATTAATCAAAATGGTTTTGCGCTAGCGCGCGGGGCTTAGGTCCTGATTCCGGGATGGAGCCGTATGACGCGAGTGTCACGTACGGTTCCTTTGAGAAGGGTGTGATACCACCACCTATCAGGCCCGACGAGCGGTCCACGGAGCTGCATCCCTACTCACCTGGTCCACGCACATCGCTCTCTCCAGGAGGTTGGCCGCCTATCTTAGATCTTCCGATTTCCAAGAAGATCCCGAGCTCGATCCAGTTTAGTATCGAGGTTTCCTATATATTTGGGCCAGAGTCCCGCGAAGACTACTAGGCCATCAAGATCAATGGTTGTGCGCGGCTCCCTCCTTCCATAGTGTCAATACCCTCACTTCTCGACATTCCCTCCTCTCCACGTCTCTCCCCTTAGTCTACCCTCCTCTTATGGGTTTGAGAAGTGGTTATCAAATACACGCGGTAAGAAACTCGGTTCTTGGGCTTGATGTAGGTTCACCTCTCTATGGTAGTGTCGTAGTGTCACGGGGCTAATCAATGAGGCCCTGTGTGGCATTTGATGAGGTTGAAAAAGCCTACAAATGCAAGCAACATCACACAAAAGGCAACAAGAATGCACACAAATTAGACAAAAAGCAACTTGTATTGCATTAATCAGTGGTAAGCACAAGCACACAGCAGGGGATCTCGTACTTAACCTTTGCACGCTTATGACTCACTCGACTATCTACTTCCCCTCAAAGAGTACGTTAAGATTTTGGGGGAATGACAAGTGAAACATCAAAAGAGTGGAAATTCATACTAAGTAATTATAGTAATGCCATTGGCAGTCCCTCTTTACAAGATACATACATAGTCCACCCATGACACACATGATGACACCATGAAGGCATGCGGTAGGCACTCTGTTGGCATGACTGAAGGTAGTTAATGGCGAGGTGAAGGAGTCACTTGTGACAGTCTCCCCCACTCGATTCGATCTACGTCCTCAGAGATCAGCTTCGGTTGGTCCCTTAGAATCACTGGTGCGGAAGGAAGGTTCTCCTGTTGTTCCACGAACCGACTGTCGTCCAAGGCCAAGGTGTAGATTTGGATGGCATGGTTGGGTTATCATGTTCTATTGGGGTTTTCTATGGCTAAGTCCTTTCCTGGCAGCCTCAAGGTATGATAGTGGCTGGTTCAGCTTGGCCATAGGAAAGGTTTGGGCCAGGTAAGGGTCAAAATGATGTTTTGGATTGTTGGGGTGTTAGTTCCCATTAAATATTCCCCAAGAGTAACTCACAGGGCTACTACGTGATTCAGTCTGAGGGATGGTGTGAAAGTGGTCCCTAAATGGCTTGGGTGGCACTCACTCTCCCTGGTGGTTGTGGTAGTAGGTGTGGGCGAACTTGGACACGATCTTGGGTCTTTTGCTTTGCTTGACGGTTGTCGACGCGCACACACTCTGTTGCTGGAGTGGTGTAGATAGCTTGATGGCCTGTTGTTTTCTACTGTTGTTGAGGTTGGCTTTAGGGGTGGCTTCTTCAGCTAGTGGAGTGGGGAACTTCTCTGCTTCCTCCATGTTGGCGTCGAACAAGGCTTCTTCATGAAAAAGTTGTAGTGTAGAAACTTGCTTCCCATGAACCCTAGTAGAAGCCATAATTGGTACCATGCAAGGGGAGCGCTCGTCCAAGATGCACAGAGAGTTGATATGAGGCATGAGTGCTGCTTCCGCCTGTGTCAAGAAGTCCATTCCCAAGACAACTTGGAAGTCATCTAGGGGTACCATTGATAGATTAATCTTGCTTGTCCACGGCCCAACTTGGAGATCAACCCCATGAGCCATGCCTTCAATCGCTTTGGCCTCGGAGTTCACGGCCTTGAGCCACCTTGTCTCTTTCACAATGTTCAGATTGAGTCGCTTGTCCTCAGCAACCAATATGAAGTTGTGGGAGGCCCCTGTATCAACAATGGATTGAGTCGGCTTCTTGCCGAGGAGGATGTCTACATACTTCAGCTCCCTTTTGGTTGTCTTTGGCATTCTATGATTGGCCTCTTTCTTCACCATGGCGTTGAAGAGTTGAAGGGCACCCACTCTTGGCGCCTGCACATACTTTTCCTCATCACTTCGCTCGTGATCACTGAGCTTGGCGACAAGGGCATTGATCTTCTTCTTGGTTGGGTAGTTGCGAACGAGGTGATTCTCCCCACAATGGAAGCAAGAATGTGGGGACCCAACGGTTCTGGGCTTGTACTGGTGCTGAGGGCCTTGCTCTCCTTGTGGCTTCTTCCCATAGTCTTGTCTTGCTGGCTTGTTGAAGCTGGAGTTGTCATACAGAGGGTGTGGATGATTTGCTCCCCCAATCAAATTTGGGGCACACGGGCTTTCTGGCTTAGGGGCTTCTTCATATGACAAGCTCGTCTCATTGAGTTGCTCTGCCATTGCCATTGCCGTGGCGAGGTCCAGCACGTTGCGGTATTGGAGCTCTAGTTCAACCCATGGCTTCAGTTCATCTATGAAGTTGAACAGTAGATCCTTGTTGGACATGTCCGTGATCTCCAAGGTAAGGGATGAGAACTCTTTGACATAGTCATGGAGTGAGTCCCCATGCTTGAGTGCTTTCAACTTCTTCCACGCCAAGCACTCCACATTCTTTGGGTAGAATTGCCACTTTAGTTCTCGCTTGAAATCAGCCCATGTCTTAATGGTGCACGTACCCCGTTCTATGTCTTGGCTTCGCCTATGCCACCATAGCATAGCAATGTCAGTCAAATACATGATCACTGTACAAATATGAGTTAGGTCATCATCAATGCCAGCAGCAAGGAAATATTATTCCATTTGCCACAAGAAGTTGTCAAGTTCTCTAGCATCTTGGGAGCCAGCATAAGGTGTCGGCTCCCGAATCTTCACACGAGTAGGGGCCAGTGTTGTGGAGGGGCTTGGAGTGCTGGTCACTAATCTCTTGAGGAGTGTCATGTCTCTTAGTTCATCTAATTGTGTCTGAAAGTCAGTAGGAGCGGCCATGACTACTTTCAAGGCCATCCATTCAGCTCTCATCTCATCAACCTGGTCTTGGATGTTGGATCGAGATGAGCTCCCTTCTTGTTGGGATGTTGTGCCAAGGACTCTTTTGAGGGTGCCATTCAAGACGTCTTGGACCTCGTTCATAATGCCATTTAAACGGGCTTCTAGCTCCACCATGGAACTCTCAATTGTTTCTACGTTCAGGTGGATTTCTTCTACTCGATCACGTATCTCCCCAATGGTCACTTCGCAACGAAGGATGCGTGTGTTGAAGGCAGCAAGGTTGTTAACTAACTTGTGCTTTATCGCTTTGGATGTGCGACCCTTTGGGGCCTTCTATGTAACGGCTTCATCGCCTAAAGCCTCATTGGTCTCTCTAGCATGGGCAAGGCCATGCTGAATCTCGTCGGTGAGTTCCTTGTGCTTCATTGCACCACCACTAGTGTTGCTATGCAAGGGTCACGTGCGTTGAAGAGCAACCCACTCTGATACCAACTGTCATGGGGCTAATCGACAAAGCCCTATGCGGCGCTCGATGGGGTCGAGAAAGCCTACAAATGCAAGCAATAATACACAAAAGGCAACAAGAAGGCATATAAATTAGACAAAAGACAACTTGTATTGCATTAATCAGTGGTAAGCACAAGCACACAGTTTAGTGTCGAGGGGATCTCGTGCTTAACCTTTATATGCTTATGACTCACTCGACTATCTACCTCATCTCAAAGAGTACGTTAAGCTTTTGGGGGAGTGACAAAAGAAAACATCAAAATAGTGGAAATTCATACTAAGTAATTACAATAATGCCATTGGTAGTCCCCCTATAAGAAACATACATAACCCACCCATGACACACATGATGACACCATGAAACATATATAACCCACCCATGACACACATGATGACACCATGAAGGCACGCGGTAGGTACTTTGTTGGCACGGTTGAAGGTGCTTAATGGCGAGGTGAAGGAGTCACTTGTGGCAGTAGGCTCACTGACCCAAGATTTGATGCCTCGATAGTGGTTTCGATCTTCAATAGGTTCTTAAGGCCTGCTCGGCATGTTCCTCCCTAACCGGAGATGAGCCGTTCAGGTACAGTGGTTTGGATATGATCAGGTAGCTTCATCGGCATCATTTCCTCTTCCCCTTGCCGGCTTGACTGAATCACCTTCCTCATCTGTCGCTCAAGCTCTATCCTATCTAATCAACCCACCGAGAGCTCTCATTTGTTGAAGCGAAGCATAGTGCGCTTTGGGTGCCGAGCGAGAAATGTCTCTTCTTTCGTTTTGGTTTATTCACTGATTTGAAACTTAGCACTTGTTTTCTTATTGATTCCAGGGGTGGCGGTGTTCTTGAATGAAGTCTATCCGAACCAAATTAGCACTTCTTAGATTAGGCTAGGCCTCTCCAGTTGAGATGGGTTCCGGGGCCTTGGATGCGCTAGCAATCGGCACATAGGGGAGTGGTTGCCTGGGTTTCTCGGCCTGGTATCGTGCACCTCGCATTCATGAAATTCTCTCATTTCCAAAGCTGCGCAAGGCGCCCCCCTAGAACAAAGCCCGGCCCCTCTTTCCCCCCTTTAATGAAAGATGTTGTAATCGTTTCTACCCACGTACCAATGTTTTGTGATGTAAAATTTTTTTGGCTAAGTACCTCGTTATTTGATCCGGTGGTGACGTGCCTTAGTGATGAGCTACTTGGTGGCGAACTGCTTGGTGGAGAACTGCCTGGGGGCGAACTGCCTGGTGGCAAACTATCTGGTGGCGAATTGCCTGGTGGTGAGCTCCATGGTGGCGAACTGCCTGGTGGCGAGCTCCCTTGTGGCGAACTTCCTAGTGGCGAACTGCCTGGTGGAGAGCTACCTGGTGGCGAACTCCCTACTAGGCGGCCTATGCCTTAGAGAATGGTGGAGCTCCCTAGTGCAGTGCAACCCGACTGCCCTCAGCATGAGGTGGTCTTCTTTCCTTTGCAGGCAGTGGGAGCTGAGGGACCTGCGAGAACTCCATCTTTTCCTCCTCTTTGTAGGTAGCGGGAGCTAAGGGACCTGTGAGAACTCCATCTTTTCCTCCTCTTTGTAGGCGGCGGGAGCTGGGGGACTTGCGAGAAATGAATCAGAGGACCTAAGGGTATTTTCTCGGCGGGGGCTCTCCGACGCTTAAGTTAGCACTCTGATTGTAGAGAGCTTTGAAGATAATACTGGAGAAACGAGAGAGCTAGAGAGCAGGGATTACCTCCATTTTTTCCATCCCCCTCCCCTTTGCGGGGTGAGGTCTTTATATACCAGAGTCCTTGTGGGTTAGGTGGGTGAAAAGCCTCCAAACGGTAAGACTCGTCACATCCTGTTAGAACCGGGGTACGGTGGTGAACTGCTCGAGGTCATCAAGTTGGCACTTGTGTCAGGCGGCTAGGTCAGCGCCTGGGCCAGGTTGTCAGGGCGGCGCCTGCGTTAGTCAGCGGGTCGGTGTCTGGGCCAGGTTGTCAGGTCGGCGGGTCAGTGTCTGGGCCAGGTCGTCAAGTCAGTGCCCGTGTCAGTCGGCGGGTCGGTGTCTAGGCCAAGTCGTCAGGCAGGAGATCTTCCTGTGATACGCTAAACTACTCCTGTACCGAGCTTCTCTACAAGTGACGAGCTGCCTATGGTGAGCTGCCTGTGGCGAATTGCCTGTGGCGAGCTGCCTATGGCGAGCTGCCTGTGGCGAGCTACCTGTGGCAAGCCGCTTATGGCGAGCTGCCAAGAGGCCATACTTAGTTGGCATGAGGTGCCACGTGTCACAATTCCACTAGAGGGCCAAATCTGCCCTCATCAATTGCCCCCCCACTCTCGAGCTGAGAGTAACTCAGCAAAGGGAGTAGATTTCTTTTGGCCCGTAAGTCGACGAGCTAGTAAGTGCTGATCCAATTCCTACTGTGGCCCGTAGGCTTTGGGAGTGACTTGTAGTATACTCTTCTTTGACTTTTGCCCGTGTCGGAGAGGCGACCGGGTCTTTAAGCAGTAATGTGGCCCATAGGCTTTGGGAGTGACTCGTAGTCTACTCTTTTTTTTGACTTTGCCTGTGCCGGAGAGGCGACTGGGTCTTAAGTAGTAATGCGGCCCATAGGCTTTGCTTTGTGAGGTGTCGAGCTATGATTGTGCTGCATCAGCTTCGTAATGCCGGTCACCCACTCCTACAAGAAGCTACTAGGAGCTCGACCTTCGGGGGCAGCACTACCAACTTTAGGTTGCCAGCTCACACGGGAGCCTTGAAAGGCTCGACCGATAAGGATGCCTATGTAGTTGGTTGGCCGCCAACTCCCGCGGAAGCCACGAAGAGCTCTTCTTTGTAGGGGGACCTTGCAGAGAGGACTGATGAGGCATTATCTGAATTGAAAGTAAGGTTGGTAGAGTGACTTAGTCTGTTAGCTCCCTGCATAGTCTTTGTGTTCATAAAAGATGCAAACTATAAAGCGATAGCTTCGATTTCTAAAAAGTGAGGATTTAGCTTTCTGGGAGAAGAGGACTTAGCTTTTGTAAGATGAGAACTTAGCTTTTTGTAGCATTTCCCACAGACGACGCCAATTGATGTAACTGTTTCTGGCCATGTACCAATGTTTTGTGATGTAAAAATTTTTTGGCTAAGTACCTCGTTATTTGACCCGGTGGAGACGTGCCTTAGTGATGAGCTACTTGGTGGCGAACTGCCTGGTGGAGAACTGCCTGGTGGTGAGCTGCCTGGTGGCGAGCTCCTTGGTGGCGAACTGCCTGGTGGAGAGCTACTTGGTGGAGAACTCCCTACCAGGCGGCCTGTGCCTTAGAGAATGGTGGATCTCCCTGGTGTAGCGCAACTCGACTGCCCTCAGCATGAGGTGGTCTTCTTTCCTTTGCAGGCAGTGGGAGTTGAGGGACCTGCGATAACTCCATCTTTTCCTCCTCTTTGTAGGTGGCGGGAGCTGAGGGACCTGTGAGAACTCCATCTTTTCCTCATCTTTGTAGGTGGTGGGAGCTGGGGAACCTGCGAGAACTGAACCAGAGGACCCAGGGGTATTTTCTCGGTGGGGGCTCTCCGACGCTTAAGCTAGCACTCTGATTGTAGAGAGCTTTGAAGATAATACTGGAGAAACGAGAGAGCTAGAGAGCAGGGGTTACCTCTATTTTTTCCATCCCCCTCCCCTTTGCAGGGTGAGGTCTTTATATACCGGAGTCCTCGCGGGTTAGGTGGGTGAAAAGCCTCCAAACGGTAAGACTCGTCACATCCCGTCAGAACTGGGGTACGGTGGTGAACTCCTCGAGGTCGTCAGGCTGGCGCTTGTGTCAGGCGGCCAGGTTGGCGCCTGGGCCAGGTTGTCAGGGTGGTGCCTGCTTCAGCCGGCGGGTCGGTGTCTGGGCCAGGTTGTCAGGTCGGCGGCTGTCAGTCAGTGGGTTAGTGTCTAGGCCAAGTCGTCAGGTCAGCACCAGTGTCAGTCGACGGGTTGGTGTCTAGGCCAGGTCGTCAGGCAGGAGATCTTCCTGCGATACGCCAAACTACTCCTGTACTAAGCTTCTTTACAAGTGACGAGCTGCCTATGGCGAGCTGCTTATGGCGAGCTGTGGCAAGCTACTTATGGCGAGCTGCCTGTGGTGAGCTGCCTATGGCGAGCTGCCTGTGGCAAGCTGCTTATGGCAAGCTCTGGCAGCTGCCTGTGGCGAGCTGCCTATGGCAATCTATGGCGAGCTGCCTGTGGCGAGCTGCCTATGGCAAGCTATGGCGAGCTGCCTATGGCGAGCTGCCTGTGGCAAGTCGCTTATGGCGAGCTGCCTGTGACAAGCCGCTTATGGCGAGTTGCCAAGAGGCCATACTTAGTTGGCATGAGGTGCCACGTGTCACAATTCCACTGGAGGGCCAAATCTGTCCTCATCAAAAGACCCTCGCCCCGCTTTCTATTCATTTGTGGGTCGGGACCCTAGGGCTTTTTTTCTTCTCAAGAGGTGATTTCGAGAATCCGTAGCCCACGGTGACTCACAGCCTCCCTCTCGCCCAAATGAATTGGAATGAATCAAAGCAATAAGCTTTTTGATTGATTTAGGGCGCAGCGAGGCCAAATTCAATCAAGGCAAGGGCTTTTCCTGACGCTGAGTCATCCGAATCTTAGAATGTGCTAATGGAACAGGAAGGCTTGAAGATGATTGGCGAAACCCCATAATCCAGTACTTCAAGAACCCTTCTTCGGATGCTCCAAGGCCAATCAGATAGAAGGTATTGCGCTATGTGTTGATTGATGATGCTAAGATGTGTTGGTTCAGCTATTAGGCGGGTGCTCCATCGTGGATGTCTTACAAGGCCGAAGAAAGATAAGATAATGGATGGATAGATAGAAGAATATATAGAAGGGGTAAAGGTAGAAGGCTAGCTACTCCTCTGAATAGCGGCACCTAATATTGTCGGATCTGCTTTGAGCCAGACTCGACGTCTCATCATCAATAGCGGATGAAGTAATGTCAGGCATCTCCTCGTCTCGCGACTCGTGAACCTTGTCTGAAGCAACGCCAACGTCGACGATACGGGGACAGGCTCTAGGAGTTGAACCCCTACCGGGGTCTGAGGTTCGACTGACAATGCTGCACCACCAGAAGTGTCAGGCGGAGAGGAGTCCGAACCTCGCATCTCTTCATCACGCAACTCTTGAATCTCAACAGAAGAAGCAGTAGTTTCAGGAAACGAAGCTGGAAGAGCCGGCACCGGAACAACCATTGCAATTGTCGCTGCTAGAGGCTCTGCAAAGACACAAAAGTAGTACAAAGAGAGCGCAAAATCTTAAAAAATATAGTACTCTTAAAGCCTTACCTTTGACGGGAAGGCTCAAGGTGGGCATCTTCAACCCTCTAACGGTGAAAAAGCGAGACGCCCCCAACAGTCGAGAGTGGGTAACTCCGGAAGCCGGAGCTCAACTCGCGCTAATATGATGGCCGGTCATAGTTCAGTAAAGATTTTAAGTGGATCCGCTTGGACTATGCTATGTATGAATGATGTTTTGTATTTCATAGGAGATCCTGGTCCTTTATTTATAGTTCTTGCATTAACCGGTCCGGAATTAGGTGTAGCTATATCACAAGCTCATGTTTCTACGATCTCAATCTGAATTTACTTGAATGATGCTACAAATCTCCATCAAAGTGGCTATTTATTTATAATTGAACAAAAGCGAGGAGCTTTGACTACTCTGCTCCCGAAAGAGAAAATCGAGAGACTTGTTCTTGCCCGAGCGGAGACGGTTGGGTTGGTCCCTGTGAATGGGAATCGAAGCCGGTTTTAGGCCGTGCTATGTAGTAGACGGCTTATCATACAAGGGCAATGCGTTATGCATATCGAGAGGCTCTTTGAGGGAGCGGCTATTGAAGGAGTTCACGGATTGGGAGCGTTGGTCGTGACAAGAGTTTTGCCCTTTTGAATGACAGCTTATATTGGCCCAGATCGAGTCGGGACGTTGAGAGGTTTGTGCAGAGATGCATTTTGTAGACGTGGTTCGGTTATTCCCATTTGTCTCTATCTATTGGTGGGAAGGTATATGAAGGAACGAATCAGTGGATTGAGGAATGAAAGCTCGAAGACAAAGAGAACCGGGCTTTTCCAAAGACTTACTGCAGCTTTCCCACTTCCTTTGATTATCATATACAAAAAAGTATCTTCCACTTCCCTACCAAATCTCTCTATATTCTGGCATATAAATGAAGGGATCGAAGAGATTATGGCAGATCATGTTCACCAAGAAATGATCCGAAATTTGATCTTGGCCTATTTGAGATTGTTCCTTTTAATCGTAGATGATGTAGCGCAATCCGGTCACTCCTATCTGGTACCCTCGTGGCTCCTGAGAGACACCTAAGATGAAGAAGAAGAAGAAGAATCCCTTGGGGGTCTGCCCGCCGGGGACACTCCGATGCTTAAGTCAGTACTCGGTAGAAGCAAGGAAAAGGCAAAGGGCTAAGAGTGCAGATAGCGTGCTACCACTATATTCAAAAGATCAGAAGTTCAAGAAGAAGTTTCCCCTATGCCGTGAGGGATTTTATAGGGGTGTTCGTGTCAGGTTGGGCATAACTGCCACTGGGCTCCTATCACAGTTGTTACCTGCCAGGGCTGCGCAGGTGGTCGTCGTGACGTACCTCTCGCCCGGGTGAGTGACATGCCCCCAAATTGGCAGGCACGCCTTCGCCTGCCGAGAGACGTTGATGCAGACTGTCGAAAAGACAGGGACTGCGCCATCGGTATGGATAGTGGCGCAGTTTGATCGGTACGACCTGTCAGATAGAAGCTTCCTGAGGAGTGCTCATACAGCTTGTTCCCGAGCTACTTGGCCGCGAGCTTGGGATGCTTCAGGATCACCCGTGATAAAATTGGTCCCCGTGATGACTTGTTTGAGGGCTTGGGCAAGCTAGTTTCCCTAGCTCACGAGCTAAAATTGCCTCGGAATATCCCTTTTGGGGTAGCTCAGTGAACCCAGAGCTCGCATTGTGGCAAGCCCTTTCTCTTGCGAGCTACGGCGTAGCAAGCTACTCTATGGGCTCGCTACTTCGTGCGGAGCCACGATGTTGAGTTGTTACCTGTGCTGAGTCAGGTCCACGTGTCACTGTTTTGTAGGTCGGGTCAAATCATCCTCCATCAATTGCCCCCCCACTCCTCGAGGTGAGAGTGTAACCTTAGCGCGAGGAATTCATGAAGTGCGATGGGCTGATTTGACCAAAATTCAAACTTGATTGACCACTCACATTAAATGCATTCACGGGAATTAGGAGATTTTCTAACTTTTCAGATTCCAAAAACGTGCTGAAGTGGTTCTTAACTCTGGGCATCATGCGGCCATCATTACCTTAATCGCAAAAGACGTGCTGTCAATCACTTTCGGTTTTCAGAAGGTGGGCGGTTAGTACGCCTGTTTACCGTTGGATTTGCTTTGATCTAGGCCGTCGATTCAGGGATGTGGAGGCCATAAATAGGAGGGCCCTCTGGGTCTCACTTTCTTTCACGCCATCTTGTTGTCTTCGGATCCTGAGGTTGCACACTCATCTAATCTGCCCAGAGTTCCTCAGTTTACTTCATTTCGTCTCTTCTGGTGAGTCACAATTGTTGTTAACCATGTCTGGGTACCCGTACCATGCCTACCACATGGGCGATAACCAGGATGACAATGCTCCCTTGAGATTGGGAAGAGGTTGGGAACAGGTCCCGGAGGCCTCCGGTGATGTAGCGTCTACCTCTCGGGGGAGGGAGCCTGACACTTTTGGCCCTTCCTCTATGACGACGGAGAGACTTATGTCTCTAATTCGCTACTTTCGCCTCCCTAGGGACTTGGCCTACAGTCTTCCCACTAGCAACTTCCCTTGGGAGCATGGTCCCAATAAAATAGTCATCTTTCAGGAACAACTCAAGGCTGGCCTACGTCTTCCCCTGCACCCATTGATAGTGGAGGTGCTAAACCATTTTAACATCACCATAGACCAGCTCCACTCCAATGCCATTCGGAATATGGTTGGGACTATATCTTTATGCTATGAGTACTGCCTTCCCTTGGACATGGTCCCAATGAAATAGTCATCTTTCAGGAACAGCTCGAGGCTGGCTTGCGTCTTCCCCTGCACCCCTTGATAGTGGAGGTGCTAAACCATTTTAACATCACCATAGACCAACTCTACCCCAATGCCATTCGGAATATGGTTGGGACTATATCTTTATGCTATGAGTACTGCCTTCCCTTGGACCTTGAAATTTTTGTTTCTATTCTCTGTAAAAAGAATGCTGCTCCCGGGATTCCACTGGAGAGGCGCTTTTACTACCTTTCTCCCCACCACGGCTATAAGCTCTTGTATGAGCTTTCGAATAAGATTCCTACTTGGAAGCGAGATTACTTTGTAGTTTGTAATCCTGAGGGATGGCCCTTCCCAACTTCTTGGAGGGGTGCCAACCAAGATCCTGGGGCCGAGCTTGACCCCGAAATCCGGAAAACGATGTTGTCCTGGGCATCGGTAGGCTTCCTTTGTTTGGACTACTTGGCCGAGGAGAAGCTCGTGCAGGCCGACCTGAGCCCGGGTAGGTTGTCCTTTTAGGTCGTGTAGTTTTTTGCCTTGACACATGATTTATTGTTACCGAACTAACATTGATTTCTTCTTGGCATCCATCATGTCAGGCATCAACTCGCGCAGTCTTCTCTCGAGCAACTGGAGGCGCAAAGTGAAGAGGTCGCGCCCTGACCGGACTCCCCCTTTGGGGGGCGCTGAGTTCAGTACTGCTGCTCCAGTTTTGTCCTCTCCTCCGCCTGAGATACCGGCTCCTCCGCCTGAGAGGACTAGTGGGGCCGGTGTCGGGGGGGACGAGCTCCCTCAGCAGGGGGTAGCTCCCAGTAACCCCCTCTAGCCATTCCCTTACCCCCCATTTCCGATGGGGAACTGGGAAGGGGTGAACGACTACCTCGTGGACCGCCGGAGGAGCCGGAAGGCGGTCAACAATGATGAGGTCGCTCACTGGGGGAATATGGAACCCAAAGCTCTCGCTGCGCTTGCCACCTCCCACTGCATGGTGGTAAGTAGTCCTTCTTTCCCTCTCATCTTTTCTTTTCTTTTGCTGTTTTTTGACCTTACTCTCTCGTTCGGCAGGTGAACACTGCTATCCACGCCATGGCCCTCCAAACTAACATCCACTATGGCGATGCTCGTAATAAGAGGACCCTCGCTCAGAAGCTCCAGGGCAAGCTCGACCAGGCCCGAGGCAAGCTCCTTCACACTCGCAAGGGGAGCGAGGCCCAGGAGCTGCTCGTTCGTGACCAGAAGGCGCAGATCACCAGGCTTTATGAAGAGAGTGCACGCTACAGGGTAGAGTCGTCGTGGGTGGCTACGGAGAGTGACTCGTGGTCTACTCAATAGCTACAGGTAATACTGCCTCAAATTGACAATATTCCATGCCCGAGGTACTTGTTTCCCTCAAGGGTTTTGAGCTCGTATGTTCCTTCCCCGAGCACCCGTTTCACTCGGTAGGGTCCTTCCCAACTTGGTCTGAGCTTGCCAGCACCGGGCTAAGGCACCATAACTTTATGAAGGACTAGGTCGCCAACGTGGAGGTTTTGCCTCTTGACCCTTGCATTATAGTACCGAGGTACTCTTTGTTGGTAAGCTATGGTCCTGATATAAGCGAGGTCCCTTACTTCGTCAAGTAGGTCGAGGTTGGTACGTAGCTCGTCTTCATTTGCCTTGTCATCATATGCTTCCAGTCATAGCGAGGGAACCTCAATCTCAACTGCGATGACTACCTCAGTGCCGTAGGTGAGGTTGAAGGGAGTCTCTCCTGTGGCGGTCTTCATTGTGGTTCGATAAGCCCATAGAACACTGGGTAGCTCGTCTGCCCATAGTCCTTTAGCTCAGTTCAGTTGTGCCTTCATTCCACGGAGGAAGGCTCTGTTCATGACTTCTGCCTGACCATTTGCTTGAGAGTGTGTGACTGAAGTAAAATTCTGTCGGATTCCCATGTCTTGGCACCAGTCTTGGAATCCGTTGTAAAAAATCAATACCCGAGGTAATTCGAAGCAGCACACGATGTTCTTCCAAAAGAAGTTTTGGACATTTCAGGCTGTGATCGTTACAAGGGGTTCAACTTCTACCCACTTGGTGAAGTAGTCGACTGCTACTACTAAAAACTTCCTCCCACTCATTGCCGACGGGAATGGCCCGAGTAGATCGATGCCCCACTGTGCAAAGGGCCACGGGCTAGTGAGATACTTGAGGTCGACAACGGGTTGGTGGTGAATATTGGCACGTTTCTGGCATTTGTCACATTTTCTAACAAGCTCGATAGCATCTGCCTTCATTGTTGGCCAATAATACCCCTATCGAAGTGCTTTTTGGGCAAGGACCCTACCCCCCAAGTGCCCGCCGCACAAACCCTCATGAGTGTCACGGAGTACGAGCTCGGCTTCTGTAGGCCGCAAAAAACGTAGATAGGGGAGCATGTAGGATCTCCTATACAACCATTCATCTATCATGACGTATTTAGATGCCTGGCGTTGCACTTTTCTGGCTGCATTGCGATCTGCAGGGAGGGTCCCGTGTAGTAGGAAGCTCACAAGTGGGTCAATCCAGCTCGGCTCTGCTTGAACAATGGGAGCAACCTCCTTTGCCCCCTGAGAATGCTAGGCCGGGGCTCTATGTACACGTTTCTCATGGTGATATTGCTAGCGTTGGTTAGTCTGGACAGGGCGCCGGCCTCAGCGTTCTCCGAACTTGGGATTTGCCTGATGAAGTGTGACTGGAAGTTGAGCAGGGCCTCTCTGACTTTGGTCAAGTAGGCCATCATGGTTGATTCATGAGCTTTATACTCACCAATGACCTGGTTGACCACGAGTTGGGAGTCGCTACAGATAATGATGTACTTGGCTTTTACTTCTCTGGCTAGAGCTAGTCCAGCTATCAACGCCTCATACTCCGCTTCGTTGTTAGATGCTGTGAACTCGAAGCGTAGCTCGTACTCCAGTTTCATGCCACTTGGGCCGTACAGGACTATTCCGGCTCCACTGCCCTGTTGGTTCGAGGAGCCATCCACATGAAGGATCCAGGGCTCCTCATCCCAGCTCGCGCTTAGCCGAAGTAGGAGAGATGCCACACTGGCTGCTACATTACGAGGCTTGAACTCGATTGGCTTGGGAGCTTCGGGCTCACCCGAGCTGGTAGCCTCGTGCTCAACCGGCCTGGGGACTTCAGAGTTGAATGTGCACTGGCGATGAAATTCTGCTAAGGCTTGGGCCTTAATGGCAGTTCGCAACTTGTACTGGAGGTCGTACTCGCTGAGCTCAATGGCCCACTTCGTCAACCGACCAGAGATCTCGGGCTTAAGTAAGACTTGCCTCAGAGGTTTGTCGGTGAGAACGATAACATTGTGAGCCTAGAAGTACTGGTGGAGCTTCCGAGCTGCAATTACCAGTGCTTATGCTAGCTTTTCTATCTCTGGGTATCTTGTCTCTGCTCCTTGCAATACTTTGCTAACATAATAGATGTGTCACTACAATTACCAGTGCGTACGCTAGCTTTTCTATCTCTGGGTATCTCGCCACTTGCCGTTGGCCTTCTTTACTAGGAAAAGGTTGGCTACCCAGCTCGGGTAATGGACTTCTCTTATGAAGTCAGCTGTGAGGAGCTTCTTGACCTCCTCGTCGACCGCTTTCCACCGCTTCGGGGCTAGGTTGCGTTTCTTCTGTCTAACGGGCCTAACTATAGGATCAATATTCAGCTTGTGAGTTATGAGGTCGGGGTCTATACCGGGCATCTCTGCCGCGGACCATGCAAAAATATCCAAAATTTGAAGTAACAAACTTATTAGTTCGGATCGTAGAGGTTCCTGGACGGAAGCACTGATCTAAAGCGTCTGAGTTGGGTCTGCCACTGAGGTCGGGACTGCGACTGTTTCCTCTGTGGGTGCGACTCATTCTTTGCCTTGCTCCGTAGGCCGCTCCAGTTCGAGGTCATCGGTCACCTTGGTCTTCCCCTTCAGGGCGGCGACATAGCACTTGTGGAACTCGAGCTGGTCGCCCCGCGCTACCCCCACATCGAAGTCTGTAGAAAACTTCATAACCAAATGGTAGGTAGAGACCACCGCCCGCAGGATATGGGTGATCAGCTGACCTATTATGGCATTGTACGGGGAGGGGGTCATGACCACCAAGAAGTCAAATTTGAGTCTGACTATGCAGGGCCATGTGCCGACTTCCACTAGTACTGTTATTTTCCCAAGGGGCCGGACTTCTTCTCCGCTGAAGCCCACCAAAGGAGTGTCCGCAGGCCTCAAGTCACTTTTTTGCAACTGAAGCTGGTTAAACGCAGCCTTGAAGAGGATGTCTGCCGAGCTGCCCGAGTCAACGAGTATGCGCCTGACCTCGAAGTCGTTGATCCTCAGCTTTATCACAAGTGCGTCATCGTGGGGGTAATGGACCCCTCGCGCGTAATCTTCTATGAAGAAAATTGGCTCTTCTGTCTTCGGCTGTTTCGGAGGATTCCGTTCTTCTTGGGCAGCTTCACGAACTGACGTCTGAGCTGTTGCTGAAGTGCAACCCGCGACGATCGAACCTCCCACTATAACGTGGATGGTGCCCTGAACCGGCCTCTCTTCCGGAGGCTGCCTCTGTGACTGCTCGGCTGGCTTGCTACTGGACTCGGGAGCGTCCTTACCGTGCTCCCCTTGCCGACCTGTTTTATTATTATTATTGTTGTTGTTTTGTACAAAGTTCTTAAATATCCACGACGGACGAGTTCTTCAATCTCGTCGCAGAGATTTTTACAATTTTCAGTGCTATGACCGTGATATTTGTGAAAGCTACAATACAAATTCTTATTTCTTTCATTGGGATTTCCCCTCAAACGGGGTGGCCACTTCACATACGGAACGTCCTTGATTGCCATCAGGATTTTAGCCCGCTTCGTGTTCAGTGGGGTGTAATCAGTTCGATCCGCTGCAGGAGCTCGGAACAATTGACCTGGCTTTGCCCCCTGAGCTACATCCTTTATCTTTTGGCTATCCCCATGGCTGGAAGGCTCTCCTTCCCTTTTCCTTTTTTCAGGCGGGCTCTCGCACTTCTGGTTGATCTCCTCTTCGGTGGCTATTAACTTGTCCGCGAGCTTAAGAAATTCAGTTATGGTCACTAGTTGGTTGACGACCATGTGCCTTTTGAACTCTTTGTGCGTCACGCCTTTCTTAACTGCTGCAAGGTGCACGACAGGGTCCAGGCGCAGTATCTGCATGCAAGCATTGTTGAACCACTTGACGTAGCCCCGGATGGATTCTCCTTCTCTCTGCACTATGTTGAGGAGGCTCTCTTCAGTTCGCGGGCACCGCTTACTGGTAACAAAGTGGGACGTGAAAGCCTGCGTGAACTGCGCCCAACTTCTTATTGATCCGGGCGTCAGGTTCCGATACCATGTGCGGGCTACTCCTCTAAAAGTGGTGGAGAAGGCCATGCACATGCTTGACTCACTTGCTCTTGCTAGGTGCATCTGCGACTGGAAGGCATCTATGTGATCTTTTGAGTCGAACAACCCGTCGAACTTATCAAGAGGGGGGAGCTTGAAATCTTTAGGCATTGGGACTGCCAGTAGCTCGGGAGATAGGGGATTGAACTGAAAGAATGGGCGCTTTGACCTTGCCCGAGCTTACCTCTTCTTTGCCTCTGAGCTCGAGTAGGTCATGGGTAGCTAGCCGGCAAGCTCGGTGGCGGCGTCTCTGCTTCTTGGCGGGCTCAGCATTCGTGCTGCTCACTTTTGTACTATCAGGAATGGTGTGTAGGAAGTAGCTCGGGCCGCTGGTGATGGCTTCGAACAGAGGGCTCCTGCTTGGAACCTACGGCCAGGACTTCGAATTGGTTTTCCAGGAACAGAGTACAAAGCCTTGAGGGCTGAGGCGACGTGGGCCTAGCGAGCTGAGGTCGTCCCGACTTGACTGCCCGTGGTGAGGTCGGGGCGGCTGGTCTTTCTTGTTTGCCGTGGGTGGAGGCTTGGCTCCTTGGAGGGTTCTGGGGGGCCTCTCCTTGGCGAGATGGGTGCTCCTCCTGTCGACGAGACCTAGCTCGTTGTGAGACTAGGTGCCGAGGGGGAAGCTGTGATTGCTGAAGCTGAGGTTGAGGTAACTGGGGAAATTGCTGCTGATAGTGATATTGGGAGACATGGTGCAACACATGTTGTTGATAGAGCTAAAGTTGCTGGAACTATTGCATTTGGGCCTGCATGGTCCGCATGCATTGCATCAAGTCCTCTAGTTGGTTCGGGCTGGCCGCTGGGGGCACGACCGAAGGTTCGGTGAATGTCGCTTCGACTGTAGCAGGGAGTGGCGCGACGACAGGTGCCACTGCAAGAGGCACATTCAAGCTAGGGATTCCGTCTGCCGAGAGGGGGACGGTGAACTGTCCGATACAGACAGTAGGAAGTTAGGGTTGTTCCCTGGAGTTATCCATTTCCGTGCTTCGTCCAACGTTTCTAGAGGAAGCCATGGGTGTTGGGTTTCTGAAGAGTAAAGAGACGTGGAAGTTTGGAGAAAGGCTTTTCGAAGCGTTTCCCACAGACGACGCCAAATGATGTAGTGCAATCCGATCACTCCTAGCTAGCACCCCCATGGCTTTTGAGAGACACTTGAGATGAAGAAGAAGAATAAGAAGAAGAATCCCTTGGGGGCCTGCCCGGCTGAGACACTCCGATGCTTAAGTCAGTACTCGGTAGAAGCAAGGAAAAGGCACAGGGCTAAGAGTGCAGATAGCGCGTTACCACTATATTCAAAAGATTAGAAGTTTAAGAAGAACTTTCCCCTCGTGACGTACCTCTCGCCCGGGTGAGTGACACATCCCCAAATTGGCAGGCACGCCTCCGCCTGTCGAGAGACATGGACGTAGACTGACAAAAAGACAAGGATTGCGCCGTCAGTAAGGAAAGTGGCGTAGTATGATCGGTATGGCCTGTCAGATAGAAGCTTCCTGAGGAATGCTCATACGACTCGTTCCCGAGGTACTTGGCTGCGAGCTCGGGATGCTTTAGGATCACCCTTGATAAAATTGGTCCCCGGGATGACTTGTTTGGGGGCTCGAGCAAGCTAGTTTCCCTAGCTCGTGAGCTAAAATTGCCTCAGAATATCCCTTTCGGGGTAGCTCGGGGAACCCGGAGCTCGCGTTGTGGCAAGCCCCTTCTCTTTCGAGCTACGACATAGCGAGCTGCTCTATGGGCTCATTACTTCTTCGTGCGGAGCCACGATATTGAGCTGTTACCTGTGCTGAGTCAGGTCCACGTGTCACCGTTTCGTAGGTCGGGTTAAATCATCCTTCATTAGTAGACACCATCTAGGTGTGGGTGTCTACTAGGGTATGGAATAGTTCAGCATGTTTTGGGGAGGTTTTAAGAAGTTCTAAGATTGAAATCTAAGCATTAATAGATCGTAAGTGTGCTTTTCAGTCATTAACTGTTAATTACCTTTTGAATAATCACAATGTTTGAAATTGTGACTGTTCAAAGTGTCTTTCTCTGAATCAACACCTTTCTCTTTTTCATCTCTTCAGAAACTACTTAAGGAGCATGAATCAAACATTTCACACACAGCTTTGAAAATCACTTTCTCTCTCTCTCTCTCTCTCTCTCTCAGTCTGGTCTGCTATTCTCACAGAAGGTTTCTTCAGAAATTCTTCAACTTTGTTGATTGTAGATTCTCGCCAAGACTCTGTTGTATCTTGGGAACAGATTTGCCTATTACTCAACAACAAATTCATTGAAACTGAGTAGGGACAGATAATATTTTAAAGACATTATTTTTAAACACACCTCAAAACTTTTCCTCCAACTTTTAAAGACCCCATTTTCCAACAATTCTCAAAAACATAATAACTACTATCTAATACAGCCTAACAAGCATTAAGTGAGACGGGATAGGTTTCCACACATATGACAGAGCGCGCCCCACAGCCCATCCCGTGCATTGGGTGCTTGTCATTTATCACGAGGAGATTTTCAATTCACCGGAGGGATGGCTGTAGGGCTTCTCTGGGGAGCCCATCCCAAGTTGCATTAAGTAAAGCAGAGTTGAGGCGGTAACCAATGACAATGAGTCTCCCAATGCAAGAATCAATGTTTTGGATTGATAATCCAAAGGAGAAATGAACATGTTCTTCAGTTCTTGGGTTCCTCCAACTTCTGGAGACAGCAATTGCGACTCTGCTGCTGCAGTGTTTTGATTCTTGAATTGCTAAACAATGAGTCCTTTTTCGAGGTTTGGGCCTCCGTGACCATTCTACTCGTAATAGGTAAATCTCTTAATGAAGCTTGAGGCATGGTTGGTCGATCATGATTCATGACACTTCAACCCAACATTATCACACAGACAGCAGCCCGCTCCCGGCTCCGTTGATCTTGATCATGCAACTGTAAGTTATGGTTGGACTGACGTCATTGGCTTGACAGATGCTGATCTTTGGCAGCCGGCTTGCTGGAAAAAGCTAGGTTCTAAGAAGGGTTTTGATGGGTCGGATCAAATCAAACTAGGAATAATCTTTTGACGGGTAGAACCACCAAAATCCGACAAATTGCCAGCGGTCTACGAGGCAACGAGGAGAGTATATGTTATAGATCATAGATCCCCATTTCTACTTCATCTTTTATATTGATTTTTGACTCCACTTTGGCTCCAATCTCGCCCTTATGAATAAAATTAGGGCCATTTCTTGTCATTACCCTCCGCAACCAAATAATGTTTTTGACCTTAATCTTCCCTTTCTGGTTCCTAGAAGCCTACAATTTCAGAAAATAAATACTAATTTTGTTTTTTGAAACAAAACAAACAAATAAACACAAAGACCAGCTGCAATGGCACGAAAATTGATTGTGGCATTAAATACAACACGTATCAAGCATTTGAGGTGAAAAAAAAAAAAAAAAACCCATAACCCATTCTTTTTGTAGGCGTTGGGCCAGGTTTTTTTGGTTTGAAGGATGGATTTTGAGTTGGAAAACCCGTACGGATAGGGTATGGTAATAAATTAAACTTGACCCTTTCCAATCCATAAATTGTTGGAAAGCATATATATTTTATGTATTAGGTGTTAAATTTAATAATATTTTAAATTTTATATAAAAAATAATCGATAGTTATGTGTTTTTACATGTATTATTCAAATAATTAAAAATTTTGTTGTTTGTTTATATTATTTTATTTGTTTATTACTTTTGCATAAAAAGATATAATAGAAAATTAGATGTAGGTTCTAAACCCAACCTGCCCTATGCTTGAATGCAAGGAGGGTGAGATTGGAGAGAGTCTTGCATTTTTCAAGTTTAGGGAGGGTTTAGATTCTTGAAGTCCAACCTACTATGGGTTTTGGGGCAGGTATGGTTTGGGACATTTAGGTATATAGGTAGGGCTTAGAATTTACAAAACCCTCCCTGAACCCACCCTATTATCATCCATATCCTTTTGGCCTGTTTTGATTGTTCGATGGCATTTGTTCTTTTTGTGGTGGTAAATCGATCATACCAGAGCAACAACAATCTGGATTGAAAGAACCATTGCATTTCTTGGCCAAAATGCAGGACCCAATTGATTTGGGTCATTTCATACCTATAGAGACAACACCAGATCTAGTTATAACTACCTACAAGGTATTCGAATCACACATTGAAAACATTTCCTCATGAACAACAACATAAAAGGGGGCCATCTGACTAGTTGGTAATTGGTAAGGTCTTTGGCTGGTTGTAGGGGAGACTACTTGGACTCCGGATCTCCTGCCGACGAGAATTTTGCCCAGGCCTACCCACAATACATAACCCCCGTGAATTGAGAACATCTCCCCTACATAATACTATACAGAGAATAAGATGTTCTTCATGTATGACTACAATAAACATGAGCAGAATTCTTGTGGACAAGAAATTCGGACTCGACTACCTGAGATTCAATCCCACCTTCACTTAGCTATAGGGCTGCAAGTAAAGTTGCCCAAGAATTTCAACTATCATAAATCTCGAATTAAAGTTTCGGCCAATTGAACATTTAATAAATTCTCAACTTGCATTTCCTATGTGCAGCCCCATAAAATTAAAAATCAATAAGTATATAACAAAATTCACGAACGAGAGATGTTCCATGTATGCGGCTATAGACGGAGATTGATGTGGAATCGACCTTCTTAAGAACATTAAGGATAACCTTAATAGTGGGCCCCTGTGGAAAACAGCCTTCGCATATATGTGTAGTGTGCTCCAAATCACAAACTAAGGCGGGCTTGTTGAAATCAACAACTTTAACTAAGGCAATAACTAGTATATAAGGCTGTAATCGGATCCGGTTTGGATCAGATTCAGCAAAATCTGCATCTGATTCGATTATTGAAGATTTTGTATTCGGAATCAAATTCTAAAAGACTACAAGATTTGGATTTAAACCGATTTTTCCTTAATTTTAAATATAAAAAGAAATTAATTATTTTCAACTTTTATATATAATAAATTAAATTAAATTTATTTATATAAATACATATATAATTTAATAGATATAATATCTTTTTATAATTTTAAATATAATTATATAATTTATTATATAAAAATCAATAAATATTATAATATAATCGGATTCGAATTTTAATCGGATGAAACCTCGGATTATTAAGTATCAGACCTAAATATGTAGTTATAGTTGTCTTGGTTGAAGACATGTACATTCGAGGAAGAGAAATAATTAATGTACATGGAGTGACAAGGGCAGACAATTGCCTTTACTTACATATGATTAATTGGACAGATCATGTATGTGATGGTCATAATGACTCGTGACCCAAACAATAATGCCCATCTCATGGTCCCAACTCTCAACTCCAAGCCACACCGTAAAAGGTGAATGGTGCCAAAAACATGGGGGACAATGATTCTTTTCTCAGAGAAAACATCTATTAGTGTAGGTCTCACTTGTAGCTTGGGTTTGAGTTACTTTCGGAATTAATACTTTTGACCCAAGCCTTAACCCTATGGAGTGTCAATGGACTGGTTTTAGGTTGTACTTCATCCAAATCAAAATTCATTTGGATGGATTGGACGGACTAAATAAGACATATATGAATATGGACGGATTGGACAGACCAATATGAAATATGGATTGGACATGGTCCATCCATAATGAATTTATATTGGATTGAGCCAATATCTGGTCCATTGATAGAAAATAAGAACATAGGTGTCAATGGACCAGATTTGAGTTGAAACCAATCTAAATTAATAGAAACTTGAACAGATTGGGCAGTCTCTAGACCGGTCCAAAATGGTACAAAATATTCATTGGACTGGATTAGACCAGGTCCATTTATAATGGACTCACATTGGACTGGACCAGATTGGACCAAATCCAGTCCAATTGACACCCCTACTGAACCCAATTGGTGTTAATTGACTTTTAGAATAAACCAATGTGGCATCGATGGTCTAGGTTGGGTTTGTGTTAATCTGTCTCAGAGCCAATGCAAATTTGTTCAATTAGAATGATATAATTAATTAATAAGGTTTTGCACTAAGAAATCTAAGATGTATTGTTTAGTTGCGATGGATGTAAGTATGAATCTCAAGGTTGAAATCAACTTATTGAAGCAAGTTTTGCTTTCATTGTGAATGTAAGAGGGTTAACAAAAAATTGATAGGAATAAAATGCAATTGGCATGGCTGAGTCACCAGTCCAGCTCATGGATCGAGTGTACAAGGCAAAGTCAGCATTGGTGGCTTGGTGCAAGTTAGCAGATGAACATGCCACAACAGAATCCCTTCACAGGGTTGACTTGAAGTGATTTTCTAAGATTTAATGGTGACGATTTCAAGGGCTGGTTGTATAAGGTGGAGCAGTTCTTTGAATTTGGTAGGACTACAATTGAAAACAAGATCAGAGTAGCCTCAATCCACTTAGAAGGTAAAGTCCTACAATGGAATCAAACGTATGTTAAGGGTAGGGGGTTAAGGGCTTTACTTATTTGGAAGGAGTGCTTGAGAGCTATGAATGAGAGATTTGATGAACAAATTTATGATGATCTCCTCATTGAGCTCAAAAACCTCAAACAAATTGGTTCTCTCCAAGATTATTTGGATGAATTTGATCAATTATACACTCGAGCAGATGTTATTGAGATCCAAGTTCTCAGTTTCTTCCTTACAGGCCTCAGGAAGGAAATTCAAAATCCAGTTAGGATGTTTAATCTTGTATCAATCTCTTAGGCTTATGAAATGGCTAGGTTACAAGAGGTCACTAATTGTCCAAGACTCTCCTCAAACCACAGTATCAGTCCCTTCCAAGGTCTCAGCCTCCTGTATTAATGAAACCATCCCAACAGGCTTTATTTCCTAGGCCTCCACAGTAACACTTGTTGCTAAGGCCATCACCACTCGCTCTCTCAGCTAGAAACAATCAGGCTGGAATCTTATCATTGCCTCTTAGTGCACAACCTTTGAACAAGGGTAACTCCAGAAATACTAGAACCTTGTCTAGTAAGGAGTTGGAGGAGAGAAGAGCCAAGGGGTTGTGCTTTACATGTGGTGATAAATATGAATTAGGACATAGGTGTAAGGGAAAACGACTGTATTCCATCATAGTTGTTGATGAAGAAGGTTGATCAATTGCCTACAAAGGGGATACCTCTATTATTGAAAGAGAAATTTTACTAATTGAAGAAAAAGCACTAGTGGAGGATTTACAACTCTTGATATCTCTCCATGTTCTATTAGGGCAAATTGAGACCACTCAATACAACACCATGAGTACCACTAGCTCTTATATGAGGAGGAATTTGCATTCATTGGTGGAATAAGGAAGTTCACATGATTTTTTGGATGTAATGGTGGAAAAGAAGATGAGTTGTGCATTGGAAATTACAAGGGGTCTCTCGGTCAAAATGGCAAATGGGGAATTGTTGACTTGCAGTGTAATTTGTAGAGGCTTCAACTGGTCTATGCAAGATTATGTGCTTACAACTGATGTGCTGATACTTAATTTAGGTGGCTTTGAGCTAGTACTTGGAATACAATGGTTGGAAACACTTGGTGGCATCCTCTAGAACTTCAAAACCTTGAGGGTGGAATTCACCTTAGTTGGTAGATAAATAGTATTGTTTGGGAAACACACTACATCAGCGAGGGTTTGTCAAATACCCAACCTTGGCAAGCAATAAGCATGGATTTCATTGAGGATTTGCCAAAGTCACACAACGTTGATGTGATTTTTGTTGTTGTAGACAAATTTACAAAATATGCTCACTTCATGCCCCTAGCTCATATCTTTATAGCTTCCAATCCTTCATGGATCATATCTTTAAGCTTCATGACTCACCTAATTCCATCATGAGTGGTAGGGATTGTCTTTTTGAGCACCTTCTGATAGGAGCTGTTTAAGTTGTAGAGTGTGGACTTGTTGTCATCCTCTTATCATCCTCAAAATGATGGCTAGACTGAGGTGGTTAATAGAAGCTTAGAGACTTATCTTACGTGCATTGCTTGTGATCAACCTAAACAGTGGGATAAATGACTTTCCTTGGTTGAGTGGTGGGATGACATAACCTTCCATACAGTCATACACACTTCTCCATGTGCAGGACAGAGAGTCAATATTGTAGTTCCTGAAATATCAATTGTTTCAAGCTCAGAAAAGGAAGAAAACTTTGATTGATAGAAGAAGATTTGAAAGGAAACTTGACATTGGGGATTGGGCTTATGTGAGCCTTATATGCAATTTTTTGTAGCTCACAGAGACAACCATAAGCTTTCTCCTCCTCTTTATTTTGGCCCTTACAAGGTACTTGATAAGATTGGTGAGGTAGTCTACAAGCTGGACCTCTCAGCTTCTTTCAAGATTCACCCCACCTTCCACATTTCACAATTAAAGAAGAAGATTGGAGCTCATACAACTCACACTGA
This sequence comes from Nelumbo lutea, assembly GCF_056320005.1. NCBI lineage: Eukaryota > Viridiplantae > Streptophyta > Magnoliopsida > Proteales > Nelumbonaceae > Nelumbo > Nelumbo lutea. The sequence goes on from NC_142685.1 coordinate 107,868,751, forward strand.
AGTTCCTGCTTGGTCCACAAAAGATACTCCTCAGCCTACTTCTATTTTAGCTAGGATAATGGTGAACAGAGGCAACTAGGCAGCTACCCAAATCCTCATACAGTGGAGCCATAGGCTTGTTGAAAAAACTACTTGGGAATATCTTTATGACTTGTAGGCTTGACATCCAGACATAGTCCTTGTGGAAAAGGACTCTTAAAGGGGGGGAGTATCGATAGGAATAAAATGCAATTGGCATGGCTGAGTCACCAGTCCAACTGTTATTCTAATTTTTCCACTGCATGACCCAACCCAATAATTGTAGAGAACTTGGGGGTGGGGGAGGGGGGAATTTCATCTAAACACACCTTCAGTTATTTAGGTTCTCTCTATATTTCACCTATTTTTAGCTAGGGTTCAACACAAGACATGATAGATAAATCGATATAGAGGATTTTTAGTGTATATGGCACTAGTGTTTGAGAGAGGCTGTTCATATTTGTAATCCATTGTTGTTATAGTGAATTTCAATTGTTCATTGTTCTGTGAAATATAGATGACAAGTCGAACCATGTTAAATCTTGATGTACTCTTTAAAACCAAACCAGAAAGCAAATTCACTTCAGTGTATGCACTGCATTACAAAATTCAGGACCAGCTCACTCTCCTGTGGCTATTGTTTTATAATGTTCGACGAAATTCTAGAGAGCCCAATCAAATTATTGTACACTCTCACTTGTCTGATTCCATATTTATTGAGCACATTTGTGATGTTAAGTTTGATTAGCTTTGATTCAGTTGATTTTATGGAGAACTATTGAAATGATTTTGCTAAGTAACCAAATTTGACTATTCAAACTTTTCACAAACATTGCTAACAGGTTTGTCAGACAGTCGGAGGGGTTTCACTTAGCAAAGCTAAAAGCCACAGCATGAAAGCTCTCCGAAAGGGGCACTTGGGTGACTTTTAGCCGAGTGAAAACCACTCAACCAAATCCCAATCCTAAATGGGATTAAAGAACACATTTGGTGAAGCAAAAGTAGAGGGAGAGGTTACCAACTCTAGAAATGAAACTGGTTCTCCATAGTTTAAAAATTGGTAGGGTCAATTTGGTCTTTTCACTCCAATAAAAAAAAGGCAAAGCAAAACCACTATTTGCTTTTTGAGTTACATGCTTGAATGTGAAAGTTTGACAAACATCACCCTCTTTTGGGGTAGTTGCTTGGAAAGGCTGGAATGAATGGAAGAAATAATTTAAAGCAAAAGCAGTTATTAGAAGCACTAATCCCTCCATGTTAAACATTCCAAGAATCCCAAAACTAGATGGAATTTAATCCTTAATAATGAGATGGAAGAAAGTTCTGTCACACCAAAATGCCACACTGATTAGTGAATGGTGATTACTTTTTGCACATATTAATATTCTTTATTCTCCTGCAAAAAAAGTAAGTGAAGTAAAAGCTCACCCAATAGTGTAATTAAGTGAAACAAAGAAGGGCCACACGGTCCCCCCAGAAAGTTGAGAAGAATCTGAATCAGTACCCAAATCCAGAGTCCGAAGGAAAAGAAAAGAAGATCAAGTCAGTTTTTGGAAACTCTTGGAATTCTTGCTGTCCCCACGGCCCCACCAAACCACTAGGGAAACCAATTCTATCGGAAGTCTGAAGTAACCAATGGACTGAAATGCCCTCATCTTTTTTGGTAATTACATGAAAGTCTTCAAGTCTTCACCCTTGAATCAATGTGCTCTATGCTTTGGTGTATTTATATTCATCGCCATGTATATATATATATTTTTTTTCTAAACCTAAGACCTTATTCCTTTAAACCTTATATTGTACCGATCCATAAAATGACAAATATACTATTCAATTAGTCCATTTGTTACTTTGAGTATATCAATCAAAATGAGAAGATTTCCATTTTCAATAATTTTGATTAAAAATACTTTTGTTAGACAAAGTACTTTTCTATAGTTTTGTAAGGGATAAATACTTAAAATACATGACTAACAAGCTGACGCATGAAACAAAGATGTCTGAGAGCATTAGGGCAGTAGGAGATACCCGGAAAAAAGAAACTAAGTTGTAAGATTTTAGTTAAACTGTGCATCTACCTGTTTGATGTGAATAATTATATTTGGAGCTCAAGGGTGTTTTTGATAATTTATAGTTAGTTATTTGGGCTGCATTTGGAAATGATGCAAATAAGTGTAAATGCAAATATGTAGTGTAAAACGATTTATATAAATTGTAAAATTGGTTATGCACTCACAAATTTACCTTCTTATCAAACAGACGTTTAGCTGTAATGGATACAAACATGAATTCCAATAAACCATATGGCTACATTTGCTTGGGGCAAAAAATCAAACCGGGATAAACTTTATACCCCGGTTTGATTTTACTGGCATTTGATAAACATGTAATTTTACATCGAAAATCGGTGTAAATTACATTTTAATTTAAATTTACATCGATAATCAATGTATTTATTACATTGATCCCTCTCTCTCTCTCTCTCTTCTCCTTCTCTCTTCTTCTTCTTTCCCCTTTTTCTCTTTCTATCACCGCCGTTGCAACCAGTTGTAGCGGCAGATTTGAACTCCTATGACTTGTTGGGTTGTTGTAGAAGTTGTGAGCTTTGACATTCATGGTGGATATCATGTTTTAGGGCTTGTTTCGTGGGTTTTACTTTTAGGGGTTTGGTGTGGTGGCGAGGTGAAACACAACGGAGAGGTCAAGAGAACGTGCCCAGTATGAAATGGTAGATCTGTCTCTCTTCCGGTATGAAATGGTAGATCTTCGGAGAGGTGAGACACAGCGGCATATATGTCTCTCTTTCGTTCTCTCTCTCTCTTCTGCTCCTTTTCCTTCTTCTTCCCCTACTTTCCTCTACTTCTATAGATCATCTCACCGAAATTACACCTTGACAACCAAACAAGGTAGGTGTAAATTTTCAAAATGACCCGGTTTTAATTTCCACTGATCACTAAATCGGTTCATTTTTTTCCATGGTGTAAAATTTGAATTTATACCTCAAACAAATGCAGCCTATATATATTTTCTTTTTATCAAAAGCCCACTTGAATGCAAATTTACTTCTATTTTATTGTTGTACTCTTACATCTCATTATACAGATGCTTATTGTCAATTTTAAGGATTTTTCGAGGAAAGGACATCAATTTTCCTCTTTAATGTGTTTGTTGAGCCAAACAAACTATGAAATTCGATTCCAATTCCAACCCTAAACCAAATAGATCCTATTTTCATAAAGTTATATCGATGAACTCTTCTAGGCTGTAGCTGAAATGATAATTCAATATCCCTCTAGAAACGGAGGCAAAGGATCAAACCAGCATAACTGTAGGCTCGTGAGACGGATTTTGTTTTTTAATTAATAATTTAAAATTATTTAAAGTGATGTGAAGTTTAGGGTAGAAGGACAAATAACCTAGCAATTCCACTATATCCATGAATAACCTTGGCTCCTATAAAACTTTGAATGACTAATATTAATTGGATAAGCTTCTCAAACTTACTAGATCCCTTTTTCTTTTTTTATTCATTGTTTGATGGTATTTATTTTGGTGAAGATGGTAATTTTCATTATTATGATCAACTAATACATCCCCATGCTAGGAATAAGTGAACTACGTATATAAGCTCTTTCTTGAACAACTAGTCGAAACTTGTTTTAAGTACTTATTGAAATGAGTACTTAATAGAAGTGAAATCAAACAGGGCCTCAAAGAATATATGGGGATGGTCGATGGTCCAATTGTTATGAGATGATCACTTGGCATCAGTTCTATCACAGAGGTGCGGGATTAAATTCATGTAGCTACAGGCTCTCCCTAGCAAGGTTGGTGGACTTCATGTGCACTTTGCTCTGTCCTCGTGCCTTTATTTCCTCTTTAATGTAATTTGTATTTTTTTTGGCTTCTTCCATGTATTAGCATAAAAGGAAAAATAGAAAAAGAGAATTTTTAGACTCAATGCTTGACTGGCAAGGCGTATTGTGCACCAAAAATCAAAGTATCAATACACCCCGATATGGCAGAAGAGGTGTATTGGTACTTTGAACCTATTTGTTTGCTCTGAAATTTGACATCTAAAAGTGTAATAATTACGTTAAGAGGTATATTGGTATTGGTGAACTTTTTTTTTTCTCTAAACTCTAAATGCAGAGAATGTTATTCTAAATTCTAAATTCTAAAATCTATCAAACTTCCATTTTGACCCCATATATGAGATTTTTTGTTTGTCATTTTGGGAGTATCATTGAAAAACAAAATGTTATATGATTGCACTTTAAGAGATAAGAAATAAGAGGAAACAATCAACCAATTTTCTCTTCAAGTTAAAAGATTTCTCGTAAGATATCAGATTTAAGAGGAAACGAGAGGCTCAAAGTCTGCATTATAAATACATTGATACATATTGGTCTATACATTGCAAAATTTTGATCTTTACTTTATGCTTTACCTTTAAAAAGTTTGTAGAGAAATATTAAAAGTTAAGGAAAAAAAGGTGTTAAAATTTGAAATCCACCAAAATTTTGTTTATATTGAAGTATGCTAAAAGTTCTAAACAATGACATTTTTTATTAAATGTCTCCAAATCTATATATACTATTATTAAAAGCGTGAATGAGAGTGTGAAACTTTTATTTGACTAAAATACCCTAATTTTTGAATATGGTCCATTTCCATTGTAAGGACAGAAATGCAATTTTAGCAATCACTTTTCTCCACATTCAAGTCTAATATTTAAGGTATTAACTCCCATTAACATTTATTGAATCCTATTCTTGACTAAAGTACCCCTATTTTTTAATTTTGTCTCTCTCTAGTCGTGAAGGCACAAAATGTAATTTGAACTAATACATTTCTCTTCATTTAATTTCCTCTCATTAAGTCTTATATTTAAGATATTAACTCGCATTTTTCATTGAATTTTATATTAATTGATTATATTAAAAAAAGTAAGTATGACAAAGAATAATTATTTCGTTGATAATAGAAATAAAATACAAATTTAAAATAAACCAAAAATGGATTTATTTTCTTATTTGATGGAAAATTAACAGTTCAACCTTTTGAGGTCAAATGTGCAAATCCTTGATGTCATAATTAAATAATAAAAAAAATTAAAAAAGATGAAAACATGCAAAAATATAAAAATTATAAAAGAAAATATAGAAAACATTTGGACACATCTTTAATATTATACATTTATCACATTAAACAAAAATAAATATGATAAATAAGAATAATTTTGATAAACATATAAATATAAAAAATTGTAAAAAAATTTAAAAATATATTATTTATTATCATTATTATAAAAAAGTGTTCGTGCAAAGTATTACTAGTATTATATAATATTATGAAATTAATATTTCGTTTTGGTTGATTGAAATCAGAATATTCGGATATTTTTTGAATCTCTGTCAAAATTTAGAAGCATTAATGAAGTATACGATTAGTGTCCTGAAAAAATCGTGGTTTTATGCATGCAGCCCCCAAAATATAGGTGTAATGTGAGCCAAGCTGGATTGTGGGTAATACGATTTTGTTTTAAAAAATCGAAAAAAATAATGAAAAATTAAAATAAATTAACAAGATATACATAAAATAAAAAAAAAAAAATTGCAGTTGTAGCCTTGTAGGTTATGGTCTGATTGACCTCATTGCCGCGACAGATGGAGATTCGTAGCTGCCGGCTGGCCGGAGTTGGTTAGGTACTAGGTAGGGTTTTAATGGGTCGGGTCAAAACAAACAAGGAATAATTTTTTGACGGGTAAAACCACGGAAATCCGACAAACAATGCTTCGTAGATTTCACTTTTACTCCATCTTTTATATTGATTTTTTACTCCACTTTTGGTTCTAATCTCACCCCTTTGAATGAAAAAAGGGCCATTTCTTGTCGTCACCTTCCGCAACCAAACAATGCTTCGGTCCTGAATCATCTCTACCGGTTCCCAGAAGCCTATAATTCTAAAAGATAAATACTAATTTCTCTTTTACACAAACAAACAAATAAACAAACAGACCAGCTGCAATGACACGAAACATTACAAAAGCGCAAATTCATTGTGGCATTAAAGACAACACGTATCAACCATTGGGAGGTGAAAAAAAAGAAAAAAACCCATCACCCATCCTTTCGCCCCGTTTTGATTATTGGATTGCGTTTGATCTTTTTTGTGGTGGTAATTAAACCGACCATACCGGAGCAACAACAATCTGATTGAAAGAAACAGTGAATTTTTCGGCCGAAATTCAGGACCTAATTGATTTGACCCAATCCATTAAGATCCCTCGCTAGTCTCATTTTGTGCCTTTAGAGACAATATCAGATCTACTAACTACCCAGAAGGTATTACTATCACATAACGGATACATCTCCGCATGAACGATATAACAAAGGGGCCGGGCCATCTTAATCTGAAGCTTTTGGCTGATTGCAGTGGAGATTTGGATGCAATCCCATCTTCATCAAGGTTAGGGGAATAGTAGGGTTATCCAACTAGAAGAATTTCAATTATGTCAGACTCTATTTGTATCCTTTATTTGGAGACCTATAAAATTAAGAGAAAATTCATGATTAATATCCTATACTTTAGACGTAGTGTCACTTTGGTCTCCAAACTTTAAAATGTGACAATTCAGTACCTGAATTTTCAAATCAGGACAATTTAGTATATACTATTAACTAGCTATTAATCAATTGTTAAGTGACATTTGAAAAAAAAATACAAATGCCCTCTAAGTGTTATCTAATTTTCTTTATCAACCATCTAAATATTGATAAAAAATTAACAGTCTAAAATACTTGCCTCTTCTATTTAAGAAAGTTGGGGTCACCAAAGTACCCATTCAAAGGTGACCCCAACTTTCCTGAATGAAAAAGGTAAGGATTTGGACTGCTAATATTTTGTCAACGTTTAGATGGTTGATAAAGAAAATTAAATAAGACTTAAAGGGCATTTGTGTGTTTGTCAAATGTCACTTAATGACTGATTAACAACTAGTTAATGATAGATACTAGATCGTCAAGTTTTAAAAGTTTGGGTATTGATTTGTCGTATTTTAAAATTTAGGGACCAAACTATGCCCAAAATATAGGATACTAATCGAGATATTCCTTAAAATTAAAGAACAATAATATATATACAAGAGATATTCTCGATATATAATTGTAGCATCTTGAGTAATAGATCTCTAGGAAGAGAGAGATTGTTGTGGAGCTCACCTTAAGAACATGACATGACAAAGGCGATACCCCTAATAGTGGCCCCTGTGGAGGACAGCCTTGGCATATGTGTTGTATGTTCCAAATCACAAACTATGAAACTATCCAAGGCTTGATGAAATCAACAACTTTCGCCAGTAAATGTATTTGAAAACCAAAGCATTAGCTAATATATATGTACTTGTGGTTCACTTTGTTGAAGGCATGTACATTGGAGGAAGAGAAATATATGCTCATGGAAGGCCCATGGAGTGATAAGGGCAGACCATTGTCTTGATCTGCACATGTTTGTTCAATTGGACAGGTCATTTATGTGTTTGGTCACAGTGGCTCGTGGCCCAAACAATAATGCCCATCTCATGGTCCCAACTCCCAACTCCCAACTCCAAGCCACACTGTAAAAGCTGGTTGGTGCTGGTGTCAAAAATGTGGGGGACATTTATTCTTTTCTCAGATAAACATTTATTGGTGTAGGCCTCACTTGTAGCTTGGGTGTGAACTGCTTTTGGAGTTGAACACTTTTGATTTAAAGCCTTAAAACCCCACCAGGAATACAGGAATCCAGTTTTTTTTTTGTGGCCCAACACAAGACATGATAGACAGATCGAGGGAGAGTTATATAACAAATACCTTTAGAACTGAATCCATTTGATGCATGTACTGTATTACAAAATACAGGACAAGCTCAATGCCCTCGGGCTATTCTTAGGAATGGCAATGGGGTAGGATCATATTTTCGGTCGCTGATTCTAATTTTAAAATAAATCCCTATTCCCAACCTTGATCCCCATTGTAGAAAAATGTTGTCTTTCATCCCCAGTCACTGATGCAGATGGGTTTTCTGTAAGAATCCAAATCCCCGAAATTTTTAATTAATAATATTTTTTTGAAAAATAAATATATTTAAAATAAAATAAAATTTTAAAATATAAATAATATTTTGATATATATAATATAAATAATATTATATATACAAAATAATATATATTTAATATATATAATCAGGATCGGGTATCCCATTAATCCCCATCCCCGACACCATCCGGTTGAAAAAGAGATGAGGAAAATTGCCATATGTATTGTTCTATAAGTTTGTTTGAAAATCTAGAAAGCCCTTAATTATTATTCATTCACTTGTATGATTGTCCTTTGAGGCTTATTTTGAGACCTGTTTGTGAGAGATTAACTTGGATTCAGTTGATTTGGCTCTTCTAACTTTTTCACCAAACATTGCTTATTGGTTTTTCCAATGGGTTTCACCTCACAAAGCTAAAATCCACAGCATGAGAGGCTCTCCCAAACGGGCATTGGCGACTTTTGCATAGCAGCTTAGCGAAAACGACTCAACAAAATCCCAACCCAAACAAGATTAAGGAACGCATTTGGCGAAGCAAAGATAGAGAGAGAGGATACTGATTCTATGAATGAAAATGGAAAAACTGATTCGGAAAAGTCTAAACTGCGGCATGGTCAATTTGGTCTTTCCACCTCCAAGAAAATAGAAAAGCAAATCCACTTAATTATATACTTCGAAGTTCCATGGATGCATGTGGAAGTTTGACAAACATTACCCTCTTTTGGGGTGGTTGGTTGGAACGGCTGAATAGAAGGAAATAATTTAAAGCAAAAGCAGTTGTTAGAAGCACTAAAACCTCCATAATAAACATTCCAAGAATCCTAAATCTAGATTGAATTCTATCTCTAATTATGAGATGAAAGAAAGCTTTGTCACTTCAAAAGGCCCATCTTCTTAAATATATCTATTGCTGTCAAATATGGGGTTGAGGGTAATAAAGTAATATTCATAGCATCTGAGGCTAATTTGTCTGGTCTGTAAACAAAAGGAGAGGGTACGTTAGAGGCCCCGGGTGTTACCGTGGAGGCCAATATTTCAATGGTAAGTTAGCCAAATACTCAAAAGAGGAACTGGATCAAGCTAGAGACGAGGGTTCAGAATTTAATCCTTAATGACAAAGAATGATTCTTGGGATTCTGAATGTCTTTTACCTTGAGGTGAGTGCCTCTCTTTTATAGTTAATCTTACCTTAGGAGTGGTTGAAAGTAACTGATGATGTGCGGCCAAGATTTGATTTGATTGATGCCATGCGGCCAAGATCGAATAATAGGAATTGATTAAAAACTGGATCAAACTTGATCACTTCCTAATTTCTATTCATGTTTTCCTTTTAATAATTTGTTAAATTTTACATAAATTAAACCAGATCGGATCAAAGATGATTAAATCTGTTTGCATCCCTACTCAATAGTGATCACTTTTGAAACATATTAACACATTCCTCACAGTCACACTCTACAAAGAAGGTCACAAGGTGCCCCAACAAAAAATTTGGGAAGAATCTGAATCAGTACTCCAAATCAGAGTCGGAAAGAAAAGAAAAGAAGATTATGGCAGTATTTGGAAGCTCTTGGAATTCTTTTTCTGTCCCCACAGCCCCACCGGCACCCCCTAGGGAAATCAATTCTACAACAGGTCTGAATTAAGCAATGGACTGAAATGCCCTAAGCCTTTTTGCTAAATTACATACTTGAAGTGTTCAAATCTTCACCCTTGAATCAAATCATCAACAAGTCCAATGTTTTGTTGTATTCATCCCCCAGTATTTTTCGTATCTTGTACTTTATTTATTCCATGCATTAATTAGCTTCTCTGCATGCATATCTCTGCTGTCAGGTTTCCAAATTTATAAAAGAAAAAAAAAAAAAAGGAAAAACACCTAAAACCTCACTCCTTTACCCCTTATTGCACCAACCCATAAAATGACAAACATGCCACTCAATTAGTCCATTTCTTACCCATTTGCAAAAAAGAGTCCATTTATTACAATAAATGAGAAATAGATTTCCATTTATAATGCTTATTGCTGCAAATTACTTTTAACAAAGTACTTTTCTATGGTTTTGTAGGGGATAAGTAAAAAATACAAGACTAACAAGCTGATACTAGAAACAAAAAATGTGTGAGGACAAAGAAAGAAACCGAAGTCCTAAGATTTTAGTTAAACTGTGCATCACTTGCGCTTGATGTGAATGGGACTGATCATGCCACAGACTGTCTAATGCAGAGTTTCTTTATTCTCTTCTTGCCACGTGAATATCACGTGCTATTCAAAACAGTTTAGTTTAACTTGGGCTGGATTGGCTTGGCTTGGGCCTTGGGTTTGAGGTCAATCCTGCCAAAACCAAAATGTTAAAAGTTAAAAGCTCAACCCTGATCCAATATCCAACCTGTAATATTGTTAAAAAGGCATCTAGCAGAGAAGAATATAAAACAAGGTCACCAGTGATCACGTTGTTATTTTTAATTATTTTTGGAGCCCGAGGGTAGTTTTGATAATTTAGTTCCAGTCAGGTCCCATTCATGCTTACATGTGCATGAGTAAAAAAGCACTGCTACCCTTCCTCTCTTTTTTTGAGCTTCAAGTCTTCACTTTCACTCCACTTGAAATTCTCTCTCTCTCTCTCTCTCTCTCTCTCCTTCCATTCATCTCCAAGACTCCAACCATTAGAGGGCGAAGACAAAAAACTCATTGGATTTTCAGAAACCCCACCATCTGCTTCTCTCTGACTCTGGTTCACTAAATTGTTCAGTGGATATGTTCGTGCATTTTAGAAATCAAATCCTACCGTTAGATACTTTCCTGTTCATGTTCATCTTCTGGTGCATTTCTCCATTTCTCTGATAACTTCTTCAACCGTATCAATTCTTCTTTTCCCCTTTTTAGGCTGTATTCATGTTCTGTTGTTTTCCCCATTAATGGCTGCTGCTACTAGTACTGCTGCTCAAACCTTTCAGAACAACAACAATAACCTAGGGGACGTTAGCAGGGAGGATATCCAGCTCGCCATTGCCAAAGCTGTGGAGCTGAGAGCTTTTCATGCTTCTTTGATGCAAGGAAATAGCCCTGTAAATTTCAGGTTTTCGAGCTCCGTTTTTCCTCCTCTTTCACGACCCCTCTCTCAGTTCTCGGCTCAAGATTACCCTGTTTTTACTCCGGTGAGTGAGATTTTCTTTGTTACCCCACGTTTACTTTTTATTTGTTGGTTGAATATCATACGTCCTCCATGAATTCCTGAATTCTGTTTCTTTTCTTGGTTAATTTAATGTAGATTTTGTTCTCACAACTTTAGACTATAACTGTTACTGGGCTTTACCTTTAATGGAAGCTTTTAATGCATAAAGCTTCTGATTTAATGGAACCCAGAAAAATTTTTCATATTTAGAGGCGATTACCAAACTTTGTTTTTCATCTTTTGGCATGGTTTACTGAGTTGGGCAAATTTGAACAGAGTTACGAAGAGGAGCCATTACCTGCGTATCAACACTTCCAACTGGAGAATAGAACTTTGTCGGAATGCACAGATGCTTATGGGCTAGAAGTAGGAGACGAGTGTGACGCAGATCTGTTCGACAATTTAAAGGATACTTCGTCGTCGAGGAAGGGGTTTCCTTCTGGTTTGTTTGGCAGAGAGCCTCCTGTCTGTCAAGCTGAGGATCATAAATCCGTAACCAGTTCTTGCACTAACCACATTTCCTCCCTTCAGACATCCTCTGACACAAATTTCTTAAAATCTAGGAGAAGAACTGGTTCGGGGGATTTCAAATCCGTCACGACTTGCAATAGATGCAAGCCTGCAATTATCACCAGTGAAAGCGAGAATGGATCCAAAGGTGTCAAGAATTCTAACAGTGTAGTCCCGTTGACCGATTCTCACTTACCAGTTCAGTCTCAACCAAAGAACAAGGGAGCTATCATGTCGTGGTTATTTCCTCGGTTGAAGAAGAAGCACAAGAATGAAACATCCCCAAACCGAACGGAATCTGAAGAAGTCTCTCGGTCTCAGTCTCAGATGTTCAGGGAATTGGGTATAATGTCGGTAGAATCGCTGAAGAAAGAATTGATTGAAGCCAATGAGCATAGAGATGCAGCCTTGATGGAGGTTTCCGAGATGAAGTCTTCGTTGGTGGAGCTGAAACAGAAGCTGGAGTACCTGGAGTCCTACTGTGAAGAGCTGAAGAAGGCTCTGAAACAATCAATCCCCGAAAAGGAAGTTCCAGTTCTTGAAAAGTCTAGTAATCTGCTCAAGAGAGGGAAGTCGGCTGATGGGAACAGTGAAACTCTCATGCCTGTTAGCCATGAAGTAATGGTAGAGGGCTTCCTGCAAATTGTCTCTGAAGCTAGATTATCAGTTAAACAGCTGTGCAAAACTCTTGTGGAGCAGATTGAAGAAACAGATAGTAATTTGGTGGAGAAGCTAAATTTGCTTCTTGAACCATACAAACTGGCTCTCAACTCCAAGTATTCAAAAGCAGTGTTCTACCATTTAGAAGCAATTATAAATCAGTCCCTGTTCCAGGATTTTGAGAACTGCACATTTCAGAAGAATGGCTCACCCAAAATCCTAGATCCTAAGCAAGATCGCCAAGCTAAGTTCGCATCGTTTGTCGCGCTGAGAAACTTGAGTTGGAATGAAGTTCTACACAAGGGAACTAAGTACTACAGTGAAGAATTCAGTAGGTTCTGTGATCATAAGATGAGTTGCATCATTTCTACACTGCATTGGACTAGACCATGGTCTGAGCAGCTACTCCAGTCATTCTTTGTGACTGCCAAGTGCATTTGGTTGCTCCATTTACTTGCATTTTCATTTAATCCCCCATTGGGAATCCTGAGAGTTGAAGAGAATAGAAGCTTCGATTCCCTCTACATGGAGGATATATTCAATGAAAGGAAGAAATCACAAACCCCAAGTAGAGTTAAGATCATGGTGATGCCGGGGTTTTATGTTCAGGATAGGGTACTGAGGTGTAAGGTTCTGTGTAAGTATAAAAGTTTAGCTTAAGTAGTCATTCATTTCTGTATCATTATTGTTGTTGTTCCCTGGTTGGCATGGGGCCAGCCAAGGGGTGTATCATTTGTTCAGCTGTCCATGTTTGTACCATTTAAATTTAAGCTAATAAATATTCAAAGAAGGGGTTTCTTTTATTTCAGTTTGATGGAAAGGGAATACATAGTTGTTATCTGGGGCTATTTGGGAGGGCTATAAGCTTTGGTTGAATTGCTTCAGCTGAACTGCTATGAAGAAGCCTCTAAAAGAGGGCTTGGATCTGCTACCCACACCTCTACCCCACGAGTAATTACAGCTGCGCATTGAGAATCTCTCTCTTCTCATTCATGGGACATGTTTCTGATACAGGGCAGTGGTGTTTTGTGGGTATGGATGTGGGAACACTTTGTGGGTAGCAAATCATGAGTGTCCAAAAGAAGGTTCAACAGAGGGCCATTCAAGTAGCTTATAAAATAGTCTCCGAGTTTTCACCACGCATTGCTTACTTGCTTTCCGAGTAGGCCAAACCTCGCAAAGCTAAAAGCAGCAATGCAAAAGCCCTCTTAAACAGGAACTTTTCAATACTGATTACTAAGTGCTCATTTGGAGGGCTGAAGTGCAGGAATTCACATCTGTGCCCCCACAAAGGGTGCCCCACAGCATTTCCAACCATGTATTAGGAACATCTCATCTCCCACTGACAACTTTGGGAGATGTTTCCGGTGCACGCTGAGATGTGCAAGTGGGGTACTTCTGAGGCACAGATGTGGTCTCAAAGCGCAGTGGCTTCTGTCTTTGCAATGGTGAAGCCTGTTTTAGTAGTTACTTCAAAACAAATCAATGAAAGCAGTTCAATCAAAGCTGAAGCCCTTCCAAACAGGCCCTTAAGTTCTAAGCTCTGGTCGAGGGGTTTTCATTGAGTTACTTTGCAGAAAGCCAGAGAAACTATTAACAGGAGTTAGAATGGGCTCCTCACATGGTGTGTCCTATATGTGCCCCATAGGCACATCTGCCAGTATTGATCATAACTTTACGCTGAAACAAGTAAATCAAAGCCTTTGATTTGTTGCTATGACCCCTTATAGGGAGAAATGTTCCAAAATACATGGAGGATGTGCCTGTTAGGCACCCATTCCAATTCTACTAACAGAATTTCAATGGGCAAACCACTTTTACTACAACAATGTCATAGTGCTGCACTAAAATGACAAATGAAAGTCTTTGATGTGTTGGTATGACCCCATCTTGGATGAAATGGTGCCTCAGTGGGGCCACAGCAATACATTAACGTCATCATTTTCTATCATTTTCTGTTTTAGCCCTGCGCTACAACATTGCCGGAGGATGCCAAATTGTTTAAGGCTGTTTGGATGTGGCCTATCCGAAAAAAAAAAAAAAAAAAGAAAAAAAGAAAAACTCCCAAACGGGCACCAGGATAAATTTTTAGGGGATTTTACCGATGTTTCCACCCACAGAATTGAAATTAACGTCTAGCATGGCTGAAATGTCTTCCGAGTCCGGTTTATAAATGTGTAATTAAATTCAATTCCGCCCCCGGCATACGTCACAAAATGCCCCTCATATTTAATAGATGTTGCTTCCTTTCTCGAGAGTCAAGACTTCTTCCCGAAATCTCTGTCCAAGCCCCACCTTTGCCGCTTCCTTCCGGCTGAGTCGTTGCTACGGAAACCAGTTCCGTCTTCAAAGTCGCCCCCAAGTACCTTGCTGATAACCCAGTAACTCAGTAAGTGAAGAACCGACGAATCATTTTGTATTTAACGTGAGCTTCAACCTTCATCACGATTTCCTCTTCCCAATTCAAAATTTTGATTCGATTTGGATTTCCTAGTTTCAGTTAATCTATTAATAACTTTATCGATAACGATGGATTAAGTTCTTAGTGTGATGTTTTTCATTTATTTGATAAACAATGCTATATCATTGCCAAATCAATTTTTATACCATCATACGGATTTATAAGCATTAATATTTATGTGCATGCCAACTATTAGGGAAAGTTTCATTTTAATACTTTCCCCAAGGTTAAGTATTTATTCATTATTCTGCTGATGTGGTGTCTAATGTTGCTTAATTGTTAATAAATGGTTTATCAAATGTTTTTTTTTTTTTTTTGGGGATTTTAAAAACAAATCAAGTACAAACGTTTATTTAATAAACGAAAATCATACTTTCTGTTTTAAGTCAATGAATAGAAAAGCTATGTAAAAAGTCTATTTGAATATGGGATTATGACAAACCTTTCGTTGATGCTTTAAAGGAAATGCAGTAATCCAATGAGGCAAAGTTGACCATTTGAAGTATGATTTACAATCATGCATAAGCAAGTATACACAGTCACAAAATGCATATAGTCATTCATAAGTAATTTTGCACAACCATACATACAAATTGATATAAGGAAAAGAAAAATCAATTACTTGGGAATATTGCTGGAATTCGGGCTATAGCTACTTGATTGGGGCCTTGCAAGCACTTTTATAGTGTCCAATTTCCTTCTCTCAATTGGTTGGAACTCAATTCATTTTGTCCATGGTCACCCAGGTTGACGTTTGGTTCTTGGTGGTTGCAATGCATTGCTTGTCAATCTATTGACACCCAGACTAGTTGACGATGATGCAGCTTCGTCTGCATGATCAATGGTGGACATGGAGTGTATTAGCTCTGAGAATATAATGTTCTGCATTCCGATGGAATAGTATAGATCAATATGTTCGTACACACTTCATCTTGCATGTGTCACAACTGCACATGCATCCAAAGGAGGACTAGGGACACAATGGAATGAGGGAAGTAACCTTTCACTTTTCTTGATAACCAAAGGACCAACAAAGCTTATGGAACCTTGAATTGAAAATTAAAGCATCAAAATGCCCCAGTGACACTTTATGTCATGTTTGCTTCCAAGTAAAAGGGGTGAAAATTGGAAATCAAATATTTTTATGTAGAAGGGGTAGAGATGCAATTTAAATATTATTATACCATACATCATAAATTGTGTATCCCTTTTACAAAAAATTTAAGCAACTCTTTAACTAGTTAGACACTCATCAATCATAACAGGCCTTGATTCAAGAGAACTCCCAGATCAATTAAGAGATGCAAAAAGATCTGAAAAAAGAATATTAATAGTAAGGTCCTTTGAATGTAGAGGTAGAGTTCATCCTTGTTTTTAATAGTAACAATAATAAGAGATTTTTTCTTTTACTTTTTTTATTAATTTGTAGGGTTAAGATATAAAAACCTCCCCTGAAGTTTATGATAATTATAAAAATCTCCCCTATAGTTTCATTTTAGCAAAAACCTCCCTTTTATTTTCGAAGAAATTGACAAATACCTCCATTCTGCCAATGACCAAGGTGAAAAACATTAAATCGGTGATTTTTTTATCAAAATACCTATTTTACTCTTTTACGAATTAAAGTACATACATTTTTACTAAAATACCCTTATCTATATGTTATATTCTTTATTCTCTCTTATCAATTTCAGCTTTTTCTATGTGAAGAGTAGCAACGGAAGAGAACGAACTCAGGAGGAACGATGCAAAAGGATTCATTTACATTTTAATGCACAAGGATTTCGGTCATGTGGTTCTCTGAATTCATTTTAACGAACAAAGGTTTTATCCTGTATCCCTCTTCATTTTAACTGTCTAGGATTTTACTAGTAGGTTTTTAACAGTAATTAGTCACTCAATCGACTATCCTTGTTATCTTTGTATATCTATTGTAGATTTTTAACACTAGGTAGAGGGTTTTGAGTCAGGTGAGGTGAATATCACCAACCCATCATTACCGATTCTTGCAGTTACATGTCATCAAGACAATGGGCGCTTATGGAATGGATAACAACAGTTTAATCCTCACCAAGTTCCTACTCCACTACCTCAATACCGCTGTCCAAAGGAAAGGTGGAATTGGGTCCAAGTTTGAATATAGGTGCACTTCTAGACATGGCTGTTTATGGGGTAATTTTGATGAGCAAAACCGCATTCTCCTGCAGAGGGCTGTTTTGGGTATTGAGAGTGCTTACTTGCTTGGATCTGAACAGAGAATACAGAGTTCGGTTGGAGAGATTCATTGGTGGAATGCTTGACCAGGCAACGTCGGATGATATTGTTAGGCCCGAGCCAGGCTAGGCTCGGTCTGGGCTTTTATTCTTCATAAACATGATTTTGTTAGGCCCGAGCCCGAGCTCGGCCCGACCAACAGGCTTACAACATAGGCTCGAGCCCAACAGAAGAAAGATCTCACCGCCAGTGACTGTGTTCGTCGGTGCTGAGTTCTAGTCTATGTGTGCGTGAGAGAGAGAGAGAGAGAGAGAGAGAGAGTGAGAAAGAGAGAGGATTCACCACCACCGCCGGTACCTGTGTTTGCCGCCTGCCGGTGTTTGAGATTTGAAAGAGAAGAAGTGAGAATGAGAACGAGAGAGAGAAAGAAAGAGAGAGAGAGAGAGAGAGAGTGAAGACTCAACAGTTTTTGGATGGGTCATTAGTCAATTCAACAGTTTTTGGATAGGGACCGGGATTGGGGTAAAATGGAACCGGTTGCCTAGCCGAAATGATTGTCCGTCAGCATCAATAGCGGTTTGAAAACTATGCTTTTTTATGCTTTTTTATTTTAACTATTCAAAGGTTTCTTCTATTGTGGGCTTTATTTGAGCGTGTGTAGTATGTTCCTTTTTTTTCGGATTTTTTTTTGTGTTTGGTCTTCTTCTTCAAGATCCTCCAAAAGAGTCTAGGGTTTACAAGCATTTTATTTCTTCCCTTTTATTTTCTCTTTGGATTTTCTTGTGCAATGTTTTCTTTTTATTTTCTTACAAGACGATCTGCTTTGTCTCTTTCTTTGATTGCATGTATGTTTACCTCCACCTCAAAGTGGAACTTTGGACTCGATTTTTTTTTATTTTTTTTCCTTTGTTTTTCCAATTTGGTGGATTTACCACTATTTTTTTTTTGTGTTTAAAGTCACTTTGAATTTATCTTTTAAGATTTTGGAGTCCCTTGCAATGTCCACCCTTTCCATAACCATCTAGTTCGAGCAGATGGCCCATTTTGACAACAAAATGAAAAAGTAAAAAAAAAATTAAAAAGAAAAAATGGCCAAAATCCGTTGAACGGGTTGACGGTTCGACTGCCTAGGTCAATGGGTCGTTGACTAATTCAATGATTTTTTGCCAGGGACCTGGGTTTGGGGTAAAATGGAACTGGTTGCCTGGACAACTAGGAGTTATCGATGTAAAACAAAGGACAGCTATGAAGTAGAACTCAAAACTATCATAGTATGATCGTATTCTTTTATATGAAACGCTTTGTTGAAGTAATATTTAAACAAAACAAGCATATGATGATCTCTTTTAAGTCTTTATATGAGTTTCAAGACTTTAGTACTTATAATTGTAAGTTTCTTATTAAGAAACCATTATCTTTTTTAATGTAGCAAATAGCAAGATTACAATTCCAATCCAGCCCCTACGAAGCAAGGGCCCCTCTGCTAGTCTATATATTAAAGGGAAAGGGGTGGTCTCCCTTATATATATATATATATCAAATTACAAGAAACAAATATAAGGAATCTTATATATCTTATTTGTTATCGGTTTAAGGGTTGATGGTTCGACTATCCAGTTCAAACAAATGACTCATTTTGGCAACAACAATTATAGGCAAAAAATTATGGAACCGTTTTAGCCACCAGTTTTTGGGTTGATAGTTCGACCGTCTAGTTCGAACGAATAGCCCGTTCTAGCAACAAAAATTACAAGCAAAAAATTGATTGTATGAGGTACACTAAGCAATATCATACGTTTTATGTCATTCAAGCGTGTGACTCATATGACCCGAAAACGGAACCATTCTGGACAATAGATTTTGGGTTGATGGTTCGACCATCCAGTTTGAATGTATGGCCCGTTCTGACAACAAAAATTAAAAAAAATAAAAAAATGGCCAAAAACCATTGAACGGGTCGACGGTTCGACTACTCAGCTCAATGGGTCATTAGTCGATTCAACAATTTTTGGCCAAGGACCGAGATTGGGGTAAAACACAACCAGTTGCTTGGATGGTTCCTAACTAAAAAATAAAAAATAGTGGTTTGATCGTTCGGTTCAAACGAATAGCCTGTTTTGACAATAAAAAGTATAAGCAAAAAATTGAGTGTGTGATATCTATTAAGCAGTATCATACGTGTTATGTCATTCGAGCGTGTGACTCATACAATACGAAAATGAAACCTTTTTGGCCACCAATTTTTTGGTCGACAGTTTGGCCTTCTGGTTGGAAGGGACAGTTCATTCTGACAAAAAAAATAAAAAAGACCAAAAACCATTGAACGAGTCAACGACTCAATAGTTCGACTGTCGTGGTCAATGGGTCGCTGACTGATTCAACAGTTTTTTTTTTCCAGGGACTGGGATTGAGATAAAACAAAACCGGTTGCTTGGACTATTTCCAATTAAAAATAAATAAAAAAGGCCAAAAACCATTCAACAGGTCAATGGGTCGACGGTTTGATCGCTTGGGTCAATGTCATTGATCGATTCAACAATTTTTGGTTATGGATCAAGATTGGGGTAAAACAGAACCAATTTCTTAGACAGTTCTCGAGCCAAAATGTCCATCCGTCCAGGTCAACGGTGGTTCAAAAACCATGGTTTTTATGCTTTAGGATTTTCACTATTCAAAGGTTTCTTCTACTATGGGTTTTATTCGAGCATGTGTGCTATATTCCTTTTTTTTTCATTTTCTGCTTTTGTCTTCTTTTTCTTTTTTTCTTTTTTTTTTTTGTGTTTCTTCTTCTTCAAGATCCTCCAAAATGATCTAGGATTTACCACCATTTTATTTATTCCCTTTAGTTTTTTGGGGGGTTTTCTTGTGCAATGTTTTTTATTTGCTTACAAGACGTTTTGATTTGTTTCTTTCTTTGATTGCATGTATGTTTAGCTTCGTCTCAAAGCGAAACTTTGGACTCGATTTTTTGATTTTTTTTCCTTGGTTTTTTCAGTTTAGTGGATTTACCACATTTTTTTTGTGTTTAAGGTCACTTTGGATTTATCTTTCAAGGTTTTGGAATCCTTTGCAATTTCCACCCTTCTCATGACTATGACTACAAAGTTATTTCATCTAATTATTGACATCTAGAGAAAATGGTTCGAAAACGGAACCGTTTTGGCCACCGGATTCTAGGTTGATAGTTCGACTGTCCGATTCAAACGAATGGCCCATTCTGACAACAAAAATTAAAAAATAAAAAATGGCCAAAAACCATTGAACGGGTCGACGGTTTGACCTCCCGGATCAATGGGTCATTGATTGATTCAACAATTTTTGGCTAGGGAACAGGTTTGGGGTAAAACATAACTAGTTGCCTAGATGGTTCCCGGGATAATCAGTCCTACCGTCCTAGTCAACTAGGAGTTCTCGATGTGAAACAAATGACAACTATGAAGTAGAACTCAGAAGTATCACTTTATGATCATGTTTTTTTATATGAGATGCTTTGTTGAAGTAATATTTACAAAACGAGCACATGATGATCTATTTTAAGTCTTTATATGAATTTCAAGACTTGAGTACTTATAATTGCAAATTTCTTATTAAGAAATCATTGTCTTTTTTAGTGTAGCAAATTGCAATTACAATTCTAATCCATCCCTTGCGAAGCAGTGGTACCTCTACTAGTTATTTACTTAATTTAATTAATGTCAACACTCTTGGCCGAATAGAGAAAATAACAAGAAGAATCTTAGAGGTGTCAAGAATGAATGACCCCCACCTCAAAGAGTCTCTTATATATTAAAAGATATGTACAATTACAAATACAAGGCTAAAAGAGAAAAGAAGAATAAGATGTAAAAGTAATATTCAATAGGGACTATACTAATAAGGTGCATCAAATTATAGTGTTTCCACACCCCCTTCAAACTAATGCATCGACATAAACATCAGTTTGTCTATAAGAGAGAGATGTCAAACTGTAGTCATAGCTTTGGTGAAGATATCAACAATCTACATGTCCGAGGCTACATGAGGAAGCGATATAGACCTAGTAGTGAAGAGATCTCAGATAAAGTGGCAATCCACCTCGATGTACTTGGTTCTCTCATGGAAGACAGGGATAGATGCAACCTTGATAGCATTCGTATTGTCTACATAGAGAGGAATAGGAGTAGGAACTTGAATGCCAAGATCCATAAAGAGAGACTATAACCAAACAATCTCACTACAAATCGAAGACATGGCCCTATACTCTGCTTCAGTAGAAGACTTGGAGATTGTTTGTTGTTTCTTACACTTCCAAGAGATGAGCAAATCACCCATAAAAACACACCACCCAGAAGTGGACTTACAAGTTTCTGGACAACCATCCTAATTTATATCAGCATAGCTCTCAACTGAATAGGAGAGGAGGAGGATAAGAACAATCACTAAGAAGTTGTGCTTCTAACATATCGAATGATGCGATGAACAATAGTCATATGAGGTTAAAGAGGAGTAGAAACAAATTGACTAACAACCTAGACAACATGAGAAATATCATAATGGGTCATAGTGAAATAAATGAGGGACCCCACAGGCTAGCGATATAAGGCAGCACTAGGAAGTAATGGACCTTCAGATTTAGATAGCTTAAGATTTACCTCCATAGGTATATTAGCATGCTTTTCATCATTAAGACCAACAAGTTTAACAAGGTCACAAGCATACTTCTATTGACAAACAAAATACCCTCAATCACTGTGATGTACTTCTAGTCCTAGGAAATATGTGAGAGGGCCCAAGTCCTTCATGTGAAAGGAATTATGAAGTAATAGTTTTAATTCACAAATGCCTTCAGTATCATTCTCAGTCAACAACATGTCATCAACATATAGTAGGAGAATGGTAATACCTTGAAGTCATCGCCTAACAAATAAAGAGTGGTCAGAAGAACTTTGGCTATATCTAGCAGCAACTACAACATCGCAAAAGTGTTCAAACCATGCTCGAGGAGCTTGTTTTATACCATATACAGATTTTTTGAGGTACATACTAAAGAATGATCACTGCAATATCTAGGAGGAGGCTTCATGTAGACTGTCTCCTTTAACTGACCATGAAGAAATGCATTTTTCACATCAAGCTGGCATATGGTCCAAGATTGAGCAGCAATCACTGCTAAAGGAACACGGACTATGGTGATCTTTGCAACAGGAGTAAAGGTTTGTTCATAGTCAATACCATACTCTTGAATATATCCTTGTGAAACTAAATGTGCCTTGTATCGATTAAGAGATCCATCAGAATTCAACTTAATGTTGTAAACCCAACGATTCCCAACAATGGATGTATCTGGAGAAACATGCACAAGATCCCAAGTGTCATTTTCATGTAAAGCATGAATCTCTGCATCCATGGTTTCCTTCCAATGAGGGCTACTATTAGCTTCCTGGTAGGAGCGGTGAGCATCTATGGAGGATAGGATAGTAGATAAAGAACTATGGTTTGAAGGAAAACCATAGCAGTCAAGAGGTTTAAATATACAAGTAGAACAACGAAGAGGAACAAGAGTATGAAGAGTGTCTGAAGTAGAGGTATCACTTATAGGAGCAGTGGTAGGATGATGATCTGAACTCGGAGGAAGGAAAGTCACTGGCGTAGGGGCTAGAGCACGTAACTGTGTGTGAGAGAAGATGAGAGTCCTTCTCAGCAGAAGGAGGTTGAGCATCCTGTGAATCAAAGTTTGACTAAATAGAAACAAACGGTACAGACAACCTAGCAATTCTAGCAAAAATTGATATGTGCTCAAGGAAAACAACATTACGTGATATACAAATGTGACGAATAGAAGGATCATAACAAAGAAGTCCTTTGTGGCTAGGATTATAACCCACAAAGGCACACATGACAGACTATGCAGACAATTTAAAACGTTCATGAGAGGGAAGATGAAAAAGCACACACATCCAAAGACATGAAGCATAGATAAATCTAGAGAACAACCAAATAACTTTTGAAAGGGAGACATATTACCATGAACTGAGGAAGGAATATAGTTGATAAAAAACACAGTTGTACTGACTGCCTCTACCCAAAAGGAAGGTGGAGTATGGGACTCCTGCAATAATGTCCTCACAACACTAAGGATATGTCCATTCTTGCGCTCGACCACACCATTTTGTTGAGAAATATTTTGACAACTTCGTTGCACTTGTATTTCATGATTCTTCAAATAGGATAAAAAATTTCCATCAGTGTATTATTCTCTTGAATCTGAATGGAGAATACACACTTATGATTGAAACCGAACCCACACCATAGCATGAAAACAACTTAAATGTTGGGAATACCTCAAACTTGTGGTGGAGAAAGTATATCCATGTGTACCTGGTATAATCACCAACGAACGACAAAAATATTTGTATCCAAGCTGAGAAGAGATGGAAGTAGTCCATACATCACTATGTATAAGCTCGAAGGGAGAGGTAGCATGCTCAGATATGTGAGGAAAATATAAGGTAAGACTCTTACTTAAGCAACAAGAAACACAAGATGTATCAAATGTGTGCAATGAAGGAACTTTATTCTTAATAAGGCAAGAATCAAACAAAAATTTTAATTTTTCAGAATGTAAATGACCCAAACGTTTATGCCATAAGTCCCAAACATTATTTCTATGATTCAGAAAGGTACTAGAAGTGGAGGAACTGAAAGAAACTAATGATGCTACTGTTGAGGCTTCTCGAACTCCAATGCAAACAGATGGCCCAACCTACGTCCCTTCCCTTTCACCTTCCCAGTGTTCTGGTCCTGAATCAAACATTCATCTTGAGAGAAAATGAGAATGCTACCTTCATTAATTAATTGGCCAACAAAAATCAAGTTTATAGTGAGATTAGGAACAAGAAGGGTGTTGGTAAGAGAGAAAGATGCAGTGGGTGAAAGTTTAAGAGATAAATCACTACTACCAATGATGTTTAACTTTTCACCATTGGCAGTAACAATATGTTTGTGAAGGTTTTTAGTAAAGTTACTTGGTTGGTTAGGGTAGGCTCCTGTCATGTGGTTGATAGCTCCAGAGTTAATGATCCAAATATGAGAAGGAGAAGCACAATAACTGAAAAACTCACCAGATAAGACAATAGTAGAAAGAGCAGAAGGAATAGCAAATGTTACCAGTTGTCAAATGTTTTTCTCAACCATAGATGCCCAAGAATCACCTTTAACAAAAGAATTGCCATTACTGGAGGCCATTTCAGTAAGAAAACAATAGTCCAGGCACAAGGATACCAGAGACAACCAAATTCAGCAATCAAGAACTCAAGATGACAGTCCAAAAAAGGCATGTTTTTAAGACTGTCGAGTCTAAGTCCTTTCAAATATGAATATGAAGTCTAAATCAAATAAATGGGAGACAAGAAAACCCTAGGACAACACCAGATCTAGGGTTGTAAGTTGATCGAGTCAGCCGATTGAGAGAAATATGTGATTTACCAACACATTAGATTTCTTCTTCATGAACAGAGAGGTATCTTATGCTGATTGAGGCAGTCCTTAAAAACTCCAAACCAGAAACTAAGTGTAGGGTTAAGGAGAGCTTGAGAGAACCCTCCGATTTGGAGAGAAAAACTGAAATCACAAGTTGGTGTTGAAGGCCTGAAGTCCAAAAAAAGGTTGCAGTCTAAAAATTGAAACTGTACAGTGCTGCCACCCCAAGAAGAATATCAGAACTCCTTCGAAAACTTCACCAAATCAGATGTTGTTTGTATGTGGAATAGATCAGGTCTAGGTGACACTAGATTTGAAGTCCAAAGTTGTTGCAGTCCAAAAAAGGAAACTGTACAGTGTTGCTGCCCCAAGAAGAAGATCAGAACTCCTTAAAAAATTTCACCAAATTAGATGTTGTTTGTAGGGAGAATAGATCAGGTCTAGGTGACACCAAATTTGAAGTTTGGCCTCAAGCCAATGTCTTCCAAGAAAGATCTAAAGAAATCTCTCATGCGGGTTACGCAAAGAAGAAAAATCAGAAAAGGGTTGATCAAGACAGCCCTAATACGACAGGTTTATTGCTTCTAGTAAGGTTCAAGAGAGCGAGAAAATAGATCAGAGAGAAACATGCTCTGATACCATGTCAAAACTCTTGGCCGAATAGAGAAAAGAACAAGAATAATCTTAGAGGTGTCAAGAATGAATGACCCCCACCTCAAAGAGTCTCTTATATATTAAAAGATATGTACAATTACAAGAATGCCCATATAGGGCTAAAAGAGAAAAGGAGAATAAGATGTAAAAGTAATATACAACGAGGACTATACTAATAAGGTACATCAAGTTTTATAATCTCTAGAGTTAACATCTCTCAAATAATCTTTGGGCCCAATTCATATTAAGTTGAATGTTTCCTGAGTAACCCAAGGTATTGGCTTGGTGGATATTCAAACTAAATTTTGTTGTAGAAAAAGAAGGTTTTGTAGAGTTTGCACAAAGTTTCAAAATGTTGTAGAAACATGCAAAAAATTGCAATGTTTTTGAACCGTCGTTGACCCGGACAGTTGGCCCGTTTGGACCAAAAACCATTTAGGTGATCAGTTCTATTTTACCCCAAACCCGGTCTTTAGTTAAAAACCACTGAACTAGTCAACAAACTAATGACCTGGAAAGTTTGACCATTGAACTGTTCGACCTAGAGAATGGTTTGTGGTTTATTAAGTTAGAGCAAGAATGAAAAGAGAAGATCTCTCATATCTGAGATCTACTGAAGAGAGAGATCAGTTGAGGGATGTGTGAGACAGTGAGAGAGATTTGGGAGAGCAAGCTAGATTCTAGATGACAGATCTAAGATAGAGAGAGAGAGAGAGAGAGATTTGAGACCGAGAGAAATCTCAGATCTACTTTCATCCACAACTATAGTTCGCCATCGCCATTGTCGTCATTGTTGTCGTCACTATTTCCACTATATGTCACCATCATCATCGCTGCTACAACTTGTAAGTGACCTCTTCCTCTTCTTCCTTCTTCTTCTTCTTCTCTCTCCCTCTTTCTCTCTCCTCTCTCTTCTAAACTCTCTCAGCCATCAGAAGCTTCTCACATCTCTCTCATTCTCAAACAGTCAAACCCTTTTTCTCTTGTATTTGTATACATTTTACCCTAACATTCCAATCTAACGGGTAAGATGATGTATCATCAATTACAATATTTAAACCGTTTGACCTGGACGGTCAAACCACTAACCTAGAAACTGGTGGCTAGAATGGTTCCGTTTCTAGCTTGGTTTTTAAGACCTTGGAAAAAGTGAACATGTAGAAAGTTTCAAGAACTTTGTAAATCCTAATAGAGAAAAGCAGAAATTGTGATCACATTAAGGAGGTTAACTTTTCCTTCAAATTTGAGTTCAATCTAGTTAAGCAGAAACAATGTTTCATTGATTATTATTAAGGGAAAACTCCTAATCAGTACCCTATACTTTGGGCTTAGTGCCACTTTGGTCTCCAAACTTTAAAACACTATATTTCAATACCCAAACTTTCAAAACATGTTAATCTAGTACCTGCCTTTAACCAACTATAGAGATTGTGTATACCAGTGGTGCAATCGTTGCCAATGGATGGAAGACTAGGGGAGAGTTTAGAGCGAAGGAGGCAAGGAGAGTGAGAGAAAGAAAGAGGGGAGCATAGAGTGCATCAAAAATCAAATAATGACAAAAAGATTCTGCTAGGCGGAGTTCACATATGCGACCCACAAGTGTCCCACAACACACCCCAACCGTGTATTGAGAACATTTCTCGTGCTTAACATTAGAAGATGCTCGTAGTACACAATTGAGATGTGCTATTGGGGCACTTGTGGGGTGCTGATGTAAATTCGGCTGGGCGGGTGTTCAAATTTTTATAAAATAATAAATTATTCATTTTGAGCCAAAATGGCCATTAACTATTAGCTTTCCACTCCTTCATGATGGGGTGGATTGTTATTGGCCCTTGTAGAGTTTTTTTCTACAACCACTATGCACATGATGTGAATTCTGTTTGATAGTGATAATAAATCTGAGGGCAAATTTCTTAAATTACCTATTATCTTATGGTTTGTTAATTGACTAACTTTATTCTTATTGTTACATGTCTTCAAATACTCATAATGTTTCTAAAAATTGATAATCATAGTTAATTGCTAACAAAAAAAAAAATAAAAACAAAATGTTGAATTTGCCCTTCGCTATTCCTCAACTTTTCAAAATAAAACCCATATGATAAAAAACTCTATCCCGTATTGTTTCTACAATTGTCTAACTCTATATGGTGATAGGATAGAAGGTAGAAGTGCGTAATCAACTATTTGTTAAGGGTCTTCAAATGAATAAATATATATGGCACTCCTTTGATTTTTATTGAACATGATGGTGATGACGATGACAATGACAATGCAGAACCTAGTCATGAAAGTCAGGAATTTGTTTCATAGAAACTTGATGTAACCGTTTTCGGCCACGTACCAATGTTTTGTAATGTAAAATTTTTTGGCTAAGTACCTTGTCATTTGACCTGGTGGTGGCGTGCCTTAGTGATGAGCTACTTGGTGGTGAACTGCCTACTGGCGAACTGCTTGGTGGAGATCTGCCTGGGGGCGAACTGCCTGGTGGCGAACTGCCCGGTGGCGAACTGTCTGGTGGCGAGCTGCCTGGTGGCGAACTACCTGGTGGTGAACTGTCTGGTGGTGAGCTGCCTGGTGGCGAACTGCATGGTGGCGAACTGCCCGGTGGCGAACTGCTCGGTGG
Organism: Nelumbo lutea; assembly: GCF_056320005.1. Lineage (NCBI taxonomy): Eukaryota > Viridiplantae > Streptophyta > Magnoliopsida > Proteales > Nelumbonaceae > Nelumbo > Nelumbo lutea. The sequence continues at coordinate 107,896,611 of NC_142685.1, forward strand.
CAAACTGCCTGGTGGTGAACTGCCTGGTGGCGAGCTGCTCGGTGGCGAACTGCCCTGTGGTGAACTACCTGGTGGCGAGCTGCTCGGTGGTGAACTGCCTGGAGGCAAACTGCCCGGTGGCGAATTGCTCGGTGGCGAACTGCCTGGTGGTGAGCTGCTCGGTGGTGAACTGCCAGGTGGCGAACTGCCCGGTGGCGAGCTGCTCGGTGGCGAACTGCCTGGTGGTGGACTGCCCGGTGGCGAACTGCCCGGTGGCGAACTGCCTGGTGGCGAGCTGCTCGGTGGCGAACTGCCTGGCGGAGAGCTACCTGGTGGTGAACTCCCTACTAGGCGGCCGGTGACTTAGAGAATGGTGGAGCTCCCTGGTGCGGCGCAATCCAACTGCCCTTAGCATGAGGTGGTCTTCTTTCCTTTGCAGGCAGTGGGAGCTAAGGGACCTGCGAGAGTGGCTGCCGGACGGATTCGAAGAACGAATGAGAGAGAGCAATCAAGGGCTACTGATCCACAGATGGGCGCCTCAATTGGAAATTTTGTCACACAATTCTACTTGTGCATTTCTTAGCCATTGTGGTTGGAATTCAGTGCTGGAAAGTTTGAGCTAGGGTGTGCCGATAATAGGTTGGCCATTGGCTGCAGAGCAATTCTTTAACTCAAAACTGTTGGAGGAGGAGATGGAGGTGTGCGTTGAAGTTGCAAGAGGGAATAGTTGCGAGGTTGGACACAAGCAGATTGCGAGCATGGTCGAATTGGTGATGGGTGGGACTGAGAAAGGGGAGAACCTAAGAAGGAAAGCCTGCGCAGTGAAGAAGATGATAGAGGACGCTGTCAATGATGATGAAAGTTACAAGGGCTCTTCTGTCAAGGCCATGGACGAATTTTTTTGATTTCTGTGGGAGGAAGGTTGAGTGAGGAATTGCACAGTGTGCGAATACTAACTAGTCGTGCTCCCATTTCTGTAGGAGGAAGGTTGAGTGAGGAATTGCACAGTGTGCGAATACTAACTAGTCGTGCTCCCATTTCTGTAGGAGGAAGCTTTTCGAACACATCTTCTGTTACTGTTATCGCAGCAATTCCTTGTGATCTCAGTAAAATGAGTCCAGATGAGCTACAAGCACTCCTTAATTGCTTAAAGACTTGCTTTCCATGTTCATCGCAAGTGAAAAAGGAAATGCTATTTATAGGTATGGAGAAAATAAGGTCATTGATAACTTGATATGAAAATCACCTATCCCTTTTATTTTTCTGTTTTCTTGGGCAAAAAGAGCAGAACTTATGTTAGCTCCTTAACAGATGATACATGTAATCCATTGAGGGTTAACAGATTAGTAAATTGGTTCCCCTGCTACATGTTAGTCGCTAATTGGTGAGCTAATACATTATGATGTCAATTTATATAGTATATTTGACGTATAGCAAAAAAGGCTTCAAGCTCCAGCACTGTCTCTGTACAGCTTGTGTTTCCAAATATATATAGCAGAAGATCTGGTGAAAATATGCAAAATAGCTAGTGCTTCACAAAAAATTGCTAGCTGTTTAATATTTTTCTTCTTGGCTTCCTGAAGACCCAGCATGATAGCTTGCCATTCAGCTTCAAATGGATTCTGATCTGAGACCCTGTGTCCTGATGTTGCTAGCTAGTATTTTTGCATGAATTTTTGATAATTCATATGAACTGGTAGCTCGAGTAGTACATATGAATTTTTGTGTCCTGTTAAAGTTAAAAAATTAAGACTTCAGACTGCTCATATGATTTGTCAATAATTACCATACAGTATTAGGATAAGAATGGTGTTAGGTATTTTATCTAGCAATCACCCCTCACAGTGTGATATGTGTTGATATATAGGCCATTCCCTAGATGGATAGACAAGCTATCCGTTTCTATCATGTAATGGGAAGATGTAGCAAACTGATACTATCCATCATATGGGAGACTCTTATGATTCATGTGTTAGTAGTCCATAGCATTATGCCATCGCTTATCAAAGTTTTCCACAAGTAGTTTATCTAGTCAAAGTTTTCATCCTCTTCTTCTATTGTTACAGAGACAATTCACAAAATCATTAAAGATCTCATGCTGCTTTTCAATTCTTAACTGAGAAAAAGAAAATTGAGGGGGAGAAAACAACTATCAATATAGCTAAGAAAAAATAATGTAGCATCTTAGAAAAATTATGGTGAGACAATGAAATCAGAACCTAATCTGTAAAAAATTAATGTTAGGAGCAAACTGCTGTTTGGGATAGATTTGCTTTTCCAATGCTCTTTTATTTATGGTGGTTGATTAGCAAATGTTCTGCAAGAACCTAATAGGTTTGAAATTCAATTGCTATTTATGTTCTATAAGTTACTGCATAATGTGGTATGAATTATTTCTGTATCATAGAATGTGACATATAGATATTTGACTTGATCTTACAAATGCACTTCATACACATCCACGAGAGAAAAATGAAACATATATCACATTCCGACCACTTGGAAGCTTTCAGGGTTTCAAATTGATGGATAGAATACCCATCCAACAACTTTTAATCAATTTGTTACTTGTTTAGTTTCACAAAGTATATTGCTGGTTGGTGGTTAAAAGAGAAATTTATTCCTGAGCCACATACTGGTTTTATTGTAGTAAGTTTTGAAGGTGTTCATCACTAGATAGGCAGTATGTTTTGAAGGTGTGATTACTAGGTAGGTAGTAAGTTCTGAAGCTGTTCATCACTAGGCAGGCAGTAAGATTTGAAGCATGTATTCATTGTTATAAAGGAAAAAGGCTAGCAGGAATTTTTTTTTCTCACATCAGATCAAATTTGACTCATAATAAGATACAGTTCTAATCAGATGTGTACCAAAGTCCGAAGAAAAACAAAGGAAAAATAGAGGAAAGAGGAAAATCTACTTTATGACAAAACAAAGACTTCATTTTAGAAGAACTCAAAACACATATAAAGATAGCTAAGGTTGGCACCTCTTTCTTTTTTATTTTTATACTTGACACAATTACTTTTAAGTAGGAAAAGAGTAGATCCATAGAGTCACACATAAGCTGGCACCTCTTTCTTATTTGATAGTTTTCAAGAAAATGTACACATATATAGTCACTCATTGGCAAGGTAGAAAAGTAACTGGTTTGGTGGATTTCTATCTTATCTGAATGCAAGGTTTTAGCCTGAATTCTTTTTCCTAGAACCATCGGGGGTCTTTTTGTTTTTTTGTTGAAGGATCATACATGTAATATTTTTACATAGGAGCAGTTTCTCATTATGACAGAATACGACAGGTTTATTGCTTCTAGTAAGGTTCAAGAGAGCAAGAAAATAGATCGGAGAGAAACATGCTCTGATACCATGTCAAAACTCTTGGCCGAATAGAGAAAAGAACAAGAATAATCTTAGAGGTGTCAAGAATGAATGACCCCCACCTCAAAGAGTCTCTTATATATTAAAAGATATGTACAATTACAAGAATATCCATACGGGGCTGAAAGAGAAAAAGAGAATAAGATGTAAAAGTAATATACAACGAGGACTATACTAATAAGGTACATCAAGTTTTGTAATCTCTAGAATTAACATCTCTCAAATAGTCTTTGGGCCCAATTCATATTAAGTTGAATGTTTACCGAGTAACCCAAGGTATTGGCTTGGTGGATATTCAAACTAAATTTTGTTGTAGAAAAAGAAGGTGTTAACTTCATCTTGTGCCAAAGTTGAACTTATCGAATAAAAACTTAATACATAAATGTAGAGTTTGCACAAAGTTTCAAAAATGTTGTAGAAACATGCAAAAAATTGCAATGTTTTTGAATCGTCGTTGACCCGGACAGTTGGCCCGTTTGGACCAAAAACCATTTAGGTGATCAGTTCTATTTTACCCCAAACCCGGTCTTTAGTTAAAAACCACTGAACTAGTCAACAAACTAATGACCTGGAAAGTTTGACCATTGAACTGTTCGACTTAGAGAATGGTTTGCGGTTTATTAAGTTAGAGCAAGAATGAAAAGAGAAGATCTCTCATATCTAAGATCTACTGGAGAGAGAGATCAGTTGAGGGATGTGTGAGACAGTGAGAGAGATTTGGGAGAGCAGGCTAGATTCTAGATGACAGATTTGAGAGAGAGAGAGAGAGAGAGATCTGAGACCGAGAGAAATCTCAGATCTACTTTCATCCGGCACTATAGTTTGCCATTGCCATCGTCGTCATTGTTGCCATTACTATTTCCACTATATCTCACCGTCATCATTGCTGCTGCAACCTGTAAGTGACCTCTTCCTCTTCTTGCTTCTTCTTCCTTCTTCCTTCTTCTTCTTCTTCTCTCTCCCTCTTTCTCTCTCCTCTCTCTTCTAAACTCTCTTCGAAAGCTTCTCACATCTCTCTCATTCTCAAACAGTCAAACCCTTTTTCTCTTGTATTTGTATACATTTTACCCTAACATTCCAATCTAACGGGTAAGATGACATATCATCAGTTACAATATTTAAACCGTTTGGCCTGGACGGTCAAACCGCTAACCTAGAAACTGGTGGCTAGAATGGTTCCGTTTCTAGGTTGGTTTTTAAAACCTTGGAAAAAGTGAACATGTAGAAAGTTTCAAGAATTTGTAAATCCTAATAGAGAAAAGCAGAAATTGTGATCACATTAAGGAGATTAACTTTTCCTTCAAATTTGAGTTCAATCTAGTTAAGCGGAAACAATGTTTCATTGATTATTATTAAGGGAAAACTCCTAATTAGTACCCTATACTTTGGGCTTAGTGCCACTTTGGTCTCAAAACTTTAAAACACTATATTTCAATACCCAAACTTTCAAAACATGTCAATCTAGTACCTGCCTTTAACCAACTATAGAGATTGTGTATACCAGTGGTGCAATTGTTGCTGATGGATGGAAGATTAGGGGAGAGTTTAGAGCGAAGGAGGCAAGGAGAGTGAGAGAAAGAAAGAGGGGAACATAGAATGCATCAAAAATCAAATAATGACAAAAAGACTCTGCTAAGAGGAGTTCACATATGCGACCCACAAGTGTCCCACAACACACCCCAACCGTGTATTGGGAACATTTCTCGTGCTTAACATTAGAAGATGCTCCTAGTACACAATTGGGATGTGCTATTGGGGCACTTATGGGGTGCACATGTAAATTCGGCTGGGCGGGTGTTCAAATAATAAATTATTCATTTTGAGCCAAAATGGCCATTAACTATTAGCTTTCCACTCCTTCATGATGGGGTGGATTGTTATTGGCCCTTGTAGAGTTTTTTTCTTCAACCACTATGCACATGATGTTAATTCTGTTTGATAGTGATAATAAATCTGAGGGCAAATTTCTTAAATTTTATCTTATGGTTTGTTAATTCTTCGCTATTCCTAAACTTTTCAAAATAAAACCCATCTGATAAAAAACTCTATCCCGTATTGTTTCTACAATTGTCTAGAAGGTAGAAGTGCCTAATCAACTATTTGTTAAGGGTCTTCAAATGAATAAATATATATGGCACTCCTTTGATTTTTATTTAACATGATGGTGATGACAATGACAATGCAGAACCAAGTCATGAAAGTCAGGAATTTGTTTCATAGAAACTATCCAAGTTTTTCAGATCTTTTGAATGACTTGGATCACTGATTTGAATTTGGTTCATGTGGAATTGAAGGTAGATGCAATAACATTGATTCATTGAAGCAATAAGTTATTCAAGCTTTACTGTTTTCGTTTTGTCACTTGGAACCTCAAGCTCTACCTTACGGTCACCCCTGTTCTAAGTTCTAACCACAATATAAAAAACAGGGGTCAAGATCCATGGCTTTTCACGTCGATAGCCACCCCGCCACCCAACTAAACATCGTGCATGAAAAGGTATAGTTTCCAATTATTTGCGCTCATCCTATACTTCCCAATTATTAGTACTTAGAAACCTAAAGTCGATTCCACAGTTCTCTGGAATGGATAAGGTGCAGATGAATGATTGATCTTGTTTCAGAGTGGCTCGCCATGAAACCAGAGTCCAACTGAGAAGAAACCCTTCTCCACATCGTTGTAGTGAGTTTGGATTCATGCTTCGCTCCTCTTTTATCCTATTATTCTCTATTATCATAGGTCGCCCCTCCCGAGTTGCTCTTTGTCTCTGATATACATGGAAGCAAAAAGGGGTTATTGTCACCGCTACTCTCTTCTTTATTTCAAGGTTGAAATGATGAACAATTCATAAGAAGGATATTTTAGGAATTTAAAAAATTACGTATAAGGAAGCTTTCAGACACTTGTCGAAAACAGTAGAATGCTTTAACCAAATATGTAAACAGTAAGTAGTTAAAGAAATTTGGAATATATCTTATCTAAGAAACGAAGGAAACCCACTCGGAGTCGGAGTAAGAAGTTCTCCGACACAACTCAACTGACCAGAATGTCCGGTAGAGAAGAAAATATAGTGCTGTTCCCGTTCATGGCTCAAGGCCATCTCATCCCTTTCTTAGCCTTAGCTTTACAGATTCGACAACGAACTGGCTGCATCGTTACCGTCGTTAACACACCCCTCAATATCAGGAACCTCCGATCGTTTCTCCCTCCAAGCACCTCCATTCGCCTTGTCGAGCTCCCTTTCCGCAGCCAAGATCATGGGCTCCCACCGGAGTCGGAAAACACCGATGTGCTACCTCCCACTCACGTCATCCGCCTCGTCTATGCTTCTTTCTCCCTAAAACCATCCTTCAAGCGCCTCATCTCCGACATCACTCAACAACATGGTCATCCTCATGTGTGCATAATTGCTGATATGTTACTCGGATGGACTGTCGAAGTTGCAAACGATTTGGGGATACTTCATTTCGCGTTCATCACCGGTAGCGCATACGGCGTGGCCATATTCTTCTCTCTTTGGTTGGAGTTGCCTCATCGGCGAACGGAATCCGACGAGTTCTCGTTGCCCGATTTCCCTGAAGTGTCTCGAGTTCACCGGTCACAGCTCTCTCCTGCTCTTCTGAACGCTGATGGTACTGATTTCTTGTCCATCTGTAACCAGAAAAATGCCCGTCTCACGTTGATGTCCGATGGGTTCTTAATAAATACTGTGGAGGAGATGGACAAGATTGGGTTGGAACATTTAAGGAGGAAAACAGCCCGAAAGGTTTGGCCGATTGGTCCTACATTTTCTTACTTCATAAACAAACCTCGTATCAGTCAAGCAGATGATGCCGTAAGGAATTGCTGTGTCAAATGGCTTGACACTCATCCTATAAATTCAGTTCTATATGTGTCTTTTGGTTCGCAGAATAGTATCTCCCATTCCCAAATGATGGAACTGGCAAAGGGCTTGGAGGCAAGCGGCAAAATTTTCATTTGGGTTCTTAGGCCACCGATCGAATTCAACGTTAATGAGGAGTTCAGAAGTAAAAAGTGGCTGCCGGACGGATTCGAAGAACGAATGAGAGAGAGCAATCAAGGGCTACTAATCCGCAGATGGGCGCCTCAATTGGAAATTCTGTCACACAATTCTACTTGTGCATTTCTTAGCCATTGTGGTTGGAATTCAGTGCTGGAAAGTTTGAGCCAGGGTGTGCCGATAATAGGTTGGCCATTGGCTGCAGAGCAATTCTTTAACTCAAAACTGTTGGAGGAGGAGATGGAGGTGTGCGTTGAAGTTGCAAGAGGGAATAGTTGCGAGGTCGGACACAAGCAGATTGCGAGCGTGGTCGAATTGGTGATGGGTGGGACTGAGAAAGGGGAGAACCTAAGAAGGAAAGCCTGCGCAGTGAAGAAGATGATAGAGGACGCTGTCAATGATGATGAAAGTTACAAGGGCTCTTCTGTCAAGGCCATGGACGAATTTTTTGATTTCTGTGGGAGGAAGGTTGAGTGAGGAATTGCACAGTGTGCGAATACTAACTAGTCGTGCTCCCATTTCTGTAGGAGGAAGCTTTTCGAACACATCTTCTGTTACTGTTATCGCAGCAATTCCTTGTGATCTCAGTAAAATGAGTCCAGATGAGCTACAAGCACTCCTTAATTGCTTAAAGACTTGCTTTCCATGTTCATCGCAAGTGAAAAAGGAAATGCTATTTATAGGTATGGAGAAAATAAGGTCATTGATAACTTGATATGAAAATCACCTATCCCTTTTATTTTTCTGTTTTCTTGGGCAAAAAGAGCAGAACTTATGTTAGCTCCTTAACAGATGATACATGTAATCCATTGAGGGTTAACAGATTAGTAAATTGGTTCCCCTGCTACATGTTAGTCGCTAATTGGTGAGCTAATACATTATGATGTCAATTTATATAGTATATTTGACGTATAGCAAAAAAGGCTTCAAGCTCCAGCACTGTCTCTGTACAGCTTGTGTTTCCAAATATATATAGCAGAAGATCTGGTGAAAATATGCAAAATAGCTAGTGCTTCACAAAAAATTGCTAGCTGTTTAATATTTTTCTTCTTGGCTTCCTGAAGACCCAGCATGATAGCTTGCCATTCAGCTTCAAATGGATTCTGATCTGAGACCCTGTGTCCTGATGTTGCTAGCTAGTATTTTTGCATGAATTTTTGATAATTCATATGAACTGGTAGCTCGAGTAGTACATATGAATTTTTGTGTCCTGTTAAAGTTAAAAAATTAAGACTTCAGACTGCTCATATGATTTGTCAATAATTACCATACAGTATTAGGATAAGAATGGTGTTAGGTATTTTATCTAGCAATCACCCCTCACTGTGTGATATGTGTTGATATATAGGCCATTCCCTAGATGGATAGACAAGCTATCCGTTTCTATCATGTAATGGGAAGATGTAGCAAACTGATACTATCCATCATATGGGAGACTCTTATGATTCATGTGTTAGTAGTCCATAGCATTATGCCATCGCTTATCAAAGTTTTACACAAGTAGTTTATCTAGTCAAAGTTTTCATCCTCTTCTTCTATTGTTACAGAGACAATTCACAAAATCATTAAAGATCTCATGCTGCTTTTCAATTCTTAACTGAGAAAAAGAAAATTGAGGGGGAGAAAACAACTATCAATATAGCTAAGAAAAAATAATGTAGCATCTTAGAAAAATTATGGTGAGACAATGAAATCAGAACCTAATCTGTAAAAAATTAATGTTAGGAGCAAACTGCTGTTTGGGTTAGATTTGCTTTTCCAATGCTCTTTTATTTATGGTGGTTGATTAGCAAATGTTCTGCAAGAACCTAATAGGTTTGAAATTCAATTGCTATTTATGTTCTATAAGTCACTGCATAATGTGGTATGAATTATTTCTGTATCATAGAATGTGACATATAGATATTTGACTTGATCTTACAAATGCACTTCATACACATCCACGAGAGAAAAATGAAACATATATCACATTCTGACCACTTGGAAGCTTTCAGGGTTTCAAATTGATGGCTAGAATCCCCATCCAACAACTTTTAGTCAATTTGTTACTTGTTTAGTTTCACAAAGTATATTGCTGGTTGGTGGTTAAAAGAGAAATTTATTCCTGAGCCACATACTGGTTTTGTTGTAGTAAGTTTTGAAGGTGTTCATCACTAGATAGGCAGTATGTTTTGAAGGTGTTATTACTAGGTAGGTAGTAAGTTCTGAAGGTGTTCATCACTTGGCAGGCAGTAAGATTTGAAGCATGTATTCATTGTTATAAAGAAAAAAGGCTAGCAGGAATTTTTTTTCTCACATCAGATCAGATTTGACTCATAATAAGATACAGTTCTACTCAGATGTATATCAAAGTCAAAAGAAAAACAAAGGAAAAATAGAGGAAAGAGGAAAATCTACTTTATGACAAAACAAAGACTTCATTTTAGAAGAACTCAAAACACATATAAAGATAGCTAAGGTTGGCACCTCTTTCTTTTTTATTTTTATACTTGACACAATTACTTTTAAGTAGGAAAAGAGTAGATCCATAGAGTCACACATAAGCTGGCACCTCTTTCTTATTTGATAGTTTTAAAGAAAATGTACACATATATAGTCACTCATTGGTAAGGTAGAAAAGTAACTGGTTTGGTGGATTTCTATCTTATCTGAATGCAAGGTTTTAGCCTGAATTCTTTTTCCTAGAACCATCGGGGGTCTTTTTTTTTTTTTTTGTTGAAGGATCATACATGTAATATTTTGACATAGTTTTTTGACCACTAGCCATGTAAGGTCATTGTATACAAGGCTGGCACCTCTTTCTTTTACTTTTATACTTAACACAAACTTTTAACTAGGGAAAAAGTAGATCCGTTATATTTGAGTAAGAAGGCTTGGTATAATGATTAAAATTTTCCTTCTTTGGCTGCCAGTGATTTTTCTCATGGATAAGGAATATTAAGATTCCAGCCTCGTAATGAAGCTGGGTGTTTATTGGATTTATATTTTGGTAGGTTTTAAGAGATGCTGAAAATGTTGATGTTTCTTTTCTGTGAGGTTGTCGTAGAGACACCTTTGTTCCTTTAGAAGCCTATTATGTTAAGAGCTTGGAGTCCTGAATGTAATAGCTACTTTTCCTTTGGCTGAGTTTGGAAGGAGTACAAATGCAAATATGTAGAGTGCAAAACCATATATTTCGTGTTATTTTGTATGTATTTAGGCTGTACATATTTGCATTTGTACTGCTTCCAAAGTAAGCCTTTGTTTCCTTATTTGAAGTCCTTTGCAATCAAATAAGTAGGCTTTTCCAACCCTTCAAAGGCTGCTGTGGGAAGTCCCTGCTGCCCTGCAAGATTAAGGCCTTTAGTTGGGAGGTTTTCACAAGAAAGTAAACACATCTGACCTTTTTCTACAGAGAAGAAGAGCGTTATTAAGATTGTCGTCAAGCTTGCATCCTTTGCCTTAAAATGGGGAGAAGGTAAAACAGTTGTTCTTCCATTCACTTTCTTTGTGGTTGATAAACTTGTCCCTTCAGAGACTGTTTGTAAGAACAGTTGCTTTCTTCAGAGACTCGAATGCTGATTCCAGAACATCATAATTGGCTTTCAATATAGTGTAGTCATGTTAAGGAATTAATCTTAGGAGGAATTATATGTCAATCATTCCCCCCCCCTCCCCCCTCCCCAACTTATTGCTTTGGTAAACATACCTCGGATGCTTTAGTCTCTTCATTATGAACAAAAGAGACTAACCAACTATCATCTTCCTCCAATTATTTTATTTGTCAGTGTCAGTCAGCAGTTAGTTGCTTCAAGTGAAAAATGCAAACTCCAACTGTTCTCTTAGTTCCTGTGCATAAAAGTCAAATAAGAATTTGAGGAAAACTGCTCAGTTCCGGTGTACACTGTCCAAGCTTGCATCCCTAAGGTTGTGTTTGGTTTGAAGGAAAAAGTAGGGAAAGGAAGAGAAAGGTAGGGAGACCTATCAAACCAAACATAGCCTAAGGATCAGTTCTTTGGAGTGCTGAATTTGTACAAGTTTCATCTGTGAATAATTGCTCGAGAGACAATAGGCATTATTCTTTCTTGATATTTTTTATATACATATTCTTAATATCATTTGGTGTAGCCATGGATATCTTAAGTTGCCAGAGTCGAGCATTCTTGGTATTGTTACAATTCATAAATTAGAAACCCAAAACTTTAATTTCTTTTGGGAAATTGTAACACTAATTATTCCTACTTTTGACAGTGTATTTCATGGATATCTTGAGAAGTTGAGAGTAACCCAGATTTCCTGCTCACTTTTCCTATCCGCCGTGGATAATTGCCTTTTCTTTTGTTTGATGCTTTGTCCATTAAAATTTGATATCAAAACAGATGAAAATATTGATATTAGTTGACATGTCGGTCATCCAAATATAGGAAATATGTCGGAAATGTCGAAAATATTGTAAAAATTATAAACATAATGGAAACAATGTAAAATATGCAAAAATATAAAATGATATTTTTATGAAATGATAAAAGAAGTATAGACATACCTTTTTTAAATTATTATCTTGTTTCAAATCATTAAACAAAGTTAAAAAACCTAAGGTTATAGACAAGATAATACGTTGTGAAGTTTTCTTGTAATCCTTATAATTCAAAGCTACATGATAGAATGAGTTCAAGCAATATTTAATTTCATGTTTTAAATGAGTAAGTTGGATCAAAGTAGTAATCATGTGCATTAGGCAAGTGATAACATTGCTACTCTACATATCTATAATATTCTCACCAATTTATGTTATAACATTATCTCTTATACTCCATATAGTGCTAGTAGTGATCATTGGAGAATATGTCAAATTTAGTAAAATTTCATGTTGCTATCAATGAAAATGGAAATATGCCATAGAAATACTAGGAAATTTATGAACATTGTAAACTATGCAGCAAACCCACTCCATAATTGTTTTGATGCATTAAGGTCGTTGGAAAAGAGAAAGCAGCCTACAATAGAAGTCCTCGGCTAGAGCTACTCAAAAGAGTTTGACTACTGGCCTCATTCATTTCATTTTAGTTATCTAGGTAACACGTTTCCCTAAGCAAGTGATTCCTTCGGAAATGTTGTTTAGGTATTCACAAAGAGCATTTGGCCGGATGAAATGTTATCCAAGTAAGGCACAAGAATCCATGCGATTTGAATTTTCAATGTGTGGATAAGTAACTTATCCACCCTCCTTACTCTCCAAAAAAAGCTTTCCATGGGCCCCACTATAATGGCAACGGAACACGGGATTATTGCAATTCTGTGAGACCAACCTACTCACACCGTCCCATTTTTATCGGAAAATGAATGAGGCCTTAGGAGCAGCTTCTCATTATGACAGAATAGAGCAAGAAAGAAAATAGATTCTTTCATTCATGAAATGTGTAATATATATAGTTACATGTGTTTGAACTCGAGAAGGTCCATACTTAAGTTAGCTAACTAACTCAAACACCACCCTCCCCTTAAGTTGGAGTAGGAAGAGATTGGATGCCCAACTTGTGTATGAGTAGTGTGAATTGGTTTGAACCCAAAGCTTTGATTACAAGATTTGTATGTTGGTTCTCACTGGCAATATGATGTGTCTAAATTGTTTTGTTTGAGATACGTTGCTTGATGAAAAGGCAATTTATCTCAATATGCTTAGTGCACTCGTGATATAATGGATTATTGGCAATGCGTAAAGCAGCTTGACTATCACAAAATAGATGCACGGATTGAGAGATGGGCACACCAAGACTAAGAAGGATTTGTTTGAGCCAAAGTTGTTCAGATGTAGCAACTGCCATAGCATGATAGTTGGCTTCTTTATAGGAGCGAGAGACGGTAGCTTGTTTCTTTGTCTTCCAAGAGAGCAACAAGTCACCGAGCATGGTGATGTAACCAGTAGTTGAGTGACGAGTGAGGGAGCAAGTAGCCCGATCAAAGTCACAATATGCCTTGAGATCAAGTTGACTCAATGACGATAAGAAAATTCCTTGATCTGGTGAAGACTGTAGATAATGCATGATGCACATGGCAGCATTCATGTGTTCTTCATGTGGCTCATGTAGAAATTAACTAATTGTATGTACTGAAAAGCTAGGTTCTGGTCTTGTAACTGTTAGATATACCAAACAACCCACTAACCATCTGTACTAGGATGGATCTAGAGGGTGTAAAGTGGGCTATGTTGGGCCGGCACGGCACGACCCATGGGCGGCCGACACTTTGTGTGGATCGTGCCGCCCTCCTCGGTGAAAATTTTGGGGGTTGGCCCGGCCTGGCAGGCCCACAGCCCGGGCCCATGTAAGCTGGCCCATGGATCGAGCCTTGGGCCAAGTCGGGCCATGTATTGGGTCAAAGCTATTTATTTAAAAAAATTGACAAAAAAGCTTAAAGTTTTAAGTTTATATGAATTTTGTGTATAAAATTGCTTATATATTCAATAATTAAATAAATTAGTATAATAAAATTAAAAATATTTTATTTTATTAATATATTATATACTATATATTATTATATAATTATAATATATATAAAATATATGTATATATATGGGCTGGGCTGGGTCGGGCCACGAGCCATGCATTGTTATTATGGAACCAGCTTGTTATTCCATAGGAATGGGGCTAGGCCTAGAATGGATCATGCCACTATCATGCAAAAGATCAAGCACATATTTATGTTGGTTTAGAAAGATGCTGGATGCTGAGCAGTTCACTTAAATCCCTAGGAAATATGTGAGGGGGACAAGATTTCTGATTCAAAAACAAGTGTGAAGGTAGGTGAGTAATTCCTCAATGTGTTTGGAGTTTTCACTACTAAATATTATGCCATCAACATACACCAACATTATTGTGAAAGATCCATAACGATGGGAAGTGAATAAGGAGTAGTCAACTATGGACTGTTGGAAACTGTGCTCCTTGAGTGCAATTGTGAATTTTTCAAACCACATATCCGAAGCATGTTTAAGGCTACATAAAGAGTTGTATAATCAACACACTTTATTAGAAAAGCTTTTTTCAAATCCTTGTTGTATGCGCATGTAAACCTCTTCATGAAGATCTCCATTCAAGAAAGCATTGTTAACATCCAACTATCGGAGTGGCCAACCTTTGATTGATTCAATTACTAATAAACATCGTACAATTACTATGTTGGCTATAAGAGCATATGAATCAATGTAATTGAGGCTCTCATTTTGATTGTAGCCTTTAGCTACTAAGCAAGTTTTATATCGCTCAATGGTTCCATCAGCTCGGTATTTGACTTTGTAAATCCACTTAGAGCTAGTGGCTTATTGCTTGGTGGAAGATCTACAATGGACTAGGTGTTATTTTTCTCCAATGCCTCAATTTCTCCAGTCATATCTTGTAGCCAACAAGGATCACGTGTTTCTTCTACAAAATTCTTTGGTTTACAGAGTGCGCTATTGTCACAGTTTGTTATTTGAACTCTAGAAGATATTAGTGAATGGGGAAGATTACAAATATAGTTGTTGAGATGAATAGGAGGTTGGAATGTGCTTGGAATTGAAAAGGGAAATGGAACTCAAAAAACACAACATCCAGAGAGGTGAAAATTGATTTTGACTCCAAGTCATACACCCTGTAACCTTTTTGTACATATGGATAACTGACAAATATGCATTTGCGTGCCCATGACATGAATTTGTCTTGGGAGGGTGAGGTGTCTTGGGCAAAGCATAGGCAACCAAATATTCTGAGATCCAAATAGGAGGGAGGTTTTTGCAATAATACCTCTATAGACGCTTTGCCTGTTAAAGATGATGTAGGCATGTAGTTGATAAGATAAGTTGTAGTTAACACATTCACCCCAAAATGTAACAGGAAGAGTAGCTTGAAATTGAAGGACACAAACGACCTCCAAGAAATGTCTGTGTTTACGCTCAGCAATTCCGTTTTGTTGTAGAGTGTCAACATATGATCTTTCATGAACAATACCATGACTCAAATAGAACTACTACATTGGCCTAGAGAGAAATTCTAAACCATTGTTGGAATGAATGCGATTAACAGAAGAGTTGAATTTTGTCTTGATCATTTCACAAAAGTTAGTAAAACAATTGTATGTCTCTGATTTATGATGCATAAGAAAACCCAATTACATATATTGTAATCGTCTATGATTGTGAGGAAAAAGTGAGTTCTTGTATGAAAAGATGTGCGATAACCACCCCAAATGTCACAATGTAGAAGCTCAAAAGAAGCAACAACCCGAGAATGGGTTAGGGAGAGGCATGTCACAACATTGTTCTATGGAAAACTTCACAATAGCGATCATGTTCTGAAGGATTACTACCAAAGATAGAAGAAATGCGTCAAGGAGAGGCATGTCCCAGATGTTGGTGCCATAGCATGTAATCAGATGAAGGAAGAGGAATAGCAGAGGTGTAGATGATGGATGTGGGAATTGTGTTGAGGATATATACACCACTCTCCATTCTACCATGCCCAATCTATTTCTTCGTGGCAAGGTCCTATAAGATACAATGCCCATGAAAGAAGGAAATAGAACATTGCAACTATAAAGTAAGTTTACTGATTGATAACAGGTTACACTAGGAATTTGGAATATAAAGAATATGATCTACAATGATATCTGGTGTGATTTTCACAAAGCCATGATGTGTAACAAATATTAAGCACCCATTGGGTATTCAAACAATCTTTACGAACATTGCAGCAACATCAAGATTTTGGAGTCCCTGTTCTAAAATGAGTGATTGATGGAATTCCTCTTGAATGTCAAGGCATACGCTCGATTAATATTAGGTAGAGGCTCAGCGCTCAGTATGCTGGATTTGATCGTGTTGAAGTTGTCATTCAATCCCATGAGGAACTGATGTAGCTCCACACATTCTCGTTCAGCCATGAATTCTTTGGATACATCACAATTGCAAACATGGATAGAAGATAGAACAAAGAGCTTATCAAAGAGCCCTTTCAATTTTGTAAAATAGGCTGAAATAATTAGTGGGCCTTGATTCAGAATGGTGATGTGATGCTTCAGCTGGTGTATTCTTGGGATGTTTCCTTGACAAAAATGGTCCTCAAGATCCTTCTAGATTTCATATGCAATATCAGTGTAAGCCACACTCTTGTGGATATCTCGAGCCAAAGAATTGAACAAACATGAGATCATCATCAAATTGCATTTTACCCCTGATTGCAAGTTATCCGTTGAAAAACACAAATTTATTTTTTGCCTGAAGAGCATTTCGCATAGTACGCCTCCAAATTGAATAGTTTCATTGGTTAATAGTGTCTATGCAATAATGGATCTTGGTTTGTCAGAATGATGGAGGAAATACGATGACCTTGGATCATTTTCTTGCCTTGAGATTGTTGCCCTTGACAAGCTTCAATAGATCATGAAGGAAATTCAGATTTTTAGAGCTTGTGGCTCTAATACCATGACAGAATAGAGTAGGAAAGAAAACAGATGCTTTCATTCATTAATTGTGTAATATATATAGTTAAATGTGTTTGAACTCCAGAAGGTTCGTACTTAAGTTAGTCTCTAACTAATTGGGCTAGTTGGCTAGCTAACTCCAACACATTATGTGCAAAACAAGTTCAAACCTTTAAGAAAGTTTTTGGAAGTCCATTAGCATGCATCGTCGTTTCCTCTGCACATGACTAAATAAGAATAAGCGTTATAATTCCACATGGTATTCCATCAAAAAACAGTCAACTCATCCAAAATGAAACTAGGCCTCATCATTTATAACTAAAAGAATGAATAACCTAATCAATAATAACCAAGAGCAGTTGCTAAATTTAGCACACCAATTTATCAGGTTGTTGGCCTCATGTGTTGAGTGCACTTCATTTAATTATGTATTCGACTTGTTAAAACTATTGGACCCTTCTTCTTGAGCTAGTTGAGTAGTTGGTGGGACCATTTTTCCTCCTATCGTATCATAATAGTTAAGACTCTACCACAAGCACTGTAGTAGTCATTCTCAGCTTGTTAGTTTGTCATTCTTGACTTCTTTTGCTTGAAACAACAACAATTATAATAAGAATGTCTCCTACATTTTTTTCCAAACTTATTGTCTACTAGTATCAATTACAAACATACAGTTAATCCCTGGCAATTGTGTACCCCAATTGACATCCCTACCTCATAGTTCTCAATACAAGTTGATGATGTCCGATCCGAGGTGTCCCAAACCAAGGATGTAGTCAGATAGTCCTACCAACTAGATGAGGTCGAGGTGAAATGATGAAAACATGCATTGAGGTATTCTGCAAGCACAAAAAGAGTTAGAGGCCCGAGGAGTTGTTCCCTGGGTAGGCACTCTAGTGCTCAAGTCAGTAAGAGATGGGAGATCAATCAGGATGAGCTGAGGAGAATAGGTTAGTCCAGACCGAGGTGAATGCAAGGGGTGCTATAGTGAGTTCTGAGT
The DNA here is from genome assembly GCF_056320005.1 of Nelumbo lutea. Lineage (NCBI taxonomy): Eukaryota > Viridiplantae > Streptophyta > Magnoliopsida > Proteales > Nelumbonaceae > Nelumbo > Nelumbo lutea. Next base: position 107,914,421 of record NC_142685.1, read on the forward strand.
CAAAAGTCGTCTATCTTGAGTAGGAAATGCCTTTATATAGCCAAGTATCCATGTTGTAGTAGGACTAGCTTCGCGAGGTTATTGAGATAAGGTCGCCTGCTGAGGCACCCGAGAGATTCCCCTTTCCTCGGTGGGGCGTGTTTCCTTGTCCGAATAGGACTTCATCTCCTTGGTGCACATTCTCACAATGTGGCCGCATTGAGTGGTGCTAATGTGGTCCAAGGAAGTTGGCCACAGAGACTGACACGTGTTGACCTTAGCTAGCTTAGACACCACCCAAACACAAGTCAATGCTTTTAATGTGCATTTTAGGATTCTCAATGCAGAAAGACAATGGCATAGGTCAAGTTATAAACATTGTTTTCTCCCATTTGGCTCTTGCTCATGCTTTATCTAAATCATGATAGCAAGTTTTTACCTTACTCTTACCGTTACATCACCCAGCTACAAATCCAACTAGCACTTAGTTCCTTTTCCTATGCAAGCCTAGATGTTATAAGCATGTTACAGAGGAAGTTATACCACTTAGTTGGTTCCTTTTCCTTTTCAAGGTGTGTTGTTCATCTATTTGTGCTTATATGCTTGTGTTCAGATTTTAGATGCTAATGGTGCTTAATGCTTTCGGACTACTCATCTTTGTTTCTATCTTTTTAGTGTTTTATTTTGGCATTTCACATTATACTTATATTGTAAATGTTTAACTAGAACCTATGTTAATAAATTCTTCAATTTCTTTGCAAAACTTTTCTCCCTTGCGTTTTAGAATTTGTTTTAGCAAACTATAGGAAAGAGAACATGATGACAAACAAACTAATTAATGCTCCACCCAATCACTAGTCCAAGATTTGAGATTGAGGATGATTCAACCTAGATCCCAGTTACTCAATTCTTATTTGTTCTCCCATAGTTAACACTTAAAATAGAATAAAGAGGTTTCTTAGGACTAAGGAAGATGCCCATCAAGAATAAAACAAAAGAGTAAAACTGATGGAGATAATATACCCCAACCCGATATATCCATTAGATGTAACATCTTTACAAAATACACACATTGGTAGAAAATAGAAGAGGGAACACAGAAGTAGGAAAGCGGCTTAGGCTGCATTTGGCATTCCTTATTTTAAGGACCTATCTCCTTTTTGCTGTTAAAATGTCCTTATGAACATTGAATTTTTAACTACAAAAAGGAGATAAGTCCTTAAAATAAGGAATGTCAAATGCAGCCTTAAACCCCTCTCCACCAGAAGAAGAGGAAACACACAAGGAAAAACCAAGGATTCAATTGCCACAACACTAAAGGCACTACTCGTGCAAAGAGAAACTAGTCCATTTCATCTTTATGATAATTCTAACACCCCAATGGGAATTAGTAGCAGTCCCATTGGTGTTGATTTTAACAAATCCCATGGGATGTTTCTACCAACTTAATACTTCCAAGATAGAAATGGTAGGAATCCTAGGATGACCCTCATTGGTGCCCTGATTAGATAATTTTTACATGAGTGACAAGCCGACCTATTCATGGGTTGGGGTTGGGTTTGAAATAGTGTAAAGTCGGGCTTGATGGGTTGCACATGAACAGGTTCGTTGACAAAAGAATCATTGATAATGGATGAAGGACAAAACTATTTTCCATGAAAATTGAGATCATTTCAAGCACTCCAAATGTGCCATTGTATGATTAGGCTAATGGAGAAGGTTTCCATTACCAAGTTCCCAGATCTTTCATCATATATAGTTCCAATTAGACCAAGAAAGACTAAGAGGGATGGGCCTGAGGTCTAAGATCTAATGGACTTCCAAACTAGATAGCTCTTAATGACATTAGGTGCATAAGGGTTTCCTGGTCTACCAGGGAAAACTGCTTCAATGATAAATAGCAAAAAGCTCGAAGGGGAATCAGCCTATGGATTCACTTACAAACGAAGATTAGGATCCTTGGGGAGAGAGAGAGAGAGAGAGATTTAGGCCCTATTTACTTTTCGGAAAGCTATTTACCTGGGTAAGTTTTTCCTGGGAAATACTTACCTAGGTAAGTGCATTACCCATGTTCTTTTATTTCCTAGGTAAATAAGATTGACAATTTTAGCCATAAAAAATCATTATTAAAAGGGACAATTTTGTCTCATCCAAGTGCTGGCAACTTTCACCTAGGTGGGAAAATTATTTACCCACCTTAGAGATGGGAGTGATACTCATGGAAAAAGAACATGAGTATCATGATCGATACCAAAATCGCACCAACCAACCTTCCCCCTCTCAAAATCCAAAAAAAGAACAAGCCCAGGCGGTGTAGAATGTTTTTGTTTTTTCAATTGTTTTTAGAATCACCACATCAGAAAACAAAACAAAAAACAAAAAACATGTTTGTTTGAACTCTATTTTTGTTTCCAAAGTGAAAAACAAGTTGATTTTGTTTTGAAAAACAATACATATTTTTGGAACCAACAAAATATTGGTTTTTAAAACAAAACAAAATTTCTAGTATAGAAATTATATGGTTTGTAAAACATGATGTTGAATAATCTAATGAAAACATGTTTTTGAAACTCGATTTAAGAACATGCTTTTGGTTTCAATTTTGAAAACAAAAACATGTACACAACCAAGAACATGTTTCTTGTGTTTTTGTTTTAAGAAATAATCTGTTTTAAAACAAGATCGTTTTGATTTTTTTTCTAGAACCAGCAACAAGAAAAAACAATTCACATTATAGATCACCCCCTTAATGGCATAGAATAATTCCAAGTGAGAGATGGTGTGGTAAGAACGGAATTTGATACCGAAGGCTCCATGCTTGTAATGAACTTATGGGCAGATGAGGATGTTAGGGTCCTTAGGGTAGGGGTGTCCATAAAAAACCGAAAAATCAAACCGAACCACAAAATGTGCTTAACCAAACCGATTGGTTCAGGATTTTTAAAAAACCGAAGGACCGGTTCGATTTTCAGTTAACCTACAAAAAAATCGATGATTAACCGAACCGACTAGTATATATATATATATATTATATTTTTAATATATGTCACATATTTTCTATGTATTATATATAAATATGTATTCATTAATATATATATATATATACTTATATTATATTTATAATGATCTATTTATAAATATATTATATTATATATTTTTCAAATATTTATAATATATTATATATCATTTATTATTTATTATATAATATTATACATATATTTGTAATATATATTATAAATATACAAAATCAAAAAACCAAAGAACTGAACTGGTGAAAAATCAAAACTAACGGACCGGTTAACCGGTGGTACCGGTTCGGTTTCGATTTAGAGAATTGGAAAAATTGGTACCACTAGTTCAGTTTACAAAAAGGTTCCATGGTTTGATTAACCGAACTGTGGACACCCTACCTTAGGGAACCCAATAGAAAAGGTCTCCTCTCGATGATTTTGTTTGAAATGCAAATATCCTATGCAGATAAACCTATTGACTTAGGTTGTATTTGGTACCGTTATTTTTTTTTATTAAATATTTGGAATTGATCAATAGAAACCGGTGAGAAAAATATACTATCACATTAAATAAGAGTCATTTCCACTACCAAATGCATGTGGAGTAAATGGTAATGATACATGCATTTTTTTTGCATTGAAATCTCTTATGTGATGTGACAAGACATGTCTGACTACTTTGAGTTGATCAAACTCTAAATGTATCAAGAAAATAGTTCTAAATACAACATTAATAAGTTGTGGTAAGTCTACAATTAAAAATTCTATCAATAATCGGTGTCCTCTCTTTTATGACTTTTGGTGGGGGCAATAATGATGACAGACAAAATGGATTGGGTTGAGATCATAAAAATTGCATCCCTTTGATCCAATTAAGATCTGGGTTGATCAATTTTGAATTTAACCCTTTTAATAATCAGATTGCATCCTTATTTATGTTTACAATAAGTGTAAGAGTGATTAATTTTATGTATAATTTTTTTTTTTGAAGCTGATGAAATGGATTCATATAAAATTTAAAAACTAAAAAGAATATTTTGGATCAGATTTAGATCTGGGATTCTAATAATTAGGTTTAATGCTGCTAATGGGTCAGGTCTACCTAATAGAATTGAGCAAACTGAAAGAGTATGTTGGTTTTGGCTTGGGACCGCTTCTTGTTCCAAGTTGATTGCAAAATAGTGTACGAAGGTTTTCTTTTCTTTTTTTTTTTTTTTTTGCAACTTGTATATATTTTATGTTTAAAAAAGTAAACTTAATTAGATAATATATAAGATAATTTTGGTTAAAATATTTTGAGATCATATCAACCCCCACATGTTCTATAACACATCCCGACTATGTATTGGGAACATCTATTGATGATTTGAACTCAAATATTTTAATCAATTGACTATTTTACTATCATTTTTACTGAAGTTATATTGTCAAAAATAAAATTTTAAGTTGTTATCATCATAGATAATTCTATATGTCAATTATAATCGGGTCAGACACTTTTGATGGTATTCGGGACTGATGCCAATTTCTCAGAAACCGGTACCACATCAGAGTTGCATGAACGATTCAAAAATTGCCGATTATTTTGCTATTTGGTTGGTGGATTTTTGATAAATTGACAAACATCTTCCTCCACAGAATGTGCCCCAAAAATGTCCCACATGCACATCTCAGCATGCACTGAAAACATCTCCCATATACATGATTGGTCTGTGTTGTGGGATGTCTTTGTGGCACATTGTGGGGTGCAGATTTGAATTCGAAATTCATTATTAAAAGGGTAAATTTCTTAAACTATCTTTATGATTTAGTTAATTGTCTAAATATACCCCTACTGTTTGATTATTATCTAATGCTACCCTTACTGTTTCGAAAAACTACCATTGTCATTAAAATATTAACCGCATGATTGAAATGCCCATTTAACCCTTACGTCGATACTTGTTTATGCTTTTTCGTCTTCCCTAGGGTGCAAGTCCCTCTCGCCCCTGTTTCATCAACAGACCCCTCTCTCTCTCCTCATCCGTCCCCTCTCCCTCTCACCCCTGTTTCATCACCGCCTCTGTAACCTATAGCAGCAGCGGACCCCTCCACCCCCCCTCTCTCTCTCTCCGTCCATCCCCTCTCCCTCTCGCCCTTATTTCATCACTGCCGCTGCTGCAACATGTAGTAGCGGCAGACCCATCCACATGGCCCCCCTCTCTCCATTTATCCCCTCTCCCTCTCACCCCTATTTCATCATCATCACTGCAACCTATAGTAGCGTTGGACCCCTCCACACGCCCCCCTCTCTTTCTCTCCATCCGTCCCCTCTCCTTCTCGCCCCTGTTTCATCACCGCCGTTGCTGCAACCTATATTAGCGGCGGACCCTCCACATGACCCTCTCTCTCTCTGTCCATCCCCTCTCCCTCTCACCTCTGTTTTGTCACCACTGCTGCAACCTGTAGCAGCGGCGGACCCCTTCACACGGAGCCCCCTCTCTCTCTTCGTCCATCCCCTCTCCCTCTCACCCCTATTTCATTATCGCCACTGCTGTAACCCGTAGCAACGGCGGACCCCTCTACATGGCCTCTCTCTCTCTCTCCATCCATCTCCTCTCCCTCTCACCCTTGTTTCGTCACTGCCACTACAGCTGTAGCAGTGGCGGACCCCTCCACATAGCCCTCCTCTCTCTCTTTCTCTCCATCCGTCCCCTCTCCCTCTCATCCCTGTTTCATCACCACCACTGCTGCAACCTTAGCAGCGGCGGACCCCTCCACACGTCCCTCTGTCTTTCTCTCTCTTCTCCGTCCCCTCTCCCTCTCGTGCCTGTTTCATCAACACCGCTGCTACAGGTTATAGCAGCAGTGGAACCCTCCACACAACCTCTCTCTCTCTCTCTCGCCCCTGTTTCATCACCGCCACTGTTGTTGCAACCTGTAGCAGCTGTGGACCCCTCCACACGATATATCTCTCTGCATCCCCTTCATTTTCTCTCACTGATTTAGAGGAGAAATACCATGGAGCAGGAAACTCCACATAGCCAAGTTGAGCCACACCCTATCCTCTCTGTGGCAGTTTCTTTTGCGTCAGACCATTTTTGCACTTCCTTCATCTTTTATTCATGGTCCCGGGCTGCTTCATCTCCCTCTCTTGTTATTAGGATCTTCATCTCTTCCCCCATTCCCGTTGGAGGAATTCAATGGCCCAACTGAGATCTCCATGAGAATATCTCAGAAAATAAAGCTGAGGGGGATATCTTTTCAAGGGGAAAGAAGAGAAGATGGCATGCTTTTTGGAGAGGAGGTGCTCTGCTCAAAGAACCAACCAGAACTAGAACCCAGCAGAACAGAGTCAGAGAGAGAGAGAATACTATCAAGATATGGAGGAGCCATTGCCTAGTGCCCGCTTGCGTGACTTTTATTCTCAGTCCTGCCAAGGTAACAGAGAAATAACTTCAAGATCTGATACTCTCGATAATTGTGGCTCTTGGAGGAGTTCCATTGTAAAGTGAAAGAATTACCTGGAACCATTGCTTCTTGGAGAATGTCTAAGAAGAGCAGTTAAAGAATTCCCCGGAGCTTCTGGGTTTTCATCGCAGATCGGTAGGAGGTGGAGAGGGATAAAGGGTTAAATTGGGTTTTTCATAAAATAATATATCACCTGTGATGGAATATTAACGGAACGGTAAGGATACAATTAGTCAATTATCAGTAGAAATAGCATTAAACAATAGTCAAACAGTAGAGATATACTTAATCAATTAACTAAACCATAAGGATAGTTTAAGACATTTACCCATTTAGGCCAATTCTTTTAGGAGGAATCACCATTTTGAGGGATTCCTCCTTTTAGGCCTTTTTTTTTTTTTTATGTTGTGACATGAGATGGAGCGGATAGGGGAAATAATTCCCATAAAAAAAAAATCAGTATTAATAATCACTATCAAATACAACCTGATTTGAAATCGGCTAATATCACAGCAATGTGCCAAACAAACAATTTTTATGATTTTTAAAAAATCAATGATTTATGAAAAATCTCGTCGGAAGAATCGCCATCAATCCAAACACCCGCTTTTTGGTAGTGTCAGACCCGATTTGCCTTATGAATTGGTTCCGATTCCAGTCTAGATAGTTAATAATCAGTTTAGGGCTGGTACACCCTTCCCAATATAAGAGCCGACCATTGAAAACTCTAACTAGATTAAGCTAGGAGCCAAGGACATAGCTCTAGATCAGTCCAATGTTACAACCCTAATTATAAACGGATCAATTCCAATTTTTCAATCACCTTTTAAATTTGAGAAATTGTCTAATTCATGATTTTTCACCGTTTCTCTTAAATTAAACATAATTTTCAAAATGTTGAAATCCCACCTCAATGAGTTTTTGTTTCCAAAACTCACCACTGGTTAGACTGATAGAGAATTATTAGTTTTCAATTGATAGAAGTTGTCCAAATCAGTATATATACAATTTTTATGATCAAACTGCCCTTAAATGGGAGTCAGCCTTTTTAAACATATTTTTATGATTAAAATGCCCTTAAGTGGCTAACTAGCTATATAAGATTTCTACTCGTTGAGAGACGTTTTGCTCTTGATGCTTGAAAGTATCTATATTTATATAAATATATTAAGCTGAAATGTGTACTTAAAAATGCCAGAGGGAAATGAAATCTAACATTATTTTTTGTCTTCTTTTCATGGAAATTACAAGAATCTCACTCTCTACCAACTCTTTGTTTTGTTTTTTTCTTTTAAATTACAAAAATGCCACACACTCTCTCTCTCTCTCTTACAAATTACAAGAATACCATCTCTCTCTCTCTCAACTCGACACTTCAGCAGCTGAGGGATACCTCGATTTGGCACATTGGCAATTGAGGGAGACCTCGACTTGGCACCTCAGTTGCTTGAGAAACCTACAATCAAAGGTAGTCGAGCTCAAACTTCTAAGCTTTTGATTCGATCAAAGCTCAAACTCGACTTCAAGTCTCTAATTTGAATTGAGCTCAAGCTTGATAGTTTATAAGTGAGCCCTTGCAACGTAGGCCCCCTCCGCTAGTAAATATATTAAGCTGAAATGTGTACGTAAGAAGGCCCGAGGATGAGGGAAATGAAATCTAACAGTATTTTTTGCTTTTTTTCATTGAAATTACAAGAATCTCTCTCTCTCTCTCCCTCTCTTTTGTTTTTTTTTTCTTTCAAATTTCAAGAATATCACTCTTTCCTACCAACTCCCTCTCTCTCTCTCTCTTGCTTTTTTTTCTTTCAAATTACATGAATTCCACTTTCTCTCCTACCAACTCTCTCTCTCTCCTACCATCTTTCTCTCCTTATAATTTACAAGAATGCCACTCTCTCCAATTGAGGGAGACCTCAGCTCAACACCTCGGCTGCTAGGGGACCTGTAATCAAAGGTAGTCGAGTTTGAGCCGAGCAGTCTCTAATTCATATCGAGCTCGAGCTAGACGATACCTCGACCACTAAGGGAGACCTCGGCTTGGCATCTCGATCACTGAGGGAGATCTTGGCTCAACACCTCGACAATTGAGGGAGACCTCAGCTCAGCACCTTGTCAACTAAGGGAGACCTTAGCTCGACTCCTCACCTACTAAGGAAACCTCAGCTTGACACTTTAGTAGCTAAGGGAGACCTCAGCTCGAAACCTCGGCTGCTTAAGAAACCTGCTATCAAAGATAGCCGAGCTCGAACTTTTGAGCTTTTGACTCGAGCTCAAGTCTCTTAATTCGAATCGAGCTCGAGCCTGATAGTTTATGAACGTGCCCTTACAAATTAGGGCCCACTCTGCTTGTTTCAAGAAAGCTGAAAATTTGGTATTGTGTTGAATAAAAACATGGATATTTCTAAAATATTAAAAAATGGGTCAAATATAACAAAGGTAAAATGGAAACGTGAAGGTTTTTGCACGCTTTGACAACTTAGGTCGAATTCAAAGGAAATGCTGAAAAATCATGATGAGTTTTAAAAAATTTGAGGAAAGCATGGTTTTTAAAACCGACTCGGTGACTGAACCGGTCAGGGGTCCAATTATTGGGTCGAATGGTCAGAGGTCGAATGATCGGCCTGTTTTGACAAAATAAATTAAAAATTTTGAAAAAGGTCAAAACCGTTCGAATGATTAACCAGCCGGTTCAGCAGTTTACTGACCAAAATTAATGGTTTTGAGGAAAAAAGCGGTTTTGGGGACCAGTTTTGGTTTTTCTGGTTCAACCGTCCGGTCCGATCTGGTTTTGAAAACCATGGAGGAAAAGATAATTATTTGTGGTCCTAGGACCGGGTGTGATATGGTCAAAGTCAGATCCGGTCCGACCATTGAAATTCTCATTTTTGTAGACCTCTACACCTATAGTCTGATGTCCAGACCTATTCCTTAAACAAGAAGGAAAATCTCAAATGAGATCAGACGGTTGAGCCTTTCAGGACTGACTCGATCGATCTAGTCAGACCGGCCGACTAACACTCTAACAGAGAGCTGAAAGGGTATTCCCGTGGTTACCATATTTTGGTGGGCGCATCCAAGCGGCCTAAATCCATCCCTGTCCACCTACCTATCAAAAGAAAGAAATAATCCAACCCGCTCAAATGCGGGCCCTTCGTTAGACAGCGTGTGTAATCCACGGGACACGTTAGTCAACAAAGGTACAAGGGAGAGCCCAATTGGCAACACAAGCTGTCAACGTGGCAGCTAAATCTTTTGCGAGGGCAGCAGGTCCTTATCTGATGGTATCAATCTGAAAGGGACAGCTCATCTTATCGTCAGAAGATATATCTGTATAGTGGTCTGATCCTCTACTGTGACAGTTGGATCATCATCTTATACCAAAGAGATACGATATCTACGTTTATGGTCCATTTTTGGTTCGGTAGATCAGGAATACTTAATCTTTTCCCTAACAAATAATTAAAAATTTTGGATAAATACAAAATCCTCTTTTAAAGTTTCTCACAATCATAAAAACCCCTTTTCAAATTTAATTGTAAAAAAAAATCTCCTCTAAATTTAAAAAAAAAAACTCAACATGGACCTTCCTTCCCTCACTGTCCCAGATGCATTATTTTTTAAAATATCTATTTTATCCTTTTGTATATGATGCCACATAAAATGAAATGAACTTTAACTTGAACAATCATCCATTTTCCTGAGAAATCCAACAATAAATACACATTTATACAAAGAGATATGGACAATAGATGATCTCAGATCTCGTGTTCACTTTCAATCCTATCAAATGAATTAAATATACAAAGTGCTACAAAATCATCTAGTCAGAATCTTCCACTCATCTTATGATTGAAACTCTCACAGAATGTATAAAAAGCAGGAGAGTCAAGGGAAACCCAACCTTCATCAAAGCCACCTAAACATCATTAGGAACAAAAAAAAAATCCACGATCCCTTTCTAGGTCTAAAAATTAATTCAAGAAATTTGTTAAGAGCAACAAATTCTTTAAATCTCATTTTTCCATTTTGATCAAAATCATACATTCTAATCATTTGCTTGCTGGACAAGGGAGAGAGGAAATTTTAGGCTTCCTACTACTAGAGCTCTCTCTTGAGCTGAGGGTCAATGATACTTCCTATTTTGTCTAAATCAACCAGTTTGAACCACGACTCCTTTAGAATCGATGTGTTCTCCGTTTCGTGCAGAAAGAGGAGTGCAATGTGCACCCTTCTCCTTGGCTGTTTGATAGCTTTATATGTAATAGCCACTCCAATTTCATTTCCATTCACTTGAATTCAAAACATTATTTATCTAGTAAAATAAGTGCTTGGAAGTATTTCTTATTTATAGATGCATATAAAGTTAATATAACACCCATGCATTACCTTTTGGGGGCTGCTAAAACCGACAGCAAAGGAGTATTTATCTTTCCTTCTTCTTCTCGTTGTGTGTTGTGTACGAGAGAGAGAGAGAGAGAGCATAAAGTATGTCATCAATGGGATATCCATTAAGAAGCTTTGTCAAGCAAAGGGCATTTTAAATTTAAATCATCTATGAAAGAACGAGCTTAGTACAGTTGCTGTCACACGTAGCTGAAGATCAGAATTCAAATTAGTGGGGAGCTTGAGAACTTCCTCTACTTGATTGCATTTTTTAGAGCTTGTAAGTGATGATCCTTTACTTTTCTTGCTCAAATGTGTGTTCCAATGGTTCCTTCACTTGATTGTCAATTCGGCCTGCCATTCACCAGTGATTACAGACCATTTATAAAAGAAGCACCAGATTACTTATTTTACACCAAAAGAAGCATAGAAGGCCATGATTTTGCCATCGGCAAAAAGGGTAAAATGGGTACTTTAAAAAAATAATGCATCAATCAAATGTTTTTCTTATGGGATAGTGACAGAAGAGGTTTATGTTGAATTTTTAAAAGTTGGGAAGAGGTTTGTGTGATTGTAAGAAATTTGAGGGAAGGTTTTTGTATTTTACCCTAAAATTTTAAATAATTATGGAAAGTTGCCATCTGGATCCGGACCCCCGGACCCAATGGGTGATGGATGGATTACCTAATTCTGACAATATTCTGTGGGATCCAAATCGACGCGGCGTAGTCACCCACGGATTAGATTGGTGGGTCTCTCCTGATTTTTAAATCCTTTCTCCATTTTCCTCAGTCCATCCTCCTCTCTCTCTCTCTCTCTCTCTCTCTCTCAAGCCTTCTTGCTGCCCGTCTTTTCCTCTTTGATTTGGGTCCGTTCTTTTCTGTAGTTTTCTTTTCATCTCTTGATCGTCTCTAGCGGTTGATTTATTTACTAATCCATCTGGATTTGAGATTTTTTTTGGCCTAGATTTTCGAATTGATGTATTTTCGTTCATGTGATTCGAGTTGCTTCTGATTTGTGGGTTTTTTTTCTTTTCTTATTTCCCATATTTCAAATCCAAGGTTAGTATAGAAATTCAGCTTTTTTTCAGTAAATCAATCAGTTATTTCTTCTGTTCCTATCTGTTCGTTCTGTCAATTTGGGAGGTTTCCACTTTCCGCTGTGCATTGAACTAAAAGATTCATTTTTTTCTCCTTTTGTGGTAGTTCGGCTGTTTGAGGGAGATCTCGTTTATTTATTTCTCTTACAAAGATATATATATTTTTTTCTTTTGTTCTAGCTTCTGGGTTCTATTCTTCGAGTATTTTCGGTGATTGATTTGTGGGCATTCACTGCGGATATGGTTACAGTAAACCTTGGGATTCTTCATTATGTATTGGATCACATCTATGGTGCATTCGTCCACCGAACAAAAATCAGCCCACCATTCTTCTCCAGAGGATGGGGAGGTAACAAGCTCGATTTGCTTGAGAGCATGATCAAGCAGCTCTTCCCAGATCCAGAAGTCGCTGGCCAGAACTCGACTCCAAATTTGGTTCAGCCCATATGGAGAACCGTCTGGGAGACCAAGACCGCTTGCCTGAGGGAAGGTGTTTTCAGGACGCCGTGCGACGAGCAGCTGATTGATGCATTGCCCCCGGAGAGTCACAATGCAAGGGTCGCTTTTCTTACACCAAAGTCTGTCCCACCGCAGAGGATGGCCTGTGTGGTTCATCTTGCAGGTAACAGCTTCCATCTTTTTCAGTTTGATCCTTTCTTCTGAGAAGAATTGAATTGTAAGCTGACATTGGATTCAGTTGGAATTGCCAATTGCTCTTCCTTTTGCATCTGAGAAATAGACTTCTCCGAATGCCTTGCAATGCGGGTCTTCAAGATCTCTATCTGTTTTATTTTCCTTTTATAATTCATTTCATAGATTTTGTGTGTAAATCATCTGGCGCCTTAAGTTGGGAAAGTTAGACCATATGAGTTTGAATTCCTGGTTATAGGAACTGGAGACCATACATTTGAGCGGAGGCTGCGTCTAGGTACTCCATTGTTGAAGGAAAATATAGCAACCATGGTGCTTGAGAGGTGAGAGCTGTTCGTGCATAAGCTAGATGCTCTGAAAAGTAGAAAGGGTTATGCTGATTCAAGTTCATAGGTTCTGAATCAAGGTGAATCTTATGCTGCAGCCCTTTCTATGGACAGAGGCGTCCTATGTTGCAGCGTGGTGCGAAGCTTCTTTGCGTGAGTGACTTGCTTTTGCTGGGGAGAGTCACCATTGAGGAAGCTCGGAGTCTGTTATACTGGTTGGAGTATGAGGCTGGCTTTGGCAAGACTGGTGTATGTGGACTTAGCATGGGTGAGTCTTCTGTGCAAATTCAAGTTCCTCAACTTGCATCATAAGTAGGATTTCTCAAGGTTTCTAGGAAATTTAATTTAAACTGTTATCAGTTATTGAAAGATTTGGTCAACTATGCTTTTTTCTTGAATTGTTTTAGGTGGTGTACATGCTGCAATGGTTGGATCACTGCATCCAACTCCTGTTGCTACACTCCCATTTCTCTCTCCCCACTCTGCTGTTGTGGCATTCTGTGAAGGAATACTAAAGCATGCTACTGCATGGGAGGCACTGAGAGAAGATGGAGCAGCACAGAAGGCTGCACTGACACTCGAGGAAGTGAGAGAAAGGATGAGATCTGTGCTGTCACTCACAGATGTTACACGTTTTCCAATCCCCAAGAATCCTCAAGCTGTTATCTTTGTTGCAGCTACTGTAAGTCCCACATCTTAATTATAGATGGAAATACAATGCATGCAATTGAAGTGTTCTCCTTTTTAGTAAGGGATCATCTTGCGCAATTCCTTCCTTTCTCTACCTTTCACCTTACACTGTGATCTGTTTCTACACAATTTTGTCTTTTCTTTGAGCTTTTTTAATTGATTAGGACTAGCTTTGAATGGTATCCACTTGTCTGACTTCAAATTCCAATCGTGGTCCTATTTACAATTGAATCAAATATGGTCTAGTCCAATCCAATCCAATCTAATAATATGCAAGCTTTTACGTTTTGATTCAAGCTTATATGTTTGCAACCATAGGTTAAATAGTCCTCTATTTGCATTTATTTTCTTACCATAAATTCTGATTCTGGCATCTTTCATAACCATTTTTTTTCCAGGATGATGGATACATACCAAAGCACTCAGTTCTGGAGCTTCAAAGAGCTTGGCCGGGTTCAGAAGTGAGATGGGTGACAGGAGGTCATGTGTCATCCTTCATCCTCCACAATGATGAATTTCGCAGAGCTATTATGGATGGGCTAAACAGGTTGGCATGGAAAGAGTCTCCCTTGTAACAAAAGCACCAAAGTTGATGGGCTTGCATTTATCTTCTTGGGAAATTGACTAATTCATTTCATCAAACATGTAAATGAAGCTAATCCTCAATTCCTCGTGCACCCTGACAGGGAAGGAAATATTGGGTGCTCTGTAAGCTTGTATTTGTTATGTATTACAGTGAAAATACAAGGGGAAAAGCTCATTTAAGGTAAAGAGTAAGCTTGCAGGCTTGTTTGATATGTAACTCTGATCTCAATTCTCAATCAATGTTTTGATGGGTAACTTTGGATTGTGTCAACCTCGTGGTTATGACAAACAACCTATTGAATTATGGCTTTAGTTCACATGTAAAATGTTTACTGATCGATAATATATATGTGAGTATCATGGTATGATTTCTACCGTCATCCCTTTCTAGAGCAATAGGCCTTGATGTACAATATGAAATTCATTTTTAATTTACTTCTATCAATAATGTATTATGATAATTTTTAGTTCACAACCATTATCTGAATCTCATCCGAGTCTAATCTAATTCTGATAGATAAGATCTGATTTAAATTCGATTTTAACAAAATCAAAATTTGGATCTAGCCGCCTCTAGGTTTATCTGATTACGATCCTTTTGCATCCATGTACTCACTGGCAAGGTTCAAAGTATTGAACGATATGCATATCGGTAGTATCGCATCGCTACATAGAAACGCCTGAAACTCATTTTATTTTTAATTTTTTTTTCAAATTTTGGTTTTTTTGGAAATTAAAAACAGAATTTTTTATTGAAAAAAGTTGAAGTTCTAAAGCACTTGGAAACAGACGTTTCGGACCATATTTTAAACCATACTCGCTGGAACTCACAATGTTTAATCATATAGGAAAGCCATGAATGAATCGAGAGAGAAGAAACAACAGTAGTTCCTTGTGATCCAAGCAAATTAAGTTTAATTAACAGATACATAGTAGACAAACAAGCATCAATAGCACTGGATCTCCAACAAAAAGAGGGCTATGGGTTCATGTGAGGTAACATCTGACAGAATTTCTATGTCGCTAGAACAAAGTACAAACAAAAATGAAACAATGTAAGCCTTAGGGGTGATTTGTTGCCATCGCTCCTGAAAGGCAACAGAGAAACTTGATGTCAGAGATATCACATAGTGCCACCGTTTTGGAGGAATGTAAAGCATTCACCTTTTAGATGCAATCCATAAAACTCAAGTTCTGCACCTTTCTAACTTCTTTCACCAAATTGTCAAGATCCACTAGCCCCGTTCGCTTTTTGGTAACTTACTTATTTGGGTAAATGTAGTTATATGGGTAAGTTTTTCCTGGGCCCATGTTTTTCTATTTATCACGTAAGACAATGACCATTTTAGTTATAAAAATTTATTATTAAAAGGGATATTTTTATCCCATTCAAGTGTTGACAAATTTTCCCCTAAGTGAAAAACTTATTTATCCATCTAGGAGATGGGCATCACTTACACGGGTAAGTGATACTCAAGAAAATAAACATTTCATAATCTTCACATAAATCTAAAAAATGAACATACGATTCTTGATCATTAATAACAAAAATCTCATTGACCAACTTTCCTCCCTCTCAAAATCCTTAAAAATAGCACCCCCTAAATGTAAAGAAATTTGGGTGACAACGCTGTAAACAAATTGATAAACAACCACTTACCAAAAAGGTCAAAGGTTAAAGAGGAGAAATATGCAACTGCAGATAGAAAATAGAAGATATCGTGACATGCTGGAAGAATAGACTATTAGTGAGGAGATTAAACAAATATCAATAACACCCGGCAAAAAGAGTCATAAAAAAACGTCATAAGGCAGCTCCTTGAGAGCCACATAAAAGAAAAGGCATGCATCTCAAGACAGATCAATGTATATGCGTGTATTTTCTGCTACGAGATCAATGTGTTTCTAATAGGGATTTTGAGTTGCCAAAATGTTTGTTCGGGTGATTGTACAAATTACCTTGACCTCATCTAGGACACCCTAAATCTGAGAGAGGAATCATTCCGTTTTCATCAATAGTTACTAGAGTGTTTCATTAATCAATAGGTAGTTTTTGAACTAATAGGATATAGCTACATCTAGTTTAGCAACAGGTGGACAGCCACAGATGATTCTGGTGGAGCACACTCTACTTCCTTTGCTCACACAGGTAGTTCACATGCCACTACAAATTATGTTTCTACTTTAGGTAAGGAGGGACCTTCTTGGATTATAGATTCTGGAGCCTCAAAAAACATGACCCATAGTTCCACTATTTTTTCTTCTTACCAACTCTGTTCTAGCAAAGACAGGGTCTCCACAACTGATGGATCTCATGTTCCCATTGCTAGGAAGGGGTCTGTCAAGATTAGTGATTCATTTTCCCTTCCCTCTGTCCTTCATGTTCTCAGATTGAGTACTAATTTGTTATCTGTTAGTATTTTGATTAAGAACCTGAATTGTTTAGTATTTTTTTCTCTTGATCATTGTATCTTGTAGGATCTAGATTCAAAGAGGACGATTGGGAGTGGTCATGAAGTGAATGGAATTTACCTCATGGATGTACTTCTTTCTCATCAAAGCAATGTTTTAAAAAATGACCTGGAAATGGAACCGTTTTTGTCACTGGCTTTTGGGTCAATGGTCTAACCGTCCAATTCGAATAGACAACTCATTCTGACAGAAAATAAAAAAAAAATAATTAAAAAATAAAAAAGGTCAAAACCGTTGAACAAGTCGACGGTTCAATGGTTCAACTGCTTTGTTGACTTTTTCAACGATTGTTGACTAGATTCCGGGTTTATGCAAAAATGGAACCGATCACCTAGACAGATCCTAGGCTAAACAATTTGACCATTCATGTCAATGGCAGTTCGAAAATACTGCATCAGAGTCATCATGTCAGTAGGAATAGTGAGTTAGATTATGCTATGGCATAATCGTTTAGGTCATTTGCTTTTTCTCTTCTTTGAGTCTGTTAGTTTGTCAAGTTTGGAGCGTGAAGGTCGCCAACTTGGAAAGCATTGTAGACATTCTTTTAAAGATGTTCATTTCTTTTTTATGTTATTCATTTTGATGTGTGGGGACCTTATCATGTTTCTTCTATGGGTGGTTATCGATATTTTTTCTTATTTGTGGATGGTTTCTCTCAATATTCTTTGATTTATTTGATGAGATCCCAAAATAAGATACAATCCTTGGTAAGACAATTTCATCAGATGATACTAATACAGTTTGGAACACGAACAAATGTGTTAAGATCAGACAATGCCAGGGAATATTTTGAAAAACACCTTGCTTCATATCTATTAGAATATGGTGTTGTCTATTAGAGTAGTTGTTCCTACAACCCATAGCAAAATGTTGTAGAGATGAAGAACAGACACATTGTTGAGATTGCAAGTAGCACGATGATCACATCTACAGTTCTAGTTCGGTTTTGAGGTGATGTAGCTCCCATAGCAGTCTTTTTGATTAACAGGATGCCCTCCCGTATACTTGGTTTCAGCACCCCATTCAGTCTCATTTTTCTTGAGGGGGAGATGTTCCATATTCCTCTGAGGGTATTTGGGTGTTTTTACTTTGCACATATTCTTGGTCCTCACCGCTTAAATCTTGATCCGAAGGCAAAGAAGTGTGTCTTTCTTGGATATGCAGAAAATCAGAAAGGGTACTGTTGCTATGATCCAGTCTCCGGGAGTCGGTATGTTACTATGAATGTCACCTTTTCTGGGCCCACTTCCTTCTTCTCGAAGAATCATTCTCAGGGGGAGTGTTTTGGGGAAGTGAGTGAACAGTCTATCCCTCTTCCAATTCCAGTTCCTTTGTCCATCCCTATGTCTGATCCTCCTATGTCACCTACCTTATCACCTCTCTTGCATCCTGTTTCTCAGCATTACTCATGACAGTAATTTCATAGAGAGGTTGATTCCACCACAGCATAACTCACATCACTTCTTGTCGGTTCTTTAAAGACTCCAGATTTAGCTGATATGGATTCAGGTATTCCTCTTGATCCATCTACTGTTTCAATTCCCATTGATTCAACTAACCCCATTACAGATAACCTGGACCTTCCTATTGCTCTTAGAAAAGGGAAGAGAAAGTGTACTGTTCATTGTATTTCACAGTACCTATCATATAGTGGACTTTCTCCTTCCTACCGATCTTTTCTTTACTCTCTTGACTCCATGTCTATACCCAAGTGTGTCAGTGAGGCTCTCTCCAAACCTAAATGGAAGACAACTATGCAGGAAGGGATGAAAGCTTTAATTAAGAATCAAACATAGGAGATTGTGGACCTACTAGAGGATAAGAAGACTATTGGATATAGATGGGTTTACACAGTCAAATATAAGGTAGATGGAAGTATAGAAATGTATAAGGCCCAGACTTGTTGTAAAAGAGTACACACAGACCTATTGCATTGATTACTTAAAGACCTTTGCACCAATTGCAAAATTGACCTTTGTTCGGATACTTTTTTCTCTTGCTGCCACATACTCTTGGCCCCTATTTTACCTTGATGTGACCGGACAAAACACATTGAAATGGATAGACATTTTATCAGAGAAATGGTGATTTCTAGGGAAATTTGTCTTCCATACATTGCTTCCGATCTATAACTTGCTGATGTTCTCACAAAAGGTACTGCAATAAACAAACTAGAGCATGATTTACGCAAATTAGGAATGTGTGACATTTACTTCCAAGTTGAGGGAGAGTGTTGAGTTGGGCCGATTTCTAATTATTGGGCCTAGTTATTTAGCTCTTATTTTTTAAGTTGTTAAGTTTTATTGGGCTTTAACTCCATTAGCTTATGTTTTTAAGTTATGAATGTTCAGCTACCTTGTAGCCATCCTACTAAGGCCATTTATAATTCTTTTAAGTATAAAATATAATGAGGGATTGGCGGCCGGATTTAATTCAATTCTGGTACTTCACAAAGAATTCATCTAGATTTCCAAACATTGATTTCTAATTGGTTAGGGTTTTGATTAACTAGCGTTGCTTTTTTTTTTTTTTTTTTTTTTTTTTGAGTTTAATCGGAGTCGAACAACATGGCAAGTTCGTTGGATTTGTCGGACATGACGGTGGGGAGGTACCAGGCACGGAAGACGACCGAGAGGTCTAACTTCTCGCAGACGTGTAGTCTTGTGAGCCAGTACATCAAGGAGAAAGGTGGCCTTGCTGAAGACCAACCTACCATTCAAGAACTTCATGCGGAAGACGACCGTTCAAGAGCTTCACAGTCCTCAATTTGCCGGCTATTCTTCTTCTGAAGACCAACCTATGACACCCGATTTCAGGTATCATTTGATTCACAATTGCGTACAGAGAACATGCAGCTTCAAAGCTTAATTAAGTTCTCTTTGTTTAATTAGTTAATCACGATCTGTTTTGGGTGAAACAGACCGACAGATAAAGCAAAGTAGGTCATGCCTTTTGCAAGTAAGGCAAGCTACTTCGATTCCAGCAGCTTGGCCTCTACTTCCGGAGGCTTTGCCTCTTCCTGTTCAAATATCGTTCCGATCTCTGCCAAGAATCCTAACCTAAACCGAGTACAGTTGCCCCTCAACCGAATAGCTCAGGTACCCCTTTTGGTTTCCCTATAATTTCTTGCTTTGCGTGCTGAGAATTTCATAGACATTAAAAGCTAACTACCATGTTTTATTACAATTTGCAAACCTTTCTTTTCTTCTGGCAACAAATAATTAAAGCTTTTCTACCGTTAACCATCGCTGGGTTTGAAAGGTTAAGGTTTTGATAAACCAACGTTTCTTTCCCTTTTTTTTGTTTTATTTTAAAATTTTGAAAAAAAAATAAAGAGTAAAATAGTCTTCTTAGTATCTCTGTTAATGAGCGTTAATGATAAAGAAAGTATTAATCAATTGTCAAAAACAGGGTGGCATTAGTCAATATTCAAACAGTAAATATACATTTAATCAATTAACTAAACCATAAGAACCATAAGGGTAGTTTGCTTGTATCTCACCTTGTATTTACTTTGCTTTAACTAATTCACAACTACAGCATTTTATTTACTTTGCTTGTATCTCACCTTGTATCACAATCCATGAACACCATGCCCATGCTTCTTTCATTATTTCTGAAACCATCAATTAACACGTGTAGAGATACTGTTTTGTTTCCTAAGTTACAAAATTTCCACAAAACTCGGGCATTAAGTTTTCAACAATTTTCTATTTTAACTAATTGAGATTTCCAGCCAAACAGATTTGTGAACATTGCCCACTTCCTGGCACCTATCAGACATGTGGATACTGAGCAGACATGTGGACACTGACATTAAATGGCACTTCAGGGGACTCTTCTATTTGTTGAATCAATCTGTAATACATGACTAAAAAACCTCTAACTCTTATGCTAGAAGTTGGGCATGAATTGTGAATTTGTGACAAGTTACAGTTTAATTGTTTACTGATGTTTGTATTGATTTATTCTGCATAGTTTAATTTGTTTTCTTTTCCAGCATTTGTTTGACAATTTCTATAAAAAGAAACTTAAGAAAAGTATAAGTATACCTGTTGAATCCCCAGATGTTAGCTACTGTTTCTAGCTTGCCAAGTCAACATTGTAACCAAAGAAAAATATTAGTGGAACTAAGATGTCAAACCAGCTGTGTCTAACCAGATTCATGTATACTAAGATCCCGTATTTTTTCCCATGGATCATCTGACATTATCAAAGTCTTATCTAAACCGATCTGTTATGTGTACCTCTTAAATAGTATGTAAGCAGCTCTAATACAGTATATAGAAATCATCAACAAAGTAAAGCATTTAAAGCTAATGCAATACCCATGTGGTAAAATCAATGTAATAATAGTGCCATCATTCAATCTTCCAACAAGAGTATTAGTTTATTCTTCCAACAAGAGAACAATTTGGGGCTGTCTGAAGAGAATTTGTAATTAAAGGGTTTCAAAGGTGGTAAGCTGAGGCTAGCTTCCCTCCTCACCATTGTAATATGATTATATTTTGATTAATTAATAAAGTTTTATTATTACTGATCAAAATAAAATGTCGATTCTCATTTTTGTATTGCCAAGTTTGTTCGAATTTTCAGTCCTGGTCACATCCTGTCAAAACATAAAAGATTCAGATTAACATAGTTATGTGTATAACTGTCTCGTCCCCTCCTGTTATTCAGATGGTTTATATGTGATAACTGCAAGTTAAAGACTCTAAAAGTACAAGGAAAAGGCACAAAAAAAAAAAATCTTGGCTTCAGGTTACAAGGACGGCTTTAACAGAAGATATGATCTGTGATGATTTATATGGATTAGATTTTTTCTGTTCCTACTTGCAAAAGATAACTCACTCCTTCCTCTTGCAAATGGCAATGAGAGGTAGCACATGGAATTGTAGAACCAAATTCCAGGCTCTTGTCAAATTTATTCTTGATCATTGTTCATGTTATTTAAACCATTAAAGAGAACCTCATTATCCAATATATAATTATTTTATCTGTAATTCACTTAATATAATGATAACTGTGCCTAGTTATGGTGCACCAGATAATCTATCCTCACTCTTGCCGCTGCAGGGACCATAATTTTAGAAATTCTTGGGAGGTAATAGCATAGTTTTAGAAGTTTCTTCACTCTTCCTGTGCCTATAAGAATAAATAAGATGGTAGCAGTTATGAGACTGATACAATCTTATTTAGTCAAGGAGGAAAAGCTCATAAACACAAGGGAAGACTATCATAATTATCTAATATGTAAAACCTGTGCCACTGTTCCAGGTGGTCCAAACCAAGCATTAAGAGATCTGATACTTTCCTATCCACCAGGCACCAGAAAAACAATATCAGGGATAAAAATGTCTCTCCATAGCTTTTTTTATCTGTGAATCAAATGTAACATCAAGAATTGATATATTGCCCAATAAACTCTGATGTAATATTAGGTGTATGCCGCAAGGGGAACTTTAGTCTTTTTCCCTTTCTTTTAAGTTGAATGGTTACCCTAGTATATATGATAAAAAAGGCTGGCGCTGCTAGCATCATCTGGAGTCTCTCATTCTCTTTCTCTCTTCTCTTCTTCTCCCTTCCACTTCTCTTCTCTTCGCCCACTGTTCTATTGATTAAAACATGGTATCAGAGCAGGACAGTGCTCTGTAAATCCTCTCCTGCTATTCGAAACTCTTCCTTGCTCCTCTGGACTGAAAATGGAAGAGACAAGTGCGAGCTCCATCTAAAGACTGTTCGTTCCAGTTCCTGCCCTTGTTTCCTGGACTGCAACTGATTCATAACGGCACCCAGAGACCAATGGATGACTGATTGAGTTTTCTTAAGAGGTCGGTGTTCTTTTTCTGTGGTTTTTTTGTTTGTTCCTGAGTTGGAAACTATAGAGAGCCCTTGACTGAATACGGACAGAAGTTAAAATCACCTTTTTTTAGTTCTTGGTGTTGAGACCAAGAACTGGTTATTCTGCTTGACCGAATGCTATAAAGGGAGTTTGTCCCTCTTTGTGGGTGTGAAGACCCAATAATCTTCATGTTTGAGGAACCTCGGTAGGTCATAAGTGACCTGGTTCAACTGACAGAGTGCAGCAGCCTTTTTTAAATGTGTTTTGTAGTTTGTATTGCCTTAAGAAGGGCCCTATGAGATCTATGAATATCTGCGACAGCAAGGCCTGTGCTCTGATTTAGCAGTTTTTTTGTTAGCCTAGTTGGGTAAGGACTGTAATAAGCTTGTGTCTACTGCCTACATTTAGCTCCCATGAATTCTGAACGTTCTGCAACTTTGGAAACCACCTCACATCAAGGAGGGACGTCTGGTGGTTATGAGACCCTAAACTTTCCTATGTCCACTACCCCCTTCGATGGTAGAAATTATTTAGCTTGGTCCAAGGAGATGCGACTGTACATTACTGCCAAGGGTAAGGCTGGATATATAACTGGGAAGACAAAGGAACCTAAGGCTGGTACTGTTGATTATGATAAGTGGGACTAGGAAAATTGCATGATAATGTCTTGGCTTTTGACTCGGTGCTGCCATCTGTCAAGCAAATTTTCATGTGGGGTAAGACAGCAAAGGAAATTTGGGATCAAGCCAAGGCAACAGACACTATGCAATGATTTATCAGCTACAGGTGGAATCTTCAACATGCAAGCAGGGTGAGAGGAGTTTATCACCCTACTACTCTGCTCTCACATCTATCTGGAAGGAATTGGACTACTACAACCATTGAATGAGAGAGTGATAAAGATGCCAAGGCCTACAAACAGTTGGTCTCCCAGCAACAGGTGTTTGCTTTCCTTCTTGGCCTTAACCCCATGTATGAGCCTATCTGGGTACAGATTTTGGGCAGCAAGGATCCCTCGTCTGTCCAAGAGGTGTATACTTTAGTTCAGTTTGAGGAAAGTAGGAGGTCTTCTATGAATCTTCCTAAGGGGGAAACCATAGCTTTAACCGTACAAAGTAACACCAATTCAGCAAGAAAGGGGGAAAATAAAAAAAGGAGTGGACGATAAGGATAAATTGTGGAGTACTCACTGCCAGAAGTCTAGACACACCTGTGAGACATGTTGGGAACTGCATGGAAAACCAAAATGGGTGCAGGAACTCAACAAGAAATCAGCTCAAGAACAGAATAAGAAGCCAACCCAGAAGTTCACCTCAGCCAACCTTGCCTCACATGAGTCTCAGGATTTTCCCTCTAGTTCTGATCCCAAGGAGGATATTATCAGCTCCTTTTATGACCATTTAGAGCAGTATGGTAGGGTTATCAAACAAGCAGATTCCATATCTACACCTACCTCCTTTGCTTCTTCCACGGGTAACTTAGCCTTTGCTTTTCATGTGTCTACTAATACCCCAGAGTCCCCGTGGATTATTGACTCTGGTAAAACCAACCATATGATTGGTAAGTTAACTTTGTTTCAATCATATACTCTTCTCTCTAGAAAAGATAAAGTGATGTTAGCTGATGGGTCATTCTCCTCCATTGCTAGTCGAGGATCTATATCTTTACCTTTTGGTCTCTCATTATCAAATGTTTTTCATGTCTCAAAAATGCCCATTAATTTGTTATCCATTAGTAGTATTACACATGCATTGAACTGCTTAGTAACTTTCCTTCCCGATTCTTGTGTTTTTCAAGATTTTGGCTTCCGGGAGGACGATTGGTAGAGGGAACATGGTTGATGGCTTCTATGTGATAGAGAATAAAGTTGGTCTCGCAGTCTCAGAGTCTTCGAGTCAGTCTAGTAATAGTCAAGTTTTTTTGTGGTGCCATCGTTTGGGTCATGTCTTTTAAGTCTTTGAAATACTTATTTCTATATTTATTTGAGTTTGTTTGTGTCAATGATTTCCAGTGTCAAGTGTATCAACTAAGCAAGCATTGTAGAACTTCATTTCCTTTACGTAATAAAATATAGGATTTTTCTTTCCACATTGTGTACTCTGATGTTTGGGGGCCTGTGAATATTCCAACTGAGAATGGCTACAAATATTTTATCTCTTTTATTGATGAATTTTCTCAATTCACTTGGGTGTACCCTATGCACTCATGAGAAGAAGTTCCTAAGGTTGTGAAAGATTTTCAACAAATGGTCTACACCCAATTTCAGACAAAGATTCAAGTCTTCCAATTAGACAATGCTAAGGAGTACTTTAATGGTGACATCTCCAACTTCTTTACTTCCTATGAATCTATTCACAAGAGCTCCTATGTAAGAACTTCCCAACAAAATGGGGTTGTAGAGAGAAAAAACCACCATATCTGTAGATGTAAGTTTTAAAAAGATTTTTGTTGGATGTTGTTATGACTGTCACGTATATTATTAACATGATGCCCTCTCAGTTGTTGGAATATAGGTTCCATCACCAGCTCCTCTTCCCCAAGGCTCTAATGTTTCCCATACCTATGCGTGTTTTTGGATGCTAGTGCTTCGTTCATGATCCCTCTCCTACTCAGGGTAAACTTGATCCTAAGGCTATTATGTGTGTTTTTCTTGGATATCCCCTTTCTCAAAAGGGTTATTGTTTTTTTGATCCGTCTCAAGGAAATATTTTGTCTCTATGGATGTCTCATTCTTTGAAAATGTTCCCTATTTTTTTGTTTCCCCTCGGGGGAGAATCTTGGTGAGAAGAAACAAAAACAAACTCAAATCTGGTTGCCTTCCTTGCTTGACCCTCCTCCATTTCATGTCTTTCGGAGACAACGTTATAGAAGTCAAGGCCAGTAGAGTTAAATAGCCAAGGGATAGGCTGAAACTACACAACCAATGCCATCGAACTGCCAAGAGTTGAATCAATGTCCTCTCCCAGGTACTATTATCTCTGTTGAAACTCTTGAACCCATTGACATTGACACTTCAAATTGTGATCTAGACCTTCCTACTGCAAAAAGCAAGGGGGTTATATCATGCACCACACACCACCCTATGGCTCAATACTTATCCTATGAAAATGTTTCATCCTCATTTCGTGCTTTCCAATCTGAAATTGATGATATCCCAATTCCTGAAAGTGTCACAGATGCTCTTTTTGCTCCTAAGTGGACAAAGGCTATGAAGGAAGAAATCAATGCCCTACGCAAAAATGGCACATGGGAGTTGATGGACCTTCCTGAAGGAAAAGAACCTATAGGGTGCAAATGGGTATTCTCTGTGAAACACATGACAAATGACACAATTGAGAGATACAAGGCTAGATTGGTTGCAAAGGGCTTTACATAGGTGTATGGGGTTGATTATGCTAAGACTTTTGCTTCTATGACAAAAATGAATTCTATCCGGGTTCTTATCTCTTTGGTAGCAAACCTTAACTGGGAGCTTCATCAACTAAACATTAAAAATGCTTTCTTGAATGGGGATTTGGAGGAGGAAGTATACATGACTCGACCTCCTGGTCTTTGTGCTAGGGTCAAGAGTAGAAAGTGTACAGATTAAAGAAGTCCTTATACGGCCTAAAACAATCACCAAGGGCTTGGTTTAGCAGATTTCACTAGGCAATTCAACAGGTGGGGTTTAGGTAATTCCAATCCAATCATACACTCTTTGTAAAGAAGGAATAAGGGAAAATAACAACTTTGATTGTTTATGTGGATGATATTGTCATTACCGATGACTAGGTCTCAGAGATACAAAGGTTAAAAAGGTTCCTAGTTACACAAATTTGAGGTGAAGGATCTAGGTCCATTGTGTTACTTCCTTGGAATTGAAGTGGTCCGCTCCCAACAGGGCATCTTCATCTCTCAAAGGAAGTACACCCTAAATCTCTTGAAAGATAAAGAAAAACTTGGGGCCAAACCTTTTAACACTTCTATAGATGTGAATCATAAACTTAGGGACTATGGTGGTGAGCTTTTGGAGGATCCAAAGCAAAACCAAAGACTTGTGGGAAAACTGCTCTATTTATCCATGACTAAGCCTAACATAGCATAGGCTATGGGGGTTTTTAACTAGTTTATGCATTCTCCTAAGGTTGCACACCTGGAAGCGGAAGATAGGGTATTGAGATATCTGAAGAAATTCCCAGGTACAAGCTTATTGTTCAAGAAGCATGGTCATATGAGAGTTGAGGTTTACACTGATGTTGATTAGGCTAGCTTTGTAGATGATAGGAAATCCACCAATGATTACTGCACCTTTGTAGGGGGAAATCTTGTTACTTGGAGGAGTAAGAAACAGGGTGTGGTTGCTCAGTCCAGTGCAGAGGCGGAATATATGGTTATGTCACATGGAGTTGTAGAGCTACTGTGGATCAAGAACCTTTTAAGTGAATTGGGTTTCTAAGCTAAAGATCCTATGTCACTCTATTGTGATAACAAGGTAGCTATCAACATTGCTGCAAATCTAGTTTTCTATGATAGAACCAAACATATTGAAGTTGACAAGCATTTTATCAGAGAGAAGCTTGAGAAATGAGAAGTTTGCACCCCTTACATCAGCTCAGAGGAATAACTTGTAGATGTCTTTACTAAGGGATTGAATTCCTTGCAGCATTATGATCTATGTGACAAGTTAAGGATTGACATCTATGCCCCAACTTGAAGGGGAGTGATGTAATATTAGGTGTATGCCACAAGGGGCACTTTACTCTTTTCCCCTTTCTTTTAAGTTGTACGGCCGTCCTAGTATATATAATAAAAGAGGCTGGTGCCGCCAACATCATCTGGAGTTTCTCTCGTTCTCTTTCTCTCTTCTCTTCTTCTCTCTTCCACTTCTCTTCTCTTCGCCCACTTCTCTATTGATTAAAACAAACTCCTAAGAGCATACTTACATTTCAAAAGTTGTTGAAACTAGGGAGAAACAAGAGCAGAAAATGAGACAAACCAAATGATGCTCAAGATGAATAAGTCATTAGCCCCGACTAGTGAAATGATATGACTTATTAAGAGGGTCACACTTCATGAAAGTATAAGATTGAGCTGCATTTCCTTTCCCCAGATAAAACTACAAATCTAATAGATCTTTTGATAAGTTTTTGCGCATTGTGCATGCTGTAGCACAACATCTAAATAGCACAAAATGTTTTCCTGAAAACCTGCAGTTCAAAACCAAGGTGATGAAAGGAATATAAAAGCACAATCGGCATTCACATAGGGGACGTAAGTAGCCTCTGAGTTGAAAAAAAAAGAAGAGATTTTGTGGATGGAAATAAGATTTTTAACCAGTGTTTTAAATTTACAAGGCACAAGAAAAGCACAAGGGCCTTTTGGCACTCAAGGATCAAAGCACAAGGTGAGGTGCAGGCCTTTCCGAAGAAGAAAAGAAATCAAATTTAAAAAATAGTAATACACAAAAAAAAAATGTAAACATAAATTTCAAAAGAAATTAGATGTTTTTAAAAGTCTATTGGCTCGAATTAAAATACATAAGCATAATATATAAAACATATTTAAAATGAAAACATGGAGGTGAAAACAAACATATATGGATTATATCAAAGTGCCCGGAGCACTCAATAATTCAAGCATGTGAAGCTTTTAATTTATTTGTATATCTCCTCTCTTAGTTGCATTATTTCAAGTTGCTAGTGTGATGTTAAATATCTTACATTCCTAATCCTAGGATATATCCCTCCACCACCACAAAAGCCTATAAGTCAAGCCAAAACAAGTCCATATAGGGGTTTGGGGCAATGCCCTTGATGCAAATTTTTGGCCATATGAGGGTTGTGTTTTTTATTTTAGTCATGGTTCATTCTATTTTAGGATAAGGCATCAGAGATTAGTTGCTTCTTTAGTAGGGACCATTGCTTGGTGTAATGGTAAATCTTAGATTAACAAGCATAAGAATACGGATTCCAATATGAGAGTGGCCAATCCACCCCTCCCAAGTCCCAAAACCCCAGGTGGCTAGGATCAATATTGAGTAATAGCCTTTTAGTTTTTTCAATTCTTTACTGGAAACTTTGCTATTTGGGATTCTATTTGCAAAAACTAAGGCTTTTGTTATTTGAAAGGTAATTGTTTTTATTTAATTCAAAAATTAATAAGCTAAGGCCTTTGTTATTTGGAAGGTAATTGTTTTTATTTAATTCAAAAGTTAATAGGCTATTACTAGTGTACAAACAGCAATAAAGGGTAATTTAAAAGTTGATAAACCATTACAAAGGAGTAAAACAGATAAGAATCTACCAAAAAAAAACAAAAAAAAATGCATATTTTACAAAAGATGCATGTCTGGGTTAAGGCACACCAATTGTGCATCTTTTGAAAGGGTCCAAATTTTGGGGAGAGTGGATCTGTTATGCTAACTCAGCTTAGAGTACGACACTTGATTTTTTGTAGGCTTTACCCATCTTATGATCCTTACTGGAACAAAAAGGAGACAAGTTGTTTTTTTTGTCTATCTTGAGTTGGTCTTTCTGGTTGTTTCTTGTATGTTCTATGTTGTGTTGCTTTTCTATGGTCAATAGAAGTATATTTTTACCAATAAATAAAAAGGACATTCTTATAACCATAGAAATAGAGTGGAAGAATAGTTTAGATAGACTAGAAGGGTAGTTGTTCATAGATCTTAGTGAGTAAAATATGCGCTTACTAAATTGGTGAACAAAGTAAAATATGTGGTTTATCCACCTAGATTTTGTGAACAAAATAAAAACTTGGTGGAATCAGGAATTAAGGGGAGTAAAGTGGAAATGGGTAAGATTTCACAAGAAACTGCAAAGATTAAGGTCCAAAATAAGATAGTGGAATAGGGATCAATTTGGGAGAGTTGAGGAACAAAAAGTAACTTTAACCTCTAGGATAGAGGAGCTGGACGAGAAAGACTCCCAAATGGGGCTAGATGAGAATGATAGAGATTTGAGGAGACAATTGAAGAAATAATTGGAAAAGGTACTGCTAAGAGAAGAAATAAGTTAGGCAAAAATCAAGGCATATGTGGATTAAGGAAGGTGATGGAAACACAAAATTTTTTCATGATGTGGCAAATGGGAGGAGGAGAATTTTGTGTCAAAACTAGAGATAGGAGGGGAGGTGGTCTCTAACTAAGAGGAAATTGCCAGGCTATTTGTGGACCACTTTAAATCGATTTATAGACAACCCTTGAATGAGAGGCTTGAAATGGAAGGGGTAGATTGGCCAAGATTGGATGAGGAGAGGATTAGGTGGTTGGAAAGGAACTTTGAGGAAGAAGAGATTAAAAAGGCAGTGTTTTTAATGGATAGATCGAAAGCTCTAGGCTCGGATGGTTTTTCAATGGCATTCTACCAAGACTATTGGGAGGTGATAAAAGATGATCTTTGTGATGTGCTTGAGGAGTTTGCAAAAAAGCATGTAGTTAGTCAAGGTATTAGTGCTACTTTTTTTGCTCTAATCCCGAAGAAATCTGATGCTATCCATCCTAAGGACTTTAGGCCATTTAGTTTGGTGACAAGTATTTATAAGATAGTGGCCAAGGTTCTTTCTCTGAGGATTATAGAAGCCCTCCCTTCCATCATTAGTCAATCCAAGCCCAAGGGGCCTTCATTCAAGGACGTTAGACAATCGATCAGATCTTGATTGCAAATGAGTGTGTGGAGGAGATGAAGAGATCTAGGAAAAGAGGTTTTATTTGTAAGCTAGACCTAGAGAAAGCCTATGATCTGGTGGATTGGCAGTTTCTGTTAGAGGTGATGAGGAATTGTGGGTTTAGGGAAAGGTGGTACAGTTGGATGATGGGTTGTGTTAGTAATTGTCACTTTTCCATCATAGTAAATGGAGTGGTTAGGGATTTCTTTCTAGCCTGTAGGGACATTAGGCAAGGGGATCCCATTTCACCTTTTCTCTTTACCTTGGTAGCTGACACTTTTAGTCAAATTATCACTAGGGCTGATAGGGAAGAGGTCATAAGGGGTTAGAGAATAGGTAGAAACCAAGCTCCAATTACCCATCTTCAGTTTGCAAATGATTTAATGATATTTTCGTGATGGAGGCTTTAGTGAGAAGGTGGGAAACTTAAAGGAGTTGATTAAGGCCTTTGAAGAATTCTCCAACTTGAAAATCAACTTAGAAAAGACCTGCATAGCAGGGATTAATTTGGAGAATGAGGAGATTGAGGCTATTGCACATTGGCTTGAATGCTCTACTTTCTCTTGGCTTATTTCCTTCTTAGGGCTTCCATTAGGGGCAAATCCTAGGGAGAGTACGTTCTAGACTCTAGTCATAGAGAAGTTTGAGAAGAGGTTAGCGGTGAGGAAGAAAAATTACATCTCATTGGGTGGAAGGATCACATTGATAAGAGCTACCCTTACAAACTTACCTACATAGTACCTCTTTGCCTTTAGGATATCGCCTAAGGAAGCGAAGAAATTAGAAAAATTGATGAGAGGCTTCCTTTGGGAACCAGGAGAGGGGAGAAAGATCATTTGATTAGATGGGAGGTTGTGGGTAAAAGCAAAGAGGAAGGGGGATTAGGTTTAGGAAATTTGATCAAAAGGAGTATGGCTCTACTAAGGAAGTGGTTATGGAGATGGCCTTTGGAGTGAGAGAGGCTTTGGCATGAAGTGGTAAAGAGTATTCATGGATGCTTAGAAAATGGATGGGATGTTAGTGCATCAAGAATGGCTAACATGGCAATACCTTATAAGGCAATCCACAAAATTCTCCCAAAGTTTCTCAATTGTGTCAGGTATGATACTTGTTCTGGAACTTCTATTCATTTTTGGGAAGACACTTGCGCTGGGAATCTCCCTCTTAAAGATCTTTTTCCTTCATTGTTTTTTGTTTATTGGTTTAAAAATGAGGTGATTTCAAAATTCCCCCTTCATCATTAAATCCGTTGACCTTGTCTTGGGATTTGGGTTTTTGTTGAGGGTTAAGGGATGAGGAAGTTGATTGTCTAGCTAATTTGCTTTGCCTCCTTGAAAAAGTGTGGTTGGATCCTTCTTTGCTACTAAACAAGAGGATTTGGGCCTCTCACCCCAAAGGGTTTTCTTGTGGTTGATTTTTTAAGTCACTTTGTAATACCTCCTCCCAACAAGCCTTCCCTTCCAAATAAGTCTGGTGTAGGCTGGCCCCCCTAAGGTAACGGCTTTTCTTGGGAAGTGTGCCATGGGAAAGTCAACACCATGAATAACCTAGAAAAGAGAAGATCCTTTCTTTATATCTCTCCTAACTAGTGTACCCTTTGTAGATCTCATGGTGAGGACTTCATTTTATTGTCAATGTTTGGATGGTTGATAAAGAGAATTAGATGGCATTCGAAGGACATTTTTTACTTTCAAATGTCACTTAACGGACTGGTTAACGGCAGGTACTAGATTGTCACATTTTGAAAGTTCAGGTACTGGATAGTCACATTGTGAAAGTTTGGGTACTGGATTGTCGCATTTTAAAGTTCAAGGACCAAATTGTCACTTGAGCCAAAGTATAGGGTACTGATAGGGAATTTCCCAAAAAAAAATTCTAGATGAAAGAGAATATTGAAAAAAATATCAATTCCTACTTTTTGGTTCTAAATTGAGCAGCAGATTCTCGATTCTTGAGCATGCACTTATGTCATTGGAATTTTCATAAGAGTCTAGAACCCTTTCCCTGCTTTTTGGCTCTAGACCGAGCAGATGCATCGAGAGGAAGGGGATGAGGGTAATATTGGGTTTTAAAATTTTCAAACATCACATATGTCATATGTGTGCGAATTTTGACAAAATATTAATGGACCCTAACTACAGGGGTAAAGATAGTCAATTATCTTAAACAGTAGGGGTGGTTTAAGATAATAGTTAAACATTAAGGTACAATTTGTCAATTAGCGAAGCAGCAATAATTTAAGAAATTTGCCCTAAATAAAATGGATGCATCTAAGTAACCTACATGATTTCACATTTTCACCAAAGAATCACTGAATTCAGCGCCCCTTCATTGAGAAAGGAAGATGGTTTCGTTCAGTTAGGCCAAGTTTTTTCTCCCTAAAATGGCCGTGAAAAAGTTTTGGATTGAAATATTTCAGCAATCACTTTCCATCTATTTAACATTGCAAGCTTTGCCTTTCTGCCCTTTCTAATTTGTTCTAATGTAAATAGCAGGGGAAAAATGTTTTCATCGTAATGGGGTAAAAAATATAACTAGTATATTTCAACCTGAAAATTTTTCTATCCATTTTACGTCAAAACAAAAACAGCCATACTATATTCAAACAATGAACTTCGAAACCTTTTATGATCTCTAATAAGTTAAAAAATCTTCATTCAGGAAAAGGAAAACAGATGTTGTTTTCACGAATAATGGTTCACTAAGTAAAATGAATTAACATTGATATTAAGAAGAGGAAATTGAAGGACAGAAAAAGGATAATAGACTAAACCTCCGCCTCGCTCGGACCGTCACAACGCGGAACAAGTTCTCTCTCCTCTCAGGCCACAGCCCTTCCCTCGTCTGTCCTGATTCTTCAGAGCAGCACTCGATTTCATCGAAATTTTCTCAACCGCCACATCCAAATCCTGGAGCAGAATTGACCTCTCATCAACAACTCCATATCAAGAACCCTAAGCGCCTCCAAGGAATCTCCAACTCCAGATGGAAAACCACGACGTGGAAGCGTTTCTCAAGACAGTTACGACAGAGTGCCACTGACACGAGAGGAGCTGCTCCAAGTCCATATCCGGCGCTGCTTCCGCCGCTCGGAAGTGGCAGGCAGCAGCCAGCATAGCAACGATAATGTTTGCACAGCCGCCCTCGTCGCAGATTCTCTGAAGTGGATTCGATCTCTCTGCGTCTAATACCGGCATCTGGAGGATATCAGCGTGGGTAGCAAACTAGCAACCATAAGCGGAAGCAGTTGTCATTTTCGGGACTGTGGTGCTGGGCCTGCAGGTGACGATGGTGGCCCGTGACGTTTGGGCCGCTTGGGCTTGGCTTATTGGGAAGGAGTTCGAGCTTCAGAGTGTGCACCTTTTGTACTTGTTGTAGAGTTGCACAAGCTCAGAAGTACAAAAACAAATATGTAGAGTGCAAAATCTTATATTTTGTATTCTTATATGTGTTTATACTGTATAAAATAGGGCTGTACACGGGTCGGGTTGAGTCGGTTTACTGGGGTTTTCCTGGTCGGGTTACTTGAGGTGGAAACCGAAACCGATCCATTGATAGACAAAACCGACCTGGTCGGTTTGAGTCGAGTTGGGTCGGTTTCGATTTTTCTCCTGTAGTCAGACCTTAGTTCTGAAACTTGTCTCACCTTTGGTCCAGTGTCAGCCTTACTAACCCCTGTTCCACTCAAAAAGCTTTTGTATTTCCCTGGTAAGAAAGCAACCTTAATCTATTCATACCCTTGTTGACCACCGCCTGTCATTGAGCAGAGAATTTTTCATGTCTAGGTTCTCAACTATCCTTTCTCAGAGCCTAGAGTAGCCATCTGGGCATAAGTTTTGAATTGAGATGTTGGATTAAGACCCAGTGATCCTGATATGCTATTAGAGGAAGGAAGCTATAAGACTTCCTTTCCCACACCGAGCTCCAGAGTTTCCTTATTTCTAAAACTTCTAATCCCCTTCTGTGATTCATTTCTTTGGCTGAAAAAGAAGCTACTTTTGTCCATGTCAATGAAGTTAGGAACTACCGAACTAGTAGAAGACTAGTTAAGTAGGAAGACTAGTTCAGTTCAGTTTTAAGTCGGTTTCGGTTTTTATAGAAAAAAACCAAAACCGACCCGGTATTTCGATTTATAAATTTGCCCAACCTGAAACCGACTAGTGCTGATGAAAACCCGGCCGACTCGGGTTGGGTTGGTCCGGGTTGGTCGGTTTGGTCGGGTTGGGCCCTTCTTATGAACAGCCCTAGTATAAAATTTGCATTTGTACTCCTTTCAATCTGAGCCTTTACTGAAATTTGCCCAGAAGGTTTTACACTCTACATTTTGTACTCTTTCCAAACTGAGCTTAGGGTCTATTTTAAATCCAACCATTTGGTTATGTGGAGTTAGAATTCTATTTTTATTCAAAGTAGAATAGTATTCTCCCATTTGAGGAAATGGGAATTCCCTCCCCCTCTCTTGAGAATGAGAATCCACTTCAATTGATTTTGATTTCGATTTCAATTTCCATTTGAATCAAATAAGAAGAATCATTCTGATTCTAATTCCAATGAATTTTGATTTTAATTCGGATTCCTATTCCAACAAACTAAGCAGATGCTAGATTTTAGGGTTTATAGGTCTAGGGTTTAAGATTTAAAGGTTTAAAATTTAGATTTAGTGTTTAAGATTTAGATTTTAGGGTTTTATTTAAAAATCAAGAGGTCCGACCACGTTAGGATCCAAGTAGAGCGTTCCTTGTGAATCGCAACCAGTGAGACAAAGGGCAGTTTGAAACATCTAGGGGATTAAAGGGGTAGTCAGCCAATCATTATGCCACATATTAGCCTTGTGCACTAACGTGGCACATATTATGAATAGATTCAGAGACGAATTGGATGGCTTAGGCTTGGGTTAGTGTGCATACGTTACACCCAATGAGAGCAATTTGGATTTGAATAGGCAATCTCCCAAAACCTATGGGCCTAGCTATCAAAAAATAGTGTGTAAAATCTATGGGCGCTTTTTTTTTTTAACTATTATTTTGCTCTTCTTTTTCAATATTAAATTAAAGGTGAAAAAGGGAATGAAGACTGGAGTTGAATAATGTTCATTTTAATAATTCATACTAAATAATGCTACTTTGTTTTACGAATGATGAAGACGATCATGAAATCTCCATATTTTGATTTTTGTATATAAACTTAAACATTCCTTCATATTTCTATTAATTAAATATGGAAACCTCCCCTTATTTTTTAAATTAGACTAAGACTTCCCCTATTGAGTGATGTCATCAGACAAAGACCTCTCCTCCATTATCAATTTGTTCAGATCAGTTTGCATGTAACGTTACAAATTGTTAATTTCTTTTCGAAAAAAACCTAAACCGAGCCATGTATATATATTCAATTGTTTTTCTTTCTCCTTGGTGCCGATGAAAGAAGGCAAATATAGACGGAAAGAAACATAAAGTTTAGAGAAAAGGAGCAACGTAGCAGTAATTTTCCCATTGTTAATCATAGTAGAGAACGATAGCTTTGTTGTGGATTCAAAGTTGAAGCAATCAAAGGTCCATTTGAGAGAATGGCAGACGTGCACTAAAATGGCAAAATGACACGGGCAGTAGTTCTTGCAATGACCAAGTCTTCTTTGGTATGCTATGGATCAAAATCTCATGAGCACCCCATGGATGGAATGCAAGGGGAGATTTAAGTTTTTAATTTAAAATCATGAGAGTTGAGACAAAGTAATTAATAAGGACTTTTTAGGTCTCAAATTAGAGTATTAATTAGTTAATAATAAAGATTTTAGAAAGTTTATTTTCAAGAGAACATCTCTTTTTGGGTCTTAAGTTAGGGTTTTATTTCTTATAATAATTTTTTTGGGGTTACAGTAAAGAGCTTTATGATTGAAAGAAAGCCCATTTAATTTATTTGAGAGCTTTCTTGGTTTTCTATTATAGATTTAGGAGGACCCTCTTAGGGTTTTGTTAAACGGAAATATAAAAATGATTTCGTTATCCTTTCTGCACTTCTTGCTATATTACTTGGTGTTGCATTCTAATGATCTTCACTACTTCCACGTCCAATAATTTTGTTAGCAATATTGTTTTAAAAACCGACCTGGAACCAAAATCTGTTTTGGCCACCAAGTAGCTGTTCAACTATCCAGTTCAAATGGATGATGTGTTTCCCAATACATTATGATACGCTTGTTCATGGATCAGGCTGAGGTTTAGCTTTTACTGAATTTTGAACTGGCCTAGCCTAAAGTATGATTTCTAAGGAGTTAATCAAAGTGGTAGTTTTTTATTTACTTTCTAGAAAAAAAAAAGAGTGGATAATTAGAGAGAAAAACATATTTCAAGACTATATTTATCAAAGAATTCTATTATAATGATGTTTTAAAAGGTTGTTGCTGTGTTTTGAAATACCTTACAACAAGCTTGCTCATAGGCTGAGGTTGGGCTTAGTTTTTGCCAAATTTTGAATTGGCCTGGCCTGAATCCTGATGAACTTGAACCTGTAGGGGTGTTCAAGGCTTGGTTAACCAAATCATGAGCTATTTTTTGAAACCAAACCAGTACTACAAGTTTTTGTAATTCCTTAAGCCAAAAGTGAACTAATAATTGGTTTCAATGTTTGATCAGTTCGATTCTTCAATTTTTTTAGCCTTTTATATTTATTATATTATAAATAATAAGTGTTATATACTATATTTATAATAGTTATACAATTATAAATATATTATACATATATATTTATAGATAATATATAACATATATTAAAAATATGTAATATATAAACATATATAGCGGCCAGTTCGGCTAACCACCAGTTTTTTCTAGGTTAACCAAAAACTGAACTAGTCCCTTAATTTTTCAAAAATACCAAACCAAAACTGAATAACATACAATCACCAAATTCAGCATCTCCTTTGTTGTCAACAAGATTTGTTAGTTCATACACTTTCCCATTGTTAAAAATTAGCTTATAGTGAAATGTTTTTCTAGGTTAAAACCTTCAGTTTTCCATCCCTCAACTAATTTATTGCTTATCATAGTGATAGAAAGTGTTTATTTGACTTTTAAAATTGATGTCGTTCGACCCAAGGTGTCTTAAACCGAGGACACAATCAGATAATCGTGCGCCAAAGAGATCTGCAACCATAGAAAGGGTTAGAGGCCCGATGAGTTATTCCCCAGGTAGGTACTTCGGTGCTTAAATCAGTAAGAGAAAGGGATCAGTCAGGATGAGCATGGCAGAATAGCATTGGTCCAAACCGATGTGGTAGAAAAAGGGGTGCTGAGGTGAGTCGAGAGTCAAAAGTCCTTTACCTAGCAGGCCGGGGGAGATGCCTACTCATAGTTGAGCATCTATGTCGTAGTTGGATTAGGCTTTTGGGTTGTTGGGGTGAGCCTTACCCACTAAGGTGTTCGGAGGGCTCCCTTTTCCTCAACGGGGGTACATTTCCTTGTCCGTGTGAAAATCTTCTTCCATGGTGAGTTCTCTTACTAAACGGTCACACTTGGGCACATATATATATAACTAGTATTTTGTTATAAAAGGTATTTAGTAATATTTTTTTTCTTGATTCGATATCTCCCTTTAAGCTTCTTAATCAAAGGGAGGTATAAGTTAGTATTTGACTGAAACACAAGGGATGTGTAAGTGATTTTACCCATCTTAAAATAAGGAAAATTCTTCTTTTACTTAATTGCTCTCCTATAAGAATTGTGTAAGCATTTCATTTGTTTTATTTTCTTTTATTTTTGACTTTATTTTTGCTTTTTATTGAAAAATTGGAACAATATAAATAGATAGCGGTTTTAGAGTAGTAGTGTCTTGCATGAGTTGTAAGCCAAAGGAAATCTAAAAACTCCATTTAGTAAATGGTTAGCATGTTTGGATGGTTGTAGGGACCAGGATCAATTGCAAACAAAAGGCTATATACAACCCTTGATTGGTCCCGTAGTCCATTGTACATGCTAGGGATGCCAATGGATGGGTTTAAATGGTACACCTACATTGACCCGACACTAGGATTTTGATTCTTTAACCCAAGTATATATATATATATATATATATATATATATATATATATATATCGGATTGGATTTCCTTTTGACAGAATGGTCTTGTACTCACCTACCCACCTTACAAAACTTGCAGTCATGCATTGGGAATATCTCCCCACGAACTTTAGGTATTATTGTAAGTAGTGTAAGGGCATGTGCTATACACATGTGCAACTAAATAATAAAGATATAACTTGATATTGTATATTAAATTTAACCTTTATGACCTGCACTAGTATGGGTTGCAGTGTAAAAATGTTTTTTTTTTCAAGGGAAAAATGAAGTATTAGTGATTCACCAAAGGTTCTTTTTTTTATATTTGTAGTTCTCAAACTCTTTCCTTTTTGAATAGTTTATATATAATGAGAACTATATAAATTAATTGCTTAGCATGAGAAGCAATTGACTCTATGGTTAAGGGGCTATAGGTTTGGGTGATGGGTACCCTCTATTCTGTAGCTTATGAAGCCAAAAAATGTGCTTAGTATGAGATTAACAATTAAGAAAAAAAAAAGAAAAAAAAACAATTTCAACAATGAATTGAAGAAAATAACCAAAAATTCACATTAAGTACTTATTGCATTTTATTATTGAAGTAGAAGAATTCATGAAACAAATATACATTGAATTAATAAATAAGGATAAAATAAAACCTAATAACCCATGCAAATGAGCAGTGGTTTTTTTAGACTTGTATAAAAAGAAAATTGGTTCACCCCATGTACTAGGTGGGCAAATTTAGGTTTTGAAATTAGTTTGTGTTCAAGCTAGGATTCGTATGTAGTGTCGGTCTTTAACTTAATGCATCTAATTTACCCCCATACTTAGTAGAGAGACTCAAAAGGACTAAGAGAGATTTAATGGGGATGGGAGATGTTACAAACATTGACTATTAAGAGGTGTGTGTGTGTGTGTGTGTGAGAGAGAGAGAGAGAGAGAGAGAGAGATTTAAAATGATCTTAGTAGAAAGTAAATATGGATTTTATGTGAGACAATGAATACCCATGAGAGTTTTAAGTTTGATTTGTTATATTTTTAATGATTTAATTTAAAAATAAATATGCACATTTGTATTAAAAGAGAGGAAGAGGTATGTGTGAACTTTATGGTGGGAGTGCCCCTCACTGAGTTTGGATCTACTCCTCACACATCACTCCTCTCACCGGCACATCCCACCATGTATTGGGAACATCTCTCATGCTTATATGTAATTATTAATGCGGAATGTTACCAAGGTTGGTGTGAGGTGTACTCTATGAAGAGTAAATCCCAATTTTCCCACACCTCCCTTCTTTCCCTTAAGGCTCAATTTGGAAGGAGTATAAATGCAAATATGTAGACTACAAAACCTAATATTTTGTATGTATTTACATTGTGCTTATTTATATTTGTACTCTTTCCAAAGTTCAAATACAAGGTTTAGAAATGCAATATACAAGATTTTGTATTATACATATTCTTATTTATACTCTTCCCAAAAAGCTCAATTTGGGAAGAATATAAATACAAATAAAAATAAGACAAAATACAAGATTTTGCACTCTACATATTTGTATATGTACTCTTTCCAAACTGGGCCTAATGAATTTTAAAATATATAAAAAAAATACAATTTAAAGACTACGGATTATGTCAAATTTATGGGATGTAACCCCATAGGGTGA
The DNA here is from genome assembly GCF_056320005.1 of Nelumbo lutea. NCBI lineage: Eukaryota > Viridiplantae > Streptophyta > Magnoliopsida > Proteales > Nelumbonaceae > Nelumbo > Nelumbo lutea. Next base: position 107,954,295 of record NC_142685.1, read on the forward strand.
GGGCGGATTGAGATAATGAGATGGCATGTTTCTGTCAAGTTCGAGTGGGCTCTGAGTCCATAGTAGATGCTTTTATAGTTTTACTAGTAAATGTGCACATGGCAATTTCAAATGATAACAACAATAATTGTATATATATTGATGATATGTTGCCTTTCAGCTTAAAGACTTGTATCAAATCTTCTTACTCTATAGCGTATATCTATATTTTCAATTTATTATGTTAATTGAACTAGTATTTGCTTAGAGGTTGATCAAACTAATTGAATAGTTACTTGACCATGATTTTAGGTTCATTTTCCACCAAACTGTTTATTTGTAAAAAAGCATTGACTTGACCAACAACATGGTGACCTAGCTAATCAAACCATTGAATCATTCAATTTGTTTAGTAGGGTGATGGAATAGACATTAATTTTATTTTTTTCATAATTTGTGTATTCCATTTCCATCATTTAACAAACATGATAGTGGTTTCATTGCTAAGGAAGTTTTAAATTTTGTATCCTATTTTTATTATTCATAAAAATTCTTCTTCTTTATCGTATCTAAAAACTGGTTTTGTTTCCAAGTTGATTTTGAATACGTAACTTTTTATATTATTAAAATTATTATTCACAAATTTAATTAGTGAAATTTTATGACAAGAAACATAAATATATTAAACATATGATTCTATGAGAGAGAGAATGGAAATTAACCTTAAATACGAGACTTGATGAAAGAGAATAGAATGAAACGAAAAATAGTATTCATCAATTTACAATTTATATCTTCATAATAGAGAGAGAGGGGTATTTTAATTCAAGAAAAAGTTTAAAAGCCTTACAGATCTATTTCCACTTATAGATTCTAAGTAATTTGTAATTCATCTATAAATCAACATGTAGTTCCAAGTCTAGAGTAATTAAATTTGTTTGGCTAAATACTCCATGCAATTTCAATTACAACTCATTAAGTTTTGTAATTTATAGATGTCTATTTAGACACATTGTGAGTTATAAAAAAATTAAAAATATTATGTAGTTATTTAAGAAGCATAAAAGAATTCCATTTTTATCCTTATATTTTCATCTCATTTTAAATAATCAACAAAATACTTGATTTGCCCTCAAATTGAAATACGAAAGCATTAACACAAAGGGGGCAAATACTTCTTATAGATTTTCCATAAACTCTACATCTTTTTAGTAATTTTCCCAAAAATAAAAGTCATTAATTTGTAAAGCCTTTTCTAACTTGTTCTACAATTGCTCCCATGCCTTCTCTTGGGCCTTAAAAGAATTAACTTTGAATTTTATCAATCTTTTTGGGGATATGTTCATTTGAACATGATTTGAAATAGATAAATTATATTTTATTTTATTTTATCTTTTTTTTTGCTCCATGGGGCTACATAACAGGGTGGCCCATTCCCCAAACTCAAAACCTCCAACCTAGGTGCAGGTGGGATTTGATCCAAGAGACCTTACTGATTGGCTAATTGATGCCTTGTAAATAGAAGAACCACATTCAAAACTTATTTGATAAGGATCACTCTTTCATCTTTAAACACAATTTCAAATTTCCAACTCATAAATTTTCTTCTTAATTTTAATTGTGATGTTCTTCAAAGCATTCTTATGAATTATGCCTTGAATAATTAGGGCACCCAAGTATTTTTATTTGTTTGTTGATATTGAGATGCTCATGATCTTAGAAATCAAATTTTAAACCCTATCTGACAAATTTTTTTAGAAAAAAAAATTGACTTTTTGAAATTGATATTTTGGACGAATCTTTCTCAAACATTTTGAGATTGAGAAGAAACTATTTATAAACCCATGGAAAAGCTGACTTCAAAACCATAATCAAAATTGTGGAACCATACTCAGAATCCACATTTTAAAACCATTAAATAGTGACAATTGAACCTACTTTTAAAAATGACCAAATGACAATGATTTTGTTCAATATTAATTAACAGAGGGAGAGAGGGGGAGAGAGAGAGAGAGAGAGAGAGAGGGAGAGATAAATCTAGCTAAACACTTCATGAAACTTTAGTTATAATTCATTATTAATTAAAAGAATAAATACATCCAGCTAAACACTCCATAAAATTTCAGCTACAATTCATTTAAGCAACTCATTTAAAACATTTAACAAAATATCAAATTTGTCCTCATATTCAAATTTGAAAGCATTAACACAAAGGGGAAAAATTTATCCAACAAAAATTCCAGGAATTTTTAGGGACTATTCATACTTTTTTAAAGTAGTATAGATTAACACAAAATATTAGTGAATTTCTGTTTTTGTTTTATTTTTTGTTTCTATCATTTTAACTTTTATTAATTAATTCTGACATCAATGGTTAACATATTTGACCCAAAAAGGGTTGGACTGTTGATCCCACATCAAATAATAAAACAATTTCATTTTTGGGTCATTTTTAAATTTTGTATTTCAATTCCAACATCAATAAATCAATTACTATTTACCACACTTGTTTTTTTTAATATGACTGTTATAAAACATTAGAGATGTTCCCCTTTCTCTATATTTTTGCACCTATGATAAGGGCTATAGTCTATGCTTGGGCTCGGCTCTAGATTTCTGGCTTGGTTGGGCTTGATTCTAGGCTTACTACTTTTATATATAGAATATTATATATAATATTTTATTTATAATATGCATATGAAATTAAACATCCAAATTTATGTATGTATGTATGTATGTATGATCATAAGCTCTCTCTGAAATGGAATCTAAGAGTACCTTGTTTTATATTTGCTATTAAACATCCAAATTTTTTACGATCATGCCAAGCTATATAGGACAAAAGTAAAAGTGAAATGGATGACAATTAAAAGCAATCTTTCTTGATTCTCTCCCTTTCTCACTCCCCCCCCCCCCTCCATCTCTTCTTGAATCCAATATTTAGGGTTTCCAACAGGTTGAATCTAGCTCGGGATAGCCTATTTAAAAATAATTTGCTCATAAAAATCTTACAACTAACAAATTATAATTTTCTGGAAAATAGTGCTAATAAATAAAAGATTCATTTTTTATAAAACATAATTTAATAATAATCAAATATTTAATAGTTATAAGAAATTAATCTAATTTTTTGTTTAAAGCCATATTGACCTATAACCATCCCAATTAATAATTGAGGATAGTCGGGTCTGATCCAATTATACCAAATTATACTGATAGCTATAATTATTTAAATATTAAATTGTATAAAATGTTTTTTAGCAATATAATCTCAATAAAACTATAAATAAATTAATAAATGATTGTTTTCCATTAACCAAAAAATGTCCTGATTAATAATCTCTCTCTCTGAGCTAGATGTTTCCGGTCACCTGACTTCAACTCAAAGACCTAACATCAAATGTTCTTATAATTCCTATCAAAGTTTTCAACATGCGATTGAACCATTAACCTAAACCAATTTATTGCAAAAAGAATAAAAAAAGAAGAAGAAAACATTGACTTGGCCAAGAACCAAATGAGAACCTTACCGGTAGAACCATTAACCTATTTAACCAAGAAAATGGGCTATTGTTAATACATTAATTTGTCTTTTTTGTATTTTAACTATTTCTATTTTGACTAACAATAATTCTCATTTTTTCAAATATATTTTTGTTTAATATGAAGAATATATAATATTAATACAAGTTCAAAATTTTCCAAAAAATTTTAAAAAAATTCTATATTTTTATTTTTTATTATTTAATTTATGACATAATAAAAATTACTTATTTAACAAGAGGAAATGCAATTCCAATATATTGTTTGAAATTGGTTTTTTATATTAGGGTTAAACCAATTTATTAGATTGATTAGTTGGCCACCCAATTCAAGATTGTAGGTTCATTTACCACCAAACCATTTGCCTACAATGGCCTATCTAATTAAGTCATAGAACCATTTGACATGGTTAGTGGAGCCATGTGTTAGACATTAATGTTTTATTTTTTCCTAATTTTTATCCCATTTCCATCATTAATGAAAATAATTATCATTTATCGCACTTTTTTTTATATGATGAATATATAATATCATAGAATGTAACCACATTTATCTATTTTTTTTATAATTTTGTGTATTTTATTATTTAATTATAACATCCATGTATTGATCCATTTGATATGAACAATTGAACCACTAGTCCACCACTTGGATAGAAAAACCCATTTTGCTTTTTTGGTTGATTTTAAATCTTGTATTCCATTTTCATCATTAATAATAGTAATTCTTATTCTCATATTTATTTTTGTTTAATATTATGAGTACATAATATTAGAATTGTATCAAAATGGTCTATACAAATCTTATATTTTTCTTTGAGTTTCTATATATTTATTTCTTATTTATGACATCATAGATTGACCCATTTGACCTAGAAGATTAGATCATTAATCTACCATCTAGATATGAAATTAGTTTCATTTTCAGATTGGTTTTAAATTTTGCATTTAATTTATATCCATAGTTGTCAAGGTGACGCCTAGGCGACAAGGTGCCCTTTGAGGCTCGCCTTGTCTAATCGCCTAGCAGTTTTGTACTATCTATAGTAAAATACTTTTTTATTTTTTATTTTTTGACACTATAATTATAAAATAGACACTATTAAACTAAAATACTCATTTTGTGTGTTTATATATTAATTTGATTTTATTATTTTCTTATTTGTTAGGATTTAATCAATTCAAATATTGCTAAATGTTGTAAGTTAAACCAATAAGTAGGGAAGAACTTAAAATTTTGTCTAATCAACACATTGTTACTACTACTACTACTACTACTACTCTAATAATAAAATAATAATAATAATAATAATAATAACAACAACACAAATAAGGGTTCAGACCCTATGTTTTTTGAAAATTCTTTTCTTTTTTTTGTTCTTCTCATGAATATGTTGATTTTCTATACTTTAACATGAACTCTATACTTTTCTTATGAAAATTATGAATAATTATTAAGGAAATATGGCTATGGTACCTAGGGAACTACCTTAAGATCTATATTTTATAGATAAAAAAGTCCACTGCCTAGGTGACAAGGCGCCCCCCTAATGCCCAACCTCGCCTTGGCACCTTGAAAACTATGTTTATATCACTAATAAAATAATTATTATTCATCATACTTATTTTTTATTTATATGATTAATATATAATATTATAGATGTAACCAAAAATATTTCATATTTTTTGTATTATTCTATTTGAAAAAGTTTATATTTAATTATACATCATGAGTTAACCCATTTGATTTGAAAGGTTGAACCACTAATCCACCCCCTGGATAGGAAAATTGTTTCATTTCCCATTAGTTTTAAGTTCTATATTCCATGTCTATCATTAATAAAATTATGTCTATTTTATCATACTTATTTTTTTAATATGATAAATATATAATAATAAAAATGTGTCCAAATTTTTCAAAATTTCTTTATTTTCTATATTTTATTATTTATTTATGACATCATAGAATTATCCATTTGATCCAAATGGTTGAACTAGTTACTCACCACCTAGATGGAAAAATGTGATTTCATTTATAGGTTTATTTTAAAAATATAAAATTTCATTATATTAATAACTATTATGTATTGATTTATTAGTAGAATTTAATGATGAGAAACAAAAGTATAAATGTTGGATTGAATGAGAGAGAGAAAGAGAGAGGATATGTTTTATTTAATGACTTAAATGTGAGGCTTGATGAGAGGTAATAATTGAATGCACCTAATAGTATTGTTTTAATTGCATTTTCTACTTAAATCTTGTATTCCATTTTCATCATTAATAAAAGTAATTATTATTTTTACATTTAATATTATGAATATATAACATTAGAATTGTATCAAAATGTTTTATACAAAGCTTATATTTTTCTTTGAGATTCTATATATTTTTTAATATTTATTACTTAGTTATGACATCATTGATTGACCCATTTTACCTGGAAGATTAGATAGTTGACCTACCATCTAGATATGAAAATGGTTTCATTTTTAGGTTGGTTTTAAAATTTGCATTTAATTTATATCATTAATAAAATAATTATTATTCATCATACTTATTTTTTGTTTATATGATTAAGATATAATATTATAGATGTAGGGATGAGCATTCGATTTGGCTTTTAGAACCGAATAAATTGAAAAATTTTAGAACCAAATTAAAAAAATCAAAACCAAATAATAGAAAAAAATTCGATTTGGCTTTTAGTTATTTTGATTAAAACCAAATTTTAATAATGTATATACTATATATGCATTATAACATATAATATATAATATATATTATGAAAGAAAATTTCATTATATTATACATTAAAATATAAATAATATTATATATTATATATTACATATGATATACAAAAGTTTAGTTTATTCGGTTAATTGAATTTCTAATTCTAAAAACCGAATTAACCAAAACCCTGAAAAAATAAACCAAAATTTTCAATTCGATTTTAACCGAATTATGCTCACCCCTATAATAGATGTGCCCAAAATTATTTTTTACTTTTTTTTATTATTCTATTTTAAAAACTTTACTTTTAATTATACATCATGAGTTAACCCATTTGACCTGAAAGGTTGAACCACTAACCCACCCCCTAAATAGGAAAATTGTTTGATTTCCCGTTGGTTTTAAGTTGTATATTCAATGTGAATCATTAATAAAATTGTGTCTATCCTATCATACTTATTTTTTTTAATATGAAAAATATATAATAGTATAACTGTGTCAAATTTTTTCAAAATTTCTTTATTTTCTTTATTTTTGTATTTCTAAATTTTATTATTCATTTATGACATCATGGAATTATCCATTTGACCCAAATGGTTGAACTACTTACCCACCACCTAGGTGGAAAAATATGATTCCATTTCTACATTTATTTTAAAAATATCAAATTTCATTGTATTAATAATTATTGTGTATAGATTTATTAGTAGAATTTAATAGTGATTAGTGAGAAACAAAAGTATTAATGTTGGATTCAATGAGAGAGGATGCAATTTATTTAATGACTTAAATGTGAGACTTAATGAGAGGTAATTGAATGTATTTAATAGTATTATTTTAATTACATTTTCTGCCCTTACAATGGAGGTGAACCAAATTTAGGAGAAGGGGTATTTTAGTAAAGAAAAAAATCTAGAAGCCAATACTTTATTCACACTTTTATAGGTAACTATTAATTAAGCACATGCATTGCATGTGAGAAAATTTTCTTCATGTTAATTACTTGAATTTTAGATATATCATAGTTAAGACAAAAATTGAAAATTAACAAAAATAATAAGATGATTAAAAATAAATTTGAATGCTTGTAGTAAATATGCATGTGCATTGCACATAAAAATTTTAAATTCTAATAACAATTATTGTTATTATTATTATTAATATTATTATTATTATTATTATTCAATTTCAGTCATAAGTAAATATAATTTTTATTTTAAAATTTTTTATTTAATATGATGAAATATATAACATTAGAAATGTTTCCAAATGTTTTTCAGCAAAATTTTGTACTTTTCATTTTTTTGTGTTATATTTTTTAAATACTTATTATTCAATTATGACATTATGATTCAATTATGACATTCTCTAAAAAGTTAGATCATTTATTGACCATCCAAATAAGAAAATAGCTTTGTTTCAATTTAGTTTTAAAGTATATATTTCATCTACATTATATAAATAAATTTTAATTATCACAATTAATTTTTGTTTGATATAATTAATATACAATTTTTTATCTATATTCTTTTTATTACCTGTACTTTTTTTTTATAATTTAAAGATTTATTATTTAACAATAATATCATCAATTAATCCATTTGACCCAAACTGCTAACCCACCATTCAAAAAGAAAAATAGTTTGATTTCTTGGTCTTACATTTTCATGATTGATAAAATTATTTCTTATGTATAATACTCATTTTGTTTAATATAGTGGATGTATAATATTAGAGATGTACCCAATATTTTATCTTTTATAAATATATAACATTAGGTATTTACATAAATTTTTTCTATATTTTGTGTGATTTTTTTGTATTTTGTATTTTTTAAATTTTTATTATTTGACTATGATAGCATTTCATTTCTAGGTTGATTTTAAGCTTGACATTTTGTACTTATTTTTGTTTTCTATAGTAAATATTTCATACTTATTTACATTTCATCATTTTTGTTTTCATCATCATTTAAACAAAAATGATGGAGCGCGATCCGGCCGGTCTTAGCTGTTCGCAGCCTTGCTTCTGAACGGGGTAGCAAGGAACCTGAAATGGAGGAGATGGGGGAAGCTCCGGGGGAAACCCGGTGTAGAGGCTCCGAAGCTCAAGTTAGAATCCTTCAAAAGCAAGGTAATACCAGATAGCACAAAGTTTGCATACCTCGTTTGTCAGGGGCAGGGGACTCTTATAATCACTTCGTGCACTCGCCCCGAGGCCCTTGTCAGGTCGGGTATGATTACCCTTGTGCTTGTCAATTCGGTCGTCGTCCTTTCTGCTGAGACAGAACCGTCACTGCCTAACCGTCTTTCTAACTGGAGATGGCGGTGTCAGTGGCGGTGGTAGGTGGCCATTTAGAGTGCTGCCGCCAAACGTCAGATCCCAAGTCAGTTGGGCGCGACGCCCTCGGGCACGGACTTCCTTAGTGTCAGGCATGGTACGACTTGCTTGGTTTTGGTGCCCAGAAGGTGATGCGAAGTGCTGAGCGAGGCGAGGTCTTGAGCTTGGAGGTATCTATAGGGTAGGTCAGTTTGGCGAAGTGTATCCCGAACTGTTACAAGGTGGGTCAGTTCGGCAAAGTGTATCCCGAGCTGTTACAGGGTCAGTTCGGCGAAGTGTATCCCGAGCTGTTACAGGGTCAGTTCGGCGAAGTGTATCCCGAGCTGTTACAAGGTGGGTCAGTTCAGCGAAGTGTATCCCGAGCTGTTACAAAGTGGGTCAATTTGGCGAAGTGTATCCCGAGCTGTTACAAAGTGGGTCAGTTCGGCGAAGTGTGTCCCGAGCTGTTACAAGGTGGGTCAGTTCAGCGAAGTGTATCCCGGGCTGTTACAAAGGGTGAGTTCGGGCCTCCGGTAGGGAGTTCAGTCCGCTCGTGTCCCCTTGTTCCCGCCTAGGCTTGGCCCCTTTTGTCGAGCTGTTGTTTCTGCCACGTGTCACGTAATAGAGAGGTCGGGCCAAATCTTCCTTCATCAAATTTTGTTTTCATCATCATTTAAATTTCATACTTATTTATTAACCCATTTAACCCCAAATTGTTGAATTGCTTATCCCACTGCCAAGAGGGAAGAAAATGGTTTGTTTTCAAATTACTTTTCAAAACATTTATTTTTATAATATTAATATTCATGTTGTCGATTTAATTAGTAGAATTTAATGATGAGAAAAATATATCTTAAATATACGAGTTAATGGGAGAATATACCTTAAATATGAGATTTAATGAGAGAGAGAATAGGAAAATAATTTTAGTTCGATTTGGTTTTAAGTTTATATTCCATTTCCATCATTAATAAAAACATCTCTTATTTTTGTACTTGTTATTGTTTAATATGCCGAATATATAATGTTAAAAATGTTCTCACTTTTTTAAATTTCTATATATATATATTTGCATTTTATCTATTTTTGAATTTTATTATTTAATTGTGGCAACATGGATTAGTGCATTTGATCCAAAATGATTTAATTTCTTACCACCACTTAGATGAAAACACTTTTTTTCATGTAGATTTTAAAAGTATAAGTTTTTATGGTATTAGAATTATTAATTTATTATATATGGATTTAATTAATAGAATTTAATGACGATAAGAAACAAAAATGCCTTAAATATGTGATTTAGTGAAGGTGAATACAAGTTAATATCTTAAATATTGAATTTAATGAGAGGAAATTGAATGCATTTAATAGCTTAAATTTAAATATTAATAACTGATTACCCTATTTGTCTTTATCTTTTATCAATAAATTTAAATATAAAAAAATAACTTTTATCATAAAAAATTTCAGAAATACTTTTGAGGCTATTGGTGCTTTTTAAAATAAAATAATATAGATATAGATTTATTTGTAACTCATTCCGATTGGGCATAACGATAACATACATTTTTGTTAGAAGCTGTGGCGTTTTCGCCCTTGAGTGGTTCCATGTACACGCCTTTGTTCCTATCTCGTTGGGACTTGTTGAGAAAAAAAATGCAGGTTTTTTATCTGACAATAAATATATCAATGCTGGTTTGCTCATGGCTTATGCCCCACTTCTGATCAGACTCGGCCCTCGGGTGCTCTGTTTATGTATTTCCCTTCTTTATCCTTTCACTCTTGGAGAGACACCTGTCCCACTACGGGAGATTCAATATGATCGTTGCTCTGTGTTTTCATTTTTTAACCGTCGAAGTCCTCATCAATGTACAGCCAAATTGAGGAAGATTCCTTCTCTTCTTTCTTCTCTTTTTTTTTTTTTTCTGTTTGGTTTTTTACAGTATCATGTACAAATTGGGGATTTTGTTCATCTTGAAGATGGTGGCACTGTGGCAAGCTACTGGGGTCCACATAGATGAGCTCTCTGTTTATCTGTCTACTGATTTTGGGCACATTCCAATTTTTTATCCCAATTTTTTCGGTAATCTCAACTCATCCTTACTGGAGAAGCAAAATGATGCACCAATAGGCAATAGAAGCCAGAGAAGCAAAAGGATGCACCAATGGAACGCTTGGAGTGTGGTCAGATCAAGGTGGCGGACGTGATATTTTCTGAAGAAAATACAATCATCTCGATCAACACGTGAGCAAAGAAAGGATAAAGGTTGCCGTGAAAAAATCGAATTCTGGTACGATAATGAACAGGTAATCTGACGTAATTGCACCCAGAAAGTGCTTGTCTTCTACTATCTTATACAAAACGCAATAATGGAGCATTGCTTATCAGTCTGTCATGCTTGCTTTTCTCGTTTCATAATTTGTCCATGTGGCACCTTACACTAATTCATTGATTGGTGAATCTTGTCTTCTGTTCCCTTTTATTTTATTTTTCTTCCCCCCAGTGAGTGTTTTCACTCACCTTTTTGCATTCTCTCTACTCTGAGAAGCACAGAGAGAGAGAGAGAGATTTGGGCCATGGCGATACGAAGGGTGTTATCACTCTCTCGGTCCTTAGCTGCTGCTTCTGCTTCTGCTTCTGCAGCTTCGTTACTCTCTCCGGGTAACGATTATTTCTGTTGGGGTGTTTTGATTTCTGAAGTGGGTTTTGATTTTCTTTCTATCTGAACAAGTTTGTTTTCTAATTAGGAGGCCTTATGCGGTACGGACACGTTTCAAGGTGCCTTGGTATCGTCAAAATAAGATCTGGCAGGTTGCACATCGTGCTGCAATGTTGCACCCCTAGCAGCCTAACATGGGGTTGAAGTTCAATATTACAGCACGGTTTGCAACTTTGTACAGCTCTACAATGTTTCACGGTGCCAAGGTACCGTAAAAACCCATTTTACTTCCATAGAAATGCAGAACTTGCGTTTCTTTAGTTTTCTGTATAGACTTCGAAGAGAGATTTTCCTTAGAGGAATGTTTGGTCTTAAATGATCTGCGATCGATAACTCGTTTTTCGTTGAGGAAGGTAAAAGGGTCAGGATGTAATAAAATTTTCAGTTCTTTTTTTTTTTTTTGTTGGTTTCGCCGTTAATTGCTGGGAATTTTTTGATGGTTGTTGTGTTTGCTTTTTTTGTTTGATGTGTTTGGATATGGGGATTTCTAATTTTTAGATTGTTTTAATACTATTTCTAGTTTAATTTATAAATCTCGTTTCAACCCGGTTTAAACCCTTGGTACAATGCATTGATTCACTCAGAATAATGAAGAGCAGAAATCACGATATATTTATACAGGTTGACAATAACACAGGCTACATTTAGTGAATTTTTTGGTTTGTTAGCATCATGACTGAGGAAAAGCTAAATCTTTGATATTTTCAGTTTTCCTCTCTGTTTTGTACAAGTTTCAAATTCATAAAAAAAGTAGGTATGCTGAAGGAAAGCTAAATCTCTCTTTTCAGACCTTAGATTCCTCCTTTTGGGTTCTTTTTGATTCTATACAATATTAAGTTGAAATAAATAACAATAGAGCTCCTGCACTCAAGTGCTATTTATTTTTTATTTCTATATGGTTGAAACTCTGCTTGTGCTTGTGAATTTTGTGTGTTGGTTATTTCAACTGCCTGAATTCTTCTCATTTACAGTTTTGTGATAATCAGTTTATTTACTTTCGTTTGTTATTTTGTGTCAAAAGATTCAATTACTGAATACTAAATCAATAATGAAATATACTTTTTTTTCAGGCAGAAATCCAAGCTGGGGCAGAGACATCTCTCGGTTTAGCACTGCTGCTTTGACTGAAGAGGAAGTAATCATTCCTCCTGTTCAAGTAGAACATACCCAGCTGTTAATCAATGGGCAATTTGTGGATGCAGCATCTGGTGGGCTTATCTATGCTTTTATCTAATAAGAAAAATACATAGTTTTTCATTCGTTGCTGTAGATACCTCACAACATCTTATATTGTTATTTCAATGCTCCTTTTGTCAACTAATCATCTATGCAGAATTGATGGTGTTTTCCTCTGGATTTAGGGAGAACATTTCCAACCTTCGATCCAAGATCAGGAGACCTGATTACTCATGTTGCTGAAGGTGATGAGGAAGATATAAACCGTGCTGTCTTTGCTGCTCGAGAGGCATTTGATGATGGACCATGGCCAAGGATGACCGCATATGTATTCTCACCAAACCATTATGACTATTATTTCTTAAAGTCAATATAGTTTACTAGAGGATTCTTACATTGTACTAAAATTATGTATCTACTCTCTCTTGTTGGCTTTTCTCAGGAAAAATCAAAGATAATATACCGCTTTGCTGACTTACTTGAAAAGCACAATGATGAAATAGCAGCACTTGAGACCTGGGATAGTGGAAAGCCTTATGAGCACACTGCAAATGTTGAAATTCCAAAGATGACACGTCTCTTTCGATACTTTGCTGGTAGGAAAAATTGAAACAGTTAGTTAATATTTTTATACTTGCTATTGCTACATGTATTTTATATCTTAGTGAGCCCCTTTATGATCTACAAATTTTTGTTGAAGATTCTAATACTTTTATTTGCAAAATTTCCAGGTTGGGCAGACAAGATTCATGGTCTCACAGTCCCAGCTGATGGACCATACCATGTTCAAACCCTGCATGAACCAATTGGTGTTGCTGGGCAGATTATTCCATGGAACTTTCCTCTTATGATGTATGCTTGGAAAGTTGGGCCAGCACTAGCATGTGGTAACACTGTTGTGTTGAAGACTGCAGAGCATACACCATTATCTGCTCTCTATGTATCAAAGTTATTCCATGAGGTATGTGTATGAAGTGTTATGTTTCTCATATTCTCTTCCCCATGACTCTTTGTTGGAGAATTTGATCAAGCTGCATGTAACAATTAAATGCAAAGTGTACCACTTAAGATACTGCCTTTGAAACAGTGAATTTACCCACTATTAACAAGATATTCTAAAAACTGCAGGTATCTGAGGGAATTTCTGCACCTTGGATACATTGTCTATGAACTAGTTTCATGACAAAGGCTATAATTCATCCAATTGTGGCGAAACAACTGCCCAATAAAATAGAAAAAAAATGATTAAGGAAGAAGAGATGAACATTCAAGAGGATAGAGTTTTGATATTTCAATTGTTTTCCCTCTACTTTAAGTGGCAATCATTTGAAAGAATGTATCATCTCCAAACAATAAAGGGAACAAAAAAACAATGAGAGAACAAGAGAGGAAGAGCATTCAAGAGGATAGGGTTTTGATATTGCAATTGTTTTCTTTTTCAAGTTTGGGGAATCTCTCAGGTAAAGTTTGTGTCATTTTATGACTAGACTAGGCACAATACCTCCGACATGTACCTTTTCACTCCAATGAGTAACTTTACTAAACAGCTGTTATAATTTAGGCACAGTGGAACAAAGGCACCCTTTGAAATTATAGTGATTCTCTCATCCACTTGTGCACCCACATATGCACTTTAGTCTCAGTTTGGAAAGAGTACAATACAAATATGTACAGTTCAGTTCAAATACATACAAAATACAAGGTTTTGCACTCTACATATTTGTAATTGTACTCCTTTCAAACTTGAGCCTTAGAGACAATTTAAAAAAATTCCAAAAGTTACGTCTTTCACATTTTAATACCTCTTAGAGCTCATACAAATAAATGAGAAACAGAGTTCATCATTTTGGAGTAGTTGATGGCTTTGTTGTATGATTAATTCAGATATCAAAGACATCCCAAGGGATTCTACCATTCTGATTGCTGTTCAATTATGCCTCCATGTTAACAGAATATTAGCCAAAGACATTCATGATTTTAATACCTAGATGTTTTGTGTACGCTTTTAAATGATGCCAAACTGCAGAATATGCAGAAGGCATACATGCACTCCTCCAAGTATGGAGAAAGTAGTTAGCCTTATTATTCATGATTGCAGCCTATGCAACTTGCAGTTGCAGGCATTATTCAGAGCATGCCTTGCCTATACAGTTTCTGTAGGGTTACATACTTTTCATGTATTCTGTCCTTGAATATTCAAATCTTCATAGATTTGTGAACTGGCATTTATTTTTCCCATCTTTACACTATGTATTTTTCTGATATATGATACATCATGCTTAACTGAGAAAAAACTTGCTGCTTTACAATAACCATTAAAATTTGGTGGGCATCCATAATGTTGGTTTCGTAATTGTCCTTTTTATGTTTTGATGAATGTGCTTTTTAGTTGATGGTAATCTTTCTCTGTTTTTATGTGTGGCTTACTTTACATTCTGATATGTTCTCTTGTTCCTTTTTTTCTTTTTATTTTGTGACAGGCTGGTCTTCCTCCAGGTGTTTTAAATATAATTTCTGGATTTGGTCCAACTGCTGGTGCAGCTCTCGCCAGTCATATGGATGTGGACAAGGTATTTATAAGGAATTTTATTCTTGAGATGTTCTGAAACATAGGTGCAGAACAATATTTCTGTATTCATAGACATCATTCTTCTATAATCTTATATCATAATCCAGCACGAGCCACTAGTATAATGAATTAACTTGTATATAAACTGTAAGGATCTGGATCATGGTCTTGTCTACCATCAACTGGACATATGGACTCAGCATTGCTGAGAAGTATGTTTGGTGGATGATATCCTAGAAAGTGTACATGTATAAGACACATATTAGTGTATCTCATGTGGAAATTATATTATAATAGACTTGTTTAGGTAGGATGAGATTAAGGTTAGAGTTCGATAAACCAGACCTGAGGCTCTCCTTATCGGGCCCGAGTTCTGTTTTTATTTTATTTTATTTTTAAGTGGTTTGCCTCTGCTGCCACCATAACTCCCCCTATGTGGACATAAGTTGCTTCAGATTTGTCATTTTCTTCTGCTCATTGGGTCATAAGAGAATGAAACATAGAGTTAACAGGTATCTCTTTTTAAATGTTCTGGCCCATAGTGCCCACTTCATTGGTTCATTAAGGCTTTTTTTAGGCTTGTTATAAGCCATTGTTTAGCTCCATCAATGTCCTACATAGAGACTTATATATGTTCTTTTCACAGGTTGTATTAACCTATTTTAGCTCAAGAATTCCGTCTCTTATCCAGCCTAGGCTTACTTTCTTTTCTCAACTCTCCCACAGAGAGTAACTTTGACTGTGGCACTACCTTTTCATATATAAGTCTAGGCTTTCTTTCTTTCCTATGTTAATAGGTATCATTGCATTTCTTTCATTTAGATCAAGCCTAGCAGCAAAATCAAGAAACAAACTACACACTCTCAAATGGATCACATCTCTGCCAAACTTAAGAAATTATTTAATTGGTCAATGGTTATCAGTTTTGACCACGTCTTTAATCAGGGATCTAATATTTGATTTTATGCTTTCTATTAACTGGATTGTTCTGCAAACTAATGTTGATTTTTGCTCCCCGTGAGTTTGAGGGGGTAAGGGGTTACTACAATAAAGCATTGGAGTACAGACCGTATCAGTGTATCTCATCACAGTTGAAGTAAGATTAGACTTGTTTTATGAACACATTGTGTTGTAAGATAAAGGCTGAATCAAGGTTATGCTTCCTTTTAATCAGATAATCAATTAATGTTGATGATGTTGTACTTCTATATGCCAAGATATGGAATTACAAACTCATGAAAAGAAACACCAGGTCTATTATGCATATAAGAATATTTACATTGGCCCTGTTCAGCAGCAGGGTAACTGTAAGAGATGACATTGGTGATGATTAATCTGGAAACCTACAGCTTGGAGCTTACCAAGTGTATGTGATCCATTTTTATGATCAGAACATTTTGTTCTAGTTTTCTAGATGGCTAAATAAACTGACAGAACCTTGAACAACATTCACAGTGTATGTTTCCAGTTATAATGCTGTGATGTAAAACTTAGAAGATTATGCTATGATACTGGACATTAAGATGCTTCCATATGTAATACACTTCATAAAACAATAAATTTCAATCCACAACATATTTTAAAATAATCATTCAAATGGGAGTCAGGGATTGGGTCCACATGCATTGAATGAGAAATTGTGTGAATCACCTAAGACAACTCAAATTGCAACACATACTGATGCATGAGCAAACAAGTCAAAACTGAAAATTTATGAAAATATAATGTCTTTAGATCATTTTACATGTTTTTTAATTGGTCTAGCCTTAGAATCTGATTTGACAAGTCATAGCTTAGTTTAAAGTTTCATAGTCCACATGGTAAGTAGTTTAGGAGTTTTCTTATGATAGTAGAAAATCTTTAATTTCCATTTTCCTAGTTCCAGTAGGATTGATCACCCCCTATAGACGGGGTGTAGTGCAAAAACATGGAGGAATGAATTTATGGAGTTTGTTTGAAATTTTACAGCTTATGCTAAAGTGGTGACTGGTGAGTGATTCTATTCCCACACCTTGGAGTGATTCTATTCCCACACCTCATTCATTGTTATATATGTCATTTCTTTGGGTATGTTATAGCATAGAATTTTGAACCATTTCTGCTTTTTCCAGATGTTTCTGTATTTATCTAAATATTGTTGTATTTATGACACATTTTGTCTATTTCTGTAAATGTTAATCATTTGAGTGAGTTATGAGTATAGGGGCATATTGGAGGGGCCTCAATACAATACATATTATGTGACGAAGTTTTAATCTTTGGGTTCTGTAGATAATAAATTAGTAGGATATAGAGATGAAGGATAGACTGACTACTATATCGTTAAGTTTGGATGAATGGGAATACTAAAAATCTGAGACATTTGTCTCTTCACTCCTGATTCTGTTTGCAACTCTTAACTCAAAATCCCTTTGCAGATTGCCTTCACAGGATCAACTGGTACTGGTAAGATTATACTTGAATTAGCTTCAAAAAGCAATCTTAAGGCAGTGACATTAGAGCTCGGAGGGAAATCCCCTTTCATTGTATGTGAGGATGCTGATATTGATAAGGCTGTTGAACTTGCTCACTCGGCTGTGTTCTTTAATCAGGTTCTTCAATTATTTCACTTTTTCTTTTGGCAAAACTGAGTTTGATATCCTGAGTAATTATTGATCATAAAGTCTTCTTGCAGGGACAATGTTGTTGTGCTGGGTCTCGTACATTTGTTCATGAACGTGTATATGATGAGTTCATAGAGAAATCCAAGGCACGTGCTATGAGACGTATCGTTGGTGATCCCTTCAAGAGGGGTGTAGAACAAGGTCCTCAGGTAGTTTGATCGCCCATCTTCCCCTCGTTTCTCCAACACATACACACATGCACTTATACTTTTTATAGATCGTAAGAAATTCATCCCTTTGGGCAATTATATGATACCTTCATCGTTATGGGTCATTTGAACCTTTAATGAAATTGCTCATCCCTGGAATGCCTTGACCTGCATAATACATTTGTCATTTTGCGTTCATGTAACACATCTGTTCCTCCTGCTAAGTACTACAAAGTATTTCAAGTCCTCACAGCTTTATGGCCCTGTGAATGTCTTAGATTGACAAAGCGCAGTTTGAGAAGATCCTAAGTTGCATAAGGTCTGGCATTGAAAGTGGTGCTACCCTTGAAACTGGGGGTGAAAGGTTCGGTACCAAAGGCTACTTTATTCAGCCCACCGTTTTCTCAGATGTCCAGGTATTGCCCATACCATTCCACTAACAGCTTCAACCATAATTGATGAATTGCTACTAAGACTAACACGATCTTTATTAATGCGCCAATTAGGATGACATGGCAATTGCCACTGAGGAGATCTTTGGCCCAGTGCAGTCCATCTTGAAATTCAAGTGAGCTACAAACTGTAAATACATTCTACCATTGGTCTGTGAGAGGATATAGTTCCTTTTACTCACGTTTTCATTGATAACAGAGACCTTGATGATGTGATCCAAAGGGCAAACAAATCTCGGTATGGACTGGCTGCAGGAGTCTTCACTAACAACATAGAGACCGCCAATACCTTGATGCGTTCATTGAGAGTTGGGACAGTATGGATTAATTGTTATTTTGTCTTTGATGCTGCAATTCCTTTTGGTGGGTACAAGATGAGTGGAAAGGGCAGAGAGAAGGGAGCCTATTGCTTAAACAACTACTTACAGGTGAAAGCCGTTGTGTCCCCGTTGAAGAATCCAGCCTGGTTATGATCTACCTCCTGATGTTGTCCCATGCCTCTGCTTATAATAATGCTAAGAGGCATGCATCTTTGTATTGAAAACTACATGCTTCTGTAGTTGAGTATATTAGCAATCTACCTATATGAATTCTGTTGCTAAGAGCCCTTGTGCAAATAAAATCATTTCTGCCAAAGCTTCATCAAGTTAAAAATCATATTCAGAATCCATGGTTGAACCCACATTGTGTAGTGTCTTGGGGAGTTTTCGCACAAATGACTTGACTTGAGCAAGGGCCCTCTGCAACATAATCCATCCCAGCGATGAAATAGGAACTCTCTTGCCTCTAATTATATGAAGCCTTCGTAATCTGTCTTTTGTAAGTAAACCATTCCTTTTATAATTTTGCAGATGTATAAACTATAATAAGATTGGGATTGGAGTAGGAATTTTTGAATAAAGTGGATATTGATCCAATCCAATTCGAATCCCAATATGACCTGAACTCAAATATCTGAAATCCAATCCAATGCCGAACTTTGAAATCCAAAATGTGAAGATCCAATTCGACATAGAATGCTAATATGATTCATAATGCAGGACTCGTCATATGGAATCCACTCTCTCTCGGTCTATCCTTCTCTTTTTGAAGTTTTAATTTCAGAATGTAGATGCTTCCTTAACCAGAGCATCTGTCTGTTGCTTCCGCCTTCCATCTTCATTTCCTCCTAACCACCCTCGAATTTCTAGTCAAGCCTGATAACAGGGTTTGCACTAAAAAAAGGAAATGCTCCTTTGGTTTGAGCTTCTTCACGTTTCATTCCTGAAGCGAAAAATATACCAACATTAAAAAACAGGAGTTAGACATTAGATTTCATTATGAGTCCTCCCCCTTGAAAGGAAGGAGAATGAGCAAGTCAGAATGGAAAAGCGTAAGGATTGGGAGGATGAGGAGTGAGAGTTTTGATGCTTGAGAGGATGAATACACTTGAGCAAGTCCAAGGACCATCTTTTGGCTAATTCAAGGTTCAAAGTATCAGAAACACAAGGTGTATCGGAAAGATAATTTTAAGAGACGTATCGAGATACGCTTTAGATACGGATGAAAAATCAAGATATACATAAATATGATAAAAAATTCAAATAAATCTTAAAAAATATATATTACAAACTATATTTACATATTTTATATAATTGTAAATAAGTCATTTAAATGTAAAAACCATAATTTAATGGTTTATATAAAATGACATATCGGGACATTATATTCCATTATGATAGTCCTCCCCCTTGCAAGGAAGGAGAATGAGCAAGTCAGAATGGAAAAGCATAAGGATTGGGAGGATGAGGAGTGAGAACTTTGATGCTTGGGAGGATGAGTACACTTGAGCATGTCCAAGGACCATCTTTGGTCAATTCAAGGTTCAAAGTATCGGAAAAGTAAGGTGTATCGGAAAGACAATTTTAAGAGATGTATTGAGATATGCTTTGGATGCGGATGAAAAATTAAGATATGCATAAATATGATAAAAAAATCAAATAAATCTTAAAAAAATATATTACTAACTACATTTATATATTTTATATAATTGTAAATAAGTCATTTAAATGTAAAAACCATAATTTAATGGTTTATATAAAGTGTGACATATCGGGACACAATTAGTAACCGTTGAAAAATGAAGGAATAACTAAAATGTAAAAAAAATAAAATGTGAACACAGAATTGCATATATCATTGCAAAAAGGAGATAAATCCTTAAAATAAGGAATGCCAAATGCAGCCTTAGACGTGAAGGAAAGACTATATTTGTTCTTTTAACAATCATTGGTAAACAACAAAAATTTAAGTAGGGACGGAAATGGTGCAAGAACTCATTTGATCTTTGTAAGCCCAGCAGACAATTTTTTACCATGAGATGTGGAACCATCAAAAAATTTGGTTTCCCTACAAATGCACCATAGATGCAACTTACTAGTTGGAATTATGCACCACACATAGAGTTAAAAGCTAGCACCTAAATCATGGTAGTAGAAAAGGATAACAACAACACTCCTTAGATGGTTAAGTTGATTTGAGATCAAATTTAATTAGAAAATGAAGCACCAAGGTCTTAAGTTTGTTAATTCAGAAATATCTACTCTCATGGAAAATAGATATTTTCATAATTGTGCATGAGAGGTTGTAGGAGAATTTATTTTGTGTTGCTACTAGCAAATTCATCTACCTGATACAGGACTTTCTAAAGAATCATGGAGGACACAGTCAAGCCTTACATCTCTAATTTCTCAAACACCAATGTCTTAAATTTGTTTATTCAGAAATATCTACTCCTATGGCCATGGAAAATAGATATTTTCATAACAATGCATGGGAGGTTGTAGGAGAATCGTATTTTGTGTTGCTACTAGCAAATTCATCTACCTAATACAGGGCTTTCCAA
This sequence comes from Nelumbo lutea, assembly GCF_056320005.1. Lineage (NCBI taxonomy): Eukaryota > Viridiplantae > Streptophyta > Magnoliopsida > Proteales > Nelumbonaceae > Nelumbo > Nelumbo lutea. The sequence goes on from NC_142685.1 coordinate 107,975,481, forward strand.
AGAATCATGGGGGAAACAATCAAGCCTTCCATCTCTAATTTCTCCAACTGTTGCTGTAAAAAAACTGGGCAAAGTTTTACAGTGTTTGGTTGCAAAGGAAATGTGAGAAAGATAAGAAATGAAAAAAGAAAGAGAAAAAGAAATGAAAAGATTTTCTTTTAGGAGAGTGGGGCCAGTTTTGCTTTCTGTCACCTCTGCTTTTTACCCTCTTGGGAAGGAAATGAAAGGAGGTAAAATAGAAAATTTATCTTTTTCAGACAATAGAAAAGTTTCTTTCCATTCTTTTACATTATTCTCAGCCAATCACATTTTTTTATCAGTAATCAACCATTTTTACCCTTTGGACTGGAGAGATAAAAGTCTATTATCTCTAGCCCATTCTTTTGTTACAATTGTACCTAGAAAAATTTGATCTTGTTATGCTAAGGTATCAGCCATACTGTTTGCAGCAGCCCTTTGCACCCATTGGAATCTCACTTCCATATCTTTAATCAACCATCTGAATTTCTTAATTTCATTTCAGTATGACCACAGAGCTGCCTCTCCCCATGCAACAATCCAATTCATCATTCTTGAGTTTCCTTGAATAATTAATTTATTCAAATTCTTTATCGTTGCCCTTTGCGCACCATCCATGACAGAAAAAATCTGGTTTGGTTCGATTGTATAATGTATATGCATGATAAAATCTGGTTTGGCTCGATTATATAATGTATATTGCATGAAATACAATACTTGCTATTTACATATTGATCTTTTGACCCAGTTACATGTGTAGTAGGAGTTGATTATTTTATTTCAAGATACATTATCTCAACCGAGAGTTTTCGGTGTGAAACAAGGACATCTATGAAGTAGAATTCAAATCTATCACTGTATGATTGTCTTTTTTTTTTCTTTTGTATGAGATACTTTGCTGAAGCACATGATGATCTCTTTTAAGTCTTTATATGTGTTTCAAGATGATTTAAGCACTTATAATTGCAAGTTTCTTATTAAGAAACTATTTTATCTTTTTTAATGTATCAAATAGCAATATTACAATTCCAGTCCAGCCCCTGTGAAGTAGGGGCCTCTCTGCTAGTCTTACTTTATTTGCTAATGCCCACTTTGTTGCAAACTGTATGATAAGATGGCCCTCCTAACTCCTAAGGTTGTATTTGGTTGCAGTGCAAATTTATTTGCACTAGTATAAATGCATGAAAATACAAATGTAAAAAATGCAAATTCTTGTTTAATTTTGTTTTGGATTTTACTTTATTCTGCTTCATGTTTTAATTACTTCATTTGTATTTCAATCAAACAAAATAAGCTAAAATTTGAAACAAAAATAGGTCATAATTTATACCCAAATAATTTGCACTGCCATGGTTTTACATCAGTGCAAATTTAGGTTATGTTTGGTTCCGTGGGTGTTTATTGAAAAAACGTTGCCACATCAACTCCACATAGGAATTGGCGTTTATTGCATATGAAGCAAATTGAAACAACTATTTGCTTTTGTGCATAAGACATTTGGGGAAATGTGAAATTCTTATTTCCCCCAACACCCCAATATTTCTTGAAAGCAAATGCTGATGTGACACTTTAATGGGTATTAATCTGAGGTGGAGAGTGAAAAACATTTACAGTAAAGCCCAATCAAACAACAAAAACAAGAAACGTTTAAAGTGAAAAAATATAAATAAATAGCCTATCCAGAAATACCTGCAGAACCAAACACATAATTATTAATTGCAACCAAACACAGCCCATATATTCATACAGTGCAAATACATATAAAATAATACAAAATACAAGGTTTTGCACCCCATATATTTGTATTTATACTCTTTTCGACCTGAGCATTAAGAACTTTTGCTTAACTTTCTGTTTATTTTGTTTTCTATCAAACCAAACACAGCCTTATGTTAGTAATCAAACTAGTTTATTAACCCAAATTTAGAGTTGCAATATAGGCGGGTTCAGATTGGGCTTTTGTCAAAATTCCAATGGACTAACATGAAGGCCATAGCCCAAACCAGTGTAAAATGCAAACTTGGGACAACCCGAGTTGCACCCCTACCCAAATGCCCTTAAATATATCCACCAAATAAGTCACCTTTGGCCCAACACTGTCAAAGCATGTTTCTAAGAAAATAAAGGCAGTTTATGGTTTGGCTTGCTAATTGAGGGCCTTGAGGCACGTCAAAATCACATCAAAATCACTTTTTGGTAATCAACATCACCATAAAAATCTATTACCAAATGCTTTAACCCCAAAAAGTATGGATGCTTTGAATTGTCACATGGAATCCAATGTGAAGAGAACCGGCTTTGGTTCAGTCAGTCTGAAGGACGTAAGAAGTTAGAAGTAAAGCTGGAATTTTTGGATAAACCAGTTATGTTTGACATCTGATGATTTTTACAATTTTTTTTGGTTGAAGATTCTTTACAATTCATACCACAAATCGATCTGTCACCCAATGGGACTAGTAGATTTTATTACGAAGTTTGACTAGCTCATGTTACAAGCCACCCTTAAAACGTAACATATAAGAGATCGATGGCTTTTGTTCAGGGATGATTGCTAGGGCTACGAATCAATTGAATTCATTAGAGCTACCAATTAGGGGTGAAAATGGATTCGATCATGATGTGATCCGAGATCTGATCGGATTTAGATCGGATCGGATCTGATTTAGTTCAATTTGAATCACTCCTGTTTGGATTTTTAGATTGGATAATCGGATCGGATTTTAGATCACCCCCTATCTGAAGATATATATAATACATATATATGTTATTTATTTATTTATAAATATATTATTTATATTGTATTTTTATAAATTTGTTATATTATTTATTTTTTTATAAAAAACATGTATATATATGATGAAAATAATTAAAAAATATTTATATTTTATATTTTTTCTTTATTTAAATTGGTATATTTAATTTTTCTTTTGATAATTTATTAATTTTTAAACAAAACAAATAGGATCAGATCAGATCCGATCCAAAGATTCGATTTACCGATATGATTCGAAATCAGATCGAGGCTTATTAGATCCGATCGGATCTGCCATGAATAGTGTCTGATTGGATTCAGATGTACCCTGTTTTGAATACGATCTGATCCATTTGCATCCCTACTACCAATTGGCCACCCACCCATTGGATTATTTGAGACAAACAGGCTCCACGTAGAAAAGTTCCCAAAAGGCGATGAACATGCTTAGTTTGGATCGGGTAAGCACAATGTTGTAAATATATTGAATAAAATTTTTTTGATATATGTCAGTACAAATACATACAAAATAATATAAAATATAAGAATTTACACTCTACATATTTGCATTTGTACTCCTTCCAAACAGAGCCTAAGCAGCTACAGCCTACAGAGGCGTGGATCAGTGGAGTGTGGGGAAAGTTTCAACTCGAGAGCAGTGAACGGGAACGATACAACTAGTCGAGCACATGGAAAGAAAAACCAAACAACACGAAAGAATCTCTTATGTTTGACTAACGAAACTGGTACGACCACCTCTATATATCTATAAGTTTGCAATTAATCCCTCCACATCTTCTGATCTGCTCAAGCTCAGGTAGAAGCAGAAATGGACGTTCATAGTAGAGATGTCTATTCACTTTTCTCTCTACTTTTGTCTCTTCTCCTCGTTTCATCTTCTCTCCATTCTCCTACCGTCTCTGCTTCGGTCGCCTGCCACCCAGATGATAAAAAGGCCCTCCTAAGCTTCAAGAATTCTCTGAAAATTTCAGAAACATTCCCCTACACCCCCTGGAATCCCGACACCGATTGCTGTGGCTGGGCCTACGTTACCTGCGATCCCAATACCAATCGCGTCGCCAAGCTGCAAATTTACATGGCCACCATCTTCGGCCAAATACTGGTTGGCATCGGCGACCTCGTCTACCTTGAAACCCTAGTCATGTCCATCTTGAATAACGTCGACCTGCCTGGATCCATCCCCGACTCTTTCACCAAACTTCAGAACCTCAAAACGTTAGATATCAGTTGAACCCCTCTCTCCTGCCGCATCCCAGAATTCTTGCGCCACCTTAAAAGCCTCGAGTACCTTGATCTCTCCCATAACCACCTCTACGGACCCATTCCATCTTCCCTCGCAAATCTCAAAAATTTGAAACATCTTCGACTCAGTGAGAACAAACTCTCTGGCAGGATTCCGAACTCGTTTCGCGCGCGCCATTCAAACGTGCAACTGATCGACCTGACCTACAACAAGATTGCCGGCGACGCGTCGATGTTTCTAAGGGACAATGGAAAGGCAAGATGGATCCTTTTGTCGGGGAATCGGCTCAAGTTCGATATGTCAAAGGTGAGGTTTCCAAAGAACTTGACGGCTCTGTATTTGGCGCATAACAGGATTCGAGGAAGGATTCCAGAGCAGATCACCAAGCTGGCTCTACTAGATGCTTGGATGTGAGCTACAACCGGTTGTGCGGGAGGATTCCTTTGGGTGGGAAGCTTCAGAAGTTCATTCCCAGCTGGTTTATTCATAATCGGTGTTTGTGTGGTGCGCCGCTCCCAGACAAGTGCAAGTCGTAAACCGGCGAGCTTGAGCAGGGTTTATCCGGGAGAGAAATTAATCTAACTACTTTTAAAATGCCTTTAAGCTATGTTTGGGAGTATTGATGTTAAAAATAAGTGCTTAAAAATAAGCGGTTATTCGAATAAGCACTTATTTGCATTTGGCACCGAAATTTTTTCAAACGTTTAAAAAATAAATATTTATTTCATATTTGGTATTCAGTAGTCTTTTTCTACAATAAGCACTTAAATAAGCATTTGTGATTATTTTATCCTTTATTTTCTTTTAAATTTTATAAAAACATTTTTATAAAAGTACTTTTATGAAAGTACTTATATGAAAGCAATTTCATGAAACCATTTTTACAAAAGTACTTTATACAAAGGTACTTTTATGAAAACACTATTATGAAAGCACTTTTATAAAACACTTACAAAAAATACTTTTATGAACGTATTTTTATAAAAGCACTTTTACAAAAGTACTTAAATAAAAGCACTTTTATGAAAGTATTTTTATAAAAGAACTTTTATGAAAGTACTTTTACAAAAACACTTTTATGAGATTAATTTATAAAATTCAACTAGGGATAGTTTTGGAAGAAAAAGGTTGAATAAGTGGTTATTGTATAAGCACTTAAAAGAAACTAGAAAATTGGGACTAAAAAATAAGTCCTTATTTTTAAAATAAGAACTTATTTCAGGCTTATTTCCCAAACACCAATAAGTGCTTAATGATATGGTCCCGGTTCAAATAAACATTTATTTTTAAGAACTTCAAACATGACCTTAGTTATAGCTAGACCTGTTCATGGGCCGGGTAGCCCAACGGGCTGGCTTGGCCTGACCCGACCCCAAGACGGTTTTGCACATAGTTATTAGCCCATAGGCTTGACCTCGGGCCTAAAAGCCCGAGCCCGACTGTTTTACGGATCGGGCTCGGGATTTGTCACAAAAGCCCAGCCCGACCCAACTTTTATATATATATATAGCTTTTAAACCCTAAATTCCTAAACCAAACCCTTCTCATATTTTATTCTTTTTCACTCTCAACTCTAACCGGCGCCACCAATGACTGAAGGTGAAGATGGGTTGTAGTTCCAACTAATAAAGGAACTCAAAATGGGAAGATCATTGTAAGAACGAAAGACTCCGAGAAAGCGTAACTTGTCCATGATGGCAAAGCAGAGGATGAAAGGAACAGAGAAAGCAGAAGTAAGAGAAACTACATCGGTCCTAGTGTAATATTCATCCTTCTGAACCTGTGTAATAGCTAGAGCTGGAAGAATTCCAAATGTAGGAACTGGGTAAGAGAAAAAGCTAGAAGAAAAAGTATGAAACTGCCCAGAAAATCTAAGCAAGAAATAGAACAAGAGAGTTTCTGCAAGTCTCACAGAAATGGGTTTCTTGAAAGAGAGTAAGATTGTTTGTCATTTGAGTGTTGCCGAGTGGAGTGACCAGGTCCTCTCTTCTCTCTCTCTCTCTCTCTCTCTCTCTCTCTCTCTCTCTCTCGTTATCTTCACCCCTCTCTCTCTCTCTCATTATCTTCCTCTCTCATAGAAGTGGAACAGATTTCTCTCTGTTCCTCTCTCTCTCTCTCGGTCTCTCTATTTATTCTGTAAGTCGATTCTTCTCTCCTTATCTCTCTCGGACTTCAGGCTTTTTATGAGGGCCGGGCTCGGGCCCAAGTTGTAAGCCCGTTGGTCGAGCCGGATTTGGCTCGAGCCTACAAAAATTATGTTAATGCAAAGTGAAAGTCCGACCTGAGCCCAGCTCGGCCCGAACCATGAACAGGTCTAATTATAGCTAGACGTTAGAGACAATTCATAAGGATTTGATGATTATCATTATGTCTGTGTATGAACATTGGTGTGTTTTCGGCTCAAGCAGACTTGACCTCACCAAGTCATAGTTTTAGTTTGTCTTATTTTCCATGCTGTTGCAACTTGCAAGTGCCAAAAGTATTTGCTGATTGTAACCAATAAAAGTTCACTTCAATCGAGTAAAGCTGTAAACGCCAAGTACCTTAGGGTAGCAATAGTGTGATATTAGGGGTACAACTCAGTCAGGTTGGTTCGGGTTGAAGATCAACCCAGGCCCAACCCTAAAGGTATAAATCTCGGGCCCAAGCCCTGGCCTAACCTTAGGTTAAGTTTAAGTTTATCAGTCTAGACTCAATTCAAGCTTAATCCAACATAATTCGGATTGGGATCGGGCCAGGTTAGATGGGTTTGCATGGGTTGGTTAAGTTTGGAAGAATTTATGTATATATTTTTTATATAGCCAATTTTATTGGGCTTTATGGCCCAATTTAAAGCATAATTGATTAAAAGCATGTGAAAATTTCATCTATAAATGTACATATACATAGCTTATAGTATACATGTATATATTTTTTATATAGCTAATTTTGTTGGGCTTTATGGCCCAATTTAAAGCATAATTGATTAAAAGCATGTGCAAATTTCATTTATAAATGTACATATACATAGCTTATAGTATACATGTATATATAATTAGAAAATAGATGTTTTCTATATAAATGTAATGTATATATACAAAGAAAGAGGAGACAATGAAAATCGCAATATATCAAAGAAAAAATACAGACAAAAATGAAAGAGAGAAGTACTGAAATATAGAAAAATACAAAAGAATACAAAATTTCAAATGGGCATTTTCATAAATTTATCTTTCTGTCAAGCCTTTTAATAAGATAGGGTGAAAATGCTGAAATCTGAAAGTTCAGGGTAGATCTTGGTCACAAATTAAAGTTATATATATATATATATATAATTTTTAAAGTTTAATGAGAACAATTTTTAAACATTCTCATCTTTTTCATTAATAAAAAGGAGAATGATAGTCGTGATTCGCCCAAATACCCTGAATTTTATTTCCAAAATTACCCCTATTTCTATTATCTTTCTCTTTTTAACTCAGTTTTGGAAAGAATACAAATATAAATACATACAAAACAATATAATACAAAATACAGGATTTTGCTCTCTCTCTCTCTCTCTATATATATATATATATATTCAAAACAAGGGAGCAAAGCAAGAAACAAGTTAGTGGCAGTAAAGGTTGCAGTTAAAAAAGAGACGAACAGAAATTACCACTCATCCCAGATGATTTCAGCAGGATGTATGCCCAAATTGTACTCAACATCGTGCTTTTTCGCAATTGCAAAGGTTGATGTGCTTTCTCTCTTTTAACTTCAGGAAATGTAATAGGTGTTTGTGCATGCATCGTCTTTTGGTTTAAGTAGTACTAAACATTGTGTTTTGGACCTTTTGGTTTAATTCTATGTTTTTTTAATCTCCTTGTTTTTTACTTAATTTTAACCAATTAAGGCTTTGGTTTAACTGGTTTAGAACTATTCAAATCAGCTTAATCAGCTTTAGATAGATTTGTATATTATTTTGTGTTTTCTGGTCTTGTGTAGAATTAGGTTTAGATTCCTCGAGGCAAATCCATTTCTAGCTCCAGTAGCGGCAAAGCCACTGGCAACGACTGATTCTCTCTCTTTTTCTGATTTTACTTTGAATTAGATTTAGATTTTTCAATGCTAATCCACAGCTGCTAGCTCCAGTAGCAACAAAGACACTGGCAACGACAAATTCTCTTATTTTTCAGGGCTCTTCACTGTTCCCTTCCTGACTTCACTAGGAAGCTACAGGCAAATCCAATAACTACTGAGTTTTACTTTATATGTTAATTGGCTAACTCGAGTCCGAATTTGTTGTGGATAATCCAAAATATCGGGTTAATGGTGATTGATACCAGTTTAGAGAGCATGTCAACTCTCAATTATTGGTCCAGGAAACTGATTTTTGGTGGGTTAATTCATTTTCAATTCATGCTTTGCTTCAACATTTTCATGTCTCATTGTTTATATACATCTTCATAATATGATAATCTTGATTAATTGAGCAACTGAAGGGTTGATATCAATGCTAAACCATTAAAGCACTTATTTTATATGTAAACTTTCCCGATGTATTACTTTTAATGATTAAATTATCAGTATCAGATATTGTATAGAACAACTTGGATATGGATATAGATACGATTTGAAAATACATGAATATAGACAGAAAATATGAAAATGATTTGAAACTGCAAACCAAACGGACCAGATGGTTTGGTGGTTTATGGCTGAATTTAGGATACAAGTGTTGGACGTTAGACAGCCTATGTTTGAATAATGCTATATATTTATTTTTTAATAGAAAGGCAGTGTATTTATCCGTATCAATCCATATTATTTACTTATTTATTTATTTTTAAAACAAAGCTGAATGCTAAATGCATTCATCAATTCTCAGTTAAGTTGTTTTTTACAAAAATGTAGGAAGTAAAAAATCCGGGATAGAAGACCACATATAAGCAGAATTGAAGTCAATCCATATAGTACTACAACGTGAGCTGTTTGATTTGATTGGCACTGTGTAGAATTAATGTTTTAAAAACGACCGAAAGCTGGAATCGTTATAGTCACCAGTTTCTAAGTCAATGATTCAACAATTCTGTCGGAAGGGATGGTCCATTCTAATAAAATAAAAATAAAAATTTAAAAACAGCTAAAAACTATCGACTGAGTCAAATGAATTGATTGTTTTTTAACCGATTCAACAGTTCTTGATTAGGGACTAGGTAACCAGTTACCTAAATGATTCTCGAGCCGAAGTTCAAAAACCATGTATAAAACATACTTAACCGAGTAAGAATGCAGTGAAGTAAACTTGTGCACTTGGCGACTAATATATGAAGCCGGCCTCTACGGTGGGATCAAAATTTCCACCAACAACAGTGGAACAATTGTATACTGATACAATGTGATCTGGATCAACCTCATATGCATACACGATTCACAGGAATGGCTGGACACCGGTGGGTGTACTGGAGGAGTGCACCCGCGAATGGCATATCGACACCAATACGTCGACGATTAGGTTTACGTTAACGCGGTCATCTCTGGTTCGCGGGGAAACGAACCGGTTCGCACGAACTAGTCGAATGTTCAATCAAAAACCCCTTTTTTCCCAGTTCCTTCGACTCTGCTTCCAGTTCCTTCGTCCCTTTTTCTCCACCGAACCCTACCCATACAATAGAGAAATCCTTGTCCATCGGCGGCGACAGAATGCCGACGGCGAATCGACGGCAACGTATCATTCTTTGCTTCTTCTTTGGCTCTCTCCTTCTTCTTCTTCGTCTTCTCCAGTGTAGCTCCGAACTGAAGGACGAGCAGGTAAAACCGAACCCAACAATCCTTATTATCTCATAAATCAAATCTGCTCCAGCAATACTAACATTGTAAATGAATCTGCGTTGACCTGTACGTAGTTCCAATTAAATTGCTGCAACACACTTCTCAGACAAAACATCATCAGTAACGACAACACCACTCCAACAGGTCAATGGAGATAGGAATATAAGATAGATAGATAAAGGGGAAAAGAAAAAAGGGTTGTAGTTATAGTTAAAGATTGAAGATGTAGGGGTGGCTGCTGACCTGCTGTGGTCGCCGATGGCTTTCCAGGTGGGTTGTTTCTGTTGAAAACGTAACACAAAATCCACTTGTAAGAAGAAATCTACCGCTGGAGCTATTCTTGTAGCCGATGGAGGGAGGGTTTGGTGTGTGGGTTGGCCAGCGGGAAAAAATTCGCAAAATGAAGGTTGGCCAGAAACCCAGGTTCGTTTAGGTGAACGTTGACTGCCGCTGTGATCTGTTCCGACCTGTTGAAAGTAGGAAAAACACATTAGTTTGGTCGGACGATTTGCCGTTACACCGCCGGTGGCTTCGTGGTTCGAGGGAGGGTTCGGTGAAAGGAGGAAAACATCCAGCGACAAAAAATCCTCAGAATGAAGGTTGAGGGGACTTTTGATTACTCTGGGTTATATTGTGTCCGGTTCGTGCCCGATTGAACCGCCAGGTTGACGTGCAATTAACTCGTTTACGTTTAAGATAGACAACGTGGCTGAATGTAATTGGTCGGTGCACTCGTCCAATGCACCCACGGGTGCACAGAACGCGAGATCAAGGCGGAGCTTATGGGGAAAATCTTCTTATGGCTGTGTTCACCACTCTGTACGTACTTCTGTATTAATTCATTTTGTATTATGCAATTAAATATCTTGATGTTTGAAAGAATTAAACACTCTTGACCCAAAAAATGATTTAGGCACATCACACCAGAGCAATTTAATTTGATGTACAACACCACATTTTACACGTTTTGCACACATGGGTATTGATGAATGGGAAGAAAACTTTGTAAGTAGAGCCATATTTGATTCATTTTGGATGTGATACATACTTTTCAAGTGGGATACGTTTGCAAGGTGCCAATCAGCTGTTGGTAAGTCTGCTACTAGTTAGGATCGAATCCCGTTTACACGTAGGCTGGGGATGCGCAAGCCCATTGTGTAACCCTTTAAAAATAAATAAAAAAAAAGTAAGATAAGTTGGTTGATTAAAATATCGAGACTATGATATGGAAAACCATATCGTATCGAAAATCTCTCACAATATCATGTTTATAACAATTATTTTATATTATAATTAAAATTTAAAATATCTAAAAAAACTAATAAGCTGATTCCCAATAATTGTGTCAAAGAACATTTTCTTGTACAATAATAACCCAATGTCCCACTTCGATCACCATATTAAAAAGGAGTAACCGCACTGGGAATTCTGAGCAATGCAGCCATCATCTAAAGTTTGAACCGCTGAATTACATATTTCATCTGAACAAGATACTAGAGAAGCTGTGGATGAGGTGGCAGCACGAAAGAAATTCAAAGCAATATGCAAAAATGTAAGTCTTTACAAGGATTTCATCTGCAAAATTATCAATGGAAATGAAAGAAGAGGGAGGCGGAAGAAAGAAAGAAAGAAAGCTTTACATTGAGGTCGCTATGTTTGGGGCAACCATTGTAGGCATTGCAGGTGGTCCACAAGACATCACTTCTGGTGTCAATTTAAACATAGAATTCTTTTGGAGGAGTCCCCAATTTTACTCTCGTAAAATAGAGTTTGGTTAAAAGAAAAAGAAATGTGTCAAAACCATTATAATAAATCTCCACCCTATAGAGTTTTAAAGAGATCAAAAGCCGAAGAAGATAAACAAATAAAGAAAAGGAATCAACATTGAAATCCCATCTATGAACTACATCAAAAGAGAAAGAACATTATAGACCCACATAGCTGTCAATTTGCAAACTGATGTTGCACAATTTGGGCACTCCTAGCTGGCTGAGGGTTGGCTCCTAGCTGTGATGGATGACACCTGAGAGGAAGAAAAAGGTGAAGGATTCCCGGGAAGCTCTCCCGGAGGGAACACTTCGATGGCTAAGTTAGAACTCCGAGGAAAACTCAAAGAAGATACAGAGAGTTAAGAGTGCTGAAAGTGCTAGTTTCAATACCTTTGCTTCGTGAGGGTCGGGGTTCTTTTATATCGGAGCTCGGCCACATCTGACATAACCGCCACTGCCAGGGTAGGTGTGGCAGGCGCAGGTTGCTGCTACAGGCTGGTATTGCAAGGTACAAGCTCGATCACATCTGACATAACCGCCACTGCCCTAGCCGTTACTACCAAGGCAGGTGTGACAGGCGCAGGCTGCTGCTACAGGCTGCTATTGCAAGGTACAGACTCGACAGGCGTGCCCTGCTTTTTAGAGATGGCAAATAGAATGCCGCCTGGCAAGGGATCCGAGCCCTACCTCAGGATCCGATAGGTATGGATGTCAGGTAGGCACGGATGTCAGGTAGATTTCCCTACAGCCTGCCAAGCCATTGCGCACCGAACCGCTTGGGGCAAGTTTGCCTTGCGCCAAGGTACGCCGAGGCGGCCGCACTGTAGACGGGCCTTAATCAAGTTCGAATAGGAGTCTCGACGGTGCTGCCCCGAGGTGCTCCTCCCTTGGGACACTTAGCCAAAAATTGGGGTGCTCTCTCCTTAGGAAGGGAGAGCTCGAGGCCCCTTAGGAGGAGCTCAAGCCCTCAGAGGAGTTCAGGATCTCCCACACTTGGTGGGAGTCAAGGTTGGTCGGGCGCTAGTCGCCAGCGAGTTAAGCAACTCGCCGAGTGGCCAATGTTGGACTTGGTGGGTCCCTCCCACCGAGTTACGGTTGTGTTGTTAGGCTGAGTTATTCGTCGAGCCAGGTCACGCACACGTGTCCCTGTGCTACGAGGTCGGGCCAAGTCACCCTCCATTAATTGCCCCCCACTCCCCGTGCTGGGGGTGCTGACCCAGCGTGGGGAGTTCATGGTGCGCTGGATGGATTTGGCTCGACACTTAAGCCACCTTGTCAGGAAACTCGTTGGCTAGACTAGTCTGGTGCTCGATTCACTCGGAAGGAAAAAACCCGGGCCGTGTACAACTCACGTGTGAACGTCACGTGATTTGGACTTCGCGGACGCCAAAAAATGCGCTAAACTAATTTCACCTCGAGAGCCTTGCAGCCGATTTTCTTGAGAACCGTTAGATTGCTTCGATCTTGGCCATCGGTGCCCGGAACTAGCGGCTGTAAATAGTGGGGGACCCTGGTTATTTTCTTCCGTCACTAAGTATCCTTCGTCTAGCTTGAGCTCGTGTCTAGAGTCCTTAGCTTGGGTCTTCTAACTCATCCAGTTCAAGCTCGATTGCATTTTTCCTTGTTGAGTCCCCAAGCTTCCCTTTCTCTTTTTTCAACTCATTTTATTTAATGTCTAGGGGGGTAGTCTCTTAGACGAGCCCGAGGTGGGTACCTCGGGTCGGGGTGACCCTGCTGCCGCCCAGCTTTCCCATGTCTCGGCACTAGTTTTGGAATTTGATGTCTTCAAAGTGCTTACCATTGTCTGAGATCAATACCCGAGGTAATTCGAAATGACACACTATGTTCTTCCAAAAGAAGTTCTACACATTCCGAGTTGTGATTGTTGCGAGAGGTTCAGTTTCGACCCACTTTGTGAAATAGTCAATTGCCACCACTAGGAACCTCCTTTGTCTTGTAGCTGGTGGGAATGGTTCGAGTAAGCCAATTCCCCATTGTGCAAATGGTCACGGGCTAGTGAGGTACTTTAGGTCGGCGGCAGGTCGGTGGTGGATGTTGGTGTGCTTTTGAGACTTGTCGCATTTTTTAACAAGCTCGGTTGCATCTGCCTTCATCGTTGGCCAGTTATACCCTTGTCGTAGTGCTTTCTGAGTGAGGGCTCTACCCTCAAGTGTCCACCGCACAAGCCCTCATGAGTATTCAGAGGATGATCTCGGCTTCAGAGGGTCGCAGGCAGTGCAGATAGGGGAGTGTGTAGGATCTTCGGTATAGCTGTCCGTCTATCATGACGTATTTGGCTGCCTGGTGCTTTACCCTCCTGGTGGCATTACGATCTGTAGGGAGGGTCCCGTGTAGCAGAAAGCTCGTGAGCGGGCTAACCGTGATAGGGCATCGACCTTAGCGTTCTCTGATCTTGAGATTTGCTGGATGAAGTGTGACCAGAAGTTGAGCAGAGCCCCTCTTACTTTGGCTAAGTATGCTACCATGGTTGGCTCACGAACTTCGTACTCACCCAGAACCTGATTGACCACGAGCTGGGAGTCACTGCGGATGACGATGTGCTTGGCTTTCACTTCCTTTGCCAGATCTAGTCCGGCTAGCAGCGCCTCGTACTCTGCTTCGTTGTTGGATGACACGAACTCAAAGCGTAGTGCGTACTTCAGTTTCATACGACTTGGCTCGTACAGAATGATCCCAGCTCTGCTGCCCTGCCGATTTGACGAGCCATCTACGTGAAGGATCCAGGGTTCTTCATCCCAGTTCTGGCTTGGCCTAACTAGGAGAGATGCCACTCTAGTTGCTACTTCACGGCGCTCGAGTTCAACCAGCCTAGGAACTCCGAGCTCTCCCATACTGGGGGCCTCATGTTCCTTCGGCCTAGGGACTTCTGAGTCAAAGGTGCATTCTACGATGAAATCTGCCAAGGCTTGGGCCTTGACAGCAGTTCGCAGTTTACACTGGAGTTCGTACTCGCTAAGCTCGATGACCCACTTTGTCAACCTTCCTAAGACCTCGGGCTTGAGCAAAACTTGCCTCAGATGTTTGTTGGTAAGGACAACGATGGTGTGAGCTTGGAAGTATGGGCAGAGCTTTCAGGCTGCTATAACTAGTGCATAGGCTAACTTTTCTATCTCTGGGTACCTTGTCTCTACTCCCTACAACACTTTACTAACATAATAGATGGGTCATTGGACCCGATCTACTTCTCTTATTAGTACCAAGCTGACCACCTCGTCACTTGCCGAGAGGTATAACTCTAAAACATCACCTACTTCGGGTCAGATTAAGACTGGAATGCTGGCAATGTGTCTTTTGAGCTCGTTGAATGCGAGCTGGCACTCTTTGGTCCATTTAAAGCCTTTACCTTTTATGGCCTTAAAGAAAGGCAGGCAGCGATCTGCTGACTTGGACAAAAAGCAACTCAAGGTGGCTAATCGGCCATTCAGCTTCTGAACCTCCTTTAATTTCTGGGGTGGTCTCATTTTTAGGATGGCTTTGATTTTGTCCGGGTTGGCCTCAATGCCTCGCACGTTGATGATGTACCTTAGGAATTTACCCAAAGTGACACCAAAGACACACTTGTTTGGAATTAACTTCATATTAAATTTATGTAGAATTTAAAAAACTGAATGTAAATCTTGCACTAATTCATGCGAAAATTGGGTTTTGACAACCATGTCGTCTACATAACATTCTACTTTTTTGCCAACTAGTGGCTCAAACAACTTATTTACAAGTCTTTGAAAAGTGGCCCCAGCGTTTTTCAACCCGAAGGGCATGATCTTGTAACAGTACAGGCCAAACTCGGTTATGAAGGCGATTTTCTCTTCATCACCTAGGTTCATCCTGATCTGATTGTAGCCCGAATAGGCGTCAAGGAAGCTTAGCAACTTATGCCCTGAGGTCGCATCCACTAGACGGTCGATCCTGGGAAGTGAGAAGCAGTCCTTTGGGCAAGCTCAGTTCAGGTCGGTGTAGTCGACGCACATGCGTCATTTACCGTTGGCCTTTTTCACCAGAACGGGGTTGGCCACCCAGCTCAGGTAATGAACCTTCCTGATAAAATCGGCTGCAAGGAGTTTCCCAACCTCCTCGTCGATTGCCCTCCACCGCTCTGGGGCTAAGTTGCGTTTCTTCTGTCTAACGGGCCTAACTACAAGATCAGTGTTGAGCCTATGAGTTATAATGTTGGGGTTTATGCTGGGCATTTTTGCCACTGACCATGCGAAAACATCTAAATTTTCGAGTAAGAAATTTACCAGTTGAGACCACAGGGGCTCCTCAATAGAAGTGCCGATCTGAAGTACCTGAGCTAGATCCTTTATTGAAGCCGGGACGGGAATGGTCTCTTCGGTAGGTGTGGCTCTTTCCTCGAACTGCTCCACAGGCCGTTCTAGCTCAAGGTCGTCTGCTACCTTGGCCTTTCCTTTGAGGGCGGCTACGTAGCACTTGCGGGATTTGAGTTGATCGCCTCACGTCACCCCGACTCCAAAGTCTGTAGGGAACTTCATTGCCAAGTGGAAGGTGGAGACTACTGCTCGTAGGGCATGTGTAATGGGCTGACCTACTATTGCATTGTATGGGGAGGGGGTCGTGACCACTAGGAACTCGTGGCTGAGCCTTACCATGTTGGGTCAGGTACCGACCTCCACAGGTACAGTGACTCTTCCTAAAGGCCTAACCTCCTCACCGCTGAAACCCACGAGTGGAGTGTTTGCAGGCTTCAGGTTGCTTTCTTAGAGCTGAAGCTGATCGAAGGCTACCTCGAAGAGGATATCTGCCGAGCTTCCCGAGTCGACTAGGATGCGCTCGACTTTGATGTCGTTGATCTTAATCTTTATGACGAGCGCATCATCATGGGGGTAATGGACCCCTCGCGCATCGTCCTCAGTGAAAAAGATCGGTTCCTCCATCCTTGGCCACTTTGGGGGGGTTAAGCTCTTCCCTGGCGGCCTATCGGGCTGATGACTGAGCTGTCGTCGAAGTGCAGCCCACGACAATGGATCCCCCGATAATGACATGGATGGTTCCCCGAACTGGTTTCTCGTCGGGAGGTTGCCTCTGTAAATGTTCTGCTTGTCTGCTGGACTTGGGAGCTTCTTTACCCTGCTCCCCGTGCCTACCTGTTTTATTATTATTATTATTGTGCTATACAAAATTTCTTAGATATCCGTGACGGATAAGTTCTTCTATCTTGTCGCGGAGGTTCTTACAGTTTTCGGCTATGGAAACTACAATACAAATTTTTATTCCTAACATTGGGATCGGCCTTAAGCCAAGGTGGCCACTTCACATATGGGGCATCCTTGATTGCCATGAGGAGTTCGACCCGCTTTGTGTTGAGGGGTGTATAATCCCTTTCTGCTGCCAAAGCTCGAAAAGGCTGGTTGGCTTTGCCCCCAGAGCTAAGTCCTTCTTCTTCTTGTTGTCACTCGGAGTTGGGGGCTTCAGTTCCCTTTTTCTTTTTTCAAGGGCCTACTCGCCCTTCTAGTTGATCTCCTCCTCTGTCCCTATGAACCGATTTGCCAGTTCGAGGAACTCGGTCACGGTCTTGGGTTGGTTGACCACCACATGCCATCTGAATTCCTGTGGGTAATGCCCCGCTTGGCCACAGTGAGCCGAACTATAGGGTCTAAGTTGGGTATCTGCAGGCAAGCGTCGTTAAGCCGCTTGATGTAGTTCTGAATGGACTCCCCTTCCCTCTGGACTATGCTGAGGAGGCTTTCTTGGGTCCTTGGGCACCTCTTACTAGTGACAAAGTGGGAGGTGAAGACCTACATGAACTGTGCCCAGCTCCTTATTGAGCCTGGCGTGAGGTTTCGGTACCAGTTGCGGGCTACTCCCTTGAAGGTAGTGGAGAAGGCCACGCACATGCAAGACTTACTCGCCCTGGCTAGATGCATCTGGGATTGGAAGGCGTCGACGTGGTCGTTGGGGTCAAAGGACCCATCGTACTTGTCCAGAGGGGGGAGCTTTAAGTCCCTTGGCATGGGGACATCAAGGAGTTCCAAGAACAGAGGGTAGGGGACTGAAAGGAGTGGTGTAGCTCTTACCTCTTCCAAACTTATTTCTACTTTGCCTCTGAGCTCGGGCAGGCTGTGGGTGGTGGCAGTTCAGCGAGCTCGGCGGCGTCTCCACTGCTTCTTGGCCAGCTCAGCATTGGTGCTGCTTACCTCGGGGTTACTGAGCTCGATGGGCCTAGGGAGAGGCAGGGATGACTGTCTGTAGCTGCGAACAGAGGGACCTTGTTCCAGGTCATTGGTTAGCACTTCGAACCGGTTCTCCGCAAGCATAGGCTCAAACTGCAAACGCTGAGGTGACGCCGGCCTAATCGACTGGGAAGCCCCCGACCTGGCTGCAGGCCGTGAGGCGGGGGTAGGGAGCCTTTGCTTCCATCCATGAGATGATGCCAAGGTCGCTCCTTGGCGGGAAGGGAGTTCACTGCGGCGGTGAGGCTTAGATGGCTGCGTAGCCGGGTGTCAGGGAGGGAGTGAAGGAAATTGTTGCTGATACTGATACTGGGACACTTGGTGCTGCACTTGCTGTTGGTGGAACTGTTGCATTTGACCCTGCATGACTCGCACTACATCAGGTCTTCGAATTGACCTTGGCTGGTCACCAGAGGGAGGATGGTGGGTTCAACGAAGGTTGTTCCAATGGTGGAACAGTCACGAGTGCCACCATGAGGGGCACATTCAGACTGGGTACCCCATCCACAGAGAGGGGGACGGTGAACTACCCGATGTAGATGGTGGGTAGCTGGAGTTGTTCCTCTGGGGTGTTCCGACGTTTGGAGTTGCTGGAGGAAGCCATGGTGATTGATCTTTCGTGAATCCAACTGACTTCATTTTTTTTTCAAGAACTACGTACCCTTCTCTCTAATACACGAAGTGGCCATATATAATATTGTCACTTGTTTCACAGAAAACCCTGTTTATTTTCTTGGCTATTGTTTAAGGAACAATCTAATTAGGTTTAGGAAGAGTGATGATTCAACCAAATTCTTTTCTTGCAGTCAAGCTTTAGAGTTTGTTAAGCTTGAATTTTGCAGAAGATGGCTTAGGATTGCAGGATTCTGGGATTTCCTTTGATGTAAAGAACAGGGAATCAACCTACTTTTTCCCTACATCCATATCTGGGGAGTTAACTTCTTTTTCCAGCAATTGACGGCTTCTCCTTTAGTTAAACTGAAAGTGGGTATTCTATATTCTGAAGAGTATTTTGATCATTTAAAATATGATCATTTAAAATAGAGTTTTCGTCCCTTTCTTTCTTTCCCATTATAAAAGGCAAAGCCAATTAAAGTAATTAATGGAATGTCAGCCAATAGACAAGGTTCTAACAGTTTAGCTAGATAGGAAATATTAAGGAAAATGGAAAATTGTGGTACGTAATTAATTAAGTGACAATTTACCAACTCCATAAGTTAATTTAAGCATGTTTGGAATCAATGCGGGTTTTTTGAGAAAATGGTGTTGCATTGGTGTACTGTTTGTTTAGAAAATATTTTTTTGTGACAATTTGTTGGTCACTGTCACATAGGTGTTTTCCAATGCCACACCAGTATAATGTTGTTAGCAACGGTTGAAAAACCTAAGAAAAACACTAAAATGATGTTCATACACCTTTCTCAATTTTTAAGGGATGGTCTGAAAAAACGTATTTTGGAAAAATGTATAACCAAATTGCATGTATAGTCTGAAAAAACAGATTTCAAACGTGGCATTGATGTGATGTCATTTTTTAGGCTCAGTTTGGAAAGAGTACAAATGCAAATATGTATCATGCAAATACATATAAACCAATACAAAAATATAAGATTTTGCACTCTACATATTGCATTTGTACTCCTTCCAAACAGAGCCTTAAAAAAATGCATCAACTCTAAACAGGATTCCAACCAAATGATTGGTAAGATCTCCTACGGGTTGTGATAGAGACTTGAGATAAAATCCTGCCTTCACATAAATTGGGGGATGGGCTACCAGTACCCCCATTGTGTAGCCCTTCAAAAAAAAAAAAAAAAAATCAAACAACCTTTTCAAAGAATTAATTAAATTCTTTCCCACAATTTGTTCAATCAATGAAAGAAACGCATTGTTGTTGTTCAGTATGAGGTCGTCCCATTTACAATTTTTTTTCATTCAGCAGTGAATCCTCATACTCAACGGGTCCCTAAGGCAGGCCCAAGCTAGAAAATTCTGGCTGTCCATATGCTCCTCCATGTGACACGTTAGTCCATACGGCAATGCCTTCAACACTGTTACTGTTGCTTGAAGTTCATATGATTTAACATGTCATTTATGGAGGAAAAAGCTTCGTCTATCCAGGTGACAATGGAGGAGAGCTCTCTTGGCATCCCAAGCTGTTTGTACAGGTTTTCCTACATTTTTTTTCCTTTCTCCATATTTTCTTTCAAACCAAACACAGCCTAAAATCAGAGTAACTAGAATAATTACAAGATTTCTCCTTTGAAAATTTGTTTTTAAGGCTCTAGATTTGAAAATTTTTTAGATGATGCCTACAAATTAAACAACATTTTACGGGGTTTTCAAAATTGTGAATTGTTTTTTTTTTGTTGCATGTTTCAAAAGCAAATCAAAACCATTTGATTTGAAAACGGATTATTTCTCAAAACAAAAATACAAAAAAAACATGTTCTTGATTGTGTATGTGCTTCTTATTTTAAAGACTGAAACTGAAAAATGTTCTCGAATTTTTTGTTTCGAAAACATGTTCTCATCTAGTTATTTAATATAATTTTCCATAAGTCATAGTTTTTATACTAGAAGATTTGGTTTTATTTTAAAAACCACTATTTTGTGAGTGTTCCATATCATGGTTGGTTTTATTTTCGAATAAAAAATAACTGCCACATCAGTAAATACAATATAATTCTACTGATTTGGTAGTCATTTTTGTTTTCAAAAACAAAACCAAACCATGTTGTTGAATACCCGTCTGATGATTTCAAAAACATGTATTTTTTTCTTGAAATAAAATTAACTTACTTTTTGCCATTAAAATCAAAAACAGAGTTTGAGAATATAATTTTATATTTTTTGCTGATATGATGATTTGAAAAACAAATGAAAAGGTAAAAATTCATGTTGTAGAACATCCTTTAGAGTTCAGATTACTAGTAATCTGTTAATTTTTTGTAAAACGATAATTTTAACTCAGGTAATCAATGTTTGATTGTTTTAGAACTGAATGCATACATGAATGTATTTCTTTCTTTGGATGCCCTCAACCCATCTTTTGAAGTCTTGACTACATGTTTGAGATTCACTACTCTTTTCAGTAAGCCAAGGGAATGAAAAATCTTTTCATTTTACTTCTCTAACAATTGAATTGAATTTATGATAAAATTAAGTTAATTCAGGTGAAAACTACTTGATCGTTTTCTTCTGATTTCTTATCATTTACTCCATGAATCCAATTTGCATATGATGTGGTAAGCAAAATCGAGGATTATGTCGGGTTGAGGTCAGATTTGATCCAACCAAATCCCTCTAATTCCGGATGAGGCCTCGCCAACTTGCCAAAAAGACTAAAGTTAGAACTCAAAAGCTTTTGATTTCAAACACATTCAAATTAGAAATCTTTTGATTTCTTATCATTTACTCAAAACCTCTCCCATATACAAATTTATTAATTTAGTCACAACCCTGAACCTGATTAAGGGAAGAAATTACAAGTATTTATTAGTCATGGTTATCAATGGGTTGACCATGGGCCGGGCCAGGCCGGGTTTAGCACCTATGTAACGGCTATACCTTGGGCCCTGACACATGCTATGGTATCCTATTCTTTAATACATTATATTTTAATACGTATGATATTTATAATACAGATAATTTTATAATATTAATATATAATTATATATTATTAAATAAGTTTGGGTCAAGCTGGGCCCAATACAAAACCCAGGCCCAAGCCTGAAAATTTGCTATCTGTCCTGATTATCCTGACTTCCAATCACCTCCCCTGAACTTTTATGACATAGTTTCAAGTAGACCCCTTTCTGTTTGAAATCTTTAAAAAAGTCGTGAAAATATCCAAAATGCCCATGTAGTTATTATGACCAAAATAAGTTTTTTCTACATAAAATCTCTACCCCAAATTTTTCTAATGTTTTTTTTTGAAATTGATTTATTTTTCAAATTTGTCTTTCATATCAATCACTCAAATGTAAAGTTGCAACTTTAAATTCTTTTTTTTTTTTGTTTTAATAAGGTTTGTATTATTCTTTTATCTATAGAAGCTGTCTCAATAGTAACTGTATGGGTATTTTG
Source organism: Nelumbo lutea (assembly GCF_056320005.1). Lineage (NCBI taxonomy): Eukaryota > Viridiplantae > Streptophyta > Magnoliopsida > Proteales > Nelumbonaceae > Nelumbo > Nelumbo lutea. Next base: position 107,997,375 of record NC_142685.1, read on the forward strand.
GACATTTTGATATCTTTTTAGAAGATTCTAAGGTGATTGCAATTACCAAACTTCAGGACCAAGGATTCCAAGAGTAAAGTTGTAAAAAGAGCTCCCATTTTACCAATTAGGCCTCGTTGCTTTTTGGTAAGTTATTTACCCGAGTAAATGCAATTACCTGGGTAAGCTTTTGCAGGAAAACATTTATCTGGGTGAGTGCATTTACTCATGTTCTTTAATTTCCCAAATAAATAATGCAATGACCATTTTAACCAAAAAAATCCATTATTAAAATGGGGCATTTTAGTGTTGGCAATTTCTAGGCAAGTGATACCCATGAAAATAAACTTTCCCTAATCCACACATAAATCTGAAAAAAGAACATAAGGTTCTTGGTCAGTGGAAACCACAATCCCATTGACCAACTTTTCCTCCTCTCAAAATCTCAAAAAAAAAAAAAAAAAACGCCCCCTTACTTTTTTATGTGACCCTCCAATTATTTTTTGCGACGTCATCTTATCTCTGAGGGAGATTTAACGGGACTTGAGGCAGTTGAGGGTAGTTTCCATGGAAAGAAGAAAAAATAACAGGATTTTAAAAGATTGCATCGACTTTTAAACCCTATTCTCTCTCACCATCCCTTGCTCTCGGGGTCTGTATGCGTGTGTTTCCGATAAAGATTGTTCCTCTCCCTGTGACCAAATATTTGGTGCTCTTGAAATCTTAAAACCAGTTTAATCAAATCTAAATCTTCTTCTTAGGTGAATTTTAATTTTAATCCTTTCAGCTGGAATTTCTCCATTGTCTACGTTGCTTGAGCAGTTGAGCTGCACAACAATCCGATATACAACTGTTTTATGACTATCTACACCGTAAAACCAAATGCAACTTTCCATTTAGGTGCTAGTTTGAACCAGAGTGTCTAGCTGTTTGATTCCCATTTCAATTCAAGGAACTTCCTAGCTAGTTTCCAAGGATGTACAAATTAAGGTTAAAAGTGTTGATACGATACATTCCTTATCGGACGTATCGTATGGTATCTTTTGATTTCCATACACCTTTACAAATGTTTCACGATCTCCTTTATTTTAATAAAAAAAAAGGCTTCAAAAATATTTCCAGAAATCAAGTTAAAAAAAAAAAAAAAACTAAAATAAAACATTAAGCGGATACACGGGAGTATCGATACTTTGAAGCTTCTTGTGCATTTACTGCATTGTTTCGGTTTCAAGAAAGCATGTTACCCGAAATTGACCTAACATTAACATCCACGACTCTTTTACAAAAAGGTATAGAAAGGTTTTGGAAAACTTTCCTATTTTGTTCTTCTGATCGTTAAATGATCAGTCTTTCTCCATTCTCATGCATGATAAAAGTTTGCTATTTCTTTATGGGATGGAGATTAAACCTGTTCATGGGCCTTATTTCGGCATGTGCATCGATTTTGTCAAAATTTGGATGAATCTGGCCCCAAGTTCGAACTCAACAACCCCAAAGTCCAACCCGAGAATTGGTGCAGTGGACACAAATCAGTAATGTATATATCGGAGTGGCCGGACTGTCCTTAAATCTATTGAAAAAGTTTCTAAGATGATGTTGTAAAAAATAATTGAGGTCCACGTAAGAGGTGGATCGAAGGGTCATGGCACGTAGGGAATATAATAATCCACCAGCCAAGTGCAGTGCTGCGAAAGTTCAGTTGATGATGTTCTTGAGAAGAGAGGCTGCTCGAGAAATGCAGCACATAGAAAGATCAAGATTTAACGTCTGATTGGCTACTTCCATCTCGTAGTAAAGGTGTAATACTTCTATAAATTCAAGACTTTTCCCTTCCAGGTCTTAGAAGCTAGAACTTAGAACCACGGTAAGGAGAATGCAAGATGTTATTCTTTCTTCTCCTCTCTCTGCTCCTCTTCTCGCCTTCTTTCTCCTCTCCCACTCTTTCGGCCACAGTCCGCTGCAACCCATCAGACAAAAACGCCCTGCTGGCGTTCCAGAAATTCCTCTACATCCCTAGCGACCTCCCTTCTTGGGACCTCCGTACTGATTGCTGTAAATGGACCTACGTTCACTGCGACCCCTTAACTAACAGAGTCACCCAACTCGTCATCACCTCAATCAATACCGGCCAATTCCCGGTGGCTCGGGGCCCAATCCCAGCGGCCGTCGGCGACTTACCCTATCTCGAAACCCTCTCCTTTAATGACATCATCAACCTTACTGGCTCCATTCCTTACTCCATTACCAAACTTCAAAACCTCAAACGCTTGGTTATCAGCGGGACCACTCTTTCTTCCTCCATTCCTGAGTTCCTCGGCCAGCTCAAAAACCTCGAGTACCTAGACCTCTCAGCTAACGAACTCTTCGGTTCAATCCCGGCTTCCCTCGTAAATCTCGGCAGATTGGTAAGTCTAGAGCTCCAGTCAAACAAACTCACTGGTAAGATACCCAATTCGCTGGGCCGATTGAACCCAGAAGCGATAGTTCTTTCAGATAACAAGCTTTCGGGGGATGCGTCAATGTTGTTCAACGCCGATGGAAGGGCCAGATGGATCAATCTTTCCGGGAACCGGCTCGAGTTTGACCTGTCCAAGGTGAGGTTTCAACGGAACTTGACGTTCCTGAGTTTATCGTACAACAGAATTGGAGGAAGCATTCCGGAGCAGGTCACGGAGTTGAATCTGATACAAGTGTTTGATGTGAGCTACAATAGATTGTGCGGAAAAATTCCGGTCGGCGGGAGGTTGCAGCAGCTCGGGGCGCCACCTTTTCTTCATAATCGGTGTTTGTGTGGTCCGCCCCTATTCAAAAAGTGCAAAGCCTAAGTGGGAGCCACTACCTAGCTACAACCTACAAGAGTACAAGACATGCCAGCGTTACCGGTCTCGAATTTTCCGGCCGGTTAATTTACTATCTGAATTAAATAAAAATGATTTTAATCTGATTATATGATCTGATATGGCATAGATACTTGATTCAGATTCTACTGTGTATACATCGATGTGGATGGAGATCAAGAAATACCGACAGCCACAGGTTGTGTTCGGTACGAGTTTTTCTCTGATCCTACACTGTTATACACGATGAGGATTCGACCCAACCTGATCCGTAATCTTTCAATTATATTACTGTAAAGGAAAAATGCTTTATCAGTATCCTCTATTTTGGTTCGATTAATAATTTGGTCCGGAACTTTCAAATTGTGATAATTCAGTATCTTATTTTTAAAATATGATAATCTAGTTTCGAACTTTCAGAATGTGACAATGTAAAACCTGCTGTTAATCAGTCATTAAGTGACATTTGGAAAGTCAAAAATGCCTTAAGAATCCAATCTAATTCTCTTTATCAACCATCCAAACATGACAATAAAATGAACAGTATCAAATTCTAGATTATTCTAAACAGTCACCAACTTTTTTGAATAGAAGATGCTCGGATTTGGAATTGTTCAGTTTTTTTGTCAATGTTTGGATGGTTGATAAAGAGAATTAGATGGCATTCGAAGGGCACATTTGACTTTTCAGATGTCACTTAACGGCTGATTGTTACCGTATGAAAGTTTCGGTATTGCACTGTCACATTTTAAAAGTTCGAGTACTGGATTGTCTCATTTTAAAGTTTGAGGACCAAATTGTCACCCGAGCCAAAGTACAAGATACTCATTTGCAATTTTCCCAATTTAATTTTCAAATGTCATTTTAAATACAATTTACTAAAAATATAAAAGCAATTAACTTAAGTGGAATTTAGTTTATGGGTTTGTGGTGTTTCTTTTGGTTCGACGTCTGCTACCCAGAAGTTGTATCTACATGCATACCCACAAAGTACTACCACCATGTATTGGGAACATCTAAGGGAGATATTCGCAATGTGCAATTGTGATGTCTCGTAGATCCGAGCTCATTTTTTTCTCCATGGTGAAATATGAAAAACGAAAACATGAAGAAAAATCCTAAACCGTAAGATTAAGGGGCTAGAAATTGGCTTAAATAAAATTGCCAGGATATCCTTTATATGCAAGAGTATATCATGACCCGACAGGATATGCATCAGCAAAGACCAATCTGACTAGGATTGAATAATCGGAATACCAACCAGATCCTACACGAGAGTAAACATGATCCTGTCAAATCGGATAATATATCTGGCACTCTAGTAGTTGGATCACCATGGATTGTAGGTATTAAGGCTGTGTTTGGTTTAAAGGAAAAAGTAGGGAAAAGAAGGGAAAGTTAAGGAAACCTTCACAAAACTTGTATAGATTTCCTTTCCCTATCTTTTTTAACTTTCCCTACCTAGAACCCAATGAAATTGTTCTTGAACAGGCATTAAATTGATATTATCCAATCTATTACATGGTAGAGTATGGCTCCAAATTCTTGGAACCGATCTCCTACCTAGGTCAGTTCTAGGGTCTAGGAGTTTATCTGATTCAAAAAACAACCGGATGAACCGGTTTTAGTGGAACTAGCCTCAGAACTAAACTTGCCTTGAAATAAACCCTAAAATACTTTTAATTAAGGATCTCAAGATTTAAACCCAAGCACTTATAGTTATAAAAGCCATGGTCTCACTTGACCATTGAATTACTTAAGTGATTTGATCATTTGTTTTAATTTTATATTGGTGGCATGCAACGCTAGTGCCAAATCTGTGGCTTTTATATAATGGGCCAATCTCCACGGCCCATCTCATCTTCTAAGGTGAAATATAGAAGGCAATGCGCAAAATCACTAATCGGTTCGTAGGGATGTATCTATGGGCAATCATGGATCGGGATGGACTGGGTTTAGCACCTCTTTATAGCCTATGCCCGGGCCTGATTTTTGACCTACGAATTTTATGTATAAAATATTATATATATGTTTTATTGTATGTCATATAATGTGTGTATAAAAATTAATATAAAAAATCATATAATATATATTATAATATAGGTGTCATTTTAAAATATTTATACATAAATATAAAATTTAACATCAAACAACACATGTGAATATATATAAAAATATAAATACATTGGGTCAGGCTAGGCCTAAAGTGTTAGGTCCAATCCTGAACTTGAAATTTGTAGGCGTGATATAGGCTCTGAGCCTGAACACAAAACCTAAGACCAAAAGTTTTGGGCTGGGCTGGGTTTTTAGGGGTCAGGAAGAAAATGATCACCCCTACAGGGCTCTATCTTCTATACGGGCGTCGACCAAACTTTGGTGCGCAGTGCGCAGTGCGCTCCAAGTTTGTTACCAAATTAGTCAAGCGAACTATAGAGAGAGAGAGAAACAACCCTTAGTCCTTAATAACCAGGAAAGACTGAAAGAGCGACGAACATGAATTCAATGGGCCAGAGAAACAACAGGTAACGAAAAAAAAATCATAGTAAATGACCATTGATCACATGAGCTTTCTTCCCTACTTGGGCACATACTATGTTTCACCTGGTCAGAATCGATAGGCTCTCTATTCAGGATGAGATCAAGCTCATCAAGCACATAGGAAGAAAATGAGAGCAGAATCAAGGGACCTTTGGCTTAATTTGACTAGGCACACCCACTCAAGCTCATATGATTCTCTCTATAAATTTAAAGCATAACTCTCCTTTCCTCTGTAACTTATTAGCTCAAATTTCGCGAAGAAGAATATCATCGAATATGGAAATTTGCAGAAGAGGTAGTGCCTGTTCGCCCTCTTCTTTCCTTTTCCCCATCCTCTTCCTCCTCTTCATTTCGTCCTCTTTCCCATCTCTCACTCTGTCCGCCTCCTTCCGCTGCCACCCAGATGATAAAAACGCCCTACTAAACATCAAGAAATCCATAGACATCCCCAAAGATTCTTACTTCCCCTGGGATCCCAACACCGACTGCTGCGAGTGGGAGGACGTCACCTGCGACCCCAACACCAACCGCGTCACTGGTCTGGAGTTTCGTATGATCACCGTCTTCGGCCAAATCCCAGCTAGCATCAGCAACCTTCCTTACCTTGAAACCTTTGTCTTGGCCCTTTTGAAGAACGACAAACTTCCCGGTTGCATCCCCGACTCCTTCGCCAAGCTCCACAACCTCAAGAGACTGGAGATCAGTTGGAGCCCTCTCTCCTGCCGCACCCCCGAATTCCTTGGCCAGCTTAAAAACCTGGAGTACCTCGACCTCTCCCATAACAAACTCCACGGTCCAATTCCGTCATCACTCGCGAATCTCAGCAAGTTGGTACATCTTCGGCTCAACGACAACAAACTCACCGGCAGGATTCCCAACTCACTAAGTGCGTTAAACGTCGAACTGATCGATTTGTCCTTCAACAAGCTTACAGGAGACGCGTCGATGTTTCTGAGAGCCGACGGAAAAGTAAAGGATATCCTTTTGACGGGGAATCGGCTGGACTTTGATATGTCCATGGTGGGGTTTCCAAAGAACCTGAAGGCGCTGCATATTGGGGGAAACAGGATTCGAGGAAGAATTCCGGAGCAAGTGACGGAGTTGAAACAACTGGAAGCGTTTGATGTGAGCTTCAATCGTTTGTGTGGAAGGATTCCTGTGGGTGGGAATATGCAGAAGCTTATTGCGAGCTATTTTTATCATAATCGGTGTCTGTGTGGTCTGCCACTCCCCAACAAGTGCAAGTCGTAACTCGGCCAGCTCCGGAGCATCCAATTTCTGGTTCAGGGCTTTGAATGGTGAGAGAAGTTGGAGATTTGACTGTTGATATGATATGATATACGCCTTTACTCATATAAGAGGCCAAAGATGTGATGTGCGTCTTTGGCTTCCAGTACTGCTATCTTTTTATGATTAGCGGCTTTCAATAAAATTTCCTTAAAGTAAAGCTTAATGACTTTTCTAGCTTTATATTTGACTTCCACGCTAAAATAATCTTGAAAGCTTTAGTGTGGCAACGGTTTCCATTTTCCTCTTCCACGCTAAAAGAATCTGAAGAAGCACTTTGTTGAGGTAAATTATTCAGCTGTTTGGTACTAGACAAGAAGTGTTTTGCATGGGATTTATCTTAAAAAATGAGATGAATGATTGATAAATGTTTTGGCTATTAGGCATCATATAAGCTGAACATTTAATAAATACTTAGTTGTTGAGGAAACATTAAAAATTTAAAGTGATGTCCTTTAATTATATTATAATTACTTAAAATACCAATGAAGTTTTAGGCCTTACTTAAAATACACAAACTTTTATAAATATGACACATATTACCCTTCCATTAGTCACCCCTTTGAAATTTCTAAAACCCAACTTTTTCCTTTTGTTATTACAACTTTGATTACCTTTAATAAAATTTGAAAAGGGAAAATTTTTTATACTACCCTATAGTTTAGTTAATTGACTAAGTATACCCTATTGTTTGACTATTGTCTAATAGTGCTCTTATTGTTTCACAAAATTACCATTATTGTTAAAATATTAACAAAAGTGTTGAAATGCATGTTTAGCCCTTAGTTCAAATTGGAATCTCCTCTGGTTCTTCTTCATCTTCCTCGGTCTGTCTTCGTCGCCTAGGTCCAGATCTGGGTTCCTTCATTTGAGATGAGCTGGGCAACTATGGAGGAGCTTTGAACAAATACAGATGTAGATCTGAGCGAAGGGCTACCATGTACATATACTAGCTTCAACTTTCAAAGCCAACACAGCATCGGCCTCTCTCTCTCTTCATCCCCTTCGTCCTCTCTCCCTCTCGCCCTTGTTTCATCACTGTCGTTGTAGCAGCGATGAATCCCTCCACGTCCAACCCCTCTCTCTCTCTCTCTCTCTCTCGTTCCTTAAATCATTACTTCCCTCAAAACTGCCCAAATCTAGGAATCAAAACACACTACCTCCTCTTTGGCTCATTCCAAAGAACTTTGCATGAGATGTAAAGATCAAAGCGAAAAATGAATGCTTGAACCCTATAGAGTGGAATTGTCTCTATAGGGAGCTGTCTCTGGTGAGATTGAGGCTCAGATAGAACCAGTAAAAGACGGATAATTCTTCTTGCCTTCAAGACAAATTTTCTCTTTACTCTGTAGAGCTTCTGGGTTTTCATTAGCAGATTGGCAGGAAGTGATGGTGACTCTCTTGAAGAAGACAGTGAAGGAGGAGAAGAAGAAGAAGAAGGGTTAGGGAGGGGGTGAAGGGTAAAATTGGGTTTAAAAAATATTTCACATGTGGTGGAATATTAATGAATGCTAACAGTAAGGGTAGAGCTAGTTAATTGTCAAAAATAGTAGGAATAACATTAGACAATAATCAAACAATAGGGGTATACTTAGTCAATTAACTAAACCATAAGGGTAGATTGAGAAATTTGCCCATTTAAAAACAATAAGAAAGCATCTTAGGAGCAAGGGAAGTAACCATCGACAAGTCTTCTTCTCTCAGGCTACCGAAAACGATCATCTTCCTAAATTAGCATGTATACTCAACCAAATTAGCATGTATACTTTCCCAAGGGTACATTCTGTACCCTCTTTGTATTGAGTGGTCCTTCACCATAGTCCCAGGAACCACCACATTGTTAAGTTTATTGCATCAAATAATATGCCCTAAGAATACAAAACCCCAAAACCAAGAGAGCAAACAAGCCATCTCCAAATTCAAATTAAAGCAAAGGCCTTAACAAGTAAATCACCATGGAAGAACGTCAACATCTTTTGTAATTAGGAACAGATCATTAGTGGAAGGATCTTATAGGAAGGTATCTCTTCAAGAACTAGTCTTCTGCTGGGTAGTTGTTTATATGAGCAATATATGACGCTTTCTTAGATTCACTAATTGACTAAGGCCATGTTTGGGAGTGCTTAAAAATAAGTGATTATTTGGGTTGGAACCACACCATTAAGCACTTGGTGTTTGAGAAATAAGACCTAAATAAGTGCTTATTTTAAAAATAAGGGCTTATTTTTTAAGCCCAAAATTCCAACTTTTTTTAAGTGCTTATACAATAAGCACTTATTCAACTTTTACTTCCAAAATTAGCCCTAGTTGAATTTTAAAATACCACTTATAAAACTGTCCCTAGTTGAATTTTATAAAAGTGTTTTCGTAAAAGTAATTTTATAAAAGTATTTCTATAAAAGTAATTTTATAAAATTATTTCTATAAAATTGCTTTTATAAAAGCACTTTTACGAAAGTGCCTTTATTAAAGTTTTTTATAAAAGTAATTTCGTAAGTTTTTCTATTAAAGTACTTTTGTAAAAGTGATTTCATAAAAGTACTTTCTTAAAAGTACTTTTATAAAAGTGTTTTTATAAAATTGCTTTCGTAAAAGTGCTTTTATTAAAGTGCTTTCGTAAAAGTACTTTTGTATAGGGCTACAATTGAAACAAGCTGAGTCAAACTTTGGCATGTCTTGGCTTGGCCCAACTAAAATACTACTAAGTTCGAGTTCGAGCTCGAGTTCAATTCGAACTATATTTTTTGGCTCGAGCTCGATTCAATTAAATATTCAATGAACTCAAGTTTAGCTCAAAAGCTCGAAAATAAATATATTTGTACATTTTATATGTATGATATTTTATTATATAATGTATTCTTATATTATATAGAATATAAAAACTATTTTATAATATTCTTTATAATATAATATATATGATATTTTTTATAATATATAATATATATTTTTTATGAATGTATGTATGTGTTAATCAAGCCAAGCTCGCAAGCTTCCGAGCCAAACTTTTTATTGGTTGAGCTCGAGCTCGAATAACTAATCGAGCTTACCCAAAGTTCGAACTCAACTTGAGTTCGATTGGAATTGAACTCGAATCAAGCCTAATCAAATTCGAGCCCAAACTATTCAATTAGAGCTCAATTCGGTTGCAACCCTGCTTTCATAAAAGTGCTTTCATAAAATTTGAAAGAAAATGAAGGACAAAATAGTCACAAATGCTTATTTAAGTGCTTATTGGAGAAAAAGACTACTAAATGCCCAATATGAAATGAGCACTTGAAAATGTTGGGTGCCATATGCAAATAAGTGCTTATTTGAATAAGCACTTCTTTTAAGTATTTATTCAATAAGCACTTATTTTTAACATAAGCACTCCCAAACATGGCCTAATTGTGTGAAGCAATGTTGTCGTAGTAGAAATGTAGTCTTGTTTTTGGATTCATTTCTAATTCTAGCATTAGCATAATAGCATGCCATTGTAGTTTGAAATACGCCTATAATGATCATTCACTCACTCTACTTATAAATCTTCAACTGCAGTACCTATTTCTCAACCCCAAACCATAGCATTAGCATAATAGCATGCATTCAAGCTGCAGATCCTATAATAGTACTAAGGATTGATTTGAGCCAAGCTGAGTCGTGCCAAATATTTGGTTGTTGGAGCCAGCTCGTCAATAAACTATAAGGCTCGAGCTCGAGCTCGATTCAAGCTAAAGTCTTGCATTTGAATTCAGCTCGAGTGAAAATCTCATAAGTTCAAGCTCGACTATTATCTAAACATTTTATAAAAATAAAAAGTATACATATTAAAAATTATTTTTTGATTTGACAATTAAAAAATAAGAATTATAAAAACTAATTATTATATATATAAAATAAAAATATTATATACATAATATTTTTTTATGTATGTATGTATGTATGCATGTAAAAGCTTGATTAGGCTAGCCAGTTGAGATTTACTGGGCTCGAGCTTGGCTTGAAGCTCAGTTTAGACTTTTATCCCCCCTAAATAGTACTCACCCAAAGAAAATTCAGAGTCAACTTGTTCGTCCATGTCCCAATATGATTCAAGCAAGAACGGAGCCCTCTCTTATTTAGTCAAAGACTCTCTGTTGGCTTTTAGCTTTGACATCCATGAAGGCAACTATCCAATTGCCACTTGTCGGAACTCCCTTTCCATGGAGAGGAACTAGTAGGGCCCTGAGCGATGCACGAGAGAAGTTGATGTCCAATATGATGATGGAGGGGATTAAAATTGAAGCAAAAGAGCAATCTAGTATTGTTTTTGTTAAGAGAAATTGAAGCAAAAGGAGACTTGTGACATTTCCAATTGGGTTGTGTTGGTTCACTCCAACTAAAGTATTAATTTTGGTCAAATGTTATTTTAATTTTTATTAATTATAATAAAATTAAAAATTTTATTATTATTTTAAAATTTATTAAATTTTAAGTTTTGAATTTATATTTATTAATTAAATAAATTTATATTTTATTAATGTAGTTATTTTTAATTAAATTTATTTCAAATAATTTAAATTTATACAAATTATAATTAATTAGAATTATTACAATGTTATTAAGTGAATTTTGTTAATATAATATGTGTTAAAGTTTTGAATTTGTATTAATGAATTTTGTAAATTACTAATTATAATAAAATTATTTGGAGCCTCATGAAGCCTAAAAAAAGAAAAAAGAAAAAGGGAATATAACGAAATTCACACTCATATACCATATGGATAATTGAGAATTGTATAATAAATTAAGTTACTACATCTAATTCGTTATTTAAATTATTAAGTAATGTTTCTTTGCTTAAGCAAAAATTAGTCTTCCAAGCTTCATTCACATGCTTGGTATTTGAAAGAAATACCAACTTAAATAAAAATGTCTATTGAGTTCGATACTTCTAGATATTCCCTTCCTCTCATCCTTAATTTCTCCTCTTCATATGGAACAAAAACAAAATTTACCATCAAAGAAATTTATAACCTTAAAGTTCAATAAAAACATATGTTGTATTAAAGTTCAAATGACTTCTCGGTGCTGGCACAAAGCTTAAGGTAGACAGAAAGAGACTATATGGAAGAAAGAAAAAAAAATCACTTAAATGATATATTTAATAGTCATTAATGTATAAATGCATGTTATGCATATTTATTGAAAATTTTGTGTATTACTGTGTATTTTATTTCAAGTATACGTATTTTCTTCAAAATATCCATGATATTAAGAGAATTCTACATTTTATGGAAACTTTTGTAAATTATTAACTCAAAATTATTTTTATAAGCATTGACTACTAATTACTTTTGTACTTATCATTTGTGATAAATAAACAATTAATCAATGATAATTATTTGAGTAAAAATTTCAGTAATGATCTCAATAAATAAATAAATAAATTTGAATAAATTAATTTTCCAAAAATTATGTATTTATAGATAATGAATTATGTCAAAATGAATTGATATTTTCATTATTTTCATTATCCTATATGTTTAATGTTTTGGAAGTTTCAGCAATTGTTACAATGGTGAAATGGGACTATGGGAGGCAAGGTGACGTGGCCAAAGACTAAGAGCCTAATGATGTGGCAAAACGAGGGGTCGGGGTATGGTGAAGGCAAACCTATACTGAACCGTGTTTGTTTGTATTTATTTTTATTATTTTAAAATTGAATTAAATTTAATTTAAATTAATAATTTCTATTTTTATTAAATTTTAATTTTGGTAGTAAATTGTTATTGATGCTCAATTTAAGTAATGATATTATGCTAAGTTTATTATTGTTTAAAATTTTTAATAATGCTATATTTTTTATTATGAATTAAATATAATATTATTATAATTAATTTAACAATTATTATTGTTAGAATTAAAAATAGTAATTTATTTTGAATTTTAATTTTTAAATGCTTATCATTTTTAAATTGAAATTAAAATTTATTACTTTATAATTCTAAAATTATTATAATTAATTATTAAATTTTATAAAAACAACACGAAAATATTATATATAATTATAATAATATTTTAAACTAATTATTTGTAATTATAAAAATATTATTATTTATAATTATTAATTGCATGTATTTAAAAGGTAGAGAGAGAGAGAGATTTAAGGGAAAAGGAGAATCTCTAATTGTTGTTTTAAAAATGGCATGAAATAAATAAAATAAAAAAATCCAAAAGAGTAGAAAAAAAGATAAACTTTGCAAGATCTAGAAAATAAACAACACATCAAAGTAACCCACAAACAAGAAACCTACTTGGGTTTTAGTGTTTCTGGGATTACTCCCATAGGACTTCAAGCTACGCACTTAGAGGAGGGACTTCATCAAATATTCTTGTGGTGCCGCTAAAGATGGGTGAGTAACTGGTGAGTATACTGATGGCGATGTTGGCAATTGATGCACAGTCTCTATGTTGTTTGGATTAACTGGCAACAATAATTAGGGGTTCTATTTCGGGTTGGAATTTTGTTAAAATTTCAATAGGTTCAACACTAAGCCTGAGCTCGAAATAGTGTAAACCATTAAATCGGGCCAACCGGACTTGCACCCCTAATAATAATGGTGAGAAGATGGATGATTTTAATGGAAGCAAATTTTGAAAATTTAAAAAAAAGAGGGTAAAAGAGTCTTTTCTCCAATTTAACGACAAAGGCTTAACGGTAAGCGAAATTTTGAAACCTTAGGCATACTTTAACTGGGGCTTAAAACTTGAGGATTAAGTTATTATCATATAGTCTAGCCATACTTTAAGTAATTAATTAATTTTAGTTTTCCCCAATAGTCGGCTATGACATAAATTAAGACAAATGTTTCTTAAAACTTCAGGATTAAGTTATTAATTATTGATGAGGGCAGATTTGGCCCTCCAGTGGAATTGTGACACATGGCACCTCATGCCAACTAAGTGTGGCCTCTTGACAGATTGCCACAGACAGCTCGCCATAGACAGCTCGGCATAGGCAGTTCGCCATAGGTAGTTGGCCACTCCGCAGGCAGCCTGGCGTCTTACGAAGAGTTCGCCACTTAGGGGCAGCTCGGCACTTACAGGTAGCTCGGCATAGGCAGCTGGCCACTCCGTAGGCAACCTGGCGTCTTACGAAGAGCTCGCCACTTAGGGGTAGCTCAACACTTACAGGTAGCTTGGCATAGGTAGTTCGGCACTTAGGGGCAGCTCGACGTATCGCAGGAAGATCTCCTACCTGACAACCGTACCTGACAGATACGGAGGCCTGTGCCCACATCTCTCGCTAGGCGCCGCCGTGCCTGCCAGTCCTGAGAGTTGTCCCTTGACTGGTAGAGCCGTACTCTGTAGCAGTTGCCTACACCCGCCACCTCAGCTCTGGCATTAATGGCTGCGGTAGAGAGATAGAGGTAGTTACGCCTGACTTGACAGAGGCTGTTACGCCTGATTTGACAGGACACCACTATATAAAGACTCTGACCCCCAAAGACAAGGGGGAGGGATGGAAAAAATGGAGGTAATCCCTGCTCTCTATCTCTCTCGTTTCTCCAATATCATCTTCAAAGCTCTCTACAATCAGAGGGCTAACTTAAGCGTCGGAGAGCCCCCGTCGGGAAAATACCCCTAGGTCCTCTGATTCAGTTCTCGCAGGTCCCTCAGCTCCCACTACCTACAAAGAGGAGGAAAAGATGGAGTTCTCGCAGGTCCCTCAGCTCCTACCGCCTACAAAGAGGAGGAAAAGATGGAGTTCTCATAGGTTCCTCAGCTCCCACTGCCTACGAAGGAAAGAAGACCACCTCATGCAGAGGGTAGTCGGGTTGCGCTACACCAGAGAGCTCCACCATTCTCTAAGTCACAGGCCGCCTAGTAGGGAGTTTGCCACTAGGTAGCTCTCCACCAGGCAGTTCGCCACCAGGGAGCTCGCCATCAGGCAGTTCGCCACCAAGCAATTCACCCCCAGGCAGTTTGCCACCAGGAAATTCACCCCGAGGCAGTTCTCCACCAAGCAGTTCGCCACCAAGTAGCTCATCACAAGGCATGTCACCACCGGGTCAAATAACGAGGTACTTAGCCAAAAAAATTTATACAACACAAAAAATGGTACGTGACCAGAAAAGGTTACATCAATTGGCGCCGTCTGTGGGAACACACTATAGAAAGCTAAGTTCTCATCCTACAAAAGTTAATTTCTCATCCTACAAAAGTTAATTTCTCATCCTACAAAAGCTAAGTTCTCATCTTACAAAAGCTATGTCCTCTTCTCCAGAAAGATAAGTCCTCAATTTTTAGAAATTAAAGCTCTCGCTCTATAGTTTACATTTTTTATGAACTCAAAGACTATGCAGGGTGCTAACAGACTAAGTAACTTTACTTTCAATTCGGATAAAGCCTCATTAGTCCTCTTCACAAGGTCCCCCCTACATAGGTGCCCTTACCGGTCGAGCCTTCCAAGGCTCCCGTGTGAGCTGGCGACCTTAAGTTAGTAGTGCTGCCCCTGAAGGTCGAGCTCCTAGTAGCTTCTTGTAGGAGTGGGTGACCGGCATTACAAAGTTGATGCAGCGCAATCATAACTCTAAGGCACCCACCTGGTCAGTTTGGCACCTCACTGGTAGTTCGGCACTTGGTCAGCTCAGCACCTCGCAAGTAGCTCAGCACCTCACTGGTTGCACAACACTTAGTGAGCTCGGCACCTCGCAGGTAGCTCAACACTTGGTCAGTTCGGCACCTGACAGGAAAAACCTACGGGCCACATTACTACTTAAGACCTGGTCACCTCTCCAGCCTAGGCAAAGTCAAAAAAGAGTAGACTACGAGTCACTCCCAAAGCCTACGGGCCACATTAGTGCTTAAGACCCAGTCGCCTCTCCGGCACGGGAAAAGTCAAAAAAGAGTAGACTACGAGTCACTCCCAAAGCCTATGGGCCACATTAATACTTAAGACCCGGTCGCCTCCCCGGCACGAGCAAAAGTCAAAGAAGAGTAGACTACGAGTCACTCCCAAAGCCTACGGGCCACACTAGGAATTGGATCAGCACTTACTAGCTCGTCGACTTACGGGCCAAAAGAAATCTACTCCCTTCGCTGAGTTACTCTCAACTCGAGAGTGGGGGGCAATTGATGAGGGCGGATTTGGCCCTCAAATGGAATTGTGACACATGGCACCTCATGCCAACTAAGTGTGACCTCTTGACAGCTCACCACAAGCAGCTCGCCATAGGCAGCTCACCACAGGCAGCTCGCCATAGACAGCTCGCCATAGGTAGCTCGCCATAGACAGCTGGCCACTCCGCAAGCAGCGTGGCATCTTACGAAGAGCTCGCCATAGGCAGCTCGCCATAGGCAGCTGGCCACTCCGCAAGCAGCGTGGCGTCTTACGAAGAGCTCGCCACTTAGGGGCATCTCGGCACTTACAGGTAGCTCGGCATAGGCAGCTCGCCACAGGCAGCTGGCCACTCCGCAGGCAACCTGGTGTCTTACGAAGAGCTCGCAACTTAGGGGTAGCTCGACACTTATAGGTAGCTCGGCATAGGTAGTTCGACACTTAGGGTCAGCTCGGCGTATCGCAGGAAGATCTCCTACCTGACAACCGTACCTGACAAATCCGGAGGCCTGCGCCCACGTCTCTCGCTAGGCGGCGCCGTGCCTGCCAGTCCCGAGGGTTGTCCCTTGACTGGCAGAGCCGTACTCTATAGCAGTCGCCTGCACCTGCCACCTCAGCTCTGGCATTAAAGGCTGCGGCAGAGAGACAGAGGCAGTTACGCCTGACTTGATAGAAGCTGTTACGCCTGATTTGATAGGACACCACTATATAAAGACTCTGACCCCCAAAGACAAGGGGGAGGGATGGAAAAAATGGAGGTAATCCCTGCTCTCTAGCTCTCTCATTTCTCCAATATCATCTTCAAAGCTCTCTACAATCAGATTGCTAACTTAAGCGTCGGAGAGCCCCCGTTGGGAAAATACCCCCGGGTCCTCTGGTTCAGTTCTCGCAGGTCCCTCAGCTCCTACCGCCTACAAAGAGGAGGAAAAGATGGAGTTCTCGCAGGTCCTTTCGCTCCCACCGCCTACAAAGAGGAGGAAAAGATGAAGTTCTCGTAGGTCCCTCAACTCCCACTGCCTACAAAGGAAAGAAGACCACCTCATGCAGAGGGCAGTCGGGTTGCGCTGCACCAGGGAGCTCCACCATTCTCTAAGTCACAGGCCGCCTAGTAGGGAGTTCGCCACCAGGTAGCTCTTCACCAAGTAGTTCGCCACTAGGGAGCTTGCCACCAGGCAGTTCGCCACTAGGGAGCTCGCCACCAGGCAGTTCACCACCAGGAAATTTTCCACCAAGCAATTCGCCACCAGGCAGTTCGCCCCCAGCCAGTTCTCCACCAGGCAGTTCGCCACCAAGTAGCTCATCACCAAGGCACGTCACCACCGGGTCAAATAATGAGGTACTTAACCAAAAAAAATTATACATCACAAAAAATGGTACGTGACTAAAAAAGGTTACATCAATTATCATATAATCTGGCCATACTTTGAGTAATTAACTATTTTTAGCTTCTCCAAATAGTTGGTTCTCACACAAATTAAGACAAATGTTTATTTAATAAGCGTTTTACTAAATAACATTTTAGAATAAATACCTATGTTTTAATGAATAGGTAATGTTTTTCAAATAAATGGCAATGGAACCAAATACCATGTTATATAACCACCCTATTTAGTGGGTGGTGACACTTTGCTCCCCTAAACTTAAGTTAACTAATAGAATTAATAGAATTAATTAGAACATGGTATTTTTAGAAATGTTTAAAAGAAATATTCCATGAATTTAACTAATAGAATTAATTAGAACTGATAGTGACAAAGTGTTAGAATCCAAAAGTTTGGGGGGGGGGATCTTTGTCGGAATACCTACTAAATACATGGTGGCTATCTATAAGCGTAAATTGTTGAAGCCTCCTTGAAGTTTTTGATCATTGCTGAAACATCTCCTAAAGTTTGGTAATTTCACTCACCTCCCTCAAACTTTTTGACAATCACAAGTAGATCCCTTTGTTAAAATCCCATAATAGGAGTCATGGAAACATCCAAAATACCCATACAATTACTATTGAGGCTGATTTCTATATAAAAAAAAAACAATACAAACTATACGAACAACAAAAGGCAGTGTTTAAAGCTGTAAGTCTGCCTTTGAGCAATTGATATGAAGTACAAATTTGAAAAATAAATCAATTTCCGAAAATAGATTGGAGAGGTTTGGGATAGTGATTGATATGAAGAAAAACTTTGGAAAATAAACGTTTTGGTCAACAGTAACTGCATGGGCATTTTAGACATTTTTGTGCCTCTTGTTAGAGGATTCTAACATAGGGAGTTTACTTGCAACTGTGCCAAAAAGTTCAAGGGAGGTGATTGCAACTAAAACTTCAAGGGAGGTTTCAACAATTTACCCTATATATAATGTATATCTTTCTTCCTCATATTCTTCTTTTAATATTGACAAAATAAATGGAAACAAAGCATAGTGTGTGTGTGTGTGTGTGTGATGTTATACATGGGAACAAAGTATAGTGGGTTATACCAAGTTTCCAACCTTGGGCCAAGTTGAGCCTAGGAATTTAGAGCCAGCCCACTGATCTGCACCACCAAGAGAGAGAGAGAGGGAGAGAGGGAGAGAGAGAGACGAAGGAAGAAAATGGAGGAGAGGTGATGGTATTGGTTGCAGTGGAAGTGAGAATGGAGAGGGGAAAGAAGAAAGAGAGAGAGAGAGAGAGAGAGAGAGAGAGAGAGAGAGAGGGATGGGTGGGTCAATAAAATTGATTTTTTTGTACTCTAGAGTGTCGTTAAGTTTAGACTCCATTAAATTTTAAGATGGGCATGGACTGGATGGCATGGCATGGTGGCAATTAGGGGAGTCAATTGGACTAGATTTGGTACAATCCAATCCAATCCAATGTGAGACCATTATAAATGGACCAGGTCCAATTCAATCCAATGAATGTTTTGGGCCAATTTAGACTGGTCCAATTCAATGTTAATTTAAACCATCCAATTTGTTCAAATTCATTTTGATTTAGATTGGTTTCAATTCAAACCTGTTCCATTGACACATATATTCTTATCTTATATTAATGGACTAGATATTGGTCTAATCAGGTCCAATTCAATCTAATAAATACTTTGGATCAAATTGGTCCAACCCAATATATCTTGTTGGTCCGTCCAATCTGTCCAAATTGATTTTGGATTGGACAGGGTCCAATTCAAAACCGGTCCATTGACACCCTTAGTAGCAATCTGTTATCACTTTTGCTTACAGATGGGAAGGACCACCGTTTTAGTGGATGCTAACTCTAAACAACCATTGAGACAAAATGATTCTACTTGCAGCTTTTCTCATGCATTCCAAGCCAAAGAAAGGAAAAGAAAAGAAAAAAAAAGATCATTCTCGTTTGAAATAATTGTAGACAATTCATTGATTTTTTTTTCTTTTGACTTTTTAAGTTGTTTTTTCACCCATTTGACTCAAGCATTTGAACCAATGACCTATGACCTAGAAGAAAAACTGAAAAACAATTCAGCCTTTGGTATGTTTTGAATCACTGCCCAATATAGTCATATAGAGCCCGGATCTCTTATAAGAAAAAAAAACTCTACTACACAATATCTCACCATACATCAAGAATATTTTCCGCATATGTGTATTAATTTTATGGGGGAGATGTTTGTGCAATTGGATAGAGATGACAATTTTCCTCATCTCCACTAGGTACCATTTCCCTTACCTAAAGGGGTGGGAATATTGCATTGGTGAAGATGAGAACGGTGATGGGAGTGAATTCTCCACCCCGTCCTCATCAATTGTAAATATTAAACACACACACACACACACACACATATATATATATATATAGAAAAGATAATTATATTATATATATCTATTTTTTTTATTTTTAAAAAAATTAATTTAAAAATTTTGGAGATTTAAATTTCAAATAGAAAATGAGGAATATGGTCCTTACCCCAAAGTTCCCTCTTGCCATTATTAGATGCCCATGACATTTAAAGTGCGTTGCTTAAAAAAAAGAAAAAAAAATGTATGTGAAACTGTTACATAAAATGTGCTAGGAAGTTAAAATATTTTATATTTATTTTGTCTTTTCATGTAGTAGGTAAAAAATAATTTTAGTTGGGTCATTTTCTACTTTTTGTAAAATCCCGGTTAGTTGAAAAGTGTACTTGAAGAAGGTTCTTACTTGGCTTGCAAAAGAAGTCATTCTAGTATGACTCTAACCAAGAGAGAAACTAGAATACTTACGAAGTAATTTCAGCCCTTTTCTTGCTCTGTTTTGCTCTGTGTTTTACTTTTTACTTCAATTTGCTACATGTAAGACCTCTATTTTCTCCACTTTGCATGCACCCATAGTTAGCTGAAACTACAACCAAATCCCAACAAGTGGTATCAGAGCTGCAAGGTTCATTGGAACAAGTTTGGGTGCAAGAAAAGTTAAAGAAAAATTGATTGTAGAGAGCAAACCATGGCCAACACTAATGCTATTAATTTCAGCACAGTCCAAGTTCCTAGTTTTTATGGATAAGACTATGATTTATAGTATGTTAAAATGAAAACCCTATTCTTGTCTTTGGATTTATGGGACATTGTTGTCTTTGGATATGAAGAACCAGAAAATGTAGCAAATCTTACAGCAACTCAACAAAAGGAATTAAAGGACAAGAGAAGTAAAAATGCAGGAGCACTTTTAATGATACAAAGAGAAGTTGGTAAATCTATTTTTCCCAAGATAATGAGTGCTGAAAAGGCAAAAGAAGCCTGGGAAACACTTCAGCAAGAGTTTCAAGGAAACAAAAAGGCAAGGGCTGTTAAACTCCAATCTCTTAGAAGAGATTTCAAAAATATGAAAGTGAAGGAAAATGAAAGTTTAAATGATTATTTCAGTAGATTTATGGAGATGATAAATCAAATGAAAGCACATGGTGAAAATTTTGATGATAGGAGGATTGTTGAGAAGATTTTAATTAGCTTACCTGAAAAATTTAATCCTATTGGAAGTTTGGTTATCTACAAAAAGACTATAGATTGAAAAACAATCAGCAAGCAAATTTACAGAAGAAAAAGAAGATGAAGAAAATTTGTTTTATGCATGTCAAAGTGCCACGGAGGAAAGCAATGATGTGTGGTTCTTAGACAGTGAGTGTAGCAATCATATGACGGGGCATCCAAATATTTTTCTTGACATGGACACATCATTTAACTCAAAAGTTGAAGTAAAAGGCAAAGACACAATTGGTGTTGAAACAAAGAAAGGAAGAAAATTTCTACATGATGTGTTATTTGTACCTGAGTTGAATGAGAATCTTCTCAGTGTTGGACAACTTTTGGAGCATGGTTATTCACTCCATTTTGAAGATTTTTGTTGTACAATTTATGACCATGAGAAACATGTGGTAAAAAATTTGAAAATGAAGATAGATAGAAAATTTCTACTAGTGTTTAATTGTGCAAGAAAGATTGCTATGAATGCTTATGGCGTAGAAGATTTGGCCACCTAAATTTCAAGGGGATGAAACTCTTATCACAAAAGGAGATGGTTCAAGGGCTTCCAAACATTGAAGAGAAACATGAAGTTTGTGAAGGTTGTACACTTGGAAAGCATCACCGAGTGTGTGGATCCATGAGGACACCCTCTCATTCCCAAAATAGGTACTTCATTCTTTTTATTAATGATTATACTCGCATGACTTGGGTTTATTTTATGAGAGAAAATTCTAATGTGTATACTATTTTCAAGAAATTTAAATGTCTTGTTGATAAACAAAGTGGGTGTTACCTTAAAAAATTAAGAAGTAATCATGGCAAGGAGTACATTTCAAAAGAATTTGATAAATTTTATGAAGATGAAGGCATGGAAAGGCAACTTACAGTTCGTTATACTCCTCAACAAAATGGAGTATCGAAAAGGAGAAACCAAACTATGATAGAGATGGCTAAATCCATGCTACATGAGAAGAAACTTCTCAAAAATTTTTGGGCTGAAGCTGTAAATGCAACTGTATATTTGATGAATCGATGCCCCACTATTGCTATTAAAGGAATGATTCCATTGGATGCTTTGAGTGGAAAGAAACCATCGGTTAGACACTTGAAAGTGTTTGGTAGTGTGTGCTATGCCCAAGTTCCAAAAGAGAATAGATCAATGCTTAACGAAACTAGTGAGAAGTGTATTTTTATTGGCTATAGCTCTATGTCAAAGGGTTATGAACTGTACAGTTTGAAAACAAACAAGATGGTTATTAGTAGGCATGCCTTGTTTGATGAAAAAGTTGTTTGGAATCGGGAGCAAGAAAAAATTGAAGAACATGTTCCTGTGTCTAATTTGGAAGAGAATACAATTCAAAATGATGAGGGAACTTCCCAATCATCTCCAAGTTCAAGCTCATCTTCATCTAGCTCAACTCCAAGAAAAATGAGGAGCTCGAGTGATGTTTATGCAAGGTGCAATTTCTATGTTATGGAACCAGAAAGCTTTGAAGAAGCTATTAAGGAAGAAGATTGGAAAAATGCAATGAAAGAGGAGGTTGCCATCATAGAAAAGAATAAAACTTGAGAGTTAGTTAGTAAACCCAGCAACAAAGAAGTGATTGGTGTTAAATGGGTTTACAAAGTGAAGCACAAATCGAATGGTTCTGTGCAAAGAAACAAAGCAAGACTGGTTGTTAAGGGCTATGCACAATAGCCCGATGTTGATTATTTTGAAACATTTGCTTCGGTAACACGGTTGGATACTGTTAAAGCTCTCATTGCACTTGATGCCCACAAAGGTTGGTTGTTATGACAACTTGATGTTAAATCAGCTTTCTTGAATGGAGAATTGAAAGAAGAGGTGTATGTAGAACAACCACATTGCTTTGTGATTCATGGCAAAAAAGAAAAGTGTACAAATTAAAGAAGGCTCTATATGGGTTAAAACAAGCACCAATGGTATAGCCAAATTGATGCATACTTTGCTAAGAAAGAGTTCATGAAAGGCAAGAGTGAGCCTATTTCGTATGTGAAGAAATAAGGTTTGGATGATGCTCTCATTGTTGCTCTTTATGTTGACGACTTGGTTTTTATCGGAAACAATATGAAAATGATTGAATATTTGAAAAATAAAATGGTGAAGAAATATTTAAATGAACGACATGGGACTGTTACATCACTTTCTTGGTATTGAAATTTATCAAGGTGATGATGGAATATTCATTTGTCAAAGCAAGTATGCTGAAAATGTTCTCAGAAAATTCAGAATGTTTGGATGCAAATCTATAGCTACTTCACTAGTTATCAATGAGAAATTAATGAAGGAAGATGGTGGTAAGGTGGATGAAAACTTGTACAGAAGCTTGGTTAGAAACTTGTTCTTTCTTACTACTACAAGGCCAGATATCATGTTTGATACAAGTTTACTATCCAGATTTATGAACAGTCACAGTCACATTCATTTTGGGGTTGCAAAAAGAGTGCTAAGGTATGTACAAGGCACCATGGATTATAGACTGAAATATAATAGAGGAAATGAAGTAAATTGATTGCTTTTTGTGATAGTGATTGGGGAGGATGTACTGATGACATGAAGAACACATCTGGTTATTGTTTTTCCTTTGGTAGCGGTGTGTTTTCTTGGTGCTCAAAGAAGCAAAAATTAGAAGTTCAATCTTCAGCAGAAGCAGAATATGTTTTAGCATCAATAGCAACATTTCAAACAATTTGGCTTAGAAGAAATATGGAAAATGTTAATGAGAAGCAAAAGAATGTTACGGTGATTCATTGTAACAACAAATCTGCCATTGCTATGTCAAAGAACCCATGTTATTATAGTAGAACCGAGCACATTGCTCTCAAATATCACTTCATTCGAGATGCCATTGAAGGTTGAGAAATTGAATTAGTATATTGCAGGACCCAAGAATAATTGGCTGATATTTTCAGCAAACCATTGACAAGAAAGAAATTTGAAGAATTAAGAGAAGCATTAGGAGTCCAACAACAACCCATTAAGGGGGAAAATGTTATAGCTAATGTGCTAGGAAGTTATTTGTCTTTTAATGTAGATAAAAAGTAACTTTAGTGAGTCATTTTCTACTTTTTGTAAAATCTATATTAGTTGAAAAGTGTACTTGAAGAAGCTTTTTACTTGGGTTGCAAAAGAATACTTATGAAGTAATTTCAGCCCCTCTTGCTCTGTTTTATGAAACTATAATACTTATGAAGTAATTTCAGCCCCTCTTGCTCTGTTTTACTCTGTATTTTATACTTCTATTTTCTCCATTTTGCATGCATCCATAATTAGCTGAAACTACAGCCAAATCCCAATAGAAACATCCTGTGGCCATGGCCTTCGGATAAAAGGAGTGGATGATGATGATGATGACTCGACAATGGGTTGTTTGTTTTATATATGGAATAAGAAACCGCCCGTTGGTTGGGAAGTGGGGCATGACATTGACGTCGTCACATGCACCGGGGGTGACAGCATATATCTGCTGAAGCCGGTGTTGATAATAATGACGTAAAAGGTCTACAGTAAAAACGTTTGCCAAACGTGGTGTGCCACCGACTCCACGACTCGTTAAGTTTAACGGTTTAACCAGCACATTGAGAATAAAACTTTTAACTTACTACATGTCATCGGTTGGGTGGTATTTGTTCCTGCAACTATGTATTACATTACATCGGATATTATGTTTTTAATATTGTATGTGTTATGAGTTGGGTTTCATCGATTGGTTGGAAGATTGGAAAAATAAGTCTGTTTGGTTTGCAGTAAATGAAAATCAGATTTAGAATTAAAATCTCATAGAATGGGAATTAGAATGATCTATTTTCATAGTACGTTTGATTCAAATACGAATTAGAATTAGTAAAAATGGATTTCATTTCTAAAAGAAGGGAAGGAAAAGGTCATTCTCTCAAATGAAAGAATATCATTCCATAAAAAATGAGAATTAAATTCCGATTCCATTCAATCAAACATGCAATTAAAATCAGAATGGCTCGTTCCAAGTCTAATTTCAAACTCTTATACTTATGAACCAAACGGGACCTAAGATTGATTACCTTGGATTTGAATTTGAACCTATCTGATCTGACGTGGTGGCAAATCCAAATAAGGGACATTACGTGGTGGCATTTTCTATTGGGACACTGTATAGGCTGCAACGACGAAACAAACAAATCGAAAACCAACAAAGAAGCTCTGGTTCTCCGAATATGTTGCGAATGGGCAGAGTGGACACCAAGCAAATCATGAAGCCTATGTCACTAGGACTCACCAAAAAAGGAAAAAAAAAAATCATTAGGACATTTTTGTCTTATTTGTATTTTTATTTTTTTGGAAGATTCCCATCATATCATCATAAGTGCGGATTTTTTATGAAACATGTCACCTCATAACAGAACAATTAGGTGATACTCGAAATTACTTTGGCAACAACTTGCCTTAACCAAGTTGATGGTGTTCCACCTGGCGGCCTGACGCTTGGCCCTGGTGCGACGTGGCACAAGCACGAGCTGGCAGCCTGGCACAGGCATGAACTAGCAGCCTAGCACAGGCACGAGTTGGTGACCCAGCATAGGTACGAGTTGGAACATGCGCGATCTGGCACATGCACGAGCTGGCACAGGCGCGACCTGGCACAGGCACGAGCTGGAACATGCACGATCTGGCACATGCACGATCTGGAACATGCGCGATCTGGCACATGCACGAGCTGGCACATGCACGAGCTGGCACAGGCGTGACCTGGCACGGACACGATTTGGCACAAGCGCAACTTGGCACAGGCACGAGCTGGTACAAGCGCGACTTGGCACAGGCGCGACCTGGCACAAGCACGAGCTGGCAACTTGGCCTAGGCACCGACTTGGCAACTTACAAGACATGCTCGCCGACGAATTCGGCATGCATATCCTAACACTCCCACGATCATTAGAATTTAGCCTACGTGCCGAACGATCCGAAGGGTGGTCAACGTGCATGGCAGTTACCTCCAGGAATCTCGATCCACTTAGACGACCTCGCAGAAATCTCGGATCTGGTGCGTGAAGCCCACGCCAAACAATGCCTATTTAAAGGCACCAACCCCAAGGGCAAGAGATGATGACAAGTATGCAAGTAAGCATATTCTAGATCTCATACTTTATGATTTTTAGCTTGTAGTCTACTATGAGAGTACTGACTTAAGCATCGAAGCGACCTCGCTGGGTTAGCCACCTCGGGTCCTCTGGCATTTGGTTCCTTGCAGGACTCTAAAGAGCAAGGAAGCTTGTCACCTAACCTGCCCAGCTCGGCACCTGGTTAGTTTGGCACCTGGTCAGTTTGGCACCTGCTCGGCACCTGGTCAGTTTGGCACATGCCCGACACCTGGTCAGTTCAGCACTTGCCTGGCACCTCACAGGCAGGTTGGTACCTCCCAGGCAGTTTGCCATCAGGTAGCTCACCACCAAGTAGCTCATCAAGGTACCTCACCACAAGGTAGTTCGCCACCAGGTAGTTCACCGCGAAGTATCTCATCAAGGTAGCTCACCACAAGGCAGTTCACCACTAGGCAGTTCGCCACTAGGTAGCTCGCCACCAGACAGCTCGCCACTAGGGAACTCCACTTCAGTCTCTGAGTCACAGGCCACTTGGGAGCAGACGTCACTAACGAGGTACTTAGCCAAAAAATTGATACATCACAAAAAAAATGATATGTGACCAGGAAACGGTTACATCAATTATTATTACTAGAAAATGACTTGTATTATATTTTGATAAATTCTGTTTGACATTTTATGTTATAAATTTCGGTTTTGATATATAAATTTGATAGTTAATTAAGAGATTAAATCAAGTTTTATTTTTAAATAATAATCAATTTTATGAATCTTCCATCGTCATACAATATATAGATCAAGGTTTTTAAAATCGGATTGGATAAGAAATTATTTTGGGGTCTGATTCCAAGGTCGAATGGAGGGTCTGTTCTGAAAAAAAAAAAATAAATAAATAACCAAAAACCATTGTTTAGGTTGACAGTTTGACAGTTCAATTGATTGGATCAACAATTTGTTAATTAAATCAAATATCAACGATTAGTGGTTTTAAAGTAAAACCAAACCAATCAGCTCGGTTTTTCCAATTCGGTCCGGTTTTGAAAACACTGCGCAGGATGGTGTTAAAAGATACCCATATTCCATAGGTGGTTGTGGATAAGTTAAAATAGCCTCATTTTGATTTCTTATTTTTATCAAAGAATAAAAAGAAGACAAAATTATAGACGGATTTGGAAGCAATATGAGGAGGAGAGAGAATATACATGGTTCAAGGTGTCAACACATATAGGGTGTATTGGGCGGGCCTATTGTATTGGATTTCAAGGTCACCAATATGTCAAATTCTTAGAATTAGGACACCTGGTCACCTTTGACGGGTAATACCCCTTCTATATATAGACGTCTTGAGTCCATTTTCACAAGATAATTCTTTTTAATTCCATGTGCATCGCCCCTTTGAATCACATGATACACAATTTGAACCTACCTGTAATTCCAATAAAGAAACAATTAAAATAAAAATTCTTCAATATCGATTCAATTTATTTGCATCGAATAATTTAGTCCATATCCACATCTGGATAGTAGAACTCCTTCTACACCTTTGAAGATCTACTAGAACAACACTTAAAATTACAGAATTACCAATTATTACACAAGGATTGCCATAGAAAATAAGTATGAAATGCTAGATGTTTGATTACTTATTTGGAAACTAAACTACGACAGCCAACACCAAATCTAGTGATATGGTCCAACAACTTCTCTTCCTCTTTAGGCATTCTAGATTTTCTACCCACAATGGATGACAGGGAACATATTCTCAATGC
Source organism: Nelumbo lutea (assembly GCF_056320005.1). Lineage (NCBI taxonomy): Eukaryota > Viridiplantae > Streptophyta > Magnoliopsida > Proteales > Nelumbonaceae > Nelumbo > Nelumbo lutea. The sequence goes on from NC_142685.1 coordinate 108,024,917, forward strand.
ACTGTAATGTCTCATGGGTATACATGTGGGAACACTTTGTGAGTAGCAGACCTGAACTAGCCCCTCCTCAGAGACCATAAAATTTTCTTTAGCTCTTGTTCTGAATGATGTGGGTGCCCCATTACTCCAAATCTCCTACCCAGAAAAACTTTATTCATTCCTACCCAGCAAATACTACTTCCGTGCATTAGGAACATCTCATCATACATAATAACATGTGATGATCCTTCAAATATGGATAATGACCCTCTTTCAGTTCAAGTGCTAAACATTTATTTGAAAGCTTCAAAACGGAACAAATACAGATGGGTTAATTGGAAAATTTCAAGTAATTTTGCTTACAAGATGAATGTGGATGGAGCTTGTCCAGAATTTTTAACTTTGTATGATGGTCTAAGCCTTTGTTTGCAAAAAGGCTATAAAGAGATTGAGATTGAAAGTGATACCATGATTATTATTGACATTCTAATGGGTAGATCAGATTATCCTTAGAATTCTATTTAAATCTTGCATAGGATTAAGAACTTAGTGCAGAGAATGAACATTAGGTGGACCCATATCTTACAAGAAGGAAATCGTTCTGTTAATCTCCTAGCTAACAAAGGAATTGATAAAAGGTGCACGCTTAAAGTGATCAATGGTAATTCTCAAATTACTAAAGATTTGGCTCATCTTATTCACGAAGATAATTTGGGTTTTCCGATTCTTAGAATTAATTAGGTTTTGCTAGGAACTTTTTTTTTTGTGGGCCTGAGATGGTGAGGAAGAGCTATGTATACTTGGGTAATGGGGAAAGGTGGGCTAAATCCTCCCCTGTTTTTACAAATTTTCCTTTTTGAAAATGACTAATAATATTTAATATGGTCGCCCCTCCACCTGGAGTAAAATTGGGTTAAAAAAAAAAACATGAGATGTTACCTATGTGTGGCTGCGATCTCATATAGGTAGAGTCACCGTGGCTCGGAGATCCAGACTCGCATTTTTTAGATGAAGCTGATGATGATTTTAAATACATTTTCTTTGCTCATCTCCCCATCTATAATCTCCTAACCTTGGTGATAGTAGGACTTGATCTCAAGTATATATCTGCTAAAATCAGGTGGCAAGTTACAACCTTGGAGTGACCATCTTGTATCGACCCAGACCCGTTTCTTTGACAACCCTAATTTTGGAGCGGAAGATTCAGACCCCATGACTAAACTGAGGGATTTATTTCTGTCCCCGTCATTGATTAAATGACACGGTGATGCTTATCCTACTGCCCAATAGGTGGTCCCAGTGTAGCATGAAGCACGTGGTTCAACTCTAGTTTACCTGTTGATTAAAGTTTTGGAATACAATAAAGTTTTAACTTCCGACGTGTCATTGGTTGGGTGGTTAGCTAATTCTGAAGCTATCATGTTTAGTTCTGAAGTTGGTACCTGAAGAATAAGGTAGCTAGGTTCTCCTGGTTTCACCATAAATAGATGACTAGAGCGTATATGGAGACCCATCCCAACAAGCAACAATAATCTCCTAAAACTACCAGAGAAAGATATCATGGAGTCTCGCAGCAGTACTTCACTCGTCTCATCTTTCCTTCTCTCTCTCCTTCTAGTCTTGCCTTCTCTCCCGTCCCTCACTCTCTCCGCTTCCTCCTTCCGTTGCAACACACAGGATTATAATACTCTCTTGGGTATAAAGAAAGCCCTGAACAATCCTTACGACATCATCGCCTGGCTTCCCAACGTCGACTGCTGCGACTGGCCTGGCATTACATGCGACGAAAACACCAACCGCGTCACCCAATTCGATATCTCCCATAGCAACTTGTCTGCCGAAATCCCCCCTGCCGTCGGCAACCTCACCTACCTCCAGTACCTGACCTTCCACAAGAACCCCGGCCTTCATGGTTCCATCCCCTCCACCATCACCAAACTTGTGCACCTCAAATTTCTCCGTTTTAGTTGGGACGGCCTTTCCGGTCCAATCCCAGAATTCCTGGGTCAGCTGAAAAACCTGGAATATTTGAATCTAGATTTCAACCAATTCTCTGGTTCAATCCCAGATTCCCTTGGCTACCTCCCCAAGTTGTCAGCTCTTTTCCTTGACAGGAACAAACTCAGCGGACCCATACCCTATTCGTTCGGAGGATTTAAAACCAGTGACTTCTATCTGATTCTCTCCCACAACCAGCTCTCCGGTGAGATCCCCTATTCACTGGGTGATGTGGACTTGACGAAAATCGACCTTTCCCATAACCAGCTCGTCGGGAATGCATCCACGTTGTTCGTCCCAAATGGAAATTTGCAGACAATCGACTTGTCAAGGAACAAATTTGACTTCGACCTTTCGGGAGTGAAGTTTCCGAAGACGTTGATATACCTGGATCTGTCGCACAACCACATCCATGGGAGTATACCCAAGGAGATAATCAAATTAGAGCTGCAAACCTTAAATGTGACTTATAACGGACTGTGTGGAAGGATCCCGTATGGTAAGAACATGAAGAGGTTTGATTATGACTCCTTCTTCCATAACCCCTGTTTGTGTGGAAAGCCTCTCCCTAGTTGTAAGTAGATCTAGCTACCTTCTACGTACGTCGGCCCTGGATGGTAATGACGGAATAATGAATTTTCCGGCCTGAACGGTTGGTTGCCGGGAAATTGCAATTTCGAATGCTATGTTCCAATTATATTGTTGTAATAAGTATGTAGGAGAGATATATTGTAGTATTTTAATTATCATCAACGTAATAAATTAGAAGCTGGTTAGTTTAATTGTGTATCTATCAGACTATCACGTAGCCTCATCATCATCTATCTTGAATCTTGATGTCATATTGTCATGTCATCTATTTCAAGATAGGGCCCACAGCATTCTTTTATTGATGATCACATCTCCGCCCCAAAACTGTATTCTTCGATTAATGACTGCATGCAACCTGTTTTTCACACAGATGGATACTTACTTGAGAGGAAAATTTTAATTTGTATATATGACCCCACACGCCCCTTCATACGAAAACTCAACTTAATTAATTATGATAGCTGATGATAATCGAATATTAGATCACTTATTCAAAGTGATTTTGATATTATCTCAAAGAATCGTTTAACTTAAAAGTTTAAAGTTGTTAAGTTACATCCTTAAAGAGGTTTTATTCTCTAACAGATATAACTCCCCATCCCCATTTGATAAGTCTTCATTCTGCTAAGATTTTAACAATATAAGCTATATGGTTGTGATTAATTACTTGAAAGACAATTTCTGTTAGACTTTTCAAATTGTTACATGACTGGATGGCCTTGAATCTGGAATTTGTCATTGACAGACTCTAAGAAGACTGGATTTTGTATCATTAATTTATTCATGAACTTTATTTGAATTCCTTGGTTTGGATCCTTTTCACTCCACTATTCTTCAACTATCCACAATGAGGCTAGAATATATAACAAAACGTCTACTTGAACAACCAGGTAGTCTTTTGGGTATGATTGACAATCCATTTATGGACTAACGTGGTCATGCCTCATGTGATAATTGAGCAACTAGTGTTTTGTAAATATCATTTTATTTCTTTGACAATGTGAACATGGCTTTGGGTATGGTGCAAGGCGCAGTGAGTTAGGGTTTAGGGAGGAAGACATGGTTTTGAAGAAGAAGAAGAAGAGCGAAGAAAGAGGGGAGGAATTCATTGCTGTTAATTGTAAGAAATAAATCAAACAAATAATCATCAAGGTTTAAAGTATCGGAAATGTAAGGTGTATCAGAAAGATAATTTTAAGAGATATATCGGGATACACTTTGAATACGTATAGATACAGATGAAAAATTAAGATACACATAAATATGTTAAGAAACTCAAATAAATCCTAAAATGTATATTCACAATGATAGTTACAAGTTTTATTCAATTGCAAATAAGTTATTTAAAAGTAAAAAAAAAAAGAACTGGAATTTAAGGATCTATATAAAATTCGAGATATTGGGACACACTTAGTAACTATTGACAAATGATGGAATAACTAAAACGTGAGAAAACAAATAACAAAAAACTAAAATGTATATTGATATATATGAGTTTTAAAATAATCAATATAATATATCTTAATATTTATTAATGCATAAATTTTAATAATTAATTCTAACATTTATTGATAAGCATACGCTAAGAAAAAGAGAAAACTTACTTAAAAATAAAAATGCATAAACCAATAGTAAGCAAATGGGTGTGGCTTAGTGGTGAACCTCTAATTGTTAAAGCTTATCTAAGGTTCGAATCTTGCTATTGCTAATGTTGTAGCTTTATGCTAACAAAACGAATTTGATGAAAAAGAGGGTTTTTAATTAATGAAATTAATGAGAAGAGAATTCCAATTAGGCGCTAAAATTGAAATTGAAATTTAAAATTATGCATTAATTACATGAATAATTAACTAATTAATGAGAGAGAAATTGCACTTCAATATAGGAGTAAATATAAAATTAATGAGAGGTAATTCGACCCTAAATATAATTTAATGAAATTAATGAGAGAGAAGGGGGAGACTTGGGCTAAAATAGAAAATCAGTGCTTTAATTGAACTAACTAGTATACATATATTTATATATTTTATGTATATAATATTTTCTACACATCATAAATTAATAAATATGCATTATTCATATAAATATATATATATATATATTCATAATATATAATATATTATTTATTATTTAAAGTATAATATTATATATATATATTTTTTTCTAGTGTTTTATTATATATTTATAATATATATTATAAATAATAAAAAATCGACAGACCGAATTGATGATTAACCGAATTGGTCAATCAATTAACCGATCAACTTCGTTTCAGTGTCAATTACCCCGATTCGGTTTCAAAAATAAGCCTACGATTCAATTAACCAAACCCTGGACACCACTAAAGTTTGAATCTGCTATTTGCAAAATGCTCCTCACACCAAACTCAAAGAATATCCTGACCACACTCTCTCAATAGAATATCTCAATTCCCTTATATGTAATGTAGTGGCCCCACCAAGAATTAACTTCATCCAATTCAAGGTGGGGCGATGGCAACTAATCAAAGACATTTTAGTTGCTTTAGCGCACAGCTATCACATTAAGCGATTATCACCCTAGAAACTCGCCACTAATTATCCACTTCTGAATACTGGTACTAAAATCCGGACTCTTTAATAAGTAGTAAAGGAGATAGGAAGGATCTGCTCCTCATAGAGGGCGCCTCACAACGATTTCGACACATGCATTGGGAATATTTTTGATAAGATGTGTTTCCGTACTTATTTTATTATTTACGGGAAATATTTTCACTGCATGTGACATGTGAGATGTGCCTGTGTGGTCGGTGTGAGGCGCCCTGTGCATCACCTATGTATCTCAATGACCAGGAAAGAGCGCGATAATCGTGAAATTCAATGGGCCAGAGAAACTGTGTATCACCTGGTCAGAACCAGTAGGCTCTCTATTCAGGATGAGATCAAGCTTACCAAGCACACTGAGAGCAATCAAGGGACCTTTGGCTTTGACCAGAAACCACTCAAGCTCATATGATTCTTTCTATAAATTCAAAGCATAACTCCCCTTTCCTCTGTAACTTATTAGCTCAAATTTCACGAAGAAGAATATCGTCGAATATGGAAATTTGCAGAAAAGGTAGTGCCTGTTCGCCCTCTTCTTTCCTTCTCCCCCTCCTCTTCCTCCTCTTCATTTCGTCCTCTTTCCCATCTCTCACTCTATCCGCCTCCTTCCGCTGTCACCCAGATGATAAAAACGCCCTACTAAACATCAAGAAATCCATAGACATCCCCAAAGATTCTTACTTCCCCTGGGATCCCAACACCGACTGCTGTCAGTGGGAAGACGTCACCTGCGACCCCAAAACCAACCGCGTCACTGGTCTAGAGTTTCGTATGATCACCGTCTTCGGCCAAATCCCAGCGAGCATTGGCGACCTTCCTTACCTTGAAACCTTTGTCTTGGCACTTTTGAAGAACGACAAACTCCCCGGTTGCATCCCCGACTCATTCGCCAAGCTCCACAACCTCAAAAGGCTAGAGATCAGCTTGAGCCCTCTCTCTTGTCGCATCCCCGAATTCCTAGGCCACCTTAGAAACCTGGAGTACCTCGACCTCTCCCATAACAAACTCAACGGTCCAATTCCGTCTTCACTCGGAAATCTGAACAAGTTGGTACATCTTCGACTCAACGACAACAAACTCACCGGCAGCATTCCCAACTCGCTAGGTGCATTAAACGCCGAATTGGTCGATCTGTCCTACAACAAGCTTACTGGGGAGGCGTCAATGTTTCTGAAGGCCGACGGAAAAGTGAAGGATATCCTCATATCGGGGAATCGGCTCGACTTTGATATGTCCAAGGTGAGGTTTCCAAACAATCTGAGAGCGCTGTATCTGTCGGCCAACAAGATTCGAGGAAGCATTCCGGAGCAAGTTACCAAGTTGAGGAAGCTGGAAGCGTTTGATGTGAGCTTCAATCGTTTGTGCGGAAAGATTCCCGTGGGTGGGAATATGCAGAAGCTCATTGCGAGCTATTTTTATCATAATCGGTGTCTGTGTGGTCTGCCACTCCCCAACAAGTGCAAGTCGTAACTCGGCTAGCTTCGGAGCATCCAATTTCCGGTTAAGTTTTTGAACAGTATGAATAGTTGGAGATTTGATTTTTTTTTTCTTTGTTTTTTTTTTTTTGTGTTTTTTTACAGGGATGTGATTTATGTGTTGGTCAGCTTGAATAAGATATCAAAGATGTGATGTGCGTCTTTGGTGATGCGATGTTTTATCATTAGTGGTTTGAAAATAAAGCTCGATAATAACTTAACGTTTTAGCAACGGTTTCTTGTTTCCACTTCTTACAAAATCTCAAAAATCATTTTTTGCATTCATTTACTAAAACACTCGTTTCATGGATTACTATTAAAACTTCCCATATAGTTTTTAATCGATTTCCTTAATCGACCTTCCATTCCATAACAATGGAAATTAAAAGTTCAACACTAAAATCTATTTGAAAATATTTAAGCGGAAGAAAATAAAATTGAAAATATCATTTTTTGTCGCTAATAAGACATAAGCAATCATTCTATTTGATCAATGCCAATTTTCACTGTTTTCATAACTAGACCAGACCTGACAGTCAGACCGGAAAAACCGGGAATCGGTCACCTGACCGGTTTATTTTCCTCCAAAACCATTTTTTTTTCTCAAAACCGTTGATTTTGGTTAGCAAACCGTTGAAACAGCCGATTAACTGTTTGAACCGTTCAAACCGTTCAAACCGTTTGAACGATTTTGACCATTTTCTAATTTTTCGATTTTTTTTATTTATTTTGTCAGAATGGACCAACCATTCAGGTTGAACGATCGGACCGTTTGAACTGGTAACCGGACCCCTGACCGGTTCAATCACTAGTTCGTTTTTAAAAACCATGATTATTTTCTGTATGGAGAAGTATTAGGGGTACTTTCAAAATAAACAATCATGGATCATGCCCTTGAACAACTTCCTTTCAGTTTGGGGGCGAAGAAGAAAGTGAAATTCTAAGTCAACTTTTTTGTTGTGGCATTTGTTGAAACATCATTGATACATCTATTAGACAATGCTATGTGGCAAAAACAAGTTTGAAAAAGGCCACTTTCGACCCAAAAGTTTGAGAATTGGTCACTTTAATAAATTTTATTAAGTAAATTACTTCAGGGTTTAATTAAATGATCCTAAAGTATTTAATTTATTTAATTAGATTAATTAAGTAAATAAAAAATTTACAGTAATTAAGATAATTAAGTAAGTTAAGCAATTAAATAAGTAAATAAAATTAATTAAAGAAAGAAAATTAATTTTTTAAATTTAATAGGCAAAGATAATCGATTTGAATAAGTAAATTAATCCAATTAGGCATGGTTTTAAAAACCAAACCAAAACAGAACCGCTTTCGTTATCAGTTCGATTGTTTAGTCTGATGGATCAACCAATAACATTTTGAAAAATAAAAATAAAATACAAAATGAATAAAAAAAAAAACCATTTAGCAGATTGAATAATTTAGTGGTTCAACCATTTGGGTCAAGAGTTTGTTGACCAAGTTAAAAATTTTGAGCGGAGAACTAATCTGCCTAGTTCCATTTTATACTTAGCCCAAAATTTTTCAAAAGAAAAAAGCATTTTGCTTAGCAAACCGTTGTCCTAGATGGTAGAATTGCTAAGTTCTTTAGTCCAGTAAATGGTTTTTGAGATGTTTTTTATTTAAATTATATTTTATTTTTTATTTTAAAAATGTGATGGGTTGATCCGTTCAAACTAGAAGATTAAATTGTTGACCTAGAAATTGGTGGTCAAATTGGTTCTATTTTGGGTTAGTTTTTAAATTACCATGCTTAATTTGTTAATTTGCATATAGTTAGATTGATTAGCTTTGTTTACTTAATTTAATAAATTAACTTTGTTTCCTAAATTAATTTAATTTACCTATTTAATTGCTTAACTTACTTTATTATATTAATTTGTGTAAATTATTTAATTAGATAAATTAAATACTTTAGGTCATTTAATTAAGTAACTTTATTTTATTAATTAATTAACTTTGGGGTCATTTAATTAGACTCTAAAGTAATTTACTTAATTTTATGAACGTGGCACATTTTCAAACTTTAGCAGTTCCACATAATGTTGTCTAAAGAATTTGTCAATGTTGTTTCAAACACCATCTATTTTTGCTTACAAATGGCCTTTTTATCAAAGTTCGGGGTAAAAAATGACCATTTTTAAGTTTTAATTCTTTAGGGTTGAAATTGGCATTTTCACGAAGTTTTTTTTTCTATTTTTAATTTGTAAAGTCTTCTTATTTTTTTAGGATTGGTTATTGGTGAAGATTCATTGGATAAGATGTGTAAACTAGGAATATGACCTGAATATTCAAGATGATGGCAGCCGTTAATTATTCTATTGTTGCAAACCTATAAATAATGATCCTTTTTGTTAGAAAATTTGTATAAAACTCACCATGACTTTTTATCGTTTCTCTTAAACTCATTGTAACTTTTTAAAATGTCCAGGAACCCATGTCAATCAATTTTTGTGATTTCAAAACCTGCCATTGAGAAAGTGTTGGGAAATGCAAATTGCCCCTGAATGACTAATCAACCTTATCAAATATATTTTTATGATTAAAATGCCCTTAACCGCCCAATTATACGACTTTCTGAGTTTCCCGGGGGAATGCAAAAAGATGAGAGGAGATCCTACTCACTACCCAGGTTTGGGAGGTCCGGCCAAGAAAATCACTAGAGGCTTCTTTCTATCTCTGTCCTCCCCCTCCACCTCCTGTTCTTCGTATTCTCCGCTGATGATCCAAAAAGAGAAACATTTTCATTTTCTTTTTCTGTATAGGATTTCGAATTACTTCAATAGCGGAGAGGAACAGAGAAACCAAAGCTCATTGCTTCATGAGAAATTACGAGCTGGGGAATGGGACCTTCGCTACTCTTTTCTCCTAATTGTCTTCGCCAAATGATAAACAAAACACACAACTCCTAACAACCCAACACAGTTTCAGTCCGTAATTCACAGTTTTGGATTTTGCAATCAGTTATGAAGGGGATTTAATCAAACATGTGGTGGGCATCATCAGAGTTTGATTTTGTGGTTTACGGTGGATATCATCAGACTTTGATTTTTGGGTTGGATGTTGGATGATTGATAATAATTTGGTGGCAGGTCTTGCGATCAATTCACTAATCTCATGATCTGAGGAACTGCAGAAAGAAAAAATGGTGGAACCATTTCTTAATTGAATTTTAATAGTCGTTACCATCACCCACATACGTATCACCGTTGTCTAAAAGTAACTAATACAATAAAGAGAATTCTTAAATAACAAAATTTTCAGGATCTCCTAGCAAGGATTGTACCAAAGAGCTAGCATCCCTTTGAATGGCACCACCAGAAAGGTTGTCTGCACTACTGCAATATCCATTTCCAAAATAATACATCAAGAACCAATTGCATTGCTTCCAAACTGCCAAAGACGAAAAGATCCGCTTCCTTAGCAGGGGAGGCCTGAGTTGTATGGTTGGATGTTGTTATAAGATTTCGTTTGTGGTCCTAAATACATCATCCAAAATCAGTAAAGTTGGAGGACTGTTAGATCAAAAGTAGCATTGTGGTTGGCCTTCAACCGGCCTTCAAGAAGTGGATTCCGGTTAGAATTGCAAGGATTTTAAACCCTTCTGCCTTAGGAATTGGAAGCAACAGCCAATAATGGCGCAATACAGAAACAAAATACATTGAAAAAAGCTTTAAAGAAAATAGTAGAAATCGAACTACCAGGAAGAATTATTCACTGAATAGTTAAGAGAGAAAATTCAATATCAAAATTGTCTTAGCCTTTGCCTAATTACTCTTTATATAGGCATGCTCCTTTATAGTTCCTATTCCTAATCTAAAAACACTCCATAATAGAATCCTACTAAAACTTTTCGAAAAGAAAGTCTTAATTGAGCAATCATAATATAAGAAAATACTCCATAATAGAATCCTACTAAAACCCTTCAAAAGGAAAATCTTAATTGAATATAAATTTGAAATCTCAGTATAATGATAACTTGGTAAAAACGAGTTAAGATAGAAACTTTATGATGTCGCCAACTTAGTAAAACGAACAAAGATAGAAATTATGTGACAATGCTATGTTGGTAAATATTTACTAAGCTAGGCTAATAGCATCGTCTCTGCTTCTTCTATGTCTTGGAATGGCCCCAACTTGCATAGAACTTATTAGCCTTCTTCTATACCGCATCATCCTCCCCGGGTTGGGGATCCGTCCTCGAATTTAAATCATCATCTAACTGATTGCCAACATATGGTACCAAGTGTTTGACATTAAAACATCATGGGTACGTATATGGCTAGGTAGCTTTAGTCTATAGGCATTCTCATTGATAAATTCAACTCTCTATTATGGCCCAACTTCCTTGGTGCTAGTTTTCCACATTGCTCAACCAGTAGGCATTCCTTCGTTAAAATGGCCCAACATAGCCTTCCGCATCAAATACTACTTTCCTCCTATATGTAATAAGATGGGTCTTCAAAAACCAACTTTATAAATGTTTACTCAATTGGTCCAAATCCCATACTGCATTTTCCTCCCTAGGTTGGAGAAAACTCGTCCTTGGATTCATGCTACCATGTGAGAGTCCTCCAACATCACGTATTGTGCTTCATTGTTTCCAACTTTCTAATAGACAGTTCGTGGTATAACTCTCCAATACGAAGTGGAATGTCTTCATTATATTTCTTAACTTTTGAAACACAATTGTTGATCTTCAAATAATTTAATTCTCCCTTTACTGACCATTCTAAACTTTGAAAAAATGATTGTCAATATGGACCCTCATAGACTTGTATGAAGACAATGCTATCAAATCCTCCAGAATGGTAAATATTGTCTCCATCTTGAAAATCATGATGAGGAATAACATATTCATCTTGAGCAATGGGTTCTTCATCATAGATTGGAGGTTTGTTCCAATCAACATGTTGTTCTTCAATAAATGTTGTTGAGGAAAATGGTCATGCAAGATTTTCATAACAATCCTCAATAATATTAAAGCAATCAACAAAGTCATAAGATTTGGTTTTACCTTCTGAATCTAAAACTGATAACTCCTCCATGGAACTCCAGTCTATGAATTCATTTGAGGATATACCTCCATTAAACTCTGGGAATTCAAACTTGAGATCTGTTTCCCATTGTTTCTGTTCACCACTTACAACTACAGCCAGTTTGGTTGCTTGCCAAGTAGATAATCCTCCATGAAACTTTGGGATCTCAATATTGAAACCTGTTTCCCACTGTTTCTGGTCACCACCCGCAACTCCATCCGACTTGGATGCTTACCTTGATGATGAAAAGGAATGAGTGGAAACACTTGCATTGGAGTCATTGTCCCCTCGTAGCGATTTCAACTCCTGAGCAAGTGCCTTGAATTGTCTTCTCAGCTCCGCTATCTCTCTCTCCTCGCATTTTGTTATTGGGTTCCTACTCTATGATGTGAGCTACTCATTTATTCTTAGGAGTCATAATCCAAAAAATGATCAAACATGAGCTCTAATACCAACGGTGCAATACGGAAACAAAACACGTTTAGAAAAGCTTCAAAGAAAAGAGTAGAAGTTGAACTACTATGAAGAAGAATTCTTCACTGAATAATTAAGAGAAAATTCAATATCAAAATTGTCTTAGCCTTCCTCTAGCTACTATTTATATAGGCATACACCCTTATGACTCCTATTCCTGATCTAAAAATACTCCATAATAGAATCCTACCAAAACTCCTCATAAAGAAAGTCTTAAATGGGACATGTAAATTATGCCAAGTTTGAATGTAAATTCCCAATACCCCACTATTTAGAAAAATTTCATATATGGAGGAGCATGCAACAATAATTGAGCATAAACTCTATTTAGAACAGAGAGAGAGCTGAGAGGAATGAGCGGGGGAGTGTACGCTGACAAGTGAGAGAGTCCGGTGAACTGCCAACGAGGATTTTCGTCGGTTGAAATGGCGATGCAAAAGGCAACAAGCTTGAACAAGAGGAAGAGGAATGGGCGGGATGAGCCAAATCAATTTTTTGGAAGTCCAAGTTCCTTAACTCTAAGGGTGCAACTCGGGCCAGTAATGTGTACTAAGGGTGCAACTCAGGCGGGTCCAACTCAAGCCTGAACCAATCTAGTCCAAAATTTTACATAGCCCAAACATGGCCTGAGCCCAACCTAACTATGCACATTCATACATAGGTATATATGTAAATTTTTTCATACATATTTACATCTATATACATACATATTTATATGTATATACATCTTATACATATTTACTTATATATATATTTGCATACATATTTGAATAAATGCATATATGCATGTATAGTCTTAGAGCAAGTTCATTGACCAACTTGACCCTAGCTTGGGCTTGACCCAACCCGAGTGCATCAAATTAAAATGCGGGCTAGGCTCGGGTTGGTAAGATCAAGCTTGACTTCAGGCTCTATTTAGGCTTGGGCCTTTAAGTCCAAACTTTAGGGATAGGCATGGATTGACCATAAACCCAACACAACCCGCCTAATTTGCACTCCTAATATGGAATGAACTGCACCACACCTTGGAAAATGCTTATGAGAGTGTGGTATATGAATTGAACTGCACCACACCTTAGAGAATGCTTAAGAGGGTGTGGGTTGGACCATGTGGTTCACTACACTTATTTTTGTCCTATAGTGCAAAACAACTATCCTACTATAGCATAACTATAGTGAAGACATATCCACAGGTATGGTGTGGATGAGAATAGACCACCCAATACATAGCACTATTTTAATTAGATGCATTTCAAAAAGTTTTGAATTTGGTAATACTTAATAGACATGGATCGTTTTATTATTTCTATTATAGGAAATGAAGAATATTCCATTACAAACAAAGTACATGTCATAGATTAGTTAGAACCATTGAGGAAAATTAAAATAATTAACATATGGGGAGGTTCTTTTTGCTTCAATTGTCATAAAAAAGTTCGAGAGTATCGATATTTTAATTCTTTATGTGTAAAGCAACAATCCAATCTATTGCACACAACTGGTAGAGACTAGTCCCAAGTTGGCAAGTTGCAGCAGTGGTAGAAAATATTTCTGAATTTAAGCTGGAAAGTAACCTTGTTTGGAGGGAAGCACAGAGAAGCCAATGGTATCTTGGGAAAAAATTTTTGTTTTATTTTATTAGAATAAAAATCATGGATAAGGTTGTCTCCCATCTCGAGTGTAGAGCCTGCAGACATTCAGTTTCTATCTGTGGATGAATGAGGAAAGTTCGAAAATGTTGAAGAAGGATGCAAAAGAGGCCAACTCTTTAACCATGACTTAAATTCAAGAATATAGAGTGGCAGCGAGAAAATTAAAACCAATTAACTCTCTCCTGGGCTTCCCGTTACTCCTCCATAAGTTAAAGATTGATCCCTTCCATGCTTTCTCAATTCCAAACTGGAAGAGTGTCATTCCATCCACAGAGGAGAACTGAAGATGGAAGTTCGCAGAAGTGGTGCTTGGTCAAATTCTCTTCTCCACGTTCTCCTCCTCTTCCTCATTTCATCTTCTCTCCCATCTTTCACCCTCTTCGGCACCGTTCACTGCAACCCACATGATGAACATGCTCTCCTAGCATTCAACAAATCCCTAAACGATCCCAAAGACCTCGCTTCCTGGATTCCCAACACCGACTGCTATAACTGGACCTACATCAAGTGCGACCCCAACACCAATCACATTACCCAGCTCTCCATCAATCAAGCTAGCATCTCTGGCGAAATACCGACAACCATCGACGACCTCCCCTACCTGGAAACCTTCATCTTGAGCGACACGAACTTTACAGGTTCGATCCCCTACTCCATCACCAAGCTTAAATGCCTCACACTTCTTAGACATAAAGATGTAGGAGAGAAAGAGTAAAAAATAAAAGAAATGTTGTATTACTTGACCTGTCGACCAGGCTGAGATAGATACAATATATATACACAAAGATGAAAAGAATAAATAAAGAAACTAAGAATAGGAGACTATGTACAAAGATTTTCTAATTAAATTCTGCTAATTAATTCTTCCTAATTTAGTGATTGCCAAATCTGTGTGAGAGCCTTTATTGGTAATTGGAGGAGATCTGTCATTGGTAGCTGCTAAATATCCTTTACTCTCAGTTGCTATTCTGGATTGAGAGCCTCCATTGTTAACTGTCAATCTTGCGGAGTTACCTTATGGCGGACTTTCCTTAATACACCCCCTCAAGAGAAACGGGGCAGGAAGCACATGAAGCTTGGACCGGAGAAAATCAAACCAAACTAGAGCAAGAGTTTTGGTAAAGATATCAGTCAGCTGATCATCAGTAGAGATATATCGGACATCCAGATTTTTACGGAGAATATGATCACGTAAGAAATGAAAATCCACTTCGATGTGCTTGGTGCTAGCGTTAAACACTGGATGCGCTGCCAGATACATGGCACCAATGTTATCACAGTAAATTATATGCAGAACAGATTGATGAACACCCAATTCCCGTAGTAGGGACTGAAGCCACAACAATTTTGTGGTGGAGTTAACTAAGGAACAAAATTCAGCTTCAGTGCTAGAATGGGCAATGGTGGGCTGTTTCTTCACACTCCAAGAGATTAAATGAGATCCAAGGAAAATACCATAACCACCAGTAGACCGGCGGTCATCAGGGCAATCAATCCAATCAGCATCTGAAAAAGCAACTAAATATCCAGGAGAACTGGATGCAAAAAATAATCCATGTTCAATTGTGCCTTTGAGATAACATAGAATGTGTTTTACTACCGCCCAATGATCATTGGTTGGGTTCTAAAGGAATTGACAGGCTTTGTTCACCGCAAAAGCCACATTTGGACGTGCAAGTGTACCATACTGTAGGGCCCTGACAATGCTGCAATACTAAGTAGGATCAGGAAGTGGGTCTCCCTGAAATTTAGACAATCGAGACGTAGGAGCCATAGGCGTGGTCAAGGGTTTAGATCCTGCCAAATTAGTTTTTTGTAGGAGATCCAAAATGTAATGCCTCTAAGAAAGAAACAATCCAGTCTTGTCATGATGAGCTTCTACTCCAAGAAAATAGTGTAGAGATCCAAGTTCCTTAAGAGAGAAGCTCCGAGAAAAATCCACAATTAGTTGAGAAACATGAGCAGCAAAAGAACAAATAACAATAATATCATCAACATAAACCAAAATATATAGAGAAATATTATTTTTGGTGTAGATGAAGAGATAGAGGGATCACATTGAGAGCTTCTAAAGCCAAGATCATGAAGTCTTTGACTGAGGCAAGAAAACCAAGCCCGAGGGGCTTGACGAAGACCATATAGAGCCTTTTTAAGCTTACAGACATATTCTAGACATGTCTGATTCTCAAAACCCCGGGGCTATTTCATATAAATATTTTCTTGAATAAAGCCATTCAGGAAAGCATTATGAACATCTAACTGCTTAATGTCCCACCCTTGTGAGGTGGCCAAAGATAAAACTGTACGAATAGTGGCTGGCTTAACAACAAGGTTGAAGGTATCAGTGAAGTCGACACCAGAAACTTGAGAGAAACCCTGAGCTACTAGTCTAGCTTTGTAGTGTTCAACAAAACCATCATGTTTCCTCTTAATTTTGTACACCCACTTAGAGCCAACAACATTCATAGAAGGGTCATAAGGAACAAGTTGCCACGTACCATTCTTTATAAGCGCATGAAATTCAAATGCCATAGCAGTGCGTCAGTGTGCAGACTTGGATGCCTGAGAGTAGGAAGTTGGTTCTGCATCAATCAAACTACCATCTACAAGTAGCCCTTTAGGTAAGGGATAATGTGCGACAGGCTACGCATGGTGGGAACTCATAGAATGAGTAGTCATAGAATGTGTCCATACAGCCAGTGTAGGAACAATAGGTGTCATGTCGAGAATATCATGAATCAGTCGTGTTCTCTGTTATGGCTAAGCTGTTTGATTATCACCATGAGACAAAGACTCATTAGTATCAGTAGAAGATGAACTTGCAGTTATACCTTGTTCAAGAGACGGAGAGTCATGAGAAGAGATATCATTCTATGCATCAGTGACTGAAGGAACAGGTAGCAGGGTGACTCGTGCTGAATTTAGAGGTTCAGAAAAGTTTCTCTATTGAGAGAGTCCCGGAAACTATTTCTCATAAAAAACCACATGTCTAGTAATAATTTCTTGTGAAGTAATCGGATTATAACACTTGTACCCTTTATGAGAGGAACTATACCCAACAAAAATGCATTTAACAGATCTATAGTCCATCTTGTGCTTGTTATAGTCGAATAAAATGACAACAGACACAACCAAAATTTCATAATATAGAATAATCAGGTTTTTGATCAAACAACTTTTCATAAGGAGAGAGATTACCAAGTGTTGGAGTAAGCAACCGATTAATGAGAAACACTACAGGTTCTGCTACTTCGACCCAGAAGGATTTCAACCGGTTAATGAGTAAGCAACCGGTTGAAATGGAGATGCAAAAGGCAATAAGCTTGAACAAGAGGAAGAGGAATGGGCGGGATAAGCCAAATCAATTTTTTGGAAGTCCAAGTTCCTTAACTCTAAGGGTGCAACTTGGGCCAGTAGTGTGGACTAAGGGTGCAACTCAGGTGGGTCCAACTCGGGCCTAAACCAATCTAGTCCAAAATTTTACATAGCCCAAACATGGCCTGAGCCCAACCTAACTATGCACATTCATACATATGCATATATGTAAATTTTTTCATACATATTTACATATACATATACATACATATTATATGTATATACATCTGTATACATATTTACTTATATATATACATATATATTTGCATACATATTTGAATAAATGCATATATGCATGTATAGTCTTAGAGCGAGTTCATTGACCAACTTGACCCTAGCTTGGGCTTGACCCAACCCGAGTGTATCAAATTAAAATGCGGGCTAGGCTCGGGTTGGGAAGATCAAGCTTGACTTCAGGCTCTATTTAGGCTTGGGCCTTTAAGTCCAAATTTTAGGGTTAGGCATGGATTGACCATAAACCCAACCCGCCTAATTTGCACTCCTAATATGGAATGAACTACACCACACCTTGGAAAATGCTTATGAGAGTGTGGTATACGAATTGAACTGCACCACACCTTAGAGAATGCTTAAGAGGGTGTGGGGTGGACCATGTGGTTCACTACACCTATTTTTGTCCTATAGTGCAAAACAACTATCCTACTATAGCATAACTATAGTGTAGACATATCTACAGGTATGGTGTGGATGAGAATAGACCACCCAATACATAGCACTATTTTAATTAGATGCATTTCAAAAAGTTTTGAATTTGGTAATACTTAATAGACATTGATCGTTTTATTATTTCTATTATAGGAAATGAAGAATATTCCATTACAAACAAAGTACATTTCATAGATTAGTTAGAACCATTGAGGAAAATTAAAATAGTTAACAAATGGGGGGTTCTTTTTGCTTCAATTGTCATAAAAAAATTCGTGAGTATCGATATTTTAATTCTTTATGTGTAAAGCAACAATCCAATCTATAGCACACAACTGGTAGAGACTAGTCCCAAGTTGGCAAGTTGCAGCAGTGGTAGAAAATATTTCTGAATTTAAGCTGGAAAGTAACCTTGTTTGGAGGGAAGCACAGAGAAGCCAATGGTATCTTGGGAAAAATTTTTTGTTTTATTTTATTAGAATAAAAATCATGGATAAGGTGGTCTCCCATATCGAGTGTAGAGTCTATAGACATTCAATTTCTATCTGTGGATGAATGAGGAAAGTTCGAAAATGTTGAAGAAGGATGCAAAAGAGGCCAACTCTTTAACCCTGACTTAAATTCAAGAATATAGAGTGGCAGAGAGAAAATTAAAACCAATTAACTCTCTCTTGGGCTTCCCGTTACTCCTCCATAAATTAAAGATTGATCCCTTCCATGCTTTCTCAATTCCAAACAGGAAGAGTGTTATTCCATCCACAGAGGAGAACTGAAGATGGAAGTTCGCAGAAGTGGTGCCTGGTCAAATTCTCTTCTCCATGTTCTCCTCCTCTTCCTCATTTCATCTTCTCTCCCATCTTTCACCCTCTCCGGCACCGTTCACTGCAACCCACATGACGAGCATGCTCTCCTAGCATTCAACAAATCCCTGAACGATCCCAAAGACCTCGCTTCCTAGATTCCGAACACTGACTGCTGTAACTGGACCTACATTGAGTGCAACCCCAACACCAATCACGTTACCCAGCTCTCCATCAATCAAGCTAGCATCTTTGGCGAAATGATAGCCAATGGCAACCTCCCCTACCTGGAAACCTTCATCTTGAGCGACACGAACTTCACAGGTTCGATCCCCTACTCCATCACCAAGCTTAAATGCCTCACACTTCTCAGACATAAAGATGTAGGAGAGAAAGAGTAAAAAATAAAAGAATGGTTGTATTATTTGACCTGTCGACCAAGCTGAGATAGATACAATATATATATACACAAAGATGAAAAGAATAAATAAAGAAACTAAGAATAGGAGCCTATGTACAAAGGTTTTCTAATTAAATTCTGCTAATTAATTCTTCCTAATTTAGTGGTTGCCAAATCTATGCGAGAGCCTTTATTGGTAATTGGAGGAGATCTGTCATTGGGTGCTGCTAAATATCCTTTACTCTCAGTTGCTATTCTAGATTGAGAGCCTCCATTGGTAACTATCAGTCTTGTGGAGTTACCTTCTGGAGGACTTTCCTTAATACACCCCCTCAAGAGAAACGGGGCAGGAAGCACATGAAGCTTGGACCGGAGAAAATCAAACCAAACTAGAGCAAGAGTTTTGGTAAAGATATCAGTCAGCTGATCATCAGTAGAGATATATCGGACATCCAGATTTTTACGGAGAATATGATCACGTAAGAAATGAAAATCCACTTCGATGTGCTTGGTGCTAGCGTTAAACACTGGATGCGCTGCCAGATACATGGCACCAATGTTATCACAGTAAATTATATGCAGAACAGATTGATGAACACCCAATTCCCGTAGTAGGGACTAAAGCCACAACAATTTTGTGGTGGAGTTAACTAAGGAACGAAATTCAGCTTCAGTGCTAGAACGGGCAATGGTGGGCTTTTTCTTCACACTCCAAGAGATTAAATAAGATCCAACGAAATTACCATAACTACCAGTAGACCGGCGGTCATCAGGGCAATCAATCCAATCAGCATCTGAAAAAGCAACTAAATATCCAGGAGAACTGGATGCAAAAAATAGTCCATGTTCAATTGTGCCTTTGAGAAAACATAGAATGAGTTTTACTGCCGTCCAATGATCATTGGTTGGGTTCTAAAGGAATTGACAGGCTTTGTTCACCGCAAAAGCCACATGTAGACGTGTAAGTGTAACATATTGTAGGGCCCCAACAATGTTGCAATACTGAGTAGGATCAGGAAGTGGGTCTCCCTGAAATTTAGACAATCGAGACGTAGGAGCCATAGGCATGGTCAAGTGTAGAGATCCAAGTTCCTTAAGAGAGAAGCTCCGAGACAAATCCACAATTAGTTGAGAAACATGAGCAACAAAAAAATAAATAACAATAATATCATCAACATAAACCAAAATATATAGAGAAATATTATTTTTGATGTAGATGAAGAGATAGAGGGATCACATTAAGAGCTTCTAAAGCCAAGATCATGAAGTCTTTGACTGAGGCAAGAAAACCAAGCCCGAGGGGCTTGACGAAGACCATATAGAGCCTTTTTAAACTTGCAAACATATTATGGATATGTCTGATCCTCAAAACCCCGGGGCAGTTTCATATAAATATTTTCTTGAATAAAGCCATTTAGGAAGGCATTGTGAACATCTAACTACTTAATGTCCCACCCTTGTGAGGTGGCCAAAGATAAAATTGTATGAATAGTGGCTAGCTTAACAACAAGGCTGAAGGTATTAGTGAAGTCGACACCAGGAACTTGAGAGAAACCCTGAGCTACTAGTCTAGCTTTGTAGTGTTCAACAAAACCATCAAGTTTCCTCTTAATTTTGCACACCCACTTAGAGCCAACAACATTCATGGAAGGGTCATAAGGAACAAGTTGCCACGTACCATTCTTTATAAGCGCATGAAATTCAAATGCCATAGCAGTGCGTCAGTGTGCAGACTTGGATGCCTGAGAGTAGGAAGTTGGTTCTGCATCAATCGGACTACCATCTACAAGTAGCCCTTTAGGTAAGGGATAATGTGCGATAGGCTACGCATGGTGGAAACTCATAGAATGAGTAGTCATAGAATGTGTCCGTATAGCCAGTGTAGGAACAACAGGTGTGGTGTCGAGAATATCCTGAATCAGTCGCGTTCTCTGTTATGGCTATGCTGTTTATTTATCACCATGAGACAAAGACTCATTAGTATCAGTGGAAGATGAACTTGCAGTTATACCTTGTTCAAGAGACGGAGAATCATGAGAAGAGATATCATTCTACGCATTAGTGACTGAAGGAACAGGTAGCAGGGTGGCTGGCTCTGAATTTAGAGGTTCAGAAAATTTTCTCTCTTAAGAGAGTCCCGGAAACTGTTTCTCATAAAAAACCACATGTCTAGTAATAATTTCTTGTGAAGTAACCGGATTATAACACTTGTACTCTTTATGAGAGGAACTATACCCAACAAAAATGCATTTAACAGATCTATAGTCCATCTTGTGCTTGTTATATATCCCAATGAAAGGACAACAGACACAACCAAAACTTCGTAATATAAAATAATCAGGTTTTTCGATCAAACAACTTTTCATAAGGAGAGAGATTACAAAGTGTTGGAGTAAGCAACCGGTTAATGAGAAACACTGTAGTTTCTACTACTTTGACCTAGAAGGATTTGGGGAGAGAGGAGGACACTAGTAGGGAGAGAGTGGACTCAATAATATGCTGGTGTTTCCTTTCAGCATTTCCATTCTACTCATGAGTATGAGGACAACTGACCCTGTATGAAATTCCTTCACTATCCAAGAAGGGGGATAATTTTCAAAACTCTCCTCCCCAATCACTTTAAAACATCTCAATTTTAGTGGAAAATAGAATTTCAGCTTGTCTCTTAATTTTAACAAAAGTATCAAACACATCCGATTTCCTTTCAAGAGGATAAATCCAAGAAAACTTAGAATAGGCATCCATAAACAAAATATAATATTTATAGCCTTTTGTAGACAAAACCTGGGCAGGTCCCCATACATTTGAGTAAATTAACTCTAGAGTCTGAGAGACATTACTAGAAGAAATTGACAAATTTAAACGATGTGCTTTGCCTAATTGGCAAGCCTCACAAACAAACTACTCATTTACATGTCCTGAATAAGGTAAACCAAATTTAGAAATTACTAATTTAGTTGTTTTAATGATGCATGTCCTAGGCGATGATGCCAATCCTGGAAAGAAGCTCTTTCTCCAACAAGTGCTTTAGCTGATTTTTCTCCTTCATTAATAGCTCCCGGGAACTAATAGAGTCTATCTCTACCGGGTCCTCTAAGTAGAACTCTCCCCATATGATCCTTCAATAAAAAGAAATCCAGGTGAAACTCAAATATTAAATTATTATCTCTTGTGAATTTGCTAATAGAGATCAAATTCTTTGTCAAAGCAGGAATATGATAAATATTTTTCAAATTAAACTGATAATGATCATAATTTAATGAAGAAGAATCAATATTCTTAATTGTCAAACCTTCGCCATTACCTACTTTCACTTGGTCCATACAAAAAAATTCAGTCTTGTTCTGTAAGTTATCAGCATCTGGAGTCATGTGATGAGTTGCTCCACTATCAGGGTACCAATCAGGGACGAAATTAGATGTTGAGCCATTGTAGGAAGACATACCACTATGAAACGCAATAGCAGGATCTAGAGAAGTATAGTTTTGTTCTCCTTGGTACGAGAGACCGTACTGTTTGTAGCACTTGAGTGCACCGTGGCCAGGTTTGTTACATACCTATCAGATAATTGTATTACCTCTTCCTCGACCTTGGCCACGTCCAGACTGATTGCCATGCCCCTGCCTCTACCGCGACCATAATTCCCTTTGTTTTTTTTTAAACTAAGAATTATTATTGCTATTATTTCCATTATTATTATTATTTGTAGCTATATTGGCATTGGGAGTTTCATTGAAAACATTATGCTACACAAGCCAAGATTCATGGCTAAGCAGTAAACCAAAAACATCATTAATGCCTAATTGATCAGCATCAATCCTATTAGTAATAGCAGTGACGAGAGACTCATATTCACTACCTAGTCCAGATAAGACATAGAGAACAAGGTCTTCCTTAGCTACCGGTTCAGAAACAATAGATGGATTGTCTGCAATAGTTTTTGCTTTTTGAACATACTCACTTATGGATAGATTGCCTTTCTTAAGGTTTTGTAATTGTTGCTTTATTTGTAGCACCCTAGATCGTGAGTGAGAAGAAAATGAACTTTTTAGGGCACTCCAGACTTCGGCTGCATTAGATAGTCCAACAATTTGGGATAATACACCCTCTATCAGAGATGCAACAAGCCAACTTAAAACAAGTTGGTCCAACTGTATCCATGAAGAATAGTTTGGGTTAAGAATTTTCTTACTACCATCATTGGGATTTGGAATTTCCTCTGGTGGTGACTTAGTCGAACCATTAATTAAGGCCACTAGTTTATAGGCCCTGAGAACTGGTAGAAGTTGAACTCTTCAAAGAAGAAAATTTTCTCCATTCAGCTTGATGGTGAGATACGGGGAAATGTTAGGAATAGAATTCATGGCTACTGTAGTAGTCATGTTCTGAATACCAAAAGAGTTGGAGCTCATAGCTTCAAACGAATCAGCACTGTCAGATACCATAGGCACTGATACCAAGATAAAGATGTAGGAGAGAGAGAGAGAGTAAAAAATAAAAGAATGGTTGTATTATTTGACCTGTCGACCGGGCTGAGATAGATATAATATATATACACAAAGATGAAAATAATAAATAAAGAAACTAAGAATAGGAGCCTATGTACAAAGATTTTCTAATTAATTTCTTCTAATTAATTCTTTCTAATTTAGTGGTTGCCAAATTTGTGTGAGAGCCTTTACTGGTAATTAGATGAGATCTGTCATTGACAACTGCTAAATATCCATTATTCTCGGTTGTTATTCTAGATTGAGATTTATCATAGCAGGTGCTAAATATTCTTTATTCTCAATTGTTATTATAAATTGAGAGCCTCCATTGATAACCGGCAGTCTCGTGAAATTACCTTCTAGAGGACTTTCCTTAATACTCAGAATCAATCTATCCACCCGCATCCCTCACTTCCTCGGCCAAGTTAAAAGCCTAGTGTATCTCTTTCTCGCCAACAACAAGCTATTCGGTCCGATCCTGGCTTCCCTTGGAAACCTCAATAAATTGGAAAGTCTTCAACTTCAAGTAAACAAACTCACAGGCGAGATTCCCAAGTCTCTAGGCAAGTTGAACCTCGAGTTGATTGTTCTGTTCAATAACAAGCTCGTTGGGGATGCATCGGTGTTTCTTAGGGCCGACGCAGCGACAACGTGGATCAATTTGTCGTGGAACCGGCTCGACTTTGATCTGTCAAAAGTGAGCTTTCCACGGAACTTGACGAACCTGGATTTGTCGCATAACAGGAATCGAGGAAGCATTCCGGAGCAAATAATGGAGTTGGATTCGATAGTAGTGGTGATGGACTTCAGCTATAACCGGCTCTGTGGAAAGATTCCGTTCGGTGGGAAGGTGCAGGATCAAGGTGCATCCCAGTTTCTCCATAACCAGTGTTTGTGTGGCCCGCCTCTCCCCAACAGCTGTAAGTAGTCCGGCCAGCATGATTGGGAGTTCGAAATTTCTGGTTCAGAAATCAGAATGGCCAGTTGAATGAATAAAAGTTTGACTTTGTATCAGTTTCCAATTTTCCATTCTCAATTTCTTATTCAACCCCGTTCGTTTTCACTTAACTCTGTGTAAATTTGTTTATCCGGGCAATTGTTTATCAGATTTTACTTGTTCAGGTAAGTGAAGTTTCAGTATTCCTGTGCAAATACACGTTACTCGTGTAAAGAAAAAGAATGGGGGAGAACAGATTGGGGATGTTTGGTTCTATTGGTGTCTTTATTGAAAAACTGTCATCATACAATTGTTTGATTTCACCATTTATCAAATAAATAGTAGAAAATAAAAAACTTTTAAAATAAAGTTCAACCAAACAACAAAAATAGAAAACGTTTAAAGTAAAAAGTATAAATAAACGTTAAAATGAATAAGTATAAATAAACATTGTATCTATAAATGCCCACAAAACCAAATACATACATTATCGATATGAGAATAATAAGTTACTTATCCATCTTGTAGAAAGGTATCAATTACGTACCCAGATACTTGACGGTTTCCGATGAGCCAATTTGACCAACCTACCCTCCATATAACTACCTTTTAAGTATTAGAAATTCATCTTTCATTAAATTATATGAAAATGACTCTTTTGCCTTTAATATTCATTAAATTTTCAAATTATGATCACTCTCCTCTGGCATCAATTCCATTTCTATTTTCTTCTTTTTCTTCTTCTTTCTTTAAAATTACCACCATCCTAAGGATAATTCGCTGTATATGAATAGGGATGTAGTAAGTAAACACTGTAAACAAATTGGTAATTTGGGTTCAGATTACAGGAATATATATCAGAGAGAGCTTGGGGTCGTGATAGGTAGATTACAGCGAGAAAGTTTTGGGTTAGAGGCAATTTGGGTAAATATATTAACTCACCCAAATAAATTTTTTACACCTGTTCCTTAAAATACTCCATTCTACCACTGAAAAAGATTAAAAACCAGTTTTAACAGTTATTAATGTTCATTTGCCGTTGTCAATACTTAGAAGCCAATAAAGATCTCAGTGGCTTCTTTCTTGTGCCCTGGCAATTAAAGATTCTAGCGAGACTAGGAAACATGAAAATCCTAGTCCCAATTCTAGTCCTACATAGACTGAGATTACTCCCTTATCTTTATCCTCTCTTCATGTATATCTTCACTGTTTGTATCCCACAAGGATTCTCACACTTTGTATATAAATACATTAATAGCAATGAAACATCTATCATATTACCTTTATTCTCTCTCTCTCATACCTTTTCTTTGTTTTCTCTTTCAATTTACAGATCGTATAGTATTAGAGCCTCATGACATCAGTCACTAGCACAATCTTCATTCTCCTCTTCATCATTTACCTCTAATGCTTCAATCATTCTCTCTTCCACAGTCAATGTCTCCAACATCACACTCTATCTTCATATATCAATCTTACAGGAGATATCTATGTAGCGTGAAGAACACAATTTCTTCCAAATTTGAGATTGAGGGGATCTTAGATGGTGCATTACCTTGTCTACCAAAACATATCTCAGGTATAAATTCATCAACTTCTACTCCTAATCCTAAATATGCAGAATGGATGAAACTTGACAATTCATATTAAGTTATATTATTTCCTCACTTCATGAAAATGTTATTAATTAAGTCATTGGGCTTAGAACATCTACACTTCTCCAGTCCTATTACTTCAGCTTTGAATGCAACTTATGTCTCTTAAGAAGGGATCCTCTTCTATAACTGAACCAAAAATATTGCATCATAACAATTTCATGACAATGATCTTTTTTTATTGGTGCGTCATCTTATTCTTATGGTGAGATGTAGAGGCACAGATCTTCTTTTTTTTTTTTTTTGGTATAGACTTCCCCCTGACCCCTTTTTCCCCAAAGTGTTCCATGTCAATAGGGGTTGCAACAATCCAAGCTTTTCATGAGCTGCTCGAGCTCGATTTGTGAAAAGCTCGGCTCAGCTCATTTTCAACCGAGTTCGAGCCCAATTTACTGGTTCGATTATTAAATGAGCAGAGCTCAAGCCTACTAGAACTCAACTCATGAGGCTCGCGAGCCGGTTCGAATATATATATAAAAACAATATTATAATTATTAATTATTATAATTCTTATATTTTTAAATATCAAATAAAAAATATTTTTATATAATTTTTATTTTTATAAAATATTTTTTCTGAAAATCGAGCTCGAGCCTGATAGTATTCAGCTCGGCTTGGCTCAAATCCACCCCTACATGTCAACACTGGAACAAACCAGCTAACACAGATCATGTTGGAATGGCTTTTTGTTGGGAGAAAATCTGAACTCGTCATTCAGCATTCCTTCAAAATAGGAGGAAACAAAATCGAACTCATAGAATTACAGGTTTTTCATGGAATGACCAATAATCTTTATGTGCACCTTATTTTCTCTTCCCTGATTCCCCATAAATTAATATGCAAAGAGAGAGAGAGAGAGAAACTTAAAACGTTTGAAATGTAAGAGTTTGGTATATACTAGTGAGTGGTAATGAATTACATTTTCCTTGTTCGGTTTTAATAATTGCCATATATATACTTAAAGACAAGGGAAAACTCTCAAGAAGTTTCAGTTACAAAATAAACATGCTGGCACAGTTCTTTCTGTGATTTTGATAAAAGTTATTTATAAAAAAAAAAAAGTTTGGTAGAAGTTTTCAACATTGTTATTGAATTCCACACACGCATAGATGTACACAAGGACAAACAAACATGAAGATAATGGGGAAATATTAATTTCTTCTACATCTTTAGCACACTTTGGAAGCAGATATTACATACATTAATAAGCCAGAAAGATAAAGAAGTGAAGTATATGTCAACCAATGACTTTGTAGCTTCATCATTTCACTTGTAATTGTCTATCAACTAACTCGATCGATGGCTTTTGAAAGCTTTACTTACAAATGAACTGAATCCAGCATATATAGGTTGGTGCTCTTCAAAGCTTTTATCAAAAGCTAGCAACAAATGTATCACCGAGTCTGTATTAATTGGAAGTGTCACCAGGAAAGCTTTTTTGTTTCTCCAATAATTTTCTGCTTCTAATGAGTAGAAAACTAATGGTTAAAACTGATAAAAATAAGACGTAATTGATCAAAATAAATCATGTCATAAAGAAAATTGGAAGGGTTTAATTAGGAATAAAAGGGGATATTTAAGGTTTCCTGTATGTTTGTTGCTGAAAATAATAATTTAGAAAGAAAGAGAAACTACTGGTTTTAAAATTTTTAAGAGAACTTGAAAAACTTTTTCTTGGCTGCAATGAGAAATCAATCCCTTTGTGTTATTTAATAGCATTATATATATTTCCATCTCCAAATGGTACCAATCAAAACAAACTTCAACATATGAATAATAAAAAGAGCAGTTCATAAAAGAAAGAATAATGATAAGAGAGATAAGCCCAAAATCATACTTTGGCTTATAGAAATCACTCCTAGATGTAGTTTGAGCAAAAACTAATAATGAAAACAAAATTCCGAACTAATAAGAAAACGCACTACCCCAATCAAAAACTTTCCAAATACAAAGCAAAATTTTGATCATTTTAAGCTGATAACCATCAAGAAATTCTTACCAAAAAAAACCTGATAACCATCAAGAAAAAAAAAAAAAAAAAACTATACAGTGACAAAAAGCGGATTGTATCAAACAAAGTTTGTGGAATTCAACTTTCAATCTAACACAATTATATTTAGCATTGAACCATATGCAAGGTACAAAATAAGAATTGATGAAGGGTGATTTGGCCCGACCTAGTAAAGAGGGGACACATGGACATAATCTGACCAAGAGATGACAATTCAGCCTAACACAACCAGTTCGCAATAGACCGAACTCGGATATTCAACCACCTTGGGATAGAGTAACCTTGCGACAGCTCGGACGAGATCACCTCGGTGCCAGATCACAACAGATCACTTCGATCCCAAAACACTTCGGCATTCAACTCAGTTCGGAACCTAAAAGCATGACCTCGGGGTTACCAACTCCGGACTACTACGTGGTGACCCCGAAAATCCTTCTAGTGGATTCCGAACCGCCTGGGATCACTACGCGCAACAGCTATCATTATCTCCTCCCTGCTCGATTCGGGCGGAATTGATAAGCCTTATCAGTTGACAACATTATCCCTTAATTAATGAAGAGACGGATCTCATTGTGACAAATATCCCGGAACTGATCCGCGAAACCCACAAGGACTCAGCTATATAAAGGCTCCAACCCCAGGGGCATGAGGTATGCGTGATTTCTCTGCTCTCTAGCCTTCTACATTCTTAAGCTATTTTAGCTCACAACAAGTTTACTAACTTAAGCATCGGAAAGACCTTGCTGGGCTAGTCACCCTGATTTCTCTAGTCGTCCTCTTGCAAATCAACCTAGTCTGTTGTCTGACTGGAAGGTAGGTTACCTCCAGCAGGGAACAGTTAGATCGCGCTACATCAAGAATAAACAAATTAAACCAGCTAAATAAATTACTGACAAAGTGGAATAAATAAGAGCAATTATTAAAAAATGGAAAAAAAATGTGAACAAAAGAAAGGAGATGGTAATAGTACTTGCAAAATCATTTTGGTATTTGATCATTGTTATTCAAGGACAAGTTTTCCATTAAACGAAATGGTATTAGTAATATGAACAAATAAATAATAAGTATAATCTCTTTCTCATTACCTTTTCTAACGGAAAGGACGTGCTCTTGAATCTTGGAACAACACTAAATAATGAGTGCTATCATTCACTATTACATTGCTAAGGCAATGAGAATGAAGGAAGGCCTTGCCTAGGAGGACAATTTACATACTTTAATTGGATCAATTGTTCACACATATATTGACATGTGTCAAATAATTAATATTTATTTATATGTTAAAACTTAAAATTTTATATCTTATATAAAATATGAAACATTTTGTATAAAATAAAAAATATTTGTATTTGTATAACATATATAATATAATGTTATAAAAATATACATTATATTATATTATAGGTTGGGTTAATGGTTCAACCTTTCAGGTCAAATGGGTTAACCCATAATGTAAAATTAAAAAACAAAATTTTTAAAAATAGAATAATATAAAAAATATGGAACAATTTTGGGAACATCTATAATATTATATATTAATCACATAAACAAAAATAACTGTGATAAACAATAATTATTTTATTAATGATATAAATGAAAAATGCAACAATTTTCACACCTAGATGTCAGGTCAATGATCTAACCTTCCGGGTCAAATGGATCAATTTATGATGTTATAATTAAGTATTCAATATTAAAAGTATGTATAAAAACTCAAAGAAAAATATAAACTTTGTATAAAGCATTTTGATACATTTCTAATGTTATATATTCACCATTTTAAACAAAAATAAATGTAAAAATAAGAATTAGTTTATTAATGATGAAAATGGAATACAAGATTTAAAATCAATCGAAGAAAACAACATGGTTTTTCCATCCATGTGGTGGATTAGTGGTTCAACTATCCATATCAAATGGGTCAACACATGATGTTCTTATTAAATAATAAAACATATAAAGTTTTAGAAAAAATTGAAATTCTTAGGTAAATTTGGGTACATTCTACAATATTATATATTTATCATATAAAAAAGTGTGATAAATGAAAATTGTTTTTATTAATGATGGAAATTGGATAAAAATTATAAAAAAAAATTAATCGCATGAATGTGTAACACATGGCCCTATAAAACATGTCAAATGGTTAATGATTCAATTATCTAGGCCACCATAGGCAAGTGGTTTCATGTTTAATGGACCTACAATCCTGAATTAGGTGGTGGATTGATCAATCTAATCAATTGATTTGTCCACAATATTAAAAACCAATATTCAAACAATATATTGAAATTGCATTTCCTCCTAGTAATAAGTAATTTCTATTATATGTCAAATTGAATAATAAAAAAATTTATAGAAAATTTTGAACATGTAATTAATATTACATATTATTCACATTAAATAAAAGTATATTTGAAAAAAAAAATGAGAATTATTGTTAGTAAGTATAGAAATAGATCAAAATACAAATAAAAGTGAATTAATTTCTTAACCATAGTCCATTGACCTAGTCAAATAGGTGAATGATTCAATGGCCATTTGGTCGTTGACCAAATCAATGATTTTTTACAACAAATTGGTTTAAGTTAAAACATACTCAAAGAATATGTCCAAGTGGCAAACTAATAAATCCAACTGCATATTAAAAAAATTGATATAAATTATAAGAACATTTGAAATTAGGTCATTGAGTTGAAAAACAACATATCCACCATTACACCATGCTTTGATCACTTTTCTTTGTTCCATAAATTCTTATAAAAATGCTAATATATATGATTTAATGAGAGAAATTTGAATGAGAATAAAGTGTTTGTTCAAATTAGATTTATGTCTTTTTAATCAGAGAGGGACCAAATTAAAAAATTGGCACTACAACAAAATTGACCTATAGTGGCGGATTGTCAAGCCATGTATTTATATTCGCCACTAAATATACAATATTTTGCGGCAATTTTATAAAAGCACCACTATAAATATGATATAGCCACAATTAGTTTAGCGACACTTTGGAAAATTCCACTATATATATTTTGTTAGTGGCAATTATTCATAAGCGCCACTAAACACCAATAGCAGTTGCTCGTTAAACAGTAGAGGTGTAAAGTGGGCCATGCTGTGGGCCGTGTCGGGCCAACACCCAAACTTTTCATTGGGGAGGCCGGCACGGCCCGTGACAGCCTACGGGCCGTGCTGCCCTCTCCGGTGAAAAGTTTGGCCAGGGTCGGCCTGGCATGGCCCAAGCCCGAGTGTGCCCGTGTCGTGTTGCAGGCTAGGCTGGCTCGTGGGTCAAGCCTTGGCCCAAACCGGGCCACGGATCGGGCCAAAGCTATTTTTGCCTATTTATTTAAAAATTTTGAAAAAAAACTTAAAATTCTGATGTATATAATTACTTATATATATAATAATTAAATAAATTAATATAATAAATTGAAAACAATTATTTATTTTATTAATATATTTATACTATATATTATTATATAATTATAATTTATATAATATATTATATATTATATATAAATATATATAAAATATAATTAAATAGTATATATGGGTCATGCTGAGTCGTGTCGTGAGCCAGGCCACAGGTTACGAACAACAGGGCCCGCTTGGTCGTGTCATACCGGCCTGGCTCATAGCATCACACGGACCATTGTGATGGGCCTGGCACGGCCCGCGTGACATCGTGTCAGACCGTATTGGGCCAGTCCAGAGTGGGGTTGGTCCGCAGGTGGCACAGGTTTTTTGCCCTCTATTAAACACCTAGATCAACGGCTTGGATCATTTTAGATCATTTAACAAATGAAAAAAAAAAAAAAACATATTGCGCGGGTTTTTTGCCCGCGTTGAATGAACTCTCCCACAATATTCGACGATTGAGTTCTTCATCGTCCCCAACTCAACTCTACTCTCTCCTGCAATCGCCTTGCATGCTTTCTCCTCAAGAATAACAGGTACGGTTTCTTTCTTTCTAGCTCTTCTTCTTCTTCTTCTTCTTCTTCTTCTTCTTCTTGTCTACAATGGAACGGGTAAAGCTAATGGTTGGAACCGATTAGGGTAATCACGTTTTTTGTTTGTGCATGATCGATGAAATCTAGAAATTTTATTTCTAACCTTTTGTCTTCTTCTTTGCAATCAAACAAGGCAACATCTTTTTCTTCTTATCTGCAACCGAGTAGGTAATGTAATCGTTGAAACCGAACAAGGCAACCACACCACACTTTATTTGTTTGTGATTACCCTATTCGGTTTCAATTGAATAGGGTAATCACGTTTTTTGTTTGTGCATCATTGATGAAATCTGGATTTTTTTTTTCACCTTTTGTCTTCTTCTTTGCAATCAAACAGGGCAACCTCTTCTTCTTCTTGTCTGCAACCGATTAGGTATTGTAATCATTGAAACCGAACAGGGCAACGGAAGAGTGACCATTTGAATCATTTAAGCAAGGTTTCTTGACCCTCTGTATTCTAAGGTGCTTAGTATACTGTTTACGTTGGTTTCCGTAGATTGCTTCAGAACTGAATTCTGATTTCTGCAATTTTTACTTGACCCTCCGTGTTCTCTACGTTTATATTGCTCTTAGATCTGAGTAATTTGTCAATTGTTGTAAAGTAAATCCAGTTCATGCTGAGTTTGTAAGCTGAGTAATTTGCATAGTTCTTTGGCTTTCTTTTGAATGATACTTTCAAACATGAGATTTAATCTTGCTTGCATTTCGTTATATGGAGATATAAATTTAATTCTGGGTTTTTGTATTTGTTATTTGATCTTGCTTAATGTATCTTCATATTAATTTTTTTCTTCTTTTCGTGGTAATTGATTAGAAGCTTATTTGATTAATATTGATGGTTAGCTTAATAACTTATTCACTACAAGACAAAACAATAAGCAATTCAGTTTAACCTTGTCAAATCAAATGACCCTTAATGTATTGACTTAGTATAAATTGGTTTAAAATATAGAGAAGCTTATGCTATCAGAAATTTTTTGTTTGTTGGCTAATACTTTTATAAAAATTCAGCATTGTTCTTATTTTTTTATGATTAGCTGGTTTGTGTTTTTTTAAAAGAAAAACGTACAATTAATATATGCAGGTTAAGTAGTTAAGTTTATATCCATTTATCTTTTGTACACCAGCCTTTTCTGCTCTTCTTTCAACCAACCTTTGTTTGTGAATCCACTTCTACAAGCAAATTCTTCAACTCTAAGTCCTTGCTATAAGCTAGAGTCTATCAAGCACTGCTTGGCTTTAGTATCCTTACAATCTTTTTGTTTTCTTTTACCTATGATACCAATTTCTAGTACCAGATCAACTATTGTGATCAAGGAAAGAATTGGACTCCAAGAGCACTGAACTGAGTTGCCCATGACCCAGTCATACAATTGGCTGGCTATTCTGATTAATTCTTCTAGACTTGAAATTGTTTTCAAAAAGTTCTATTATTCTTCCTATTTTACATTCTGAAAATTGTTTAATTTTATTTTAATGTGCTAGGTTGATATAACACCTAAATGGTCTCAAAGTCGGCAGGTGGATGATGTTGCTCAAAAAAAGAATGTGAATGAAATAAGGAACTCGATGAATATAAAAAAAAGGTTTCACGCTTAGAGCAAACAATGGCAACTTTAGTTTCAATAAATACATCTATTAATCCTACCAACCAAAATGCAGTTGCACCTTCTCCTCGAGAACATTATTCCTCAACGTCAAGTCACTTAGCTACAACCCTTGAGGTAAGTAAATGAAACATATACAAACTAGTTTATGACTATGTTTTTGAAATTTAACATTGTTTTAAACTTGATATTATTATATAGCTTCTGCTCCATCAATTTTGAGCACCCCACTTCAAAACAATAGACCCATGAATCCCAGAGGCATGAATAAGGCATGTTTATATGCAATTTAATATACATGACCTTAATTTTTAATTTTTTAATTTTTTTCTCAGGTTGATTATGTAAACAAGACACAACAATAGGCAGATGGGAGCATGATTTGAAGAAGTCATAGTTTTTACATTTTTTTGGTTTGATATGTAACAAAACAATCAATTATTATACATTTATTATGATGGATGTATAGAAACTTTAAAATTTGGATATATATATGGATATATTATATTTTGTTATTGAATTACTTGTAGTTTAAAGTTACAAATACAAAAATATGATATTTTGCATCAACAGATTGTACAAGTTTGACAACTTACAAAGTTATTATTATTTAAATTAATCTGTACAAATTAATACAGCGGCGGTTATAATCGCCATTATACATCACCTATATCTGCCATTATAAATATATTAACTTTTATAGTGGCAGATATAACCACAGTTCTACATAGAATATATGAAACAAAATAGTTTATAACAGTGGTTATATCTGTCGCTATATATACAATATACACCACAAATTAATTTATAGCGGCAGATATAACCACTATAGATATGCCACCAATTAATTTATAGTGACGAATACAATTGTAGCTATATGTAATATATATGTCACAGATTTGGTTATAGTGGCGATTATATCCGTCGTTATATGTTTTATACTGACGAAATATTACCTTTGGTAGCGGTTATAAATACCATTATGTCATATACATATGTCATGATTTTGATCTATAGTGGTGGATTATTGGTCGCTATCGATTAATTTGACAATGAATGCTATATTTTTAGTGACATATTTTTGCCGTTAATTGTTGCATTTGCATTGCTAAATTATAGGGATTTAGTGGTGGATGTTCTATGTGCCGCAATTTATTTTACCGACGCGACTGTAGCAACGGAAGTGTAATTGCCACTAATATGTCGTTATACTCCTATAGCGGTGTATATCGGATGCTGTAGCGGTGAATAGATCCGTCGTTGTAGGTCAGTTTTCTTGTAGTGTGGAGAATTTTAATTGAATAAAAGTTTCACTCTGTTTTGCACTTTTAATAATACTAGCAAGTGAGCACATGTTTTGCACGTGGTCATTCTAGATGATGATAATGATAATAAAAATGTATCCAAAATTTTCTATGAATTTTATGTATATTTTATTTTTTGTTTTTATATTTTTTTGTTTCTTATTATTAATCGGATATGGATTAAAAATCTACATCTGATTACAAAGTACCTCATCCAAATATGTGATAATTTGATCGAGTTGTGAAGTTTCAAGTATCATTGATAGGCCTACTTGTTTGGCTAAGTTCTTCTTTTTGTAATATTTAGTTTTTTGGTATATCTTTTTATTTTTTAGTCATTTATCAAAACATGTAAGATTTAAATAGAGGGAATTGAATGGGATGAAAAATAGTAGTTTAATTTACACTTTAAACATTATATTTAAGTATGGACTAAATTCAAAAATAAGTATTTTAGTCATAAGAAAGTTTCACAAATCTTATTCATATTTTTAATGTAGTGTAAATATATAATTATAGATGTGTTCAATTTTTTCTATAATTATTTTGTATTTTTGTGTGTAAGAATAATTCTAATATGTCACACTTATTTTTTTTTTGTTTAATATGAGAAATATATGATATTATACATGCGACAAATTTTTTTTTTTGCAAAATTTGTGTACTTTTTCATTTTTATATTTTTATATATTATTAAATTTATCATTTATTCATGACATTAAAGGTTAACATGTTTGACCCAAAATTTGAACTATTGATCTTTTCCAAATTGTAAAATAATTTCATTTTTGGTTAGTTCTAAATTATGTATTTCATTTTCATTACTAATAAAATAGTTATTGTTTATTGCACTTATTTTTCTAATTTGATATAAAAATATCACAAATGTGTCTAATTTTTTTTTATATTTTTTGTAAGTTTCTATATTTATTTCTATTTTAAAAACTTTATTACCTAACTATGACTTCGTAGGTTGATCAATTTGGTTCGAATGGTTAAATTGTTTAGCCACCACTTAGATTAAAATTGGTTTTGTTTTTGAGTCAGTTTTTAAATATATGGGCCTATATTATTAAAAATATTAACACAAATCTAATTTAGAGGGCGTTTGGTTCCGTTTACATTTATTGAGTAAACGTTTTATACTTGTGTGGTTGCATAACCGAGGAAAGCAATTAATGAGGGTGTTTATGACACAAACGCCATTAAGCACCACATCAACAAAGTGCCAATAAATGCCTACCCATTTTAGAAAGCTCCAAAATGAAGCTTATTGAAATGGGAGAGGCGCACAGAAATCGATGTTTACTTTTAATGAGGCATTTGTTGACGGGGTGCCTGTGTGGCAGTGTTTACTCAATAAATGTAAACGAAACCAAAAACACCAAAAAATTTTAATAAGACAAAATCGGAATTAATAATTCAGGTATAAGGCTTAATGAGAAAGGATTAAATGAGGTGGGAAGTAATAATTAAAGTTACATTTTCAACAATATCATTAGAGATGGAATAAATACATAATTATGGACATTTTAGTAGCCATAAAAAATGACATTAAAGATTTAAAGTAGAGGGTAATTTTAGTCCAAACAAAATTTTACATTGCATTCACATATATATATATATATATATATATATATATATATGTGTGTGTGTGTGTGTGTGTGTGTGTATGTATGTATGTATAATATATAGCATATAAGTATAGATATAAATTTTACAAGTGGCAAATTTTGATTTTGTGCGGTGGGTACTCAAAGGACAGGCAGCCTAAGTAATCTCTTTAGTGGAAAATTATTCAAAAAGACCAAAGATATTGTCATTCAGCTAAAAAATAACTTTCCAATAGCATCTTTTGGTAGCTTCTTCATTGTTGAACATGGTTCAGTTGAAATTGCTCAATCAAAGTTTCAACCTTACTAAATACCCTTATACAAAGGCCAATATTTAAATATCAATATGATACATCTTTGTAAAATTATAAACGATCTGTAAAACCCTCTAAAAAAAGGATATCAACCATATCAATACACACTAATATGTATCCATAATTTAATCCTGTTTGTGTAAGAAAGAATTCAATCTATTGCACACCACTATTAAGGAGAATATGCTATTTAATTATTTCATGGGGCAGTGGGCCATGACCTACTTATATAATGTAGATACTAATAGCAAGTTGCAATGGCAATAGTAGAAAAGATCCCTGAATTTGAGTTTAAGCCAGAAGGAACACAGTTTTGAAGGGAAGCACACAGACAAGCAGATTTTTATTTTAATCAAGCATCTGGTGATCTCCCATCTCGACTACAGACATTCAATATTATCTGTGGACGGATGAGAAAAGGCCGAAATTGTTGAAAGATACAGAGGCGGCCTCTTTTTCATACTTAAGCACGACATGAATCCAAGCATACAGAGTGGTAGAGAGCAAGTCAAAACCAATGAATTCCCGTCACTACCTCCATAAATTAATGACTGATCCCTTCCATGTTTCTCAGATCCAAACTGGAATAGTCTCATTCCATCCACAGAGGAGAATTGAATATGGAACTTCGCAGTAGTGCCTTGTCAAATTCTCTTTTCCACCTTCTCCTCCTTTTCCTCATTTCATCTTCTCTCCCATCTCTCACTCTCTCAGCCACCGTTCGCTGCAACCCACATGACAAATATGCCCTCCTAACATTCAAGAAATCCCTGAACAATCCCAGCGACCTCGCTTCCTGGATTCCCAACACCGACTGTTGCAACTGGACCTACATTAAGTGCGACCCCAACACCAATCGCGTTACCCAGGTCTCCATCAATCGAGCTAGCATCTCCGACGAAATACCAGCAGCCATCGGCGACCTCTTCTACCTCGATACCCTCGTCTTGAACAATATGAACCTCACCGGTTCAATCCCCTACTCCATTACCAAGCTTCAACACCTCAGACGTCTCACTATCAGCGAGACCACTCTATCGACCCGCATCCCTCAATTCCTCGGCCAAGTCAAAAGCCTACAGTATCTCATTCTCTCCGTCAACCAACTCTACGGTCCGATCCCGGCTTCCCTTGCAAACCTCAACAAATTGGTAAGTCTTCAACTGCAAGGAAACAAACTCTCGGGCAAGATTCCCAAGTCGCTAGGCAAGTTGAATCTCGACTCGATTATTCTGCTCAATAACAAGCTCGTCGGGGATGCATCCATGCTTCTTAGGGCCGACGCAGCACCAACGTGGATCAATTTGTCGAGGAACCGGCTCGATTTTGATCTGTCAAAAGTGAGGTTTCCATTGAACTTGACGTTCTTGGATTTGTCACATAACAGGATCCGAGGAAGCATTCCGAAGCAGATAACGGAGTTGGATTCGATACTGGTGATGGACTTCAGCTATAACCGGCTCTGCGGAAAGATTCCGTTCGGTGGAAAGATGCAGGATCAAGGTGAGTACCCGTTTCTCCATAACCGGTGTTTGTGTGGCCCGCCTCTCCCCAACAGCTGTAAGTAGCCTGGCCAGCATGACTGGGAGTTCGAATTTTCCGGTCCAGAAGTCATGACGCTGAAACTGAGATCCCAAAAATGGCCAGTTAATCGTTTTGATGTGATCTGTGCATTGGCCAGCTTGATCTATATGTTTAGTCAGGGAAAGTTCGACTTTATATATCAGTTTGCAATATTCCATTTCCAATTTTCCCATCGAGTATTCTTGAGGCTTCCTATAATTGTTTAAAAGTATTTGAATTCGTCCAAATTGATTTTGGTTTGGACGGGGTCCAATCCAAAACTGGTTCATTGACAGTTGACACCTTAAAACGGCAGTAAAAAAAAATAAAGTAAATGAAAAATTACTTATAAAATGGGGATACGACTTTCAAGGATGACAACCAATAACTTGATAGTTATACTACCGAGGGGCTCGCAAGAAAAGAAAAAGGGATTAGGGGAAAAATGGTTAAATAAAATAGTAATATCTAATTCTATATAATGAAGAGAGATGCGAATGGAGTTATTATGGGAAGAAAACAAATGTAAATGTTAATGAATAAAATACAATAATAAAATTGAAGTACTCAAATTTAGTAAATGTTTGGCATGCCTTTCGTTTATTAAATAAATGTTTGTACTTGTTTTGTTTTTCAAATGGAGAGAAAATGTTTGATAAATGTTTTTCTGGATTTATTGACAACTAAACATCACTAGGTACCACATTAGCAGAATAATAAATAAATGCTTTTGCATTGGGGGAAGAGTTAAAATGAAGATTTCCCAAACAGTTGGCTTGCACGTAAGTCATGACAAAAATTTATCAACAGATATGTTTACAAATAGTATGATGGAATAAATACTAATTTAATGATGGCATGACACCGTTTATCAAATAAATGAAAGTCATACCAAACACCCTGATAGTTTACAAAAAAAAAGAATTCTACCAATAGTAGGCTCAGAAGCATCCCTTAACCTCGCTATCTACTGCTTCAATTCAAAGTTCTTGGCTATCAACCGCTGAACCAATTGCAATTTCTCGCATCTCAAATAATAACACTTGTACTCATCATAGTTTGAATCACCTACATGCACTTGAAAAATAGTTCTAATTGTATTAATAGCCTCTTTAGAAGCCACTTTAATAGATTCATCAACAATTTGCTAGCGTCCTCTACTGAAAGTGAAATTATCTCTACCCAAAGTTGAGAACAATGATCGAGATAAAGTGCATAGTCTTCTGTTTGAAGCATTTGAAGTGAAATTATCCCTACCATTTCAACATCCTCTTCTCCCTCTTATTTTATCAAATTGACAAAACCTTCAAAAATTCAAAATTACAAAGAGGAGTTGGGTCGAGAAGGATGATGACCTGTTCATGGGTCGGGTAGCCCAAGGGGCTAGCCCAGCCCGACTCGACTATTTTTCGGGCCAGGCTTGGGACTTGTCAAAAAAAGCTCAACCCGAGTCTAGCCTGGCCCAACTTTTTATAGTTTCTTCTAAACCCTAAATTCCTAGCCAACTAACCCTTTCCCATTTCCCTCTTTTCATCTTCCATCTTCTCGGTTCTCCTCACTCTCAAACTCTCAGGAACTAGCGACGAACTCAAGCACCATTATCACTCTCAGAGGCGAACTCAGGCACCAGCGCTAACAGTGAACTAGGTCGTTTCTCTCTCCAGTGGTGAGTCCTCTCTCTCTCTCTCTTGTTAAGTTTGCTCGCCTTTCCCATTTCCCTCTTTGCATCGTTCTATCTTCTCAGTTCTCATTCTCACTCTCAGACTCTCAGGAACCAGCAAACTCAGGCACCATTCTCACTCTCAAAGACGAACTCAAGCACTGGTAGACTCAGGCACCGGTGCCACCAATGAACTAGGTCATCTCCCTCTCCAACGGTGAGTCCTCTCTCTCTCTCTCTCTCTCTCTCTCTCTCTCTCTCTCTCGCGTTAAGTTTTCCCACCGTTCCCATTTCCCTCTTTGCATTGTTTTATCTTCTTAGTTCTCATTTTCACTCTTAGACTCTTAGGAAATGACGAACTCAGGCACCGATGAACTCGGGCTTCAGGCTTTTTATGAGGGTTGGGCTCAAGCCCAAGTTGTAGGCCTATTGGTCAGGCCAGGCTCGGGCTCGGGCTTGAAAAGTTTTGTTAATGAAGCACATGCTCGAAGCATAGGAACTTCCAAAAGAAAATAATAGAACCCCTCCTAATTAGTAGCTACTCTTCCTCATCGCCCTTTTGACCATTGCCGACCTCCCCCTCGTCCTCATCTTCCGCCCCATCACCGCCCTCGCTAGCCTCCTCCTTCAAAGTTGAGTCTCCTTGTCAACCTACACAACCTTCATTCGGTACTAATCTAATCGATATAGGGCTGAAGTTAAGTTGGGATGCAAGGACTTGAGGAAGCAATGACATAGTTTAAATACCCTCTTCATAGAGGGAATTGCGAACCTGACCTTCTCCTATTCAAATTGCGACAACAAACGAAATGCTTGAATGCAGCAACCTCAATACAATGGATGTCTCCACTCTTCTTAGTCCATTGCTCTTCTAGCTAATGTTCCTACGTTTGCACCTCGTCAGTCAGGGTGGTGATAGTCTCTTTAGTCTCCTCTAGCTCATGTTGTATACTAGTACCGAGGTCACAAAAGCACTTATTATCCTCCTTCGTGCTGTGGTGAGCTGCCTTACCGCTCAGATAGGCTCCCTCTAGTTGAGCCTACAGGGCCTCTATATTCTCTTACATCTCCTACTTCTTGCACTTCGACATGTCAACCTAATTCAACAAGACATGTCCCATAGAGTTTGTTTGCGAGCAACTAAAACAAGGGTAGCAAAGCTCGAATAAGATAGGAGCAAACATCAGAAACAAGGACTACATACCTATAGAATGCATTGAGTCATTCTTGTACTGATGTCAACGGGGTCAAGACCATTGTAGTATTAGTGATCTTCAGGAAGGAGGATCCCCTCCCCCTTTGTAGAGCTACGAGATGATCGATAAGGCGGTCAGTAATTGAGACGTCAATGTTGAGGACAAATCGAGGTATTTCAGAGTTCAAAGGGCTAGCGGTGCATTCATCCGGGGAAACTTGGGATGATGAGACGGTTGAACCCAAGAAGACCTGGGCAAGCTCTACAAATTGAAGATGGTCGAACCCGACCACCTCGGGCATATGCTCAATAGGCCTAACCTCAGCCTCGACCGATGAACCCTCCATCGATGAACAAATCGAAGAATCTATTACTCTCCTCTTCTTCTTCAAGGGCCTCTTAGCAGCTGCCAAAAGGGAAACAATACTTTCCATCTCTGAGGAAACATGCAAGAAAACATAAGTGAGCCAATTCAAAGAACATCCTTCAACAAGCAACAACCAAGCCAACCTACCTATAGGACTCAGGCCAGCCCGAACAAGCATAGGCTTGATTAAGAACTGATCTATCATTAACCACCGACGTATAAAGTGTTGAACCTCACAACATAACTCTTCATCAAACTCAATGTTAGAAGCCTTTCTCGTCTCATGTTGCCAAATGGTGTCCATGGGCCAACCGATGTCTCGAGAGAGGAAGAAGTACCTATTCTTCCAATGCTTCAACTTTGTCTGGAAGCCCCCCAGAAGTTTATATCCACACCAGTAATAGGGCTCATTGGGAACTCTTTTTATATGTCATAGCTTTGAGAAGATGTCCATGTCCAAAGGGAAATCAAGATGGTAACTGAGAGAGAGATGATCCCCACAATGGTCAGAATGGAGTTTGGGTGGAGTTGCCCCAAGTTGATGCCATCGTGTGAGAGCACGTCAACAATAAAAGGGTGCAAAGGAAATTGGAGGCTGGTGACCAATGCCTCCTCAAAGACACAGGCCTCAAATTGGCTGTGACTCTAGGGAATTTGACACAAGTCGGGAAGAATATAGTTGAAGTCATTTGGAATATGGAAAGAAGAGACTAGATTGACAATTGCTTTCCCACTCAGCTTGGTGGGACCAAAATGAAAGCCCAACTGTGAATCTTGTTGAGAAGTTGAGGTCCCTGTATGGGAACCTCGTCCCTCTCACCTTGTAGTTCCTTCCTTGGCCCAAGTAGAGTAGGAAGACCCCCCCCCCCACCAACCATTAATGACTAAACAAGAAGGAAAAGGACTCACCAGCTTCTTAGGGAAAAAAAGAGTGACTTCGCCTAATTGGATTAAGCTTACCGAATTGACTATGACCTCCCAACAAATCTCTCCTCTAATATCTCGTCCCACTCCTTTGCAAGAAAACTCAAAACAATATGAATGGGAACCCTACAGGGACCACCTATTTATAGCCATAGGCATGGAAAATCGTCGGTCGAGAGAAATATGCAGCTTCAATAATTTGTGGGTGAATTTGAATTTCAAATTTGCGCACCCGACTTAAAATTCAAAATTGTTGTGCATGCCAGCCTACCCTTAGGCCAAGCCAAGTGAACAGATCGAGAAAACTACAAACCCACTAGACGAGTCACCCTAGGTCAAGGATTGATAGCGAGCTACTCCCTTCGCCGAACCATCATCAATTTGGGAGTGGGGGGCAATTGATGAAGGGTGATTTGGCTGTCTAGTGACATCATGACACGTGGTTCCACAAAACCGTCAGATGACAACTCAACTCCATGTAAGCAGATTTCGCGAGCATGATAGACACCTCTCATCTGTTGTGGACTCCTCAGCCCTACTACGGCGAGTAGATCCTTGGCCCTACCTCGGCAGGTTAGATTGTAGATAGGCCTATTGGTGTCAGGTCAGTGTAAGAGGCGACCTGCCTCCGTCGACCTAGTAAAGAATTAGTTAGTGGCTTGCATGGCACGACAGGTGACCTCCTCGTACGAGTTGTCACCTCCAGTTTCCCTGGGATCATGACGCCACGTTGATGGAGTTAATTAATGCCCAGCCTGTTTCGAGTGTAACTAGATAAGCACTACCCGCTTACAAGAAACCTATCTCCGGGCGTGAAACCACCTCCGAACCAAATGGTCCAGAGATCTTGAACGCGCTTTGTAGAGTTCACAGTTGTTAGCCTATAACAAGGCATCCCCTTCCTCAAAAAAGGTAGGCACGATTTAGCACTAATAACTCTCTTGCTCTCAAGCTTTTCAATTCTCACAACTCATCGGTAACTTAAGCATCTGATTGTCCACCCTGAGTAAAGCAACATCTATAACTATTCCAAAAAAAATTAAAGAATAATTAACCACAAATTATTCAAATATAAATATTATGATTAATATTTGGGTATTTTTATAGGACAATAAAACCTAAAATCAATTTTTACCAAAAATTAATAATTAAAAAATATTGAGCATTTACTGATTAATTGTTGTTAAAAACGTTTTTTTTTTTCAAAAATTTTAACAATTGTTCCTAAAATATCTCTTTTGCAATACATAATTGTTGCCAAATATTTTTTAACCACGGCTTTGTTAGAAACAATTGGTCCAGTTGTAAGTAAAACATTTGACAACAGTTTTCTAGCTTTTGGTAACAATTTTTTATTGTTGCCAAAAGTCAATTTTGTTGTAGTGATG
The DNA here is from genome assembly GCF_056320005.1 of Nelumbo lutea. Taxonomy (NCBI): domain Eukaryota; kingdom Viridiplantae; phylum Streptophyta; class Magnoliopsida; order Proteales; family Nelumbonaceae; genus Nelumbo; species Nelumbo lutea. The sequence continues at coordinate 108,069,010 of NC_142685.1, forward strand.
TTTAGTAATTATTGGAGATACTTTACAATATCAATTCATATTTATTAGATATATTCAGTAAAAATCAATGATTCATATTTATTAGAGATATATTATTAATTATTCAATTCAGTAATTTACCTAAAATTAAATTATTCTTATTTAACACTATATTATTATTATTATTATTATTATTATTTAATGATAAATTTTCAGTAGTTTACCTACAATTAACTTAATGTATTTTTGAAATTTAGTTATTGATTTTTAATTATTTAATTTATGTATTTTTATGAAATGATCAGTCAATATTTATCAAGTTTGATTAATTATTTGGATTAATAATTACTGAAAAATAATAATTAAAATTGATTGAATAATTACTGATTATGGTCCATTTATGCATTTAGTGATATCACTTGATTGTGGTGCTTAAATTGTGTTGAATTTATCCCTTGATTTTGAATTATTTGTGTATTTTGTTGTTTATTTTGTTTAGTGATATTTAGTGTTTAAATTATGGTGAATTATAGTAATTTGGTGATTTTAAGTGCTTAAATTGTACTGCATTTTCTGGGTAATTTACTAAAAATTGGTAATCCTGGGCCACAACCTAGTCTGCCATTACCTTAGCCCAGACCACTCCGCCTTGGTCCAGCCCATGCATAGGCCACTACCTAATCCACCCGAGCCAGGCCCAAACATAAGTCATACAATTTATATAAATTTATCGTGTTATTAACACTCCATACATCCTTTTGATCTTTTTTATCATCAAATTGGACATTGCGTTTGGATTTTTCCATCCATCACATGGGTCCCACTAGTTTATACTAAAATAATTCAGGCCACGTCAAATTAGCAAGGCTTGTCTTCCTTTTTCCTCTCCTTTTCATTAGGAAACTAATAAAATCTATATAGTTAACACCTAATTTTTAGAAAAGATATAAGTTAAAAGTCTTTTGTAAATCGAATCCTTACTCCAATTTGTTCCTATCACCCACTATTCACCAATATCTATTCACCCACTATTTATCCTCTCCCCCACCATTCACCTATAAAATTATCTAATTACTTTAAAATATTCATTAAAGGCACAAAACATAATTATAATATATTTATGTAATTCATAATGTAACTATGTAATAACAATATAAATTATAATTTTATGAAGTATTCAATTTAATAACTAAATCAAATTTATGGACTAAATGATATTTTACAAATCTCTGGGTTTTAGTCGTTAAACATGACCAAAGGATCTTAGAGGGGAAAAGTTGAGATTTAAAGAAAAACTTAATGTCACATTCATATCGATCTTAAATGAGGGGAGATCTTTGTCTGATGACATCAATCAATAATGGTACGTTAGTTTCCGAGATAGGGAAGGGATGGGAAACATGTTGGTGGAATATTCCACCTTTCTAGTGTTTGATTGGCAAGAAACACTAGGAAGTGAGGGGGATGCGATTTATCAAACGTTAAAATGTGGGGTCGCACCAAAACAGTTTCGTGCAACATTAAGTACAGATTCGACATCCACTCGCGTTTTACCTCTACTTTTGTATCATTTTTATAAGGTTTCGTTAATTTCTTCTCCTTCCACAATCGTTGATTCACCCTTCCAACCATGGTCGACCCGACTAGTTTTTCATCGCCGGAGAACTAAAACATGACACCAATGTTTCAGATATACTGCTATTACCCTCTGGTTTAACACCGGCACTCAAGATCTGGCAAGGAACATGTGTTTTTTCCATGGACTTGTTCCAAATCTGGTGAATTTCATGTGTTCGTTCCATATATGTTACGGATTTTTTCCTATTGATTATTATTTATTAAATGTGTCGTATTACTTATTCGATTAGTATTTGATGGGTTCAGTTGTGTTGCTTTATTTGGTTTCATGGATTTTAGTTTTAGTTTCTCTGTGACTAAATACTAGGACATACTTCATGAATCCTTAGTTTCGATTCCATTGTTTTGAGGGTTTTAAAGAGCATGAAGTTTGTTAAATTAAGCCAATGGTTTTTTGTACTATTTAGGTTTAAGTCTATTATCCTAAGAGAAAAAATAGATAATACAATAGCACAAATCAGAAAAGTAAAGTAAAAATTTAATTAACTATGTGGATTTAGTTACTCTAAAATAATTAATATTATCCATTAAATACTTAATTAATTATATTTAGTTAAATAGAGTTAGTAATTAATTACATAGTTAATTAATGTTAAAATTTTCTCTTAAAAATTGATGAGTAATTATAAGTAATTAATTAACAATCTTTTTAAAAGATAATTTAATAGTAAATTACCTTATTTAATGAATTATTGAAAATTATAATAATTTTTATTTTAATTACTGTAAAATTATTTTACAATAATTATAATTTTATTATTGATAATTACTTCAATTATTAAGTATAGATATAATTAATAATTAAAATAGTTTCACATTTATTTATTTCGTAAGGTAAAATAATTTTACAATAATTAAAATAGCAGTAATTAAGCTCAGCCCAGGCCCAACACTTAGAATTGGGTTTAAGGCCCAAGCCCAATGTCAAGCCAAATCTATTCAACTTGAGTCAAGCCTACACTAAAATTTGATGCACTTGGGCTGGGCTCGAGCCTGTGTGTACAAATGTATATAGTTCAACTTGGCTTGAGTTGGGATAAGGTTGGGCTAGTCTCATGTTGCCCAAGGACTAAGCTTAGGCTTGACCCCCAAAATTAAGAAAGTCCAAATATTTAGGCCCACACAGAATCCAATGACTAAAAATCCAAGCCCAGCCCATCTAAATTTGTGGGACCTAGCTGGGCTCACCAAAGTTGCATCTTTATGTGTAAGGGTATTATGACCCAATGGGTGGGGGTTACCCAAACCTAAACCGATTTGGATTAAATAAACCAGAACTCTAACCTAGCCTACACCCATTTAGGTTAAAAGAAAACATTAAAAGAAATTGTTAGGAGTTAGAAGTTAGACCAAATTAAAAGAATACTCTTTATATGTGTAGAGGTGTCAATTGGACTGGATTTGGTCCAAACCGATCCAATCCAATGTGAGTCCACTTACAAATGGACTAGACTCAATCTAGTCCAAATCCAATACAAATCGAATCCAATCTAATCCATTAAAATGTAAATGGACTGGATTGGATCCAATCCAAACCAAATGAAATATCAAAAATTATATAAAAAGCCAAAACACATAAAAATTTATGAAAATATATTAAAATGAAGAAAATAAGAAAATTATAATATACCCTTTTGGCATTGAAAAAGCACTTTTGTAAAAATTCTTTCATAAAAGAACTTTTACAAAAGTACTTCCGTAGAAGTGTTCATAAAAGTACTTTGTATAAGTGCTTTAAAAGTACTTTTATAAAAGTACTTTCGTGGAAGTGCTTTTATAAAAGTGCTTTTTGTAAAAATTCTTTCGTAAAAGTACTTTCGTAGAAGTGCTTTTATAAAAGTACTTTCATAAAAGTGCTTTTGTTAAAAGTGCTTTCGTAAAAGTTCTTTCATAAAAGTGCTATTATAAAGGTACTTCCATAAAAGTGCTTTTGTAAAAGTACTTTTACAAAAGTACTTCTATAAAGGTACTTTTATAAAAGTACTTCCGTAAAATTTCTATTGTAAAAGTGCTTTCACAAAAGTGCTTTCGTAAAAGTACTTTTATAAAAATATTTTCATAAAAGTACTTTTGTAAAAGCGCTTTTATTAAAGTGGTTTTGCAAAAGTGCTTTTCTAAAACTGCTTCTATAAAAGTACTTTCATAAAAGTACCTTTTCATAAAAGTGATTTTATGTCGGTTTCAGTTCGGTTTTGAAATTGGACAAGGGTTTGGCCTCATGATTGGATTATTGGAAATTTGGTTTAGGTCCAATTTAGACCAATAAGAATATGGACCAATTTATTTTGGATTAGCTCAATCCAATAATTATAATGGATCATCCAAATCCAATTTGATCAGGTTTGGATCGAATTGAATCCAATCCACAAATAGTTGATTGACACCCCTCTATATGTCTAAGAGTATTATGACTTAGGTTAAACAAACCTATAGTGGGGGTTGGGTTAAATAATCAAAACTCTAATATGACCCTACACTCGTATAAGCCTAACCTTAACCTAACTATGTAAGGGTGGGTCAGTGGAATTTACAATTAGATGAACCTTAACCTAACTATGTAGGGGTGAATCAAGTGGAATTTACCATTAAAGGGGGTCTTTTTCTTCTTTTTTTTTTTTTTTTGGATTTTGAGAGGGGGGAAAGTTGGTCAATAGGATTTTGATTCCCACTGAACAAGAATCCCATGTTCTTTTTTCATATTTATGTGGGGACCAAGGAAAGTTTATTTTCTTGGCTATCACTTACACCCATCTCCTAGGTGGGTAAATAACTTTCCCACCTAGGAGGAAGTTGCCAACACTTGAATGGGACAAAAACATCATTTTCAATAATGATTTTTTATGACTAAAATGGTTTGCCTTATTTACATGAGAAATAAAAGAACATAAATAAATGTACTTATCTGGGTAAATGTTTCATAGAAAAAACTTACTCAGTTAACTGCATTTACCCGAGTAAATAACTTACTAAAAAACAAATGGGGACTAAACTTCATCTATTGACATCATTATACAAGATTAACCATTCCCACTAATAGGGTTTCAATTCGGGTTCTCATCAGAACAATTAAACATAACTCAAACCACGGATTAAGGTATCGATACGATACTCCCGATATGGGGCATATCGTATCCGTATCCATGATCATGGATATAGGATATGCTACGATTGGATACATATCGCATGAGTCATGGTATCGATATGAGTGCTTTTGGTAGAACAGTCTAATACACACCAATATAGAGGTGTATCCGTGTCTAGTTTGACAAAATTGTACATTGAGTACTTTTGGATTGTTTTTCATTTTTAATACAAGTTAAAAAATAGTATTATGAAAACTGAAATAAATAATTTAAGATTTAATTTTTCCAAAAAATAATAAAAACTAAAAATTATAAAAATAATATATTTCATCTACCTTAGATGATTTATATATTTTATCTTACACATAGTTATATGTTAAAATGAAAACATGGTTATTATTTGAAAAAAAAAATAGAGTTGTTATATAAAAATACTAAATAAATAAAATTTCCCAAAAAATGAAAACATATTTATTATTTAAAATAATTGTTATTTAAATAAATTAATAAATATTCCCAAAAATTAATAAAAATTTGAAAATTATAATTATAAAATTAAAAGAGTGATAATTATTGTACAATGTTTGAATGCTCTACAGTCTCGGTATTGTTTATTGTAATATTTCTCTTCATATAACTTATTGAAGTATGCATTTCTCATGTGTTTATATCTTATTCATAGATAATTCAGCTTTTGGTTTAGTATGATTAATGTATTTATGTGATTTGTATTCATTCCACTAGCGTATCCAAGTATTTCTATATATTTTGTTCGTATCCATGCATTTTTCAATGTGTATCTGTTTCCGTATTCGACTTATCTAATACGATACTCGATACCGATAATTTGATCTTTAACTCAAACATATATTTATTTGAGGCGGATTGGATTGACTTGTCTAAATTAAAAATGTCAAAAGTAGGGGTGATCATTTTAGCTTGGCCTGGCACGGAAATTCTGGGCTTGGGCTTGGGCTTGGGTTTTGTGTTAAGGCCTGACCTTGGCCCGAGCCCACATCAGGCTCACAAATTTTAGGGCCGAGCTTGGGTTAATACTTCAAACCCGACCCGGCCCACATATTTAAACATACACATTTTATGTATAATGTATACATGTTATTTTATACTATATTATATTTTTATATATAAATATTATAAAATGACATGTATAATTTATATTATATGTAATATTTTATATTATATAATATATAGAATAAGTTTTTATACATATTATGTCATTTAATATATAAATATATAATATTTTATATATGAGTGACATTAGCTCGAAATCAAGCTTATCCTAGCCCGAGCCCATATAAACCTAAACTAGGGCTTATATTTCAGGCCCAGAACCCCGACCAAGCTGGGCCCGAGCCTAAACTATAGCAAAAGTGCAAAGTCTGGCCCAGCACATGATTACCCCTAGTCAAAAGCCTCTTTCTGCTTCAATTCTTCCTAACAAGTTCGTGTATCGCAATGATTCAGAATAAAGAAATACTTAAACTAATAGAAGGTAAATGACCCAATTGTTTATTTGTCTTATTTGACAAATAGCACCACTAGATTGACTTACTTTCTTTAATCAACTGTCTGAACCCGTAAGACTGTAAAATTAAAAAATTGAAATTGACCGAATTTGCATCTTTCTAATTATTCAATCTCCTTGGATAAAATTATAAATACATAAAATGGCTCAGTTTTATGGCTCAGTTTCGAAAAATTATAAATATAAATACAAATATGTACAGTATAAATACATAAAATGTAAATATTTGTACTTCTTCCAAACTGAGCCTTCAGGATTTTTTTTCCAGTAGCGGGTCTTCTGAGACTAGCTGCTAGCGTGGTTTCAAATTCTTGGTACGACAGTTGAAACTGGAGATCGGGAAGTCGTAACGCGGCAAGCTTCCATCATTCTATAAATAGGACTCATCACCACGTCTCTGTTTTATTGTCTAAAGAGACAAAAGGAGTTCCACCAAGAATTCCATCATGGGCTCTCTCGTTTCACTCTCTCCACTGCTTCTCTGTGTCCTCTTCCTCTTATCTTCTCTCCCATCACCCATTCTCTCTGCTTCCGTTCGTTGCAACCCTGAAGACTACAAGACCCTCATGAGAATCAAGAAATCGCTCAACAATCCCTATCACCTTGCCTCCTGGATTCCCAACACCGACTGCTGCAACTGGTACTGCGTCGAGTGCGATGACAACACCAACCGCATTACCCAGCTCACCATCTTTCAAAGCAACCTCTCAGGCCAAATCCCTGCCGCCGTCGGCGCCCTCCCCTACCTCGACACCGTTGTCTTCCGTAAGCTCCCCAACCTCTATGGTTCCATCCCGTCCTCCATCACCAAACTCCAGAACCTGAAGATGCTCCGTCTAAGTTGGAACAACCTCTCCGGTCCAATCCCTGGGTTCCTGGGCCAACTCAAGAACCTCGAGTATCTCGATCTTGCTTTCAACCGGTTCTCCGGTCAAATCCCAGCTTCCCTCGCCGATCTCTCAAAACTGGCAACTCTTCACCTCGACCGAAACAGACTCACTGGATCCATACCCGATTCCTTCGGGAAGAGTTTATATTCGGGTTTGTATCTATCTCACAATCAGCTCTCTGGCGTGATCCCCAAATCGTTGGGAGAGGTGAACTTCATTACTATTGACCTCTCGAGGAACAAACTCGTGGGCGACGCTTCGGTGTTGTTCAACCCGAACGGTACGACGCAGACGATCGATTTGTCAAGAAACCAGTTCGACTTCGACCTCTCGGGAGTGAAATTCCCCAAAACATTGATTGATTTGGAATTGTCGCACAACATTATCAGAGGGAGTATACCCGAAGAGATCACGGGATTGGAGCTGCTGCAGGGGCTTAATGTGAGTTACAATCGACTGTGCGGACGGATTCCGGTTGGTGGGAAGATGAATCGGTTCGGTTATGATTCGTTCTTCCATAATCGGTGCTTGTGCGGTCAGCCACTACCAAACTGTAAATAGTCTCTCCAGTGTAAACGGTGAGGAATGAGAATTTTCCGGTGGGCTCCCGTCTCCTAAGCTAGAATTTCCCGGTGTGCTATCTGATACCGTGTCTTGACTTTGTAAGCTGTACTTTCCAATGAATCTGTTAATCACCAAATAAGTGCACTTTGTACGTTTATCTTCCTTTGTAATATTGAATGGATCGCAATGTTTTATTAATCCCTTAATTTATTAGCGGGGATTAGCGATCCGTGCGATGTACGGGCTAAACTTATAATTATTTTATATTTTAATATTTTAATAATCAATCTAATTTAGTTAGTTTTCTAGTATTTTTAATTGACTTTGGATCAGTAATTTTCAACTCGATTAAGTTTGTAAGTTTCATTTTGATCATTTATAAATCGACCAACATTAAATCGATTCGACCATAGATATATATTAATATTTTATATTTTAAATATAAATTTTTAATATAGAAAAGTTAAAAGTTTTTATATTTCTTAATCTAAAATATTTTATATCATAAATTTAATTTTTTAATTTATTTTTTAATAATACAATTTTAACTTAATAAATTTAAATTTAATTATTAAAGTTAACTCTTTTGAACAAACCAAACCAAACAAAAAATATACCCAAATCGATAAAACCCAAGTTGGTGGGTTTTAACTAATGATCAATCGATTTTCGAGTGACAAACTCCCAACTTGACTAAGTCGACTTGGTTGGCGAAACAACTTGCAAGTGAATTGAACCAATCTTTGAACAATCCTCATTTTAGCTAAATTAATAATCTAATCTCTAATAAATAACAATAGTTTAATATCCAATAATTATTGAAATTTTATACAAAAATACACAATTATTGAAAATAAATTTATAATGAAAATACAATAGATATCTAATAAAAATACAATAAATATTGAAAATATATTAAATTAGTCAATAAATAGTGTAATCTCAAATAATGGTTTATAATAAATATTAATCAACAAATAATTAAATTATAAGAAATAAATAATAACTAAAGATAAATTTATAACAAAAATACAATAAATTAAATTTCAAAAGTTAAATAATAGTTGTTTAGTCTCCAATAGTTATTGACAATTTTCTATTAAATAAAAAACAAAAATAGATTTATAAATAATTATTGAAAACATATTTATCAAAAAATACAATAAATAATTTATAAAAATACAATAAATACTAATTTTAGCATATATTAATATATTATGAATATACACTACTATTGTGAAATTATTACTAATATATATTAATTTAGAGGTATTGAAGCTTTCAAATAACAAAAATAGGTAATGACTTTTAAAAAAAATTAATATATACTAAAAAATAGAATAGTAATTGCAATTTTTAATGTTCTAATAATAAAAACATTATTTAACTTATATCAACTAATAATTCTAGAAAATAACTTTCAGAAAATTTATATTTATTAATAATAATTTTAAAATCTTAATCTTTATTTATTATATATTTATATATACTAAAGTTTATATTTATTGTATTTTTAGTAATTATTTGTTGTATTTTTGTGATAAATTTATTTTCAATATTTATGTATAAATCAATATATATATATATATATATATATATATATATATATATATACACACTAATGAAGAGCTGGCCATATTAGTATCTCTCTCCATTCTTTATGACCCAAACCTAGAAGTTGTAAAGAGGATGCAAGATTCCCTCTAGAAGCATTAAGAGTTGTCATGTCTATGTGGTATTCTCCCATTTTTCCCCAAAAATTTAGAAAGGAAAACAAGAAAACAGGGCCAACTCAACATCCAAATTTTATCACGACTCAACCCAAGCCCTTATAATCCTCATGTTCTTATAATCCTAATATCCCATAATTCTATTTATAAAATACCCCCAAATTGTCATAATCCAATTCCTAAAGTACCCCCCAATTCCCATAATCCTATTTGCAAAATATCTACAAATTAGATTATTTTTAGGTGGTTGCATTGGGGTAGGGAAAATTTAGAGATTCTCCATCCCTGATAGGGAATGGGTGCCTCACCTTGAACCCACCCCACCACTGAGGACGAGGCGAGGAAGCAGTAGAGTGTCTTGAATATGGGAGCAGCGGACAAGGAGGAGTGCCACATCCCATGCATTGCATGGGGTCCCGTTAGTATATATACTAAAGTAGAAACATGGCACATCATGGCCTGAGCTTTCTGCCTTACTCCAATCTAGAACTCTCAGACATTCTTCATTTTAGCCTTTTTTCTCTCTTATGAAGCCACAACATCACTCCCTTCTCCATCTCTCATAATGAATTACTTAACTTATTTTAATTAATTAGCAGTATTAGCAATACACTATTTAATAGTACTTATTAATTAATTATGGTATTTATTTAATTAAATACCATAACTAATAAAAAATTTTGTTACACAAAATACATATGATATTGTTAAATTATTAAATAAATACAATAATTAATAAAAATATTGTTAATTAATTATATCAAAATATTGTTAATTAATTAATAGTATTTTCATAAATACTATTTATTAATTAAATAAATACCATAATTAATAACAAAAGTATCGTTAAAAAATATCATAATTATTTATGGTATTTATTTAATTTATGTATTTTGGTAAGTTTTGGGGGTATTTTAGTCAATTCGGGTCTAAGAAGGCCAAAACAAAATTCTAATATAATGGTGGGTATTTGTGGTTAAAAAATGAAGGGTGGAGTTGGATTTGAGTATATACCATGGTTTTGCATATATGGGCCAATGAGATTGTCCAAAATGGAATCTTTTTATATGGATGGCAAACAAGGGTATTTTTTATTGAAAGTTTAGAGGGTGGGGTTTTTAGGCATTTTGAATCAAATTGGCCTAAATAGGCTTGGATTGGGCAGATCTAGAGGGGTAGTGATTCAGTTAATTTATTAAGTTTGAAACAGAATTTTGGTGTGATGGAGGGAAAAATGAAGGATTTTTTGTTGAAATTTGGAAGGGTGGTGTTTTTGAGCATTATGGGTTGATAGGTAGGATTAGATTGGCCCAATTATGCCAAGATCGGGAAGATTTGGAAAGGACTTGATCTAGTCAATACAAAGCTTTGAAACGGAATTAATCTTGGTGTAATGAAGGGGCAAAGAAAGGTATTTTGGGCTGAATTTTTGTGGGCAGGTTTTTAAGGGTGTCTAGGGTCTTATGGAAACATCTTATTGATTTTGGAGGGCCAAAATCACAAAAATTTGGGTCAACGAGAGCATCTAAAATGGAATATTTGTTCGATGATGGGGCAAATGAGATAATTTTAGGTTGAAAAAAGTATGGGTAAATGCTTTTGGTGTGTCTAGGGTTCAGTTGTATGGTCTAAATGATTTAGAGGTGTTAGGATCAAGGAGATTTGGGTCGTTGGTGCTTTAGGCTAATGAAAGGGTTCGAAAGGGAATCTTGGTTTAGTAAAAGAATAAATGAAGGGGAATCTTAGGTTAAAATTTCAGGGGTAGATATTTTAGGATGTCCTAGGTCTAATGATGGTGTTCAGGGATTTTCAGGTACTTTAGAAGGATCAGAATGGTTTGATAAGGTGTTCGGGGCAATTGGGGTTTCGACGATGAATTGAGCAAAAATAAGGTGTTAACAATGGGGTTTCTAAAAGGTATTGGTCTCTTGGATCGTTTGGTGGGGTTTGATTGGTCCATAAATGGTATGATCAGGGGCATTTAAGAAATGAATATCTTGGGCAATGAGATAGTCGAAATTAAAATCATAGTGTGATAAAGGTTAAACGGGGGATACTTATGATGAAATTAATTCAACAAGTAATTAATATTTTAAAATTTAAGTAATGATATTATTTCAATAAATAAATAATATTGTAAATAACTAATTTTATTTATACCAATTAATAATTCTAGAAAATAACTTTCAAAAAAATTATTGTTTATTAATAATAATTTTAAAAACTTAATCTTTATTTATTATATATTTATCTATGCTAAAATTAATATTTATTTTATTTCTATAATTATTTTTTTTTTGTGATAAACATCTAAATAATAGTGGTTTAAACTCCAATAACTATTGAAACTTTTATATTAAATAATAGTATTTTATTTCTATAATTATTTATTGTTTTTTGTGATAAATATATTTTCAACAATTATGTATAAATCTATTTTTGTTTTGGTATTTAATAGAAAAGTTTCAATAGTTATTGGAGTTTAAACTACTATTATTTAGATGTTTAAATTTAATTTATTGTGTATCTTCACTATAAATTTTTAATAATTATTGGAGATTAAACTATAGTTCACAAGTTGGTTCAGTTCAATTGTAGGTTGTTTGGCCAATCAAATTGATCTGCTCAAGTTGGGGGGTTGGTCACTTAAGTTATTTGGTTTGGGTCAATTTTCGGTTTGGTTAGCCGGTTCAAGAGATTTAAACTTAAAAAATTAAGTTTAAATTTTAAAAAATTACATCGGCATTATTAAAAAAAGAAATTTCAAAATTAAATTTATGATATATATATATATATATATATATATATATATATATATATATATATGTATGTATATATTACTCAATTTTAGTCAGTTTACAAATGGCCAAAGCAAAACTAATCCAACCCAGTTGGGTTGGGAAATTATTGAACCAAAGCCAAATGGAAATACTAGAAATTGGGTTGATTAGTTTCATTAGTTTGATTCGGAATAGAAACAATCTCCCACAAAAATCCCCATCCATGTCCACATCCCCATCCTCGTCTCCACGAGAATCCCCACTCCCCGTGATTCTTTATAATGTCAACTATTATGTTGTTATTTTTTAATAAAAATAAAAATAAAATAATTAAAATTTACAATCCTATTAGAAAAGATTCAAACATATTCAACCATATTTTAAAAAATGTTAACATATAGATGCATGTGTACATATATACATATATAGTATATGCGTGTATATACATATATATTAGCGGGGATCCCGTGGGGTGGGGATCGAAGTCCATGTGGGGTAGAGAGTGCTCTCCCCATCCCTACATTGTCCCTTCCGACGGGATGAAAATTTCCCCATCTCCATCCTCGCAGGGAGAAAATCATCCCCATCCCCACCCCATTCAAGGCAAATCCCCATAGGAATCAGGGAAATGGGAAAAATTTCCATCCCTAAGTTTGATAAAAACCCTATGTAAAAATTAATTATTGTTATTTTTTTATTTAAAAAAAATATTAAAAGCATATATAAATATAAATGATTATTAATTATTATATAAAACAATTTTATATTCTTACATGTTTCTATTGTTTATCTTTAACTTAACAAATCCCATGCATCACATAGGTTCCTGCTAGTACAAATATATAATAGTATACAATTGTTTTATATTTTAACTAGTAGGGACCCTAGCATCTTTAAAAGATTGAATAATTTTATATACTATTAATTAATTCATAAATGAATAATAAAATTTTGTTGTTAATTAACTAAAAATATTCAAAATTAATGTTAATATTTAAAATATTAATAATTGTATTTTTATTTGATGTTTGTTTATAGAAATTAATTATTGTTAATTTAATAGGAATAAACATTTTTTAATAAATTTAATTTTATTAATCATATGTATTAATTTTAATAATGGTTATTATTTTCATTATTTTTAAATGAAATTTTGGTTTACTTTAAATAAATAAAAATAATTACAAAAGCAAACATTTAATTTTATTAATTTCACTAATAATGAATAATTATATAGGAATGGCAATGGGGCTAGTTCGGGGCGGGGCACCCCATCCTTGCCCCATCCCTATTGTTGGGTGAGTTCAAGACAAGGAACCCACTCCCTGTTAGGGATAGGGAATCCTCAAATTTCCCCACCGCATCCCCGGAGTTGGGCGAATTCAAGGAATGACACCCACTCCTTATTAGGGACAGGGAATCCTTGAATTTTCCCGCCCCGTCCTTGGTGTTGGGTGGGTTCAAGGAAAGGCACCCACTCCCTATTAGGGATGGGGAATCCCTCGAATTTCTGTGCCTTGTCCCTGATGTTGGGCGGGTCTGGGGCAATGTACCCACTTCCTATTAGGGATGGGGAATCCATGAATTCTTCCCTTGAAATAAAAGAAGAAAAAAAATCATTTTATGAAACAAATGTGCATTATTGAATTTGATAGATTTAATTTAATATTATATTCTTCAATATTTTGTAAACAATATTTTTATTTTTTATAAATAAAAAATATGCTGTTATTAATTATTAATGTAAATTAAAATATTAATTAATAATTTTTATAAATATACAAAAAATTTAAAATGCATATCATGTGCAATTTAAATATTAAAATAATTATTTTATTATTAATATTTTATTTGTATAATTTTATTAATATTAAAAATCATCTTTTAATATAAATATGGACTTAATAGATTATTCGTTCTATTAATTTATAAAATACTATTTTTGAATATTATTGTTTAGAATAGTTAGAATTGTTAAATATAAACACGTCTTTTTTGTTTAAATTGTATATTAATACAAAAGAGTAATAAAATTTATTTGATTCTATTGAATAACACAAGAACAAGATAAATCCTGGCTTGATGGTTCAGGGTGTGGAGAAAGATAGCGCATGTGAATGAATTGGGTTTGAACATTTTTTATGAAGTAGAGATTCGGCGTTTTGCGCATATCATCTCGTACCAGTGCATATGGATTCGTATTAGTACAATACGAATGACTTAAAAAATACATTTCTATTCGTTGCTTATCCTGTAGCGTTATCAACAGATACACCATATCTCATACTTAGCAAAGCCTAACTTGACCATGTGCTCTTAACCGGCTTTAACTATTCATTTATTGTTTTTTAGTCAAGTCTCAGCTACATTGTATCAACGGTTCAACCATTGGTTTGGAAGCTTGGACAATCCGATCTATTCTAGTTAAACGGTCTGTTTTATTCCAACCCGATCTATTCGTTGATCATGTTTTGCTTGACAAGCACTCTATTAAATTTGCCTAGTAAGAGAAAAATCCAAACGCGTAGTTGTATTGGATAAGGCGTAGACTCAATTGTCAACATCTTTTGGTTTTAGTGGAAAACGCGTAATCAAGCTTGGTGTGTCATTGTCGCCCTTTAACTTTACCGACAAGTCTTAATGGCATTTTGTTTTATACCATATTGTCCTTTGCAACTTTTAATATATACTGCACAATTGGACATGCCTCAAGTCTTAATGGCATTCTGTTTTTTCTTTTCCTTTTTTGAAAAAGAAAAATCTTTATCAATACAAAAGAATGAAACGGTGACCTTAACCCTCACAAGTACATCAGGGCAAAATGGCTAGAGTGAAGACCTTGTAGTCATTCATTAACTTTAATCTTCATATCATCAATGCATGCGCCCTCTAGATTGAATGGCATCACATTTACAGACAAAATGATATTCAACAATGTAGATTTTAAGAGCCTACATATGTCAATGGACCGGTTTTGGATTGGACCCTGTCCAGTCTAAAATTAATTTGGACGAATTGGATGGACTAATAAGACATATTGGATCGGATCAATTCGGTCCAAAACATTTATTAGATTGGATTGCAACTGGTTCGATCGTGACAAATTTATATTGGATTGGATTGGATTAAGCCAATGTCTGGTCCATTGATATAAGATAAGAATATATGTGTCAATGGACCGGGTTTGTGTTGAAACCAATCTAAATCAAAATGAATTTGAACAGATTGGACAGTTCGGACATTGAATCAGACCGATTCAAAATATAACAAAACATTCATTGGATTGGATTGGATTGGACCTGGTCCATTTATAATGGGCTCACATTAGACTGGATCGAATTGGACCAAATCCAGTCCAATTGACACCCCTAGTTTGAAGGAAGTGGACTTTGGCTACATTTGACCTTCCTTATTTTAAGGACTTATCTCCTTTTAATTTGTAGTTAAAAACTCAACGTCCATAGAGACATTTTAACAACAAAAAAGGAGATAAGTACTTAAAATAAGAAATTCCAAATGCAGCCTATAATTCAATGTTCATAAGGGGGCATTTTAGAAATAGAGACTTAGAGGTGGAAACCATAAAATTCAATATCGGTGAGCCTCCGACTAGGAGGTATAAAGTTAAGAAGATTGGTAAACTTATATGAGTTCACATATGCGCCCCACAAGGGGGTGTCCCACAACACATCATCTTCGTGTATTGGGAACATCTCCCGATGATAGCAACATAATTAATGATGACATCATCTAGAAATATTCCCAGCGGAGATGTGTTGTGGGACGTTGTGGAGTGCAGATCTGAACTCGATGACTTATATGTAGACATTGTGGTTATTGTGGCCCACATGGCTCTAAAACTAAAAGTGTTGGGGGAAGTGGTAGAGGAAGAGGAAACACACTCGCAGCTGTTGAATCTGAGATTGTTTAGTGAGGTTTGTCTTCTTTTTATCTGGCTTTTGTTCTGCTGGGCTGTATGGTAGTTCTTTGGTGGGTTGGTGATGTAACTGTTTCTGGTCACGTACCAATTTTTGAAGAGGAAACACACTCACAACTGTTGAATCTGAGATTGTTTAGTGAGGTTTGTCTTCTTTTATCTGGCTTTTGTCCTGCTGGGCTGTATGGTAGTTCTTTGGTGGGTTGGTGATGTAACCGTTTCTGGTCACGTACCAATTTTTGTGATGTATCAATTTTTTTGGCTAAGTACCTCGTCATTTGACCTACTCCCAGGAGAGGATGGTGGAGATCCCTGGTGGTGAACTGCCTAGGGGAGGGCTATGCCGAGCTGCCCGAGCTATGTCAAGCTCCTTGAGCTATGCAGAGCTGGGGAGAATTATGCCGAGCTCCCTGATGGCGAACCGCCTGGGGGAGAGCTATGTCGAGCTCCTTGATGGTGAGATACCTTGGTGGACTCGTCATTTGACCTGCTCCTACGTGGCCTGTAACTCAAAGGGTGGTGAAGCTCCCTGGTGTAGCGCAACTCGACTGCCCTCTGCATGAGGTGATCTCCTTTCCTTCTCCCTGGTGGTGAGCTACCTTGATGGACTCGTCATTTGACATGCTCCTAGACGGCCTGTAACTCAGAGGATGGTGGAGCTCCCTGGTGCAGCGCAACCCGATTGCCCTCTGCATGAGGTGATCTCCTCTCCTTTGCAGGCGGCGGGAGCTGATAAACCTACAGGAACTCCATCTTTTCCTCCTCTTTGTAGGCGGCGGGAGTTGAGGAACCTGCGAGAACTGAATCAGAGGACCCAGGGGTATTTACCTGGCGGGGACTCTCCGATGCCTAAGTTAGCATTCTGATTGTAGAGAGCTTGGAGAGAAATGAGAGAGCTAGAGAGCAGGGATTACCTCCATTTTTCCAGTCTCTCCCCCCTTTGTCTTTGGGGGTTGGAGTCCTTATATAGTGATGTCCAATCAAATCAGGCGTAACCGCCTCTGTCAAGTCAGGCATAACCGCCTCTGTCTCTCTGCTGCAGCCATTACTGACAGAGCTGAGGTGGCGGGTGCAGGTAGCTGTTGCAGGGTACTGCTCTGCCAGGCAAGGGACAACTCTTAGAGTTGGCAGGCACGGCACCGCCTGGCGAGAGACGTGGTCGCAGGTCTCCGGATCTGTCAGGTACGGTTGTTAGGTAGGAGATCTTCCTGCGATACGCCGAGCTACCCCTAAGTGGTGAGCTACCTATGCCGAGCTGTCTGTAAGTGCCGAGCTTTTCGTAAGACGCCAGGCTGTCTATGGAGTGGCTGGCTACCTGTGGCGAGCTGCCTATGCCGAGCTGCCCCTAAGTGGTGAGCTACCTATGCCGAGCTGCCCCTAAGTGGCGAGTTACCTGTAGGTGCTGAGCTGCCCCTAAGTGGCGAGCTACCTATGCCGAGCTGTCTGTAAGTGCCAAGCTCTTCGTAAGATGCCAGGCTGCCTGTGGAGTGGTTGGCTACCTGTGGCGAGCTGCCTATGCCGAGCTGCCCCTAAGTGGCGAGCTACCTATGCCGAGCTGCTCCTAAGTGGCGAGCTACCTATGTCGAGCTGCCTGTAGGTGCCAAGCTACCCCTAAGTGGCGAGCTCTTCGTAAGACGCCAGGCTGTTTGTAAGTGCCGAACTACCCCTAAGTGGCGAGCTACCTATGCCGAGCTGCCTGTAGGTGCCAAGCTGCCCCTAAGTGGCGAGCTCTTCGTAAGATGCCAGGCTGCTTGTATGTGCCAAGCAGCCCCTAAGTCGCAAGCTCTTCGTAAGACGCTAGGCTGCCTGTAAGTGTCGAGCTGCCTGTAGGTGCCGAGCGGCCCCTAAGTGGCGAGCTCTTCGTAAGACGCCAGGCTGCTTGTAAGTGCCAAGCAGCCCCTAAGTGGCAAGCTCTTCGTAAGACGCTAGGCTGCCTGTAGGTGCCGAGCTGCCCCTAAGTGGCGAGCTCTTCGTAAGACGCCATGCTGCTTGTAAGTGCCAAGCAGCCCCTAAGTGGCAAGCTCTTCGTAAGACGCTAGGCTGCCTGTAAGTGCCGAGCTGCCTGTAGGTGCCGAGCTGCCCCTAAGTGGCGAGCTCTTCGTAAGACGCCAGGCTGCTTGTAAGTGCCGAACTGCCCCCAAGTGGCGAGCTACCTATGCCGAGTTGCCTGTAGGTGCCGAGCTGCCCGTAAGTGGCGAACTCTTCATAAGACGCCAAGCTGCTTGTAAGTGTCAAGCTCTTT
Organism: Nelumbo lutea; assembly: GCF_056320005.1. Taxonomy (NCBI): domain Eukaryota; kingdom Viridiplantae; phylum Streptophyta; class Magnoliopsida; order Proteales; family Nelumbonaceae; genus Nelumbo; species Nelumbo lutea. The sequence continues at coordinate 108,087,399 of NC_142685.1, forward strand.
ATAAGACACTAGGCTGCCTGTAAGTGCTGAGCAGCCCCTAAGTAGCGAGCTCTTTGTAAGACGCCAGACTGCCTGTAAATGTCGAACTACCCCTAAGTAGCGAGTTACCTATTTGTCAAGAAACTGCACTTAATTGGCATGAGGTGCCAAATGTCATATTTTCACTGGAGGGCCAAATCCGCCCTCATCAAATGGGCTTGGACTATTTGCTAAATCTTTGGTGGGCTGGTATTAGTTATTTAGTTTGAGGGTTGCCCAGTTCTTATTATTATTATTTTTTGTGGCTGGGCATCTATAGTTTTGTAGTGATCTTTTCTTTTCTTTATAAAATTTTTATTTACTATAGAAGATTATTACTATTGTTATTAACAAGTTATTGAAACACATTCCACACGAGTGAAACGGGTATTTATATGCGCATGTGGAATGCAGGTATTGTTGTAAAAAAACAAGGGCAAAATGAAAATTGAATTTTATAATTTGTTGTCTTACTATATCAGAGTATACGGCCTTTTGAACAACTAAATTCCTGAAATGTCAACTTTTTTGTACCAATTGATTTCAGCATAAAGATCTAATAAGAGAAAACAGAGGGGGAATTGGGTGACGGGATCTGATCTCAGCAATGGGCGCCTCACTCGCACATCCACCGAGTATTGAGAATATTTCTCGTGAATATTGATTAATAAGTACTTGAAATGTTCCCAAGTGTGTGTGTGTAAGACGCATTTGTGAGGAACAGATTCGGTCTCGGGAATTGGTGGTTGTGAGGCCGCCTTCTATTCCATCCCAAGTCCTTATCCTTGTAGTCTTTTGCTGCATTAAATCCTCCCTCTACAGTCTTTACAGCTCATAAATTCCCACTTTTAGCATGTCCAGTCATAAAATCCATATTTGGAGTTGGAGGACAACCATGATAAAGATAGCTTCGGATGTATCCACAAACGGGTATTAGGAACTGATGAAAACTTACCAAGTTCTGTACATTGGGCAGCCATTTTGGATAATTAGGTAAAGAGAAAGAGAAAAATAAAATAAAAACTGATAGACAGCCCTGATTTCCTATTCATTCTCTACCGTTGTGAATTGCAGCCACACATTTTACCGCAGATAGAAAAAGTGAATAGGAAATTCCGACTGGGTGAGATCGGCTTTCCGTCAGGGCAAGCCCATGCCTATACTGTTCCAGTCGCCTTGCATCAGGAAAATCTTCCCATGAAATAAAGCATATAAGCAGAGAGATATTCTAGCTGTAAAGGATACTTGAATGGGCTTTGCCCTGACCCAAGCCGAACTCCCCCGAGTTAATAATCTGAGAAACAGAAAAGAAATCCCTACAAAATAGCATCCAGTTCTGCTTGTTGCACACCTCTCATATTGGTGGATTTGCCTCCTATACCTAGACATAGGGGTGACAATGCACCGGTTCTGAATTGGACACCATCTAAACCAAAATCAATTTGGACAGATTGGATGGACCAACAAAACATTGCATTGGACCAGCCTAGATTTAATGGTCCAACGTATTTATTGAATTGGATTGGACCTGCTCCATCCTTAACGAATTTATATTGAATTGGGTTGGATTGAGCTAATATCTGGTCCATTGATAGAAAATAAGAATATAAGTGTGGATGGACCAGGTTTGGCTTAAAACTAATCTAAATTAAAACAAACTTTGAACAGATTGAACGGTCTAATAACTGGATTAATCCAAAATATTCATTGCATTGGATTAGACTTGGTCCATTTGTAATGGACTCATATTGAACTACATCCAATGGGACCAAATGTGGTTGAATTGACACCCCTATCTAGACAGAGGAAAGAAGAAGAAAAATAAGTGTATCAAAAAATCTACCGAAAAGTACAAACAGACCCAATGCAGATTTCTGAATTTCACTGCAAAAAATATCAAAAATCCCCACTCTATATATTAATGCCCGCTTGTATTTTAGGCCTGAAAATTCCGACCCTACACTGAACCGTCATTCTCCCCAAAATCTAAGTGATGTGTGATATAGTGCCTCGGCCAATGAGTAAAATAGCCTTTGTGTGAACCGGAAGCTGCTGAATCTGTTGAGAATCAAAAAGTGTATGACAATTCGAATTGAAATTAACAGTATTGCCATGAATAAAATTGATCCAAGCAATGTTCCAAATAATTCGATCTTTAAATAATTTTTGCATTCTTAAATAGCAGTATAATGTAAAGTCAAAGCATACCAACTTAAAAGGGATGAGTTAAGATTACTATGAGGCTCAATTTGGAAGTACAAATGCAAAATTTCACATTTTCTATTATTCTGTATGTATTTTTGTTTAGCAACACAAGTAGAAAAAGAGGAAAACGAAAAGAAGCTAAATTAAGATTATCAAGGTGTTTGGTTCCACTTATATTTATTCGATAAATGTTTTGCACTTGTGTGATTGCAAAGCGGAAAAATACATTTAACGAGGGTATTTATGATATATAGGCACAATTAAGCACTACATCAACAAAATGTCAATAAACGCCTACTGGTTTCAATGCCAATAGAACTTCCTAAAACAGGAAAAATGCACAAAAACCGAAATTTGTTACATACAAATACAATTAGTAAAGCATTTACTGCCAAACATATAATAAGAAATTCTGTTTGAGCAAATAAAGCTTTATGCCAGCCAATCAACTGTCTGATTTGCATCTCATAAATAACTCTGTATCTCCTGTCCATGACCATGTCTTCCCACAATACATGAATTGAAAACATCTCATACAGAAAAGGGGGCAGAGTTTGTGTGCGGAGCAGATCCAAACATGCCTAATTGTACTGCAGCATGCGATAAGCTCCATCCATAATTTGTTACACGTGTTCCCTTTTTAGATCTTTTGCTTTTAGATTTTTCTCTTAAAAAATAGAAACCATTTGTACGGAGATTCAAATACAAGCAAACTTCCGCTGATCCGTGTTCCAATTGAATTGAAATAACATTTCGAAAATCAGAATTGAGTAGCAAAGGAATCTTTTTATTAACTTTGTCAGATATAACAATGTTTTATTCTAAAAAGGGGGAATGAAGACCTTTTAAAAAAGAGGGAATATTATAATATTTATGAGAAATGTGAAGGGAGTTTTAAGTCTTTTATCCTATTCTTTACAAAATTTATAACGGGTTTTGGATTTTCAGAATTCAAATCATTTTTACACAAGAAAATGTAAAGTCCTTTTCGACCCATGATCCCCGCAAATCATTTTTATTATTTTTATTATATATAAATAATAAATAAGTAAAATGGCATGAATAAAAATCAAGATTTCAAATTAATTAATTAAACATACAAAAAATACAAAATCTATTATTTTTTCACAAAAAAAATCAAAATATTATTACATTCAACACCTGGTATATAATTTCATATGATTTCCAACAATACACAAATAAGGAAGGATAAGTAGAAATGACAATTAGGCAAAGCAGCGCATGCCTCTTCATCGAGAATGAATTCAAATCTACCTTATCCCTGCCTCAAACCCCAGTCGGGCAGGTAATCTCAACCCTCCCTGAATTTCCCTAGCCCCATCCTTGATCCCCAAAGTTTTGGATTTTCTCAAATCCTGTCTCAAACCCTTGTAAAAAAAATCCGTTGGGATGGATAGAGGCAAGGTATCCGCTGGACAGGGCATAAAATCTAGAATAAAGTGATTGGCCACACAAACAACGATAATGGAGAAAACAAGCAGAAAAATACATTACATCACACTACAAAATTTTGAATTTCATCGTAATCTTAAATAATTCAAAATTACAAACACCTCCACCTTAAAATACCAATATCTACTCGTGTATTAGCATTCTCACAAGGCTGGCGTATAAGTAATTTTCAATGGGTTTGGTATTGGATATAGTTCTTATAGTTATTTAGCTCATCATTCTATGTTATATGCAGATAGAAAAGATATAACCATATGCAATAACTCAATGTTTAAAACATGGAGTTGTGACACGAGATGTTCCACTATGAATAGGCATGAGGCATAGTTCAAAATGCAAGAGGTGTAAGCCTCTCAAACACAATGAGGCTTAAGCCTGAGTTAGGAGGAGTAGGATTGGAAGGGGGAATCTCATTGTCTTTATTTTAAAGAATAATCTTCTATATTAAGAAAAATAAAGATGCATAACATTAGTTCCTTGTTTTCTTCTATTTCCTTCCCTTTTATTTACTTTTCTTTTTTTTTTTCTTCTCTCATTTTTACTTTGCCTTCCCTTTCTTCCCTTTTTTTTTCTTTTTTTTTTAAGGCGTACGCCTCTAACCTGCCTCATGAGAAAAGCTAAAGAGGATTATTTATTACACCTCTTGCACCAGCGCCTCTCACATCATGCCTTTTAAAACACAGTTATAGCTCATAGGTCCCAAACCAAACAGATTTTCTAAACCAAAACTCAGCACAGCTAGATATCATAATCATTTTCCCATGCAAATGCATACACCAGAACCACAGTTGTTGCTGTGCTTATAGTTAATTTTAAGATTTCCCAGTTAAATACTACACAAAGCACAGAACAGATGCACAGAAAGAAACATAAAAACATCAATGTCCTAAGTTGGAAGCAACTTATTTCCTTTTTTTTGTCTAAATCTCCGCTTCAAGATCCACCCAAGGATACTACTTCTGTTGCACTCATAGACTCTGCACGTCCGATTACTTGCATTTGCTCAGCGGCGGACCACACAAACACTGATTATGGGCAAACGAGGCAGCAGAGAACAGCTGCAACTGTCCACCCTGCGGAATCTTTCCACACAACTGATTATAGCTCAAATTCAACTTTTTCCACTTCATTTTAGTGGCCTGCTTCGGAATACTACCTCGGATCCTATTGCGTGACAAATCCAAATACGTCAAGTTCTTCGGAAATCTCACCTTGGAGAGATCGAAGTCCAGGAGGTTGTTTGACAAATCGATGAACGTCGCTTTTCCGTTCTGTTTGAACAGCATGGACGCGTCCCCCACCAGTTTATTACCAGACAATTCGAATGTCTCACAATCCAATAACCGGCCGAGCGATTTGGGAATCTCACCTGATAGCTGGTTTTCATAAAGGGCCAACCTGTACAAGTTGCTCGTGAAGCTCCCAAATGAGACGGGTATGCTTCCAGTTAGCTTATTCCGACTGAGATCAAGATCTCGTAGTTTGCTCAGATTTGAAAGAGAAGCTGGGATCGGGCCGTAGAGCTGGTTCTGGTCTAGCTCTAGGTACTCGAGGCTTTGTATATGGCCGAGAAAGTCAGGGATGGAAGTGGAAAGAGGGCTGTTGTTGATACGCAGAAATCTAAGTCTGGGGAGTTTGGTGAGGAAGTAGGGGATGGGGCCGGTGAGGTTCTTGACCCAGCCGAACTGTAAGGAATCGAGGTAGGGGAGGTCGCCGACGGCCGAAGGGATTGGGCCATTGACGCTGATATCGTAGATGAGGAGCTCCATGATGCGGTAGTTGCTGTTGGAGTCGCAGGTGACATGTTCCCAGGTACAGCAATCGGTTGTTGGATTCCAGGAGGAGAGGGTGTTGGGGTTGTTTAGTGATTTCTTGATACTGAGCAGAGCTTTCTTGTCATCTGGGTGGCAGTGGGTGGAGGCGGGGAGGATCGTAGATGGGAGTAATAAAGAGAAAAGGAAGAGGAGAGATAAAAGTGAGAGAGAATGAGGAACAAAGTGGAAGGAAGAAAATGCCATCTCTCTTCTTTCTCCTACCTAGAACTTTGTTTATTGAATCTCCACATATGATCTAGTGATCTATTTATAAGATGCTGGATTGGATGCTCTGTTTCCGTAATTCTGTTTCTGTAATAAAAAAATTATAGAATTGTGCTGTAAAAAAGTGGTGAGTTGTGAGTCTCCACAGCAGAGGGCCTGTCAAATTGTTTCTTGTCGTAGAGGTGGAGCTACCAGCGGTGGTAGCTCTGACAGGCCACGTGAACTGCTGGCGCTATGCATAGAATTCCGATTCCCTACTAATTTTATGAGCCTGGATCCCTGCATGGTTCTCGTAGGCAGGAGATCCTGCACTCTAATTGTACTCTGCTCTTCTCCCAATTAACGCAATTAAACCCATACTGGAAGAGAATTAACCTTCCAACAACTGATCAAACCTTAACCTCTATTAAAATAAATTCTTATGTTTTATTTACCCACAAAACATTTCTTTTCCCTTTCTCTTTTGCACGCCAAGGACAAATTTCCAAAAATGCAAATTTCAAATCAAGTTATATAGATTCACACCAAATATTGAACATTCGATAGCTTCCAACTTCATTTATTTGGTGATTTTGTGCCCTTTTTCTTTCCTATTATTGTGGATTAATGGAATAAAATAGTCATTTGCCAATTAAGGAAAATTTGCTTGGTTAAATAGGGATTTATTATTGATTTTTTTAAAAGACTTTCAATCAACGTTTTAAAAATTGACAAGGAAACAGAACTATTTTAGCCATCAATTTTCGAGTCAACAGTCCAACTGTTTTGGTTTGAACAGACACCTCATTTTGACAAACAAATTAAAAAAATAGTAATAAATTGTTGAATGGATTGACGGTTTAACTGCCCAAATCAACGGGTTATTGACTTTTTCAACAGTTTTGACCAAAATCGGATTTGGGGTAAAACGAAATTGGTTGCCTGGACGGTTCCTAGGCTGAACAGTCCAACCGTCTAGGTCAACAATGGTTCGAAAACCTTACTTTCAATTGAACTAAATGGCGTATATTAGCACAAGAAGCAACTTGTTCATCTCTATTTGAATTAAGAACATTGAACGTCGTCACTGTTATAGGTTTGAGGAACTTCAAACTGGAACTTGATAGGGCTAATTTTGAACATTGCACTTAATATCATCCACAAAAATGAGTCATTTTGATCGTTTATCATGTTATTTATCAAATTTATCAATTTCTGGGTTGAAAAATGGAAATGGGGAGTAAATTCCTCAACTAGGCCAAATAGATTTATATATTGTGGAGAATTCAATTAGGGATCTATAATATTTTATTGTAGAACATTACTAGCAACTTGGGAAGAATATCAGATGCAATGAACTGGAGTTCGTATCTTCAATAGATAGTTTTTACCTTGAGAATTCTAAACTGAAGAGAAGCATAAAAGTTGATAACAAATCATGTTATCTTTAATGGCTAGAAGGAATGTTTTTAAAACCGACCCAAAGAACAAATCGATCAGGGGTCCGGTTCTTGGGTCGAACGGTTGGCCCGTTCTGATAAAAAAATAAAAATAAAAGAAAGATAAAAAAGGTCAAAACTGTTGAACAATATCAACGATTCAATTACCCATCTCAATAGTCTGTTAATCAAATCAACGTTTTTTGGCAAAAATCCGATTTTGAGGAAAATTGGAACCGGTCACCTTCCTAGTTTTTTTAGCCTGATCATCTGGTCCGGTCCAATCCGGTTTTGAAAACAATGGCTAGAAGTTTTAAGATGCAAGATGCTAGTTGGTGGGTTGTTGGAAGGCTAAATCTCTTTTAACATGGGTAGGGACAGGTGGAATATTTTAATTGGGTTAGTAGAGAGGAGAGTAGATTAAAGTTAGTAGGAAATCCCAAGATTTGCTACTGATATGTGGGTTGGAAGCATTGTTTTATGAAAAAACAGGTTTTTTTTTTTGTTTGGAAACATTGTTGTTAGGTAGGACGTTTCCCGGAGCAACAACAACGTTTTTTGTTTGATACCAATGCTCCAGGAAACGTTTTCAGCACTGGTACCTATTATCCGGTGCTTCTACTATGTATATATTATCTTACATCCAATGGTGGAAAAAAATACCTATTTCATCCTATAGTCCCAATTGTTCAGTAGATTATAAAAAAAAAAAGGAAATTCAGGAAATCATGAGGAAAATGGCAAAAAAATCTGAAAATTCCAGCTTCCTTAGCAAATCTTCCCAAACTTGAAGTTCTTGAACTAGGAGGTAATAAATTGACCGGAAACATTCCTGACTCACTTTGGGTATCCCAAAATCGCTTCGTTGTAGTGGACCTTTCCCAGAACCAGCTTTCTGGTAAAATTCCCAAATCGTTAAGCCATTTCAATGCCGGTTCAATCCATCTTAGAAATAACAAGTTTACAGGAGATGCATCGGCGTTGTTCAAAACAAACGGAACGTTGTCGCGTCTGGAATTGTCATGGAATGAGTTCGACTTTGATCTCTACAGGGTGAAGCTTCCCGAGAGCCTAGAATATATGGACTTATCGCATAACCGGATCAAAGGGAGTATTCCCAAGGAGATCACAGGATTGAATTTGTATTGGCTAAACGTGAACTATAATCGACTGTGCGGAGAGATACCATTTGGCGGGAAGGTGCAGGAGTTTGGTGCAGACTCTTTCTTCCATAACCGCTGTCTGTGTGGTCAGCCACTCCCCAAGTGCAAGTAGTCGGTTCATCGTGGGTGGCGTGGCAAGCCGGCAACGTAATGGGCTTTGTTGGTAGGGAAAAAAATGGTTGCAGGTCAATGTACTTTGTTAATTAGGTTTTCTTGTGTTCGTTTCTGGGTGGATTAATGGTTGATGCACTCATCGATCAACTTAATCCTTGTGTTCATCTTTCCTTTGTTGTCCCTCTTCTTCTCTATATATTGTACCAAAATCATAGTTTGAATGAATCAAGCCTGCCAAGATATATATTTATTAAAACCTCTCTCTCACGCTTTGAGAACTACATTTAATATTAAGTTGATCAACACCAATTTCTTATATTGAGAGGTGTTCATCGAGTCATGAGACACTTTTCTCCATGAACCCATTTACATATTCTTTTCGTCAACCCTGCTTGTGATTAAAAACAATAACTTGTTAATTGTCGCAAGATATTACAATTGAAGGAATTTTAGAAGACTCTCTAGGATCAACACTTTGTTTTGGCCTAGTGCTGTTCTACCACGTACGTTTCACAAAACGATTTAGAAGACAAAATTGGTGGGCCTTGGATTGCATATAAAACAATGATGCACATGTTTTATTTTTGTTTTCAGGTTAGAGATTTTGGCTGTGTTTGGTTGTAGTGCAATTTTACTTTCAGTAACACAAATGCATGGGAGTGCAAATGAAAAAAAATTGTAAATTCTCGTTTAATTTTATTCTGGTTTAACTTTATTTTGCTTCATGTCTTAATTTACTTCATTTGTACCGTAATCAAGGTTCCATTTGTTTGATATGTAAAAAAGTAATAATTATTAGATAAAAAATGTATTTTCTGACACTTTTGTACTCTGTAAAGATAGCATTATTGTACCTATTTTTTTTATACAATTTTATGTTCTTTTGATAATTAACTTTTTGAACAAAGTTAAGACTAGGGGTGATCATGTGCTGGGCCCGGACTAGGCTTTGCACTTATGGTAATTGCTATAGCTTAGGCCCAGCCCTGGCCCAATCCGAGGTTTCGGGCCTGAAACATAATCCCTAGCCCAGGTCTATACGGGCCCGGGCCGGGTCGGACCTGATTCTAGGCCAATGTCACTAATATATAAATCATTATATATCTATATATTAAATGACATAACATGCATATAAACTTATGTTATACATTATATAATATAAAATATTACATATAATAAAAATTATACATGTCATGTTATAATATTTATATATAAAATATATAATATAATGTAAAATAACATGTATACATATGTATACATTATACACATTTTGTGTAAGTTTAAATATATGCAGGCTGGGCCGGTCCCAGAACGGGCTGAAATAATCACCCCTAGTTAAGGCATTGGAGCATAGGATAGTTGGAGCATTTAATGATGACCCACATTTTGCATCAATTTCAAACAAACAAGATGAGTGCAAAACGGTTTAAAATGTGAACTGTGTTTGCATTCATAAAACGAAAAAAGGGTAAACATGCAATGTACATATTTACATTTGCATTGCAACCAAACGCAGTCCAAACAACATAAGATTAAATTTAAAACAAGAAAAGGATCAGGATTTACACTCAAATCATTAGCACTGCCATAATTTTGCATCAGTGTAAATTCATTTGCATTGCAATTGTCTTAGGGTTGAAAAATTTTTAGGCTTCAATTTTCTAGTTAATTTAGAAAACTAGACCAAAATATTAATAATATATTTATTAATATATGTAATATATAATACATATGTTTAAATCAGTGTTTTTAACCCACCATTTGTGCGGTCTATTGAATTATTCAAACTGTCTTCCGGTCGAGATTCCATGCCCAGTTTTAGTAAAACTTGACGGATAATAAAAAACTGTTGACTTGGTAAAAAACAATTCGATCCAAATGATTGGAGCATTAATCCGTTTGACCCGGTGATCGGGTTACTCTAATGTCTAATTGTGGTGATTTTTTTTATATTTTGGGTAACTTTTCGAGATCTATGTGTTGCAAAGCATTGTGCTCCGCTATTTTTGTCAAAAAAAAAAGTTGGCCTCAAATTATAATTTTTTAAATTTTTTATAAATAAAAAATTTAAAACTGAAGTAAAAAAGATTAATTAGATATAAAATAATACATATATTATATGCATAACATAGTTATACATTATTTATTGATAAAATACATGTCTATACATACCTATACACACAAATATATATGGTGAACCATGACCCAGAGGCAAAAATGGTTTAGGCTCCAAGTTGGTTTTTAAAACATTGGTCTAAACATACGTATGTATTTATTCATTTAATATTTCATAAATTGTTGTTGCTTGTTTCAATTTTTAATTTATATTTGAGAAAGTGTGAATGAAATTAATTTATATCATAGTAATAGATGGTATATGCACTTTAACATATTTCAATATAGTATTTAAATTATATTTGTTATTTATTCAGGTATGCATCATGTTATTTGGGCTTTCTAATTAGGGGTGTAACTTGGGTGGGTCCAGCCCAAGCCCGAACCAGCCCAACCTGGAATTTTGCATGGGTTGGGCTTGGATTTTTGGTCCTCGGGCTGGGTTCGGGCCCAAGAAGTTGGATTTTTTTTTTAATTTTTCGGGCTGGGCTCAGGCCTAGCCCTTAGGTAGCCCAAGCCCAGCATGGCTCAATTATATATATTTATACATATATGTGTGTATATATGTAAATGTTTGATACATATTTACATACATACATAAATATATGAATATATATTTACATAAATACATTTATATATGTATAATTTTAGAGTGGGTTCATTGACCAATCCGAACCCAACCCGGCCCCAAACCCAACCCAACCCAAGTGCATCAAATTGTAGGGCGGGCTAGGCTTGGGCCGGGAAATTTGGGCTTGACCTCAGGATTGAGTCGGATTGGGCTTTAAGCCCAAATTTTAAGGCCAGGACTGGGTTGACCATAAACTCGGCCCAACCCGCCCAACTTGCACCCTATTTCTAATTAAGCTTAATAGAGTGGTCCAAACTGGATTAAAAACTAGATCAAACGTAATACATTAATGGTTCCGTAATACAATGGTTTGATACTAAAAATGTTTGATTTGGTCTTAAAAAATTTCAAACAATAATTTATTTGTTTCATCTGAAATTTTCTCTAAACGAAAACAAATATTTATTTCAAACGAAAACAATGGTTTGAAAATGGATTAATGCCGGGAAAAGCAAATATTATTTTAATATATTCATTTTATTGCTACAATTAACCAATGTTTTATTTTGTTGTAGTGCCACCCACCATAGCAAAGCTCCATCGCATTTGCATGATGAAACCGAAGAAAGTTTGTAGTCAAAACACAGGAGAACAAGCCATGGTTTTTTATAATCCTGTGTTTGACATCAAGCACATAGACGAAGAAACTAAGGGAAACCATATTGCATTTTCTTTAATCAGTAGCGTAATTTTCCATACAAGCTGCACATGCACCAATATGCATGCATTCTATAAATTCAAACTCTCTTTCGCTCTTTGTTGTCATTTCTGGTTCTGAATCATCACCAAGCTAGTTTTGAAGATGAAGTCTCTCTGCAGCAACACCCGTTCAGTAGTCTCTCTTTTCCATCTCTCTCTCCTCCTCGTTTCAGCTTCTCTCCCATCTCTCACCCTCTCCTCTTCTGTTCGTTGCAATCCGCATGATAAGAAGGTCCTTCTGAGAATCAAGAAATCCATAAACAATCCCAACGCCCTTCTCTCCTGGGATCCCGAAATTGATTGCTGTGATTGGGACTACATCGTCTGCAACCCTCAAACCTACCGAGTTACCCAACTCGCCTTCTTCCAAGCCTACATCCCCGGCCAAATTCCATCCGCCATCGGTGACCTTCCCTATCTTGAAACCCTCTCCTTTGATGAAGTCACCCAGCTCAATGGTACCATCCCCTACTCCATCACCAAACTTCGGAACCTCAAATTGTTTCGTCTCAATTGGACTCCATTCTCCGGCCCCATCCCTGAATTCCTCGACCAACTCAAGAACCTGGACTACCTCGATTTGGGTTACAACCAATTCTCTGGTCCAATCCCGGCTTCCCTCGGTGATCTCCCAAAACTAGAAAACCTTTACCTCAACCGGAACAACCTCACCGGAAAAATACCAGACTCTCTGGGCAAACTCAAGAGCAATCTTACTTGGTTCGACCTCTCCCATAACCAGCTTTCAGGTAAGATACCGAAGTCGTTGGGCGAAATGAACTCCAAGGCGATAATTCTATCCAATAACAAGCTGGTAGGAGACGCGTCCATGGTGTTTAAAGCGAAGGGAACAACGGAGCAGATCGATTTGTCGTTGAACCAGTTAGATTTTGATCTATCCAGAGTGAGGTTTCCGAAGACTTTGACATATCTAGACCTGTCATACAACAGGATTCGTGGGAGCATCCCCAAGCAGGTCACCGAATTGAATCTGCAATTCATGAATGTGAGTTATAACCGGTTGTGTGGGAAGATTCCGGTGGGTGGGACTCTGCAGCAGTTTAGTGTGGACTCGTTTGTACACAATAAGTGTTTATGTGGCACCCCACTGCCCAAATGTAAATAATTAGTGTGGATTCTTTGAAGCTTTGTCTCTTTACAATTTTACTTGCTCTATGTAAAAGTATGTTTAAATTTTATTTAATGAATATTTGTAATTTTTACGTACGTTGTATTTTTTATCTGTAGTGCAGACGAAAGAAATTAAAATTTAAAACCTCAAAACAAAATAAAATAAAATCCAAAGCAAAAATAAATGAAAACTTTCTAATTTCTCTTTTGTATGGTGCTTCCATACAAATGAAATTGTGTTGATGTTGGATGCTGCGACTTACAAGGCAAGGTTTTTAAAATCAAACCGGATAGGGAACTGTTATGGGTCTGTCCCAGGTCAAATGGTCCAACCATTCGAATTGAACAAATGGCCAGTTCTAACAGAAAAAAATAAAAATAAAAAATAAAAAAGCAAAAATGGTAAAAAATTATTGTCCGAGTTGACGATTCAACCAGTTTTGGTCAGTGGTTCATTTACCAAATCAACGGTATTTGGACAAAAAACAGTTCTAGGGTGAAATGGAAAGTAACCGATTTCCGATTTTTTCAGTCCATTCGACCCGTTCCAGTTTTAAAAACATTGCAGCAAGGAGATTAGAACTGAAAATTCTATTGATGACCTAGGCATGGGTGTTGATTTTCTAAATACATACAAACATTAGAGGCCCCAAAGTGGATTCCAAGGGGACAAACCCTCCCACGGGTCAAATTAGTAGGGTTGGAACTTGGAACTTGGAAGTAAGGGCAAGCTGAGGAGCTCAATGAATAGACCAAAGTGAGAGGTGGTGCTGTTATAATTGAGGCAAATATGCAAATTAAACAAATACAATAATTACAGAAACTAAGTAAATTAATGTAATTAAGTAAATTGTGTTACTAAGTTAATTAAGTAAATTAAGTGATTGTTAGTTTCCTATTAATTAAGCCAATTAAGTCAATGTTTTAAGTAATAATTTACTCTTATTTTTTGTTAATTTAATGACTCCAATTTGATAATTAAAGTCCTTGAAGTAATTTACTTGAAGGTTAATAAAATTTATCTTTTAATTAATTAATGGATTTTTTAATACCTAAAGTGGCCTTTTCAAACTTGAGAGGTGCATGTTTTAATTGGATTGGAAGTTGGAGTAGAATACATGGTATATTGTTTACAAGGTTAGGAAGTTAATATCAACTGTATGGAAGTTTACCTATCAATACTAAAATAACTATTACACGGGCAAAGAAGATGAAGCAAATGGGTTATTTTGACCCGTTTGACAATCAAATATAAATAAAATTTCACTGAAACACCTGACCGAATTATTACTCATTCAGATTTATTACCATTTATAACTTTTCTTGGCTCGAGACTAAGAAAGAAAAAGTAAGAGAAAATTAAGCAAAGTAATATTAGGTTAATTAAGGTAAAAAAATTTAATTAATATATGTTATTTCATTATTATATTAGATGATTAGATGACAATTAGATTTTTATTTTTATTTTTCATTAAAAGATAGAAATTTTATTAAATAAAGCATACATTGTTTAACAATTAAATTGAAAGTGAAATAAAATGAATGTAAATTAATAAATGTGTTTACAAATTTCAAAATGATTAAATTATTAACATATGCTTAGTTGGACACTAGAATGATTAAATAATTGGGAAAATAGTTGAATAATTAAAAACAAAATGATTTGATAAAATTGATTAAAAAATTAATAAAATTGTAAAGGTTAAAATTAATTAATATTAAGGAAAAATTCCCAATAGGTATCCTATACTTTAGGTCATATGTCAATTTAGTACATAAACTTTAAAAACCTGACAATCTAGTACCCAAATTTCTGAAATGCAACAATCTAGTACCTACTATTAATGGATTATCCGTTATGTTCACGTGATAGCATGTGCAATTTAAAACTTTTAAAAATGTCAAAATTAACCTTGAACATTGTTCATCATCTTATTTGTCAAGAAAATGAAACAGAGCCCAAACTCTCAACAGTCCATCATCATTTGATGACAAAAATCCAAGAGCCAAAAATAAGGATTCTTCGCTCGCTATCCTTGCAAGAGCCCAAAATAAAGGAAGCGACAAACTCATGTTTTTAAAACCCAAACTTCTATCAGAGTCCGAATCTGTTAAACCTTTTTTTCTTGACTCTCGTTTCTGCCAGAGGCAGATTGGAATTGGGTTTTTTTACTCTGGTAATTCTACCAACAACCGGTACCTGGGGATTCGGTATCGCGGTGTCTTCTCAAACGCTTGT
Organism: Nelumbo lutea; assembly: GCF_056320005.1. Taxonomy (NCBI): domain Eukaryota; kingdom Viridiplantae; phylum Streptophyta; class Magnoliopsida; order Proteales; family Nelumbonaceae; genus Nelumbo; species Nelumbo lutea. The sequence continues at coordinate 108,102,644 of NC_142685.1, forward strand.
GTGCGGGGCCAACAGAGACCACCCAATTCCAAATTGGAATGGAGTGTTTACCATCTTCGGGGATGGAAACCTCCAGATTTTAGATGAAGGAAAAGTAGTTTGGTCTACAAAGGCTGCAACTGCAACCACTAACACCACCGCTACTCTCTTGGATTCTGGGAACCTTATCCTGACGGCAGGAGCAAGAGGAGGAGGAGGAGAGAATGGGAATCACAACCCGATATGGCACAGCTTCGTTTATGATGAACGCAACCCATCGAATACGTTCCTCCCAGGAATGAAGCTGTAGGCAAACAAGATGCTAAGATCATCTGACAGATGAGTATGATCCAGCACCAGGAGCATTCACATTTGAGCATCATGATAATGGATCAACCGTCTATTGGAGAAGTGGATCATCGGATTGATTATCTTTCTTAGTGACCTACTTGCTATCAAATTACAGTGTCGATGCCAGTGATTATTCCAATGGAAATCTGTTGGACCGACTCACAAGGAAAAGTATTAACCCATCCCAAGTCAATAGAAGCGTAATGAATTTCAATTACAGGAACACAAGGCTGAGAAGCCATGCGTGGGAATTGTTATGGTCGTTACCGAACAACAACTGCAACGTCCACAAAGCTTGTGGTGCCAACGCTGTTTGCAACGTCAATAATACGCCGTCATGTGAATGCTTGCCTGGGTTCCGTGCCCAATCGCAGGAAGATTGGGATTCCGGCAACCATTCCGGTGGGTGCACGAGAACCACTGCAAATAACGAGGTATGGAAGGAAGACTTCGCCCCTTTTAATATATTGAATGTAAAGGAAGCAGAGTCGTCGCAGTTTGAACCTAAGAATGAGGCCGAGTGCAGACAAGAATGCGTTTAACAGAGGCTGCAAAGCTTATTCGTTTGAAGCTTCTGATAACCCCATTTAATATATATATATATATATATATATATATATATATATATATAAGATTACTGTAACCCAATTTTTATTATAAATGTTGTTAATAAATAGATATTTACTTAAATTTTACTTCAAATTAAAATTATAAATACTGTTAATAAATATAGTATTTATTGTTATATTCAAAATAAATAAAAATGTTATTAAAAGTATTGTTATTGATTATTTAATAAAATATTATAATTACTAACTATTACTAATAAATACTGTTAATTTAATTTAATTTTGGTAATTATTAATTTAATGAATATTGTTAATAAATCCTATTCATAAATTTAATAATTACTGTTATATTAAAAATAATTAAATAATATTATTAAAACTATTATTAATGATTATTTAATTAAATAGTATAATTACTTACTATTATTGATAAATGTTGTTAATAACGTTCTAACAACCAACTCTTTGATCATTTAGTTCCAATGGGTGGACCATTCTAACAACAAAAATTACAAGAAAAAAATTATGGAACCATTTTGGCCATCGGTTTTCAAGTTGGCAGTTCGATCATCCAGTTTGAACGGATAGTCTATTCTGACAACAAAAATTATAAGCAAAAAATTGAGCTTGTGATGTCCATTAAGTACTATCATACGTGTTAACTCATTTGAGTGTGTGACTCATACAACCCGAAAACATAACCATTTTGGCCATAGGTTTTTGGATCAACTATTCGGCTGTTCAGTTCGAATGGACGGCCCGTTTTGACAAGAAAAGTTATAAGCAAAAATTTACGGAACCATTTTAGCCACCAATTTTCACATTAACGATTTGATCATCCAATTCGAATAGACGGTCCGTTCTGACAATAAAAATTACAAGCAAAAAATTGAGTGTGTGAGGTCCATTGAACACTATTATACATGTTATGTCATTCAAGCGTGTGACTCATACGACCCAAAAATGGAACCGCTCTGGCCACCGGTTTTCGGGTCAACAATTTGACTGCCTGGTACAAATGGACGACCCATTCAAACAACAAAAATTAGAAAAAATAAAAAGATAGCCAAAAACCATTGAATGGGTCAATGGGTTGACGATTCGACCACTTAGGTCAATGGGTCATTGATCGATTCAATGGTTTGTTTGGATAGTTTCCAATGGAAAAAAAAAAAAAACGAATGACCCATTCTAACAACAAAAATTACATGCAAAAAATTTAGTGTGTGAGGTCCATTAAGCATTACCATACGTGTTATGTCATTTGAGCGTGTGACTTTACAACCTAAAAACGAACCCGTTCTGGCCACCGATTTTAGGGTCAATGGTTTGACTATTCAGTTCGAACGGGTGGCCTGTTCTGATAATAAAAATTAACAAAATAAAAAATGACCAAAAACTATTAAACAGGTCAATGTTTCAACGGACTGGGTCGATGAGTCATTGACTAGTTCAACGATTTTTTACTACAAACAAAGATTAGGATAAAACGGAACTAATTACCTAGATGATCCATTAAAAAAATAAAAAACATCCGAAAAACATTGAGCAGGTCAACTAATCAATAATTCAACTACTTAGATCAATAGATCTAAGTATTAATCATTAAATGGTCAAATGACGTGGAGCTCATCTCGCAACCAACTCGACTTTGATCTGACGAAGGTGAAGTTTCCAAAGAAGTTAAAAGTTTTAGATTTGTCCCAGAACCAGATTCACGGCAACATTCCGAAGCAGTTAATTAATAAGTCGGATTTGGAAAGCATGGATTTGAGTTATAATCAGCTGTGCGGAAAGATTCCGTTCGGTGGGAATGTGCAGAAGATGGGTGCCAAATCCTTTGCCCATAATCGCTGTTTGTGCGGCCCACCACTCCCGAACAAGTGCAAGTAAACCAGTCTGCATTCAGTGAAAGAAGACACCTTGCATCACTGCCTGAGAATTTTGATTTCAACAAGAATAATTTCTTGTAATAAGGAATTTGCTGGAACATGCAGATATATATGAATGCTCTTCTCTTCTTTTTATTTTATTTTTTTTTAGTGAATAACTAAGATAAAGTTTTTTTCTGTTTCACTTGGTTTTCAAAACCGGACTGGACCGGACAGTCAGACCGGAAGAACTGGGAACCGGTCATCTGATCTGACCGATTCCGTTTTTCCCTCAAAACCGTTGATTTTGGTCAATAAACTATTGAACCGGCCTATTAATCATTTGAACCATTCGAACCGTTTTAATCATTTCTCAATTTTTAAAATATTTTTGTCAGAATGAACTGGCCATTTGGGTCAAACGGTCAGACCGTTCTAACCAGTAACGAGACCCCTGATTGGTTCGGTTTTAAAAACCATGTTGTTTCATGTTGTAACTTTTCTTGGTGTCATGTCCATGGTTCCATGCCACCTTTAAGAATTGTTTTGCCTGCAAGGAAATTAATTTCAATGTTAACATAGGTTCATGGTTTGATGAAATTCTTCTGAAGGATTCAAGTTGGGTTGGATTTTATTTCGAAGGATTCACCACTTACCGTCTATCAAATAATACTGTACAAACTATATATACATAGGTATCTATAGATTTAAGTATTCAACTCTTTCGCTTCACTCCGTTTTTCATATTTGTGTAATATTCAATAAATAAGAAAAATGGTTAATAAAGAGAAAGATTTGAATTTTTTTTTGGAAATTGTAAAATAATCCATATATAAATTAAAGGGCTGTATTTTAATATTTTATTTTGAATTTCGTTTTAACCTCTTATCATCATGAATTAGGGTTAAGTCGGATTGTCAAATTCAGAATTTCAAATTGCATTGGGTTAGTTAATGAGAGGTTCAAGCTCATAAAAGAATGGGAGAATGATCGATCAGCCCAGATCAGAATTTGTAAGTTCAAATTACTGTTAAATGCCGGCTCGGAATTACCCACAAAACATTTCTTTTCCCTTAGCGTGACAAATTTCCAAAAATGCAAATTTCAAATCAAGTTATATAGATCATCAAAATATTGAACATTCGATAGCTTCCAACTTCATTTATTTGGTGATTTTGTGCCCTTTTTTCTTTCCTATTACGGTAGATTAATGGAATAAAATAGTCATTTGCCAATTAAGGAAAAATTGCTTGGTTAAATAGGAATTTATAATTGATTTTCCTAAAAGACTCTCAACCAACGTTTTAAAAAATGATCCAGAAACAGAATCGTTTTAGCCATTAGTTTCTGAGTCAGCAGTCCAACTATTTGGTTTGAACAGATGCCTCGTTTTGACAAACAAATTAAAAATTAGTAATAAATTATTGAACGGATCGATGATTCAACTGCCCGGATCAACGGATTGTTGACTTTTTTCAACTGTTTTTGACCAAAACCGGGTTTGGGGTAAAAAGGAATTAGTTGCCTGGATGGTTCCTGGGGGGAACAGTCCAACCGTCCAGGTCAACGGTGGTTCAAAAACCTTAATTTCAATTGAATTGAAGGGTGTATATTAGCACAAGAAGCAACTTGTTCATCTCTATTTGAATTAAGAACATTGAACGTAGTCACTGTTATAGGTTTGAGGAGCCTCAAACTGGAACTTCATAGGGCTTATTTTGAACATTGCACTTAGTATCATCCACAAAAAATGAGTCATTTTGATCGTTTATCATGCTATGTTATCAAAGTTATCAATTTCTGGGTTGAGAAATGGAAATGGAGAGTAAATTCCTCAACTGGGCCAAATAGATTTTCTTGTAAAACATTACTGGCAACTTGGGAAGAATATCAGATGCAATCACTGGAGTTCGTATCTTCAATAGATAGTTTTTACCTTGAGAATTCAAAACTGAAGAAAAACATAAAAGTTGATAACAGATCATGCTATGTTTAATGGCTAGAAGCAATGTTTTTAAAACTGACCTGAAGAACAAACCGATCTGGGGTCCGGTTCTTGGGTTGAACCGTCGACCTGTTCTGATAAAAAATAAAAATAAAAAAGGTCAAAACTGTTGAACAATTTGAACGATTCAACTGCCCATGTCAATAGTTTGTTAACCAAATCAATGTTTTTTGGCAAAAATCTGGTTTTGAGGAAAATTGGAACTGATCACCTTCCCAATTTTTTTAGTCTAATCGACCGGTCCGGTCCTATTTTGAAAACCATGGCTAGAAGTTTTAAGATGCAAGATGCTAGTTAGTGGGTTGTTGGAAGGCTAAATCTCTTGTAACATGGGTAGGGACAGGTGGTATATTTTAATTTTAATTGGGTTAGTAGAGAGGAGAGTAGATTAAAGTTAGTAGGAAATCCAAAGATGTGCTACTAATATGTGGGTTGGAATCATTGTTTTCTAAAAAAATGGTTTTTTTTTTGTTTGAAAATATTGTTGTTAAGTAGGACGTTTCTCGGAGCAACAACAACGTTTTTTGTTTGTTACCAATGCTCCAGGAAACGTTTTCACACTGGTACCTATTATTCAGTGCTTCTACTATGTATATATTATCTTACATCAAATGGTGGAAGAAAAACACCTATTTCATCCTATAGTCCCAATTGTTCAATAGATTAAAAAAAATTAGGAAATCAAGAGAAAATTGGCAAAAAAATCTAAAAATTACGTGAAAAACAGAAAAATTCATACATTAATATAGACAATTTTTAAACAAATGGAAAAATATAGAACAAAGTATCAAAATCAGAAATTGAATGAAATTGCAAGGAAAAATTATTATATATATATATATATATATATATATATATATTCTGATTTTCATACTTTGTTCATATTCTAATTTTCATAATATATAAATACAAAAAAAATTCTAGACAAATGGAAAAATATAGAACAAAGTATGAAAGTCGGAAAATTGAATGAAATTGCATGGAAAAAAAACAGAATATATATATATATATATATATATATTTACATTTATATATATATATAAATACATATATTTATATAAATATATATAAACATAAATATAAATATATATAAATATAAAACATGTTTTAACACATCTGAATTTAAACTGTTATATTTCAACAGTTCCATTGTCGTGAGTATCAAGATGAACTGACTTGAAACAATTCAAAGCTGAAGTCTCCTCTTTTCAAAACTGATGTCATTTCAAAGATATTCTTAATTATTTTACTTATAGTGAAAAAAAATGATGAAGAGGAAATTGAAGTATTCTCTGTTAAAAAATTATGAATTTATATATACAAAAATTAGAAAAATAGAAAAAATGGTGATGAAAGAGCAAATTGAAGTCTCATCTATTAAAAAACATGATGATTAGAATGATAGAATGGTGATGAAAACACGGATCTGTTTTTCCAAGTGATGAAAGAGCAAACATCACACTATTCGATCAAAAAAAAAAAAAAAACTCAGAATGCTTGAAGAATACAAACCTCGCATCTCTGGCGACTGAACAAAATAGTGACTAAAAAAAAGGAACTCGAAGAACACAAACTTTGAGTGAATGAAAAAAGTCTGATGACAAAACAGACGGTGGAACTAATCTTTGGCGTTTTGTTTGATTCTCCAGTGACTAGCTATGCAGGTAGACCTTCGTTGACTGGTTGCATAGATGGCCTCTGGTGACTGGCTACGGTCGACTTTCAACAGCTGAAAAAAATGCAAAAGAGGGTTAGAGTATGCTAAAAACAGAAGAGAAACATTTACGATATAGTGCATTGCGATGCACCATATCAATTCTAATAATGACCACGTTGAATGCCTCGTGACTACCATATCATGTCCTTATTGATAGCATTGAGCAGTTGTAGGAAATGCTAAATTTGATATTGCTCTAAACCATGCCTTCCTAATTTCCAAGGTGCGACTTGGAGCACCGCTGTTTTTGGATAAATGATTCCAAAAAAATACTAATTTCCTGGATCACCATTTTTTTTTGACATTATGTTTATGTGGCACAATTTTCTAGAGCAACGATAATAATTCCAAACAAACGCTTCAATTGACTCTCTTATTCATATAGGCTGGGTGGAAGCCAACACAAAATTTCGGTGCACTGGCGGCAATAGAAATGAATCAAGCACCACTAGCGGCGACTGGCGAGGGCTGCAGTGGGTTTAGCAGCTGCTGTCCTGCCATTGGATGCAAGCTTCCTCTCACCTTTCTCACGGTCACACGGCGGGGATTCTCGGATAGTATCGACTGGTTTCCGTTAGTGATGACCACCGCTTTTAAAGGTTGTAATGGTGGCAACGGTGGCTTCGTTGATGTCCCATTGTGTGCGAACGAGGTGAAGAGAGAAAGGAAAAGGGTAAAACTGAGATTTTAGCCCTTTCATCAATATTTACGATAATGATATTTTGTATAGTCAATTAGCTCCCAAAAAACTGTGAGATCCAACAACTTTATCCCATCCAAAAAAAATTAAATAAAGAAAACAACTTTATCTCATACAAATTGAAACTGCTGGAAAGTCAAGGACATCACTCTCTCGTCTTATCCAATGGTCCAAATTAACAATTAGAATCGTTGATAAGCCAATAGAATTAGCAGGGAAATTAAAATCGTCTTAGATCGGTGGAGTTTAAGCACACAGAGAAACTCTCTCGTCTATGAGTTATTAACCGTTGCTAAAACTTATCTTGACATTTGGTAATTGCAATTAGTTTCTTTAACCTCAGTTTGAAAATACAAATTTGTAGAGTGCAAAATCTTTAAACATCTTCATACAAGAGAATTTTAATAAAGAAGTCTATTTACATTTTACAATTATGTGAAAAAGTTAAGAAATGTCTGAAACTTGAGGGAAGATTTCAGCAATAAGCAGAGAAAGCCAGGGAGACTAAAACAATTTACCCTAAAAAACATAAAAATGTTGGTGGATCCGTCTCATTCTCTATGCTTATCGCCTCATCCCATCCCATGGACATCGACAATATCTACGATACCAGAAATTGAATGCGACCGAAGCACACAGACTTCGATTAAAAGACGAACGAGGTCATCTTAGTTGACTACTAGTAGCCCACAATTTCCATTTATTTATACACACACGTAGGACTCTCCTTTATGTCGTAGGAACAGAACTCATATCGATCTCGATTAGAGAAATGGATACTCCCCAGTGTGGCGCCTCTTTTCTCTCTCTTCTCTTACTCTTCCTCCTCGTCTCTTGCTCTCTGCCATCTCTTATCTCCGCTTCCTCTTTCTGCAACCCATCCGACAGAAGAGCGCTCTGGAAAATCAAGAAATCTCTAAACATCCCCCATTACTTCGACTCTTGGAATCCATGGAAACTCAGTATCGATTGCTGTAGTTGGAACCACGTTGACTGCAACACCGCCGGCCGTGTCACCCAACTCTCCTTCTACACAATCCACGCCCCTTTCCACATCCCGGAGGCCATCGGAGACCTCCCGTACCTAAACTATCTCGTATTCAAAGACATCACCAATTTCACTGGTTCCATCCCCTACTCCATCACCAAACTTCACGACCTCGAATTTCTAGAAATACAGAACACCAGCCTCTCGGGTCCTATCCCTGAATTTCTCGGCCAACTCAAAAATCTCAACTCTCTCTTCTTGGGTTACAACCAACTCTCCGGTCCACTCCCGGATTCTCTCGGAAATCTTAACAGGCTCGAAGTTCTTGACGTTCGGTCGAACAAACTCACCGGAAGCATCCCCGACTCATTTGGGGGATTCAACGACGACTTTGAAGACGGTTTCTTTCTCTTTCTATCTTACAATCAGCTTTCCGGCAAGGTCCCCAAATCGCTTAATATCTCAAAGGTCGACCTGTCGTATAACAAGCTCAGTGACGCGTCGGAGTGGTTGAGGGAGGATGGAGCGGCAAGATACATCGATCTATCTCACAACCAACTGGACTTTGATCTGACAAAGGTGAGATTTCCAAGGAGCATTGAAGTTTTACATATGTCCCACAACAAGATTCACGGCAGCATTCCGGAGCAGGTGACAGAGGTGAATGTCCAGCTTTTGGATTTGAGTTATAATCGATTGTGTGGAAAGATTCCGGTCGGTGGGAATGTGCAGGACATGGGTGCCAAAGCCTTTGCCCATAATCGGTGTTTGTGCGGTCCACCGCTCCCAAATAAGTGCAAGTAGATCAATCGGCATCAACTCTTGAGATTAAGATGATAATAATAATAATAATAATAATATATTCCTGATTCAACTCGTAAGAAGTTGCTGGAACCAGCGGTACATTGTTCTTTTTTTCCACTGAATAATCTTGAGTTTTTTTTTTCTTTTTCTTGTTATTATTTGTAACTCTTTCTTTGTAATACCACGTCTTTGGTGTCGTATCATACAAAATGAACACTGTTTTCATTACGCTAAGAATTTATCTTTTAATTTTGGGAAAATAATTGAAATCAGACTGATTCAGTACTTGGTGTCGTATCAAACAAAATGGACCGAGTTTTGGTCCAATTTGGTCAAGTCCGGTTTAAAATCTATTAACGAACTACCCAAATCCGTTCCAAGCCAAATCCAAGATAAAGTCCAAAATCCAAACGAACCCATTTTTACTGCAACTGACTTGATTGGACGGTTTTTTGTAGGGATGCAAATGGATCAGATTGGGTTTGAATAAGGGTATTTCTAAATCTAATAAGGTAGTACATATCCAAGGTCCAATCTAATTTGAAGATTGGCTCGGATCTCACAAATAGTAATTCAAAATCTAAATCTGGTAAGAATGTTGGATTCTGATCCCATCTGATTCAAATTCTGAAAATTTTAATAAAGTATTAAAAGAAGATAAGCATAACAGTTTATATAAAGGAAAACAAAAAATATAAATAACTTTGCAACTATTTTCATCATGATATTAAAATATACACGTTTTTTTATAAAAAAATTACAAAAACTGCAATATAAATATATTTATAAATAAATATCCAACAAAGAGCTATCTAATCCAATCAAATCCTATTATCCTATCCAACCCAATCTAAAAATACAATAGAGGGCTATCTGGATCCGATAAAAGTAGGAGCGGATTCAAATTGGGTTGGGTCATGATATGATCCATTTGCACCCTTTGCTTTATGAGAGAAATGGCAAAAGAAGGTATTATCTCAATCATCAGCCCCATTATCAAAATGTCTCTTTATTTTCACTTTTCTCTTTTGTATATTGGAACTAACCTGCAATTGATCAATTGCACCAGAGGGTGGTGGATTTAAGCTGAGCAGAGCTTGATTTATTCATCCTAAGCATAGCCTATACTAAAATATGGTGCACTTAAGCGGGGATTAGGTTTGGATTAATCAATTAGTCTACACATATGTATGTATGCATGCAAGCAAATAATGTGTCTTTATGTACATACATGTATGTATATAATTGGGTCGAACTCAGTTTGGGATAAAGGTCAGGCTGGGTTTGAGTTACCCAAGGACTAAACTTGGCCTTTGCCCGAAAATTAAGAAAACACAAACTTTTAGACTTAGGTCTAATTCGAAAACTGAAAATCCAAACCCAACCAGTAAAAAATTATGGGTTGGATTGGCCTAAGTATGGGTTGGGCTTGTCCCAAGTTGAGGAAAATGCACGTAATGTTATACTATACGCCCTATATCAAATGTATTGTATCGTATCGTTAGGGTTTCAGTACACCTATTAAAAAGTGTTTTGATAAACCCATTTATTTTATTTATTAAATAATTTAAAATATTTATAAAAATTTGAAAAAAGTTATAAAATAAAAAAAATAAAAAACACATGAGTTAAAATTTGCAATGGTTGAAATTCGCAAGCCCACCGTTAATTATATGGGCACTAACTAGCACATATAATCTGATCCGAAGTATAGATACGTTTATTATTTGGAAATTGGAATTTCAAAAAGAGTGGCTGAGCCAGAAATCGTCCTAATCTCTCTGTCCTCTTTTCTCCGCGTAGGAAATGCTCAAACTATCACAAAGATCTATCCCCTTTGCGTTAATATTAGAAGAAACTCCAAATTATCACAAAAATGAAAAATCTGTTAGTGGGTCCCGCTCTATGCCTATCCCATGGGCATTGTTGGCAATATCTAGGGCCTGAATTTGACTATATGACCGAAGCCACAGATTTCCAATAAGGATTAAAACAACAAGGGACGTGGATCTCATCTCCGTTGACTACTCAAACCTTTCTCTCATACTATATATACATAGAGACAACAACGACTCTCCTTTTCGTCGTAAAATTTATCTCTCAACCAGAGAAATGGATTCTAGTGCCTCTTTTCCTATGCTCTCTGTTCTCCTCTTCCTCCTCGTTTCCTGCGCTCTCCCATCCCTTACGCTCTCTGCTTACCCTTTCCTGGAATCCCAGTACCGATTGCTGTAACTTGAACTACGTCGGATGCGACCCTTCAGACCGTGTCACCCAACTCCTCTTCTACAACATCCACAGTCCTTTCCAGATCCCGGAGGCCGTCGGTGACCTCCCGTACATGAACACTCTCGACTTCAATGATATCCCCAATTTCACTGGTTCCATCCCCTACTCCATCACAAAACTTCAGAACCTCGATACTCTCAGCATATGGAACACCAGCCTCTCGGGTCCTATTCCTGAATTTCTAAGCCAACTCAAAAATCTCAGGTATCTCTCTTTGGGCTACAACCAACTTTCTGGTTCAATCCCAGCTTAATGAAATTTGTTTTAGTGGAACTCATTTTCCAATCGTGATTCAGACTTTAATTTCTTGTCTAGTCCATCAGTGAGAAATGTCTTTTTTTAATACTTTTTTAAATAATTTCTTTTAATTGTGGAGAAAAAAGCTAATAAACCTGCTGAGAAAATATATATATATATATATAGAGGTAATGGCAAGTTCTTTGATTGTCAATCTATTTTAAGTGATTCAAATGTAAAACATGAAATGAAGAGGTGGAATTTCATTAAATGAAGCAGTAAAATTTTCTTGAACAACAACATCCTCTCGTTTCCTAAATGTACCCAAATAAAAATCCCAGAAGTTATGATTAGTTCTTCACTTATTAATGGCGAATTAGATCAAAACCTAATACAGTAAATCAGAAAAATAACTTTAACCTGTTCGAAGTCTACTATCCTATCTACATATGCTTCAAGAGTTTTTACTAGGTAACCTGTTCGAAGTCTACTATCCTATCTACTATCCTATCTACAAAGAATGGAAGTTTACATGCTTTAACATTCAAGAACATAGGTAAAAAGTCTTAACCTTTATGAAGATTTATCAGTTTGATCTGGGCTTCCCTCTACTCAACTGAAATCTGAAAGTCTCCACTCTTCAAACCAATACAAGATGATTTGTTTTTTCAGTGGTTGAATGGAGAATGGAGAGAGACGGTGAGGGAGAAGAGAATACTCCTATACAGTGACCTGCTGAGTGAAGAAAAGTTGATGGTGGGCGTGATTACTCCTAGACGGTGAGACCAAAGAAGCAGAGCCTGAGCGGCAGACCAGAGTTGAGAGTTGACAGTGTCCCCAAATCTCCTTTCGTTTGCCCTTTTGGTAGATTGGAGAACGCAATGGTCATTTTTGACATCTATTAATATAAACATTACATAGATTTATATTTATATAATTACACATATGCCCGGGTCGGGTCCTAATCGGTTCAGGACAGGGTGGAATTGGTAAATTCTAATCGGATCAGGCAATATCTGAATTCAAATCCGATTAGAAAATCTAATATCTAAATTCGATTCAATATCCGACGGATATTGAAAATTAATATCTGAATTCAAATCCGATTAAATATCAAATATTCAATTCGATTCGAATTCAATTAATTAATTATTTTAAATAATTAATAAATATAAAAAAATAAATATTTTATTGATATAAAGTATATAAATATATAAATTATATAAAATATTTTATATATTGTATATAAGAATTAAATAATCGATCAAATTTGGATATTTATCGAATCGAATTAGGCCATATCCAAATTTGACCGATTATATATTTGAATTATCCGAATTCGATTCGATTATTTCGAATATCTAATTCAAAATCGGATTTTCGAATACCATTGACACCCCTAAAATTAGGAACTGGAACCAACCCACTGGGGCAAATACTAGAACCAGAACCAATCTAATCAAGATGGTTCTGTCAGGTCCATTGGGTCGGACCCGACCCATTGAGAATAAAATGATAAAAACATATTTATGTGGTATTGTTCACGTTTTAAAAGACATCTTAATAAAGTTAATTAAGTAAATTAAATAAACTACACTAATTAAGATAATTAAATAAATTAATCCAATTGCTATGTAAGTTAAGAAATTGAATAAGTAAATTAGATAAATATGTAAACTAAATTAATTAAGTAAATTAAATAAACAAAGTTAATCGATTTAAATAAGTAAATTAAGCCAATTGAGCAATGGTTTAAAAGCCAACCTGAAAGCAAAACCACTTTGGCCATCAACTTTTGGGCTAAGGGTGTGATTGCCTGGTCCAAATGGATCAACCCACAACATTTTAAAACATTAAAAAAAAAATACCCGAAAACCATTCACCAGGAGTTTAATGGTTTAATCGTCTGGTTTGCTACCTAAGTCAATGTTTTTTTATTTTTTATTTTTGGAAAAATTTGAGCTAAGTATAAAATAAAATAAAATAGTTGATTGATTCCTAGGTCAAACGGTTAAACTGCCCATGTCAACATCAATTTTAAGACCATATAATAAAATGAATTAACTAATTGATTAAGTAAATAAAGTAATTAAATAATCAAAGATAATTAAGGCAAATAGGAAAATTAAACAAATAAAATAATTAAAGAAACAAGTAAATTAATGTAATTAAGTAAATTGAGTTACTAAGTTAATTAAGTAAATTAAGTGATTGTTAGTTTTCTATTAATTAAGCCAATTAAGTTAATGTTTTAAGTAATAATTTACTCTTATTTTTTGTTAATTTAATGACTCTAATTTGATAATTAAAGTCCTTGAAGTAATTTACTTAAAGGTTAATAAAATTTATCTTTTAATTAATTAATGGATTTTTTAATACCTAAAGTGGCCTTTTCAAACTTGAGAGGTGCATGTTTTAATTGGATTGGAAGTTGGAGTAGAATACATGGTATATTGTTTACAAGGTTCAGAAGTTAAGATCAATTGTATGGAAGTTTACCTATCAACACTAAAATAACTATTACACAGGCAAAGAAGATGAAGCAAATGGGTTATTTTTGACCCGTTTGACAATCAAATAGAAATAAAATTTCACTGAAACACCAGACCGAATTATTACTCATTCAGATTTATTACCATTTATAACTTTTCTTGGCTCGAGACTAAGAAAGAAAAAGTATGAGAAAATTAAGCAAAGTAATTTTAGGTTAATTAAGGTAAAAAAATTTAATTAATATGTGTTATTTCATTATTATATTAGATGCTTAGATGACAATTAGATTTTTATTTTTATTTTTCATTAAAAGATAGAAAATTTATTAAATGAAGCATACATTGTTTAACAATTAAATTGAAAATGAAATAAAATGAATGTAAATTAATAAATGTGTTTACAAATTTCAAAATGATTAAATTATTAACATATGCTTAGTTAAACACTAGAATGATTAAATAATTGGGAAAATAGTTAAATAATTAAAAACAAAATGATTTGATAAATTTGATTAAAAAATTAATAAAATTGTAAAGGTTAAAATTAATTAATATTAAGGCAAAATTTCTGATAGGTACTCGTGTATCAATTTAGTACCTAAACTTTAAAGCGTGACAAACTAATACCCAAACTTATGAAGTGCAACAATCTAGTACCTATCATTAATGGACCATCGATTATGTATATCACGTGATCTCATGTGCAATTTAAGACTTTTAAAAATATCAAAATTAGCCTTAGACACTGTTCATCATTCTCTTTGTGGAAAAGATGAAACAAAACCCAAACTCTTAACAGTCCATCATCATTTCATGAAAAAAATCCAAGAACCCAAAATAAGGGTTCGTAGCTCGCTATCCTCCAAGAGCCCAAAATAAAGAAGCGACAAACTCATGTTTTTAAAACCCAAACTTCTGCCAGAGGCATATTCGAATTGGGTTTTTTCACTCCTGGTAATTCTACCAACAACCGGTACCTGGGGATTTGGTATCGTGGTGTGTCTCCTCAAACGCTTGTGTGGCTCGCCAACAGAGACCGCCCAATTCCAAATTGGAATGGAGTGTTTACCATCTTCGGGGATGGAAACCTCCAGATTTTAGATGAAGGAAAAGTAGTTTGGTCTACAAAGGCTGCAACTGCAACCACTAACACCACCGCTACTCTCTTGGATTCTGGGAACCTTATCCTGACGGCAGGAGCAAGAGGAGGAGGAGAGAATGGGAATCACAACCCGATATGGCACAGCTTCGTTTATGATGAATGCAACCCATCGAATACGTTCCTCCCAGGAATGAAGCTGTAGGCAAACCAGATGCTAAGATCATCTGACAGATGAGTATGATCCAGCACGAGGAGCATTCACATTTGAGCATCATGATAATGGATCAACCGTCTATTGGAGAAGTGGATCATCGGATGGATTATCTTTCTTAGTGACCTACTTGCTATCAAATTACAGTGTCGATGCCATTGATTATTCTAATGGAAATCTGTTGGACCAACTCACAAGTAAAAGTATTAACCCATCCCACGTCAATACAAGCGTAATGAAATTCAATTACAGGAACACAAGGCTGAGAAGCCATGCGTGGGAATTGTTATGGTCGTTACCGAACGACAACTGCAACGTCCACAAAACTTGTGGTGCCAACGCTGTTTGCAACGTCAATAATATGATACGATCATGTTCTCAGCAAAAGGGGGAGAAAGATCTAGAATAAGGAGAAGAGAGATAGAGAGTTCGGTTGTAGGGAAAAGCCAATGCCTTCTTCTATTCATTAAGGCTATATTTATAGTTTTATTGTGCTACAAACTAGGAGCAGAAATAGGAACTGCTGCCCCATAATCTTAGGAGCTTATCAACAAAAACAGAATGCACTTATCTACAAAAACAGAAAACAGAATGAAGATTTATCTATTTTAACAGAAATGAAGACTTATCTATCTTAACAGAATCAAAACCGAATGGCTAAGGCTTATCCATAAACTAAGGGCTAATATGACCAGGTCTCTTGCTGCTGTCAACTTTGACCGGGTCCCTGGCTGCTGTGCACCTAGTGCATGCATGCACATGCACGTATCGTTTCCTCCCCCCTGAAAGATCCTTGTCCACAAGGAAGTCGGGATATGATTTGGTGAAGTGCCATTCATTTTCCCAGGTTGCGTCCTCGGTAGGTGCCCCAACCCATTTGACCAAGATTTCGGATTTTGGATGGTATTTGCCCTTGTGAATAATATGGCGGTCCAAGATTGCTTCTAGTTAGGGTAGGATGGTCGAAGTATCCGAGATAGGGGGAAATTGGGTGGAAGTTGGGGTGATTGGTCCTAAGTGCTTCCGCAACAAACTGACATGAAACACATTGTGGATCTAAGAGTCGGGAGACAAGGCTAATCAATAGGCCACTGGACCAATCTTCTCAATGATTGGGTATGGCCCAAAGTAACGTGGGGCACGCTTCATGGAACGCTGAAACGCCACCGAGGTCTGTCGGTAAGACTGCAACTTCACATACACGAAATCACCTATGACAAATGAGGCTTCACATCAGTGTTGGTCTGCTTGACATTTCATCCGGTTCCGAGCTACCTAGAGGTTATGTTGTAACTCGAGTAGGATGATGTCCCGGTCATGCAAGTATTCGTCAACTGCCCCTACTCGAGCAGTACTTGGTACATAGGTCAGCAGACTTGGGGGTGGGATGTTGTAGACTGTTTCGAAGGGTGTCATTTTGGTGGAAGAGTGAGTAGAGGTGTTGTAGCTGTATTCCAACCAAGGAATCCACTCTAACCATTTCCAAACGACAGACAGTGGTCTGCCGATTTAGACATGAAGCGGCTCAGGGCAGCTATGCAGCCATTCAACCTCTGAACCTCCTTCAGCTTCTGGGGTGGTTTCATATCTAAAATGGCCTTAATCTTATCTGGGTTGGCTTCGATGCCGTGCCGGTTAACGATGTATCCTAGGAACTTGCCCGAAGTCACACCAAACACACACTAGTTTGGGTTCAGTCTCATATTAAATTTACGCAGAATTTCAAAAACAGTGTGCAAATCTTGTATTAATTCATGTGAGAGTTGAGTTTTGACGACCATGTCATCTACATAGCATTCTACTTTTCTACCGATTAACGACGCAAACAACTTATTTACAAGCCTTTGAAAGGTTGCCCCTGCGTTTTTCAACCCGAAGGGCATAACCTTGTAATAGTATAGGCCAAATTCCGTGATGAAGGCAGTCTTTTCTTCGTCCGTCGGGTCCATAATGATTTGGTTATAGCCCAAATAGGCGTCCAAGAAACTTAGCAACTCATGCCTTGAGGTTGCGTCCACCAAGCGATCGATTCTGGGGAGCGGGAAGCAGTCTTTTGGGCAAGCCCGATTCAGGTCGGTGTAGTTGATGCACATGCACCACTTGCCATTGGCCTTCTTTACCAGGACGGGGTTGGCTACCCAGCTCGGGTACTGGACTTCTCTTATGAAGTCAGCTGCGAGGAGCTTTTCGACCTCCTCGTCGACCGCTTTCCACCGCTCCGGGGCTAGATTGCGTTTCTTCTATCTAACGGGCTTAACTACAGGATCAGTATTCAGTTTGTGAGTTATGAGTTCGGGGTCTATACCAGGCATCTCTATCGCGGATCATGCAAACATATCTAAATTTTGACGTAAGAAACTTACCAGTTCGGATCGTAGAGTTTCTTGGACGGAAGCGCCGATTTGAAGCATCCGAGCTGGGTTTACTGCTGAGGTCGGAATTGCGACTGTTTCTTCTGTGGGTGCGGCTCGTTCTTCGCCTTGCTCCATAGGCCGCTCTAGCTCGAGGTCACCCCGTGCTACCCCCACACCAAAGTTTGTTGGAAACTTCATAGCCAAATGGTAAGTGGAGACCACTACCTGTAGGACATGGGTGATTGGTCGACCTATTATGGCATTGTAGGGGGAGGGTGTCACAACCACCAAGAAGTCATGCTTGAATCTAACCACACAAGGCCACGTACCGACTTCCAGAGGTACTGTTATTTTCTCAAGGGGTTGGACTTCTTCTCCACTGAAGCCTACCAAAGGAGTGTCTGCGGGCTTCAGGTTGCCTCTCTGCAATTGGAGCTAGTCAAACGCAGCTTTGAGGAGGATGTCGGCTGAGCTAGCTGAGTCTACGAGTACGCGCCTGACCTCGAAGTCGTTGATTCTTAGCTTTATTACGAGCGCGTCATCGTGGGGGTAGTGGAATCCCCACGCATCATCTTTTGTGAAGAAAGTTGGCTCTTCTGTTCTCGGCCGCTTTGGGGGGTTCTGCTCCTCCCGGGTGGCCTCACGAACCGACGTTCGAGCTACCACTAAAGTGCAACCCGCAACGATCGAACCTCCCACTATCATGTGGATGGTTCCCTAAACTGGCCTCTCCTCCGGATGCTGCCTCTGCGGTTGCTCGGCCGACCTGCTACTGGACTCGGGGGCATCCTTACCCTGCTTCCCTTGCCGACCTATTTTATTACTATTATTATTATTCTATACAAAGTTTCTTAGATATCCACGACGGATGAGCTCCTCTATCTCGTCGTGGAGGTTTTTACAACTCTCGGTACTATGACCGTGATTTTTGTGAAAACTGTAATACAGATTCTTATTTCTTTCATTCGGATGACCCCTCAGACGGGGTGGCCACTTCACGTACGGGGCATCCTTGATCGCCATCAGGATTTCAGCTCGGTCCGCTACAGGAGGTCGGAAAAATTGACTCGGCTTTGCCCCCCGACCTGTGTCATTTTTCTTTCGGCTGTCCCCTTGGCTGGAAAGCTCTCACTCCCTCTTCCTTTTTTCGGGCGCACCCTCACCTTTTTGGTTTATCTCCTCCTCGGTGGCTATGAACCTATCCGCAAGCTTCAGGAACTCGGTTATGGTCGCTGGTTGGTTGACGACCATGTGCCACTTAAACTCTTTGTGTGTCACGCCCTTCTTAGCTGCTGCAAGGTGCACGGCAGGGTCCAGGTGCGGTATCTGCATACAACTATCATTGAACCGCTTGATGTAACTTCGGATGGATTCTCCTTCTCTCTACACTATGCTAAGGAGACTTTCTTTAGTTCGCAGACACCGCTTGCAAGTAACAAAGTGAGACGCGAAGGTTTGCGTTAATTGCGCCCAACTTCCTATCGATCCAGGTGCCAAGTTCAGGTACCATGTACGGGCTGCTCCTCTAAAAGTGGTGGAGAAGTCCACGCACATGCACGACTCACTAGCTCTCTCCAGGGGCATCTGCAACTGAAAAGCGCCCACGTGATCGTTTTGGTCGAACGACCCGTCGTACTTGTCAAGAGAGGGGAGCTTGAAGTCTTTAGGCAATAGGACTGCTAGGAGCTCGGGAGATAGGGGGACTGGAATGAAAGGAGGGGTGCCTTGGCTTCGCCCGAGCTTACCTCTTCTTTGCCCCCGAGCTCGGGCAGGTCGTGGGTGGCAGATCGGCGAGCTCGGTGGTGGCGTCTTTGCTTCTTGGCGGGCTCGGCGTTGGTGCTGCTCACCTCCGTGTTGTCAGGAATGGTGTGTGCCAGAAGTAGCTCAGGCTGCTGGTGTTGGTTGCGGACAGAGGGATCCTTCTTGGAGCTTGTGGCCAGGATCTCAAACTGGTTCTCTAGGAATGGGGTATCGGGCTTCGAGGGCTGAGGAGACATGGACCTGGTGAGATGAGGTCCTCCCGACCTGACTGCCCGCGGTGAGGCCAGAGTGGCTGTTCTTCCACGTCTACTGCGGGAGGAGGTCTGGCTCCTAGGAGGGTTCTGGGGGGCCTCTCCTTGGTGAGAAAGGTGCTCCTCCTGGCGGCGAGACCTGGCTTGTTGCGAGGCCGAGTGCCGAGGAGGTAGTTGTGGCTGCTGATGCTGAGGTTGGGGCAATTGAGGGAATTGCTGCTGATATTGGTATTAGAAGACCTGGTGTAGCACGTGCTGTTGATAAATCTGAAATTGTTGAAACTGCTACATTTGAGCCTGCATGGTCCGCATGCACTGCACCAAATCTTCCAGCTGGTTTGGGCTGGCCACTAGGGGCACAATCAAGGGTTTAGTGACGGTTGTTCCGACTGTGGTAGGGAGCGGAGCAATGACGGGTGCCCCTACAAGAGGCACGTTCAAACTAGGGATCCCGTCCGCTGAGAGGGGGATGGTGAACTATCCGATGCAAACAATAGGAAGCTGGAGCTGTTCCCTGGAGTTATTCATCTCAGTGCTTCGTCCGATATTACTTGAGGATGCCATGAGCGTTGAGTTTTTGGAGAGTAAAAAGATGTGAAAGTTTAGAGAAAGGCTTTCCGAAGCATTTCCCATAGACGACGCCAAATGATGTAGCGTGATCCGATCACTCCTAGCTGGTGCTCACGTGGCTCTTGGAAGATACCTGAGAAGAAGAAAATTCCCGGAGGGAGTTATCCGATTGGAACACTCCGATGATTAAGTTAGTACTTGGTAGGAGAAGCAAGGAGGAAGATGAAGACTAAGAGTGGAGATAGCGTGCGTATCGTAGATGAATCCCCCTCTCGCCTTGATGCTAAACTCCTTATAGCAGAAATCTGTTACCTCTCCCCGTTGGCCTCTGACAGGGCGGGTATAACCGTCACTACCAACCTGCCGCAACCATTATTGGAAGGGCTGAGGTGGCACGCGTGGGGCCGTCACCACTGGGTACGTGTCTGTCAGGTGTAGGACACCTTCTAAAGGTGGCAGGCACGATGTTGCCTGACGAGGGACACGGCTTCTATCACCAGATTTGTCTGGTATGGCAGTCGGACAAGAGATCTTCCTACCTCGAAGCACCGAGGTGCCACAAACTGGGGTGCTTCAGGGCAGATGGGTCCCTGCCTCGAAGCACCGAGGTGCTCCTTCCCAAGTGGGTAAAAGCTTGACATCCCTTAGAGGAGAGTCCGGGCTCTCCGAGCTAGGCGGGGGACTGACTCACCGATGTATTAGCCCTCGGCGATTTGATTGTCTTTGACTTGGCGTTTCCTCCATGCCGAATCGGGACCGTACTACTAGGCTGGACTGTTCACCAAGTCAGATCATGTGCACGTGTCCTGGGCTCATGGGGTTGAGCAAAATCGTCCTCCATCAGCTTTGATCAAATTTTATCATGCTTTTCATTCTTGAATTATACAAATTTTTCTGTATTATAGTTTTATTGTGATTGCACATTTTACTAACCATATATGTCATGGACCACAAGCATACGGACTAATTACGAATTTGGGTCGTCTAGACCACCAATGGCGAGAGTACTTTATCTTGTAGAGCGAACACCCTACACTCTAGATGTGGGCGTTTTTGTAATTGCAACCAATAACAGACAAATTCGATCTTCAGAAGGGTGGAGTCAACCTAACTTCTACAACTTGAATTGGAATTTCAATGATAAAAGTGACCTTTGTGAAGTAGATGCCTTTCCTTTGATAGGAGTTCTTTTGCAATTCCCTGCCACAATTAAAACAAATTAACACCAGCGGTGTATTCTGCGCAGTATTAATTACTGGGTAGGCCACAGTATGTTACTCTGGTCAATGGTCGAGAGGTTCAATTCTCAAACCCAAGTTTCTCATACGATTGTTAATAAACATTCAAGTCTTCCCTTTGCAAATTCAATTTGATGAAACTGGGGATGAAGTGATGGACTATTAATCATATAAAAGGAAATCTTCAGAGAAATTGGTGGATTATTAAGTTGCTATAAGTCAAACTGGAAGTGGAAAGTTACTGGAAACCGATGTAAAATTTTCATTACAAACACACAGTATCAAGTCCGACCAGTCGAACCAGCATTCCATCCAGCACAATTAACTAACTTGAAGTTTGCTTTTCCGGCAGAACGTAGACCGGAAAAATCCAAACTCTCGTCTGTTGCCATTCACGGCTGCAGGACTACTTACACTTGGTGGAGAGTGGCGGACCACACAAACACCGGTTGTGGATAAATGCATGCTCACCTTGCTGCTGCACATTTCCACCAGATGGAATCTTTCCACACAACCGATTATCACTCAAATACAGTCCTTGCCAATTCAATTCTGTGATTTGCTCTGGAATACTACCTCGAATCCTGTTGTGGGACAAATCCAAAACCATCAACCCCTTCGGAAACCTCACCGCGGAAAGATCAAAATCAAGTTGGTTATTCGATAAATGGATCCACAGTGCCGCTCCATTCTCTTTGAACAACATTGACGCATCCCCAACAAGCTTGTTGTACGACAGATCAATCCCCGTGAAGTTCAATTCCCCCAGTGCTTTAGGGATCTGACCAGACAACTGGTTGTGGGATAGATAAAGAAAGAAACCACCTTGGGTGTTGAATCTCCCGAAAGAGTTGGGTATGCTTCCGGTGAGTTTATTCCCTCCGAGGTCAAGTCCTCCTAATTTGTTGAGATTGGCGAGGGAAGCTGGTATTCGACCCGAAAGTTGGTTGTTGGACAATTCGAGGTACTCGAGGTTTTTGAGCTGGGTGAGAAACTCAGGGATGGGGCCAGACAGAGTGGTGTTAAATATGCGAAGCAATTTGAGGTTCTGAAGTTTTGTGATGGAGTAGGGTATGGAGCCGGTAATTTTGGTGGCGAGGTGATGGAAGATTAGCTTTTCCAGGTAAGGGAGGTCGCCGACGGCTGCCGGAATATGGTGGAAATTGGTTTCGTAGATGTTGAGTATGCGTACCCGGTTGGTTTCCTCGCTACAGTCGACATATGCCCATGTGCAACAGTCGATCTTGGGGTTCCAGGGTGTCTCGTCCTTCGGGATGTGAAGGGAGAGGGATTTCTTGATGGCTAGAAGCGCTTTTCTGTCATCTGGATGACAGCGGACGTAGGATGCAGAGATAGTGGGGAAGAGGAGGGAAGAGGAGAAGATGAGGAGGGGAAGGAGACAACAGAGTGACGTCTTGCAGATAGAGCTACTGTGACTATTCATCTTCGATTAGTCTATAGGTTTGAAGTTTCTGGGTGTTGAGTTTGAGGGAATATGGAGGAGTGGAGTGTTGAATTTATAGATAGATGCTGTAAACAATGTTGGTGTAGAGTACGTGGTTCGATTCCATCGGGTAATAGTCAAGCAAGATGTGCTCCACCTGTTTTTGTTTTCTTTTCATCTGTCTCTCTCTGTGTGTGCTACTGATCATAGAGTGGTTGAGTTCACTTTGGCTATGGCGACTGTCTATGATTTGGCGACATTAACCAATCAAAGTCGTTCTCTGTGTGCAAAGGTGGCTTCCTGTCTTGTATGTATTGACTAGTACGAATCCGCGACACGTGGGATTCTTTTATGTTATGTTGGGATGAAACTTTTTTCCTTGAAGGGATAACGATGAAATACATTTTGTCCTGGAGATAATAAAGGAAATGGATTATGATCCAGTTTGTCAAATGTCTACGAGATTAATGAATTGGTGTAGATGTTGTAATCTGTAGGGTGTTTAACTTATTTTGATAGGAGGTGATCCGATTCTTCTTTTCGGGGTGTTTACGGGTTGGGTAGTTGGGTAGTCGGTTTTTTTATTGACTAAACTGAAGTCGACTGACCATGAAACAAAATCGATTCAAACATTAAGAGTATGTTTATCAGTTCAGTTAATTTATATCTATATTATAAATTAAAATATCTTTATTTAAATATCTATATTTATATTTAAGTTTATTTTTTTAGTTTTTATGTAAAATCAAAATATATTTAAATCTCTTAATTTTTTTTTTATGTAAAACTGATTTTTATGCAAAATTGGTTCGGTTTGACTTCGGTTTTTATAATGAAAATCGAAACCAAACTGAATTATTGGTTTATTTTTTCATACAAAACAAAACCAATCAATGATTTTGAAAAACCAACCAACTTGAATTGGATCGGGCCGGTTTGACATTTAATGTGAACACCCCTACCGTTTATATCGATCGAACTAAGGAACTACCATTGGTAAAAATATTGTGTAAAATTTTATGTTGAATTTGGAAGGAGCATAAATACAAATATGTACAGTATAAATTTATACAAAATACAAGGTTTTACATTTTTCATATTTGTATTTGTATTCCTTCTAAATTCAGACTCGATTTGTATTTGTACTCCTTTCAAACTAAGCCTCAAATACAAGGTTTTGCACTCTATATTTGCATTTATACTCTATCCAAACCAAGTCTTCCCAGCATTGGTGCATTGGTATTGAAACACATTAGTCCATTCCGACGATCAATTCTCTCCTTCAAAAGTATTCAAGTATTCAACTTATTACCGTTGCAAGGTGGATGAGAGAAAGAAATAAGAGAGAAGGAAAAGAGGAGAGAGGAAGAGAAATAGAAGATGGGGCAGCGATTGAACGTCTTCACTCGGTCCATCGGTGGTAGTGGAAGATTTAGTCAATTGTCAAAAAAAACTTGGAGGGTACCTTAAGGTAACTTGTAAACAATAGGAGTAGAGTTAATTTCTTAAAACTTTAGGGTATTTTAAGAGATTTTCCCTTTCTATTTTTTAAGCAAGATGACTTTGATAATTCTAATGAAGACCACCACTAAATAGGTTTCAACAAAATCTTTACAATTCATTAGGAGAGGTGGTTGGAGAAGTCTAGTAATGAGATGAGACACATTGTGCTTTCATTATTCATAACTCAAAAATTGGTTTCCTTTTTCAAAAGGTAGATAACTTCCTTTTATTAATGCCATCATGAAAAATCTAAGGGTCCATTTGATTGGTAGTCAGAATCATAATGGAAATGGGCTATTCTCATAGTCCCTTTAGTTCAGATAGGAATGGAATGTGATGCTGTGCGATCCGGGCACTCTTAACTGGCTGGAACCTGGCTCTTAGCTGTGACTGACGGCACCTGAGACGAATAGGAACGTGAAGAATTCTCAGGTAGCTCTTCCGGCGGGAACACTCTGATGCTTAAGTTAGAATTCTGAGAAGACTCAAGGAAAATGTAGAGAGAAAACTAAGAGTGCTGATTGCGCTAGCTTCAATACTTTTCTCCTCGAGGGTCCGAGGTCTTTTATATTGAAGATCTCTCAAATCAGGTGCAACCGACTCTGCCACAGCTGTTACTGCCAGAGCCGAGGTGGCGGATGTGGCAGCCGTTGCAGGGTACGGACTTGTCAGGCATGCCACATTTGGTAGAAGTGGCAGGCACAACGCTGCCTGACAAGAGACGTGGGCATAGCCTCCGGATTCGACAGGTACTATTGTCAAGTAGATCTTCTCTGTAGGTTGCCGAGCTACTTTGCACCGAGCTGCCTTGGTCCGAGCTACCCTACACCGGGGTGCCAGGGTGGCCGAGGTGCGAGTGCTCGAGTAGAGCCTTAGGCAAATATGGGTAGGAGCGTAAATGGGACTACCCCGAATTGTCCCTACTTCGGGGTACTTCCCGTAGACCGGGGTGTTCCATTTTCAGGAAGGAAGAGTTTGGGGCCCACCGGGGGAAGTCCAGGTCTCGGGAGGAGCTCGGAAGTCCTCCTCCCTTAGGGAGAATTCTGAGTATGCTAGATCTTTCTTCTCGGTGAGCTGCTACGTCTGCCAAGCTGTATTGCTGGGCTTTGACGAGTTCAATACACCGAGTTATGTCCAAGCTGCCATGCTGGCCTGTCACTTATGCCAAGTTGTACCCACATGTCCCCATGCTGTGAGGTCGGGCCAAATCACCCCATCAAACACCTAGCAGTCCTTACGAGTCAAGCATCTCAACGAACACTACTGAAGAGTGAAGAATAAACAGAATTCAAACTATCAAATCCTTATCGAACAACACTTATTAGAAAGAGAAAAAAAAAAAAACAAAAACCCTCGTAGAACAGTAGGAGAGCGAAACCCCTCGTTTAGACTTCTATGTAGTTTGAAATTGTTAGAGTTGCGGGACAGGATGACAATTGTGTGGAGGTTAACGGTATAAGAGAAAAATATATTACAAAACTATGAAAACTAGTAGGTATTAAAGTTTTATTATTACTATATATTTAATTCTATGTTCATACACCGAAAGATAGATTGAGCTGATCACTTGCACGTGGGGAGCGGCGGACCACACAAACAACGATTATGGGAAAATGATTCAGCAGGGAGCTGCTGCATCATTCCACCAAACGGAATCTTGCCACAACCGATTATAACTCAAATCTAGCCGGCTCAAGGCATCCGATTTGGTGATCTGCTGGGGAATTCTCCCCCAAATCCTATTGTGTGCCATTTCCAAAACGTCCAACTTCTTTGGAAATCTCACCTTCGACAAATCAAAGCTGAGAAAGTTATTGGACAACATGATCGCACGAGCTGTTGAATTCTCCTTGAATAACACCGATGGGTCCCGAGTGAGTCTGTTATCCGATGCATCCATTAGTCTGAATTGCAACTTTCCTAACGATTTGGGTATCTCACCGCGTAGAAGGTTGCCATTTAGGAGGAGATGGAAATATTCGATCTTGTCGGGATTAAATCCCCCGAACGAATCGGGTATGTTTCCGGTGAGTTTGTTGGATGAGAGAATTAGTGTATTTACTTTCTCGAGATCTGCGAGGGAAGATAGAACCAGAAAGCTGATTGCCTCCCAATTTTAAAAAGCCAAGGTTTTTAAGCTGGCGGAGGCTATTTGGGATCGACCTAGAAAGCTGGTTATCGGACAAAATTAGGTACGTGAGGCTTCTAAGCTCGCCAAGAGAGGGTGGGATTGGTCCGGAAAGCTGGTTTCTGGACAACTCGAGATTGACAAGCTTTTTTAATTGGCCGAGGAATTGTGGGATGGTGATGGAGGCCCATCTCCTCATATAGGCGGCAATTCATGAGATAAGAGTCATATGCAGGATAAGGATAATCCCAAGATCCAAGATCTAAGATTCAAGATACTTCCAAGAAGAAAGGATAATCCATGCATGGATCGATCCAGGGAGATCGGACGGTGGAGATCGAGGCAACCTCCAAGAAAACTTCGATCCTAGCTAGAAGATTAGTTGTTTAGATCATCTACAATTTTTTTTCCTAGTTTCTCTACAATTTTCCAGATGTATTATAAATACAGTTCTTTCCAAGCTAATAGACATTCAAGTTTTTCTCGCCAACTTTTCTCCCTCCTCTAGAGAATCGCATATAGTTCTCTTTGGATTCACTACGAAGCCTTGCGTTCACCCGGTGCTAGCATAGCCAGCCCGGTTTATTGCTTCTACGCTGCGTCAGGTGGTATCAGAACAGGGAGTTCGCCTAGTCAGATGGCCAACCCAGACGGTAGCAGTCGCAACCCACCCCGTGACGGAGATCAGGGGTTACAAGCTGTTTGGAGAGCAATCGAAGAGCAGTGCACAGCCACATGTAACATCGAACAACAGTTGGTAGAAATCGTTGGACAACTACGGACCTTGTTACAGGAGGATGTTCCATGGAACTGGGAGAATCCGTATCCAATTGAAGGGGACGACCATGGTAGACCCCTCGTCAATCCTGCACCCCGGCATCCTATTCTTGACGACGATAATGATGTTGAGCTAGAACTCGGTGTTGCTCCAGTCAATCCCGACGACGGCTAGAATGGTAGAAATTGGCGCAACCCAGGTAATTTCAACCCTCGTCGGAATAATGATGAATTTAAACTCAAGGTAGACATTCCTACTTTTAGTGGGGATCTGGATATAGAGGGCCTTCTAGATTGGATCACAGAGGTCGACCATTTCTTTGAATACATGGAGATCCTAGAAGAACGAATGGTGAAATTGGTAGCCTTTCGACTGAAGGGAGGCGCATCTGTCTGGTGGGAAAGGATGAGAGAGACTCGGATCAGAGAAGGAAGAGGTCCTATTCGAACCTGAAGGCGCATGAAACAACTTATAAGAGGTAGATTTTTGCCCCCAGATTATGAACAATATATGTTTGAATCATATCAACAATGTGTGCAGGGTTCACGGAGTGTCAATGAATTTACATCTAAATTTCTAAGATTGGCTGAGCGAAATCAGCTATCTGAAAGTGATAACCAGCAGGCAGCCCATTATTTGAGCGGTTTGAGACCAGCTATCAGAGACAAAATTGGCGTCCAGATGGTTCTTAGTGTACAGGAAGCAAGGAACCTAGCCTTGAAGGCTGAATTAATGTTCCAAGAGAAGATCCGAGGTGATAATTACCGCCAGTACAGTGGGAGCGACAACAGACTGACAACTGTCGATAAGAACATTCAGTCCCAGGAATATAGCCTTCTCACCTGGCAAGTACAGCTAACGCCAGTAAGGCCATAGCCGGAGGAAATACTCGAGGTAACCCTTCCAACCCTCCTAAACCCAGTAATCCCTATGCAAAATCTGCACCTTTTAAATGCTTTAAGTGCAATGAAGTTGGGCATAGGTCCAGTGACCATCCACAAACGGACGGACAGATAGAAGTGGTGAATCGGACCCTTGGAAATTGATTCGCAGTATTTATAGGGAGAGACCGAAGCAGTGGGATTTTGCCATAGCACAAGCCGAGTTCACCTACAATAATGCAGTCCACAGCTCTACAGGTAGATCCCTATTCTCCATTGTCTATATGAAGGTTCCTAATCATGCACTGGACTTAGTGAAGCTACCCAGAGTACCCAGTGCCTCGGCATAACAGCTGGCAGAGTAGATCCAGTCCGTCCAAGACACCGTAAGGCAGAAACTAGAGCAAACCAAAGCAAAATACAAGATGGCGGCAGACAAGCATCGCCGACATCAAGTATTTGACGTCGGTAATGAAGTTATGGTGTTCTTGAGGAGAGAACGGATTCCCGTGGGAAAGTATAACAAGCTACATCTGCGGAAGTATGGTCCATACAAGATCATGAAGAAAATCAACGACAATGCTTATGTCATGGACTTACCAGATCACATGGATATCTCTAAGACATTTAACATTGCTGATCTTCACCGATACCTGCCCGAGACGACACTTGCATATCCTAGTCATGACTCGGGGTCGAATTCTTTTCAAGTGGGAGAGAATGATGGAGGCCCATCTCAAGGCCCATCTCCTCATATAGGTGGAAATTCATGAGATAAGAGTCACATGCAGGATAAGGATAATCCCAAGATCCAAGATCCAAGATTCTAGATAATTCAAGATACTTCTAAGAAGAAAGGATAATCCATGCATGGATCGATCTAGGGAGATCGGACGGTGGAGATCGAGGCAACCTCCAAGAAAACTTCGATCCTAGCTAGAAGATTAGTTGTTTAGATCATCTACAATTTTCTTTCCTAGTTTCTCTACAATTTTCTAGACGTATTATAAATACAGTTCTTTCCAAGCTAATAGACATTCAAGTTTTTCTCGCCAACTTTTCTCCCTCCTCTAGAGAATCGCGTATAATTCTCTTCGGCTTCACTACGAAGCCTTGCGTTCGCCCGGTGCTTGCATAGCCAGCCCGGTTTATTGCTTCTACGTTGTGTCAGATGGGGGCGGAGATACTAGTTCCAAATATCTTGAGAATTTCTAGGTTCTTCAATCGGGTGAAGGAGTCTGGGATGGTGCCAGTGATGTTGACGTTTGTAAACGCAAGCTTTGTAAGGTGGGGGAGGTCGCTGATGGTCGCCGGGATGTGGAAGGGGGCGTTTGGAAGTAGTACAAATACAAATATCAGTATAAATACATAGAAAATAATACAAAATTATTTGTATTTGTATCCTTCCAAATACAATTTATCTGGTATTTGAATTAAAGATTCGAAGAGTCTTGTAACCTATAAAGAATTATATACTATGTAGTATGTAGAGATACAACCACAGAAAATTTCAGGTTGAATGGCGCCTCCTGGCCTTAGGGGCCTTCATATTTCAAGCCCATATCACCTTTGGGCCCAGTTTGGAATTTCTAGATACCCCGATCTGGGCCTATTGGGCCGTGTGGCCCTTTTCCATTCCTGTTCTGGATGCAGCACTTCTAAATCACACAATGAAAAAGAAGTAATGGAGCCCTCTTAGGGAAGGGCAGTACCCCATTAGGTTTTCTGAGCGACTCATTTGAGTTCTAACACCTTTGTACACAGAAGATGTATTGTTGCTAGCAATATTTAGTCTTCCGAATGTGTTTGTCTGTTTTCGGTTAGTTGGTAATGTGGGGAACTATATAATAAGATGGGGCAAATGTTGACGTGGACATAAGATTGAAAAACTGGCTAGTCCAGATTGTCTCCTTTCTAATGAATGGCTGCGATTGGTCACATCATCAATCTACGTGGCAAAAAAAGGTAGGCCGTGTAGGAAATCTCCATATTTTGCATGGTTTTATTGAAGGAAACCACTCGCATGAAAATCAACCTGGAAATTGGGTTGGCAATTTCTTGGGTAGGACTGGGCTGCAAACGGTTTTTTAATGGTCCTAGTGGACCTCAATTTTGGATTCACTGGACCATGAAGAGTACCATGCCTACCGGTTACAGCACAGCAATTCGTTTAATTTATGATAATTAATACAATTTTTTATTTAATAAAAATAAATTCATGCTGAGAGAGAGAGAGAGAGAGAGAGAGAGAGAGAGAGAAGAGAGAAATGAAGGATAAAATTTCATACTAGGTTACCTCTGCGGATTCACAGATACCATCAAATGCAACAGTATCAGACTGGGCCTATGCAACTGGGCTTAGGCTTGGCCAAGCATCAATGTAAAATTTATTCTCATGCCTCAACTCCAAGCTATCAAAGCTGAACTGAAAATGGTTCTCCCATTGGATCAGCCACAAGATCCGTTTGGAAATATTCATAATTGATCCATCTATTGAAAATGGTTCTCTCTTTGAATTGTTTTACTTTTTGTCGGTTCCAAAAACAAATCAAAAACGTTTTATTTGAATGTAGATTGTTTCTTAAAATAGAAATCCAAAAAACATGTTTTTGGTTAGGTGTAGCCTAGAAATTTCTAGGTTAGATGGGCCGGCCCACGCAGGTTTTGTTGGTAATCATCAGTTAAGAAACCCTCTTTGAGTTTTGTGGGTTATCATTTGAATTTGTAATTCTTCCAAACTGAGCCAAAAGTCCAATTAACCCAATAGGTTCTTTCTTATCTCCAAATAAATTTGACAATTTAACTGGAGAGGATTCCGATCAATACGTTAGGTTTATTATAAAGAGAGAAGAAATAACCAACACCACACCACATGAGCCATGAGTTCTCCGGTGAAGACAGTACACCGGAAATTTTGAGTGCCACACTGAACTTCATGCACTTGATGGGGAGTGGCGGACCACAGAGACAGCGATTATGTAGAAACGAGAAAACTCCGAGCTTCTGAATGTTTCCACCTACCGGAATGCTTCCTCGGACCTTATTATGCGTCAATACCAGAAATGTTAAATTCTGTGGAAACCTCACCTTGGACAGATCAAAATCGAAATCGTTATTCGACAAATAGATATACTGTGCTGCTCCATTCTCCTTGAACAATAAGGAGGCGTCACCGACGAGTCTGTTATAAGATAGGTCGATCGTCATGTAATCCAATTGTCCAAGCGATCTGGGGATCTCACCAGACAGCAGGTTGTGTGATAGATCGAGTGAAACCCCCTGTTACGTCGGTGTTGAATCTCCCGAATGAGTCCGGTATGTGCCCCGTGAGCTTGTTCGACTTGAGCACAAGAGTTGCCAGTTTTCTGAGATTTGCTAGAGAAGATGGGATTGGACCCGAAAGCTTGCTTTGGGACAACTCGAGGTACTCAAGGTTTCTCAGTTCACTGAGGAATTCGGGGATGGGGCCGGAGAGACCGGAGTTCCATATTTGAAACAATTTAAGGTTCTGAAGTTTTGTAAAGGAAGCGGGGATGGAGCCGGTAAGTTTGGGGAAGTCCTCAAACGTTAGTCTTTCCAGGTATGGAAAGTCCCCGATGGCTGCCGGGATATGACGAACGCCGGTTTGTTGAATTGTGAGAGAATTAACTCGGTTGGTTTTGTCGTCGCATTGGACGAAAGCCCAATTGCAGCAGTTGATGTTGGGATCCCAAGACGTGAAGTTGTCAGGACTTTCTTGGGAAAAGGAATCCTTGATACGTAGAAGTGCAGCTCGGTCGGCGGGATGACAACGGACGGATGAGGCGGAGAGAACGGGAGATAGGAGGAGAGGAGATGAAACAAAAAGAAGAAAGAGAAGAAAACGAAGAGTGAACCGCCACTACCAGTGCTGTAAATTTCCATTTTGTGGATGAAGAGCAGAAGAGGTCTTCAGACTGCTCTCTGAAATTTAACAGAGAATATGGAGGGGATCATCTTTAATACCACTAAATACAACAAAATGGAGCTTGAGTGATCAACGAGACAGGTTCCTTCTTCCCTTGTCGTTTTGTGCTTGGTCTTCTTCTTCATTTGTATGATTGTGTATAAATCGAAGTCAAGCTTTATTTCCGCCTCGCCTTCAACGTTGTCGGCGTATTTACAAGCACAAATCTTTTTCTTTGTTCTTTTCGGAATTAACCACAAGCATTTCAAAGAGAGAATAAAATCCGCCCCTTGACTTGAATGAACCCATATAAAATGCTAATTGATGTTATGAGCACAAGAGCTTCAAGCCCTCAGACTCCTCACTCTTGCCCTCTTGGATATTTATATAGACTCAACTAATACTTTGATAATTGGATTGTTACTAAGTAGTGCTGCTCATAAGAAGACCCAACCCTACCAAATCGATCAACTCGGACCGACCCAACCTGAGTTGGCCAAGTTTTCTTCAATACTGGTCGGTTTCGAGTTGTAAAAAATTATAAACCGATGGTTCAGATCGGTTTCAATTTTTATGTGTGAAAACCGAAACCGACTTAGTAGTTAGTAGTTAGTTCCTAGTTAGTAGTTACAACCTACTTAGTTCCTATTTAACTAAGTTGTCTCTATCCCACTTACAACATAACTTAATTTCTAGTCTTTTAGTTAGGAATGACATTAATGGCAAGTATTATAAGACAACTAGACAAGGAATTATTTTTAGAAAAGTTTAAAGAAAAGAATCAAAGGATCCTAATTTCTATGGTCTTTTACACCAAATAGGCAACCAATTACAATTATAAATAGGTGTCATTTTTTACTTAGATTAGAAGGTTTCTTAAAATATACAAATTTCAGTCTTCTTTCTCTAATACAGTTTGACTTTCTATTTTCTTGATAACTTCTATTCTAACTTGGTCTGCCCCCCCCCCCTCCCCTTAGCACCTCAACTCAAGCACAACCTCTAATACAATTTGACTCTCAAGCATGGTTGAATTTAGAGCCGAAATCGACCCAAACCGACCCAACCCGATTCAAACCGACCAGGTTGGTTTGGCTTAACACAGGGTCAGTTTCGGTTTCAATTTTAGGTAACCCGACCATGTCGGATCGGTTGGAAAAATCTCAGTAAACTGACCCAACCCAACTCGTGAACATCCCTATTACTAAGCATCTTGGGTTGACTGTAATAGCAAAAGAACTAAAATGCCCATTCAAAATTTGATGGATGCTGACTGAGATAAGAAAATATTATAAATAATGAAAATAGGTATATTAATGCATGGGAACTCCTTTTTCATTTTTAGATTGTTTTTTGCAAAATCTAGTGTATTTTTCATTTTCTTTTTTTTTCTATATTTTCCACTTTTCTTCTTTATTTATTTGTATTTAATGTATTTTTATGCAATCTCTTAATTTTTCTCTATTTTCTATTTTTTTATTGTATTTCATGATTTTTTTTTGCAAAATGTTCTCATAAAATGATAAAAGGGTGGTTTAATGTTTTAGAAATTTAGAAAAATGCACATGACAGTCATCTCTGAAGTTAAAGTTAAGTGACAAATTGCTAATGAAGGAACAAGGTGCTAGAATTGAAAGTTTCTTTCCTTTTTTTTGTGGTAAAACTAGAATTTGAAAGTTTAGGGTGGATTTTTGGCAAATGAAAATGGGGGAGGGGGATCTGTAATTTTCCCTTACATTTTTTTCAAAGCAATTTCTTACTTAGAGAATAAATACTATTCAGGGATCTCATTAAACAAGTTAAGTTTTTAAGTTGAATGGTTCTTTAAGATGGTATCAAAGCCTTTTTTTATCAAGTGATCTAGTATTTGATCCTCATCTCTTCCATTATAATTAATTAAATTTCAGCATAAGGCATCACCTAACAACTAATGATTTTAGGTTGAATGGTTTTTTAAAAGAATTCAATACAAATACCTGTCCCCATATTTTTGTATCTGTGTCAAACAACCCATAAATATATAAGCAATACACATTGTCCCTCCTCAGTTGGGTAACTTCTCTTCTTATTTTCTTGGTTATTTGATTTCATCCTGGGTGTTCATTTCTATTTAGAAGTTTTTTCAGTTTTTATCTCATTCATCTGTTACTAGTGAATGACCCCGTAGTAAGTACGAGGAATCAGTAATGTTAAATTTATATTTAGGGAATCAATAATGTTAAATTTATATTTATTAATATTTTAAATAATTTTTAAACTTTCAATAAATATTTATTTCAAAAAATAGCTTTTCAAAAATTATTAGAATATGGATAGTTTTTTTTTTTTGTTATGATAAGTAAAGAGTTAATGATTAACTAAGATTAATAGAATGTAGGCAAAAGTGGTTATGAATTGTGGGTTGTGGGATTTAATAGCAACTTCTCAGAAAATGCCACATGTCTAACTTTCCAAAAAAATGAGGGCCATGTGTTTGAATGGGGGGGGGGGGGGGGCTGTAGCTTGGTAGTGGGTTGGGAGATTTAGTAGGAGTAGAAGTTCAGGACTATTATCAGTCTTGAACCCTAATGGATTTCAGGATCGAAAATAAGAAGAAAGGTAAGAGGAAAGAAGAGGAAGAGGGAGGAGAAGCAGTAGAACACAAGAGTTGAAAGGTGGAGTGGAAGCTTAATGTTCTGCCGCCGCCACTTTAATTAATATTTATAGGTTATGCTCATTACATGGAAAGGACAGATCTGCCCTTAGTCTTTGCATAACAAATAGAGCAGAAAATAAAACTGAAATAAATAACAATTGAAACAACTAAATGACCAATAGCTAATCCTAGGCAGACTAGAACATCTTCTACCCTACGAACACAATGAGACCGTAGCTGTGAGGCCCACGTCAGTGTTCTCTACACTCCCCCTCAAGTTGAGAATAAATATTTATCATTCCCAACTTGGATAGATCTGCCTCTAGCTTCTTCTGTGGTACAACTTTGGTGAGGATATCTGCCAGCTGCATATTGGAGGTGATGTATGGGAGACACACTTCTTGTGATGAGACCCTCTCTCGTACAAAGTGTTGATCAACTTCAATATGTTTAGTCCTGTCATGCTGCACTGGGTTGTGTGTTATATTAATAGCCGCTTGATTATCACAATACAACATCAGGGGCTTCTCATACTCAATACCCAACTTCTCAAGTAGTGATCTCATCCAAAAAATTTCAGCCACTCCATTAGCCACTGACTTGTACTCAGCTTCAGCATTGGATCGGGAGACAACACTCTGCTTCTTACTCCTCCAAGAGACTAGGTTACCTCCCACAAGAGCACAATATCCATAGGTAGACATTCTATCATCAACACTCCCAACCCAATCAGCATTCGTATAGACTTCCACCTTCATGTGGTCATTGTTCTTGAACAGTATACCTCTACTCGGGCATCTCTTCAAGTATGCTAGTATTCTTTCTGCTGCTAGAAGGTGCGTAGTTCTAGGAGAATGCATGTACTGACTGACAACACTAACAGCATAACTAATATCTGCCCGGGTGAGGCAAAGATATAGGAGCTTCCCACTAACCACTGGAACATAACTTTGTCTTCAAATAGCTCCCTACTCTTTGCACTAATCCTGTGGTTCTGTTCAATGGGTGTATCTACAGGTTTGACACCCAGTTTTCCAGTTTCAGCCAAGAGATCTAAAACATATTTCCTTTGAGAGACAAAGATCCCCTGTTTAGATCTAGCAACCTCAATACCCAAAAAATACCGTAGTGTACCCAGATCTTTCACCTCAAACTCTTGATGAAGGAGTTGTTTGAGGGATTCAATCTCATGGTTGTCATTTCCTGTCACCACAATATCATCAACATATACTACAAGTAGTGTCAGTGACAACTCCACCCTCTTGATGAGCAGTGTATGATCTGACTGGGCCTGTACATAACCGAACTTCCCAAGGGCTAGTATGAATCTGTCGAACCAAGCTCTAGGTGACTGCTTCAAACCATACAATGCCTTATTGAGCAGGCAGACCTTCTTACCTGCCTCTGTATCATAGAATCTAGGAGGCAACTGCATGTAAACCTCTTCCTGCAAGTCCCCATTCAGGAAGGCATTCCTAACATCCATTTGGTACAAAGGCCAAGTGTAGTTTGCTGCAAGAGATAATAGAACCCGAATGGTGG
The DNA here is from genome assembly GCF_056320005.1 of Nelumbo lutea. NCBI lineage: Eukaryota > Viridiplantae > Streptophyta > Magnoliopsida > Proteales > Nelumbonaceae > Nelumbo > Nelumbo lutea. Next base: position 108,138,969 of record NC_142685.1, read on the forward strand.
TCATCTTGGCTATCGGGGCAAATGTCTCCAAGTAATCTATACCATAAGTCTAAGTGAACCCTTTTGCAACTAGCCGAGCTTTGTACCTCTCAATGGAACCATCCACATTGTGCTTCACAGTAAATACCCACCTGCATCCAACTGGTTTCTTTCCTTTGGGCAAGTCAACTAGCTCTTAGGTATTATTTTTCAACAGGGCATCCATTTCAACTTGCATTGCACCTCTCCACTCTGGAACTGATAGGGCTTCTTGCACTGTTCTCGAAATGGGGACATTAGCAACGGAGGTGAGATAGGACCCGTAGAAGGGAGATAGGCGATTATAGACAAAAACTGGGAGATGTAGTGGGCTGTAGATGTGGTGCAATGCCGTTTTCCTTTACGGAGGGAAATGGGAAGGTCAAGGTCATCTGCAGAGGGTGAAGTAACAATAATAGAAGGAGTCTTTGTGGGCCCTGGGACTGTAATATCTGGACTTGGAGCCACAGAAGAGGTTGGAGCTGGCCGAGACTACTGATTATCGGGATTAACCTACCTGCATCACCTGTGATAGACTCTCAACTCTCGATCCCTCTGACCACCCTCGCTACTACATCCCTCATCACCAACAGGAATAGGTAAGGGAACAGCCCCAAAAGTATTAACCCTGTCCTCATTGCACTCCCCCTGAAGAAAAGGACCCAAAACTCCACGCTCACCACTCTCCCCCTAAGGAGAGACCCGAGAATAGTAGGGTGTCTCCTCAAAGAAAGTGACATCAATGGATACAAACTTCTTCCTTGAGATAGGATCATAATAACAATAACCCTTTTGAGTTTGTGCATAACCAAGAAATTTGGAGGCCTTGGGTTTAAACTTGGAGTGATGGGGACCGAGAAGCTGAACAAAATAGGTACAACCAAATGTCTTGAGGAGAATAGTGAACAACTCCTCATTGGGGTATAGAAGGAAAAAAAGGAGGTTTCATATCAAGAACCCGAGAAGGAATCCGATTAATAAGATATACCACCATAAGGATAGCATCACCCTAGAAGCAAATATGGACATTGGAAGTAAACATAATACTTCTAGCCACCTCCAAGATGTGCCTATTCTTCCTTTCTGCAACTCCATTCTGTTGAGGTGTATGAGGGCAAGTGCTCTGGTGGATAACCCCATGATTAAGGAGGTACGATGCCAATGACTTAGCAAAGTATTCATTTGCATTATCAGATCTAAGCACTTTGATCCTTGCATCAAACTAGGTTAGGATCATTTGGTGGAAGTTTTGGGTCAGGGCAGGCACCTCATCTCGTGAACGCATAAGATAAACCCAAGAAAACCGGGTGTGGTCATCAACAAATAACAAAAAATATCATAGGTTATGCTCATTACATGGAAAGGACAGATCTGCCCTTAGTCTTTACATAACAAATAGAGCAAAAAATAAGACTAAAATAAATAACTAAAACATCTAAATGACCAATAGCTAACCCTAGACTGACTAGAACATCTTCTACCCTACGAACACAGTGGGACAGTAGATGTGGGGCCCACATCAGTGTTCTCTACAGTAGGAATTTCTCAGAAAATGCCACATGTCTAGCTTTGTAGAAAATGAGAACGCTACTTTTCTGAATGGTGATAGTGGGGTGCGGTCTTTAACAACTTTTCAAAAAATGCCATTTGTCTAAATTTGAAAAAGCCATGTGATGGATGGTGGGGGTTGTAGTCTCAAGGCTACTTTGCTTGGTCGCATTACCATGTACTTGATCTCTTGAAGCTTGAGATTGAAACCAAATTGCACGTTCCAAGTCACATGTAATGAACAAGTGTTGTAGTGTATGCACTTTCATCATTTCTACCCCCCATATTTACATTGCAATTTCATTTAAAGCATGGAAATGCAAATAAATTGAATGCAAAATTAATTTAAGCTCATTTTGGAAGGAGTACAAATGGAAATTTGTAGAGTGCAAAACCTTATATTTTGTATTATATTGTATGTATGTACACTATGCATATTTGTATTTATACTCCTTCCAAATTGAGCCTTAGGGTCAAAACCTCTCTTAAATTCAGAATCAGAATGGTTTAATGAATCTCCCATATGTTCATTTCTCATTCCCAAGGGAGGGGGAGGAAATGATGATTCTCTCAAATGAGAAAATGTCATTCCAATAGGAAAGGGAATCGAATTCCAATTCCATAGCTTTATTCCCATGAACAAATTAACGGATCCTTATTTTCATTTCAAAGTTAATTTGACCTTGTTTGAAGTGCAAATGAAGTACAATAAAAGTTAAATTAAAGCAAAAGCCAAAGTAAAAAATGAATTTATACATTTCTGATTTGTACTCCCACGCATTCGTATTACTACAAATGAATTTGCACGGCAAACAAATACAATTTTATTTGAAATTGAAACATATCACACATAAAGCGTTGCACACATGCAACCACAACAAAAAAGAAGAACAATAAATTACAGACGACTATAGATTATTGCCTTATTGGAGGTGCTAATACTATAATTAATATATATTTTGAACATTGTTATGGTGTCCCGTTGTTCCCAAATTCCCTTTCTTCTCTTCCGCCGGTGCCGGATTACTTACACTGGTTGGGGAGCGGCGGTCCGCACAAACACTTATTATGAATAAAGTAGCCCACAGCTATGTTCTGCACGTTCCCACCCACCGGAATCCTCCCACATAACCGATTATAGCTTACGTCAAACACTTGCAACGAAGGCAGCTCGGTGATCTGCTCCGGAATGCTTCCTCTAATTCTATTGTGCGACAGCTTCAGAAACGACAAGTTCTTTGGAAATCTCACCTTGGAGAGGTCAAAGTCGAACAGGTTATTCGACAGATACACATTTTGGGCCGCTCCGTTCTCTCTGAGCAAAACGGACGCGTCACCCACGAACTTGTTGTAAGAGAGGTCGATGGAAACGTAGTTGAATTCTTCTAACGAAGCAGGGATCTCACCAGACAGAAGGTTGTTCGATAGATCAAGAGAGAAACCACCTGTGGTATTGAATCTCCCGAATGAGTCAGGTATGCGTCCTGTCAGTTTGTTCCAGTCGAGGTAAAGGTAACGCAGTTTTTGCAGATTTGCTAGGGAAGCCGGAATGGGACCCGAAAGCCGGTTGTAGGACAAGTCGAGGGACTCGAGGTTCTTGAGTTGGGTGAGGAATTCGGGAATGGAGCCAGAGAGATTGATTCTCCACATGCGGATGATTTTGAGGTTTTGAAGCTTGGTGATGGAGTAGGGGATGGAGCCGCTAATTTTGGTGACTCGCTGGAGCTGTAAAATTTCCAGGTAGGGAAGGTCGCCGATAGCTTCTGGTATTCGATCCATGCCAGTATTGAAAATGTTGAGCACGTTGACGCGATTGGTTTGATCGTCGCATTGGACGTAGCCCCAGTCACAGCAGTCGGTGTTGGGATCCCATGGGGTTAAGTCTGAAGGGAATTTTGAGGTAAAGGACTGCTTGATTTTTAAAAGGGCTGTTTTGTCGTCGGGATGACAGCGGACGGAGGAGGCGGCGGAGATGGTGAGAGAAGGGAGAGATGAGGAGACTAGGAAGAGAAAAACAAGGGGAAGAGAGAGTGAACCTGTAATGCCATGAACTCCCATTTCGATTGTTCTCCTTTCTTTAAGGATGAAACGTTTTCTTTTCTGATTGAGAAAATTTGCAGAGAACGGTCTTCAATTTATAGAGGCTCGATCCATTGCTTGATCTCATCCAATTCTGAGCTCTGTAGTTAAGTACAAAGCGATGAAGTCAGCCATCTCTGGAGTTTCTTTAACTTTCCAAAACCGGGATTTTTGTTCCACAACCAAGGAATGAAATTCTGTGATCTAGTTCAACTAATGGCATTGGAATGAGACTGCTGTGAACAAGACAATTAATGGCGTAGGACCCATTTCTTTATCTTTATTATATCTAGATTTACAGTGTCAGTGTCATTATTCAAAGTCCATGGTCCATGCTCATCACTGAATAGACACATCACGCGTAGGCGTAAATAGAGAAGTTGATAACGAAACACGGATTGACTTAGGTACATAGCGACGTCAAATTGCCTCGTATCATGATTATGTTTGTGTATGAAAAGGAATAATCTTGCTTGCAAAATAGTATATATCATCCATTCGAATTCCTGAGAGATTTTTCATTCTTAATCGACTTCAAACCTCAAATGCTCGGTTCAAATGGGAGTGCAAATATGGGTTTCAAGTAAGGGTGTGCATGGGTCGGTTTTGGATTAGATCCTGTCCGGTCTAAAATTAATTTGGACAGATTGAACGGGGACCAATAAGACATATTAGATTGAATCAATTTGGTCTAAAATATTTATTAGATTGTATTGGATCTGGTCCATTTATAATAAATTTATATTGAATTGAATTGGATTAAGCTAATATCTGATTTATTGATATATAAAATAAGAATATAGGTGTAAATAGATTGGATTAATTTGGATTAAAACCAATCTAAATTAAAACGAATTTGAAGAGGTTGAACGATGCACACATTGAATTACACTAATCCAAAATGGTTCCAAATAATTATTGAATTAGATTAGACCTCATCCATTTATAATGGACTCACATTGGATTGAATCCTATTGGATCAAATCCAATCCAATTGACATCCATGTCGAGCTACTACTACAATCCCTAGCTTTGTCCCTTGTACTAGTCGGTAATAGAATTGCTGGGTTTTGACTGAGAAAAAGAAAAGAAAACAGTTAATACTTAAACAAAGCAAAACAAGTATAAAGATGGTATGTCCATAACCAACCTCCTTGTTCATCCAAATATCCTTTTCCTACATGGTGGGTTTTGATATCGTCCTGGTTTTGTTTCTTTGGTTTTATATGTTTCTGGGGATTTAAGCTAGTGGGTTTTCATCGTCCTGGTTTTGTCTCTTTGCATTTTATTCATGGTCAAATTTCAGTACAAATACTTGCTATCGATGCAAAATAAGCTCTTCCCCTTAAACGTTAAAAAACCTCAATCAACTAGTACTGTAACTTGCAGATTGCCCTAATACGAGGTTGGGCCATGGTGTTGATCCTAATAACATATGGGCTTTTACTGAAGTTTCACTCTTATGTCCAACTAAACTTACTAAATTATTTTTCCTCAGAAAGAAATCCATGATGGTTTTAAATTAAAAAAAAAAAATGCAAAACTCAGTTTTCTATCAAAATTGAGAAAACTAGAAATATAAATATTAAAATAAAAGAACATCGATAAAATAATACAAAAATATTATTTTCTAATTCCATATTATTGAAAAACAAAATTGTTTAGTATTTAGGGCTTAGAATGGCTGAAATTTTCTAATTGGAAAAGGCTCCCTTCTTTAGGTCTATGTTCGTGCTATTGGATTTGACTCAAATGGTAAAGCAAATCAGCTCATAAATTGAGAAAAAAATAAGGAAAAAAAGTAAAAGCAGGCGCAGTTGAGATTTTGAGTTTAAAACATAACATTTGTCATTAGAGTTCTTCGTGAAAGTTGGATGAGTTGGACGGATGGGGGATAATTTCCCTCTGCCATGAAAAGTTGTTCTCTTTGGATGCGAACATACTCTACTCCATACTGCTGATAAAAAAGAGCACCTCTAGCGCTCCCCCTGAGCACGGGCGGGTCTACTACTTATCTCCTCGCCTAGGCTTTAAGCTACTGCATAAGTTCCCGAGCAAGGTTCTGGCTTGGAAGCAGGACTACCTTATCTCCTCGTCGAAGTGCCTGTGCCTTAGGTATTGCAAGCATTTAGGCTATGCCAATGAGACAACTAGATATTGTATGCTGCTGAGGTTTTTTCATTATCTCGGCGTTCTAGCCCTTAGGCTGGAGGAGTGGATTGTGACCCACTCTCGGAGTCTGCCCATGCCATAGAGGCGGCTGGGTCCTATTGTGCCGAGGTCATGTCAGCTCGGCGTTCTTTGCCCTTAGTTTCTGGGGGTGACTTATAGTCTATTTTTGAGGTTTGCCCGTACCTCAAAGGCGACCAGGTCTTATTTTGCCGAGGTTATGTTATCTCGACATTTTTGCCCTTAGTTTTTGGGAGCGGCTTGTGGCCTACTCGGTTGATACAGATAGTATTGTCTTATTCCATGCCCGAGGTACTTGTTTCCCTTCAAGGGTCTCGAGCTCATACGTTCCTTCCCTAAGCACTCGCTTTACTCGGTAGGGACCTTCCCAGTTGGACCCGAGCTTGCCAGTGCAAGGCTCGGGTACCATAACTTTACGAAGGACCAGGTCGCCAACGCGGAGGTTCCATCTCTTGACCCTGGCATTATAGTACCGAGCTACTCTCTGTTGGTAAGTTGCGGTCCTTATATACGTGAGATCCCTTACTTCATCAAGTAGATCGAGGTTGGTGCGTAGCTCATCTTTGTTTGTTTGATCACTATATGCTTCTAGTCATAGCGTAGGCACTTCAATCTCTGTAGGGATTATTGCTTCAGTGCTGTAGGTGAGATTGAAGGGTGTTTCTCCCGTAGCGGTCTTCTCCGTGGTCCGCTATGCCCATAGAACACTGGGTAGTTCATCTGTCCACAATCCTTTAGCTCGGTCCAACCGTGCCTTTAATCCGCAACGGATGGCTTTGTTCATTACTTCTGCCTGACCGTTTGCTTGAGGGTGTGCGACTGAAGTAAAGTTTTGTCGGATTCCCATGTCTTGGCACCAGTCTTGGAATTTGATGTCTTCAAACTATTTGCCATTGTCGGAAATCAACACTCGAGGTAATCCGAAGTGGCATACGATGTTTTTCCAAAAGAAGTTTTGGAAATTTCGAACTGTGATCGTTACAAGGGGTTCGGCTACTACCCACTTGGTAAAATAGTCCACTGCTACCACTAAGAACTTCCTTCCACCCGTTGTTGGTGGGAATGGCCCGAGTAGATTGATGCCCCACTATGCAAAGGGCCACGGACTGGTGAGATACTTGAGGTCGACAGCGGGTTGGTGGTGAATATTGGCATGTCTCTAGCATTTGTCACATTTTCTAACAAGTTCAATGGCATCTGCCTTCATTGTTAGCCAATAATACCCTTGTCGAAGCGCTTTCTGGGCAAGGGCCCTGCCCCTCAAGTGCCCGCCGCACAACCCCTCATGAGTGTCGCAGAGTACGAGTTCGGCTCCGGTAGGCCGCAAGCAATGTAGATAGGGGAGCGTGTAGGATCTCTTGTACAACTGCTCGTCTATCATGACTTATTTAGCTGCTTGGCGCTGCACCCTTCTGGCTGCATTGCGATCTGCAGGGAGGGTCCCGTGTAGCAAGCAGCTCTCGAGCAGGTTAATCCAGGTCGGTTCTACTTGAACGATGGGAGCGACCTCCTCTGCCCCCCAGGCCGAGACAGGTCCTCTATGTACACGGTTCTCATGGTGATGTCGCTAGTGCTGGCTAACTTGGACAGGGCGTCGGCCTCAACATTCTCTGACCTAGGGATCTGTCTAATGAAGTGTGATTGGAAGTCGAGCAGGGTCTCTCTAACTTTGGTCAAGTAGGCAATCATGGTTGGCTCGTGAGCTCCATACTCGCCGGTGACCTGGTTAACCACGAGCTGGGAGTTGCTGCAAATAACAATGTGCTTTGCTTTTACTTCTCTGGCTAGGGTTAGTCCAGCTATCAATGCCTTGTACTCTGCTTCATTGTTAGACGCCGCGAACGCGAAGCGTAACGCGTATTCCAGTTTTGTGCTGCTTGGGCCATGTAGAACTATTCTGGCTCCGCTGCCCTATTGGTTCGAGGAGCCATCTATGTGATGGATCCAGGGCTCCTCATCCCAGATCGCGGTTGGCCGAGCTAGGAGAGATGCCACATTGGCTGCTACCTCACGGGGTTTCGACTCAACCGAGCTGGGAGCTTCGGGCTCAGCCGAGCTTGGAGCCTTGTGCTCAACTAGCCTAGGGACTTCGGAGCTGAATGTGCATTCTGCTATGAAATCTGCTAAGGATTGGGCCTTAATGGTAGTTCGCAGCTTGTACTGGAGGTCGTACTCGCTAAGCTCAATGGCCCACTTCTTCAATCGACCAGAGACCTTGGGCTTAAGCAATACTTGCCTCAGATGTTTGTCGGTGAGGACGATAACAGTATGAGCTTGGAAGTACAGGCGGAGCTTCCGAGCTGCGATTATCAGTGCGTATGCTAGCTTTTCCATCTCCGGGTATCTCATTTCTGATCCCTGCAATACTTTACTAACATAATAGATGGGTCATTGGACCCGATCTACTTCCCTTATTAGTACCGCATTGACCACTTCGTCGCTCACCGAGAGGTATAGTTCTAAAACATCGCCCTCCTCGGGCTGGGTTAATGTCGGCACACTAGCGAGGTATTTCTTGAGCTCATCGAACGCGAGAGGTATAGTTCTAAAACATCGCCCTCCTCGGGCTCATTGGCGGGCTTCGTCTCCCTCTTCACCCCCTTATCCCCGAGGTGTTAAGGCGTTTCAATATCACGTTGGATCAGATCCACCCCAACTCCATTCGGAATTTAGTGGGGACCATTTCCCTCTGCCATGAAAAGTTGTTCTCTTTGGATGCGAACATACTCTGCTCCATACTTCTGATAAAAAAGAGCACCTCTAGCGCTCTCCCTGAGCACGGGCGGGTCTACTACTTATCTCCTCGCCTAGGCTTTAAGCTACTACATAAGTTCCCGAGCAAGGTTCTGGCTTGGAAGCAGGACTACCTTATGGTCTGGGCCAGCACAAGATGGCCTTTCCTTACCAGCTAGAGGGTGGTTACCCAGGCGACCAGCATCGCCCTCAACCAGTAGACGTGGGAGGCCTTCCACTCGTGGGCTCAAGCTGAGCTCGATCATCGGGAATACATCACCGAAGAGAAGCTCGTTCAGGCCGGTTTGAGCTTGAGTAGCTCTGCTTCTGTCTTTTGGCGCTTTGTTTTTATCTGCTTGTCATTTTTTGATTTACTAATGCCAACTTTGTTGTAGGCCTCATGGACGAAGAAGAGAGAATCACAGCTACCCGGCTCCTTAACCAAGTGAAGAGGAGGAAGAAGTGGACTACAAAGAAGGTCGCTGAAAGGGCCCATGTGGAGTCACCGAGGGTTCCCTTCCCCAAACCCGATCATTCTCGGGCTCCTGCACCTAGACTGGGCTGAACAGTGTCCCTCCGGTGATAGATCTGAACGGTGACTTTCCACCCCACAGACCTGAGGCTGTGAGGGGGTTGGAGAATGAGCCAGCCGGGGTTACTACTGAGGCCCCGAGCTCAGTTGGGGTAGCCACTGAGGCTACAGAGGGGTCGGCTCAGCATATTGCAGACGCGGCAGCGTCCATCTCAGGGACCGAAGAGGAGGAGCCCATCTTGGATCCCGAGGTCAGCCTCGACCGAAGCAAGAGGGTCGTCACCAATGCAGAAGTCATGAGCTAGGCCAAACTCTCCCCAGGTCAGCTTGGAGGTCACGCGGCAACCCACATCATGGTGGTAAGTTCATTTTTTGTGAGCAAACACTTTATCTCACTTCTCTGTATTCTCCCCTTTTTTTATTTTTTTTCTTTTATTTTTTTTGCTGACTAGTTCCCTTCTGTTAGGCGAGCACCGTCGTGCACGCCTTAACTTTCCAATCTGATAAACACCTGAGGTGCGCTTTGGCTACTGAGGAGTCATCCCGTATGGCCCATGCCGAGCTGAAGGCAACACAGGACAAGGTCCATCAATTGGAGAGTGTTGCCGCCGCCCAGAAAAGTCTGAATGACACCTTGGCACTAGAGAGGGAGGAGCTAGCCCGAGAACAAGATAGACTGAAGGCAGAGGTGAATGGACTCCGAGTTGGTCAAGAAGCCCTAAAGCTCAAGGTGGAAAGCTTCGCAGCTCAAGATGTAGGCCCTCAAGGGAACCAAGGAGGCCCTAGAATGCGAGGTGGAATCTCTCAAGGCCGATATCGAGGAGAAAACAGAAATCTTTCATGATGCTCTGGAACAGACCAAGGTCATCGACTACGTCAATTCCTCGCGGTTCGATAACGTAATGTCAAAGGCCTACCGTAGGGGGTTCAAGCTCGGCCGATGGTGGATAAGGTATACCTACCCCGATCTGGATATAAGTGCCTTCACTTCTTTCAACATCACAGATGGCATTGCACACCAGGCCACGGATGACACAGACTCTGAAGACAATGGCAGCAACGGGGAGGCTGACGCCACCGATCTGATTAATTCTTCTGAGAAAACCCCTGAAGAAACTCCGAGTAAGGCCGATGAGCCTCCCAAGTAGTCAAGCGCTCCTTGTATTCTGGGCCTGCGAGCTCGATTTTCCTCTCTTTTGTATTGAATGTATTTAGGTAGTGTAGTGGAGCCTATATAATGAAGAACATTTTTCGCCAAATACTTGTGCAATTTTCTTTTACTTTCCGAAGTGGTTGTCTTACTCTGAACTGTTAGGCTACTAGGATGATTAATCAGAGTGTGGGTTCCTCAACCATCGTGGTCCCAAACTATATTCCGACACTTAGTAGGGGTAGCCTTGTGTACATCGAGGTGAGTGACATAGTAGGGTACATGCCTGACCTGTCTGCACTCGTGTTAAGTTTGCATTGGTTGTCTCTTACAGGTTTAACTTGTTGCATGCCAAGGCGGGCTATCCGTCACAAGGTTCCTAGTCGAAATGCCTGTGCCTTAGGTATTGCAAGCATTTAGGCTATGCCAATGAGACAACTAGATATTGTATGTTGCTGAGGTCTTTTCATTATCTCGGCGTTCTAGCCCTTAGGCTGGAGGAGTGGATTGTGACCCACTCTCGGAGTCTGCCCATGCCATAGATGCAGCTGGATTCTATTGTGCCGAGGTCATGTCAGCTCGGCGTTCTTTGCCCTTAGGTTTTGGGGGTGACTTATAGTCTATTTTTGAGGTTTGCTAGTGCCTCAAAGGCGACCAAGTCTTATTTTTCCGAGGTTATGTTATCTCGACATTTTTGCCCTTGGTTTTTGGGAGCGGCTTGTGGCCTACTCGGTTGATACAGATAGTATTGTCTTATTCCATGCCCGAGGTACTTGTTTCCCTTCAAGGGTCTCGAGCTTGTATGTTCCTTCCCTGAGCACTCGCTTCACTCGGTAGGGACCTTCCCAGTTGGACTCGAGCTTGCCAGCGCAAGGCTCGAGTACCATAACTTTACGAAGGACCAGGTCGCCAATGCAGAGGTTCCATCTCTTGACCCTGGCATTATAGTACCGAGCTACTCTCTGTTGGTAAGTTGCGGTCCTTATGTACGCGAGGTCCCTTACTTCATCAAGTAGATCGAGGCTGGTGCGTAGCTCATCTTCGTTTGTTTGATCACTATATGCTTCTAGTCACAACGTAGGCACTTCGATCTCTGAAGGGATTATTGCTTCAGTGCTGTAGGTGACATTGAAGGGTGTTTCTCCCATAGCTGTCTTCTCCGTGGTCCGGTATGCCCATAGAACACTGGGTAGTTCATCTATCCACAATCCTTTAGCTCGGTCCAACCGTGCCTTTAATCCGCAGAGGATGGCTTTGTTCATTACTTATGCCTGACCGTTTGCTTGAGGGTGTGCGATTGAAGTAAAGTTTTGTCGGATTCCCATGTCTTGGCACCAGTCTTAGAATTTGATGTCTTCAAACTATTTGCCATTGTTGGAAATCAATACCCGAGGTAATCCGAAGTGGCATACGATGTTTTTCCAAAAGAAGTTTTGGAAATTTCGAGCTATGATCGTTACAAGGGGTTCGGCTTCTACCCACTTGGTAAAATAGTCCACTGCTACCACTAAGAACTTCCTTCCACCCGTTGCTGGTGAGAATGGCCCGAGTAGATCGATGCCCCACTATGCAAAGGGCCACGAACTGGTGAGATACTTGAGGTCGACAAGGGTTGGTGGTTAATATTGGCATGTCTCTGGCATTTGTCACATTTTCTAACAAGTTCAATGGCATCTGCCTTCATTGTTAGCCAATGATACCCTTGTCGAAGCGCTTTCTGGGCAAGGGCCCTGCCCCCCAAGTGCCCGCCGCACAACCCCTCATGAGTGTCGCAGAGTACGAAATCGGCTCCAGTAGGCCGCAAGCAATGTAGATAGGGGAAAGTGTAGGATCTCTTGTACAACTGCTCGTCTATCATGACTTATTTAGCTGCTTGGCGCTGCACCCTTCTGGCTGCATTGTGATCTGCAGGGAGGGTCCCGTGTAGCAAGCAGCTCATGAGCAGGTTAATCCAGGTTAGCTCTACTTGAATGATGGGAGCGACCTCCTCTGCCCCCCAGGCCGAGACAGGTCCTCTATGTACATGGTTCTCATGGTGATGTCGCTAGTGCTGGCTAACTTGGACAGGGCGTCGGCCTTAGCATTCTCTGACCTAGGGATCTGTCTAATGAAGTGTCATTGGAAGTCGAGCAGGGTCTCTCTAAATTTGGTCAAGTAGGCAATCATGGTTGGCTCGTGAGCTTCATACTCGCCGGTGACCTGGTTAACCACGAGCTGGGAGTCGCTGTAGATAACAATGTGCTTTGCTTTTACTTCTCTGGCTAGGGTTAGTCCAGCTATCAATGCCTTGTACTCTGCTTCATTGTTAGACGCCGCGAACTCGAAGCGTAGCGCGTATTCCAGTTTCGTGCTGCTTGGGCCATGTAGAACTATTCCGGCTCCGCTGCCCTATTGGTTCGAGGAGCCATCTATGTGAAAGATCCAGGGCTCCTCATCCCAGATCGTGGTTGGCCGAGCTAGGAGAGATGCCACACTGGCTGCTACCTCACGGGGTTCGGACTCGACCGACCTGGGAGCTTCGGGCTCACCCGAGCTTGGAGCCTTGTGCTCAACCGGCATAGGGACTTCGGAGCTGAATGTGCATTTAGCTATGAAATCTGCTAAGGATTGGGCCTTAATGGTAGTTCGCGGCTTGTACTGGAGGTCGTACTCGCTGAGCTCAATGGCCCACTTCGTCAATCGACCAGAGACCTTGGGCTTAAGAAATACTTGCCTCAGATGTTTGTCGGTGAAGACGATAACAGTATGAGCTTGGAAGTATAGGCGGAGCTTCCGAGCTGCGATTATCAGTGCGTATGCTAGCTTTTCCATATCCGGGTATCTCATTTCTGCTCCCTGCAATACTTTACTAACATAATAGATGGGTCATTGGACCCGATCTACTTCCCTTATTAGTACCGCATTGACCACTTCGTCGCTCACCGAGAGGTATAGTTCTAAAACATCGCCCTCCTCGGGCTGGGTTAATGTCGGCACACTAGCGAGGTATTTCTTGAGCTCATCGAACGCGAGCTGGCAGTCTTAGGTCCATTCGAACCCTTTGCTCTTAATTGCCTTAAATGTTTTGACAGAATTATTGTTGGTTAATTGGACTTTAATGACATTTTCTAGATGTTTAGATTTGTTTCTAATCAAATGGATGATTTTGCTTAGTCATAGGCACTAAAACTTTCAATGTTAACAACAAAAGTATATACTGCTGATTTGTTTTAATGTAGTTGAGAACCTCCTACCATGTGATCAGCCATTGCTTACATCTTTTTTTTTTTATTTTTCTTTTCTTTCTTTTTCTCTATGAATTTTCTGCTTAAAGGTTAATCAACTCTGTGGGAATTTTTTGCAATATCAGAATTTTGGTTTATTCAAATCTTAAACTCTTCTATCAGTTGAAGAAAAGGACCTATTTTCTTAGAAAATAATAGCCTCTCTAAACAGGTTTAATACATGCTTGATCCTTGAGAGCCATAGTAAGAGAGAAAAAAGTAGTAAAGAAGAAAGATGGACCCTGAAACACTCCTTAGAGTGGTCCCAATCCATTTGCATCTATTTTGGTGGTATGGGAAAGTTAGGGTATATTATTGGATCATCCCAAACCAGAGAAATCTGATTCTTCACATTCAAAGTGCATGTAAGAGAATTATTTGGCCATCTCCAGCCTGTGAATTCAATAAAGCCACATATTGAACGCAACTTCATGTGGATGGAGACAACAAAGAAATATGGGAAATTATGACTGAAACCCGTTCCCAAGGTATGAATGTGGCTAGAACTTATCAAATAAGAGGAGAAACCAATAATCTGAAATCTTGATTACTTGTATTATGCTCTGTTTTTGTATTTTCTTTCACATTTATTTGCAGAGTCCCAAGTTAAATTGTTCTAATATAACCTTGGGTGTGGAGTTCAACAAGTAAAGGGGAGAAAACTTACTCATTTCCATTATTCCATGTTCTTTTTACTTTCCATGGGGTGTTTGGGTTTTGTTGGGTGCAGGGGCTAGTAAATCCATTTGGAAGAATTGTTTCCATTAACAAGTTAATGAATTTTTGTCTTTAGGATTCTCTCAGTGGAACTGTCCCTTTAATATAACTTATCTAATTGCTTGTGAACTGTCTTTCTTCCAAGCAGTTGTGGTAACAGCAGTCACAGAATTGGGAAATGGGAAACCAAAATTAAAAGTTTTCTTCACAGATAATAGCAGAAGTAATTACGCTACTGATTAAAGAAAATGGAATATGGTTTCCCTTGGTTTCTTTGTCTGTGTGCTTGATGTCAAACACAGGATTATAAAAAACCATGGCTTGTTCTCCTGTGTTTTGATTACAAACTTTCTTCGGTTTCATCATGCAAATGCGATGGGGTTTTGCTATGCTGACACTACAACAAAATAAAACATTGGTTAATTGTAGCAATAAAATGAACATTTATAAAATAATATTTGCTTTTCCCGGCATTAATCCATGTTCAAATATAAATAGATATATATATGAGAAAAAAAAACAAGGTAAATCTATCAAATCAGAGAAAGTACTTTTTTCCTTTGAAATAAATATTTGTTTTCGTTTAGAGAAAATTTCAGATGAAATAAATAAATTATTTTTTAAAAAAATTTAAGACCAAATCAAACATTTCTAGTAATAAAAATAAAATCAGATCAAACCATTGTATTACAGAACCAATAATGTATTACGTTTGGTCTAGTAATAAAAATAAAATGTCAAGTTATAGAAAAAGAACTAAACAAAAGAAAATGATATCTCTTAGCTTCTTCAATAAAAAGAAAAAAAGAGTGAAAATAAAAAAAGAATCATATATACCCTCATTGCATTGGATAAAATAGCGGTGTGTTTCTTGAGGACTTCATACTCAACATTTCAATGAAAATAAATTGTAATTTGATGTGCCCAAGGATATGTTTATGTTTGTTAAATTGTGAATGAAATTTATGACTTTAAAAGGTGGCATTAGTTAACAATTCATTTTGATATTTGAATTTTGTTTGTCATTTATGTAGGAATGTATTTGGGCTTTCTGATTGGATTAAGCCCAATAGAACAATAGAATAAACAAACCATATAGAAACCAGACCAAAATGTTCTTTTCTTTTTCTTTTCAGCTCCAAGGGGATACACAACGAGGGTAGCCCATCCCCCAAACTGCTATCCCCAACCCAGGTACAGGCGGGATTCAATCCTAAGTCTCCACTACAACCAGCAGATCTTACTAACCTGCTGGTCGGGACCTTGGGACCAAAATAGTTTGATTTTGTTTGATTTTCACAGTAATTTATTGGTTTTGGAATGAGATCTTCTCTAAATCAGACTGTTAATACCCCTATTTTTGAGTATTTGATCCCTTTTTTACTTCTCAGTATGTCTGTCTTGGTGCTTTTCGGTCTTTTTTTTTTGTGCTAAGCTTATAGGATATACCCAATATTAAATCAAGGTTTTAAAAATGATCCGGAAATAGAACCGCTATGACCACGGTTTTCTGGGTTAACGGTTTGAATATCCAAGTAAAAAAAATCAGGTGGGGTTGGATTATTAGGGCAACTTTTAGGCTTCTATCAATATGAGAAAAGAGAGACTATGTAGTTGTCGGCTAAAAAGAAAACAGAAGAAAGAAAGAAAGAAAGAAGAAAAGGAAATAAAGAAAGAAAGGAGAGAAAGGAAACAAAGAAAATGAAAGAGAGAAAGAAAAGGAGGGAAGGAGCCAAGGAGGGAAGAAGGAGGAGGATCTGAAGTTCACCGGCCGGCAATGACGATGGTGATGGTGGCGACAACAGATGCAGCGGGAACAGTCACATATCTCAAACCTGAGATTTGATTTCTCTCCAACCTTTGCAAAAGTGCAAATCTTGTTTTTTTTTCTTCTTCTTCTTCTTCTTCTTCTTCTTCTTCTTAACAGGTCGATGGTTCAACCACTTGGGTCAGCGGTTCTCTGATCAAGTCAACTATTTTTGGCCTAAGAATGGATTAAGGGTGAAATGAAACGAGTTGCATGAATGGTTTCTGGGCCAAATGGTCCGACCATCCGGATCAACGATGATTCGAAAGCACTGTTTAAAGCTTTTCAAGTCTACGTACAAGACATTTGATTTATTTTCAATTTGAATTGTTGTTTTAATGGTATCATATATGTTTGCTTTTGATGTAGCGTGATCCGGTCACTCCTATCTGGCGCTCACTTGGCTCCTGGAAGATACCTGAGAAGAAGAAAATTCCCGAAGGGAGTTATCCGGCGGGAACTCTCCAATGATTAAGTTAGTACTTGGTAGGAGAAACAAGGAGGAAGATGAAGACTAAGAGTGGAGATTGCGCGCGTACCATAGATGAATCCCCCTCTCGCCTTGATGCTAAACTCCTTATAGCAGAAATCTGTTACCTCTCCCCGTTGGCATCTGACAGGGCGGGTATAACCGTCACTGCCAACCTGCTGTAGCCGTTATTGGCAAGGCTGAGGTGGCACGTGCGGGGCCGTCACCATTGGGTACGTGTCTGTCAGGTGTAGGACACCTTCTAAAGGTGGCAGGCACGACGCTGCCTGTCGAGGGACATGGCTGCTGTCACCAGATTTGTCTGGTACGACGGTCGGGCAGGAGATCTTCCTGCCTTCCCTCATGCAGCTCGCCGAGCTGCCACAAACTGGGGTGCTTTAGGGCAGATAGGTCCCTGCCTCGAAGCACCGAGATGCTCCTTCCCAGGTGGGTAAAAGCTTGGCGTCCCTTAGAGGAGAGTCTAGGCTCTCCGAGCTAGGCGGGGGACTGACTCACCGAGGTATTAGCCCTCGGTGATTTGACTGTCTTTGACTTGGCATTTCCTCCGTGCCGAGTCGGGATCGTGCTGCTAGGTTGGACTGTTCACCAAGCCAGGTCATGCGCATGTGTCCTGGGTTCATGGGGTTGAGCCAAATCGTCCTCCATCAATTGCCCCCTACTCCCCGTGCTGGGGATGGGGGCCCCAATGCGGGGAGTTCATGGTTCGTTGGCGGATTTGGCTCGGTTACTCACACTATCGTGCTAGGCGATTCAATGGCTGGACCGGCTGGGCATTTGGTTCTTTACGGGAAAAAACCCACGTCTCGTGCAACTCACGCGTGGATGTCAGGCACTTTATGTTGCACGGACGCGAAAAAATGCGCTAAATTAAATTCGTGTCGGGAGCCCCGCAGCCAGTTTCTTTGAGGTCCGTTGGATTGATCCAATCCTGACTGTTGGTCACTGGGCCCGTGTCTATAAATAGTGGGGTTCTGGCATTCTTTTTGCTGCTAAGTAGCTTTCGCTTTGAGCTCGCGTGAAGTCTCTAACTTGAGTCTTTTCAGCTCGTTTTCGCCTATTTCATGTGATTCTCTGAGTCTTTCCTTTCCTTTTCTTTCCTCTTTTCTTAGCCCACCCTCCTTATGTCTAGTGAGAGTAGCTTCTCGGATGTGCCCGGGGTGGGCACTTCGGGTCATGGTGACCCTTCCCCGGCCTGACCTGCCCATGAAGCATGGGCAGCTTCAAGTAAGTTGGCGTCCACCTCCCATCGAGGTCGGGTGCCAGACCAGTTTGGTCCCTCTACTCTGACATTGGAGAGGCTTCAAGACCTCATCTAGCAGTTCAACCTTGCTTCTAAGTACGACTACAACCTTCCCACCAGTAATTTCCCCTGGGAGCATGGTCTGGATGAGGTCGTGATTTTCAGGGAACAACTCGTTGGTGGGCTTCGTCTGCCTCTTCACCCCCTTATCCCCGAGGTGTTAAGGTGTTTCAATATCACGTTGGATCAGCTCCACCCCAACTCCATTCGGAATTTAGTGGGGACCATTTCCCTCTGCCATGAAAAGTTGTTTCTTTGGATGCGAACATACTCTGCTCCATACTGCTGATAAAAAAGAGCACCTCTAGCGCTCCCCCTGAGCACGGGCAGGTCTACTACTTATCTCCTCGCCTAGGCTTTAAGCTACTGCATAAGTTCCCGAGCAAGGTTCTGGCTTGGAACCTGGACTACCTTATGGTCTGGGCCAGCACAAGATGGCCTTTCCTTACCAGCTAGAGGGTGGCTACCCAGGCGACCAGCATCGCCCTCAACCAGTAGACGTGGGAGGCCTTCCACTCATGGGCTCAAGCTGAGCTCGATCATCGGGAATACATCACCGAAGAGAAGCTCGTTCAGGCCGGTTTGAGCTCGGGTAGGTCTGCTTCTGTCTTTTGGCGCTTTGTTTTTATCTGCTTGTCGTTTTTGGATTTACTAATGCCAACTTTTTTGTAGGCCCCATGGACGAAGAAGAGAGAATCACGGCTACCCGGCTCCTTAACCAAGTGAAGAGGAGGAAGAAGTGGACTACAAAGAAGGTCGCTAAAAGGGCCCATGTGGAGTCACCGAGGGTTCCCTTCCCCGAACCCGATCATTCTCGGGCTCCTGCCCCTAGACTGGGCTGAACAGTGTCCCTCCGGTGATAGATCTGAAGGGTGACTTTCCACCCCAAAGACCTGAGGCTGTGAGGGGGTTGGAGAATGAGCCATCCGGGGTTACTACTGAGGCCCTGAGCTCAGTTGGGGTAGCCGCTAAGGCTACAGAGGGGTTGGCTCAGCATATTGCAGACGCGGCAGCGTCCAGCTTAGGGACCGAAGAGGAGGAGCCCATCTTGGATCCCGAGGTTAGCCTCGATCGAAGCAAGAGGGGCGTCACCAATGCAGAAGTCATGAGCTAGGCCAAACTCTCCCCAGGTCAGCTCGGAGGTCACGCGGCAACCCACATCATGGTGGTAAGTTCATTTTTTGTGAGCAAACACTTTATCTCACTTCTCTGCATTCTCCCCTTTTTTTATTTTTTTCTTTTATTTTTTTTGCTGACTAGTTCCCTTCTGTTAGGCGAGCACCGTCGTACACGCCTTAACTTTCCAATCTGATAAACACCTGAGGTGCGCTTTGGCTACTAAGGAGTCATCCTGTATGGCGCATGCCGAGCTGAAGGCAACACAGAACAAGGTCCATCAATTGGAGAGTGTTGCCGCCGCCCAGAAAAGTCTGAATGACACCTTGGCACTAGAGAGGGAGGAGCTAGCCCGAGAACAAGATAGACTGAAGGCAGAGATGAATGGGCTCCGAGTTGGTCAAGAAGCCCCAAAGCTCAAGGTGAAAAGCTTCGCAGCTCAAGATGTAGGCCCTCAAGGGAACCAAGGAGGCCCTAGAACGCGAGGTGGAGTCTCTCAAGGCCGATATCGAGGAGAAAACAGAAATCTTTCATGATGCTCTAGAATAGACCAAGGTCATCGACTACGTCAATTCCTTGCGGTTCGATAACGTAATGTCAAAGGCCTACCGTAGGGGGTTCAAGCTCGGCCGATGGTGGATAAGGCATACCTACCCCGATCTGGATATAAGTGCCTTCACTTCTTTCAACATCACAGATGGCATGGCACACCAGGCCACGGATGACACAGACTCTGAAGACAATGGCAGCAACGGGGAGGCTGACGCCACCGATCTGATTAATTCTTCTGAGGAAACCCCTGAAGAAACCCCGAGTAAGGCCGATGAGCCTCCCAAGTAGTCAAGCGCTCCTTGTATTCTGGGCCTGCGAGCTCGATTTTCCTCTCTTATGTATTGAATGTGATTATGTAGTGTAGTGGAGCCTATATAATGAAGAACATTTTTCGCCAAATACTTGCGCAATTTTCTTTTACTTGCCAAAGTGGTTGTCTTACTCTGAACTGTTAGGCTACTAGGATGATTACTCGGAGTGTGGGTTCCTCAACCATCGTGGTCCCGAACTGTATTCCAACACTTAGTAGGGGTAGCGTTGTGTACATCGAGGTGAGTGACATAGTAGGGTACATGCCTGACCTGTCTGCACTCGGGTTAAGTTGGCATTGGTTGTCTCTTACAGGTTTAACTTGTTGCATGCCAAGGCGGGCTATCCGTCACAAGGTTCCTAGTCGAAGTGCCTGTGCCTTAGGTATTGCAAGCATTTAGGCTATGCCAATGAGACAACTAGATATTGTATGCTACTGAGGTCTTTTCATTATCTCGGCGTTCTAGCCCTTAGGCTGGAGGAGTGGATTGTGACCCACTCTCGGAGTCTGCCCATGCCATAGAGGCAGCTAGATCCTATTGTGCCGAGGTCATGTCAGCTCGGCGTTCTTTGCCCTTAGGTTCAGGGGGTGACTTATAGTTTATTTTTGAGGTTTGCCAGTGCCTCAAAGGCGACCAAGTCTTATTTTACCGAGGTTATGTTATCTCGACATTTTTGCCCTTGGTTTTTGGGAGCGGCTTGTGGCCTACTCGGTTGATACAGATAGTATTGTCTTATTCCATGCCTGAGGTACTTGTTTCCCTTCAAGGGTCTCGAGCTCGTATGTTCCTTCCCTGAGCACTCGCTTCACTCGGTAGGGACCTTCCCAATTGGACCCGAGCTTGCCAGCGCCAGGCTCGAGTACCATAACTTTACGAAGGACCAGGTCGCCAACGCGGAGGTTCCATCTCTTGACCCTGACATTATAGTACCAAGCTACTCTCTGTCGGTAAGCTGCGGTCCTTATGTACGCGAGGTCCCTTACTTCATCAAGTAGATCGAGGTTGGTGCGTAGCTCATCTTCGTTTGTTTGATCACTATATGCTTCTAGTCATAGCATAGGCACTTCGATCTCTGAAGGGATTATTGCTTCAGTGTTGTAGGTGACATTGAAGGGTGTTTCTCCCGTAGCAGTCTTCTCCGTGGTCCGGTATGCCCATAGAACACTGGGTAGTTCATCTGTCCACAATCCTTTAGCTCGGTCCAACTGTGCCTTTAATCCGCAGAGGATGGCTTTGTTCATTACTTATGCCTGACCGTTTGCTTGAGGGTGTGCGACTGAAGTAAAGTTTTGTCGGATTCCCATGTCTTGGCACCAGTCTTGGAATTTGATGTCTTCAAACTATTTGTCGTTGTCGAAAATCAATACCCGAGGTAATCCGAAGTGGCATACGATGTTTTTCCAAAAGAAGTTTTGGAAATTTCGAGCTATGATCGTTACAAGGGGTTCGGCTTCTACCCACTTGGTAAAATAGTCCACTGCTACCACTAAGAACTTCCTTCCACCCGTTGCTGGTGAGAATGGCCCGAGTAGATCGATGCCCCACTATGCAAAGGGCCACGGACTGGTGAGATACTTGAGGTCGACAGCGGGTTGGTGGTGAATATTGGCATGTCTCTGGCATTTGTCACATTTTCTAACAAGTTCAATGGCATCTGCCTTCATTGTTAGCCAATGATACCCTTGTCGAAGCGCTTTCTGGGCAAGGGCCCTGCCCCCCAAGTGCCCGCCGCACAACCCCTCATGAGTGTCGTAGAGTACGAGTTCGGCTCCAGTAGGCCGCAAGCAATGTAGATAGGGGAGCGTGTAGGATCTCTTGTACAGCTGCTCGTCTATCATGACTTATTTAGCTGCTTGGCGCTGCACCCTTCTGGCTGCATTGTGATCTGCAGGGAGGGTCCTGTGTAGCAAGCAGCTCACGAGCAGGTTAATCCAGGTCGTCTCTACTTGAACGATGGGAGCGACCTCCTCTGCCCCCCAGGCCGAGACAGGTCCTCTATGTACACGGTTCGAGCTATGATCGTTACAAGGGGTTCGGCTTCTACCCACTTGGTAAAATAGTCCACTGCTACCACTAAGAACTTCCTTCCACCCGTTGCTGGTGAGAATGGCCCGAGTAGATCGATGCCCCACTATGCAAAGGGCCACGGACTGGTGAGATAGTTGAGGTCGACAGCGGGTTGGTGGTGAATATTGGCATGTCTCTGGCATTTGTCACATTTTCTAACAAGTTCAATGGCATCTGCCTTCATTGTTAGCCAATGATACCCTTGTCGAAGCGCTTTCTGGGCAAGGGCCCTGCCCCCCAAGTGCCCGCCGCACAACCCCTCATGAGTGTCGTAGAGTACGAGTTCGGCTCCAGTAGGCCGCAAGCAATGTAGTAGGGGAGCGTGTAGGATCTCTTGTACAGCTGCTCGTCTATCATGACTTATTTAGCTGCTTGGCGCTGCACCCTTCTGGCTGCATTGTGATCTGCAGGGAGGGTCCCGTGTAGCAAGTAGCTCACGAGCAGGTTAATCCAGGTCGTCTCTACTTGAACGATGGGAGCGACCTCCTCTGCCCCCCAGGCCGAGACAGGTCCTCTATGTACACGGTTCTCATGGTGATGTCGCTAGTGCTGGCTAACTTGGACAGGGCGTCGGCCTCAGCATTCTCTGACCTAGGGATCTGTCTAATGAAGTGTGATTGGAAGTCGAGCAGGGTCTCTCTAAATTTGGTCAAGTAGGCAATCATGGTTGGCTCGTGAGCTTCATACTCGCCGGTGACCTGGTTAACCACGAGCTGGGAGTCGCTGCAGATAACAATGTGCTTTGCTTTTACTTCTCTGGCTAGGGTTAGTCAAGCTATCAATGCCTTGTACTCTACTTCATTGTTAGACGCCGCGAACTCGAAGCGTAGCACGTATTCCAGTTTCGTGCTGCTTGGGCCATGTAGAACTATTCTGGCTCCGCTGCCCTATTGGTTCGAGGAGCCATCTATGTGAAAGATCCAGGGCTCCTCATCCCAGATCGCAGTTGGCCGAGCTAGGAGAGATGCCACACTGGCTGCTACCTCACGGGGTTCGGACTCGACCAACCTGGGAGCTTCGGGCTCACCCGAGCTTGGAGCCTTGTGCTCAACCGGCCTAGGGACTTCGGAGCTGAATGTGCATTCAGCTATGAAATCTGCTAAGGATTGGGCCTTAATGGTAGTTCGCGGCTTGTACTGGAGGTCGTACTCGCTGAGCTCAATGGCCCACTTCATCAATCGACCAGAGACCTTGGGCTTAAGAAATACTTGCCTCAGATGTTTGTCGGTGAGGACGATAACAGTATGAGCTTGGAAGTACAGGTGGAGCTTCCGAGCTGCGATTATCAATGCGTATGCTAGCTTTTCCATCTCCGGGTATCTCATTTCTGCTCCCTGCAATACTTTACTAACATAATAGATGGGTCATTGGACCCGATCTACTTCCCTTATTAGTACCGCATTGACCACTTCGTCGCTCACCGAGAGGTATAGTTCTAAAACATCGCCCTCCTCGGGCTGGGTTAATGTCGGCACACTAGCGAGGTATTTCTTGAGCTCATCGAACGCGAGCTGGCAGTCTTGGGTCCATTCGAACCCTTTGCTCTTAATTGCCTTAAAGAACGACAGACAGTGGTCTGCCGATTTAGACATGAAGCGGCTCAGGGCGGCTATGCAGGCATTCAACCTCTGAACCTCCTTCAGCTTCTGGGGTGGTTTCATATCTAAAATGGCCTTAATCTTATATGGGTTGGCTTCGATGCTGCGCCGATTAACGATGTATCCTAGGAACTTGCCCGAAGTCACACCAAACACACACTAATTTGGGTTCAGTCTCATATTAAATTTACGCAGAATTTCAAAAACAGTGTGCAAATCTTGTATTAATTCATGTGAGAGTTGAGTTTTGACGACCATGTCATCTACATAGCATTCTACTTTTCTGCCGATTAACGACGCAAACAACTTATTTACAAGCCTTTGAAAGGTTGCCCCTGCGTTTTTCAACCTGAAGGGCATAACCTTGTAATAGTATAGGCCAAATTCCGTGATGAAGGCAGTCTTTTCTTCGTCCGCCGGGTCCATAATGATTTGGTTATAGCCCGAATAGGCGTCCAAGAAACTTAGCAACTCATGCCTTGAGGTTGCGTCCACCAAGCGATCGATTCTGGGGAGCAGGAAGCAGTCTTTTGGGCAAGCCCGATTCAGGTCGGTGTAGTCGATGCACATGCACCACTTGCCATTGGCCTTCTTTACCAGGACGGGGTTGGCTACCCAGCTCGGGTAGTGGACATCTCTTATGAAGTCAGTTGCGAGGAGCTTTTCGACCTCCTCGTCGACCGCTTTCCACCGCTCCGGGGCTAGATTGCGTTTCTTCTATCTAACGGGCCTAACTACAGGATCAGTATTCAGCTTGTGAGTTATGAGTTCGGGGTCTATACCAGGCATCTCTATCGCGGACCATGCAAAAATATCTAAATTTTGAAGTAAGAAACTTACCAGTTCGGATCGTAAAGGTTCTTGGACGGAAGCGCCGATTTGAAGCATCCGAGCTGGGTTTACCGTTGAGGTCGGAATTGCGACTGTTTCTTCTATGGGTGCGGCTCGTTCTTCGCCTTGCTCCATAGGCCGCTCTAGCTCGAGGTCATCAGCTACCTTGGTTTTTCCCTTCAGGGTGGCGATGTAGCACTTACGGGATTCAAGCTGGTCACTCCGTGCTACCCCCACACCAAAGTTTGTTGGAAACTTCATAGCCAAATGGTAAGTGGAGACCATTGCCTATAGGACATGGGTGATTGGTCGACCTATTATGGCATTGTAGGGGGAGGGTGTCACGACCACCAAGAATTCATGCTTGAATCTGACCACACAAGGCCACGTACCGACTTCCAGAGGTACTGTTATATTCCCAAGGGGTTGGACTTCTTCTCCACTGAAGCCTACCAAAGGAGTGTCTGCGGGCTTCAAGTCGCCTCTTTGCAACTGGAGCTAGTCAAACGCAGCTTTGAGGAGGATGTCGGCTAAGCTAGCTGAGTCTACGAGTACGCGCCTGACCTCGAAGTCGTTGATTCTTAGCTTTATTACGAGCGCGTCATCGTGGGGGTAGTGGAATCCCCGCGCATCATCTTTTGTGAAGAAAGTTGGCTCTTCTGTTCTCGGCCGCTTTAGGGGGTTCTGCTCCTCCCGGGTGGCCTCATGAACCGACGTTCGAGCTACCACTAAAGTGCAACCCGCAACGATCGAACCTCCCACTATCATGTGGATGGTTCCCTAAACTGGCCTCTCCTCCGGATGCTGCCTCTGCGGTTGCTCGGCCGACCTGCTACTGGACTCGGGGGCATACTTACCCTGCTTCCCTTGCCGACCTATTTTATTACTATTATTATTATTCTATACAAAGTTTCTTAGATATCCGCGACGGATGAGCTCCTCTATCTCGTCGTGGAGGTTTTTACAACTCTCGATACTGTGACGGTGATTTTTGTGAAAACTGTAATACAGATTCTTATTTCTTTCATTCGGATGACCCCTAAGACGGGGTGGCCACTTCACGTACGGGGCATCCTTGATCGCCATCAGGATTTCAGCTCGGTTCGCTACAGGAGGTCGGAAAAACTGACCCGGCTTTGCCCCCCGAGCTGTGTCATTTTTCTTTCGGCTATCCCCTTGGCTGGAAAGCTCTCATTCCCTCTTCCTTTTTTCGGGCGCACCCTCACCTTTTTGGTTTATCTCCTCCTCGGTGGCTATGAACCTATCCGCAAGCTTCAGGAACTCGGTTATGGTCGCTGGTTGGTTGACGACCATGTGCCACTTAAACTCTTTGTGTGTCCCGCCCTTCTTAGCTGCTGCAAGGTGCACGGCAGGGTCCAGGTGTGGTATCTGCATACAACTATCATTGAACCGCTTGATGTAACTTCGGTGGATTCTCCCTCTCTCTACACTATGCTGAGGAGACTTTCTTTAGTTCGTGGACACCGCTTGCTAGTAACAAAGTGGGACGCGAAGGTTTGCATTAACTGCGCCCAACTTCCTATCGATCCAGGTGCCAAGTTCAGGTACCATGTACGAGCTGCTCCTCTAAAAGTGGTGGAGAAGTCCACGCACATGCACGACTCACTAGCTCTCTCCAAGGGCATCTACAACTGAAAAGCGCCCACGTGATCGTTTTGGTCGAACGACCCGTCGTACTTGTCAAGAGAGGGGAGCTTGAAGTCATTAGGCATTGGGACTGCTAGGAGCTCGGGAGATAGGGGGACTGGAATGAAAGGAGGGGTGCCTTGGCTTCGCCCGAGCTTACCTCTTCTTTGCCCCCGAGCTCGGGCAGGTCGTGGGTGGCAGATCGGCGAGCTCAGTGGTGACGTCTTTGCTTCTTGGCGGGCTCGGCGTTGGTGCTGCTCACCTCCGTGTTGTCAGGAATGGTGTGTGCCAGAAGTAGCTCAGGCTGCTAGTGTTGGTTGCGGACAGTGGGATCCTGCTTGGAGCTTGTGGCCAGGATCTCAAACTGGTTCTCTAGGAACGAGGTATCGGGCTTCGAGGGCTGAGGAGACATGGACCTGGTGAGATGAGGTCCTCCCGACCTGACTGCCCGCGGTGAGGCCAGAGTGGCTATTCTTCCACGTCTGCTATGGGAGGAGGTCTGGCTCCTAGGAGGGTTCTGGGGGGCCTCTCCTTGGTGAGAAAGGTGCTCCTCCTGGCGGCGAGACCTGGCTTGTTGCGAGGCCGAGTGCCGAGGAGGGAGTTGTGGCTGCTGATGCTGAGGTTGGGGCAATTGAGAGAATTGCTGCTGATATTGGTACTAGGAGACTTGGTGTAGCACGTGCTGTTGATAAATCTGAAATTGTTGAAACTGCTACATTTGAGCCTACATGGTCCGCATGCACTGCACCAAATCTTCCAGCTGGTTCGGGCTGGCCGCTGGGGGCACAATCAAGGGTTTAGTGACGGTTGTTCCGACTGTGGTAGGGAGCGGAGCAATGACGGGTGCCCCTACAAGAGGCACGTTCAAACTAGGGATCCCGTCCGCTGAGAGGGGGATG
This sequence comes from Nelumbo lutea, assembly GCF_056320005.1. Lineage (NCBI taxonomy): Eukaryota > Viridiplantae > Streptophyta > Magnoliopsida > Proteales > Nelumbonaceae > Nelumbo > Nelumbo lutea. The sequence goes on from NC_142685.1 coordinate 108,165,817, forward strand.
GTGAACTATCCGATGCAAACAATAGGAAGCTGGGGCTGTTCCCTAGTGTTATTCATCTCAGTGCTTCGTCCGATATTACTTGAGGATGCCATGAGCGTTGAGTTTTTGGAGAGTAAAAAGATGTGAAAGTTTAGAGAAAGGCTTTCCGAAGCATTTCCCATAGACGACGCCAAATGATGTAGCGTGATCCAATCACTCCTAGCTGGTGCTCACGTGGCTCTTGGAAGATACTTGAGAAGAAAATTCCCGGAGGGAGTTATCCGATTGGAATACTCCGATGATTAAGTTAGTACTTGGTAGGAGAAGCAAGGAGGAAGATGAAGACTAAGAGTGGAGATAGCGTGCGTATTGTAGATGAATCCCCCTCTCGCCTTGATGCTAAACTCCTTATAGCAGAAATCTGTTACCTCTCCCCGTTGGCCTCTGACAGGGCGGGTATAACCGTCACTACCAACCTGCCGCAACCATTATTGGAAGGGCTGAGGTGGCACGCGTGGGGCCGTCACCACTGGGTACGTGTCTGTCAGGTGTAGGACACCTTCTAAAGGTGGCAGGCACGATGTTGCCTGACGAGGGACACGGTTGCTATCACCAGATTTGTCTGGTATGGCAGTCGGACAAGAGATCTTCCTGCCTTCCCTCATGCGGCTTGTTGAGCTGCCACAAACTGGGGTGCTTCAGGGCAGATGGGTCCCTGCCTCGAAGCACCGAGGTGCTCCTTCCCAAGTGGGTAAAAGCTTGACATCCCTTAGAGGAGAGTCCGGGCTCTCCGAGCTAGGCGGGGGACTGACTCACCGATGTATTAGCCCTCGGCGATTTGATTGTCTTTGACTTGGCGTTTCCTCCATGCCGAATCGGGACCGTACTACTAGGCTGGACTGTTCACCAAGTCAGATCATGTGCACGTGTCCTGGGCTCATGGGGTTGAGCCAAATCGTCCTCCATCAGCTTTGATCAAATTTTATCATGCTTTTCATTCTTGAATTATACAAATTTTTCTGTATTATAGTTTTATTGTGATTGCACATTTTACTAACCATATATGTCATGGACCACAAGCATACGGACTAATTACGAATTTGGGTCGTCTAGACCACCAATGGCGAGAGTACTTTGTCTTGTAGAGGGAACACCCTACACTTCAGATGTGGGCGTTTTTGTAATTGCAACCAATAACAGACAAATTCGATCCTCAGAAGGGTGGAGTCAACCTAACTTCTACAACTTGAATTGGAATTTCAATGACAAATGTGACCTTTGTGAAGTAGATGCCTTTCCTTTGATAGGAGTTCTTTTGCAATTCCCTGCCACAATTAAAACAAATTAACACCAGCGGTGTATTCTGCGCAGTATTAATTACTGGGTAGGCCACAGTATGTTACTCTGGTCAATGGTCGAGAGGTTCAATTCTCAAACCCAAGTTTCTCATACGATTGTTATTAAACATTCAAGTCTTCCCTTTGCAAATTCAATTTGATGAAACTGGGGATGAAGTGATGGACTATTAATCATATAAAAGGAAATCTTCAGAGAAATTGGTGGATTATTAAGTTGCTATAAGTCAAACTGGAAGTGGAAAGTTACTGGAAACCGATGTAAAATTTTCATTACAAACACACAGTATCAAGTCCGACCAGTCGAACCAGCATTCCATCCAGCACAATTAACTAACTTGAAGTTTGCTTTTCCGGCAGAACGTAGACAGGAAAAATCCAAACTCTCGTCTGTTGCCATTCACGGCTGCAGGACTACTTACACTTGGTGGAGAGTGGCGGACCACACAAACACCGGTTGTGGATAAATGCATGCTCACCTTGCTGCTGCACATTTCCACCATATGGAATCTTTCCACACAACCGATTATCACTCAAATACAGTCCTTGCCAATTCAATTCTGTGATTTGCTCTGGAATACTACCTCGAATCCTGTTGTGGGACAAATCCAAAACCATCAACCCCTTCGGAAACCTCACCGCGGAAAGATCAAAATCAAGTTGGTTATTCGATAAATGGATCCACAGTGCCGCTCCATTCTCTTTGAACAACATTGACGCATCCCCAACAAGCTTGTTGTACGACAGATCAATCCCCGTGAAGTTCAATTCCCCCAGTGCTTTAGGGATCTGACCAGACAACTGGTTGTGGGATAGATAAAGAAAGAAACCACCTTGGGTGTTGAATCTCCCGAAAGAGTTGGGTATGCTTCCGGTGAGTTTATTCCCTCCGAGGTCAAGTCCTCCTAATTTGTTGAGATTGGCGAGGGAAGCTGGTATTCGACCCGAAAGTTGGTTGTTGGACAATTCGAGGTACTCGAGGTTTTTGAGCTGGGTGAGAAACTCAGGGATGGGGCCAGACAGAGTGGTGTTAAATATGCGAAGCAATTTGAGGTTCTGAAGTTTGGTGATGGAGTAGGGTATGGAGCCGGTAATTTTGGTGGCGAGGTGATGGAAGATTAGCTTTTCCAGGTAAGGGAGGTCGCCGACGGCTGCCGGAATATGGTGGAAATTGGTTTCGTAGATGTTGAGTATGCGTACCCGGTTGGTTTCCTCGCTACAGTCGACATATGCCCATGTGCAACAGTCGATCTTGGGGTTCCAGGGTGTCTCGTCCTTCGGGATGTGAAGGGAGAGGGATTTCTTGATGGCTAGAAGCGCTTTTCTGTCATCTGGATGACAGCGGACGTAGGAAGCAGAGATAGTGGGGAAGAGGAGGGAAGAGGAGAAGATGAGGAGGGGAAGGAGACAACAGAGTGACGTCTTGCAGATAGAGCTACTGTGACTATTCATCTTCGATTAGTCTATAGGTTTGAAGTTTCTGGGTGTTGAGTTTGAGGGAATATGGAGGAGTGGAGTGTTGAATTTATAGATAGATGCTGTAAACAATGTTGGTGTAGAGTACGTGGTTCGATTCCATCGGGTAATAGTCAAGCAAGATGTGCTCCACCTGTTTTTGTTTTCTTTTCATCTCTCTCTCTCTGTGTGCTACTGATCATAGAGAGTTTGAGTTCACTTTGGCTACGGCGACTGTCTATGATTTGGCGACGTTAACCAATCAAAGTCGTTCTCTGTGTGCAAAAAGGTGGCTTCCTGTCTTGTATGTATTGACTAGAACCAATCCACGACACGTGGGATTCTTTTATGTTGGGATGAAACTTTTTTCCTTGAAGGGATAACGATGAAATACATGGATTATGATCTAGTTTGTCAAATGTCTACGAGATTAATGAATCGGTGTAGAAGATGTAATCTGAGGGTGTTGTAGGTGATCCAATTCGTGGGTGTTTACGGGTTGGGTAGTCGGTTTATTTGTTTATTGATTAAACTGAAGTCGACTGACCATGAAACAAAATCGATCCATAGTCTGTTTATATCTATATTATAAATTAAAATATCTTTATCTAAATATCTATTTATATTTAAGTTTATTTTTTTAGTTTTTATATAAAACCAAAATATATATTTAAATTCATTAATTTTTTTATGTGAAACTAATTTTTATGCAAAATTGGTTCAGTTTTACTTCAGTTTTTATACATGAAAATCAAAACTAAACTGAATTATTGGTTTATTTTTTCATACAAAACAAAACTAATCAATGATTTTGAAAAATCAACCAACTTAAATTGGATCGGGCAGTTTGACATTTAATGTGAATACCTCTATCGTCTATATCGAACTAAGGAACTACCATTGGTAAAAATATTGTGTAAAATTTTATGTTGAATTTGGAAAGAGCATAAACACAAATATGTACAGTATAAATTTATACAAAATACAAGATTTTACATTTTTCATATTTATATTTGTATTCCTTCTAAATAAAGACTCAATTTGCATTTGTACTCCTTTCAAACTAAGCCTCAAATACAAGGTTTGCACTCTATATTTGCATTTATACTCTATCCAAACCAAGTCTTCCCAGCATTGGTGCATTGGTATTGAAACACATTAGTCCATTCCGACGATCAATTCTCTCCTTCAAAAGTATTCAAGTATTCAACTTATTACCGTTGCAAGGTGGACGAGAGAAAGAAATAAGAGAGGAAGATAAATAGAAGATGGGGCAGCGATTGAACGTCTTCACTCAGTTTTTTCTTTTTTGTTTTTCAGGTGTATGTGGACAAAAAGTCTCAAACAACGATAGAACGAACTTTGCAGACAAACAAAAGTTGTAATTTTAAAAAAAGCATTCAACAATGCACTGTTTATTCATACGATGCTTAGAAAATGGTAAGCACATGGAAAAAAGGAAGAAAACCAAAGACCTTATGTTTTGTATTTTTACCATTTTACCCTAGTACAAAATATGCAATGTCCCCTGGGAATTTAAAATTCCGTTGTCATGTACGGACTACTTGCACTTAGGGAGTGGCGGACCACACAGACACCGGTTATGGGAGAACGAATCGTAGCCGAACTGCTGAACTTTCCCACCAAACGGGATCTCTCCACACAGTCGATTATAGCTCACATTCAGCAATGTCAAATCCAATTCAGTGATCTCCTTCGGAATACTCCCTCCGATCCTGTTGTGGGACAAATCCAAATATGCTAACGGCTTCGGGAACATCACCCTTGACAGGTCGAAGTTGAACAGATTCCATGACAAATCTATCGCGTGCATCTTTCCGTTCTCTTTGAACAACATCGATGCATCCCCAACAAGTTTATTGTTAGACAAGTAGATCCCGTAACAGTCCAACTCGCCGAACGATTCAGGAATCTTACCGGAGAGCTTGTTGTGAGAGAGCCAAATAGAGTCGCCCTTAAATCTCCCGAACGAGTCGGGTATGTTTCCGGTGAGTCTGTTCCATGAAAGGTCAAGCTTAGTTAGTTTGTAGAGGTCTGCGAGGGAAGCCGGGATCGAACCAGAGAACTGATTATTGGACAAATCAAGGTACTCCAGGTTTCTGAGTTGGCTGAGGAATTCGGGGATGGGACCAGACAAGGTGGTGTTCCATATAAGAAGTCTTTTGAGGTTTTGAAGCTTGGTGATGGAGTCGGGTATGTTTCCGGTGAGTTTGTTCCATGAAAGGTCAAGCTCAGTTAGTTTGTAGAGGTCTGCGAGGGAAGCCGGGATCGAACCAGAGAGCTGATTCCTGGACAAATCAAGGTACTCCAGGTTTCTGAGTTGGCTGAGGAATTCGGGGATGGGGCCAGACCAGGTGGTTTTCCATATACGAAGTCTTTTGAGGTTTTGAAGCTTGGTGATGGAGTAGGGGATAGATCCATAGAGGTTGCTGGTGCCAAAGAAGTCAAGGGAATCGAGGAACGGAAGGTCTCCAATGGCAGACGGAATTTGGAAGGGAGTGTTGATTTCAAAAAAGAGGAGTTCGGTGACGCGGTTGGTATAGGCGTTGCACCCGACACCATTCCAGTTACAGCAATCGGTGTTGAGAATCCAGGAGTCGAAGTATTCGGGAGCTTTGATCGAATTCTTGATTCTCAAGAGGGCTTTTCTATCATCTGGGTTGCAGCGGATGGAGGAGGAGAGCGTAGGAGATGGGAGAGAAGATGAAACTAAGAGGAGAAAACAGAAGAGGAGATAAAATGAGGGAGAATACGTACCGCTACAGTGAGTATAAGTCTTCATTATGGACTGTTATTAGTAGATGAGATGAGTTTAAGACAAGGGAGTGGGATTTTAATTACTCATGAATTTATACTCATTGTACATTGGTTTGCTTTACCAGTCGCCAAGAAGAACTCCCTCGGTTTTGCTCTGTGTTCTCCCTCTCTAGATTGCGATGAAGCAACATTTTAATGAAATTCAGTATAAAACTATGTGCTTACCAGTCGCCAAGAAGAACTCCCTCGGTTTTGCTCTGTGTTCTCCCTCTATAGATTGCGATGAAGCAACATTTTAATGAAATTCAGTATAAAACTATGTGCTTGAAGCAGATTCTAAGTCTTATTTGTCCAAGATGAAAGTCAGAAGTCAAACTTTCAAATGCTATTTGATTTGAGTATCGTACCCAGAAAATGGAGAATTTGGCTATGTTTGGTCTGAGGGAAAAGGTAGGGAAAGGAAGGGAAAAGCAAGGAAATTTATACAGGATTTGCAATGGTTTCCTTATCTTTCCCTTCCTTTCCCTATTTTTTCCTTCAAACCAAACATAACCTTATCTGATTTTCAAATACATTGAACTTTGAAATAAAAAAATAAAAAATAAAATAAAATCCATCGGTTATGTATACAAATGGATTCTATTGGATTTGAATCAGGGTATATTGATTATGTATTCATATGTTTGATTTGAACTCAGATCAGCTCATGATCCAATATTTTTAATTGAATCTATCACCCCCTATCCGTTTGATTTTTCAATCTGATTCAAAAATGTGACAGGTATTCAAATCCAGTAAAATCAGATTAGATTCAAATTCAGATTGCATGGATGATGATCCAATCTGTTTGCATCCCTGTGGGCAATACTTGGCTCCTACCACGTTGGTGGACATGCATGCATCCTAAAACCTCCTGATTTCGTATTTATAATATTAGGGGTTTTTATAGTTCAGTCCACCCCTAGGGTGGAGCTAAGATTTTTAGGGGTGGACTGAATCCTGCCCATGGATTGATGACAAATTCATGGGCAAGATGCGGTTTATTGGGGGGGGGGGGGGGGGCTGCTAGTAGATTAGCAGGGGGCTGCAATTCAGATTTTTGAGGTGGATTGCACTCCACTTATCCCTATATAATTTTTATTTATGGGAAGATGTTTCCTATGCATAATTGAAAAGGTTGTGAGTGGACCAAATCTGTGAGGACGAAATCTGAATGGTCTACAAAGATGAAGTAGTAGTAGTTTTAGATTCTAAAAGTCAGCACTTGCAAGGGTCTTATGTGTGGGGGGAGCGTTTCTAGTGTAGGGACAGCAGACACTGAGGAGTTCACATCTGCACCCCACAAAGGGGTGCCCCAACCTTGTATTGAGAACATCTCCCAATAATGTCTTATAATCTTTCATGCTTAGCATCGGGAGATGTTCCTAATACAAGGTCAGGATATGCTGTGGGACATTGTGTGGCGCAGATGTGTATTCAACACTGAGATTGTCTGGGGGCCACCATTACTTGCCAACAAGTTACCCATGTTTTAAGAATTAGAACCCATCACTAAGGTGCAACATAAATGTTTTTAATTTCTTGCTTTTGAAACTTCCACATCAACAAAGAAACAAAAAAGAAAAATCTGAAACATGTTCTTGAACTGTATTTTATAGTTTAGAGAAGCAAAAACAAGTTTTGTTATAGAAGCCATTCTCATCATGTTTTTGAAATCATAAAAATGATGCTTTTATTAAAAACAAAAACAAGCTTTAGAGCACAGACGTTATGTGACTAAATATCGGGTAATCAGGTTGGATGTTGAGTTTTATTTTGAAAATTTGAAGAATAATAGAAGGAAAAATCGACCACACAAGCGTAATATCAGGTTTAAAAAATTTATGTCACGTGGTATCACATGTGAATGGATTGTGATAAAATGATAATAGATGCTAATGGTAGTGGAAGATTTAGTCAATTGTCAAAAAAACTTGGAGGGTACTTTAAGTTAGGAATAGAGTTACTCAATTTCCTAAAACTTTAGGGTATTTTAAAAGACTTGCCCTTTATTTTTCAAGCAAGATAACTTTGAATTGATTTAATTTCAAACTCCCAACAAGGAAAATAATTCTATTGAAGACCACCACTAAATAGGTCTCAACAAGATCTTTACAATTCATTAGGAGAGGTGGTTGGAGAAGTCTAGTAATGAGAGGAGACACATTGTGCTTTCATTATTCATAACTCAAAAATTGGTTTGCTTTTTCAAAAGGTAGAAAACCTCCTTTTATTAAGGCCATCATGAAAAATCTAAGGGTCCATTTGATTGGTAGTCAGAATAAGAATGGAAATGGGCTATTTTCATAGTCCCTTTAGTTCAGATAGGAATGGAATGAAGATTGGAATGAGAAGGAATGGTATTTCATTTCCAAGGAAAGGGGAGGAAATGACCATTGCGTCAAATGGGTAACGTCATCCCACCGGGATTGGGAATGGGATTTTGATTCTGCTGCCAAATCAAATATTTGGAATCAGAATAATCCATTCCAATTTCGATTTCAAACCCCCTTTCCCGTGAACCAAATGGGACCTAAATTTTGATAATTGTTTTCTGACCCATTGGCTGATTTCTAACTAAAAAATCGGCCAACCAAACACCAAAATAATCAGAAATTTCGCTAATGCTTCTTTGGCTTGAAACTGATAAAAGCGCAACCTGAGGCTGCCCAAGTTGCATGGATGCAACTGAACCTGGAAGTCCGTTATCTCACACATGCACATGTGTGTCCCACATTTATGATGGACCCCAGTCTCACCGTGAGATGTATAGTGTCAGATTATGTTGGGTTGGAATATGTTTAATTGGCAGGCGATCCCAAGTCGAACTTGGACTCTACCCTCGAAAATTTTGCTATTTAATAGTTGTTTTGCACCATCTAATGGCTGCTCCACATACACCATATTACACACATTTGTGGTCTGTTCCCCACACCCAGATCAGTTTCCATCAAGTCAAATTTGTGCTCATATCGTTCTAACAGCCTTTTCCAATTTTGTATTGAAAATATCTTTCCATCCATGAAATAAAGTACACAAATAAGGAGATATTTAGATAGTTAAAGCTGCTCGAAGAAGCTTTGTCCTCACTAAATCCTAACTCCCCCATACCAAACCAGAAGATACATTGCATCATTAATTGACAATAAATGAAGGATTAATACAAAACATGTTATGTGAAAACCAATACAAACAATGCTCTAGAGAACACCTCACATCACAACATTGTTATTATTATTATTATTCAAGGTTTTCTTTTTCTCTTCAGCTCAGCCAATCGGCGGTTTACTTGCATTTGGTAGGGAGTGGAGGACCGCACAAACACTGATTATGAGCAAAGGACTTGGCAACGAGCTGCTGCACATTCCCACCGAACGGAATTTTTCCACACAAACGATTATAACTCAAATCCATACTTTGCAAATCCAACTCAATCACCTGGTTGGGTATGCTGCCGTGAATCCTGTTGTGAGATAAATCTAAATAATTTATGTTCCTCGGAAACCTCACTTTTGTCAGATCAAAGTCGAGCCGGTTGTTGTATAAATAGATCGATCTTGCCGCCGTGTTCTCCCTGAACAACACTGATGCATCTCCGACGAGCTTGTTGTGCGACAGGTCGATACTTGTGAAATTCAATGCACCCATCGATTTGGGAATCTCACCGGCCAGCTGGTTGTGAGATAGATCGAGCATAAAACCCATGCCATCGTCAAAGTTGAAGCTCCCGAACGAGTCGGGTATGTTTCCATTGAGTTTGTTCCATCTGAGATCAAGAAGAGCCAGTTTGTTGAGATATCCGAGAGAAGTCGGGATGTGGCCGGAGAGCTGGTTGTAGGACAAAATAAGTTGTCGGAGATTTTTGAGCTGGCCGAGGAAGTCTGGGATGGGACAGGAGAGAGTGGTACGCCGAATAATGAGAGATTCGAGGTTCTGAAGCTTTGTGAAGGAGTAGGGGATGGTCCCGATGAGATTGGGGAGGCCAGCGAAGTTAAGGAATCTGAGATAAGGGAGCTCGCCGATGGCCGCCGGTATCTGGAAGTGGGTTTGGATTCCGTAAAAGTTGAGCTGGACGACGCGGTGTGTATAGTCGTTACATAGAACGTAGTCCCAGTCACAGCATGGAAGGGTGGAATTCCAGGAATGGAAGTGATGGGGATTGTTGATGGATTTCTTAATTTGCAGGAGGACCCTTTTGTCATCTGGGTTGCAACGAGAACGAGGAGAGATGGCGGAGAGAGTTGGGGTTGGGAAAGTAGAGGATATGACCAGGAGGAAAACTATGGAGAGATAAAGCGAGGAAGAAGAATGAGAAGAAGCAGTGTCTCGTCTCTGATGAGTGGCCATCTTCTGCATTTGTTAATTGTTGGGTGAGTTGATGAAAAGTTGAAGCAATGAGTGCGTTAATTTATAGGGGACCTTATTGTAGTCAGGCCATGGTTTTATCTATCCTATCGCTTCAGATCGACTTCAGAGTAAAATTTAACTGGTCAACATTCAACAAAATGGGGGAGTTTCAGACTTCCGGTTGATATCATTGATCCTTCATGGAATAAAACTTACAAAAATATAATAGAGAACAATGTTAGACTTCTGCTGTTTCTTGGGTCGGTCCAATCGATTACAGACAGCGGTACTTTGTCTCTTTCGAAGAACTGGAAACCACTGCCGCAAGGCAATAGGGTCCCATATTAAAACGATTTGCTTTTAATACATTTCTGCTGGTTGTTTTAGAATTGGAATGTATTCCAATTTCCAAACACGTTTAATTAATATATTGTTCAAATCAATACATCTACATGCCAGATCATGTCTGTATTTCTTTTTCTTTGTTTTGGCGTTTCAATTTTCAATGGGGGAATGACAGATCTAAGAATGGGATAGCCACTCTAGCTACAACGATTTGAGATGTGGTAGGAGATCTATTTACTTTGAAAACCCACTCTGGTCTACATCAATGCCTTTGTTTTCATGTGTTTTTTAAGCCATAACATATGAGGGAAAAAAAAAAAAAAAACTTGAAACGTGTTCTTAATTGTGTTTCTGTTTTGGAAAACAAAAATAAATTAGTTTTGTTTTAAAAAGGAAATATGTTTTCGAAACCACTAAAATGATGCTTTTAAAACGAAAACAAGTTTTGGAGTGAAAAATTACATGATTTATGAAACACGATAAGAGATCATTGGATGTGAATATATATACTTAGAAAAAAAAGCATGTTCTTTAATTTGTTTCATTTTTAAAACAAAAATCACATATATATAACGAAGAACAGGACTTAATTTCTTCTATCTACTAGCTCTAAGATACGATAGCTGTTGAAGATGCAAGAAATAACCATTTCTCAGGGTTCTCAAAACTATATATATATATATATATATATATATATATAAAATAATTTTTATATTTAAAATTAAATTTTTTTAACAATGGGAAAGTGGGAATCATATACAGCAAATGGTATAATACCATTTAATATATATGATTTTTACCTAATGAAAACCTTACTTGGCGTCCAACCATTCAATGTATGATTTTTGCATGGTGAAAACTACCTCTAGGCTGTCCTATGATCTGACCGGCCAAACTGATAAATCGACCCAAATTAATTCTTTATGTTTGGGTTGATTTTCACTAATGTTGATCGGTTTAGGGTGGCCAATTTCATAACTCGATAAGATTGGTTTGGTTGGCCAAACAGCTTGTAACTGATCCGGCCCTATCTATGAACACCCTTGTACAATTGTACAATGCATTCATTTCTTTAGTTTATAAATATAGCGTATAGATGCATTATTTGACAAATGGTTTGAGTTGTGACCCATGACAGACAAGTGGTTGTGTTGTTGACATGGACTCAATCCATTTCTATGTGGGATGTAGATTAATGATATACTAGTTATTTTTGTATCTAATAGTAATATTAGAATTCAAAAGATATGAAAAATAATGTGTATTTTACTACAAGTAAATCCAATATTTTTTCCTAAATTTTCATATTTATTTTCTTGTAAATATATGTACATTTTATAATAACCATGATAAGCACTATTTAGTAGACTGGACTGGACCGGCTGGTTGAACCACTTGAACTATGACCCAAGAACCTAGCTGGTTTGCTCATACCCTTAAAACCAAAAGCTACAACCACCCAAAACCTCGAAGTGGTCCTGGTTTTAGATTTGAAATATTTTAAAACATAAGTGAGAACTTCTGGTGGTTTGTAACTTTGCACTCGAGTAAGATTTTGAGCTCTACATGTTCCAAATGATGTTTTTATTTCCACTGCTAAAACAAATATGTACAGTTCAAAACCCCCCTATGACCAGTTCATGTATAATGCAAGGATGCAAAGTGTGGTTTAGTTTTACACTAAGGCTATGTTTGGTTTGAAGGAAAAAGTAGGGAAAAGAAAGGAAAGGGAGGGAAACCCTTACAAACCTTGTATAGATTCAATTCCCCTATCCTACATTTCCTTTCCTTTCCTTACCTTTTCCTTCAAACCAAACATGGCCTAAGAAATGTATTCTCATTTTGAGTACTAACATGTCTTGAAAGTTATTATAACTCTCATTTTTAGTACATAAATGTATTCATACCAAACACTTGCAAAACTGAATCAGAACACATATATGTATCAAACCATTTGATCAAGACTTGGGATGAGTAGAATTGACCTAGCTGGTTTGGTCATACCTTACCTCGCTATTTTTGCAAACAAAAATGCTGCTTAATTATGTTTTCAATTCTTAATATTTAATATAAAAATCCCTATTTAGATAGATTTTTATAAAGTATTTTCATACCTTTGAAAGTATAAATGTACGAAAAAACACAATATTCTTGCTTTCATATTTTTAAGGTATGAAAAACTTAAAAAGCACAAAGCCGGCTTTTTATAATTCATTCTTGTGGCGAAATAGTACTTTTGTGACACCCTTCAATAAAACTCTCGACTCTACCTCCGCTAGTCACTACTAAAGTCGGACCACGTCGGTTCTAAACCACAAAACCACGAGAAAACGTCACCGAAAGTACAAATGGAGGTGCTTTTGCCACACAGAAAATGGTATTACTGTGTTAGAAAGCACTTTTCAAATTTTTTACCCAAATGGTTTGAAAAGAAAAATTACCAAAATAGAATTATTTTATGTAGTACGTTTTATTTTTTAAATTGATGCAATATCAGCAATAAGAACCAATATAATCCAACCACAAGCTGAATCCTTCGAAATAAAATCTAACCCAAGATTAATCTTAAGTTAAATTGGCCATTGTATGTATTCATTCATGAGAATATGTTTCTAATTAGTGCAAGACTGATGTGCTGTGAAGCGGATGTGCAGATGAAATCCGACTACTGAATGAGTTTTGTTGGGTCAATCTAGTCCAAGACGAGTATGAATTGGTAACTCAATTCTAACTCATCCCAAGTATTGACATAAAGAACAGTACCCTAACCAAATTTATGCTTAATTAACACATTCGATATGATGCATTACTCAAGCTCTAGATCAACCTGATTTCAAGTTTTCCTTTCCAACATTTAAAGGTAATTATGACCGATCAATGAGTTCTCCACAAAAACGTATTTCAGTAAAGGAAGGGATCTGAACCAGATTACAACCCAATGATGGTCAATATGTGGTGGAAGTAACAAAACATCTTAAATTGGCATACTCGTGCCCAAAAACGAAGTGATACAAAGAAAAATTACGAAAAGAACAAGAAAATAACTTTATCTTAGCTATTCATCCACAAGAAAAACAAGAACAATATTCATATCTGCACGTTCCTGCAAATTCGTTGCACCCGGAAATTATTATTGTTATTACTGAAATCTGAATTATCAGGCAGTGGTTCAAGGTGTCTTCATTAATTGATGCCGACTGGTTTACTTGCACTTATTGGGGAGCGTTGGGCCGCACAAACACCGATTATGGGCAAAGGCTTTTGCACCCATAAGGTTCTTCTGCACATTCCCAGCGAAAGGAATCTCTCCGCACAGCTGATTATAACTCAAATCCATTCTTTGTAAATTCATCAACTCAATCACCTGCTTCGGAATGTTGCCGTGAATCTTGTTGTGGGACAAATCTAAAGTCATTAAGCCCTTTGGAAATCTCACCTTCGTCAGATCGAAGTCGAATTGGTTGTACGATAAATCGATCCATGTTCCCGCTCCATTCTCCCTCAACAACATTGACGCGTCCCCACTGAGTCTGTTATGTGACAGGTCGATGTTTGAGACATCAATCGATTTGGGGATTGCACCGGACAGCTGGTTGTGAGATAAAGAAAGAGAGAAAATGGCTAGTACCCCGTCTTTGAATCTCCCAAATGAATTGGGTATGCTTCCAGTGAGTTTGTTCGACCGGAGGTCGAGATTTTGCAGCTTGTTAAGGTTTACAAGAGAAGCCGGGATTGGACCAGAAAGTTGGTTGTAGCCCAGATAGAGATATCTGAGATTTTTGAGCTTGCTTAGAAATTCAGGGATAGGACCCGAGAGGCTGGTGTTCCATATGCTTAGAGTTTCGAGGCTCGGAAGTTTTGTGATGGAGTAGGGGATGGAACCAGTGAGGTTGGTACTGTCCCTGAATTCCAGAGTTTTCAGGTATGGGAAGTCACCGACGGCCTCCGGGATTTGGAAAGGAGTGTAGATGTTGTAGAAGAGGAGTTGGGATACGCGGTCTGAAAGGTCGCACACAACATAGTTCCAGTTACAGCAATCGGTACTGGGATTCCAGGAGTCGAAGTAATAATCGGAGATTTTTAGAGATTTCTTGATTTTCCAGAGGACTCTTTTATCAGCTGCATGGCAGCGAAGAGAGGAAGCAGAGAGCGTAAGAGATGGCAGAGAGGAGGAGATTAGGAAGAAGAGCAGGAGAACAGAGAGCAAAGGAAAAGAGGCACTACGCCCATTACGAAGAGTTTCCATTTCCCTATTTGAGATGAGTTTTACAAGGGTATGTGTATATATAGAGACAGAGAATCCAGATTTTCTCCTCATGGAGACGTTCCTGATGTCAAGACTAATTCGATCTGTGAGAGGAAATCTGAGCTGAGACAGATGTTGGGCAAGCACGCTGATATATTAGCTAGATTAAGGTTTAAATCATCAACGAAAATTGAACTCAACGTCACTTGGTTTTTCTATCCTTAATGGAATGCTGTGTGCTTGGATGATAGCTGACAGTAATAATGGCGCATGAATTAGCCACCTCAGTCAGTTGTCTTCATCATAATAAATCATGTCCAATTGTTTAATTGTCTGTTATTAAGTATCGACAACTGACAAATATTAAATCAAACACATGGGATAGTCGTAGTCATAGAAGCTAGAAAGAGACCCACGAAGCCACCAACTTTTTTTATGATATGCATTCAATATTTCTTACTTCTTACGTCACAGTTCGTAGTACATGGAAATGGACAAATTTCTCGTTACGCTGAGAAAAGATGACACGGAGATGGAGAAGACCATGCCGATCGATTCTTGCTCTGTCAAGTGTAATTCACATATGTATATAGTATGTTAATATATGTATACATTTTTATTTTCAATTTTTTGTCTACATTATTAATATATTTTTAAAATTTTCATTATTTTTAATTTTTTTTTTTAAATATGACACTCATAGCCTGGCCTGGCCCATGGAAGGCCTGGGCCCGCCTGGGCGTCTGGGCTTGTGCCATGGGCATGCTGGGCCCGACCGAAGCGACAACTGCATCCCCTGTTTCTGTTTCTTTCTAAAGTTGATGATGCGCCCTACTTTTGCAAGAGAAGGCCTCTCCTTTTTTTTTTGCTTTTTAATTTTCAGACAATCAAAATACAGCTAAACATAACCTTGTATTTCTTATGTATTTATACTGTATATATTTATATTTATATTCTTTTCAAATTAAGCTTTAGGCTAAATTTGCAAGGAGTACAAATACAAATATGTACAATATAATACATACAAAATAATATAAAATGTTAGGTTTTGTACTCTACAAATTTGTATGTGTATTCCTTCCAAACTGAGTCTTAGGCTAAGTTTGGAAAGAATGCAAATAGAGTTTCAATTCCGATTCAGGGTAAATTTGCACTCTGGTTCACTTTTGGCTGTGTTTGGCAACATTACGTTTATGCATTGACAAATGATAAACTAATACATATTTACATTGATAATAAGATGTAAAATTACATCGATAAAAAAGAAGTAAATTTGCATTCAAGTGGGCTTTTGATAAAAAAAAAGGCATATGCTTTATTGGAATTTGTGTTTGCATGATTACATCTAAAAGTCTATTTGGTAAGAAGGTCAATTTATCAGTGCAAAACTAACCCAACTTTGCAATTTTTATGGGCCGTTTTACACTCTACATATTTGCATTCACACTTATTTACATTATTTCCAAATATGTAGTGTAAAGTGTAGTGCAAATTTATTTCTTTTAGCTATAATGGATGCAAACACAAATTCCAATAAGACATGTGTCTTTTCTTTATCAAAAGCCCACTTGAATGTAATCTGATGCGTCAAAAAGGTATCTTCCTAGTTTAATGGTCAAATGAATGAGTCTGGTCATGAAATTTGGTGTCCTGGGTTTTTTAGGGTCTCTGAAAACAGTAGTGAGGTCTGATCGGACAAATAGAGTCTGGATGGTTGAGATCTATGACTGACAAATTCGGATCAATGGGATTTGCTGAAACAAAATCTTTGTTCGATGATGGGTCAAATGGGGGAATTTTGGGATGAAATTTGGTGGGTTGGCACTTTTGATCATCCTGAATCTAATGGAAGTGATGGATCTTTGACCAGAGGTGTAGATTTGTTAATTTAGTTCAGATCATGGTTTTAGCTTATGGTTTTTCCAATCAATTGAGAGGGTTTGAAATGGAATTTTACTTTTTCAGCAGTCAAACAGAGGTGTTTGGTCGTGAGATTTGATGTGCTAGGGTTTTTCGGGTCTCCAAACATAGTGGTAAGGTTTGATTTGTCATGTGAAGTTGGGATGATGGATGGTAGGCTCTAATTAATGAGATTTTTTGGAATAGGATCTAGGCTTGATGGAGGGTTAAACAAGGGAATTTTGAGCTACAATTTGGTAGGTAGGCATGGATTAGGTGAGAAGTCAAGAGGATGGTTCTAATTTGAGAAATATATGGTCGATCTTGGTAATCATTTAGGGCCATCCAAATGAGATCTTGATGTCTTTGTAGTTGGTTGTTGAAGATTCGTGGTGGGATTCGCTAGTTGGATATTTCCTAGTGATCTTGGGGTGATGGATATGTTGGATTTGATTTTGGAGGAGTTGGAATTTGATATCGCATAGATCGGGGCCATTAGAAAGGAAGTTGGCATGATGAATGGTGGATCTTTAGAGTTTAGTCATGAAAATTTATATGTAACTAAGTTATAGTTTTTCAACTTTGGGGGTGATGCCTAATCAAGGTTGTTGTTTTTCCAGTGGATTGTGTCAAATGAGGGCTTTCCAGGTTTGGAAAGTCTCAAGTTGATCTACTTGTGTTTTAAGTTTTTAGAGTGCAAAAAGGGAGTACAAAGAGGTAGGGTAAAGGGACCGAGCAAAAATTGGGTGCTAACAACTCTTTAACTAATTTCTATAAATTCGAGAATTATATTTAACAATTATCAAAAAGTATAAAATTTTAGTTATTGTTATTATTATAATTAATAACCAAATACAAATGGGGGAACAAAATATTATAATGTTTAAAAATAAAATAATTAATTAATTTATATTGAAAAATAAAATTTAAATTAGTGTAATTTTGTTAGTAACCTACCAAATAAAAAAATATATTTAATAACAATTTAAAAAAATCAATAAATCCCCATAAATACACAAATGTAATAAATTTTTCAAAAATTTTCATAAAACTACATTTTCATAAAATAACATTTTTGAAATTAAAAGATATAAAGTATTTGAAATTTTATTTAAAATGCATTAAATAATTATTGAAAATTATTAAAATATTTAAAAATTTTAGGAAAACTTATTATGGTTGATAGATTTTGGAAAACCATTGAAAAATTATGTAATTTTCATTGCAAATTATTGAAAATTATTAAAGTTAAAAGACTATGGGAAATGGAAAACTATAATTTGAACAAATAATTACACAAATTATTAAGATAAATTAGTATAATATTGGAAAAAGGAAATTATTGGTTAGTTTTTATTAGAAATTATAAGATAAATTAGTATAATTCTGTAAGTCACCATTTAAAAATAAAATAAATTACTTAATAAAAATTTAAATAAATTTGAATTTCACGATTATAGAAGTACAATAAATTTTCCAAAATTTTCACAAAATTACATTTTTGAATATTAAAGACAATTTAGTGTACTTTTAGAAAATTTATATTCAAAAGGATACATTGAGAAGTGGCTACCTTGCCCTGAAACCGCATGACACTAGGGACGAGGCGGGGATGGGTAGAGTGTCTTGACTATGGGTCATGGAAAGGGATGGGGTGCCCTGCCCAGAATCCACCCCATTGTCATTCCTAGATAATTGTTAATTATTATTGGAATTAATAAAAATGTTATCTTTTATAATTATTTTTATTTATTTAAAATTAATCAAAATTTTATTTAAAAATAATAAAAAAATAAAAATAAAAATTATTAGTAAAACTAAATTTATTAAATATATTTGTTCATATTCAATTAACAATAATTATTTTTTATAAATCAACATTAAATGAAAAATAAAAATATTAAATCTTTCAGATTTTCTTGTGCATCGTACGGGTCCCTGCTAGTTAACTATTGAAATTTGAATCTCCACACAATGTCGTATGAGGAATCAAGTTGTCTTCTTTTGATTCAAGCCAACTGATTCACTTGCAGTTATTAGGAAGAGGTGGACCGCACAAACACCGATTATGGGCAAATGATTTAGCACCCATCTTCTATACATTCCCACCAAACGGAATCCTTCCACACAACCGATTATAACTAAAATCCATTATGATCAAATCCAATTCTATTACTTGCCTGGGAATTCCACCGTGAATCTTGTTATAAGACAAATTCAAAACATTCAAGTTGCTTGGAATCGCCTGCCATGGTTGTTGTTGTAGGACAAATCTAAAACATTCAAATTGCTTGGAAACCTCGTTTTCGTCATATCAAAGTCGAGTTGGTTGTAAAGTTAAAACAAACAAACAAAATAAAAATAATAACATAAATTAAAGAGAAGACAAGATTAAAGAAGAATATGGCTAACCTGCATTGATGGGGGCGAACCAGCCCTATTTATAGTCATAGAGATTGAGTTGTAGTAGGATCACACGATTTTTATTACAAGAGATAGAGCTTATCTAGGTTAGTTGTGATTTATCTAGGATAGATCTTATCTTAGGATAGGATTAGGATTATCCTACCTTGTTTAGGATAATTCTTATCTTGGGTAGGAGTATATCTTGGGTAGTTATTTATATACAAGAGCCCATAGAATTTGGTTCTGCTAAATGGGATTATCATAGTTAGTTATATACAAGAACCCATAGGATTTGGTTCTACTAAATGGGCTTAGAGGCTATGTAGATATGCATGAATGGGCTTGAAGGCTATGTAGGTATGCATGGACCATGCATGGGCCCATGGACAACGTCTATGTTATCATCCCCCCACAAGTTGAACGGGGTAACAAGAAGCTTGTCCCGAAGAGAAGCAAAGTGGGCTGTGAAGATGTCGACGATCTTCTCTACTGTTGGAATATACCGAATCTGAAGCTGCTTCCAGGTGACAAGATCTCATAGGAAATGGTAGTCAACCTCTACATACTTTGTGCGAGCATGGAAAACAGGGTTGGCAGCCAAGTGGGTAGAACCCATATTATCGCACCATATAATAGGGGGAGGAGCTAGAAAGCCAATGTCTCATAGTAGAGATTGAATTCATAACAACTCTATGACTGTGTTGGCAAGAAATCTGAATTCAAATTCGGTGCTAGAGCAGGCAATAGTGGGTTACTTCTTGGAGCACCAGGAGATTAGGTCGTGGCCAAGGTAAACAGCATACCCTCCTGTAGACCATCGATCATCTGAACGACTGGCCCAATCAGTGTCTATGTATGTCGTTAACTGTCGAGATGAGGACCCTAGAAAAAAGAAATTGTGAGTGAGAGAGTTCCTTTGAGATACCGAAGGATGCGTTTGACAGCTGTCCAATGCTCACTAGTGGGAGAGTGAAGGAATTGGCATACTTTGTTGACTATATAGGAGATATCTGGACGTGTGGTAGTGACATACTGTAATGCTCCAATAATACTGCGATACTCAGTGGGATTAGGTAATGGATCACCCGAGTCTTTGGACAAACGACTGGAAGTAGACATGGGTGAACTCACAGGTTTGGCCCCTTCAAGATTGGTCCTATGAAGTAAAACTAGGATGTAACACTGTTGTGAGAGAACCAAATTGGCTGATTTGCGACTTACCTCAACTCCCAAAAAATAGTGTAAGGACCCTAAGTCCTTCAATGGAAAAACTATAGAGAGTGATTTGAGAAAATCACTGAAGGCGACAATAGAGGTTCCAGTCAAAATCATGTCATCCACATATACCAGCAGAAGGAGAGTCGATTTGTTGGAAGAGAAAAGAAAAAGAGATGGATTAGAAACCGAGTTGTGAAAACCCATCTGTTTGAGGACATAACTCAAATGTGAATACTAGGCTCGCGGTGATTGTTTGAGGCCATAGAGAGTCTTTTTCAATTTGCAGATATAAGTGGGATACCTGGGATCAACGAAGCCCTTTGGTTGATGAACATAAATGTTTTTGTTCAGAATGCCATGAAGGAAGGCATTGTCAATATCTAATTGATGAACAAGCCAGTTTTGCGCAAGAGCAATAGAGAGGATTGCTCATACAATCATCAGTTTTACAACTGGGCTTAAGGTATCAAAGTAATCAAGGCCTGGTATCTGACTGAAACCTTGAGCGACCAACCTGGCTTTATAACGGTCAATGGTCCAATCAGCCTTCGTTTTTATTTTGTAAATCCACTTAGTTCCGACAATATTCATGGAAGGGTCATACAGAACTAAGTGCCAGGTGTCATTTTTATTGAGGGCCTGATATTCTTTTTGCATGGCCTCTTGCCATTTTGGCAATTTGACAGCTTGATTAAAGTGTTTAGGTTATTGTTCTTGGAGGAGAGAGGCAAGAGCAAAAGGGATTGGGTACCTTGTCGCAAGTTGAGACCAGGGGAGGGTCCCGCTCATTGATCAGGTTCACATGGAGTGAGTGTGAACTAGTTGTGAAATAGGTGTTGTAGATTCCAGTAAGTCTTGAATGCTTCGATACCTTTGTGGCTGAGCAAATGAAGATTGCTCTAATGGTCCTGAAATTGGAGAGGTGGTTGCTCAAGTAGAACTGAATTAGGAGCAGGAGACTGAGAGGAAGGAGATACGACTGAAGTTATAGATTGCAGCGGAGCCGGTACTGAAATAAACATTCCTGTAGGAGCAGGAGTTGGGCTTAGTTCTGCTTTAGCAATTCCTGGAAATGAATTTTCATAAAAAACAACATGGCAGGCAATGAAAACACGCCTTGAAGGAGCATGGAGACATCGGTACCCTTTGTGAGAGGTACTATATCCAATAAAAATACATGGAAGGGACTAAAACAGAAACTTACTTTTGTTGTAGGGCCGCAGAAAAGGATAGCAAGCACACCCAAAGCATCGCAGTAGAGAATTATTAGGTGAAGTCTGAAAGAGTTTCTCATGCGGAGACATACCATGCAATACCTTTGTTAGTAGTCGATTTATCAAGAAAACTGCAGTTTCTACTGCATCAACCCAGAAGGAGAAGGGAAGCTTGGAGGAGGCTAGTAGAGTAAGGCAGATTCGGTCACATGTCTGTGCTTCCATTTTGTTGAACCATTCTGTTCGTGTGTATGAGGGCACACCAAACGATGTGTCATTCCTTGTGAGTCCAAGTATCAGGAGAGAGAACAATACTCTCCACCCCAATCTGATTGAAATACCTTGGTTTTGGTACTAAACAAAACTTCTACATGTCTCTTAAATTTAATAAAAGCATCACATACACACATTTGATTTTCTAGCAATAGGATACTCCAAGAAAATTTTGAAAAATCATATAGAAATAGAACATAATATGAAAATCCATTGTTCGACTTAATGGGAGCAGGTCCCCATACATCTGAAAAAATTAAATCTAATGGACACTTAGACTGAGAACTAGATGATTTCACGGACATCTTATGACTCTTGCCCATTTGACAGGACTCACAAATAGACTCATTAACACTAGAACGAATAAACGGAAGACCCAACTTTGAAACAACTTGCCATACATTACGCATAGCTACATGACCAAGACGAAGATGCCAACCATGAAGAGAGGTGTGTTCTCTAAGAAGAGCTTCGGGAGAGATTGTGGCTGACGCAGGAAAGCTATATAGGTCGTCTCTATTGGCTCCTTGAAGTAGGATTCTCCTCATATAGTCTTTCACATAGCAACAGTCGTGGTGAAATTTAAAAAATAAATTATTATCTCTAGTAAATCGACTGACAGATAATAGATTCTTGCAAATGGAGGGAAGATGACAAATATCTCTCAAAGAGAAAGCATGCTGATTAAAAATCATAGAAGAAGATCCTGTATGATGAATATTCAAACATTGACCATTGCCGACCTTTACTTGATCTAGTCCAATACACTCAGTGCGATTCTGCAGATTGTCTAGATTTGGAGTCATATGATGAGTAGCTCCAGAGTCCGAATACTAGTTGGGATCAAAATTACTCTCATACTGGTTCTGAGGGGTATTTACCCCTCCATGAAAGGCAGAAGGATCATTGCAGGTGTTATTAGAAAATCCAAAAGCATATTTCGCCTTTCTACACTATAGAACACTGTGTCCAAATTTATTACAAATCTGATAAGTAATGTTATTTTTACCTCCACGTCCTCTAGAAAATTGTTGTGTCTAATTTTGGAGGATTGATGATTATACTATGGGAAGCAATGACCACACCCCTTACCTCTATTGTTGTTGAAATTTGGTGAAAACTACTATAGGGGCTTCTGAAATTTATTTTTCTTAGGAGGGACGCTTGCAAGATTCGCACTTCGAGGATTTGACGCAAGGGATAGGTTCTCAAGCCAGCTTTCATGGTTCAGAAGTGCTCCCATAATATCAGCAATACCAAGATTTGTTGCATCTGGTTGATTTTTCAGTGTTGTAACCACTGACACATATTCACTCCCTAGTCCAAATAAAATGTAAAGTACTAGTTCAGATTTGAGAACTGGTTCAGATGCTGTAGACAGACTGTTAGCAATAGACTTTGCACATGGTATATATGCAGAAATAGAGAGAAAACCTTTTTTGAGATTTTGTAGTTGTCTCTGCAACTGCAATACCCTAGACTAGGAGTGGGTGGAATAATTGTGAGCAAGGGAAGTCCATAACTCTGATGATGTCGACAGAGTTGCCACTTGCGCCATAACTCCTTCAGTGAGAGAAGAAATCAGCCAACTCGACACAAGCTGGTCAATATCAGTCCATTTTTCAAATTCATGGTTCACTATCATCTCTGTACCATCTGGATTGGGTATAACTTCAAGTGATGGTTTCTTCTTTCCTTCTACAAGCTCCAACAGGTGGTGGTGTCAAAGGATGGGAAGGAACTAGGCACACCATAGTAGATAATTGTCACTTCCAAGTTTGATAGGAAGATAATGAGTCACATTCTGGATTGAAGGGAGCGCATTACTCGTGGATGAGCTGTTGTTGCAGGCTGCTTGGTTGCTACCATGTGTGCCTGTCTCTGTTGACATGGCTCTAATACCAAGTTAAAACTGACAAATAGAATAAAAATAATAATTGAAATTAAAGAGAAGACAAGCTTAAAGAATAATATGGCTAACCTGCATTGATGGGGGGGAACTAGCCCTATTTATAGTTACAGAGATTGAGTTGTAGTAGGATTGTACAGATGAGAATTGCAAGAGATTGAGCTTATCTGGGTTAGTTGTGATTTATCTAGGATAGATCTTATCTTATGATAGGATTAGGATTATCCTACCTTGTTTAGGATAATTCTTATCTTGGGTAGAAGTAAGATTATTCTATTTAGTTATATACAAGAGCCCATAGGATTTGGTTATGCTAAATGGACTTGGAGGCTACGTAGGTGTGCATGGCCCATGGACAGCATCTATGTTATCAGTGAGACAGGTCAATCCATGTTGCTGCTCCATTCTCCCTCAACAACATCGATGCATCCTCACTGAGTTTGTTATGCGACAGGTAGATCCCTAGAGACATTAATCATGGGGATTGATGAGGGCGGATTTGGCCCTCCAATGACATTGTGACACATGATATCTCAAAACAACTAGGTGACACCAGGAATCTCGAACCACTTAGACGACCTCTCGAAAATCTCGAATGCGGTGCGTGAAGCCCACACCAAACAATGCCTATATAAAGGCACCAACCCCAATGCCATATGGGGGGCAAGTAAGCATATTCTAGCTCTCATACTTTATGACTTTTATCTCGTAGTCTATTATGAGAGCACTGACTTAATCATCTGAGTAACCTCACCGGGTTAGCCACCCGGGTCCTCTGACATTGATTCCTTGCAGGTCTCTAAAGAACTACGAAGCTCAACAATCAATCCAGCTTGCCACCAGTCAACTCGGCACCTAATATGTAGCTCGGCACTCTGGTCAGCTCATCACTAATATGCATTTCGGCCCTCTGGTCAACTCGACACCTAATAGGTAGCTCGACACTCTGGTCATCTCGACACCTAATAGGCAGCTCGACACTTTGGTAAGCTCGACACCTAATAGGAAGCTCGGCCCTCTGGTTAGCTCATCACCTAATATGCAGCTCGGCCCTCTGGTCAACTCGGCACTCTAGTAAGCTCGACACCTAATAGGCAACTCGGCCCTCTGGTCAGGTCGTCACCTAATTTGCAACTCAACAACTAATAGGCAGCTCGACCCTCTGGTTAGCTTATCACCTAATAGGTAGCTCAGCACCTAATAGGCAGCTCAGCCCTCTAGTCAGCTCATCACCTAATATGCAGCTCACACCTAATAGGCAGATTGACACCTTGGTCAGCTCGGCACCTAATTGGCAGCTCGGCCCTTTGGTCAGCTCGTCACCTAATATGTAACTCGGTACCTAATAGGCAGCTCGGCCCTCTGGTCAGCTCGTCACCTAATATGTAGCTCGGTACCTAATAGGCAACTCAATCCTCTAGTTAGTTCGGCCTCCAGGTCCTCACCCAGCAAAATTCTTCACTTTGGCTAAGTCATTGGCCACTTGGAAGTAGACCAAATGATGAGATACTTAGCACAAAAACTAATACTTCACAAAAAATTGATCCATCAATTGGTGTCGTCTGTGGGAACGCTACAAAAAGCTAAGTTCTCATCTTCTGAAAGGCTAAGTCCTCTTCTTTCAAGAAGCTAAGTTCTCACCTTTTAGAAACTAAAGCTCTCACTTTCTACTTTTCATTTTTTTATGAACTCAAAGACTATGTAGGAAGTTGATGGCCAACAAACTAAGCAGCTCTGCCAACTTTATTTCAACTCAGATAAAGCCTCATCACTCCTCTTCGCGAGTTACCCTCTACAAGATGAGCTCTTCGTGGCTTCTGCGGAATTGGCAACCAACGGACTACAGGAACGCCCCTTGCCGGTCGAGCCTTCCAAGGCTCTCGTGCGAGCTGGTGACCTAAAGTCAGTAGTGTTGCCCCTTAGGTTGAGCTCCCAGTAGCTTCTTGTAGGAGTGAGTGACCGGCGTCACTAATGAGGCTGATGCAGCGCAGCCGTAGCTCTAAAAGTGTTGAACTAATAAAAGACCTTGACACCACATAAGACCTAAAGTCAGTAGTGTTGCCCCCTTAGGTTGAGCTCCCAGTAGCTTCTTGTAGGAGTGAGTGACCGACGTCACTAATGAGGCTAATGCAGTGCAGTCGTAGCTCTAAAAGTGTTGAACTAATAAAAGACCTTGACACCACATAAGACCCAGTTGCCTCTTTGGCATGGGAAAAATCAAGGAGAGTGGACTACGAGTTGCTCCCAGGGCCTAAGGGCTAAAGTGCCAAACTGATAAAAGACCTCGGCACCACATAAGAATCAGTCGCCTCTTTAGCATGGGCAAAACCAAGGGTAAGGAGAGTGGACTGCGAGTCTCTCCCAGAGCCTAAGGGCTAAAACAGTTCGTATTTAGCACGAGAAAACAAAAGAAAGAGTAGTTCGCTCTTAGCACCATGATGGATGCAAAACTTGATTTCTTCATTGTTGACCTCCACCTCAATTGTAGGCTCCACATCAAACTCACTGGCTAGGGCAAGCTCGAAGAATGTTGCATCGAAGTCTACTTAGGTGGAGCGACCTGATAAAGCAATTACACAGAACCCCCTCTTAAGGACGGCATGATGAGCTTCACTCTTGAGGTACTTAACCGGATCGCAGAACCTCTTGATGGTTACATCCCTGATAAGGTAGATGTCCTCGGGGTACTCGCTCCACCTCTCGTTGAGCAGATGAATTCGCTCTCGGGCCCCGAAAATAAAGATGGCGAGGTCCTACACAAGGCTGCAAACACTTGGACTCTTCCGACTTGAGAAGCAAATTGGATCGCCGCTTATGAGCTCATCGAATTAGTCATTCTAGGCCAAAAGGAGCAATCTACTCCCTTAGTCGAGTTACTTTCAGCTCGAGAGTGGGGGGTAATTGATGAGGGCAGATTTGGCAGTCCAATGACATTGTGACACGTGATATCTTAGAACAACTGGGTGACACCCAGAACCACTTAGGCAACAACTTGCCTTAGCCAAGATGATGGCGACCTGGCACAGGCATCGACCTGGCAACCTAGCATAGGTGCCGACCTGGCAACCTGGCACAAGCGCTGAACTGGCGACCTGCGAGACGTGCTTGCCGACAAATTCGACATGCATATCCCAACACTCCCACGATCCTTGGAATTTGGCCCATGTACCGAACGTTCCGGAGGTGGTTAACGTGCATGGTGGTTGCCTCCGGAAATCTTGGACCATTTCGATGACATCTCGGAAATCTCGGATGCGGTGCGTTAAACCCATGCCAAACAATGCCTATATAAAGGCACCAACCCCAATGGCATAGGGGGGCAAGTAAGCATATTCTAGCTCTCATACTTTATGATTTTTAGCTCGTAATCTACTATGAGAGTACTGACTTAACCATCTGAGTGACCTCGCTGGGTTAGCCACCCCGGGTCCTCTGACATTGATTCCTCGCAGGTATCTAAAGAACTACGAATCTCAACAATCAATCTAGCTCGACACCTAATAAGCAACTTGGCCCTCTGGTCAACTCGTCACATAATATGCAGCTCGGCACCTAATAGGCAACTCAACACTCTCGTCAGCTCGGCACCTAATAAGCTGCTCAGCCCTTCTGGTTAACTCGTCACCTAATATGCAGCTCGACCCTCTAGTCAGCTCGGCACCTAATAGGCAGCTTGACACTCTGGTAAGCTCGGCACTCTAGTCAGCTCGACACTCTGGTCAGCTCGACACCTAATAGGCAGCTCGACCCTCTGGTTAGCTCGTCACCTAATAGGCAGTTCGACCCTCTGGTTAGCTCGTCACCTAATAGGCAGCTGAGCCCTCTAGTCAACTCGTCATATAATATGTAGCTTGGCCCTCTGGTCAGCTCGACACCTAATAGGCAGCTCGGCCCTCTGGTCAACTCGTCACCTAATATGCAACTCGGTCCTTTGGTCTCCAGATCCTCACCAAGCAAAATTCTCCACTTTGGTTGAGTTATCGGCCACTTAGAAGCAGACCGAATGATGAGGTACTTAGCACAAAAAACTGATACTTCACCAAAAATTGAGAAACAAGCCGTCTTCTACGTCGTTATTGAATCTCTCAAATGAGTTGGGTATGCTTCCGATGAGTTTGTTCGATCGAACGTCAAGAACTTCAAGTCTGTTAAGATTTCCGAGAAACGTCGGGAGTGGACTGGAGAGTTGGTTGTGACCCAAGAAGAGGGACTTGAGATTTTTGAGTTGGCCGAGAAATTGAGGGATGGGACCCGAGAGACTGGTGTTCTGTATTTCTAGAAATTCGAGGTTGTGAAGTTTAGTGATGGAGTAGGGGATGGAACCAGTGAGAATACGAGATAATTTAGGTACGGGAGGTCTCCGATGGCCTCCAGGATATGGAAAGGGGTGTGGATTGTATAGAAGGAAAGTTGGATGACACGGCCAGAAGCGTCGCATTCAACGTAGTTACAACTACAGCAATCAATACTGAGTTTCCAAGGATTCAAAGTGTCTAAGTAATGGGGAATTAGAATTCTTGATTCCTCAGAGGACTCTTCTGTCAGCTGGATTGCAGTGGAAAGAGGAAGAAGAATCAGAGAGTGTAAGAGATGGTAGAAAAGAGGAGAAGTGGAAGAAGAGCATGAGAACCGAGAACAAAGGAAAAGAGACACCACAGTGAGGAATATCCATTTCCCTGGTTCAGATGAGTTGAGAGTTCTACTTTTACGACAGAAAAAAAGAGTCCTACGTGTGTGGATTTATGGAGGGAGATTGTGGTTAAACATGATGATGCATCAGCGAATGATTGAGTAGTCAACGAAAATGAAATCCACGTCACTTTGTTTTTTCCATCTTTATTTGTAAGTCTGTGTGCTTGGGTCATAGTCAATTTCTGGCATCAGTGATATTGCCAATAATGCCAGACTGTCTATCGCTATTGGATGAGACCTCACTCGAGGCGCCTTACACCGACCTCATAAGTACATCCCACCGCACATTCGAAACATTTTTCATATTTATATATTATTATTTATAGGAGATATTCTCAATACATATAGAATGTGCAGGTTATTGTGAGACGCCCTGTGAGTGTAGCAGATCCCAATGGTCATAGAAAGGGACCCGCCAATTAGTTTCTGCTAGTTTTTTTCTTTTTTTTTATTTGGATCAATTGTCGACATCATGCATGATGAGAATCTATTATCAACCATTAATGCACTACAAGACAGTCAGACAGATCATTGATATAATTCTTGCTACGCGGAGAATTGACGGCATGGGCATATTTAGTTATTTATTTATTTAAGTATGCATTTTTATGTTCAAAATGTGAGACCGGATCTGCACGCGTCTCACACGCGATGTTTTCAATGCAGCGCCAATTGTGAGGAGCAGATCCCGTTCCGTCAAAATGTATACAGTTTGTGCTCATATAATTAATGGTGTGCCCTGGTGTTTGAATCAGGGAACCCTACAGTTAGGGCCCATATAATTAGAAGGATAAACTTTGAAATTTTTTACACAATTACAAGTAGAATCCTTTTATGGAATTCTCAGATAAAATGTCTAAAATACCCATAAAATTACAATTGAGACCGTTTTTTATAGAAAAAAACAATGGAAATTTTATGAATAAAAACAAAAACAATGTTTACAATTGTTGCTTTACCTTTTGAAAAATAAATTAATTTCGGAAAAGAGATTAGAAAGATTTAGGACAGCAATCAATATGAAGAGAAAATTTAGAAAATAAACATTTTGGTCAATAGTATGGGTAGTTTGAACATTAAGTATTACAGCGCCAATCAACCAAAATAAACATTTTGGTCTATAACCCCAAATTTGAATTCAGATCTGTTACCAACACAAAGTGCAACAACGTCCCAATCAGCCATTATAGTCATACATAATTGGGAGCATCTCTCCATGAATAACAAATGACTTAGAACCGCAATATTCTAGCCACTAGTTTTCGGGTTGGCGGTTCAATCATCCGATCTGAACAAATGACCCATTCTGACAAAATAAATAATAAAAATTTTAAAAAATAATTAATATTTAAAAATAACGAAAAACTATTAAATAGATCAAACGGGTCAACGGTTCAACCACCTGAATCAACGAGTTATTGACCGCTTCAGCTTTGATTTGAGCTATATTCATTAAACCAATTAAAAAAGTTACAAAACTATCTGCACCAGAAAGTTCAATATTTCTTGGCTGAACGAAAGCCCTCCCAAATGGGCAATTAAGATCTGGTTGAACCTGATTTGAACTTAAAAGAAAGCCTCGACTTTCGAAACAGTTGACGCTAATGCAAACTCTAATACCGGAAATCATGGAAATGTATGTATGGATTATATCGGAGAAACATGTAATCAATCAACCAGTATTATAACGAGTGTTCAAACATGGAGATTGAAGCTCAAGCTATGTGGGAGGGTTTCCAATTTGCTTTAGAAGTTGGCATGTCCAACTTTGTTTTGGAAAGTAAATCTCTCTCTTGTGTGGAGAATAAGGAACGACCTCGGTGCGTGCAGTGCATATCACGGATGCAGGTAATTAAAGGCCTTGTTTGTTTTTCAAAAGGTCACTTACCTGGGTAAGTGGATTTATCCAAGTAAGTTCATTAACCCATATTCTTTTGATTCTCATCCTTTGTTAATTTTTTAAAAAGTCATTTACCTAGGTAAATGCATTTATCAAAGTAAGTTTTACTTATCTATGTTCTTTTGATTCCTACGAAAATAATATAACAATTTACACCCATTAAAAGACAATGTTAAAATGGACAAACTTGTCACATTAAGTTTCATAAACTTTTCCCTAATGTGAAAAAGTTACTTACCCACATGAGAAATAAATAAGTTTTATTCGGATAAATGAAACTAAATAATGGGGTCTAAGAGAATTCATTTCCTCAATTACATCTGATGTCAAATGATTGAAAAGGGAACACGGTTTTTTAGCATTGACTAGTGAAACATAGTCTGTCATTATCTCATTTCTTTGTACATTTTCATATGCATCTTTAGAACTCTCACTTGTAGCCAATGTGTTGTTGAATGAATTTTGTTTAATACCTAAAAATACAAACAAAAAATAGGGGTGCAACTGAAATTGGATTTGCTCTTCACAAAATTGGTCCTCACACCCACATCTAGGGGTGGCAAATGGGTGGATTGGGTTGGGTAAGGGTTGAATACCAATCCACCCATATTGACCCACCAACCCACCATGACCCATCATCAATGTTTCTCAAAGGGTTATAACCCACCTATCATCACCTATAAATATAGAAATGGGTTGGGTCAATCCATATATCAAAAATAAGAACTTTTGAGAGAACAAACTCTCTCGAGTCTACCACATGCTATAAACGGGTCAAGTTGACCCGTATACCTGAAAATAACATTTTTGAGAGAACCATCTCTCAAGGCCGCCATGTGACAAAAACAAGTTGGGTCAACCCGTATATCCGAAAATAACATTTTTGACAGAATCATCTCTCAAGGCTGCCATGTGATAGAAACAAGTCGACCAACCCGTATGCTCAAAAATAACATATTTGAGAGAATAATCTCTACCAAGGCTACCACATGGCAGAAACGGGTCAAGTTGACCTGTGTACCCGAAAATGTAAAATTTATGTAGAAAAATACCAAAAACATTGTAGAACAAGCAAAAAATTTGCAAAAAATACCAAGAAATTGCAAAAAAGGCAGAGACATTGCAAAAAAATAGAAAAAATACAACAAATACCATATAATTATTCCATTATTGATATTTTGATTTCTATAATTTTTATGAAGTAAAAATAGTTTTTTTGAAATAAATGTAGGTTAGTGGATTTGATAGATTCAATTTAATATATTATATTATTCAATACTTTTGTTTATAATATTTTTAGTTTTGTAAATAATAAATATTTTGTCATTACTTATTAATGTAAATTAAAATATTAGTTAATAATTTATAAAAGATATAACAATTTTAAGATTTACATCATGTGCGAATTTATAAATCTTAAGTAAATAATTATTCTATTTGTATATAGTTTTTTGATATTAAAAATTATCTTTTTATATAAATATGCATTTGATAGATTAATTATTCTATTAGTTTATAAAATACTGTTTTTTACTACTACTTTTTAATTTTGGTTAGAGTTGTTAAATATAAATATTTGATTTTTGTTTAAATTGCATGTGAACACAAAAGTTAATAAATTCATTTTTATATTACTTTTAATCACAAAATCGCATTTTGCTTGGTGGATTGGAATTGAAGTAGAATGTTAATGCACTAGGTGGAATCGTCGACCCAACCCTTGACCCCCTCAACTCAAATACATTTTTTATTGTGAGGCTTGGCAAAATCATTGATCCAACCCTTGACCCCCTCGACTGAACCCATCCTGACCCTAATGGGTACCCTCGACCCAATCTAGTCTAACCCTTTTCCACTGACCCTAATGGGTTGTTCGACGAATATTGATCCACCAATAGAATGGATAGGTATGGATGGGTTCCAAGATGGGTGGGTCAAATGGGTTGAGATTAAGATTGCCAGCCCTACGGCCACATCATAATCCTTGCAATATCTCCGCATGAATAAAAACGTAAAAGTAGGAAGATTGTTTCATGATGTGCGGCTGCAAAAAGGGGGTGAGCCGGATGAATAAAAACGTAAAAGTAGGAAGATTGTATATGAGGAGCAAATCCAAATCCGAACTGGGGTGCAACTTCGATAAGGTTGGATTGGGAATTTGTTACTTTTTGTATGGGCTTGAACCCTAAAGAACTAACTCAATGTAATTTGAAATCCTTTGAGTTTGACAATCCGACTTAACCCTAATTCATGATCATAAGAGCTTAAAACGGAATTTCGAAGTAAAATATTAAAATAGAGCCATTTAATTTATATATGGATTATTTTACTATTTCCAAAAAAAAAATTCAAATCTCTCTCTTTAGTAACCATCTTTTTTTATTTATTGAATATTGCAGAAATATGAAAAACACAGTGAATCCTTCAACAGAAACCTTTTTTCACTGGTGAAGTGGACAGGAAAATTCTAAATCATGACTGGCAAATTAGTTCCACTAAACGAATTTCATCAAAGCATGAGCCTATGTTACCGTTGAAATTAATTCCCTTGCAGGTAAGACATTTCTCAACCAAATGATCGTCAATATATATGACAGAAAGTAGAAAAATATCTTATAGCTGGCATGGAAGCAGGGACATGACGCCAAGAAAAGTTACGACATGAACAGATAGAACTTTATCTTAGCTATTCACTAAAAAAAAATTAAAATAAGAGAACAACATTCATATCTGCATGTTCTAGCAAATTCCTCGTTGCAAGAAATTATTATTATTATTATTGAAATCTAAATTCTCAGGCAGTGATTACAAGTGTCTTCTTTCACTGGATGCCGACTGGTTTACTTGCACTTGTTCGGGAGTGGTGGGCCGCACAAACAGCGATTATGGGCAAAGGATTTGGCACCCATCTTCTGCACATTCCCACCGAACGGAATCTTTCCGCACAGCTGATTATAACTCAAATCCATGCTTTCCAAATCCAACTTATTAATTAACTGCTTCGGAATGTTGCCGTGAATCTGGTTGTGAGACAAATCTAAAACTTTTAACTTCTTTGGAAACTTCACCTTCGTCAGATCAAAGTCGAGTTGGTTGTGAGATAAGTAGATCCATTCCGCTGCTCCATTCTCCCTCAGCAACATTGATGCGTCCCCAGTGAGTTTGTTATGCGACAGGTCGATGCTTGAGACATTAATCGATGTTGGGATTCCACCGGAGAGCTGGTTGTGAGATAGATGGAGAGAGAAAACGCCGTATTCGCCGTCTTTGAAACTCCCAAATGAGTCGGGTATGCTTCCGGTGAATTTGTTCGAAACGAGGTCAAGACTTTGCAGCTTGTTAAGGTTTGCAAGAGAAGCTGGGATTGGACCAGAAAGTTGGTTGTACCCCAGATGGAGATATCTGAGATTTTTGAATTGGCTTAGAAATTCAGGGATAGGACCGGAGAGGCTGGTGTTCCATATGCTGAGTATTTCGAGGTTCTGAAGTTTTGTGATGGAGTAGGGGATGGAACCAGTGAAATTGGGTATGTCATCGAAGTCGAGAGTCTTCAGGAATGGAAGGTCACCGACGGCCTCTGGGATCTTGAAAGGAGTGTGGATGTTGTAGAATAGGATTTGGGTAACGCGGTCTGAAGGATCGCATCCGACGTAGTTCCAGCTACAGCAATCGGTGCTGGGATTCCAGGAATCAAAGTAATGGGGGATTTTCAGAGATTTCTTGATTTTCCAGAGGATTCTTTTGTCAGATGCATGGCAACGGAAAGGATAAGCAGAGAGCGTAAGAAATGGCAGAGAACAGGAAACGAGGAGGAAGAGAAGGAGAACGGAGAGCAGAGGAGTATCCATTTCTCTGTTTGAGATGAGTTTTAAGACCAAAAAAATATGATGTGCATATATAGATGGAGATTGCGGGGCATGTATCGCTATCAGAGCATCTTTTGAGAAGTCAAGGAAGATGAGCTCCACGTCACTTGATCAGTTAATGATTAATCCCTTATTTGAAAAGCCGTGTGCTTTGGTCATGGTCAATTTCCGGCATCATTGACCATGGTTTATATTTACTTGACAAATTGTTTGATGGTATAATTGTTTCTTTTCTGAGACGGACAAGATGTTGCCACTTGTGGGCTCAATCAAGTGTAACGCAAGTGTATTTCTTTAGCTGTATTTGGAACCGTGGACGTTTTTCAATAATCGCTGCCAGGTAGGCGTCACATAGGCATTTGGTACGATAAACGTTTATTAGAGGTTAATCAGCTGTTTGGTGAGATTTTTTATCCAGAAAAAAAACTGATAAATGGAAATGGATGAATTTTTGTACAATGAGCCGTTCTTCGCGTTTCACGAAACACACATATGACATGGCGCATACATGGACGGTGATGCGGCGATTGAGGAAAAGTATCTAGTGCTTCACGGATCATTGAAATTGTGAAGAAAACCCCCATGACCCAAACGGCCAAACCCTTACCACTGTGCGAGAGGGACTTTTCGCAAGGATAGTTGTAGAGAGGGATAGCCGCAGGGGGAGATTTGCTTTCATGCTGACCAGAGAGGGTGCGCCTCCGATAAGTTTGCTGTCGACCGCTACAAAATCCCTCGCCTCGACGCCGGCCATATGTTTCATACTAACCACTGCGATTTTTTTTGTTTGGCAGCCCTAATCTGGTGAGGTGTTGTTGTTGCGTACATCGAGAAGGCGCTTCGTTGCTGTTTATTTCCCGATCTGAACGACATGTCATACCTACCCCTTCCTCTGAAAGCCAATCATCCGGTGAACTTTCCTTCGCTTCAATACAATGTTAACTCTGCCGTTCCCATACGGCATTCAAAAATCAAGGAGAGGTGCCACACTGAATCCATATGACCCACTTCTTCAAATGTCCTTCCAAACAGCACAAGATATGAAACGTTGCTGCACCTCCATGGAGCTTGCACTACAAGAAAAATGGTCAGAGCCGGCGGTCTCCGGCTTGGGCCTTTAGACCGCTGCTCTTGATCTAAGGCGGCGGTCAGGCATCACCCAAATGCGCTAAAGCGGCGGTCGATTAGAGCCGCCGGCTTAGCATCAATAAAGCCAACAATTCTGACTTGTCAAACATAAATTGCATCTTTTGGTGGCGGTCTAAACCGCCGCATAGGTTTGTCAAATGCCGCTTGGGTTTTTAAGTGGCGGTCTAAACCGCCGGCTTAGATCTCATATGACCGCCGCTGCCTTTGATCTTATTTATGTTTAAACCAGTGGTTTGGATGACCGCCGGCTTTGGTGTTTCTTTTTTTTATTATCTTTAGTCTAAGTTAATTGCATCATTTTTTGTACTATACTTTAATTCCAACATTCATCACTTTAATACATGTTTAATACAAATCTCATGACAATTTATATATTATAAACAGCTTAAATAAAAAATGCAATTTAAAACAAAATCTATTAAATAAACATGGAATGCTGGTTCCTCTACTCAAAAGAAGGGATAGGTAGCACATTATGGGGGCTCAAACCTATCTATGGGCCGGTCCTTTGTCCTTAGAATATATACAAGGCGTCACGAGGTAATTTTCATTAGCTTTTCTATTTAATTTTTCATTAGCTTTTCTAGCCTTTTTATTAATGATAACTCCAATACATACAATATAAAATATTTTAAATGCACTAGGAAATTTGTCAAGATATACTCCAATAATATTTCATATCAGTACCCATGGAAATGGAAATATGTTGTTGAAATATATAGACATTTTCAACCATGAACAAGATGAGAATGTTGAGATGGATGAGTGAAAAGATTAGAAAAGAAAGAATTAAGTGCATTGACGAGAACCTAGGAGTATATCCAATTAGTGACAAGATGAGTAAAAGTTGACCAAGATGGTTTGATATGGTGCATATATGACTAATAATTGCACTAATTGGAGTAATTTGATACAAGTAGAAGGTTGTAAAAGAGCAAGGAGAATACCAAGAAAAGCATGGGTTTAAGTGCTGAAAATAATCTAAGAGCGTATGATTTGACATAAAATTTGGCTCATGATACAGAACAATGACAGAAGACGATTCATGTGACCAATCCTAGAAAGTTGGGGATCAATGCTAAGCTGAGCTTTGAGGTGAGTTGTACTAAGCAAAAAATATACCCAATTCTTTCTGAAAATTGAACTATAGTATGATAAGTATGCTTACCATGCCTTAACCAGGAATGCATGTGCAAGCAAGAAAGCATGACAACGAACAAGTCTTCTGGTATTTTCTTTTAGCTTGTCAATAGCTTCTTGTAAGATAATTTTGTAAAAGTCATCATCAGAGAAACCCAAAATAGCCCTCAAATTCTCTCTTGAAATCATATTTCCCTTGTTTGTCGATGTACTCGTGCCACACCCAGCACTTGAGTCATAATGTGCATCTGTGATACGAAAATGAGATGCATTTGTATTGGAATGAAATATTCTAAGAAAACCTTCAAATTCGCGTACACCAATAGCCTGCCGCAACCCCCGAGTGTAATCTGAAGTCAGGCTATAAATATCATAAACTTCATTTAGTAAGCCAGCATCAATCATGCTGTCTACTCGCTTTTCCACATATCGATCCAACACAGGGAGAGAAGCATCCACACATAAAACAGCAATTATATCTGAAATTATCCACTCGGCTCCAATTCTGCCCCGCCACATTCAACATTAGAAAATCATTTTACACGCGAGTCAGGTTTGATTCAACACCAATCATACTTCTTGCCTTCTTAAATAAAAACTGGAAAACAAATAGAATGGTCCTGACAAGATTGATGATCAGAGAGAAAAGACATAGACATAATTATAGTAATTTCTATTTATAGCCCTGCCCCCTAATTTTCATTAGCTTTTCTATTTAATTTTTCATTAGTCTTTCTAGCCCTGTTATTAATGATAACAAAATACAGCCCAATTTAATCATCACCTTAATGATCAGTTTAGGACAAGAATGATTCAGAACAAACTAAAAATCTTTGTCTTCTCAAAGAAAAGGTTGAATTCTCTCTATCTTATCCAACATGCATACTTTTTAAAGCAAATGTACAAAAAATACAGGCAAAATAAGGTATGAGTCTTTACTTTAAATATTAATGTTTTCATAAGAACACATTCAATTTAAAGCAAACATATTCTTGGAAATGTTCGTATCACTCCATTAAAATGGTTAAATGGGAATTTGGGAAATTTTTGCCAAATCTTACAGATATTTCAAACCATCTTAATGGTTCATCTTAACAGCCATACAGAAAAGATAGCTAAAAAGCTGTCCTTTCTACAAGAACGCTACTGATATTTCAAAGCATCTTAATGATTCATCTTAACAGATATTTCAAAGCATAAGCCTTGAACTTGGTTCCTATCTCTCTACAGGAACCCTACTGAAGTTCTCATATACAAAAAGCTCACTTATTTTGGAAAATATACATTCTTCTTCTGAAACTTTCAAATCAAATTATAGATAGCAAACCATGAAAGAGCTTGGTTCTTCAGTGTGCGTCCTAGATGATAACCAAAAAACATGCCTACTACTATCAATCACAATGAATTTTCACAAACAAATAGCAACTTCCATTCCAGATTGAAACTTTCTAGTACCCTTTAAGCTTTGACTGAAGATTTTGAAAGTTTGAATAGCAGCTTCTACGACCAGTCGACAAGTCTATCTGTGTACAACAACAGAAGATATTTAGAAAATGAAAAGAAATAGAAAAAGAAGAAACAAAAGCAAATAAGCATAAGTTCCAAATGTCCAACATGCAATTCTCTCAATATGTGCTTAGGGTTCTGGCCAGCCATTTTGAAGCCAAAGCAGTTGGGCATGTTTAGTTGACCAATCAATTAAACTGGGAACAAGGTGGATCAGCACAAGTTGAACCGCATGTTACAGGAAAGAATAGGTCTCTCATCATGGATGTTTGCATCAATCGTTCGACATAGACATATGGAGATTATATTTGGGCATGAGAATAATGTAAATGGTGGGTTGTTTTGAGTTCATCTAGCTATATTGGGTCTTAGCATCTGTTGGTTGAAAGCCCGATTACTTGGTTCTTTGAACTCTTTGTCAACATTTGTGGGTCTTGCCTTGTCTCTCTAGTTGCAGGGATACTATTGTTTGACCAACCATTTACCACCATGATCAGGTGGTACAAGACAAGGTACCTGCAAAGCACTGTAGATATTGCTCCATCATTCGGTTAACAACTTCGGTTTGCCCGTCGGTTTGGGGGTGGTAACTTGAGCTCATACAAAATTTTGTTGCATGATCTAAAAAAGTGTGTGCCAAAGTGAGCTAATGAATACCTTGTCACGGTCGCTAACAATGGATGTTGGAACTTCGTGTAGGTAGACAACGCTGGCAACAAATGCCTTAGCGACTGTCGTGGCAGTGAATGGGTGTTTTAAGGGAATGAAGTGGGCATATTTTGTCAACTGATCCACAATTACCATGATAACCATATACCCGTTGGAAGGAGGCAATCATTCGATAAAGTCCATGGAGATGTCTATCCACATTTGAGTAGGTATCGGTAGCAGCTGAAGTAATCCCGTTGGTCTCATGCAATCTGTTTTGAAGCATTGACATACGTCACATTGTTGCAAAAATTCCTTCACCGTTCGATGCATGTGAGGCCAAAGGAAGCTATGCTTGATGCGAGAGAGGGTCTTATGAAACCCAAAGTGCCCCCCTACTGGGGATGAGTGGCAGTCCGCCATCACCTTTGAAATCAAGGTGGAGGGGGGGCTCAAATAAATCTTATCCCCCTTGAACCATACTCCATCTCATTGAAGCAACTTGTGGGAGGGTCGCTTCTTCATCAATTCTTCATAAAATGTGTCTTGTTTGACCTCTTCCTGTAGTGTCGGCCACTAGTCTACATGTGGTATAGAGATGGACAAAAATTGAAATTCGGCCATACGCAACAAGGAATCTGCACCCTGATTCTCAACTCCTTTCTTATACTCGATCTCGTAGTCGTACCCCAGTATCTTTGGCAACCACCACGTTTGTGCCGGTGT
The DNA here is from genome assembly GCF_056320005.1 of Nelumbo lutea. Taxonomy (NCBI): domain Eukaryota; kingdom Viridiplantae; phylum Streptophyta; class Magnoliopsida; order Proteales; family Nelumbonaceae; genus Nelumbo; species Nelumbo lutea. Next base: position 108,204,907 of record NC_142685.1, read on the forward strand.
GGTTATACTCTGCTCGAGTAGATATTTAAGGCTTTTTTGGTCAGTGCGGACTGTGAAAGGTTTTTCAAGCAGATATGGGCACCATTTCTTAATGGCTTTGACAATAGCTAACATCTCCTTCTCATAGGTGGATAACGCCAAGGCTGAACCCTTCAATGCTTCACTGAAGTAGGCCACCGATCAGTTATGCTAAGTGAGGATTGCGCCAATTCTAGTTCCACTCGCATTGCATTCAATCACAAATCATTGGGAAAAATCTGGAAGACATAGGATCGGTGGTGAAGTGAGTGCCTTCTTCAACTACTGGAAGGCCAGCTCTACTGCCTCGTTCCATTGAAATCCTCCCTTGGTCAACAGTTGGGTCAAGGAAGCGGCAATGCTTCCGAAGTTGCGGATGAACTTCCGGTAGTATCCTGCTAACCCGAGAAAGCCACAGACTGCCTTTGTCGATGTTGGTGTAGGCCATGTGAGAATAGCTTGTATTTTGGCTAGATCAACTGACACACCTTGCTCTAAAATCACATGACCTAAGTACTCAACTTGCGAAACACCAAATTGACATTTTGACATTTTTGCAAATAATTTGTTAGAGGATAATATTGTTAGAACAATTCTCAAATGAGATAGGTGGTCTTCCCATGATTTTGAATAAACCAGAATGTCGTCGAAGAAGACCAAAATAAATTTTTGGAGGTATGGGTGGAAGAGGTCGTTCATGAGGCTTTGAAAAGTTGCAGGTGCATTCGTAAGCCGAACGACATCACTAAGAACTCGTAATGCCCTTCATGAGTCCGGAAGGCTGTTTTAGGAATGCCTTCTTCTTGTACCCGAATCTGATGGTACCCCGACCGTAGATCCACTTTGGAGTAGAATTTGGTCCCGTGGAGCTCATCTAATAATTCATCGATCACAGGAATTGGGTACTTGTTTTTAACAGTGATGTCGTTCAGTGCTCGGTAATCCACGCAAAAACGCCAAGCTCCACCAGCCTTCTTCACTAGCAAAACCATTGATGAGAATGGGATGTTGCTTGGCCTTATCAGCCCTAACTGCAGAAGCTCCTTCACCATCTTCTCTATTTCAGTCTTCTGGTAATATAGGTATTGATATGGCCTCACACTAACTGGTCCTTTATCGGAAAGCAGGGGAATCTGGTGGTCATGTGGACGTTTAGGAGGCAGGTTGGTGGGTGGTTCAAACACATGGGAAAACTCAGTTAGGAGGTGGTCCACCTTAGGTGGAAAGAAACTTGGTTGACCGCTACTATGTGAAGGAACTATCTGAAAAAAAAAATCCCGTACCTTGTAACCCATTGCATTCCTTGTTGGTTAAGGCTTCAATGCTGGCTCGTCCCAATCCTTAGAAGGTGCAAGAGAGTCCCTCCTTCTTGAACGTCAAGGTCAGTTGTTTGTAATCCATCTCGATGTGTCCAAGCGTCTCTAGCCATTGTACTCCCAATACCAACTGGCATGCCGTGACTGGAAGAACATAGTAGTCAGCGGTAATGGGATGTCCTTGAATGGCAAGAGTGAGAGCTCGGCACTGCCCCATGCACTCTATCTTTTCACAGTTGGCTACCATAACTTGAAATTTCTTGTATCGGTTCACTGATAACCCGAACTTTGAGACAATGGCCTGGTCAATGAAATTGTGGGTGCTGCCGCCATCAATGAGTACTGTCACGTTCTTGTTTTTCAACTTACCAAGAACACGTAGTTTTGCGGGTGCTCATCTCTTGCAATAGCATGGAAGGAGATTTCAGGGATGGCTTCTTGGTTTTCTTCCTCTGGTTTGACAGTCTCCATGTCCGTCGGTTCTGGATCCTCGATCATGAATAGTTATGGTCATGCACAACGGTGGTCGGGGGTGAAATTCTCATCACAGTAGTAACACAGACCCTTCTCATGACGTTCCCACGCCTCCTGGTTGGTGAGCCATCAGAATGTTGAGGGAGGAGCACTGGAAACCTGGTTCGTGCGTGGGGTAGGTGGAGGCCCGAGTACACCGGCCATGGGGTTGGGTGACCCCTTATGGGATATCATGGCTGATGGGGATCGACCCGGCTGGTTCGCTTTCCACTACAAGTGGTTTCTTTCCTCAATTAACCGGGCCACTCCAATCGCCTCTATCAAGGTTTGGCGCTGCTTGATCTTCACATCTAAACGGACATCATCACGAAGTCCTGCAATGAAACAGCCAATGAGAAAACTCTCGGGCAAGCTGTCAACTCGGTGGAAGAGCCTTTTGAAGGCTTCTTGATAAGCTGTCACAGTGGTGGTTTACTTCAGGCGAGTTAACGCATCCGATGGGTCCTCGTAGTCGGTGGGGCCGAACCGTTGTAACACAGTCTTGGAGAATTCTTCCCATGTGAGTGGTCCGCGATGCTTTGTCAACCACCTGTGCCATTGTAAGGCGATGCCTTCCAAATGGAAGGAAGCTAGCTGCACTTGTTGGTCTGGAATAATATTTTGAAATTCAAAATACTGTTCTGCCTCGTAAAACCAACAGCTTGGGTCATCCCCATTAAATTTTGGGAACGACAGCTTGACGTGTTGATGAGAGTGGTCATGGGTGGAGCTGGAACGGGAAGTATGGGGGTGTGAGGATTCTTCATGGGCGAAAGGGTTGGTCTCGGGAGTGGTATTGGGAGTGGTTCGTGAGGCTCGAAGGGCTTGGAGTTCAGTTAACACTGCTTGTAAGACAGTGTTCACCTGGTCGAAGCTCGACTCATGTCGTGTTAAGGTTTCATTGACTTCATTGCGGAATTCCGAGTTGGTCTTTCCACGGGTGTCTATGGTCGAACCGGCTCTGATCCAATGATACGATCAAGTTCTCAGAAAAAGGGGGAGAAAGATCTAGAATAAGGAGAAGAGAGATAGAGAGTTCGGTTGTAGGGAAAAGCCAATGCCTTCTTCCATTCATTCAGGCTATATTTATAGCCTTATTGTGCTACAAACTAGGAGTAGAAATAGGAACTGCCGCCCCATAATCTTAGGAGCTTATCAACAAAAATAGAATGCACTTATCTACTAAAACAGAAAACAGAATGAAGACTTATCTATTTTAACATAAATGAAGACTTATCTATCTTAACAGAATTAAAACCAAATGGCTAAGGCTTATCCATAAACTAAGGGCTAATATGACCGGGTCTCCTGCTGCTGTCAACTCTGACCGGGTTCTTGGCTGCTATGCGCCTAGTGCATGAATGCACATGCACGTATCATAATACGCCGGCATGTGAATGCTTACCTGGGTTCCGTGCCCAATCGCAGGAAGATTGGGATTTCGGCAACCATTCCGGTGGGTGCACGAGAACCACTGCAAATAATGAGGTATGGAAGGAAGACTTCGCCCCTTTTAATATATTGAATGTAAAGGAAGCAGAGTCGTCACAATTTGAAGCTAAGAATGAGGCCGAGTGCAGACAAGAATGCGCTAACAGAGGCTGCAGAGCTTATTCGTTTGAAGCTTCTGATAACCCAATTTAAGGTATAAATAAATAAATAAATATATATATATATATATATATATATATATATATATAAGATTGTTATAATAATAATTACTGATTATCACAGTAATTTAATAAATATATAATAGTGATTACTGTTATTGTAAATATTGTTATTAACAAATACTGTTAATAAATTTAGTAACCCGATTTTAATAATTACTGAATATTACAATAATTTAATAAATATAAATTAGTTATTATAATTAATAATTATTTTTATTATAAATGTTGTTAATAAATAGATATTTACTTAAATTTTACTTTAAATTAAAATTATAAATACTGTTAATAAATATAGTATTTATTGTTATATTCAAAATAAATAAAAATGTTATTAAAAGTAATGTCATTGATTATTTAATAAAATATTATAATTACTAACAATTATTAATAAATACTGTTAATTTAATTTAATTTTGGTAATTATTAATTTAATGAATATTTTTAATAAATCCTATTCATAAATTTATAATTATTGTTATATTAAAAATAATTAAATAATATTATAAAAACTATCATTAATGATTATTTAATTAAATAATATAATTACTTACTATTTTCGATAAATGTTGTTAATAACGTTCTGACAACCAACTCTTTGACCATTTAATTCCAATGGGTGGCCCATTCTAACAACAAAAATTACAAGAAAAAAATTATGGAACCATTATGGCCACCGGTTTTCAGGTTAACAATTCAATCATTCAGTTCTAATGGATAGTCTGTTCTAACAACAAAAATTATAAGCAAAAAATTGAGCTTGTGAGGTCCATTAAGTAGTATCATACGTGTTATGTCATTTGAGTGTGTGACTCATACGACCCGAAAACAGAACCGTTTTGGCCATAGGTTTTTGGATCGACTATTCGGCTATTTGGTTCGATTGGACGGCCCATTTAGACAAGAAAATTTATAAGCAAAAATTTATGGAACCATTTTAGCCACCAGTTTTCAGGTTAGCGGTTTGATCATCCAATTCGAATGGACGGTCCATTCTGACAACAAAAATTACAGGCAAAAAATTGAGTGTGTGAGGTCCATTGAACAGTATCATACATGTTATGTCATTCAAGCATGACTCATACAACCCAAAAATGGAACCGCTATGGCCACCGGTTTTCAGGTCAACGATTTGACTACCTGGTACAAATGGACGACCCATTCAGACAACAAAAATTAAAAAGAATAAAAAGACGGCCAAAAACCATTGAACGAGTCAATGGGTTGACGATTCAGCCACTCAGGTCAATGGGTCATTGACCGATTCAATGGTTTTTGGCCAGGGACCAAGATTGGGGTAAAATGAAAGTGGTTGCCCAGATAGTTTCCAATGAAAAAAAAAAAACGAATGACCCATTTTGACAACAAAAATTACATGCAAAAAATTTAGTGTGTGAGGTCCATTAAGCATTACCATACGTGTTATGTCATTCGAGTGTGTGACTTATACAACTTAAAAATGGAACCGTTCTGGCCACCGATTTTTGAGTCAATGGTTTGACTATTCAGTTCGAACGGATGGCCCGTTTTGATAATAAAAATTAACAAAATAAAAAATGACCAAAAACCATTGAACGGGTCAATGGTTCAACTGCCCGGGTCAATGGGTCATTGACAAATTCAAAGATTTTTTGCTATAGACCAAGATTAGGATAAAACGGAATCAGTTGCCTAGATGACTAATTAAAAAAATAAAAAACATCCAAAAACCATTGAGCAGGTCAACGAATCAATAATTCGACTGCTTAGATTAATAGTTCATTAACCGATTCAACGTTTTTTAGCCAAAGACCAGATCAACGGGTCAACATGTCGAGAATTCCATTCTAGCCCCTACGAAGCAGGGCCCCTCCGCTAGTTTAAAATTTGATAAAACAATTCATAAAATGATTAAATAAATGATAAATTACTAAATAACACTATAATTTGTAATATGAATAAAATATAAGTGATATATAGCAAATACTTTTTTATTAATAATTTATATGGGTAAATAACAACTAATATTCATTAAAATTAGTAAAATTTCATACATAACAGCAAATTTCCTCATGCTTTATTACGGGATCATTCACTAGAAAGCTTCTCCATCAAATACATGCAATCCTATTGTTTCAAGAACTAGAGAACTAGCATCCAAGAAGTGGATAGTTCCACTCTTAACTTTCTTAAAAGAAAAATTATGTAGTTTAGACACATGTATATCCACATATATTCAATTAAATATAAAGCATGGGACCCATTAAACAAACTTAATTAATCTAATAGTTTTTATTTCATTGTAAGAATAGTTAAATAGTTATCTGATTTATGTTATTTCATTAATTAATAGAAATTTATTAAATAAAACATAAAACGATTAAATAGATAAATAAATAAAAGTTTGAGAAACGAATTTATAAAAAATAAAATGGTTTTCTTTGAAACCAAAGGGCTTTCTAGACACCGGATTTATTTTTTTCAATTACCCTGATATTATAGTCGAAAGGCTAAGACGTATACATGTTATACTTAACTCAAAGGGTTGTACTGTTCAACCTCGCTAACTCAAAAACCAGTTGCTAAAATGGATTCAACTTTTAAAAACTTGAAAGTAAAATCAAACCTAGCTACTTTGTGAGCGGCCATGCATGTTACAGAACCTGGATGAACTAATAATAATAATAATAATAATAATAATAAAATCTCTCGGGTCCTATCCCTGAATTTCTAAGCCACCTCAAAAATCTCTGGAGTCTCTGTTTGACCTACAACCAGTTTTCTGGTCCAATCCCGGCTTCTCTTGCAAGCCTTAACAAACTGCAAATACTAATGCTCCATTCGAACAAACTCACCGAAACCATACCCGATTCATTTGGGAGATTCAAAGACGGCGAATACGGCGGTTTCACTCTCTACCTATCTGACAACCAGCTCTCAGGTGGAATCCCAAAATCGATTAATGTCTCAAGCATCGACCTGTCGCATAACAAACTCACTGGGGACGCATCAATGTTGCTGAGGGAGAATGGAGCAGCGGAATGGGTCTACTTATCTCACAACCAACTCGACTTTGATCTGACGAAGGTGAAGTTTCCAAAGAAGTTGAAAGTTTTAGATTTGTCCCACAACCAGATTCGCGGCAACATTCCGAAGTAGTTAATTAATAAGTCGGATTTGGAAAGCATGGATTTGAGTTATAATCAGCTGTGCGGAAAGATTCCGTTCGGTGGGAATGTGCAGAAGATGGGTGCCAAATCCTTTGCCCATAATCACTGTTTGTGCGGCTCACCACTCCCGAACAAGTGCAAGTAAACCAGTCTGCATCCAGTGAAAGAAGACACCTTGCATCACTGCCTGAGAATTTTGATTTCAACAAGAATAATTTCTTGTAATAAGGAATTTGCTGTAACATGCAGATATATATGAATGCTGTTCTCTTCTTTTTAATTTTTTTTAGTGAATAGCTAAGATAAAGTTCTTCTCTGTTTCACTTGGTTTTCAAAACCGGACCGGACCGGACAGTTAGACCGAAAAAACTGGGAACCGGTCACCTCATCTAAATGGGTCCCTTTTTATGGCCATTCAATAGCGATAGGCAGTTTGATATAGGTGGCAATATCAGTGATGCCTTAAATTGACTATGACCAAAGTCACATGGAAAAAAATATAGGTGTATAGGATGTGGATTTTGAACTTTTCAGAATTCTATATATTAGGCATGTGTGTACTCCAAAAAAAATTTGACTGATGATTCCTAATGATGTGTGATTTTGCTGTTCTCTCTTAGAAGGCAATTCAAACGTTGGACTATAGCTATGTGGCCGGGTTTAACTGCAAGAGAAAACGATCATAATGTTCTAAGATGTTTTACTCGGTGTGGGTGTTCTGATGCTTAAGTTAGCATTGGAGATTTGGGAGAATTGATAGCTTGAAAGTGATTGAGTGCAAAAGCTAAATCGTAAATACCTTATGAGGGTGGAGGTGAAGCCTTTATATAAGCAAATTGTTGTGGGCCTCACGATGCATGTCCGAAATCACCGGCCCGCCTAACTCGACATTAGCTTCACACCCAAGGATGGGCTCCAATTAAGCTGATAAGGCTTATCCAGGTCTGTCCGAATCGGACGGGGTGAAGATAAGATCCGTTGACATGCACCGTAATTCCAAGGAGATCGGAGACAATTGGCTTACTTCTAAAAGGAGGTTACATGGCACCTCGGTAGGTTGATGGATGTAGTGAGCTACTCAGGCCTCAGCCTTGGCTGAGTGACCTGAAGTGAATAGGACTATTGAGGTGTCCGAGATTGTTGAAGTGTCGCCATATCACTCAGTCATTCCACGTGTTGTCTCATCATTGGACGGGCCAAATTATCCCTTATCAATGGCCCCCCACTCCCGAGCCTAACGTAGTCAACTCGGGGTGGGAGTCTCAACGAGTTGAATGGATTTGGCCCGGTCTCTGATTCAGCCACACTCCAACCAATGGTTCAGACCTGATCAACTCAACTAGCTCAACCTTAGGGAGGGAAGTCACGTCTCGGGCACGTACGGATGTCATGCGAACATTAAGCTCCGTACACGTGAAAAACGTGCTCAACAGATTTTCGTGGTTGGTTAAGGCGGCTATAAATAGGGCCCTTGGGGACCCATTTAGTTTGTCCATTGTTGATCTCTAATGCATTTGGAGGTCACAAAACACATTGTTGTCGATGTCTTCAGTTTGGTTGGCGAGGTAAATTGTTTTCTCCCCTTCAGCGAGTTGTCCTCCTTTTCCTTTCTTTCCTTGTTCATTTTAGCTATGTTGAGTAGTGAGTTTGGTGAGGTGAGGGTAAAATCCGGTCAGGCCAAAGAGGGGGCCTCAATCTAAAACTAACAAGGTTCACATAGAGGGGCTTCGTCTTCCTGTCGGCCATCTAGGCCCAGGGTGCCGGATCACTTCGTTCCTACTGAGTTGTCTGCCGAGGAGATCCATAGCTTGGTAGCTCGATACAGGTTTCCAGACCATTACGATTACTCCCTTCCTACTAGTGGTTTCCCTTAGGAGCACAACAAGGACGAGGTGGCCATCTTCGAGGAGGCTCTGAAGGTAGGTCTCTGGTTTCTGCTCCACCCCTTCATTCCCAAGGTCCTGAACTACTACAATGTTAGCCTCAACCAGTTGCATCCAGACTCCATCCGTATCCTGGTCAGTACAATTTCCCTTTTCTTTCACCTCAGCCTTACCCTTGACATCAAGACCTTTGTCGGACTCTACCAAATCAAACAAAACCCTTCTAGCACCTCGAGCAAGGTCGGTTACTACTTGTCTTACCGGCTTGGGTACAAACTTCTTCGAGCTTCTTGTGCAGGAGACATGTCAGGTGTTTTGACTTTGGAGTTCCTCCAAAACATGAGGAAGATGAAGGTGTCTCACAAGGATGCACCTCGAGCATCAACTCTTGAGCCTGTTGCACCATTGCCGCTGAGGAAGTCCTAGTGGTTGACCTAGTCAAGGAAGATCAACCGGAGAGACCCTCACATGAGACCGAGGTGGTCCAATCGTCCGAGGCGCACCCTCTACAACACAAGGAACACAAGGCCCAAACATCTAAGGACACTCCTAGGGAGAGAAGGTCCATCATGGACTTCAGGATTGCCCTTATCAAAACCAAGGACATCTTTTCCAAGGAGGTCTCTGACCTCTCTGAGTTGTGATCTGGTGAGCTCGGCACCAAGGCCATGTGTTTCCTCATGATGGTAAGCTTCTAACCTCCTCACTATTCTATTCCTGAGCTGTGTCTTTGTACTTAAACTTATTCTTTCCTTTACAGATGAACACCATAGTCCACTCCCTAATCAAGGAATTTGAGTAACACCTGACAAGGGCTGACAATGCTGACGCGGCGTGAATGTCAGTCTTGAGTGTAGCAAGCTGTCGACGTCATCGGCAAGTTAAGGGGCAAGATGGTGAACAAGAGGAACTACATCAGGGAGCTAGAGCTTCATGTTAAGAAGCTCAGGAAAGAGCTTCAGGAGAAGGATGCTCACCTCGCTGAACACAAGGTCCAAGCTTCCAAGGTCCGTGCCGTTGAAGAGTTCAAGGTCTCGCCAGGCTATTTGCAGGAGAGGGAGGAGTTCGGCACTATGACTTTCCGTCAAGGTTTCAAACTCAATTGGATGTTGATGAGATTGGTATACCTCGAGTTCAACCTAACGCTCACCAAGTCCTCGACCTGCACCAATTAGATGTCAGATCAGGTCAATCTGGAGATGGATTCCAAGAACGAGACAGACGGGACTGGCAAGGGAGCTGAGGTGGGAGCCGAAGTAGACGTTGCCGGAAAGGATGCCACCATAGGAGAAGGTGCCAAGGGGGAAGCTACTGAAGTGGTTGGTGATGGAGACAAGGAGACCCAAGATGTTTGAATCCTTTGCTTCTTTTCTTGGACCCCCCATGTAAAAATGTAAAGTGTCAAGCTTCAGATCTTGGTCTAATAGAATTTTCTTCTTTTTTTTCTTACAACAATGTAATCAATGTTTATCCTCAATGAATAAACTTTTTATTTTGCACACCTCGTGTCTTTCTCTTTTAAACCTGAAACTTCACAAAAATAAACTAAGTATAGGATTAACCTATGCCTAGCTCCCGAAGCGACTAGGCATAGTATGAGATTAACCCATGGTGTCTATATGCCAAAGAGACTAGGCATAGTATATAACCCGAACTGCCTATGTGCCGAAACGACTAGGCATATCGAATTACTGACATCATTGCCAAATCGGCATAGGGAGCCTTTAAGCTTAAAGCGACTTGGTGTCCCCTTTTGAGGTGTAATTTAGCTAATGTGCTTCATACTACAAGACAACTAGACCAAGTTGTCGAGGCGAGTGGTCTTTTCTACTTAGTAAAATTTCAAGAACTTGGTGAAGTTGCAGATGCTGGACTCCCGAGCTAATAGGTAGTACCTTCGTAGATTATCCATGTTCCAGGCATGGGGCATCTGCCTCTCCTCCAACATCTCGAGCTCATTCTTTTCTTCACCAATTACCCATAGCACTCTGTAGGGACCTTCTTAGTTTGGCCCTAGCTTACCAATATTGAGCTCAGGCACCATAACTTTTTGAAGTACAAGGTTGCCAACTCAAAAGTGGCGTCTCTTGACTTGGGCATTATAGTATCGAGCTACTTGTTGTTGGTAGGTTGTGGTATGAATATAGGCTTGGTCTCAAACTTCTTTCATCAGGTCGAGGTTGGTTCGCAACTTGTCATCGTTGGCCTCCTTGTCATATGCCTCTAACCGTAAGGTGGGCACTTCGATCTCGACAGGGATGACAACCACTGTCCCGTACGTTAGATTGAATGGGGTCTCTCCGATCGCCATTTTATTGTAGCTCGGTAGGCCCAAAGGACGATGGGTAGCTCGTCTACCCACAAACCCTTAACTCGGGAAAGCCGAGCTTTAAGCCAGCGGAGGATTTCCTTATTCGTCACCTTGGCCTGTCCATTCGCTTGGGGATAAGCTACTGAAGTGATATTTTTCTAGATCCCCATCATGGCACACTAATTCTAGAAATTGATGTTCTTGAATTATTTCTCATTGTTGGATATCAACACCTTTGGGAGTCCAAATTTGCACATTATGTTCCTCTAGAAGAAACTTTATACATTTCAGGTTGTGATTACCATGTTGGTGGGAAAGGATCGATGATGTTAGCATGCCTCTAGAAGTTGTCGCACCTCCGGATGAAAGGACCGAGGATGTTAGCATGCCTCTAGAAGTTGTCACACCTCCGGATGAGCTTGAGTGCGTCTTCCTTCATTGTGGGCCAATAGTAACCCTGCCTTAGCGGTTGAGGGGGGACCCCGCCACTAGAAACAAGAAGAATGTGTATTGTCACTTTCAAAAAGATCACGGTCATAATATCGAAAATTGTAGAAACCTCCATGACGAGATTGAATAACTCATCCGTCGTGATACCTAAAAAAATTCATACAAAAAAAAGAACCAAGCAGATCGACAAGAGGAGCAAAGAAGAAATGCTCCCGAGTCCAGTAACAGGCAGAATGAGGAGTCGTAGAGGCAATTACCAAAAGATAGGCCGATCCGTGGAGTAATCAACATGACTACTGGTGGGTCCATCATCGTGGGGTGCACCTCAGCAACAAGTAAAGCTTATGTCCGTGAACTAGAGCATGAAGAGCAGAATCCACCTCAGCTGGTTTCACGAGGGGCAGTGGGGCCGGCTCCTCGGTGGTAAATGTACATTCTGCGATGAAATTTGCCAAGGTCTGGGCTTTGATCACCAGTCAGGGTGCGTACTCGATGTCAAATTCACTTAGCTCTATACTCCACTTGACTAGATGGCCCGATACTTCCAGTCTTTGTAGCACCTGCTTAAGGAGATGGTTGGTGAGTACTCGAATGTTGTGGGCTTGGAAGTAGGGTCTGAGTTTTCTGACCATGGTGACAAGGGCTAAAGCCAACATTTCAAGATTGGAGTACCGAGTCTCTACACCACTGAGGACCTTACTGGTGTAGTAGATAGGCCTCTGTACCCGATCCTCTTCTTTGACCAGTACTGAGCTGACAACCTCATCTCCGGCCGAGAGGTAGAGCAATAGCTCATCCCTTGGGCTTGGCTTACTCAGGAGGGGCTGTGAGGTCAGGTACTGCTTCAGTTCTTGGAAAGATTGCTCACACTCTTCTGTCCAGTGGATTTGGACATAAACCTGCCAAGGGCGGCTATTCTCCCGAAGAGCCATTGCACCTCTTTATGTGTCTAGGGGGATGGCATGTCAAGGATAGCATTTATCTTCTCCGGATTTGCTTCGATTCTTCTTTGTGTTACTATGAGCCCTGAAATCTTGCCAGAGCCAACCCCGAACGAGCACTTGGTTGGGTTTAACCTCATCTTCTACTTTCTTAGTGTGTTGATGACTTCGCGGAGGTTGGCTAGGTGTTGTTCAACCTTTTTGCTCTTCACGAGCATGTCGTCAACATATGCCTCCATGTTCCTACTGAGTTGTTCTTTGAATACCTCATTCACCAGCCACTGATAAGTGGTGCCGACGTTTTTGAGGCCAAAGGGCATTACATAGTAGCAATACAGGCCACGGTCAGTGATAAAGGCCGTTCGCTCCTAGTCGTCCAGGTCCATCTGGATTTGATTGTAGCCTGAGAAGGCGTCCATGAAGCTTAGGAGCTCATGTCCTACTGTTGCGTCAATGAGTTGGTTGATCCTCGGTAGGGGAAAGCTATCTTTGGAACAGACCTTATTCAGGTTAATGAAGTCAATGCAGATTTTCCACTTTCTGTTGGCCTTATTCACCATCACTACGTTGGCCAGCCAATCAGGGTATTTGACTTCCCGAATGAAGCCGGCGTCAAGCATCTTCTGCACTTCATCAGCGATTACTTTCCACCACTCTATGGTGAAGTTTCTCTTCTTCTACTTCATAGGTCGATAACGGGGGTCAACATCCAACTGATGTGTGATAACTTCGGGGTCGATCCCAGGCATATCCTCTACCAACCAAGAAAATACGTCGGCATTATTCTTCAATAGTCGTACAAGTTCCTCTCGGAGGTGGTTGCCTAGAAGGGAGCCGACTTGGACCATCTTTTCGGGATCATCTTCAAATAGGGGGACTTGGACGAGGTCTTTCACGGGTTGGTTGCGCTGCGCCTTTACCTCGTCACGCAGGTCATATGCTTCTGCCATCAACGTCTTGGTCGTTGGACGTGGTCCTCGGAAGGATAGTTGATAGCAATGTCGTGTTGTTTTCTGGTCTCTGCATGCCACCCCTATGCCATACTTGGTTGAAAATTTCATTGCGAGGTGGTATGTTGAGACTATGGCCTGCACGGCGTTGAGGGTCGGCCTGCCGAGGATCACTTTGTAAGAAAACGGGCAACGCACCACAATAAAGTCTATCATGGCCGTTGCAGTGACATCTCCATCAGGGGAGTGCTAGCTGGTGTAAGTCGTTCTCTGTTAATGCTAAGCTTTTCGAATGCATCTTCAAACAATACGTCGGTAGAACTTCCTGTGTCACTAGGATCCACCGCAACTCAAAGTTGGCCACTTTGGCTGTGATGACCAAGGCATCGTCATGTGGTGTCTGGACCCCTCGGAGGTCGTCATTAGTGAAGGTGATAGATGCGTCATGCCTTCTTCCATGACCTTGGTCGTCGATCTTGTACGATCGAGCATATCTTTTCCTACTCAATCTGCTTTCCCCTCTAGCGATGGCTCCTCCTGATATAACGTGCCTTCTTTGTGTCATGGTCGTGGTCCTTGTGGAACTTGCAATATTTGTCTCGGTTTCTCTTGTTACTTTGCGTCTTCATCTTCTCGGGTCACCTGACGTAATTGTGGTTGTAGATTTGCATCAGGATTTCAGAGCAAGGAATATTAAGCGACATGAAATTTTGATAGGTTGGCGGAGGAGTTTGAGGTCTATGGTCGGTCCGGCGATCCTGTTTCTTGTGATCTTTGTCCGACCTCTCGGACTTTTGCTAGTCGATCTCTCTCCTCTTTCTATCGGGCTTCTCATCCTCATCTCTGAGTTGTTCTTGGACCTTTTCAGCATTGATATACTTCTGCGTGTGGCCCACTAGAGCGGCCAATGTCTGAGGAGGATTTTTGGAGATGGAGAAATTGAATGGGGAAGGGAGGAGTCCGTGTTGTATGGCCGTCGCCGCAACTGATTGGTTGAAGTCCCTGACTTGGAGTGCTTTTTTTTTTAACCTTGCTAGGTAATCTCTAAGAGACTCCACCTTCTTCTGTCGAACCTGCATAAGGCTGGCTAAAGTTTTCCAATGCTTTTGACTGGCGGTGAATTGTGCTAGGAACTGGGTCTCTAGCTGGGCCCATGATGTTATGGACCTCGACGTTAGAGAGAAGTACCATGCCAAGGTTGGGCCCTACAACGTGGTCACAAGGGCTTTGCACATTAGTTCTTTCGACGCGCCGTGTAACATCATCTGGGCTTTGAGCACAACGACATGGTCGAAAGGATCGGAGTTCCCATCGTGCTTGTCGAATTAGGGGCTCGCCAACCAGTAGGGGTTATCTCATCTACGATGTCCTGGATGAAGGGCGGCTCCTTGGTGATATGCACAGTGGCTTGAACAGGTTGGTCTATGGCAAGAGTTACGCTCTTGTGGGTCAGAGTGCATTCTAACTCTTCCAAACGTTGCCGGAGCTCTTTGATCTCAGCATCTCTATCGTTTGGGGCTGTAGTGTGTATGGCTTCCCCCTTGGGTCGTGTGGGGTGATCCTTGACCAAATCGTAGATGGGAGTAATAAAGAGAAAAGGAAGAGGAGAGATAAAAGTGGAAGGAAGAAAATGCCATCTCTCTTCTTTCTCCTGCCTAGAACTTTGTTTATTGAATCTCCACATTTGATCTAGTAATCTATTTATAAGATGCTGGATTCCTGCCTAGAACTTTGTTTATTGAATCTCCACATATGATCTAGTAATCTATTTATAAGATGCTGGATTGGATGCTCTGTTTCTGTAATTCTGTTTCTGTAATAAAAAAATTATAGAATTGTGGTGTAAAAAAGTGGTGAGTCTGTGAGTCTCCGCAGCAGAGGGCCTGTGAACTTGTTTCTTGTCGTAGAGGTGGAGGTACCAACGGTGGTAGCTCTGACAGACCACGTGAACTGCTGGCGCTATGCATGGAATTCGGATTCCCCACTAATTTTATGAGCCCAGATCCCCTGCCTACGAGAACCCTCCCCACGTTTATACGTTTATCTTAACCATATATGAAAAATATCTCATTCTCTACATAGTTCTCGTAGGCAGGAGATCCTGCGCTCTAATTTTACTATGCTCTTCTCCCTACTAACCCAATTAAAATACACCACCTGTCACTACCCATACTGGAAGAGAATTACCCACAAAACATTTCTTTTCCCTCTCTTTTGCACGCTAAGGACAAATTTCCGAAAATGCAAATTTCAAATCAAGTTATATAGATCCACACCAAATATTGAACATTCGATAGCTTCCAACTTCATTTATTTGGTGATTTTGTCCCCTTATATTAATGGAATAAAATAGTCATTTTCCAATTAAGGAAAAATTGTTTGATTAAATAGGAATTTATTATTGATTTCCCTAAAAGACTTTCAATCAACATTTTAAAAAATGACCCGGAAATAGAACTGTTTTCACCATCAGTTTTCGAGTCAATAGTCCAACTGTTTGGTTTAAACAGATGTCTTGTTTTGATAAACAAATTAAAAAAATAGTAACAAATTGTTGAACAGATCGACGGTTCAATTGCCCGGGTCAACGGGTTGTTGAATTTTTCAACAGTTTTTGACCAAAACCGGGTTTGGGGTAAAACGGAATTGGTTGCCTCCATGGTTCCTGGGCTGAACAGTCCAACCGTCCAGGTCAACGTTGGATCGAAAACCTTACTTTCAATTGAACTGAAGGGCGTGTATTAGCACAAGAAGCAACCTGTTCATCTCTATTTCAATTTAAAACATTGAACGTCGTCACTGTTATAGGTTTGAGGAGCCTCAAACTGGAACTTAATAGGGCTTATATCATCCACAAAAATGAGTCACTTTGATCGTTTATCATGTTATGTTATGTTATCAAACTGGAACTTAAAAGGGCTTATATATATTTACATTTATATATATCTATATATATTTATATAAATATATATAAACATAAATATAAATATATATAAATATAAATCATGTAACACATCTGAATTTAAACTGTTTAACTTTTATCTGTTCCATCAACGTGAGTATCAAGATCAATCGACTTGAAATAATTCCAATCTGAAGTCTCCTCTTTTCAAAACTGATGTCATTTCAAATATATTCTTAATTATTTTACTTATGGTGAAATAATGAAGAAGAGCAAATTGAAGTCTTCTCTGTTCAAAAATTATGAATTTATATATATATATATTAGAAAATGAAAAAAATAGTGAGGAAAGAGCAAATTGAAGTCTCATCTGTTCAAAAACATGATGATTAGAATGATATAATGGTGATGGAAACACGAATATGTTTTTCCAAGTGATGAAAGAGCAAACATCACACCATTCGACCAAAACAAAAAAAAAACTCAGAATGCTTGAAGAATACAGACCTGGTATCTCTAGCGACTGAACAAAACAGTGACTAAAAAAAAAGAACGCGAAGAACACAGACTTCCAGTGAATGAAAAAAGTTTGGTGACAAAACAGACGGTAAAACTGATCTTCAGCGTTTTATTTGATTCTTCAGTGACTAGCTGCACGGGTAGACCTCCGTTGACTGGATACATAGATGGCCTCTGGTGACTGGTTATAGTCGACCTCCAACAGCAGAAAAAATGCAAAAGAGGGTTAGGGTTCATTAAAAGCAGAAGAGAAACATTTATGATATAGTGCATTGTGATGCATCATATCAATTCAAATAATGACCACGTCACTGCCATCTCATGTCCTTGTTGACAGCAATGAGCTACAGTTAGAAATGCCAAATTTGATATTGCCCTAAGCCACGCCTTCCTAATTTTCAAGGTGTGACTTGGAGTACCGTTATTTTTGGATAAATGGTTCCAAACAAATGCTATTTCCTGGAGCACCATTTTATTTTTTTTGACATGATGCTTATGTGGCACAGTTTTTTGGAGCAACAACAACCATGCCAAACAAACGCTTCAATTGACTCTTCTTGTTCATATAGACTGGGTCGAAGCCAACACAAAATTTCGCTGCACCGTAGCAATAGGAACGGATCAAGCACCACTAGTGGCGACTGGCGAGGGCTGCAGTGGGTTTAGCAGCTCCTGTCCTGCCACTGGATGCAAGCTTCGTCTCACCTTTCTCACCGTCACACGGCGGGGATTCTCGGGTAGTATCGACTGTTTTCCGTTAGTGATGACCACCGCTTTTAAAGGTTGTAGCGGTGGCGACGGTGGCTTCGTTGATGTCCCATTGTGTGCGAACGAGGTGAAGATAGAGAGGAGAAGGGTAAAACTGACACTTTAGCCCTTTCATCAATATTTACGAAAATGATATTTTGTATTGTCAATTAGCTCCCAAAAAACTGTGGGAGATGAAGTCTCAGTCCAACAACTTTAACCCATCCATAATAAAAAAAAAAAAAAAAAAATCGTCTTAGATCGGTCTTATCCAATGGTCCAAATTAGCAAGTAGAATCGATGATAAGCCAATAGAATTGGCAGGGAAATTAAAATCGTCTTAGATCGGTCGAGTCCAAGCACACAGAGAAAATGTCGAAGTTAGAGCAAAGCATTCAGTCCAGTTCCTCTATGGGCTAGTCAAACTATTTACGTATATATTGACAACCTCGTCCATCCATCTCTTCATGCCTCTTCATATGCATGTGAATCACCACAAAATGGATACTCACACACTCCGTCTTGTGCTTCTTTCTGTCTTCCTGGTCTCGTCCTCTCTCCCGTCTCCCACTCTCTCCGCCTCATCCGTTCGCTGTAACCCTAGCGATAAAAGAGTCCTCCTCAAAATCAAGAAATCCCTCAACAACCCTCAATCACTTACCTCTTGGAACCCCAACACCAATTGCTGTGATTGGCTGGGCGTGAGCTGCGACCTGCAAACGAACCGCGTCACTACACTCGGCTTCAATGGTATCAGCATCCCAGGCCAAATCCCGGCTGCCATCGGTGATCTTCCATATCTCAACACCCTCGATTTCGTAAATGTTGCCGATCTTACCGGCCCCATCCCCTACTCCATCACAAAACTTCAAAACCTGAAAATGTTACGTACATTGTTGACCAATATCTCTGGCCCCATCCCAGAATTCCTCCACCAACTGAAGAACCTTTGGTTTCTCGATCTATCGTACAGCAATTTCTCTGGTCCAATTCCAGCTTCCTTAGCAAATCTGCCCAAACTTGAACTTCTTGAACTAGGAGGTAATAAATTGACCGGAAACATTCCTGACTCACTTTGGGTATCCCAAAATCGCTTCGTTGTATTGGACCTTTCCCAGAACCAGCTTTCTGGTAAAATTCCCAAATCGTTAAGCCATTTCAATGCCGACGCAATCTATCTTAGAAATAACAAGTTTACAGGAGATGCATCGGCGTTGTTCAAAACAAACGGAACGTTGTCGCGTCTGGACTTGTCATGGAATGAGTTCGACTTTGATCTCTCCAGGGTGAAGCTTCCCGAGAGCCTAGAATATATGGACTTATCGCATAACCGGATCAGAGGGAGTATTCCCAAGGAGATCACAGGATTGAATTTGTATTGGCTAAACGTGAGCTATAATCGGCTGTGTGGAGAGATACCATTTGGCGGGAAGGTGCAGGAGTTTGGTGCAGACTCTTTCTTCCATAACCGCTGTCTGTGTGGTCAGCCACTCCCCAGGTGCAAGTAGTCGGTTCATCGTGGGTGGCGGGGCAAGCCGGCAACGTAATGGACTTTGTTGGCAGGGAAAAAATGGTTGCAGGTCAATGTACTTTGTTAATTAGGTTTTATTGTGTTCGTTTCTGGTTTGTTTCTGGGTGGAATAATGGTCGATGCACTCATCGATCAACTTAATCCTTGTGTTCATCTTTTCTTCTCTATATATTGTACCAAGATCATAGTTTGAATGAATCAAGCCTGCCAAGATATATATTTATTAAAATCTCTCTCTCTCTGAGAACTACATTTAATATTAAGTTGATCAACACCAATTTCATATATTGAGAGGTGTTCATCGAGTCATGAGACACTTTTCTCCATGAACCCATTTACATATTCTTTTCGTCAACCCTGCTTGTGGTTGAAAACAATAACTTGTTAATTGTTGCAAGATATTACAATTGAAGGAATTTTAGAAGACTCTCTAAGATCAACACTTTGTTTTGGCCTAGTGCTGTTCTACCACGTACGTTTCAAAAAACGATTTAGAAGACAAAATTGGTGGGCCTTGGATTGCATATAAAACAATGATGCGCATGTGTTTTATTTTTGTTTTCAGTTAGAGATTTAGGCTGTGTTTGGTTGTAGTGCAATTTTATTTGCAGTAGCACAAATGCATGGGAGTGTAAATGAAAAAAATTGTAAATTCTCGTTTAACTTTGTTTTGGGTTTAACTTTATTTTGCTTCATGTCTTAATTTACTTCAGTTGTACGGTAATCAAGGCTATGCTTGTTTGATATGTAAAAAAGTAATGATTATCATATCAAAAATGTATTTTCTGACACTTGTGTACTTTGTAAAGATAGCAATTTTGTGTTCTTTTGATAACTAACTTTTTGAACAAAGTTAAGGCTACGGGTGACCATGTGTTGGGTCCAAACCAGGCATTGCACTTGTGATAAATGCTATAGCTTAGGCCTGGGCCCGGCCTGATCTGAGGTTTCGGGCCTGAAACATAATCCCTAGCCCAGGTCTATACGAGCCCAGGCAGGGCCTAATTCTGGGCCAATGTCACTCATATATAAAACATTATATATCTATATATTAAATGACATAACATACATATAAACTTATGTTATACATTATATAATATAAAATATTACATATAATATAAATTATATATGTCATGTTATAATATTTATATATAAAATATATAATATAATGTAAAATAACATGTATACATATGTATACATTATACACAAAATGTGTAAGTTTAAATATATGCGGGCTAGGCCGGTCCCAGGCAAAAATAATCACCCCAATTTAAGGCATTGGAGCATACGATAGTTGGAGCATTAAGTGATGGCCCACATTTTGCACCAATTTCAAACAAACAAGATGAGTGCAAAAACGGTTTAAAATGTGAACCATGTGTGCATTCATAAAACATGCAATGTATATATTTGCGTTTGCATTGCAACCAAACGCAGCCCAAACAACAAAAGATTAAATTTAAAACAAGACAAAGATAATGATTTACACTCAAATCATTAGCATTGCCATAATTTTGCATCAATGTAAATTCATTTGCATTGCAAGTGTCTTAGGGGTGAAAATTTTCAGGTTTTAATTTTCTAGTTAATTTAGAAATTAGACCAAATTATTAATAATATATTTATTAATATATGTAATATATAATAAATATGTTTAAACCAGTGTTTTCAACCCGCCATTTGTGCGGTCTATCGAACTGTTCAAACTATCTTCCGGTCGAGATTCCATGCCCAGTTTTAGTATAACTTGACGGATAATAAAAAATAGTTGACTTCGTCAAAAACAATTCGATCCAACCGATTGGACCATTAATCCGTTTGACCTGGTGATCGGGTTACTCTAATGTCTAATTGAGGTGATTTTTTTTTTATATATTTTGGGTAACTTTTTGAGATCTATGTGTTGCAAAATATTGTGATCCACCATTTTTTGTCAAAAAAAAAATTTTGGCCTCAAATTGTAATTTTTTATATTTTTTATAAATAAAAAATTTAAAACTGAAGTAAAAAAGATTAATTATATATAAAATAATACATATATCATATGCAAAACATAGTTATACATTATTTATTGATAAAATACATGTCTATACATACCTATACACACAAACATATATGGTGAACCATGACCCAGAGGCAAAAATGGTTTAGGCTCTAGGTTGGTTTTTAAAACATTGGTCTAAACATATGTATGTATTTATTCATTTAATATTTATTAAATTGTTGTTGCTTGTTTCAATTTTTAATTTATATTTGAGAAAGTGTGAATATAATTAATTTATATCATAGTAATAGATGATATATGCACTTTAACATTTCAATATAGTATTTAAATTATATTTGTTATTTATTCAGGTATGCATCATGTTATTTGGGCTTTCTAATTAGGGTTTCAACTTGGGTGGGCCCAGCCCAAGCCTGAACCGGCTCAACCTGGAATTTTGCATGGGCTGGGCTTGGATTTTTGGTCCTCAGGCTGGATTTGGGCCCAAGAAGTCGGATATTTTTATTTTTCGTGCGGGGCTCAGGCCTAGCCCTTAGGTAGCTCAATTATGTATATATTTATACATATATGTGTGTATATATATGTAAATATTTCATACATATTTACATACATACATAAATATATGAATATATATTTACATAAATACATTTATATATGTATAATTTTAGAGTGGGTTCATTGACCAATCCAAGCCCGACCCAACCCCAAATCCAACCCAACCCAAGTGCATCAAATTGTAGGGTGGGTCAGGACTGGGTTGACCATAAACTCGGCCCAACCCGCCCGACTTGCACCCTATTTCTAATTAAGCCTAATAGAGTGGCCCAAACTGGATTAAAACCTACACCAAACGTAATACATTAATGGTTCCGTAATACAATGGTTTGATCTGATTTTATTTTTATACTAAAAATGTTTGATTTGGTCTTAAAAATTTTCAAACAATAATTTATTTGTTTCATCTGAAATTTTCTCTAAACGAAAACAATGGTTTGAAAATGGATTAATGCCGGGAAAAGCAAATATTATTTTAATATATTCATTTTATTGCTACAATTAACCAATGTTTTATTTTGTTGTAGTGCCACCCACCATAGCAAAGCTCCATCGCATTTGCATGATGAAACCGAAGAAAGTTTGTAGTCAAAACACAGGAGAACAAGCCATGGTTTTTTATAATCCTGTGTTTGACATCAAGCACATAGACGAAGAAACTAAGGGAAACCATATTGCATTTTCTTTAATCAGTAGCGTAATTTTCCATACAAGCTGCACATGCACCAATATGCATGCATTCTATAAATTCAAACTCTCTTTCGCTCTTTGTTGTCATTTCTGGTTCTGAATCATCACCAAGCTAGTTTTGAAGATGAAGTCTCTCTGCAGCAACACCCGTTCAGTAGTCTCTCTTTTCCATCTCTCTCTCCTCCTCGTTTCAGCTTCTCTCCCATCTCTCACCCTCTCCTCTTCTGTTCGTTGCAATCCGCATGATAAGAAGGTCCTTCTGAGAATCAAGAAATCCATAAACAATCCCAACGCCCTTCTCTCCTGGGATCCCGAAATTGATTGCTGTGATTGGGACTACATCGTCTGCAACCCTCAAACCTACCGAGTTACCCAACTCGCCTTCTTCCAAGCCTACATCCCCGGCCAAATTCCATCCGCCATCGGTGACCTTCCCTATCTTGAAACCCTCTCCTTTGATGAAGTCACCCAGCTCAATGGTACCATCCCCTACTCCATCACCAAACTTCGGAACCTCAAATTGTTTCGTCTCAATTGGACTCCATTCTCCGGCCCCATCCCTGAATTCCTCGACCAACTCAAGAACCTGGACTACCTCGATTTGGGTTACAACCAATTCTCTGGTCCAATCCCGGCTTCCCTCGGTGATCTCCCAAAACTAGAAAACCTTTACCTCAACCGGAACAACCTCACCGGAAAAATACCAGACTCTCTGGACAAACTCAAGAGCAATCTTACTTGGTTCGACCTCTCCCATAACCAGCTTTCAGGTAAGATACCGAAGTCGTTGGGCGAAATGAACTCCAAGGCGATAATTCTATCCAATAACAAGCTGGTAGGAGACGCGTCCATGGTGTTTAAAGCGAAGGGAACAACGGAGCAGATCGATTTATCATTGAACCAGTTCGATTTTGATCTATCCAGAGTGAGGTTTCCGAAGACTTTGACATATCTAGACCTGTCACACAACAGGATTCGTGGGAGCATCCCCAAGCAGGTCACCGAATTGAATCTGCAATTCATGAATGTGAGTTATAACCGGTTGTGTGGGAAGATTCCTGTGGGTTGGACTCTGCAGCAGTTTAGTGTGGATTCGTTTTTACACAGTAAGTGTTTATGTGGCACCCCACTGCCCAAATGTAAATAATAGTGTGGATTCTTTAAGCCTTGTCTCTTTACTTTACAATTTTACTTGCTCTGGTATAAAAGTATGAACAAATTTTATTTAATGAATATTTGTAATTTTTACGTAACGTTGTACTTTTTATCTGTAGTGCAGACGAAAGAAATTAAAATTTAAAACCTTAAAACAAAATAAAATAAAATCCAAAGCAAAAATAAATGAAAATTTTCTATGGTGCTTCCATACAAATGAAATTGTGTTGATGTTGGATGCTGCGACTTAGGAGGCAAGGTTTTTAAAATCGAACCGGACAGGGAACCATTATGAGTCTGTCCAGGTCGAATGGTTTGACAGAAAAAAATTAAAAAAAAATAAAAAGGCAAAAATGGTCAAAAATCATTGTCCGAGTTGAAGATTCAGCCAGTTTTGGTATCAGCAGTATTTGGACGAAAAACAGTTCTGGGGTGAAATAGAGGGTAACCGGTTTTCTATTTTTCCAATGCAAGGAGATTATAACTGGAAATTCTATTGATGACATAGGCATGGGTGTTCATCTTCTAGATACATACAAACATTAGAAGCCTCAAAGTGGATTCCAAGGGGACAAACCCTCCGACGGGTCAAGTTAGTAGGGTTGGAACTTGGAAGTAAGGGCAAGCTGAGGAATTCGGTGAATAGACCAAAGTGAGAGGTGGTGCTGTTATATATGTTTGATAGGTAGATTTAACAAAAAGTTGGTTCAACTTGTGAATCCAATCCAATCCAACCCGAAAGAACAGGATTTGATCGGTGAAATATATTTTAAGAATATTTTTAAGTAATTAAGATGGGAATATTTTGTATTCTAGGTTTACACATTGGCTTAATGTTCTTATTTAACCCAAACAATTAATATATATTTATGTTCAACAATTCTAACTATAAATTAAAAAAATTAATATTGAAAATTAATATTTTATAAACTAATAAAATAAATAATCACTAGAATCCACATTTTTATTAAGAAGTGGCTTTTAATATAAAAATAATAATTATTTTAATACTTAAAATTTTTAAATTATTTATTAATATTTTAAATAACAATATATTTAATATCTTCAATATTAAATATTGTTTATAAAATATTTAAAATATAAGGAACTAAAGCTGACGTATTCACTGTAATTGGTTATAGCCCGTTACACACAGTTGAGACAAGGGAGAAGAGAAGATCAGCCCATAGGTTCCGACTTGTATGTTTTTCAAGTTTCAAACACTGGGCTCACAATTAATTTATATGGGCCCTAACTAGTACATATAATCTGACCCAAAAGAAAGCATACATTCAATTATACATATTTAGATTTTGTAACAGATAATTGCTTGAAAACTTGGCTGAGCAAAATTGGTCTGCATCACCTTCTCCATGACATATTTTCTCCGCGTACCAAGAATTAATTAATTTCATTATTTTTTTCTTACAATCAAGTGAATCAACAACCTTCTTTAAGGTTGTTTAATATATTCCCTGTTGTTTGGTTGTTTGTTTCTATACAGCCAAGGCAAACCTGAAATAAAACACATAAGAGCAAATCATATTGGTTCATATTCCTACAAATAGCATCACACACTAAAATTAAATTCATATAACTTCAAATTTATGTTCCTCCAAAGCCATAAAAAATAATTTGAACAAGACAAACACAATTCATAAAACATGTTCTCCATTCATTCTTGAATTCACCAACAAGATGGAATATTCCAACTCTCAAGTTCCAAGTCATTCTAAAAAATAAAATAAAAGACTTCATTGCCCATATGACCATATCAAATAAAATATGTTCTAGGCTTTTAGCCATCTCCATTCATTCTTGAATTCACCAACAAAATTGAACATTCCAACTTCCAAGTTCCAAGCCTTCCTACAAAAGAAAATAAGAGATAAATCCAGTACCCATGTCACATATGGAATTTGCTATCATATCAAATGACAAATAAATAATGAAAATATATGTTATTATAATATCTAAAACATATCATCAAGTTCAACATTTTCATCATCAACATCACTACTATTTGATTCTCCATCCTCTTCTAACAAGCTTGATCCTGAAGAAGTCCCTAACAAATTTGATCCCCCTGCATACAATTGGAAAATCTATTAGAAAAAATTCAATGAATCATATATTTTAATAAACAATAAATAAAAAAATTATCTAATACAAGGCCTTGTGCACGAAGCCAATCTTCAAGACAAACCAAAGCTTGAATTGTCTTGGACTTAAGTGAACTTCTCCAATGATTAATCACCTTCTTTCCAGTGCTAAATGCAGATTCGGATGCAACTGTGAAAATAGGAATAGCCAAATTATCTCGAGCCATTAATGCCAATTCAGGATACCTAAGTGAAATCTTATTCCAATACTCCAAAACATCAACATTTGCTTTGATATCAAGATTTTGTTCCCCCAAGTAAAGGTCTAACTGAATTTTTTCACTTTGAATCTTTTTTTTTGAATTAAAAAAGTGCTCATAATCTTCAAACCCATCACCATCATCATTTCTCTCACTCATGTCAAATTGACTAGAAGATCCAACAAAGGAGGTGGAGGAAATTTTTTTTTGTATTCATTAAACAAATCATGGAGAGTTCTAGTTATAGCATTAACATGTTCATCAGCTTCATCCCTATAAAGTTTATCAAAACAATACTCTACTAACCTAATCTTGCAACGAGGATCCAACACAGCAACACAAGATAAAATCATACTATATTCAGCCCAATATTTATCAAATTTCTCCTTCATTTTTCTAATCATGTCAATCATAAAATTCTGAGGTTCTTTACTCACTAACATCAAATGTCTATGAATCATCCACACTCCCTTGAAGTAAATATTTGAAGTATGGTACTTAGTGGTAGAAAACATGCAAGTAACATCATAAAAAACCTTTAAGAACTTGTGAAGCTTATCCACTTTTCCCTATTCTTCTTCTGAAAGCATAAACATTTTAAAAATATTATCCCTTTGCCCCCAATGTTGTAAGACTTGCTTATAATAAATGTCATGTTCAAGCATCAAATAAGTTGAATTTCATCTCACACACATATCTAATCCCAATCTTCTAGTTGTGTTTAAGTGAAAACTTTTTTCAGCAAGTTCATAAAATCTATGCTTCCGGGCAGTTGATTTCTTTATACTTTTCACACCATCCAGAATCTTACAAACAACATCATCAACAATATTCAAACCAACTTGCACAATAAGATTCAAAATATGGCAACAACAACGAACTTTGAAAAATCACCACCACACACCAAAGATTTATGTATTGAAGATCTCAATTTCAAAGAGTTAGCCATTACATCATTGCAACTAGCATTATCTAATGTGATGCTAAAAATTTTTTAATCAATATTCCATTCGCTTAAGCATATGACCACCTCATCTGCTAAAGACAGTCCATCAAAAGGAGGTGCCAAAACTTTAAAACAAAAAATTCTTTTTTGTAACTTCCAATTGTTGTCAATCCAATGAGTAGTTATACACATGAACTCATCATCAGTGTGCTCAGATCTCCAATTATTGAAAGATAAACAAATCCAACCAAGTGTATTAGACAAATCACTTTTCACATCCTCTCTCTCTCTCACATAACTAGACATGATATCTCTTTTAGTAGTATGCCTACTCACATTTTTAAATTCAGGATTTATAGATTGAATAAATAATCTAAAACCAGGTTCTTCAACAGTAGTAAAAGGGTGTTTTCAACATACAAGAAAAATTGATAATGCCCTACGAGACTCTTGTTGATCAAACTTGTAGTTTTTCAAAGAAGTACTCCCATCAGTGTTTGATTGAGTAGTTACTTTGTACTGTCTAATATCCTGAATTCTACGTCTAGGGCAACGCTCTAAATGACGCTTCAAGTGAGTAGTTCCCTTACTTGACTTACCTTGTAATATTTTCATGCGGTGCTTACATCGTGCCTTCTTCGAATTAATCTTTTCAATTTCTTCCCACACCTTAGGTGCTATCTTTTCTTAGTGGAAGTCTGGTTACTCCAGCAGCCGCATTTTCACTTGCCATTGACATGATAGTAATTATTAAATATGAAATAACCTACATAATGAATTCTAATTTTATCAATAAGACAAGCATATATTAAATAAAAAACTAAAATAAATTTCTACAATTTATTTACATTAAAAAAGAATATAATTTTTTGAATCTGCAAAAAAAAAACCAATTGCAGATTATCCAATATAAATTCTGAATTCAATAATCAATATAAATCAGAATTTATTTACATTAAAAAATAATATAAATTCTGAATTCAATAATCAATATAAATAAGAATTTATTTACATTAAAAAAGAATATAAAATTCAGTATAAATTCTGAATTCAATAATCAATATAAATCAGAATCTATTTACATTAAAAAAAGAATATAAATTCATTATAAATTCTGAATTCAATAATCAATATAAATCAGAATTTATTTATATTAAAAAGAATATAAATTCAGTATAAATTCTAAATTCAATAAACAATATAAATCAGAATTTATTTACATTAAAAAAATATATAAATTCAGTATAAATTCTAAATTCAATAATCAATATAAATCAAAATTTATTTACATTAAAAAATAATATAAACTCTGAATTCAATAATCAATATAAATCAAAATTTATTTACATTAAAAAAATAATATAAATTCTGAATTCAAGTCAAAATAATATAAATCAAATTTTATATAAATTCTAAAGGAGAGAAGACCAACATTACCTAGTAAATTTCTATTTGAAGACAAACAATAGCATTCAAGCAAGATGATAGCATTCGACTATCACTATTGTTTCTTTGTGCATGTGAAGACTAACAGATTTTCACTCTTCCTCTTTTTCTAAATCCAATCCACCCAAGCCTGCCCAATTGCCACCCCCCCCCCCCAATCCATACATAGCGTACAACCATACATAGCGACCTTTAGATGCATGAAGCATAACCCTTGAGGTATGATGCTTAAGTCCCATGGGTTATAGAATTTTCAAGAAAAATGACAATCAAACTTTATTAGTATTGTGATAAAGATGCTGTACAAATAGGAAAAGCCAACATTTCCCTCGTATTGGGCCAACACCTGCTACCCACCCATACACTGCCCTTTTGGGAAATAAACTATCAGTACATTTACTCCCTTCCCACCCCTTTTCTTGCAGGAGAATCAGCCACACAATTGGCTGATCTTGGTACCCATCTATAGTTAATACTCAAATCTCTAGTCATCATTTTAATGTTTCTCATTGCATGTCTATACTGCCATGAACCTCCATTATCATTTTCTAATCAACCAACAATTACTTGAGAATAGATGGCGGGTGTTGTTCACATTCGATTAGTATTCTGATGTAGTTTCAACAGGAAAACCAAAAAGAAATAAGGAAAAAAAAAGAAGAAAGAAGAGTGGAAGAGAAGGGAAGAGAATAGAAGAAGAATGAGAAGAGAAAAAGGGCACAAATCTTAATTAGTTTCTACCGCTACAACATTTTCATATTTTTTAACAGCAGTTCTGATACTAACAGAATTTGTAATGCAGGGGCAAACCTGGTGGTGGAATTACGTTTCACATTTTCATATTTTTTAAGCAATTATGATAACATCCATTTTTTTCTGCATAATTCATATAAGGATTATGTTTCACATTGGATGGATCATGGCTGGACAAACCTGGTGGTGGAATCAGACTCCCAGTCGACTGGAACTTGCAGAAGTTTATAATATATTATCTCCAACAGTTATAAAAACAGTAAACACTAAAGATTGTAATAGAATAAAATGGTAAAGAGGACTCACTGCCGCCGCCGGTGATTGTATTCGTTGGATAGTTCGCAGTGAGTCGGTGACTGTGGTCTGTGAGCTGCGAGCCTGATTTGCGATTTTGACAATGATCACTTGATCAGTTTGCGTCAGAGAGAGAGAGAGAGACAGAGAGAACTCACCACCGCCGGAGTTGTTGCGCCGGTGAACGTTTGCCGCCTCGCCGGTTATGGCTGCCTGATAGTGTGAGGATGAGAATTGTGGAGTGTGGAGGATGTGGAGATTGGAGATGAAGGGTTCGACTGGAAAAAAGAATGGGAAGAGGCAAAGAGGTCTCGACTAGGGTTTTTACTTAGGTTTAACTATAGGTCGGGTCGGGGCCGGGCTCAAGCCGAACTATTTTGACAAATCCCGAATCCGACTTAAATTTATTGTGGACCAGACTTTTTGGCCCGAGGTTAAACCCGCAGGCTCATATACCTATTCAAGCCCATTCGGGGGCCGGGCCAGCCCATTGGGCCGCCCGGCCCATGAACAAGTCTAGTTATAGCCCGTTACTCGCAGTTGAGACATGGGAGAAGAGAAGATCAGGCCCATAGGTTCCGACTTGTATGTTTTTCAAGTCTCAAACACGGGCTCACAATTAATTATATGGGCCCTAACTAGTACATATAATCTGACCCAAAAGAAAGCATACATTCAATTATACATATTTAGATTTCGTAACAGATAATTACTTGAAAACTTGGCTGAGCAAAATTGGTCTGCATCACCTTCTCCACGACATATTTTCTCCGCGTACCAAGAATTATGAATGCGACGTGCCCATGGCGTGGACAGATATATAAAAATGACTGACCCAAATAAAAAAATGGTAAATTCCCTAAAACCTCTATGAGTTTTTGACCGTTGCTGGAACTTATCTTGACATTTGGTAATTGCAATTAGTTTCTTTAGGCTCAGTTTAGAAATATAAATTTGTAGAGTGCAAAATCCTCTATGTATTTGCACTGTATATATTTGTATACCAGAAATTGAATACGACCGAAGCACACAGACTTCGATTAAAAGACGAACGAGGTCATCTTAGTTGACTACTAGTAGCCCACAATTTCCATTTATTTATACACACACGTAGGACTCTCCTTTATGTCGTAGGAACAGAACTCATATCGATCTCGATTAGAGAAATGGATACTCCCCAGTATGGCGCCTCTTTTCTCTCTCTTCTCTTACTCTTCCTCCTCGTCTCTTGCTCTCTGCCATCTCTTATCTCCGCTTCCTCTTTCTGCAACCCATCCGACAGAAGAGCGCTCTGGAAAATCAAGAAATCTCTAAACATCCCCCATTACTTCGACTCTTGGAATCCATGGAAACTCAGTATCGATTGCTGTAGTTGGAACCACGTTGACTGCAACACCGCCGGCCGTGTCACCCAACTCTCCTTCTACACAATCCACGCCCCTTTCCACATCCCGGAGGCCATCGGAGACCTCCCGTACCTAAACTATCTCGTATTCAAAGACATCACCAATTTCACTGGTTCCATCCCCTACTCCATCACCAAACTTCACGACCTCGAATTTCTAGAAATACAGAACACCAGCCTCTCGGGTCCTATCCCTGAATTTCTCGGCCAACTCAAAAATCTCAACTCTCTCTTCTTGGGTTACAACCAACTCTCCGGTCCACTCCCGGATTCTCTCGGAAATCTTAACAGGCTCGAAGTTCTTGACGTTCGGTCGAACAAACTCACCGGAAGCATCCCCGACTCATTTGGGGGATTCAACAACGACTTTGAAGACGGTTTCTTTCTCTTTCTATCTTACAATCAGCTTTCCGGCAAGGTCCCCAAATCGCTTAATATCTCAAAGGTCGACCTGTCGTATAACAAGCTCAGTGACGCGTCGGAGTGGTTGAGGGAGGATGGAGCGGCAAGATACATCGATCTATCTCACAACCAACTGGACTTTGATCTGACAAAGGTGAGATTTCCAAGGAGCATTGAAGTTTTACATATGTCCCACAACAAGATTCACGGCAGCATTCCGGAGCAGGTGACAGAGGTGAATGTCCAGCTTTTGGATTTGAGTTATAATCGGTTGTGTGGAAAGATTCCGGCCGGTGGGAATGTGCAGGACATGGGTGCCAAAGCCTTTGCACATAATCGGTGTTTGTGCGGTCCACCGCTCCCAAATAAGTGCAAGTAGATCAATCGGCATCAACTCTTGTGATTAAGATGATAATAATAATAATAATAATAATAATAATATATTCCTGATTCAACTCGTAAGAAGTTGCTGGAACCAGCGGTTATGGCCCATGGGTACATTGTTCTTTTTTTCCACTGAATAATCTTGAGTTTTTTTTTTCTTTTTCTTGTTATTATTTGTAACTTTTTCTTTGTAATACCACGTCTTTGGTGTCGTATCATACAAAATGAACAGTGTTTTCATTACGCTAAGAATTTATCTTTTAATTTTGGGAAAATAATTGAAATCAGACTGATTCAGTACTTGGTGTCGTATCAAACAAAATGGACCGAGTTTTGGTTCAATTTGGTCAAGTCCGGTTTAAAATCTATTAACGAACTATCCAAATCCGTTCCAAGCCAAATCCAAGATAAAGTCCAAAATCCAAACGAACCCATTTTTACTGCAAATGACTTGATTGGATTCGACCTGATCTCTTTTAATCCAAACACTTGATCACCTTCATATTCTTCCACTCTCTCTTCCTAGATCGTCTTTAATAAGGAGTATTGGATGGTTTTTTGTAGGGATGCAAATGGATCAGATTGGTTTGAATAAGGGTATTTCTAAATCTAATAAGGTAGTACATATCCAAGGTCCAATCTGATTTGAAGATTGGCTCGGATCTCACAAATAGTAATTCAAAATCTGAATCTGGTAAGAATGTTGGATTCTGATCCCATCTGATTCAAATTCTGAAAATTTTAATAAAGTATTAAAAGAAGATTTCTCACAAATAGTAATTCAAAATCTGAATCTGGTAAGAATGTTGGATTCTGATCCCATCTGATTCAAATTCTGAAAATTTTAATAAAGTATTAAAAGAAAATAAGCATAACAGTTTATATAAGGGAAAACAAAAAATATAAATAACTTTGCAACTATTTTCATCATGATATTAATATATACACGTATTTTTATAAAAAAATTACAAAAACTGCAATATAAATATATTTATAAATAAATATCCAACAAAGAGCTATCTAATCCAATCAAATCCTATTATCCTATCCAACCCAATCTAAAAATACAATAGAGGGCTATCTGGATCCGATAAAAATAGGAGCGGATTCAAATTGGGTTGGGTCATATCCATTTGCACCCTTAGCTTTATGAGAGAAATGGGAAAAGAAGGTATTATCTCAATCATCAGCCCCATTGTCAAAATGTCTCTTTATTTTCACTTTTCTCTTTTGTATATTGGAACTAACCTGCAATTGATCAATTGCACCAGAGGGTGGTGGATTTAAGATGAGCAGAGCTGAATTTTTCGCTACTCGAGCTCAGCTTGGTAGAAAGCATGAGGTTTGCATCTGGGCTCAAGCTCAATTGAGTTAGAAACATGAGCTCAAATTCAGCCCAACTAAAAGGCTCGTATATTTGAACTCAGCTCAACTCAAACTCCACAATGAGCCAAGTTTTATATAAAAAACTCAAAATTACATATATAAGAAATTAAAAATATTATATATAATACAAATGATTAGACTCACAAATTTTACAAGCTGAGCTCTCAGTTTAGAATAAACTGAATCATGCTTTTCATGAATCCAGTACAAATAACTTGTAAAATGCATGATTTATATCAAAAGGAAGAGATAAAAAGATGAATAATAGGAATGGTGGGTAAATGAATAGACAGGTGAAAAGATGAAAAAGACTATAGTGAAGATAAGCGAAGTTGAGAAGAGAGTATGAAGGGGAAGGGAGGGGAGAAATGAAGATAGAACTGAACAAGGGGGTAAGGATGCAAGTGATGCGGATTAGGCCCAGTTTAAGCTTAACACAAGCCCAAGCGATGCGGACTAGGTTTGGATTAATCAATTAGCCTACACCAAAATTTAACATAAATGCATATATTCATATATGTATGCATGCAAGCAAATAATGTATCTATATGTACATACATGTATGTATATAATTGAGTTGGATTTGCAAAGAATGGATTTGAGTTATAATCAGCTGTGCGCGAAGATTCCTTTGGGTGGGAATGTACAGCAGCTGGGTGCTAAATCATTTGCCCATAATCGGTGTTTATGCGGTCAGCCGCTCCCTAACATGTGCAAGTAAACCAGTCGGCATCCAGTGAAAGAAGACACCTTCAATCACTAAAATATGGTTCTTGTCTTGTTGTTTTCTGTAAATAGTCTTTGTATCACTTCCTTTGTGCCATGGCCATGCCAGCTGCTTTAAGATATTTTGCTATTTCCCACCAAATATATTCTGAGGATCATTTCGGTTGAAATTTCTACGATACCTTTCATTCTATATACCCACGGCTTAATGAAATTTGTTTTAGTGGAACTCATTTGCCAGTCGTGATTCAGACTTTAATTTCTTGTCTAGTCCATCAGTGAAAAATGTCTTTTTTTAAAACTTTTTAAAATAATTTCTTTTAATTGTGGAGAAAAAAGCTAATAAACCTGCTGAGAAAAAAAATATATAGAGGTAATGGCAAGTTCTTTGATTGTCAATCTATTTTAAGTGATTCAAATGTAAAAGAGGTAATGGCAGATTGGAATTGGGTTTCTTTACTCTGGTAATTCTACCAACAACCGGTACCTGGGGATTTGGTATCGCGGTGTCTTCTCAAACGCTTGTGTGCGTCGCCAACAGAGACCACCCAATTCCAAATTGGAATGGAGTGTTTACCATCTTCCGGGATGGAAACCTCCAGATTTTAGATGAAGGAAAAGTAGTTTGGTCTACAAAGGCTGCAACTGCAACCACTAACACCACTGCTACTCTCTTGGATTCTGGGAACCTTATCCTGACGGCAGGAGCAAGAGGAGGAGGAGGAGAGAATGGGAATCACAACCCGATATGGCACAGCTTCGTTTATGATGAACGCAACCCATCGAATACGTTCCTCCCAGGAATGAAGCTGTAGGCAAACAAGATGCTAAGATCATCTGACAGATGAGTATGATCCAGCACCAGGAGCATTCACATTTGAGCATCATGATAATGGATCAACCGTCTATTGGAGAAGTGGATCATCGGATGGATTATCTTTCTTAGTGACCTACTTGCTATCAAATTACAGTGTCGATGCCAGTGATTATTCCAATGGAAATCTGTTGGACCGACTCACAAGGAAAAGTATTAACCCATCCCAAGTCAATAGAAGCGTAATGAAATTCAATTACAGGAACACAAGGCT
This sequence comes from Nelumbo lutea, assembly GCF_056320005.1. Taxonomy (NCBI): domain Eukaryota; kingdom Viridiplantae; phylum Streptophyta; class Magnoliopsida; order Proteales; family Nelumbonaceae; genus Nelumbo; species Nelumbo lutea. Next base: position 108,239,404 of record NC_142685.1, read on the forward strand.
GAGAAGCCATGCGTGGGAATTGTTATGGTCGTTACCGAACAACAACTGCAACGTCCACAAAGCTTGTGGTGCCAACGCTGTTTGCAACGTCAATAATACGCCGTCATGTGAATGCTTGCCTGGGTTCCGTGCCCAATCGCAGGAAGATTGGGATTCCGGCAACCATTCCGGTGGGTGCACGAGAACCACTGCAAATAACGAGGTATGGAAGGAAGACTTCGCCCCTTTTAATATATTGAATGTAAAGGAAGCAGAGTCGTCGCAGTTTGAACCTAAGAATGAGGCCGAGTGCAGACAAGAATGCGTTTAACAGAGGCTGCAAAGCTTATTCGTTTGAAGCTTCTGATAACCCCATTTAATATATATATATATATATATATATATATAAGATTACTGTAACCCAATTTTTATTATAAATGTTGTTAATAAATAGATATTTACTTAAATTTTACTTCAAATTAAAATTATAAATACTGTTAATAAATATAGTATTTATTGTTATATTCAAAATAAATAAAAATGTTATTAAAAGTATTGTTATTGATTATTTAATAAAATATTATAATTACTAACTATTACTAATAAATACTGTTAATTTAATTTAATTTTGGTAATTATTAATTTAATGAATATTGTTAATAAATCCTATTCATAAATTTAATAATTACTGTTATATTAAAAATAATTAAATAATATTATTAAAACTATTATTAATGATTATTTAATTAAATAGTATAATTACTTACTATTATTGATAAATGTTGTTAATAACGTTCTAACAACCAACTCTTTGATCATTTAGTTCCAATGGGTGGACCATTCTAACAACAAAAATTACAAGAAAAAAATTATGGAACCATTTTGGCCATCGGTTTTCAAGTTGACAGTTCGATCATCCAGTTTGAACGAATAGCCTATTCTGACAACAAAAATTATAAGCAAAAAATTGAGCTTGTGATGTCCATTAAGTAGTATCATACGTGTTAACTCATTTGAGTGTGTGACTCATACAACCCGAAAACATAACCATTTTGGCCATAGGTTTTTGGATCGACTATTCGGCTGTTCAATTCGAATGGACGGCCCGTTTTGACAAGGAAAGTTATAAGCAAAAATTTACGGAACCATTTTAGCTACCAATTTTCACATTAACGATTTGATCATCCAATTCGAATAGACGGTCCGTTCTGACAACAAAAATTACAAGCAAAAAATTGAGTGTGTGAGGTCCATTGAACACTATTATACATGTTATGTCATTCAAGTGTGTGACTCATACGACCCAAAAATGGAACCGCTCTGGCCACCGGTTTTCGGGTCAACAATTTGACTGCCTGGTACAAATGGACGACCCATTCAAACAACAAAAATTAGAAAAAATAAAAAGACAGCCAAAAACCATTGAATGGGTCAATGGGTTGACGATTCGACCACTTAGGTCAATGGGTCATTGACCGATTCAATGGTTTGTTTGGATAGTTTCCAATGGAAAAAAAAAAAAAAAAAAAAAAAACGAATGACCCATTCTAACAACAAAAATTACATGCAAAAAATTTAGTGTGTGAGGTCCATTAAGCATTACCATACGTGTTATGTCATTTGAGTGTGTGACTTTACAACCTAAAAACGAACCCGTTCTGGCCACCGATTTTTGGGTCAATGGTTTGACTATTCAGTTCGAACGGGTGGCCTAATCTGATAATAAAAATTAACAAAATAAAAAATGACCAAAAACTATTAAACAGGTCAATGGTTCAACGGACTGGGTCGATGAATCATTGACTAATTCAACGATTTTTTACTACAGATAAAGATTAGGATAAAACGGAACTAATTGCCTAGATAATCCATTAAAAAAATAAAAAACATCCCAAAACCATTTAGCAGGTCAACTAATCAATAATTCAACTACTTAGATCAATAGATCTAAGTATTAATCATTAAATGGTCAAATGACGTGGAGCTCATCTTCGTTGACTTCTCAAACCAATGCTGTGATAGCGATACATAAACCACAATTTCACTGGTTCCATCCCCTACTCCATCACAAAACTTCACAACCTCGAAATACTCCGTATATCGAACACCAGCCTCTCGGGTCCTATCCCTGAATTTCAAAATCAATTCAAAAATCTCTGGAGTCTCTATTGACTTACAACCAGCTTTCTGGTCCAATCCCGACTTCTCTGGCAAGCATTAACAAGCTGCAAATACTAATGCAGCGAATACGGCGAATACGGCGGTTTCACTCTCTACCTATGTGACAACCAGCTCTAAGGTGGAATCCCAAAATCGATTAATGTCTCAAGCATCGACCTGTCGCATAACAAACTCACTGGGGACGCATCAATGTTGCTGAGGGAGAATGGAGCAGCGGAATGGGTCTACTTATCTCCCAACCAACTCGACTTTGATCTGACGAAGGTGAAGTTTCCAAAGAAGTTAAAAGTTTTAGATTTGTCCCAGAACCAGATTCACGGCAACATTCCGAAGCAGTTAATTAATAAGTCGGATTTGGAAAGCATAGATTTGAGTTATAATCAGCTGTGCGGAAAGATTCCGTTCGGTGGGAATTTTGATTTCAACAAGAATAATTTCTTGTAATAAGGAATTTGCTGGAACATGCGGATATATATGAATGCTGTTCTCTTCTTTTTATTTTTATTTTTTTTTAGTGAATAACTAAGATAAAGTTTTTTTCTGTTTCACTTGGTTTTCAAAACTGGACTGGACCGGACAGTCAGACCGGAAAAACTGGGAACCGGTCATCTGATCTGACCGATTCCGTTTTTCCCCCAAAACCGTTGATTTTGGTCAGTAAACTATTGAACCGGCCTATTAATCATTTGAACCATTCGAACCGTTTTAATCATTTCTCAATTTTTAAAATATTTTTGTCAGAATGAACTGGCCATTTGGGTCAAACGGTCAGACCGTTCTAACCAGTAACGAGACCCCTGATTGGTTCGGTTTTAAAAACCATGTTGTTTCATGTTGTAACTTTTCTTGGTGTCATGTCCATGGTTCCATGCCACCTTTAAGAATTGTTTTGCCTGCAAGGAAATTAATTTCAATGGTAACATAGGTTCATGGTTTGATGAAATTCTTCTGAAGGATTCAAGTTGGGTTGGATTTTATTTCGAAGGATTCACCACTTACCGTCTATCAAATAATACTGTACAAACTATATATACATAGGTATCTATAGATTTAAGTATTCAACTCTTTCGCTTCACTCCGTTTTTCATATTTGTGTAATATTCAATAAATAAGAAAAATGGTTAATAAAGAGAAAGATTTGAATTTTTTTTTTGGAAATTGTAAAATAATCCATATATAAATTAAAGGGCTGTATTTTAATATTTTATTTTGAATTTCGTTTTAACCTCTTATCATCATGAATTAGGGTTAAGTCGGATTGTCAAATTCAGAATTTCAAATTGCATTGGGTTAGTTAATGAGAGGTTCAAGCTCATAAAAGAATGGGAGAATGATCGATCAGCCCAGATCAGAATTTGTAAGTTCAAATTACTGTTAAATGCCGGCTCGGAATTACCCACAAAACATTTCTTTTCCCTTAGCGTGACAAATTTCCAAAAATGCAAATTTCAAATCAAGTTATATAGATCATCAAATATTGAACATTCTTTCCTATTACTGTAGATTAATGGAATAAAATAGTCATTTGCCAATTAAGGAAAAATTGCTTGGTTAAATAGGAATTTATAATTGATTTTCCTAAAAGACTCTCAACCAACATTTTAAAAAATGATCCAGAAACAGAATCGTTTTAGCCATTAGTTTCTGAGTCAGCAGTCCAACTATTTGGTTTGAACAGATGCCTCGTTTTGACAAACAAATTAAAAATTAGTAATAAATTATTGAACGGATCGATGGTTCAACTGCCCGGATCAACGGATTGTTGACTTTTTTCAACTGTTTTTGACCAAAACCGGGTTTGGGGTAAAAAGGAATTAGTTGCCTGGATGGTTCCTGGGGGGAACAGTCCAACCGTCCAGGTCAACGGTGGTTCAAAAACCTTAATTTCAATTGAATTGAAGGGTGTATATTAGCACAAGAAGCAACTTGTTCATCTCTATTTGAATTAAGAACATTGAACGTAGTCACTGTTATAGGTTTGAGGAGCCTCAAACTGGAACTTCATAGGGCTTATTTTGAACATTGCACTTAGTATCATCCACAAAAAATGAGTCATTTTGATCGTTTATCATGCTATGTTATCAAAGTTATCAATTTCTGGGTTGAGAAATGGAAATGGAGAGTAAATTCCTCAACTGGGCCAAATAGATTTTCTTGTAAAACATTACTGGCAACTTGGGAAGAATATCAGATGCAATCACTGGAGTTCGTATCTTCAATAGATAGTTTTTACCTTGAGAATTCAAAACTGAAGAAAAACATAAAAGTTGATAACAGATCATGCTATGTTTAATGGCTAGAAGCAATGTTTTTAAAACTGACCCGAAGAACAAACCGATCTGGGGTCCGGTTCTTGGGTTGAACCGTCGACCTGTTCTGATAAAAAATAAAAATAAAAAAGGTCAAAACTGTTGAACGATTTGAACGATTCAACTGCCCATGTCAATAGTTTGTTAACCAAATCAATGTTTTTTGGCAAAAATCTGGTTTTGAGGAAAATTGGAACTGATCACCTTCCCAATTTTTTTAGTCTAATCGATCGTCCGGTCCTGTTTTGAAAACCATGGCTAGAAGTTTTAAGATGCAAGATGCTAGTTAGTGGGTTGTTGGAAGGCTAAATCTCTTGTAACATGGGTAGGGACAGGTGGTATATTTTAATTTTAATTGGGTTAGTAGAGAGGAGAGTAGATTAAAGTTAGTAGGAAATCCAAAGATGTGCTACTAATATGTGGGTTGGAATCATTGTTTTCTTAAAAAATGGTTTTTTTTTGTTTGAAAACATTGTTGTTAGGTAGGACGTTTCTCGGAGCAACAACAACGTTTTTTGTTTGTTACCAATGCTCCAGGAAACGTTTTCACACTGGTACCTATTATTCAGTGCTTCTACTATGTATATATTATCTTACATCCAATGGTGGAAGAAAAACACCTATTTCATTCTATAGTCCCAATTGTTCAATAGATTAAAAAAAATTAGGAAATCAAGAGAAATTTGGCAAAAAAATCTAAAAATTACATGAAAAAACAGAAAAATTCATACATTAATATAGAAAAATTTTAAACAAATGGAAAAATATAGAACAAAGTATCAAAATCAGAAATTGAATGAAATTGCAAGGAAAAATTAGAATATATATATATATATATATATATATATATGCATATTTATATATTTATATATATATATAAATATTCTGATTTTCATACTTTGTTCATATTCTAATTTTCATAATATATAAATACAAAAAAAATTCTAGACAAATGGAAAAATATAGAACAAAGTATGAAAATCGGAAAATTGAATGAAATTGCATGGAAAAAAACAGAATATATATATATAATAATATATTCTGATTCAACTTATAAGAAATTGCTGGAACCAGCGGTTATGGCCCATGGGTACATTGTTCTTTTTTTCCACTGAATAATTTTGAGTTTTTTTTTTTCTTTTTCTTGTTATTATTTGTAACTTTTTCTTTGTAATACCACTTCTTTGGTGTCGTATCATACAAAATGAACAGTGTTTTCATTACGCTAAGAATTTATCTTTTAATTTTCGGAAAACAATTGAAATCAGACTGATTCAGTACTTGGTGTCGTATCAAGCAAAATGGACCGAGTTTTGGTCCAATTTGGTCAAGTCCGGTTTAAAATCTATTAACGAAGTCCAAGAGGTTGTTTGACAAATCGATGAACGACGCTTTTCCGTTCTGTTTGAACAGCATGGACGCGTCCCCCACCAGTTTATTACCAGACAATATGAATGTCTCTCAATCCAATAACCGGCCGAGCGATTTGGGAATCTCACCTGATAGTTGGTTTTCATAAAGGGCCGACCTGTACAAGTTGCTCGTAAAGCTCCCAAATGAGACGGGTATGCTTCCAGTTAGCTTATTCCGACTGAGATCAAGATCTCGTAGTTTGCTCAGATTTGAAAGAGAAGCTGGGATCGGGCCTTTGAGCTGGTTCTGGTCTAGCTCTAGGTACCCGAGGCTTTGTATATGGCCGAGAAAGTCAGGGATGGAGATGGAAAGAGGGCTGTTGTTGATACGCAGAAATCTGAGTCTGGGGAGTTGGGTGAGGGAGTAGGGGATGGGGCCGGTGAGGTTCTTGACCCAGCCGAACTGTAAGGAATCGAGGTAGGGGAGGTCGCCGACGGCCGAAGGGATTGGGCCATTGACGCTGATATCATAGATGAGGAGCTCCATGATGCGGTAGTTGCTGTTGGAGTCGCAGGTGACATGTTCCCAGGTACAGCAATCGGTTGTTGGATTCCAGGAGGAGAGGGTGTTGGGGTTGTTTAGTGATTTCATGATACTGAGCAGAGCTTTCTTGTCATCTGGGTGGCAGTGGGTGATGGCGGGGAGGATCGTAGATGGGAGTAATAAAGAGAAAAGGAAGAGGAGAGATAAAAGTGAGAGAGAATGAGGAACAAAGTGGAAGGAAGAAAATGCCATCTCTCTTCTTTCTCCTGCCTAGAACTTTGTTTATTGAATCTCCACATATGATCTAGTGATCTATTTATAAGATGCTGGATTGGATGCTCTGCTTCTGTAATTCTGTTTCTGTAATAAAAAAATTATAGAATTGTGGTGAAAAAAAGTGGTGAGTCTGTGAGTCTCCACAGCTTGTTTCCCTACTAATTTTATGAGCCCGAATCCCCTGCCTACGAGAACCCTGCCCACGTTTATACGTATATCTTAGTCGCACATGGAGAATATCTCATTCTTTACATAGTTCTAGTAGGGAGGAGATCCTGCGATCTAATTTACTCTGCTCGTCTCCCTATTAACTCAATTAAAATACACCACCTGTCACTACCCACAAAACATTTTTTTCCCTTTCTCTTTTGCACGCTAAGGACAAATTTCCAAAAATGCAAATTTCAAATCAAGTTATATAGATTCACACCAAATATTGAACATTTGATAGCTTCCAACTTCATTTATTTGGTGATTTTGTGCCCTTTCTTTATCCTAGTATTGTGGCTTAATGGAATAAAATAGTCATTTGCGAATTAAGGAAAAATTGCTTGGTTAAATAGGAATTTTTTATTGATTTTCCTAAAAGACTTTCAATTAACGTTTTAAAAAATGACCTGGAAATAGAACTGTTTTGGCCATCAGTTTTCGAGTCAATAGTCCAACTGTTTGGTTTGAACAGATGTCTTGTTTTGATAAACAAATTAAAAAAATAGTAACAAATTGTTGAACAGATCGACGGTTCGACTGCTCGGGTCAATGGGTTGTTGACTTTTTCAACAATTTTTTACGAAAACCGGGTTTGGAGTAAAACGGAATTGGTTGCCTGGAGAGTTCCAATGCCGAACAGTCTAAATGTCCAGGTCAATGATGGTTTGAAAACCTTGCTTTCAATTGAATTGAAATATTAGGACAAGAAGCAACCTATTCATCTCTATTTGAATCAAGAACATTGAACGTCGTCATTGTTATAGGTTTGAGGAGCCTCAAACTAGAACTTCATAGGGGTTATTTTGAACATTGCACAAAAATGTGTCATTTTGATCGTTTATCATGTTATGTTATCAAATTTATCAATTTCTAGGTTGAGAAATGGAAATGGGGAGTAAATTCCTCAACTGGGCCAAATAGATTTATATATTGTGGAGAATTCAATTAGGGATCTGTAATATTTTCTTGTAGAACATTACCGGCAACTTGAGAAGAATATCAGATGCAATCAACTAGAGTTCCTATCTTCAATAGATAGTTTTTACCTTGAGAATTCAAAACTGAAGAAAAACATAAAAGTTGATAACAGATCATGTTATGTTTAATGGCTGGAAGCAATGTTTTTAAAACCAACCCAAAGAACAAACCGAACAGGGGTCCAATTCTCGGGTCGAACAGTCGGCCCGTTTTGATAAAAAAGTAAAAATAAAAAAAAGATAAAAAATGGTCAAAACTTTTGAACAATTTGAACGATTCAACTACCCATGTCAATAGTTTGTTAAACAAATCAACGTTTTTTTTTGGCAAAAATCCAATTTTGAGGAAAAATGAAATTGGTCACCTTCCCTGTTTTTTTAGTCTGATCGTCCGGTTTGGTCTGGTTTTGAAAACCATGGCTAGAAGTTTTAAGATGCAAGATGCTAGTTAGTGGGTTGTTGGAAGGCTAAATCTCTTGTAACATGGGTAGGGTCAGGTGGTATATTTTAATTGGGTTAGTAGAGAAGAGAGTAGATTAAAGTTAGTAGGAAAATCGAAGATGTGCTATTGATATGTGGGTTGGAAACATTGTTTTATGAGAAAACGTTTTTTTGTTTTTTTTTTTTTTTTGTTTGGAAACATTGTTGTTAGGTAGGACGTTTCCTGAAGCAACAACAACGTTTTTTGTTTGATAGCAATGCTCCAGGAAATGTTTTCAACACTGGTACCCATTATCCAATGCTTCTACTATGTATATATTATCTTACATCCAACGGTGGAAAAAAAAAACATAGAAATTGAATGAAATTACATAGAAAAAATAGAATATATATTTATATATATATATGTATATATATTTTTTTTATTTCATACTTTGTTTGTATTATAATTTTCATAATAGATAAATACAAAAAAATTCTAGACAAATGGAAAAATATAGAACAAAGTATGAAAGTCAAAAAATTGAATGAAACTGCGTGGAAAAAATAGAAATATATATATATATATATATGTATATATATATAAATATATATGAACATAAATATAAATATAAGTCATGTTTTAACACATCTGAATTTAAAATATAGAACAAAGTATCAAGATCAATCGACTTGAAACAATTCCAAACTGAAGTCTCCTCTACTCAAAATTGATGTCATCTCAAAGATATTCTTAATTATTTTACTTATAGTGAAAAAAATGAAGAAGAGCAAACTGAAGTCTTCTCTGTTCAAAAATTATGAATTTATATATACAAAAATTAGAAAAATGGAAAAAAATAGTGATGAAAGAGCAAATTGAAATCTCATATGTACAAAAACATGATGATTAGAATGATAGAATGGTGATGGAAACACGGAAATGTTTTTCCAAGTGATGAAAGAGCAAACACCACACTGTTGGATCAAAACAAACAAAAAAAAAGAAAGAAAAAAAAGCCTCAGAATGCTTGAAGAATACAAACCCGGTACATCTAGCGACTGAACAAAACAATGACTAAAAAAAAAAAAAAGAACTCGAAGAACACAAACTTCCAGTGAATGAAAAAAGTCTGGTGACAAAATAGACAGTAGAACTGATCTTCAGCGTTTTGTTTGATTCTCCAGTGACTAGCTGCGCGGGTAGACCTCCGTTGACTGGTTGCATAGATGGCCTCTGGTGACTGGCTGCAGTCGACCTCCAACGGCTGAAAAAATGCAAAAGAGGGTTAGGGTTCGTTAAAAACAGAAGAGAAATATTTACGATATAGTGCATTGCGATGCACCATATCAATTCATATAATGACCACATTGAATGCCTCGTCACTGCCATCTCATGTCCTTGTTGCCAACAATAAACTACAATTCCAGGAAATGCTATTTGATATTACTCTAAGCCACACCTTCCTAATTTCCAAGGTGTGACTTGGAGTACTATTATTTTTGGATAAATGGTTCCAAACAAATGCCCTATTTCCTATAGCACCATTTTATTTTTTTCGACATGATGTTTATGTGGCACAGTTTTTTAGAGCAACGACATTGATGCCAAACAAATGCTTCAATTGACTCCTCTTGTTCATATAGACTGGGTCGAAGCCAACACAAAATTTCTGTGCATTGACGGCAATAGAAACGAATCAAGCACCACTAGCGGCGACTAGCGAGGGCTGCAGTGGGTTTAGCAGTTGCTGTCTTGCCATTGGATGCAAGCTTACTCTCACCTTTCTCACCGTCACACGGCGGGGGTTTTTGGGTAGTATCGACTGGTTCCCGTTAGTGATGACCACCACTTTTAAAGGTTGTAGTGGTGGCGACGGTGTCTTCGTTGATGTCCCATTGTGTGCAAATGAGGTGAAGAGAGAAAGGAAAAGGGTAAAACTGAGATTTTATCCCTTTCATCAATATTTACGATAATGATATTTTGTATAGTCAATTTGCTCCCAAATTAACAAGTAGAATTGTTGATAAGCTAATAGAATTAGCTGGGAAATTAAAATCTTCTTAGATCGGTCGAGTTCAAGCACACAGAGAAAATGTCGAAGTTAGAGCAAAGCATTAAGTCCAGTCCCTCTGTGGGCTAGTCAAACTATATTTACGTATATATTGACAACCTCGTCCATCCATTTCTTCATGCCTCTTCTCATGCATGTGAATCACCACAAAATGCTCACACATTTTGATGGTGTGCAATCCGGCCAGTCTTAGCTGTCAACGATCTTGTCTCTGACTGGAGCAATGGGGAACCTGAAACGGAGAAGATGAGGGAACTCCGGGGGGAACCCGGTGAGATAACTTCGAAGCTCAAGTTAGTATTCTCTCAAAGGCAAGATAAAGACCATATGGCGCAAAGTTCACATACCTTGTTGTTGGGGGTAGGGGGCCTTTTATAACCACTTCGCGCACTCACTCCGAGGCCTCTGTCAGGTCGGATATGATTACTTCTGTGTTTCTGCCAGTTCGGGTGTCATCCTTTTTGCTGGGACAGAACTGCCACTGCTCCTTGTCGGAGCTGTCTTTGTAACTGGAGATGGCGGTGTTAGGTGGCGGTGGCAGGTGGTCGTTGAAGTGCGGCCGTCAAGTGTCAGATCCCAAGTCAGTTAGGTGCACCACCCCTGGATACGAACTTCCTCGGTGTCAGTCTTGGTACGGTTTGCTCAGTTTGGCATCCTGGAGGTGAAGTGTTGGAGTGGTGAGCAAGGTGAAGTCTAGAGTTCGGAGGTATATCTTGAACTACCATAGGGTAGGCCAGTTCGGTGAGGTGTGTCCCGAACTGATATAAGGCAGGCCAGTTCGGTGAGGTGTGTCCCGAACTGCTATAAGACAGGCCAGTTCGGTGAGGTGTGTTCCGAACTGCCATAGGGCAAGCCAGTTTGGGTTTGCTTGGGGCCTAAGAGAGAGCTCGGGTTCCTAGTAGTGAGTTCGGGCTCCTAGTAGGGAGTTCGGACTACTGGTAGGGAGTTCGGACCGCTGGTTCCTCCATTTGGTGCTCACGCCTTAGGCGTGCTGTTGTGCCGATCTGTTGCCTTAGCCACGTGTTGCGTAACTACGGGGTCGGGCCAAATCTTCCTTCATCAATTGCCCCCCACTCCTCGCGCTAAGGGTCTTGCCCTAGCGTGGGGAGTTCACGAGGTGGTAGGTGGATTTGTCCCGTACTTCGAATCTTGATAGCGTGAGATGCGTTGTCGGGATTCTTTGGGTCTCTTGAGTGCCCAAAAGGCGGGAGGCGGGCCTACCTGCTTACAAATGCTGACAGACGTGGCGGCGCGCACTTATTTCAAATTTCAAAAAAGCGCACCGTTGGGAGACGTGACCGCGGGTCTTTTGATTTTGAAAAAAGCACGTCACTGACGTTTGAAAGGTGAGGAGACATGCGCTGGCCACTCTGTCAGTTTCAGAAAAAGACGTGCATCGTCATCTCGCCAGTTTCAGAAAGACGTGCGCCAGTGTTTCGTCAGTTTTAGAAAGACGTGCACCAATCACGTTTCAGTCTCAGGGGACATGCAGTTAGAACGAATGCGGGCCGTTGGATTGGTTCTGATCTGCACTGTTGGTTCTCGGTTACTGTGGGTATAAATAGTAGGGGACCCCAGTCGATTTGTCACTTCTGCGTTTTGCTTCTTGAACTCACGTCCAACTTTTCAGCTCGCGTCCAGGCCTTTTAGCTCGCGTCTAGGCTTGTTAGTTCACCTTCAAGGTTTTTTGCTTGTTCCAATTTCCAGAGTCTTCAAACATTTTTTCGGGTGAGTACTTTCTTGAAATCCATCTTTTCTCCTCCATGTCTAGCTTGGATAGCTCAGACGATTCTTCAAGTGGGTCAAATGCAGGTTCTACGAACCGAGTTGCATCCCCTGATGGCCTTAGCGAACGTGAGGTAGAACTCGAGGAAGAGTTTGAGCCTATAGGTCGAGCCGCTTTGGGCAATCTGGCATCTACCTCTCACCGAGGTCGGATGTTAGATAGGTTTGGTCCTTCGACCATGACGCCTAAGGGGCTCCAATCCCTTATTACAACTTGCCTGGGGAGTACGCCTATTTCATTCCTTCGGGTAGCTTTCCTTGGGAACACAGACCTGAAGAGATCATGATTTTCCGGGAGCAGCTCGCTGCGGGGCTGCGACTGCCTTTCCACCCTCTTCTTGTCGAGGTCATAAACCACTTCGGCATCATCGTCGCCCAGCTTCACCCGAACTCCATTCATAACTTGGTGGGGACAATCTCCCTTTTTTGTGAACAGGGCTTTCCTTTAGACTTGGAGGTATTCTCCTCTATCTTAATGCTTAGGAAACAAGCGGGTTCTCTTCCCGAGGGCAGGCAGGCGTATTACGTGTCTCCTCGCCTGGGTTTTAAGCTCTTGCACAAACTTCCCAACAAGGTCCCGGTATGGAAGCGGGACTACTTTGGGGTGCAAAGTGTACTAGGGTGGCCTTTTCAGACTGGGTGGGGGATGGCCGCTCTTGACTCCGGTGTCACTCTTGATAAGGAGATGGTGAAGGGCCTCCGGCAATGGGCACGGCTAGGGCTAAAATGCAATTGGTACCTGACGAAGGCCAAGTTCATTACGGCCGCCCTGAGTTCTGATAGGTTCCTTGCTCAGAGGTTTTTCTTGTTTCGCTTTGTTCTTTCATTTTTTCTGATGCTGAACTCTTTTTGTAGGTGTGATAGACTCAGAGAGGACTCGCGGTGGGCACCTGTTCCAAGGCATGAAGAGGACGAAGCGGTTGCCAAGCGAACTCGTGCCGAGCTGCCCCAGGATGCAAAGCCTCATGCTTCAGACTACACGCTAGAGGATCGCCCAGGGAGCCCGAGGTGGCTCCTTCAATGCAGGAAGCGGCAGGGGGCCCTTATGCCAAGACAACTCACACGGGTGTTCCCGCCTACTCTAGTGCTCCTGCTTACTCTGGGTCCGCTCACACGCGAGCTAGGCCCTCGGGCTTGGGAGCTCAAGGGGAGTTCAGGAGCGTGTTGTCGCAGAACTACGCTCTTTAGAAGAGTAGGGAGGCCACTTTCCCCGAGGAGATCGCGGCGTGGACCGATCTTCCCCTGAACCAGATCGCCTGTCGTGCCGCAACTCATGCTATGGTGGTGAGTCAAATTTCTTGTCGGTCCTCTTTGTTTTCTATCCTTCTTGTTGTTGCACTTAATCACTTGTTCATTTTTTAGGTGAACTCTTCTATTCACGCCTTAGCGGCCCAAGTAGAGAGGAGCTCGAGGCAGGTGCGAGCTGCCAAAGAGGCCCTTCCTGCTGCCGAGGCGACTACCCGAGCTACTGAGGCGGCTACTCATGCTGCTGATGAGGCTGTTCGTGCTGCTATGGCCAGACAGGCGAGGTCTCAGAGGGATGCCGAGGCTATGGGGGTGGTTGTGAAGCATATGGCGGACCTGAGGCTGGACCTGCAACATCAGGTCGAATACCTTCAGGAGGACATAAGGGAAAAAATGCAGATGTTTTGCCAAGGCATTGAAGATGCCAAGAAGAAGGCCGTTGATGACTACATCACCTCGCCGCGCTTTGATGACTTGATGGTGGATTCTTACAAAAGGGGATTCAAACTGAGCCGGTGGATGATCCGGAACACGTACCCCTAGCTCGATATTAGTGCCATATCCACTTCATGCATAACTCAGGAGATGGCCAACGCTACTGATGGTGAGCCAGATTTCGAGGGTGAGGCAGGACCTTCGGGTGTCGTTGAAGTGCCTTTTGATGAGGAAGAAGTAGCTTCGGACTTGTGAATTTTTTTTTTAAATGTACTCTTCCTTTTCTTGCAATGGAACAGACTCTTTTGTTTAACTGTTGTTGTTCTTTCTCCCAAACTGACATAATTGCCAAACTGATAATATGCTCGGTCTATTTTTGCTCGGGTTATTGCACTCGCACGACCTGTTTTGGTGTTTAATACTTCGCTTCGCCCATCTCTTTGCCTATGCCAAGGTTCCTTTGTTAGCTCGGCATCCTGGCTTATGCTTTGGTAGCGATTTCGTCCACTTCGCTTGGCAATCTATAGGTAGTATCGCCTCAAGTTGATGATGTTCCACGCTCGGGGTACTTGTTTGCCTTCCAAGGTTTCAAGCTCATATGCCCCTTCGAGCACTCTCTTTACTCTGTAGGGCCCTTCCTAATTTGGTCCAAGTTTGCCTACGCCGGGTTCGGGCACCATAATCTTACGAAAAACCAGGTCGTCGACTCAGAAGCTTCGCTTCTTTACTCTAGCATTGTAGTATTGAGCTACTTGCTGCTGGTAGGCCGCTGTCCGGACGTGCGCAAGGTCTCTTACCTCATCCAGTAGGTTGAGGTTGGTACGTAGCTCGTCTCCATTTGTTTGATCGTCGTATGTTTCTAGTCGTAGTGTAGGTATTTCGACTTCCGCTTGGATTACTGCTTCAGTGCCGTAGGTGAGGTTGAAGGGGGTCTCTCCCGTGGCGGTTTTTTCTGTAGTCCGGTGAGCCCATAAAACACTTGGTAGCTCGTCCGCCCACAACCCTTTAGCTCAGTCTAGACGTGCTTTCAGTCCGCGCAGGATGGCTCTGTTCAATACTTCTGTTTGACTGTTTGCCTGCGGGTGTGCGACCGATGTGAAGTTATGACGAATTCCCATATTCTGGCACCATTCTTGGAACTTGATATCCTCGAACTACTTGCCGTTGTCGAAGATCAATACCCGAGGTAGCCCGAATTGATATACTATGTTCTTCCAAAAGAAGTTCTGTATGTTTCGGGCTGTAACTGTTGCCAGAGGTTCAGCTTCTATCCACTTTGTGAAGTAATCTACTACCACCACTAAGAACTTTCTCCCACCTGTTGCTGGCGGGAATGGCCCCAGGAGGTCGATGCCCCATTGTGCAAAGGGCCATGGGCTGGTGAGGTATTTGAGGTCGGAAGCAGGCTAATGGTGGATATTGGTGTGCTTCTGACACTTGTCGCATTTTCTGACGAGCTCGACGACTTTTGTCTTCACCGTTGGCTAGTAGTATCCTTGTTGAAGTGCCTTTTGGGCGAGGTCGGCTTCGGCAGGTCGTAGGCAACGCAAGTAGGGGAGGGTGTAGGACCATTGGTACAACCGTTCGTCTATTATGATGTATTTGGTTGCCTGGTGCTGCACCCTCTTTGCTGCATTGCAGTCCGCAGGGAGGGTTCCATCTAACAAGAAGCTCGCGAGTGGGTCTATCCAGCTCGGCTCTGCTTCAAGGACGAAAGCGACCTCTTCTGCCCCATTGAGAATGCTAGGCCAAGGTAAATCCTCTATGTACACGGTTCTCATGGTGTTGTGACTCGTGTTGGCTAACCGGGACAGGGCGTCGGCCTCAGTGTTCTTTGACCTTGGGATTTGCCTGATGAAGTGTGACTGAAAGTTGAACAGGGCCTCTTTTACTTCCACTAAGTATGCGATCATGGAGAGCTTGCGTGCTTCGTACTCGCCCATAACCTGGTTGACCACGAGCTGGGAATCACTGCAGATGACTATGTGCTTTGCTCTTACCTTTTGCGCTAGGTTCAGCCCGGCTATCAGTGCCTCATACTCTACCTCGTTGTTGGATGCCGCAAACTCAAAGCGTAGTGCGTATTCCAATTTTATGCCACCTGGGCCGCATAGGACTATTCCAGCTCCGCTGCCCTGCTGGTTCGAGGAGCCATCTACGTGAAGGATCTAGGGCTCCTCATCCCAGTTCGCGCTTGGCCTAACCAGGAGAGATGCCACACTGGCTACTATTTCACGGGGTTCAGACTCTATTGGATTGGGAGCTCAAGGTTCGCCCGAACTGGGGCTCTCGGGCTCAACCGGCCCAGGGGCTTCGAGGCTGAATGTGCACTCGGTGATAAAATCTGCCAAGGCTTGGGCCTTAATGGCAGTCTGTGGCTTATACTGGAGGTCGTACTCGCTGAGCTCGATGGCCCACTTCGTCAGCCAACCGGAAAACTCGGGCTTGAGTAATACTTGTCTCAGAGGTTTGTCAGTCAAGACAACGACGGTGTGAGCCTAGAAATATGGGCGGAGTTTCCGAGCTGCAATCACTAGTGCGTACGCTAGCTTTTCTATCTGCGGGTATCTCATCTCTACTCCCTGTAGAATTTTACTAACATAATAGACGGGCCGCTGGACCCGATCTACTTCCTTTATTAGTACCAAACTGACCACCTCATCGCTCGCCAAGAGGTACAGTTCTAAGACTTTGCCCTCCTCGGGCCTGGCTAAGGTCGGCACAGTAACGAGGTAGGTCTATAGCTCGTCGAATGCGAGCTGACAATCTCGGATCCATTCGAACCCTTTGCCTTTGATTGCCTTAAAGAAAGGCAGACAGTGGTCTGCCGATTGGACATGAAGCGGCTGAGGGCGGCTATGCGGCCGTTTAGCCTCTGAACCTCTTTTACTTTTCGGGGTGATCTCATATCTAGGATGGCCTTTATTTTGTCCGAATTGGCCTCAATACCTCGCCGGTTGACAATGTACCCTAGAAACTTACTCGAAGTGACACTGAAGACACTTGTTTGGGTTTAGTCTCATGCTATATTGATGCAAAATTTGGAAGACAGAATCTAAGTCTTTTGTTAATTCCTGCGAGAACTGCGTTTTGACGACCATGTCGTCTACATAACATTCTATTTTCGTGCCAATTAAGGGCCGAAAAAGCTTATTTACAAATCTTTGGAAGGTTGCCCCAGCATTCTTTAGTCCGAAGGGCATGACCTTGTAACAGTACAGGCCGAACTCGGTTATGAAGCTGGTTTTTTCCTCATCGGACTGGTCCATCTTGATTTGGTTGTAGCCTGAGTAGGCGTCCAAGAAGCTTAGCAGCTCATGTCCCGAGGTCGCATCCACTAGGAGGTCAATTCGGGGTAGGGAGAAACAGTCTTTTGGGCAAGATCGGTTCAGGTCGGTGTAGTCGACGCACATGCGCCACTTGCCGTTTGCTTTTTTCACCAGCACTGGGTTGGCTACCCAGCTCGGGTAATGAACTTCCCTTATGAAGTCCGCTGCGAGGAGCTTTTCGACCTCTTCGTCGATCGCCCTCCAACACTCCGGGGCTAAGTTGCGTTTCTTCTGTCTAATGGGTCTGACTACAGGGTCAGTGTTAAGTTCGTGAGTTATAAGGTCAGGGTCAATACCGGGCATATCCGCCGCGAACCATGCAAAAATATCTAAATTTTGGAGTAAGAAACTCACTAGTTCCATTCGTAGAGGCTCTTTGATGGAAGCACTGATCTGCAGCGTTCGTGCCGGATCTGTAGCCGAGGTCGGGATCGCGACTGTTTCCTCAGTGGGTGAAGCTCATTCCTCGCCCTACTCCGTAGGCCGCTCCAGTTCGAGGTCGTCGGCTGCCTTGGTTTTTCCCTTCAGGGCGGCAACATAACATTTGCGGGACTCAAGCTGGTCGCCCTGCGCTACCCCCACACCGAAGTCCGTGGGGAACTTCATTGCTAGATAGTAGGTGGAGACCACTACCCGCAGAACATGCATAATTGGCCGCCCTATTATGGCATTGTATGGGGAGGGGGTTGCGACCACCAGGAAATCGTGGTTGAGTCTTATCGTGCAAGGCCATGTGCCGACTTCCACAGGTACTGTTATCTTCCCCATGGCCTAACTTCCTCTCCGCTGAAGCCACCAAAGGAATGTTTGTGGGCTTCAACTCACTTCTCTGCAACTGTAGTTGGTCGAACGCTGATTTGAAGAGGATGTCCGCCAAACTGCCTGAGTCCACAAGTATGCTCCGAACTTCAAAGTCGCTGATCCTTAGTTTTATGATGAGCGCGTCATCATGGGGATAGTGGACACCTTGCGTGTCGTCTTCCGTGAAAAAGATTGGTTCTTCCGTCTTCGGCCTCTTTGGAGGGTTCTGTTCTTCTCGGGCTGTCTCATGAACTGATGTCCATGCTGTTGCCGAAGTGCAACCTGCTACCACCGAACCACCCACTATCACATGGATGGTTCCCTGAACTGGCCTCTCTTCTGAAGGAGGTCGCTGCAAGGCTTCGACCGGTCTGCTGCTGGACTCGGGGGCATCCTTTCCGTGCTCCCCTTGCCGACCTGCTTTATTATTATTGTCATTTTGTACAAAATTTCTCAAGTATCCATGATGGATGAGTCCCTCTATCTCGTCCCGGAGATTATTACATTGTTCGGTACTATGATCGTGATCTCTATGAAAACTACAGTATAGGTTTTTATTTCTCTCGTTTGGATCACTCTTTAGGCGAGGTGGCTACTTTACGTAGGGAGCGTCCTTGATCGTCATCAAGATCTCGGTCTGCCTTGCGTTCAACGGCGTGTAATCCATCCGAACGGCTAAGGGAGCTCAGGACGGCTGGCTTGGCTTAGCCTCTCGGGCATGGCTTCTTTTGTCACCCAGGTTGGAGGGCTCATCTTCTCTTTTCCTTTTCTCGACCCCGCTTTACGTTCTTTGGTTGATTTCTTCCTCTGTTCTCATGAACTTGTCCACGAGCTTGAGGAAATCGGCCACGGTTGCGGGCTGGCTGGCCACCATGTGCCATTTGAACTCCTTGTGCATTACCCCTCTCTTGGCCACGGCGAGTTGTACTACGGGGTCTAATTGCGGTATCTGCAAGCATGCTTCATTGAACCGCTTGATGTAGCTCCAGATGGATTCCCCTTCCCTCTGGACTACCGTGAAGATACTTTCCTCGGTTCTGGGGCACCGCTTGCTGGTAACGAAGTGTGCGGTGAAGATCTGCACGAACTGGGCCTAACTTCTTATTGACCCGGGGCTAGATTCCGGTACCAGGTGCAGGCCACCCCCTTGAAGGTGGTGGTGAAGGCCATGCACATTCATGACTCGCTGGCCCTAGCGAGGTGCATTTGCGACCGGAAAGCGTCGACGTGGTCGTTGGGGTCAAAGGACCCATCATACTTGTCCAAAGATGGAAGCTTGAAGTCTCTAGGCATGGGGATTGCCAGGAGTTCAGATGCGAGGGGGGAAGGAACTGAGAGAATTGGGACAGTTTTTACCTCGTTCGAGCTCGTCTCTTCCTTGCCTCTAAGCTTAGGTAGGACACAGGTAGCAGTTCGGCGACTTCGTCGGCGCCTTCGTTGAGCGGGCCTGGTGCTGGCACTGCTGGCCTCCGTGTTGCCGAGCTCGATAAGCCCAGAATGTTGGTCTGCTACCTGGGCGCTGAACCGGTTCTCCGTGAGTGGGAACTCAGGCTTTGATCACTGAAGTGCTGACTTTGTGGGCGAGGTTCTCGACCCACTTGCGAGCTGTGAGGCGGGGGTAACTTTTCTTTGCTTTCGGCCTGGGGATGAGGCCTGACTATTAGGGGGGTTCTGTAGTTGGGAAGCTTTTCCTCAGTGAGGGCATCCACCTTGAGGGGAGGTCTTAACCGGCTTTAGAATAGGGTGCCGGGGGGGAAGCAGTGACTGGTTTAGGGGTAGCTGAGGGAATTGCTGCTGATAATGGTGTTGGGAGAGGTAGTGTAGTACCTGGTGCTGCTAGAGTTGATGCTGTTGGAATTGTTGCATTTGGGCTTGCATTGCCTGCATGCATTGCATTAGGTTGTCCATCTAGTTCTGGCGGGTCGCCAGTGGGACAATAGTTGGTTCAGCGAAGGTTGCTTCGATAGGGAGTGGAAGAGGGGTGTTCAATGTAGGAAGGTTCAGGGGTGCCACTGCTTGTGGCGCATTCAAACTGGGGATCCCATCCACTGAAAGAGGGATGGTGAACTGCCCGATGCACACCAAGGGAACTTGGAGTTGCTCCCCGGTGGTGGTCGTTTCTGTGCCACGTCCGGCATTGTTGGAGGAAGCCATGGGTGTTGGAGTTTTTTGGAAGAAGAGTAGGTAAGAGGGGTAAGAGAGATTTAGAGGGAGACTTTTATAAGCATTCCCACAGACGACACCAACTGATGGTGCACAATCCGGCCGGTCTTAGCTATCAACGATCTTGTCTCTAATTGGAGCAATGGGGAGCCTGAAACGGAGAAGATGAGGGAACACCGGGGGGAATCCGGTGAGATAACTCCGAAGCTTAAGTTAGTATTCTCTCAAAGGCAAGATAAAGACCAGATGACGCAAAGTTCACATACCTTATTGTTGGGGGTAGGGGGCCTTTTATAACCACTTCGCGAACTCACTCCGAGGCCTCTGTCAAGTCGGGTATGATTACTTCTGTGTTTCTGCCAGTTCGGGTGTCATCATTTCTACTGGGATAGAACCGCCACTGCTCCTTGTCGGAGCCATTTCTGTAACTGGAGATGGCGGTGTTAGGTGGCAGTGGCAGGTGGCCATTGAAGTGTGGCCGTCAAGCGTTAGATCCCAAGTCAGTCAGGTGCGCCGCCCTTGGATACGAACTTCCTCGGTGTCAGTCATGGTACAGTTTGCTCAGTTGGGCGTCTTGGAGGCGAAGTGCTGGAGTGGTGAGCGAGGTGAAGTCTTGAATTCGGAGGTATGTCTTGAACTGCCATAGGGCAGGCCAGTTCGGTGAGGTGTCCCAAACTGTTATAAGGCAGTCCAGTTCGGTGAGGTGTGTTCCGAACTGCCATAGGGCAGGCCAATTTGGGTTTTGCTTGGGGCCTAAGGGAGAGCTTGGGTTCCCAGTAGTGAGTTCGGGCTCCTAGTAGGGAGTTCGGACTGTTGGTTCATCCCTTTGATGCTCGCGCCTTAGGCGTACTGTTGTGCCGAACTGTTGCCTTTGCTACGTGTTGCGTAACTACAGGGTCGGGCCAAATCTTCCTTCATCACACTCCGTCTTGTGCTTCTCTCTGTCTTCCTGGTCTCGTCCTCTTTCCCGTCTCCCACTCTCTCCGCCTCATCCGTTCGTTGTAACCCTAGCGATAAAAGAGTCCTCAAAATCAAGAAATCCCTCAACAACCCTCGAGCACTTATCTCTTGGAGCCCCAACACCAATTGCTGTGATTGGCTGGGCGTGATCTGCGACCTCCAAACGAACCGCGTCACTACACTTAGATTCTCTGGTATCAGCATCCCAGGCCAAATCCCGGCTGCCATCGGTGATCTTCCATATCTCGACACCCTCGATTTCCTAAATGTTGCCGATCTTACCGGCCCCATCCCCTACTCCATCACAAAACTTCAAAACCTGAGAATGTTAAGTACTTTGGCGACCAAAATCTCTGGCCCCATCCCAGAATTCCTTCACCAACTGAAGAACCTTTGGTTACTTGATCTATCGTACGGCAATTTCTCTGGTCCAATTCCAGCTTCCTTAGCAAATCTGCCCAAACTTCTTGAACTAGGAGGTAATAAATTGACCGGAAACATTCCTGACTCACTTTGGGCATCCCAAAATCGCTTCGTTGTATTGGACCTTTCCCAGAACCAGCTTTCTGGTAAAATTCCCAAATCGTTAAGCCATTTCAATGCCGATTCAATCAATCTTAGAATTAACAAGTTTACAGGAGATGCATCGGCGTTGTTCAAAACAAACGGAACGTTGTCGCATCAGGACCTGTCATGGAATGAGTTCGACTTTGATCTCTCCAGGGTGAAGCTTCCCGAGAGCCTACAAGATATGGACTTATCGCATAACCGGATCAGAGGGAGTATTCCCGAGGAGATCACAGGATTGAATTTGTATTGGCTAAAAGTAAGCTATAATCGACTGTGCGGAGAGATACCATTTGGCGGGAAGGTGCAGGAGTTTGGTGCAGACTCTTTCTTCCATAACCGCTGTCTGTGTGGTCAGCCACTCCCCAAGTGCAAGTAGTCGGTTCATCGTGGGTGGCGTGGCAAGCCGGCAACGTAATGGGCTTTGTTGGTAGGGAAAAAAATGGTTGCAGGTCAATGTACTTTGTCCATCGAGTCATGATACTTTTCTCCATGAACCCATTTACATATTCTTTTCGTCAACCCTGCTTGTGATTAAAAACAATAACTTGTTAATTGTCGCAAGATATTACAATTGAAGGAATTTTAGAAGACTCTCTAGGATCAACACTTTGTTTTGGCCCAGTGCTGTTCTACCACGTACGTTTCAAAAAACGATTTAGAAGACAAAATTGGTGGGCCTTGGATTGCATATAAAACAATGATGCGCATGTTTTATTTTTGTTTTCAGGTTAGAGATTTTGGCTGGTAGTGCAATTTTAATTTCAGTAGCACAAATGCATGGAAGTGCAAATGAAAAAAAGCTGTAAATTCTCGTTTAATTTTGTTCTGGTTTAACTTTATTTTGGTTTATGTCTTAATTTACTTTATTTGTAAAAAAGTAATTATTACCAAATCAAAAATGTATTTTCTACACTTTTGTATTTTATAAAGATAGCATTACTGTACTTATTTTTTGGATACAATTTTGCGTTCTTTTGATAATTAACTTTTTGAACAAAGTTAAAGCTAGGGGTGATCATGTGTTGGGCCCAGACCAGGCTATGCACTTTTGGTAACTACTATAGCTTAGGCCCGGGCTCGGACTGATCTGAGGTTTTGGGCCTGAAACATAATCCCTAGCCCAAGTCTATACGGGCCTGGACCGGGCCAGGCCTGATTCTGAGCCAATGTCACTCATATATAAAACATTATATAAATATAAATATATATATATATATATATATTAAATGACATAACATGCATATAAACTTATGTTATACATTATATAATATAAATATTACATATAATATAAATTACACATGTCATGTTATAATATTTATATATAAAATATAATATAATGTAAAATAACATGTATATATATGTATACATTTTACACAAAATGTGTATGTTTAACTATATGCGGGCTGAGTCGGTCTCGGAATGGGCTGAAATAATCACCCCTAGTTAAGGCATTGGAGCATAAGATAGTTGGAGCATTTAATGATGGCCCACATTTTGCACCAATTTCAAACAAACATGATGAGTGCAAAAACGGTTTAAAATGTGAACTGTGTTTGCATTCATAGAACGAAAAAAGGGTAAACATGCAATGTACATATTTGCGTTTGCATTGCAACCAAACGCAACCCAAACAACATAAGATTAAAGTTAAAACAAGAAAACGATCATGATTTACACTCAAATCATTAGCACTGCCATAATTTTGCACCAGTGTAAATTCATTTGCATTGCAACTGTCTTAGGGTGAAAATTTTTCAGGCTTTAATTTTCTAATTAATTTAGAAACTAGACCATATTATTAATAATGTATTTATTAATATATGTAATATATAATACATATGTTTAAACCAGTGTTTTCAACCCGCCATTTGTGCGGTCTATTGAACTGTTCAAACTGTCTTCTGTTCGAGATTCCATGCCCAGTCTTAGTAAAACTTAACGGATAATAAAAAATAGTTGACTTGGTCAAAACAATTCGATCCAAACGATTGGACCATTAATCCATTTGACCCGGTGATCGGGTTACTCTAATGTCTAATTGAGGTTATTTTTTTATATTTTGGGTAACTTTTCGAGATCTATGTGTTGCAAAGCATTGTGCTCCGCTATTTTTGTCAAAAAAAAATTGGCCTCAAATTGTATTTTTTTTTTATATTTTTTATAAATAAAAACTTTAAAACTGAAGTAAAAAAGATTAATTAGATATAAAATAATACATATATTATATGCGGAACATAGTTATACATTATTAATTGATAAAATACATGTCTATACATACCTATACACACAAATATATATGGTGAACCATGACCCAGAGGCAAAAACGGTTTAGGATCTAGGTTGGTTTTTAAAACATTGGTCTAAACATATGTATGTATTTATTCATTTAATATTTCATAAATTGTTGTTGCTTGTTTCAATTTTTAATTTATATTTGAGAAAGTGTGAACATAATTAATTTATATCATAGTAATAGATGGTATATACACTTTAACATTTCAATATAATATTTAAATTATATTTGTTATTTATTCAGGTATGCATCATGTTATTTGGGCTTTCTAATTAGGGGTGCAACTTGGCCGGGCCAGCCCAAGTCCGAACCGGCCCAACCTAGACTTCAGGCCCAAGAAGTCGGATTTTTTTATTTTTCGGGCTGGGCTCAGGCATAGTCCTTAGGTAGCCCAAGCCCAGTATGGCTCAACTATATATATTTATACATATATGTGTATATATGTAAATGTTTCATATATATTTACATATATACATAAATATATGAATATATATTTACATAAATACATTTATATATGTATAATTTTAGAGTGGGTTCATTGACCAATCCAAGCCCGACCTGACCCCAAATCCAATCCAACCCAAGTGCATCAAATTGTAGGGTGGACTAGGCTTGGGTTGGGAAATTCGGGCTTGACCTCAGGATTGAGCCGGATTGGGCTTTAAACCCAAATTTTAAGGCCAGGACTGGGTTGAACATAAACTCGGCCCCACCCGCCTGACTTGCACCCTATTTCTAATTAAGCCTAATAGAGTAGCCCAAACTGGATTAAAAACTAGACCAAACGTAATACATTATTGGTTCTGTAATACAATGGTTTGATCTGATTTTATTTTTATTACTAGAAATGTTTGATTTGGTCTTAAATTTTTTTAAAAAATAATTTATTTGTTTCATCTGAAATTTTCTCTAAACGAAAACAAATATTTATTTCAAAGGAAAAAAGTACTTTCTCTGATTTGATAGATTTACCTTGTTTTTTTTTCTCATATATATATCTATTTATATTTGAACATGGATTAATGCCGGGAAAAGCAAATATTATTTTATAAATGTTCATTTTATTGCTACAATTAACCAATGTTTTATTTTGTTGTAGTGTCAGCATAGCAAAACCCCATCGCATTTGCATGATGAAACCGAAGAAAGTTTGTAATCAAAACACAGGAGAACAAGCCATGGTTTTTTATAATCCTGTGTTTGACATCAAGCACACAGACAAAGAAACCAAGGGAAACCATATTCCATTTTCTTTAATCAGTAGCGTAATTACTTCTGCTATTATCTGTGAAGAAAACTTTTAATTTTGGTTTCCCATTTCCCAATTCTGTGACTGCTGTTACCACAACTGCTTGGAAGAAAGACAGTTCACAAGCAATTAGATAAGTTATATTAAAGGGACAGTTCCACTGAGAGAATCCTAAAGACAAAAATTCATTAACTTGTTAATGGAAACAATTCTTCCAAATGGATTTACTAGCCCCTGCACCCAACAAAACCCAAACACCCCATGGAAAGTAAAAAGAACATGGAATAATGGAAATGAGTAAGTTTTCTCCCCTTTACTTGTTGAACTCCACACCCAAGGTTATATTAGAACAATTTAACTTGGGACTCTGCAAATAAATGTGAAAGAAAATACAAAAACAGAGCATAATACAAGTAATCAAGATTTCAGATTATTGGTTTCTCCTCTTATTTGATAAGTTCTAGCCACATTCATACCTTGGGAACGGGTTTCAGTCATAATTTCCCATATTTCTTTGTTGTCTCCATCCACATGAAGTTGCGTTCAATATGTGGCTTTATTGAATTCACAGGCTGGAGATGGCCAAATAATTCTCTTACATGCACTTTGAATGTGAAGAATCAGATTTCTCTGGTTTGGGATGATCCAATAATATACCCTAACTTTCCCATACCACCAAAATAGATGCAAATGGATTGGGACCACTCTAAGGAGTGTTTCAGGGTCCATCTTTCTTCTTTACTACTTTTTTCTCTCTTACTATGGCTCTCAAGGATCAAGCATGTATTAAACCTGTTTAGAGAGGCTATTATTTTCTAAGAAAATAGGTCCTTTTCTTCAACTGATAGAAGAGTTTAAGATTTGAATAAACCAAAATTCTGATATTGCAAAAAATTCCCACAGAGTTGATTAACCTTTAAGCAGAAAATTCATAGAGAAAAAGAAAGAAAAGAAAAATAAAAAAAAAAAGATGTAAGCAATGGCTGATCACATGGTAGGAGGTTCTCAACTACATTAAAACAAATCAGCAGTATATTCTTTTGTTGTTAACATTGAAAGTTTTAGTGCCTATGACTAAGCAAAATCATCCATTTGATTAGAAACAAATCTAAACATCTAGAAAATGTCATTAAAGTCCAATTAACCAACAATAATTCTGTCAAAACATTTAAGGCAATTAAGAGCAAAGGGTTCGAATGGACCTAAGACTGCCAGCTCGCGTTCGATGAGCTCAAGAAATACCTCGCTAGTGTGCCGACATTAACCCAGCCCGAGGAGGGCGATGTTTTAGAACTATACCTCTCGGTGAGCGACGAAGTGGTCAATGCGGTACTAATAAGGGAAGTAGATCGGGTCCAATGACCCATCTATTATGTTAGTAAAGTATTGCAGGGAGCAGAAATGAGATACCCGGATATGGAAAAGCTAGCATACGCACTGATAATCGCAGCTCGGAAGCTCCGCCTATACTTCCAAGCTCATACTGTTATCGTCTTCACCGACAAACATCTGAGGCAAGTATTTCTTAAGCCCAAGGTCTCTGGTCGATTGACGAAGTGGGCCATTGAGCTCAGCGAGTACGACCTCCAGTACAAGCCGCGAACTACCATTAAGGCCCAATCCTTAGCAGATTTCATAGCAAAATGCACATTCAGCTCCGAAGTCCCTATGCCGGTTGAGCACAAGGCTCCAAGCTCGGGTGAGCCCGAAGCTCCCAGGTCGGTCGAGTCCGAACCCCGTGAGGTAGCAGCCAGTGTGGCATCTCTCCTAGCTCGTCCAACCACGATCTGGGATGAGGAGCCCTGGATCTTTCACATAGATGGCTCCTCGAACCAATAGGGCAGCGGAGCCGGAATAGTTCTACATGGCCCAAGCAGCACGAAACTGGAATACGCGCTACGCTTCGAGTTCGCGGCGTCTAACAATGAAGCAGAGTACAAGGCATTGATAGCTGGACTAACCCTAGCCAGAGAAGTAAAAGCAAAGCACATTGTTATCTACAGCGACTCCCAGGTCGTGGTTAACCAGGTCACCGGCGAGTATGAAGCTCACGAGTCAACCATGATTGCCTACTTGACCAAATTTAGAGAGACCCTGCTCGACTTCCAATGACACTTCATTAGACAGATCCCTAGGTCAGAGAATGCTAAGGCCGACGCCCTGTCCAAGTTAGCCAGCACTAGCGACATCACCATGAGAACCATGTACATAGAGGGCCTGTCTCGGCCTGGGGGGCAGAGGAGGTCGCTCCCATCATTCAAGTAGAGCTAACCTGGATTAACCTGCTCGTGAGCTGCTTGCTACACGGGACCCTCCCTGCAGATCACAATGCAGCCAGAAGGGTGCAGCGCCAAGCAGCTAAATAAGTCATGATAGACGAGCAGTTGTACAAGAGATCCTACACTTTCCCCTATCTACATTGCTTGCGGCCTACTGGAGCCGAACTCGTACTCTGCGACACTCATGAGGGGTTGTGCGGCGGGCACTTGGGGGGCAGGGCCCTTGCCCAGAAAGCGCTTCGACAAGGGTATCATTGGCTAACAATGAAGGCAGATGCCATTGAACTTGTTAGAAAATGTGACAAATGCCAGAGACATGCCAATATTAACCACCAACCCTTGTCGACCCCAAGTATCTCACCAGTTCGTGGCCCTTTGCATAGTGGGGCATCGATCTACTCGGGCCATTCTCACCAGCAACGGGTGGAAGGAAGTTCTTAGTGGTAGCAGTGGACTATTTTACCAAGTGGGTAGAAGCCGAACCCCTTGTAACGATCATAGCTCGAAATTTCCAAAACTTCTTTTGGAAAAACATCGTATGCCACTTCGGATTACCTCGGGTATTGATTTCCAACAACGGCAAATAGTTTGAAGACATCAAATTCTAAGACTGGTGCCAAGACATGGGAATCCGACAAAACTTTACTTCAATCGCACACCCTCAAGCAAACGGTCAGGCATAAGTAATGAACAAAGCCATCCTCTGCGGATTAAAGGCACGGTTGGACCGAGCTAAAGGATTGTGGATAGATGAACTACCCATTGTTCTATGGGCATACCGGACCACGGAGAAGACAACTACGGGAGAAACACCCTTCAATGTCACCTACAGCACTGAAGCAATAATCCCTTCAGAGATCGAAGTGCCTACGCTGTGACTAGAAGCATATAGTGATCAAACAAACGAAGATGAGCTACGCACCAGCCTCGATCTACTTGATGAAGTAAGGGACCTCGCGTACATAAGGACCGCAACTTACCAACAGAAAGTAGCTCGGTACTATAATGCCAGGGTCAAGAGATGGAACCTCCGCATTGGCGACCTGGTCCTTCGTAAAGTTATGGTACTCGAGCCTTGCGCTGGCAAGCTCGGGTCCAACTGGGAAGGTCCCTACCGAGTGAAGCGAGTGCTCAAGGAAGGAACATACAAGCTCGAGACCCTTGAAGGGAAACAAGTACCTCGGGCATGGAATAAGATAATACTATCTGTATCAACCGAGTAGGCCACAAGCCGCTCCCAAAAACCAAGGGCAAAAATGTCGAGATAACATAACCTCGGAAAAATAAGACTTGGTCGCCTTTGAGGCACTAGCAAACCTCAAAAATAGACTATAAGTCACCCCCAAAACCTAAGGGCAAAGAACGCCGAGCTGACATGACCTCGGCACAATAGAATCCAGTTGCCTCTATGGCATGGGCAGACTCCGAGAGTGGGTCACAATCCACTCCTCCAGCCTAAGGGCTAGAATGCCGAGATAATGAAAAGACCTCAGCAGCATACAATATCTAGTTGTCTCACTGGCATAGCCGAAATGCTTGCAATACCTAAGGCACAGGCATTTCGACTAGGAACCTTGTGACGGATAGCCCGCCTTGGCATGCAACAAGTTAAACCTGTAAGAGACAACCAATGCCAACTTAACACGAGTGCAGACAGGTCAGGCATGTACCCTACTATGTCACTCACCTCGATGTACACAAGGCTACCCCTACTAAGTGTCGGAATACAGTTTGGGACCATGATGGTTGAGGAACCCACACTCCGATTAATCATCCTAGTAGCCTAACAGTTCAGAGTAAGACAACCACTTCGGAAAGTAAAAGAAAATTGCACAAGTATTTGGCGAAAAATGTTCTTCATTATATAGGCTCCACTACACTACCTAAATACATTCAATACAAAAGAGAGGAAAATCGAGCTCGCAGGCCCAGAATACAAGGAGCGCTTGACTACTTGGGAGGCTCATCGGCCTTACTCGGGATTTCTTCAAGGGTTTTCTCAGAAGAATTAATCAGATCGGTGGCGTCAGCCTCCCCGTTGCTGCCATTGTCTTCAGAGTCTGTGTCATCCGTGGCCTGGTGTGCAATGCCATCTGTGATGTTGAAAGAAGTGAAGGCACTTATATCCAGATCGGGGTAGGTATGCCTTATCCACCATCGGCCGAGCTTGAACCCCCTATGGTAGGCCTTTGACATTACGTTATCGAACCGCGAGGAATTGACGTAGTCGATGACCTTGGTTTGTTCCAGAGCATCATGAAAGATTTCTGTTTTCTCCTCGATATCGGCCTTGAGAGATTCCACCTCGCATTCTAGGGCCTCCTTGGTTCCCTTGAGGGCCTACATCTTTAGCTGCGAAGCTTTCCACCTTGAGCTTTAGGGCTTCTTGACCAACTCGGAGTCCATTCACCTCTGCCTTCAGTCTATCTTGTTCTCGGGCTAGCTCCTCCCTCTCTAGTGCCAAGGTGTCATTCAGACTTTTCTGGGCGGCGGCAACACTCTCCAATTGATGGACCTTGTCCTGTGTTGCCTTCAGCTCGGCATGGGCCATACGGGATGACTCCTCAGTAGCCAAAGCGCACCTCAGGTGTTTATCAGATTGGAAAGTTAAGGCGTGCACGACGGTGCTCGCCTAACAGAAGGGAACTAGTCAGCAAAAAAAATAAAAGAAAAAAAATAAAAAAAGGGGAGAATACAGAGAAGTGAGATAAAGTGTTTGCTCACAAAAAATGAACTTACCACCATGATGTGGGTTGCCGCGTGACCTCCGAGCTGACCTGGGGAGAGTTTGGCCTAGCTCATGACTTCTGCATTGGTGACGACCCTCTTGCTTCGGTCGAGGCTGACCTCGGGATCCAAGATGGGCTCCTCCTCTTCGGTCCCTGAGATGGACGCTGCCGCGTCTGCAATATGCTGAGCCGACCCCTCTGTAGCCTCAGTGGCTACCCCAACTGAGCTCGGGGCCTCAGTAGTAACCCCGGCTGGCTCATTCTCCAACCCCCTCACAGCCTCAGGTCTGTGGGGTGGAAAGTCACCGTTCAGATCTATCACCGGAGGGACACTGTTCAGCCCAGTCTAGGTGCAGGAGCCCGAGAATGATCGGGTTCGGGGAAGGGAACCCTCGGTGACTCCACATGGGCCCTTTCAGCGACCTTCTTTGTAGTCCACTTCTTCCTCCTCTTCACTTGGTTAAGGAGCCGGGTAGCCGTGATTCTCTCTTCTTCGTCCATGGGGCCTACAACAAAGTTGGCATTAGTAAATCAAAAAATGACAAGCAGATAAAAACAAAGCGCCAAAAGACAGAAGCAGAGCTACTCAAGCTCAAACCGGCCTGAACGAGCTTCTCTTCGGTGATGTATTCCCGATGATCGAGCTCAGCTTGAGCCCACGAGTGGAAGGCCTCCCACGTCTACTGGTTGAGGGCGATGCTGGTCGCCTGGGTAACCACCCTCTAGCTGGTAAGGAAAGGCCATCTTGTGCTGGCCCAGACCATAAGGTAGTCCTGCTTCCAAGCCAGAACCTTGCTCGGGAACTTATGTAGTAGCTTAAAGCCTAGGCGAGGAGATAAGTAGTAGACCCGCCCGTGCTCAGGGGGAGCGCTAGAGGTGCTCTTTTTTATCAGAAGTATGGAGCAGAGTATGTTCGCATCCAAAGAGAACAACTTTTCATGGCAGAGGGAAATGGTCCCCACTAAATTCCGAATGGAGTTGGGGTGGATCTGATCCAACGTGATATTGAAACGCCTTAACACCTCGGGGATAAGGGGGTGAAGAGGGAGACGAAGCCCGCCAATGAGCCCGAGGAGGGCGATGTTTTAGAACTATACCTCTCACGTTCGATGAGCTCAAGAAATACCTTGCTAGTGTGCCGACATTAACCCAGCCCGAGGAGGGCGATGTTTTAGAACTATACCTCTCGGTGAGCGACGAAGTGGTCAATGCGGTACTAATAAGGGAAGTAGATCGGGTCCAATGACCCATCTATTATGTTAGTAAAGTATTGCAGGGAGCAGAAATGAGATACCCGAAGATGGAAAAGCTAGCATACGCACTGATAATCGCAGCTCGGAAGCTCCGCCTGTACTTCCAAGCTCATACTGTTATCGTCCTCACCGACAAACATCTGAGGCAAGTATTGCTTAAGCCCAAGGTCTCTGGTCGATTGAAGAAGTGGGCCATTGAGCTTAGCGAGTACGACCTCCAGTACAAGCTGCGAACTACCATTAAGGCCCAATCCTTAGCAGATTTCATAGCTGAATGCACATTCAGCTCCGAAGTCCCTAGGCTAGTTGAGCACAAGGCTCCAAGCTCGGCTGAGCCCGAAGCTCCCAGCTCGGTCGAGTCGAAACCCCGTGAGGTAGAAGCCAATGTAGCATCTCTCCTAGCTCGGCCAACCGCGATCTGGGATGAGGAGCCCTGGATCCATCACATAGATGGCTCCTCGAACCAATAGGGCAGCGGAGCCAGAATAGTTCTACATGGCCCAAGCAGCACAAAACTGGAATACGCGTTACGCTTCGCGTTCGCGGCGTCTAACAATGAAGCAGAGTACAAGGCATTGATAGCTGGACTAACCCTAGCCAGAGAAGTAAAAGCAAAGCACATTGTTATTTGCAGCAACTCCCAGCTCGTGGTTAACCAGGTCACCGGCGAGTATGGAGCTCACGAGCCAACCATGATTGCCTACTTGACCAAAGTTAGAGAGACCCTGCTCGACTTCCAATCACACTTCATTAGACAGATCCCTAGGTCAGAGAATGTTGACGCCGACGCCCTGTCCAAGTTAGCCAGCACTAGCGACATCACCATGAGAACCGTGTACATAGAGGACCTGTCTCGGCCTGGGGGGCAGAGGAGGTCGCTCCCATCGTTCAAGTAGAACCGACCTGGATTAACCTGCTCGTGAGCTGCTTGCTACACGGGACCCTCCCTGCAGATCGCAATGCAGCCAGAAGAGTGCAGCGCCAAGCAGCTAAATAAGTCATGATAGACGAGCAGTTGTACAAGAGATCCTACACGCTCCCCTATCTACATTGCTTGCGGCCTACCGTTGCCGAACTCGTACTCTGCGACACTCATGAGGGGTTGTGCGGCGGGCACTTGAGGGGCAGGGCCCTTGCTCAGAAAGCGCTTCGACAAGGGTATTATTGGCTAACAATGAAGGCAGATGCCATTGAACTTGTTAGAAAATGTGACAAATGCTAGAGACATGCCAATATTCACCACCAACCCGCTGTCGACCTCAAGTATCTCACCAGTCCGTGGCCCTTTGCATAGTGGGGCATCGATCTACTCGGGCCATTCCCACCAACAACGGGTGGAAGGAAGTTCTTAGTGGTAGCAGTGGACTATTTTACCAAGTGGGTAGAAGCCGAACCCCTTGTAACGATCACAGTTCGAAATTTCCAAAACTTCTTTTGGAAAAACATTGTATGCCACTTCGGATTACCTCGGGTGTTGATTTCCGACAATGGCAAATAGTTTGAAGACATCAAATTCCAAGACTGGTGCCAAGACATGGGAATCCGACAAAACTTTACTTCAGTCGCACACCCTCAAGCAAACGGTCAGGCAGAAGTAATGAACAAAGCCATCCGTTGCGGATTAAAGGCACGGTTGGACCGAGCTAAAGGATTGTGGACAGATGAACTACCCAGTGTTCTATGGGCATAGCGGACCACGGAGAAGACCGCTACGGGAGAAACACCCTTCAATCTCACCTACAGCACTGAAGCAATAATCCCTACAGAGATTGAAGTGCCTACGCTATGACTAGAAGCATATAGTGATCAAACAAACAAAGATGAGCTACGCACCAACCTCGATCTACTTGATGAAGTAAGGGACCTCACGTATATAAGGACCGCAACTTACCAACAGAGAGTAGCTCGGTACTATAATGCCAGGGTCAAGAGATGGAACCTCCGCGTTGGCGACCTGGTCCTTCTTAAAGTTATGGTACCCGAGCCTTGCACTGGCAAGCTCGGGTCCAACTGGGAAGGTCCCTACCGAGTGAAGCGAGTGCTCAGGGAAGGAACGTATGAGCTCGAGACCCTTGAAGGGAAACAAGTACCTCGGGCATGGAATAAGACAATACTATCTGTATCAACCGAGTAGGCCACAAGCCGCTCCCAAAAACCAAGGGCAAAAATGTCGAGATAACATAACCTCGGAAAAATAAGACTTGGTCGCCTTTGAGGCACTAGCAAACCTCAAAAATAGACTATAAGTCACCCCCAGAACCTAAGGGCAAAGAACGCCGAGCTGACATGACCTCGGCACAATAGGACCCAGCCGCCTCTATGGCATGGGCAGACTCCGAGAGTGGGTCACAATCCACTCCTCCAGCCTAAGGGCTAGAACGCCGAGATAATGAAAAAACCTCAGCAGCATACAATATCTAGTTGTCTCATTGGCATAGCCTAAATGCTTGCAATACCTAAGGCACAGGCACTTCGACCAGGAACCTTGTGACGGATAGCCCGCCTTGGCATGCAACAAGTTAAACCTGTAAGAGACAACCAATGCCAACTTAACACGAGTGCAGACAGGTCAGGCATGTACCCTACTATGTCACTCACCTCGATGTACACAAGGCTACCCCTACTAAGTGTTGGAATACAGTTCGGGACCACGATGGTTGAGGAACCCACACTCCGAGTAATCATCCTAGTAGCCTAATAGTTCAGAGTAAGACAACCACTTCGGCAAGTAAAAGAAAATTGCGCAAGTATTTGGCTAAAAATGTTCTTCATTATATAGGCTCCACTACACTACATAAATACATTCAATACAAAAGAGAGGAAAATCAAGCTCGCAGGCCCAGAATACAAGGAGCGCTTGACTACTTGGGAGGCTCATCGGCCTTACTCGGGGTTTCTTCAGGGGTTTCCTCAGAAGAATTAATCAGATCGGTGGCGTCAGCCTCCCCGTTGCTGCCATTGTCTTCAGAGTCTGTGTCATCTGTGGCCTGGCGTGCCATGTCATCTGTGATGTTGAAAGAAGTGAAGGCACTTATATCCAGATCGGGGTAGGAATGCCTTATCCACCATCGGCCGAGCTTGAACCCCCTACGGTAGGCCTTTGACATTACGTTATCGAACCGCGAGGAATTGACGTAGTCGATGACCTTGGTCTGTTCCAGAGCATCATGAAAGATTTCTGTTTTCTCCTCGATATCGGCCTTGAGAGACTCCACCTCGCATTCTAGGGCCTCCTTGGTTCCCTTGAGGGCCTACATCTTGAGCTGCGAAGCTTTTCCACCTTGAGCTTTAGGGCTTCTTGACCAACTCGGAGCCCATTCACCTCTACCTTCAGTCTATCTTGTTCTCGGGCTAGCTCCTCCCTCTCTAGTGCCAAGGTGTCATTCAGACTTTTCTGGGCGGCGACAACACTCTCCAATTGATGGACCTTGTCCTGTGTTGCCTTCAGCTCGGCATGGGCCATATGGGATGACTCCTCAGTAGCCAAAGTGCACCTCAGGTGTTTATCAGATTGGAAAGTTAAGGCGTGCACGACGTTGCTCGCCTAATAGAAGGGAACTAGTCAGCAAAAAAAATAAAAGAAAAAAAATAAAAAAAGGGGAGAATGCAGAGAAGTGAGATAAAGTGTTTGCTCACAAAAAATGAACTTACCACCATGATGTGGGTTGCCGCGTGACCTCCGAGCTGACCTGGGGAGAGTTTGGCCTAGCTCATGACTTCTGCATTGGTGACGCCCCTCTTGCTTCGGTCGAGGCTGACCTCGGGATCCAAGATGGACTCCTCCTCTTCGGTCCCTGAGCTGGATGCTGCCGCGTCTACAATATGTTGAGCCGACCCCTCTGTAGCCTCAGCGGCTACCCCAACTGAGCTCGGGGCCTCAGTTGTAACCTCGGCTGGCTCATTCTCCAACCCCCTCACAGCCTCAAGTCTTTGGGGTGGAAAGTCACCCTTCAGATCTATCACCGGAGGGACACTGTTGAGCCCAGACTAGGGATAGGAGCCCGAGAATGATCGGGTTTGGGGAAGGGAACCCTCGGTGACTCCACATGGGCCCTTTTGGCGACCTTCTTTGTAGTCCACTTCTTCCTCCTCTTCACTTGGTTAAGGAGCCGGGTAGCCGTGATTCTCTCTTCTTCGTCCATGGGGCCTACAACAAAGTTGACGTTAGTAAATCCAAAAACGACAAGCAGATAAAAACAAAGCGCCAAAAGACAGAAGCAGACCTACCCGAGCTCAAACCGGCCTGAACGAGCTTCTCTTCGGTGATGTATTCCCGATGATCGAGCTCAGTTTGAGCCCACGAGTGGAAGGCCTCCCACGTCTACTGGTTGAGGGCGATGCTGGTCGCTTGGGTAGCCACCCTCTAGCTGGTAAGGAAAGGCCATCTTGTGCTGGCCCGGACCATAAGGTAGTCCTGCTTCCAAGCCAGAACCTTGCTCGGGAACTTATGCAGTAGCTTAAAGCCTAGGCGAGGAGATAAGTAGTAGACCCGCCCGTGCTCAGGGGGAGCGCTAGAGGTGCTCTTTTTTATCAGCAGTATGGAGTAGAGTATGTTAGCATCCAAAGAGAACAACTTTTCATGGCAGAGGGAAATGGTCCCCACTAAATTCCGAATGGAGTTGGGGTGGAGCTGATCCAACGTGATATTGAAACGCCTTAACACCTCGGGGATAAGGGGGTGAAGAGGGAGACGAAGCCCGCCAACGAGCTGTTCCCTGAAAATCATGACCTCATCCGGACCGTGCTCCCAGGGGAAATTACCGGTGGGAAGGTTGTAGTCGTACTTAGAAGGAAGGTTGAACTGCTAGATGAGGTCTTGAAGCCTCTCCAATGTCAGAGTAGAGGGACCGAATTGGTCTGGCACCCGACCTCGATGGGAGGTGGACGCCAACTTACCCGTAGCTGCCCATGCTTCATGGGCAGGTCGGGCCGGGGAAGGGTCACCATGACCCGAAGTGCCCACCCCGGGCACATCCGAGAAGCTACTCTCACTAGACATAAGGAGGGCGGGCTAAGAAAAGAAGAAAGAAAAGGAAAGGAAAGACTTAGAGAGTCACATGAAATAGGCGAAAATGAGCTGAAAAGACTCAAGTTAGAGACTTCACGCGAGCTCAAAGTGAAAGCTACTTAGCAGCGAAAAGAATGCCAGAACCCCACTATTTATAGACGCGGGCCCAGAAACCAATAGTCAGGATTGGATCAATCCAACAGATCTCAAAGAAACTGGCTGCGGGGCTCCC
This sequence comes from Nelumbo lutea, assembly GCF_056320005.1. Taxonomy (NCBI): domain Eukaryota; kingdom Viridiplantae; phylum Streptophyta; class Magnoliopsida; order Proteales; family Nelumbonaceae; genus Nelumbo; species Nelumbo lutea. Next base: position 108,276,058 of record NC_142685.1, read on the forward strand.
GACGCGAATTTAATTTAGCGCATTTTTTGGCGTCTGCGCAACATAAAGTGCCTGACATCCACGCATGAGTTGCACAAGACGTGGGTTTTTCCCGTAAAGAACCAAATGCCCGGCCGGTCCAGCCATTGAACCGCCTAGCACGATAGTGTGAGTAACCGAGCCAAATCCGCCAACGAACCATGAACTCCCCGCATTGGGGCCCCCGTCCCCAACACGGGGAGTAGGGGGCAATTGATGGAGGACGATTTGGCTCAACCCCATGAACCCAGGACACGTGCGCATGACCTGGCTTGGTGAACAGTCCAACCTAGCAGCACGATCCCGACTCGGCACGGAGGAAATGCCAAGTCAAAGACAGTCAAATCACCAAGGGCTAATACCTCGGTGAGTCAGTCCCCCGCCTAGCGCGGAGAGCCTAGACTCTCCTCTAAGGAACGCCAAGCTTTACCCACCTGGGAAGGAGCATCTCGGTGCTTCGAGGCAGGGACCTATCTGACCTAAAGCACCCTAGTTTGTGGTAGCTCGGCGAGCCGCATGAGGGAAGGCATGAAGATCTCCTGCCCGACCGTCGTACCAGACAAATCTGGTGACAGCAGTCATGTCCCTCAACAGGCAGCGTCGTGCCTGCCACCTTTAGAAGGTGTCCTACACCTGACAGACACGTACCCAATGGTGACGGCCCCGCACGTGCCACCTCAGCCCTGCCAATAACGGCTGCAGCAGGTTGGTAGTGACGGTTATACCCGCCCTGTCAGATGCCAACGGGGAGAGGTAACAGATTTCTGCTATAAGGAGTTTAGCATCAAGGCGAGAGGGGGATTCATCTATGGTACGCACGCAATCTCCACTCTTAGTCTTCATCTTCCTCCTTGTTTCTCCTACCAAGTACTAACTTAATCATTGGAGAGTTCCCGCCGGATAACTCCCTCCGGGAATTTTCTTCTTCTCAGGTATCTTCCAGGAGCCAAGTGAGCGCCAAATAGGAGTGAGCGGATCGCGCTACATCAAAAGCAAACATATATGATACCATTAAAACAACAATTCAAATTGAAAATAAATCAAATGTCTTGTACGTAGACTTGAAAAGCTTTAAACAGTGCTTTCGAATCATCGTTGATCCGGATGGTCGGACCATTTGGCCCAGAAACCATTCATGCAACTCGTTTCATTTCACCCTTAATCCATTCTTAGGCCAAAAATAGTTGACTTGATCAGAGAACCGCTGACCCAAGTGGTTGAACCATCGACCTGTTAAGAAGAAGAAGAAGAAGAAGAAGAAGAAGAAAAAAACAAGATTTGCACTTTTGCAAAGGTTGGAGAGAAATCAAATCTCAGGTTTGAGATATGTGACTGTTGCCGCTGCATCTGTTGTCGCCACCATCACCATCGTCATTGCCGGCCGGTGAACTTCAGATCCTCCTCCTTCTTCCCTCCTTGGCTCCTTCCCTCCTTTTCTTTCTCTCTTTCATTTTCTTTGTTTCCTTTCTCTCCTTTCTTTCTTTATTTCCTTTTCTTCTTTCTTTCTTTCTTCTGTTTTCTTTTTAGCCGACAACTACATAGTCTCTCTTTTCTCATATTGATAGAAGCCTAAAAGTTGCCCTAATAATCCAACCCCACCTGATTTTTTTTACTTGGATATTCAAACCGTTAACCCAGAAAACCGTGGTCATAGCGGTTCTATTTCCGGATCATTTTTAAAACCTTGATTTAATATTGGGTATATCCTATAAGCTTAGCACAAAAAAAAAAGACCGAAAAGCACCAAGACAGACATACTGAGAAGTAAAAAAGGGATCAAATACTCAAAAATAGGGGTATTAACAGTCTGATTTAGAGAAGATCTCATTCCAAAACCAATAAATTACTGTGAAAATCAAACAAAATCAAACTATTTTGGTCCCAAGGTCCCGACCAGCAGGTTAGTAAGATCTGCTGGTTGTAGTGGAGACTTAGGATTGAATCCCGCCTGTACCTGGGTTGGGGATAGCAGTTTGGGGGATGGGCTACCCTCGTTGTGTATCCCCTTGGAGCTGAAAAGAAAAAGAAAAGAACATTTTGGTCTGGTTTCTATATGGTTTGTTTATTCTATTGTTCTATTGGGCTTAATCCAATCAGAAAGCCCAAATACATTCCTACATAAATGACAAACAAAATTCAAATATCAAAATGAATTGTTAACTAATGCCACCTTTTAAAGTCATAAATTTCATTCACAATTTAACAAACATAAACATATCCTTGGGCACATCAAATTACAATTTATTTTCATTGAAATGTTGAGTATGAAGTCCTCAAGAAACACACCGCTATTTTATCCAATGCAATGAGGGTATATATGATTCTTTTTTTATTTTCACTCTTTTTTTCTTTTTATTGAAGAAGCTAAGAGATATCATTTTCTTTTGTTTAGTTCTTTTTCTATAACTTGACATTTTACCTTCTTCATTGATTGGCCAATTACAATTGAAATATATGTATTAGCTCAGGGAATTGTTAATGCCAATGCTACCAAGTAGAGTAGATGACTTGGTTAAATGCATTAACCTTCTTATCTGATCTGCTAATTATCCCCCATCCGTCCAACTCATCCAACTTTCACGAAGAACTCTAATGACAAATGTTATGTTTTAAACTCAAAATCTCAACTGCGCATGCTTTTACTTTTTTTCCTTATTTTTTTCTCAATTTATGAGCTGATTTGCTTTACCATTTGAGTCAAATCCAATAGCACGAACATAGACCTAAAGAAGGGAGCCTTTTCCAATTAGAAAATTTCAGCCATTCTAAGCCCTAAATACGAAACAATTTTGTTTTTCAATAATATGGAATTAGAAAATAATATTTTTGTATTATTTTATCGATGTTCTTTTATTTTAATATTTATATTTCTAGTTTTCTCAATTTTGATAGAAAACTGAGTTTTGCATTTTTTTTTTTTAATTTAAAACCATCATGGATTTCTTTCTGAGGAAAAATAATTTAGTAAGTTTAGTTGGACATAAGAGTGAAACTTCAGTAAAAGCCCATATGTTATTAGGATCAACACCATGGCCCAACCTCGTATTAGGGCAATCTGCAAGTTACAGTACTAGTTGATTGAGGTTTTTTAACGTTTAAGGGGAAGAGCTTATTTTGCATCGATAGCAAGTATTTGTACTGAAATTTGACCATGAATAAAATGCAAAGAGACAAAACCAGGACGATGAAAACCCACTAGCTTAAATCCCCAGAAACATATAAAACCAAAGAAACAAAACCAGGACGATATCAAAACCCACCATGTAGGAAAAGGATATTTGGATGAACAAGGAGGTTGGTTATGGACATACCATCTTTATACTTGTTTTGCTTTGTTTAAGTATTAACTGTTTTCTTTTCTTTTTCTCAGTCAAAACCCAGCAATTCTATTACCGACTAGTACAAGGGACAAAGCTAGGGATTGTAGTAGTAGCTCGACATGGATGTCAATTGGATTGGATTTGATCCAATAGGATTCAATCCAATGTGAGTCCATTATAAATGGATGAGGTCTAATCTAATTCAATAATTATTTGGAACCATTTTGGATTAGTGTAATTCAATGTGTGCATCGTTCAACCTCTTCAAATTCGTTTTAATTTAGATTGGTTTTAATCCAAATTAATCCAATCTATTTACACCTATATTCTTATTTTATATATCAATAAATCAGATAATAGCTTAATCCAATTCAATTCAATATAAATTTATTATAAATGGACCAGATCCAATACAATCTAATAAATATTTTAGACCAAATTGATTCAATCTAATATGTCTTATTGGTCCCCGTTCAATCTGTCCAAATTAATTTTAGACCGGACAGGATCTAATCCAAAACCGACCCATGCACACCCTTACTTGAAACCCATATTTGCACTCCCATTTGAACCGAGCATTTGAGGTTTGAAGTCGATTAAGAATGAAAAATCTCTCAGGAATTCGAATGGATGATATATACTATTTTGCAAGCAAGATTATTCCTTTTCATACACAAACATAATCATGATACGAGGCAATTTGACGTCGCTATGTACCTAAGTCAATCCGTGTTTCGTTATCAACTTCTCTATTTACGCCTACGCGTGATGTGTCTATTCAGTGATGAGCATGGACCATGGACTTTGAATAATGACACTGACACTGTAAATCTAGATATAATAAAGATAAAGAAATGGGTCCTACGCCATTAATTGTCTTGTTCACAGCAGTCTCATTCCAATGCCATTAGTTGAACTAGATCACAGAATTTCATTCCTTGGTTGTGGAACAAAAATCCCGGTTTTGGAAAGTTAAAGAAACTCCAGAGATGGCTGACTTCATCGCTTTGTACTTAACTACAGAGCTCAGAATTGGATGAGATCAAGCAATGGATCGAGCCTCTATAAATTGAAGACCGTTCTCTGCAAATTTTCTCAATCAGAAAAGAAAACGTTTCATCCTTAAAGAAAGGAGAACAATCGAAATGGGAGTTCATGGCATTACAGGTTCACTCTCTCTTCCCCTTGTTTTTCTCTTCCTAGTCTCCTCATCTCTCCCTTCTCTCACCATCTCCGCCGCCTCCTCCGTCCGCTGTCATCCCGACGACAAAACAGCCCTTTTAAAAATCAAGCAGTCCTTTACCTCAAAATTCCCTTCAGACTTAACCCCATGGGATCCCAACACCGACTGCTGTGACTGGGGCTACGTCCAATGCGACGATCAAACCAATCGCGTCAACGTGCTCAACATTTTCAATACTGGCATGGATCGAATACCAGAAGCTATCGGCGACCTTCCCTACCTGGAAATTTTACAGCTCCAGCGAGTCACCAAAATTAGCGGCTCCATCCCCTACTCCATCACCAAGCTTCAAAACCTCAAAATCATCCGCATGTGGAGAATCAATCTCTCTGGCTCCATTCCCGAATTCCTCACCCAACTCAAGAACCTCGAGTCCCTCGACTTGTCCTACAACCGGCTTTCGGGTCCCATTCCGGCTTCCCTAGCAAATCTGCAAAAACTGCGTTACCTTTACCTCGACTGGAACAAACTGACAGGACGCATACCTGACTCATTCGGGAGATTCAATACCACAGGTGGTTTCTCTCTTGATCTATCGAACAACCTTCTGTCTGGTGAGATCCCTGCTTCGTTAGCAGAATTCAACTACGTTTCCATCGACCTCTCTTACAACAAGTTCGTGGGTGACGCGTCCGTTTTGCTCAGAGAGAACGGAGCGGCCCAAAATGTGTATCTGTCGAATAACCTGTTCGACTTTGACCTCTCCAAGGTGAGATTTCCAAAGAACTTGTCGTTTCTGAAGCTGTCGCACAATAGAATTAGAGGAAGCATTCCGGAGCAGATCACCGAGCTGCCTTCGTTGCAAGTGTTTGACGTAAGCTATAATCGGTTATGTGGGAGGATTCCGGTGGGTGGGAACGTGCAGAACATAGCTGTGGGCTACTTTATTCATAATAAGTGTTTGTGCGGACCGCCGCTCCCCAACCAGTGTAAGTAATCCGGCACCGGCGGAAGAGAAGAAAGGGAATTTGGGAACAACGGGACACCATAACAATGTTCAAAATATATATTAATTATAGTATTAGCACCTCCAATAAGGCAATAATCTATAGTCGTCTGTAATTTATTGTTCTTCTTTTTTGTTGTGGTTGCATGTGTGCAACGCTTTATGTGTGATATGTTTCAATTTCAAATAAAATTGTATTTGTTTGCCGTGCAAATTCATTTGTAGTAATACGAATGCGTGGGAGTACAAATCAGAAATGTATAAATTCATTTTTTACTTTGGCTTTTGCTTTAATTTAACTTTTATTGTACTTCATTTGCACTTCAAACAAGGTCAAATTAACTTTGAAATGAAAATAAGGATCCGTTAATTTGTTCATGGGAATAAAGCTATGGAATTGGAATTCGATTCCCTTTCCTATTGGAATGACATTTACTCATTTGAGAGAATCATCATTTCCTCCCCCTCCCTTGGGAATGAGAAATGAACATATGGGAGATTCATTAAACCATTCTGATTCTGAATTCAAGAGAGGTTTTGACCCTAAGGCTCAATTTGGAAGGAGTACAAATACAAATATGCATAGTGTACATACATACAATATAATACAAAATATAAGGTTTTGCACTCTACAAATTTCCATTTGTACTCCTTCCAAAATGAGCTTAAATTAATTTTGCATTCAATTTATTTGCATTTCCATGCTTTAAATGAAATTGCAATGTAAATATGGGGGGTAGAAATGATGAAAGTGCATACACTACAACACTTGTTCATTACATGTGACTTGGAACGTGCAATTTGGTTTCAATCTCAAGCTTCAAGAGATCAAGTGCATGGTAATGCGACCAAGCAAAGTAGCCTTGAGACTACAACCCCCACCATCCATCACGTGGCTTTTTCAAATTTAGACAAATGGCATTTTTTGAAAAGTTATTAAAGACCGCACGCCACTATCACCATTCAGAAAAGTAGCGTTCTCATTTTCTACAAAACTAGACATGTGGCATTTTCTGAGAAATTCCTACTGTAGAGAACACTGATGTGGGCCCTACAGCTACTGTCCCACTGTGTTCGTAGGGTAGAAGATGTTCTAGTCAGTCTAGGGTTAGCTATTGGTCATTTAGATGTTTTAGTTATTTATTTTAGTCTTATTTTTTGCTCTATTTGTTATGTAAAGATTAAGGGCAGATCTGTCCTTTCCATGTAATGAGCATAACATATAAATATTAATTAAAGTGGCGGCGACAGAACATTAAGCTTCTGCTTCTCCTTTCAACTCTTGTGTTCTATTACTTCTCCTCCCTCTTCCTCTTCTTTCCTCTTACCTTTCTTCTTACTTTCGATCCTGAAATCCATTAGGGTTCAAGACTGATAACAGCCCTGAACTTCTACTTGGTATCAGAGCTAGGGTTTCTCATGTGAGTCTAGTCCAGCCGACCACATGAGAACCATCTAGGGCTGGAAGCTGAGAAAGCAGAGTTCGTTGACTGGTTCTTGGAGATCTCTAGAGGATTAGCGAATGTTTGAAGAAGTGCCACAGTTGCAGCAAGTTGGTGATCAAGAAGAATCAGAGAAGGCTAGGGTTTGGGTAACCTTGGTAGGCAACGAACTGCATCCTATTTTAAGTCTTTTATTTTCTGAGAGAAGTAATATCAGAGAAGATAGGTTGGACCTATCCAGCAAGGGTGGCCGAACCACTCTAGGGTTTTATCTCTCTATTCTCTAGGGTTTTGTCTTTATCCCTACGGCAAACCCTAGTATTGGACTGAACCTTGTGATCTTATCCCTGCGGCAAACCCTAATAGTTCTCCTCAACATTGATCAATTTTAGGGTTTCATATTAACCCTTATCCATATGGTACTATCAGGAGTGTACAGCTCTTAGGACTGATTAAAACCTCAAATTGGCTTCAGCATATCAAATTGTTCTTCAAACTGTTTTTCAGTTTTCTTTTGGGGTTTCGAACACTTCTAAAGGGGTGAAAACAGTTCCAACTGTTGCTGTTGTGTGTGGTTGTTGATTTCAGATCAGTTTATACATGTTTCATGCACATCTACTGTGAGTACAGATTTGTTCTATACTGATTTTGTGATTGTGGTTGGTAGTCCTAGTGCTGGTTTTGACTGTAATAACCCTAATTTTGAGAATTTTGGTTCTTGACCGAAATGGAGTTTAAGAATCAAGCAGAAGGCATTTTTGGGAACAGCAGTTATGGTGGTGGTTCTGAGACAGGTTTTTAGATTACAACCGTAAAGTTTGATGGATCAAACTATTTGGAATGGGCCCAATCAGCCATGATGGCTATTGGGGGAAGGGGCAAAGTAGGGTATCTCTTGGGAGATGTAGCAGAACCTTCTAAGGGAGACCCTATGTATACCAAGTGGGTCCAAGAAAACTATTTGGTTATGAAATGGCTCTGTAATTCTATGCAGCCCCATATTAGCCGAAATTACTTATGGGCAAAGACAACTAAGGAGATATGGAATGTGATGAAAGAGACTTACACCCAACCCCTTAATGTTGCCAGAGCATATGAATTGAAATGTGAGGTGAATTCCCTTAAACAATGAGAGAAACCGATGTCGGTCTACTTCTCTACCTTGAAGTCCCTGTGGCATGAGATTGATCACTTAGAGACTCTTGAGTGGGAGAGTCCCAAAGATGCTCAGGTACATAGAAAGCACATCAAGACAAACAGAGTGTTTGAGTTCCTAGCAGGACTGAATTTAGAAAATGATATTGTGAGGCAGCAGATGTTGACCAGAGATAGTGTGACCCTCTCTCAGGCATACTCCTTAGTGCACAGTGAAGAAACCAGGGGGAAAATCATGATGCAACCTCAATCGCTTACACCTGCCTTGGTAGCTATCAAACCCAAAACAGAGGGTGATTCAGAGAGGGACAGAAAGAAGGAAGATAAAAGGGATGTGGTGTTTGAGCATTGCAAGGAACCTAAACACACAAAAGAAACATGTTAGAAGCTGCATCCACATTTGGTCCCAACAAAGTTGAGAAATAAAAAGGGTAATGCTCATGTGGCTATGACTACTGATTTAGCATCCTCATCTAGCACAAGAGGCACACCATTAGAGACCTTAGCTGCAGTTCGGGCTGCTCTAATACAATTGGAGAAGGAAGTTGGCAGTTCAGCTCAATTACCGCAGTCATCGTCAGCTCAGGCCACATCGGCCTTTGCACACTCAGGTACTCGAGCCTCAGCCTACCATGCATCCGCTCCAGGTACTACTGAACCTTGCTGGGTAATAGATTCAGGTGCATCCGACCATATGACTAGCTTTCCCTCTTTGTTTACTACTTATTATTTATCTTCTGGTAGGGATAAAGTATCTATAGCTGATGGCTCTCTTGTCCCTATTTCTGGCAAGGGTGACATCAAACTGTCGGATACTATATCCTTGTCCTCTGTCTTGCATGTTCCTAAACTGGATACTAACCTCCTTTCTGTTAGTAGTATTACCAAACATTTGAACTGCGCAGTAACTTTCTTTCCTGACCGATGTGTTTTTCAGGACCTGGAGATGAAGAAGGTGATTGGGACTGGTCGTGAGACGAATAGAATCTATCAGCTCGGGGAGAGTCTGTTTCCTACTTTGTTTGAGTCTGTTGAGTCATCTTAATTGAAGTGTGAAAGTTGTGAGTTTGCTAAACATTATAGGAACTCTTATTCATTGAGTAATAAAATGAGTAATAGTTCTTTTGATATTGTGCATACTGATATTTGGGGGCCATATCACATTCCTTCTATGGGTGGGTACAGGTATTTTTTGTTATTTGTTGATGACCACACCCGGTTTTCTTAGGTTTATCTTATGAGTTCACGAGATGAGGTGCCTGCCCTGACCCAAAACTTCCACCAAATGATCCTAACCTAGTTTGATGCAAGGATCAAAGTGCTTAGATCTGATAATGCAAAGGAATACTTTGCTAAGCCATTGGCATCGTACCTCCTTAATCATGGGGTTATCCACCAGAGCACTTGCCCTCATACACCTCAACAGAATGGAGTTGCAGAAAGGAAGAATAGGCACATCTTGGAGGTGGCTAGAAGTATTATGTTTACTTCCAATGTCCCTATTTGCTTCTAGGGTGATGCTATCCTTATGGTGGTATATCTTATTAATCGGATTCCTTCTCGGGTTCTTGATATGAAACCTCATTTTTTCCCTTCTATACCCCAATGAGGAGTTGTTCACTATTCCCCTCAAGACATTTGATTGTACCTATTTTGTTCAGCTTCTCGGTCCCCATCACTTCAAGTTTGAACCCAAGGCCTCCAAATTTCTTGGTTATGCACAAACTCAAAAGGGTTATTGTTGTTATGATCCTATCTCAGGGAAGAAGTTTGTATCCATTGATGTCACTTTCTTTGAGGAGACACCCTACTATTCTCGGGTCTCTCCTTAGGGGGAGAGTGGTGAGCGTGGAGTTTTGGGTCTTTTTCTTCAGGGGGAGTGTAGTGAGGACAGGGTTAATACTTTTGGGGCTGTTCCCTTACCTATTCCTGTTGGTGATGAGGGATGTAGTAGCGAGGGTGGTCAGAGGGATCGGGAGTTGAGAGTCTATCACAGGTGATGCAGGTAGGTTAATCCCGGTAATCAGTAGTCTCGGCCAGCTCCAACCTCTTCTGCGGCTCCAAGTCCAGATATTACAGTCCCAGGGCCCACAAAGACTCCTTCTATTATTGTTACCTCACCCTCTACAGATGACCTTGACCTTCCCATTGCCCTCCGTAAAGTAAAACGGCATTGCACCACATCTACAGCCCACTACATCTCCCAGTTTTTGTCTATAATCGCCTATCTCCCTTCTACAGGTCCTATCTCACCTCCGTTGCTGATGTCCCTATTCCGAGAACAGTGCAAGAAGCCCTATCAGTTCCAGAGTGGAGAGGTGCAATGCAAGTTGAAATGGATGCCCTGTTGAAAAATAATACCTAAGAGCTAGTTGACTTGCCCAAAGGAAAGAAACCAGTTGGATGCAGGTGGGTATTTACTGTGAAGCACAATGTGGATGGTTCCATTGAGAGGTACAAAGCTCGGCTAGTTGCAAAAGGGTTCACTCAGACTTATGGTATAGATTACTTGGAGACATTTGCCCCGATAGCCAAGATGACCACCATTCGGGTTCTATTATCTCTTGCAGCAAACTACACTTGGCCTTTGTACCAAATGGATGTTAGGAATGCCTTCCTGAATGGGGAATTGCAGGAAGAGGTTTACATGCAGTTGCCTCCCAGATTCTATGATACAGAGGCAGGTAAGAAGGTCTGCCTACTCAATAAGGCATTGTATGGTTTGAAGCAGTCACCTAGAGCTTGGTTCGACAGATTCATACTAACCCTTGGGAAGTTCGGTTATGTACAGGCCCAGTCAGATCATACACTGTTCATCAAGAGGGTGGAGTCGTCACTGACACTACTTGTAGTATATGTTGATGATATTGTGGTGACAGGAAATGACAACCATGAGATTGAATCCCTCAAACAACTCCTTCATCAAGAGTTTGAGGTGAAAGATCTGGGTACACTACGGTATTTTTTGGGTATTGAGGTTGCTAGATCTAAACAGGGGATCTTTGTCTCTCAAAGGAAATATGTTTTAGATCTCTTGGCTGAAACTGGAAAACTGGGTGTCAAACCTGTAGATACACCCATTGAACAGAACCACAGGATCAGTGCAGAGAGTGGGGAGCTATTTGAAGACAAAGTTATGTTCCAATGGTTAGTGGGAAAGCTCCTATATCTATGCCTCACCCGGGTAGATATCAGTTATGCCGTTAGTGTTGTCAGACAATACATGCATTCTCCTAGAACTACGCACCTTCTAGCAGTAGAAAGAATACTAGCATACTTGAAGAGATGCCCGGGTAGAGGTATACTGTTCAAGAACAATGACCACATGAAGGTGGAAGTCTATACGAATGCTAATTGGGTTGGGAGTGTTGATGATAGAATGTCTACCTCTGGATATTGTGCTCTTGTGGGAGGTAACCTAGTCTCTTGGAGGAGTAAGAAGCAGAGTGTTGTCTCCCGATCCAGTGCTGAAGCTGAGTACAAGTCAATGGCTAATGGAGTGGCTGAAATTTTTTGGATGAGATCACTACTTGAGGAGTTGGGTATTGAGTATGAGAAGCCCCTGATGTTGTATTGTGATAATCAAGCGGCTATTAATATAGCACACAACCCAGTGCAGCATGACAGGACCAAACATATTGAAGTTGATCAACACTTTGTACGAGAGAGGGTCTCATCACAAGAAGTGTGTCTCCCATACATCACCTCCAATATGCAGCTGGTAGATATCCTCACCAAAGTTGTACCACAGAAGAAGCTAGAGGCAGATCTATCCAAGTTGGGAATGATAAACATTTATTCCCAACTTGAGGGGGAGTGTAGAGAACACTGATGTGGGCCTCACAGCTACGGTCTCATTGTGTTCGTAGGGTAGAAGATGTTCTAGTCTGCCTAGGATTAGCTATTGGTCATTTAGTTGTTTCAGTTGTTATTTATTTCAGTCTTATTTTCTGCTCTATTTGTTATGTAAAGACTAAGGGAAAATCTGTCATTTCCATGTAATGAGCATAACCTATAAATATTAATTAAAGTGGCGGCGACAGAACATTAAGCTTCTACTCCTCCTTTCAACTCTTGTGTTCTACTGCTTCTCCTCCCTCTTCCTCTTCTTTCCTCTTACCTTTCTTCTTATTTTCGATCCTGAAATCCATTAGGGTTCAAGACTGATAATAGTCCTGAACTTCTACTCCTACTAAATCCCCCAACCCACTACCAAGCTACAGCCCCCCCCCCCCATGCAAACACATGGCCCTCATTTTTTTGGAAAGTTAGACATGTGACATTTTCTGAGAAGTTGCTATTAAATCCCACAACCCATAATTCATAACCACTTTTGCCTACATTCTATTAATCTTAGTTAATCATTAACTCTTTACTTATCATAACAAAAAAAAAACTATCCATATTCTAATAATTTTTGAAAAGCTATTTTTTGAAATAAATATTTATTGAAAGTTTAAAAATTATTTAAAATATTAATAAATATAAATTTAACATTATTGATTCCATAAATATAAATTTAACATTACTGATTCCTCGTACTTACTACGGGGTCATTCACTAGTAACAGATGAATGTGATAAAAACTGAAAAAACTTCTAAATAGAAATGAACACCCAGGATTAAATCAAATAACCAAGAAAATAAGAAGAGAAGTTACCCAACTGAGGAGGGACAATGTGTATTGCTTATATATTTATGGGTTGTTTGACATAGATACAAAAATATGGGGATAGGTATTTGTATTGAATTCTTTTAAAAAACCATTCAACCTAAAATCATTAGTTGTTAGGTGATGCCTTATGCTGAAATTTAATTAATTATAATGGAAGAGATGAGGATCAAATACTAGATCATTTGATAAAAAAAGGCTTTGATACCATCTTAAAGAACCATTCAACTTAAAAACTTAACTTGTTTAATGAGATCCCTTAATAGTATTTATTCTCTAAGTAAGAAATTGCTTTGAAAAAATGTAAGGGAAAATTACAGATCCCCCTCCCCCATTTTCATTTGCCAAAAATCCACCCTAAACTTTCAAATTCTAGTTTTACCACAAAAAAAAAAGGAAAGAAACTTTCAATTCTAGCACCTTGTTCCTTCATTAGCAATTTGTCACTTAACTTTAACTTCAGAGATGATTGTCATGTGCATTTTTCTAAATTTCTAAAACATTAAACCACCCTTTTATCATTGAGAACATTTTGCAAAAAAAAATCATGAAATACAATAAAAAATAGAAAATAGAGAAAAATTAAGAGATTGCATAAAAATACATTAAATACAAATAAATAAAGAAGAAAAGTGGAAAATATAGAAAAAAAAAGAAAATGAAAAATACACTAGATTTTGCAAAAAACAATCTAAAAATGAAAAAGGAGTTCCCATGCATTAATATACCTATTTTCATTATTTATAATATTTTCTTATCTCAGTCAGTATCCATCAAATTTTGAATGGGCATTTTAGTTCTTTTACTATTACAGTCAACCCAAGATGCTTAGTAATAGGGATGTTCACGAGTTGGGTTGGGTCGGTTTACTGAGATTTTTCCAACCGACCCGACATGGTCGGGTTACCTAAAATTGAAACCGAAACCGACCCTGTGTTAAGCCAAACCAACCTGGTCGGTTTGAATCGGGTTGGGTCGGTTTGGGTCGATTTCGGCTCTAAATTCAACCATGCTTGAGAGTCAAATTGTATTAGAGGTTGTGCTTGAGTTGAGGTGCTAAGGGGAGGGGGGGGGGGGCAGACCAAGTTAGAATAGAAGTTATCAAGAAAATAGAAAGTCAAACTGTATTAGAGAAAGAAGACTGAAATTTGTATATTTTAAGAAACTTTCTAATCTAAGTAAAAAATGACACCTATTTATAATTGTAATTGGTTGCCTATTTGGTGTAAAAGACCATAGAAATTAGGATCCTTTGATTCTTTTCTTTAAACTTTTCTAAAAATAATTCCTTGTCTAGTTGTCTTATAATACTTGCCATTAATGTAATTCCTAACTAGAAGACTAGAAATTAAGTAATGTTGTAAGTGGGATAGAGACAACTTAGTTAAATAGGAACTAAGTAGGTTGTAACTACTAACTAGGAACTAACTACTAACTACTAAGTCGGTTTCGGTTTTCACACATAAAAATTGAAACCGATCTGAACCATCGGTTTATAATTTTTTACAACCCGAAACCGACCAGTATTGAAGAAAACTTGGCCAACTCAGGTTGGGTCGGTCCGAGTTGATCGATTTGGTCGGGTTGGGTCTTCTTATGAGCAGCACTACTTAGTAACAATCCAATTATCAAAGTATTAGTTGAGTCTATATAAATATCCAAGAGGGCAAGAGTGAGGAGTCTGAGGGCTTGAAGCTCTTGTGCTCATAACATCAATTCGCATTTTATATGGGTTCATTCAAGTCAAGGGGCGGATTTTATTCTCTCTTTGAAATGCTTGTGGTTAATTCCGACAACGTTGAAGGCGAGGCGGAAATAAAGCTTGACTTCGATTTATACACAATCATACAAATGAAGAAGAAGACCAAGCACAAAACGACAAGGGAAGAAGGAACCTGTCTCGTTGATCACTCAAGCTCCATTTTGTTGTATTTAGTGGTATTAAAGATGATCCCCTCCATATTCTCTGTTAAATTTCAGAGAGCAGTCTGAAGACCTCTTCTGCTCTTCATCCACAAAATGGAAATTTACAGCACTGGTAGTGGCGGTTCACTCTTCGTTTTCTTCTCTTTCTTCTTTTTGTTTCATCTCCTCTCCTCCTATCTCCCGTTCTCTCCGCCTCATCCGTCCGTTGTCATCCCGCCGACCGAGCTGCACTTCTACGTATCAAGGATTCCTTTTCCCAAGAAAGTCCTGACAACTTCACGTCTTGGGATCCCAACATCAACTGCTGCAATTGGGCTTTCGTCCAATGCGACGACAAAACCAACCGAGTTAATTCTCTCACAATTCAACAAACCGGCGTTCGTCATATCCCGGCAGCCATCGGGGACTTTCCATACCTGGAAAGACTAACGTTTGAGGACTTCCCCAAACTTACCGGCTCCATCCCCGCTTCCTTTACAAAACTTCAGAACCTTAAATTGTTTCAAATATGGAACTCCGGTCTCTCCGGCCCCATCCCCGAATTCCTCAGTGAACTGAGAAACCTTGAGTACCTCGAGTTGTCCCAAAGCAAGCTTTCGGGTCCAATCCCATCTTCTCTAGCAAATCTCAGAAAACTGGCAACTCTTGTGCTCAAGTCGAACAAGCTCACGGGGCACATACCGGACTCATTCGGGAGATTCAACACCGACGTAACAGGGGGTTTCACTCGATCTATCACACAACCTGCTGTCTGGTGAGATCCCCAGATCGCTTGGACAATTGGATTACATGACGATCGACCTATCTTATAACAGACTCGTCGGTGACGCCTCCTTATTGTTCAAGGAGAATGGAGCAGCACAGTATATCTATTTGTCGAATAACGATTTCGATTTTGATCTGTCCAAGGTGAGGTTTCCACAGAATTTAACATTTCTGGTATTGACGCATAATAAGGTCCGAGGAAGCATTCCGGTAGGTGGAAACATTCAGAAGCTCGGAGTTTTCTCGTTTCTACATAATCGCTGTCTCTGTGGTCCGCCACTCCCCATCAAGTGCATGAAGTTCAGTGTGGCACTCAAAATTTCCGGTGTACTGTCTTCACCGGAGAACTCATGGCTCATGTGGTGTGGTGTTGGTTATTTCTTCTCTCTTTATAATAAACCTAACGTATTGATCGGAATCCTCTCCAGTTAAATTGTCAAATTTATTTGGAGATAAGAAAGAACCTATTGGGTTAATTGGACTTTTGGCTCAGTTTGGAAGAATTACAAATTCAAATGATAACCCACAAAACTCAAAGAGGGTTTCTTAACTGATGATTACCAACAAAACCTGCGTGGGCCGGCCCATCTAACCTAGAAATTTCTAGGCTACACCTAACCAAAAACATGTTTTTTGGATTTCTATTTTAAGAAACAATCTACATTCAAATAAAACGTTTTTGATTTGTTTTTGGAACCGACAAAAAGTAAAACAATTCAAAGAGAGAACCATTTTCAATAGATGGATCAATTATGAATATTTCCAAACGGATCTTGTGGCTGATCCAATGGGAGAACCATTTTCAGTTCAGCTTTGATAGCTTGGAGTTGAGGCATGAGAATAAATTTTACATTGATGCTTGGCCAAGCCTAAGCCCAGTTGCATAGGCCCAGTCTGATACTGTTGCATTTGATGGTATCTGTGAATCCGCAGAGGTAACCTAGTATGAAATTTTATCCTTCATTTCTCTCTTCTCTCTCTCTCTCTCTCTCTCTCTCTCTAGCATGAATTTATTTTTATTAAATAAAAAATTGTATTAATTATCATAAATTAAACGAATTGCTGTGCTGTAACCGGTAGGCATGGTACTCCTCATGGTCCAGTGAATCCAAAATTGAGGTCCACTAGGACCATTAAAAAACCGTTTGCAGCCCAGTCCTACCCAAGAAATTGCCAACCCAATTTCCAGGTTGATTTTCATGCGAGTGGTTTCCTTCAATAAAACCATGCAAAATATGGAGATTTCCTACACGGCCTACCCTTTTTTGCCACGTAGATTGATGATGTGACCAATCGCAGCCATTCATTAGAAAGGAGACAATCTGGACTAGCCAGTTTTTCAATCTTATGTCCACGTCAACATTTGCCCCATCTTATTATATAGTTCCCCACATTACCAACTAACCGAAAACAGACAAACACATTCGGAAGACTAAATATTGCTAGCAACAATACATCTTCTGTGTACAAAGGTGTTAGAACTCAAATGAGTCGCTCAGAAAACCTAATGGGGTACTGCCCTTCCCTAAGAGGGCTCCATTACTTCTTTTTCATTGTGTGATTTAGAAGTGCTGCATCCAGAACAGGAATGGAAAAGGGCCACACGGCCCAATAGGCCCAGATCGGGGTATCTAGAAATTCCAAACTGGGCCCAAAGGTGATATGGGCTTGAAATATGAAGGCCCCTAAGGCCAGGAGGCGCCATTCAACCTGAAATTTTCTGTGGTTGTATCTCTACATACTACATAGTATATAATTCTTTATAGGTTACAAGACTCTTCGAATCTTTAATTCAAATACCAGATAAATTGTATTTGGAAGGATACAAATACAAATAGTTTTGTATTATTTTCTATGTATTTATACTGATATTTGTATTTGTACTACTTCCAAACGCCCCCTTCCACATCCCGGCGACCATCAGCGACCTCCCCCACCTTACAAAGCTTGCGTTTACAAACGTCAACATCACTGGCACCATCCCAGACTCCTTCACCCGATTGAAGAACCTAGAAATTCTCAAGATATTTGGAACTAGTATCTCCGCCCCCATCTGACACAACGTAGAAGCAATAAACCGGGCTGGCTATGCAAGCACCGGGCGAACGCAAGGCTTCGTAGTGAAGCCGAAGAGAATTATACGCGATTCTCTAGAGGAGGGAGAAAAGTTGGCGAGAAAAACTTGAATGTCTATTAGCTTGGAAAGAACTGTATTTATAATACGTCTAGAAAATTGTAGAGAAACTAGGAAAGAAAATTGTAGATGATCTAAACAACTAATCTTCTAGCTAGGATCGAAGTTTTCTTGGAGGTTGCCTCGATCTCCACCGTCCGATCTCCCTAGATCGATCCATGCATGGATTATCCTTTCTTCTTAGAAGTATCTTGAATTATCTAGAATCTTGGATCTTGGATCTTGGGATTATCCTTATCCTGCATGTGACTCTTATCTCATGAATTTCCACCTATATGAGGAGATGGGCCTTGAGATGGGCCTCCATCATTCTCTCCCACTTGAAAAGAACTCGACCCCGAGTCATGACTAGGATATGCAAGTGTCGTCTCGGGCAGGTATCGGTGAAAATCAGCAATGTTAAATGTCTTAGAGATATCCATGTGATCTGGCAAGTCCATGACATAAGCATTGTCGTTGATTTTCTTCATGATCTTGTATGGACCATACTTCCGCAGATGTAGCTTGTTATACTTTCCCACGGGAATCCGTTCTCTCCTCAAGAACACCATAACTTCATTACCGACGTCAAATACTTGATGTCGGCGATGCTTGTCTGCCGCCATCTTGTATTTTGCGTTGGTTTGCTCTAGTTTCTGCCTTACGGTGTCTTGGACAGACTGGATCTACTCTGCCAGCTGTTATGCCAAGGCACTGGGTACTCTGGGTAGCTTCACTAAGTCCAGTGCATGATTAGGAACCTTCATATAGACAATGGAGAACAGGGATCTACCTGTAGAGCTGTGGACTGCATTATTGTAGGTGAACTCGGCTTGTGCTATGGCAAAATCCCACTACTTCGGTCTCTCCCTATAGATACTGCGAATCAAATTTCCAAGGGTCCGATTCACCACTTCTATCTGTCCGTCCGTTTGTGGATGATCACTGGACCTATGCCCAACTTCATTGCACTTAAAGCATTTAAAAGGTGCAGATTTTGCATAGGGATTACTGGGTTTAGGAGGGTTGGAAGGGTTACCTCGAGTATTTCCTCCGGCTATGGCCTTACTGGCGTTAGCTGTACTTGCCAAGTGAGAAGGCTATATTCCTGGGACTGAATGTTCTTATCGACAGTTGTCAGTCTGTTGTCGCTCCCACTGTACTGGCAGTAATTATCACCTTCGATCTTCTCTTGGAACATTAATTCAGCCTTCAAGGCTAGGTTCCTTGCTTCCTGTACACTAAGAACCATCTGGACGCCAAATTTGTCTCTGATAGCTGGTCTCAAACCGCTCAAATAACGGGCTGCCTGCTGGTTATCACTTTCAGATAGCTGATTTTGCTCAGCTAATCTTAGAAATTTAGATGTATATTCATTGACACTCCGTGAACCCTGCACACATTGTTGATATGATTCAAACATATATTATTCATAAATCTGGGGGTAAAAATCTACCTCTTATAAGTTGTTTCATGCGCCTTCAGGTTCGAATAGGACCTCTTCCTTCTCTGATCTGGGTCTCTCTCATCCTTTCCCACCAGACAGATGCGCCTCCCTTCAGTCGAAAGGCTACCAATTTCACCTTTCGTTCTTCTAGGATCTCCATGTATTCAAAGAAATGGTCGACCTCTGTGATCCAATCTAGAAGGCCCTCTATATCCAGATCCCCACTAAAAGTAGGAATGTCTACCTTGAGTTTAAATTCATCATTATTCCGACGAGGGTTGAAATTACCTGGGTTGCACCAATTTCTACCATTCCAGCCGTCGTCGGGATTGACTGGAGCAACACCGAGTTCTAGCTCAACATCATTATCGTCGTCAAGAATAGGATGCCAGGGTGCAGGATTGACGAGGGGTCTACCATGGTCGTCCCCTTCAATTGGATACGGATTCTCCCAGTTCCGTGGAACATCCTCCTGTAACAAGGTCCGTAGTTGTCCAACGATTTCTACCAACTGTTGTTCGATGTTACGTGTGGCTGTGCACTGCTCTTAGATTGCTCTCCAAACAGCTTGTAACCCCTGATCTCCGTCATGGGGTGGGTTGCGACTGCTACCGTCTGGGTTGGCCATCTGACTAGGCGAACTCCCTGTTCTGATACCACCTGACGCAGCGTAGAAGCAATAAACCGGGCTGGCTATGCTAGCACCGGGCGAACGCAAGGCTTGAATGTCTATTAGCTTGGAAAGAACTGTATTTATAATACATCTGGAAAATTGTAGAGAAACTAGGAAAGAAAATTGTAGATGATCTAAACAACTAATCTTCTAGCTAGGATCGAAGTTTTCTTGGAGGTTGCCTCGATCTCCACCGTCCGATCTCCCTGGATCGATCCATGCATGGATTATCCTTTCTTCTTGGAAGTATCTTGAATCTTGGATCTTGGATCTTGGGATTATCCTTATCCTGCATATGACTCTTATCTCATGAATTGCCGCCTATATGAGGAGATGGGCCTCCATCACCATCCCACAATTCCTCGGCCAATTAAAAAAGCTTGTCAATCTCGAGTTGTCCAGAAACCAGCTTTCCGGACCAATCCCACCCTCTCTTGGCGAGCTTAGAAGCCTCACGTACCTAATTTTGTCCGATAACCAGCTTTCTAGGTCGATCCCAAATAGCCTCCGCCAGCTTAAAAACCTTGGCTTTTTAAAATTGGGAGGCAATCAGCTTTCTGGTTCTATCTTCCCTCGCAGATCTCGAGAAAGTAAATACACTAATTCTCTCATCCAACAAACTCACCGGAAACATACCCGATTCGTTCGGGGGATTTAATCCCGACAAGATCGAATATTTCCATCTCCTCCTAAATGGCAACCTTCTACGCGGTGAGATACCCAAATCGTTAGGAAAGTTGCAATTCAGACTAATGGATGCATCGGATAACTGACTCACTCGGGACCCATCGGTATTATTCAAGGAGAATTCAACAGCTCGTGCGATCATGTTGTCCAATAACTTTCTCAGCTTTGATTTGTCGAAGGTGAGATTTCCAAAGAAATTGGACGTTTTGGAAATGGCACACAACAGGATTTGGGGGAGAATTCCCCAGCAGATCACCAAATCGGATGCCTTGAGCCGGCTAGATTTGAGTTATAATCGGTTGTGTGGCAAGATTCCGTTTGGTGGAATGATGCAGCAGCTCCCTGCTGAATCATTTTCCCATAATCGCTGTTTGTGTGGTCCGCCGCTCCCCACGTGCAAGTGATCAGCTCAATCTATCTTTCGGTGTATGAACATAGAATTAAATATATAGTAATAATAAAACTTTAATACCTACTAGTTTTCATAGTTCTGTAATATATTTTTCTCTTATACCGTTAACCTCCACACAATTGTCATCCTGTCCCGCAACTCTAACAATTTCAAACTACATAGAAGTCTAAACGAGGGGTTTCGCTCTCCTACTGTTCTACGAGGGTTTTTTTTTTTCTCTTTCTAATAAGTGTTGTTCGATAAGGATTTGATAGTTTGAATTCTGTTTATTCTTCACTCTTCAGTAGTGTTCGTTGAGATGCTTGACTCGTAAGGACTGCTAGGTGTTTGATGGGGTGATTTGGCCCGACCTCACAGCATGGGGACATGTGGGTACAACTTGGCATAAGTGACAGGCCAGCATGGCAGCTTGGCCATAACTCGGTGTATTGAACTCATCAAAGCCCAGCAATACAGCTTGGCAGACGTAGCAGCTCACCGAGAAGAAAGATCTAGCATACTCAGAATTCTCCCTAAGGGAGGAGGACTTCCGAGCTCCTCCCGAGACCTGGACTTCCCCCAATGGGCCCCAAACTCTTCCTTCCTGAAAATGGAACACCCCGGTCTACGGGAAGTACCCCGAAGTAGGGACAATTCGGGGTAGTCCCATTTACGCTCCTGCCCATATTTGCCTAAGGCTCTACTCGAGCACTCGCACCTCGGCCACCCTGGCACCCCGGTGTAGGGTAGCTCGGACCAAGGCAGCTCGGTGCAAAGTAGCTCGGCAACCTACAGAGAAGATCTACTTGACAATAGTACCTATCGAATCCGGAGGCTATGCCCACGTCTCTTGTCAAGCAGCGTTGTGCCTACCACTTCTACCAAATGTGGCACGCCTGACAAGTCCGTACCCTGCAACGACTGCCACATCCGCCACCTCGGCTCTGGCAGTAACAGCTGTGGCAGAGTCGGTTGCACCTGATTTGAGAGATCTTCAATATAAAAAGACCTCGGACCCTCGAGGAGAAAAGTATTGAAGCTAGCGCAATCAGCACTCTTAGTTTTCTCTCTACATTTTCCTTGAGTCTTCTCAGAATTCTAACTTAAGCATCGGAGTGTTCCCGCCGGAAGAGCTACCCGAGAATTCTTCACGTTCCTATTCGTCTCAGGTGCCGTCAGTCACAGCTAAGAGCCAGGTTCCAACCAGTTAAGAGTGCCCGGATCGCACAGCATCACATTCCATTCCTATCTGAACTAAAGGGACTATGAGAATAGCCCATTTCCATTATGATTCTGACTACCAATCAAATGGACCCTTAGATTTTTCATGATGGCATTAATAAAAGGAAGTTTTCTACCTTTTGAAAAATGAAACCAATTTTTGAGTTATGAATAATGAAAGCACAATGTGTCTCATCTCATTACTAGACTTCTCCAACCACCTCTCCTAATGAATTGTAAAGATTTTGTTGAAACCTATTTAGTGGTGGTCTTCATTAGAATTATCAAAGTCATTGCTTAAAAAATAAGAAGGGAAAATCTCTTAAAATACCCTAAAGTTTTAAGAAATTAACTCTACTCCTATTGTTTACAAGTTACCTTAAGGTACCCTCCAAGTTTTTTTTGACAATTGACTAAATCTTCCACTACCATCGATGGACCGAGTGAAGACGTTCAATCGCTGCCCCATCTTCTATTTCTCTTCCTCTCTCCTCTTTTCCTTCTCTCTTATTTCTTTCTCTCATCCACCTTGCAACGGTAATAAGTTGAATACTTGAATACTTTTGAAGGAGAGAATTGATCGTCGGAATGGACTAATGTGTTTCAATACCAATGCACCAATGCTGGGAAGACTTGGTTTGGATAGAGTATAAAAGCAAATATAGAGTGCAAAACCTTGTATTTGAGGCTTAGTTTGAAAGGAGTACAAATACAAATCGAGTCTGAATATAGAAGGAATACAAATACAAATATGAAAAATGTAAAACCTTGTATTTTGTATAAATTTATACTATACATATTTGTATTTATGCTCCTTCCAAATTCAACATAAAATTTTACACAATATTTTTACCAATGGTAGTTCCTTAGTTCGATCGATATAAACGGTAGGGGTGTTCAAATTAAATGTCAAACCGGCCCGATCCAATTCAAGTTGGTTGGTTTTTCAAAATCATTGATTGATTTTGTTTTGTATGAAAAAATAAACCAATAATTCAGTTTGATTTCGATTTTCATTATAAAAACCGAAGTCAAACCGAACCAATTTTGCATAAAAATCAGTTTTACATAAAAAAAAAAATTAAGAGATTTAAATATATATTTTGATTTTACATAAAAACTAAAAAAATAAACTTAAATATAAATATAGATATTTAAATAAAGATATTTTAATTTATAATATAGATATAAACTAACTGAACCGATAAACATACTCTTAATGTTTGAATCGATTTTGTTTCATGGTCAGTCGACTTCAGTTTAGTCAATAAAAAAACCGACTACCCAACTACCCAACCCGTAAACACCCCGAAAAGAAGAATCGGATCACCTCCTATCAAAATAAGTTAAACACCCTACAGATTACAACATCTACACCAATTCATTAATCTCGTAGACATTTGACAAACTGGATCATAATCCATTTCCTTTATTATCTCCAGGACAAAATGTATTTCATCGTTATCCCTTCAAGGAAAAAAGTTTCATCCCAACATAACATAAAAGAATCCCACGTGTCGCGGATTCGTACTAGTCAATACATACAAGACAGGAAGCCACCTTTGCACACAGAGAACGACTTTGATTGGTTAATGTCGCCAAATCATAGACAGTCGCCATAGCCAAAGTGAACTCAACCACTCTATGATCAGTAGCACACACAGAGAGAGACAGATGAAAAGAAAACAAAAACAGGTGGAGCACATCTTGCTTGACTATTACCCGATGGAATCGAACCACGTACTCTACACCAACATTGTTTACAGCATCTATCTATAAATTCAACACTCCACTCCTCCATATTCCCTCAAACTCAACACCCAGAAACTTCAAACCTATAGACTAATCGAAGATGAATAGTCACAGTAGCTCTATCTGCAAGACGTCACTCTGTTGTCTCCTTCCCCTCCTCATCTTCTCCTCTTCCCTCCTCTTCCCCACTATCTCTGCATCCTACGTCCGCTGTCATCCAGATGACAGAAAAGCGCTTCTAGCCATCAAGAAATCCCTCTCCCTTCACATCCCGAAGGACGAGACACCCTGGAACCCCAAGATCGACTGTTGCACATGGGCATATGTCGACTGTAGCGAGGAAACCAACCGGGTACGCATACTCAACATCTACGAAACCAATTTCCACCATATTCCGGCAGCCGTCGGCGACCTCCCTTACCTGGAAAAGCTAATCTTCCATCACCTCGCCACCAAAATTACCGGCTCCATACCCTACTCCATCACAAAACTTCAGAACCTCAAATTGCTTCGCATATTTAACACCACTCTGTCTGGCCCCATCCCTGAGTTTCTCACCCAGCTCAAAAACCTCGAGTACCTCGAATTGTCCAACAACCAACTTTCGGGTCGAATACCAGCTTCCCTCGCCAATCTCAACAAATTAGGAGGACTTGACCTCGGAGGGAATAAACTCACCGGAAGCATACCCAACTCTTTCGGGAGATTCAACACCCAAGGTGGTTTCTTTCTTTATCTATCCCACAACCAGTTGTCTGGTCAGATCCCTAAAGCACTGGGGGAATTGAACTTCACGGGGATTGATCTGTCGTACAACAAGCTTGTTGGGGATGCGTCAATGTTGTTCAAAGAGAATGGAGCGGCACTGTGGATCCATTTATCGAATAACCAACTTGATTTTGATCTTTCCGCGGTGAGGTTTCCGAAGGGGTTGATGGTTTTGGATTTGTCCCACAACAGGATTCGCGGTAGTATTCCAGAGCAAATCACAGAATTGAATTGGCAAGGACTGTATTTGAGTGATAATCGGTTGTGTGGAAAGATTCCATATGGTGGAAATGTGCAGCAGCAAGGTGAGCATGCATTTATCCACAACCGGTGTTTGTGTGGTCCGCCACTCTCCACCAAGTGTAAGTAGTCCTGCAGCCGTGAATGGCAACAGACGAGAGTTTGGATTTTTCCGGTCTACGTTCTGCCGGAAAAGCAAACTTCAAGTTAGTTAATTGTGCTGGATGGAATGCTGGTTCGACTGGTCGGACTTGATACTGTGTGTTTGTAATGAAAATTTTACATCGGTTTCCAGTAACTTTCCACTTCCAGTTTGACTTATAGCAACTTAATAATCCACCAATTTCTCTGAAGATTTCCTTTTATATGATTAATAGTCCATCACTTCATCCCCAGTTTCATCAAATTGAATTTGCAAAGGGAAGACTTGAATGTTTATTAACAATCGTATGAGAAACTTGGGTTTGAGAATTGAACCTCTCGACCATTGACCAGAGTAACATACTGTGGCCTACCCAGTAATTAATACTGCACAGAATACACCGCTGGTGTTAATTTGTTTTAATTGTGGCATGGAATTGCAAAAGAACTCCTATCAAAGGAAAGGCATCTACTTCACAAAGGTCACTTTTATCATTGAAATTCCAATTCAAGTTGTAGAAGTTAGGTTGACTCCACCCTTCTGAAGATCGAATTTGTCTGTTATTGGTTGCAATTACAAAAACGCCCACATCTGGAGTGTAGGGTGTTCGCTCTACAAGACAAAGTACTCTCGCCATTGGTGGTCTAGACGACCCAAATTCGTAATTAGTCCGTATGCTTGTGGTCCATGACATATATGGTTAGTAAAATGTGCAATCACAATAAAACTATAATACAGAAAAATTTGTATAATTCAAGAATGAAAAGCATGATAAAATTTGATCAAAGCTGATGGAGGACGATTTTGCTCAACCCCATGAGCCCAGGACACGTGCACATGATCTGACTTGGTGAACAGTCCAGCCTAGTAGTACGGTCCCGATTCGGCATGGAGGAAACGCCAAGTCAAAGACAATCAAATCGCCGAGGGCTAATACATCGGTGAGTCAGTCCCCCGCCTAGCTCGGAGAGCCCGGACTCTCCTCTAAGGGATGTCAAGCTTTTACCCACTTGGGAAGGAGCACCTCGGTGCTTCGAGGCAGGGACCCATCTGCCCTGAAGCACCCCAGTTTGTGGCAGCTCGACAAGCCGCATGAGGGAAGGCAGGAAGATCTCTTGTCCGACTGCCATACCAGACAAATCTGGTGATAGCAGCCGTGTCCCTCGTCAGGCAACATCGTGCCTGCCACCTTTAGAAGGTGTCCTACACCTGACAGACACGTACCCAGTGGTGACGGCCCCACGCGTGCCACCTCAGCCCTTCCAATAATGGTTGCAGCAGGTTGGTAGTGACGGTTATACCCGCCCTGTCAGAGGCCAACGGGGAGAGGTAACAGATTTCTGCTATAAGGAGTTTAGCATCAAGGCGAGAGGGGGATTCATCTACGATACGCACGCTATCTCCACTCTTAGTCTTCATCTTCCTCCTTGCTTCTCCTACCAAGTACTAACTTAATCATCGGAGTGTTCCAATCGGATAACTCCCTCCGGGAATTTTCTTCTTCTCAGGTATCTTCCAAGAGCCACGTGAGCACCAGCTAGGAGTGATTGGATCACACTACATCATTTGGAATCGTCTATGGGAAATGCTTCGGAAAGCCTTTCTCTAAACTTTCACATCTTTTTACTCTCCAAAAACTCAACGCTCATGGCATCCTCAAGTAATATCGGACGAAGCACTGAGATGAATAACTCCAGGGAACAGCCCCAGCTTCCTATTGTTTGCATCGGATAGTTCACCATCCCCCTCTCAGCGGACGGGATCCCTAGTTTGAACGTGCCTCTTATAGGGGCACCCATCATTGCTCCGCTCCCTACCACAGTCGGAACAACCGTCACTAAACCCTTGATTGTGCCCCCAGTGGCCAGCCTGAACCAGCTGGAAGATTTGGTGCAGTGCATGCGGACCATGCAGGCTCAAATGTAGCAGTTTCAACAATTTCAGATTTATCAACAGCACGTGCTACACCAGGTCTTCTAATACCAATATCAACAGCAATTCCCTCAATTGCCCCAACCTCAGCATCAGCAGCCACAACTCCCTCCTCGGCACTCGGCCTCGCAACAAGCCAGGTCTCGCCGCCAGGAGGAGCACCTTTCTCACCAAGGAGAGGCCCCCCAGAACCCTCCTAGGAGCCAGACCTCCTCCCGTAGTAGACGTGGAAGAACAGCCACTCTGGCCTCACCGCGGGCAGTCAGGTCGGGAGGACCTCATCTCACCAGGTCCATGTCTCCTCAGCCCTCGAAGCCCGATACCCCATTCCTAGAGAACCAGTTTGAGATCCTGGCCACAAGCTCCAAGCAGGATCCCTCTGTCCGCAACCAACACCAGCAGCCTGAGCTACTTCTGGCACACACCATTCCTGACAACACGGAGGTGAGTAGCACCAATGCCAAGCCCGCCAAGAAGCAAAGACGCCACCACCGAGCTCGCCGATCTGCCACCCACGACCTGCCCGAGCTCGGGGTCAAAGAAGAGGTAAGCTCGGGCGAAGCCAAGGCACCCCTCCTTTCAGTCCAGTCCCCCTATCTCCCGAGCTCCTAGCAGTCCCAATGCCTAAAGACTTCAAGCTCCCCTCTCTTGACAAGTACGACGGGTCATTCGACCAAAACGATCACGTGGGCGCTTTTCAGTCTCAGATGCCCCTGGCGAGAGCTAGTGAGTCGTGCATGTGCGTGGCCTTCTCCACCACTTTTAGAGGAGTAGCCCGTACATGGTACCTGAACTTGGCACCTGGATCGATAGGAAGTTGGGCACAGTTCACGCAAACCTTCGCGTCCCACTTTGTTACTAGCAAGCGGTGTCCACGAACTGAAGAAAGTCTCCTCAGCATAGTGTAGAGAGAGGGAGAATCCATCCGAAGTTACATCAAGCGGTTCAATGATAGTTGTATGCAGATACCGCACCTGGACCCTGTCGTGCGCCTTGCAGCAGCTAAGAAGGGCGTGACACACAAAGAGTTTAAGTGGCACATGGTCGTCAACCAACCAACGACCATAACCGAGTTCCTGAAGCTTGCGGATAGGTTCATAGCCACCGAGGAGGAGATCAACCAAAAAGGCGAGGGTGCGCTCGAAAAAAGGAAGAGGGAATGAGAGCTTTCCAGCCAAGGGGACAGCCGAAAGAAAAATGACACAGCTCGGGGGGCAAAGCCGGGTCAGTTTTTCCGACCTCCTGTAACGGACCGAGCTGAAATCTTGATGGCGATCAAGGATGCCCCGTACGTGAAGTGGCCACCCCGTCTGAGGGGTCATCCGAATGAAAGAAATAAGAATCTGTATTACAGTTTTCACAAAAATCACAGTCACAGTACCGAGAGTTGTAAAAACCTCCACGACGAGATAGAGGAGCTCATCCAT
The DNA here is from genome assembly GCF_056320005.1 of Nelumbo lutea. Lineage (NCBI taxonomy): Eukaryota > Viridiplantae > Streptophyta > Magnoliopsida > Proteales > Nelumbonaceae > Nelumbo > Nelumbo lutea. Next base: position 108,304,398 of record NC_142685.1, read on the forward strand.
CGCGGATATCTAAGAAACTTTGTATAGAATAATAATAATAGTAATAAAATAGGTCGGCAAGGGAAGCAGGGTAAGGATGCCCCCGAGTCTAGTAGCAGGTCGGCCGAGCCACCGCAGAGGCAGCATCCGGAGGAGAGGCCAGTTTAGGGAACCATCCACATGATAGTGGGAGGTTCGATCGTTGCGGGTTGCACTTTAGTGGTAGCTCGAACGTCGGTTCGTGAGGCCACCCGGGAGGAGCAGAACCCCCAAAGCGGCCGAGAACAGAAGAGCCAACTTTCTTCACAAAAGATGATGCGTGGGGATTCCACTACCCCCACGATGACGCGCTCGTAATAAAGCTAAGAATCAACGACTTCGAGGTCAGGCGCGTACTCGTAGACTCAGCTAGCTCAGCCGACATCCTCCTCAAAGTTGCGTTTGACTAGCTCCAGTTGCAGAGAGGCGACCTGAAGCCCACAGACACTCTTTTGGTAGGCTTCAGTGGAGAAGAAGTCCGACCCCTTGGGAAAATAACAGTACCTCTGGAAGTCGGTACGTGGCCTTGTGTGGTCAGATTCAAGCATGACTTCTTGGTGGTCGTGACCCCCTCCCCCTACAATGCCATAATAGGTCGACCAATCACCCATGTCCTACAGGCAGTGGTCTCCACTTACCATTTGGCTATGAAGTTTCCAACAGACTTTGGTGTGGGGGTAGCACGGGGTGACCAGCTTGAATCCCGTAAGTGCTACGTCGCCGCCCTGAAGGGAAAAACCAAGGTAGCTGATGACCTCGAGCTAGAGCGGCCTATGGAGCAAGGCGAAGAACGAGCCGCACCCACAGAAGGAACAATCGCAATTCCAACCTCAGCAGCAAACCCAGCTCGGATGCTTCAAATCGGCGCTTCCGACCAAGAACCTCTATGATTCGAACTGGTAAGTTTCTTACTTCAAAATTTAGATATTTTTGCATGGTCTGCGATAGAGATGCCTGGTATAGACCCCGAACTCATAACTCACAAGCTGAATACTGATCCTGTAGTTAGGCCCGTTAGACAGAAGAAACGCAGCCTAGCCCTGGAGCGGTGGAAAGCGGTCGACGAGGAGGTCGAAAATCTCCTCGCAGCTGACTTCATAAGAGAAGTCCACTACCCGAGCTGGGTAGCCAACCCCGTCCTGGTAAAGAAGGCCAATGGCAAGTGGCGTATGTGCATCGACTACACCGACCTGAATCGGGCTTGCCCAAAAGACTGCTTCCCGCTCCCCATAATCAATCGCTTGGTGGACGCAACCTCAAGGCATGAGTTGCTAAGTTTCTTGGACGCCTATTCGGGCTATAACCAAATCATTATGGACCCGGCGGACGAAGAAAAGACTTCCTTCATCACGGAATTTGGCCTATACTATTACAAGGTTATGCCCTTCGGGTTGAAAAACGCAGGGGCAACCTTTCAAAGGCTTGTAAATAAGTTGTTTGCATCGTTAATCAGTAGAAAAGTAGAATGCTATGTAGATGACATGGTCGTCAAAACTCAACTCTCACATGAATTAATATAAGATTTGCACACTGTTTTTGAAATTCTGCGTAAATTTAATATGAGACTAAACCCAAACTAGTGTGTGTTTGTGTGACTTCGGGCAAGTTCCTAGGATACATCATTAACCGGCACGGCATCGAAGCCAACCCGGATAAGATTAAGGCCATTTTAAATATGAAACCACCCCAGAAGCTGAAGGAGGTTCAGAGGTTGAATGGCTGCATAGCTGCCCTAAGCCGCTTCATGTCTAAATCGGCAGACCGCTGTCTGTCGTTCTTTAAGGCAATTAAGAGCAAAGGGTTCGAATGGACCCAAGACTGCCAGCTCGCGTTCGATGAGCTCAAGAAATACCTCGCTAGTGTGCCGACATTAACCCAGCCCGAGGAGGGCGATGTTTTAGAACTATACCTCTCGGTGAGCGACGAAGTGGTCAATGCGGTACTAATAAGGGAAGTAGATCGGGTCCAATGACCCATCTATTATGTTAGTAAAGTATTGCAGGGAGCAGAAATGAGATACCCGAAGATGGAAAAGCTAGCATACGCATTGATAATCGCAGCTCGGAAGCTCCGCCTGTACTTCCAAGCTCATACTGTTATCGTCCTCACCGACAAACATCTGAGGCAAGTATTGCTTAAGCCCAAGGTCTCTGGTCGATTGACGAAGTGGGCCATTGAGCTTAGCGAGTACGACCTCCAGCACAAGCCGCGAACTACCATTAAGGCCCAATCCTTAGCAGATTTCATAGCTGAATGCACATTCAGCTCCGAAGTCCCTAGGCTAGTTGAGCACAAGGCTCCAAGCTCGGGTGAGCCCGAAGCTCCCAGGTCGGTCGAGTCCAAACCCTGTGAGGTAGCAGCCAGTGTGGCATCTCTCCTAGCTCGGCCAACCGCGATCTGGGATGAGGAGCCCTGGATCCTTCACATAGATGGCTCCTCGAACCAATAGGGCAGCGGAGCCGGAATAGTTCTACATGGCCCAAGCAGCACAAAACTGGAATACGCATTATGCTTCGCGTTCGCGGCGTCTAACAATGAAGCAGAGTACAAGGCATTGATAGCTGGACTAACCCTAGCCAGAGAAGTAAAAGCAAAGCACATTGTTATCTGCAGCAACTCCCAGCTCGTGGTTAACCAGGTCACCGGCGAGTATGAAGCTCACGAGCCAACCATGATTGCCTACTTGACCAAAGTTAGAGAGACCCTGCTCGACTTCCAATCACACTTCATTAGACAGATCCCTAGGTCAGAGAATGTTGAGGCCGACGCCCTGTCCAAGTTAGCCAGCACTAGCGACATCACCATGAGAACCGTGTACATAGAGGACCTGTCTCGGCCTGGGGGGCAGAGGAGGTCGCTCCCATCGTTCAAGTAGAGCCGACCTGGATTAACCTGCCCGTGAGTTGCTTGCTACACGGGACCCTCCCTGCAGATCGCAATGCAGCCAGAAGGGTGCAGCGCCAAGCAGCTAAATAAGTCATGATAGACGAGCAGTTGTACAAGAGATCCTACACGCTCCCCTATCTACATTGCTTGCGGCCTACCGGAGCCGAACTCGTACGACACTCATGAGGGGTTGTGCGGCGGGCACTTGAGGGGCAGGGACCTTGCCCAGAAAGCGCTTCGACAAGGGTATTATTGGCTAACAATGAAGGCAGATGCCATTGAACTTGTTAGAAAATGTGACAAATGCTAGAGACATGCCAATATTCACCACCAACCCGCTGTCGACCTCAAGTATCTCACCAATCCATGGCCCTTTGCATAGTGGGGCATCGATCTACTCGGGCCATTCCCACCAGCAACGGGTGGAAGGAAGTTCTTAGTGGTAGCAGTGGACTATTTTACCAAGTGGGTTGAAGCCAAACCCCTTGTAACGATCACAGCTCGAAATTTCCAAAACTTCTTTTGGAAAAACATCGTATGCCACTTCGGATTACCTCGGGTATTGATTTCCGACAACGGCAAATAGTTTGAAGACATCAAATTCCAAGACTGGTGCCAAGACATGGGAATCCGACAAAACTTTACTTCAGTCACACACCCTCAAGCAAACGGTCAGGCAGAAGTAATGAACAAAGCCATCCTCTGCGGATTAAAGGCACGGTTGGACCGAGCTAAAGGATTGTGGACAGATGAACTACCCAGTGTTCTATGGGCATACCGGACCACGGAGAAGACCGCTACGGGAGAAACACCCTTCAATCTCACCTACAGCACTGAAGCAATAATCCCTACAGAGATTGAAGTGCCTACGCTATGACTAGAAGCATATAGTGATCAAACAAACGAAGATGAGCTACGCACCAACCTCGATCTACTTGATGAAGTAAGGGACCTCGCGTACATAAGGACCGTAGCTTACCAACAGAGAGTAGCTCGGTACTATAATGCCAGGGTCAAGAGATGGAACCTCCGCGTTGGCGACCTGGTCCTTCGTAAAGTTATGGTACCCGAGCCTTGCGCTGGCAAGCTCGGGTCCAACTGGGAAGGTCCCTACCGAGTGAAGCGAGTGCTCAGGGAAGGAACGTATGAGCTCGAGACCCTTGAAGGGAAACAAGTACCTCGGGCATGGAATAAGACAATACTATCTGTATCAACCGAGTAGGCCACAAGCCGCTCCCAAAAACCAAGGGCAAAAATGTCGAGATAACATAACCTCGGCAAAATAAGACCTGGTCGCCTTTGAGGCACGGGCAAACCTCAAAAATAGACTATAAGTCACCCCCAGAACCTAAGGGCAAAGAACGCCGAGCTGACATGACCTCGGCACAATAGGACCCAGCCGCCTCTATGGCATGGGCAGACTCCGAGAGTGGGTCACAATCCACTCCTCCAGCCTAAGGGCTAGAACGCCGAGATAATGAAAAGACCTCAGCAGCATACAATATCTAGTTGTCTCATTGGCATAGCCTAAATGCTTGCAATACCTAAGGCACAGGCACTTCGACCAGGAACCTTGTGACGGATAGCCCTCCTTGGCATGCAACAAGTTAAAGTTATAAGAGACAACCAATGCCAACTTAACCCGAGTGCAGACAGGTCAGGCATGTACCCTACTATGTCACTCACCTCGATGTACACAAGGCTACCCCTACTAAGTGTCGGAATACAGTTCGGGACCACGATGGTTGAGGAACCCACACTCCGAGTAATCATCCTAGTAGCCTAACAGTTCAGAGTAAGACAACCACTTCGGCAAGTAAAAGAAAATTGCGCAAGTATTTGGCGAAAAATGTTCTTCATTATATAGGCTCCACTACACTACATAAATACATTCAATACAAAAGAGAGGAAAATCGAGCTCGCAGGCCCAGAATACAAGGAGCGCTTGACTACTTGGGAGGCTCATCGGCCTTACTCGGGGTTTCTTCAGGGGTTTCCTCAGAAGAATTAATCAGATCGGTGGCGTCAGCCTCCCCGTTGCTGCCATTGTCTTCAGAGTCTGTGTCATCTGTGGCCTGGCGTGCCATGTCATCTGTGATGTTGAAAGAAGTGAAGGCACTTATATCCAGATCGGGGTAGGTATGCCTTATCCACCATCGGCCGAGCTTGAACCCCCTACGGTAGACCTTTGACATTACGTTATCGAACCGCGAGGAATTGACGTAGTCGATGACCTTGGTCTGTTCCAGAGCATCATGAAAGATTTCTGTTTTCTCCTCGATATCGGCCTTGAGAGACTCCACCTCGCGTTCTAGGGCCTCCTTGGTTCCCTTGAGGGCCTACATCTTGAGCTGCGAAGCTTTCCACCATGAGCTTTAGGGCTTCTTGACCAACTCGGAGCCCATTCACCTCTGCCTTCAGTCTATCTTGTTCTCGAGCTAGCTCCTCCCTCTCTAGTGCCAAGGTGTCATTCAGACTTTTCTGGGCGGCGACAACACTCTCCAATTGATGGACCTTGTCCTGTGTTGCCTTCAGCTCGGCATGGGCCATATGGGATGACTCCTCAGTAGCCAAAGTGCACCTCAGGTGTTTATCAAATTGGAAAGTTAAGGCGTGCACGACGGTGCTCGCCTAACAGAAGGGAACTAGTCAGCAAAAAAAATAAAAGAAAAAAAATAGAAAAAGGGGAGAATGCAGAGAAGTGAGATAAAGTGTTTGCTCACAAAAAATGAACTTACCACCATGATGTGGGTTGCCGCGTGACCTCCGAGCTGACCTGGGGAGAGTTTGGCCTAGCTCATGACTTCTGCATTGGTGACGCCCCTCTTGCTTCCGTCGAGGCTGACCTCGGGATCCAAGATGGACTCCTCTCTTCGGTCCCTGAGCTGGACGCTGCCGCGTCTGCAATATGTTGAGCCGACCCCTCTGTAGCCTCAGCGGCTACCCCAACTGAGCTCGGGGCCTCAGTAGTAACCTCGGCTGGCTCATTCTCCAACCCCCTCAAAGCCTCAGGTCTTTGGGGTGGAAAGTCACCCTTCAGATCTATCACCGGAGGGACACTGTTGAGCCCAGACTAGGGATAGGAGCCCGAGAATGATCGGGTTTGGGGAAGGGAACCCTCGGTGACTCCACATGGGACCTTTTGGCGACCTTCTTTGTAGTCCACTTCTTCCTCCTCTTCACTTGGTTAAGGAGCCGGGTAGCCGTGATTCTCTCTTCTTCGTCCATGGGGCCTACAACAAAGTTGACGTTAGTAAATCCAAAAACGACAAGCAGATAAAAACAAAGCGCCAAAAGACAGAAGCAGACCTACCCGAGCTCAAACCGGCCTGAACGAGCTTCTCTTCGGTGATGTATTCCCGATGATCGAACTCAGTTTGAGCCCACGAGTGGAAGGCCTCCCACGTCTACTGGTTGAGGGTGATGCTGGTCGCCTGGGTAGCCACCCTCTAGCTGGTAAGGAAAGGCCATCTTGTGCTGGCCCGGACCATAAGGTAGTCCTGCTTCCAAGCCAGAACCTTGCTCGGGAACTTATGCAGTAGCTTAAAGCCTAGGCGAGGAGATAAGTAGTAGACCTGCCCGTGCTCAGGGGGAGCGCTAGAGGTGCTCTTTTTTATCAGCAGTATGGAGCAGAGTATGTTCGCATCCAAAGAAACAACTTTTCATGGCAGAGGGAATGGTCCCCACTAAATTCCGAATGGAGTTGGGGTGGAGCTGATCCAACGTGATATTGAAACGCCTTAACACCTCGGGGATAAGGGGGTGAAGAGGCAGACGAAGCCCACCAACGAGTTGTTCCCTGAAAATCACGACCTCATCCGGACCGTGCTCCCAAGGGAAATTACGGGTGGGAAGGTTGTAGTCGTACTTAGAAGGAAGGTTGAACTGCTGGATGTGGTCTTGAAGCCTCTCCAATGTCAGAGTAGAGGGACCAAACTGGTCTGGCACCCGACCTCGATGGGAGGTGGACGCCAACTTACTCGAAGCTGCCCATGCTTCATGGGCAGGTCCGGCCGAGGAAGGGTCACCATGACCCGAAGTGCCCACCCCGGGCACATCCGAGAAGCTACTCTCACTAGACATAAGGAGGGCGGGCTAAGAAAAGAAGAAAGAAAAGGAAAGGAAAGACTCAGAGAATCACATGAAATAGGCGAAAACGAGCTGAAAAGACTCAAGTTAGAGACTTCACGCGAGCTCAAAGCGAAAGCTACTTAGCAGCAAAAAAATGCCATAACCCCACTATTTATAGACGCGGACCCAGTGACCAACAGTCAGGATTGGATCAATCCAACGGACCTCAAAGAAACTGGCTGCGGGGCTCCCGACGCGAATTTAATTTAGCGCATTTTTTCGCGTCCGTGCAACATAAAGTGCCTGACATCCACGCGTGAGTTGCACGAGACGTGGGTTTTTTCCCGTAAAGAACCAAATGCCTAGCCGGTCCAGCCATTGAATCACCTAGCACGATAGTGTGAGTAACCGAGCCAAATCCGCCAACGAACCATGAACTCCCCGCATTGGGGCCCCCATCCCCAGCACAGGGAGTAGGGGGCAATTGATGGAGGACGATTTGGCTCAACCCCATGAACCCAGGACACATGCGCATGACCTGGCTTGGTGAACAGTCCAACCTAGCAGCACGATCCCGACTCAGCACGGAGGAAATGCCAAGTCAAAGACAGTCAAATCACTGAGGGCTAATACCTCGGTGAGTCAGTCCCCCGCCTAGCTCGGAGAGCCTAGACTCTCCTCTAAGGGACGCCAAGCTTTTACCCACCTGGGAAGGAGCATCTCGGTGCTTCGAGGCAGGGACCTATCTTCCCTAAAGCACCCCAGTTTGTGGCAGCTCGGCGAGCCGCATGAGGGAAGGCAGGAAGATCTCCTGCCCGACCGTCGTACCAGACAAATCTGGTGATAGCAGCCATGTCCCTCGACAGGCAGCGTCGTGCCTTCCACCTTTAGAAGGTGTCCTACACCTGACAGACACGTACCCAATGGTGACGGCCCCGCACGTGCCACCTCAGCCTTGCCAATAATGGCTACAGCAGGTTGGCAGTGACGGTTATACCCGCCCTGTCAGAGGCCAACGGGGAGAGGTAACAGATTTCTGCTATAAGGAGTTTAGCATCAAGGCGAGAGGGGGATTCATCTATGGTACGCGCGCAATCTCCACTCTTAGTCTTCATCTTCCTCCTTGTTTCTCCTACCAAGTACTAACTTAATCATTGGAGAGTTCCCGCCGGATAACTCCCTCCGGGAATTTTCTTCTTCTCAGGTATCTTCCAGGAGCCAAGTGAGCGCCAGATAGGAGTGAGCGGATCGCGCTACATCAAAAGCAAACATATATGATACCATTAAAACAACAATTCAAATTGAAAATAAATCAAATGTCTTGTACGTAGACTTGAAAAGCTTTAAACAGTGCTTTCGAATCATCGTTGATCCGGATGGTCGGACCATTTGGCCCAGAAACCATTCATGCAACTCGTTTCATTTCACCCTTAATCCATTCTTAGGCCAAAAATAGTTGACTTGATCAGAGAACCGCTGACCCAAGTGGTTGAACCATCGACCTGTTAAGAAGAAGAAGAAGAAGAAGAAGAAGAAGAAAAAAACAAGATTTGCACTTTTGCAAAGGTTGGAGAGAAATCAAATCTCAGGTTTGAGATATGTGACTGTTGCCGCTGCATCTGTTGTCGCCACCATCACCATCGTCATTGCCGGCCGGTGAACTTCAGATCCTCCTCCTTCTTCCCTCCTTGGCTCCTTCCCTCCTTTTCTTTCTCTCTTTCATTTTCTTTGTTTCCTTTCTCTCCTTTCTTTCTTTATTTCCTTTTCTTCTTTCTTTCTTTCTTCTGTTTTCTTTTTAGCCGACAACTACATAGTCTCTCTTTTCTCATATTGATAGAAGCCTAAAAGTTGCCCTAATAATCCAACCCCACCTGATTTTTTTTACTTGGATATTCAAACCGTTAACCCAGAAAACCGTGGTCATAGCGGTTCTATTTCCGGATCATTTTTAAAACCTTGATTTAATAGTGGATATATCCTATAAGCTTAGCACAAAAAAAAAAGACCGAAAAGCACCAAGACAGACATACTGAGAAGTAAAAAAGGGATCAAATACTCAAAAATAGGGGTATTAACAGTCTGATTTAGAGAAGATCTCATTCCAAAACCAATAAATTACTGTGAAAATCAAACAAAATCAAACTATTTTGGTCCCAAGGTCCCGACCAGCAGGTTAGTAAGATCTGCTGGTTGTAGTGGAGACTTAGGATTGAATCCCGCCTGTACCTGGGTTGGGGATAGCAGTTTGGGGGATGGGCTACCCTCGTTGTGTATCCCCTTGGAGCTGAAAAGAAAAAGAAAAGAACATTTTGGTCTGGTTTCTATATGGTTTGTTTATTCTATTGTTCTATTGGGCTTAATCCAATCAGAAAGCCCAAATACATTCCTGCATAAATGACAAACAAAATTCAAATATCAAAATGAATTGTTAACTAATGCCACCTTTTAAAGTCATAAATTTCATTCACAATTTAACAAACATAAACATATCCTTGGGCACATCAAATTACAATTTATTTTCATTGAAATGTTGAGTATGAAGTCCTCAAGAAACACACCGCTATTTTATCCAATGCAATGAGGGTATATATGATTCTTTTTTTATTTTCACTCTTTTTTTCTTTTTATTGAAGAAGCTAAGAGATATCATTTTCTTTTGTTTAGTTCTTTTTCTATAACTTGACATTTTACCTTCTTCATTGATTGGCCAATTACAATTGAAATATATGTATTAGCTCAGGGAATTGTTAATGCCAATGCTACCAAGTAGAGTAGATGACTTGGTTAAATGCATTAACCTTCTTATCTGATCTGCTAATTATCCCCCATCCGTCCAACTCATCCAACTTTCACGAAGAACTCTAATGACAAATGTTATGTTTTAAACTCAAAATCTCAACTGCGCATGCTTTTACTTTTTTTCCTTATTTTTTTCTCAATTTATGAGCTGATTTGCTTTACCATTTGAGTCAAATCCAATAGCACGAACATAGACCTAAAGAAGGGAGCCTTTTCCAATTAGAAAATTTCAGCCATTCTAAGCCCTAAATACGAAACAATTTTGTTTTTCAATAATATGGAATTAGAAAATAATATTTTTGTATTATTTTATCGATGTTCTTTTATTTTAATATTTATATTTCTAGTTTTCTCAATTTTGATAGAAAACTGAGTTTTGCATTTTTTTTTTTTAATTTAAAACCATCATGGATTTCTTTCTGAGGAAAAATAATTTAGTAAGTTTAGTTGGACATAAGAGTGAAACTTCAGTAAAAGCCCATATGTTATTAGGATCAACACCATGGCCCAACCTCGTATTAGGGCAATCTGCAAGTTACAGTACTAGTTGATTGAGGTTTTTTAACGTTTAAGGGGAAGAGCTTATTTTGCATCGATAGCAAGTATTTGTACTGAAATTTGACCATGAATAAAATGCAAAGAGACAAAACCAGGACGATGAAAACCCACTAGCTTAAATCCCCAGAAACATATAAAACCAAAGAAACAAAACCAGGACGATATCAAAACCCACCATGTAGGAAAAGGATATTTGGATGAACAAGGAGGTTGGTTATGGACATACCATCTTTATACTTGTTTTGCTTTGTTTAAGTATTAACTGTTTTCTTTTCTTTTTCTCAGTCAAAACCCAGCAATTCTATTACCGACTAGTACAAGGGACAAAGCTAGGGATTGTAGTAGTAGCTCGACATGGATGTCAATTGGATTGGATTTGATCCAATAGGATTCAATCCAATGTGAGTCCATTATAAATGGATCAGGTCTAATCTAATTCAATAATTATTTGGAACCATTTTGGATTAGTGTAATTCAATGTGTGCATCGTTCAACCTCTTCAAATTCGTTTTAATTTAGATTGGTTTTAATCCAAATTAATCCAATCTATTTACACCTATATTCTTATTTTATATATCAATAAATCAGATAATAGCTTAATCCAATTCAATTCAATATAAATTTATTATAAATGGACCAGATCCAATACAATCTAATAAATATTTTAGACCAAATTGATTCAATCTAATATGTCTTATTGGTCCCCGTTCAATCTGTCCAAATTAATTTTAGACCGGACAGGATCTAATCCAAAACCGACCCATGCACACCCTTACTTGAAACCCATATTTGCACTCCCATTTGAACCGAGCATTTGAGGTTTGAAGTCGATTAAGAATGAAAAATCTCTCAGGAATTCGAATGGATGATATATACTATTTTGCAAGCAAGATTATTCCTTTTCATACACAAACATAATCATGATACGAGGCAATTTGACGTCGCTATGTACCTAAGTCAATCCGTGTTTCGTTATCAACTTCTCTATTTACGCCTACGCGTGATGTGTCTATTCAGTGATGAGCATGGACCATGGACTTTGAATAATGACACTGACACTGTAAATCTAGATATAATAAAGATAAAGAAATGGGTCCTACGCCATTAATTGTCTTGTTCACAGCAGTCTCATTCCAATGCCATTAGTTGAACTAGATCACAGAATTTCATTCCTTGGTTGTGGAACAAAAATCCCGGTTTTGGAAAGTTAAAGAAACTCCAGAGATGGCTGACTTCATCGCTTTGTACTTAACTACAGAGCTCAGAATTGGATGAGATCAAGCAATGGATCGAGCCTCTATAAATTGAAGACCGTTCTCTGCAAATTTTCTCAATCAGAAAAGAAAACGTTTCATCCTTAAAGAAAGGAGAACAATCGAAATGGGAGTTCATGGCATTACAGGTTCACTCTCTCTTCCCCTTGTTTTTCTCTTCCTAGTCTCCTCATCTCTCCCTTCTCTCACCATCTCCGCCGCCTCCTCCGTCCGCTGTCATCCCGACGACAAAACAGCCCTTTTAAAAATCAAGCAGTCCTTTACCTCAAAATTCCCTTCAGACTTAACCCCATGGGATCCCAACACCGACTGCTGTGACTGGGGCTACGTCCAATGCGACGATCAAACCAATCGCGTCAACGTGCTCAACATTTTCAATACTGGCATGGATCGAATACCAGAAGCTATCGGCGACCTTCCCTACCTGGAAATTTTACAGCTCCAGCGAGTCACCAAAATTAGCGGCTCCATCCCCTACTCCATCACCAAGCTTCAAAACCTCAAAATCATCCGCATGTGGAGAATCAATCTCTCTGGCTCCATTCCCGAATTCCTCACCCAACTCAAGAACCTCGAGTCCCTCGACTTGTCCTACAACCGGCTTTCGGGTCCCATTCCGGCTTCCCTAGCAAATCTGCAAAAACTGCGTTACCTTTACCTCGACTGGAACAAACTGACAGGACGCATACCTGACTCATTCGGGAGATTCAATACCACAGGTGGTTTCTCTCTTGATCTATCGAACAACCTTCTGTCTGGTGAGATCCCTGCTTCGTTAGCAGAATTCAACTACGTTTCCATCGACCTCTCTTACAACAAGTTCGTGGGTGACGCGTCCGTTTTGCTCAGAGAGAACGGAGCGGCCCAAAATGTGTATCTGTCGAATAACCTGTTCGACTTTGACCTCTCCAAGGTGAGATTTCCAAAGAACTTGTCGTTTCTGAAGCTGTCGCACAATAGAATTAGAGGAAGCATTCCGGAGCAGATCACCGAGCTGCCTTCGTTGCAAGTGTTTGACGTAAGCTATAATCGGTTATGTGGGAGGATTCCGGTGGGTGGGAACGTGCAGAACATAGCTGTGGGCTACTTTATTCATAATAAGTGTTTGTGCGGACCGCCGCTCCCCAACCAGTGTAAGTAATCCGGCACCGGCGGAAGAGAAGAAAGGGAATTTGGGAACAACGGGACACCATAACAATGTTCAAAATATATATTAATTATAGTATTAGCACCTCCAATAAGGCAATAATCTATAGTCGTCTGTAATTTATTGTTCTTCTTTTTTGTTGTGGTTGCATGTGTGCAACGCTTTATGTGTGATATGTTTCAATTTCAAATAAAATTGTATTTGTTTGCCGTGCAAATTCATTTGTAGTAATACGAATGCGTGGGAGTACAAATCAGAAATGTATAAATTCATTTTTTACTTTGGCTTTTGCTTTAATTTAACTTTTATTGTACTTCATTTGCACTTCAAACAAGGTCAAATTAACTTTGAAATGAAAATAAGGATCCGTTAATTTGTTCATGGGAATAAAGCTATGGAATTGGAATTCGATTCCCTTTCCTATTGGAATGACATTTACTCATTTGAGAGAATCATCATTTCCTCCCCCTCCCTTGGGAATGAGAAATGAACATATGGGAGATTCATTAAACCATTCTGATTCTGAATTCAAGAGAGGTTTTGACCCTAAGACTCAATTTGGAAGGAGTACAAATACAAATATGCATAGTGTACATACATACAATATAATACAAAATATAAGGTTTTGCACTCTACAAATTTCCATTTGTACTCCTTCCAAAATGAGCTTAAATTAATTTTGCATTCAATTTATTTGCATTTCCATGCTTTAAATGAAATTGCAATGTAAATATGGGGGGTAGAAATGATGAAAGTGCATACACTACAACACTTGTTCATTACATGTGACTTGGAACGTGCAATTTGGTTTCAATCTCAAGCTTCAAGAGATCAAGTGCATGGTAATGCAACGAAGCAATATATATATATTAAAAGAAGGCTTTGAGGCAACAGTTCCACCATCCATCACGTGGCTTTTTCAAATTTAGACACATGGCATTTTTTTGAGAAGTTATTAAATCCCGTAACTCACTATCATCATTCAAAAAAGTAGATTTCTCATTTTCTAGAAATTTAGACATGTGACATTTTCTAAGAAATTCCTATTAAGTCCCACAGCCCACTACCAAGTTACACTCCCCAACATTCAAACACATGGCCCTCATTTTTCTAGAAAGTTAGACATGTGGCATTTTTTTAGAAGCTGCTACTAAATCCCACAACCTACAATTCCTAACCACTTCTGCCTACATTTTATTAATCTCAGTTAATCTTTAACTCTTTACTTATCATAACAAAAGAAAACTATCCATATTCTAATAATTTTTGAAAAGCTATTTTTTGAAATAAATATTTATTGAAATTTTAATAATTATTTAAAATATTAATAAATATAAATTTAACATTATTGATTCCATTAATATAAATTTAACATTACTGATTCCCCGTACTTACTACGGGGTCATTCACTAGTAACAGATGAATGAGATAAAAACTGAAAAAGCTTCTAAATAAAAATGAACAAAAAAGTGTAAGGATAAAATGTTGAATAAGAAAAACCCAACACCCAGGATTAAATCAGATAACCAGAAAAATAAAAAGAGAAGTTACCCAACTGAGGAGGGACAATGTGTATTGTTTATATATTTATGGGTTGTTTGACCTAGATACAAAAACTTGGGGACAGGTATTTGTATTGAACTCTTTTAAAAAACCATTCAACCTAAAATCATTAGTTGTTAGGTGATGCCTTATTCTGAAATTTAATTAATTAATTATAATGGAGGAGATGAAGATCAAATACTAGATTACTTGGTAAAAAAAGGCTTTGATATCATCTTAAAGAACCATTCAACTTAAAAACTTAACCTGTTTAATGAGATCCCTGAATAGTATTTATTCTCTAAGTAAGAAATTGCATTGAAAAAATGTAAGGGAAAATTACAGATCCCCCTCCCCCATTTTCATTTGCCAAAAATCCACCCTAAACTTTCAAATTCTAGTTTTACCACAAAAAAAAGGAAAGAAACTTTCAATTCTAGCACCTTGTTCCTTCATTAGCAATTTGTCACTTAACTTTAACTTCAGAGATGGCTGTCATGTGCATTTTTCTAAATTTCTAAAACACTAAACCACCCTTGTATCATTTTATGAGAACATTTTGCAAAAAAATAAAAAAAAATCATGAAATACAATAAGAAAACAGAAAATAGAGAAAAATTAAGAGATTGCATAAAAATACATTAAATACAAATAAATAAAGAAGAAAAGTGGAAAATATAGAAAAAAAGGGAAATGAAAAATACATTAGATTTTGCAAAAAAAATCTAAACATGAAAAAGGAGTTCCCATGCATTAATTTACCTATTTTCGTTATTTATAATATTTTCTTATCTCAGTCAGCGTCCATCGAATTTTGAATGGCCATTTTAGTTATTTTACTATTACAGTCAACCCAAGATGCTTAGTGACAATCCAATTATCAAAGTATTAGTTGAGTCTATATAAATATCCAAGAGGGCACGAGTGAGGACTCTGAGGGCTTGAAGCTCTTGTGCCCATAACATCAATTCGCATTTTATATGGGTTCATTCAAGTCAAGGGGCGGATTTCATTCTCTCTTTGAAATGCTTGTGGTTAATTCCGAAAAGAACAAAGAAAAAGATTTGTGCTTGTAGATACGCCGACAACTTTGAAGGCGAGGCGGAAATAAAGCTTGACTTCGATTTATACACAATCATACAAATGAAGAAGAAGAAGAAGACTAACTAACCGAAAACAGACAAACACATTCGGAAGACTGAATATTGCTACCAACAATACATCTCTGTGTACAAAGGTGTTAGAACTCAAATGAGTCGCTCAGAAAACCTAATGGGGTACTGCCCTTCCCTGAGAGGGCTCCATTACTTCTTTTTCATTGTGTGATTTAGAAGTGCTACATCCAGAACAGGAATGGAAACGGACCACTCGGCCCAATAGGCCCAGATCGGGGTATCTAGAAATTCCAAACTGGGCCCAAAGGTGATATGGGCTTGAATTATGAAGGCCCCTTAGGCCAGGAGGCGCCATTCAACCTGAATTTTTCTGTGGTTGTATCTCTACATCATAGTATATAATTCTTTATAGGTTACAAGACTCGTTGAATCTTCGATTCAAATACCAGATAAATTGTATTTGGAAGTATACAAATACAAATAATTTTATATTATTTTCTATGTATTTACACTGATATTTGTATTTGTACTCCTTCAAACTGAGCCATTAGTTCTTGAATCTCATTTCTTCTCTGAACTGAATCCATTGGTTTCCCTTTTCCATTCCAACTACGGATTTTTGTATAATTTTTATAGACAAATTTTATGTATAGCACACGGAAAGAGACAAAAAGCAAAGGAACCAATAAATGAAAAAGAAAGATAGGAAGAAGAAAACATTGAGTTTCTGTGTTTTGGGATTTGGGTTGACGTTGAATCAGAACGCATAATGATTGGTCAATATTCCGCTCCAAAACGTCTATAAATTCAAAGCTCTGTCTCTCCATCTTTCCTCGAACCAGTGAATTGAAACTGATAAACATTCGAATGAACAACTGTGGTGTCAGGATGCCTTCTTCACTTACCTCTCTTCTCTCTCTCATATTCCTTGTTTTTTTATTATCTTTCCTTCCATCTCCCACTTTCTCAGCTTCCTCTGTCCGCTGCAACCTACCTGACAAAAAAGCACTCCTGTCAATCAAGAAATCTCTGGTTAACTGACTACTTTGCCTTCTGGGATCCCAACACAGACTGTTGTCGCTGGGTAAATGTTGATTACCACCCAAATACCAACCGTGTCACTGCACTCTTTTTTTATGAAATCTATGCCCCCTTCCACATCCCAGCGGCCATCGGCGACCTCCCCCACCTTACAGAGCTTGCGTTTACAAACGTCAACATCACTGGCACCATCCCAGACTCCTTCACCCGATTGAATAACCTAGAAATTCTCAAGATATCTGGAACCAATATCTCCGCCCCCATCCCACAATTCCTAGGCCAATTAAAAAAGCTTGTCAATCTCGAGTTGTCCAGAAACCAGCTTTCCAACCAATCCCATCCTCTCTTGGCGAGCTCAAAGCATCACGTACCTAATTTTGTCCGACAACCAGCTTTCTAAAGGGATGAGAGATTCATCACATAGACGCCCAAAACTTGCAGAATAAGGTGGGGGAATTTCAAAACTTTCTCTCTCTCCAACTGGGAATCGCATTTCCTATTTTAGAAAAATCATGTTTTCAATGATCAATCTTGAATCATAAACCGAATCAGATTTGAAAAATACAGTAGAAGAGGGATATACCTGATACAGAGAAATAATATCTCTCAATGGAAGTGTTCACGCCCAAAGAAGATCACCAAAGACTGCTCCCAATGAAAATGACACAGTGGATGGAGGAGCAAAATCAGCAGGGTCCGTCCCACGAACTGAATTCTTCAGCAAGAATCCAATGGAGGCGGTGAGCACAACTTCCTCAGCCTTTCAGCAAAGACTGGTGTCAAGATCCAATCTTGACCACTCCTACAAGGTTGGAGAACGAACTAGCAGTATGGCAGCGGCAGGAAGGGATCACAGGGAAAAGGCGCAGTCACACTATGTATTCTTCTCTCTATAATTCGAGATCTAATATCTCTAGAATTTTTGAGATGCTCTGGATGGTTCGCCCCCTTCCTGTTTTACAATCTTAAAGAGATCAGCTCCTAATCCTATAAGGAGTTTCCTAATTTAGATCATTATTTGAATTTGGACTCTCTTTAAGTGATTAGGATAAGACCCTTATCTTATCTGCAGATTAGATCAGCCTTCTCCTGATCTTATCAAGAGGTTTCCAGATCTGTATTCAGATCTAGTGTCTCTGAGTGGACAGGGTAGGACTCTATCCCATCTACTGATTTAATCCCAGATCCGCCCCATCTATTTAACTAATCAAATTAGGCCAATTCGAAATGGGCTTCAGGCCCAATAAGTCTATGTGCTCTAAACTGCTTCCAAACTGCTGCCCAGTTGGGCTTCTCTGTATGGCGTAGGACCCAAGCATTGATCTACACATCAGCCACATGGATTCGGCCCAACCTTTGTTACAAGGCCTGGCCGAATACACTGTTGTGGACAGTGCACCCCCTGAAACCCATCACATGGACTTCTATTGGGCCCATTAAGTGGTCCCTGGGCCAAGTACCTTATAAAAACCTAGGGGTTGTGGGCAGATGCAAGATTAGCCCATCAGGCATTACCCTCAGTGGCCTTACACTTAATCTCTCAACCCATAATGATCAAACACTACCCGACAAGAGAGGACATCTCCCTCGGCTACAAGGAATAGTGTTACACTCTCTGCTTATATGGATCCCGGGAATTAAAACCTTTTCCAAACATTTTAGAAACTGTAATATATATACTTTTATATCTCATATAAAATATATTTTGCAAAACAAATCTCAACGATTGAAATCGGCTGCCAGCAGTCTTGGTTTCCATCAGAGAGAGTGCATCCCCGATCATTACCTTTGTTCGACAAAGGGGTTGATCCTGTCACTATGATCACCCACTCAGATGAGTTCTCAAATTGTCTCAACATACCCAGGTTTTGACCCCCACTAAGGATCTCACTGATTGGTAACCCCTAGGGGTTAGGTGTAACTTTCCAGTTTTTGCCCATTAATCTCCAAGGTCCAGGGCAATACTGGAAATCTAGTCTGGTACAAAGATTCAATTAATTCTACACTATATGTGCCTTGGGTCTCACCCTGGCGGCTGAGACAGGCCACCCCAACTGACTTGGTGGCACATTAGTGTCAGCCTTATCAGGATAGGTCTCCCTAGACCGACCCAACGGTTGTGAACACTCTAAACAAACACGAGTCTCATTAAGTGTCCAGCTTAAGGGTATAACACAGAAACAAACCACAAAAACATGAATCAAACATGCACTTTATTCATTTACAGTAAATGTCAAAAGTACATCATTCTGATTGGAGCTAAGGGCATACAAAGACTGTCTAATAGCTCCCACTTGCACTTAGGTCCAATCTGGTACAAGCCGAAGTCCCATGCTTTCCACGTGTTTCTCAAACACTTTCTGTGATAGTGGCTTCATTAATGGGTCTGCTACATTTTCCGCTGACACTACCTTCTGAATCGGGACGTCCCCTCTACCAACAATCTCCCGCAGTACGTAGTACTTCCTCTCGATGTGCTTTGACTTCAAGTGGGCTTGTGGCTCCTTAGCCTAAGCAATTGCTCCATTGTTGTCACACAACAACGGGATGGGTGATGTGCTAGATGGAACTACTCCCAACTCGTGAACGAACTTCTTCATCCACACGGCTTCTTTGGCAGCCTTGCTTGCAGCAATGTATTCGGCTTCGGTCGTGGAGTCTGCAGTGGACCCCTGTTTGCTATTTTTCCAGCAAACAACACACGATCCTATCGTGAAAATATATCCAGATGTAGAATTTCTATCATATGGATCCGACTAGAAATCGACATCAGTATACCCTTGGATCTGTAGTGAACTACCATCGAATACCAGACAAAACTCTTTTGTCCTTCAAAAGTACTTGAGTATATTTTTCACAGCAGTCCAGTGCTCCTACCCTAGGTTGGCTTGGAATCCACTTACCACACTCACTGCCTGAGCAATGTCAGGGCAAGTGCACATCATGGCATACATGATGCCCCCTACGGCAGAGGCATAGGGAACGTCCTTCATGCCCTCAATCTCCTCAAAAGTCTTGGGAGACATCTTCTTGGAGAGAATGACTCCATGCCTGAAAAGAATCCTTTCTTGGAGTTCTTCATGCTATATCTTTTGACTATTTTGTCAATGTAAGCAGATTAGGATAATCCTATTATTTGCTTCAATCTATCTCTATAGAGTTGAAGACCTAGTATATAGGAGGCTTCTCCCAGATCTTTCATGGAGAATTGCTGCGAAAACCATACTTTCACCGTAGATAACATTTCTACATCATTCCCAACGAGTAGAATGTCATCTACATACAGAACCAAGAAAGTAACCTTATCCTCACTAGACTTTCTATAAACACAGGGCTCATCTGGATTCTGCTTGAAGTCAAACGATTTGACAGCAGAGTCAAAACGGATGTTCCAACTTCTAGAAGCTTGCTTAAGTGCATAAATGGATTTGTTAAGTTTACATACCATGTGTTCCTGACCAGCAACAATGAAGCCTTGCGACTACTGCATATAGATATCTTCAGTAAGATCTCCATTCATGAATGCAGTTTTGACATCCATTTGCCAAATCTCGTAGTCATGGTATGTTGCTATAGCTAGCAGGATCCTAATGGATTTAAGCATGGCCACGGGCGAAAATGTTTCCTCATAGTCCATTTGCAACCAATTGCTTTTACACCAAGTAACTATCCTAGTCATAACCATAACGAACTGGTGGTCTAGATACCCGAGTGGATCTTCTGGGTTGGTCACTACCTGGAACTTGTGGGACATCTCTCACTGCTCCTGAGCTCTCCTCATCAAGAACTATTTCCTGACGATGGGTGTCCAGGATGTAATCAGTTTCCAAGAATTGAGCATTTCAGCTATAGAACACCTTCTGCTCACTTGGGTCATAGAATAGGTAACCCACAGAACCTTTCAGCTAGCCTACAAATAGGCAACGGCTGGTCTTGGATTCCAACTTGTTTGCACTCGTTCTTTTTAACGTGTGCTGGACAACCCCAAATCTTCAAGTGTCTGACACTTGGTTTCTTTCTGGTCCAAAGTTCATATGGAGTGTTCGGAACCGATTTGGTTGGAACCCAATTCAGCACGTAAATTGCAGTCTCTAATGCGTAACCCCAAAAAGATGTGGGTAACTCTGAGTGTATGAGAAGTGATCGGATCCACTAAGGTCCTACTCTTCCTCTCTGAAAAACCGTTAAGTTGTGGTGTAGCAGGAGGAGCCAATTGTGATACTATCCCATTGTCCTTCAAGTAGTCCCTGAATTCGTCAGAGAGATACTCGCCACCTCGATCAGATTGAAGGGCTTTAATTTCTCTCCCTAACTATTTCTCGACCTCTTGTTTGAACTCTTTGAACTTTTCAAAGGATTTAGACTTATGTCTCATTAGGTACACGTAACCATATCGTGAGAAATCATCGGTAAAGGTGATGAAGTACACGTGTTAATTGCGTGTCCTAACACTCAGGGGACCACATACATCACTATGTATAAGGTCAAGTGTGTCTGTACATCTTTCAGGCTTACCGTTAAATGGTCGTTTCGTCATCTTACCTTATAGGCAATGCTCACAAGTGGGAAGGTCTTCTACAGTTAGAAAATCCAAAGGACCATCCTTTACCAACCTTGTGATTCAGTCAACACCGATATGGCCAAGCCGGTAATGCCACAAGCACATGGGATTCACTATATCACAGACTCTTTTCTTGGGGATTTCAGCCGACGTAGTTTCGGTTATGTTAGTTTCTAGAGAAGGACGTAGAACATAGAGACTGCTCTCTAGTTCCCCATATGCGATGAATCTGTTGTTTCTTTTAATAGTAATCATATTACTAAAGAAGACAGAATAACCATCTGCACACAGTTTTGAGACAGAAATCAAATTTCTTCTTAAGTTTTGTACATAAAGGCAATCTTTGAGTACAATTGTTCATTCTCTAAAAATTAACTCCACGGTTCCTATGGTCGCGGCTGCAACACTTGCAGAAGTCCCCAAGTAGAGCGTAACTTCTCCTTCACTCAGCTTTCTACTTACCTTGAACCCCTACAGTGAGTTACACGCATGAGTTGAAGCCTCGGAGTCAATACACCAAGATGTAGAAGCTACCAATAAATCAGTTTCTATAACACATGATTCAAAATTACCTTTCTTGGATTCCAGGTAGGTAGGACAGTTCATTTTCCAGTGGTCGGTCTGTTTGCAAAAGTGGCAGGCATCCAATGCTTTGTCTTTCTTCTGCTTCTTACCCTTAGTGGATTTCTTCTGAGGCTTCTTTGCCTTTCTCTTTCTCTTGCCTGTCTTGCTAGCTTCAACAAGCATAGCTACAGGCTCATCCTTTTTAATCAATTCTTCTGCGTTACAACATATTACTGAGCTCTTGTACGCTGACATTCAGCTTATTCATGTTATAGTTCATGATTAACGGAGTAAAGGAAGGAGGCAAAGAATTAAGGATGGCATCTATCTGGGTCGCAAGATCCAGCCCGGATCCAAAAGCTTCAAGCTCATTGATGTAGCCCATCATCCGAAGACAATGGTCATGAACTTGTTGCCCTTTGGACATTTGAGCGGTTATGAACCTTTTCAAGACCTTTTGGTGAGTAGAATGATTCTGCTCTTCATACATTGTTCTTAAACTATCCAATATGTCCTTGGTGAACTCAATCTGATCGAACACCGGGCAAGGGAGTTTTTCTCCTCTCAGTCCTGATAATCTCTCCTCCAGGCCTCAGAAGCTCTATCACCCGGACGCTCTGGGGCAGGATTTTTAGCCACTTTGTCTAACTTTTCAGAAGTTAGAACCAACATAAGGTTCCTATACCAGTCGGCATAGTTCGGGCCCTTCAGCTTGTAGTCATCAAGAAACTTTGCAAATTGTCCGTTTGCCATTTTTTGATAAAAGATCAAACCTCAGTCCACAACCTAATTTGATTCATGTTCATTACATAGATATGGCTTTTAATCTATGTTCCATTTCCATTTATTCATCTATGAGATTTCCCTCCCATCTTAGTGACGGAGACTACGAATTGTCTCTGGAAATGTGGGAAATCACATAAGGTGCATGGAGCCAACTGTTTCAGTTGCATAAACCCACGACCTTTCTGCGAAGGATCATATCCACTCATCATATGAGCTTTCCCTTTGGCCTCTATCAAACAAGGTTCAGAGTCGTTTTCAGGTAAACATTTCTGTCCAGTGAGTGCTTACCCATCATATTCATAAACGCCAAGGTACCGTGAGAGAGTTTCCATTTTCTGGTGAAGCACCTCCCACATCAGTCTATGACGCCCCTATCATCTTATGAAACATTCAGACAAACCCAACAGCAAATGGATAGCCCATTTTTCGGTGTGTTTTTTCATTACTGAATGACCCATCCTCATGCTAATGATGGAAGGCCTTTAGAGAGTTCATCATATGAATCTCCTAATTACATGCACTCATATTAGTTGGAGGGAACAGTAATTACGCCCTAGTTTGATCTAGGTCAAACCAAAGTGGCTCCCACTGACTTTCATAAAGCTAGATTTCGGTGGACCTAAATCGGCTAGTGTTCCGCACGTATCTACTCCATGAGGTGTGGGGCCCACCACTGAGGGAGGTCATCCAATGACCAAAAGGGACACCATGGCAATGATGTGCATTCAGCCATGATGTGCGCAAGAGCCACTATCGAAACTGCATGAACCAAATTCTTATGGTTCATGCTCGAAGCACATCACACATCCATACATCACATACAAGGATAAATTGATCTAATCAATTAAATATCTGTAAATCCCATTTGAAGCCCATTTTTAATTCATAATATTAACCATTAATATTATCTAGGTATATGGGCTGAATTAGGGTTGATTAGTTTGGCCCATATAGCTTTATCCGCATAGTGGGCTTTTAGTAGTTTTAACAACTTAAAACTGGGCCTTTACAGGTTGGGCCCAATTAAACATTTAATTAATTATCAATCCTCAGACCCATTAGTGGGAAAAAAATAGGACTGACATTCAGCCATGATCGAACCCTAGATTCGGTCCAACCAGCTTGGACCAATCTGGTTTGAATGGGTCTAGGGTTTGATTTTTAATTAAAGATTTAATTCAAGAATTAATCTAAAATTAATTACTAATAGAAGATCAAACAAGAATCATTCAAATAAGGCTATTCGCACATTCCATCCTACAAAATAGAGGTTAGATCCCAGTTTGCAGTTTCTCAAACTACAAATTGCAGATAACAATTTATCATCTGTGAAATCTCCTTCCTACGCTGCCAGCTTCGATCCAAAATAAAATAAATAGAAATCCTAATTTTCTATTAATATTACATCAGATCGAATCCTATACATTCAGTCTAGAAAATAAAAAAAAATTATTTACATACCAGAATGAATGAATAGAAACTGCAAATCGCAGGTTCACTAAGCCAATCAAGATTTCGATCTCCAATTGTACGAATAGCCCATAAATAAAAAAAATAATAAAGAACAATTCTAAATAAATTATAGATTTATAAAAATTAATTTCAGATCATTCGCCCATTAATTGGGAACAAATTTCCCAGAAAAAACTTTAAACTGCGCAAATCGGGTAGAACACCTTCTGCATATTTGCGCAAGTTTCAGATCTGGTTTGTTTGGTTCAAGACTTGAACCTAGCTCTGATACCATTGAAGGGATGAGAGATCCATCACATTGATGCCCAAAATTTGCTGAATAGGGTGGGGGAATTTCAAAATTTTCTCTCCCTTCAACTGGGAATTGCATTTCCTATTTTAGAAAAATCATGTTTTCAATGATCAATCTTGAATCATAAACCGAATCAGATTTGAAACAATACAGTAGAAGAGGGATATACCTGATATAGAGAAATAATATCTCTCAATAGAGGTGTTCACGCCCAAAGAATATCACCAAAGACTACTCCCACTGAAGATGACACAGTGGATGGAGGAGCAAAATCAACAGGGCCCGTCCCACAAACTGAATTCTTCAGCAAGAATCCAATGGAGGCAGTGAGCACAACTTCCTATCAGCCTTTCAGCAAAGACTGGTGTCAATATCCAATCTTGACCACTCCTACAAGGTTGGAGAACGAACTAGCAGTATGGCGGCGGTAGGAAGGGATCATAGGGAGAAGGCGTAGTCACATTGTGTATTCTTCTCTCTGTAATTCGAGATCTAATATCTCTGGAATTTCTGAGATGCTCTGGATGGTTCGCCCCCTTCTTGTTTTACAAGCTTAAAGAGATCAGCTCCTAATCCTATCAGGAGTTTCCTAATTCAGATCATTATCTGAATTTGGACTCTCTTTAAGTGATAAGGATAAGACCCTTATCTTATTTGCAGATTAGATCAGCCTTCTCCTGATCTTATCTTATTTGCATATTAGATCAGCTTGCTTCCAAACTATTGCCCAATTGGGCTTCTTTGTATGGCGTGGGACCCAAGCATTGATCTATACATCAGCCACATGGGTTCGGCCCAGCCTTTGTTACAAGGCCTGGTCGAATACACTGTTGTGGACAGTGCACCCCCTGAAACCCATCACATGGGCTTCTATTGGGCCCAACACTTGCATTAAGTGGTCCCTGGGCCAAGCCACCTTATAAAAACCCAGGGGCTATAGGCAGATGCAAGATTAGCCCATCAGGCATTACCCTCAGTGGCCTTACACTTAACCTCTCAGCCAATAATGATCAAACACTGCCCGACAAGAGAGGACATCTCCCTCGACTGCAAGGAACAGTGTTGCACTCTCTACTTATATGGATCCCGAGAATTAAAACCTTTTGCAAACATTTTAGAAACCCTAATTCTAGTCTTTAAAGGGGAAAATTATCACTTCTGGAGCCTCAAAATGAAGACCATGTTCAAGTCTCAAGAGCTATGGGACTTGGTGGAGAAGGGATTTGAAGACACAAATCCGATTGAGCCTGATCAACGGTTGCGAGAAACCTGTAAGAAGGATGCAAAGACTCTGTTTCTCATTCAACATGCCCTTGATGAAGAAATTTTTCCAAGAATTGCAGCAGCTAGCACCTCCACTCAAGCATGGGTGATTCTGAAGCAAGAATTCTTGGGTGACAATAAGGTAATTAATGTTAAATTACACTATTCGTCGTGATTTTGAAACATTGGCCATGAAAGAAAAAGAATCTGTGCAAGTATTTTTATCAAAGGTGTCTAGGATTGTTAATCATATGAAGTCGTATGGTGAAAGTGTTAGTAATGAAACTGTTGTGAGTATGGTTTTGAGGAGCTTAACTTCAAAATTCAATCATATAGTTGTTGCAATTGAAGAGTCTAAGGATTTGTCTACTTATACTTTTGATGAATTAATGAGTTCTCTGTTAGCCCATGAAGCTAGACTGAGTAGATCCTATGAAAAGGTAGAGGAGAAGGCTTTTCATGTTAAGGGGGAGTCTTCCTACAAGGGAAAGTCAGAAAATTCTAGAGGTTGGGGACAAAACAGAGGTGGTCGAGGTTGCGGTTCCGGCAGAGGAAGAGGCCAATTTGGTGATCAATGCCAACACAAAAGCACTATCCAATGCCGATATTGCAAGAAATTGGATCGCAAAGAAGTAGACTGTTGGACCAAGCAGAAAGATGAGCAGAAACAAGCCAATTTCATAGAGAAAATTGAAGAGGAGAGCAAGCTATTCATGGCTCATTCTCCTATTGATAATGCTTCCAATGGAGTTTGGTTTTTGGACAGTGGATGCTCCAACCATATGTCCAAAACAAAGTCTCTTTTTAAAGAACTTGACGAGTTTCTACTCCAACAAGCTTGCAATCTTCATCTTCAAATTCCTCTAGTGAAACACCTCCAAGAAAATTCAGATCATTGAGGGATATTTATGCTTCATGTAGCTTTGCTTTGTATGTTTCTGACCCCACTTATTACGATGAAGCTACAGAAAGTCAAGTTTGGCAGGACGCAATGAAAGAAGAGATGTCGGCTATTGAAAGAAATGAAACTTGGGAGTTGATCAACCTACCAGAAGGCAAGAATGTTATTAGGCTCAAGTGGGTGTACAAAACAAAGTATGTTTTCTCGAAAGGGTACTCTCAGCAGCAAAGTGTTGACTTTGAAGAAACCTTTTCTCCAATTGCTCACTTTGAAATGGTGAGAACCATTCTAGCCTTGGCTGCATAATTAAATTGGGTTGTGTACCAGTTTGATGTTAAATCCACCTTTTTGAATGGAGAACTAGATGAAGAGGTGTATGTTTCTCAACCTGAAGGTTTTGTTAGTGGCGATGGCAGCAAAGTTTATAGGTTGAAGAAGGCTTTATATGGCCTTAAGCAAGCCTCGTGAGCATGGTATAGCAAGATAGACTCCTACTTTCAGGAGAATGGATTTGAAAGAAGTAAAAATGAGCCAACACTTTATGTGAAGAAGCGAGGTAACTTTGATTTTTTGGTGGTGTGTCTTTATGTTGATGACATAATTTATATGGGATTTTGTGAGCCTCTTGTTGAGGAATTTAAGTCTTGCATGATGAAAAAAATTCAAGATGTCAGATTTGGGTGACTTGCATTATTTTCTTGGTTTAGAGGTCAACAAAAGTGCAGATGGGAGTTTTAGTTCCCAAGGAAAATATGCTAATGATTTGTTGAAAATTTTCAATATGTTAAACTGTAAAGCAGCTCCAACTCCCATGAATGTGAATGAGACACTCATAGCTAATAATGGCACCGGAATGGCGAGTGTGAGATATTTTAGAAGTATGGTTGGTGGTTTGAACTACTTGTCTCACACAAGGCCTGATATCTCATTCCCTGTCAGCGTTGTCTCTAGATTTATGCATAGCCCAACAATGCATCACCTCGGGGCAGCAAAGAGGATCCTTTGTTATGTTGTTGGAATTGTTGATTTTGGAATTTGGTACTCAAAAGTATCAGATTTCAAACTTTTGGGTTTTATTGACAGTGATTGGGTAGGTTGCTTGGACGATAGAAAAAGCACTTCCGGCTATGTTTTCTCCCTTGGTTCGGGTGCTATCTCATGGAGTTCAAAGAAGCAAGAGATCGTGGCCTTGTCATCATCAGAAGCAGAATATATTGCTGCAACAACATCAGTTTGTCAAGCAGTTTGGCTAAGGAAATTGTTAGTTGATTTTTGCTAGGTTCAAAAAGGTGCAATTCAAGTGTTTTGTGACAATAAGGCCACAATCGCTATAGCGAAAAATCCAGCTTTCCATAGCAGAACAAAGCACATTAACATCAGCTATCATTTCATCCGAAATTTGGTTGCTGAAGGAACAATAGCAATGAAGCATTGTGGGGCAATGAGCAAGTAGCTAATGTTCTTACCAAGTCACTGCCACGTGCCAAACACGAGTACTTCAGACTGTAGATGGAAGTAACAAGTTTTGAAGCACGGGGGAGTGTTGATAGTGCTTCAAATTAAGTGAACTTAGTGGGTGATTTACCTCCTAAATGTTAGGCACTATTATAGTGCTTCAAACTAAGTGAACTTAGTGGGTGATTTACTTCCTAATTATTAAGCATTATGTTGAATAGTGTTTCAAACTTAGTGGACTTAGTGGGTGAGTTACTTCTTAGCTGTTAGGCACTATTTTGTTGTTAGTCTATTTATTTGGACCTTTGATGTTTTTTAGCAAAGTGAATTGAATTCGAAGTGGCTTTGTTTTTCAAAATAAAATTTCTATTCTTTTTCCCAACAGCCTCCGCCAGCTTAAAAACCTTGGCTTTTTAAATTTGGGAGGCAATCAGCTTTCTGGTTCTATCCCAACTTCCCTCGCAGATCTCAAGAAACTAAATACATTGATTCTCTCATCCAACAAACTCACCGGAAACATACCCGATTCGTTCGGGGGATTTAATCCCGACAAGATCGAATATTTCGATCTCCTCCTAAATGGCAACCTTTTACACGGTGAGATATCCAAATCATTAGGAAAGTTGCAATTCAGAGTAATGGATGCATCGAATAACAGACTCACTAGGGACCCATCGGTGTTATTCAAGGAGAATTCAGCAGCTCGTGCGATCATGTTGTCTAATGACTTTCTCAGCTTTGATTTGTCAAAGGTGAGATTTCCAAAGAAGTTGGATGTTTTGGAAATGGCACACAACAGGATTTGGGGGAGAATTCCCTAGCAGATCACCAAATTGGATGCCCTGAGCTGGCTGGATTTGAGTTATAATTGGTTGTGTGGCAAGATTCCGTTTAGTGGAATGAGCAGCTCCCTACTGAATCATTTTCCCATAATTGCTGTTTGTGTGGTACGCCGCTCCCCACGTGCAAGTGGTCAGCTAAATCTATCTTCCGGTGTATGAACATAGAATTAAATATACAGTAATAATAAAACTTTAAAACCTACTAGTTTTCATAGTTCTGTAATATATTTTTCTCGTATGCCGTTAACCTCTAACAATTTCAAACTACATAGAAGTCTAAATGAGGCGTTTCTCTCTACTACTATTCTATGAGGTTTTTTTTCTTTCTAATAAGTGTTGTTCAATGAGGATTTGATAGTTTGAATTCTGTTTATTCTTCACTCTTCAGTAATGTTTGTTGAGATGTTTGACTCGTAAAGACTGTTAGGTGTTTTATAAAATGCCTTTGAGATGTAACCCCAATGAATCGCAACTAAGTGTCGATGCATGTCTATACCCTCTGTGAGTTAGATACCGAATGATC
The DNA here is from genome assembly GCF_056320005.1 of Nelumbo lutea. Classification (NCBI taxonomy): domain Eukaryota; kingdom Viridiplantae; phylum Streptophyta; class Magnoliopsida; order Proteales; family Nelumbonaceae; genus Nelumbo; species Nelumbo lutea. The sequence goes on from NC_142685.1 coordinate 108,333,509, forward strand.
TAGTACTTGGAATCTCTTTTGTTTTCTCTTTTTGCTTCGGTAAGATAACCTAACTTAGTGATGCAAAATACAACTCAGATTGGATAAATTAAACTAACACAATGACATTGAAAATTGAAAATTGAAGAATCTATAGATACTAGATTAAAGCATTTCATCATCAAGTTTAAAGTGTTTAATTCAATGTAGGAAATCAATTAGAAAGGGGGTTGATTACTGGTGATGGGGGAGGTGTAATCTTCCCAATGTTGCCTTCAGTCCGCTCAATCCAATGCTATTACAGCGTGTAAAACTTTATCGCATATGCGAAAGTTTATCACAGATGACAAAGGTTCATCGCAAGAGGTGTTTGTACGATGAAGAATGAAAAGAGTATCGAGTGTGAGTGAAAACTGGGAATACTTTCTTTTACTTTTGGTGTTAAATATTTATACATGTATGCATGCCATAGCAGAATAAGTTGGACAACTTAGACTAGTGGGTTGCTACTTGTAACGACTTCCAACAGATTCTAACAACTTCGAAACCGCTAAACCAATTCTTGTAATTTTTCAACTTCTAAGACTCCCCCTCAAATTGGACATGGCTTTGATTAGGAAGAGACATGCCCAACTTGGATAATAAGGAATGAAAGTGATCTCCCCCAAGTGCTTTGGTGAAAATATCTACTGGCTGAGTTTTAGAGGAGAAATAGTGGGTGGAAATAGCTTGAGATTGGATGTGGTGACACACAAATTGACAATCAATTTCAATGTACTTGGTCCTCTCATGAAAAACTGGGTTGGTGGCTATGTGTATCGCAACTTTGTTGTCACAATGTAGTTGCATGGGCGGAATATGTTGTAGCCCTAAGTCAGCAAATAACCGCTTCAACCATAGAAGTTCACTTGTGTAGCTGCCATAGCTCGATACTCTACTTCTACAAAAGACCTTGAAACAATGGTTTGTTTCGTTGATTTTGAAGATAGAAGAGAGTTTCCCAGCATTGTAATGTAACTTGTGGTTGACCGCCTACTAACTGGGCAACCAGCCCAATCTGAGTCACAATAGGCCTTAAGAGTCAAGTTACTTGTTGCACACAAGAGAATCCCATGAGAAACTATGCTTTTCAAATACCGAAGAACATGAACAGCTGCACCCCAATGATCTTGCCGTGGAGCACTCATAAACTGAGTTAGAACATTAATAGAAAATCTTATATCTAGGTGTCTGGCTGTCAAATAGATTAATCTTCCAACAAGTCTTCTATATTTAGTTGCATCAGCTAACAAAGGTCTAGAGGCAAGGGCCAAATGTTGTTGTTGAAGAATGGGAAAGGTGTTGGGCTTGCAGCTTGTGACGCCTACATCTTGAAGTACTTCAAGTGTATACTTCCTTTGGCAAAGGTGTATGCCTTCTGTGGTTCATGTGACCTCAATCCCTAGAAAATAGTGAAGGAGACCTAAATCCTTGATGTGAAAACATGATCCAAGGTATTGTTTAAGAGTTTCTATCTGAGTAGGATCTGTCCATGTGATCACAAGATCGTCAACATAGACAAGCACGGCTATGAAATTATTTTGAGTGGAAGTTGTGAAAAATGTACAATCTGCACTCAATGTACTAAATCCACAGGTTTGGAGGGCCATAGCAAGCTTTTCAAACCACTATCTTGAGGCTTGTTTGAGCCCATAAAGAGACCATTGTAGTTTGCACACACAGGTATCACCATCTTTAAAAAGTCCAAGAGGAGGGTACATGTACACTTCTTAGTGTAGATCTTCATGTAAGAATGCCATTATTCATGTTCATTTGATGTAATTCCCAATTACATATAGCAGCAATGGACAGGAGGCATTGTACCGTAGCAAGTTTTGCAACGGGAGCATACGTTCCGTTGTAATCAATGCCTTCAGTTTGGTTATAGCCCTTAGATACTAGCCAAGCTTTGTAATGGTCCTCAGTGTCAATAGGATGTTTACCTAGTGGTGGATCAATGAGGGTCCAAGTCTGATTTCTGTTAAGTGCTTCGTTCAACATCCATAGCTTCACACCATTTTGGATCTAAGACAGCTTGAGCATAGGACTTGGGTTCATTTACTTGGAATAATGAAGTTGTAAAGGCATTGGGGTGTGATGTGACAAGGCCAGTTAATGGATGGGCTGTGGAGGTTAATGTGGAACATACATAGTCCTGAAAATGTTTGGGAATCCAAGTGGTTCTGATGGGCCTAGTGTTGGGCCTAGAAGGTACAGTTGAATTTTGATCCTGATGTTGATCAGGTTGGGATGCCTCTATATGTTCAGGCTGTGATGGGTGGTCCTATTCTACATGTTCAACATGGGTTTCAATCATGGGTCTAGGTCTGAAATTGGCCCATGTTCCATCCAAAATGATTTGATTGGGTTCAAGGTGTCCCATCCCAATTTGTGACTCAAAATCTATTATCATATCACCATGAGCAAATGGGAACTGATTTTCATAGAACTGAACATCCCTTGAGACAAATATTTGTTGGGTGTCCAAATTGTAGACTCGGTATCCTTTCTAACCACGTGGATATATGAGAAATATGTATCTTGTGGACCGTGGAGAGAATTTATCATGACCATGGACCCGAGCATAACATAAGCACCCAAATACATGCAAATGCTCATAACTTGGTTTTTTCCACACAATACCTCAGAAGGAGATTTCCCAGATAGTAGGAGAGTTGGTAAGTGGTTGATTAAGTAGGCTGCAGTCAATATGCATTCTCCCCAAAATGTGATAGGAAGTTTCGCATGAAATCGAAGAGTGTGTGCCATCTCTAGTAGGTTTTTGTGTGTTTGTTCAGCCACTCCATTTTGTTGGGGTGTGTCAACACAGGTCCTTTGATGTTCAATACCATGGGAAGCTTAGAAGGACTTCATTGGGCCCACAAAACTCAAGCCCATTATCTGAACGAATGCAACGAACTACTGCTTGAAATTTAGTATTAACATAAACACAAAATTGTTACAAGTAAATGGTTGTTTTAGATTTATTTTTTTAGCAAGAAAACCCAAGTAGCACATGAACAATCATCAACAATTATTAAGAAATAATGAGCACTAGACAATGACGAGGTACGATATCCACCCCAAATGTCACAATGAATGATATCAAAACAAGAATTAGATCTGGCTTGTTGCATAGGAAAAGGTACTAGTGTCATTTTGGCCTTATTACAAGTATCACAATAGTCTTTATTTGAATGTGGAACATGTAGCATTTGTATGAGAGAGAAACGATCATACGAAGCATGACCCAATCGATAATGCCATGTCTATGTGTCGAACAAAAAGATGTAGTGTGGTTCATCGATGGATGATGATCTGAAAACATGTACAACCCATTGTGAAGTTTACCCACACCAATCGGCTTCCTGTGGGCCAAGTCCTGTATCACATAGAAAGTCAAGAAGAAGATGATTGCACAATTCATATTGATGTAATCTCAGTTATGTGCCACAAGGGCATTTTTGTCTTTTTAACCTTTTATTTTTTGTGTAGTCGCCCTAACTTATAAATACAAATCTTGGGCACCGCCAATGTTTTTTGGTCTAAATATTTTACCTCTTTCTTCTCTCCTCTTTTCTTCTTCTTTCTTCTTCCTTCTTCTTCTCTTCTCCTCCTCTCATCTCTTAATCAAGATCTTTCTTCTTGCCAAAATCATGGTATTAGAACAGGTTGGTGCTTTGCAAATCTTTTTTTTGGTCGATGACATCCTTTGTGTTCACTTGACTGAGAATGAAGAAACAAAGTTAGCTCTGGACCTAAGAACTCATCGGCCGAATCCCCCTCTCCAGTTCTGGGCAGAAACTTAACGGAAGTGATTGCAGAAGATTGTTCTGGGTAGAAACTCAACGGATCTCCCTTTCCTGTTCTAGGCGGAAATCAACTGAAGTGATTGTAGAAAAATCTTGAAGACTGATTGAGTCCTTCCAAGATGTTGGGGGCTCCTTTTTTCTATTCTCTTTTATTATTCTTGGACTGGAAAATCCAGAAACCATCCAAAGAACTTGGACAATTTTTTTTTAAACCTTTCTTTCTTTGGTTCTTGGTGCTAGTACCAGGAATAGGTTGAGGGTTGCCTTGACCGAATGGTATAAGGGAGGTTTAACCCTTTCTTTGTGGGTTGGATGATCCAAAAACCTGTGAACTTGTGGAATTAGTTGTAGGTCATGAGTGACCTGGTTTGGTTGACTGTTACAGCAACCGTGTACTGATGCTTGTGGCTTATATTAGCCTTGGAGAAGTTTGTTACACCTGTGAACTTGTTTAGATGGCTAGTACAACAGCAGAGTACTGATTCTTATGGCTTATATTAGCCTTGGAGAGGCCTGTTAGATCAGTGAGAGTGTGTTGTAGCAAGGGTTGTGATTGTGTTCTAACTGTTAGAAAACTTAAAGTAAGGGCTATGTAGTCCATTTGTGTGTATTGACTAAAGTGAAGGGACAGTTGTTGTCTTAGTGAGCATCAATCATGAATTTTGAAGATTCAATAACCTCTGGAGCCTCTTTTAACCAAGGAGGAATGAACAATAGTATTGAATCCATGAGCTTTCCAATGACCATTACTACCTCAGATGACAGAAATTATTTGACATGGTCTAAGGAGATGCGGTTGTACATCACAACCCAGGGTAAAGCAAGGTATATCAATGGAAAAGTGAAGGAACCTAGGATTGGTACGATTGAATATGATAAGTGGAACTAGGAAAACTACATGATTATGTCATGGCTCTTGACTACTATGCTACCATCAGTGAAGTAGAACTTTATGTGGGCTAAAACAACCAAGGAAACATGAGAACAAGCAAGGTCAACTCACTCCGAACAGAGGCACTATGCTAGAATCTATCAATTGCAAGCTAAGTCTGCAACGTGTAAACAAGGGGAAAGAAGCTTATCCACCTACTATTCTGCCCTCACATCTATCTGGAAAGAGTTAGATTCCTATCATAATATTGACTGGGAGAGTGAAAAGGATGCCAAAGCCTACAAACTGTTAGTGTCACAGCAGCGGGTGTTTGCTTTTATGTTGGGACTTAATCCCATATATGAACCCATTCGAGTTCAAATTTTGGGCAGAAAGGATCTTCCCTCTGTCCAAAAGGTGTATGCATTGGTTCAATTGAAGGAAAGTAGAAAATCTGCCATGAATCCTCCCAAGGGGAAGACCATTGCCTTAGCCGCAAGAGGTAATATCAATTCAGAAAGAAAGGGAATGGTTAGAAAAGGGTTTATGATAAGGATAAACGGTGGTGCTCTCATTGTCAGAAATCCCGACACACACTGGAGACATGTTGGAAATTGCATGGCAAGCCAAAGTGGGCAAAAGACCTAAATAAGAAATCAGCACAAGAACAAAACAAGAAACCAAATCAGAAAAGATTCACCTCGGCTAACTTGGCCTCTCATGAGTTGCAGAGTGGAGGAACTACTATGAACTCTCAAGATTGTCCCCCTAGGCCCGATCTTAAGGAAAATATTATCACTGCTTTTCATGACCATTTGGAGCAATATGGTAAGGCCTCACACAAACTAATTTTGGACCCACTCCTTCAACCTATTTTGCCTCTTCCTCAGGTAATTTAGCTTCTACATTCCATGTGTCTATCGATGCCTCTGAATCTCCATGGATTATTGATTCCAGTGCTTCCAATCACATGACAGGTAAGTCAACCTTTTTCCAATGATACACCCTTCTTTCTGGCAAAGATAAAGAGAGGTTAGCTAATGGATCCTTCTCTTCCATTGCTGGTCAAAGATCTAGATCTTTGCCACTTGGCTTACCCCTATTAGATGTTTTACATGTTCCAAATCTGCCTATTAATTTACTATCTATTAGCAGCATTACACACTCTTCAAACTGCTCAGTAACCTTTTTTCCTCAATCTTGTGTCTTTCAGGATTTGGCCTCTGGGAGAACGATTGGTAAAGGGAACATGGTAAATGGCCTCTATGTGCTGGAGAATAGAGTTGGTCTTGCGGCCGCAGAGTCTTTAAGTCGATCAAATAAAAGTCAAGTTACTTTATGGCACAACCGTTTGGGTCATCTGTCTTTTGAGTCCTTAAAGTATTTGTTTCTAGAATTGTTTAAGTATGTGTCTATTAATAATTTTCAGTGTCAAGTGTGTCAGCTAAACAAGCATTGTAGAACTTCATTTTCTTTACGTAATAAAAAAATCAAATGTTTCCTTTTCCATTGTATATTATGATGTTTGGGGACCTGTAAATATTTCAACAGAGCATGGCTACAGATATTTCATATTTTTCATTGATGACTTCTCTTGATATACGTGGGTGTACCCTATGCACCCTCGAGATGAAGTTCTTAAACTTGTGAAAGCTTTCCAACGTATGGTATACACACAATTTCAAACGAAGATTCAAACTTTCCAATCAGACAATGCCAAAGAGTACTTTCATGGTGACCTCATAGAATTTTTTGAAACTTGTGGCTCTATTCATCGTAGTTCCTGTGCTCGAACCCCTCAACAGAATGGGGTTGCAGAGAGAAAGAATCGCCATCTCTTAGAGGTTGCTTGAGGGTTGTTGATACACATGAATGTTCCAAAAAGGTTATGGGTGGATGCTGTTATGATTGCGGCTTATCTTATCAATCGGATGCCATCTTGTCTCTTGGAGCACAAGTTCCCTCATCAACTCATCTTTCCTATAGCTCCATTGTTTCCTATCCCTTTGTGTATCTTTGGGTGTAAGTGTTTTGTGCATGATCTATCACTTACTCGTGGTAAGTTATATCCCAAAGCCATTGTTTGTGTATTCCTTAGCTATCCCCTTTCCCAAAAAGGTTATCGTTGCTTTGACCCTATTTCCAAAAAGTACTTTGTATCTATGGATATTTCTTTCTTTGAAGATGTGCCTTTCTTTCTTACTTCTCCTTAGGGGAAGAGTCCAAGTGAAGAGAAACAGAGACATGTTTTGTTGCTTTCTCCTCCTGACCCACCTCCATTTTGGGTCTTTCGTAGACAGCGGTACAAAAGTCAAGGCCATGATCAATGAAGTTCAATAGATGCAAAGCATCCTGAAGCTGTGCAACCTATGCTATCAAACTCTTCGGGGTTAAGTCAATCACCGCATCCAGGTACTATTGTTCCAGTTGACATCCCTAAGCCCATTGATATTGATACTTCTAATTGTGATCTAGATCTTCCTATTGCTAAGAGGAAATGTGTCAGATCATGCACCACCTAATGGCCCTTTCCTTATACTATGAGCATGTTTCACCCTCTTTCCGTGCTTTCCCTCTCTGCTATTAGCAATGTTTCCCTTCCTAAGAGTGTTGTAGAAGGTTTACTTACTCCTAAATGGGCATATGCAATGAAGGAGGAGATCAATGCCCTTCACAAAAATGACACGTGGGAGCTAATAGATCTTCCTAAAGAAAAGGAACCTGTGGGGTGAAAATGGGTATTCTCTATGAAACATAAGGCAGATGGCGTAGTGGAGAGGTACAAGGCCTCGCTAGTTGCAAAAGGTTTTTCACAAGCGTATGGAGTTGATTATGCGGAACCTTTGCACCTGTAGCAAAAATGAATTCTATTCAAGCCCTCATTTCTTTAGCAGCAAATCTAGATTAGGAACTTCATCAGTTGGACATTAAAAATGCTTTTTTGAATGATGGCTTAGAGGAAGAAGTGTATATGATCCAACCTCCAGGTTTTCATGCTAAAGGAGATGAGCACAAAGTATGTAGACTGAATAAATCTTTGTATGGTTTAAAATAGTCTCCAAGGGCTTCGTTCAGTAGGTTCCACAATGTAGTTCAACAGACGGGTTTTAAGTTGTGCCAATCTGATCACACATTCTTTGTGAAGAGAGAGCAAGGAAGAATGGAAGCTTTAATTGTGTATGTTGATGACATTATTATCATCGATGATTGGAACTCAGAGATACAAAAATTGAAGAGATTCTTGGCCACCCAATTTGAAGTGAAGGATTTAGGGCCTTTACGTTATTTCCTTGGAATTTAAGTGGCTCACTCTAAATAGGGTATCTGCATTTCCCAAAGGAAATATGTTCTTGATCTCTTGAAAGATACAGGGAAGCTTGGAGCAAAACCTGCTGACACTCCTATAGATGTAAACCACAGGCTCGGGGATTGCAGCGATGAGCCCATAGCAGATATGAAGCAGTATCAAAGATTGGTGGGTAGACTTCCCTACCTATCTATGACAAAACCTAACATTGCGTATGTAGTGGGAGTCCTTAGTCAATTTATGCATGCTCCTAAGGCCACACACTTGGAGGCAGCACACAGAGTTCTTAGATATTTGAAAAAATTCCCTAGGACAGGACTCTTCTTTAGAAAACATGGGCATATGAGAGTTAAAGTTTACACTGATGCAGATTGGGTTGGTTCTATGGATGATAGAAAATCTACTAGTGACTATTATGCTTTTGTTGGAGGGAACTTGGTTACTTGAAGGAGTAAGAAACAAAGTATGGTGGCTAGATCGAGTGCAGAAGCTGAATATAGAGCCATGTCTCATGGTGTGGCAGAACTTCTATGGATAAACAATCTCTTGGGTGAATTGGGCTTTCCTATAAGTGATCTTATGTCATTATACTATGACAATAAGGCTACTATTCACATTTCAACAAATCCTATTCTCCATGATAGAGCTAAACATATAGAGGTTGACAAACACTTCATCAGGGAAAAATTGGAAAAATGAGAAGTTTGCACTCTCTACATCAACTCTCTGGAACAACTGGCAAACATCCTTACTAAAGGATTAAATTCCATGTGGCACTATAATCTTTGTGACAAGTTGGGGATGATTGATATCTATGACCCAACTTGAGGGGGAGTGATGTAATCTCAATTATATGCCATAGTGGCATTTTTGTCTTTTTAACATTTTATTTTTTATGTAGTCGCCCTAACTTATAAAAACAAATCATGGGCACCGCCAATTTATGTTTTTTGGTCTAAATATTTTGCCTCTTCTTCTCTCCTCTTTTCTTCTTCTTTCTTCTTCCTTCTTCTTCTCTTCTCCTCCTCTCATCTCTTGATTGAGATCTTTCTTCTTGCCAAAATCACATATCAATAGTCATCTTACTAACTGATAAAAAGATTGCAATGGAAATCCAGTAGGCATAGCACATTTGATAACTTGATGCCTGATGGTAGATTTATCGATGTCTAAGATTCCATTGGCACCATGGTGCCATTTAGAAGTTGTACAGGTCTCACATCACTGTGATTATCAAATGCAGAGGACCTTAGGAATGTCATGTGGTCCAATGCACCACTATCAATTATCCATGTCCATTTATTCTCAAGAATTCCTTGGAGTTTAGTGGCCTTACCAACAAAATTGGATGAATTAGGACGTTTACCGTTGTTGGAATTCAGCAAATCCATTAATTATTGATATTGTTCTATTGTGAGACCCACAAATGATGATGATCCTATTTCAGTTGATGTAGCTTGAGCAGAGGAGGAAGAGGGTTCTTCTTCTTTCCTCGTGACTCCTAATTGGTTGGATATCCAACCAATTCATAACATCTATCTTTAATATAACAAATGCTTTTGCAGTGGTCACACTTCAGCTTAGAACGCCCTTGATTATGTTGAGCTTAAGAGTTGATTGGGGTACTTCCAACGTGCAAGGCTGCTGCCTCTATCTAAGGTGTCCGTCTGCTTACAAATGTTAAATACTTTTCTTCTTGAATGACCATTGCATAAACCCGATTAATACTTAGCAGTGGATTTAGGCTCAAGATGTTGGTTGAATGGAATTGTAACAATCATTTAATCCAAGAAGAAACATAAACACTTTTTCTCATTCCTTATCAGCCATGAATTTTTTCATTGCTCCCCATGTGTAGGATCCATAGGTGAAATCTGGAATCGGGAAGTAAACAGAGAGCTCATCCCATAAAGACTTCAGTTTAGTGAAGTAAGCAGAGATCAACAAATTATCTTTCTTGATTAAGGCCACTTCTCATTTGAGATGAATGATTCAAGGAGGGTTCCCTTGTGAAAAACTTTCTTCAAGATCATCATAAGCTATGCTGTTGTGAAGATCCCATGCAAGTGAGTTGAAGAGCCAGGCTATGACTAGAGAATTGCATTTCCTCCATGCAAACAGGTCAAGTGAAGATTCATCTAGTTTCTTAAGAGATTCGTCAACGAAGGCCATCTTGTTCTTGGACAATAGGGCATTGGACATTGCCCTCTTCTAGATTGGGTAATTCTCTTCATTGAGGAGAAAGGAGATCAGCACTGCTCCAGAATGATATGAGGGATGTAAGTAATATGGGGATTTGGGATCAGAAAGATTGTCAATTGTGTAACCTCTAGCAACCATGGATTTTGGTCAAGAATGATTCCAGGATCAATATTTGAGGAGACTTTGATACCATGTAAAACTTTATTAAAAATGTGAAAGTTTATCACAAATGACAAAGGTTCATCGCAAGAGGCATTTATATGATGAAGAATGGAAAGGGTGTTAGGTGTGAGTGAAAACCGATAATACTTTCATTTACTTTTGGTGTTGAATATTTATACATGTAAACATGCCATAACAAAACAAGCTGGACAGCTAGACAAGTGGGCTGCCACTTGTAACGACTTTTAACAGATTCTAAGAACTTCAAAACTACTAAACTGATTCTTGTAACTGCTTAACTTCTACGACAACGATATTTGAAATGAGGTTGCAGGTAATAATACCAAAAGGGTTGTGGTTTAGTGTTTTGTTTTGGAATAATGACTGATGGTAGATCAACTCCAACTTCTAATGTATGGGTCATAAATTTTTCAATGCAAGGGGCTTGAGATCGGTGATGATCAAGATCTTTAAACCTTCATTCATTAAAGAACAATTTAGAGAGAGTAAAACAGAGCACCATTCTTGTTGAAAAACCAATCAGAATAAGTTGAGGTAGAGATGATCTAGAGCTACTACTAATGAGAACAATGGAGATTCAATGCTATCTTGTGGTGGGTTCTATTGGTAGGCATTAAAGGTTACATCAACCTTAGATCCCCACCAGTTGCAAGAGTTAATGAAAAAAAACTAAGGAGCTGCAGCAAGGAGATGGAGAGCATGGGAAGAAAGGGGAAGGAAAGAAGGGATAAGGGAGATAAGAAGAAAGATAGAGAAAGAAAGAGAGATGATGGTGGTGATAGGCTTGAAATCGGTTGTTTGGTGGTGATGAATGCAAGGAACCAGGAAGAAAAAGAAGAAGAAGAAGAAGAAGAACATAGAAAGAAAGAAAGGACAAAACAGAGAAGAAGAAGAAAGGCAAAAAAAAGTGGGGGTACGATGCCAAGTTGACTTGCAGCGTGGAATAAAGAGGAAGAAGAAGTAAAAGAAGTAGGGAGTCGAGCTTCTCATGAGCCATTCGAGCTCACCTCATGAGGCTTGTGAGCCTAGTATAATAAATAAATATTTTTTACTATACATACATACATGGTTTTTAGAACTGAACCAGTCAAGGCACCGTTTTCCAGTTCAGTAGTTCAACCATCCAGGTCGAACGGTTCAACCCGTAACATCATAAATAAATAAAAAACTTATATATAATAAAAATACCATAGAAATTTAAATAAAATACAAAAAATACACAAAAAAATATACGAAAAAGAACAATACATGAAAAATAAAAATAATAAAATACAAAAAATACAAAAAATACAAAAAAAATTCCAAAAAATATAGAAAATTTTCCAAAAATATAGAAAAAATTCCAAAAAATTCCAATTGTAGTACTTAGACACTTTGGCCTACCTGAAGCATCCATGCCAAAAGATATGTTGTCTAATAACCAAAAACCCAAGGCCCTAACGCAAGGTATCTTGGATCCATCTTGCCTTGGGGTAGTCTAATAATCTATAGTTTTGTACAGATCTGTATTTCCAAAAGATTTGCAATTCTGTACATTCTTCAATAAAGGGGTAGTCTAATAAATATTAGTAATGTACTTATATCTGCAACCAAACACCATAACCTACATATATATATATGAAGATCTTTAAGAACATAATTACTACTGACTAAATGTCAAGAACTCATTCAATAGATTTTGTATGTTCAAGAAGAGGATTCCACCTTGTCTCCTTTTTGCTTCAGATTTTGCAAAGAATTCCATCAATTCATCAGTCATTACAAACACAAGTTCTTCTTCTTCTTCTTCTTCCATCAAGTCCTCTTCCCCCTACTTATTAGAAAATACCCATTATAACAACTCAATGCACCTTACCATTAGTTATTACAGGCTTTCAACTTCTACTTTCTTTGAGTTTTTTACAAGCCCTTTTAACCTATATTCCAAATATACAAAGAAAAAGGTAAGAAAAACTTCTATCAGGCCATAAGCAATGCAAACTATAAAATGAGTACTTTCTTTCACCTTATGGAGAAGAACCCCTTTAGATGGTCATGTCTTTCAGAGTTTCCTCTGGACTTTCTGTTCATAAGCACTAAGAAGATAAGAATTTTTTTTTTGCAATAGATATTATTCATATTCCTATAACATCGTGCTTTCTTAATTCATCAAACATAATACTTAGATACTCAAAAATAAAAAGATCATAAACACAAGTAACAAAAAGATCAAAAGCAAAGTTCACCAAGTATTAAACATAAATCAAAACTTCAAGTTCAATATAGAGTTTGCTTCACTAGTATAATCATCCAAATTCTCCAGATATGTTGGCCCCACTTCTCAATGGTGCCAACTACCAACCAAAGCTAGGTGGTATATCACCATCATCTTCATCTTCGAGAGGTTGTGTTTCATCTACATCTCCAACTTGGGTGTTGGTTGCATTTTCCTCCATGATTCCCCTTTGCTCAATGAAAAATTCATCATCATCTAAAGAATGAAAATGGAAAATTAAAACTCAAAAAATAGCTAAAATAATCAAGTATGAAAATGTCATTTGAGATAATATCAATGATACTTACCATCAGTCCTAGCTCTTTTTCTTGATGGTGATTCCGTTATTGGAAATGTTGTCTCATCAGCTTTAAAAATATCATCATTCTCATTACCATCAAGTAATGGAGGATCTTTGTCATCGTGCACTACCCAATCTTCCACAACCTCAACATGTTCATGCCCAATTGGGTCAAGACTTTTAGTTTTTCTCTACAAATCAATAAATGATACATTAGATGCAATGCAAGCATTAAAAAAAATAATCATGAAACATAAAAGTTAAAACACTTACCCATCCATCACATGCAGGTTGCAATGAACATATACTAGGTCATTAAGCCTTTGGTGCTCTAACATATTCCTTTTCTTCGTGTGCATACATTTAAAAACATTCCAATTGTGTTCACATCTAGATGAGCTACACGTCTAGCTAAGGATTCGTATAACAATCCTTTTCAAATTTGGAGTGTCACAACCAAATATCGACCACCATTCACTTATATACAATGAAATAGAGTTAATTTAATTTATAAAATAAAATTGAAAATTGAAATAATAAACATGTTATAAGAAAAAAAATATTTATTACCTAGAGGCATTGACTTAAATGTCTTCACTAAGAAAGATCTTCCAAAATTACCACGACAATTTTCAGAAAGAGTAAGCTCTTTGTTCAACTTTATCTCCACATCATCTGATTTGATTGCAAGCTTTTCAATGACATCAAAAATTGCAGACATAATGGCCGGGGATTTAACTTTTGATTTCGGATCATATTGGAAGGCCGGGTTAAAATAATACCTTGCAAGATGAAGCCTCTGATCCATTTGTTTATTCCATCTTCTATCAATAATGTCCATGATTGGGCCATATTCAGATTTTTGATAATTAAAAAACTTTTTCAGTGATTCTTTTGCCTTCAACATTGCATGATACATATACCCCATTGCAGGCCTAAACTCAAAATCTGCAAGTCTCAATGCACTAACAAGAAGTGATGTGAAACCCACAATCATTTTGCATTGTGCCCAAAATTCAGAATCCAAAACTATTTGTATTACTTCCTTCCCCTTTGCATCTTTTGCATATCTAGAATCAATAAAACTCCGACCTGTTACCAAATTTTGCAAATTATGCATGTGCTTCAAAATGCTATCCAATGTAATAAAATTAGTTGCAAAACAAGTGGCTCCAAGACATACTATCTCAGCCCAACCAAGTCTCTTCCTTAGCATTGAGAGTACAAAAATATGATTGTAGAAAATTTTGGTAATTCTAGATGCACATTGAACCACATTTGCAACATATTCCATTTCCCCAATTTCCTTTAACATCAGGTTTAGACAATGTGCTGCACAAGGTGACCAATATATCAATGGAAATTCTATTTCCAACAATCTTCTTGTAACTACATAATTTGTAGCATTGTCAATGACCACCTGAACAACATTTTCTGCTTTTACCCAATCAATAATTTTGTTAAATAAAATAAATAAATTCTCTGCACTCTTGACTATTTCAGAAGCATCTATAGACTTCACAAATGCAGTTCCTGTAGGACAATACACTAAAAAATTAATCAATGTTCGACTATGTGTATCTATCCAATCGTTAGTTATTATAGTGCAACCATATGTAACCCAATCCTTACGGAGTTTATCAACTGACATTTGCACCTCCTAAACTAAATCCTTCAACAAATTGATCCTACAGTTATGATATGAAGGAACCTTGTACATTGGACCAATAGTAATAAGAGCATTCAACATACGTTGAAAATATCTTGAACGCAAAGCATTCAAGGGAATACAAGCATCACCACTTCATAACAACATGGTCCACATGATTAATTGCTCCCTTAGATGCCAATACACTCTTAATTCCAGGTTGTGCAACTGGAGTGGTCCGTGGAGAAAGATGGTTAGTTATTAGCCCTAAAGATGCTTTCCCCTTTCCCGATGATGTAGTTGGTTTTTTCCCTTGATAGGTATCATGTGTACTAGGTGGATCTATTTCTCTAATCTCAATATCATAATCATTATCAATCCTTCCACATTGTGCTCTACTGTCACCTTTCCTTTGGGCAAGATGTTGGTTCATTCTATTAATCCCTCCCCCTTTAAAAAGTCTTTTGACAACAAAGACATGTCATTGACTCTGATCCATTAAGAGGGTCAACTTTAAGGAAAACATGCTCCCAAGTATAATCATTTTTTCCCCTAACATTTGATGAAATGGACTCTTGCATGGAGCTGGATTAGATTTATTAGCATTTGGACTTTGAGATTCCATCATCTTAGTTCAATCAAAGAAATCCAACTCAAAAATAAATCCCTTCATTGAAACACAAAATTTAAAATTTAAAACCTTGCATTGACTAAAAGAACCAACCAAAATGTAAAATCACTCCATATAAACAAAAAGATAATTAAGAAAATACTTAAGCAAAAAATTAAGAAAATAATTAACCAAAATGTAAAATCACTCCATTAGAAATGAGAGTAAATTGCTTGCAAAAATTTAAGCAAAACTTTCAACATTTGATCATCGTATGAAAATTAAGAAAAATATGCATATGAAAATTTAAAACAAATTAAGCCAGATTAATTAAATAAAGAACTAAGAATCTGATCATCAAATGAAGTTTGAGGGTTCAACAAGGCATATAATCAACAAGAAACTGATATAAAAATACAAGTAGCAATTTTTTGCTAGTAAATATATCAACTTATCGTCTGTTGCTCCTAATTATAAACTAAAAAGTATTCACTAAAAGCCTTTGCCTAGCAGGTCCAAAGCAAAATGATGAAGCAAACGAAGAACAAATAGGGGCTGATGAACCAAATGAATCAAAAAAATTAAAAAAAATCAATTAAATCACAAAAAAATTTATACCTTCAGGATTTCACTACCAAGTGCCGGTAATGGTGGTGTGACAGTGGATTCGCCGCCAGTGGGCTTGGGCAATTGGGCTTGGTCATAGGCAAGTTGCCACTGCAAGCCTACAAGGGCTGAGTGCCAAATGGATTCGCTACCACTGCAAACCTGCAAGTCAAGCTTGGGCTCGCTAGTGTAAATGCTGAGTGTTGAGTGTCGTTGCTAAGTGTCGAGTGCTGCTACAAGCTCGCCGTCCACTGCTGCAAGTCACCGTTGCAAGTGTTGGATCTTCTCGCCATTGGATGCGGCTGCAAGTGCTGGGGTGAGGGTTACTTTTTTCCGCTACAAGCTTGCTAGTTGTCGTCGATGTGTATCGCCGTCGGATGCCAAAGGTGATAGCCGCCATAGGTGATCGCTCGGTAGGGTGTGAGGGTTGAGAGGAATGAGGAGGGAATTTGGGAGAATGGGAAATAACCCCAAAGCTAAAGGGAAAATCAAATAAGGATTCGAACTGGTTGGGATATAATGGGTATTTTATTTTTTGTTTTTTATTTAAAGCATTAAAAATAAAAATCTTTACCCGCAAACCGCTGCCCGGGTCGAACGATTTAGCGGTCTGACCGCCGGGTCAGCAGGTTTTTTGACTTTTCGACATTTTTTTTCAATTTTCCGGTTTCTAGTAAAACCGTACCCAGATGGCTGACTGATTACCGGTTTTTCTGTCCGACCATCCGGTCCAATCTGGTTTTGAAAACCATGCATGCATACATATACATACATACATACATACATACATACATACGTGCATATAAATATATATAATAACTCTTATTATATATAATAATATTTTTATTTTTTATTTATAATAGTAAATCATTTTTATAATTTTTAATTTTTTGTATGTAAAATAAAAAATATTTTTATATGTAATTGGCTTGAAATCGAGTTCAAGCCAAGTATTCAGCTTGGCTTGGCTCAAATCCATCCCTAAGAAGAAGAAAAGAAAAGAAAAGAGAGAGAGAGAGAGAGAGAGAGAGAGAGAGAGAGAAACAATTAGATGGCCAAAGGAATTAATGATGTGGTTTGTCAATGAGGAAGATGGTGAACAGATTTCCCCTTTCCAATTAACTTGAATCAAAACTTTAGGTTACTTAAATACTAGGGCATAAGGGCAATGTTGTGATTTTCTTGAAAATTTGAAGGATATCTTTGTCATTTTAATATTAGTAATGATAAAAAGGGATTCCAGTTGGTTGGTCAAGATTTGGAGGTCATTTGTAGACGGTGGAGAAGGGGTTTGAGTGTGAAAGAAGGTCTAGGGGTAAGTGGGCCAATAGAATTGTCTAAAACAAAATCTTTTTATTTTTGAGGGGAAAATTATGGTATCTTTTTATTAAGGTGATGTTGCAAACTTGGAGCCAAGGGCAAGAGAGTTACTTTCAAGCTCCGAGGGATATGGGTCCTGCTTTCTAAGTGTGAAAAGTGGTCAAAAGCCCTAGGAGGGATATGTGTCCTGCTTTCTAAGTGTGAAAAGTAGTCAAGGGCTCAAAGTAAGCTAAAGTCTCCATAAGAGTGTAAGTGATAGCTCAAGTGTACGTGTTGTACGTTTAGCTATAGTGTCCCTTTTATAGTCGGAGTCCCTCAGGTGAGTAGTAGTGAACAACAAGTAACAATCCCATTGGTTGTGGTCACATAGGAGGACTCAAAGAGGCATCGGTCGACCACGACCCCATAATTAGTGACTTAGGAGTAGATGCATTAGGATCGTGTGTCCATAGAAAATTCTCTACAACCGTTAAGGAAGGGAAGTTACCCCGTTGCCCTTGAGGGACAATCAACTAATGAAAGTGCCCCTAGTAATTTCATCCAAGATTGCTAATTTCGAGGTGCACAGAATACTGGTAGACACATGGAACTCGGCTGAGATTATCTTAGAGGAAGCTTTCAAACAACTCGACAGTGGGAGAGACCACCTGTAGCCAATCAACACCCCTCTAGTAGGCATCTCGAGAGAGTCACTAATACCTTAGGGGAAGATTACCCTACTGCTATTGATAGGCAACGGGCTCATCACTAGCATGGTGATGTTAGACTTCATGGTTGATCGCGTCTTGTCTCAATACAATGCCATCCTCAGTCACCCAAGGTAACCAGCGGACGGTGAAGCAATGGCACATAGGGGTGGCAACGAGCCAAGTTTTCATGAGCTGCTCGAGCTTGGCTCGGCTCAGTTTCAACCGAGCTTCGAGCCGAGCTTGAGCCTACTAGAGCTTAGCTTGTAAGGCTCGCGAGCTGGCTTGAATATATATATATATATATATATATATATATATAATAAAATTATAGAAAATAATATATATAATAAAAATATTATAATTATTAATTATTATAATTCTTAAATTTTAAAAAATCAAATAAAAAATATTTTTATATATAATTTTTTATTTTTACAAAACATTTTTTCTCAAAAACAAGCTCGAGCCGAGCCAAGCTGAGCTCAAGCTCAAGGCTCTTCCTTGTAGAACAGTCTCAAGCCGAGCTCGAGCCTCGTACTATTCTGCTCAGCTCATCTCGAATCCACACCTAGTGGTACATAACATCTTGTCGAGGGAGACATCGCACCAATGAGAGGCTCACCATGGATAACATAGACCTCAAAGACAAGCTACGAATGCAGCACAACCAACCCATGGAGGACCTCGTCTAGGTACGTACCCTTCTTCGATGGTGACTCGGAGAAGACCATTTAGGTAGGGTTACTCCTAGAGGACGGTCTTCGGGACAACATCATCCGACTCTTGAAAGCTAATGCTGATGTGTTTGCTTGGGCTATAGCAGATATGCCTGGGATCGAGCCCGAGGTCATGACACATCAACTTAACACTAACTTGCACTATCGACCTGTGAGGCAAAAGAAGAGGAGTTTTGCCTCGGAACAGTGGAAGGTAATCAACGAGGAAGTGCAAAAGTTGTTAGATGCCAACTTCATCCAAGAAGTGACCTACCTAGACTGATTGGCAAACGTGGTAATGGTAAAGAATGCCAATGGTAAGTAGAGCTTGTACTCTCCATGTAGACGGGTCGTCCAACTGACAAGGTAGCAATGCTGGTTTCATACTCCGTGGACTGACTAACTCCGTTCTAGAGCATGCATTGTAGTTTAAGTTCAAAGAGTCCAACAATAAAGTAGAATATGAGGCCCTGATACTTAGGCTTTGGCTCGCACGGGACGTTAGGGCGGGGTGAGTAGAGGTATTTAGGGACTTTGGGCTCATAGTCAACCAAGTCACTAGACAACTTGAGGCACGAAAGCCCACCATGGCAAGCTATTTGCAAAGGATACAAGAGCTCACCAACAGTTCAAGCACTTCACCATATAGTAGATCCCAAAAGTTGAGAACATCTGAGTTCATGCTTTGTCAAAGCTCGCGAGCTCACTGCAAATTAACCTCATAACTACAATCAGGATGGACACTTTAGTACAGCCCAACATCTCAGATGCCACCCTAATGTGAAGAGATGAGAGATCCATCATATGGATGGCCGAATCCTATAGGAAGGTTGGGTAAATTTTCAAAAATTTTTCTTTCTCCCATCTGGGGATCGCATTCCCTATTTTAGAAAACTGCATTTTCAAGGATTAATCTTGAACCAAACCGGACCAGACCTTTAACCAAAATGAAGGTGTTTACACCCAATGAGAAAACCAAAACTTGCTTCCACTAAAGATGACACAGTGTGAGGATCAGCAAGACGACTCTTCAGCAAGAATGGAGTAAAGGGCTGGTGAGCACGACTTCAAATTGTTTCTTCTACCAAGAAGCAATATCAAGAACAATTCTTGACCACCCCTACGGTAGAGATCAAACTGAGTAGGGGCAGAAATAACAGGAAAGAGCTCTGCGCTTTTTTGTGTCTTGTCTGGTATGTCTTGCATGTCTGCTCTGCTCTCTTATTTATAGCCTTAAAGAGACAACCTCCTAATCTGATTAGGAGTTTCTTGATCCAAATCTTTATTTGGATTTGGACTCTTTAAGTGATAAGGATAATCCCTTATCTTATCTACAGTTTAAGATTAGCTTAGTCATAATCAAATTAGGAGTTTCCTTATCCAAATCTTTATTTGGATTTGAACTCTTTAGGTGGATAAGACTTATCCTCTTATCCTTATTTGCTAATCCAAACCCAGATCCGCCCCTATTTAATTAATCTAATTAACCCAGTTTGAATTGGGCTTTAGGCCCATTAAGTTTATGTGCTCATTTAACCTCTTAACCTGCTGCCCAGTTGGCTCTCCTTGCATGGCGTGGGACCCAAACATTGATTTACACATCAGTCACATGGGTTCAGTCTAGCCTTTGTTACAAGGCCTGGCTGAATTCACTATAGGAGACAGTGAGCCCCTGAGTCCATCACCATGAGCTCTTAACGGGCCCAACATTTACACTAAATGGTTCTTGGGTCCAGCCACCTTATGAAAACCCAAGGACTGTGAGCAGATGCAAGATTAGCCCATCAGGTATTACCCTCAATGGTCTTACACTTAACCTTTTAGCCCATAATGATCAAACAGTGCCCAACAAGAGAAGACCTCTCCCTCGGCTGCAAGGAACAGTGTTGCACTCTCTACTCACATGGATCCCAGGAATTAAAACCTTTTGCAAACATTTTGAAACCATAACATATATATATATATATATATATATATATATATATATATATATGTATGTATGTATGTATATCTTTATATGAATATATTTTGCAAAAACAAATTTTAACGGTTGAAATCAACTACTGGCAGTTTTAGGTTTCCATCAGAGAGAGTGCATCCCCGATCATTCATTTTGTCCGACAAAGGGGATGATCCTGTCACTATGATCATTCACCCACTTAGATGAATTCTTGGACTGTCCCAACATACCCATGTTTTGACCCCCTCTAAGGATCTCATTGATTGGCATATCAAAGACAGCCCAATCCGACACCTGATGCAGTACCATAATCGAGTCTAGGGGTCAGGTGTAACATTCCAGTTTTGCCCATCTATCTACAAGGTATAGGGCAATACCTAGAATTCTGGTTTGGTTCAAGGTTTCAAGAAAACTCACATTGCATGTACCTTAGGTCTCACCCTAGCAGCTGAGACAAGCCACCCCAACCAACTTGGCAGTACATTAGTGTCAATCCTAGCAAAATAAATCTCCCCAGATCTATCCAATGATTGTGAAGATTCTAAACTAACACAAGTCTTATAAGATATGAATCAATTATGTACTTTATTCATTTACAATAAATGCCAAAAGGTACATCAATTTGATTGGAGCTAAGGGCATAAATGTCTAACATAATAATCCTCCTAGTACAGCAAGAACTATTGTGGATAGACCTAATCATGCAGTACCTACAGGATGGAACACTCCCCAAAGACCGAACCAAAGCAAAAAGGCCCATGCATAAATTAAAGACTAAAAGTCCACCCGTTCAACAAATGAGTCATCTCGTAGAACAAAGCATCACTATTCAAAAATGAATAGAGCATCTCATAAAACGGGTGGACTTTCAGCGTACAAGATGACTCCACAAGCGAAAAGGCCCATCTCATATGACCTAATCATGCAGTTTTACCTTTCAGTGATTGATATGAAGGGAAAATTTGAAAAATAAATCGATTTTGGAAAAGAGATTGGAAGGGTTAGGGGTAGCAATTGATATGAAGAGAAAAGATTAGAAAATAAACATTTTGGTCAAGGTAACTACATGAGTATTTTGGACATTTTCGTGCCTCTTGTCTTCTAATAGAGAGGGTCTATTTGCAACTGCATCAAAAAGTTCAAAAAAGATGATTGCAATCATCAAACTTCAGAAAAGAGGTTTCATCAACAGTCAAAAACTTGAGGGGAGGTTTCAACAATTGACCCAAAAAATATGGTATATATAAGCAATTTTTGAAATTATAGGATATCTTTAAATAGTTTCCTTAAACACAGGGTATATAAGTAATTATAACTCAGAATGCATTTACGTTTCAACCATGAAAGTATATCAATTAATTATTTTCCTTAATGATCGAGTTGTTGCTCGGTGGCGTTTGTGCCTTCATAGAGATGACCTAGAGAATTTCCTATTGTATATTGAAATTTTCTAGTTCATGTAATTATATCAAATAAAAAGGCCTAAAATCATGTTATTTAAACGAAACAATGGTATTCATTATCATAAATTAATGAATTTCTTGTTGTAACCTAACCAGTTGGCTTGGACTGCTGTTAGTATAGTGGATCCAACCTTAAGGCCCGTTCAACTGATCATTTCCACATTGATATGGGCTTGGCATATGAAGGCCTCTAAGACCTGGCTCGGCCCAAT
The DNA here is from genome assembly GCF_056320005.1 of Nelumbo lutea. Lineage (NCBI taxonomy): Eukaryota > Viridiplantae > Streptophyta > Magnoliopsida > Proteales > Nelumbonaceae > Nelumbo > Nelumbo lutea. Next base: position 108,355,681 of record NC_142685.1, read on the forward strand.
CTGAGTTTTGACGCCATTCAACCTTCATTTTCATGTACTTTCTTTAATCTGTGTTTATATCTGTACATACTATACAATTCTATATTATCCGATATGGACGGTTGGGATTTTAAATTTACGAGACCCGTTCAATCCCCAAGTACCAGTTCAATGTGGTAAAGTATTTTGATTGATATATACCGAGTCTCTGTAATCTGAACTCTTCTGAATCCCTTGGCTTCCCGTCCCAACTACGGGTTTTCTATTATTTTTATAAATTTATTTTATGTCTAGCAGACGGAAATTAAAGAGACAAACAAAGGAAGTGAACGGAAATCAGCTAGGGGAAGCAGAAACCATGGAAAAACATTCTATTTTCTATTTTTGGATTGAATCCGAACGAGTAATGAATGACTGACTGGTCAATATTCCGTATTACAACGTCTATAAATTCAAAGCTCGACCACTCCACGTTTCCTCAATCCAAACTGAGAACTGATAAACATTGGTATCTGATGATGAAGAGCAGTGGTGTGAGTATGTCTTCTTCACACTTCTCTCTTCTCTCTCTCATATTCCTTGTTGTCTTCTTATCCTCTCTTCCATCTCCCACTCTCTCAGCTTCCTCCCTCCGCTGCAACCCAGCTGACAAAACAGCGCTCTTGTCAATCAAGAAATCCCTAATTAGCATACCAGATTACTTTGCTTCCTGGGTTCCCAAGACAGACTGTTGTCACTGGGAACATGTCGATTGCCACCCAAATACCAATCGTGTCACTGCACTCTTCTTTGATCAAATCTACGTCCCTTTCCACACCCCGGCGGCCATCGGCAACCTCCCCTACCTCAGAGAAATTGCATTTACAGACCTTGACATCACTGGTCCCATCCCCTACTCATTCACCAAATTAAAGAACCTGAAAATTCCCAAGATATCTGGAACCACTCTCTCCAGCCCCATACCAGGATTCCTCGGCCAACTATACAAGCTCAAGAATCTCGATTTATCCAGCAACCAGCTTTCTGGACCAATCCCAGCTTCCCTTGGCACGTTCGAAAACCTCAGGTACCTCATTTTGTCCGACAACCAGCTTTCTGTGTCGATCCCAGGTAGCCTCCGCCAGCTTAAAAACCTTGACTTGTTAAATTTGAGCGGCAACCATCTTTCTGGACCCATCCCAGCTTCCCTTTCAGATCTCAAGAAACTAACTAGTAACCAGTCTTGGTCTCTCGTCGAACAAACTCGCCGGAAGCATACCCGACTCATTCAGAAGATTTAATTCTGACAAGAACGAGGATTTCTCTCTCCTCCTAAATGGCAACCATCTACGCGGTGAAATACCCAAATCGTTAGGGAAGTTGCACTTCAGAGTGATCGATGTTTCCGATAACAAGCTCACTGAGGACCCGTCGGTGTTATTCAAGGAGAATTCAACAGCTCGCACGATCATGCTGTCCGATAACCATCTCAAGTTTGATTTGTCGAAGGTCAGATTTCCAAAAAAGCTGAACGTTTTGGAATTGGCACACAACAGAATCTTGGGGGACCCAAGCAGATCACCAAATTGAATGCTCTGAGAAGACTGGATTTGAGTTATAATCGACTGTGTGGAAAGATTCCATTTGGTGGGAAGATGCAACAGTTCCCTGCTCAATCGTTTGCCCATAATCTCTGCTTGTGTGGCCCACCTCTCTCCAGATGCTAAATGTATCTGTTGCTGTATGAGCATAGATTTAAATAAATAATTAATTAATTAATTGTTTGAAATTTAATTAGGTAATAGTTCATGATGTAAATATGCTTTGTTTTTGTGGGCTATTATTTCCATTTGTCATTATATAAAAGCAGAATAATTTGATTATTTGTCTCGATGAAAGCATCCTTCCAAATACCTTAATTAGGGATATAAACGAATGGAATTAGGCACTATCCGAATTTAAATTTGATATTTGAATTTGATTTGATATCCGATAAATAATAAAAATTAGTATGTGCATTCATATTTGATTAAATATTTAAATATTCTATTCGATTAAAATTTGATAAATTAATTATTTTAAGTAATTAATACTAATAAACATATGGCTCACGCGGCGGTCTACAATAATACCTTTGGCGGATTTTATAATCAAACCGGAATTAAAACCGGTATAAATTCCGATTCGACAGAGCAACCAAATGCGGGGAGGGAAAAATTTCTTTCTCCTGCGCGAAGGCTCCTTCACTAGCAAGATAAATCGCAGAGGAGAATCAGTGTTGTGATTCAAAAAAGCTTTTTTTCTTCACGAGCAAGATAAATTGCAGAGCAGAATCAGTTTTGTGCGATTCAAGGTAGCAGACTTCTTCGTTCGAGAAGGGGTCCTTTGTGCCTTAGAAGGGGAACTTTCTGGGAAGCAAGCACTGACCTGTTCGTTCGCGCAAGAGAAGGTAAGCTCTAATCATTCTTTTAATAGTTTTCTTCCTCCTCTGTCATATGTGGTTTTTAATCAGAGAAAACGAATGAGAAATTTATTGTTATAACTTACTAGTGAAAGAAATCCCAAATATTCCAAAGCTTTCGGATTTTGGATTTTAGGCCTATAATTATAATTTCATAATAAAATTTTGGATTCGAGGTCTTGTGTAGAGCAGTGTGAGAAGACTGGTTGTGTTGGGGATACATGCATGTTTTCAGCACTGCAGGTTCTCATCCGATGGGATCCTTGTTGATGGTCCATGGTACATGCAAGAACCACTATATCTGAGGTGGAAACAGTGGGGTTGTGAGTGACTGTCGGTACCATGCTTGATAGAGAAAGGGAGAGAGAGAAATTCGGTAACAAACCAGTCAAATATCATGGAAAGTGGCCTTTCTTGTGTATCTTGGCATTCAGGTTTGAATCCTAGTATCCTAGTATTTGTATATTTGAGCGCCACTTTGAAATCAATAGTTTCTTAAATCTTAATTTTTTGTCTGCTTTACCTGCCTCTAGTAAAATGATAAGAGAATAGTTTAAAAAGAGACATTATTCATGTTTTCAGGAGCCTGTTTCTGTGTCACTTTCTACATTAAACCGTGCAATACAGTTCCATGGATGGCTGTCTTTTTCTTCATTTTGCTGTATTACAAATTGCCTCTGAGGCCAAATAAGAAGACATATTATGAGTACACCACACCACCTTGTGGCATATCTATGAGCTCTTTTCAATGAATTCTTGGTTCTGGAGTGATGTTTCTCACACACGGTAATCTTTTGCTTGACATGAACAGGTTGTAGGAATATATACAAATGCCCTCAATATACTTGTAAGTCAATGTTAGTGCAGTTCTCAGTCGTTTGCCAACAATGGGTTGTGTATTTTTCCCTTTTTTCTTTTTTTTTTTTCTGAATTTCAACTACTAGAAGACCAAGTTCTATACTATATGTGGCTTCTATTTATCTATTTTGTGTTTGTTTGCAAATACATTTTGTAATTATTAGATTATTAACCATAATATTATGCTAGTTATAAGGCTTGAAAGGACTGCTGCAGAGCAAATGCGTGTGGGAAATGCCTGCAAGGGTTTCTTAGATGACAATAAGTATACAAGATACAAATTTTCAATTAGTTACTTGTCTTTATAGTGGGAAAATGATGGGGATCACTTCCATTAGAGAACAAGAAGGAAAATGTAGTCAACTAAACTAACTTATCCTACTTCCTACGGCCTGGGATTTACTTTTGTTTTGAAATAAGGCATTAATAAGTTCTCTCATTATCATTTTGATTTTCCTTTAGAGTAATCTCTGAGGTTCAGTTTCTTTCTTAACAGGTGGCAGGTACATAGGTGGCTGTACAGGTATTTGTGTTTGCATATTTAATGATGTATGACAAAGTTCCTAGATAGAACTCAAAATATTAATTTAAAAAATTCGTTGACTTTTGCTTGAAACTTGCACAAGTAAACTCAGAATGGAATTTGACTTTCTTTACTTAGTCAAGATAAAGAGCTGAAATGGCAAAGCTATACAGCCTTACTTTATTTTCGAAATATAATTTCAGACATCCATTTGATCCTTGATGTTTTCTTGTACTGTACAGATACTTCGAAACTATATTGGAAGGGAGAACTTGCAGCTTTTTTGTCTGAGGCTATTTCCAAAAACACACAAATCAAATTACTTGAACTAACATTAATTTATTGCTTGATACGAATCAAATTACTTGAACTAACATAACATTAATTTATTGCTATGTTGCAGAACTGATGGTTGCACATATTAATGAATCGAGCTCTGTCACTAAGCTCTATTTCTCTTTTCATGTATAGCTTTTCTTAGTATTAACCACCATCTTGACGGTAGCCTGAACACTGGTGCTAGTTTCTTTACTTTTGAAAGCAATGGCACATGCAATGGAGAACAATTTAGTGAGGCTTTTAATGTTGCATTAAATTGGGTTTGAATTTTTGATAAGGGCTATCAAAGAATAGAAAACACACATTAATTGACCAAGGAATCTGCTAAAATCATTGTTCATATAGGTGACATAAGCATCTGTATGGATAAGGTGAATAGTGGCATACCTAAACTCTAGATTCTGGTAGAGAAGGAATTTAGGGACAGTTTGATGATGGTTGAAGAAGGATTGAAGCTTTAAGGAACTTCTAGTATAGAGATTTGTGAAAATTCAGATATGGAGTTACCGGTAAGTTGTTTCAATTGAATGCAGAGTGTGATGTGAATTTAATTCTCTTTGAAGCTAACATCAATTTTTTGAGGAATTTCTTGTATAGAAATTCAGGAAAGTTCAGATTTGGAGTTGACAGTAAGTTATTTCAATTTGATGCATAGTTAAAGAATTTTCCAATGCATGCTAAATATTTAGGTTTTTTTATTACATAATATCTATGGCCATTGGACAATACGTGCACCTATGGATTTCTTTTGTTACAACCATAGATTTAATCTTTTGATTTGATCGATTTCCTTTTATTTTTTGGGAGACATTGTTAGTATGGCTTTTCTTGTTGCGTTATCCCTTTGATTTCTTATTCATAGTTTGATATCCACAATGAGTATTGGCTATTCACCTGTTGGTGGTTTTGTCGTTAATGGAAATACCATTGATAATTCTTGTATTCTGATAAGAATACACCTTGATTGAGCCAATTTTTTTGAGCGGTTACAATTGATGGGTGAAAACCTATGTTGAATTAAAGGGAGTGTTGAGATAATTTATAGGGAAGATCCCCATGCTTGATATCGAGTGAATGATACAGGAAAAATGGGACCAAGAAAGCTGTACTATCATGTCATAATTGTTGAATTCTGCAATATCAGTTCAGTTGAACCTTCTTGTTCTTTGAGACTTCTACCTGGATTTGTGTTTTATTTGTTTGCTTTTGATGTAGTGCCCATGTGGGTTTTCATGTCAACCTTAGTTTCTTTTCCTATCTAATACCAGTATTTTTTGCAGGTCAAATTGGAACAAGGAATTGAAATGTTGAACATTTCCAAGAATTGTTGAAATTGATATGTCCATCTTGGATGATTTCAATTGTTTCGAGGATCACCAGAAAGCCATGCAGGAAAGGAAGAAACAACAAGCCAGCTTGATGGTTGTCCTTGTTGTTGGTGGCAATGAGCACCGGAATCCAGTCTCGCTATCTAGTGACTTCATAAAACAGATGACCAATAGATTTGCTCAAGTTGTTAGGTTGGAAGAAAGTGGTAAAGAAGAGCTGATAAGAAAAGGGTGGCTCTACTGTTGCTGCAACTGTGGGTGTTGGAGTTAAATATGAAGATGTGTTATATTATTCAAGAAGATTTTTGTAAATGCCCTGTACCGTTTTATATGTCAATTGGATATTGTATTTAAGTTTTGCTTTGGATATTATAATAATTAATAATTTAATTAAAAGTTTTTTTTTATTTAAATTGTTTTTCATGTATTATCGGCCATGAGATCTATATTAAACATGTAAAAAAATGTAGAAATCAAATTGATATAAATAATGAAAAAAAAGACAAAGTTGGCAGTCATACAACTGCTGCCTTAGACATAAAAAAGACCTAAGGCGGTGGTCCAAAGAGATCTAAGCCGACGGTCTAGATCGCCACCTAAAAACAAAAACAATAGTTTGACTAACCTAAGGTGGCGGTCCAAAGAGATCTAAGCCAGTGGTCTAGATGGCCGCCTAAAAATGGACGCAACATATTGACAGACCTAAGGCGGTGGTCCGAAGAGATCTATTCCGGTGGTCCAGACTGTTGCCTTTATTAACTCTGAGCCGGTGGTTCTAACATACCACCGGTTTAGGAATAAATGAACCGCATCGGACCAGACCTCAAAGGTGGCGGTCTTTTTTGTTTAAGCTAGTGGTCTTTTTTGTCTAAGTTGGCGGTCTTGACCTAGGTCAGCAGTGGCTTAGGGGGTGGACTCATGACCACCACCTTAGACCTAAGGTGGCAGCCTAAAGGGCTAAGCTGGCGGTCCTACATCCATCGGCTTTGATCGTTTTCCTTGTAGTGACACTTGATTGTCTATCACATTTATGATACTAGTTGATTTGTCAAAAAATTTTCAGATATCATAGTCGAGCCCAAGCTAGAATGCACGAGATTTTTTTTTTTTTACTCAAATCAAGAGGAGCTACACAAGATGAGAATTTTTTTGAATCAAATTAGAAGTAATACAAGATGGGGGGGGGGGTAGCTTGACCAGAAAATAGAAATCATTTCAACAAATTACACAAAAATATAAAGGAAGAATAGCGCTACAGAAAGAAAGAGGAGAATGTGGATAAGAGAATACATCCCAAGCCTCCCAATCAGCTAGGGGTGAGCATTATTCAATTAAAACTGAATATTATAAATATTATAAATTTATAATATAATCAATATGATTTTTAAAATTTTGATTTATTCAATTCGGTTTTTAATAGAATAAACCAAATGCTCACTCTATAGTCAATTAAAACAAACTCGATTACTCCAAGGCAAATTTAATTTTAAATTTGAATTTTAGCGTCTAATTCAAATTCTCTCGTTAATTCCTTTAATTAATGATCCCCTCTCATTAATTTTGTTTTGTTAGTGTAAAAACTTCAAAATTTTGCTATATCAAGATTTGAATCTTGGTCAAATGAATTTAACAAACACAAGTTCACCAATGAGCCACATACATTTGTTTGTTATGATTATATGCATTTTTAATTTTAAGTAAATTTTCACTTTTCTTAGTGAGTGAGAAGTGTTTATTAACAAATGCTATAATTAATTATTAAAATTTATATAATAATAAATATAAAGATTAATTATATTGGTTTTTGAAAATTGTCATTCACATTTTATTTTTTTACATTTTAATTATTCTGTCATTTTTCAGCGGTTAGTAATTGTGTCCGGATGTATTACACTTTATATAAATCATTAAATTATGGTATTTTACATTTAAATGACTTATTTACAATCATATAAAATTTGTAAACAGAATTAATAATATATTTTTAAAATTTATTTGAATTTTCTATCATATTTATGCCTATCTTAATTTTTCGTCCATATCTCTATGCATCCAAAATATATCTCTTAAAATTATCTTTGGGATACACTTTACCTTTTAAATACTTTAAACCTTTTAACTTCACATAGATATGATGGTAGGGTACATTATAGTCCCGCAGTTCACACGACCTCCACCACTCCTCTATTAGTCTTTAGTCTCCATTGGTACATCAGATTTGACATCATGCGAATATAACCCGGATGACAAAGGATTCACACGTGGGAAGATTTGACATCTTCTAAGGTTTGAGTGGCTCTTATGACTTTTGTGTGCAAGCCCCACGTGCATGTACATGTGCACAAGCTACTCGGCCGGTTTTGACATCTTCTCAAAGTTGGTGACTTCCATCGTGTCACACAGCATTTAGGTAACATGATTTTAATCTTGTAAAGCAAAAATTAACCGAAACCAACCCAATTTGATTGCACTCCACCCAAATTTAAACCCTATAGAAGGGGGAAAGGGATACCCAATTATGAAGATGGCTGAGGTAATATTGGAAGTTGGGACGTCAATCTGAGCAAGTTGATGATAGTTTTATTAGGACATCAAGCAAAACAAGGCTGGCTATACATAGAGGGTCAGTGAGGTTTGTAGTTGGAAGAATTGAAATCAGCTGCAATGAGATTTTATTTTCAAGGGAATGCCATTCCATCAAGAATGAAAAAAAGATTTTGATTCCACCCAATTAAACAGTTCGAATGTTTGATTTTAAACCCCTATTCCTGCAAACCAAACAAGATCATAACGTGGAAATAAAGAATAATTTGAAATAGAAAAAGCCATGCTTCTTACTATTCTTTGAATTATCATCATACAATTATATACATATATATCTACTATGAAGCCTGATACTGGAGTTGTGAAGATCAAAGGAAGACTATTAGACTGAGAAAGTGAGAAGTCTCGAAGACGAAGACTGAAGAGTAAATCAATGTGGTCATGCGACAGTCAGTGGTTCCTTTGTGCTACAGTGGTGGCAGCATCTGGCGATTAACGGTTGTGCGAAGGTTGAAGGAAGACTCAGTGACTCTCTGAGTCTCTGTATGCGGAAGTCCTAACTCCTAACCTAATACCTTAATACATTATATACAAAAGGGTATATTTATAATTCACAATCAGGGTCAGGGCGGGTTCGGGGATTTATAAGCAGATCCCATTCCCGCCCTGTCCCCAGTCCGAGGCAAAAAAAAATCTCCAAACCCGACCAATATGTATTTGTGACTGGGGAAAATCCACCTTGTTCGGGGCGGGTCGGATCGGAACCCGGTTTTGTGGGTAAATTTGCCATCCCCATCTACAAACTTTAACTTTATCAACGTTATAATCAGATTCGGTTTGGATCCAAATCCACTGGCAGTAAATTATAGATAAAGTAAAAATTAATTGATTTTGTATAATATATAATAATTTCTAATCAAATTATATGGAGTTAAATCTACCTCCAATTTGACTATTATTTAGATGCAAGCTCGAATATGCAAATCCAGAATGATCCAATTGGATGTTGAATTCCAGTATCTAACTTTTGGTGTCAATTGATAGTTAGGACTTGGGAGTGTCAATGTTCTGGTTTTGGATTGGACTCCGTCCAAATTAAAATCAATTTAGACGGATTAGACAGACCAATAAGACATATTGAATTGGACCAGTCCAATCTTAAGTATTTATTAGATTGGAATGGACCCAGTCCATCCATAATAGATTTATATTAAATTGAGTCAGATAGAATCAATAGAAATATAAATAACAGTGTCAATGAATCAAATTTGAATTGAAACCAATTTAAATTAAAACTAACTTGAACAGATTGGATAGTTCAGGCATCAAAGTCAACTGATCCAAAATGGTCTAAAATATTCATTGAATTGGATAAGACTGGGTCCGATTGGATCAAATCCAATACAATTGACACAACTATTCATAACTACTCTCTCCCATAACAAAACATCTTCCTTTTCCCAAATGTGTGGGATCCAGTTATATTGAAATGAAATAATATTGACAACGTGTAGATGGCTGCTCTTTCAAGGTGAGCAGGTGACCTCTTGTAACGATGAGAATGAGAAAGCCAATTTGGAGTACACGCCATATACGGGCCGGACCCTACAGCATACATGCCATTTATTTCCTTCAAGTCAGCAGGAAGGCCCACCAGAGTTTGAACTTTTGGGTTTGGGCCGCCCCTCTCTTGTCAAATATCTCTTATCACTACATGTACCTGTCCTAATCTGCTAATGTTTTATATAATGATACATATTTACTTAGTGATAGGTACAAAGTCTTATATATGAATATTATTTGATCAATTTTGACATAATTTGAATTTTAATATCAATAAAATCAAATTTGAATGTAAGTATATCCGATCCAATTGCAGCCCTATTACCTTGGCAGTTGAGTTGGAGATACGCATTTAGGATTTTAATGCCAGTATGTCTAATTTCAAACGGATTACAAATTTATCTAAGAATTCACATAGAATGAATAAATAGTAACGGGTTTGGGTCTGCGAATTATAGACCATGCAATTAGTTCGGGTTAGGTCAAGAAATTCGGTTGATTATGGGTTGGGTTGAATTTTGGATTGGGTTGTGATAAATGCTAGACCCTATATGTAAAAAAAAAAAAAAATTACATGAAAATGCCAAGATTTAAAGAATTAATTTAAAATTCTAAATATAAAAAAAAAAAACTTAAATATTTAATAATTTAAAGAGTAAACAATAAAGAGTAAAGACTAAATAGAAAAGATTAAAAAGTGGAAAGTTTTAACAATGTATAAATAGACCCAATTAAATTTGGCAATCAGGTAGATGGATTGGCCCATGACACAACCCAACCTCCTATTTTCGAATTGGATCAGTTGAGATCATTCTAACAATCAGATAGTTAATATGAGACCCTAACCCTGTTTCTTCAGGTTGAATTGAGTCGAGTTTGCAAGTTGGGTCAAGCTTTTACTAGGTCTAACTAACTACAATCTGTTCCCACATCTCTACCAACAGCAAAATTACAGCTATGCATGTACATGGGGAATATCTCTCTATCATTTGTGGGGAGATGTTTCCATTAAATGGGAGTGGTATTATGTGGGTAGATATGTGGGAACACTTAGTGTGTTGGTGGATGGCAGATCTGGAGTGAATAGTAATACATATATGAGCCTGGCTTAATTGGAGACAAATCATATACATAGTGGGCTGGCCAATCTATTACTAATGAATACACTAATATTGGGTATGTATAAGGTGTGAGTTCCACACTTCCACGTGGTCCAGATGGAACATTGATGTATTTATTAGCGAAAGATTACCGAGTCCGCTGTGCATGGTTTTATCTCTAATCCATCGGATCCCCATACATGTGAATTTGAATTTGCTTCTCACAGAATGCTCTTCACACCGACTTTATAATATGTAACAACTGTACGTTAAAAATATCTCATGTTATTCATGAAAATATTTTTAATACATGATAGCGCTGTGGCTATTGAGGTTGGTGTGAGGAAATGATCTCAATTCCATGTATATAATTATAAGGTAATTTTACATGCGTTGAAAATCGCATACCTCGAAACTCATTAGGTGGTGGGCCAACGTACGATTCAACAAGGTCATGGTACATTGTATCTCGTAGGGTTTGAATTTGGACGTTACCCATTTTACTATATAACCCTCAAAAAGGTCCTAAGACTCCTAACACTCAAACTACAATCATATAAACCATAGTATTTTGTAATTAGAGAAAATAAATAAATAATAATAATAACTAAAGTAAATTAAAAATGATCTAAATTAAGGCATCAAATTAAAATTGTTGCATTAGTCTGGGATTGTTCCTTCACTCTCACCTAATTAATAATTAACATTTCAATGATTCAATCAACATATTTCCACCCCCAATTTGACATTCGAGATCTCAAATGTCATTCGTCACAGAATATTAAGTTCCATGCGTTTAAGTTGATAGCACATCAATGATGTATTCGTACTAAATATAAGAAATGCAAGTTGGGAAGAAACTATTACGTACAAAGAAGCTTTCTTAATCTGTTTAGTTAGAATCAAAATAAACATGAATGGTCCATACATATATACACCTAACCCTCAAACAAAATAATTGAAACCCTAGTTTCCAATGTCGAACCACTGATTGTTAAAATTAAAATTTAGTTGACCTAGGGATGAACAAATATTTTCTTTATATTATTATTATTATGATGATGATGATTTGCATTGGTGTAAAAGTATGGGACTGCAAATTAATTGAATACAAATTTTGGTCTAATTTTGTTTTGAGCTGTAAATTATTTTGTCAATTTATAATGAAAACAAAGCAAAATAAACTAGGACCCAAAACAAAAATGAACCAAATGTTACAATTTTCTCATGCATTTGTATTGCACCGAAAACAAACGGGAGCCTAAGATGCTAATGCCACAAGCATGGTTTTTAAAAACGAACCGGTGGCCGAACCGGTCAGGGGTCCGGTTACCGGTTCGATCAGTCCGTTCATTCGATCCAAACAACTGGTCCGTTCTGACAGGAAAATAACAAAATTTAAAAAAATAAAAAAATGGTCAAAACTATTTGAATGGTTAACGAGCCGGTTCAGTAGTTTGCTGACCAAAATCTACGATTTTGGAGGGAAAACGGAACCAATCAGGTGACTGATTCCCAGTTTTTCCGGTCCAACGATCCGATCCGGTTCAATTTTGAAACAGTGACCACAAGAGTGCCAATTTAACCTAATTCCCAACCCATCCGCTTGGTAGTTGGCAAGGACTAATCAATTGTGGGTGAGGCGGAGTATTGATCATGATTCATGACTGTGGCCTGTGGTGGGGATTATACCTACTTAATTTCTTCTTTGCTTTAATCTTTGCCGCAGAAATGTAATTTGGATAGAAGTTTTTGATGGGTTTATCCGAATTCAGACCAATTCCACACCCACCCCCTACGTTGCTTACCATGGGACCGAGGAGCTTATCTTTTCTTTTATTCGGGGGCAGTTGTCGTAGTTGTCGGGCTACCAACCCTCCTGGACTGTAGGGTACTTGGTAGAGGCTGCTTCTAGTCTTCTAGAAGTCAGAACGATTGTATTAGCCCAGTGGAGAAATTACACACCAAAAAAAATCATAGGCTTTATACGTTTTCTGGGGGCGGGTAATTAGTTGTTGAGCCCTAAATAAATCTTTTCTGAATTTCCAACCTGGGTAAGTAATATCTTTCTGAATTTTGAATAAATTATCTGTCCATGGGTAATGAAAATTGATAATTTCTATAATATCCCTTTTTTTTTATAAAATAGTCGTTTTATAATTTTACCCAGAAAATAAAATACTGTAAATGTGCTTATTTGAGTAATCCAGATAAATGTATTTACTCAAATAAATAACTTAGCTAGACGTGAATGTGGCCATAATATAAACAAATAATCAAGTAGAATTAATGGGCATAATATGAGGAATAAATGCAATATAATCAACAGAAATTAGAAGAATAAGAAATTAAGGGGAGTGAAACCTAGGTCCATTATAGGGAGCTTCTTTGTCACATTTGTTCAAGAATTTCCAAAAGCCATCCATGAATCCATTAAAAGTTTCACATGGACGTTTGACTTGCACCCTCTTTCCCTCTCTCTCCCCTCTGAACATCTTCCTCTCCGTTCTTCTTATTTCTTCCTTTTTGTTGTTTCCGTAAGAATTACTTTTTCTGGGTCCTTCTATTTGTAGTCAGACAAGGCTGCCAAATCATTACATCTCAATTTCCAAACCTAGAAAAACCCAGATAGAGAGAGAGAAAGAGAGAAGGGGAGAGATTAAAGCTTCTGTTTCACAGATGAAATGCATCAATCTACTGTTTTCATCTTTTATGCTGGTTATGGTTATCTTTTCCTTCTGTCTATACACATCTCCATGTTAAAAGTGTCTACAAGGGATCTCTAAGGACAGGCAAAGAGAAAGCAAAAAGAAGAGGATGACGGCTGCCTATAGCATTTTATTCCTGCCGGGGGCGTGACAACCACAGAGAGCTCAGAGCTCGGAGCCGGTGGAAGTACTCAGCTATCGCCAAGAAACATCTCGCCGCCTGCCGGGTCGTCAAGATTTGGTGAAGCCGGTGAAGGGTCTGCTGCCTCAGATTATCAGCCTGTCACACAACCAAACAACATTTTCTTGCCTCAATTATGCAGTGCAGAAAGGGCCACGAAAAACCTAACCCCGGTTTAAACCTGATCGATCTTAAACCAGACCGGAGGTCACCAAAAAAACTGGCAAAAAGTTGACCCGACCCGTGAACCAACAAATCGGGTAGATCACCCACCGGGTTCCCCCTTTTCAAACTGTTGTTTCTAATTCATGGTTGGCGTAGATGGTAGAACCATTCGACCCAGATGGTTAAACCTATACTTTTGATTAAAAAAAAAACTTTGCGGATCCAGGTTGAATCATTGACCGTTCAACCAATACTTATGGGTAGGGGTACGGCCTTTGCCAACCCGACCCGAACCCGATATACAAATCCAGGAATTCTCCTTCTCCCCTCACCGTACGTATTAAAATCTCTGTCTTCTCTCTGATGGACACGAAGACGGTTAGGACCATGACATCATGTCCACATGCTTGGGTCCATGTTCATGGTTTTGATTCCCATAGTAAGTTCGTAGACCGTTCGTCCCTTCCACGCAAAAAGTAAATACAGAATACAAGAGCAATGGAGGTTGAATTTAGGAGGAGCTCCGGCCACGTACCTGTCTAACGAAACCTTCGACGGTGGAGAGCTTGTTCATGGCGACGGCCATCTGGCCCATGTAGTTAGCCATGTTAGGAGGGCAACTAAGAGCGTCGGAAGCGATGGTGTCCGAGAGGGATTGGCGGAGCGCTTCCAGCCCTCGCGAGAGAGCCTCCTCTGCCTCATGCGTCGATTGTTGCAGTCCACAGATTCCCAGGATCTGCTGCTCTGTCAATGGCTCGATGTGATTCATCAGAACCTGTACAGGTGATTCGATTATTTATTTAGCAGAGGACAAAACGAACGATGCATGAATAGTTTTCGAGTTTCATCAACTTAGACAGACAAACGGAACAGATCGAAAGAGAGATTCCTGGATATGGAAGTAATAGATACAGCTTTAGAGCACCAGGGGAATAAACTACAATCGACCCTTTAATGGAAAAGTTACGTAATACATTACTGGAATGCAGCATCTACGGCAACGACGAATAGATGCATACCGAAACAAATTAAGCATCTCGTTTTCCATGGCATTATTGCAAACTTTCATACAGAAACAGAAATTGTGGCAGTGAAGCGCCATTTCTAAAACAAATTTAGCCTTTCCCGACGGCCTCCAAAAGTAATAAACTAATGAATTAAAAGAAAAGAAGAGGAAGAAAGAAATGCATGCAGCCTTGAACAGTTGTTTTGGGTTGTCGATTTCGACATGGAGGACGTATACATTTCCAGAGCTCAAACTCAAAATATGAAAAAAGCGTTGGGTATTCGTGCATGAAAAGCCTTCTTTTTACGCTAGCACAACCCTTAATAGCAACCCTCCACGATATCTTTCGTCATTGTTGATTCCATTACTTGGTATCCCGACAACCTAATCCTCATGCATTAAATAAAAATCTCACCTTCGGTAGTTCTACGCACAGTTTCCCATCACATCTTCCGTCCTTGTACAGTCTTTCAGCAATTAAATAAACAAAAAACAATCAGTTTTATTTTCTTCCGTTCTCTGTACTTTCTCTCTGTCTATATTATTTCCATTTTCAACGCAAATCCAATTTCTAGCACAGGTTAGGTTTAGGTGTTCAAACCTATGTTTATTCGATTTTTTGCTATTAACTATTCTCTATGTAACGTCAATTTTTTGGGTTCTTTAAAGACATAATTCTGGTAGAACTTAATATTTCTGGCAATTCAAGCTGGAATATGTATTAACTTGTAGCGGAGCAGGTTTTCTCTATTTCTACGAATGGTTTTTCAAAAATGATATGAAGAATTTATTGGGTTTGTACCTTTATTAGTTCGGATGGCCGGAATCCTCCCATCCACATGAAGCAGCGCTCTGCCGGAGTTTTCCACATGCCGGAGACAATATGAAAAACGTCAGATTTTACGACCATGCTCTTGAGGTTCATAATCGCATCGTAGTGCACTAAACAATTGTCCACGAAGAGACGAAGCTCGTTTTCCGGTAAGTGTTCTTGCACAGCTGCTCGGAGCTCAAACATGAGCCGGTGGTTCTCCTCGAGCCATCTCGCATACTCCATGTCGAACACTGCAGCATCTGAAACACAATGAACATGATCAGTAAATGAATTGAATTTAACTACGAGGCATTGGAAAATTGAGCTGTACAGAAGCAATTTGGCTGAGGATTAGAGGAATGCCTGAGCTTAGATTGCTGATACCAGCAGGAATGCCTGGTTCTCCTACGAGAGTTCCTCCGGCAAAGAATATACCCTAGTCAAGAATCAAAACAACCCTGCATTTTTCAGCAGTGTCCAAAATCTCGAGATTAGAAGCTTTGGAATGGTTGTTCAAAGATACCAACCTGAGTTCTAGCCCTTTGAAGCTCCTGTTCCAGCTGATTTAGCTTTACCCTACTTGACTCTAGCTGCTGAACATAAGCCTGTGACGGACCCCAAATAAAAAAGAAATCAAAGATCCATATTTTTCCCTCATTAGCACTAAAACTAGTTAATTTACGTGCAGACAGTAGACTGACCTTCTTCCGTAGCCTGCTCTTCCTAGCTGCTTCTCTATTTTGAGCGAGCCTTCTTAATGTCTGGTCAGAAGTAAATGAAAGCACGGCCATGATCAGTATCAGACGTTGTTTGAGAGAAGCAGCAAAAAGTATAAATTTATTTCTTCGTGTAAAGGCGATCAAAGAAGTCACCTTTGGGTCTGGTGTTTTTGGTCCTTCTTGCTCTGAACTTGATGTTGGGCCCTTGCGGTTTACTGCTTCACGCTGTCCGAAAACAAAAATTAACAAGAATCAAGTACTGATGAATTGAAAAAGAAAAATATTTGGAGATCGATAATCTCGAGATAATTAATTTTTTTCTTCTAATAATCTTATCTAGAATCCTACCTTGACAGTTTTGGGCGGTTCGGTAGCAGATGCCGAATCCTTCTGGGGATTAGCCAACTCCATGGCCGGCCCTGATGATCTCTTTGAACCACTGCTTGTTGTAGAAACTAAAGCTACACTTTCCTGCGAAAAATAGAAGAAACCCGTTTCAAATTATCAGTAAACGAAGCCCAGAAGAAATGAATTAAAAAAAAAAAAAGAATCTTCCTAGATTTGAATCCCATACCTTTGCTGTAAATGGCTCTACATGCATGGGCTGAGAAGGGAAGATATTCAGAGTTGGTGGTCTGATCACTGGGTTCTCTGCACAAATGAAATGCCTCCTAAATTTGCAACTCAATTTTGATCTAGATAGATAGAGAGGGAAGGAGGGAGGAAGAGAAAGGGATATATTGGTTTTCAACGATATAATTAATAGTTGGATGAAGGAGATAAAAAAGGCAAGAGAAATACTAGTAATGAATGAATAATGGAGAGAGAAATACAAGTCATGAGAGAAGCTCTAGGAACATCATACATTTGACGCTCTCAGGCGTCCCAAACAAAAAAAAAAAAGAAGAAAAATGAAGGAAAAGAAAAGAAGAAACTGATATACCCTCCTCCTACCCTTTCCAATAAGCTAGAATTTGCAAGGAATTTATGATCAATTTGTTGATATGTCATGGTCGAAAAGAACAGTAAAAAATTTTTTTCCCAAAATTCAAAATTTCATTTCACATATTCCTCGGAATGAATCCAATCAAAACAGTACGGAACAAACGCAGATTTCAATTGTTCATCTGCTCAAAACGCTTTTCTCATTACCCAAACGATCTCTATTGCAGAAGGATATTATAAATAATATCAACAGCTATCTCTGGTTCCCATGAAATAGCTATAGAGATCAAAAGTAAAATCCATAAAGAAAAAAAAAAAACCCAGAAAAGGAGATGCATATAAGAGGATGATGATGATGATAAACTCACGTCTTTGTTCCTGAAGTGATGAGTGATCTTGTCCTTCGAAGTACAAAAAGAGGGCTTGATCCAATTCACCCACGTCATAAGCTTCAGTATCCTTACTTCCGCTGTCACAAACAAGAACGATAAGAGACTTTGCACCAGTAATTAATTCAATTATCGAAGGAAATTGACGGGAAACGAAAACATGGGTTTGGCTTTTCTTGCTTTCATCTATAATTACATGAGACTTCCAGGGACAGACGAAGTTGATTGCATCATCCCAAAAGAAATTTGATGGTGGTGGTGTTGTTGTTCCGTTCGGCTGTTGTTGCCTTTATTAGCAGCCATGAAACAAAAGGAGCCCAGCTAGGTTTCTTTCCTCATCTGCTTTAACAGCTCTGTACTACTCCATTAATGGTGAAACGGCGCTTTATTTCTTTCCACGAATATCATTTCCCGAACTCCATCACCACGGACAGAAGAGAGTTGGGACGTGGGAGAGAGTCTGTTTTTGGTCTAAAGAGCTTAAAAGATATAAAAGAATAATAATCGAAGAGAATTGAATGCAAGGAAACATTAGCAGAAGCTTTTTCTTTGCTCTCTCACCAAAACCCCTGACGACTTTATAAAATACACAAACAATTTTCAGATTTCACAGAGAGAGAGAGAGATTGAGCTGGTAAAACTAAAATCCTTCCTCTCTCTCTCTCTCTACACGCGGACGAAAACCACCGTAGACTTCTGAAAACTGCCCCAGTAGAAGGTGGAAACCGCCGTTTCAAGGTCTACTGCACCGCTTTTTTCGGTTTCTTGTCAGAGCTTCTCTTCAATCTTCATTAGACAAAAGTACAATAATACCCTTACCATTTTATTAATTACTTACCACACCCACCCACAGGCCACAGACCCTCAGGCATGCCGACCATCCGGTGTAAACGTGCACAAAACAGTTTGACGTTGCTGCTCTTCATCAAAATCCTCTGTTTTCTGTTTCCGGTTACGGTTCAAATCTTCCCACTACGCCACCAAGAAAGTTAATCTTGAATTGATAGGGCCAGAACCAAGATAAATAAAATAAATCAATGCTTTGGGCCCACTTTTAACCAGTCGATAGAATATCACATGTCGGGCCCTCTCAACTCTCAAGTCTAAATTGCAATTCAAGGCTATCTTTGGAGCCGATAGGTATTTTTGAGAAAACACTCTTGTATTTACATGTCGTTTTATTAGAAAACGCTCTTTATTTTCGTTTGCGAAAATACCATGGTTTTCAAAACAGAAAAACTGGGAATCTGCTAGGTGATCAATCCTAAAATCGTTGATTTGGTCAGCAAACTGATAAATTGGGTGATTAAATCATCTGATGGTTTTAATCAATTTTTTTTTTAATTCTTTTGTCAGAATAGACCGTCTTTCAGTTCGAATGATTGGACCGTTCGACTCAAGAACCAAATCCCTAACCAATTCATTATCCGATTCGATTTTAAAAACCTTAAAAACTACCAAAAATACCAAAATAGGACATTTTCTCATACCACACTTTTCCCATTTCAAATGCATGGTCTGAGAAATTCTTTTTTGAGAAAATAGATTTCAGGCGTGATGCTACTAATGTGGTGCCATTTTTTAAAAAAATAATAAAAATAAGGCATCCATTCCAAACACTAGCCAAAGAGTTCCACCAGTCTATTCCCTAATATTTTCTGCATGTTAAAATTCAGATCTTCACCAATCACCTTAAAGCCCATTTGTCTTTATTAGTTCATATTTTACAAAATTTATTTTTACATAAAGATGTGCTTAATATCTCTTTCGGTATCAACCACGTGTTTTGTTACCTAGTACGGTAGATGCATCATAGATTTTGCCTAAACTACGACGTATTTATCAAAAAAAACAAGATATCTGAAAGACTTATAACCAATCAACCCCTTGATGTAAACTCTTTCCTATCATGTCTTTTGGGCATCATAGATTTTCCAAAGGGCAAAGGGAGTGTCATATTAATCGGTGTACTCTGTCGCAAGTCATAAGAAGATGTGGATGTAAGCAGAGGACTGTTCTGTTCATTGATAAAAAATTTACAAATTTATGTTAATTGACCTAATATTATAAGTAAAAATGACAATAACACCAAACACAACCTTGATGTAAAATGCATGAAAACGAGCCGAATCAAATGTGATTTGGTTTTGAGGTCAAAGCTGAATTAAAATGGTCTAAGTTAAGTTCAACCCGGAGCTAAGCCAGGTCGAGGTCGAGAGTAGTCAACCCTAACGGTAAAACCACAAAAATACATAATAGAGTTATGAATAAGATCCAATACATGCATAAAATACAAAAAAACGTTACGTTCACATTAGCTTCCCTTTTAATCAAAGTGGACAAAGTGCGGGCCCGAATTGGACAATTGATTGGATAATTACGACCTTCAGATAAGTACCCATCAACCAATATGTAGCAATCAAATGATGGTGCGTTTGTGGGTACTGATGTTAATATATGCAAGGGGGTTTTTATTGTTCAGTCCACCCCAACGAATATAAGTTTTACCTACAATTGGATGCGCTAGTCTGAAATTGATGCTGATACATGGGCAGTATTAGTATATAAGTGGGGTATTTGAAATTTTGAATTATCTGAGGTAGAGTGCAAAATAGTTTTTACTACAAAAAATATATTACCAAAAATACACCAAAATCAAATCACTAATAATTAATCGCCATTTTTTTCTTATTTTTCATTTTCCTCTGATATATTCTACCAAAATTCTCTCTTAAAATACATTTTTATATTTATACTCTTTCCATACTGAGCCTTTGTAACAATACTTGTGTTGTTTATACTGAAAATTATATAAGGATGAGCATCTGGTTTATTCAATTATAAAAATCAAAACCAAGAGCTAAAGTACACAAAAATCTAACTAATTAACCAAATCAAATTGTTTAAAACTGAAAAGTTGAAATCAAAAATTTTGGTCCAATTTTAATTGAATAATGCTCACCCCTAAATCCCCTACGTAATATACGTTTTCATTGTCATAAGCCCAAAAAATTTATATAATTAGTTCACTTCCCAAAAAAAAAAAAGAAAATTGCTAATTTTATCACAATCTTTAACGCTACAAAAGTCTTTCATTATAAATATATTTTATGCAATATGAATCAATAAAAAATAAAGATGTAACGTTTTTAAGATGATTGATTGAAATTATGATGTAACCTGCATAAAAATTTAGAAAATACGCCATGGCTAAACTATGAAAATGCTCCGGTTCATATAAGTGCAAATATATAAAAAATAATACAAAATATAAAATTTTGCACTTGTACTCCTTCCCATTTAGACCTCCATGGGTGAAAATTTCACGGTTTTCCTGAAAGGCTGAAACTTACTGGTCGGCACAGTCACCAGCAGCTGACATCAGACACACGTAGGCATGACTCAGCAAGCACGTGTGCCATGGGGTGAGCCCCGTTGGAGAATAGAAAATCGAGGACGTTGGTGGTGGGACCCGCAAAAGGCGCAAAAAAAAAAAAAAAAAATCAATCTAACGGCCCAGGGGCTCAACTCAAAACCGGGTTCTTGTCAAAGCATCTGACAGGGTGGGTCCCACCGATTTTCTTACTTCTCTCGTTTCCAGCCACTTCGGAGACTGCAAATGGAAACAATCAAACACGCAAGACTCTCAACAAACCATATAAAAATCGTAAACGTTAAAAATATTAGAGAAGAGACAAACTACAAACTAGAGACTCCGGATCGGTTATGACTTATGAATCATGGTTTTTTTCTGCCACTGGGAGTCGTCCCACCAAATCCCCAAACAACGGGCAGGTATACGTGGGCCATCAACATCTTCCAATTCAGATGCTGGAAGTCATCAAGGGTGAAGGGTGTGGTCAAGGGATGATGTTAAATCAGGACTGTTCCTTCAAGTTGAAGGACCCACTGATTCGTCTACCTGTTAACGGTAACACTGCATCCACGTTTACTGATTTTCTTAATTTATTTTTCATTGTCAGCAGATCGTTTGCAGGGCACATTCATTTACAGTATTACACTGATGCAAAACTACGACAATGGAGCATGATATAGGTGCAAATTTCGATTTATTTTTGTTTTAAACCAGAATTTGCATACTTCGATGCTTTTGTATTAATGCAAATAATATTGCATTGCAACCAAATGCAACATTAATTTCAATATTTTCGGCTAAAACAGACACCCAAAATGAAAATGGAAATCATAAAATCCAGGTTCTTACTTGAGAGCTTGGTATAAACCGTTAGCTTGATGTTTCGATGGGGAGAAACTTGTTAGTGGGACAAAGGGCTGACTTTGGAGTTTGGAACCTCTGGCTTTTAAATTCTAGTTTTTTATTCAGTGCACAAGCAAGGTGATCGGATTTGCTGCCCACAATAATGCTACAGTTGCACATCACAAATATGTTTATGTTTAGTATTTGTATATTGTCATTGATGGGGACTGATTTACGTTGTGGGGCTGTAGCGTTTGGTGGATAGAGTGTGGGTAGCGTTTTATGGATGATAATAGATAAAGTTGGGTAAAGATGGAAAAACTTTGGTTGTTGGGGGCCAACAGCCTATAATGTTGAGAATATTGTTGGAAATGCCAGGTTGCCATGAGAGTGCAGTAAAATGGTAATTGCCTCTTATTTTCTTTTGATTGAACAGTTAGAGGGAGTCTAAATTTTCTACTCACTCTCTATTTGCAGTGAATTAGAGGTCATACATCTTTCAATTCATAATAAAGATGTATAGCTTCAATTCAGGACGGGTATAGAGGGGGTTGGAAAAGCGAGTAGGAAATTCCGAGTGCAGTTAGACGTGGATGTGAATGAGTTAACATGTTCGGCACAGAAATGCATTCAACAGCATAGGCTGGATTCTAATCCACCTAGACTTGATTATTACAACCCAGACCTCCCTGACCCACCCTATTCAAAGATTGGCACCAGGAAATTCTGTGCAATTTTGCGGGCCAGATCAACTCACGTGACACGACATTCATACATCAGGAATATATATATTTCCATCAATAACAACATATAAGGATGGGAAATGTTTCTAATGCACTGGCTGTAATACCCCATGGTTGAGTTTTTCTGGGTGGGAGATTCAAATGCACAATATGAGCCAAGTTCGGCTGAGCATTTTACAAATTAAACGGACAGTAAAGACATGGTGTATTATGAATAGACATGGGCAGAGTTCTCGTGGACAGGAGGTGGACAGGAGATCCGGAGTCATATCTCACTTATTGATCTCAATATGCAAGTGGTTGTAAAGCACAATTGAATAATCAAATGTATGGGTGTAATGTTTTGTGGGTAGGTATGCGTATGACCTTTATAACTTACGGATCCGAGCTTGTGGGGTACATGTACTTGATGACTGATATTGCACATTAGTGTTTGTTAAAGAGTCCCTAACACGAACATCAAATCCAATTAATCCGGATACCCTGATGATGATAAGAAAACCCAGAGGAAGAAAAAAAGAAAATATATATAACACGAGCAACAGACTTTTGACTATACATTGATTCGCGTTTTCCTTGTTCATATGGCAAAGGAGAGATATACATCCAAATCACTACCTGGGACAAAACTTGCCACGTGGAAAGAGGTGACTAGAGAAAGTATGTAGACTTTATTTAAAATTATGCCGACATCAAGAGTCCATACCTGTGACAGGCATTTGTCATTCACTTTCCTTCAGTCTGACAAGTGTTCCATTACATATTAATTAAGAGAGAATACCGGCTAACTATAGAGTTATACGTACCTGTTCTTCTAAACCATCATGAAAATTAAGGTCTTTACTTACAAAAATAATGCATAATTTTCTATCTTACAAATATTAGGACCACCACAAATAATCAACCATCGGGTAGGTCTTTGAAATAGGATCTGGGATTCTACCAACCAATCTGGATATTTTGTTTGTTCTGAGTACCACTCAATGAATTGATATTTTGTTTATAAAGAGAAATTAAATTAATTAATTAAGAACAATAAAAATTTAGCTCGTTCAATTGTACTATTGCTTCTTAATTGAACTGTCTATATCATAGGCGTTTTGCAGTGTTTTATATCAGGGACGAAGAGAAATAAATAAAGAAAGATAAATCCAATCCCTATGTGTTAGGCAAAGATGGGATTGATACATTCATAACAAGTTGGATTGTTTATTTGATTTGTTAATATTTCTGTTCCCCCTCAAACCTCATATCCACACCCTCCCTAGCGAGAGAGAGAAATTATCAATAAAGTGGGAATTATTTGGATTAGGTATATCAGAATAAATCAATATATTAAAATGATTTTAAAACATAGATGATCTAAGTTTAGTCTCAAGGGTTGTTAAACAGAGCTAGGGTTGCCACCCACTCCTCCCATTGACTGTGTCAACATTTTCCACCCAGAAACGACAGCAGGATGCCATTAGATAACCAAATTTCAGATTAAAAATTCTGGAGCAGTTTACTCATCTACTCATTATAGAAAAGAACAAATCGATGCTCTATGAGGGTGAGCTTAAGAGATTGGTTAGTGCAATAAAATATGTGAGCAACAGAACATCTTTCTCTATAGCAAATTTTTAGTATTTTCTGGAATTCCGGATTTTATCAGAAAAAGTTTTAAATTCGGTTATTTGACAAATTCTTTATACAAATTAGGAAAATTAACTTTTTATTACTATGCATTTAGATATCATATGTGTATATTGAATGTATATATTTATTGATTCAGGTATTTCATTCTATAACATGAATATTTTTTTTTTCATTTGTTTTTTTAAATCGCCATATCAATAAACAAAAAGAAGAAAAACAAAACAAAAACAAGTTATTGAACTCTATTTTTGTTTCAAATAAGAAAAACAAGTTGGAGCAATACATGTTTTTGAAACCATTAAGGAGGTATTAGACAACACACTTTTGTTTTTTAGCAATTGTCACATCTGACATGGCAGTTGCTTTTGCTTTTCAAAACAAAACCAATCATCTTATCAAATACCCCCCAAAATAATTGTTTTTAAAAACAAAAACAAATTTTGTAATGTATAAAATATATGACTTATAGAATATGATATTAAATAATCAAATGAAAACATGTTTTTGAAACTAAAAATTCAATAACATATATATTTCTGGGTTTCAGTTTTGAAAACAAAAAACACACACAATCAAGAACTTGTGTTTTGTTTTTATAACAATCCGTCTTCAAATCAGATAGTTTTGATTTATTTTTAAAACCGACAACAAGAAAAACAATTCACATTGCATAATGGTCCATTAATTTTGCAAAAAATAAAAGAAAGAAAAAGAAATCTCCATCAAACTTGCCTATAATTGCCATGGACCTAGGTTTCAAACCCTATTTCTACATGTCATTCACTGGACACCTACCTGTTTGCCATAAAAAGAGACTTATTATGAAAAGATAGCATTTGATTCCCGTTTTAAATATTAAAATCGGGCCTTTCTACCTTTATTCACTTGATTACCTTTTGATTGGGATATTCAGTCTAATTTAATTTTGTAGTTGAGAGAGAGAGAGAGGAGTTAAGGAAGCACATTAAATTTAAGACACATGCTCCTAAAATTGAATTTAGAGTTTAAGGTTATGCTTGTTTTGAAGGAAAAGGTAAGGGAAGCAAGGGAAAGGATGGAAAAGGTTATACAAACCTTGTATAGGTTTTCTTACCTTTCCCTTCCTTTTCCTATTTTTTCCTTCAAACCAAACAAGGCATAAGTTTCAAAGGTGGGAAACAAAATAGAAAAAATGGATTTTTCACTTGACCATTCAAAACGGGGTTTATTCTTTCGGATAAGCCATCAATGCATGAATGGTACTTATAAATAATATTTTGGTGCACTAGAATTATATTCATATATGAAAATTGCTAAATCATTCCTATAACTATGAAAGAGGAGAAAAACTCTTGTTATGTTGCTTTAAGATTTTTTTTGTTTTTTGTTTATTTTGTTAATTTATTTTAAAATTTTCATTATCTTTTCAATTTTTTTAATATGCCTCTCATGGCTTGGATTGCGGCACGGCATAGCCTGGCCCGGGTTTTCCATGGGCCATACCGGGCTTGACCTCTAAAGTATCTCAAAGGAGGCAAGCATGGCCCGCAAAGTTGTGTCATGTTGCCCAATATGGCCCCATTAACACCTCTAGTCTAATCTAACCTATATTGATAGCGGTGTATATAATTAGCTTATAAGCTTATCCCAACACCTTACACTCCTTGGGCCAAAGCCCAAGAATAAATGGTTCAACTATGATACCGGAAGGATATGATATTGGAAAAACTTTTGATCAATCAACTGGAATTATAAACATGGTAGCCAATCAGGTGTTATCTATCAAAATTCATGGATGGTTTGATTGGTCAAAACTCTACCAATATTATATCTTTCCCATATTATAGATTTTCCCAAAATAAATTTTTATAATAACAAAAAAAAAAGTCTGATTAAAATATTTCCCAATATCCCCAACCCCTACTTTGTGGCTTTCTCACGATGGAAACTCCATTGTATCTTCCGGAGCTGAGTGAAGCTATAGAGGTGGGAGATGGAAAACTTTCGACTCACCGTATCAAGAGGTTAGAGAGCCCCCCCCACCCACCCCCAATTTGTTTTTATTTTAGAAAATAGAATTTTGTTGGTTTAGAAACATGTCTTATCTTTACAAAAAAAATTAACTCGTTTTTCCCATCTGAAAACAAAAACAAAGTCAAGGAACATGTTTTTGTTTTTCTTGCTGATGTGGCAATTTTAGAAACAAATGAAAATAAAACCAATCATGTTGTCAAACGCCCCTTCTGTTTTTTCATTTAGCATTTATAGTTACATTCAAGGTTTTTAAAATTGAATCGGACAACGAACCAGTCAGGGATCCGGTTCCCAGATCGAACAGTCCAACTGTTCGAACCAAACAGACGGCCTGTTCTAACAAAAAAAAAATAAAAAATAGCCAAACTGTTGGATGATTCAAACAATTCAAGCGCTCGAATCAATGATTTACTGACCAAATCAATGGTTTTTGACAAAATAACAATTTTAAATTTAAATGAAATCAGTCATCTGACGGATTCCAGATTTTTCTGATCTGGTCCGATTTGAAAATAATTGCATTGAGACGTTATCATTGGCTCCTAGGGCATTTAGCTTTTCCGATCGAATTACTCAATTAGATGGATGATAATGAACATGCCATTTCCTCTCATGGCTCCCTTTGTGGGCAATGCAGTTACATTTTTATTAGTATATAAATGAAAAGTGCCTAATATTCACTTGTATTTTTGCTTTGGACTTTACCTAAATTTGCTTCAGAGTATATTTCACTTCAAACAAACAAAATCAAGTAAAGCCTAAAACACAGAAAATTAGTATTTGCACTCAATTCATTATTAAATGCAAACCTTAGCCTTTCGGCTCATGGTTGCTGATGTCATAAGTAGTAAGTAGTGGGCAACTTACCAAATTTTATGAAAGGTGTATGGCCATAAACGTGAGCTTTATAATAAAGTTTGAATCTCAAACTTACACTGTAGGATTATACTTTTACACCAATTGACAAAAGCAACTAGACATTAAATTATAATTATAAAGAAAAAAACAATAACTAAACGACCTAAACTCCCAGTTAGTGAAGTCTGACCGTTCGAATCGGTTAGGGGTTTGGTTTCCAGGTCGAACAGTTTGATTGTTCGAATTGAATGGATGATTTGTTCTGATAAAAAAATAAAAACTGGTCAAACTATTAAATGATTTGAACGATTAACTGCTTGGATCAGTGGTTTATTGACCAAATCAACGGTTTTGGGAGAATAATGACTCTTCTGTGATAAAACGAAATCAGTCACTTGACCAGTTCCCGGTTTTTCCGGTCTGATCTTCCAGTGCAGTTCGATTTTGAAAACCATGATATATAGTACAAAATTCCTTTTAATTTCCCTTAACAAATGAAATTTGGTCGAAATTTTTTCTATCAAATCAAATATAAGAGCTTGTTTTAGTTCATGGAAATAAAGGGTTTAGAATTAGAATCGGAATGGGCCACTTTCTTGGCGAAATGGCGTTCCCACCATTCCATTCAATTCCAATCCTCATTCTGATTTCTGTCTGAATCGAACAAACTATAAGAATAAATCATTTGTGTCTGATATGTGGTTGAGGTCCCATCTTTCGGATGCATGTCTGGACACGCAGAGAGAGCCCTTTTGAAAGCCCAGGCTGTTGAACATGGAAAGTCAGAATTTCTTCTCATATCTCTATCGTCTCGGCATATTTTCTTACCAAAGCCACAAGTTTGGACTGTCTAAAAACGCCCATTAACCAAGGAAGTATACAGGGCTATCAACGGATACTGATAATCCGAAACCCAATCTGCCAATTCAATTATTTCGGATTCGGATGATCATTTTACATAATGAGACTGGATTTGGATTTAACTCATTATCTCTAATCCAATTAAAATTCGAATCCAGACAGCTTAATCTCCTGATCTCATAGTTGAAAATGAACTAGGTGCTAGTTCAAATTATGAATGATTAACTCATTGTTTCTTGGGGGTATTCAATACTATATGTGTTTAGGATTAAAGCTCGTTTGTAACTCTTTGGATGTATAGTTCAATCAGGCAAATAAGTTGATTGATTTTCTTGCTAACGCTGGGATTGATGATATATAATGTTATGACTGATAAAAATTTTACAAAATTGGTTCTAAAGATAGAATTGGTCTCCCTAATTTGCGGGTCAGATGGTAGTATTAGTTGTGTTTGCTTTGTCCTATTATTTTTATTTCTTCCTTTTGTTTGATTATTGGGCGTGTGTTAAGGGATCTATGTCCTCCCTTGTTATAATGTGATTTATTAACTTGATTTAATAAATTTTTAAGGTGGTCGCCCCTCCACCTGCAATAAAGTTTGGGTGTGTGTATTGATTTAATATAAAAAATTAAATAATTATCTATAAATATAAAATATATAATTTAATATGTTATACTATTTATAAATTAGTATATATATATATAACAAATTATAATTTATATTTATGTTAATTTATTATATATAAGTTAAAATGAGATTAACTTTCTATTTTCCCTTTATTTAAAAAAAATGAAACGGAGATGGATTAAAAATCTAATCCGAATCCAGCCCTATTACACCCTACATATATACCTAACCTTGTTTGTTTCGTTCAGGAATAAGGATCCTCTAAAAGAGTCAATCCCTTTAATCAAGACTAATACAATACTTCCCTTTTGGTATTCTTCATCATCATCATCATCAGCCATATATATATACCTTATCCCAATTATTGACCATGTTCTGTCAATCCACTCTATCATTATCAGGAGAAAACAATTTTTATCACCGATCGCAGTCTATATTGCTACAAACTGATGCCTTTCGGCCTCAAGCATGCCAGTGCCACTTATTAGTGACTAGTGAATGAGGTATTAAAAGATCAGCTCGACCAAAACATGGAAGCCTTACGTCGACGATATGCTCATGAAGAGCAAGAAGGTCGAGCACCACCTTACCAACTTAAAGGAAGTCTTCGACACCCTCAAGAAGTATAAGATGAAGCTGAACCCAACCAAATGTGCTTTCGGGGTTGGCTCCGGTAAATTCCTGGGGTTCATGGTGACATAGAGGGGGATTGAAGCCAACCCAAAAAAAATACAAGCCATCCTCGATATGCAATCGCCCCAGTCTCACAAAGAAGTGCAACGACCTACCGGCAAAGTAGCCGCCCTCAGTAGGTTCATGTCCAAATCCGTGGACCAGTGCCTGCCCTTCTTCAAAGCCCTTAATCAACCGAAGAACTTCCAATGGACTGAGGAATGCGAACGGTCCTTTCAAGAACTGAAGCAGTACTTGAGCTCTCCGCCTGTCCTCACCAAACCGAGCCCCGAGGATGAGCTACTACTCTACCTCTTAGCTGGGTATGAGGTCAGCAACTCGGTGCTGGTCAAGGAGGAAGATCGGGTATAGAGGTCGATCTACTATACCAGCAAGGTCCTCAGCAACGCAGAAACCCGATACTCCAACTTGGAGAAAATGGCCCTAGCATTGGCCACCTCAACCAGAAAGCTCAGGCCATATTTCTAGGTCTACATTATCCGAGTGCTCACTGACCTGCCCCTCATGTAGGTTCTCCAAAGGCCGGAGGCATCTAGCCACCTAATCAAGTGAAGTGTAGAGCTGAGTGAGTTTAACATCGAGTATGCACCCCATCCCGTGATCAAGGCCCGGTCTTTGGCAGACTTCATTTCCGAGTGTACGTTTACTTCCGAGGATCCAGCCCCACCGCCACAAGTATGGACTTTGCACGTGGATGGCTCATCGAATCGGCATGGTAGCAGGGCTGGCTTCATCCTCCTTGGCCCAGATGACACAGTGTTAGAACACACTCTCAGGTTAAAGTTTAAAGCATCCAATAACAAGGTTGAGTATAAG
Organism: Nelumbo lutea; assembly: GCF_056320005.1. NCBI lineage: Eukaryota > Viridiplantae > Streptophyta > Magnoliopsida > Proteales > Nelumbonaceae > Nelumbo > Nelumbo lutea. Next base: position 108,385,751 of record NC_142685.1, read on the forward strand.
GCATTGATCACCGGACTTCGCCTCGCCCTAGACCTGGGAGCTCGAAGAATAGAAGCCTTCAACAACACTCAGCTGGTAGTCAACCAGATCCACAGCCAGTTTGAAATGTGAATGCCCACAATGGTGAGCTATCTATAGAAGATGCAAGAGCTCGTCCACTGGCTCGAGCACTTCAACATCCAACAAATTCCTCGAGCTGAAAACATACGAGCCGATGCACTATCCAAGCTAGCTAGCTCTCCAAAAATCGACATCAACATGACAGTAAGGTTGGATACACTAGCCCAGCCGAGCATCGCGCTAACAACTCTCCTTATCCTCCCGGTACAACACAATCCATCCTGGATGGACCCCATTATGCAATACCTTCGGGAAGGCATACTTCTAGAAGATTGGATAGAAGCAAAGAGGTTACAACATAGATCAGCCCGGTATTGACTTATCCAAGGTCAGCTTTACCGCTGCTCACATACTCTCCCATACCTGAAGTGCCTCTCCCCAGCCAAAGCAGATTACATCCTCAAGGAGATCCACGAAGGCATTTGTGGAGACCACCCTAACACGGGCACCCTAGCTTACAAGGCACTTTGGCAAGGTTATTTTTTGCTAACGATGAAGCAAGATGCAGCCCAGTTCATTCAAAAATGTGACAGTTGTCCGCAACATGCCAATCTCCATCACCAGCCCGTAGTCCCCTTGAAGTCGATCACTAGCCTGTGGTCATTCGCACAGTGGGGCATGGACATCCTCTGTCCTTTCCCCACCACAGTTGCACAGAAGAAGTTCCTCCTGGTGGCAGTAAATTACTTCACCAAGTGGGTGAAAGCTGAGGCACTAGCACGCATTACTGAGCATAATGCCCGAAACTTTTTTTGGCGATGTATTGTCTACCAGTTCGATATTCTGCAGATTCTCATCACAAACAATAGGACTTAATTCACTGATTGAAAGTTCGAGGCTCTTTGCACCGACCTGATATCATCCACCGAACCATCACTGTACATCGACCCCAAAGCAATGAGCAGACAGAGGTGACCAACCAAACGTTATCGCATGGCTTGAAAACTTGGTTGGACCAGACCAAGGGAAGGTAGGTCGAGGAACTATTGAAAATACTTTGGGCATACAGAACTACTCCGTGGACAGCCACTAGAGAGACACCCTTTAGCCTAACCTACGAGGCCGAGGCCATGGTGCCCATAGAGATTGGCCCCCCAAGTCTCCGGACTGAGCTTTTTTATGAAGACCAGAATGATGAGGACCTCCACCCAAAGTTAAATCTGGTTGAAGAAGCCCAAGACTGTGCACATATCAAGATGGTGGCATAGCAACAGAGGATGGTGAAGTACTATGATTCTAAAGTTAGAAGATGGGAGTTCTAAATAGGTGACTTCATCCTCCGCAAGGTCATTGTGCCCGCGCCCAAGAAAGGCAAGTTTAGACCAAATTGGGAGGGACTGTATAGAGTCACCAGAGTTCTTGGATCGAGCACCTACAGACTCGAATACCTCGATGGCCGTCCAATATTAAGGAGGTGAAACACAGTGAATCTTTGAATGTACTATCAGTAGTTTGATGATCAATGAAGGATGTTTTACCCGAGTCATCCGTTTGATTGTCCATCACACCGCACATGCACACACCGTGCAGAACATGACACTACACACACATCACATGAACCATACTACACTCACCTCACGACACATACACCATGCAACACGTGCATAGCTCGACACGATGCACTGACTCAGTTGATCTTCGAACGACCTGAGCCCATGACACATAGCTTGGCGGTGCACCGCCGACCAAGCAACTTGACTCGGTTGTTGACGACCTGAGCCTAAGGTGGAGAAGAATGCCCCTGCCCATCAAGGTCTGAGGGCATTCATCAAACTCCATTCGCCCACCATAGCTAGCCAAGGAACGACCAACCCTCGAAGAGCCCTAAAAGCTCCTAAGACCAGAAACTGAGCATCCCAAAGATGAAAGCTCAAAATGTACTTCGGCCCTACTAGCCAAAGACTGAAGGTCTCAGTCAACCCCAGACCTCGGCCAAGGTAAGACCAAGGAACCCAAAAAACAATACACACACACACACACACACACAAGTTTAGAACGAAAAGTTTCATTAAGTTAAGCCATCAGTACAGTAGATTAAAGCTCGGCATACCGAGCCATTACAAGAACAAGAAAAACAAAGAACCCCATGGATATTCAATCCTTGGTAGGGGGATCAACGGCTTCGTCACCGTCCTCACCATCTTCACCATCCTCGTCCCCATCAACCTCCTCATCAACAAGATTGTCCGAAGTAGGTGGAGTGTCCAAGTCATACGCCTCCTAAGTTTGCACAATCTCGCTCAACTCTAGGCAATGACATAGAGCCCTCCTATGGAAGATGTTGAATCCAACCTCAAAGGAAGCAGAGGCAAACTGGTCCATCTCTTATAGGAGCTTCACCGAGGCCTTGTATCGATCTACCGCCTCCTTAGCAGTCTCTTGCCTTAGCCACTCCTTCTCCGCCTTTAGCTCGGCAATCTCGTTCCTTAGACCACACACTATGTTCGCCTACTCAACCAACTGGGTCTTTAGCTCGGCCACCTCCTCCAGCGTGGCTGACTACTCCACTACTGCCCGAAGCTCGGCCAACTGAGCCTTTTGTCGCAGGTACTCGAAGTGCTCCGTTTCACACATTCCCCACAAGTGCCAAAGATGGTCAACTAGAGCTATTGCCGAGCACGCGTTCTGTGAACAACAGAAGTATCCTTAGAATGAAGAAATCTACTTAAGAGCAACAAGAGTGAGTACGAGCTTACCTGAGTTGCTGCCCGAATGAGTGAACACTGCAAGGTGCCACTCCCAGTATTCCCGACCTTCTCAGATATGTTTGAATTGTTGCCCCCCACCTTAGTCTATGAAGAAAAGGCAGCTCAACAAACCTCCTCGGGATCCATGACAATGATGTCTTCATCATCATTTCCCCGCCACTGAACTCTTTCTTGGCGATGGGATGCCCTCTCAGAAGACCTTGAAGGAGGAATTGCCTTAGGGCGGACCTATGGCTGTAAGCTAGCCCGGTTCTTCCTCTGCCAATTCTCCCTCACCCAACGTACAATCTCCTCCTCGTTCACCATCTCTACACCTGCACCACGAAAACATGACAATGAGTACAAGATCAAAGAAGTAAACAATATATAAGTAAGTGAAGCAATGAAAGGACAAACTGGCCACCTTTAATATTAACCCAACGAGCATCAACATCTCTGAGCATATGTACACAGCTATGTCTATCTCATGAATCATGCTCAGAGATGACCTCTCCTCCCAGGTGAGTGCAGACCATAAAGGTCACGACACTCTCATCCTCGGCTCTTGTAGCACAAACAGGAAGGGGAGGCCCCCGGGACAATTCACGAAGAAGAAAGTCTCCTTCCAATATTTCATAGAGGAAAGGGCCCCAACCAACAGTCTAATGTTCTTCGTAGTTGAGAAGTAATAATAGCCCTAGTGGTGAGGTTTGAGCTGAAGGAGGAAGCTCACCATACCTAGGGTCAACTCAATGTCACGAACTGCACAATAGGGCATAAGGCCGAACAAAAACCTAAAGGAGTTCAGCATCAGCTGCACTGGCAACACTCGGTACCATCCTAGCACTCCCGACAATTCCTTCATCCAAAGGAAACCTTAGCTCAGCTTCCAAACTGTTCTCGTACACGCATCTCTCGTTGGGCCAAGCATCTGTTGCCATCTCTCCGAGATGCGAGCACCTCATCCGGAATTCCTCGGGGATGTTGTATATAGCTTGGATATGAGTCGTATCCCTAGGAATCAAGATGTAGGGTGTGGTCCCAAACCGATGACCAACCCGCAAGGGAAGCTCTACTTCTACCCTAAAGGGACCAACCTTGGCCTCCTCAACTTTGGCAGCCTCGAAATCCCCAACCTCCGACTCATAGTCAGATTCACTAGAACCCGAAGAAGAACCAAAAGTAGAAGAAGAATGGGAAGCTGAGGAAGACATCTTACCGAACTTGAAGTTGAGGAATAAGAGCCAAGGCCGAGCAACACCAACAACAACTCATTGAGCAATCTGAGCAACTCCTCTCACAAAAGACAAAGGAGAAAGGCCCATCCACCCTTTCTTATAACCCCCAGGAACGTGAATCGGCGCTAGATCAATGGTAGGGATCAAGCACCACTCTGACGAAGCTCGGGAAGACCAATCGACGCGATCGTCACCGTGCACGCATAGCCTCGGGAACTGAAGTGACGATCTTGACAAGCAATGGTTAGGGCATTAATTTTCCCGGTTCGCCCTCCAGCACCGCTCCAACCAACACCGCGGATGCCCGGGGTTCACCTAGGACCATCGGTCCAATTAACTCACTGGGTCTCCTCAGGACACCCAGTAGCAGATGCCAACTAAAGTAGGCCATGCCGTGCCTTAGCCGGACACTCCACTCTTCAACTTCGTTAACAAGTTCCTCAACCGAAGAATAGAGGCCCCGACTTCGTAGCTCAGCACCTCCCTCGGTGCGTCATTGTCGAGCATCATGGAGGCCCCTGACTTTGGAGCTCAGCACCTTCCTCGGCATATCAGCACCTTCCTTGGCACTTGTCCGAACTAGATGACTATGCAGCATTCAACCGAGGAATGAAGAGCACTTCCTCGGCACCATCAGGAAAACCTAGAGCTCGAAGCTCGGCCCAACACCTCGGTGCCCCGCTGAGGTACATGACCGCACAACACCTCGACCAAGCACTCCCCCTCCTTAGCTCTAGAACTAGGGGAGTGGTGTTCGGATTCCGAAGTTACAATCCTTGGAGTTCTACAACTAATGATTGAAAGATTCTTTGACCGCACCCCACATTGCCTGGACCTCAAATTCTAGCAAGTACCATGGAACATCAAGCAGACCAGACGCTCAACCAGACTTCAACTAAACTTCAACTTGGAGTTCCTCAGCCGAGGAAAAAAGCATCTTGCCACACGAAACCTTGGCTGAACACTTTGTGCCTTGACTTCAGAACTAGGGGAGTGGTGTTCGGGTCATGGATGAGTTGGTACAGAGAGACACATGGCTGCTTAGTCATCGCTTGATCAGCCCGACCACGTCAGCATAGCTCCGCTTGCTCTGTGGTATACATTGACTCTGTAGCCTAAGTTGGGCTACGCTATTACTGTGGCCCCCACCTTATCTTCTCAACCACGTTAACTACACGTCACGTAGATAAGTGTAACTACGGATAAAGATGAATAAGGAAGACAACTTTGCCAAGGATTAGGACTCAATCCTAAATAACCCGGTGGTTGACCTCATCATAATAACCCCGGAAGCCCAATCCGTTCAAGAAATGGATCTTCGACTGTAAAAAGGTATTCCATAAGGAATTCCAACTTCTAACACCCGTACTTTCTCTTTGCTTGGCCCAGAACTCTCCTTGCTCAAATTGACCTTCTGGTACCTCCTACTGACTTGAGCGTCGAAGTACCTACCCGGGGATAACTCCTCGGGCCTCTAACATCTTTCTTAATCACAGGTCTTAAAGTGCAGCTCTGTCCTTCCACCTCGGCTCCGCCCTGTTGGCAAGGAATATCTAGTTGCTCTCCTCAGTTCATGTACCACCTCGGATTGAGCAGCATCAAAATCATTTTTTACTATTTCTATTTATGTTGTTGTTTTTGTCTATCTCTAGATCTTCTAATCCCTTCAAGTTGTAAGAACTTCCCTTTTGATGATGGTTAATAAAATTTTAAGGTGTTTTAGATTAGGAGATTTTTATTGAACGTGCTTCAAGGAATAGGTCTTTGACCTTCTTTTAGGAACATCTCTCACTAACAACTTTGGGAGATATTCCCAATGCATGCTGAGATGTATATGTAGGACGTTTATGGGGCGCCCTATGTGGGACACATATGTGATCTCACCTGAAAGGAGATGGATTCCTAAACGAATGGGATAAATGAATTTGCCCCCTGTTATCTAGAGTAAAAGATGGTTAGGCAGGGAATCTCATGCGAAGTTTGGTGGAACGGATAAATGATTTGTTAAAATTAGAAACTCCTACCACTTATTCACTTGTGAAAGGAATCTTATTTGGTTTGGGTGATTAGGGGTTGGGGGAGGATGATGGATAGTAATAACTCTACGCCAGCCGCCTACCATCATCATCCAAGTTTTTTTCTCTATGAATATCTATGTTTTTAGAGAGAGATTTTAGGGTTTCTGTTTCAACTTTTAACTTTGTGTTCTGTATGTTCACTTTGTCTCTACCTATCCCTTGATGTATTTAATCTATAGTTATAATATCACAATTTAAGGTCATATTAAGGTTTTTAAAACCAATCTGCACAACAAACCAGTAAGGGGTTCGGTTTTCGGGTTGAACGGTCCAATTATTCAAATTGAATAGATGGCCTATTCTAACAAAAAAATATAAAAAATTAAAAAACCATCAAACTGTTGAACAGTCTAACAGTTTGAGTGGTTCAACTGCCCAAATCAACAGTTTTGTGGGGAATAACGATTATGGGGTAAAATGGAACTGGTCACCTGACTGATTCCCAATTTTTTCGGTCTGACCGTTCGTTCCGGTCTGATTTTGAAAGCCATGTATCATATAATATCAGCTAATGATACATAGAAGCTGAGATGGTTATTTGGTGTCCCTCCATATAATTGAAGCACAAGATAAATAAATCTGTGTAATTGCAGACTTTCCGTGCGATTAGATCAGTAGACCTCACATCAACCCTTGCTTAACTACGCCCCCTTCCTCCCCTAACAATTAAAAGAAAAGAAATCATATAGGGTCAGTTTGAAAGGAGTACAAACTAAAATATATGAAATGCAAAAATCTGTATTTTGTATTATTTTATATGTATTTATATTTATATTTGTATGCCGCCAGAGATTAATGAACCAAAAAACCAACCATCTATTCCACCCATCGGCATCAGCGTGGTTGGTACTTGGTAGAGGAAACTAAGCAATCACTATTACATATTCTTTTATTTTTTTCTTTCGTATGGCTATCAAATTCTCGGGAACGAATTCGAAATGCTTTGAGCCATTACTTAATTAAGACTCTGAAATGTTCTTAATTAGAATAAATAGGAAGCACCATTTTTATCCCTCCGAGGATCAGTTTTTTTTTTATCAGAAATCTTCGCCTGAGTTCAGGTTATGCCATCACTCGGTTTGACTTGGAGCAGTAACAAGGGGTGCAATTTGAGTACCCAATTTGAAGTATTTAGATTGAATTAAGTTGTTTTCGTAGCTTCATCAAATTGTTTTCAAGTATATCCTAATTTTTCTCCGAGATGTATTCTGATACATCTATTAAAATTGTCTTTCGGATACACATGACATTTCTCCTGCTTTCAACTTTGGTTAGGAGTCATTTTAAAAATTATTTCACTTATTCAACTAATATTTCTCGATAAAAGAATATGAATACATGAATTTACCAGGATAAATCATTTCCCCCCCCCCGGTTAAAACCTTCTTGTCTCATTTCTCTCCCCCCCAAAAAAAAAATAAAAATATATATATAATAATAATAATAATAATAATAATAATAATCTTTCTTCCTTTCTCGTCTTTTGTAGGAAAGAAAACATGAATATAAGAATTGCAATTGTTCAATCACATCACCCACCAATTCTTTCATTTCCCGACATTCTTAGCGGGTCAGATTATCTTTAAATTTCTATTTTTCCATATAATCGATCAAATAGTCGCTATCGATGGGTTTTTCGATTGTGACATATTAACACCTTACTTGTGCCGCCACTATAGAAAAATCCAATTTCAATTTTATCCATGATAAAGAAGTTGGTCGACACAATATTCTAAAGATGACTAATATATTAAACAATTCCAAAACGAAAATACTAGAATTTTATAGATAAAATGGTTATTGCCTTGTTTACATGTAAAATAAAAGAACGCGTAAATGCACTTATCCAGGTAAGTATTTCTCTAAAAATACTTACCTAGGTAGCTGCATTTATCCGAATAAATAACTTATCGAAAAGCGAACGAGACCTTAAACCAAACACAGCTTTAATGTATCCATCCACATGTAGGTCACAACTCCTCATTGGTCAAGAAGCCAAGTTTGAGCTCAATAATGCTCTCCAATGCGGCAAATAAAGCAATTTTTAATAATTGACCCACCAACAAAAACTTCTAGTTTCCAATGACACTATATGATTGAAGTTCCTTGAAGGCTAGAACGAGTTCCAATTTCAAATTTCCCACCTAACATTTATGAAAGACTCCATTTGTTCCACTGAGATTTTGACAATGTAAATTGTTTCTGGTCCTAAGAGATATAATACCATCATATTCCTTCAATTATTTATAGGGTTTATCAATCTGCCCTCACTTGTCTAACTTTTGTACTCTCACTTCTGTACAATACCCATCCCGTGATCACTCCTTACCCACTTTCCCCTCATACTGTGATACTGATAGCTTCACTTCATGTTTTTATGTTGACAAATTTGTTGAATGAAATGACATTCATCGGACCAAAATTACAGGGATTTTTCCACAAATTCTTTTGACCATCCAAATGGATCGGGCCAGTTGGACAGCTACGGTCACCTGATCGGGCCGGGCCTCCTTTTGTGTTTTTGACATGAGAGGTATCATACTATCACCTGGTGGGCCCATCGAGTGGTGGGTAGATTCAACGTCATGTATCATGTTTAACAAGTGCTACTTAGAAAATCAATGTCGACCGTCAGTTCTGTCAAAGGCCCATACATTCTGTGCTAATTTATCAAACTTCCAACACTTGAACTTCTTTGTTTACTACTAGTTTGTTTAGAAGTTTGCACTAATACAATTGTACTTGTTTCTGAGTTATGACCTCTGATGTTTGCAGTTTATACCATTGAACTTTTCAACTGGGTCAGACAAATTCGGCGCTGATGTTGCCAATCGGGGCCTAAGAAGGCCCATGGACAAATTTCAGCTCAAACCCCTTTGTCAAGTATTAGATCTCAAACATACATTTGAAACTTAGATTACTAATGTGAATTAGTTTTTTTTTTTTTTTTTCTTTTTGAGTAGGGAGGAATTTACCAATGTAAATGGTTTAGGTTGGGATGGTTGAGTATTTTTCCTGGGCCCAACATAAAGTAAATTCTTCAAATCTGATACTCAGCCCCGTTTGCTTCGTAGGAATAGAGATCTGGAATCAGAATAAAATGGATAATTCCGATTCTAGTTGTTTTGTTGGGTGGAATCGGAATCCTATTCCCATTTCTACTGGAATGGTATTCCCCTATTTGAAAAAATGGCCATTCGTTGTTCCTCTTTCGGGAATGAAATCTCATTTCTGTTGATTCTAATTCCCATTTCCATTTCTGTCTAAATCAAACAGACTATCGGAATAAACCATTCCAATTCTGACTCTGAAAGATTTCAATTTCAAATCCAATTTTGATTCTGACTACGACCCTTGGGCTCCATTTGGGAAGAATGCATATAAGGGGTTAAGTAGATTTCTGATTACAATAATATACTATCCAATCCAGGCATGAGTTGAGCATTTGAATGGACCAGGCCCAGTTAAGAGTCAACTCTTCAAATTGAGTATCCCATTTTCACCCCTAAATCCACCCCATATCATATCAAAGGGCAAATTGAAAGAAAGGTTGTTTTTACATCTTGTGGGGTGCTCCCCAATGTGTATAATAGTTTTTTGAAAACAGAAACAATTGCCACATCAGTAAATTTGCTGATCTGGAAATGAAAACAAAGTCGTCTACATTGACAAACACCCATCTTAGCTATTTATTTATTCCATTTATTATTAATTTTAAACCAGAAGTCCTGTTAAGTGTTGTTCGGCTGCCCTAGCAGCTTCCTTATCCATCATATCTAATCGTATCAGATCGAATCCCTATTGTAATTGGATATTTGGATGGTATGAATGAATTAAGCTGAAAATTATCGAAGTATTATATATTAGCAATAAAATGAATTAAAAATAATTTTTCTATTATATCCTCTGTATAAAACTTGAACTTATGACAATTTAATAAGACTGCAACAACCAAACCAACTTCACTAATAGGTACAAGTATATATGAGCATACACATTTAGGTGGAATCAAATAGAATAGGGGTGGATCATATTTGGTCCAGTTTTAAAAGGATTGATTTTGGACCAGCCTTGAATATTCAGACAATTACCTATTATTTACAACCCTAATGTAAGCCGAACAAATTATGATGCGAATAGGTGTATAATAAAATCGAAAAATTACAAACAGGCTCAATGCAGATTTCTGAATTTAACTGTAGACCTATAAATATTCAAAATGTCAAAAAATTTTTACTCTATACATCAATGCTCGTCCATAAATTGACATCAATTCTGACCTGGCATCCACTCTAACTGTAATTTGGGCCTATGAATTCTGACGCTAGGCTGAATGATCATTCTCCTAATAAAATGTAATAATGCCAAGAATAGAAAGATTTATTGTTAAACCAATACACCTGCACAAAATTCTAAAAACAATTTTTTTTATTTATGTATATATTTACGATTCGATACACGTAAGTTTCGATAGGCGCCGTGGAGGAAAAAATATTTCTCCCCACAACAAACCTCAAAAAAGCCGTTTTCTAATAAAAAGATAATGAGGATGTTTGGTTCGTAGGAATTTTCTCAATAAATGCTGCCACATCAGCATTTGGTTCGATAAATATTTATTGGATTTGAAATCAGTGTTTGATGCAATCGTTTATTGAGAAAACATTGATAAATGTTTCTTCATTGATTTTCATGAGAGGAGTCATTGGGAAGCGTTAAATTCTTGCTTCTTCCCACGGTTAGACGTGAAATGCATAGCTGATGTGGCACCGACATGTAAGCTAATGTGGCACTTGAGATTTCTGGTCCCAGGCATCGCGAATCTACCATTTTACAAGAAAAAAAAACCTGCCCCAAACCCTATCGAGAGAGGATAGCTGCAGACAGTCGAACTTGTAGAGAGAGTGCTTCTTCTCACGCTGACCGGAGGTTGTGGACGCCGGTAAATTCGCCATTGACACCATCAATCCCCCACCTTGACGCTGACAACGTGCTTCATACACTGTTAATCCCCCGCAAACTTTTGTGTTTCTTGCCGATTTGAACAGTATATTCGCTGTCCCCTTCCGAACGTTGAGATTCCTATTTCCTGTTGATTATGATGTTGTTATAATTGTCTGTTTCCCTCTTTTATCTTTGGCTATTCTCACTTGTGCCCATTGGTTTCAAGATCTAATTTTACTTGGTTGGCAAACCAACATGCTAAAGAGATGTATTTCAGTCCATGTTTGACACTATTTTCTTTTGTTCTTTTTCTTCATGTTTTTCGATGTTGAGTGAAGCTTCCTTCGGTGGAGTGAAGATTCCCTCTTGTCATTATATTTGGATGTGTTCACAGATTATGATGTTGAATGTCCTTGATTTGTACATATGATGCTGAATGTTTTTCATTTACATCTCTGTTTTTTATTTAGGGTCAGTTTGGAAGAAGTAAAAATACAAATATGTACTGTAAAATTACATATAAAATAATATAAAATAGAAGGTTTTATGCTCTACATATTTGTATTTGTACTCCTTCCAAATGGAGCCTTAGCTCAGTTTGGAAGGAGTACAAATGCAAATTTGATGATACAAAACCTTGTATTTTGTATTATTTTCTATGTATTTGCACTTTACGTATTTGTATTTGTACTCTTTCCAAATTAAGCCTTACATATCTTGTCGTTCTTTCATTGGTAGCTCCACTTCCATCGGTGGAGTGAAGCTTCCAAGATCCACTATTAAATCTCAAAATCGTACATTATGTCCAAGCATGGGTAATTTGGACCATTGAATCGACTCAATGGCTCCTAAATATCAAGTAAAAGTGTCACACCAAATCACCCATATGGCAGTTTCTTGAAATAGGCCACTAAATACCCAATCATGAGGAAATATTTATTTTGCTGAATTGTAAAGTAACTTTATGGGTTGTTTCTTGAAACGTCCCGAAAAGGCCAAATCAAACAAATGAACAAAAAGCATTTAAAGTAAGTGTTTATCAAATAAACACCCCCCTTCCCCTCCAATAAACAGCAATGGTACCAAACATATACAATAAAACATTAACTAAATATAGTGTAATTCTCTACACTAAAAAATGCCTACATGGCTCTGAGTTGGCAGCATTTTTCTAAAAAAACAACAATAGTACCAAGTACTCCATGTGTAATTATATAATTAATCAAGGTTCCAATTTCAAATTTTGGAAACTAATGAAGTAATCATTCTTGTCTTCAAAAATAAACAATGAAAAAGAAGGAACTAGAAACTACTTTTCATGGTAGAGATTGCTTTCGAACTTGCTTTATCACTTAGGGTCTGTTCATTTTTTGGATTTTGAGAGTGGGGAAAATTGGTCCTTGGATTTTGGTTTCCGTTGATCAATAAACCCATTTTCTTTTTTCAAACTTATATGGATCTACAGAAAATTTATTTTCTCCCAAGTGGATAAGTAAACTTCCCACCTAATATGATAATTGGACTACAGAAAGGTGAAGTTTCATTTTGGTATGATAGTTGGACTAGTCTTGGCCCTCTTATTTTTTAATTAGATAATGAGAATCTTCAAGATTTCAATGTCAACCAAGTTTTAAGTGTTAATGGTAATTGGTGCTTTGAGTTGGTTGATTCTATTCCTCAATTCGTTGTGGATTTAGCTAGAAATTTGAAAGTCGTTCTTAATGATGAAGATGATAAGCTCATTTGGAACATAAACCCAAATGGTGGTTTCTCTATTTCTTCAGCTTGGAATCTCATTAGGGTCCATGGTAATTCTGTAAATTGGTTTCAATATGTTTGGAAAGTGGGCCTTCCTAATAAAATATCCATTTTTGTTCGGAAATTTCTTCATGGTGCTTTACCTCTTGATGATGTGATTATAAAGAAAGGGTTCCAGCTAGCTTCTAAATGTTGTTGTGGTGAGCATTGTATGAAAAGCTTTAACCATCTGTTTGCTAATGAAGATATTATAGTGACCTGTTCAACGTTCCAATAATTCTAACTCAACATGTTATTAATAGAATTTATATGTGGTGGAATCTTGCTAATAATGACTCTCAAGTTCATCGTCTCCTTTAAAATCCCCCCTCAATTATAATATGGTTAATATGGAAAGAAAGACGCAGTTGACGATTTGAAGGGAAAGGGGTCCTTGCATCAACAATCATTAGAAGGAGCATCAAGTGTGATGAGGGCAGATTTGGGCCTTCAGTGAAATTGTGACACGTGGCACTTCGTGACAAATAGGAAAACACCCAATCAACAAATTTACGAAGTTGGTGACCCACCCGGGCACCAGTCTGGCCGGCCTGGCGTGACCTGCACGCGGCCTGACGCGCACCTGCGCGACCTGCGCGCGACACACGCGACCTGCGCGACCTGCGCGCGACACACGCGGCCTGCGCGGCCTGCGCGAACTGTGCGCAGCACACGCGAAATACGCGCGGCACGCGCGCGGCCTGCCCGAACTGCACACGGCCTGCGCGAGCTGCGTGTGCGTGCGGCGTGCGGCCTGCGCTACCTGGCCGACCTGGACCAGCCTAGCGCATGATCCGGCCAAGCCGCCCATAAGGTGCCCACCGACAAACCTGGCTAGACACTGACCCGCCGACTGACACAGGCGCCAGCTTGACGACCTGGTCTAGACATTGACCTGCCGACTGACAGGCGCCGACCTGACGACCTGGCCTAGACACTGACCCGCCGACTGACGCAGGCGCCCCTCTGACAACCCGGCCCAGGCGCCGACCTGGCCGCCTGACACAAGCGTCAGCCTGACGACCTCGAGGAGTTCACCACCGTACCCCGGTTCTGATAGGATGCGACGAGTCTTACTGTTTGGAGGCTTTTCACCCACCTAATCCGCGAGGACTCTGGTATATAAAGACCTCACACCCCAAAGGGGAGGGGGATGAAAAAGGGGAAGTAACCCCTGCTCTCTAGCTCTCTCATATTATCTTCAAAGCTCTCTACAATAAGAGTGCTAACTTAAGCGTCGGAGAGCCCCCACCGGGAAAATACCCCCGGGACCTCTGATTCAGTTCTCGCAGGTCCTTCAGCTCTCGCCGCCTACAAAGAGGAGGAAAAGATGGAGTTCTCGCAGGTCTCTCAGCTCCCGCCACCTACAAAGAGGAGGAAAAGATGAAGCTCTCGCAGGTCCCTCAGCTCCCGCAGCCTACAAAGGAAAGAAGACCACCTCATGCTGAGGGCAGTCGGATTGCGCCGCACCAGGGAGCTCCAGCATTCTCTAAGTCATCGGCCGCCTAGTAGGCAGTCCGCCACCAGGCAGTTCACCACCGAGCAGCTCGCCATCGAGCAGCTCACCACCGGGCAGTTCGCCACCAGGCAGTTCGCCACCAAGCAATTCGCCACCAAGCAGTTCGCAACCAAGCAGCTCACCACCAGGCAGATCGCCACCAGGCAGTTCGCCACCGAGCAGCTCGCCACTGAGCAGCTCGCCACCGAGCAGTTCACCACCAGGCAGTTCACCACCGAGCAGCTCGCCATCGGGCAGTTCACCACCAGGCAGTTCGCCACCAGGCAGTTCACCACCAAGCAGTTCACCACCAGGCAGCTCGCCACTAGGCAGTTCACCACCAAGCAGTTCGCCACCAAGCAGTTCGCCACCAAGCAGCTCGCCACCAGGCATATCGCCACCAGGCAGATCGCCACCAGGCAGTTCACAACCGAGCAGCTCGCCACCGAGCAGCTCACCACCGGGCAGTTCGCCACTAGGCAGTTCGCCACTAGGCAGTTCGCCACCGAGCAGCTCGCCATCGGGCAGTTCGCCACCAGGCAGTTCGCCACCGAGCAACTCACCACCGGGCAGTTCGCCACCAGACAATTCGCCACCGGGCAGTTCGCCACCAAACAGTTCACCCCCAGGCAGTTCTCCACCGAGCAGTTAGCCAGTAGGCAGTTCACTACCAAGTAGCTCATCACTAAGGCACGCCTCCACCGGGTCAAATAACGAGGTACTTAGCCAAAAAATTTTACATCACAAAACATTGGTACGTGGCCGAAAACGGTTACATCAAAGTGGCTTATGGATTTAAACTTGATTCAAGCAAGCCCATCCTCTAAAAGCAACACTTATATCTTAAATGTGCTTCATATTCCTATCAAGCATGTTAAGAGGATCACTATTCACTAGACGTTGATGGAGCTTTTCCTGGGAATCTGGGTGTAAGCGGAGGAGGTGGTTTTGTGAGAAATGGTTCTTGTGCTTAACCACTATGGTCATGGTTCTTCAATTCTTGCTGAAGCTTTGGCCCTTTGTGATAAAGGAATAAGGGAGGTAAAAGTGGAGAGTGATAATAAATGGCTAGTAGAAATCCTTCTTGGAAATATCTCTCCTCCTGGAAAATAGTCTGTCTTGCGTGAAATCTAAAGGATGACCTCAACCATAAATATTTTTTCCACGTGTGCCCAGAGTAGGAAAAGATTGTATAGATTTTTTGGCCAACAAAGGAATTGATTTAAAGTGTTTCACTACTTACAACTCTTTGCTAAGTATTCCACATGAGATCGTGAATCTTTTAAGAGAAAGACTACCCAAGGCTTCCTGTGTTACGTATAGGTTAGTTTTCTTTGTTCTTGGTTGTATTGCATGTACTTTTTTAGGATAGTGAAGCTGTGTGTATTGTTCTTTAATTTGGGGGCAAGGCAAGCTACGTCCTCCCCTATACTAAGATTCCTCCCTTTTTGACAATGATTAGTAAAACTTAAGGTGCCTGTCCCTCCAACTGGAGTAATCTTAGGGTTCAAAAAAAAAAAAAAACAAATTTTCCATCTGGGGAGAAGTTGTCAACACTTGGATGGAACAAAATTGTCCCTTTTTATAATGGCTTTTTATGGATAAAATGGTCATCATCTTATTTACCTGAGAAATAAAGGAACATGGATAAATGCATTTACCCAGGTAAGTGTTTCCTACAAAAAACTTACCCATGTAAGTGCATCTACCTTGAAAATAAAATAATGAACACGGATGTAAAAAACCAAAAAAAAAAAATGATTGGTTTCCTATTTTTTCTTTAAGCCAGACTGTTTTAAGATTTTGAAAAGGGTAAATTACAAATTGGTACCCTATATTATTGGGGTAGTGTCACTTAAGGGTTTGAACTTTCAAGTATGACATTTTAGGACCTTGAACTTTTAGAAATATACATTTATTAAATTGGTTTTAGATTAAGGGTGAAATTACTTAAATGCCCATGTTTAGATTCTCCTTTTGAACACAGTCTAGTGGTTGCACAAAAGAAAAGACGATCCATAGAATAAGAAAGCAACTAAAGTTTGCATCTAATAAAAGAATCCAGAAACAAGTGAGAACATTTGAGTTCTCTAATGAAGCCTCCAAACGGTGAGGATGAATGAATTTCAAGCAATGCCTACACGTTGGTTTCTATATCCTACAGATGCACCACCCACCAAAGTTTTTTGCCACCACTGTTTGCATCCAAAGGCAAAAGAAAATGAAAAAGAGAATGTGAATAAGGGCATTTTCATAATTTTATTGCTAATTTTAACAGAATTGGATTCAAGTGTATATTTCTAAAAGTTTAGAGTATTAAACCATTGCATCGCAGTTGAAAGTTTAATCTCTCAACTGTCACTACCCCAAAGTACAGGGTACCTATCTATAATTTACCCTTTTAAAAATAGTGAAAACACATTAT
Organism: Nelumbo lutea; assembly: GCF_056320005.1. Lineage (NCBI taxonomy): Eukaryota > Viridiplantae > Streptophyta > Magnoliopsida > Proteales > Nelumbonaceae > Nelumbo > Nelumbo lutea. Next base: position 108,402,535 of record NC_142685.1, read on the forward strand.
TTAAATATTGAGGATTGTTTCCTGAGTTAACAACCCTATGCCTAAAGGAAACAACCACATGATAAATGCTATCTACTTAGAAACTATGAACAGAAACTAAATCGAACCATTGGCAACATGGATGCCTTGTGTTCATTTCCATTGGTGATTTTCAACTTTCCCTTTCTATGATTTGATAAAACAGCATCACTCTATTTTATTTCATCATGGTATCATGTCTTTTTGACATCATAGATTTTTTTTTTAATTTTTAATTAAATTAAATTGAACGAATGAAAACAAAGAAGTTTCAATAAACATGGAAATATATATGTTTTGTTGATGTAGCAGTTGTTTTCGTTTTCAAAAACAAAACCAGTCATGTTCTCGAACCCCTCAAAATGTTTTAGTGAGTTCTAATATAGTGGAGGCATAGCACTGCATTGCGACCTCAATGAAACATGGGTATGCCAACCAAACATGGATATTAAAATCCAATTTTATTCCCTTTTGTGAGAAATCTGCTGTTGGAAACGTTTTTGGAAATGAGAAGAATTCCTGCGGAATTGCCTAAGAACATTTTCCAAACGGCCCAATAAGCTAGTGCCTTTTTGTTGGTGATTTAGGTATTGGTCAAAATATAGAAACTTAAACAACTGCCACATCAGCAAAAACAATACAAAGATTCTATCTACAGAATTTTAATGTAGATACAACTTGGGCAGCCATCACTACACAACTTGGAATAGACATTACATTGCCTCTGATGCAACAGGCCAGCTTGATCTAATAGTTATTCAAAGAGGTATATGTTAATCACTCTTCAAATGACTGATTAACAGCAGATTTAGGCTCTTAATTTTTTTTTTCTCCAAACATAACTTATTGGCTATTCATGTGGGCCCCTTAAATAGTCAAAAGCCTTCCCAAAGAATTGGGATCTGCTCCTCACACACACAGGGTGCCTCACAATGATTTTACAGATACATCCCACTGTGCATTGGGAACAGGTGTTACATGCTCAAGGCTTTTGCATCATAACCCCAATTGAAACTAATCCGGATTTAATTAATTACCTCCCCACAAAATGGTCCTTACAGGCTTACACCCACATCACAGCACTTGCAGTGGTGCATTGGGAACATATATGTCCAGGAGTGAGAACATACAATACAAAAGATGTTCCTGATGAATCCGAATTTCCTTCTCATCTACCTTATTATCATTCCGAGGTGCATTAGAAACATTTCTCCTCGATGAATGAAAACATAAAGATAGTCCTGCTGTGCCACTGCAAGTTACTGTAGGTGGGTGGGAGGAAGATTATCTGAGGAGGAAATCAAAACACAATTGAAACATAGCAAAGGGGAAAATAAAAGAAAAGAACAATTGGGAACATTTTTGCAATCGTATTGAAATAATGAGATTTCGTCCTCCTAAAACCAACCGTTCATACGGCATTTTGCAATCGCATTAGAAATATCTTTCTATGAATAAAAACATACAAATATGGTGCGAGAACAGAACAGTTTTGTGAGGATGAAATCCAAATTCCTAGATAGTATGATCTGGCCAATTCAGACCATCCCACAAAAATGAGTCTGGATCTCCTATTCACACAAACTCTGCCCACGTCTACTCACATAACATTGCAGCCACACATGAATAATATCTCATCCTCCTGCATAAGTGTGTTGTGGGTAGACTTGGGCAAAGTGTGTGGGCAAGAGATCTGGAATCGTCAAAAATCAAACCCTCTTGGCATGTCCATTCTCCACCATAGATCAGCCGGGTAGCAGCCGGAGATTTCCACTGATAATTTAATTTAAGAATCCCCAGGAGAATGGTGGGAGCCCTTTCAAGGGCTATCTATACTGCCACGTGTAAGAATCCTGACTGTTTAAATAATTAAATTAAGTGACTACCAATTTTAATTTGCTCTGCCTGAGACAGAAAACCAGAGCTTAATTTCCACCAAAACAAAACCAGAACTTGGTTGCAGCCACACACCCTTCTCAATTTGTCCAAAACATACAAAAGGAGAGCCAACTGTGTTGTATAAGAGACTTTGTAACAGAAATTATTCTCTCTATAACAATATTAAAAAGAAAAACAACAATCAAAACCAGAGACCAATAACATTCTCTCTGTAACGATATTAAGAAAGAGAAGAAATAAGACCTGGGCATCAAAGATGCCTTAATTTATATTTCGATGATCTTATTCATAGAGTATATGACTGAAGCAACTAATAAGTTAAAGAAGAAGAAGAAAAAGAAGAGGAGGTAAATGGTGGGATTCCATCATCAGATTCATATATAATTTCAGTATGTGATATCTCTCTATCTTTCCCTCAAGGTCCCAAGGGGTGTTGGTTGTGGTGAAGAGGGTCAGGGCCCGTCGGAACTTGCCTTTCTGAGTCCAAGATAAGACCTGAATCTCGTCTCTGATATCCAGTAAACAAGTGGGCATTGGGAACCTTGCTAACCTGAAAATCCAAAAAAAAAAAAGGCAATCAAGAAAAGAACATTTCAGTAGTGGAACAAGAATCAACGAGAGGATGATATGTTTTTTTCTGGTTTTCGTCAATATTCAATACCAGTGTTGTTCTCTTTCCTGCCCATATTCTTTCACCATTAAAACCTGAAAACGAAGAAATCGTGTCAAGAGAGAGACAGCGAGAGAGAGAGAGAGAGAAAGAGAGAGAGAGAGAGAGAGGACTTACTGGAACGGGAAGCTTGAATAAAAGGAGACAGAAGCGCCATTAGAATGAATAGGCAGGTGAGAAACATTGTGGTTGTTGTTCCTCTGGCTCTGGACATGGCCATCAGCTCTGCCAAAGTAGCAGCAGAGAGAGAGAGAGAGAACACTGAGGAGACGTGAATTTGAGTAGCTTTTCCTGGGCTCTCTTTCAGAGGGGGAGAGTTTAATAGAGTTTTCTGAGGCCTTCTTTCTTCAGATTCAGACAGACGCCATGCCGTTTACTAGGAATAAAGAAAGTGAAAAAGGGTGAGGGAGCAGGGAAGGTGACTGAGGACTAAGCAGACTCTTTGATGATTCAAAAAGAGAAAAGGGAAAAGGTGGCCAGTGGCCAGAGGCGACCTAATAAAGCAGCCGTCATACACGGGGGCCACGTTTGACGGCTGGATTGGAATTTACTCCAATGGTAGCGTGGGGAGGGTACCAGATTCCAATCTGACAACAGAAGTGCCTAGATGCATGGAATCAAAATTAAAAATGAATGGTCTCGTTTCTTCTGAAAAGATTCTTTGGCACGTGCTAAATGAGCTGGTATGATTGGGCCACGCCAGATGGGAGTGGCGTGAACGGTGGACATTACGATTCTGAGACACGCCCCGGACGTTGGGGGTGACGTGGAGATGTGGCCAATCATTGAATAAGAGGCGTAATCATCGTCGGGAATCGAACTTTTGTCCTTTTCTCCCATGCAAAATGCCCCTGGTTGAAGGCTTAATTACACAGTACACACATCCTTAGGCCTTAAAGAGACTATTTTTGTCATTCTACCGAACAGAGGACTGGAGGACAACGGATTAGTTCAAATCTGATGGCAGTACGAACGCCTTGAAGACCGTTAATATGACACCATGTGGGCCCGAGTGTTTCAAAAACAGAATCATGGATTATCAAAGAAAACATTTCTTTCGTACGATTTGATCCGACTCGTATTGATAGCAGTCTCGGGATCAAAGTAATCCAGTGGTTATGGGTGCAACGGGGGCGGGTTGGATCGGGTTGAAGCTCAACCTAAAGATGCAAATCGCGGGCTCAGATCTGGTCCAAAGTTAATTCCAAGTTTATCAAATCAGGCCCAATCCAAGCAGACCAAGCTTAACCCACTACAAGTTGGATTGGGCTTGTGCTGAGCCAGGCTAGGTTAGTTGGGTTTGGGTAGGTTGGTTGGATTTATAGTCATTTTTTAATGAGTTTTATAGCCTAATTTTAAGAGTGAAATTGATTGTAAATATGTCATTTACAAATGTACATATATACATATATATGTATATAAAATTAAAAGAAGTTATTTTTATATAAATATAAAACTTTTATTTATATATTTGGTCAAGTGGACTCAGGCTGGATTGTGTCGGGCCTGACCCAAGACCCCAAAGCCTAAGCCAAGTTTAGATCAGGTCTGAATTTTCTAGCCTAGGCTTAGCCCAAAGACCAAAAATGGGTCAGGTCGGACTCAGATTGGACCAGTGTCAATCCGCCATCAACTTGGTCAGTCAAATCATTCAAACGATCACCGAGGCAAGATTCTAGGTCCAATTCAATTAAGACCCGCCAAATGGTCAAAAAACATTAACTTGGTCAAGAATGGTTCAACCATTGACTCTTTTCGACCTAGTGACTGGGTCGTGGATTGCACATTCAATGCATGCAAACTTTCGAAGGCCCTAACTTTGCATTCCGATGTTCGATTGGGGTGATTTTTTTATATTTTGAATAACTTTTCGAGATCTATGTGTCCCAAGGTGCCCATCCTGCTATTTTTGCTTAAAAAACCCTTTTGGCCTCAAATTGCATTTTCTAATATTTTTTGTAAATAAAAAATTAAAAAACATAAATTAAATATAAAATAATAAATATAACATATCTAAAACATACTTATGCACTATTTATTGCTAAATATATATTCACACACACATGCACATATAGGGCTGTTCATAAGAAGGCCCAACCCGGACCAACCCAATCCAAGCCAATCGGGTTTTCATCAACACGGGTCGGTTTCGAGTTGTGCAAATTCCTAAACCGATGATTCGGGTTGGTTTCGGTTTTCACACAAGAAAACCCAAACCGATCCGAATCAAACCAACTTAGTTCAAACATGAAGTTCCAAAGCCCATTAGGCCACCTAGTTTTTGAATGGTTGCAAGAAACTTTGGATTAGTGAATAGTGATTAATGAACAACTTTTGTGATTAACTTTTCATTTAAATTTTATCATAAGAGATGGTTGAATCATTCAATTTATGATTATTTTTAAAATTAGCAAGACTTTATCACAGGGATGAACTTAGAACCGAAATTGACTCAAACCGACCAGGTCGGTTTTGCTTAACACTGGGTCAGTTTCAATTTCTATGTCAGGTAACCCGATTAGGTCGAATCGATTGGAAAAATCATAATAAACCGACCCAACCCGACCTGTGAACAGCCCTACACACACACATATATATATACACTACACCAATACCAATAGACAATAGTCCAGTTGTAGGTATAATGTGGGCAGGCGGGCTGGCATGGCCCACTTTTGCAGGCCGGCCACACAATTGTGGGTCATTTCCTGCCAACAAAGCCTTTCCGGCATCATGACTATCAATGTGCAAAATTCCAAAGGTTAAAATCTGCCATGGTACCAAACGGAGAAATGGTCACCGTGGAATCCAAATATTCCACAATTAACGATTCCAGTTGCACCGTGAATTCAAATTTATCCCAACAGTTGAGATTCCAAACACTGCAAAAGTGGAGTTTCCCAATGCATTGGTATGCAAACATTCTTCCATTCTTTTTCCCTGGTAGTGAATTTGGGCAGGTCCGGCCGGAGTGAAAGTCAATGCAGGCCCAACCCAATATAACCAACATACCCTACCCAGGTCCAGCCCAAATTAAAATTTGATATACTTAAATTTGGCTCAGGTTTAGGTGGGCTTATTGAACTCAGCTTTTCGACCAATTAAACCATTTAACTCGGCTAATGGATTATAACTCAGAAATTTGCTCTTTTCTTTTGTACTTTTAATTATTACTTCTCATTTATCACACTTATTTTTTTATTTAATATGATAAATATAATATTAGAGATATGTTCAAGTTTTTTTACATGTATTAATTATATATTTTTTAATATTTTAATTTAATTTATAATACTATAAATTGATCTATTTAACCTAAATGGTTGAACCGCTGACCCACCACTTATAAAAAAATGGTTCTGTTCCCATGTTGGTTTTAAAAGCATTATGAGAATTTAGGATATTGTCAAGCTGTCCAACACCAACTCCTTAGTTTACTTAGGCCGTCTGTTTGTATGATTTCCTTATACCGACCAATGACCAATGAGATGATCCTATATCAAGGGGTAGTCCACATAAGATAAAGAAGAAAACTTAACCATAAAGAACAAAAAACAACACCCTTCTCATTTGCCCAAAATTGAAGTCCAATCTAACCTTTATAGAGGATTCTCTTACTAATGGTTAAAGAGAATATCACCAACTTTTTCCTCAATAGAGGATTCTCTTTTACTATCTTATGGCTTCATCAACCAGCCTCTTAAATATGGGAAAGTTGAGATTCTATTCAATTTAGAATTTCCCCATTTTTGAGGAAGAGGAAAGACAACATTATTTCCAATGTTTTAAAAACCGATTCAAAATCAGAACCATTTGGGCCACTGATTTCCAGGTTAGCAGTTCAACTGTGCAGTCTGAACAGATCAAATTGTGACACTTTAAAAACTAGTAAACATGTATGTGCATTTGTGATAGTACCTTTAAAACAAAACTATTTATATTTCACGGACAGTTTTTGAACAGTTACAAGTGGGCAGTTTTCAAACAATTATAAGTGGGCAATTTCTAAAATAACAGTAAATGACAGATATGTCCTCTTTATGTCCATTGTATGTTTAGTCAAGAAGGATAGAAAACATCTAATGAAAATTCCAGAATGAAGAGGCACTCACTCTTTTATAAGTAGTATAGATTAAAGATGAAAAATTGGCCTAAAAACTGTTGATTGGGTCAAACAAGTTGATAGTTCAACCACCCAGATCAGCAGGTCACTGATCAATTCAATGGTTTGGGGCTGAAATGGAACCACTATCCTGACCAATTTCTGGGCCAATCGGTCCAACCATCTGGATCAACAATTGTTCAAAATCCTTGGTTATTATCTTTGGTGAGAGAGAACAAAGGAAGTTTTCATCCTCTGAAGGAAGAGTTGAGATAGAATTAGTCCATTATTACGTATTTGCAAGCTATTTGAACCATTTCCTTCACAATTTTAAGTATTCTCTATCAAGGTTATAATGGAGTTATTGGGTTCTATATTGACTGGCATTACCAGTGGAATCTTCTTAGGTTTATTAAATTAAACCGTTGTAGTGATTTTGTTGTATTACCCAACAGACTATTTTCTCTTGATGTTTGGGTTCTTATGGTTGTAACTAGAACTATGCCCCATTGTTTACATTAACTATGGATGTTTGGCTGTACTAGGTCCCATTGAAGGATTCATAGTTCTATAGATAAATCTCAATATCTCATCAACATACAAGTAAATATCTATATAATACCTACTGCATAGTTTTCCTATCAAGTTCCTCTTTGGTTCATTCAAAGATAGAAATGGTCAATTTTCTAAAAACGCTGTTTCGAAGCCCACAAATGTGAGAATGTCAAAGGGTTACCCCAAATATAGGAGTGATCAGATGATCTAGAAATCAGAAATGAAGAATATTGCATTGCAAAGACTATAAACCCATATAATGAATGGTTTCTTGCATTGAAAGGACAAGGAAACAAGAAAAGAAAGAGAGGAAGTTCCATGGAGAAAAGGTCCCTAGTGCATAGAATGGAGCAAATACTAAATTAAACCTCTAACAGCAAAATTAACCTAACATCCAAGTAGAAAATCCTGCAAAAATAAATCAAAGCCATCTGGTTTGAAAACAAATTGTTTCTCAAAACAACACCACAGAAACATTTTCTTGGTTGCGTGTTTTTTGTTTTCACAAGTTTGAAGAGAGAAATTTTGTTTTTGTTTTAGAAAACATAACTTTGATGGTTTCAAATACATGATTTATTTTAAAACAAAACCATCTTGTTTTCACTTCACAAAACAAAAACAAGGTTAGAGAACTTTTATTTTTCTGACATGACAATTTTGAAAACAAGTGAGAATTAAAATATTCACATTGTCAAACACCCCCTTACTCCCTTAGTAATTGAAAACAAAGAAAACACCTGATGAGTGGAATAGAAGACTGAGAATCCCTATATATTTGAGCAAAGGCGACATACAAATAGTGTTGTCAATAGAGCCTGAAGATTTGAGATTCATCCTATCAGTTTGGATTTGGATGGTCTGTTTACTTAAACCAGCAAAAATCAGGGTTTTGAAATCCAAATCCATTTAATAAAACAGATCATTTGTTTTCTTTATGTAACATGTACAGAGGCTATAATTTATAAGTCCATTAATTTAAATTTACTCTATGTACAAAAAGGAAAAAAATCATTTGTTTTCTTATTTTTTTTAGAATTCTTTTCTTCAGATTTTGGATCAAATTCAAGATGGTTTATCAAATTTGAATCAAATCCAAAAAATTAGAAAATTCAATAAACTAATAGGATTCAAATACAATATGAGACCCCTAGATTTGATTGGATTTTGAATCAAGTTTTGACAAGGAATTTCATAAGCAGAATGAACTTGGATGTGGCTAGATCTAATCAAAACCAGACACAATTACAGCCCTATAGACAAAGTTTCAATAATTATTGTTGCATCAAGCTTATGAAACATAAGGGGGGAGAATTGAGCAATGATTAAGACATATAAACATTTTAGTTTTTGCTACAAGACATTAAACTTGTGTACATTAAAAAGGATATGTTGGTATAACTGATAATTTTAATTTATCAATGAAAATAAGTATCTATCAAAAATTGTCAAAAGAAATAATGAAAGAATTAACAAGATATATGCAGATCAACAAGAAAGCAAGGAAAGCAATTACCAAGGCCAGAGTTAACACATGATGATATTTATGATGAGCTTCGATCAAACCGAATTATTTTCACTGGCAGTTACTAGTCTTCTTTGCACATGGTTAAACAATGCCACTCAACTTAGTAGCCCTAATAGGTAACAAGAGGATAACACATCTTTCTGTAAATTTAGGTGTAGAAATATACAATTAATTAAAATTCATGGTCCAAGAACATTACCATATAAATATAGCCATATGGATAAAGTCGTTATGTGCTTCAAGAGTGTTGTGCTATTGGAAATAGCACAATTAAAGCTATAAAGGATGGTCTATAAGATTGCCAATCACTAATAACAAGCTTCAACAATCAAGAAAATGAGAAATAATACATTGTTTCCTAAAATCACTCTAGAGTTTACTTGAAATACTTGCCACAGGCACGATGCTGAAGCTCAAAACAATTCAATTTATTTGCTTACTAAATCACCCCATACGTATATAGACAAAGCATGGGTCGGATATACCCCCTCTAGGACCAAGAGATAAGAAAAAAAGGAAATTATAATTCTGCCACTCATACCTTTTTTTATCAATAACAGTCAAGAGCTATTCATTGATAATGAAAACAGAGATGCATACCCCTGCACCTCAAGGTCAAAGGAGCTTACAAGTACGGTCAAGGATGACACTCAAATAGGAAAAAAAGGATGTACAAGTAGCCAATGGCTGACACCCGAGACCAAGGGCCTCCCAAACAAGAGTATGTCTTCCCACCCTTTCCCTAGCAAATGCATCAGGAATGTCATTGACCAACCTAAATGCTACAACTCATAATCTCCTTAATCAATGATACCAAAATTTTTAAATAATTAAATTATAACTAAACAAATCAGACTCCTTGGCTATACACCAAGACAAGAAAAAAGATCAAATACCCGCTGGACACATTAACTCCCAAGAATTGTCTCTATGTCATATCAAAACCTGTGTATGGATTTTTCCCCCTCCTAGAATATGTTTTTAGGGGCTTATAACAACTCCCCATCAGTTGAAACTTTTTTCATGATTAAATGCCATCAAAACATAAGACAAGGTAATGATATAAAAGCAGAACTCACCTGAGAAAGAAGATAGCAGAAATGAACTGTCAATGTGATACCAATAAACCATACATGTTCTACCGATCAAAAGGAAAAAAAAAAAACATTATTGTTTCTGTTTACAGGGATAGGCACCAAAAGATGCCTGGGCTGACCCATAGTACAGAATTAAATAATACTGAAATGAGCAACCAAGCTACTTAAGTTTCACATAGTAACCTGCTATGAAATATCCAGTCTGACTACTGTCTGAGGATCAAAATCCATCCATTCACAATGTCCAAATATTTTTCAAATCATTTAAGCCTGGAAAGGAACAGTGTTCTGGATGTCCCGCCATTACAATCTATCAAGAGTCATGCTCTGTGGGATTATGTGTTTAAATCATTTATTACCACCTCAAACCACATTTCGTTGGACTTCCCCCTGCTTCTTTAGACCCTTCGACTTGTACCAAGTCACCCTTCACTGGTGCAGTCACTGGTCACCATACACATGATCAAACCATCTCAGTCAACTTTCCCCCATCTTGTCGTTAGCTGGAGCTACTCTTAAGTTCACTTCAATGTACTTATTTCTGATACTCTCTTTTAGTCGTGCCATTCATCCATCTCAACATCTTCATCTCAGCTAAACCCATGAATATATTGCTTCTTGATTTCTCAGCACTCTGTCTCAAATAGAAATGTTGCTCTTATAGTCTCAGGGATAATACAGATATACATCATATTTTGATACAATGGTGTATTTTTAGAGGCCTCCTAATATAGAAAAGGGATAGATCCTTCGCATATTAGAATCAGTCAAATGTGGCCCCTTATGAACCTAGAAGTTCTAATTACCCATTCTCTTAGCCTTTTGCAAATACAAATCTTTCTTTTCTCTTCCATCTGTCTGTATTTTCATATGAATTTTCAGACTTTGAATAGAATAAATCAGCATGGAGTCATTCTCTTAAAGATGAATATTTTAGATGAATACTCAGGCATACTTCTGAAACTGATTTACTTGACACCTTGGCAAAAGAAAGTGAAGGGAACTTCAATCTTGCATCTTAGTTTTACCATCAAAGCTTCACATAAAGCCATTTGGAAGCAAAAAAATTCTCTATCAGTATTCATGATTCCAAGCCCAAAAATCCATTTCTACAAAATGGTCAATGCATGTGGCATCCCTATTAGACTAGTAATGAGAAACAAAATGCCCTGAATTCATCTGTTGCAAAGAAAAAAGTACATATATAATAAAAAAAAAACAAAGTGAGAAATGAGCAATACAGATAATAACTATTTCAGTAAGCATATTAAAAAAAACTATCAATTAAAAGTTGTATACTCATTTGATCTCATCTTCTCCAAGGAAAATGGCACAAAAATCATGACTTTTATTGTCCAGCATCAATGAGTGCACTTATTAATTCACTAAATTTACATGAATCCATGCCTTTCATCCACATTGCAAGATGATAGGGCAAACTGAAACATAAATAACCATCTAGAAATTATAATTTTTAGATTGTATATTTTCTTTCTTTTCTTTTCTTTTTTGATCGAACTACTTACAATTTTTGGATCTGGTAACGCCAAATTAGCAACTCCAGTGGATTAAAAAAGGTCCATTGTCCTGCCTGCAATAGAAGCTGCGCCCTGTAATCTGTGACACGAACAAAAGTACAACCATATTTGAGCAACAAGATCAAGATACACATTCACAAAGAAATGTTGCTCACACTCTATGCTGCATTGTAATAGGTGCCGCAGACTATGCTCCGAAATATTGGATTAAGTCATCATCAAGTGAAAAATCTAAATCAGCATCTAATGAACTAGTGCCATCAAATCCAAATAATGGACTGTTGAATCCTCCATAATCTAATGACAGGCCATCAAGCGGAGACCCATAGTGGCTTTCAACGGGTTTATCTTGCTCACTATGGAAATTATCCTTTCCATAACGATGTATTTCCTCTCCCGCAATCTGATTTCTATTTCCATGTAGCAATGGTGCATGGTATCCTGTTTCCTCAGGTATCATCTGGGGATCTGCCATTGATATCTGTAGCTGCTCTTTATCCTGATGTAGCCTATTTCCTACTGATGGATCATAGAAAAAGTAACTAGGTCTAGGAGGCAATTCAGCATTTTGCACAATTGAATATAATAAGGGTCTGTCACCAACAAGCATACTCTCTGAGGTTGTTTCATTGGTGGAAGGAAGGTCTGAGAAGGTGTTAAGCGCAGATTCAGGTAACTGGAGCTGGATATCCTGATCTTCTTCCAAAGGCCTCAAAGATGAAACTGGATCATTTTCCAGCTGGGTTGTTTGCATTTGAAATTCAACCAACTGTAAGTCAACCTGGTTCATATCTGGAACCACGCTCCTCTCTTCCCCATGTAGATGCTCATTCTGAGAAGATGGTGTCCCTTGATCAACAGGTTTTGAGCTCCCACGTGGTCTTTTTCTCCTTGGCTGTTCTTCAATTTGCTCTTTATCATTAGAAGGACGCCTTGGGTTATCACATGGGTTTCCACAAGGTCCTGCATTCACTGGTTGAATTCTCCTGTCAACTTTAGGATTAGAAGAAACAGAACCCACACCATCATCAACACCATCAACATCATAGTCACTGTCACTACTAGCCGCAGCCTGCTTCCTTCCACCACGACTTCTTGGAGGCATCTCAGTTACACCAGATACACCATTGTCGCCACTTGGCTGCTGGATAAGTGCTTCCTCTCGGCTCAAGACTCCCAACCAAATTGAACTCTCCTTGGCAGTCATCTTATCCTGTAAACACTTCGACTGCCTGACATGCTTCCTGATCTTTGCAATATTGGGGGACATGTGCTTGATAACTGCAGTTAGCACACCAACCTTCCACATCTTCTTCAGATCATGGGGCTTTCTGTAAGGTGGAACCTGACCCTTGGGTAATCCTAGCTTTTCCCACCAGTCCTCGTTACCTGATGGCCACCAGGGTGGCGGAAGACCTTTCTCTAATGGGTATTTCCGCTGCGGGGGATCGCAGTGTTGCATCAAGGACGAGAGGAGAGAGCCCAAAGTGGCATCTTGAAGGTCCTGAAGGCTGCTCTGAGAGTTCCCATTTCGTTTATTCTCTGCCTCACCTACTGCTAAACACTCTGCTTCATACTTGGCTATTGCCGCCGGTCCGTTCTTATTAAACTTCACCTTCTCCTTCCACCAAGCCCGTATGTTATCAGAGGAACCACTCACCGGCTTTCCCTTCTCGGGCACGATCCCGTACACGAATCCACGGGCATTACAGACTTCCATCAGCTTCAGCATGTACTTGAGGATACCATCTTGGGCTCTGGACATTTTTTTCCTTCGAGCCTGGTCGGAGGTCTGTTTAGGCTTGGGTTTCTCCTGTTGGGCAGCAAGCTTCTGCCTCTCCTTGATCCTCTTGAGCTTGACCCGGTCCTTCCACATGCGCCTTTCCAGCTCGTCAGCTTCAATCTCTTCATCACTGACATCTTTCTCCGCTAGATTATCACACCTGATGTCGTCAACCTCAAGATCCGAACTGTCGCCCAAAACACCCGCAATTATCAGAAAATTCTCAATTTGATTCAAAAATATGAGAATCAAGTACAGGTTTAAAGGGACGAAAATCAAAGAGAGGTAAGCAAGAGTCATGATTCTTTCCTGAACCCAAGTACCCTTTCCATGTATTATACGCTACCTACCTCCCTAATTATCTCAATCAGCTAGTATAGTACAATCAGGAACACTTCGAAAGAAAGCCAAAAGACAAAATTGAAAGCAAAGCTTCAAATGAACGGGGGAAAAACAATAGACGAATCTCCATGACCCAGCCCTCGGTATTTACAGAGACCAGAGGCGTTAACAAATAACAAAAGGTCCGATTTCAGATTCTACAGAAGAGAAGGACTCGAATAAGCCACCGAACGATTTCTTATTAAACAGTAATGTCGATTGAAAAGCATCGAAAATCCACCCCTTAAACCGAAACCAACAAAAAGCAATTGGAAGATAAAGGAGATACCAGATTTCAGCGCCAATCTCTTCCAAATCCGCCATCTCCTTCAGCCTGCAGACGAGTTTGGTGATTACCCCTTCTCCCCCTTCCTCTTCCTCTGCCTTCCAAGAAGCGGCAGAAACCTGGATGATATAGTGGAAGTCTCGAAATTAAAAAACGACGGACAGAAGAGAGAGAGAGAATGAAAAAACATTTTTGTAAGCTTTAAAAGGTTAAAAGCTTTGAGCTTGAATCCCTTTCCTTTCCTTACTGCAATCATATTTTAATAAATAATTAGTGGTAACGCTCGTAGCTCGTTTCTCCTTCGGATGGGAGCTTTGTGCAGTCTGTGTTCCAAAAGTTGACTCAACACAGCTACAACCAGATGCAACAACGATCCATGGGAAGATGGGTCTCTCTCTTGATTGGACACTTTTATGCCGTCAGATCGGTCTCTCGTCTAATCTGCATTGAATGGTTAAATGATTGATGGGTGGTCTATGACTTCGTCTTTGACAGACGATAGAGGGTTGTAATGTATGTTTATGACCAGTGATGGCATAACGTGCACGTCGGCATGGAATGTGTTTGGTGGGGACCATGGTAGCAAGATTCCGCATGGGCGGCTGAGAATCAACAAAGTTCTCCACCTCCACGATGACCGGGGAACCTTGTCCCTAATTCCTAATTAATTAATTAGTTAGGCATAATAAAGAGACGTATTAGAAAACTAAGGAGCTTATCGTAATACATGACGCAAACAAGCCCTTAAAATAAAATGAATAAATAAAAGTCCGGGGCTGCGTAGCTGCTGACGTAATCGTTTCTGGTCTTCGGTCTTCCCACCGAATGATGGATGAAACAGCCGAACAGGGGGCAGGGAAGCGATGAAGCACCGAAGCAACTTGTAGTCATAGGCAGACAGTCTTATCTCTCACACCCCCACCCTAAATATATTACATATTACAATATATAGTATTTATAATATATATCATTTATTATTTATAATATAATATATTATATGTATAGATATAAAAATTTGAAAAATCGGTTAGCTGATGGTATCTGTTTTATTTCGGTTAGGAGATATGCAAAAATCAATGGGTTCGCTTTAGTTTTAAAAAACCCCATGGTTCTGTCAACCCTAGGGATAGCCAATTGTTGGGGAAATATCATTTTTTATGTTTTCTAAGTATCATTTATTTACTGTTGAATTTATACATTATCGTTAAAAAAACATTAAATAAAAAAATACAAAATGTTTATTATCCATTTTTTTCATTTTTCAAGATAAAAAAATGCAAAACATTTATTAAAATAAATATCCATGATATTAATTAATCCATAAATCCAAACAGGAGATGCTCTTAATGCACACCTAAAAACATTATGAATAAAGGGTGGCCACGAGCTATTCGAGTTTAGTTAGTAAAAAGCTTGATTCAGTTCAGTTTAAAACGAAATTCAAGTCAAACTGTATAATAAATAAATAATTTATATATATAGATATATATTATAATAAATAAATTTTATTTATATGTAATAATATTTTTATTTTTTATGTATAATAGTAAATAATTTTTATTGATTTGCGATCGAACTTAAACTTGCAAGTTTTTGAATCGAACCGAGCTCAACCTCAACCTCAAACTCAAACTTAATATTATTTTTAGGAGGAAGCTCAAATAACCATGCATGCTATGTGGAGCAAATCCAATATCCTTTAGACTATTCACTTATCGAATATTCACTAATGGCCATTTGAGAGGGCTGAACTGATCGAAATTTTTCATCGAAGGCCCTCCTGAGTCCCTGACCCTGAGGTAACATTTTATCACTATAGGTTCGAGCCTTTTGTGTCGGTTCTATCCAAATTTTGACAAAAACCCAAACTGAATCCATTCAGACTTCATTGCTTAAGAAGTCAATGAAATCGGATCATTTTGACAAAGTACAGTAGATAAGCTATTTAAAGAAGCTGAATTATAAAGCCCATCAACCAGCTGTCACTGGCCATGTGGGCCCCACACTTGACCAGCCAAATCCTGTTTCCCTAAAGGGAATTTCAAACCTCCTGTTTCCTGAACGTGCCCTAAGCCTTAACCTCTGGCCATTAGGTGATCTGTTGCAGCCAATTCCTGCCCAACTACTTCTACAATAGCCACATCTGGCCATACTTGCAGTGGATCCGACGAAATCCTTTGCCCAAACATAGAAAAAGATTAAAAAAAAAAAAAAAAAAAGTGGAGGAACTTTACACATTATTCTCATGATATTCCAATGAGAGACTCACATGTGGGAGAATTTATTATTGTGAATTCTTATGGAAAACAATCAAGTGGAGGATATGCCATATGGGTGTCAAGTTGATTGTTAACATGCTTTTTCAAATGCTACTCTTTTCTTTCATTTTTTTTCTTTTAATGTAAAGGGTCCCTATTCAATGAAAATCTACATGTGGCAATTGGACCCGCCCCATTGGGCCCTGATCCACCCCACCACAGTCGGAGAAGGATTTTTTAATACTAATGGATTTTGGATTTGTTCGTTTTCTTTGAAGTTTAATATTTGAAAGTGTAATAATTACATTAAGAGATATATTGGTATTGATGATTTTTTTTTTCCTCTAAATTCTAAATGCAAAGAATGTTTCTCTAAACTCTGAATTTTGAATTTTGAATTCTGAAAATTACTAAATATCCATTTTGACTCCATATATGAGAGTTTTTGTTAGTCTTTTTGGAGGTATCATTAGAAAACAAAAAAAATTGTATGAGTGCACTTTAAGAGATAAGAGATAAGATGAAATGAACAACAATTTTTCTCTTAAAATTAAAATATTCCTATTAAGAGATAAGAGTTAAGAGGAAACGAACAGACCCTTCGGGTGGGTTTCAACTTTTAAGGAAACCAAAAACTCTGGTGACTAAGGACAGGGTGGGTATGATATTTGTCCAATCGCCTCAATCCCGACCCTAAACCCACTCTGATTAAAAGTGTGTTGGGTGAACGGAGTGGGTATTTGAGTCTGGGACTGAGGACAGGATATGCAAAACCCAGTCCCATTGCCATTCCTATCAAAATCCAAATAAGTATTGCCTATTATTTGATGAAAAGATATATATGTATATGCATATATATACCTAAAAAGACATTATTACATGTTAAGGCCAAGGTTCAAAGGATTGATACATATAGGTTAGGTGTAGAATTAGGATGGATTCGATTTGAACTTCTATCAAAATTTAAATGGACCCATCCCAAATGCCCAAGCCCAAAGCAGTGTAAAATGTTTGCTTGGATCAACCACAAATTGCACCCATTGGAGGGAGGGGATATTTTTCCCTTTATGGCGTTGGAGAAGAAAGCAGGGTGGGAAAACAATTAAACATGTTTATTTGGGATGAGAAGATGTGGCAGTTTTGAGGGGGAAAACAATTAAACTTCTTCTATTAAACAATTTCGGGTCCCATCGTCCAATCCAGTCCAGTTTTAAAAACCATGCAAATAAATTTTCTAATAACTATCTCAACCTCGCAAATAACACATACATTGAATTGAACCTAATAAAGACTGCTGATAAAAAAATACATCGAACCAAATAAAGACTCTTTAAACAACCTTCCATTGCTAACTCTTTGGAATAAATGACAACTAAGGCGATGTTTGGTTCAACTCTCCTTGTAGAATGGATAAAAATGGATAGAACGAAAAAAAAATATTACTATGAATCAAATGCTTTGTTTTTTAAACAATAAACTTTTTGTGACAAAAATGAGAATAAACGTTTTAAAATTTTCAATTTTTTTTATGATATAGGTATCGATACAATACTCATTAGCAAAAATATAGTGGAAACACACAAGACTTATACCAACAAAACACAGATCAATCATGTGCGCCCTACATCAATAACAAAAATATGAATTTCTACTTGTGGGCCCTATAGAGAGTTGAAACCGTTGTTTGGTCTAGAAGACCTATGAACTTCTACTTGTGCTGCAAGAGGCAAAATTGTTTGTTGACTTTCTTCCACATTGGACTTACATATCTTTTTCTTGTTCTCCAATCTCCACTATTCTCCAACCTTGGTTCTATTCATTCTTTTGTTTTGTTTTTTCCAAAAACCTCTGACTCGATAGAGAATTTGCAACAATGGGCCTAAGCATTTTCTACATAACCCCCTTTTTTTTGCAAAGTTTCACTAATATATCTTCGATCACCTACATTTAATTTCTATATTTCAAGTTCATGATCCAATTTTCGGCCACGTACCAATGTTTTGTGATGTAAAATTTTTTGGCAAAGTATCTCGTTATTCGATCCGGTGGTGGCGTACCTTAGTGACGAGCTACTTGGTGGCAAACTGCCTGGTGGCGAACTCCCTGGTGGCGAACTACCTGGGGGCGAACTGCCTTGATGGCAAACTGCTTGGGGGCGAACTGCCTTGGTGGCAAATTGCCCGGGGGCGAATTGCCTTGGGGGCGAACTGCCTGGGGGCAAACTGCCTGGGGGCGAACTGCCTAGTGGCGAACTCCCTGGTTGCGAACTCCCTGGTGGCGAACTGCCTGGGGGCGAACTGCCTTGGTGGCGAACTGCCTGGGGGCGAACTGCCTGGTGGTGAACTGCCTTGGTGGCGAACTGCCTTGGGGTGAACTGCCTTGGTGGCGAACTGCCTGGGGGCGAACTGCCTAGGGGCGAACTGCCTGGTGGTGAACTCCCTGGTGGCGAACTCCCTGGTGGCGAACTGCCTAGGGGCGAACTGTCTTGGTGGCGAACTCCCTACTAGGCGGTCGATGCCTTAGAGAATGTTGGAGCTCCCTGGTGCGGCGCAATCTGACTGCCCTCAGCATGAGGCGGTCTTCTTTCCTTTGTAGGCTGCGGGAGATGAGGGACCTGCGAGAACTTCATCTTTTCCTCCTCTTTGTAGATGGCGGGAGCTGAGAGATCTGCGAGAACTCCATCTTTTCCTCCTCTTTGTAGGTGGCGGGAGCTAAGGGACCTCCGAGAACTCCATCTTTTCCTCCTCCTTGTAGGTGGCGGGAGTTGAGGGACCTCCGAGAACTCCATCTCTTCCTCCTCCTTGTAGGTGGGGGGAGCTGAGGGACTTCCGAGAACTGCATCTTTTCCTCCTCTTCGTAGGCGGCGGGAGCTGAAGGACCTGCGAGAACTGAATCAGAGGTCCCAGGGGTACTTTCCCGGTGGGAGGCTCTCCGATGCTTAAGTTAGCACTCTTATTGTAGAGAGCTTTGAAGATAATATGAGAGAGCTAGAGAGCAGGGTTACTTCCCTTTCTTTTCCATCCCCTTCCCCTTTGGGGGGTGAGGTCTTTATATACCGGAGTCTTCGCGGGTTAGGTGGGTGAAAAGCCTCCAAACGGTAAGACTCGTCGCATCCGGTCAGAATCGGGGTACGGTGGTGAACTCCTCGAGGTCGTCAGGCTGGCGCTTGTGTCAGGCGGCCAGGTCGGCGCCTGGGCCGGGTTGTCAGAGGGGTGTCTGCGTCAGTCGGCAGGTCAGTGTTTAGGCCAGGTCGTCAGGTCGGCGCTTGTGTCAGTCGGCGGGACAGTGCCTAGATCAGATCGTCAAGCTGGCGCCTGTGTCAGTCGGCGGGTCAGTGTCTAGATCAGGTCGTCAAGCTGGTGCCTTGGCCGGATCATGCGCTAGGCTGGTCTAGGTCGGCCAGGTCGCGCAGGCCGTGCGCAGGCCGCGCGCGCACCGTGCAGTTCGTGCGCGCCGCGCAGGCGCGCGTCAGGCCGCGCGCAAGTCGCGCCAGGCCGGCCAAACAGGTGCCCGGGTGGGTCACCAACTTCGTAAGTTTGTTAGCTGGGTGTTTTCCTAGTTGTCACGAGGTGCCATGTGTCACAATTTTACTGGAGGACCAAATCTGCCCTCATCACTAACCAAATCATCTTACATTTCTAGTGCCATGTTTGTGAAGCCATTAAGCATGTTAAATACCTAGTATGCATAATGCATTCACCACACCCATATTTTGTATTATCCTAACCATTAAAATTAAATAGGTCTCAACTTTATATAATAGCCAAAAATACAAGGCAATACTCAAAATTGAACAACGAAAAAATAATTCATCATTTCAATAAGGGTCATTTACTAGAACATCTCTTATAGTTTCATAGATTTACTTAAACATATCCTATAGTTTGAATTTTACTAAAACACCCCTTATAGTTTGAAACATATTTACTTAATCGATCTTTCATTAAAAAATTCTAGCACGGACTCATGCAAAAAGGAAGGACTTGTTAAATATTTAGATAGGGTAGAGCCTTTCTTAGTCCAATTAAAGCCTTAATAAGGGCATCATAGTGATAAATTAATTAAATTGATTTAGTGTTCAATGCACAGGAATTTTAATTTTGTTATATTATGTGAACAGTATTCTTATTTTTTAGTTATTATTTAATAAGTAGCGGGGGCTGCTTTGAGGGTGGGCTGTCAGGCTGATGAAGGAGTCAGTTGAGTTGAAGATGCCAGTTAGCTTGGGATGAGAAGAGCACTAAGATGCGAGGGCTCTAGAACTCGTAATGTTGCGGGTAATTACTAAATTTGGATCACTTTGAATAGAGATGGTTTGTGCAATAAGGAATGATGTAATGAAAGTTTTTTGGAAGACCATTGCCAATTGCCACCATTCCAGCATATATTCACTGCAAACATCCAAAACCTAGATAAAAAGGACACAAATTATACAAGTCCTACGATAATCCAATTTCTAAGAAAATTAGCAATTATCATCTAACATCAATAGAGATGAATCTTGTATAAATTAAAGTAAATTGACTCGCCCTTCATATATGTTGTAGGGACCATCTTCTCCAATACACCTAGAGAGTATATTTTTAATATATTGTTTTTGTTCCAGAGATCTTGTCTCAACTTAAAAACCTAGATTTTAAAAAATGAAGAAGAATCAGAAGAGCAAAAGAACCGCACTTGATGAACCCAATTCATAAAATAATTAGTAATCTTAAATAGATAAAACAATGCAAATGTAGATAAATAAAATGAAATATCAACCAAAGCTGAAAACCGAAAAAAAAAATAGAAAGTATGGTGCTGGAGATGCAATCCCTACCCGAGAGAGAGAGAGAGAGAGCACAAAGGAAAACCTTCAACTATGGAAAATCTACAAAAGTAGAGAAATATAACTGTTAGACTTGAATTAGAAAATATAAATGAAAAAAAAAAACAAAAAAAATTGTTAAACCTACAACGAAGAAACACCCCCCTCCTACAATTAGTGAACTCCAAAAGTTAGCCATAACATCTGCAAAACTCCAACAACATAGAATCAATAAATCCTTACAAATAAAAAAAATAGAAAATCACAAAAGCATAAAAATTAGGACAATCAAAAACAACCTTCAACCAATCGAGCCAAAAAAAAATAGCCAAAAGCAAAAGCACGAACACCTAAATGGAAGGAAGTGTGGCAGCACACTCTTACGAGGCTAGCAAGAGGGTTTAGAAAGAGGAGAGGTGGACTGACGAGGAGAGAGAGAGAGAGAGAGAGAGAGAGAGAGAGAATAGGAAAAAAAATGAAAATCAAACAATTGGGTTTAATCCAAACCTGCAAAGCCTAAGATAGAGAGAAATGAAATGTCTCTCCCATAAGACAATATTTTTTAAGTAAAAACAATAAATACAGAGCAAAAAAATAAAGAACTAAAAAAAAAATGAGAAGAGAGAGGTGGGTTAGGAAAGGAAGTGTCATATTTAATGAATATACCTGTGTTGAGTGAACGAAAATCTCTAAACCAACCTCTTTAGGGATTTTTAAAAGCTACCATGCAACTGTTAGAAGCAGAGCTACCGTTACTAACAGGAAGGAGAGCCTAACTAAAATTGAAAAACCGACCTCCTAAGAGATTTTTAAAAGCTACCATGCAACTGTTACTAATACTAAGCAGAGTGTACCAAATGGGAAAAGAGGGGTAAAAGGAGATGCAATGAATGACAAAACTTACCAATTAAAACAGCATAGAATTTGGATATGCGCACATGCAAATGCTGAGAATGGGGAGGCCTGTGTGAGAGAAGTGGTGAGAGGCCTTGGACCTCTACACATTTCTCTTTATATTATAGATATAGATTTGTTATGCCATGTGAAAATAATAACATGATCACCTAAATTAAGTGGAAAATGTTCAAGGGAATTGACCAATATTTGTTTATTCCAAAAGGACCCTTATACGGAGTGGAAAATGTTCAATGGTATGGACCCATGGTCGTTTATTCTAAAAATACCCCTAACACATTTGTATAGAAAACAAAATTGATCAAATAAAGAAAAATACAGTGGCTGTCCATGTTTTATTAAGGGTGAAAATGACATTTTCTTTTTAGTTTCTTTTGAGTAAATTTATTTGAATGGATGTTAGGATTAAAACGGCTATTTTCCACTTTCATCTAATGGAAGGTCAATTAAGTAAATCAATTACAAATTATAAGGGACATTTTAATAAAACACAAACTATAGGATAAGTTTTAATAAATTCATAAAATTATAAAAAATATTTTAATAAATTACCCTTTTAAAAATAAAGATGTCTGCTGGGATCTAAAATGGGGAAATCAATCTAACGAATGGCTTTCCAAATTCAGAGAGTTGGAAACTTAAAGGTGAACACAAGGGTGCATGATTATTTATGGGTTCCAGCTATGATTTACCGCCATAAAACCACCTGAAAACTTCCTAGTTCCTTACAATTAGGGCGGTGTAAGAGGGCTTCTGTGTTGGAGGCAAAGAGCTGTGATTCAACTGTGATAGTTCAGCATTCGTGTTCCAAAGAAGCTACCTAGAATAGCTTCTTATTTTAATAACGTTTCTAGCATCCAGAACATAGAGATCAGCTTTATGGATTTTCACCGAACATCACTTTGGCATTCCATTATGGGGCCCAGTTCGAAATTCCAGAAGCTGTGTCCGGAAAGCCAAGCCCCAAATGGGCACTTAATGTGGATGGGGCATATGTACTAGCAATGGAATGGAAGCTAAAATTGCCTAGCTAATAAGTTGAAGCTCTTGCATTCATTTAAGACATCCAATTTAAGCCCCTATTTGGAAACACTTGGGATCACAAAATAAATGGGGAATAAGTATTTATTCTTGTTTGGCAAATAAAGCCCATAACAAGTGTTTATTTTTTAAATAAGTACTTAAAAAATAATTCAATTTTGGATAGACTTTTTTAAGTGCTTATTCAACAAGTATTTATTTATTTTGTTGGGACAAGACTGTCCCCAATGTTTTATTCATTTTCTAGAGACTGCCCCATCTTCAGAAGATCACTTCTTTCTTTCCTCCTCCCTTTCCTTCTTTTCCTCTTCTCTTTCTCACACCGTTACTGCAGTGTATATATGGAAACAAGTTCAATTACGGGATAAGTATTTTTTTGTCATCTCTGTCTTTATCCAATATATAGCTATGTTAAGTTGGGACTATAAAAAGGGACCAGACTGTGAAATTGAATGGTCATTCAGCAATCTTATAGTATAAAGGAACTCACCATACATTTCAACACAAATGAAATAAGTACTTATATCAAATATAAGTGGTTTGAGAAAAACCCTCCCAGATACTAATAAGTACTTTATTTTCTAAACATACCCTAATTTTCTCTTGATCAGTTATTATCTTTCTGATGCTCAATGTATAACCCATCTTCCGTTGGCAAACTCGAAAAAGAAACCGCCATGGCAAATCAGAAATACAATGGCGGAATGCAGAAATTGTACGAGCACTCAAGATTTCCTATTCATTTTTCCTACCCATTTTCTATTCGCTGTGAATTGAAGTCATACATCTCTTATACCAGAAGCTTCACACAACATCTTAATTAGCTTCTGTCCACAGGTTTGCAATGCTGCTGCCCATGCAGTGTTAAAATTTACCATTTCTGTTTCTCAAACTATAGCATGGACTATTACTATTGGATTCCCTGAATCTATTATTTTGAAGGAGATGTAATTAAGGTGAGACTTTGGTTGAATGGAATCAGCAGCACAAAAAACTTTTATCTTTTGAGAATATATATAATTTATGGAATATACAGATGCAACTGTGCTCACGTCGACAAGGCATATTCTCTGATGCCCAAATTACAAAGATGCTCTAAATTTTCATGAGCGTTTGGTAGGCTCCCTTTGGATAAGCTTTTGCTTTTTAGCTTTTGAACCCAAAAGTCTTATGAGCGTTTGGTAGAAATTGCCTTTATTATAAACATTATCATCTAAAGGGAGCCCACTGCTATTGAGCTTATTCTAAAAGCACAGAAGCTTATCCAAATGCAACGACCTTATACATTATAATAAATGTTCGTTTCAGTTCAAACTTCAAACCCCAGAGATGTATGGGATGACACTCTAGAAAGAACTAATTATCCTTCTAAAATGCTCGACCCGAACAATTGTTTCTGGGCCATTGTTGATCCAGAAAAACTGGTAATCAAAGCTGTTCCATTTTCAAGTTGGTTTTTATTAGTTAAAACCTTGCTATGAACAACTTGCTATAACGTTAGTGTGATGGTCCATCAAAAAAGGTTCTCTTTATTTAATGGACAGAGTTCATTCTGAAGTGTGTCATTCTACCCATTCAAGTGTGAAGGGTGAGCTTCATCACCAATGATAGCTATGTTTAATATGAGATTCCCCCATCTTATCACTGCTACAGAGACATCCTACATTAAAGAAAGAAAAGCAGAAGAGCAAAAGAAAAGCAGAATAGAATGAGGACAAACCAAGCATATATAATAACTTATCAGATAAGGGTGTCAATGGACCGATTTTGGATTGGACCCTGCTAGGTTCAAAATCAATTTAGACAAATTGGACAGACCAACAAAATATATTGGACTGTACCAATCGGGTCCAAAATATTTATTAGATTGGATTGGACCTGGTTCATCCATAATAAATATATATTGGATTGGGTTGGATTAAGCCAATAGACTGGATTTAGATGGATTGAAACCAATTTAAATCAAAATGAATTTGAACGAATTGAATGATCCAAACATTGAATTAAACCAGTCTAAATTGATCCAAAACATTCATTGGATTGAATTGGACCTGGTCCATCACATTGGACTGGATCGGATTGAACCAAATTGACACCCCTACTCTCAGATTGTCCATATCCCTAAGTTTTACAGATGGTAGTCCAATTAATAACTTTACCAACCAAATCAGCATCTCTACCATTTTATTTTTTTGGCTGTTGTTAAAATATGACAAACATTTAGAAAAGATACAAAAGAGAAATGATTTTACTGTACGCTTAAATGTCTAATTGATCCCACGGAAAGAAAGTGGAGACCACATCATCTTGCTTCTTATCTCATTCTCAAATAAAATAACCCTCCCCCAACTCCAATTCTCTTTTATATAAAATGGGGGCATAAATTATTTTAATTCTCAATCAAGTCTAATGCAAAAGTAAACCAAAATTTACACTTGAACCAAAATTTGCATTCTTTTTCATGCAAATTTCAACAAGTGAAAGCATAAACAAAATATCACGTTTGAGAAATGAACAAGGTTATAGCTTTCGGTCTCATAATACCCATCCGACTCTACAAATTTGTAGAGTGTAAAACCATGTATTTTGTATTATTTTATATGTATTTGTACTGTATATATCAAACTGAGCCTTAGGACCACAATATAAAGGCAAATTTGTGCCAGTAATGTAATTATCCTACTATTTGCTCATGGTTTGAAACCATAGCATGGTGGGAAATAATAGAATTTATGATCCACTACAAACTACAAACCAGAGCTGAACAATCCTCCAATTAACTCCATATCATGGTACTGAGCTTACAAATGCAAATATATAGAATGCAAAACCTTGTATTTTGTATTATTTTTGTATATATTTATACTGTATATATGTGTATTTGTATTCCTTCCAAACTGAGCCTTAGGCTGTGTTTGGTTGCAGTGAAATTTTATTTGTGTTGGTACAAATGCATGGGAATGAAAATAAAAATAAATGCAAATTCTCATTTAATTTTGTTTTGGGCTTTACTTTATTCTGCTTCATGTCTTGATTTACTTCATTTGTACTGCAATCAAACAAAATAAACTAAAAAATTTAAAATATAAATAAGTCAGAATTTGCACTCAAATCATTTCTGTAGAAATTTATTTGCATTGCAACCAAACACAACCTTACGAAATAAATCCACTATGAGTGATCATCACTCCTTTAACATCATCTGTTCACTCAGATGTGAATTACAGGGAACCGGTGTTGCATGGGCATGAACAGGAGAATCAGAATCCAATGCGTGTCTGGCAGTCTGACTTAGCTAGAAAGATGATAAAAATGATTTATTGACACCTGCTTACACTAGTATAACTATTAAAATACTCCAAATTTTGTTGAATTTTAACATCATAAACCTACAGAAAAAAGTTGTTAGAAGATTAATTGTCTTTTTACTTGATAACATTCTGTGAGAACAATGACATTTTATGTGTACATCAGCTGTTCATTTTATCTCAAATAAGTAATGAGAGAAAGAAAAATGCCAAATAGAAGTGTCCCTAAGAATCCATAGAGTTTCAGTCTAACACAGACACCTCCTCCCTTTAGGAGAATATTATGCAACAGCCTCTTGTGCACTAGAAGCATGTTTCTGGAATTCTTGGGCCACTGAGCCCAACTTTTGCCATTGAAGCTCCTCTGCCAATAAGATCATGCTCTTCAGAGAACCTGCACAAACATCTGTTTGACCCACATGGCCACTACATTGCATGATTTGGAGAAGTACTTGTCCCCCTCTTTGCAAAGGATTGATGGGGAGAACTGGAACTAGTTCGACTTCTGCTCTTAGTGTAAGGGAGAATAAGGCATTCAAACCACCATAGAACAGGTCAAAATCTGAGTCAACCCCATCCAATGATCAACCCGGATCACCAAGCAGTAATATGGGAAAATATAAATAACAGAGATTCCTGGCCCAAAATCCATTCCCCCCCCCCCTCCTCTTTCTCTCTTGCAGTCTCTCTCTTTCCCCCTCTTTCTCTCTCAGCCTCTCTGTCTCTGCAGGAACTACATCAGCCCGATCCCTCTCCTGAGGATGCGTAGTGCAGTCCCTCCCCGGGTCCAGCCACTTCCTCCTGCCTCCCGTCGATTCTGACCGCACCGTTGCTCAGATCTTCGGACTCGACTGTATCCACACCCTTACACTAGACACCTAGAAAAAGGCCAACAGAAGTCCAAACCTGAGACATGGACAAGGAAACCTTATCATTGACCTTGAAAACAGGTTGCCAGCCTATTTAAAGACTATATGTTCTCTGGCACACCACATTGCCTTCCTCAATGATCCACATGCCTATTTAAAGACTATACAGTGCTTCAAATAGCAATCAAAAATTCCAATCCCAGAAATTCATCCAACTGTTAAGGAATGCAAGGCTCCCTATCTGAGAGTAAAGGTAACAAAATTTTCAGGAAAGATATGATTCTAATAAGCACAAAGGTTGAATTATAAGATATGGGAAGTTCATAACTTTAATGTTCTGATCTTGGAATATGGGAATGCTGGCACAGCACTGTCATCTGCAGAGTGCTTGGACACTAGGACCACGCATGGCATAGGATGAATTTCTCTCTATGAGTTCAAAATCCCTAAGCCCAAAATACAGAAAGAAAGAAACCTAATTCAACATGAGTCATTGGAGCTGCAGTTTCATGGTCAGAAACATTACATAATTATCTTCAGCATTCATGTCCTGATACTTTCCCATGGAACTGTCAATAAGGACAACTTGTGGGAGTCTATTCTTCCACTTCCAATCCATTCTCTTTAATTTGCCAAGTGAAAGAGAAGAGGAAACTGGTTGCAACTTGCTACAAGAGCCCGACCTCCTCGATCATATAACAGAAACATATGTTAACAAATAAGCAGATTTTATGAAAGAAGAATCCGAAGAGTACAGAAAAGCAACTTGAGTTTCTGCAATCTCACCTTCAATTTCTATGGTTTGATATTTCAGCTGCACGGCTACATTACTAAAGCCAAGCTTAGCCAGCCAGTGCATGGGAAGCTGATATGCCACTTACCTTGGACCAGCTCCCACTATCCAATTCCTGTGTTCGCAGGGAAGCATGGATACAAATTGGAGAACTGGTCTTCTGTTGATTTCTCTTCCATCCACATTATCCATAACCTAAGCTCCACATGAGCACCTCAGCCACCATGATTCAGATTGCAGATTAGGAATGCATCTTGAATTAATACCTAGCTTTTTTCAAACCCAAAATTCCATTTACTGTATAAGAAGCAGCAAAGGAAAGAAATCCACTAAAAACAAAAAACCCTTTCCATTTAAACAGAAGCTCTTCTTATTAAATGCAGGGAGTAGGAGGAAAAGGTGGTGGCTCGACAAATGCTAGAAGGTGTATTGATAACTTGAATCATTGTTATCATGGATTAATTTTCCCCACCAACAAGCTTAATAACTTGAATCATTGTTGTTTCTCTTTACAAGGACACAGCAATACGAGACTAGAGAATGAACATGCACAGACACATAGATACAATAACTGAAAATGGGATTTTAAATAACCAAATAATGCATACCTCAAAGACAAAAATGAGGCCAAATAATGCCAATGACTCAATGGTGAAGTGGGTAACCTCCCAACAGGTCCGAACCTCCGAAATCTCTTCAGTTCCCTGTGAGTTGTAATCCGTACTTCATGGGTTTTAGGGGAAAAAGATGAATAAATTATAGCATGACACAACATTTGTAACATGATTTAATATGATTAACTTATTTAATTCTTTACTAAATGATGCGTATAATAAATTAATAAAAACCATTAAATGTTATACCTACCAACCATAATAATATTTCATCCAAACATGCATACATAATAGGGCTCTTCACGGGTCAGGTTGGGTCAGTATATTTGTTTTTTCAATAGGTCGGGTTACTTAAAGAGCAAACCAAAACCAATCTGCCATTAAGCAAAACGGACCCAAATATGAAGGATCGGTTTGGATTGATTTAGTCGGTTTGACATTGTTTGTGAACAGTCCTAAATTTGGTGTTACTTCTCAAAAAAGAAAAACAATCCTAAAGACAAAACTAATTTCCATTTAACTAATGTTTTATTTTTCTTTAATGTAAAAAATAAGTAACTAACTAGAAAGAAGAAACTAGTATAGGGATTACCTAGTTAGGGAAAGACTAGAAAATCAGAAACTAACTCAGTTCGGTTCGGTTTGATTCAGTTTCAGTTTTCACACATGAAAACTAAAACTGAACCGAATTATTGGTTTATCCCTCTTCACAACCCGAAACCAACCGGTGGTGAAGAAAAACCGATCAAATTGAGTTGAGTTGGGCCGATTTGGTTGGTTTGACATTGTTTATAAACAGCCCTAATACATAATTTAACACAATTTTGACACAAACAGAACTAAAATAAATCAAAACCTAATATCTACGCATTGTATCAAGTTTTTACACATGAACCATTTTTTGCTTAACGTCCAACAGATTCAAATTAAACACCAATATCCAAGTGGCCCAGACTACCACGAATGTGATGATTGATTATTGATAAATCCAGAATCATAGCGGCCCAGACTACCACGAATGTGATGATTGATTATTGATAAATCCAGAATCCCTTTCAGATTTCCGCTATGTATCTACCATCTACAATTTCAGATATTGTACTTCAAATGACTTTGGCTCAATGCCGTTTCTGAAACACACATGCATAAGGCCCAATTTTTTTCCTTCCTGGTAGCTTAGGGGAACCAAGACAATGGGATGTCCAGCCTTGTACAGACTAGCGTAAAAATAGTGCAATCATGATGCCCTCACAAAAGCTTACCAAAAAAACAAAATTGTGCTCTCCACATCTACTTTACCCAACTCATCAACATGGAGCTTGCAGATATTGGGACCCAATTGAATGAATTGTTCAATGAAGGATGCCAAAATGATTGAACCTCTCTGATCAAATACTGAAGGACACATGGTCTAGCTGGCTCAGCTCAGCTGGTTAAGTTTGAGAAAATCCAACCCCAAACATGGTTCAAAGCATACCTCCATCATTAGTAACCACACAATGATCACCCATTTAAGGCCTAATAACAAATCTTCATTTTTTTTTTCTAAGCCCAATAGGAAATCCCACTTTATACTTTCAACTGGGATTCCAGCTATCTTCTACCCAAAAAAACAGAAGGATTCCAATTTTCATAATCATGGGGGGCTTGAATAGCCATAGATTGTCATCTTCTAATGCTTCCATCCATCATAACCACTTTGAATCCCACATAGTAAGGCAGCAGAAGCTTATAATTCTCCAATCGATTTTTTTCCTCTTTCTCAAAAACTCAACCTTTTGTTTTCTTCGGAATGATAGTGATGATTTGATGCTATTGTGGCCCTTAACCACTGAGTCCCAGATACGGAAGGCCTTAGTCAGCCCAGGATTTTTACATAGCTTCTAACCAGTAACCACCAAAATATTAATGGTTTTTATTGAATTAAACTGTGGATGCACTCCAATTTGAAATTTGCAAATGCAATCATATGTAATTTGAAATTCAATATATGAATGCTACAAAGATCATCTACTTAAAAAAGAAAATGAGAGATATATTTGACAAGGAAAAAAAAATCCAAGAGAAGTTTGCATTAGAAGAAATTAGCTACTTTTTCTGGTGAGTGAGCTACTATATTTCATCTCTGAGGACAGTGTGAGCGTGGCAATGAGTAACACGCAAATTATCAAAGGAGATTTCTGAAATGGTGATAACTAAAGTTGTGTTTGGTTTGAAGGAAAAAGTTGCGAAAGAAGGAAAATTCATACAAGGTTTGTAAAGGTATTTCTACATTTTCCTACTTTTTCCTTTAAGCCAAACATAGTCAAAGTGAATTTTATAAAGAGAAAGGATTAGCTGAACTTGCTAGCTGTTTTATGGGCTGTGAAATCAATCATCATTTTGCTCCACACCAGCCATACATTGTGGATCGTATGCATTTTATGGCTGGTGTGGAATAAAATGACTGGTCTTGCAGCCCATAAAACCATGGTTTTTAAAACCGGCCTAGTGACCGAACCCGTCAGGGGTCCGGTTATCGGGTTGAACGGTCTAATTGTTCGAACTGAATGCTCGGTCCGTTCTGACAAAAAAATAAAAAATGGTCAAAACCATTTAAACGGTTAACTGCCCGGTTCAGCAGTTCACTGATCAAAATCAACGGTTTTGGAGGAAAAATCCAGTTTATGAGAAAAACGGTTTTTCTGGTTCGGTTTTGAAAACCATGCATAAAACAGTTAGAATCAACTAATCTATTCCGTTGTTCAAGCAGGGCAAACATAGGGGTGTCAATGGACTGGGTTTGGGTTGGACCCAATCGAAATTGAACCAATAAGACATTGAATTTGACCAATCCAAACTTTATAGTTTAAAATATCCATTGGATTGGATTGGACCTGATCCATTTGTAATGAATTTATATTATATTGGGTCAGATTAAATCAATATCAATAAGAGTACGGATGTCAAGAGACCAGGTTTGGGTTGGACCCAATCTAAATTAAAAGCAATTTGAACAATTTGAACGGTCTAAGTATTGCATTGAACCAGTCCAGAAAATGGTCCAAAATATACATCGGATTGGATTGGACCTTTTGGACAGGGCTGAACCAATGAGATGGGTGTTTTGCTCATTCCTGAGTCTATAATCAAGTCATGAAAACTTCCTCCGAAAAGGATTTGACTCCCTGAGCCAGGAGCTAACTTGTTCATATCCTATTTACAAAACAAAACTGAAAATGGTCCATTCTCTTACAGACAATAAAATATCATAGATACACGACAAACAAGCCCAGGGCACATTAACAATTGCTTCAAATAATTGAGGCAGGGCCAGGACAAAATTGCTTCAAATAGCAATCTGGTTGCATTGTTTTCACAGTTGCCACATCATAATTCTGCATTAAAACAGCATGGATGGGCTCGTCCTATGTGGGGTCAGTGATTTATAGCAAGCCAGGTTTGGACCCATTGTTTTCGGTCATTTGCTTTCATCATTATTTAATCGGATGTATCTCAGAACTAATAATAAAAAGAAAGAAGAAGAAAAGAAGAAAAGAAAGGAGCAAATCCAAGATTTGCACATAATTGTCCAGTTGTCCACCTCTTTATTCCTAAAGAAACAAAGATCTTGGCTGCAATAGCCAGCTAGAAAAGATCAAGATGACCTGTCCATCTATATATCTAATAGTCAATGGAGCTTGGGTAGAGCTACAACATTTGCACAGCCATCGTTTAAAATCAAACAGTTATCTAGGCCAAGTAAGTGGCATTTGGTTAAGAAATTA
Source organism: Nelumbo lutea (assembly GCF_056320005.1). Lineage (NCBI taxonomy): Eukaryota > Viridiplantae > Streptophyta > Magnoliopsida > Proteales > Nelumbonaceae > Nelumbo > Nelumbo lutea. Next base: position 108,434,761 of record NC_142685.1, read on the forward strand.
AAATTCCTACTCTGTGACTAGACAATCTGGATAACTGGATTCAGGGTGGGCATCTGCAGGGGTAAAACTGTATGTCTATTCCTCCCTAAACCCCGCATTGATTGCACTGGATTGCCGGTGAACAATCTGGATTTGCTGCACTCACTTGATGCCCTAACACATCTGTCAAGTGCAGTTAATCCAGACTCACTAAGATCCCAAGCCATCACCTACTTCCCTCAATGAGTTTCAAAATTGATTGAAAGAGTTTAAACCCCGTTTGGTTCATGGGAATAGGGGCCGAAATTGGAATGGAATAGGCTATTCTGATTCTAACTGTTTGGTTGGGTGGAATCGAAATCTCATTCCCATCCCCAGTGGAATGACATTCCCCCATTTGAGGGAATGGTCATTCCCTCCCCTTTCCTTGGGAATAGAATCTTATTCCTGTTTATTCCAATTTTCATTCTCATTCCTGTTTGAACCAAACAGACTATATGAATAAATCATTCCAATTCTGATTCTAAAGATTTTTTTCTTCCCATTCCAACTGTAAACCAAATAAACCTTAGATTCCTCCTCACAAAATTGGTCTTCACAGCCCTTACAGCCACACATGTGAACATCTATATTCTTGTATGTTTTTATTCATGATAAGATGTTCCTAATGCATGGATGCAAGGGTATAAAATGGGTGTGAGGACGAATTTTGTGAGGAATAAATCTGATCTCTGATTGAAACTCTGAAAAGGTGTGTGATGTGCTCATGGATTGGCAAATTTTATGGCTCTGTCCAGAAATATCAGCCACTTTCCTTTTCCTAGGTACTTGATCAAGGCCCATCACATATACTGGACAGCTGCATGAATCAGTGTCTCATATGGGGAGGAGCAACCGGGGATAAACTTAAGCAGTGTTTGGCATCAGTGCCATTTTTATTTTTTTTTGAGAAAATTGTACCATATAGGTATCATGTCAGAGAAAACGGTGCTAGAAGCAATGCCTTCTTGTTTGGTACCGTTTTTTTTAGAAAAAAACATTGCTCTAGACCACATCTTGGAAATCGGGAAAGTGTGGTCTAGAGCAACACCAAATTTGATGTTTTCTAGGAAAATGGTACATTACTGCCAACGATGCAATAACATGGCATCAATGTGACATAATCTTGGATGTTTGATAACAAGATCAATGTTGAAAACGTTACTGCCAGCATTGGTATTAAACAAAACCAGTGTTGTTTTCTCAGAAAAATACCTATATGACAGCACCGGTTCCAAACACCTACTTATAACTTCACATGCCTAACACCGTTTTTCTCAAAAAACGATGCAATGTTCCCAGCACCGATGCCAAACACCTACTTAGCTATCAAAAGAAACAAAGTGGGGATGGACTGAAACTCGACTAATGTTGTCAAATGTTGTCAAATCCCAACCAGACAACCGCCTTCGTAGTGCCTGATTGGGAGTGGGTGACGGTTCAATACATTAGCAATATATTAAACATATAAATGGAGTAATTCTAACCATCTATAAAATGGGCAAACCAAAATACCAATTTGACAGCCGTTCCTGGTCTAGTGGTCTGACCATATGAACATATAAATGGTGTAATTTTAACCATCTATAAAATGGGCAAACCAAAATACCAATTTGACAGCCGTTCCTGGTCTAGTGGTCTGACCATCCAGTCCAATCCGTTTCTGACAATCATGTATTAGCCAATTATAAAATGGTTCACCATCCCCCTGTACAATATAATATGTGATCTGCCTTCAATTATCAATGATTTCACTCTTTTACTTTTTTAGGTAGGTCTCTGTGATTCAGTTGTCCTGACTCTGTTGCTCACAAAGATAAGGACTACAAAAAGGAAAAGAAGAAACAGGGAAAAGAACCCAGGTATCCAAGGGGCCTTGAGGGGAGGCAGCTTTTAGGGGAACCCTCACCCTCGTAGGATTTGAAACCTAACCAACCAAGAAAGCATCCGCTTTTTCTTTGTTTTACCCAATTGAAATTGGAAGCTCCATCACGAGCTTCTGTGCAGCAGCACCAAGTGTAGATTGTGGGCAAGAGGGCCCCAACACATGTGAACAAAATTCCTCTGGCGCAGTGTTTGGTTCAACGAGATGCTCTAAGACTGTGAGGACCCACACTCACTTCATGTTCATGGACCCCATACAGTGAGTGATACAGGGCTGTTGAGGCTTCTTTCAGCAGCAGCTCTGCTGAACCAGAACCAGAGGAGCTTGCTTCGTTTAGTGCCATCAATCGCTTTCGCTTCCTATAAAAGCATTTGGGGCGTGCCAAACATGCTTAGTTGACTGCCGACACTAAACAATTTTGCAGGAAACAACATTGAACGTAAATGTAAGAATTAGGATCCATTCCTCAAATTAAACCTCTTCCAAACACGGCCCCATCCGGAGAGGCTTTTCATATACTCTTACCAAAACCTTCACAGATGGCGTGTTGGCCAATACCATTGATTTTTTGAGCTCTGCCATTTCAGAAGTTGAAATGCGTAAAACTTCACCAGACAACCAGAGTCAAGCCATTTCCAAATTCAAAAAATTCCCCTTGGTTCAAGAGTTGATATTTCACAACCTCATCAATCTAGAAACTGTTTTCCCTCTTCATGGGTCCCATTCCGTGTCTGTTTTGCTGATGTTTTTCTTGGTGTGGCTTACTGGCTTCAATTTATCAAGTAACCCAGATTCTGAAACAAGTTTAGGCCTCGGTTTTCATGAATTAACATCCCAGGGAAAAAAAACGTTCAAATAAAATAAAAGGCAAAAGGAAGAAAAAGGAGACCTCCTTTCTCTCCCTATACCATATACCATATACAAAGAGGGTGGCAGAGAAACCCAACAGTTCAGTAAGAGTGAACCACCCCGTTTGCCAGGCCTGCATGTATGAGTGCCCCGTACTGGCAGTCAGATTCAGGTAAGAGTGGAAGGTAATTCCGGCCGCTTCCTCAGCCCCTGGTACAATAACAAAATAACTGGTGTAGGTGACTGATGAGTCGCATGGACGGATTTCAAGTTTCAACTTTCAACCAAGCTTTTCCAAACCCACCAGAGAAATAGATGATGGCACTAGTAGTTCTGGTCTAAGCGAGGGCGATTATGTGATTTCCAAGTGTACTTCCAAAGTTCCAACAAGTCACGTGGCAATGGCAGAGCTTTCAAAGTGGCATCACAGGTAATTTTTTCCCCTAATCCATGGGGAAGCCGTATAAAAACCCTGAGAGGCTGAGAATATAATAATTTTAAAAACAAAAAAGGCAAAGCAGCCAGCCACCTCCCCCCTCTCTCTGCTCTTAATTTATATTTTATATTCATACACAAAATATATATATATATATAGACGCCATTAGACAACAAAACACAGAACAGGGAAACGCTAACCTTGTATTATTTTTAAAACCAGCTTAGCCCGAAACGCGGGCCCGGACCTGTCTATCTCCATCACTTAATCTATTGTTAATTAAAAAGATAAAGATCAAACTCCTAAGCAAAGCATTAAACAATACAGAAAAGCTGGACAAGAAAACAAAAGGCTTGTCTTTATCAATATATAGAAGACAATGTTTACATCATGGAATATACACACCAACGTCTGCTCCGTTGCGCCAGCATCTGTGTCGTATTTTTTTTCTTTTCTTTTTGAACAAACGTGTGTCGTATTATGATTTAACAAATAATTGCCACACATGCACTGGTTTAACTGTTCAATACATTTAAGAATTAAATAGATAAATTAGTATTCCCACTAGAACCACTGAATAGTATATGTACAAAATACAAAAGATGGTCGGTTTGATCTGCCCATTATGGGTTTTGATCTGTAAAGACACACTTCTCCATAACGATTTGTTCCAAAAAAAAAAAAAGATTTGTTCAGTAAATGGATGGAATTCAATTCAAAATTAAAATTCACAATAGATTGAGAGGGAAGAGGGAAGAGGGGGCACGTTGAGATACCAGGATCGAAACCCATAGCCAACCTACCCATTCAGAAGAAATAGACAAATGTTGAAGCATACTGTTTACAAGCTACAGGCAATAACAGTATTGGGGTATTGCCATATCTAGAAAGTTGGTGGCAATGGACTGAATTTGGATCAAAACCTACGGATCAACATGCATTGATTTCCAATGGAAAGGACAGTTTAAAACAGAAACAACATAATTAAAAGTGCAGATTCATGACAACTACCAAACCAATACATAGGAGGAAAAATTACACATGATACCAAATAACCCAACACCCACCATGAATTAAAAATAAAAATAAGACAAGCCCCATCCATTACCACATGCACCTGTAGTATGAGGTGAGAGACTAGCTGGGAGCCCGTTTGAGACTGAGGCAAATAACAGCTCAACAAGTTGTTTTTTCATAGCATGCTGTCAGTTCTTGCCGGCAACCTCCTGAAGAAGTTGAGTGGCACCGAAGGAAGCCTGTGCCTGAACCTCGGATGCCTCAACACATAAATGCCTGTGAGAAGGGCCACGACACGGAATGGTGTCACATAAAGCACTATTGCAGCAATCAAACAGAAGGTCACAAAAAGTGCTGTGGCTCTAGGATCCCTCCAGCTCAGAAGAGACTGCAACCTCTCCCCCTGTGTTGCCAAGTCACCAACCACCGTTTGTATCCTCCCTGCCACACTTCTCAAACGATCATACCTCATCCTCACAATATCAGCCGGCCTGGAAGTTGGAAATGTATCAAACTCTTCATCCAATTCATCAGGATGTGCATTCTCAGCATGAGAGAGACGAGTATCCATATGAGGTGGGTTTCTTGGCCTCCATCGGAAGTACCAAACCCCAATCAAGAAGAGGTAGAGAAAAATGGTAGGCAGTATCAGCTCTGGATAGAGGACCAGTATTAAGAAGAGAATGTGGATCAGAATTGTTGTAAGAGGATTTTTCCAATTGCATATCTGATCAAACCATCTCCCAACTGCAATCAGCCCACTCAGGACTCCCATAATCCGGAAAAAATTAGCTTTGCTTCTCCTCATACTCCACATGTGTGAATCCACATCCAGCATATACTCCACAACCTCCTTCCGCAGTGGTGGTTCTGCACGGCTCAACCTCATAGAAACTATTTGAGTGGCCTGGTGCCTCAAGCTATCAAGTTGCATAACAGATAGAGGATGAAGATAATGCATTTTTGGTAACAGTGGTTGTGAGTAAATATGCATCATATTAAGCAAAGACGAGCATGTAAACCGCACAGCCAATTGAACTTCACCCATCTTCTTCACCCCAGACGAATGTAGAACCAGGAGGGGATATGAGTGGGTGTATACTCGATCAGTTTCAAGCGTGGAGAGTCGAATCCTCACCTTTCCAATTCTTGAATCCTTCGCCCCTCCAGCTTTATCTCCACCCTGCAAGTGACAATTATCAAATACACCAATCGTAATGACAGTGCAGGGATCAAAAACCTCCCATGTGTATTGTTCATTCCACCTTGGAGTAAAGCTATCTATAATTGTCCTTGTCCGGACCCATTTCTGACCATATTTCGCCACACAATAGGCATCAGTAGTCCCCCGTCCATCCTTGGTTTTCATTGGCATCAACCCCTGTGCACTCAAAATTCCCAATTCCAAAACCCCAATGCTGGGCTTCCACAACTGCTTTCCTGTTGGCCTGAGATCACTACTGTAGTGTGTTGATTCATCGAGAACATGATAACCACCTTCCAAACAGATCCTTAGATGAATCCTACTAGAAAACTTGGTATCCTTCTTTTTCTGCTCTCCCTCTGCAACTACCACATGCTTCTCAAGGTTAAACCACCTAGTGTTGACAGGCTTATAGTCCAATCTTCTATCTACATACTGTAAAGGAATAACACACTTCCCCAAAATTTCATCCTTGTTAGGTGCCACTCTATCTTCCACACTCAAGACTAAGTGCTCTTCAAATGGTTCTGCCGCCACAAACATCAAATCTTCGTTCCACAATGGATTAATGCTCTTGCTCTGAGAAACTCTAGTTCTCAAAGCCTGATTACCGAGAATAGCTTTAACATAAACTTCTGGATACCTGGCTTTGTCGCTAGGTTGCAAATCCTGAGCTTCAATCACATTGACCCTAAGATACCAAAGCTTCGGAGAGAGATATACCTTTGACCGAATAGTTGCAAGACCGTCGCTACTAACAGTGGCAGCATCCGAATGCCATGCCTCAGGAAATGCTTCATCGGCCTGAGTACCCATCCACACAGCCAACATGACCTCTCCCTTGACCTTCTCCCCCTTCCGATCTTCCAGTCTATACCACTGCGGCGCCAATGGGCTATCTGGCGGAACACGTTTGGGAACTTCATTGAGGTCGAATATAACTCGGCCCATGAAATCATCCTTCACAAAATCCTTGTCTTTCACCACAACCTCAAGTGCAGAAGCCTGGATTCGATCTTTGGAAAAAGCAAAGACCTGATTCCACTCAGGATTTGACTTCTTCTCGAAATGCCGAGTTGTTCCCTTGTAGTTTCCGAGTTTCACCTCAACATAGGGATCACAAGTTCCAGTAACATCCTTTCCAGGTAAGTCCTTGGCCTTGACAACCCGCACGTACAGGTACTGCATCTGCTCAACCAGGTCATAGGTGCTGGTGAGTTTGTCGCCAGTTACCCCTCCCCCGCCGAGGTGCGGCGAGGTCTCCTTCAGGGAGTATTCTTCAGGCGGTAGGGGTCGCTGCATTTTCTGGATGAATGATGGTGTGAAAGATACAAGAGGAGTTGCGGAAACGATAGAACGTGCAGCAAATAATGGGGATTTAAATTCAAAAATCGTGAAACCCTAGAGTTCGGGATTCAGAGTTAGAAAGCCGTGTTAACTCCAAATGCCGGTAGAAACCTCCAGATATCCCAAAGGTTCGGAAAAGGAAAAACCGAAAAACAGAACGGTCTGTCTCCTCTGGCTTGGTGACTAGACGGTAACTGAAAAATCAAATATTTCCAAATACAAAACGTTATCAGAACCCACGAACTTTCGAACGTTGCTCATGACAAGGATTAGTAAATGCTCAATGACTTTAAAAATCAATCAAACTTGAGGAAGATGAGGCACCAACTTTTCTTGAAACCCTAGGTCTCCGAATGCTGGAAGACTCGGAAAACTGGGAAAGAGAATGTAACTATGTAAGAACCACCAAGCTAAGCGCCTCCTTTGAAACGCCAGAGCGACAACCTGAGAAGCCGAAACGAAAAGCGTAAGTTTTAAACAGGAACCAGAAGATCCTCAATGCAGAATCTACTGCAACTCTAGAATAAGCGAATAAATCCATCAAATCACATACGCTTCTCTTATTTATCTGCAACACTGAGGAAAAAGATACCAAAAGCTTGCAGATCTGAACGCAAAGAAGCTTCTGAAATCGAAACAAGACCAGTAAGCTTCTAACTTCAACCAGAGTACGAAAACCTCATCACATTCTTGTCCTATGTATGGAATGGTAAGAAGACACGGATTTTCAATTTATTGCTCCAACATGCATTTAATCATATAGCAAACTTGCAGAAGATATTACAATGAACAATGCAAACATTTTCGAATTGAAGTCCTGAACAGAGAGAGAGAGAGAGAGGATTAGATGAGGTTGCAGAAAGTGGTACCTCAGAGACTGTTGAAGAGGAGAGAGTTCACTTTAGAAACCCTAGATCGTTACGATCAAGAAGGTTCTTGAAGTTGCAGCAATGGAAAACCGCTTTTCTTAAAATCTGAATAGAAAACAAATTCGAACATAGAAAGCCAGAGAGAAAGGGGGGGAGGGAGGGGGGGAGAGAGAGAACAATAAAGAGATCTGATGAATCCAAAGGAATACCCAAGAACCTACTCTCCTCACCTTTACTCTTTTTCTTTTGCCTCTTTTTCTTTTTTCTTCTTTTTTTTTTTTTTGTTTTTTGTTTTGTACAGGGAAGTGGCCAAGTGGGAAATGCGGAAGTGGGATTACCCGAGACGCCCCTGCAAAAACTGTGGTCGGGGTGGGGCACGTGCGAGGACCGTTGTCTTTGATTCGTACGTTAACCGGGAAATTATCGAGTTACACGTTGCAAACCTCTACTAATTTGATCGAACACCGCACATCCGACCATTAAACTGGGACCCGGATGTATGAGATGTATGGTTTGAGATCATATTGGTAAAGAGTTGGGATGTGTTTTGTTGGAACTGATCCGAATTCGAAATTATCATTTATCTCGTTGTAATTTTCGCCACGTTAGGACAAACCGACCTTACTGGGCGGTTCGCACTTAACTCAGCGAGGTGAATCGTTACCCGGACGAGTTTCACTTGATCAAAACGACAAATAAAATCCTGGCTTCATGTAAACCGTATTGTCACGGGGCTATTCAACGAGGCCCCGTCCGGCATTCGATGGGGTCGAGTATACTAGGAATGTAAAAAATAACATACAAAAGCAATAAGAAGGTACATAAATTAGTCAAAAAATACTTTATATTGCATAAATTGATAATAAGCACAAGCATAATCATACATTTTAGTGTTGGGGGATCTCATGTTTAACATTTACACACTTCTGATTCATTCAACTACTTACCTCCCCCCAAAGAGTATGTTAAGATTTTGGGAGAGTGACATAAAGAAACATCGAAATGGTGAAAAATCATACTATAGAATTACAATATTATCTTTGGCATTCTCCCAATACAAAATACATGCAATACCCCACCCAAGACACACTTAAACACTCAGATAGCACGATGTGGGCGTGATAATGGCACTTGATGGTGTGGCAAAGTGGTCACTTGTGACATTTTCCCCCACTCAATTCTGTCTTCGTCTTCGAAGACCAGCTTCGGCTTGTTGCTTGAACTTCTTATTGGTGAAGGAGGGTTCTTCAACTGCACCATCTCTTCCAAGGCCTAGGTACACGATCGGGTGATAGGCTAGATGGTGTGGGTTATGGTGGGAAGACCCATGGTTGGGTTTTATATGAAGTCCCTAGCTAGCGGCTTGTAAGTAAGTAAGGTGTGGCTTATGTTAGGTTGCGGTACTAGCTAAGGGAAAGGTTGGTGCAAAAGTTGAATTTGAATTAAGAGGGTATTGGATGTAGAGAGATGTTTCCCAAGGTTCTCTCCTCACAGGGCTACTATATGGATTGGATGAAGGCCGAGTGTTGGAGTGGACCCTATTGGCTGTGGGTGGCACTCTCTTCCCATTGTGGTAGGTAAAGTTGGTGTTGGAGTAGGCCTTGGGTCTTCTCTTGTGCCCAGGAAAAGCGGGCACAAACGGCTTCTACTGTTGTTGCTAGTGCTGTGGTGGCACTAGCACTAACTTCTTCTTGGAGTCTCTACAACCAATCCCGGTTGCAATAATGGTGGTTGTTGTTGCAGAACTCTTTGTCATCCCTTAAGGTTGAGGTGGGTGTTGGAGTTACAAGGCTAAAACTTGCTTCTTTGTATTGGCTGTGGCGATCATATTGACCATGCAAGGTGACTGCTCATCCATGATCATCAGGGTGTAAATGTGGTGTTGGTGCCGCTTTTGCCTGTATCATGAAGTCCATTATGAGGACAACATCAAAGTCATCCATGTGAACAACGGAGAGGTCAATCTCCCTATCCCAGGTGTCGAGTTGTAGTTTCACTTGGCGAGCCATGCCTTTAGTGGGTTTGGCACATGTGTTAACTGCTTTGAGCTAGCCTGGCTCTTTGGAGATGACCAAATTAAGTCTTTTGGCCTCTACAATGGATATGAAATTGTGAGTGGCTCCTGTGTCAACTAGGGCCCTAGTTGGCCTCCCGCCAAGGCATATACCAACATACCTCAATCCTCTCATAACAGAGGCTGGGTGTTTGGAGGTAGCCCCTTTCTTCATCATGGCATTGACAAGTTGTAGAGCGCCCACTCTTGGCGCCTATGTACTCTATTCCCCATCGCTTTGCTCGTCATCACTCAACTTGGAAATGAGGGCATTTAGCTTCTCCCGCTTTGTGCAATGTATTGCCAGGTGTTCCTCCCCACAAATGTAGCATGTGGGTGGACGAGTTGGTCTCCCTTGGTACTTGTTGTTGTAAGAGCTGCAACTTCCATGTGGTTGTTTTCCCTTCTGGTATTGTGCTAGTTGGTTGTGGTAGGGCTGCTTCTCTTTCGATGGACTTGGAAGTCTATCTCCCCCACTCAAATTTGGAGCACGTAGGCTAGATGGTCAATCCATCCATAAAGTTGAATAGTAGGTCCTTGTCTGACATGTCAGTGATCTCTTATGTGAGAGCTGAGAATTCCTACACATACTCGTGGAGTGAGTCGCCATGCTTGAGGGTCTTCATCCTTCAATGGGCATGGAGCTCCACGTTCTTTGGATAAAACTATCTTTTCAACTCTCGCTTAAATTCAGCCCTTGTATGTATGGCACACGTATCGCGTTCCATGTCAACACATTTTCTGCACCACCACAACATAGCTATATCAGTCAAATACATAGTGGTTGTACGTACTTGAATCATTTCATCATCCACATTAGCTACAACCAGGTATTGTTCCATTTGGCATAAAAGATTATCGAGCTCTCTTGCATCGCGAGTGCCCGAATAGGGATCTGGCTCCTGAATCTTGATGTAGGAAGGAGCGAGCGGAGTTGAGGTGCTAGTCAGGTTGGCCATCACTCTTTTCATTATGGCGCACTCCCCCTTGATTTCATCAAGTTGAGCTTGGACATGGGCAGAGGTGTTTAGGACAGACTTCATAGTTGCCCACTCAATCTTCATCTCATTCAATTCAAGCTTGGACGACCATTAATGTGGAGATGGTTCTTCTCCATGTTGCCCATTCCCTCTTCATCTTGTCGAGCTGGGCTTGAAAACTGTCAAGCTTGTCTTGGATGTGCGAGTTGGATGAGCTTCCTTCTTGTTGGTGCGCAGTGCTGCAAATTTCCTTGAGCGTGCCATTGAGTATGTCGTGGACCTCATCCATAACCCTGCTCAAGAGGCCTTCCACTTCCACCAATGTACTCTCCATGGCTTCCATATTTTGGTGAAGTTTGTTTACCTGATCTTGCATCTCACCTACAGTGGCTTTGCAATGTAGCATGCGCAAGTCAACGACAACATGTTTGTCAGTAGATTTCTCGCATTTTATAGGCTTTAGTGCTCAAGCCTTTGGTGCTTTGTCCTTGATAATGTCATCGGTGGGTGTGTCGTCGGGCTTATGGGATGCGGAGAGTCTATGCTCGATCTCCTCCATGATGTCCCTGTTGTGCTTCAAGGTGTAGTTTCTGTCATGTGTCGAATGGCTAGGAATGAGCTCCTGCTCTGATACCAACTATCACGGGGGATATTCAACAAGGCCCGTACGACACTCGATGGGGTCGAGTAAGCCTACAAATGCAAGCAATAACACACAAAGGGCAATAAGAAGGCACACGAATTAATCAAAAGGCACTTTATATTGCATAAATTGGTAGCAAGCACAAGCACATAGTTTAGTGTCGAGGGGATCCCGTGCTTAACCTTTACATGCTACTAATTCACTCAACTACCTACCTCCCCTCAAATAGTATGTTAAGCTTTTGGGGGAGTGACGTAAAGAAACATCAAAATGGTGAAAATTCACACTATAAAATTACAATATTGCCATTGTCATTCCCCCCATACAAAATACATGCAATACCCCACCCAAGAAACACTTAGACACTCAGATAGCACGATGTGGGCGTGATAATGGCACTTGATGGCACGACAAAGTGGTCAATTGTGATAGTATGGAGAGCCATGAGTGGCTCCTATCCACTACCACCCCTATGGATAGGGGTGTCAATTGGACTGGATTTGGTCCAATCCAATCCAATCCAATGTGAGTCCATTACAAATGGACCAGGTCCAATCCAATCCAATGAATATTTTGGACCATTTTGGATTGGTCCAATTTAATTTCTGAACTATTCAATCTATTCAAATTCATTTTAATTTAGATTGGTTTCAATCCAAATCTAGTCCATTGACACCTATATTCTTATCTTATATCAATGGACCAGATATTGACTTAATCCAACCCAATCCAATATAAATTTATTATGGATGGACTAGGTCCAATCCAATCTAATAAATAATTTAGGTTGGATTGGTCCAATCCAATATGTCGGGTTGGTTCGTTCAATCTGTCCAAATTGATTTTAGACAAGATGGGGTCTAGTCCAAAACTGTTCCACAAACACCCTTATCTGTGGAAACAATGCCAAAGAAAGAAGGGCAGAATTTTCTCTATAAGAAAATTGGTCATTGCATTTCATTTTTAAATAGAAAATTTTAAATATAAATAAATATATATATATATATATATAGATACGTATGGTTAAATTAATTTTTTAAGAAAAGAACTTTAATTTATTTCTTATTATGACTTATGACTCTTAAACCCTACAAAAGTGGTGAAAATAGAAGGAAATTATATCATTTCTTTTTTTTTTTTGTTCTAAATTGTTCTAATGTGGGAAGGATATTGAGTGTATCAAAATGGATAAAGGTAGAAATGGTAAAAAAAATATTTAAGTGCCAATAATTTAATAATGATACAAAGTTAAACAAGAAGAGAATGGTGAAACAGGAATCATATAGGAAAAGAAAAGATGATCAAAGCCGAAATGGAACACCTATTACACAAAGAACAAATATACAAGCACCAACAATTTTTTTTCAAAGAGTTTCATGGATCTCTCATATTGATCACAACACATTTTTTTCTAATGTTTGCCTCTAATAGGTGTCGCAAAAAAGAAGAGTATCCTTTGGTTTAAAAACTCTCATTGTGTTTTGGACTTATGGTTCCTATGAGATTAAGGTAGTGTTCGGTTTCATGGAATGACCATGAGATTTTGTGTTTTGGTCTACACAATGGCTGCTTAGGATGTTCGATTGGCTCGTGGTGTGGACCGATCTATTCTATCTCGTGGATCGGTCCAAACCACAGGTTTATCTTGTGGATTAAACCACACCACTCCATTGTATAGGATGAGGAGTTGATCCCATGCTTCACATATAATGTTTACCCTGGTATAAATCCACTTTTTTTTACCGTTTCAACCTCTCACAAAGCACCACCCCTACCACTACTCTATTTACCACTCAACTCTGACCATTGCTTCTTGCTTCATCTGTCGCTGCTGAAATATGCAATACCTTGTAGAACGCCTATTCAGGTGTGGTGTGGATTATTCCACACATTTTTTTCAACGGTGCAAAACAACTATCCTATTGCGGTGTGGTGTATTTGCATCGAAAATGCACCACCCAATTTCTCATCTATGCTATATAACACCCCCTAAAACAACTATGTCTAGCTTCTATCAAAATCTTTGTCTTTTTGTTCATTGTAGCGGCTATCTACTATCTCCTATTAATAATGTTTCTCTTTGTTCTATACTCGCCTCTAATAATCTAGCATCCATCAGATAGGTCAATTGAACTTAGGACCTATTTGGTTCATGGGAATAGTTCAGGAATCCAATTTGAGACCATTCTGATTCCAATTATTTGGTTGGGTAGAATTGGAATCTCATTCTCATTCCTTCAGGAACCCAATTTGAGGCCATTCTGAGTCCAACTATTTGGTTGGGTAAAATTGGAATATCATTTCCATTCCTGATGGAATGCCATTCCCCCCCCCCCTTCCTTGGGAATGAGATTCCATTCCAACTTATTCGAATTCCAATTCTAATTCCTGTTTAAACCAAACAAGTTATGGGAATAGACCATTATGATTCCGGTTCCAAAGGATTCAAATTCCAATTTTAATTTTAATTCTAACTACAAACCAAATGAACCCTCACATTTGCCTCATTCCCAAGAAGAAGTGACTTTCAACCAAATGGTCATAACAACATCAATTACAAAATAACTGTTAAGATCATTGTAAGTAGATTGAAGAATGTCCTCCCAAAGTTGATTTCTCCGGTAGATGTGGCAACTTTATCTTGAAGCTTGGTCTCTCCAAGGCTTATGATTGACTTGAATGGTCCTTCTTGAGGCAAGTAATGCTTGAATTGGGTTTCTCCACTAAATTTGTAGATTTAGTATGTAGTTGCATCTCTACCTATGTAATGGCTATAATTGTTAATGCTGCTTCAAACCAACACTTTTCTTCCTCACGAAGACTTAAGCAAGGCTGCCCCTTAAGTCCTTATTTATTTATCCTATGTATGGAAGTTCTTTCCTGAACTTTTAACCTCTCATTTTGATGGTGGCAATCTTATGAGGTTTAAGTTTAATTAATCCAGTACCAAGATTAATATTTTACTCTTTGTAAATTATCTTCCTCTTTTTATGAAAGTAATAGTAAGAAAATCTTGTTTTATGAATGACTTCTTCCAAAAGCTTTATAAGTAGTCTAGTCAAGAGTCAATAAGAAAATATCAAGTATCTTTCCCCAGTTGTAATGTACATGGGAGAACTAGACTTTGTATTGCTAGTATGTTTGATGTTATGCCTCTCTTTGAAAAGTACCTTGGAATCTCAATGTTCATTAGTAAAGATAAGGTGAATGATTAGTCTTACATCATTAATAAGGTGAAAGACTAAACTTTATACCGAGAAGGATAAACTTCTTTCCCAATTTGGGTGTAATGTAGTCATTCAATCCATATTAGAGAAAACTTTTATCTATTAAATACAAGCCCAATTACTTCCTAAGAGTTTGCTGGCTTAGTTTGATACCTATTACTGGAATTTTTGGTGGGGAGATTGTGATGATAAGCATAAATTTCACCTATGAATATGGAGCTTCTTGCAATAGTCAAAAGATATTAGAGGCATAGGACTTCATAACACTTTTACTTATAATATTGCTCTTGTCACTAAATTGAGTTGGAAATTTTAGCAACTAGAAATGCTTTATGGGCCTCCATCTGGAGAACCAAATGCGTCCCAAATAAGTCTTTTTATGAGGAAATTGATTTAAGTTCCTATTCCTCCATGTGAAACAGTATCTTGAAGTACAAAAGTTATTTAAAGTCTAGATGACAATGGATAGTTGGAGATGGCTAATCTGTCAATGTTATCCACAACCTTTAACTACCCAACGGATCCCCCTACCCTAGTTCATGGTGCTAGTGTTCCTATGTTAAAAGAAGTTGAGCTCTTTGATCACTAAGTGTATAAAGTGGTGAGCTTATGTACTCTTACACTACTTTGATGCCCGATCATGCTATTTGATCCAAACCATTGATTTACTTTTATCTACGATGAAACTCATCCACAAACTTGTTTGGGTCCACACCCCTAGTGGAGTAATGACTCCCTCTTCTGCATACAAAGTGATTGCAAGTAACTATCCATCCTCTTCACAGATCACCATCATTGCAGTAGAGCTTTCTTAAAAGGACCTTTGGTTGTTAAAACATATCCCTCAAGATGTCATTATGTTCACATGGAAGTGTTTTCATGTTTTGTTGCCCACAAAAGATTCTCTTTCAAAGCTTTCATAAAAAATTGATGAAGTTTGCCCATTTTATGGTGTTAAGATGGAAATTGCTTCTCTTGTTCTCCTTTTTTTTTCTTTTTGCACCATTGCAAAGGCAATATGGTTCAATTGTCCACTATCATCACACACAAAGACCAACTACTCATTCCAGATGAAAGACCAAATAATATGGTAATGGAAGGTTGATGACACAAGTTCTCGAAAGCCAACTATTACTATGGGGTTACTCCTCCTTATACAAAATCGAGTTGCTTATAACCAATATATGTTTACAAATGAGAAGTCAAACCCAACTTCGATCATTTCAATGGCACAAGCATGGTTTGAGGAGATCTACACCCACACAATAAATAGGGAGGTGTTTAATTCGCTAAAACCAGCCCACGCCTAAGTTAAAGTGAACGTGGATGGTGCCACTTCCTTAAATGTACCTAGCATTGGCATTGTCCTCAAAGCTGATGGATGCCATTTTATCTTTGCCCGAGCAATTCCTCTCCTTCTTTACATGACAAAGATGGATGAAACTATTGCATTCCACAAAGGGCCTTTTTATGGCAATTAGCTTGGGTTTAATACACATTATGGTGGAAGGTGATGCTCAACAGATTGTCCAACTTTTATTTGTAACCTCTAAGGACCCCATTGGTGCATTCACTTATTGATTGCATATTGCACACTTGTCACCGGTTCAACTCTTGTATGTTTAGTTGTAACCCAAGAAGATGTAATGTAGTTGCTCACAAATTAGCTAGAGTTATCATCATACAATTTCTTGGCATTTCCCTTTCATTGTTAATCTTATGGGGCAAGATATCTAGCTTGTTTTGAGTTGAATGAATCTATCCATTTTTTGCTTAAAAAATAGGTGGTATTTATCAAAATTCACAAGGGGTTTTGATTGATCAAAGCTTTTCTACCTATAATGTCCTTCTGACAACATAGATTTTTCCAATATCGATATATCTAGACTCTAAAAACACATCTAAATGAGAGAATTGTAAATTTTCTAATGAATTTGAACATCTCAATCCACAAAGCACAATAAATAAATAAATAAATAAAGCTTGCATTTGGATAAGTTTCAAGATCTATGCTTTCAAATTTAGAAGTTCAAAGCCCTAATGTTAGCTAGATACAAATGGAGCCTTGAGAAGATTTCCCTCAATGTTTCTTATTTTCTATGAAACAAAACATACACAAAAATCAACATAACAGGAAAGTCCTTTAAGAATTGTATATATAATCAAAACAATATTATAGCTTTCATTCCTCGAAGCTAAATGTGACAATTTTGCATGAATTACTAGTCCAATTAAGTGATTGACTAATGAAGTTATCTTGTTTGGTTTTAAAGAAACAGACTAGACTTTTTTTTTTTTTTTGAAAAAAGAAGGAAGCAACTTCATTGATCTTTGAGAATAAGTATTTGTATAGTAGGTGCCTAAGCATAGTTATAAGTTAAATACATTTAAACTTTGCATGCAACATATGCAAAGGTATGAACAGTATTGTTTTCAGTTCTATTTACATGGACAAAAGAGATACTAGAAAAAAAGACATATAAGAGCTATAAGTTTTGTTCAATGTAGCTATTCCATCCATTCATATGGTTTTTGCTTGTTCTCCAAGAGCTTTGTCAACTTCTCTGAGTTGCTATAGACTATCAGGTTTTGACATGATAGGGCTGAAGCTACTCCAAAACCGACTACAAGAGCCTTTATTTTTGCTTCATAACTTGATGCCGCCCAACATGGGTGTCCTTTAGTGAAAATTTCACATGTGCTTCGTTTGAAGATGAAGCCTCTTCCTGCATTGCCTATTGTAGGGTCAAAAGATCCATCAACATACAATGTATTTAATAGAGAGAAATCTGTGTCTTGTGTTGTTATGTGGACATTTTGATGGAGTGTGGTGTCTGATTGTGAATAAAGGGGTACACGAAGACCAGAAAGTTGCGAGCTTTCCATATTAAATATAAGAGAATGCATTCCTTGTTGAAGAGAGTAGAGACCATGGAAGCATTTTCTACCCATTTTAGTGAGTTCAACCATCATGAGATGATGGTGTAGAGTGGACTAGACATGACTCTAACTGGGTTCAACCCCGTTTGATCATGGCACCAAACTATGCGGGCGTACGGGCAAGTGAAAAAAAGATGATGAACGATCTCCTTGTTGTGCTTACAAAAAAGACAATAATTCTTCTTGTAGGAGCCAAGCCGAGTGTTTATCTTTCGTAGGGATGCCATCCCATAATAGCTTATAGACAAAAACTTGAACTCGAGGTAAAATGTTTTGTTTCTAGAGAAATTTCTAGTTAAAAAAGGGGTTGAGCCCGATGGTGAGAATTCCTTTAAGAACCAGTAGAGTGAGGAAGTCGTAAGGGTTCCTTTTGGAGACTTTTCCATGCGATGGGATCATGATCAAGTTCAGAGTTCAGGTGCAATTCACACACATGAGAGAGATGATTCAGCAATAGGTAGTTCCTTACGGCTTGTTGACTCCATGAACCATTACCATTTAGTAACTCAATCACCTTTACATTTTCGATTGAGCTGACCAGTGTTTGGATTTGGAGTGGACCGCCCGCTATAGATGGGATCCATAGGTCTTTAAACACATAAATTTCAGTGTCATCCTTTATCAACCATGTCAAACTTGATATGAGATCTGGTAATATGGATAATGCCTATCTCCACCAAGTTGAACAATTGGCTTTTCATTTTTCCCCGAATAAGATAGATTTCCAAAAGTATTTTCCTTTGATTACCCAACTACATAGGCATTCAGGATTTCTTAATAGTCTCCAAAATTGCTTACTGAAGAGATCTTTGTTCATGAGAAGACTTCTATGCAGTCCTAGGCCACCTTGGGCTTTAGGCAATTTAATCTTTGACCAAGATGTAGTGTGCCATGATTTTCTGTATGAGTTTATCCACCAAGAGTCTTGGATTTGCTTCCCTGGAGCTAAATGAGTTTTTTTTTTTTTTTTTTTTTTTTTTTGTGGTAGGAGAGTGGTAAACATGGTATGAACTAGAATTGATTGTGCAATTGGTTTGACAAGTGTAGTTCTTCTTGCCTGTGAAAGAAACTTTGAGCTCCAAGAGCTAACTTTTGCCTTGACTTTTTCTACTAGCTCTTGGTGTAAGGAAAAGTTCTCTCATTCAGCCCAATTCGAACCCCCAAGTATTTTGAGCCACTCATAGGTTTTTTGACATGTAGGACCATAGAGATGAACTTCTGATGTTGCCTAGCAACATTCTTACTGAACATGGTGGTGGACTTCGCATGGTTTATGCATTGACCCAAGAGTGTTTCAAATTCCTAAAGGATACGAGCAAGCACTCTGACATTGCAAGAGGTCTACTTTGCATAATAGTATGATGTCATATGCAAAAAGGAGATGCAAAATTGTGGGCCATTATAGGTTAGAGTGACTCCTTGAATTTCCCCATTGGAGATGGCTATGTTCATTAATTGTCTAAAAATCTCCATTCCAATCATAAAGAGGTAGGGGGAGAGTGGGTCACCTTGTTATAGACCTCTTTTTAGGTGGAATTGTTCAAAAACCTCCCCTCCTAACTTTATAGAGTAAGTTGAAGTGGATATACATTGAAAAATGAGATTGCACCACTTTCGATAATTTCCACTCCATCTGATCAAAAACCTTGGATATGTCCAACTTCACTTCCACATAGCCTTTTCCTTTCTTTTGAGTTCTCATGTGGTGAGTGATCTCTTTGGCAAGCAAAATATTGTTTGAGATTTGCCTGTTTTTCTGGAAGCCCAGTTGTAAAGGAGAGATCAGGTCCTGTAGGATGGGTTGTAGTCTCTAGACAAGCCTTTTGAAAATGATTAAATGTCCTACCTAGTGATATCCCAAAATTTTTGGTAGAAGAAAGTCGTTAAGCTATCAGGCCTTGGAGCTTTTTGTGGGTTCATCTTTTTTACCACTATTGATATTTCCTCTTCATTTGGTTCTAGCATGAAAGACTCAATTTGGTGTGATTGTAGTTGTGGTATGTCGAGGGAATCCAGCATGGTTGGGTCAAAATGTTCTACGGTACCACTAGTTTGCAAGATGGCCTTGTGAAATAAATGAGAGACCTTTCTTTGTTAGAGATCCAACTCCCATGTGCTTTTTGGAGCCAAAAGTTTATGTTTTTATGGCGCAGTACAGAAATGAAACATGTTGAGAAAAACTTCAAAGAAATGAGCAAAAGTCAAACTACCAAGAAGAATAATTATGAAAAAATTTAATATCAAAACTGTCTTAGCCTTCCCCTAGATACTCTTTATATTATCATTCACCCTTATGACTCCTACAAGAAAGTTTCCTAATATATGAAAACACTCCATAATAGAATCCTACTAAAACTCTTAAAAAAGAAAGTCTTAATTAAGCAATCATAATTTAAGAAAACACTCCATAAATAGAATCCTAATAAAAATCTTTAAAAAGAAAGTCCTAATTGAATACAAATTTGAAATCTCGCTATAATGCTAACTTGGTAATTATGAATTAAGATAGAAACTCTACGATGGTGCCAATTTTGTAAAAACAAACTAAGATAGAAATTTTGTAATGATGCTATATCGGTAATATTTACTAAGTTGGGCCGGTGGCATCATCTCTACTTCTTATGTGTCTTGGAATGGTCCAAACACGCATAGAACTTATTAGCTTCCTTTTGAACTAAGATAGTATTAAGAGGAGTCTTCCAAAACCAACTTTGTAATTTACACAGTTGGTCTAAATTCCATATTGCATCATTTTAGCATTTCTCCTTTTGGATACTTAGTGAAAAAAATTGGTATTTCTATCACCATCTCAGAGTAATAGTTCACTAGATTTTAATCTCCACAATTGCTCATTTTTTTGTAACCAATAATGGTATTGTTTCTACAAAGATTTTAGCTCTCCTATTGTTGTAGGGGAGCTCTAAAGCATTTGGAGATCTGAAATAAGGCATGATAATTTTTATAGATGATCTTGGACTTGCCCAAAGCATTCATCATTCCATTTCCTTAGGGCAGCTTTGCATCTCTTGAGTTTGGAGGTGACTTTTGACCATGGATGACCTTGATGTGAGCTAGACCAAGTTTTGGAGATTAAGTCATGGCAGTCTGGATGTTCTGCCCAAAAAGGTAGAAAGTGGAACTGTGACTGAAATTGTGATTGTGTAAAGTTAGTGCTTAACTTGATGAGCGCATGGTCTAATGATAATATTGGGAGGTGTGAAAGCATGGTGTGAGGGAATAGGTTCACCCAGTTTGGTGTAGCAAGAACCCGGTCTAGTCTCTCAAGCACATTTGTTGATCCAGATTGGTCGTTTGTCCAAGTGAAGGTAGGGCCCATTAAGTCTAGAATTTATGCATGCATAAAAACACATTTGGATTAGTATAGTAGTATCTAATAGCTCCAAATGCGGTAGCACAACAAACTATGTGTGCACATAACACATTTTCTATGTCAAGGATAGTCTGGAAGTCTATGTGGCAATTAAGACCATTAATTTATGCTGAACTTTTTTTACCAAAGAAAATAAGGACTATGATGAATTCTTGGTTAATATTGAAAAAATATAAAAAATAATAATTAGAACTTAATATAATGACAAAAATAAGCACTGATAAGTGTGAGATCATGGCTTTGAGTTTGAAAATGGCCATTTTACATAAAAAAAAAATATCAAAAGCTTAAATCTATTTATATGGGTGTAACTTATGTGGGTTTGGTTGGGTTTTTGTCAAAATTTAAATGGGCCTAATCTCAAGGAATTATTCAACTTAGAAGCTTAAGATGTTAGGTGTGGTCCCTAAACAGGTTTTTGTTTTCAGACATGCCCCCTCACATGAAAGTCCATTGGACTTGAAGCACATGGACAAGCACAAGCCCACCCATACCCTATGCTAAAATTTAATTAATTATAATTGGTCGAGGGTGATGGGAATTAAAACTAGACCACTTGGTCAAGAAGGCACTAAAACCATCTAAAGGAACTGTTTAACCTAAAAACTTAAACTATTAGTGAGGTCCCCGAATATGTTTTTTATTCTCTAACACACAAATGTGAAGATCTAAGCCCAAAGCAATATAAAATGCAAACCAGAGCCAACCTAATTTGCATCCCTATGTATATCCAAGATGTAGATAATTAGGATTAACTTCAAAGACCCTATAGTTGACATGGTCACTCCCAACCTTGGAACAAAGAAACCAAGGTGTAAGATCATATCCACATAGATAAGCACTTTGTGGTAAAGTCAATGGATCTCACATGTACCCTGCTCTGTCCTCGCCTCCACCCCATGAATTCTATGAAGTGTGTTATGTAATATCAGAAAAGGATAATTAATGTATGATATTAATGGTTTATGTATGAATATAGGTTTGCTTAACAGAAAAAGAGAGACAAAGATGACAATAGAGATGGAAATTTGACCTGCCCCACCCCGATTGGGGTGCTTTTTTCAACCACTGATCGATGTCTGGGGTTGCGTTCACATCTGCCATCTTTTTAATGTACACTATCCACCACTGATAAATCTGAGAGACCATCTCTTCAATCGTCTTCCGCTCGCACTAGGTAATGGTGAGGCCCATTTTTGGAACACCCCTGCAAGTATTGAATTCGCTCCCTTGCAAGCTAACAGAGCGATTGGAAGTGCTAGTGGTGGTGGGAGGGTAATTCCATGTTATTTTCAAATGAAGGGGAGGTGGAGGAGGTCAGAATTTGAAGAATAATAAAGGGAGATGATGGTGTGCAATCTGGCTACTCCTAGCTGGAATATGATCCGAACTCCAATTGGGCGGTGAACTGGACTATTTTACAAAACAGTGGATCAAAGAACCCGGGGTAGCTAACCCGGCAAGGTCACTCTGATGCTTAAGTCAATACTTTATGCTGTAAATGCGAGCTAAATGCTTGAGAACTTGAGCGCTAGTGAGTAGAATAATCACGCGTACCTTTGTCTTGATGTTTCATGTTTTTATGTACTAGAGTAGTCGTGGGCCTTACAAAAGAGTTTCGGGATCTCTGGGCTGTGGAGATGAGGTTTGTTCCGTTTTTGAAGGGGAGTAATATGTTGATAAGGTTTATCGTTTACCTCCGATTCTTTAGTCCCGAACTGGATTGGGTGTCAAGGTGCCTCTACACCGATGTGGTTTTTTGGGCTGAGGTGGCTGAATACCCAAACTCCGAATGTTGCGAACTAGGCTTGCTTCACTAAGTTGTCACCCCTCGATCAGATTGAGCCTATGTGTCCCCTTCTTGCTATGTCATGCCAAACCACCCTTCATCAATTGCCCCCCACTCCTCGTGCCAGGGGTCCTAACCCGATGCAGGGAGTTCATGAAGAGTCCAAGTGGATTTGGCGTGAGGTCTAGTCAGTTTGGAGGGCGAACCGTTGGTCGGGCCTGTTCAACCATCTGTCTTAACCACGAAATGACCCAAGTCGCAGCTTGGGCATGCGCGGATGTCACACTATTTATAGATTCTGCAGACACCAAAGGGCACACTCAATAGATTTCGTCCTCGGGTAGCATGTAGTCGGTTTTCATGGGAGTTGTTGGATCATACAGGTCTTAGTCGTTGATTGCCAGATGCGGTGGACTATAAATAGGGGGTCGAAGGGCCCATTACCTTCGCCATAAATCATGTAATTGAGCTCTCCTGAGATCGCGTTGGAGTCCTTTAGCTAGCCACTCTTCCCTTTATGTCTGACGTCGTTGTCGTCCTTCTAGTGAGTTCGTCTTCTTTCATCAGTTGTTCCCCTTTCTTTTTCCTACCCAATATGTCTAATGCTATCATAGATAGGTTACTTAGCAATTCTAGTAAGCCCGAGGGTGCCGATGTGCGGTCCTCGGCTCCCGTCGGTGAGGCTACCTCTTTGCTAGAGAGCTCCTCTTTACACCTTTCAGGGGAAACACCTTTACCCGACATCGGGCCATCTTGGCCGGAGGAACCTGAACCTAGGGTACAATGACCGACCTCCGGAGAGGGGGTCCCATCTTCTTCTTGGGGTCGGGATCCAAATGACTTCAGCCCTTCCACCTTCACCTTAGACAGATTGTTGTACTTGGTAGCCCGTTACCGTCTTCCCGATGCCTTTACCTTTAGTATTCCTTTGGGTCAATATCCTTGGGTTCACGGTCACCACGAGCTCATGGTTTTTGAGGAGCATCTCATTGCTGGGTTGCGCTTACCGCTCCACCCTTTCATCATAGAAATCATTAAGTTCTTTCACATCACCATTGACTAGTTACATTCGAACTCCATCCGAACCATTGTTGGCACGATCTCACTTTTCCACTAGTATGACCGACTTCTTACCCTAGACATCTTTAGTTCGATCTGCTCCATCAAGAAGAACTCTTCTTACCTGCGCGGGGACACCCAACAAGGCTATTATATTTCCCCTCACCCTGGGTTCAAAGTTCTGTTCGGGAACCCGAACAAAGTACCGGCCTGGAAGATGAGGTACTTCTTTGTTCGGAATCCCGAGGGATGGCCATTCCCGACTCACTGGCGAGTGGCCATTAAGGACCCCGGTGTGAGGCTAGATGTTAAGACTAAGGCGATCATTAATTCTTGGAGGGACCTCAACCTTGAAATGAAAGATTTCCTGACTGAGGAAAAGCTTGTACGAGCTGGGTTGAGTCTTCCTGGTAGGCCTCCACCTCGACACACACATCGCTTTTCCTTTTATATTTTTGTACTTACTTCAGTTCGTGACTAATTTTTTTCCTTTTCCCTTACAAAAGCTATGACAGGTGTTGATGCAACTAACCTTCTACAGAGTGTTCAGAGGGGAAAGAAGCGAAAGGCCTCGAAGAGGTCCTGTCAAGAGGAGATTGGACCTTCGGTTCCTACCCAACCCGAGGTCGCTACGCCCGAGCCGATCTCGGTCGAGCTCCCGAAGGAGGAGGTCCGCCCCCATCCTCCAGTTGTTGACCTGGATGAGAACCAGGATGAGGGGACACCACCTCATGAGCCCGAGGGTACTTCGGCGCCCGAGCCTCAGCCTCCGAAGGAGAGCATAATGACTCTGTGGCTCGGGCTTCTTAAGAGCAAGGATGTCGTGTTTCCTGCGGAGGTCATAGAATGGGCTGACATGCCAACGAGTCAGCTTGGGGGAAGAGCGGCTAGTTAATATATGGTGGTGAGTAACTTGCCCCTTTGTTTACTTTCTTATTCTTTTGTTAATGGTACTTACGTCTGCTTTCTATTTGCCGGGTGAACTCTGCTATCCATTCACTCGTCTACCAGTATGAGATCCGTTTGAAGTGAGTCCGGGAGGTCGAAGAAAACGCTTGGAAGTTTTACCGTGAGCTGGATTTAGCTTGGGTTGAGGTTCTTCAAGCCAAGAAGGGAGCTCAGAGCCAGGAGGAGTTGATCCTTGTACTGATGAAGGAGAAGAAAAAACTCAAAGGGGACAAGGAGGCTCTCCTCCGGGAGAACGAGAACCCCAAGGCGATGATCAAGGAGCGCACCAAGATCTTCGACACTACCATCCAGGAGGCGCGGGTTCAAGAGAGACATCGTGCCATTGAGGAGTTCAAAGAGTCCCCTGAATTTCACGAACTCTTGGTCGAGTATGGATCTAACTCGTATTGGTCATGCTTTAAGCTTTGCAAGTGGCTGATGCGGTGGAAGTTTCCCGAGCTCGACTTTGGATTTGTTTCCATGTCCACCATCACTCCTGAGATGGCGAAGGAGGCAGACGAGGAACCTAACTCCTCCGAAGGGGAGAGTGACGATGAAATTCTCAAGGCAAGGCCGTCATGGGAGGCAGGCCGAGAGGACGTAGAGGAGGACCACATGGAAACCGACCTACCTACTGGAGGGGATTCTGGCAGATCTGATGCTTAGTCATGCCTCTTTTCTTGGAGCCCCCTACATACAATGTATATCCCGACCCTTCGAGCTCAGACATAGTAGAATTTATTTTTGGGAATTAAAGTTCTACATCAATGAAATACAAGTGTTTCACAATCTTTGTGTGCAAATTTTTCTAAGTGTAGATTACTCCCAAATTGGTGAGCTCGACACTACTAGGAACGATCTAATTGTCATTGTATGCCAGGGCGAACAGACACTGTAGGGTACATACCCGATCTGTCTATACTTGGTTCACTCATTTGCTTAAGTGTTGGTTATCCCTAAGTGCCAAGCTGACGAACTTGACTCCAGGTAAGATTAACCCTACGTTGTTGTACGCCGAGGTAAATTAGACACCGTAGGATTTGCACTCGAGTTGTCTATGCCTCATAAGCGACTTAGACTTGTTTGCCTATGTCGAAGAGGCGACTAGCACTTGTCTACCTACGCTGAAAAGGCGACTAGAACTTGTCTACATATAACGAAGAGGCGACTAGGACTTGTCCACCTATGCCATAGTGGCGACTAGGATTTGTCGTAGTGCTGAGGTCTTCTGTCAACTCGACGCCATAGCCCTTAGGCTTCTGGGAGTGACACGTAGTCCTCTCTCCAGTCAGTCATATTTTTCAACCAGTTTAGTGGTCACATAGACTTGAAGAAATTTTGCCTTTGAGTTACAAGTTCATAAGGAGTACCTTCTTAAGTTATCGATATTCCATGCTCATGGTACATGCTTCCCTTCCAAAGTCTTGAGCTCATATGTGCCTTCCCCGAATACCCACTTTACTCAGTATGGACCTTCCCAATTCAGTCCAACCTTACCAACGCCGGGCTTAGGTACCATAACCTTTCGAAGAACTAGGTCGCCAACGCGGAAGAGTCATTTTCTTAACCAGGCGTAATAGTACCGAGCTACTCTTTGTTGGAAAGCTGCGGTCCGAATGTAAGTCAGGTCTCGTACCTCCTCTACCAGCTCTAGGTTGGTACGAAGCTCATCATTGTTTGTTTCCACATCATAAGCCTCCAATCGTAATGTGGGCACATTTATTTTTTGTTGGGATCACCACTTTTGTACCATACGTGAGGTTGAAAGGGGTCTCACCCGTCGCGGTCTTAATAGTAGTTCAGTAGGCCCAAACGACACTAGGCAATTTGTCCACCCACAATCCCTTGGCTCAGGCTAAGCAAGTTTTCAATCCATGAAGTATTGCTTTGTTAGTCACTTTTGCTTGCCCATTTGCCTGGAGGTGTGCCTCTGAGGTAAAATTTTGTTGAATTCCCATTTCGGCACACCAGTTTTAAAACATAACATCTTTGAATTGCTTCCCATTGTTAGATATCAACACTCAAGGTAGTCAGAAGGGACATACTATGTTTTTTCAAAAGAAATTATGTATGTTGTGGGTTGTGATCGTGGGCCAATAATAGCATTGCCTTAACACTTTCTGTGCGAGAGCTTTGCCCCCTAAGTGTCCACCACACAAGCCTTCATGGGTGTCGCGAAGTACATGCTCAGCTTTTGAGGGTCACAAGTAGTGCAGGTAAGGGAGTGTGAAAGATCTTTTGGACAGTTGTCCGTCTATAAGGACGTACTTAGCTGACTGACGCTCTACCCTTCGGCCCGTGTTGCATTTTGCAGGTAGGGTCCCGTGGAGCAGATAATTCACAAGTGGGTTGATCCAGATCGGTTCCGCTTGTGATATGGGAGTGACCTCTTCTGCCCCCCCCCCTCGAGAATGTTGGACCGAGGTAAGTCCTCTATGTACATAGTTCGCATGGTGTTGCTACTCGTGCTAGCTAGTCATGACAAGGCATCAGCCTCAGTGTTCTCGAACCTCAGGATTTATCTGATAAAGTAAGAGACGAAGCTATGCAAGATCTCTCTGACTTTGGCGAAATAAGCTGCCATAGTGGGGTTACAGGCTTCGTACTCACCAATGACTTGGTTAAGCACTAATTGTGGGTCGCTACACACAATGAGGTGCTTTGCTTTAGTTTCCCTTGCTAAGTTTAACCCGGTGACCAGCGCTTCTTATTCTGCCTCATTGCCCAATGCCTTGAATTTGAACCGGAGAGCATATTCCAGCTTCACTTCGCTTGGGACATAAAGTACCAGTCCTGCACCGCTTCTCTACTGGTTGGACAAGCATCGACTTGGAGGATTCAAGGCTCCTCGTCCCAGGTTGGTTCCACTCTAAATGAGACTGGCATCGTACTGGTTGAAGCTCCCGTCGTGTGAGCCAACTCGGTCAGCTCGAGGGTCACTGTGCTGAATGTGCGTTTTGCTACAAAATTGACCAAGACTTGAGCTTTGATTGCTGGTCGAGGCTCATATCGGATATCGTATTCGCTCAGTTCAATGGACCACTTTGTTAATCTCCCAAACACCTCAGGCTTGAACAGAATCTGCCTCAGGGTTTGTTGGTGAGAACGACGACAATGTGGGCCTGGAAGTATGGGCAAAGTTTTCGGGATGCTATGATTAGTGCGTATGCTAATTTCTCGATCTCCAGATATCTATTTTCTACATCCTGCAAAATTTTTCTAACATAGTAGATAGGTCGTTGGACCTAATCTACTTCT
Organism: Nelumbo lutea; assembly: GCF_056320005.1. Taxonomy (NCBI): domain Eukaryota; kingdom Viridiplantae; phylum Streptophyta; class Magnoliopsida; order Proteales; family Nelumbonaceae; genus Nelumbo; species Nelumbo lutea. The sequence continues at coordinate 108,462,674 of NC_142685.1, forward strand.
TTGATCAGTACCGAACTAACCACTTCATCGCTTGTAGAGAGGTATAGCTTTAACACATCCCCTTCTTCGGGTCGAGTTAAAACTAGGGCGGTACCTAAGTATCTTTTCAAATCGTCAAAAGCGAGTTGGCATTCTTCAGTCCATTCGAAATCCATACTCTTTTTTTATGGCTTCAAAAAAAGGTAGGCACCGGTCTACTGATTTGGACATGAAGCGACTCAAGGCGGTTATCTGGCCAGTCAACCTCTAAACCTCTTTTATTTTCCGGGGTGGTTTCGTATCTAGAATGACTTTTATTTTGTTTGGGTTGCCGTCGATGCCACATATGTTGACTATATAGCCAAGAAATTTAATTGAAGTGACTCCGAAGACGCACTTATTTGGATTTAACTTCATGTTATATCTTTGTAAAATTTGAAAAACATCTTTTAAACCATTCACTAGAAAATTTGAAAATTAAGTCTTCACAACCATGTCATCAACATAACATTCTACTTTATTGCCGATTAACAGCTCAAAAATCTTATTTATAAGGCCCTAGAATGTCGCCCCTGCATTTTTTTTAATCCGAAGGGCATGACCTTGTAACAATATAATCCGAGCTCAGTTATGAAAGCGATTTTCTCTTCGTCAGCAGGATCCATCCTAATTTGGTTGTAATTTGAATAGGCATCCAAAAAACTCAACAACTCATACCCTGAGGTCACGTCCACTAGGCGGTCGAACTTGGGTAGCAGGAAGCAATCTTTTGGTAAGACTCTGTTCAGGTCAGTGTACTTGACACACATGCACCACTTACCATTGCCTTTTTTCACCAGAACAGGGTTAGCCACCCAGCTCGGGTAATGAACTTCCCTGATGAAGTTTGCTGGAGGGGCTTTCCAACCTCTTCATCGACCACCCTCCAACGTTTCGGGGCGAGGTTGTACTTCTTCTACCTTACTGGCCTGACTAAAGGGTCAGTATTAAGTTTGTGAGTTATAATTTTAGGATCAATTTTGGGCATTTTTGCCGCAGACCAAGAAAAAATATCTAAATTTTCAAGTAAGAAACTTACTAGCTAAGTTTGGAGTGGTTCACTGATCGAGGCACCGATCTGGAGAGTCTGGGTTGGTTTAGCTGTAGAGATTGGTATATGAACCGTCTCCTCTTTCGGGGCAACTCGTTCATCAGGATATTCTATAGGTCACTCGAGCTCGAAATCCTCTTCTAGCTTTGCTTTACCTTTCAACGCAGTCACGTAGCACTTACGAGATTCGAGCTAGGCTTACCTGGCTGAGTTGTCACCCCTCGATTAGGTCGCGCCTATGTGTCCCCTTCTTGCTAGGTCATGCCAAATCACCCTTCATCAATTGCCCCCCACTCCTTGTGCCAGGGATCCAAAACTGGTACGGGGAGTTCATGAAGAGTCAAGGTCGATTTGGCACGAGGTCTAGTCAATTTGGAGGGCGAACCATTGATCGTGTCTGTTCAACCATCTGGATGAACCACGAAATGAACTAGGTCGATTCTTGGGCATGCGCAGACGTCACACTATTTATAGGTTCCATGGATGCCAAAGGGCACACTCAACCGATTTTGTCCTCGGCTAGCGTTTAGCTGGTTTTAATGGGAGCAACCGGATCGTATAGGTCTCAGCCGTTGATTCCCAGATGCGGTGGACTATAAATAGGGGTCCAAAGGGCCCATTACCTTCACCATAAATCGTGTAATTGAGCTCTCCTAGGATCGCGTCGGAGTCCTTCAACTCGCCACTCTTCCCTTTGTGTCCGAGGTCGTTGTCATCCTTTTGGTGAGTTCATCTTGTTTCATTGGTTGTTCCCCTTTCTTTTTCCTATCCAATATATCTAGTGCTAGCATAGATAGGTTACTTAGCGATTCTAGTGAGCCCGAGGGTGCCGAGGAGCAGTACTCGGCTCCCACCTGTGAGGCCATCTCTTTGCTAGAGAGCACCTCTTTACACCTTTTAGGGGAAACACCATTACCCAACGTCAGGCCATCTTGGACTGAGAAACCTGAACCTCGGGCAAAGCGACCGACCTCTAGAGAGGGGGTCCCATCTTCTTCTTGGGGTCGTGATCCATACGACTTCAGCCCTTTCACGATACCTCAGACAAATTGTTGTCCTTGGTAGCCCGATACCGTCTTCCTGACGCCCTTACCTTTATTATTCCTTTGGGTCAATACCCTTGGGTTCACGGTCACCACGAGCTTGCGGTTTTTGAGGAGCAGCTCGTAGCTAGGTTGCGCTTCCTGCTCCACCCTTTCATCAAAGAAATTATTATGTTCTTCGACATCACCATTGACCAGTTACACCCAAACTCCATCCGAACGATTGTTGTCAAGATCTCACTTTTCCACAAGTATGACTGACTTCTTACCCTAGACATCTTTAGTTCAATCTGCTTCATCAAGAAGAACTCTTCTTTCTTGAGCGGGGACACCCGGTAGAGCTATTATATTTCCCTCACCCTAGGTTCATAGTTCTGTTTGGGAACCCAAACAAAGTATCGGCCTGGAAGAGGAGGTACTTCTTTGTTTGAAATCCTAAGGGATGCCCATTCCCAACTCACTGGCGAGTGGCCATTAAGGACCTTGGAGTGAGGCTGGATGCTGAGGCTAGGGCATTCATTAATTATTGGAGGGACCTCAACCTTGAAATGAAAGATTTCCTAGCTAAGGAAAAGCTTGTACGATTGGGTTGAGTCCTCCTGGTAGGCCTCCACCTCGGCACACACATTTCTTTTCCCGTTCTATTTTTGCACTTAATTCAGTTCGTGGCTAATTTTTTCCCTTTCTTTTACAGAAGCTATGATGGGCGTTGATGCAACTAACCTTCTACGAAGTGTTCAGAGGGGAGAGAAGAGAAAGGTCTCGAAGAGGTCAAGGAGGCACTCCTCCGAGAGAACAAGAACCTCGAGGCAATGATCAAGGAGCACACCGAGATCTTTGACACCGCCATCTAGGAGGCACGAGTTCAAGAGAGAGATCGCGTCGTCGAGGAGTTCAGGGAGTCCCTTGAGTTTCATGAACTCTAGGTCGAGTATGGATCTAACTCGTATCGGTTAGGCTTCAAGCTTTGCAAGTGCCTGATGTGGTAGAAGTTTCCCGAGCTCGACTTTGGATTTGTTTTCATGTCCACCATCACTCTTGAGATGGCGAAGGAGCCTAACGAGGAACCCGACTCCTCCGAAGGGGAGAGTGATGATGAAATTCTCAAGGGGAGGCCGTCAGGGGAGGCAGGCAGGGTGGACGTGGAGGAGGACCACATGGAAACTGACCTACTTGCCGTATGGGATTCTCATAGATCCGATGCTTAGTCATGCCTCTTTTCTTGGATCCCTCCTACATACAATGTATATTCCAGGCCTCCAAGCTCGGTTGTAGTAGTTTTTTTTTTTGTACTAGAAGTTCTATATCAATGAAATACAAGTGTTTTGTAATCTTTGTGTGCAAATTTTTCTAAGTGTATATTACAACTGAATTTGGTGAGATCAACACTACTAGGAACGATCTAATTGCCATTGTATGGTAGGGTGAACAGACACTATAGGGTACATACCCAATTTGTCTATGCCTGTGTCACTCATTTGCTTAAGTGTTGGTTATCCCTAAGTGTCAAGCTGATGAGCTTGACTCCAAGAGGGATTAACCTTACTTTGTTGTACATCGGAATTTGTCTAATAAAGCAAGAGACAAAGTTGCGCTGGATCTCTTTGACTTTGGCCAAGAAACCTGCCATAATGGGGTCACAAGCTCCGTACTCACCAATGACTTGGTTAACCACTAGTTGTGGGTCACTACATACGATGAGGTGCTTTGCTTTCATTTCCCTTGCTAAGTTTAACCCGGCAGCTAGTGCTTCATATTCTGCTTCGTTGTTCAATGTCTCGAATCCAAACCAGAGAGCATATTCCAGCTTCACTTTGCTTGGGTTGTATAGTATCAGTCCTGCACCGCTTCCCTGCTGGACGGATGAGCCGTCGACGTGGAGGATCTAGGGCTCCTCGTCCTAGGTTGGTTCCACTCTAACTGGGACTGGTGCCGCACTAGTTAAAGCTCACATTGTGTGAGCGAGCTCGGTCAACTCGGGGGTCGCTGTGCTAAATGTGCATTCTACTACAAAATCGGCCAAGACTTTAGCTTTGATTGCTAATCGAGGCTTATACCGAATATTGTATTCACTCAGTTCAATGGACCTCTTCCTTAATCTCCCAAACACCTCGGGCTTAACCAGAATCTGCCTTAGGGGTTTGTTGGTGAGAACGTCGATAGTGTGCGCCTGTATGTACGAACAAAGTTTTTGGGCTGCTATGATTAGTGTGTATGCTAATTTCTCAATCATTGGATATCTATGTTTTGCATCATGCAAAATTTTGCTAACATAGTAGATGGATTGTTGGATCCGATCTACTTCTTTGATGAGTACCGAACTAACCACTTCATCGCTCGTAGAGAGGTATAGCTTTAAAACATCCCCTTCTTCGGGTCGAGTTAAAACTGGGGCGGTACCAAAGTATCTTTTCAGCTCATCAAAAGCGAGCTTACATTCTTTAGTCCATTCGAAATTCTTACTCTTTTTTATGGCTTTAAAAAAGGGTACGCACTGGTCTGCCGATTTGGACATGAAGCGGCTCAAGATGGCTATCTGGCTAATCAACCTCTGAACCTCTTTTATTTTCCGGGGTAGTCTCATATCTAGAATGGCTTTTATTTTGTCTGGGTTGGCCTCGATGCCACGTCGATTGAATATATAGCCTAGAAATTTACCCGAAGTGACTCCGAAGATGCACTTATTTCAATTTAACTTAATGTTATATCTTCGTAAAATTTGAAAAACATCTTTTAAACCATTCAATAGAAAATTTGATAATTGTGTCTTCACAACCATATCTCAACATAACATTCTACTTTATTACCGATTAACGGCTCAAAAATCTTATTTACAAGGTGCTGGAATTTTGCCCTATCATTTTTTAATCCAAAGGGCATGGCCTTGCAACAATATAATACGAGCTCAGTTATGAAAGTGGTCTTCTCTTCTTCAGCAAGATCCATCCTAATCTGGTTGTAACCGGAATAGGCATCTAGGAATCTTAGCAACTCATGCCCTATGGTCGCGTCCACTAGGCGGTCGATCTTGGGTAGTAGGAAGCAATATTTTGGGCAGGCTCTGTTCAGGTCAGTGTAGTCGACACATATTCACCACTTGCCATTGGCTTTTTTCACCAGAACCGGGTTAGCCACCCAGCTCGGGTAATGGACTTCCCTGATGAAGTCTGTCGTGAGGAGCTTCCCAACCTCTTCATTGACTACCCTCCAAAGTTTTGGGGTGAGATTGCGCTTCTTCTACCTTACTGGCCTCACTAAAGGGTCAGTATTAAGTTTGTGAGTTATAATTTTATGATCAATTTTGGGCATTTCTACTGTAGACCAAGCAAAAATATCTAAATTTTCAAATAAGAAGCTTACTAGCTGAGTTCGGAGTGGTTCACTAGTCGAGGCACCAATCTGGAGAGTCTTGGATGGTTCGGCGATAGAGACTGGTATATGAATCGTCTCCTCTTTTGGGGCGGCTCGTTCATCGGGATACTCTATTGGTCGCTCGAGCTCGACATCCTCTACTATCTTTGCTTTCCCTTTCAAGCCAGTCTCGTAGCACTTGCGAGATTCGAGCTGGTCACCTCGCACTACTCCCACTCCATTATTAGTTGGAAATTTCATCGCTAAATAGTAAGTGGATACTATCGCATGCAAAATATGTGTGATAGGCCGACCAACTATGACGTTGTAGGGGGAGAGAGTAGCGACTACCAAGAATGTGTGCTTGAATCGCACAATATTTAGCCCTATGCCAGTTTTCACAGGTACTATAATTTGACCAAGAGGTCTGACCTCCTCGCCACTAAACCCTATCAAAGGTGTATCCGCTGGTTCCAGGTTGCTTTGTTGTAACTATAGTTTGTCGAACGTCTCCTTGAAGAGTATATCTACTGAGCTGCCCAAGTCCACCAAGATGCGCTTTACCTCGAAGTCATTAATTCTTAGCTTTACCACTAGGGCATCACCGTAAGGGTATTGGATCACGCGCGCATCATCCTCAGTGAAGTATATCGGTTCTTCGAGCCGAGGCTGCTTTGGCAGGTTCTCCCCTTCATTCTCTAACTCGTGGACCAAGGTCCTCCTAGCTACTAATGTACATCCGGCGATGATGGATCCGTCGATGATCATGTTAATTACCCCGTGGATCGATCTTTTCTCTGGCAACTATCACGATGGTTATTCATTTTGCCTAGTGCCCTCGGGGGCACTCCTCCTCTGGTCCCCCTGTCGATCTGCCTGCTGATCCGCTTGTCCTCTCTCTTCTCGCAAGATGAAGTTCTTCAGGTATCCACGGTGGATAAGTTCTTTGATCATGTCGTGGAGATTCCTGCAGTTCTCTGTGCTATGTCCATGATCTCGGTGAAAATGGCAGTAAACATTTGGCTTTCTTGTTACTAGGCCTCCCCTTAGCCTGGGAGGCCATTTAACGAAGGAGGAGTCCTTAATAGACATTAAGATTTCTACTTTCTTAGCGTTCAAAGGCGTGCGACTCGTTCTCTCCACAGGTGGGGTCCTGGAGCGTCGACTTGACTTAGGGGGACCAGCTTCTTGACTTGCTTCTACCCCTGCTCGGGGACTTTCTTCTCTTCCTTTTCTAACCACCATTGCCCGCTCCTTCATTCTCTTTCTTTCTCTTTTCTGGCGGTAGATTGTCAATCTTTTGATTGATCTCTTCATTGGTGTGAATGCATTGATCTGCTAATTTAAGAAATTTGGTGATGTCCTTTGGTTTGTTAGCTACCACACGCCACTTAAACTCTTTATGGGTGATTCCTTTCTTTGCTGCAGTGAGTCGTACCACTAGATCGAGGTCCGGTATCTGTAGACAAGTGTCATTGAAGCGCTTAATATAGCTTCTGATCGATTCTCCTTCCCTCTAAACCATGTTTAGAAGGTTTTCCTGCGATTTTGGACACTTCTTGCTGGTAATGAAGTGCGCAGTAAACAAGTCGGAAAACAAGGAGTAGCTTTTGATGGAGCCCGGTGCGAGGTTTTGGTACCAAGTTTGGAGTACCCCCTTAAACGTAGTGGAGGAGGCCACGCACATGCAAGACTCATCAACCCCAGCTAGGTGCATCTGAGACTGAAAAGAGTCCACATGGTCATTGGGGTCAAACGACCCGTCATACTTGTCTAATGGGGGCATCTTAAAATCTTTTGGCATTGGAGTTGCCAACAGCTTGGGAGAAAGAGGGGATGACCGGCAAAGTAGTGGAGGTGCAGTCTTCGTAGCCACCGAGTTCACTTCTTCCCTTCCTTTGGCTTGCTCTTCTTGCCGGCCTGGCTTCGCCGGCAGGCTGTTCCTGGCCGAGGGGCGGCGTGTTTTGCAACGTCGCCGCTGCGGCTTCTTCACCGACTCGGCGTTGGTGTTGCTAACTTCAGTCTTGTCTAGTACTTCGGCCTTGTCGCAAGGTAGATCATGGTTCCTTCTCGTTGGATTCTCTTGGTTATGGGGCTTGAACTGGCTATCGCGAGGGACGGAGAGGTCTTGTCTCGAGTTCGCAACTCGAACTCTGAACTGGTTATTATCTGCTCGTGAGTCATCATTTTCTTGCTGGGAGTACCGAGGCGGATTGGGCTGACTATCCGCGGATCTGTTTCTGAGATTTACTTGCGAGACTGGAGGAGTGTGCTGACTATCTCTTCTCCCACGGGGCAAAACCTAACTCCTGAGAGGAATCGGTACTTGCGAGTTCTCTTCACCCCAATGGGGAGATTGGCTAATGTTCTAGTTGGTTCTAGGCCGATTCGGGTTCTGGCCCTGACGGGGCCCTAGGTGTTGGGGTGGAACCGGCTGTTGGTTCAGTTGTAGTGGAGGGAACTACTGTTGATATTGTTGGTACTGCTGGAACTGTTGGACCTGCTGCATTTGGATCTGAATTGCCCGGATGCACTAAACGAGGTCATAAAACTGAGAATGCCCGACTCCGAGGGGAACCATGGATGGCTCAGAGAAAGTGACGCTTACCACTGAAGGAAGTGGGACGCTCACTTGCACGGTGCTCTGTGGTGCGGACAGTAATGGGGCTCTGGACACTGTGAGCAGAATAGTAAACTGGCTGATGCATACCTTAGGGGAAGGTTGATTGCTGAGCTTGGCCCCCGATGGTGTTCATCTCAATACTTTATCCGATGTGTTGTCACCCATCGATCAGAACGTGCTTATGTGTCCCCTTCTTGCTAGGTTGTGCCAAATCACCCTTCATCAGGAGAAAAGAAGGGTTTCGTGAATCGGGGAGAGAGAGAGAGAAAGAGAAAGATATGGGTGATTCAAAGGATAAGAGGAGTGAAGTGAGTATGTGGGTGGTGACAATGGTTTTGATCTTGTTGTTGATAGGAGGAACGAGAGAGGTAGAAGGGGAGGATACACCCTTCTCCTCTTTGTGTTACGGTCTCTTTTTTTTTTTCTCCTTCCTCCACCCCATTCTCCTTTGTTTTTGGATCGACTAAAATCACCGATGCCGCCACAACTTTCAATAGGGAGCTGTGGTTGTTTCGAATATCTCATTAGCAACAATGGTGGCATCAGAGAGACAGAGAAGAAGAGGGGAGTGAGACTTGCTAAAGTGCTTGGTTTTATAAAAGATGGGAGCACGAAAAAACACTGATCTCTACAAATTCGATGTTCTTATGAACTGATTTGTGAGGGATGGTCGTATTTTAGCTTTTTTTTTTTTTTATTTAAAGTGAGCTGATCTATGAAAATTCGATGCTCCGATGTGTATTTTTTGTTCAAACAGAGATCTCAAACTAGAGACCATTCCTCAAATTCCAAGTTTTCTGAAAGTGAAATCCAACTCCCAAAATCAACAACCCTATCCTACTTTCCCCAAATACTTGTAATATCATTTCTTCAAATTAATGGCGACCAAGGATTGTTTTTTATTTTTTATTTTTTGTCGTTGATGCCACATTACTAGGAAAGCTTAATGCCTTGTCTGACGTTGCTGATAAAAGAAATGGAGTCAGAATCAGAGTGGGAGACGAAGACAGACATGGAATCAGAGAGAGACGGAGACTGAGGAGGAGAATGAAATGGAAAGGGTATTTTAGGAATTTTAAAAAATATATTAATCTGTTATGTCATATGTGATCAGAATGTGACAGAAAGTTATAAGATTTTAGACAATTGTCAAAAAACCTAATGATATTTTAAGACAATATATAAAAATATAGTCACAGTTTAAAAAAATTGTTCTATATAAATATTATAAAATAATACATATAATAATATGTAAATAGTATATATATTTTATATAATATATTATATCATATTATATAAAACTAGGCTAATGCCCGACCCGGGCCATGATCACTGATGTCCGATTTGGATTGAAGAATTAACACATCTCCAATCATGTAGAGCCGCAGAGATTGAACCCAACCCTGCCCGAGTTGTAGACGTTTAACACTGACCGCACGGATACATCCCACCGTTCAATAGAAAGACGTCCTATGTGAGGAGCAGATTCCAATTCCATGGAAGAAATCTCGCACAAGAAGATCAAAAAAGAAAAAGAAAAAAGACGGTACGGTCGTTTCATGGCGGGGGATCCAGTTGTACGCTTGTCTCGGTCTATAAAAGAGAAATGGTGGGGCCCGATGGTGGGGCTCGGACGTGGTACTCAGTCCGTTGTGATAAGTGATAACCTAATATCACAGGGAGATATTGACATGTGTCACATGTTTCGTCACGCTTTACTGTGTTCCTCTTTGATACTCATGTCTTGTTAATGTCCTAGGTATACTTGTCTTTTTGTTTTTTTTTCCTATCTTAACTTTCAAGAGGAAATTATTAAATTACCATTTCACCCTCGTGATAAGCTCAAAATCACGCGGTCCATGTATTTTTGTCACCCACAAGGATCAGGTCGTATTCAGTATTTAATGCTTAAAAATAGAGTCTATTTTCAAGACGAATATGGGGACTCGGACCACTCGTTAAAAATGTGAAGCGTTTACTTACCCAAAGCCGAGCAAAGTGTTAGTGGGCCCCATCTCAATAAAAAATAGTTATTTTGGAACGGTCCATGACGTTCACTGCCCTTCTCACTCACCATTAGACATTTAGACCTACGGATGTCAACGGATCGGGTTTGCCTCAACCCTAACCGACTCTAGAGTGACTCAGTCCGAACCAACTCGACACATCTTTCATCTTAAAGTACATAATTTCCCAACCCGACTCAACCCTATAGAGTCTAATCCGATATTAATCCGGCCTGATTCATAGTATTTTGATTATATTTTTTTAATATATTTTAAAGATTTAAAATCAATTAATTTAAGTTACAAAATTGTTTTATAAAATCAATTAATTTAATTGGTAGGTTCTCTGGTTAGTCGGAGTAGAGACCTAGGATCAAATCCCTTTGCCACCAGGGGTTGGGGGGGAGGGGGGATGGGCTACCCCCTGTTGTGTAGCCCCATGAAGCAAAAAAAAAATAAAAAATAAAAAATAAACAAAAAAAAACAAACTAAGATATCACTTTTCTCATTTAAAAATAGAAAAAAAATCAAAATTAACATGTAAATAAATCTTAAACTTTAAAGCTATAAAGTTAGAAGTCAAAAAGTTACAAGAATACTTTGTACATATGCAGGGTATCATGACTAGGGTGTCAATGATATTCAAAAATCCAATTTCGAATTCAAGATTCGACATAATCGAATCGGATTAGGATAATTTGAATATTTAATTGGTCGAATTCGGATATGACCTGAATCGATTCGATAAATATCTGAATTTGACCAATTATTTAATTCTTATGTATAATATATAAAATAGTTAAATGTCTAATATAAATTATATATAATTATTAAATTATATGAATAATTTATATATTTATATAAATAAAATATTTATTTTATATATTTATTAATTTCCTAAAATAATTAATTTATCGAATTTGAATCGAATTGAATATTTAATTGGATTTGAATTCAGATATTAATTTTCAAAGTCCATCAAATATCCAATCAAATTTGGATATCAAATTTTCTAATCATATTGAAATTCAAATATTGCTTGATTCGATTCGAATAAGATCTGTTTACACCCCTAATCATGACCCAATGGGGTGGATCAGCCAAAACCCGAACTCGACTCGGGTCAAATAATCAAAATCCTAACTCAACCCTAAAGCCAAATATATTGACCCTAACTCGACCCTATAGAGTCAAGTCAAGCCAGATTTACTATTTAACCCAACCCATTGACATCCTTAACTAGACCTGGCAATTGGATTGGGTTGAATTTTAGGTTGGATCAACAAATGCTAGACCACCCTAATCTTAAATGTTCAGAAAACTTTAAAAATAACTGGAATCTCAAAAAATAATAATATATATATATATATATATATATATGAAACTTTTCAAAATTAAAAAAAAAATAACTTTAGAGTTCTACATATAAAATAAATAACTTAAAAATTCAAAGAATAAACAAAAGTAAACATTAAAGAGTGACAATATAAAAGTAGTCTCAATTAAGCATGACAATCGAATCAACGTTGGGTCATTCTCAAATTTGGGCAGCTAGATACAACCAAACATGAGTAATTGGTGTCCACATTTTGCCAATTGGAAGAACCTACTCCGTTCAGACACAACCTCCCCCTTTGATAAGGTGATCATCCTCATTGAACACGTGTGGGTACTGTGTTGTGCATAGGTCAACACTATAAATTACTAGCCCATCCACGGATCCACCCACTTGGGTCCACAGGATCCTATTGTTGGCCGAACCAGTGACTCGACCAGTTTGAACCCAAACTACATCCGAGTGATTATGTTATTATAGAATACTTTGATTGGTCACCAATAGGTCATAAATCTTGACTCTTGATGATTTGGTGGTCCAAGTAATTTGACTGATATTCTAATTAGCGCGCCAACTACCAACTGCTAAATTAATACTTTGGATTAGCATGTCTCTGCCCAAACCAATTTCTTTTTCCATGGGACGCCACTTCTCATGGCCCGTGTTTTACGCCATCTCTTATTCTATATAGTCTCAAAGATAGGATAAATAGTTGAAATGTAGCTATGAAAGGTGATCGTGTGCATTTCTTCTAATTTTTAAGTTGTATTTTCTTTTTTCTTAATGTTTCATCCCCATTCTCAAAACTACTCTCATCTACCTCCTTCAACGGTATATTGGCTTGGCAATCGGGTCAGCTCATGCCAGCTTGGGGCGGGTCAAGTTGATTTGGAGTCATCTAGGCCAGGTCAAGGTCAAGTTAGGTTTATAAAGGTTAGGCACTTACACCATAATTCTAAATATCCAAGTTAAGAGTTGATTCGTGAATCAAATAGGTTAATGGTTATCAAATTACTAATTTTTTATTAAAAATATGAGTTTAACCGCCTGATTTGAATAACTCAACCATCCGGGTTAGCGCAAAATGTTGCTGTGAAAAGAGGTGACCCGGTGATGACCCAACCCAACCCAATCCAACTCAATTTTTTTTCGGGTTGCATCAAATCATGTTGCCTCCTAGCTCAGGGCACTAGATAGGGGCAGTGTTTTTTGAATCATCGTTGACTTGAATGGTCGAACCATTTGGCCCTAGAATTGTTCAAATAATCGGTTTTGTTTCACTCTTAACCCGATCTTTGGCCAGAAACCATTGATTTGATCAACGATCCTTTGACTCAGACTATCAAACAATCAATTCATTTAATGATTTTTGATCGTTTTTATTTTAATTTTTTATTTCATTATTTGAATGGATTATTCATTCAAACCGGACGGTTGAATTATTGATCAAAAAATTGATGGCCAAAATGACTCCGATTATAGGTCAGTTTTTAAAACCTTGGATAAGGGACCTGACCTTTTTTTTTTTTTTTTTGGATCGGGTCGGGTTCATAGGTTGGCTCAATTTTTTGCCAAATCTAACGGTATGTGATTATGATTATTATAAGGGATTTATTATTTTTGAGGTCGATATTTGTATTCTCTATTTTATTAAAAAAAGGATATTTAAATGAATTAATTTAATAGCCATACAAGCACAAATAGGCTTGAGTTTGACTGGTTGGAACACCAATATCTCCCAACAGTAGCAAAAATTCAATAGGAAAATAGTAGGGAGATTTTGCCTCTCACATGGACCACCCCCAGCTGTTAAAATAAAGGCAACCATTATTGTCCTTCCTTAGGAAAGGACAACCACCTCATTACAACTTCCATACTGTGAAAAAGATAGTCTCGTCATGACAAGAAAGTTTGTCTATGGTTTCCCTTATTTATTTATTTATTTGGTCTAATAATAATTCAACAATTTTGATAATATCAACAGCTCATTGCCAAACAAAGGTTGAACAAGTCAAGAAGTTGATGAATACATAAGCAAAGATATTCTGATTTTCATAAACAATCTGACTTCTGATTAGTTCTTTTCACGACTTGTTTTCTATAAATGGAGCCTTATGATTATAATTTGGTTTTGGATTTTTCCACTAAATGCCCACCTTTTACTAGAATGAATCAAATTGAATTCTTCAAATAATTCTTAATGAATCGAGTATGAACCTGAGTTCTACCTTAAGAAAAGCAAGGATTTAAAAATCGATTTAGAAACGAAATTGCTTTCGCCATCAGTTTTCGAATCAAATGGGTTAGTGATGCTTTTAAAATTTTAAAAAAATAAAAATTAAAAAATTAAAAATATCTTTGTTTCCAAAACTCGACTGATCCGAACAGTCAGACTGGAAAAACCGGGAATTGGTTAGGTGATTGGTTTCGTTTTTCTTCAAAATCGGAATTTTTTCAAAAATTGTTGATTTTAGTTAGTAAATCGCTGACCCGGGCGGTTAACCGTTTGAACGGTTTTGACTATTTTTTTTTGTCAGAACGGGCCAATCGTTCGGTTCAAACGGTCGGACCATTTGACGCGGGAACCAGACCCCTGACCAGTTCGTTATCCGGATCGGTTTTAAAAACCTTGAAAAATATCAAATAAACTGTTGTTTGGGTCAGGCAATTTAACGGTTCAACCATTTGAGTCAGCAATTCATTTTTGGGAAAACTTGGGCTAAGTTAAAAATAGAATCAGACAGGTGAACAGTTCCCAGGTCGAACAGTTTGACCACCCAAGTCAACAATAGTATTAAAACCATGGTTTAAAGTATCAATATGCATTGTACTATACCAGCTTACAAAATCACATTAATATCCATCCTAATATTTCTATTTGTGAATAATCAAACTGAAAAAATAAAAAAAAACAATGTTGATTATATTAAAAATTTGTGATATGTGATTTTTTGCATATCAAAAATATCGATACTTTGAACTAATGTTTTGAAATTGTCATTAACTCAGACAATCAGACCATTTGGCTCATGAACTATCCAGGCAACCGATTCCGTTTTTTGACCAAAAACCATTGACTTGGTCAGTAACCTACTGATCAAGGCAGTCAAACCATCGACCCATACAACCTGAACAATGGTTTTTTTACTATTTTGTAAATTAGAATTGGCCAACCATTTGAACCAGAGGGTCGAATTGCTGACGCAAAAAACTGATGGCGAAAGCAATTTCAGTTTTTAGTCGATTTTTAAAACATTATATTGCTTTTGAACCATGCTTAATTAGGAGTGATAAGCTTGTATACTTTACACCTAATGGCTTATGTCATCTATGATCTTCCTTCATATTATAGAATCATATGCATAGATTGAAGAGGTCATCAAATGACTGAGATTTTGTTTTTATTTTATCAATGAAGAACATAAAGGAGAGGTCTATCGCTTGGTGCAATGACAAAACTTCTGGCTGGCAAGTGTGAGGACGTTGATTTGAGTCTGAAAGATGCCATTTCATGCAAGGAAAAGCAGAAAAATTAAGCCCATATCCAATCCACCACTCCCAAGATAGCCAAGAATAATATTGCGTTGTGACCCTATTCAGGAATATCAAAATTTACCAATCTCAAAATGATTCATCTAAAGTTCAATCGAACTTTTGTAAAATCCCAGAAGTGTCTAAACTAAACTTCAGCCAGTTAGGTTTGATTGGAGCCTAGACTGACAAAATATTTCAACAATCACCAGATCAATCAGAACCCACCCATGTGATGAATTTTGATAAATTCCACCTTATTGGTGAATACGTTATGTGATATCGGTTGATTGGTCACAAATTTTTGGGATATCATAATTGAACCCATAATATAAGTATTTGTTTTATATCTAGAAAATAAAATAAACTCCAGTTGTTCTCAAATTTTATTATTTTTTGTCATTGACTCATTTAAATTTTTCTTGGCTTATATTTCCTCATGTTGATTCATATTTCGGGCATTATTATTTTAAATTCTCTGATAACTATAAAAGTAGTCAGCTAGATAGAAATTGAACTAACCACCCTAGAATGTCACTCAAATTTGTGAGAGAAAATTTTCTAGCCGAAATGTTTTGAAAACGGATTGAGTTTATTGATACAAATTGTTATTTCTACTTAAACATCAAATTTGATGTTTCACACATAAATACATTTTTCTAGTTGAAATGACACTCATTTAAAATGTAGTAATTCTATCACATATTTCTCTCAAATTTGTATTGATCATCACAAAATGCAACCACAGTACAACACCATTGTGCCAAATATTCCCTTAATAAGCAAGTTTTTGACAATTTTGATTATTGTTGTGAGAGAATGCTAAGCCTATATGTGAAAATAGGGCTTTATAGAGTAGGGAGGGCTGGGAGTAGACCTCTACTCTTGCTCTAGAGTAGGCTTACAAATTCAATGCATCGAAATAGTTAAAAGGAATAAAAATAAATATTTATTTTTTGTTTTCTTAGCAACGGTAAATTATTCTTCCCTGTTACTACAGACCAGCAAATATTCTGGTAGTATAACCCATCCATAGACCATAGGCATAACCATAAGCCTAAAAGAAGAATGAAAAAGAGAGAAAAAAAGACAAAAAAATAAAGAAAAGGGTGAAAGAATATTTTACAAGTGGTGCACATTTTTTTGTGTCTCACTATTATTTTTAATGTAAATTAAAACTTCACTCAAAAGGACTTGATATTGACATGTTAGAATTGCTTTGAGGCTAAGATTTGTCCCATGAATGGAGAATGCCTAGAAAACCATGTGGGGCCTTTCAAACTAAATTGCCACAAGGGGAATTCCTTGATCATTGAGGAAAGCTCATTAAACCAGGGAAAACTTTAACTTTGGCTGTTTATGTTCAACAGCTTAATTTTTTGGGAAAATACATTGCATTCCATTGTAGAATTCTGAATTTCATTGTAAACCTACAACAATTCAAAATATTAAATACTTTCACCCTAAACACTAATACGGGCTCGCGCTGGCATCAATTCCAAGTTAGCACCTACCTCAACTGTATAATGGGACTAAGAATTCTAACAATGGGCTGAATAATCATTCTCCCTTAATTTTTTTTCCACTAAACCATACCTATACTAGTGATAGTGATAGATACATCTCATCTGTAGTTGACTTTTTGACAAAAATATATTTTTATAACTGCAGCTACAAAGTGGACAAAGAGTGTTTGCCAACATGATTGATTTTACTTTTGGAATAAAATGACGGTTACATAAGAAAAAATAATATAATTTTTTAGATGTGGCAATTGTTTTTGTTTATGAAAACAAAATCAACCAGTGGTCAAGTACCTACAAGTTCTAGTGGGTCTTTTCTTTCATTGACTAATTGACTTGGAACAAGAATCAATTAAAACTTGGTCGGCAGCCAGCCGGTGAATTTCAGGACTCGGGACAATTGCTTTGCTACATAAATCTCATCCCATACCTTTCTTTCTCCTCTTTGGGTAACCAAAACACAAGTTCTAGTGAATTAGCTTGTAGAAGCGTGTCAAAAGGGTAAAGCTTTGGTGAAGAATGCGTAATTGCTTGTTAAAGTTTGCATTCTTCGGAAAGCTGCTTTCCACTTTCTTTCTATATAAGTGGCTTGCCATTTGAAAAAGACGCTTTTAGCCTTTTAGGGGTCATTTGACAACATCTGATGTTGATAAGGAGGTTGTGACTTGCGAGCACCGAATGACTAAAGCCGGAGCTGGATTGATCACAATACTTAAAAATGAGATATTATTTATCCACTAAAAAACAAAGCAATGAGAGTCACTCAGGTCAGCTACTTCAAACTTTATCAAATGGACCCTTAGTATATTATAGCCTTGTTTGTCTGTTTTCCATTGAGATGGGGTAATTATACTTTCCCTCTCTGCAAAGATGGACTTTACGGAAAATAAAAAGAAGCTCTAATTGAACTAATTCTGGTAGGGGTCTTTCCTTCGGCAATTGGTAACAAATCGAGTCTGATGATTAGGTTGGAAGTTTAGACTGCATTTGGCATTTCCTTATTTTAAGGATTTATCTTCCTTTTGTAGTTACAATGCTCCGATGGATATTGAGTTTTTAAGAATTTATTTTAAGGATATTGAGTTTTTAATTTTAAAAAGAAAATAAGTTCTTAAAATAAGGAATGTCAAATGCAGCCTTAGTATGGAGCTTCTACACTGGGAATTCATCTATGTTAGTGTTGGGGACATGACTAAGCTGGCCATAAGGCCCTTGGCCATCTGTCACAGCTCGGCCACGTCGGTACAGTCCGGCTGTGTTACGGCATTGCCGTGATCCCATCGACCACGTCAGCTATGCCCCATGGATAAACCCGCTTAATGGATAGGGATGGGAAGACAACTCCGCCGAGGAGTAAGACTCTACCCCCTGTAACCTCGACGGGGAACTTTGCCCCGATTTCCCTGGAAACCTACTCCGATCAGGATACGGATCCTCTAGCTAGAAAAAAATACTCCATGCTCGAGGTAGGAGACTTTTGATTTGGAAGATCCACACTGCTAATTAGCTCAGACCAGCATCCCTACAGCTCGGCCCGGCCATCCACCACCTCCTATTGGCTTGAGCGTCGGAGTATTTACCCAGGGTAATTCCTCGGGCCTCTTACTTCTTCTTTGACTGCACATCTTGAAGCGTAGCCTTGTCCATGAACCTCGGCCCCGGCCTGCCAGCGAGGACTATCTGATTGCCCTCCACGGTTCATGCACTACCTCGGATTGAGCAGAATCAGATTGGTGCCATATGTGGGAATGACTAAAAAAGCCTTTCCTGAAAATCTCATTCCTCGCTGCGCAATAAAGCAAGCGGTTAAGATGCCTAAAAACCATTCTGAACGATCAACTGACCATTCTCCAACTCGGGAGAACCAAGAAGTCCCACAACCTTTGGTCGTAGTAGATCCAGCACAATTCTGAGCCATGCAAGAAAAGGTTGATAAGATCTTCGAATTCATGCAAACACTAGGGTTTGTCGCACCACCCAACCGGGCTGTCCCCCCTCACCCTCCGACGCGTATGAAGGACGATCCTCAGACTGAGGACCCCAAAGTGTGTCGGTCAGACGTAAGGGGAGAGTGGTTCGAGCATATGAGGCAAGACACGACCCGAAGGCACACTGTCACTGCTCGTTCCCAAGGACGGGACTACCATAGCCAAACAAACCAGTCAGCACGCATCTCTGCCAAAGAAAGACTCGAAAAAAGGACACCGCCCTTCGCAGTCTCAGTCACCAAGCTTGGTCAAGGATCACCCCACACGACCCAAAAAGGAGGCCATACACACTACAGCCCCAGACAACAGAGATGCCAAAATTAAAGAGCTCCAGCAACATTTGGAAGAGTTAGAGCACACTTCCACCCATAAGATTGCAATTCCCGCCGTAGACCAACCTGTGCAGGCCACCAAGGATCCACCCTTCATCCAGGACATAGTAGACGAGGTACCCCCTGTCAGATGGTGAGCCCTCCAATTCGACAAGTACGATGGGAACTTCGACCCTTTCGACCATGTCACGGTGCTCAAAACCCAAATGATGCTACATGGTGCGTCGGAGGCAGTGATGTGCAAAGCCCTTGTAACCACGCTGCAAGGCCCAACCTTGGCATGATACTCCTCCCTGCTACCGAGGTCTATAGCGTCATGGGCCCAACTAGAGACCCAGTTCCTAGCACAATTCAAAGCTAGTTAGAAGCATTGGAAAACCTCGACCAGCCTTATGCAGGTCCGACAGAGAAAGGCGGAGTACCTTAGAGATTTCCTGGCAAGGTTCAACAAAGAAGCACTTCAAGTCAGAGACTTAAATCAATCAGTCATGGTGACAGCCATACAACACAGACTTCACCCTTCCCCATTCAACTTCTCTATCTCCAAGAATCCTCCTCAAAAGTTGGTCGTGCTAATGAGCCACGCACATAAGTATATCAACGCTGAAGAGGCCCAAGTGCAACTCAGAGACGAGGATGAGAAGCTCGACAGAAAAAGGAGAGAGAACAACAAGCGGAAGTCTGAGAGGTCAGACAAAGACCACAAGAGACAAGACCGCCGGACCGACCATAGATCTTGCACCCCTCCACCGACCTATCGGAATTTCACACCACTTAATATTATGCGGTTTGAAGTTCTGATGCAAATCCGCGACCGCAACTATGTTAGGTGGCCTGAGAAGATGAAGATGCAAAGTAACAAGAGGAACTGAGAAAAGAATTGCGAGTTCCACAAGGACCATGACCACGATACGGAGAATTGTTTCGACCTGCACAAGCATATTGAAGATCTAATTAGGCACGATTATCTCAACGACTTCATAGATATAAAGGATAAGTCAGCCCAAGAGGAACGAAGAACAGACGAAGCTCGGCAGCCTCCACCCCGCGGCCCCCCAACCGGCGTCATCCACGTGATTGTTAGACAGTTGTATGCCCTTAGCTCCAATCAGATTGATGTACTTATGACATTTATTGTAAATGAATAAAGTACATATTTGATTCATGTTATAATGGTGTGTTTCTATGTAATACCCTTAAACAGGACACTTAATGAGACTCGTGTTAGTTTATAACGTTCACAGCCATTGGATAAGTCTAGGGAGATTTATCCTGCTAAGGCTAACATTGATGTGCCGCCAACTATTGGGGTGGCCTATCTTAGCAGCTAGGGTGAGACCCAAGGTACATGCAGTGTAGGTTTATTTGAAACCCGGAACAAACCAAATTTCCAGTATTGCCCTGAACCATGGTGATTAGTGGGCAAAACTTGAAAGTTACACCTGACCCCTAGACTTAATTATGATACTGCATTAGGTGTCGGATTGGGTTGTCTTTGATATGCCAATCAGTGAGATCCTTAGCGGGGGTCAAAACCTGGGTATGTTCGGGTAGTCTGAGAATTCATCTAAGTGGATGATCATAGTGATAGGATCAGCCCCTTTGTCAGACAAAGGTAATGATCGGGGATGCACTCTCTCTGATGGAAACCAAGACTTCCAGTAGCCGGTTTCAATTGTTGGAAATTGTTTTGCAAAATATATTTTATATACAGATATAAATATATATTAAGGTTTCAAATTCTTTGCAAAAAGGTTTTAATTCCCAGGATCCATGTGAGTAGAGAGTGCAACAATGTTCCTTGCAGCCGAGGGAGAGGTCATCTCTTGTCGGACAGTGTTTGATCAATATGGGTTGAGAGGTTAAGTGTAAGACCATTGAGGGTAATACCTGATGGGCTAATCTTGCATCTTTCCATAGTCCCTAGGTGTTACATGGTGGCTTGGCCTAGGTACCACTTAGTGTAAGTGTTGGGCCCATAGAATCCATGTGATGGGCTCAAGGGGTTCACTAGGATTTCTAACGAATTCGGCTAGGCCTTGTAACAAAGGCTGGGCCAAACCCTTGTGGCTGATGTGTAGATCAATGCTTGAGTCCCACGCCATACAAGGAAACCCAACTAGGCAGCAGTTTGGAAGGCTAAGTGAGCACATATACTTATTGGGCCTAAAACCCATTTCGAGCTAGGCTGATTTGATTAGTTAAAGATGGGGGCGGATCTGATATTAGATTAGAATATAGGATAAGGTCTTATCCCTATTCACTCAGAGAGTCCAAATCCAAATAAATATTTGAATCCAGAAACCTGCTGATAAGATCAAGAAGGGCTGATCTAATCTGCAGATAAGATAAGGACTCATCATTATGAATTAAAGGGGATTTAGATCCAAATAAGATTTGGATCAACAACTCCTAATAGGATTAGGAGTTGATCCCTTTAAGGTTGTAAAAGGAGGAGGGGGCGGCAGGCTTTAAGAAGATCACATTCTCACCTACAGAGAAAAGATTACAGAAGAGAGAAAACAACTTCCAGTAAGACTACGCTGATTTCTCCCTACCGCCGCCGCCGCCGTCGCCACTATCAGTGCATCTCCATGACAGTAGGAGTGATTAAGAACGGTTCTTGATATCAGTCATTTGTGAAAGGGTTGATGGGAAGTCGTGCTCATGTACCGTCCAGCTAATTCTTGTGAAGGATCTCGTTCTTTGGAAGAACACTGTTGATTATGTTCCATCCTACACTACGCCATCTTCAGTGGGAGCAGTCTTTGGTTCCTTCCTTGGGCATGAATACCTCCATTGGGAGATATTGTTTCTCCATATCAAGTATATCCCTCTTCTACTTCTGTTTTCAGATCTGGTTCGATTTAGGGTTCAAGATTGATCCTTGAAAATGTAGATTTTCTAAAACAGGGAATGCTATTCCCAAATGAGGAGAGAGGAAATTTTTGAAATTTCTAGACCTATTCGAACCGGATTGGTCCAAACTGGTTGACCAAATCTAGGGTTCGATGGGGGCTGATTGTCAGCCCTAATTTCCCATTGATGGGCCTAAGGATTGATAATTAATTAAGAGTTTAATTCAGCCCAACCTGTAAGGCCTAGTTTTAAATTATTAAAACTACTAAAAGCCCACATTTGCAGGCAAGCTATATGAGCCGAAATGCTTAACCCTAATTTGGTCCATATACCTAGATAATGTTAATTGTTAATGTTATGGATTAAAATGGGGTTTAATTATGGGCTTTACATATATTTAATTGATTAGATCAATTTATCTCTACATGTGATGTATGGATGTGTGATGTGCAACGTTCATGGGACATAAGTACTTGGCCCATGCAGATACGATAGTGTCTCTTGCGCACACCAGGGCTGAATGCACATCATTGCCATGGTGTCCCTAAAGATCATTGGATGATCTCCCTCAGTGGTGGGCCCCACACCTCCTGAAGAGGATACGTGCGGAACCCTAGCCGATTAGGGCCCACCTAAATCTGGCTTTATGAAAGTCAGTGAGAGCCACTTTGGTTTGACCTAAATTAAACTAGGGCGTAATTGTTGTTCCCTCCAGCAATATGAGTGCATGTGATAGGGAGATTCATATGAAGAACTCTCTAAAGGCCTTCCATCATTAGCATGAAGAAGGGTCCTTCAATAATGAAGAAATGCACCAGAAAATGGGCTATCCATTTGCTGTTGGATTTGTTTGAGTGTTTCATAAGATGATAGGGGCATCATAGACCGATGTGGGAGGGGCTTCTCCAAAAAATGGGAACTCTCTCACGGTACCTTAGCGTTCACGAATATGATGGGTGAGCACTCACTAGACAGAAAGGTTTAACCTAAAATGGCATTGAACCTTGTCTGACAGAGGCCAAAGGAAAAGCTCATGATGAGTGGATATGATCCTTCACAGAAAGGTGGTGGGGTTTTGCAGGTGAAACAGTTTGCTTCATGCACCCTATGTGATTTCCCACATTTCCAGAGACAAGTCATTGTCTCTCACACTGAGATGGGAGGAAAATCTCAGAGATGAACAAATAGGAATGGAACATAGATTAAAAGCCATATCTATGTAGATAACATGAATCAAATGAGGTTGTGGACTGATGTTTGCTCTTTTATCAGAAAATGACAAACGGACAATTTGTAAAGGTTCTTGACGACAACAAGCTTAAGGGCCCAAACTATGCCGACTGGTACCGTAACCTTATACTGGTCTTAACCTCTGAGAAACTGGACAAGGTGGCCAAGAATCCTGCCCCGGATCATCCGGGAGAAAGGGCTTCTGAGGCCCGGAGAAGGGAATACCAAGAATGGAAGGAGAAAAACTCCTTATTCCACTACTATATCATTGCCTCATTGGATAATCCAATACAGAGGCAGTTCGATCAGATCGAACTTGCCAATGACATATTAGACAGTCTCAAGACAATGTACGAAGAGCAGAACCATTCTACTCGGCAGAAGGTCTTGAAGCAGTTCATGACCGTGCAGATGTCCAAGGGCCAGCAAGTTCACAACCATTGTCTTTGGATGATGGGCTACATTAACGAACTTGAGGCTCTTGGATATGGGTTGGATCTGGTAACCTAGATAGACGTCATTCTCAACTCTTTGCCTTCGTCCTTCAATCCATCCATCATGAACTACAACATGAACAAGCTGAATGTCAACTTGCAAGAACTCAGCAATATGTTGCAGAGGGCCGAAGAATTGATTAATAAGGATGAGCCCATAGCCATGTTTGTTGAAGCAGGCAAATTGGAAAAAAAATGAGGGCAAAGAGAAAGCCCCAGAAGAAGGCCACCAAACCCAAGAAGCAAAGGAAAGACAAGGCATCAGATGCTTGTCACTATTGCAAGCAGACCGGCGATTGGAAGATGAATTGTCCACAATACCTGGAATCCAAGAAAGGTAATCTCGAATCTTGTGTCATAGAAACCAATTTGTTGGTAGCTTCTATGTCCTGTTGTATTGATTCTGGGGCTTCAACTCATGCGTGTAACTCATTGCAAAAGTTCAAGGTAAGCATAAGACTAAGTGAAGGAGAAGTAACGCTTTACTTGGGGACTTCTATAAGTGTTGCAGCTGCGGTCATAGGAACCGTAGAGTTAATTTTTAGAGAATGAATTATTGTACTTAAAGATTGTCTTTATGTACAGAATTTAAGAAAAATTTTGATTTTTGTTTCAAAACTATGTAGATGGTTATTCTGTCTTCTTTAGTAATACGATTACTATTACAAAAAATAACAAATTCATTGCATACGGGGAACTGGAGAATGGTCTCTATGTTTAACATCCTTCTCTAGAAAGTAATATAGCCGAAACTACATTGGCTGATATCCCCAAAAAAAGAATCTATGATACAGTTAATCCCATGTGCCTGTGCCATTACCGATTTGGCCATATTGGCGTTGACCATATCACAAGGCTGGTAAAGGATGGTCATTTGGATTTTCTAACTGTATAAGATCTTCCCACTTGTGAGCCTTGCCTTCAGGGTAAGATGAAAAAATGGCCATTTAACGCTAAGCCTGAAAGATGTACAAGCATGCTTAACCATATACATAGTGATGTATATAGTCCCCTGAGTGTTAGGACTCGTAACCAGCACATGTATTTCATTACACTCACCGATGATTATTCTCGGTATGGTTATATGTACCTAATGAGACACAAGTCTGAATCCTTTGAAAAGTTCAAAGAGTTCAGACAAGAGGTCGAGAAACAGTTCAGGAGAGAAATTAAATCCCTTCGATTGGATTGAGGAGGTGAATATCTCTCTGATGAATTCAGGGATTACTTGAAGGTCAACATGATAGTATCACAATTGGCTCCTCCTGCTACACCACAGCTTAACGGTGTTTCAGAGAGGAGGAATAGGACCTTATTGGATATGGTCCAGTCACTTCTCATACACTTAGAGTTACCCACATCCTTTTGGGGATACGCATTAGAGACCACGATATACGTGCTGAATCGGATTCTAACCAAATCGGTTCTGAACACTTCATACGAACTTTGGATCAGAAATAAACCAAGTGTCAAACACTTGAAGATCTGGGGTTGTCCTACGCATGTTAAAAGAAAGAGTGCGGACAAGTTGGAATCCAAGACCAGTCGTTGCCTATTCATAGGCTACCCAAAAGGCTCTATGGGTTACTTTCTCTATGACCCAAGTGAGCATAATGTGTTCTGCAGTCGAAATGCACAGGTATTGCACCATCTTCAGTGGGAGTAGTCTTTGGTTCCTTCCTTGGGCGTGAATACCTCCATTGGGAGATATTGTTTTTTTGTATCAGGTATATCCCTCTCTTGCTTATGTTTTCAGATCTGGTTCGATTTAGGGTTCAAGATTGATCCTTGAAAATGCAGATTTTCTAAAACAGGGAATGTGATTCCTAGATGAGGGGAGAGGAAATTTTTGAAATTTCGCCTAACCTACCTACAGGGTTCGGCCATCCATATGATGGATCTCTCATTCCTTCAGTGATATCGGGAAGAACCGCCTCCGGAGGGGAAAGCAGCTTGGGATGGAAAAGATATGCTCGACTATGCGAAATATACAACTGAGGTCACGAGAGACGGAGCAACAATCTATCACTTTCTCCGATGATGACCTCTGAGGGGTGCAGACACCGCACGACGACGCCTTGTTCATCATAGCGGAAGTGGCCAACTTTGAGTTGCGGCAGATCCTAATCGACACAGGGAGTTCTGCCAACGTATTGTTTTAAGATGCATTTGAAAAGCTTGGCATGAACAGAGAATGGCTTACACCAGTTAACACTTTCTTAATGGGATTTTTGGGAGAGTCCCTCCAACCCATTGGGAGGATAACTCTTCCCCTCCAAATCGGAGATGATGATGTGACTGCGTTGGACATGGTAGACTTCATTGTGGTGCGTTGCCCCTCCTCTTACAACATGATCCTCGGCAGGCCGACCTTCAATGCACTGCAGGTCATAGTCTCAACATACCACCTCGCCATGAAATTTCCAACCAAGTATGGCATAGGGGTGGCACACGATGACCAGAAAACAACATGACATTGCTATCAGTTATCCTGTCGACGACCACGTCCAATGACCGATACATTGATAGCGGAAGCATATGACCTGCGTTATGAAGTAAAGGTATAGCACTTCCGACCCGAGGAAGACCGCGTCCAGGTCCCCCAATTTTAGGAAGATCCCAAAAAGACGGTTCAAGTTGGCTCCCTACTAGGCAACCACCTCCGAGAGGAACTTGTTCGACAAATGAGAAATAATGCCGATGTATTTTCTTGGTCGGCAAAGGAAATGCCTAGAATCGATCTCGAAGTTATCACACATCGGCTGAACATCAACCCCCGTTACTGACCTGTGAAGCAAAAGAAGAGAAACTTCACCATAGAGCGGTGGCAAGTGATCGCTGATGAAGTACAGAAGTTGCTCGACGCCGACTTTATTAGGGAAGTCAAATAACCCAATTGGCTGGCCAACATAGTGATGGTGAAGAAGGCCAAAGGAAAGTGGAGAATCTACATCGACTTTACCAACCTAAATAAGGCATGTCCCATAGACAGCTTTGCCCTACCAAGGATTGACCAGCCCGTCAACACAACAGCAGGACATTTGGTCCTAAGCTTCATGGACGCCTTCTCAGGCTACAACCAGTTCCGGATGGACCCGAACGACCAAGAGCAAATGGCATTTATCACTGATCGTGGCCTGTACTGATACAATGTAATGCCCTTTGGCCTCAAAAACACCAGTGCCACCTATCAATGGTTGGAGAACGAGGTATTCAAAGAACAACTCGGTAGGAATGTGGAGGCATATGTCGATGATATATTCGTGAAGAGCAAAAAGGTCGAACACCACCTAGTTGACCTCCGTGAAGTCTTTGAGACACTTAGAAAGTACAAGATGAGATTAAACCCAATCAAGTGCACCTTCGGGGTTGGCTCCAACAAGTTTCTGGGGTTTCGGTAACACAGAGAGGAATCGAAGAAAATCCAAAGAAGATAAAAGTCATTCTTGACATGCCATCCCCCCAAACCCACAAGGAAGTGCAACGGCTCACCGGGAGAATAGCCGCCCTCGGAAGGTTTACGTCCAAGTCCGCGGACCGGTGCCTCCCCTTTTTCAAAGCACTCAAACGGACAAAGGACTTCCATTGGACAAAAAAGTGTGAGCAGTCTTTCCAGGAACTAAAGCAGTACCGGAGCTCGCCGCCCCTCCTAACTAGAACGATCCCAGGAGACGAGCTATTGCTCTACCTCTCGGCGGGGGATGAGGTCGTCAGCTCAGTATTGGTTAAAGAAGACGATCGGGTACAGAGGTTGATCTACTACAACAACAAGGTTCTCAATGGCATTCGAGTACTCACCACCCAACCACTCAAGCAATTGTTATAGATACCGGAAGTGTTAGGCCGCCTAGTCAAGTGGAGCGTGGAGCTGAGTGAATTCGACATCGAGTACACACGCCGACCGGCGATCAAAGCCTAGGCCTTGGTAGATTTCATCGCAGAATGGAAATTTACCATGGAGGAAACGACCCCACTGCCTCCAGCATGGACCCTCCATGTTGATGGTTCGTCAAACTAGCAGGGCAGCAGCGCCGGCCTTGTCCTCCTTGGCCCAAATGATCTAGTGTTTGAACACGCCCTCAGATTCGAGTTCAAAGTGTCCAACAATGAGGCAGAGTATGAGGCCCTGATTGCTGGGCTCCGCCTTGCTTTAAACCTCGGGGCATGATGAATCGAGGCCTTCAACGACTCTTAGCTAAGGGTCAACCAAATCCACAACCAATTCAAGGATCGGACTCCCTCTATGGTGTGCTACCTACAGAAGGTGCAAGAGCTCATTCAGCAGCTCGTGCACTTTGACATCCAGCAGATCCCTCGAGCCGAGAACGCTCGAGCCGACATCCTTTCAAAGCTCGTCAGCTTGCCACAGACCAACCTTGGCTTAACTGTCTGGTTAAACATGCTAGCCCAACCAAGCATCGCACCATAAGCCATCCTCATCCTTGTTGTGCAACATGGCTCAACAAGGATGGATCCCATAATTGAGTATCTTCGAGAGGGCACCTCCCCGGAGGATCGAGTAGAAGCGAAAAGACTCCAACACAGAGCAGCCAGGTTTTGCCTGATACAGGGTCAACTCTACCATTGTTCCCACATGCTTCCCAAATTGAAGTGCCTCCCCTAGCTGAGGCAGACTACGTCCTTAGGGAAATACATGAGGGCATTTGTGGAGATCACCCCGACACGTGCACACTAGACCATCAGGCGCTCCGACAGGGGTATTTCTGGCCGACAATGAAGTAGGATGCTGCCCAGTTAGTCCAGAAGTGTGATAGTTGACAACGCCACTCTAATCTACATCACTAGCCTGCGGCCCTTATGAAACCAATCACCAATCCATGGTCGTTTGCCTAATGGGGAATGGACTTCCTTGGCCCCTTCCCCACCATGGTTGTGCAAAAGAAGTTCCTTCTCGTAGCAATGGACTACTTCACAAAGTGGGTAGAAGCCAAAGCCCTGGCACACATCACCACCCACAATGCCCAAAACTTCCTTTGGTAGGGAATCATCTATAGCTTCGGTATCCCGCGCATGCTCATCACAGACAACGAAACACAATTCACCGAGAAGAAGTTCGAGGCCCTCTGTGTCGACCTCGACCTAAGGATCGGTCATCGGACTACTACAGTACACTGACCTCAGAGCAACAGACAGACCGAGGTAACCAACCGCATCCTACTACACGGCTTGAAAATATGCCTAGATCAGGCCAAGGGAAGGTGGGTTGAGGAGCTGCTAAGCATTCTCTAGGCTTATAGGACGACCCTGCGAATTGCCACTAGAGAGACCCCTTTCAGTCTGACCTACAAGGATGAGGACTTGATCCCCATGGAGATAGGTTCCCCAACCCTTCGGACCGAGCTCTTTGACGAGGGACAGAATAACGAAGATCTACACGAAGAGTTGGACCTAGTAAAAAAGCTCGGGACCGATCACATGTGAAGATGGTTGCACAACAGTAGAAGATGGCACGACATTATGATTCTAAGGTAAGAAGACGCGAATTCAAGACAACCAACTTCGTTCTGTGCAAAGTCATTGTACCCACACCAGGAGAAGGAAAGCTCGGACCGAACTAGGAAGGGTCATATAGGGTCACCCAAGTCCTCGGACCAGGTACTTATAGACTTGAAGACTTCGAAGGTCAAACATAACTGAGGAGTTAGAACTCGGGAAACCTCAGGATATACTAATAGTAGATGCATGAAAGTCTCCTTTTAAGCTACTTCTTAGACCCAGAGGCGCGCCCACGACCACCGTGCACACTATGCATGCACATGCTAAGTCGCACTAGAAATTTAGCTGACTTTGCCGATCCCCAAACAACTGAGCCCATTATGTCTAGCTCGGCAACACATTGCCAAGCAAGCTACCTAACTCAACTGCCAACGGCTGAGCCTAAATGTGGAGGAAGAACGCCCCCGCCCACCAAGGCCTAAGGACGGTCGAGGAACTCCGCACTACCGCCGGCTTAACGGCTGAGCTAGCTGGGAAATGACTAGCCCTAGAAGGGCCCCAAAGGCTTCCGATACTAGAAACTGAGTGTCCTATGGCTGATAGCTCAGGAACTGAAAGATCTTGGACAACGACACCTCGGTTAGCACAAGATTGGGGACGCCAAGGTATAGCCTGACCGACTACACCTCGGCCAACGGTCACCTTTGTCAGCACAAGGGCGGGGACGCTGAGGTGTAGCCCAGCCGGCTACACCTCGATCAGCACAAGGTTGGGGACGTCGAGGCATAGCCCGGCCAGCTACACCTCATTCAAAAATAACCTCGGTCAGTGCAAGATGGAGGACGTCGAGGCTTAGCCCGACCGGCCTTGCCTCGGCCAACTATACCTTGGTCAGCACAAGACTGGGGACGCCGAGTTATAGCCCGGCCGGCTATGCCTTGGCCAACCATACTTCCGTCGACTATACCTCGGCTAACGGACTAGGATCGCGAAATGCAAAGAGGCCGCCCAAGGCACAACCGACCATGGCCCATGCAATGGCACGGCCAGCCACACTCCAACCAACAGAATCACACAAGAGGCATAGCCCAGGCTGGCACTCACAACAACCCGGCCAGATGGGCCTTAGCTGGAAAAAGAGGCACAAGTATAGCAACACATGATCAGATGAAGAAGCATTAACATTTAACTAATGAACATAGGAGGCCACCAATCAGTCCTCAGTGGCAGAATTAACAACACCAACAACAGCTTCGGCCTCATCTTTGGTTCCCTGGACGGACCCTTGCGAAGAATTTAGATCAAAGGCATCCCAGCCTTCTGACTCAATGGCCAACTCTGGGTGACGACAGAGTATCCTTCTTCAAAAAAGATTGAACGCAGCCGCAAAGGAAGCTTCGGCATACTCGTCCATATGCAACTACATCTCCTCCAATGCCTTGTACTCATTGATGGCCTCCTCAGCGGCCTCCTGCCTCAACCTATCCCGCTCAGCCATAAGCTCGGCAATCTCCCGCTTCAACTCCCGAACAAGACTAGCCTGCTCAGCTAGCTACGCCTTTAGCTCGGCTACCTCCCTCTCCAGCACGGCCAACTGCTCCCCAGCAGCCTAGAGCTTGGCCAACTGGGCCTTCTACCACAAATACTCTGAGTATCACCACTCGTACGATGATCAAACATCTCGAAGACGATCAACCAGCATGACCACCGCACAAGCATTCTGTAGACGAATATGATAAGTATACCAAAAAGGAGAGCAAAACACAAGGAATAAGAAGAAGAGGATTTACTTGGGTAGTAGACCGAAGCAGCGCACACTCCAAGGCTCGACTACCGACCTCGATCGATTCCCGAGCTATGGACATGGTCATGATTCCCCGCAGTAACTGCTCGAGAACCCAGAGCGTCTCCAGATTATCGTCTATGCGAACCGCCCACCTCGGCACGTGCAGACCCGAACTGTTTCCTGCCTCAGTTACCAATGCACTGGCCGAATGATGGACCCCTTCGGGGTCAACCACGATAACGTCATCCTCCTCAACCTCTCATTGTTGAGCTCTTCTTCGCTGACAAGCCACCTGTCTTCGGATCATGGCCACTCTTCTGCCTCAGGACGAGCCTCCGATTGCACACCAGCCCATTCCTACCTTTGTTGGAGCGTCGTCATCCGACAAACAATTTCTTCCTCACTGGCCATGCTCACACTTGCAACGTAGGATACCCAAGATAAGTACAAAGCAGACAAGATAAATTCAACTTGGCAAACAAAAGTAAAAGGAAACAGACCAGCCACCCTTTCCATCATCTCGACGAGCATCAACATCTTCGAGCATATGTACGCGATAACGTCGATTTTGTGGATCATGCTTAGAGCCAACCTCTCCTCCCAAGTAAGTGCCGACCATTGGGGCTGCGACAGAGACGTCCTCGGCCCTCGCAGCTTGGTAGGAAAAGGGAGAACCATGGGGATTCGCACAAAGAAGAACAACTCCTTCCAATGCTTCACAAAAGAAGGGGCCCTAACCAACAACCAAATGTTCCATCCGGTGGAGAAGTAATAGTACCCATGCTGGTGGTGTTTCAGTTGAAGCATAAAGCTCACCATCCTCAGGGCTATTTCGATATCGCGGACGGCATAATAGGACATAAGGCCGAGCAAAAATCTAAAGGAGTTCAACATCAGCTGCATCGGAAACACCTTGTACCAGTTTAGCACATCGGTGAACCCCTCACTCAATGGGAACCTCAGCCCAGCCTCTGAGCTATGCTTATAAAACATAGCTCACCAGGTTGAGCATCAGTGGCCATCTCCCAAAGCAGCGAACACCTCATTTTGTATTCCATGGGAATGGCATACATAGCTCGGATCCGAGCCACATCCCTAGGCGTCAAGACGTCGGGCGTGGTACCGAATCGGTGACCTGCCCAAAGAGGAAGCTCTGTCTCCATCCCAGAGGGACCAACCTCGGCTTCCTCAATTTTGGCAGCCACGAAGTCTCTCAGCTCAGGCTCGTAGGTCGAGCCGCGAGAAGAGATGGAACCAGAACTACTAGAGGACCCAGATGAGGAAGAGGACCGACGGGACGAAGATGACATACCGAGCAATTAGTGAAGTTGAAGAATGAAAGCTACCGAGCTATCTACCGAGCTATCTTTCGAGCTGTCTACTGAGCTATCTGCTGAACTATGTGACCGACGAATCTGCCAAGCAGTGGATGCCAAACACTCTTGCAAGCGATATTGAGGATAGGGAGGGGGCCCCCCCTCTTCCCTTTTATAACTATCAGGGGCACAAACCGAGGAGAGATCAACGGTGCAGATGAAGCACCCCTGACAATGCCTCAGAAGGCCAACCAACGTGACCAAAAACATATGGCAGTAAGCCTCGGAAACCGAAGTGGCACCCTCGGCAGGCAGCGGTTACACTCATTAATTATGCCAGTTCAACTTCTATACCAATCCAACCTTTGATGCGGAAACCCATCGTACTGGTCCAGCCTTCGACACAAATCCTCGGCTAGGCCACTCAAAACCTCGGACTAGGTAGCTTATGGCCACAAGGCCGTGCAGTAGTCTAGCCGAGCACTCCCCCTCCTCAACAGCAGAATTGGGAGAGTGGTTTGGGAACCAAAATTTTGGTTCATATTTAAGTTCTGCAGCCGATGATCGGAGGACTCCTCGGCAATGACCAACATGGCATGGACGATACGCATGCTCGGAAGTTCCTCAACCGGGAAATGAACCTAGGAATCCTCCTCCCTTGGCTTCGGAACTAGGGGAGTGGTGTTGGGGACATGGTTGAGCTGGCCATGAGGCCCCTGGCCATCTATCACAGCTCGGCCACGTCGGCACAATTCGATCGGGTTACGGCATTGTCGTGATCCCGCCGAACACGTCAGCTATGCCCCACAAATAATCCCACCTAACAGATAGGGATGGGAAGACAACTCCACCAAGGAGTAGGACTCTACCCCCTGTAACCTCGACGGGGAACTCTGCCCTGATTTCCCTGGAAACCTACTCCGATCAGGATACGGACCCTCTGGCTATAGAAAGGTACTCTGTGCTTGAGGTAAGGGACTTTTGATTTGGAACACCCACACTGCTAATTAGCCCGGACCAACATCCCTATAGCTCGGTCCGGCCATCCACCACCTCCAACTGACTTAAGTGTCGGAATACTTACCCAGGTGTAATTCCTCAGGCCTCTGACTTCTTTCTTGATCGCCGATCTTGAAGCACGGCCTCGTCCTTGAAGCTCGGCCCCGACCTACCAGCAAGGACTATCTAATTGCCCTCCTTGATTCATGCATTACCTCGGATTGAGCGGCATCAGTTAGGATATAAACCTATTTAAAAACCTCTCCCAATTAATCAAGCTTTTTTTTCTTTTTAACATGGTATCAAAATCCTCACCACCCCTATTATAATTAATTAAATTTCAGTACAAAGTATGGGTGGGTTTATGCTTGTCCATGTGTCAAGCCCAATAGACTTTTGTGTAAATAGAAACGTTAGAGAACCTAAATCTATATGTTAAAACAGAATGTGCCAAGTTGTTTTTGAAAGTCACTTTTCTTTTTCTTCTAGTTTTTTTTTTTACTTCTAATTTTAAAATTTAACAAAATAATTAAAGTGGACAATCACCTTGACTTTTATCTCTCCTCATTAACTTACCATTAACTCTCTGCCTCCTCTTTATCATTAACTTCTTTAATTATCTCTCATATTTAATTATCTTTAATTATCTTTAATTATGATATTAACAGTCTCCTTTAATAGCTCATGCCACTAATTCCTCTTCATTACTCCATTAAATTAATTAACTTTATTTATATCTATATTCATTTTATTAATTTAATTATAACTTTACAAACATCAGATATATTTACATTAAATTATTAACACATTAACCCATTACTCCATAGCCCGTGTGGATCCCAATTAATAAAAGTTTATTCAAAGACCTCACCCAACAACTTAGGGCATGTTTGGTGTGTCTTTCTGCACTGTCTTTCGGTTGTTTATAAGCCGGGCAAACTGAATTTCGGGCTGCTCAGATTTTCATGCAAAAGCTCAATGCATCTTTTGATTGTTAGAGGTATCAAAGGATCTTCCCAAAAAGATGCGCCAAACGGGCCCTTAAGATTTTAGATTTGACAGTTCTGTCTGGGTGATGGTTGAGGTGGTCGAGGGTGCCATGTAACTATCTCCGCGGCCTCCCCCTTAGGCCACATCGACGCCACACGTAATAGAAGAGCACGACTAAGGAGTGTTCCGCATAGACAAAGGAAGCAAACTCCACCGAGGAAGAGGAAACCTCTCGAAAACCTCGGCGGATGCCCTCATCTCAACAACCCAGAAGCTTTATCCATTTAGGACACGGACGCCCTCATCTCGACAACCCTAGAAGCCCTATCCATCTAAGACACGAACACCCAACTATAAACAGGTATTCTTCGATCAAGGTAAGGGACTTTTTGAAACCACACTCTTTGAATACCTCTTTACACTATCTCTTCAGATCGGACCAGCGTTATTTCAACCTGCTTGTCCCAGCTGCATCCTTCTCTACCCTACTAACTTGAGCATCAGAATACATACCCAAGAAACAACTCCTCGGGCCTTTGACCTTTCTCTTGATTGCAAATCTCGATGTTTAACTTCATCCTTCCACCTCAGCCTCATCCAATTGACATGAGTATTTGATTATATCCTCAATTTAAAATATCTCAAATCGGACAGCATCATAACAATCATCATTTATATGATTTTTATATTTGATTATATCCTCAATTCAAAACACCTCAGATCGGATCGGAGAGCATCATAACAATCATCATTTTTGTGATTTTTACTTTATCACACCCTCTGGAGTTAACTTTTGCTACAACATGATCTAACACAAGCTAAAATCGTAAATCATGCCATCAATGTATTGTTGCGGGCCTTATGGCCCCACCATGATGTCACTTTATCTAATTGAGAGTGAAACCACAAAAATACATCAAAGCCTTTAATTTTGCATGTAGTAGCAAATGTCAGTTGTCCCAAAGTGGATTTGCCATGGGGCAAGCTTGTATGGATTTTACTCTGCTCTGGTTTGATTTGGAAACTGAGGAACCATAGAAAAGAGTTGAGTGGCCTAATCAATGTCTTTCGCCAAATATGTGCTTCACTAGTTGGTGCATATAGCCCTAATAGTCATTCATTCTCAACCCAAACAGAGATGTTACGTTGAGTAATGTCCATCACTCAATGTATCATGTGAGATGACCTCTCAAATCTCAATAATAGTATAATACTTGATTATCAGAATTTGAGTTTGAACTAGAAATTGCTTTTTTTGATAATAAAAAGGTTCGAAATTCAATTGATTAAACAAGAGTTTGGATCTCAAAAAATCAGATCCACAACTTCTAGATTCATCCTAACACTGAATAAGCACCGTTTTTAACGATTAACAATTTTTTTTTATTGACAAATCTGGTTTGAATATTATAGGTTGAGGTTTTATGAAAGTTATTTTTATTTCATTATCACTGTTTCATAATATCTGGACCCGATCAAACACTGAATTCAAGTTCGAATATTAGAGGAATCATATTTAAATCTAGGTAGATCCGATCTGAATCTGTACCGTTTACAATCGTACACGTGAAAGCAATTGAATATACACACATGAATGAATCAAATTTCAATGCAGGCTGGGTTTAGGTTTGAAAAGTTGAAGTTTTATCTTGGTTTTGATCCGGGCTTGGGCCTTAAGCCTATTTTCTTAGGATTGGGCCTGAATTAAGCTTAGACCCCGGCCCAGCCCACCCGACTTACACCTCTACACACATCTCAGAACCCATGTTCTGATCTGCATTACATTCTTCTAAGGATGAATAATATTGGTGCACCATTTTTAAATGATTATTAACTCTACAAAATGTGATTTTTAAAAAAAATCGGTGACCAAATCGGTCAGGGATCCGGTTGTTGGTTCAAACAGTCCGATCGTTCGACCTGTTTTGACAAAAAATAAAAAAAAAATTAAAAAATTTGAAAAACGGTCAAAACCGTTTGAACAGTTAATTGGCTAGTTTAGCGGTTTACTAACCAAAATCAACGGTTTGGGGCTAAAAAGCGGTTTTGAGGAAAAATGACTGGTTCCCGATTTTTCCAGTTCGACCATCCGGTCCAGTCCGGTTTTGAAAACCATGCTACAAAATAAACTATTGAGGTTGAGCCTTTAACATCAAAGCTGATGCATAGACCACAACTATAAAGTGTATTTTGTGTTTTCATTTTAGGCTGCATTTGGAAACTATGCAAATAAGTGAGAATGCAAATATGTAGAGTATAAAATAGTTCATATAAATTGCGAAATTAGGTTAGTTTTGTACCGACAAATTTACCTTCTTACCAAACAGATTTTTTAACTGTAATGGATGCAAACATGAATTTCAATAAAGCATATTGTTTTTTGTTTTTTCGCTTTTTATAAAAAACCCACTTGAATACAAATTTACTTCTTTTTTATTAATGTACTTTTGGCTCAGTTTGGAAAGAGTACAAATACAAATATGTAGAGTGCAAAACCTAGTATTTTATACTATTTTATATGCATTTGCACCATATATATTTGTATTTATACTCCTTCCAAACTCAGCCATTACATCTTATTATCAATGTAAATATATATTATTCTGTCATTTGTCAGCATAAATATAATGTTGTCAAATACAAACAAAATTAAATCATAATGCAAATTTACCATAAATCGAAATTTACACTCCATTTACATCTTTTCCAAACCCAGCATTAAAAAACGATTCACTCTTAGCTATTTTCTATTTATCTTTGCTTTAACAGTATAACTGTAGCGTGTAAAGAGGAAGGCGTTACAAATTATGGGCCTATTCATTGATTGCAGACCATGACGTGTCGTATCAACCATACAATGACATGGTCTTGGTTGATGTTTGGAAGTCAGTTCTATTATCAATTCCATGCGGTTGAGAAGAATAATGAGAAGTGATGGGAATTAGGTGCGGTTGGTTTGGCAAGAGAAACCTTCTTTAAAGCTTTATTTAACCAACGGTGTATTATTTAGCTTTAAAGCTTCATTTAATTAATGGAGTATTTGTCATCCAGACATTTCATTCGATGAGGGGACCTTCTGGAGTTCTGGTTCTGTGTAGCCACTGGGCCCACTACCACTAGCGAAGGTCCCCCCACCCCCAAATTCTCCTGTGTATTAATTGCACTGTCTCACCAAGCGTAGCAATTATTAAGTTTTATATCAATAAACTGGGGTGAAAAGAATGTCTTTGACTCCATGTGATGCAAGGGTAATCGACATTCTATGTATTTAGAATTGTTAATGGTATTCTAGTCGAATTGAATTTGGATAACTTAGATATTATAATCAGTAGAATTTAGATATCTTATTCATAACGTTTTAGTAATAGAATTGAATCTGGATATAACTAGATTCGATTGATATACATCCAAACCCAACCGATCGTTTAATTCCTGTATATAATATATAAAATGTCTAAGTATTTTAATTAATTTCTATATATAATATTTAAATCATATAAATGATTTATATATTTGTATATTTTATATAAATAAAATATTTATTTTATATATTTATTAATTATCTAGAATAATTTATTAATTGAATTCGAATTTAGATGTTGATTTTCAATATCTGTTTAAATATTGAATTTGGATATTACTTGATTTGATTTGAATTCAATCCATTTACACTCCTACATGTATCAAGTGGATGACCGTAATAAACAAAAGAATCTATTTTGGACCCTGACCCCATTGTAAAAACAGGATTAAACATCATCCTTGGTATTATTGTAAGTAGGTTCATGTCAGTCCAGATCATCATTTTGATTAGGGATGTTAACCACCTAAATATCCAAAATAACTCCAACCTTAACCAATTAAATGAAGAAGGGATATCTAAAGCTGCCCTAACCTGTCTCATACATGGTATACATATACTCTTCAATTAAGCCTCTATATATATATATATACATATATTCTTCAATCAAGCCACCCAAAACGTGACTCAACTCGGCTCAATTACACCCTTAACAACTACCACATAATTTTAAAGAAATTTAATACTCAAAATAGCATTTTCCATATGAATAAGTGTTACGGGGTGGGATTGCATCCTAATAAATCACATTAAGCAATATTCAAATTCGACTC
Source organism: Nelumbo lutea (assembly GCF_056320005.1). Classification (NCBI taxonomy): domain Eukaryota; kingdom Viridiplantae; phylum Streptophyta; class Magnoliopsida; order Proteales; family Nelumbonaceae; genus Nelumbo; species Nelumbo lutea. The sequence continues at coordinate 108,500,741 of NC_142685.1, forward strand.
AATTAACAAACATATCATATTTCCACATCCAATTCAATATGATTATAGCTAAGTGAAGTGGATATCTAAGTTTAACTTACATGAATGGGATTTGAATGGATTTAATTAAATCTAATCAGGTTAAGTCCTCCCTTGCTGTTAATGTCTTTACATTTGATAATGGTTAATAAAATTCAATGTGACTGACTATTGACTTGGAGCCCATAAAAAAGAATCCGATCCATTTGCACACTTACACATATATCTATATATTAAAATTGAATGTGTTAAGATAGCAATTTCTTACTTCTTTTAGTTTTTATTTTTTAAGACAATGGAAGAAAATATAAAATAAATATTAATGTCGATGCACTCAGGATTCTAACAAGTCAATCATTGTTGTCAAACAGGGCCCAACAGAACCAGCCAAAGTTATGGCACTGTCCCCATAGAATAGTGTAAGGTCAGTTCAAATACAATCAACTTTCACATGATGGGAGAGGGAGCTGATCAGACAGGGCTACCCATCCCCCTTTAAATAAACAAACATCTGCTAGTTTGCAAGTGATTGATTTCAACTATGAAATCTATAAACGAGTATTGGTGATGGGAATCAATTATAATAAATAGAAAAAAAAAATCATATAAAGAGAGGACTCAAGGGGCTTGTAAATGTATTGGATAGTAGTTTGAATCACTAGCTCTAGAGGGGCGTCTAGGTTCAAAGCTAGAATGACAGAAAGCTTAGGCTGCTTAGCTCAGACTTCAACTACGAAAGAGAAGCCCCATCCGTCATTTCTCTTTCTGTCTCTCTGCCAAAGGTATGGTTCCGGCCGTGTTGAAGTTGGAGATGGATACAGCCTTTCTACTTGTATATCAAGCCATTCTATGCTCAAGTTAAAGTTTTGAAAATAATTAAAATAAAAAGTAAATTAAATTGCTTGACTTTTGCTTTTTTTTTTTTTTTTTTGAAAAGCTAGACTTTTCCTTCTTGAAGTTTTTGAAAGGTCACTTGATCCCTTTTTTTCCAAAACCAAATTTAAACAACCCTTTTTAAAATATCTGAACGACAATATGATACCCAAATACCTAAAAAAGGGTGTCTTATCATTTAAAAAACTTCGGTGCCATTTGTCAAGTCTTTTTGAGAGTATGGGCTAAGATTTAGACCCTTTGGTAAATATCCTAGTTTACCATGGGCTAAGAGTGTTAAATAAAAGATTTTTGGTGCAAAAAGACACAAGTTTCATTTAGGTTTCCTGATTTTTGGCCATTTGGGACTTTTATAAACTTTTTAAGACATGGGTCCTTCTAGCGTTTTTATCTTCCATTGCTAAATTAAGAAATACCAAATTTCAAACGTTCAAAAGACCACACAACCAACTGAGACAGTGAGATTTTTTCTATTCAAGCTATGGCTGAATATAATATGTAAACTAGAACTCATTTCTAGCGTGAATGATCTTAAATTCTATTATATTTGTTTTTAGATGGGTATTCAGAGCCTCAGACTTAGGTAGAAACCAAAGACTACATGTCGGAATGAGATGGGCCTGCCCCCAATCCGATTTATTCGGGTTTGGTCAATACACTGAGAGTCTGAAACTAAGTCCATCCCACTTCATGGGCCTTCGGATGGGCTCCAATTAGACCAAACTAGTAGTACCCATTAGTTATGCATGCAATTAGGGGTGTCAATTGGACTGGTTTGATCCAATCCGTTCCAGTTTAATATGAGTCCACTATAAATGGATCAGGTCCAATCCAATCTCATGAATAGTTTGGATTATTTTGAACTATTTTAAATCAGTCCAATTCAATGTTTGAACCATCCAATCTGTTCAAATTCATTTTGTTTAATCCAACCTAATCCAATATAAATTTATTACAAACGGACCGGGTCCAATCCAATTTAATAAAATATTTTAGACCAGAATGATCCAATCCAATGTCTTATTTGTCCGTCCAATTCATTCAAATTGATTTTGTACTGAACAGGGTCCAATCCAAAACCAGCCCATTGACACCCTGACATGCAACAATTGGGTCAGTCCAGTCCGAACACGATTCTCAAGATCACAGAGAGGCCCAAGGGTAGACTATACAACCTGACATATTTCTGCCACTTATAGGGATGACGTGGCCAATTGGAACCACCAAATAGGAACCTATCATATCAATTACATGCAACAATAAATCGGAGGAATGGTTGCATGGACTAAGTTGTAATTAATCAATTAAGAAACCTCAATCTCATTATATTACTCTGTAACTTTGAAGGATGATCTTTTGGGTTACCATATAGATTTGGGTTCTACTATCGTGTGAAAAATATAATTCACATGGACTACTCGATAGGAGCTGAGGTCATAAAGTGGGAAACATGCGAATTCACAGGGGTGGTGTTTGGCTTATACTTATTTTTACATCATATGGAAAACTTTTTAGCACACAATCTATGTTTATATATTTTGATGATTTTACAAAGTTATTGCCCCAAAATTTTAATGAAATTTTGTCTTTTTTTTTTTATTTTCAATTACATCATATTTATTTTATTCCAAACAGGTTATAATACATTTAGAAAAAAGTAATTTATAACACTTGTGAGAAGAAGTGATTTATTAAAAGTTGAGGGATCTATAAGAGTTGCGCTGTTGGGTGAAGTAGTGAGAAATGATTGGTTGGTAAGGCCTCTTGTAGAGAGGGGCTACCCCTGTTGTGTAGCTCTGTAGAGAGAGAGATGATTTAACAATACATATGATAAACCAACATTTTAATGAAGCAAAATTAATGCAATTAATTAAATATAATTGGGACAATGCTCAACTGAGTTGAGCAGAATCAATTTTTTTTTTTTTTATTCTTCTAAGCAAAAGCCACCAACAATCAGTCTTTAGGCTTAGTTTGGAAAGAATTCAAATCAGCCCCCTACAGGACTGCGCCCCACAGCACATCCGTGCCGTGTATTAGAAACATTTTCAGATGATGACATCGTCATTGATACTATCATCAGGAGATGTTCTCAATACACGACGAAAATGTGCTGTGGGGCGTTGTGGGGTGCAGTCTTGTGAGGGGCTGATTTGATCGCACGGGCCCCTGCTAATAATGATAAAAAATCAAGTTTCATGACTAGAATAATAAAGATGCAAGTCGACTGATTTGAAGAATTTCAACCATATTGGGCTTGGGCTAGAATTCGAGCCCATTGAAAATTTGACAAGTTTCAAACTCAACCTAACACAAGTTGCACCTCTAATAATAAATCTATAAAGATATATATTCATATGCAACATGAAAAAGAAATGCCAAATACTCTATCCCTCCCTAGACTCTAGATAGTTGAGACAACATTAAGTAATGGTTTTTTGGTGTGAAACATGATTCAAATTGTCGAAACATATTGTATCACATCCATTGTACTTTTAATGGGTTCAAAGGTTCATAGCCATCATTGTATATTCATCTGTTAATCTATCAAACTCAAAAAAAATAAAAAATAAAAAATAAAAAATAAAACATAATGCATGAGAAAATGATTTTTGACTTATAAAGGAATGTTAGCATTTGAACTAATGAAAAACTTTGGCTGCCAATATTGAGACCGGATTGGCTGGAGACAAAATTATATACACCGGGTTGGACTACCTATCACGCTTGTACATGCCAGTGTTCAGTACAGATGGGCCTAGATGGAGCCCACAGTTCGTGATAGACAGCCCAGTGCAATTTATATGATTTTGTCTCAAACTCATTTAGTTTCACAAGTGTTTGATAGTTTGGGCCATTAACACCATGGTTTTCAAAATTGGATCGGACTGGAAAAATCAGGAACCGGTCACCTGAGTGGTTCCATTTTTTCCTAAAACTGTTTTTTTTCTCAAAACCGTTGATTTTGTTCAGCAAACCACTGAACCGGTCAATTAACTGTTTGAACTGTTCAAACAATTTTGACTGTTTTTTAATTTTTTATTTTTTTCAGAACGGACCGATTGTTCAGATCAACCATTTGGTTCAATTCGATAACCGGACCCCTGACCGATTCGGTCACCGGACGGTTTTAAAAACCATGATTAACACATGGACTTACTGAATGTAGAAGACTGTAGATGCATTGATGCATTGGACATTGTTAGATTGAGCGGGAAAAATTTGGCTGTTCGCAATTGAAAAATGATTCCACTACACTCAGTACGGGAAAGACATGATACTAAAAAACACTTTATTAAAATTCATGGAGAGTTTTGATTAGTCAAACCTCTTATGGTATCGCACATTTCTATCTAGCACCATTGGTTTGAAGTTTCATGTAAAGCATGAAGCATGGATGTAGAGGATTGATCAATATATATTTTTAAACCTTGGTATGACAATGACGATTAACTGTAAACAGAGGGTTTCTTTAGCTCATTTAAACGATTAGCAATTTTTGTCACGTGGAAAGCTGACGTGGTTATTGTATGACTTTGGGAGAGTCCAGACATGTTGTAGCGAGTTCAAATCAGCCCCGCACATCTCCCCCGTGTATTGGAAATATCTCCCCATTATAATATTAAGAATGATGATAATATCATTAGGAGATGTTCTCAATACACGGCAATAAGAAGCCAATAAGAAGCCAGCACTTTGTTGTCTTCAGGGGTGCTGGCCTTCTCTTGTGTGATAACTAATGAACACCATCACACCCTCCATTAGCCCTATTATTTTTGAACTCCATGATAGACAAAACAATAACAAAGACAGTAGTGTAGAAGCAAAAGCAGCAGAGGTTTTTTTTTTTTAATTTTTGGAAAAGCAGCAGAATTAGATTAGGGGGAGATGGTAAAAATATCACCAGAGCTATTAGTTTATCCAGTAGACTCTAAATCAAACACTTGCTATTTCCCTCCTAAAAATCAACTAACCTAAACTCTCTCTCTCTATTACTGAGGTTCTTGTTTCTACTTGGTACATCTTCTTAGACTTATGAACTTTTAATGGTGAGTGCGAGAAATGGGCCTTCTTTCATTGCACCACAGTAGGTAGAGCTTGAACATCAAACTCTCATCTTCAAACACATGGTGTTTGGGGTTTGGAATGCCTCTCATGGAAATCCAAGGTTTGACCCGACATCCAATTCAATTATTTCAGATTTGGATAATATGTTTATGTAATGGGTCATATTCGGATTTTGTAATTAATTTGCACCTGATTAATAATTGGGCCAGATTAAAATTGACTCAATTTGATCCAATTAAAACCCGAATCTAATTATATTATAATTTTATTGATTCAAATGCACATATTTTATATAATTGTATTTAAAATTATGAAAAATATTTTTTCTATGTTATATATTATATATGAATTTATATATATAATTTAATATGTTATATTTGCATTAATTTATTATATATAAAAGTTGAAAAGTAACCAACTTTTTAAATTTTTTTTTGTATTTTAAAAAATCAAAACAAAGTCTTGTTAAATCCAAATTCATTAGAATTTGGATTGAAATCGAATGTCTTCAAATCCAATCGGATTTCAAATCAAATTCATACACAAATTTTCAATAATTAGCCGGATATAGATTTTGTTGAATTCAATCCAAATCTGATCCATTTATAGCGCCCTACTGCTATGTTGCAATTGGGTAAGGTTGTTTTCAAATGGGTTTTGGTAGAATACCACACTTAGAGTGAGATGTCGAAAAATGTATGGAAATAAACGGAGGTAATCAATATTAAGGTTTTTAAAACCATACCAGACAAGGAACCATTTTAGGGTCCAGTTCCTGGGTCGAACGGTCCAAACAGACGCCTGCTCTGGCAAAAAAAATAAAAAAACAAAAAATGGCAAAAACTGTTGTTTGAATTGATGGTTCGACCACCCAGGTCAACGATTTGTTGACCAAATCAACGGTTTTTTGGCTAAAAAGCGGTTTTAGGGAGAAACAAAACCAATTAAATGACTGGTTCCCGGTTTTTTCCAGTTCAATTTTGAAAACACTGCTCAATATAAACACTCCTAGATTTAGATTCAAAGTACTATGAGTGAGACTTGTACAAAGGTAAGAGCCATTCAAAAAAGCATGTTGAATTTAATGAGTTATGGCAACAAACCATTCTATAACAATCTCATCACCATAAAGAACCCCTTCGTTCTTGCAACCAATAGCTAGGGGCGAGCATATTTCAATTGAAACTGAAAAACCGAAATTGAATTTTGGTTTTGATTTTTTCAGTTCGGTTACTTTGGTTATGGGTTATCGGTTTTGGTTTTCAAATTTGAAAATTTTGTAATTTTTTCAGTGCGAGATGTTTTGCTTCCCAAAGTTTCTCTCTTCTCTAGACTTCTCTCACACTTGATTGCTCCCTTTTCTCAATGTTTCTCTCTTCTCCAAGCTTCTCCTCCACACCTTCCCAATGTTTTCCCGCAGCTATAATATTGTCATCTCTGTTCTCCGGTTTATCTTCCTCCTTTCTACTCTCTGTCTGCATAGCTTCCAGTACCATCCTCTCTGTTCTCTAGTCGATCTTCCTCCTCTCTTCTCTCTTTCTCAACCACCTCTCTACTCTTTGTCTACATGGTTTGCTTCCCAATTTTTCTCTCTTCTCCAAACTTCTCTCACATTCTATCGCTCCCTTTTCCTAACGTTTCTCTCTTCCCAATGTCTCCAGTCGATCATCCTCCTCTCTTCTCTTTCTCAACCTCCTCTATGCTCCTTCTCTCTTCTCTTTATCAACCTCCTCTATGCTCCTCTCTGCTCTCTTTCTCAACCTCCCTTCTATTCTATCTATAGGTGGTCACTGTTCTCAAGTCACTATGCCTGCCATGATAAACAACTACATTGTCCCCAAAGAAGTGGTGGTCGGTGGTCCTCTACTCAAGCGTGATCGTTGTTCTTAGGCCACTGCCCTCCTTGTCAAGCCACCATAGAGTTGTTTCTGTGTTTGAATGGCAGTTGCTCAAGAAAGATGGATTGTCTGCAACCGAGGTCATTTGATTGATGTCTACAATGGATTGTTAGGTCGGTGGTCGCTGTTCTCAAGCCACTGGATAATTCTTTCTGCACTTGAATGGCGATTGTCTAACTATAGTGGATTGTCTACTGAACGAACACAAGATTTGGTTGAATTGGTTTTCACTCACTTTGAGTGATCCAATGAATTGTATTTATAATTTGTTACAGGAGATAGAAGTTCACAAGGAGAGAAACTCTCTCTAGGATAAGATACAACAGATAAGAAAGATAATGATAGATAAGGATAAACAAGAACTTAAAAGTTTGAACACTCCAGAGGATTTCCACCATGTGTTATGGGATAGGATGCTCAACACCCCCCTTAAAGAGGATGGTGGGAGAGACCACCTGAAGCTTGGATCGAAGAGTAGAAAAACCGAGGAAAGTTCAAGGCCTTGGTGAAGATATCTTCTACTTGATCAGCAGTAGAAATGTACCGAACATGAAGATTCCTTGAGGTAACAAGATCACACACGAAGTGGAAGTCAATCTCGATGTGCTTGGTGCGTGCGTGAAATACTAGGTTAGCAGCTAGGTAAGTGGCACCAATGTTATCACACCACAATGTGGGTGGTGCAGTCTAAGAAATGCCAAGTTCAGTGAGAAGAGAGCATAGCCAAATAACTTCATAGGTAGCAATGGCTAGGCTATGGTATTTCGCTTCTGTGCTGGAGCGAGAGACCGTGGAATTTTTCTTGGAGGACCAAGAGACAATGTTGTCTCCAAGATAAATGTAGAACCTACCATGAGAGTGTCGGTCGTCCGGGCAGCCAGCCCAATCCGAGTCAGAGAAGGCATGTAAATTAGTGGACTGTGAAGAGGTGATGGTAAGTCCATAATCAACTGTGGCCTTCAAGTAGCGAAGAATGCACTTCACAAAGGCCTAACGAGGCGTGGTCGGTGCATGCATGAATTGACAAGCTTTGTTGACCACAAAGGATAGGTCAGGACGTGTCATCAATAAGTATTGAAGAGCACCGACGACCTTCCGGTAAGAGGAAGGATCAGGTAATGGATCACCATCAGATTTGGAGAGAACAGTTGCTATCGACAATGGAGTCTTGATCGGTTTGGCACCACCAAGTGAGATCCCACAACAGATCAGTAATGTATTTGCGTTGGGATAAAAATAGGCCAGAGTTGGTGCGAATGGCTTCAATGCCAAGGAAGTAGTGAAGAGATCCAAGTTCCTTCACAGCAAAGTGAGATCGCATGCTCTGCAGGAGACTGGAGATATGAGAGTTGAAGAATCTGATGACTAGAATATCATCAACATAAACGAGAATATACATCACAGTGGCATCCTTAACATATATAAAGAGAGATGAGTCTGATCTGGAACTAGTGAAGCCTGAAGAGAGAAGAAATTGATGCAGTTTAGAGTACCAAGCCCTAGGGGCCTATTTAAGCCCATAAAGTGATTTCTGTAGTTGACAAACATGAGTTGGGTGCTAAGAGTCAATGAACCCCGGGGGCTGAACCATGTAAACCTCCTCAGAAAGATCACCATGGAGGAATACGTTTTGGATTTCCAGTTGATGAATCAACCAAGAGCAAGAGACAGCAATGCTAAGAACAACTCAACTGGTCATGGGTTTGATAACCAGACTGAAGGTTTCAGTATAGTCAAACCCTTTACAACGATTGTAGCCTTTGGCCACAAGGCGGGCCTTAAATCTGTCAATGGAGCCATCAAGTTTCCTTTTGATGCGAAAAACCCACTTGCACCTAATAATATTTGGGTTTGGTTTAGGAGTCACAAGATTCCATGTGCTATCGCAAAGGAGGTCATCAAATTCATCATGCATAGCAGCTCGCCACTATGGGTGACGACTAGCTTCAGTGAAACAAGATGGTTCAACTGTTTGAAGAGGATAACGAGATGCAAGGAGAGAGTACTTCTTGTTGGGCCGAAAGATGCCTTGCTTGCCACGGATTACCATGGGATGAACATTATTGATGGGAACGATGGGTGTAGATGAACTTTGTGCAACATCAGTAAGAGGCTGTGTAGAAGGTAACACGACAGAGGTGGAGGGACTATCGACTGAAGTAGTGAATGCAGGTGAGATAACAGCAAGTTCGGTAGGGAGAGAGGTGGAAGCAGAACTAAGAGGTGGATCAGATTGATGGCTCTTGGCGAAGGGAGTGATGGACGCCAAAATGGGAGGAAGAGAGACACGACCACATTTTGTAGAGGACTGCACATGCTGCAAAGAAACACCCATCTAAGAAAAAGGAAAAGATTGTTCATTAAATATAACATGAACAGTAATATAGCAACGACCGATGCTGATGTCCAGACACTTATAGCCTTTGTGCACAAAGCTGTAGCCAAGAAAAATGCAGGCCTTGGTGTGATACTCCATTTTATTGGAGTTGTAAGGATGAAGATGAGGGAAGCATAAGTAGTTGAATGTTTTGAGAAAGCGATAATCCACCAGTTTTCTAAACAATGATGTAAATGGGGATTTTCCAACAAGAACTTGAGAGAGTAGCCGATTCAACAAAAAGCAGGTTGTTTCAAAGGCATCAAACCAGTAGCCACAAGGCATAGACGCACGGTGCATAAGAGTTAAGCCCATTTCACTATTTGGTGATGATTGCGCTCAATTTTGTCATTTTGGGCTGCAACATGTGGACAGGAAAAACGATGTGAAATACCTTCTTGGGCGAGATATGATTTGAAAACAATAAATTCCTTGCCATTGTCAGTTTGAAGACATTTAATTGGAAAACCCAAGAAGTTTTTTCACATGTTTCTTGAACGAGATAAAAGTTGTCAAAGCATCAGATTTAGCAAATAGTGGAAAAATCCAAATATATCTACTGAAACGATCCATAAAAGAAATGTAGTATTTATAGCCCTTAACAAATGGAACAGGACAAGGTCCCTAGAGATCTGAGACTACAAGCTCCAATGGTTGTGAGAATGTGGTGGAAGATGGAAGCAAGAACAGTTGATGGCTCTTCCCATGTGGGCAGGACAAATAGAATGCCAACTGCTTGGTGGAGGCTGGAAGAATGAGTCACAAACTATCTGGAGAACAATTGCTGGCGATGGATGGCCGAGTCGATTGTGCCAAATATCTAGAGAAGTCTGAACTCCTATTATGCAAATGGTTTGGTTGTAGAAACCTTATTAGTGACTGGAGCAACCTTATTTACTGTTAAATGCAAGTTATAGAGTCCATCTTTAAGTGTTCTGTGTAGGAGGGGAGCACTCGTGCGTTGATCCTTAATAGTGCAAGAGAGGGGATGGAATTCAAAATAGACATCATTATCTCTGGTAAATTGAGCAACAAAGAGTAGATTCTTGCTAATCGAGGGAACATGAAGTATATTATTCATAGATAAATGCCGAGATTTGCAAGAAATAGTAGAAAAGCCAATATGTGAGATGTTCAAACCTTCACCATTACCGATTGTGACCTGATCAGGTCCATCATATTGGGAGTGAACTTGCAGCTTTTCCAATTCAAAAGTGATGTGATTGGTTGCTTTGGAGTTCGGGTACCAATAGTCTTCGAATTGAGTGACGTTAGGAACTAAAGCTATATGAACAGCATGAGCAGTATTGGGCTTCATGGAATGAGAAAGCTGAATGGTTTCGACCTCCATATAGGTACTGAAGCTATATGAACAACATGAGCACTAGAAAGCTGAATGGTTTCGACCTCCACAGATCTGGCAAGGATTGTTGGCATATTTTGACTTGTTTGTCGACTCTCTGTCTCTGGCATCCTTGTCAGTGTACTTGGGGTTTTTGATAGAACCCTTAGTCGAATTGTTGGTTGAAGGTGGGACCGAAGCTGCAACGAATATGGACTCTATCCGAAGTTCCTAACTGATCGAAAGAGCCTGTAGATCATTAAAGGAGATTTCATCAGGACGAGTTTGTACTGAGGTAACAAAGGCATCATAATCGGCCCCTAAACCATTTAGGGTATAGTGGACCATGTCCGAAGTAGATAACTGGGATCCAGTTGTCGAGATTTTATCTGAAATACTTTTGATTTTCTGGAGATAGATCTCCATGGAATCTCCTTTCTTCAAGGCAAGAAGCTAGTTCTTGAGTTGAGTGATGTGAGTTCGGGATTTGGAGGCATAAAGTCTTTCCAATTCCAGTATCCGCCACACCTCATGAGACGATTTGCACCCCACCAACTGAGCAATGACAGGTTTTTAGTAAGAGTGGAAAGAAGCCACCCCATGAGCAGTTTATCTTGCTTCACCCAGCCAGTGTAGGCGCAGACTTCAGCCAAATTGTTTTCAGATGGTTGAGGATGGCATTCGAAGGTTCCATCGATGTAGTGAGTTCGGATTCGAAGATAACCCGTTCAATGTGAAATCTCCAAAGGATGTAATTTTTCCCATCCATTTTGATAGAAATCAAGGTGGAGAGATTTCCATTGGGAATGATACGGGAGGATTAAGGGTTCGAGTTTGCTGGAAAAGGAGAGTTGTTCGATTGGGTAGAGCTCGACATGGTGTGCTGGGTTGCTAGCTCTGATACCATGAACGAACATAGGATTTGGTTGAATTGGTTTTCACTCACTTTGAGTGATCCAATGAATTGTATTTATAATTTGTTACAGGAGATAGAAGTTTACAAGGAGAGAAACTCTCTCTAGGATAAGATACAACAAATAAGAAAGATAAGGATAGATAAGGATAAACAAGAATTTAAAAGTTTGAACACTCTAGAGGATTTCTGCCATGTGTTATGGGATAGGATGCTAAACATCTACAAAGAAGTTTATCTGACTATTGTTTATAGATATATAAATAAAATATTATGTTCTCTGGTCTTTTTACTTGGTTTTCTACATAGTTTCTACTAAACTGAGCAAGAAGATCATTATTGGTAGTGAAGTTACTACTATTCACTTCTATCAACCTTTTTAGCATTATATTTCAACTTGTCTAAGCTCCCACCAAATTCTAAATAATGCAGATATCCTAAGAATAATCATTCATGCAAGTGAACAAACAACATTTGCATCTAATTCAAAAAAAAGAAAGGCGAGATGTTCTGCTAATCGACACTAGGTATCAGCATGATTCAAAGTATCGATACGATACGCCAGTTTCCAGGTGTTTCGGACCCCCAATTTTTTTAATAATAAAAAGCATGTTAAAAGATTCACAAAAAACCAAAATGTGAAAAAAAAACTAAAAAAAAATAAAGTTTTGGCTGTTTCTAAGTACCAATACAATACAACCGAAACGCGTATCATATCGATACTTTGAACCTTAGGTATCAGTGACAGTTGTTATATGCTTATCAATCATATGAATCTTCCAAATATTATTACCCTCCTAAATACTTTGTTGTATACACTACTTAAAAGCATGATACCCATCACAACATTGTGGGATGCAAATGGAGACATTGATAAAGAGATGCTACTTCAAACAAGCACTAGTTATGTCGCACTTTTGGCACCGGCAGTTAAGATCACTCCATATCATGGTAAATTTTACATGCATATTAGCATTTGTGCTTTTAAAATTCCACTGTGTGCTTTTAAATATTTTGCTTTTCATTTTTCCATTAAACTATTTAGGCCTATCAATATCAACTATCGAGTATACAAAGATCATTTGGAAACCAACGATTGCTTAAGCAAGAGAGCTTGAACCTTGGTAAGATATAATCCATGCCATAGTTAACCAAAATTTGTATTGTTCATATTATAGCTCTTACATTTTGATCCACGAACACTTGATTTTAGGGCAAGGGAAAACCACGAATTGCAAAGCTTGAATGACCATCACAAGAGTGTTGGATCATCATCACAACTTCTGTAAGCAAAGCCAATTACTGTTTTTTTATTCAATTTCTTGTCATATACAAAAGGACAATAAGTATATAACTTATAGCAATAAAAAAAGAAAAAATATTGTTGCACAAGAAATAAATATTCAAACAACAAATTTCATTCTAACTTTATATAACACTCCCTCCCATCCCTACAAGCAGTAGTATCGAATAACTAGACACATCGCATTTGTTGATATTGAACAAGGACTTAGGTATAATGCCTACATGATTTGCAAAAAAAAGGCTACTCCGTTTGCAAATGGCTTCGTGTGTAGGGGTGTAAACGGATCGAATTCGAATCTGATTAGAAAATTTGATTCGATATTCAACGGATATTGAAAATTAATATTCGAATTTGATTATGATTAAATATTCAAATATTCGATTCGATTTGAATTCGACTAATTAATTATTTTAGGTAATTAATAAATATTTGATTTATATAAAGTATATAAATATATAAATTATTTATATAACTTAATTATATATAAAAATTATATAAAACATTTAAAAAATCTATATATTATATATAAGAATTAAATAATCGATCGAATTCGGATATTTATCGAATCAAATCAGGTCATATCCGAATTCGAATCCGATTAGTTATTCATTATAAATAGGATATCCAAATTTGACCGATTAGATATTCGAATTATTTGAATTTGATTCAATTATACTAGATCTTGAATTTGAAATCAGATTTTCGAATACCGTTTACACCCCTATTCGCATGTTCGAATTGCAATCTTCTGATAGTTTCTACTATACCAAGGTAATAGCAACACCTCTTTTCATTACATACTTGTATAAAGTCTTTTATAGATACAAATAATTTATTTATTCAAAAATTCCGAGTACAAAATCTCTGCCAGATTGCAGGATGGCACAACATCAAGGAACTTCATGATCTTTGATAGACAAGCTGAGTACCTATCAGGAAAGACAGTAATTGAAGTCATGGAAATCATCTCTCAAATAATTTCTATCTTGATAATTCAATCGCTATTAAAACAAGTTTAAGGAAGAACAAAAACACCCTTTATTATTACCATAACCTTCACACACACATTTATAGAATTCGTTTGGTGCACGCATAAATGAGCTAATACATTCATGCATGTAGAAGCCTTGTACAATTGTTATTGAGCTCCCAAAATATTACTCTCCAACAATTAGCTTTATCACTGATGTTAACTAAGGGGAAAAGAGTCATAGGTGAAATTGAAAAGCTCTCATCAAATCCAAGTAAACAGCTATAAGTAGAACACATATTAGTAGAAAAGGAAACAGTTCAACTATTGTAATTGCGTTTTGGGAATTTGCAGATGCTATCACAAAGCTCTTTTAGACACGTGGCACTTAACTACATTTTCAAATAGAATTCAAACAACTCTTTCAAAATATTTAAATTAATAGATGCATGCTCAACCGAATAAGAAGCATACATGGTGGGATCCATTAAAACTACCACAAACTCAGCCAAATTGTCTCACACTTTCTACACCCCATAAAATCTCTCTATCTCTCTATCTCACGTTCCCAAGTCCCATCATTTCCCACTGTTTTTTTTTTTTTTACCAAAATGATTACAATCTTGAATGATAGCAAAGTGTAAAAAAGATGGACACAAAGACCATGTATGCATGTGATTAATAGTTAGGGCATGTTTGGCCAACATATGAGCGGCCACATTACCAGAACGAGCAACCCAATTTACTGAGCAATGGGAGAAATTTCTAATAAAAAGTTTGCAATCTGCAATCAACATGTGAATCCGCCAAGAAGCATTAGAGCCAAACTCTAACAGACTTGTAGTCACAATTCTAGAATCTCCCTCAAGAATGATGGAAGAGAGCCCCAAATCTAAAGCAAACAAAAGGGCCGCATGAGCAGCTTTTGCTTCTAATTCTTCTGGAGAAGCTTTAGGAACTTTAATGGATCTACTATAAATAAAAGCACCTGAGTGATCACAGATCACAACACCTAAACCCCCATCTAAAGACGATAAAGCACCATCAAAGTTGATTTTGTACATAGGAGGGATAGATTTCTGCCAAAAGTTGGAGTAATCATCCAGCCTTGAGATGGTAGTATTAGAAATATCCCCATTAATTGAGAAAGAGCATCGAATATCCTCCACTTGGGACTGGGCCTTGAAGATAACTGTCATAGGTTCAAATGCCCGATTTTCCATGATTAAATTACATCTAGATAAGTTCTGCATTTAAGCATACTCGTCCAAATATAAGTCCATGTGCTTTTGGAAGAAACCGTCCAAAAATTTTTTTGTTGAAGGTATTTGGACTCTAAAACCTTTACCCATAGATGTGAATGCTCAATCAAAAATCTCCAGCATAATTTAGAGACAAGGGAAATATTGAGATGACGAAAATCTTTAAAACGCAAACCTCCTCACAATTTAGATGTAGTAATATCAGTCCACTTGCGCAGATATAAATGCTTCTTATCAGCAAAAGAAAACCCCACAAAAAAAAAAAAAAAAAAAAACGGGACAAAGATGTAAGTTGCTGACAATGGGAAGATGTGAGTAGTTTAGTGCTCATGATGTATGTAGGGAGAGTAGACACTGTACTACGAACCAATCTTGATTTGACCTTTTCAATCACCCTCGAACCATCTTCTTTACAACTCTTAATGTCATGAAGATTACAACCCAAATATAATTCGTCACCCCTCATTGTTTTAACCCCGAGAAAGGAAGTTAACATTCGACGACAACATCTATGAACATTAGAGCTAAAATAAATTGATGATTTATCATAACTAATTTGTTGACCTGACCAAGAACAAAACATGTCCAGAATTTCCTTAATTCGGCTGATTTCCTGCATAGAACTCCTTCCTAAAATTAGAATATCATCAGCATACATTATGTTGTTTAGCACAACTCCACCTGTCCCGAGTTTAATCCCATGCAAATGTCCATCTTCAAGGTCCCGCAATAATAATTTAAATAAAACATCAGCACACAAAATAAATAAATAAGGTGAAAGAGGGCAACCTTAGCGTAATCCTCGATGAAGTTGAAATGGCTGGGAGGGAATCCCATTCAACATGATAGAAAAATAATCAGTAGAACTACAATTCACGATCAAATCACAAAATTGTTCAAAAAATCCTCTTAACCGTAGTACATGCATCAGAAAAGGCCATTCCATTCTATCATATAACTTGCTAAGGTCTAGCTTCAAAATAAATAACCCTTGTCTGCCTTTCTTTTTCTTTATAGAGTCAAAAACTTTAGAAGCTATTATCCGATTGTCTAGAATTTGTGGCCCCGGAGTTAAAGCATTTTGCATTGGTGATATGAGACGGGGCAACATACTTTCGAGTCTAGAGGTAATGATTTTGGTCACAATTTTATATGTGACGTTTGTTAACCCAATGGGTCGAAAATCAGAAGCAGTTTCAACACAATCCTTTTTTGGTAAGAGAACAATATGAGTTCCATTTATCTGGATGAAAAAATAAATCTTGAATAAAGGATATTAATTCCCCACCAATCTCATCCCAAAAGTGTTGATAAATACCATCAAGACCCGGGGCTTTTGTAGGTCCAATTGCGAAGAGTGCAGATTTAATTTCCGAAGCAGAGGGAATGGCCCACAAAAAGTTATTGTCCTCCAAAGATATATCCGGGGAAAATAGATGCTGGGAATCCTTCCAACGATGGCTCAGAAGAAGAGAATATTATCTAGGAAATGTTGACGAATAGTGCTTTTAATGACAGAGAAATCAGATGTCCATTGCCCACTAGAATCTTGTAACCAATAAATATTGTTCTTTCTTTTTCGGTTGGAGGCAAATTGATGGAAGAAATGACTATTACGATCTCCTTCGGTAAGCCATTTACAATGAGATCGGTTGGAGGCAATTCCAAGACAAGACTTTCATGGCTGAGGTGGTGGCAATTCAGGGCTTGCCACCTCAGCCGCTGCAGTAGGAGTTGCAAGAAGAGGAGAGGAATGGAGAAGTCGTGCGCGCTTCTTTAGATTTGAACCCAGATTTGTAGATGAAGATAAAACGTCTTCATGAAACAAAGGACCAGAAACTTCTTTTCGTTTAGAGGAGTTAACAGGAACAGAGCATTTAAGTTTTTGGAGCCTTTCAGTAGATGGATTGTAGCTATGGCCATCCTTGACGGTATCAGATTCAGCAGGACAATTAGAAATGCAGTTAGTAGCAACGTACCATTGTCGAAAGAGGTTCGACTGCAAACTATGTTTTTCACGAGTGGACTTGCCTGACTTTGGCGGGTGAACCACGGAGTGAATCGGAAGTAGACCCGCCATCCAAGTTGACATAGTGTGTGGGTGTGGTGTTGTCTACTTTTATGCTTTGAGCCGCAACCGCGCATAAGCAGAGTTTACATTTGAAATGGGATTCGCGTTCAGGTCTCCATTAACATACATCTTCTCCATGTGTATCATTAATACCGGAATTTGATTTGGCGGGCTCATAACCGTCTTTGTCAGTTGCAACCCCGCCGCCCACAGTTTGTGAGTTACGGTTGACGTCTGCAGCAGGCAGCAGCCGTCGCCGGCGATGGCCTTGTAATATCCGGCTGTGGATCATCACCATGACCAGCATCCTTTAGATCATGATTCGCACTATCAAAACGACGACGAGTGGTTTTCAAGGATCTGGCATGAGGAGGAACTCGGATATCACTACTGATACGACCCAACAATAGTCATGTTTGCAGATTAGCCTGAGTATCCATCCGGTGATGAACACGTTTTCAAAGCATGCAAAATCTGATGTTTGAAACGGCAAGCATTGTCTTCATGTCAAATTAAGCCACAATGCACACAGAATCGTGGGAGGTGTTCATATTGTATTTGAATTTTAATCGTCTGCCCATTAAGGAGAGTGTAAGGGACTTCTTGGCACAGAGAGGTGCTGTAATATCAATTGCTACTTTCAACCTAGCAAATTTGGACCAATTAAAGGCAGAGGCATGCAATACGTTTGGCAGCCTTTACATTCAAATAACCCAAAGGAAGACCAATCAATCGAACCCAAAAATCAGCAAATTAATGCGAAAGTATACTTCTCATGGCTAAGGTCATTTGAATAAGGAATAGGGAGTAGGGAATAATTTGAAAAATGAATATTATTGCAAATTTGAGATAGTTGAAAAATATTGGAAATAATTATTCAAATTTCATAGTAAATTGTGTTAGTTGAAAATTAAAGAAAATACTATTGAAAATTGCAATTATTGAACATGGCGGTCAATTGAAAATAATTGACAATTATTCAAAATGGAAATTATTAAAAATTGCGGTTCATTGAAAATATATGATAATTACTCAAAATTGCAATTATTGAAAACAACTGACATAGGTCACTAAAGACAAATTAAACAGTTTTTTTTTTTCATAGGCAAAACAGGTATTTTCTTGAGACACCCAAATCTATGTCTCCGCATAAATTGATCCTTTTATGCCTAACCCGTAAACCATATGAATCATTAAATTCAACGACCTGATTTTTTTGATAAGCCAACTTGATCCCTTTAATTCAATGAAAATTCATTACTTTAATTTAATAATTTATCGGCCCACATAAGTTGATTCATTTGTGTTTAATCCGTACACCATATAGGTCATTGAATTTAAATTGGACCCTTAATTCGATTAAAGTTGATTACTTTAACTTAATAATTTAATTCAGTTAATAATTTATCTAATTAAACTAAATTAATAACTTAGTTCATAAAATTAATGTATATAATTAATATATAACATATACATTATTAAGTTTATAAAAAGAAATACAAAATGATCCAATCATTACTAAAAATGATTATCCCAAAAAAGAAAATGGTTGAATAATTAGTAAAATGGTTAAATAATTGGACTAATTAACTTCATTAAGTTACCTTAGATTTATTAACCAAATAAAGTCGATGACTTAATTTAAGTTAATTAAAATATGATAAAAAATTAAACCAACTATTTTAAAAAAAATTAATTGGATATGTATTATATGTATAAAATGTAATTGTCTACGTTAGCATCTCCTCTCCATCCTTCTACACCATTTGTCTAAACTTACATTTTTTAAAATTTGTTAACATTATATATAACTCTATACTCTCACAAAGTATTCAATTATTTATTACTTCTTAAAATGTATCCACTTTCCTAAAATACTCAAATCAAACTTGCCATACAAGTACTCAATCACAAACAAAATGATAGTTGCCCTGTACTTAGGATTTTGCCATGCCTACTACATAAGTTAAAAAGACGAAAAAACATAAATTGTTAATGGCAAATTAAACATGATTTAATTTTCTAAATTAAATAAAATATCTAAACCAAAATTATCATATAGGCATAAATTGTAAATCTCAAATGAAATAATAAATTATGTGGAGCATTCTTCTAGATAAAATATGTTAAGTCTCTTAAACCAAATAAAACTATAAAAATGAAATAAAAAACTCAACCTAGATTTCTAATATAGATGATTTTAAAAAAAATTGAAATTATCATGGACCCATACTTAGTGTGGGGCAATGCCTAGTACTAAAACTCAACAGTCTAGAAATTTTCTCATTTTTTATTATTTTTATTCCATGTCATTTTTTTAAACAACTAATTTTGATGCTCTCCTTCCCCATAAAAAATTACCTAATCTCTCTCTCTCTCTCTCTCTCTCTCTCTCTCTCTCTCTCTCTCTCTCTCTCATGTTCTCAATAACCTAAATAACACCCTCTCTTAAAATTTCTCCTGAACTACCTCCCCTACTATCCCCCACTTTCTCCTAAATTATCTCTAATTGCTATTTATCCTCTTCCCCATTTTTTATCTTTATCTATCTAAAGAAAGTTTGAATTGAAAATTTTTTAAATAATTTAAATATTCTAACAAAATTATATAATAACTTTAAAATATTTATTAAAAATATAATATAAAAATAACTATAATATATTTAATAATATTTATATTATTAACAATTTTATATTTTCACATAATTCATCATTAAATTATGTACTAATAATATAAATTATGATTTTCTGGATTATTCAATTTCAATATTATTCAAACAATAAAATTTTGACAATACAAAATAAAATATTATTTAAATATTTTAATAACTAAATATCTTAAGTAACAAAATATTAAAAATAGATAAATAACTATATAAAAACTATTTAATATTATGTAATAACTACAAAATAAATAAAATTCAAATGACAAAAAAAATTAAATATTTTATATATTATTTAAATAATTTAAATAACAAAATATTTAACATAACTAGATTTTAAATAGCTTTTCTTGAATCATGATTTTAAATATTAAAATAAAAAATATATATGTAATAAATTTAAAAACAAATCTTAAAAGTAGAAAAAAAAATTATAACATAATATTCAAAATAATAATAATTTAATATTTTATAAAATTAATAATGAAATTATGTAATAATAGTATAAATTAATTACTAAGTTCAATAAATAATTATTTTTTAAAATTTTAAATAATGGTATTATTTAAATAACTAAATGATATTGTAAATAGGTAATTTCGCTTATATCAATTAATAATTCTAGAAAATAACTTTAAAAAAATTAACATTATTGTTCTTAATCTATAGTTATTATATATTTATCTATACTAAAACTAATATTTATTATATTTTTAGTAATTATTTGTTGTTCTTTTGTGATAAATATATTTTCAATAATTTTGTATAAATTTATTTTTATTTTGTTATTTAATAGAAAATTTTCAATAATTATTGGAGATTAAACTACTATTTTTTAACTTTTTAAATTTAATTTATTGTACTTATTGTATTTTTGTTATAATTTATTGATTAATATTTATTAGAGAATAAACTATTTATTGACTAGTTTAATATATTTTTTAGTATTTATTGTATTTTCATTATCAACATATTTTTAATAATTGTGTGTTTTTGCTATAAATTTTCAATAATTATTGGAGATTAAATTATTGTTATTTATTAGAGATTATACTATTAATTTATTTGAAATTAAGAGTGTTCACAAGTTGGTTCGGCTCTAGGTTGTTTGCCCAATCAAATTGACCTAGTCAAGTTGGGGAGTTGGTCACCCGAAACCGATTGACCATTAGTGAAAATTCGTCGACTCGGGTTGTATCGGTTTGGATTGATTTTTGGTTTGTTAAGTCCGTTCAAAAGATTTAAACTTAAAAAATTAAATTTCAATTAAAAAATATAGTGGTATTATTAGAAAAATAAATTTAAAAATTAAATTGAGGATATAAAATATTTTAGACTAAGAAATATGGGAATTTTCCCATATTTTCGTATTAAAAAATTATATATATATTATCAAGTTGTTCGATTTACAAATGGCCAAAACGAAATTGACCCAACTTGGTCGGGCTGGAAAACTGTTGAACCAAAGCCAAGTGGAAATACTAGAAAACTAATGAACTCGAGTCAAGTTGGTTGGATCAGTCGATTTCATCAGTTTGGTGAACAACCCTAGCTGAAATTAATTATTGTTATTTATGTATTATAAAAATTATTAAAATAGTATATATAATATAAATAATTATTAATTATTTAAAAAATAAAAATATATAAAATTGTTGTATACTCTTATGTGTTTTCATTGTTTAGCTTTCACTTAACAAATCACATGCATTGCACGGGTCCCTACTAGTTTTTTTTATAAAATGAAATTTGATTTAATCAAAATAATTGAATAAGAAGCTGGATTTATTTATTTTGGTATTTTCTTGATTCAATTCGATTTTGTTTTGTTTCATAGAATTTCAAGTAATTTGGTTTTCTTTGTTCAACGAACCAACAAAACCGATTGCTCACTCCTCTATACCAATGCAACCATTTGTAATGTTGATCCTTGATGAGGACACCACCCCATTATGTAAGAGTTACAAGGCTGTAGTTATGATAGTTTCGGGTGTGTAGAGCCTAAGGGTTAAAAAGGATGCAAGGCTGCAAATGGATCGGATTGAATTTTGTAAAGGGTATATAGTATGATTTAAATTCCAATTTGAATGTTGTATTGGATATCTGATGCGATTAGAATTGTAATAGAAAATTTATGATATAATATAAATAATATATTAAATTATTTATATAATATAATAATATATTTTACGGACGGGGTATTTGTCATAAAATGAAATTTCAGGAAGTCTTGTTGCAAATTAAAGTTTAGAGGGTAATTTTCATTGAACCCATAAGCCATAGCACTAGGGGGCTTATTAATTTACCCTAAAAATATTAGAGGCCAGCATATGGATGATATGGAGAAAATAAGGGTAGCTTAGCCTAGCCTAAAACGGTGAAATCACATCCTTCCGGGCATTGTTGTGGGCCTGGGAACGGCATCTGCACCTTACACGGGGGCGCCTCACATGCATATTCACTGTGCATTGAGAACATCTTCGATGAATAATAATTTATAAATTAATAGAGGGGTCCTGCTTCGTAGGGGTGGAATGGAATCGTCGGCCCGATGATCTGGTCCTTGGCTAAAAACCGTTGAAAAGGCTAACAATCCATTGATTTGAGCGGTTGAACCATCAACCTGTTGACCCATTCAATGGTTTTTGGCCGTTTTTTATGTTTTCAATTGGGAACCATCTAGGCAACCGGTTCTGTTTTATCCTAATCTCGGTCATTGGCCAAAAATCATTAAATTGGTCAATAACCCATTGACCTAGACGGTCGAACCGTTGACCCGTTCAATGGTTTTTGGTTGTTTTTTTTTAATTTTTGTTATTAGAACGGGCCATCCGTTTGAATCAAACAGTCAAACCATCAACCCGAAAACTAGTGGCCAGAATAGTTTTGTTCTGAGGTCATATGAGTCACATGCTCGAATGACATAACACGTATGGTACTTCTTAATGGACCTCACACACTCACTTTTTTTCCTGTAATTTTTGTTGTCAGAACGAGTCGTCCATTTTTTTTTTTAATTGGGAATTGTCCAAGCAACCAATTCCATTTTACCCCAATATCGGTCCCTAGCCAAAAATCGTTGAATCGGTCAATAACCCATTGACCTGAGTGCTCGAACCATCAACTTGTTGACCTGTTCAATGGTTTTGGCCATTTTTTTATTGTTTTTAATTTTTGTTGTCAGGACGGGCCGTCTGTTCGAATTGGACATTCGAACCATCAACCCAAAAACCAGTGCCCAAAATGGTTCCATTTTCGGGTCATATGAATCACACGCTCGAATGACATAATATGTATGATACTGCTCGATGGACCTTACACACTCAATTTATTGCCTATAATTTTTGTTGTTAAAATGGGTTGTCTATTTGAACCGAATAATCGAATCATCGACCCGAAAACCGGTGGCCATAATAGTTTTGTAATTTTTTTTGCTTATAATTTTTTATTGTAAGAATGGGTTGTCTGTTCGAACCGAATGGTCGAACCGTCAACCCAAAAGCCGGTGGCTAGAACAGTTCCGTTTTCTGGTCGTATGAGTCACATGCTCGAATGACATAACATGTATGATACTACTTAATGGACCTCACAAACTCAATTTTTTGCCTATAATTTTTGTTGTCAGAACGGGCTGTCCTTTCAAACTAGATGATCGAACCGTCAACCCGAAAACCGGTGGTCAGAACAGTTCCGTAATTTTTTGCTTGTAATTTTTGTTGTCAAAACAGGCCATCTGTTCAAACTAGACAATCGAACTGTCGGTTGTCAGAACGTTATTAACAACATTTATCAATAATAGTAAGTAATTATACTATTTAATCAAATAATCATTAATGATAGTTTTAATAATATTATTTAGTTATTTTTAATATAACATTAGTTATTAAATTTATGAATAGGATTTATTAACAATATTCATTCAATTAACAATTACCAAAATTAAATTAAATTAACAGTATTTATCAGTAATAGTCAGTAATTATAATATTTTATTAAATAATCAATAAAAATACTTTTAATAACATTTTTAATTATTTTTAATATAACAATAATTACTAAATTTATTAATAGTATTTATCATTTTAATGTAAAGTAAAATTAAAGTAAATATATATTTATTAACAATATTTATAATAACAATAATTATTAATTATAATCACTAATTATATATTTATTAAATTACTATAATAATAAGTAATTATTAAAACCAGGTTACTAAATTTATTAATAGTATTTTTTAATAACAATATTTATAAGTTTAATTTAAAGTAAAATTAAAGTAAATATCTAGTTATTAACAATATTTATAATAATAGTAATTATTAATTATAATCACTAATTATATATTTATTAAATTACTATAACAATTGAATTATTAATTACTATAATAATTAAATTATTAAATTAGTGTAATAATTACTCTCACGTGGAATCTACTCGCATGAACATCCATTTCCTATTAATATATATACTAGTGGAAGGGAACCCTGCGTTGTAGGGGCTCGCTCATAAACTATCAGGCTCGAGTTAATGAGCTCGGCTACCTTTAATTGCAAGTCTCTCAAGTAGTCGATGTGCCAAGCCGAGGTCTCTCTCAGTTGTCAAGGTGTCAAACTGATGTCTCCCTCAGCTGTTGAGATTTCCCTAGCAGGCGAGGTCGAGCTAAGGTCTCCCTTAGTTGACAAGGTGCCGAGATAAGGTCTCCCTCGGTTGTCGAGGTGCTAAGCTGAGATCTCCCTTGGTGACCGAGTCGATGTTTCCCTCAATGGTTGAGGTGTCGTGTAGCTCGAGCTTGATTCAAATTAGAGACTTGAGCTTGAGCTCAGAAGTTTGAGCTTGGCTTGGGTTGAACTCGACTACCTTTGATTGCAGATCCCCTAGCAGTCGAGATGTTGAGCTGAGGTCTCCCTTAATTGGAGAGAGAGTGACATTCTTGTAATTTATAAGGAGAGAGAGAGAGATGGCATTCTTGTATTTTGAAAGAGAGAGAGAGAGAGAGAGAGAGAGAGACTTGAGCCGAGCCAAGGCTCGGCCCATGGGTCTACAAGCCGTGTTGCCCTCCCTAGTGAAAAATTTTGGGGTCGGCCCGGTACAGCCTACAGCCTAGGCCTGTGCCATGTTGCGGGTCCGTGGACCGAGCCTTGGGCCAAGTCAGGCCGTGCATTATTTATTTAAAAAAATGACAAAAAACTTAAAATTTTAATTTTATATGAATTTTGTGTATACGAATGCTTATATATGCAATAATTAAAAAATTAGAATAATAAAATTTAAAAAATTATTTATTCTATTAATATATTATATACTATATAATATTATATAATTATAATTTATATAATATTATATAAATATATAAAATATATAAATAATATATAAAAAATATATAAATAATATATATGGGTTGTGCTGGGCTGGGCCGTGTCGGCTCATGGACCTAAAACCCCAGGCCCAACACGACTCGCATGATCATGTCGGGCCTGGCATGGTCCGTGAACCGTCGTGTCGGGTTGTGCCAAGCCGTGGGCAACACGACTCGATTTACACCTCTAAGGAGAGAGAGTGGCAGCCTTATAGTTGAAAGAAAAAAAGTAAGAGAGAGAGAGAGAATTGATAGAGAGTGACATTTTTATAATTTCTATGAAAAAATACAAAAAATATAGATAAATTCCATTTTCCTCGTCTTCATGCCTTCTTACCTACACATTTCAGTTTAATATATTTATATAGATATAGATAGATATATATAAGACAAGGAAATGTTCTCATTGTACGATGTGCATGTGAGGCGCAAGTGAGGCAAGGAGCAGATCCAGTCTCTTATTTATATAAATTAAAGTAGAGCCACATCAATACATTCAGTGCTATGATCAGGCCAGGGATACTCCGACGGTTGTTCAACTTGTGTTTCACGATTTTAACCCAATCTATTCCAACGGGCGTAGCTGATATTAAAGTATGCATTAAATTTCAATTATGCCTGTTAGAGAGACGAGAGTATTCCGATTGGCTGAATTCTGGAGACAAATTCATCGACAAAGGGTTGGACAACTCATCACAGATAAACACGTCAGCGTTTTGCACGCCTAGTTCCTACGCAGGCCCCATAAATACGAAACACTAACGTGTTCCTCGTTACAGACTTACAGGTTGTGCATGATTTTCCTCCAACCCATCTGGTGCCGTTGAAGTAGCCAGGTCTAAAACCGTGAAATCATGACCTTCGATACATAGCTGTGGCCCCACTTTACGTCATTCATCCAATTGAAGGTGGGGCCAAAGCTGGTCGATTACAGCAGATCCGGACTGCGAGACACGAGAGCTCCATAAATTTCTCCCTTAGATCCCCTCCTCTCCTACGCTCGTTGTATCTTGTAAATTGTAAATCTCTCCTGGTTTCCGTTTCCCGAAGACCATTTTGTTGTACTGTCACATTCTCTCTCTCTCGCGACATGGACGACGGAATCGAGCCCTCGACCTCGTCTCCATCGTCGTTAAACAAAGAACCAGTGTTTCTTCGAGCAAGAAGAGAGCCATTCGAGTACGGACTTCTCCCAATATCGAAGCTCATCTTCTCTGACCGGACGGCAACCCTAGGTCCCCTCAAGGAAAAGCTCATCCAACGAGCCTCGTCCTCTCCTCCACGAATCGACGCCGATGGCATTTCCGAAGTCCTTCAGATCTCGATCGAGAATGCTCATCTCGTTCTTGACACCCTCGCCGCTGTTCTCCCCTCGGATTCCGATCCCCTCGTTTCTGCCAAGCCTCACGAGCTTGGTTCGGTCGGTGCCAATGTTGATGATCTGATTATGTTTCTTTATATCCAATCCTACAAGAGGCTTCTCCCTAAGACGCATAAGGACTCAGCTTCCGTTGCTGATGTCTGGCCTTCCACTTCTGCGTTCGACGGCTACTTGTCGGCCCTCTCCCCCATGCAGGTACTGTTTAGAGGTTATACTTTTAAGGATAGTGCAATGTGATATCTGAGGATTCCGATTTCGTAATTCAAGATAATCTCAGAATGTTTGTTGATTCAACGGTTGTTCTCTTTTACATTTTCTTTGCCGTGCCAATTTTCTTAATCGAAGCGCATTCTTAATGTTTTCTTTGTTTTCATGGATGCATTATGTAGTCTATACTTGGTTTTGGCAATTAAAGGTTTTACTTTGGTTACCGGATTTTCTCTATTTAAAAACTGTTTAATAATTATGTGACGCAATGTAAAGTTATATTTTAGAAGACGCTGGAAGAATTTGTGCCTAGGAGTTATTTTGGTTAACTTCTACTGACTTTTTCTCCACTCTTTTCAGTTTGTTTATCTTGAATGTTCGAGTTCGCCTAAGCGTCTTTTGCATCTTAGGATGATTTTTGCTGGATGTGTCTATTAGGTTAACAATTAAGCAATGGGGTCATTTCATGCTTGTGGTGCGTTACATTTAGGTCATCATATGTGTTTTTTTTTTGTGAACAATTCATCCCATGCTTATTTCTAAACCTTGCCATAGGTCTAATGATGTTCAGTTTATGTTCGTGTGTTAGATTTGATCCATCTACTATTTATTTTCTTAAGCTTACTTTATGCCCGGTGTCCCATCAATTGCAGCTTGTGCGTACCAACAGCCGTCGGTTTATGCCATCACAAGCTGATGAAGAGGCCCATCAGTTATCCTATTTAGAGAAGCACATGGAAAACATTATAGCACTACTGGCAGTGCCTGTTGAAGGCAATGATGAGGAAACTCTGGTCAGTGAACCGACTGTCTTTTTCTCCTCTCTCTCTCTCTCTCACCTTCTTGCATGTTTGATATGACAAATCTCATTACTTTTGGGTAGGATAACTGTTAGTGAAGAGAACAAGTGAACTAGAAGAATAATTATCAAAAGGAAAAAAACAAGTGAACTAGAAGAAGAACTTTTTGTATATAAGAGGTTTTCTGTATACAATGCCTCTATGCAAACTGTAGTCTGTCAAGTTACAAATATTATTGATCACTCCCAATTATAGTTTCTATGGAAAGAACAAAACAAAATAAGAAAATGGCCAATAAAAAACATATTCTAATATCTAAGTAGGAAATCCACAACACATGCCAGTGCTTCGATATCAATTCAACAAAGTCATCTGCATACCTTGTCTTCTAAAATGAGATGTTCAATTTGAAGATCAAGGCCTTAGTCTCTTTGGTGTGTGGAATCCACCCCAAAACAATGAACGGATCTTGCTTCATTACCAACCCACCAAAATTCTGGAGCAAAAATTTAATTCCTTAGAGGAATGACAAGAGCTCAATCTATTTTATTTGTGTTTTCCTACAAATCTGAGGGAATGATGAATTGAAGATAATAGGACTTTGAAAATTCATCCAATGCCAGTAGGCACCACATTTGCTTTTGAACAACCTTCAAAGTTCAACATAATAGAGTCAAAGTTGGAGCTTACCAATTCTCCTCCTTCTGAATTGTTCAAGGGAACATACTAGCTTGAATGTTACTCAACTAGTCCCAATTAAATTGTCAATGGAGATGCCTTCAACATCTAAATAAGTGACGATTGTGCATAGTTTTGAAGGTGCAAGGTGAAGGTAGGCAATGACGTGGGAACACCTTGTTGCCAAGGCAATGGATTTTTGTTTTTTGTTTTTTGTTTTTTAGTAGAACTCTAAATCCTAGGGTAATTCCCTAGGTTCCATAGCAATCAAAAAAATCTTTCACTAATAACTAGCAACTAGCTTCTTCTTTTGATAATTGAATAATAATTTTATTAGCAAAAGATAGAAATTGTAACAAGCCTTATATGGACTGAAGCAATTTCCTAGAGCTTGGTTTGAGAAGCTTTGTGGGGCCACGAAGAGAGTGGGATACACTCAAAGTGGTGCCGATCATACTTTGTTCATACGGAAATAGGGGATATGTTTACTGGTCTCATAGTTTATGTGAATGATATGGTAATTACAATAAATGATCTAGAAGAGACAACAAGACTAAAGGAATTCTTCGCATTTGAATTTGAGATTAAAGATCTAGGCCAACTGGGGTATTTCCTTGGAATTGAAGTTGCAAGGTCACAAGAGGGAGACATGTATGATGGAGAGCAGACCATTAGATACACCGATAGAGCAAAGTCATGGTTTTTAGGAGTCTATTGGTGAGGACTACCCTAACAAAGAAGGTATCAAAAGCTAGTGGGAAAATTGATATATGCCTCTTAATCGACCTGATATAGCTTATGTGGTACATTGGTACATGTTGTGAGTCAGTTTATGCATGCTCCCAAGATTTTCCACATGAAAGCAGTTGAAAGGATCCTTAGGTATTTGAAGACTTGTTTAGGGAAGGGAGTCCTGTTCAAGAGGCACAATAGACTTGAGATGGAAGCATATACTGATGCTGATTGGACTGGATCAATTGGAGATAAGAAGTCTACTTTTGGATATTGCACATTTGTTGGAGGGAACCTAGTTACATGGAGAAGTAAAAGCCAAAATGTGGTTGCGAGATCAAGTGCAGAAGCTGATATAGGGCCATGGCCCATTGTGTTGCAGAACTATTGTGGTTTAGGACTCTCCTAGGTAATCTAGGAATGAAAGTTGATCATTGATAGTCCTCTCAAGCTGTATTGTGACAACAAGGCTGCTATTAATACTGCAAACAACCCTGTACAGCTACTCAACGTGATAGGACTAAGCACATTGAGATGACCAACACTTTGTGAGAGAGAGAATTGTCTTAAGCGAGCTTTGCATTCCTTACACACTCTCAGAGATGCAAATTGCTGATGTTTTGACAAAAGGCCTACCCTCAATGAAGTTCCTTGGTTTACTTGGGCAAGCTAAACATGACTGACATCTATGTTAGTTTGAGGGGGACCCTGTACAGCTACTCAACGTGATAGGACTAAGCACATTGAGATGACCAACACTTTGTGAGAGAGAGAATTGTCTTAGGCGAGCTTTGCATTCCTTACACACTCTCAGAGATGCAAATTGCTGATGTTTTGACAAAAGGCCTACCCTCAATGAAGTTCCTTGGTTTACTTGGGCAAGCTAAACATGACTGACATCTATGTTAGTTTGAGGGGGAGTGTTGTATCGAGTGCGCCATATGTTAGTGGGCCTATTTGCCTTATTTATGTTTCAGCATTATTCATTGTTATGGGCTGAAGCTGTCTTATTATTTAAGTGCTAGGTGTTCCATCACTAATCAGGGGCATTCTAGTCCATTTGCTGTATTATTCAAATGTTAATATAAAATATCTTCTAGAGCCGGCTGGCAACATTTAGGCCGACCATACACTCTTCTCTCTTCTTGTTCTTCACTGGCAAACCAGCAAATAATTCATACATTCTTTTTAACAAAAGAATTTTTAAAAGATAAGGATATATAATTGAAGTTATGGTAAATTACTTAAAAGTTCCCGTGCTTTCTGACAAATACTAACCGTATAGATTTAAAGCCTACTAAGTACCTTGAGGTTTCAAAAATTCACTTTCTGTTATGTGGGGCTGTTAAATTGGACAAATGACTCTTTTGCCCTTAAATTATCTTCAAATTTTCAAAATGTGCCTTCATTAAACAAAAAGCGTGTGATCATGAGAGCATCATCAAAAAATGGTGAGAAAAAAACAAAAGCTTTGGCTGGTAAGCCCAAAATTGGTAACAACCACAAAGCAATGCTTCTTCTCCTATTGCTTTCAAAATTTAACACAAAAACGACAAAAGAAGTACCTGATGAATATGTTTCTATGTCCTACTGTTTGGGAAAGATCAAGGAAGATTGCTGGGACCATGCAGAAGCCTCATGATTGTTGTCCTGAGGGGTTTGGTGCTCTGCAAGGATGTCTTGTTCGATGTTGACTAGTATTTAAAGAATCAGCAGTGAGCGCCCCGACAAAGTTTGTCTGTTGCCTCTCTAGCCATCAAGATCCACTTCCCAGGAGAACTTGGTGGGATGATTCACCCAACACTCAATTCTGTTCCACACTTGAGACCTTCCAAGTCATTCAATGCTTTGGCATTTCTTCCATTGCCAAATTTCTTCTCTATTTCAGTCCATAGAAAAGCTTCACCAGCCCTTGTATAGCACACAAGCAAGGGATTAACTTTCAGAGATTCTATGGGCTGATTGAGTACCATTTTATCTTGTACCTTATTGTACAGTATCTTTTGTTTTCCTTTCTCTTGTATCATTTTATGTAATCTTTTGATATATAATGCAAACCCTTTGGGTGTGTAGAGTGTTAGACACACCCATTCAACCTCTCTTGTCTCTTTTGAACTGTCTCTGTCATAGTATCAAAAGCATGTTCGAACCTGGATGGATGGATCTGCTGAAAGCTCTTCTTTCGATGCTGTTTGCTTCAATTAAAGTGCATTAAAGGACTGCTCTATTGCTCTTTGAAGGCATTTCCTTTATGAAATCTGATTATTCCACATTAAATCAGATCAGTTTTGAGTGATTTAAAGCCTGTTTTGTTGTTTTTACTTGTTACAACACTTGTTCTTGATGCTACTTTTGCTGAAATGGTCTCAGACAAGAGGAAATTGTTGTCAGTTATGTTTGGTGGAAGCAACTATGTTATATGGAAGTTCCACTTCCAGTTCTATGTTTAAGGCCAAGGGTATTTGGGAGTTGTGTGGATGGTTTGGTGGCCAAGCCTGATGAGTTTAACAGCAAAGGGCTGAAACTGTGGAAGATAGATAATACAAGAATAGCATCGTGGATTCTTGGCTCGATTGAGATTGGCATAGCCATTCCGATGAGGGATTTTAAGATTGTAAAGGAAATGTTTGAATATGTTAGGATCGACAGTACAAGGGTAGTTAAGTCATTTGTCTATCTAATTAAAGTTGAATGGTCTGTTTTGTTTGAGTTTAAGTTCTGTGTCCCATACTTAATGAGGGACAATATTGTCTTTTGAAATCCAACACATAGAGTATAAATACAAAGTGGGTCGGCTTGGTGAAGTGACTTTTCTTCTCCTAGACTGAACCCTTTTTTCCCCCCTTTCTCTATTTCTCCTCCTTCTTCTTCTTACCCATAATTAAACTAGGGTTAATCGATCTATTCACATGGTATCAGAGCGGCTATAACAAGCTTAGATCTGCTCAGAATTTTTTTTTCTTTTTATCACCAAGTTCTCTAGGGTTTTGCAGATTTCTCAAGAATTCCTTGGAGATTAAAGGAAAGGCTGTAAAGGAGTGATCGTTTTTTCCCCTAGGAGGCCTCCATGCCTTTAGTTTGTGGTGCGATGGTTGTTTGTGGTGATTTGTAGGAAGCTCTCTAATCGATGGTACGAAGAGAGTAGGTTCGGGTGGTACAGTATTCAGTTGAGTACATGTCTGGTTTGTGGTGTGCAGTATAGGTGTTATAGTGTGATTTGATGGTTGATTGGCTGTAGATCTAGTGCTAGGTGTGTGGTGTACTTTTGGAGGTTTTTTGTAGTGTTGAAAGTGGAGGATAACAAAGTGAATTAGGGTTTTGTGGTGTGATATACTGGTGAGTAAAAAAAAAATTCAGATATGGGAGATAGTAGTGAACACAAGTCTAGTGTTATGGTTCCCACTAATTACTTGAATGTTCAGATGATCTCTATCAAATTAAATGGTGAGAACTATGTGCCATGGGCTAAATCTGTAGAAGTGTTTTTAAGAGCCAAGAAAAAGGTGAAACATGTGAGAGAGGAGAAACCCCATTCTGATTCTCTAGAGTTCAGTGATTGGGAACAGGAGGATGCTTAGATTATGACCTCGTTGTGGAATAGCATGGAACCTAAAATTAGTGTGAATTTTATGTTCCTTGATACAACTAAGGAAATTTGGGACCATGCTAAGAAACTCTATTCCAGCAAAGATAATACCACTAGAGTGTATCAACTTTACCAAGAATACTTTAACCTGAAGCAGGGTAATCAAAGCCTAGAAGAATATTATGCAAGCATGAGGAACCTCTCTGTAATGAGCTTAATGTGTACCATCCTCTGCCTCCAGATGTTCAACTTCAACAACAATAACGAGAGCAACTTGATGTGACAAGGTTTCTGTTGGGTTTAAAGGATGAATATGAACCTGTTTGAGCACAAATATTGGGTGGGTTTGCTCTCCCCTCTCTTGAGGAAGTGTTTGCCCGTCTTCGGAGGATTTCTATTGATCCTACAAAGTCTTCCTCTCTCTCGGACAGATCTGGTTTTGTGGTGACAAGAGGGAGAGGTCATGGAAATAGAGGTGATGGAGATGGTCATGTATTTCCAGGGAACAGAGGTGATCCTATGTTTAACCGTATTGGTGGCTGCAGTGGAGGTCGAGAGTCAGGGGGAGGTCGTGGTAGAGGAAGAAGTTCTGGACCTAGGAAATGCACGTACTGTGGATTAGAGGGACATACTGTTAATTACTGTTATGATTTACATGGTCCACCCAACACTTGGGCTAATCATGTTGTGACTAGTATCAATGGTACAGTGAATCCAACAAACTGATAAGATCCCCTCCACTTCTACTGGTGCTTCTGGGAAGGAAATGGTGAGTGTCCCACGTGACGTATATGAGAAGTTTCTTCAGACATCCTTTCAGCAAAACACAACTACCCTTGCCCATTCAGTTATGGCTTGGCTTCAAAACCCCCACACTAGATCATTGACTCTGGAGCCTCAGATCATATGTCTGGGGCTCCAGATATGTTTTTTTCACTTTCTCCATCTTCTACTACTCAAACGGGTACCCTTATTAATGGTTCCACCTCTCCCATCTCTGGTGTTGGTGATGTTGATCTGACATCCTTATCCTTATCCTCTGTTTTATATGTACCCAACTTCCCTTTTAATCTTATTTTTGTTAGTAGGTTAACCCAGTCACTTAATTGTTCTATAACCTTTTATTCTTCTTCTTGTGTGTTTCAGGATCTCAAGACGGGGATGAAGATTGGTGGAGGGCATGAGGCAGGTGGATTGTATTATCTTGATGGTGGTGGCTCAAAAGTAGCTCTCCAGTCATCTCTTACCCCTTTCCAGTGGCACTGTAGACTTGGTCATCCTTCACTCAAGGCTCTAAAGTTGTTGGTTCCGTCTTTAAGTCATCTTCCATCATTGGATTGTTCGTTGTGTCAGTTTGGGAAGCACTATAGAGTCCCTTTTAGTCCTAAAGTTGATAGCTGTGTTTTGAGTCCTTTTTCTTTAGTCCATTCAGATGTTTGGGGTCCAAACAAAGTAGTGTCATATAATGATTATAAGTATTTTGTAATTTTAGTTGATGACTTTTCAAGGATGACATGGCTCTATCTCATGAAAGATCGAAGCTAATTGTTCTCTATTTTTCAAAAGTTTTATGCTGAAATTCGTATCCAATTTGGAGTTCATATTAAAATTCTTCGCTCAGACAATGCAAAAGAGTACACCTCAACACCATTTCAGCAATACTTAGAGCACCATGGGATAGTCATCAAACTTCTTGTTCTTATACCCCACAACAGAATGGTGTGGACGAACGGAAAAATTGACACTTACTTGAAACTGCTCGGTCTATTATGCTTAATATGAATGTCCCAAAGCGTTTTTGGAGTGATGCTGTCCTGACATCATGTCTCCTCATCAACCGGATGCCCATGTCCATCCTTGGAAGTCAGTCCCCTTTCTCAGTCTTGTTTCCTATTCTTTCTTCGTTTCCTCTTACCTCTATAGTCTTTGGGTGTGTTTGTTTTGTTCAAAATTTAGGGTCTGGTTTAAACAAGTTAGATAAGCGTGCTACTAAATGCATCTTCCTTGGATACTCTAGAACCCAAAAAGGGTATAAGTGCTATAACCCTAGCTCTCATCGGTCCTTTGTGTGCTCTGATGTCACTTTCTTTGAGTTTGTTCCATTCTTCTCAAATATTGATGTCTTTCCTACTCCTATGGTTCCACTTCTAATTCTAGTTGAGGACCCCCTTCCCATGGTTCTTGTTCCATCTCCGTTGCCGCCTTCACTAGTGTAGGTTAATACTGAGAGGCCATTAATCACACAAGTGTATACTCATAGAATAGCACCGGTCCTTCCTCTAGTTCAACCCTCGTCGACGGATCCTGTGGCTGCACCTTCTCCTTCTGACCTTGATCTTCCTATTGCATTGCAAAAAGGTAAACGTAGCTGTACATCTCACCCTTTTCTCATTATGTTTCTATTGCTCACCTTTCCGCTTCCAATTGCCATTTTATATCTTTGCTATCCTCTGTTTCCATTCCTAAGATTGTCCAAGAAGCCCTAACCTCTTCGGGGTGGCAACAAGCAATGGAAGATGAATTGTCTGCTTTGCAACACAATCACACGTGGGAGCTTACCACTCTCCCTCTCAGTAAGCATGTTGTTGGATGTAAGTGTGTCTACACAATTAGGTATCTTCTAGATGGTAGTGTGGAACAATTAAAGGCTAGGTTGGTGGCCAAAGGTTATTCTCAATTATATGGTGTTGACTATACGAAGACATTTTCTCCTGTGGCTAAGATTGGTTCAGTTCGGGTATTGATTTAATTAGTAGCAATGTATGATTGACCTCTCTTTCAGCTTGACATAAAAAATGCCTTCTTATAAGGTGATCTAGTTGAGGAAGTGTATATGGAGCAACCACCATGGTTTGTTGCTTAAGGGGAGGATAGTAAAGTTTGCAGACTTAAGAAGGCAATTTATGGACTGAAACAATCTCCATGGGCGTGGTTTGGTAGATTCAGTGAAGTAGTGAAGAACTTTGGCATGAAACAGTGTCAAGTAGACCATTCTGTGTTCAACCGTGACTTAGAAGATGGGAAAATCTTGTTAGTGGTGTATGTGGATGATATTGTCATAATTGGTAGTAACAACAATGGAATCGACAAGTTGAAAAATTTTCTACAGGATCACTTCCACACAAAGGATCTTGGTAAGCTGAAATACTTCATCGGAATAGAAGTTGCAAGCATAGTTGTCAAGGCAACTAGGCGAGGCTAGGTGACACCTAGACGATGGAATCCATAAATATAAAATTTATAGATTTCAACCATATAATCATATTCAATATATTCATGATAGGTTCGATTGTTAAAAACTGAAGTGAGAAGTGAGAACAATGACTGAATCAATCAGTTTCAAGGAGCTTTTGTGCAAGGAAGACAAATAATTGACCAAATCCTGATAGTTAATGAATGTGAAGAGGAAATGAATAGGTCTAAAAAGGAAGGATTTGTGTGCAAACTGGACATAGAAAAGGCCTATGACATGGTTGATTGGAAATTTCTCGTATAAGTAATGCAACATCGAGGGTTTGGAGAAAGATGGTGTAATTGGATGTTTGGTTGTATACGGTCTTGTCATTTCTCTGCCCTTGTTAATGGAGTGGTGAAAGACTTTTTTCCCAACTAACATAGGGCTAACGCAAGGTGACCCTCTCTCTCATTTCCTTTTTACTTTATTGGTGGATGTCTTCAGTAAACTCCTCTCTAAGGCATATAGGGAAGACAAGTTTAGGGGGTGGAGAGTGGGTAGAGATAATGTTCCAATTACTCATCTCTAGTTTGCAGATGATATCATAATTTTCTGTGAAGGGGGAGACATTAAGAGAGTGAGGAGATTGAAAGAACTGATTAAGAAGTTTGAATAAGTTTCCAATATGAAAATAAACTTAATAAAGAATTGCATAGCAGGGGTTAATATGGAGGAGAATGACATGATCTTGATAGCAAATTGCTTAGAGTGTCATATCACCCCTTGGCCTTTGAACTATCTAGGACTACCCCTAGGTGCAAACCTGAAGGAAAGCAGTTTTTGGAACCCAGTTGTAGAAGGAAGTAAGAAGAGGTTGGCTGGTTAGAAGAGAAATTCTATCTCTTTGGGAGGTAGGATTATTCTAATAAGATCTACATTGGCTAACCTACCCATCTATTTCCTCTCTATTTTTAGTAATCCCACCAAGGGAGGAAAAGAAACTGGAAAAAAATCATGAGAGACTTTCTTTGGGAGCTAGGAGAGGTCAAGAAAGATCACTTAGTAAGTTGGGAGGTGGTGTGTTGAAGCAAGGAAGAGGGTGGATTAGGCATTGGGAATGTAAGAAAGAAAAATACAACACTCCTAGGGAAATGGCCTTTAGAGAGGGGAAATTTGTGGGTTGAGATAGTGGCTTAGCATACATGGCAGATCGAAGAATGGTTGGGATGTTGGTGTATCACGAAGGGCTACCTTGGCAGCACCTTGGAAGGCGATCCATATCCTCCTCCCTCAATTCCTCAGGTTTATCAGGTACAATCTTTGCTTAGGGAATTAATTCGCTTTTGGGAAGACATCTGGTTTGATAATCGGCCTTTAAAGGAGTCGTTCCCCTCTTTGTATTCTATCTCTTTGTATGGAAATGAGATGATCTCCAATTTTTTTGTTCTTCCTTCTTTGCCTTTGAATCTTAATTGGGATCTTGGGTTTCGGAGGGGGTTGAGGGATGAAGAGGCCAATTGTTTGTTAGAACTTCTCCTTCTCCTTGATAAAGTTTGCTTAGAGGCTACTAATCCTGATAGAAGACTTTGGTGCCTAAGTCCTAAAGGCCTTTTTTCTTGAGCGTCCTTTTTTAAAGCTCTTTGCCATTCCCCCTCCTCTTTGTCCTTTCCTTGGAAAGAAATTTGGGTTCAGTCGATTCCCCCTAAAATTAAGGCTTTTTGTTGGGAAGTGGCTCTTGGGAAAATTAACACTTTGGATTCATTGCAAAAGAAAAGACCTTCTCTATGTATATCCCCAAATTGGTGCTCTCTATGTAAATCTGATGATAAATCTTGCTTTCATCTACTAATTTCTTGCTCATTTGCTAAAGAAATCTGGGATTGGTTTTTCTCCTTGTTTAGGAGTAGGTGCAATATGCCAACGGAGATTAAAATGCTGTTTGATCCATCAACCTTTGAATTGCCGAAGAGAAGGGGAAGAATAATGTGGAGATGCACTAGAGTAGTAGTGATCTGGACATTATGGGAAGAAAGAAATGCAAGAATCTTCCAAGAGAAGGAAAGAAGTAAACAACAAATTATGGAGCGTGTTATGACCAGGGTTATACATTGTTGCAAACATCGGACCTCTTCAAATATTTCTCTTTTGATGATATCTGGAGGAATTGGAGCTTCATAGCCTTTAGTGCAGTACAAAAAATGCAAGAATCTTCCAAGAGAAGGAAAGAAGTAAACAACAAATTATGGAGCGTGTTATGACCAGGGTTATACATTGTTGCAAACATCGGACCTCTTCAAATATTTCTCTTTTGATGATATCTGGAGGAATTGGAGCTTCATAGCCTTTAGTGCAGTACAAAAAATTAAAGCAAGGTTGGTTTGGAATCCTCCCGTTGAAGATTGGCTGAAACTAAACTTTGATGGGAGCAGCCAAGGCAACCCTGGTCCGTCTGGCATAGGAGGGGCTGTGAGAGACAAGGAAGGAAATTTAAAAGCCATCTTTTCAGGACCAATGGGACATGGAGACTCTTTAAAGGCAGAACTATATGCAGCCCTACAAGGCATTCAGATTTCAAAAGATTTAGGAGTGGAGAAATTGATGATAGAAGGGGACTCCAAGGTGGTGGTGGGTTGGCTAGAGAACCCAGATTCAGTGATTTGGTGTTACAGAAATGAAATGAAGAAATTCAAATGGCTCCGACAAACAGATGATTTTAATTATACAGTGGGTGGGAAGGGAGGCCAATGAACTGGCTGATTCTCTAGCTAAGCAAGGGGTAACTAGGGACCAGATGTACTGGGCTCATTTGTAAATCCGCTATATATTTTTGTTAAAAAGTGAGGCTGCAACTCGTTCCTCACACTGGGATGCTTGTAACAGATGTAATCCTTTGCTTCTAATGAAATTTAATGATAGTTATTTATCAAAAAAAAAAAAGAAAAAGAAAGAGATTGAAAGTTTGACATGCTTGAATTCGAGTACTTGAATATGTTTTATAAGTTATGTTTGATTTTATTTTTGCATTTTAACTTTTTTATATGTTATGTTTATGTAATTTAATTGGGATTGACTATGATACTGGAAAAAAAAAGAGCATACAGCCAATTAACTGGTATCATAAAAAGGTGACTAATCTGGTGGTATTCATCAAAAATTCACGGGGGTGCTTTCATTGGTCAAAGTTCTTCTAGTACCATGCCTTTCTGGTATGATAGATTTTCCCATTTTAATTTGATCTAATAAACTTTTTAAAAGATTTAGTTTAAAATTAAAATTTTTATTTTTTAATTAATACTAATTTTAAAATTTTAACATTTTTTTTTCATTTTCGAATTTAAAAAAATTATGCCTTGCTTTGAAAAGGTGTGCACCTTGCCTTGTGCCTTGTGCTTTGTGTGCAAAAAGCCCTTTGCGCTTTTTTTGTGCCTTGCACTTCTAAAACACTGGTTTGGTCTTTGAGTACACTAGGACACCTTCATCTTATGTTCCTCTTGCAAACAACTACTGTCTGTGGTTTTTATCTTATTTAGTCTATTTTATGTGTTGCTTTGTTTATTTATTATTGTTTTTGAAGTTGTATCTAATTATCATAACAAGCTTAAGTTGCTAATGAACTTCTTCATGTAGGTTTTGACCTTTGAAAGGTTTGAGCATCTTGGATTCCTCATGCAATTTGGTGAAAAGGGGTCTGAAGGAATTCCATTGAGTCAGGCTGCACCGTTTTTTGCAAATTCAGATCCAAACATGCCTTCTGTCCCCATTCCAGCAGCACAAGTTCATGAATGGATTCTACAAAATATAGCTGAGGCCTTAGGACATAGTTCAGAAAGAGTTTCTTCAAAAGAAAATGGGTCACCCCATACCCCTGACCAGGATGTTGCTATGTTTGATGCAACAAGTCCCTTAAAGGGATCTGCTTGTACTAGAAGTCTGAATTTTATAGAGGGAATTTCCAAAACTTCACTTACAAAGCAAGCATCTGATCTAAATGGTTCTTCTGTAAAGGTAAGGATTGAAACATTTCCTCAGCATTTTCTCATTCTTTTTATTGTTATTTTTTTAGATTTTTTTGATAAGTGGTATTTTTTTTAATATTTTGTTTCATAAGTTTATTCTCCTCTGGCATAGCTGCTAGTTTGGTGTGGTTTTACTTTTTATCCAAGGGTTACTTAAAGATTTCAATTTCATAGAGGGTATGTTTTCTGTATTTTGATGAATTTTCATTTTATAGAGTTCTTACCAATAATTTGGTACTTTGCTTGTTGCTTTCTACTGTTTCTTTTTCACCACCAAGTTGTGCGCCATGATTCATCAAAAAAAAAAAAACGTTGAGGGCCATGTGCAAATGCACGTGCATATGAAGTTTATAAAATAGGGTAAAATATAAATATGACAAAGGTATTCTTGGAAACAACAACAAATATATTGTTTCTTCTTTGAAAACATATTTTTATGATTGGCTGCATCGATCTTAATCTTGTTTCAACATAATTATATTTTTTATGAGGTTTGCGTACTTGATTGCAGCACGATAGAAGATAAATTTTATCGAAAAAGCTTTTGAAATATCATAATTGACCAATGATCTAATGGACCATGTTGATTGCCTTGATAAGTATGTATTACACCTATTTAGTGATCCATAGGATAGGCCATGTGGGCCATTGTGTTTTTATTGTGGATTGGTGGAAGAAAGCTTGAGCCTTAACGAAATGCACCAATTATTAATATTAAATAATAGTTGAAATAAATTTGCTACAAAGATTCATAAAAGAAAATATAGCTGAACCCAATACTACATGCATGCAATGACATGGCTTTTGTAATAGTTGAATATGATGAGAATGTGAGGTTGCCCTTTGTATTTTGGTCTTATAATAGTACAAGTAATTAAAATTATCGTGACTGCTAAATATATGTTTCAAAAAGAGTATATAAGGATGGAAAAACTGAAAAAACAAAGGTATTTTTGGAATTGAAAGTTTGATCATGGACGAAGGGGGAGTTTCTTGGGCGTGAAGCTCTCTCTTTTTACATAGTATATTGATATGCACGGACAGTAATCTTCTTTTACTTATTCTTCAAGCAAGAAGCTGTTCTTAAGAAATGCAATTGTATTGATATAATGGTGGAAATCCCTTGTAGAAAATATTTTACAAAATCGCCAAGCAACTCAATGATTGCTAGGGGTGTGCGTGTGTGTGTGAAGTGAGACTAAAGGACATGCCGACAGGGTAGATGTTTCTGAATGTCTCCTTGACATTTTTGGTCATAATATGCTAGCTCATCTCCTCATATCTGGCTTGAGTGCTTCTTTATAATCACAGAGTGGGATGAGCATCACAAAAGAACATGTCAATCTGTTTTGGCCGATTAATTTCTGATTGTTGCCTTGTTCTCTTAAGTGTGGGAAATTTTATAAAATGTTTGTATTCAGGTTCTTGATGAAGAAGAAGATGAAGAGAGTTGGAGAATAGGGTGGCTTCTTCATTTCAGCACATCAAATTGTTATTTATATTAGGGCAACAATAGTGCATGAGTTGACAAAATTACCCCCAATTAGTAAGAAGTAATGTAACTCAATATATAAGAAGGCCCAAGCCCATTTACACTTAAAGTCAGTACATAATAATAACATAAATGGGCCAAAGCCCATACTGTTAAGTCCCACAACACTCTTCCCCCCTCAAGCTGAGCATAGATGTCCATCTGCATCATACCCAACTTGCATATCAACTCTCCAAATCTGGTTCTAGTAGACCCTTCGTGAAGACATCAACAACTTGTCTTGCAGCTGGCATATAAGGAATGCATAACTCTCCTGACACTATCCTTTTTCTCGCAAAGTGCCTATCAATCTCTATGTGCTTGGTCCTATCATGCTGGACAGGGTTATTAGTAATGGTTATTGCAGCTTGATTATCACAATAGAGTTTCAAAGAGCTGAGCATAGTGATTCCCAATTCCTTTAGGAGTATCCTAATCTAAAGAAGTTCAGCAATTCCATGTGCCATGGCCTGGTATTCAGCTTCAACACTTGATCGAGCCACTCCAATTTGTTTCTTGCTTCTCCAAGTTACAAGATTTCCAACGTACAAATGTGCAATATCCAGTTGTAGACTTCTTATCTCCAGTTGAGCCAGTACAATCAACATCAGTATAAGATTCTACATTAAGCTTATTTATGATTCTTAAATAACAATCTTTTTCCTGGACATGTCTTCAAATACCTTAAAGTTCTCTCCACTACCTTGTGTGAAACTCGATGAGCATGCATAAATTGGCTAACAACATAGAGTCATAGACAACATAAGCAATATCAGGTCTAGTGAGAGATAGAGAAGTTTACCCACAAGGCATTGGTATCTTTCCTTGTCTAGGTAAAGCCCCTCATCCATTTCCTGTAAT
Organism: Nelumbo lutea; assembly: GCF_056320005.1. NCBI lineage: Eukaryota > Viridiplantae > Streptophyta > Magnoliopsida > Proteales > Nelumbonaceae > Nelumbo > Nelumbo lutea. Next base: position 108,542,848 of record NC_142685.1, read on the forward strand.
CCATGGTTTTGCTCTATGGGGTCTCAATAGGCTTGCTTCCTAATTTTCTTGTCTCCTTTAGAAGGTCTAAAGCATACTTCTTTTGGTAAATATAAATTCATTCCCTAGATTTGACCACCTCTATTCCTAGGAAGTACCTTAGAGGTCCAAAGTCCTTTATCTCAAACTCTGAGGCCAAGAACTTCTTGAGTCTTTTGATATCCTTTGAATCATTTTTTGTCAGCACCACACCGTCCACATATACAATCAATGCTTTTAACTTCTCTCCATTTTTTTCTATAGAATAGTGTGTGATCAACACTACTTTGATGGTAACCCACAATCTTCAGTGCTTTACATAATCTCTCAAACCATGCTCTAGGTGATTGTTTAAGTCCATGGACTCCATACAAAGCTCTCTTCAACCCGCATACTTTTCCTTTCATGTTATAGCCTGGTGGAAGGTCCATGTAGACTTCTTCTTGAAGTTCTCTATTCAACTTGGCAACTGTAATTAATTGTTGGAGACAATAACACCCGTATGGTGTTTAACTTGGCAATTGGGGCATAGGTCTCTATACAGTCTATGCCACTAACCTTGCTTTATATTTCTCTACTGATCCATCACCCTTGTGTTTTACAGTATACACCCATTTACATCCAACAATGCTCTTTCCAATTGGTAGATCCACCACTTCCCAAGTACTAACCTTTGGTAATGCTCTTGTTTCTTCATCCATTGCTTTCCTCCATTTAGGATCAACAACTGCCTTAGAGTACCTAGAAGGATTGGAAGTGGAAGACAAGGCAGAAACAAAGGAATAATATGTTGGAGACAAATGGGAATAAGAGAAACTTATTTATAGGGTGAAGAGTACAAGACCTAGTAGGTTTTTGCAAAGCAATAGGAAGATTCAAATTAGAGTTAGAAGAAACTGGGATAGTACCTTGATCGGCTTCAGAGGCCTCTAATTGGTTGTAGTTATAGACTGATGGGCTTTCTTCCTTTTCCTCAAATACACACTCATCTCCCTCTCAACAATATTGTCAACTTCTATAGTGGGAGCAACCTCATCATCTTGTGTAGTAGTTGTCTCATCATGTGCAACAATAACAAGAGTGGTAGGGCAAGGACCATTAGAACATTGAGAGGCACAAGGAGAGGATGAAAGAGGAGAAGAGGGAGTAGGAGTAGAGACAAATTGATTAACTTTGGAGGAACTCTCTTCCACCCACAATTCTCCCCCTAAAGAGGATTCCAGGAAGGTTCAAAGAATGATTGTGACTCACAAAAGGTAACATTTTTGGTGACAAATTTCCTCCTTGTGTGTGGATCGAAACACTTGTATCCTTTTTGTGTGGGTGAATAACCCAAAAAGACCCCCCTGAATTGCCTTTGGATTCAACTTGGTTCTTTTTGGATCTTTAACATGAATGTAGCAAACATAACCAAAGATTTTTGGTGCTAAAGAGAACACATGGTCATTAGGACAAAGAACAGAGAAGGGAGTCCTCATCCCAAATATCCTGGATGGCATCTTATTTATCAAATATGATGCAATAAGTACTGTATGAGACCAATACTTCTTGGGAACCTTGTGCTGGAACAACAAAGTACAAACTATCTCCATAAGATGCCTAATTTTCCACTTTGCAACCCCATTCTTTTGTGGGGTGTAACTGCAAGAGGATTGGTGTAAAGTCTCTTCATCTTCAAAAAATAAGTTCAAGGTATTCTTGAAATATTCAGCTGCATTGTTTGACTTGAAGGGTTTAACTTTCCTTCCCAAACTGGATTTCAATCATCTTATAAAATATCATAGTAATTCTGGGAACTTCCCTCGTGTTCTTTCATAAGATAAACACATGTACACTTTGAGAAATGATAAATGAAACTGATAAAATAGTGATAGCCATCCATAGAAACAATGGGTGAAGGGCCTCCCTTACATCAAAGTGAACTAAATCAGAAAAAGGAAGTGACATTACTAATAGAACTTGGATAGTTTGCCTTACAATGTTTTGCCAACTAGCACACATCACAAAAGAGATTTTCAATAGACACATTTTTGAACAATTCTGGTAACAAAACTTTCAACAATGAAAAAGACACATGACCTAATCTAGCATGCCAAGTGAAAAGGGTTGTGCTTAGCTCCTTGTTACTGCTACCATTGGTAGAGGCCTTCAGAGCAGAGCATATATCATCATCAAAGTAGTAGAGGCCACCAGCTTCATGACCACTCCTAATCATTTGCCTCATCAACTGGTCCTAGAAAACACAATGAGTGGGAAGTGAGAACAAAGGCTATCATACAATCTAGGGTTTTGGTAATTTTTGAGAAAGAAAGTAAACTAGTGGTGAAGTTTGGAAGATGTAAGGCAGATTTGGGGAGGATCCCCTTTCCTTGTTGAATGTTTCTCCTGCCAAAAACATTGGAAAGAGAGCCATCAGCAATTTTTACCTTATCATGTCTAGATGATAGATGGTAAGTAGTGAATAATGAGGATGAAATTGTAATGTGTTCAGAAGCTCTTGAATCAATGGCCAAATGTTTGATGAAGACGACTAAATAGTACTAAGAGCAGATGTTATACTTGTTTTTGCAAATGAGGATGAAGCAATAAAAGATTGTTTCAACTGAGCCATAGCTCGGTTGAGGATATCTGCCTCTTCGGTTGGAAATTTTGGGAAATTATTTGGTGAAGTGGAGGCCTGTCTTACATTGGAAGAGATGGTACTGTTACCACTGTTACTCATAGAAACATCATCTGCAACGTTTGGGCTGGCTACATAACCTGAACTATAGTTGGGACCCTTGTTTTGGCTTCTTGTCCTTCCTTAAGGCTGCTGGTTTCAAGTGTGTATGAAGAATCCAGCAGGTATCTTTAGTATGCCTCCCTTCCCCACAATGAGAACAATTCAAGTTCTTATCCACCCCTTTTCCATCCTTGGAGTTATTGGAAACAAGGGCAGACTTTTCACTAGGCTGAAGAGAAACACCAATTCCCATTTCCTTCCTCCTCATCTCCTCATTCCTAATTAGATAAAACACATGATGCATATCTGGAAGTTCTTCTCTCCCTAATATTTGTGCTCTAATGCTTTCATATGAGTGATCTAAGCCAACAAGAAACTTGAAAATATTCCCCTTCAATTTGCTTGTCAAGTCTCTTTGTCTTTGGTGTTGTCCAACTCAAGGGCTAAATGGTGATCAAGTTCTTCCCACAAACCTTCTAGTGTAGCAAAATAAGTTGCAAAAGTCATATCTCCTTGAGTCAAACTAAAAATGTATTGATTCAGCCTGTAGATTCTTGCAATGTTTTTCTTTTGACCATAGTTGTTATACAGTTTCTCCCAAATCTTGTGGGCTGTGGTATAGCACTAAACAGTCCTTGCAATTTTAGGAGTCATAGAGGTTAGCAATCATGACATAACAGTTGCATTTTCCCTACACCAATTTCTGTAACTAGGACCATATTTCTTAGGCTCCTTAATCTTTCCATCAATGTAACCTTGTAGTCCATGGCTCACTATGACCATTTTGCTGAAACAACGCATTCCCTATAGTTTATTCATCTAGTTTCACATTAGTAATTTGTACCATGGGATTTCCAAAATGAATAACATTGTCTACAGTCCTAGAACCTCCAGACGAGACTTCACTTGTGCTGGAAGACATACTGAACTCACACAACTGCTATTTGAATAGTAGAACAGGTCAAACAATACTTCTCTTTGCTGAAACTCCAGAAAACTGAGCTAGGGAGCAGCGAATCTCCTGGATTGATGTTACTTACAATTCAACGGTTAGAACAATAATCTCTTGGACTGATACTCCTTACAGTCCAGCGGCTAGACCTGAGTAGAAATCACTGATTGCAGATTTAGTCAAATTTCTTGTGAAGGGAAAGAGGAGGAAGATGAAGATTTCAGTAGTAGAGAAGAAAAGAGAAGGAGAAAAGAGTAGGAAGTCAACCAGGATTCTTTGATTAACCCTACCCGCCAACCCCTCATTATATTTATACTTAACTTAAAGGATAAGATATTACAAGGATGCCCTTAGTAGGGCGGCTACTAATGTAGTTGAACAGTCACAACTTAAAAACATAAACTAACAGGCCTAAATCCCAACAACTTCCTAACTAAATAACTTAAAATAAGAATAAAAACAACTAGCCCAACTCAACACTCCCCTCAAGTTGGGAGTAAATGTCACACATTCCCAATTTGCGTAGATCATGCTCCAGCTTGTTCTTTGCAACACCTTTTGTGAGAACATCAGCGAGCTGCAGGTCAGAAGTAATGTATGGAAGACAAACTTCTCCAATACAGCCAACAACAGAACTCACTAGATTCATCATGGAAGTTTACAGGCTTTATGGTTCTTACACAAGGAACTTAAGGAATCCTTTAGTTTATTTTTATCTAAAGGAAGTTTTGTTTTAGATAGAGGTGGGGATGGAGGACGAGTGAAGGTTCAGAGTAGTAGGAAGGTGGAGGTTTGAGGTGTTGATCGAAGCCAAGATTTTCAAGTTCGAAGAGGAAAGGATCAAAGGTGAGGACGTTTTGAAAATCAGAGAGAATAACAGGGCGACTATGTTGGTGTCAAAGGAGGTTATCATCTGGTTGAAAGGTTTCATAGATAGGGCTATCAACTCTGGTAAGGTGATTGGATGGACAAATTCAACGATTGTCCCAGGTAAGAAATTTGTAACAGAATTGAAAAGAAACAAAAAGGGATGGTTTATCTTTGTGGTGGAGCTTTTTGGAACAAGTGGAAAGCAATTGCTGTGTGCTAGAAGGGAGGCTACGGAAAGGGTGGATGGACTTTGTGAAGGTGCTACAGTCTTTTCTTGTAGCCTTGGAAGTGAAGAGAGAAGAGGGGGTGAAGAGAAATGGTCAAAAATCCAAAGACTAGGGTAAAAAAGCTCAGGAGGGGGCAGTTTCGATTAGTTCCTCTGGGAGCGTAGAAGTGCAAGGCATTCTGATTGAAGTGGTGGTTGCTTGCACTTCTAGTTTTCGAAGATTATCGGTAGGAGCAGGGAAGGATGAGTGGAAGAAAAGAAGGGTGTTAGTGGCCAATAGAGGAATGATAGACTGGAGAAGGGTTCTGTGTACAGTGGCAGGGGAGTTAGGATTTGGGAGTGAAGCTATGTTGTTCCCTTTTGTAGAGACGAAAGCCGTGCTTGATGTAGGCGACTAGGAGCTAAGTTTTAAAGCAGTAGATGGAGTCCATTATGCAATGAAGTCGAAGTCCAAGATGGTTGTGTCCGGCTGAAGCTTGTAGGCCTTCCATTTCACCTCTGGCAGAACTCTGTTCTTGAACACATCGTGCATTGTCTGGGAGGCATCTTGATGAAAGCTGATAAACGATTTCTGGGTGCTGTGGAGTTACAGGTTGCTAGTGTTAGGCACGAGAACCTGCCGAGGGTCATTGAAATATGCTCGGATGAAGCTTGGTACAAGGTGTGGGTGGCCTCTGAAGTTGAATGGTCGTGGTGGGGAGGTGTTCCTCAGGTAGAAGATGATGAGCTGGCGGGGTGGTGGACACGTGGAGGTTTTTTTGGGGTTACTGAGCCGGTTGGGGAAAACCAAATGACAAGAAATCTTTTTAAGGAAAATATTTCAGATAGGTTTGAATTAAACAAATTAATGGCGGGATTCTCTTCCTTTGTTGACGTGGCGAAAAGGCAGGATGGGTTAGGGAGCCGAAAGGTCTGGTCTGAGCCATTGAAGGTGGCGGGTGGGTCGGGCGGGGTGAAGGTTGAGTCGGGACAGTTTTGGAAGGGCCCGCGTGACAACTTAAAAGGTCACGCGGGCGGGTCAGGTGGGCGTAACTCCGAAAGGGGGATCCAGTTGTAGGACCCACGTGATAACTTAAACTGTCACGTGGGTCGAGGCAAAAGGGTTTCCCTTGGGGCTTTGATAGACATTGGTAATGGTCTATCATCGTCCCAAGTTGTGAGAAAGGGGGGGGGGGCTTGTGCGTAGCGGTGGAAGTTGGAGAAGAAACCGGTGTTGTAGTGGGTTTCCTGGCAAAGTTTGGAGGAGCATAGCCGATTGTGACGCTCCTCAGAAAGGCCAAATCCAAGATTCGCTAGGGAACGAACTGAAGAGAGGGAAGAGAAGGATGAAGGTTGGGCGCAGTGCAATGAAGGGGATGAAGAAGCGGAGGTCCGTTCTGCTGATGGTACTAGCGTGGGCAGTGTAAACGACGAAGGGAGTTGTGCTGGTGGTGACTTGGATGGGTGGAATATTGCAAGCTTATTTAAGGGGGTAGATTGCAATCGGGTCAACTCATTTCCAAGATTACAGAGTGTGCAAGGATTATTAGAAGGGGTAAACCGGGAGAACAGGAAGCTGAGCAGGAACACACCATCTAGGGGTGAACTAGGGGTAGAGGGGAAAGATCACCAGGTTGACCAAAGGATAGAAGTACTTCCCAACCAACTAAGGGAGACAGATGTTTACCAACCTTTGGAACAAGAGAGGGAGGCCGGGAGCTGTCCTTTTCTAGTTTGTTCATCAATCCCAGGTAACCAAGTGATTTCGGTTTGTGCTACTAATGTGTCTCCTGTGTCTTTGGTTCGAAATTTCGTTTCTGTTCCATGTTTTGTAGCCCATGATTATGTAGCTGTGCTAGAAGGCGGGCTCTCCGAGGAGGGGGAGAGGGGGATGAAGGAAAGTGGGGAGGTGAGGGAAGGAAGTTATAGGAGTGAAAAAGTGTGGGAAATCATTGAAAAAGTGTTTAAGGAAGTGGAAGGAAAGTTGATTTGGAGGAGGGAAGGGGAGGAAGGAAGAGGGGAGGGGTTAGTGGAGAGGAGGGAAAGGATTGAGGGTAGAGATGTAAGGAAAGGAATAGGCAAGGAGGGAGGTAATAGGAGAGGGAGGTTGGATGGAGAGGAAAGAACAGAGGTGGGACCAGGGGAGAGGAAGAACGGGCAGATGGACAGAGTTGGAGGGGTTTCTGTAGGAAGGGTAGGGGTGGAAGACTCAGTGAAAGAAGACTTGTTAGCAGAATTTGTAGAGAAGTTGGGCTGTAGGTTGGAAGATTTGAATGTGTTGAAAGAAAGATTACAGAAGAGGAAGAAGGAGATTAGAACAAAGGAGGAGATTGAGTGAAGTAGAGAGATTGAAGAAAAATGTAGGAGACAAGATTCTCGGGGTAAAAGGAGATAGGAGGAAAGGGGGAAAGTAGTGGAAAGTGGCAAGGGGTTAAAATAAGAAGATTTTTAGTTGGAATGTGAGGGGAATTGGGAGTGCAAGGAAGAGAGCGACAATAAAAGAGGTAATAAAATGGTTTGACCCAGACATTGTGCTATTGCTAGAGTCTAAGAGAATGGAGTTTAATAACAATTGGGCACGGAGTGTTTGGAAAGCTAGGGGGATTAGTTGGGTGGCTGCCCCCTCTTGGGGTGCATCTGGGGGGATTGTAACAATGTGGAAGAGGGATGTGGTTGAAGGCCTAGAGGAGTTGATCGGAAAGTACTCAGTATCCGTGAAGTTTAAGCAGCATGAGGGTGATTTTACGTGGGTTCTCACAAATGTTTACGCACCAAATGACTACAGAAAGGGAAAGGAATTGTGGGAGGAATTGGCGGATGTTAGAGGGTTGTGGGATTGGCCCTGGTGCATGGGTGGGGACTTCAATGTGATTAGATTCTCGAAGGAATCCAATAAGGTTAACCAGAGGGTGACAAAAAGCATGAGGAAGTTTAACAGCTTTGTGGATGACTTTGAGCTTAAAGAGATCCCCCTAGCCCATAAGACTTTCACTTGGTCAAATCTCCAATCTAGACCCATTTGCTCTAAGCTGGATAGATTCCTGTTCTCTTTTTATTGGGAAGATCATTGGGGAACCTTGGCTTCTAGAGCTCTTCCAAGGGTGACCTTCGATCATTGACCCATAGTGTTATGTAAGGGGGAAAGAAGGCGTGGAGGTCTTACCCCCTTCAGATTTGAAAATATGTGGTTACTCCGCCCAGGGTTTACTAACAAAGTGAGGGAGTGGTGGTATGAGTGTAACCAATTGGTGGAATGGGAGGGGATGAAATTCCATAAGAAACTTCAATTTTTGAAAGCAAAAATCAAGGAGTGGAATCTGATGGAGTTTGGGAGGATAGAAAAAAGAAAGGGAGATCTGTTGGATAAGATTGAAAGTCTTGACTCTAAAGAAGAAAGGGGAGAACTTGGAGAGGAAGTCATTGAGCTCAGGAGAGATTTAAGAAGACAATTAGAGGACTGCCTGCACAAGGAGGAAGTTAGCTGGAGGCAAAAATCTCGGTGTAAATGGGTGCAAGAGGGGGACAGAAACACTAGGTTTTTCCACTTTCTAGTAGATGGCAGGAGAAGGAAGAACCTGATCTCCAAACTGGTAGTAGATGGAGTTGAGCTAGTACATCAGGAGGAGATTGCTGGGGCTTGTGTGGAGCACTTCAAATCTATTCTAAGAAGGCCTGTGTGTAGAAGGGTGTGGGTAGAAGGTTTGGATTGGCCAGATGTAGGGGTGGAGAACAGGAGAAGGTTGGAGAGAAGCTTTAGTTTAGAAGAGATCAAGGAGGCTGTATTCTCTATGGATAGAACAAAAGCCCCAAGGCCGGATGGGTTCACAATGGCTTTTTATCAGGACTGTTGGGATATTTTGAAAGATGATCTTTTGCGGGTGTTTCAGGAGTTTTTCAGGAGAGGAGTTGTCAATCCGGGTGTGAACTCTACATTTATAGCCTTAATTCCAAAAAAGAAAGATGCTTCCCACCCGAAGGATTTTAGGCCAATTAGCTTGGTTAATAGCTTGTATAAGATCATTGCAAAAGTGTTGTCTTTGAGGCTGAAGAAGGTTTTGCCAGATATCATTGCACACTACCAAGGAGCTTTTGTGAATGGAAGACAAATTATTGATCAGATTTTAATTGCTAATGAGAGTGTGGAGAACTTTAAGAGGGATAAGAAGAAGGGAGTGGTCTGTAAGCTGGACTTGGAAAAGGCTTATGACTTGGTGGACTGGGAATTTTTGAGGAAAGTTTTGACTAAATTTGGGTTTGGGGATAGGTGGTGTAAGTGGATTATGGGTTGTGTCCGGAATTGTGATTACTTAGTGCTAGTGAATGGGACAGTGGTAGATTTCTTTCCAGCCAGTAGGGGTATAAGACAAGGAGACCCCTTTCTCCTTTCTTGTTCATTCTAACTGCAGAGGTTTTGGGGAAACTGATTCACAGAACATATTCTAGGGGGCTTATTAGAGGTTGAAGAGTTGGGAGGGTGGAAACCCCCCTTACTCACTTGCAGTTTGCTGACGACATGATTCTGTTTTGTGAAGGTAGTAATGTGAGCTTTATTAGGAATTTGAAGTCGGTGATACAACTGTTTGAGCAAATATCCAACTTGAAGGTTAACCTTGGGAAATGCTGTGTTGTAGGGGTGTATTTGGAGGAGGGAGAGATCAAGGAGAGTGCTAAAGTGCTGGGGTGTGAAGTCTCAGGGTGGCCTTTGAACTACTTGGGGTTGCCTTTAGGTGATAATCCTATGAGAGAGAGCTTTTGGAACCCGGTGGTGGAAAGGTTTGAAAAAAGACTGGTGTCTTGGAAAAATTACTACCTCTCTCTTGGTGGGAGAATTACTCTTATTAAGGCCACACTTGCTAATTTACCTATTTTTTTTCTGTTGGTGTTTAAAATCCTAGTGAAGGTTGCTAATAGATTGGAGAAGTTAATGAGAGATTTCCTGTGGGAATCGGGAGAGGAAAAGAGGGATCATAGAGTTAGTTGGGAGATAGTTTGTAGGAGTAAGACGTGGTGGTTTGGGGCTTGGGAATATTAGGAGAAGGAAAATGACTCTGTTGGGAAAGTGGTTGTGGAGATTCCCCTTGGAGAAGGAGAAGCTTTGGGCTAGAATAGTGGCAAGTTTTCATGGGCTCGAGCATAATGGATGGGACGCTAGAATCAAAGCTAGGACCACAAGCAATTCTCCTTGAAAAGCCATTCATGACCTGCTACCAGTTTTCTCCCCTAATATCAGTTATGATTTGGATTCCGGTAACTTCATAAAATTATGGGAACAAACCTGGGTGGGGAGTGCCCCTCTAAAGGATCAGTTTCCTTCTTTGTTTGCTCTTTCTGATATGAAAAATGAGCCAATCTCGTCTTTTACCACCCCGTCCTCTTCCACTTCTGGGATTGGGTGGAACTTGGGTCTAAGAAGGGATTTGAGGGACTCAGACTTTGACAATATTTTGAGCCTTATTGCAATTCTTGATCACGTTGTCTTAGACCCCACTAGGACGGATTCTAGAATTTGGACACTTTCTCCCAACAACATTTTTTCTTGTGCTTCTTTCTTCAAAGTCTTTAAGTCAGTCCACCAGTCCTACCTTCCTTCCTTTTCCTGTTGATGAGGTTTGGTGTAGAGCAATACCTCATAGGGTTGGTAGTTTTTGTCGGGAAGCCTATCTAGAAAGAATCAACACTGGTGATCTACTCCAAAAGAAGAGACCCAATACTTGTTTGTCACCTCAGTGGTGTGTTCTTTGTAAAGCGGATGGGGAGACTGGTTTTCACCTACTAGTGTCTTGCCATTTTGCGAGGTCAATTTGGGAATGGGCTTTGTCCCTATTTGGATGTAGTTGGAATACCCCATCAGACTTGCAAGGCCTTTTTTCCCCTTCTATTTTCAGGTGGCGGATAAAAAGGGGAAGGACAATGTGGAGAGGACTAAGGGCTGCAGTATGTTGGACACTTTGGAAAGAAAGAAACTCCAGGATATTCTTAGAATCTCAGAGAGGAGCAGCAGATCTGAGGGCTATCATTCATATTAGGGTGGTATAGTGGCTGAAATCTGTGGAGCTTTTCACAGATTACACTGTGGATGACATGTTGAGGAAGTGGGGTGAAATTGCAAGTTGCACACAGACCAAGTCAGTAATGAGTGTAGCTTGGACCCCTCCACCTAGTGGATTCGTGAAACTAAACTTTGATGGGTGTAGCAGGGGAAATCCGGGACAATCGGGGATTGGGGGTGTTTTTAGGTATGAAAATGGGGTCATTTCTACGATGTTCTTAGGCCCAATTGGAGTGGGTGATTCCCTTAGAGCTGAGATCTTTGCAGTTATGGAAGGAGTTCAGAAAGCTAAGGAGTTGAACATCAGGAAACTCTTAATTGAAGGGGATTCAGAGGTGGTGATAGGGTGGCTGATTAAAGATCACAATGGCTTATGGAAGCACAATAATGAGAGGAGGAAATTCAAGTGGCTGGTGTGGGAGATGGAAGTTAAGATACTTTGGGTTAAAAGATCGGCTAATTTCCTAGTTGACGGTTTAGCTAAACAAGGGGCAGAAAGGGATTCACTTTTTTGGGCTAAGCTGTAACTATAGTGTGTTTTCTCTCTTTTCTCTTTTCTTCAGGTTCTTTCTTGCTCTTGGAAGATAAGCGTGTTTGTCTTTCTATTGTAAATCTTCTTTTGATGAGTTAATGAAAGTTTTATTTATCAAAAAAAAAAAAAAGACAAACTTCTCCAGAAGTCACCCTTTTTTTGATAAAATGTCTATCATCTTCAATGTGCTTAGTTCGGTCATGCTAGACTGGGTTATGGGCAATGTTAATTGCTGCCTGGTTATCACAGTACAACATCTTAGGTTCTTCTGCCTGTACACAAATTTCTTCTAATAGGGAACGGATCCAGAGAAGTTCTGAAACTCCATGTGCCATGGCCCTATATTCAACTTTAACACTTCATCTTGCCACAACTGTTTGTTTCTTACTCTTTCACGAGACAAGGTTACCCCCAACAAGGGTGCACACTCCTGATGTTGATCTCCTGTCATCAAGGCATCCTGCCCAATCTGCATCTGTATAAGCCTGTAGTTTCAACTGTCCATGATCAGTAAAAAGTATGCCTTTGCCTGGGTGTCTCTTTAGATAAGCAAGAATCTTGTCAACTGCCTCCCATTGCTGGACTCGTGGAGCATGCATGTATTGACTTACCACACTTACTGCATAGGAAATGTCTGGTCTTGTCATACACAAATATAGCAGCCGACCCACAAATCCTTGATATCTCCCAATGTTCTTTACTGGCTCACCTTCTGATGCATTGATTTTATGGTTCTGATCAATAAGGGTACTGATTGCCTTCGTTCCAAGCTTCCCTGTCTTTTGAAGAAGATCCAAGACATGCTTCATTTGAGAGATAAAAATTCCATGTTTTCATCTTGCAATTTCAATGCCTAAGAAGTAACTCAGTTCTCCAAGATCCTTAATTTCAAATTCTTTATGTAGATTCCTTTTCAGACAATCAATCTCACTTAGGTTATTCCCCGTGACAACAATATCATCCACATAAACAAGTAGGATTGACACCAAAGATCCCCTTCGCTTTACAAACAAGGTATGATTGGATTGAGTCTAGTGTAGCCAAAAGCAATCAAGGCCTTTCTGAATCTGTCAAACCATGCTCTGGGAGATTGTTTCGAGCCATAAAGTGACTTCTTAAGCCTGCATACCTTTCCCTTTTCAGCATCACTATAGAAGCCAGCAGGAAGATCCATATACACTTCCTCTTGCAGATCCCCATTTAGGAAAGCATTATTCACATCAAGTTGAAACAAGGGCCAAGAGTACGAGGCAGCAAGAGAAAGAAGTATCCAAACAGAGGTCATCTTTGCAACTGGTGCAAAAGTCTCTAAGTAATCAATGCCATAGGTCTATGTGTACCCTTTTGCAACAAAAGTCTTGCCTTGTACCTTTCTATACTTCCATCTGCCTTATATTTTACTGTGTAAACCCATCTGTATCCAACTGTCTCCTTGCCTTTTGGTAGATCCACAATGTCCTATGTTTGATTCTTAATCAAAGCTGCCATCTCTTCTTGTATAGTTGTCTTCCACTCAGGTTTGGAGAGAGCCTCACTAACACCCTTAGGTATAGACACTGAGTCAAGAGGAAAGAAAAACACGGTAGGAAGGAAAAAGTCCACTGTAGGATAAGTACTGTGAAATACAATGAGTAGTACACTTTCTCTTCCCTTATCTGAGAGCAATAGGAAGATCAATGTTATCTGTAATAGGGTTAGTAGAACCAATGGGAACTGAAACAATACTTGAATCCATGTCAGCTGAATCTGGAGTCTCTAAGGAACCGACAAGAAGTGATGTGAGTTTTGCTGTAGTGGAATCAACCTCCTTGTGAAGTCTTTGTCGTAAGTAATGCTGAGAAGCAGGACGCAAAATAGGTGGTAAGGTAGGTGACATAGGAGGGTCAAGCACAGGAGTAGACACAGGGACAAGAACTGGGAGAGGAATAGACTGTTGACTCACTTCCCCAAAACACTCCCTTTAAGAAGGATTCTTTGAGAAGAAGTATGTGGTTTCAAAAAAAGTGACATCCATGGTAACATACTGGCTCCGAAAGACTGGATCATAGTAGCAGTATCCTTTTTGATTTTCTGCATATCCAAGGAAGACACTTCTTTGCCTTGGGATCAAGCTTCGAGCGGTGAGGACCAAAGATATGTGCAAAGCAAACACACCTAAACACCTTGAGAGGAATATGAAACATCTCCCCCTCAGGAAAAAGGAGACTGAATGGGGTGCTGAATCCAAATATACGAGAGGGCACCCTGTTAATCAGATATACTGTTGTGAGAACTGCATCACCCCAAAACCGAACTGGAACTGTAGATGTGATCATCATGCTTCTGCAAAGCAGACACACCTAAACACCTTGAGAGGAATATGAAACATCTCCCCCTCGGGAAAAAGGAGACTGAATGGGGTGCTGAATCCAAGTATACGAGAGGGCACCCTGTTAATCAGGTATACTGTTGTGAGAACTGCATCACCCCAAAACCGAACTGGAACTGTAGATGTGATCATCATGCTTCTTGCAATCTCGACAATGTGTCTGTTCTTCCTTTCTGCAACACCATTGTGCTGTGGACTGTAGGGACAACTGCTCTGATGGACAACACCATATTCTAATAGATATGAGGCAAGGTGTTTTTCAAAATATTCTCTGGCATTGTTTGATCTGAACACCTTTATTCTTGTTCCAAACTGTGTTAGCACCATCTGATGAAATTGCCTCACTAAGGATGGTACTTCATCGTAGGATCTCATAAGGTAAATCCAAGAGTATCGTGAGAAATCATCCACAAATAAGAGAAAATATCGATAGCCTCCCATGGAAGGAACATGGTAAGGTCCCCACACATCAGAATGAATAACATCAAAAGAAGAACACCTTTTATTACTAGGTTTAAATGAATGTCTACAATGCTTTCCAAGTTGACAACCTTCACACTCTAGACTTGACAAACTAACAGACTTAACAAGTTTTGGAAACAAAAGACTCAAAGAAGAAAAACGTAAATGGCCCAAACGATTATGCCAAAGCATAATTTGACCCACAGACCCTGACTCACTATCCCTGATGACATGATGACTCTGATGAGGAGGAAGCACATCCAGGAGGTAAATCCCATTCACTTCACGACCACTCCAATCATCCTCTTTGAATCCAGATCCTGCAAAATACAATGACCAGGAGAAAAAATTACTGAGTAGTTCAGGTTCTTAATCAAACTACTAATAGATAACAAATTAGTGCTTAATCTGGGAACATGAAGGACAAAGGGTAGAGAAATAGAATCACTAGTCTTGACAGATCCCTTCCCAGCAATGGGAACATGGGATCCATGAGCTGTGGAGACCCTATCTCTGCTAGAACAGAGCTGGTAAGAAGAAAAAATAGTAGATCTATGGGTCATGTGCTCTGAGGCTCCAGAATCTATAATCCAATGAGGTCCCTCCTTACCTAAAGTAGAAACATAATTTGCAGTGACGTGGACTACCTGTGTGAGCAAAGGAAGTAGAGTGGACTCCACCAGTACCACTTGTACCTTGCTGTCTGCTTGCTGTTGAACTGGAATTGGCTGTATCCCGCCGGTTCAGAAGTTGCCCATACCTCTCAAGTTTCGCCCTTACTGCAACAGCTACAACAGACTCCAGAGCAGCTGTAGTAGGAGGGGCTGGAATGTCACCGGTAACTGCCATGTGTGCATTTGCCTTCTTATTTTTCAGTCTAGTCGGCGCAAGATGTGGGTGAAGCTTCCAACAAGTATCTTTTGTGTGTTTACGCTTCTTACAGTAGTCACAGATCAAATCTCTTTTATCTTCCTTCTTGATTTCACTGCCACCCCGATCTCCATTTTGTTTAGGTTTCACAGTACTCACCATGGCAGACTGATCAGAAACAGGATTTTTCATCATCACATCTCTCCTGCTCTCCTCCTGTGACACAAAGGCATATGCCTGGGAGACGGTAACACTGTCCCCGGAAAAAGGATGATGTCTTGCAATATCATACTCGGGATTAAGGCCAACAAGAAATTCAAACACCCTATACTTCTCTAGATGTTTCTAATAGGTAGTTGCATCCTTAGTGGTTTCCTCTTGACAGTGTGGCCGACCAAAGATAAGAGGAAGAGAAGAGAAGAAGAAGAAAAGAGAAGAGAAGAGAGGAGAGAAGGTTTTGCAATGTAACAGTATTGGCGGCGCCAGTCTTTATTTTACTATATATAGGGCGACAGAAATAACAAGGGAAAAGACCCTTGTGCCCCTGAGTACAATAACAGAATAACAGAAATAAAAAAAACACTTTATTTAGCCAAACAGGCCCTAACATCTGCAACTAAGTTATTTTGACATTATTCTAACACTCCCCCTCAAGTTGGAGCATAGATTTCAATCATGCCCAACTTGTCACACAAATCTTTGTGTCGCACATGCTGAAGACCTTTGGTAAAGATATCTGCAAGTTGCTCTTCCGAGCTGACATATGGTGTACACACTTCTCCACTTTCAAGTTTCTCTCTGATAAAGTGCTTGTCCACTTCAATGTGTTTCGTTCTGTCATGCAGAACTGGATTAGCAGCAATATTGATGGCAGCTTTATTGTCACATTAGAGTGACGTAGGATTGCTTACTGCGAAACCCAGTTCACCTAACAAATTTCTTATCCACATGATTTCTGCAACCCCTTGAGCCCTCGCTCTATACTCTGCTTCAGCACTGGATCTAGCCACCACACTTCGTTTTTTGCTTCTCTATGTGACAAGGTTTCCTCCTACAAAGGCACAATACCCACTGGTAGACTTTCGGTCATTGACTGCTCTTGCCCAATCTGCATCAGTATATACTTCCACTTTTAAGTGACTGTTTCTGGAACAACAAACTAGCTCCAGGAAACTTCTTGAGATATCTCAAGATCCTCTCTGCAGTCTCAAAGTGAGTTGTCCTCGAGTTGTGCATGAATTGACTAAGGACATCCACTGCATAGGCAATATCAGGCCTGGTCATAGACAAATACAAAAGTCTCTCCACGAGTCTCTAGAACATCTTTATGTCTTTCAAAAACTCTCCCTGACTGTCTCCCAAATGGTGATTAGGTTCAATAGGTGAATCAGATGGTTTTACCCCCAACTTGCTTGTATCTTCCAGTAGATCTAGTACATACTTTCGTTGGGAAATAAAGATGCTCTTGTGAGGGCGGGCAACTTCAATTCCAAGAAAGTATCGTAAGGGGCCTAGATCCTTCACCTCAAATTTAGTGGCTAAGAATTTTTTTAGTCTCTGGATTTCAGCCTCCCAATCTCCTGTAATCACTATGTCATCCACATACACAATAAGAGCCGCAATTTTACCTTCACATCTTTTCACAAACAGGGTATGATCTGATTGGCATTGTTTGAATCCCATCTGTTGGACTGCTAAATGGAACTTACTAAACCAAGCCCGAGGTGATTGTTTCAACCCATATAGGGATTTTTTTTTAACCTGCACACCTTTTGTTCACTGCCTTTGGCATAGAACCCTGGGGGTTGGGTCATGTACACTTCCTCTTCCAAGTCACCATTCAAGAAGGCATTCTTGATGTCCAATTGGTGAAGATCCCAGTCAAGATTTGCTGCCAAGGAAAGGAGAATCCGGATAGAGTTCATCTTCGCTACTGGAGCAAAAGTCTGCATAGTCCACTCCATATACCTATGTGAAGCCTCTTGCTACTAGTCTAGCCTTGTACCTTTCAACAATTCCATTAGCTTTGTCTTTCACTGTGAACACCTACTTGCACCCCACCGGTTCCTTTCCTTCAGGAAGATCTACCAACTCCCAAGTACCATTTTTGTGTAAGGCATCAATTTCTTCCTGCATTGCATCTATCCATTCAGGTTTTGACAAGGCTTCTGCCACGGTCTTAGGAACGGGGACACTATCCATAGAAGAGAGAAAGGCACGGTACGAAGGTGGAACATGCTCATAGGACACAAAATTAGAGATAGGATGATTAGTGATACAAGATCTAACACCCTTTCTCTTAGCATTAGGAATATTAAGATCATTGGTGACAGGGGAATCAACATTTAAAGGAGCAATGGGAGCAAGTGTACCTGGCTGATGAGACGGATCTGCCTTGGGTGAATCCTATGATGTTGGTTGCATAGTGTCCAGCTCCACGGCTCTTGAACTCTGCTGGCTCTTATGGCGACGATGAAAAACCCGGAGCGGAGGAGGATCGAGTAAAGGAGGTAGTTGAATCTGAGTCGTTGCCTGTTTCTCCTCAACCCTATTCTCCCCCTGAGGAGAAACCGAGAAGAACGGTTGACTCTCAAAGAATGAGACATCAATGGAAACATAGTACTTGCAGGTAATGGGATCATAGCAACGATACCCCTTTTGAGATGAAAGGTAAACAATAAAAACACAAGGAATAGCCCGAGGGTCAAGTTTACCACGAGTAGGTGACAGGTTGTGGACAAAACAACGACACCCAAAAACACGCATCGGAATGGTGGACAGCGGGGCTGTAGGGAACAAGAGCTGATGTGGGGCCTTATACTCTATTAGCCGAGAGGGCATGCGATTGATGATATATGTCGCACACAATACTGCATCCATCCAAAACTTTTTTGGCACATTCATATGAATCAGCAAGCCACGAGCAACTTCGAGAAGGTGACGGTTTTTTCGTTCAGCCACACCATTTTGTTATGGTGTCCTGGCACAAGAGCTTTGCTGAAGTGACCCACTCGAAGCAAAGAACTTCTTGAGATCACTATGGAAATATTCCTTTGCATTGTTCGACTGGAAGATATGAATTTCCGTTTGGAACTGAGTGAACACCATGCGTTAAAAATCTTTCACAATTTGTGGCACTTCATCTCGAGATCGCATAGGGTAAACCCAAGTGTATCGAGAATAATCATCAATCAAAGTAACAAAATACTTATAGCAAGCCGCAGTAGGTAGAGTAACAGGGCCCCAAACATCAGAATAAACAATATTAAATGGAAATTCAGATCTTTTATTTCGTAAAGGTAAAGAACTTCTACAATGCTTACTCAACTGACAAGTTTGACACTGTAACTGATTCACTGACAAGGACTCAAACAACTTTGGGAACATAACTTTTAACGACTCAAAAGAAAGATGACCTAAACGACTATGCCATAAATAGGCCTGACTCTCACTCGACGAACTTGTGGACTCAGTCGCCACTAGACCAGCATTATTCTCCAACACGTAGAGACCATCCACCATGCTTCCTCTACCAATCGTCTTCCTCGAGGTCAAATCCTGAAACACACATGAAGACGGAAAAAAAGTGACTGAGCAGTTCAAAGAGTGAGTAAGACTACTAATGGACAACAAATTAATAGGTAATTTCGGAACGTGCAGGACATTAGGAAGAATGAGGCCAAGTGGGAGAGGTATGGTGCCTCGACCAGCTATGGTAGGAAAAGAACCATTAGTCAGTCTTACCTTATCTCTCCCGGAGAGAAGGTTATATGTCTGAAACAAATTTGACTTACCGGTCATGTGGTTTGAGGCTCCAGAGTCAATAATCCAAGGAGAATCAGTAGTATGAGATGACACATGGAAGGCTGTGGCATTACCTGATGTAGATGCAAATGAGGTAGGAGTAGGCCCAGAATCCACCTGGCGGAGAGTCCTACCATACAATTCCAAATGTTCACGGAAGGAGTTGATAATATCTTCCTTAGGGTCAAAACCGGGATGTCTCTCCTGAGTTACGGAAGGACTAGTCTCTGTTGATGCCATATTAGCTGAGTTATACCTTTTTTGATTCTGCTGGCCTGGTTTCTTGCCCTTTTCCATGGAGATCCCAGCATGTATCTTTTGTGTATCGTGTCTTCTGGCAGTGAGTGCACCAAAGCTTGCTTTTATCTTCCGATTTTTTTTTAGTGTCACCCTTTAAAGCCACCTCCTACATTTGTATCTGAATTTCTCCAGACAGCTAGGGCAATTGACTCCCCTTCTACACCATTCATCACACTTTTTTGCTTTCTTCTGACTGTACCAAGGTATACACCTCCTGGACTGATGGCAAGTCTTTACTACCCAAGATCTGTACCCCGATGGACTCATATGATGTATTCAACCCTAGGAGGAAGGCAAACACTCGTTGCTGTGATACAAGTAACTTATAGGCCTTTGCATCTTCATCACACTTCCAATTCACATTTTGATAGTGATCAAGTTCATTCCATATTGATGTCAAATCAGAATAGTACAACGAGAGACTCCTCTCCCCCTGCTTGCAAGTAGAAGATTAAGCATGTAGTTGATATATCTTGGCATAGTGTCTCTGTTCTGAATAAGTGGACTTCGCTTGTTCCCATATCTTACAAGTAGTATCAGCCCACATGAAAGTCTTCCTTACTTGTGGCAGCATTGAAACCAAGAGCCAAGACATCACCATACTGTTCTCTTGGTTCCACCTATCATGCTCAACACTTCCATACTTAGGTTCCTTTACTCTCTCATTGATGTATCCTATTCTCCCCCTAGCAGTGATGTAGAGTTTTATTCCCCTAGACCACTCAAGGTAATTCAGACCATCAAAGGGAATAACAGCCATGGGAAAGCTCATATCCATTCCCCCACTCACTCCATTGTGGCTCTCTGAGATCTCTGAAGTAGCAGAATTCTCAGTCGACATGGTCAAGCAGTTAATCAGTCCCAAACATCGGACTTAGGACCCCTCCTTACTCCACAAAACAATGCTCCACTCAGTTCACACCCACACACTTGGGTTTAACAACCAGGTTGAGCACAAACAGTACCAAATTCCAGACCAGAACTGACGTAATATTCGACAGATTTCAGACCTGTATAGTTTTAACTGTCCCCACCTACCAGAATCCAGAATGTCTAATAGCCACTAATCAGCAGGAGAGATCCTTCTTACTTATAGTCAACTCAAACCATTGAGAAGACAGGTCATCTTTGACCTACAGTTGTCTTAACACATGAACATGATCACACGATCCAAGAAAACTGGGGTTACATAGGTTCAACAGCATTCAGCCGCCCCAGATTTATAGGGTTTTCACTCGGCACATGACCAAGGAGGGTAAAGAAGAGAAAAATAGGGAGAACTGTACCAGTTGTAGCTATTTTGTAGTCCAGAATCAGATTTCTGTTATGCTAGTCTGTTCGATATGTTCTTTGGGTTGATCGATCTTCTCTTGACAGTAGGGTTGATCAATTTGCTCTCTTTTAATCAGCATTCCCACTCTCATACCATCTTGACAGTGTGGCCGATCAGAGATAAGAGGAAGAGAAGAGAAGAGATGAGAGAAGAGAGAAGGTTTTGCAATGTAACAGTATTGGCGGCGCCAATCTTTATTTTACTATATATAGGGCGACAAAAATAACAAGGGAAAAGACCATTGTGCCCCTGAGTACAATAACAGACATAATAGAAATAAAAAATCGAAATAAAAAAACACTTTAATTAGCCAAACAGGCCCTAACATCTGCAACTAAGTTATTTTGACATTATTCTAACATTTCCCAAGCAAATGTCTTTAAATGGTCAATCTTCTGCCATAGGGTTTTAAGGGTTGAAAAATAGGCTGAAAAATAGGTCTATCTCCCTGCCTTGTAGAAATAATTTGATTTCTCAACTGATAAGCCCTAGCAACATTCTCCCTCTGTGAATAGGTTTCTGCAATCCATCCCATATTTCCTTAGATGTATTTGCCCATAAAAAAAATTTACTTATATGGGGCAACATGGGATTACACAACCAAGTCATCACCATATAATTCTCCTGTACCCACCGCGAGTTGCTAGTTTCGGTTTTCACTTCTTCACCAGTGATATACCCTAATTTCCCACGAGCACCAGTGGCCATCTTTGTAGATTGTGACCATTCTAAGTAATTTGCACCATCCAACCTAATTGTAGTAATGGTTCCAGTTCCAAAAAGGTCTCCAACACCTCCTCCCACTGGTCCCATTTCACTACTGGGCTTATTTTCAACTCCATGACCCTCCATCCTAGAAGAGTCAGTCGCTCTTTCTAGAAGCCTCCAAATCAGGTAGGACTTGAACCGTCCCTTACAAAAAACTCCAAGGAACCCTAAAAAATTAGGGCACTACTTCCTAGGTCAAAATTGAAGAGTCCAACAGAAACAAGACTCTTCCCCTTTCTCTAGTTTTTCCTGATTTTGATGAGAAACCCTAGACCAGCTAAAGGGCAAACGGATCCACCAAAAAATCCAAAAATGGGCTTACCTGAAGATTTCAGCAGTAGAAAAGAAAAGAGAAGGAGAAAAGAGTAGGAAGTTAACCAGGATTCTTTGATTAACCCTAGCCACCAACCCCTCATTATATTTATACTTAACTTAAAGGATGAGATATTACAAGGATGCCCTTAGTGGGGCGGTTACTAATGTTGCTGAACAGTCACAACTTAAAAACATAAACTAATGGGCCTAAAACCCAACAACTTCTTAACTAAATAACTTAAAACAAGAATAAAAACAACTAGGCCCAACTCAACAACCTGTTAACTAGGTCTTTCTAGCAGTGCATATGGCTGCTCAGTGATTTAAAAGGCGTGTCTAGGTGCATAGATGGGGCGCATTTTAGGGTATGTGCCTCGCCTAGGTCCTAGGCGTAGCTCTTTCAAAAGGTGCACACCTTGCATCTTTGCCTAGGCATGCGCCTTTTTAAAATTTTACACTTTTGTGCTTTTTTTGAACCTAATGGCTGTCTTGGGGGCTTTGCTCTCAGGCCCCTGTACCACGCCTCTTGAGGCTAGCCCACCCCCTATTTACTAATGTTGTTCATTCATTCATCCTATAAAATATTTTCTTAAAAGGCAATTAAAATTACAAAATCATTATTTTTTGTGTGAGAATTAAGAATTTAATACCATAACATGGACTAGTGTTTTAAAAGCGAAAGGTGCCTGAGGTGCAAGGTGCAAGGTGCAAGGTGCAAGGCGCAAGGCGAGGCGTCTACACAAAATATTTTCCTGATTCTAAGAAATCGGGAAAATATCAAAAAATAAAGTGGGGGAAGAAAGAAGCAAAGAAAAAACTAAAATAAAAAAAGAAAGGGGTCGAGCCCTGTTTTACTGTTTTCAAATTCAAACTAATATTTGATGTTGATAAAAAAATATTGTGTAGCCCCTGTTTTACTGTAAAATTATTTCAGAAGAAGAAAGACAATGAAAACAAAAACAAGAGTGGCGGAGCCCCTGTTTTTCTATGAACAAGAAGAAAAACTGAAGAAGGTGGAGGAGGAGAAGAAGAAGGAGAAGGAGAAGAAGAAGAAAAGAAGAAGGGGGCAAGCGGAACCCCTGTTTTCAGTGTAAAAAGAGAAGAAGAAGAAGGGGGCGGAGCCCCTGTTTTACTGTAAAAATATTTCAGAAGAAAGACAATGAAAAAAAACAAGAGTGGGCGGAGCCCCTGTTTTTCTATGAACAAGAAGAAGAACTGAAGAAGGAGGAGGAGAAGGAGAAGAAGAAGAAGAAGAAAAGAAGAAGGGGGCAAGCGGAACCCCTGTTTTCAGTGTAAAAAGAGAAGAAGAAGAAGGGGGCGGAGCCCCTGTTTTTCTGTGAACAAGAGTGGGCGGAGCCCCTATTTTTCTGTGAACAAGAAGAAGGACTGAAGAAGAAGGAGGAGAAGAAGAAGGAGAAGGAGAAGAAGAAGAAAAGAAGAAGGGGCTGGCGGAACCCCTGTTTTCAGTGTAAAAAAAGAAGAAACAAATACCTGATGCTGATTGCTAAAAGCCTGAACGTTGCAGTTGGTTGTCCAACTGAGAGATGGTCTCTGATAGAACTTCAAAGGTGGCTGTTCGATTGAGAGATGGGCTGAACTTGTTGATCCAAGAAGAACGTGGGGGCTGAGGGCTCGAGACTTCGATTGATACTGGAGTCTGAGAAGCCTTGAATGGCAAGTTGTTTTCTCTTGAGAGGGTCGTGGCTTTCTTTCATATTTGCTATACCATATCCCAACTATTTTGACACATAAAAGGAAATAATCTATACATATACGATTATAATCTATCTATAAAAGTCAATTTAAAAACAAATAAAAAAACAAAGGGCAACCAAACATAGGCGCGCACCTGGACCGCCTGGTGCCTGGTCTGAGGTGCACACCTTAGGCACAGAGGTGAGTGCCTTACTAAAGTGTAGCCGCCTTGACCCATGCGAGCACCAGCTCTCGGAAACATATCGCCTTGTGCCTTAGGCGCGCCTTTTAAAACACTGACATGGACTTGTTTGGGCTTGCCTCGAGGGGTATGGCACAACAGGCGGCTCGTAGAATCAGGAATGTAATATATTTTACATCACATTAGCTACTTGAAGTAATGCAATTGAGGAGAAAAAGAGATTGTGGGTTTTACATGCTTGAAAATGTTTTATATGTTTGCTTTTATTTTTAAATTTTCAATTGAATACGCTTTACATGTTATGTTTATATATTTTAATTTTAGATAATAGGTTTTTTAAAATTTATGTTTTATATTTTTATTGATATTATGTTTGTTTATTTTTATTTTTTGTATTTTCATGCTTTGCTTCAAAAAGGTGCACACCTCACCTTGCCACCTTGTGCCTCGGCGCAAATTGCCCCTTGCGCTTTTTTTGCACCAGCAACTATTCTGGGCCTCGGAGATTTTTCCAAGGAAAAAACCCTAGAAACAGTTTCAGTTTACCATAACTACCAGCAGCACTCTTCTCTTGTTGTTCCAACAATAAAAGAAGTTTGAGAAGAAAGAGATGAATAAGAGGGTAGACGAGCAGAATAAGAGCAGATTACAGCTCTGATACCATGTTTGTATCCAGGTTCTTGATGAAGAGAGAAGAAGAAGAACAGAGTTGGAGAATAGGGAGATTCTTCATTCCAACCCATAGAATTGTTATTTATATTAGGGCAACAATAATACATGAGTTGACAAAATTACCCCCCATTATTAGGAGGTAATGTAACTCAAAATATAAGAAGGCCTAGGCCCATTTACACTTAAAATCAGTACAGAATAGTAAAGCCCAACAAGAAATAAAAACCACATAACATAAATGGGCCGAAGCCCATGCTGTTAAGTCCCACAACATTAAAGATGTACTTTGTTCTTATTCTCATTCTACAAGTCTCGGATTGGATTTGGGCATGCAAATATGAGACAAGAATGGACTAACTAGGCAACTATACAGAAATAATCTCCTTGTTAAATGCAAGACATCTAACATCACATTATCTATCCTCTTGTTGAAGTTTCCAACTGTTTGTTTAAGTGTTTTTGAGAGAATCACAAACTTAATGTCAATCTCGGGAAAGTTGCATTGTGGGCATTAATATTGAATAAAAAAATAAACGTTTCTTTATTTGATAGAAAGATATCCATGGAACCAAGCCCCTAGGTGGTGCTTAAATTATTCCTAGATAGTCTTTCATGGCTATAATGCCTTGTAGCCAAACCTTCATCTAAAACAAAATTTCTGGGTTTCTTATTGAATGGTGAGCTGTCTATTTGCCATTTTTGAGTGTTACTGATTTGTCTTATATGCTTCATCCATACATCCACTGCCTGAAAGTTGTGTCTTCTACATTATGGGGCTTATGTTGATGCTGACCTTGTTTTAACAAAGTTATCTCTTATTGCAGGTTTTAAATTGTCATGACTCAGTGATTTATATATTAGCACCTTTAAGATATGCCACTGTGTATGGGTGTTCTGATGCAACTATAGTTCTTGGGGCCATTGGCAAGGTATGCATTGATCAAGAACTTAAAGTTATTGGCTTTTGGATATCATAGTTGCATCTCTGACTCTTTGCCCTTTCTCTAGAGTAAAACGTTTTAACCTCCCAACCCCCTGGGCAAGCTTGCACCCTGTTTTCTTTAAAGAGTCAATATTATCTGAAAGAGAAAAAGAAAAGGTAGGGCCTGTCTATTTGCAGGTTCATTGCAATACAAGGGGTGATATAGATGACATCCCTGGGGTGCTAACAGGTACTTGATTTTTCAGATTGATAGCTATAAAGCTTTAGTTAGATTAAAAAAATGAGGAATATACAATATGACATGCTTCAAAGAACCAATTTAAAAAAACTGAGG
Organism: Nelumbo lutea; assembly: GCF_056320005.1. Lineage (NCBI taxonomy): Eukaryota > Viridiplantae > Streptophyta > Magnoliopsida > Proteales > Nelumbonaceae > Nelumbo > Nelumbo lutea. The sequence goes on from NC_142685.1 coordinate 108,568,262, forward strand.
TATATATACAATATGACATGCTTTGAAGAATCAATGTGTTACAATCTTATGATTTACAATGTGATTAATGATTTGAATCATGAACCCCAAGGGTTTCGATTTGAATCTGATGTCCAAATCCTTTTTCTGCAAAAATCTTATGATTTTTGCTTGAATCATATGAATTGATTTATAAATCTTATGATCCTACATTCACCATGATTTTTCAATTAAAAACGAAGTTCCCTACTGCATTTTTTGTTTATATGTAACTTTGTCAAGGGAGATTTCTTTTGAAGCCCTTACTGGAAAATAATTTATTTACATTATTTAAGACCATACATTGAGTTTATCATCCATCACGCATAGGTTAAAGAGCCATTGCATGTGGATAATTTAACTTTCAAGTCAAACTTGATTATATCATCTTAGGCTTCTATTGTACAAGTAATAATTTCTGTTGATTTAGTCTTTTATATACATTACATATATAGTAGATATGGATTAAAAATATGGTAAAATCATTTTCCTATATATATTTAGCCTTTTCGAATATTGATATTTATTTTTTGACAAGTTTGTAAAAAATAAAATTAATCTTATGATTTATTATATGATTTACAATTTGATTCAATTTATGATTATGATTTTCAAAACATCGCCAAGAATGTTGACTGGCCAGATGCTTCACACAAGTATTGGCTGCTGTATTTCATCCATCAAACAACTATTAATGAGTCCCCTTCCTGATATTTTTTTAATCCAAGGACTTTCGCAAAGTTTTAGTCCAATGTGCAACTTTCACAACTATGTTCTCAATGATTTTCTCCTTGATTTCTTTCCTTCCCTTGAAAGTTCTTTCATTCTTCACTATGATTCAAGCAAATTTAATTAAAAATTAGTTCTCAATGGTTGTTTCCTGTTTCTTAAAGACTCTTCAGTGGAGGCTTTATCTTCAAAGAGTCTTTTGTTTGTCTCTTCCCAGAGGTTCTACATTGTTGCATGGATAGCTGCCTTCCAGAAAACCTTGCTCCTTTATCACAACTTCCTACCTTGCCATTGGGAAACAAACTCACAAACAGAATTAGGGGGGACCTAATGGAAACTGCCTTCAAAGAACATATCTAGCAGGGGTTGCCATAAGCATTGGTCCACCTTACAAGTTATCAGAAGATGAATAATTGATTCACTATTCTCAAGGCACATAATGCAAACATGGGGGGAGAGGTACCACTGCCCTTGCCTTTTTCTTTTGTAGGATATAATAAGTATTTATTTGACCGCACATTGTCTCCCAACGGAAAAAGGAAATCCTTTTGGGAATCATGGAATGCCAAATCCTTCTAATCAGTAAAGAAGGGGAAGGAGACTAAAGGTCAGGCTAAGGAAAAAGGATTTGGTGGAGAAGTAACTAGTGGGGGTTAAAGACCTGATTAATTTATCAGGAGAGGAAGGGGTAATGTAGACATTAGTCAATAAGGAAAGAAGAGAAGACAGCTCAACCATTTCTTTTCAATATTGTTATGGAGGCATTGAGTAAACTTGCATATAGGGCAGTGGAAGGAGAGTTTGTTCAAAGTTTTAAGCTTATGATATGGAGCAAGTTTCCTTCATATTGTAGACGACCCCATATTTTTCTGTGATGTTTTTTTAGCTTATCAATTGGTTGACTTGGGTTACATATTAAGGTAGTTTGGAGTTGCTTCAGGCCTCAAAAGTAATTTATTATAAAGCTGGTCGGAAGCTACTTTAGGCTTCAAAAGTAATTTATCTAAGCATGAAATAATGCTAACAAGGGAAGGAAACATAGAGTTAGACTGATTAGCTTGGTCAATAACTTGTATAAAATCATTGCTAAGGTGTTGTCATGTAGAATCAGGGTTTCTCTTCCTTCCTTAATCTCTCATTCTGAAGGTGCTTTTATTATGGGAAGGCAAATTATAGACCAAATTTTAATTGCTAACAAAAGTGTTGAAGATTTGAAGAGGTATAGGATGAAGGGTTTGGTGTATAAATTGGATTTGGAAAAGGCCTATGACTTGGTTGATTGGGGATTCTTGTTGGAGGTAATGAGCAACTTTGGGTTTGGTGATTGGCTGTGTAATTGGATTTTAGGGTGCCGTAGGACTTGGCACTACTCAATTTTTGTGAATGGATCTGTGGTGGATCATTTTCAGGCCTTTAGAGGGCTAAGGCAGGGGGATCCTCTCTTCCTTTTTTAGTTTACTCTAATAGCTGATGTCCTTGGAAGGCTTATCTCTAGGGCTGATTCTAGAAATCTGATAAGGTGTTGGAGAATTGGCAGAGAGGAGATTCCTAATCACTCATTTGCAGTTTGTTGATGATACAATTTTGTTTTCTGATGTTGGTGATCCTAGATGGGTGCAAAACATGAAGATAATTATATCTATTTTTGAGAGAATGTCGAATTTAAAAATCAGTTGGGATAAGAGTTGTATTGTGGGGCCGAATATGGAGGATAGAGGAATTTTAGAGGCAGAAGAAATCTTGGGTTGCACGGTTTCTCAATGGCCAATGAATTATTTGGGAATGCCTATGGGGGATAATCCTAGTGGCAGCAACTTTTGGAATCTGGTAATAGAGAGTTTACTAAAAAGTTGGCTTCTTCAAAGAAAAATTACTTATCTTTGGGAGGAAGGATCACCCTTGTTAGGTCTACTCTAGCCAATTCGCCAGTTCTGGGTTTGATTGGGGCTTGGGGCTCAGAAGAGGATTGTGAGACTCTGAATTAGATAGTGCCGTAACTTTGTTCCAAGGTCTGGAGAGGGTTTTCCTGGATCCCTCAAAGAGAAACTGGACCCTTTCCCCATCGGGTATTTTTACCTGTCCATCCTTTTTATTATCCTTAATCCAACTGGGTGATAATTTGGGTCAAACTTTTCTGGTTAAAGAGGTCTATAGTAAGCCAATTCCTCCTAAGATTGGTGGTTTCTGTTGGGAAGTGTTTTTGGAAAGGATTAACACCTGTGACCTTATCGGAAGAAAGAGACCTAAGTGGTGCTTATCCCCTCATTGGTGTATTCTGTGTAAGGGCTAATGGTGAGTCCTGCCATCACTTGTTAATCTCATCCACCTTAGTATCTTCAATTTGCGACTGGTTTTTCTCCTTGTTTGGGTGTAGGTGGAACCCCCTGTCAAATATACAAAGCTTATTTGACCCCTCCTTTGTCAGTTGTCAGAAAAAGAAGGGTCAAACTTCATGGAGGTGTATCAGGGCTGCTGTGTGTTGGACAATATGGGAAGAGAGAGATGAAAGATTCTTTGCAGAAAAAGAGAGTAGGGATGCTCTGATTGAAGTAGTCACAGTTAGAGTGGTCCATTGGGTGAAAACCTTAAAATTATTTGTGGATATTTTTGGTGTAGATTTGTTGAGAAGTTGAAGGTAGTAGCTGATTCTGCTCCTAATAAGGTTGTAACAAGACCAAGCTGGTCTCTTCCTTCCAATGGTTTTATTAAGCTAAAATTTGATGGCAAATATGAAAGGAATCCGGGTCCTTCAGGAATTGGAGGAGTTTCCAGAAATAGACCCATTGGTGTGGGTGACTCTTTGAGGGATGAAATTCTAGCTGCTTTGGAAGGGGCTCAAAAGGCGAAGGAGATGAATTTTAGAAAATTAATAATTGAAAGGGATTCAAAGTTGGCTATCAGCTGGCTGCAAAAGGAAGAGGATCTAGGTTGGTGGGAATTCATTAATGAAAAAGAAGGTTTAAATGGGTAAGACAGGAAATTCAAGTGAACCTCAATTGGGTGAAAAGAGATGCCAACTATCTCACCGATGCACTAACCAAACAAGGGGTGGGAAGAAGAAAGTTATTTTGGGCTATGTTGTAACATCTTGGAATTGTTTGGGGAGAGTTAAGAGAATTTGTCTCTCCATTCTCTTTGTACTTCTTTTTTTTAATTAATGAATGTTTTTTTTCTCAGTTTTTCATCAAGAAAAGGGAAGGAAACATAGCTAATCAGTTGATTGACATCTTGAGCTGCAGAAGAGTGCAGTTACCTACCACCTACCTCGGTCTACCCCTCGGTGCAAAAAATAATCTAAGAGAACATGGGATGTAGTTCTTGAAAAGTTTGGTAGGAAACTGGCCATGTGGAAGTCCAAATATTTATTAAAGGGTGGTAATTTTACATTGATTAACAATGTTCTATTTTCACTAGTAATCAATACTTATCTACCACTTGTCTTTATTTTGACTTCTTGTTGGAGTTGCAAGCAATTAGAGAAAAAAATGAGGACATTCTTATGGGTTAGTTGGAGTAACAATTTTAAGTTTCATTTGGTGAATTAGAATGCTGCGTGCCGACCAAGTAAATATGGTGGTCTTGGTATATAAAATATCAGAAAAACTAATTAGTGTCTCTTTCTTAAATGGTATTGGAGATTTAACATGGAAGGAGGAAGTATGTGGAGAAGAGTTATAGCAGGTAAATATGGGCTGACAAGCCTCAGGTGGGATTTTGGGCTTGACTTTTCCTCAATGGGGTGTGCAGTTTGAAGCAACATTGCATTCTAGGTTTTCTTCCTGATGTTCTAGAAGGAATAAGTTTTAGAGTAGGCAATGTAGTGATTTAAAGGCACACCTCAGGTGCACCTAGGTGCATAGGCATCTCGTAGAATTAGGAACGAAATATGTTTAGCATCATATTATCTATTTGAAATAGTGCAATTAGGAAAGAAACAAAGAAATTGAAAGTTTGGCATACGTGAATATGTTTTATATGCTATATTTGATTTTATTGTTTGCATTTTCACTTTGAAGTTGTTCTATATGTTATGGTTATGAATTTTAATTTGAGCTAAGCTTTTTAAAATGTTTAATTTAAAATTAAAGTTCGTATTTTTAATTAATATTATTTTTATCATTCTCTTGATTTATTTTGAATTTTTACTTACTTTTTTTAGATTTTGTGCCTTGGGCCTGGCACAAAATGCCTGTTTTCTTTGTGCCTTACGCTTTTAAAAGACTTTGGTGTCTTCGTTAGTAGTTGCTGATATGTGCTTTTAGCAGATAGGTATGCGGAGCTTCAGTAGTGTCTAGTTGGCAATCTAGAGGGTTCTAGCATTGATCTGAGAGAGCTTGAACATTAAAGTGTTAATGCTTGGAGGTGTTGATCGAAACCGGTGATCGGACATCTTGTAGGAGGGCGTATCTGCAGTTGAAGCAACCTAGGTGCAATCTTTGAGCCCTTTTCCTTTTAATGGCAAACACCTAGTTATTTAGAGATGGTCGGAAGATCTTGAGAGACGTGAGGCTTTTGAGGGTTACCGTAGATAGAGAGTTCGAGTATTTGCAGTTGAAGCAACCTAGGTGCAATCTTTGAGCCCTTTTCATTTTAATGGCAAACACCTAGTTCTTTAGAGATGGTCGGTAGATCTTGAGAGACTTGAGGCTTTTGAGGGTTACCATAGATAGAGAGTTTGAGTATTTGACCTTTCTCTTTACACTTGATGTTGGGTGGTGTTCAATGAACTAGGTTAGGTGGTTTTGTAGATGTCACCAAGGAAAACCTGGAGTGGAGTTGTGTTGCTTCCTCACACTCATGGTTTGGGCAAAACCACCTTGCCAGATTCCGTCTTATATGGCTTTAGAGGTTCTCAGCAGAACCCATTTGGTTCGTGTGGTAGTTGAATGTGAATGGTCATTGATGGAAGAAGGTTCAACAGGAGGTGGTTATTCAAGCAACCCAGGGATTTTCAGAAGTCACACAAGTGCTCAGGTCTTGCCTCAGGTTGGGTTGCAAGGGAAGGATGGTGAGAAATAGAACAAGGTTGTAGTTGATGTGCCTGGGGAGCAAAGAGAAGTAATGGGCAAGACAGTTGTTGGGGGTAATACTCAAGGATGTAGGAGGCAGGACTTCACTGTTCAGGGTGGATGATGCTGTTGAAGGCGAAGATGCAGATGGAGGCCCCTGCAAGCCCTGTCTGCTTTCAATATAGTTAACAGATCAACATCTGTGTGGGTGGGTGCTGCAGCTATAAAATTGACATCCCTACCTCAATGGAGTTGAAAACTAGAAAAGTTTTGCTCTGGTGGGTTGGTTCTGAAGAAGGGTGGTGATGATTGGTGCCAAGCACCATGGTTTAAAAAATTTCAGATTTCAAATGTTGATACTTGTGTGGTTCTTAATGACTAGGTAGTTAGTCTATTGATAAAAAAAAAGACTAGGTAGTTAGTCTATTGGCTAAATTGTTAAGTCTCATTCAAGGCATAAAGCCATATATACCCAAATGGATGATGAAAGAATTTGGTATTGGGAGAAATCAAGCAAGTACTCAGTCGAGTCATTCTATGTCAATTTCTCCCTCTTGCAGGAAAATGCTTTCCTTTGGGCCAGAATCTGGTGCTACCACATCCCATCAAAACTAGACTTGTATGGACTTGGAAGATGCCTAGCTACAGACAAATTGATAAGAAAAGGGATGCCCCTGTCTAATGCTCTTTGCTCTTTATGAGAGACTAACATGTATTAATGAAGTTATATCATATATGACTGATAAGACAATATTAGTTTATACATGACCAACTGATATAACAATATTAGCACTTCCGCTTGTTTTCTTTGAACCCAAATATTGGAATTTGTTCACAAGATTTGAATTAATTTTGATGTTATGAGAGCCCATGTAATTAAGTTATGTCATATGTGACTGATTAAACAATGTTAACTTATACATTTGACATAATTGATATGAATATGTATTGCTTCTTAAAATAAATAGGTTATATTGATTCCTCTGAGAACCTTGTCAATTGCTGTATTCTGTGACAATTTTACTATCAAAAGCACAAAGCTCATTTATCCATGTTATGCATCTTCAATTCTGCCATTTTTAAATCATTTACTTCAAATTCCATGCATTGTATTCTAACCACTAGCCTAATTGAAGCACATTATATATTAAGCATGTGGAGGAGATGAAAAGATCTAGGCAAAGGGGTTTTGTTTGCAAGTTGGATCTTGAAAGGCCTACGACTGGGTAGGTTGGCAGTTCCTCTCTCAGGTATTAGGAATTGTGGTTTTGGGGAGAGATGGTGTAAGTAGATACTTGGGTGTGTTAATACTTGCCACTACTCTATATTGGTCAATGGTGTGGTAAAGGACTTCTTTCCAGCTCATAGGGGTATCAGGCAAAGGGCCTCACTGTCTCCGTTCCTCTTTACTTTAGTAGCTGATGTGTTGAGTAGAAACATCGCTAAGGCGGATAGGGAAGAGATCATTAGGGGTTGGAGAATAGGGAGGAACAAGATCCCAGTTACCCACCTTTAGTTTGTGGATGATTTAATGATCTTTTGCAAAGGGGGGTTTAGTGAGAAGGTTTCTCTGGAGGAGTTAACAACAAGGTTCAAAGTATTGATACGATACGAGTTTCAGTCGTATCGTATCGACACTTAGAAACGGTCGAAACTCTATTTTTTTTAGTTTTTTTTTTCAAATTTTGGTTTTTTGGGAAGCTTTTAGCATGCTTTTTATTATTAAAAAAATTGGGGGTCACTATATCGTTTTCAAAAGATACGATATGATACGCCCGATACGGGGCATATCATATTGATACTTTGAACCATGGTTAACAAAAGGCTTTGAAAGAATTTCCAATCTGAAAATAAATTTGGAAAAGAGCTGCAATAGTAGGCATTACTTTGGAGGATAGTGAGATTGAGGCTATTGCGGGGTGTCTTGAGTGTTCTATCTCATCTTGGCCTTTGACCTATCTAGGGCTTCCTTTAGGTGCAAACCCTAGGGAGAGTAGATTCTGGACCACAGTATTAGAGAAGTTTGAGAAGAGACTACCTTCATGGAAGAAGAATTACATTTATTTGGGTGGCAGGATCACGTTAATAAAAGCCACATTAGCAAATCTACCTACTTTTGTGTGTCTTTAGAATTCCGCCTAGGGAAGCCAAGAAACTGGAGAAATTAATGAGAAACTTCCTTTGGGAACCAAGACAAGGAAAAAAGGATCATTTGATTAAGTGGGAAATTGTGTGTAGAAGTGAAAAGGAAGGGGGTTTGGGACTTTGGGGTTAGGTAAGGTGGTTTAAAAAAATTAAGCATTATTGGGGAAGTGGCTTTGGTGTTGGCCCTTGGAGAGAGAGAGGCTTTGGCATCAAGTGGTGGGGAGTATTCATGACACCTCAAACTCATCCCTCAGTTTCTCAGATTTGACGGGTATGAAGTTTGTTCTGGTAATTCTGTCAGGTTTTGGGAAGATATCTTGGTGGGAGACACCCCTTTAAAGGACCTCTTCCCTTTGCTGTTCTCTATTTTTTTCTTTTAAAAAGGAGGTGATTTCAAAATTTGCCGCATTCTCGGGAACATCATTGGAGCCAAATTGGGATTTTGGATTTCGTAGGGGGTTAAGGGATGCTGAAATTGATTCGTTATCTCTTTTGCTTGGCCTACTAAATCAAATTTGTTTAGATCCCTCGAAACCCAACAAAAGGGTGTGGGTCCCTAGTCCTAAAGGGACGTTTACTTGTGCCTCTTTCTTTAAGTCCTTGTCCCAGCCTCTTACTCAACAGGTCTTTCCCTTGAAGGAAATTTGGTTTAGGCCAATTCCCCCAAAGGTGTACTATGGGAAAGTAAACACTTTAGAAAACCTACAAAAGAGAAGACCCTTCCTTTGTATTTCTCCCAACTGGTGTACCCTCTGTAGAACTCACAGGGAGGACTGTTACCATGTATTCGTTTCATGTCCACTCTCTACAGAATTGTGGATTTGGCTTCTCTCTTTGTTTGGGTGTAATTGGAGCTCACCAGCAGAAAGACGTTTGAGCAGCCCTGTTCAATACACAGTCTTTCAGTTGCCTACAAAAAGAGGAAGATCAATGTGGAGATGTGCGAGAGCAGCCTTAGTTTGGACAATATGGGAAGAAAGGAATGATAGAATATTTCAAGAGAAGGAAAGAAATAGCCAGCAACTAAAAGACTGTGTATTGAATAGGGCAATACAATGGTTGAAGACTTTGGACCTATTCCATCAGTTCTCCTTTAATGACTGTTGGAGAAACTGGTTGGCAATAGCGAGGTGCTCTTCCATCAAGAACTAGGTAGTCCCAAGGTGGTGTCCTCCGGCTGAAGGCTCACTAAAACTGAATTTCGATGGTAGCAGCTTAGGCAATCCAGGGCCCTCTGGAATGGGGGGGATTCTGAGGAATGAGCTTGGAGAGGTTGTTCTGTTGTACTCGGGTCCTTTGGGACTTGGTGATGCTGTCAGGGCAGAAATGCTAGCTGCGGTACAAGGGGTGCATTTTGCAAACCAAATGGGGGTAAAGCAACTAATTATTGAGGGGGACTCAATGGTGGTGGTGGGCTGGTTAAGGAAATCTGCTGAGACTGTTTGGTGCTATAAAAATGAAGTTACGAAAATTAAATGGTTAACAAGGAACATGTCAGTCTCTATTCAGTGGGTGGGGAGATCTGCAAACGCTTTGGCCGACGTTTTAGCCACGCAAGGGGCAAATAGGGAAGAATTGTTTTGGGCTCAGTTGTGATTCCAGCAATTGTTTCCTAACTTCTTTGTATTTGTCAGGAGGGGCTGCAGCTCGCACCTCTCTAAGGGATCTTGCATGAGATTGTAATCCTGAATCAGTTTCTGTTTTAATAAAATTGCACTGTTACTCATAAAAAAAGTCTTATTAGAATATGGATCTAAGAGTACCAAATTTCAACTTCCTGTCTTTACAGGCTTTAAGAGTGGAGCATTGTGAACGTGTGCAAGTGATAGTAGCAGCAAAACAAATTTGCATTGCCAATTGTCGTGAGTGTGTTTTCTTCCTAGGCATAAATCAGAGACCACTCATTCTTGGAGATAATCATAAACTGAAGGTGCGAAGGTTGCTGTTGTTCGTTGTATATGTCATTGCTTGCCATATAGTGTAACTAAGTCCACTATTTTTATAATATATCATCCTTTGCAAGATATGATTCTGATATCGTGTTTACATTATAATTATGCATTATATTTGACTGGTGTTCTTGAAAAGGATTTGCGTGTGATTTAATGCTAAGAATTAACCTGGTATGAATTCTCTCTGATGATCAATGCACATGGTTCGTACCTCTTTGTTTTGTACTATTTTTGTCTCTTCAGGTCTTTTTGGTGAAAAAGGGTTTGCAAAATTCCCCCAGCTGTTTTATTTGTCAATTAGATGTCTTTTACCATTTCAGTTGGCACTTCCCTGAATTTTGGGGGGTTTAAACTTGAAAGTTTTCTCTCCTATCATTTTCATTTGTATATAAGATTTTGATTTGGTTTGATGAAATTGTACTAGTGTGTTCAAAACAGCTTGGTTGTCTCAAGCACATAACATCATTCAGTTTGAAGTTTGAACCCACAAATGAATGCTGCTGCAGATGTAGTATCTTTATGTTAACCCTTTTTTGAGGCCCAGTATCAGTTTTAAGGCTAGTGTGTCCAAAACATCTCGGTTATCTCGAGCACATCACATCATTCAGTTTGAACCCAACAAATGAATGCTGCTGCAGATGTAGTATCTTTATGTTAATCCTTTTTTGAGGTCCAGTATTAGTTTTAAGGCACTCAATCCTATTATGCAGAAGTTGTCTTACAGAGGTCATATAACATTCATTATCTTGGCACTCTAAACAATTGCTGTTTTGTGGATGTTTCTTTTTGTCAGGTAGCACCATATAACACATATTATCCACAATTGGAGGAACACATGATCCAAGTTGGTGTTGATGCAAGTTTTAACAGATGGAATGAGCCCCTGGTGCTGGGCATGGTTGATCTACATGATTCATTATCTCATCCTGCTGGGGTCGCTGATGTTCAATCTGAATCGGCAACATGCCTTGATCCTGATCAGTTTACAAATTTCTTGGTATGCTGATACTTCTCTGGCACTTGTAGTGGGAGAAGACACACAAGACCATATTCTATGTGTTTCCTGTGCAAGTTTGATTTATACAAATATAATGATTGCTTCCTTTTGTGTTCTATATAATATCTATGTGAGCATGTATGTTCATGTGTTAGCCCTAATTGAATTGTCAATTGGGCATAATAATGCATCACTTTTTCAATTTCCAAATAATGTTGAGTCAATTATGGAAAACCGTGTTGCATAATCCATTTTGCATTTGTTGTACAGATTCCCAATTGGGTTGGTGGTGAGTCACCCAAGTCCACAAAACACAATCCATTTCCATTGCCTGAGGTCTATATGGCATCGCAGCAGAAAAACGTATGTGGACTAAACCATGCTAATTGTGGTGAACTGCTGTAGTTCTTATCTGATTAGTGGGCTGCTTTTATGCTTTATCATTTGTATGGCTTTTACATGTTCTTGACATTTTTTTTTCAAATTTACACAATGCTCTGCATTTAAACATATCATGCACCAAGGGTTTTAGTGCGCACCTGGGGCACAATGAGCTGCGTGCACCAAGGGTTGTCATAATATGTCTTGGCTGCATGGAGTTTTCTTGTAGTGCTTTCATGTGGCTGAATTTTATGTCCTTGACCATCACACCTGGACAAGACTTGGGTGCACCATGCACCATATAAGCTGCCAGTTTAATGTTATATTTGACTTATTCCTCAAATCTGCCTCCTATGCTCAAGCAACTGTTTCTTTTCCAGCTTCAGAATTTAGGGGAAATAAAGCAGTCTTTGAGAGAATTGCAGCTTGAGGAGAGCCGAAAACGGGAACTATCTAGTGCTCTTCACGTATACTTCAAAGATTGGCTTTATAGTAATGCTCAGATCTCCTTTTATTTCTTTATTTTATTTTCTTATGGATCAATATTCTGAAAATTGATATTCCATGTATAATTAGAAACTTAAATTGTTTTATGCTAATTCCTTTTGATAGTAATGCATCTGAGAATCTCCTTTAATGATTATTATTTGGGAACCCTATTGCAATTTTAATTTGCAATACCTCACATCTAAACTCCTTTCTTGGTAATGCCTTCACTTTGTGCTCCTATAAGAAGAAATTCTTAAGTGTTTGATTGATATGACTACAACAATTTAGTGATTTAAATTTGGTGCTTTAGTTTCTGTGAAAGTGATCATAGAACATGATATTGTGACCTTGCTTTGAAACTTCAACGCCACCTGCTGCATTTTAAGATGTTTGGATTTCAATATGGGGGAATGTTGGTCCTTAAAAAATGAGAAACATATACCAAAAGGGGAACATGTACTAAAAGTGGAATACAGCTGGAAAAACTCAAACCGACACAGCTGAGACACTGGAAAAGAACAAAAACTAATTATGCATCCTAAAAAACTGTAGATTTTCAAAATTGTAGAAATAGCATCCATGCATAAAAGAACTTTGCACTTCTTCCATCAAAGCCATGATTTCAGCCTGTAATGAGTGTCGCCTAGACCAATTGGGCCCAAGAAAACCGAGTTCCCCAGGTTTCAGCCTTTTGCATTTAGGTAAGATTGTGAAGAGAGCCTCTTGTTATGCATTTTATCTAAATTGAAAAAAATGGAGTTTGTTCAGACAACAATCTGGAGAAGATTTCTAAAGCCTGAGGCTAAAAACCTACTCTTTGAGAGGGCACAAAGTAAAAGGGAAAATCACATCAAAGATCAGAGAAATGAGGAAAGCTATGTTTATGCTGGTAGGGCTTAATGTGGTTGAGTGGTTTAAAGTATTTGTGGAGGGAGCACTTCAAACAGGTAAAGAAACAAAGTGGAAGAGTTCTAAAGAAGAAAAAGAATGAAGGTGCTTTGTTGAAAGAAGATGGAACACTAAAGATAGATTCTTGGCTCTGCTTGAATATTTTGGAGAAGGGAAGAAGCAGCTGGTGTGCATTCCTGAAGGAAGAAATGGCTCAAGTTGGAAGGAAATAAAAAATGTATTACAGGACTTTTTGAAAGAGATGAAGGAAAGGAAACCTGAAAGTAAAGGGTCCAGTACTGTTCACTTTTGAAGACTGTAAAACAGTGATAAACTTGATGGAGAATGGATTAGATGTTAGTGCTTTAAACCAAGGATTACTAACAATAGGTTTATTGTCAAAATAGCTACAAATAATGTATAAATACATAAGAATTGTATATTTTGACAGTACATATGAAGAAAAATATTACAATTAATATAGTGGAATGCATAGATATCATACAATTTTATTGATATGCATCAATCAAGATTCCAAGAAACATATTATATAGATTTATACAAATTAATACATGCACAAAGCCATTATTATCTTATTTTGTATTAAAGTCCAAGGCACAAAACATATGCAACTATTATATAATTTTTTTTCTCTGTCACTACTTATAAATTTTAACATTAACAAATTATGGGCACGATTTAACAAAGTCTGATAGTAAATTATTGCCATCAATCTGCAAATGCTGATAACCAATTATGGCCATAATTTAACAAAATCTGATAGTAAATGCTACAACCACTTTCCAAGCAAGGCATTATTCCTAACCTTCAGATGCCCAACTCCTGTTGATGTGTTTCATGCAGTATTGTAATGACAAGATGAACATTATTATCTTTTACAGGGCATCCAAAGTTATGCTTATTACTACAGGAGCTTTTCTTAGGAAAGCAAAGAATATAATGAATTTTTTTTAGATGAGTAATAAAAAAGTAAGGGTGTACGAAGATCCAAAAGTAATTATATCTCTACTTGATGGTAGAGATGTTGGCTGCCTGATGAGAAAAAGAGGGAGCGGAAAAATTCCCAAATCAGAGATGTCAATGATATTCTTCCCACATCTTTGCCCACAGCCCACTTATCTTAGAAACTAACTGCATGAAAGTTTCTATTTTTGGATAAATGTGCTTCCTCCACACTCAACTAGCTTCTGTTGATTTTCATGACTCTGCAAGAGCCACATAAAAGGATTTCACTGATTTTTTCCCCTTTAGAATCCTTTTTCTGAACTAAATCAGCCAGGAAATTAGGGGTAATCTCCAACTTTTGCAACAAAATGAGGTATTCTTCAGTCTACTTTTGAAGGAAAAGTTTGGAAAATGGGATTTAAAACAGTGTTGCATGGACTCTCCAAAATGGATGATGTATCAGTGTCTGGATACACATCGGAATTCTGCACTCCACAGATTTTCTTGAGGGCACTACTATGTGTAGATTTCCTTTTTATCTTCTAGCTTATTTGACATAATGACGGAGTAAAAAAAAAAAAGCAGCTAATGTACAAGATCAATGCCATGTTTCATATCAAGGTTTTACAAACCAACCTGGAAACAGAACCGTTTTGGGTGCTGTTTTCTGGTTCGGTGGTTCAACCGTCCAGGTCGAATGGTCTGACCCATGACATCATAAATATATAAAAAAACAAAAAAAATATATATATATAATAAAAAATACCATAAAAATAAATAAAATACACAAAATACACAAAAATACAGGGAAATGAACATCATGTGAAAAAATAAAAAATATCTAAATATAAAAATAATAAAATACGGAAAATACAAAAAATACAGAAAATTTCCAAAAAATATAGAAAATTCCAAATATACAGAAAAAAAAACACAGAAATTACAAAAAAATACAGATATTTTTCCTCCAGTTTGTATGAGGAAAAATTCAGCCATTCAGCCATACAGACATCTAATGTTTGGAGCAGCACTTGGGAGGAAAAAATGCTTGGAAAAAATACTAGTGGTGAAATATATATACTATCAAAAACTAAATTGAAATCAGATAAACAACCAAAAATTAAGCTGAAATACATTATTAAACAATTCAACACTTTTGTCTTAATATGCTGAAATATATACTATCAAGTATCAAATAAATCAAATGAAATCAGTCTGAAGTATATATTTTTTGTATTAATAAAATAAATTGAAATAAAACAACTACATTGAGCATTTCAAGTTTTCAACACTCTTTTTGAAAGTAACTACTCTAAGAGATTAAGAGAATGAATTTCAATTCCAACTTTCTAGTTTCTAAGAGAATGAATTTCTTCAAAAAAATATTTTATGTTCTTGAGCCATTCAAAATACTAGCCAAAGAGCCAAAAAGAAAAGATTAACCGATTCGGGCATACGAACAAAGCATGAGACATGATATAAATCCAAAGTTTAAGTCTTTAAGCTTCAAAAAGCTCGGTAATATACTAGTTTAAGCTTCAAAGCAATATTAGAAAACAGGGGATGTGATGTTGCAGTGGTTCTCAGCTCCAATGGAGTGGTCGTCGGTGCAAATGTTGGTTCCTGATGCAAGAAATCGTAGTATTGCAAAAAGGAAAAAGGGGAATGAGTTAATGGCTTAATGCGCAGAGATTATGATCAAATCAGAGAAAAACGAAAAAAAAAAAAAAACAATCACGTGCAAGTTTTTTTTCCTTGTAGTTGCCACTGTACTCCTTCCAGAGTGGTCGTCGGCAATCGTAGCTAAGATTGGTCGCCGGCAATCGCAGCTAAGATTGGTCGCCGGAGGTTGGATGTCCACAGTTGTCGCCGCCCTTCCCTTCAAGAGACGCCTTTCGTTTCAAGAGATCAGAGATGTTCGGAAACGAAGGAAACACAATCTTCCACCATGTTCGCTGGCTGCTACTGCAAATTTTGGTCGCCGGCGGGTGGTTGTTTGGACTTCGGGAAGGTAGGTGTCAGTGTGCTGTTGTCGTCTTCTTTGGTGAAGCTTGTGAAGATATTGGGTTTTGGCAAAACAAAACCCTACAGGGAGGACTGGTCCGACTGGAGGAGTCGTCGAATGTTTAGTTGGGATAGGTTTGTTGTTTTCTTTTTTGTTTTTTTATTTATTTTAAAACAAAATAATAAATCAAATTAAATATAAATGCTGAACCACTAACTGTTGCCCGGGTCAAACGAGTCGATGGTTTGATCATCTAGGTCAACAATTTTTTGACCATTTCAACGGTTTTGGGATGGATGACGGTTCGGGGTAAAATCAGAACCGTTTGAGTGACTGGTTTCCAGTCTGAACGGTCCAACCGTCCAGGTCAATGACAGTTTGAAAACGGTGTTTCATCATATAAAGCCTTTTAATAGTATAAACTTTTCCATAGATGTATTCACAGGTTTATGTTTTACTTGTGGAGTCAGATTCTTGTGTGTGCATTTCCATACAATAATTTCAAGCACTGAGTTACCTTGGAGTAGAACTTGTCTACTGTTTCGCTAGCCTTAGATGAAACCTTATAAAGTCTGTGGCTAAGGCCTAAGGGACTAAAGCTTGCTAATACTGCTCTCATCATTCTTCTAGAAATGAATTCTGGAACCATTTCCAGCTTTAAAGGTGGTGTTAAGCGGCTTCAAATCATTGAGCACTGCCATAATACCATTCAAGAAACTAATGTCACATGTTGATTTTATTGGCCTATAAAACCATCTAATCAAGGGCTCCACTATATTTGGCCACCACCACACTTTTCCACAAGCCTGCCTCTTTTCTGGGAAATCTCCAGAGCCAATCCATAAAAAGTTTTAGGACATACCCAGTCATATTCCCATTTGACAAAGGGTTTATCTTCTTATCCGTCATACCTATAAGAAGTTCTGAATCTTGTCAATTCTTTTAATTAGTGAGAAAGGTATATTTAACCCAAAATATAATGAAAAATGATGTAATATGATATGTGAACTTTCTGCATAATTAACTCAAAATATTATTACCAATCAAGATATAAATTGTTGTAGTTTTGTTGGCAGAACATGTGATGGACCCCAAATCAATCATGCTAAATGTAATATTACTTGTTCTTTGAGGATGGTACTAGACTTGTGGGCATGGCTCTGGAGCCTGACAGTCAAACATAGAACCGTGGGATGTGTATGCTTTTCTGATGTTCAATAATTTTCTTGTCTTCACTTATCCAAAAAGAAATCGTCTGCAACTCCTTATTACATGTCCAATTCTGCAAATCCTCATCCTATCATACCTCAATTTATGCGTTATGAGATTCTTGCACTATATTTATCTAGGGTTCATTGAAGATGATAGGGTTAGTTGCATTGATTCTATTATCCATTTTTGTTCTCTAGCATATCTTTTATTTAATAGCTAATTCTCTAGCATATTTGGTTATATGATTGGTGATTTGTTTTTGTACAAGTATTAAAGTGGCTCAATTAATGTTACTTTCTATCGTTGGCACAATGGGAACTACAGGCTGGATTATCATTATAGTTGTTTTTGGTTGTTTCTGTAATTTCTAATTTCTTTTTGTTTTTTTTTTTTTCCTTTTTCGTCTTTGTGTGTGTGCACATGTTGCATAAGAAAAGCTTGGCTGTTTCGAAAAATAGTCTGGGCTGCTTTGAAACTTCAAGCACATGAAACATTATCCCACTTAGTTCTTTATTTGTCCTTTTAATTAAAAGAATATTGTTTGAAATTACTTTCACCCCACACCCTTGCTAACACGTCATACACATGAAACTTAAAAACAGCCTGGTGCATGCCGCACGGGTGTGTGTGGGTGGGTGTTGAATCTTCTCAAATGTTGCCCCATGGTCAATTCAGAGGGCACTGATTTTTACAGTTGGCGTTGTGGTGGTTAAGACATTGTTCCTTTCTTGATATATCTGATGAAGGGAGATGGACTTGATCAGAAACAATGAATTAATTGTAATTCATTTTTGTTTCACCTAACCTTGGAAGGAAAGGACTAATTAGATTCGTTTAACCATGTGGCAGCTTCTGGAAATATCCGCCAGCTTTACTGTCTACAAGGTGACTGAGGTTGTTAGGTGTTGTCGCATGATCAAGCTCTTGCAGTGCTGGTAAACTGGGTGATTTTCTCGGTCATTATGGTCATTTTGACATGAGACCTCATCTGTCGCCATTTCTGGTAAGACTGCAGGCAGTAGAGAATGGTAACATGTTTCGTGCTGTGATGCATCCGCTTATCTTATGAAGCTGGCACAATGCAATAGTAATATTTGGGATGAATTGTCCATGTTCTTTTGTTAACCAGGGTTCACTCCTTGTGAAATTGAGGTTTTTGGTTTCTTGGGTTTAATCTTTTATCCTTTTATATTTAGTTTTCTTGGGGATTTAATTATTGGTTGAAATAACCTCTTGTAGATAGAACAGATTTTTTATTGAATCGATTTGTTATTTGGCAAGCATCTATTACTCAAGGATACCTACTCCGGAATGGTTTTTGTTATTATAATAATTAAATAATTCTGAGTCGTTGTTTGCCATGTTGACCTCACCTCTAGCTCTTTTTTCTTTCTTACGAGTGACCAACCTCTAGCAATTTTCGGGCTATTGCTAGGTCATCTGGAAATTGAGATTTTCCAAAACAGTTTTGTAACGCAGTAGTACTCAGGTGAAATGCAACCGAAAAGAACACAAGAATTTTAGGTCCATATGAGGTTTCTATTACCATATGGTTTCGAGTATGATATGGGAAAACTTGCAACCAATCAAATACCATTAAAGTGGTAATCAATTTTGTCTTCCCAACATGAGAGTTTTACCCTTAACATATACTTGTAACAAATCAAGGGAGAGTGTTGTCCCTCTTTCGTCAGATCAAACAACTATTCCTCTTCACTCTCGGAGCTTTGACCAATGACCCCACCCCTGGAATTTTGATGAAAATCCACCTGATTGGCTATGATTATGGGTAAACATGAATCGAGTTTTTCATAAGTTATTTGATCTTGATTTGTAAAAAGTTTAATTTGGCTTTGGCCTAAATTGAGTTTCAAGTCGAGCCTAAGCCCAATAGATAGGCTTGTTTGTTAATCGACTTGAGCTTGAGCCCAATAAAGCTTGGCTGGTAAGGCTTGTGAGCTTACGGTCATGAACTCGAATGTTTTTATAGGAAGTTTGGCTCATGGTCGAGCCAATTTAAGTTCAAAGTCTAGTTTTTTTTTTTTTTTTTAACTTAACTAATCAAAATATAGTACTGAAAATGAAACAAAAGTTCTTTACATCAGGTGCCCAAGAAGGATAACTTCAAAAAGTAAAAAAGTCTTGGTCTTTGCTCTATAGGCAACTGTATGAATTGGGATATTGTACTTTGTATTTACATAACAAAAAGAAAAGGAGATGAAAGATTGAAGTAGAGTTTTGGTCTTTTGCAAAAGCCAAAGGCAAGACCAATTAAGACCAATGAGGATATGCCCTGATGAGAACTGCCTTGGGAAAAGTACTCCATGCAATATTGTCCATAGTTCACAATCTCTAGTTTGAATCGAGCTCAAGATCTCATAATTTTTTGGCTGTCTGTACTAAAATAGAGATATTCAACTTGGCTCAACTTGAATCCATCTTTAATTACCACTTTTATGATGCCTAGATACCAATTGATTGGCTATAAGTTGTTTTAGTATCATGTATTTCTACCATCATAGTTGAAACCTTATTTCATTCCTTTTATATCCCTACTCTCATATTAGGTCCATTTGGTTCCCCGGAATTAGTGCTTAGAAATAGAATTGAAAAAGGCCCATTTCTGGTTCCAATCACTTGTTTGGTGGGAATGAGATCTTATTTTCCTTTCTTGGCAAAATGGGATTCTTTCATATTGGGGGAATGGCCATTCCAGCCCCCTAATGTGATTCTAGATTTTCTAAAGTAGAGATCTCTTGACAAAAAAAAAAAAAAGAAAAACACCGTAATACACATTAACTAATGGTAATAAAACAATAAAATATTATTTAAGTAATAGTAAGATAATATTAATAAGGTGATAATAAAATAATATACTAATGATAAAATTAATAAGTTATTAATAGAATATTAGTGTGCAACTAAAAGGATAAAAGTTCAAGTTACCATTATAACCAAAATTTATTTTTATGACCTGCACATAAACCAAGTATTTGCTTTATTAAGTATAGATATAGATATGCTTATGTTTGTTTAAAATTTATATTTTATTCATTAGTAAAATTAGTTTGGATATTCGATTTTTACTAAAAAGTCATTGATTCAAGTTTCATAAAATTTCTTTTTTATATATTGTTCATGATATACAATATAAAAGTCATTTTTATTTGGGTGCAAATGGTATCTCATTGTCCAAATTTGGATTTGATTTTGATATGTTTATAGTTTATACTTACATATAATCCAATTTGATTAGATTTAAATTTATGTTTTCATATATTTAAAATTTATATTGTATCTATTAGTTAATTTAGTTTGAATGACATGTTTTTTCTAATCTATTATAGGTTCAAGTTTCATACAAATAATTTTTAATTCATGCTATTCAGTTTATTAATAATAAATAACATTTTGATCATTTTTAGTTTAATTTGTTTAATTTGTTTATACTATATGATTGCAATGTAAATTCAACTCGAATCCCATACAAATCATAAGTTCCATTTCAAATACAAATATACAAAACAAATCAAATTTGGGTATCTACCTAAGGGTAAATTACAAAAAAAACCCTTGTATATGAGGTTAGTGACAATTGTACCCGTAAACTTTTCCCCAGAAGGATTTTGCGTTAACTTCGAAAAAGATTTTCAAAAAATTATTTAAAGTTTTCTAAATCTCCAAACTACCTTTTTAATTATTTATTCGAATTATTCATGGTTAATTTAATTTTCTAAATATCGCATTGAGTTATTCCTTAATGGCAATTTGACAATTGTGGTGTCTTGTTTATATTCATAAAAGTTAGAATTTTATTTCTTGTTTTTCACTATATCTTAAGATGTTATTGGAATTATTTTACTTCTTTATCAACTCTTGCCAAAAGTTTTTCCTTTAAGGCGTAACATAGAGTTATTCACCTATGAGATGGTAGAAGTATTTTTTTTAGTGAGAAGCAATAGAAGATCAACAAATGGAGATATTATTGAGTCCGCTAGGGTTTAAGAAAAAATGGGTAAGTGAGAAAATAAAAGAAAGTTCATTCATATTTTTTTTGGGTAAAAGACTTGAACCTCCCCCAATGTTTCTCACAAATACTAATACCTCCCCTATTATTTCTAAAAGGACTGAAACCTCCCTTTCTTAACAGAATGTGACAGCGTATTTGACAGAATCAATGAAAAGACTATTTTATCCTTAATTATTTTTCAAATTTTCAAAGAGAACCACTTAAACTGTAGCAATCTAAAACAATTATCTATATAAATATATTAAGTTGAAATGTGTACTTAAGAAGGCATGAGAATGAGGGAAATATAATCTAACAGTATTTTTTTGCCTTTTTTCATAGAAATTACAAGAATTCTCCTCTCTCTTTTTCTTACAAATTACAAGAATACCATCTCTCTCTCCCCTTATAAATTACGAGAATGCCACTCTCTCTCCAATTGAGGGAGACCTCAACTCAGCATCTCGACGGCTAGAGGACCTGCAATCAAAGGTAGTCGAGTTCGAGCTGAGCTGAGCTCGAACTTCTGAGCTCAAGCTCAAGTCTCTAATTCGAATCGAGCTCGAGGTAGACGACACCTTCACCAATAATGGAGACCTTGGCTTGGCACCTCGGTCACTGAGAAAATCTTGGCTCAGCACCTTGACAACTGAAGGATATCTCAGCTCGGCACCTTGTCAACTAAGGGAGACATTAGCTCAACTCCTTGCATGCTAGGGAAATCTCAACTTGACACTTCAGCAACTGAGAGAAACCTCAATTTGGCACTTTGGCTTGGAACCCCAGCTCAACACCTCGGCTACTTGAGAGACCTGTAATCAAAGTTAGTCGAGCTCAAACTTTCGAGCTTTTGATTCGAGCCAAGTCCATGTCTCTAAGCTTGAGCCTGATAGTTTATGAACAAGCCCCTGCAACGCAGGGCCCTCTCCACTATTATATGGTTAACTCAAATTAACCAAAAAGAATATTAGAGCTTCTCCAAGTCTCTAATCGCCATTCATAAATACTGATGGTGCGCAATCCGGCCGGTCCTAGCTGTCAATGACCTTGCCTCTGACTGGAGCAACGGGGAGCCTGAAACAGAGAAGATGAGGGAACTCTGGGGGGAACCCGGTGAGATTACTCCAAAGCTCAAGTTAGTATTCTCTCAAAGGCAAGATAAAACCAGATGGCGCAAAGTTTGCATACCTTGTTGTTGGGGGTAGGGGGCCTTTAATAACCACTTCGCGCACTCACTCCGAGGCTTCTGTTAGGTCAGATATGATCACTTTTGTGCTTCTGCTAGTTCGGGTGTCATCCCTTATGTTGGGACAAAACCGCCACTACTCCTTGTCGGAGCCGTCTCTGTAACTGGAGATGGCGGTGGCAGGTAGCGGTGGCAGGTAGCGGTGGTAGGTGGCCGTTTGAAGTGCGGCTGTCAAGCGTCAGATCCCAAGTCAGTCAGGTGCGCCGTACCTGGATACGAACTTTCTCGATGTCAGGCATGGTATAGTTGTTCAGTTTGGCGTCCTAGAGGTAGTGGAGTGGTGAGCGAGTTGGTCTTGAGTTCGAAGGTGTGTCTCGAACTGCCATAGGGCAGGCCAGTTTGGAGAGGTGTGTCGAACTGCCATGGGGCAGGCCAGTTCGGAGATGTGTGTCCCGAACTGTCATAGGGCAGGCCAGTTCGGGCTACTGCCCTTCGGGTTTGGCTCGGGGCCTAAGGGAGAGTTCGGGCTCCTAGTAGGGAGTTCGGACTGCTGGTAGGGAGTTCGGACCGCTGGTTCCTCTCTTTGGTGCTTGCACCTTAGGCGTGTTGTTGTGCCGAGCTGTTGCCTTTGCCACGTGTTGCGTAATTACGGGGTTAGGCCAAATCTTCCTTCATCAATTGCCCCCCACTCCTTGTGCTAAGGGTCTTGCCCTGGCGCGGGGAGTTCGCGAGGTGGTAGGTGGATTTGTCCCATACTTCGAATCTTGATAGCACGAGATGCGTTGTTAGGGTTCCGTGGTTTTCTTGAGTGCCCAAAAAGGTTGGAGACACGCCTACCTGCTTACAAATGCTGACAGACGTGGCGGCACATGCTTATTTCAAATTTTAAAAAATCACGCCCCTGGGATACGTGACAGCAGGTCTTTTCGATTTTGAAAAAAATGTGCCCCTACCGTTTGAAAGGTGAGAAGACGTGCGCTGGTCGTTCTGTCAGTTTCAAGAAAGATGTAAGCTATCGTCTCGTCAGTTTTAGAAAGACGTGCGCCGATGTTTTGTTAGTTTCAGAAAGACGTGCACCAATCACGTCTCGGTCTCAGGGGATGTGCGGTTAGTGCGAATGCAGGCCGTCGGGTTGGCTCTGATCTGCACAGTTGGTTCTTGGTTATTGTGGGTATAAATAGTAGGGGACCCCAGTCGCTTTGTCACTTCTACGCTTTGCTTCTTGAGCTCGCGTCCAAGCTTCAGCTCGCGTCCAGGCTTTCAGTTCACATTCAAAGTTTTTTGCTTGTTCCGGTTTCTGAAGTCTTGCTCAAACCTTTTTTCGGGTGAGTACCTTCCTAGAATCCACCTTCTCTCCTCCATGCCTAGCTTGGATAGCTCAGGCGGTTCTTCAAGTGGCTCAGATGGTTCTTCAAGTGGCTCAGATGCAGGTTCTACGAACTGAGTTGCATCCCCCGATGGCCTTAGCGAACCTGAGGTAGAACTTGAGGAAGAGCTTGAGCCCGTAGGCCGAGCCGCTTCGGGCAGTCTGGCGTCTACCTCTCATCGAGGTTGGATGGTAGACAGGTTTGGTCCTTCGACCATGACGCCTGAGGGGCTCCAATCCCTTATTACTTATTACAACTTGCCTGGGGAGTGCGCCTATTTCATTCCTTTGGGTAGCTTTCCTTGGAAACACGGTCTTGAAGAGATCGTGATATTCCGGGAGCAGCTCACTATGGGATTGCGACTGCCTTTCCACCCCCTTTTTGTTGAGGTCATAAACCACTTCGGCGTTACCATCAGCCAGTTTCACCCAAACTTCATTCGTAACCTGGTGGGGACAATCTCCCTTTTTTGCGAACAGGGCTTTCCTTTAGATTTGGAGATATTCTCCTCTATTTTAATACTTAAGAAACAAGCGGGTCCTCTTCCCAAAAGTAGGCGGGCGTATTACATGTCTCATCACCCAGGTTTTAAGCTCTTGCATGAACTTCCCAACAAGGTCCTGGCGTTGGAAGCATGACTACTTTGGGGTGCGAAGTGTACTAGGGAGGCCTTTTCAGACTGGGTGGGGGATGGCCGCCCCTGACTCTGGTGTCACTCTTGATAAGGAGACGGTGAAGGGCCTCTGGCAATGGGCACGGCTAGGGCTAAAATTCCATCGGTACCTAACGGAGGCCAAGCTCATGGCGGCCGGCTTGAGTTCGGGTAGGTTCCTTGCTTAGGTTTTCTTGTTTCGCTTTGTTCTTTCATTTTTTCTGATGCCGAACTCTTTTTTGCAGGTGTGATGGACTCTGAGAGGACTCATGGTGGGCACCTGTTCCAAGGCATGAAGAGGAGGAAGCGGGTCGCCAAGCAAACTTGTGCCGAGTTGCCCCAAGATGCGGAGCCTCATGTTCTAGACTACACGTCAGAGGATTCGCCCAGGGAGACCGAGGTGGCTCCTTCAATGTAAGAAGCGGTAGGGGGCCCTTATGCCGATACTACTCACACGGGGGCTCTCGCCTACTCTATTGCTCCGCTTACTTTGGGTCCGTTCATACGCAAGTTGGGCCCTTAGGCTCGGGAGCTCAAGGGGAATTCAGGTGCGTGCTGTTGCCGAACTACGCTCTTCAGAAGAGTAGGGAGGCAACCTTCTCTGAGGAGATCGCAGCCTGGACCGATCTTCCTTTGAACTAGATCGCCTGTCGTGCTGGTACTCATGCTATGGTGGTGAGTCAGATTTCTTGTCGGGCTTTTGTTTTTTTTTATCCCTCTTGCTGTCGTTCTCTTAATCACTTGTTCTTTCCTTTTGATAGGTGAACTCTTATATTCATGCCTTGGCGGCCCAGGTGGAGAGGAGCTCGAGGCATGCGCAAGCTGCTGAAGAGGCTTTCCGTGCCGCAGAGGCGACTACCCGGGCTGCTGAGGCGGCTGCTCGTGCTACTGAGGAGGCAGCTCATGTTTCTATGGCTAGGCAGGCGAGGTCTCAGAGGGATGCCGAGGCCATGGGGGTGGTTGTGAAGCATATGGCGGACCTGAGGCTGGATCTGTAGCATCAGGTCGAATACCTTCAGGAGGACATAAGGGAGAAAACGCAGATCTTTTCCCAAGGCATCGAAGATGCCAAGAAGAAGGCCGTTGATGAGTACATCGCCTCCCCGCGCTTTGATGACCTGATGGTTGACTCGTACAGAAGGGGATTTAAACTGAGCCGGTGGATGATCCGGAACATGTACCCCGAGCTCAATATTAGTGCCATATCCACTTTGCACATAACTCAAGAGATGGCCAACGCTGCTGATGGCGAGCCGGATTCCGAGGGCGAGGCAGGACCTTCGGGTGTCGAAGTGCCTTCTAATGATGAAGTAGCTCCGGGTTTGTGAATTTTTTTTTTATCAAATATACGCTTGTCTTGTAATGGAATGACTTTTCCTTACTGTTGGTTGTTCTTTCTCTCGAACTGACATATTTGCCAAACTGATAATATGCCCAATCTCTTTCTTGCCCGGGTTATTGCACTCGTGTGACCTGTTTCGGTGTTTAATACTTAGTATCCGCTTTGCCTGAGTCTTTTGACTGACTTTTCTTTGCTTGCCTATGCCGAGGTTCCTCCGTTATTTCAGCATCCTGGCCCTTGGGCTCTTGTAGCGATTTTGTCCACTTCGCTTGGCGGTCTATAGGTAGTATTGCCTTAAGTTAACGATGTTCCATGCTCGGGGTATTTGTTTGCCCTCTAAGGTTTCGAGCTCGTATGCCCCATCGAGCACTCTCTTTACTTTGTATGGCCCTTCCCAATTTGGTCCAAGTTTGCCCACACCGGGTTCGGGCACCATAATCTTACGGAGACTAGGTCACCGACTCGGAAGCTCCGCTTCTTTACTCTGGCATTATAGTAACGAGCTACTTTCTGTTGGTAGGCCGCTGTTCGGATGTGCACGAGGTCTCTTACCTCATCCAGTAGGTCAAGTTTGGTACGTAGCTCGTCTCTGTTTGTCTGATCGTCGTATGCTTCTAGTCCCGGTGTAGGTATTTCGATTTTCGCTGGGATTACCGCTTCAGTGTTGTAGGTGAGGTTGAAGGGGGTCTCTCCCATGGCGGTTTTTTCTGTAGTTCGGTGAGCCCATAGAACATTTGGTAGCTCATCCGCCCACAACCCTTTAGCTCGGTCTAGTTGTGCTTTCAGTCCGCGCAGGATGGCTCTGTTCATTACTTTTGTCTGACCGTTTGCCTGCGGGTGTGCGACCGATGTGAAGTTCTGACAAATTCCCATATTTTGGCACCATTCTTGGAACTTGATATCCTCAAACTGTTTGCCGTTGTCGGAGATCAATACTTGAGGTAGTCTGAAGCGACATACTATGCTCTTCCAAAAGTTTTGTATGTTTCGCGCTATAACTGTTGCTAGAGGTTCGACTTTTATCCATTTTGTGAAGTAATCTACTGCCACCACTAGGAACTTTCTCTCACCTGTTGCTGGCGGGAATGGCCCTAGGAGGTCGATGCCTCATTGCGCAAAGGGCCATGGGCTGGTGAGGTATTTGAGGTCAGAAGCAGGCTGATGGTCGATATTGGCATGCTTCTGACACTTGTCACATTTTCTGACGTGCTCGACGGCTTCTGCCTTGTCGAAGTGCCTTTTGGGCGAGGGCTCTAACCCCCAGGTATCCACCGCATAGTCCATGTGTCGTGGAGTACAAGCTCGGCTTCGGCAGGTCGCAAGCAACGTAGGTAGGGGAGCGTGTAGGACCGTCGGTACAACCGTTCGTCTATTATGACGTATTTGGCTGCCTGGCACTGCACCCTCTTGGCTGCATTGCGGTCCGCAGGGAGGGTTCCATCTAGCATGAAGCTCGCGAGTGGGTCGATCCAGCTCGGCTCTACTTCTAGGACGAGCGACCTCCTCTGCCCCATCGAGAATGCTAGGCCGAGGTAAGTCCTCTATATACACAGTTCTCATGGTGTTGTGACTCGTGCTGGCTAACTGGGACAGGGCGTTGGCCTTAGTGTTCTCCGACCTTGGGATTTGCCTGATGAAGTGTGAATGGAAGTTGAGCAGAGCCTCCTTTTCTTTCGCCAAGTATGCGATCATAGAGAGCTTGCGTGCTTCATATTCGCCCGTAACCTGGTTGACCACGAGCTGGGAATCATTGCAGATAACTATGTGCTTTGCTCTTATCTTTTGGGCTAGGTTCAGCCCGGCTATCAGTGCCTCATACTCTGTCTCATTGTTGGATGCCACGAACTCAAAGCGTAGTGCATATTCCAATTTCGTGCCACCCGGGCCATGTAGGACTATTCTAGCCCCGCTGCCCTGCTGGTTCGAGGAGTCGTCTACGTGCCACTGCTCCTTGTCGGAGCCGTCTCTATAATTGGAGATGGCGATGGCAGGTGGCGGTGGTAGGTGGCCGTTTGAAGTGCAGCTGTCAAGCATCAGATCCCAAGTCAGTCAGATGTGCCGCCCCTGGATACGAACTTTCTCGGTGTCGGGCATGGTATGGTTGTTCAGTTTGGCGTCCTGGAGGCGAAGTGCTAGAGTGGTGAGAGAGGTGAAGTCTTGAGTTCGGAGGTTGTCCTGAACTGCCATAGGGTAGGCCAGTTCGGAGAGGTGTGTCCCGAACTGCCATAAGGCAGGCCAGTTCATAGGTGTGTCCCGAACTGCCATGGGGCAGGCTAGTTCGAAGATGTGTGTCCCGAACTGTCATAAGGCAGGCCAGTTCGGGCTACTACCCTTCGGGTTTGGCTTGGGGCCCAAGGGAGAGTTCGGGCTCCTAGTAGAGAGTTCAGATTGCTGGTAGGGAGTTCGGACCGCTAGTTCCTCCCTTTGGTGCTCGCGCTTTAGGCGTGCTATTGTGCCAAGCTGTTGCCATTGCCACGTGTTGCATAATTACGAGGTCGGGCTAAATCTTCTTTCATCAAATACTAATACTTGTTGTAGGCTTGTCATTGACATTGTTGATCAACGGCTGTTGTATTGATGTTGCCGTTGTCTTCTACTTATTTACTTCTTTACCAATGTTTAAAAGAGGGCTCAGGGTTGTTTAAGCGATAAAGATCTCTCAGCAAAAGAGAAGAAAGGTGGTTAATGGTTGGGATAATGGCTTCCATATAATAGTCGTTTAAGGTTAGAGTAGAACTAAAAGATACTATAGATTTGGTTCTCGAAGTAGAACTGACATGATTGGTCATGTTATCACATGCTTTCTGATTTTTGTGGATGAGCATTGGATTACGCGTTGCTATTTCAGTTGAGCAAAATTGATGTAAAATTGGGTTTTTGAAAAAAATTTAATGACTCATATGTCACATATTAACGGCCGGTTAGGGAAGGGAGGTCAAAGTCCAATGATATCAACAAACAAGGGAAGTCATAGTCAATATTTAGATGAAACTTCGGGAAAAGTTTTTATGATATATGAAAAACTTTTGACCAATCAACTGAAATCGTAAACATGATAGCCAATCAGGCATTAATCAAGTATTGTTTATCAAAGTTTATGGGTGGATTTTGATTGATCAAAACTCTTTTCATATCATGTTTTCCCTGTATCATATATTTTCCCTTTTTTAGATGTACTCAATGATAGATCCATTTAAGGGTATTTTAGAAGAATAAAAATAGTGGAAATGTCTATTTTTGTCATTTTGTAAGTTGGTGATAAGGGTGTAAACGATATTTGATTCTGAATTTGATATCCGACGTAATTGAATTGAATTCGAATGGTTCAATAAATTTAACCGTTGAATTCGAATTTATACATTTTACCAATTAGCTTGAAGAGGGGTTATGTCCATCATAAAAAAGCTGACATCTCAGGCTGCAATGATGTCACCTACTGACCTACTCGAGTGGTCATTCTTGATAGGGATTATAGCTGATAAGGGAAACTTTTGGGCCATAATATCAATAAAAATAGTTATTTTGATATAATTTCTAAAATAGGCTAACCTTTTTAAAAATATATAAAAAAGGGCAAAAATACTGTTAATCTTCTTCCTCCTCCAAACCATTGAATAAATTTCGCTCAACTCTCTCAAGATTAATAAATATTTGGGATTATAAGTACTACGTGCATAACCGAGTTTACAGTCTTACTTTTAGCTAAATCAATTGAGTATTGAATGATTCTCAGTCATCCTTAGTTGTAGCCTCCTAGGCCAAACCCAATCCTCTGCTTTATAAGACCGTAGATCACCTTTAGATTCTATTGTTGTCTGTTTTCGGCGAAAGCCAAACAAACCTGCGAGATGTTTCCACTATAAAGGATGCCGTTAGGATGCACATCCAGCACGATATCCCATGGAAATGGAGGCCTATCTTCAATATCCTTATTGTGCGATATTCCGTCAAGTCATAACATGTATCTAATATTGAAAGGGCCTCCACTGATCGATACTTGGACATCGATTGTCGGACTGCAGAACGAAGGGCGGAGTAAGAAGATGAACATTGTTTTTGCCCCTTTTTGATATATTTTTAAAAAAGTTATCCTATTTTAAAAATTATATCAAAATGATTATTTCTATTGATATTATGGCCCAAAAATTTCCCTTATCATCTATAATCCCTTCTCGATAACCCCTCTCCTCCCCTCCTCTCTCTCTCTCTCTCTCTATTGTCCTTTCCTCTCCCTCTTTTAATTTCATTCTTCTTCCTCCTCTTTTCTTCCTCTCTCTCCCTCCATCTTTCTTATTCGCAAAATATGTGCACCAAGCAACCACCATTCATGTTTTCTGATCAATTTCCTCTATAGCTTTTCAAGAATAACAAGTGATGCATTTGTTCACTCTGTTTTACGTTTTTTAGTTTTCTCTGTTTTCTTCTATTTTTTGTTCAATGTCTTGCCGTTGATGTTTCTCTTGTTTAATGTTTCGTTGCAGATGCCACATATCACTTGTTAGTTTTATTTTTAAAAGACAGGCTCTTCCTCCCCTTTTCAGTTTTCTCAATGCATCTAGCTTTGTTAGGGTTTACAAGGAAAGTGAAAGTAATGAGTTGAATTTGAACCGAATTAAATATTCGATATTTTAATCAATTTCGAATTCGGTTGTTGGTTTTACATATCTGACAGATATTTAATCGAATTCAAATCACCTTTCTTGTAATTGAATTTGAATTCGAATTTGCTCCGTTTATAGGCCTAATTGGTGATATACAAACCCAAACCTTGTCTCACTCTCCAGCTCTCAATATTTAGATGAAACCTCGAGGAAAGTTTTTATAATATTTGAAAAATTTTTGACCAATCAATTGAAATCGTAAACATGCTAGCCAATCAGGTATTGTTTATCAAAATTTATTGGTGGTTTTTGATTGATCAAAGCTCTTTTCATACTATGTCTTTCCCGCATCACAGATTTTCCCTTTTTTAGATATACTCAACAAGGTTTTAAAAACCGACTCGGAAACGAAACCGTTCTAGCTACTAATTTCTAGGTCAGCGGTTCGACCATCCAAGTTGAATGGTTCGGATGGTTTGCAACTTTACATTAGGGAAAATATTTATATGTTTATATGAGAAAGGAAAATGGAGAAGAGATTTGTCGGTTGAGAAAGAAAAAAGAAAGAAAGAAAGAAAGAAAGAAAGAAAGAAATAACGGAACGAGAAAGGAAAAAAAGAAAAAAAGAGAATGGAAAGGAAGGAGGGAAGAAGAAGGGAGAGGAGGATAATTTGACGCTCACCAGTGATGATAATGGCGGTGGCGATGGCGAGGCAACGAGCTGGCGGCAATAGACACAGATTTGAGACCTGAGATCGATTTCTCACTCTGCAACGTCTGTATTGTAGTCTTCTTCTTCTTCTTCTTCTTCTTCTCTCTCTCTCTCTCTCTCCTGGATCTCAGATATGAGTTTGTGTCTCAGACCATATCTCAAATATGAGGTCCTATGTTTCTCTCCTCTTGCAACTTTTTTAAATTGTGAACCACTGTCTAGGTCAAATGAGTCAACGATTCGATTATCTGGGTAGTGATTTTCTGACAAAATCAACAATTTTTGACCTAAGAATGGATTAGAGATGAAACGGATCGGTTGCTTGGAAGATTTCTAGCCCAAACGGTCCGACCGTCTAGGTTAACCACGGCTCAAAAACATTGATAGTCAATGATACGGTCCGTTTAAGGGTATTTTAAAGAAATAATAATAGTGGAAATGTCAAATGTCCATTTTTGTCATTTTGTAAGTTGGTGATATACAAACCCTAACTCTGTCCCACTCTCCCGCTCTCAAAACTCCATTTATCAACATCCCCCACCCCCATCTTCAGAGCTCTCGCTCTAATCGTCTTCTGGTGCCATTTCCCTGGGACTGACTCGCTGGCATGTCTTGTTCCCTGTCTCTCTGTGGCTGATTGGGTTTCTCCGTTCATCTAGTGGCTTCTTTTCGTAACATAAGTTCAATTTTCATGGTATCAATGTCCACCTTATTTTGTTTTATTTTTAGCACTTGTTTTACATCGTTGTCGTCATGATTTGTGTTAAGAAACCAGTAGGGTGTGCAACTGGTTGTGTATGTCCAATTTTGATTGCTCTTTTTTTTGTGTTTGTGAGCTTCTTTTGATTCTCTTTTCCTTTTTATTATTATTATTATTTTTTTTGTTTGGAGATGAGATTTGAGATATGTTCTGTGGCAGTAGGTGCAGTGATTATGAGAAATTCATTGTTCTGAATGCTACTACCATGGCATGACAGACCGATTTCACACCCATAGAATATGAGCACCACCATTAATTTTTTGTTGTTCATTGGCTATTTTTGTTGTTATTTCAATGTTTGTGTTCTTTATTTGTTGTTATTTTTGCAATCAGTTCTAAGCAATGTACCCATTGATGATAATGAAAAGCAAGAGCAGACTATATTATCGGTATGTTTAATCAACAAAATGCAGTCTAGAAAATCATATAATGGGATTTGGGCAAACAATTGTTTTTCCCTTTTATATTTGTCAACATGACATAACTACGTTAATCCCCATTTTTGGAGAAGTGGGTTTCTTTAGGTTTACACAGCGTTGAGCATTAATGTGCTTTATGGTCTACTACCGTTCTTGAACCCCTAATCTGTTAATAACAAAGAAATCCTTGGATTATTATTAAGTTTATCTTTGTACTTTGTTGTTATTTCAATGTTTGTGCTCTTTATTCTGATTCCTTTAATATTTTCTTGGGGCCATGATTAGTTAAATTATTTATTCTGATTTTTATGCTTTTTATTATATGCTAACGGACTAATTGTGGGTGTGCATTTGCCTGCGTTTATCTGATTTTAACGACTTTATTTTATGTGTCTGAGTTTTGTTTTTCCCTCTTTCTCTTAATTCTCTTTGTCTAGAGATGAGATTAGAATATATGCAATGATGACAGGTACGATAACTGTAAGAAATTTCTTTTTTTGAATGCTATTGAAATGACATAACAGATGCATTGTACACCCATAGAATATGAGCGCAAATCTAGAATTCAAGCTGCTTTTTTTTTTTTTTAAATCCGTTTGTTAATTGTCTATCATCTGTGGATGCCATTGTCTTATTTATTGAGTGAATTATTTTCTAATGTTCTTTTGTACTGATTTGTTCTGGGGGATTAATTATTTTTTTTTCATGCCAAGTTGTTTGGCATGTTGAGTTCTATACACTTAAATTGTTTTGTATTTGAAAGATTGAGTTTTGTGGTATTAGATGTATTGAGTCTGAAGGTGCTTTATGCCCACATCAAAAAGTTATTTGTTTTTTAATAGTTCTATGTTCTATTTCCATTTTTTTTCATGTTTTCTTCTGACCATTGCATTGAGATCATTCTTCAAGTCTGATGGTTTGTTCTTAATATACATTGTGAGACCAATGTAGTGTGTTTGGATATGAATCTAGTTTTTCTATTCTTTTAGTTATTATTGATTGGAAATGGTATCATGCTATGTGCAGTGTAGGGGTGTAACATGGGTGGGCTTGGGCTGATGATTTGTCAAGATTTGAATGGAACTCACCTGATGGTCCACGGCTGATGTTGTTTAAATTCTTCAAACCAGTTACTCGACATGTGCCCCTAGTGCTGTGGTGCCATGTCATGACATTATAGATGCATGGAATATCAGCACCACCACCAATCTAGAATAAAAAATTGTTTTTAAGTAATTTTTCCTTATTCATTGGTTGTAATGTTGGGGCGAAAAATGTTTATTCTTGTTCCCAAGTGGATTACTTTCTCATTATCATCAGCCAAATCACATAATTGTGAGCTGACTTAAAAAAAGTACCCCCAACCACTTGCAACATTTTTACTGATTTCAATCATATTCTTTCATTGGGGGTGGTTGATGGTAGAACATGCCTGATGAAAAGTTGCATTTGAAAGCCTATTCTATCAATAACAGAAGTATCCAAGGGTTAGTGCTGTGGTCTACTATTTATTATTTGTTAATTTATTTTTTATGTTCTATTTTTTTCTGATATTTTTATTCTCTTCCTTTAGGCCATGATGACAGAAATCGTTTCTCGATTCTGATAAGGGTTTCTTATTATACATTAAGAGACCAACCAGATATCTGTTTGACCTTCTTATTATCTGGTTCTGATGACTTCATTTGTGCGTGTCTGAGCCTCCATTACTTTTCTCTTTTAATTGTTTTTTTTTAGAGATGATATTATGATATATGCTGTGTTGATGGCTGTAATGGTTATAAGGAAATTTTCTTAGTGCTTTCACCATTGGCATGACAGAAGTGGTCTACTATTTATTATTTGTTAATTTATTTTTTATGTTCTATTTTTTTTTCTGATATTTTTATTCTCTTTCTTTAGGCCATGATGACAGAAATCGTTTCTCGATTCTGATAAGGGTTTCTTATTATACATTAAGAGACCAACCAGATATCTGTTTGACCTTCTTATTATCTGGTTCTGATGACTTCATTTGTGCGTGTCTGAGCCTCCATTACTTTTCTCTTTTAATTGTTTTTGTGTAGAGATGATATTATGATATATGCTGTGTTGATGGTTGTAATGGTTATAAGGAAATTTTCTTAGTGCTTTCACCATTGGCATGACAGAAGCATTCTACACATTGAATTCGAGTTTTTTGTCTTCTTTTGATTTGTTGAGGACACATTTAGGGTTTTCCACTTCTTGAAATGAGACAACCAGGTTCGTGGTTTTGTGTAAAGTTCTGAGGCACAATAAACTGTTATATGGTTTTGCTGAATTGATAAATTGTAGCCTAAAATTATGTAATGCGAAATTAAACCTCTCCCTTTTTCTCAATTAAACCTCGTTCTTTTCATTTATTTTGCGTTCTGTGGTTTAAATGTTATTGAATCTGAGGGTGCTTTATGGTTGATCTTTTGTTACAAAAGAAAAAAACTGGGGTGCTTGAAGCCCTAATCCATCAATAACAGAGATACTTAGGGTTCATGGTTTCAATTACCTGTATTCATATAGCCAACCTCATATGATATAGTGGGTATAAGCCACTATATGGTAGATGATGTTGATTTTAATATTTGTTATTTTATTTCTGTGATGTTTTTGCATCTATTTCATCTGGCCATTGTTATTGAAATCACTTCTCATTTATGATATCTGGGGTTCTTATTATATGTTAAGAGATCAGCCCTATGTGCATTTGACTTGTACATCTTGTTCCATTGAATCCACTTACAATTTGGTATGATGGTGGATGCGATGATTATAAGTAATTCCTCGTTCTGAATGCCATTGCCATGGCATGACAGACTCATTTTACACCCATAGAATATGAGCACCACCACCACCACCACCAATCTAGTATGAATGATTCATTTTAAATGAGTTTTGCCTCTTTTTGACCATTATCTTGGGATTGAATTGCTTTACAATTTGTAATAAGATTTATACCTTTTTTTAATTCCATTGAAATTTCAGGAGATTTCAGTTCTCTCTTTGAGATGATGGAAATCAATCACAAGACA
This sequence comes from Nelumbo lutea, assembly GCF_056320005.1. Lineage (NCBI taxonomy): Eukaryota > Viridiplantae > Streptophyta > Magnoliopsida > Proteales > Nelumbonaceae > Nelumbo > Nelumbo lutea. Next base: position 108,603,148 of record NC_142685.1, read on the forward strand.
TAGGGTCTGTTAGTTTCAAGGGAATAGGGGTCTGGAAACAGAATTTGAATGGGTCATTCTGATTCCAACTGTTTGGTTGGGTGGAATCAAAATCATTCCCATTCCTGGTATTCCCCCATTCGAGGGAATGGCCATTCTCTCCCCCTCGGAAATGAAATCCCATTCCAGCTGATTTCAATTTATCTGAACCAAACAGACTATGGGAATAGATCATTCCAATTCTGATTCCAAAGGATTTTGATTCTGATAATTTTTGACAAAAAAATGAAGTATGGGAGAAAAATCGGGATCATGTACAATTCTGATTAAAATTTTATACTTTTAGCACTTTAGGAGATTAATGTATTTACAATATCATAGAAAATTGATAGCTTTATTTCAATGCACTTACCTGGGTAAAGTCTTTCCTAGAAAACTCTTTGCTGAATAGAACTATGTTTTGATAGTTCTATAAAGCACTTTTCTAAATCTCAACCAAAGAGTAACAAGTTGATCGAATAAACATGCCTAATACCATGGGGGTGTGAAACCTACTTCCACAGGGAGCTCAGACCGGGTATTGGCAGACTCCTTCACCAAATGTGAACTTGCAATAGACCTGACCTAGTTTCTTAAAGGACATTTATAAAGTAATTACATTATGTTTTAAATAAATTCTTGTATTCAATATAATCTACATATTGGGAAGTTTCTTTTAGTTCACCTGTTCTACATTCATGAATAGGTTTGGAGGTTGGGCGATTGAATGTGGTAATTTATCGACTTTTGCCACTGTTAGATGTGCTGCTCATATGTTACCTTATGAACAGCCATCAAGAGCCTTGCATTTATTCAGTTTATTTGTCCATGGAAGGTGATTGCCAAATACAACTCATCCATCCATTGACTGAAAACTACTACTCAATAATCCAATGACTGATTGATAAAGCCTTTGCGTGAAACTTTGTTCATGATTTGAATTCTGAAGGTGATTGCCTAACTTTGTTCATGATTTGATCAAGGATAAGGATGTTTAGACTATCTATCAGTGATCAATTGCACTACTCAAAGTTTGGACCTGATCTTACATTCTGACACCCATTTATGGAACATCTCTTTTTACAAATAGTGGAGTTATAAATGGAAATATGAGACTGCCATTGCTAATCAGTCAACAAATTTGACAATCCAGGAGATTTTTTCCAAATGTTCAATGTAGTTCAGCTACAACATGGATAAGTAACGTAAGTTCTCTCATTCCACTGTCCCAATTTATGATCATAAACTCCCATGATACCAGGTTTTTGGCTTTAAGTAAAAGTCAACAGACATCGAGTATTCTATTGGCTTGAAGGAAAAGTTTTCATTCGATTGTCCCAACTTATCAGACATCGAGTATTCTATTGGCTTGAAGGAAAAGTTATTATCTAGATTTTCTCTATCCCATCAAAGAAATAAGAGATCCAATTGTATCACACCAGAAAAAAAATATTAAGATACACCACCCAAGGCCAAATTCGTTTTGGACACAATTCACTTCCATTTCATCCATTCTTAGATCTTTGTATCAAGAAGATATTTATTACAATTTAAAACCAGTATGTTTCCCAATGATACCCTCTTGTAGTAAGAGCTATAAATACTTTTACCTGTTATTGAACATGGATGAGATTAAGCTCAAAGATTATTAATAGACAAGCACAAGACAAATATATGAACACCAAAATATCAAATAGTTATCTACTTTCTGCACGAGCAAAAGGATCCCCATAGAAATGTTTGGTCAGGTGCTAACGGTGAGTTCGAACCACCACATAGTCTTACCATTACACGACCCTAATTGATAAACACGACATGAGACAAAGGCATGAGATTGCTTTGTATCGTCTATGGCAGTTGCATTTTCTTCGTCCGAAGAGAAACAGTTAACGACAGTAACAACAAATAGATAATGGTTTTGAAATTAAGAGACATGGTAGAATCGAATATGAAGAAAGAAGTTTCAAATATGGTTACTTGTCAATTCAAATCAATTGATCTTACCATATTTCTAATGTAATGTATGTTATGCAAAAATAGGTCTGTGAATGTTTTGGCGCATTGTATAGCGTATTCAGTGTGTCATAAGTGATGTGTTAGACAGTTTCATCTCCCTCTAGATGCTCCGAGGGTTTGTACTTTGAAGGAACTTGGGAGGCAATGCTGTATTCCTTGTCTGGAGCTGGTAATTGCTAGAATTTATAATCTTGTTGTCTTTTTGTTGGAGGTTATGACAAAATAACCTCTCAATCTATAGAAAAGTAAGTAATTTTGAATCATCAGAGTCAACGTATGATAAAGATGTACAAGAACAGGAGCGAATTTCTATTTCTTCCCTGTGTAAATCCATGTACGGTAGTCTTTGCAATATACATGGAGCTTCCATTGCAATGCAATGTGAAGATTAACTTGAGAGATTTCTTGTATTCGAAGTTCAAAGAATTAACTACGGTGCATTCATTGATATTGACTGTATGTTAAATTCAAAACCAATCAATCAACTTGTTTTTTCATTTGTTCATGCTTCACAAGGTGAACATGCATGTTTAATTTGATTAGCTGTACTTACCATTATGTTCATCCAATCCAAAAACTAAGATTTTATTATGTTATTTCTTATGGGCAGATAGCCTGAAGAAAAGAGCCGTTTGTCATGAGTTGTACCTGTACACTGAAATCTAGGTTATAGATTGCCCCTTTTTGGGGAAGTAAAAGACTGAGTACGTGGTTAAAAACTGTCATATATGGGCCGAATGGGTAATCAATCAAATGATAAATGGGGATCATCAAATCCAGGCAAAGAAAACAAAATGGGTCACTTGAAAGCTCCTCCAAAAAACTGAGTTAAATCTTCATGGAAACTTTACTCGTCAATGCATTGCAAGAGATGATAATGGTAAAATCTTAATGGCCAAAAAGGGCACTGTTTAGGTGACATATTTAGCGGAAATGTGGGCAACCCATTGAGGCCCATAAAATTGAACCCCAATTAGGTACCAGAAGAACAACGATTGAAGCAGACTCCAAAATTGCTATTCAAACTCTGCACCGTGGAGATGCAGCAGAGCCCTCCCGTGTGAGTGAGTGCCACCAGATTGTGCAAAATCATCTACCTCAACAGTAAACATCTGGAGAGAAGGCAACCAAGCTGCTGATTGGTTAGCAAAAGTTGTCCATGTGGGCTTAGATACTGTCACTGATTCAATTCCTTGGCAACTTTCATATATCGTATCTCCTTCCTAATGTTTACGAAGAAAAATCCTTCAAAATATTAGGACTTTGGCCATGTTTGGGAGTGCTTAAAAAAAGTGGTTATTTGGGTTGAAACCACACTATTAAGCGCTTTATTGCTATTTGGAAAATGAGCCCAAAATAAGTGATTATTTTAGAAATAAAGAAGGCTTATTTTTTAAGCCCAAATTTTCAGTTTTTTTAAGTGCACTTATACAATAAGCATTTATTCAATTGTTTCTTCCAAAATTATCCATAGTTGAATTTTAAAATATCACTTATAAAATTATTCCTAGTTGAATTGTCTAAAAGTGCTTTGATAAAAGTATGTTTATAGAAGTACTTCTATAAAAGTGCTTTTGTAAAAGTACTTTTGTATCTCATAAAATTTGAAAGAAAATAAAGGATAAAATAGTCACAAATGCTTATTTAAGTGCATAATGGAGAAAAAGCCTACCAAAGGTCCAATATAAAAGTACTTTTATATTTTGTAAAATTTGAAACAAAACAAAGGATAAAATAGTCACAAATACTTATTTAAATTTTTAATGGAGAAAAATCCTACCAAACGTCCAATATGAAATAAGTGCTTATTTAAAAAAAAAAGCACTTGAAAAAGTTGGGTGCCAAATGCAGATAAGTGCTTATTCAAATAAGCACTTGTTTTTAAGCACTTATTTTTGACATAAACACTTCCAAACACGGCCTTAATAAATAGTAGAGAATATTAGTTATCAATCATATACATATCATTGACAAAATCCCTCAAATAAATACATAAATATACTTATATGAGAGAAAATACAAGGAACCAACCAGCCCCCAACAAGAGATGCGAAGCAAAACTATAATATTAGATATTCATCATATAAAAAATAAGTGTGGTAAATGAAATATTTTTTTGCTAATGATGGAAATGGAATACAATTTAGGAGGAAAATAAAAAGTATTATGTCTAACACATGATCCCAATAGCCATGTTAAATGGTTCAAGGTTTAATTAGCTAATATAGGTAAGTGGTTTGGTGGTAAACCGACCTACAATCTTGAATTGGGTAATAAATGAATTAATTTAACCGATTGATTTGACCACAATGCAATGCAAATTAGTAACTCTTATTATGTCCTAAATTAAATAATTAAAAATGAAATGCAAAAATTCTTCATATACTTTATAGAAAAACTTGAACATGCCATTGATTATATATTCTTCATAGTAAACAAAAAAAATGTTTGAAAAAAATGAGAATTATTGTCAATAAATATGAAATTGACTAAAATACATAAAAAACTGAATTAATGTCTTAACTATGGTCTATTGACCTGGGCAAATAGGTTAGTGATCCAACCAATAAGGTCATTTGGTTGTTGGCCAAATCATTTTGTTTTTGCATAAAAACAAAAAGGCCGCTTAAGTTAAAACATACTGAAAAGTGACAAACTAATAAATTCAATTGTTTGGCTCAAGTGCTCAACGGCAAGGTGAAAAACATTGATAGAAACATAAGAATATATGAAGTTAGGTCTTTGGGTTGAAGGACAACATATCCACGATTGCACTATGCTTTGATCACTTTTCTTTGTTACATATGAGTTCTAATAAAAACACTAAAATATTATTATTGTCATCATCATTTGAAACATCCACATGCAACACATGTGCACATTTACTAGTGAAATATAAATATACATATATATGTATATAGATAAACATATTTTATCAATTAATTAAATAATATGCCAAAAAAGGGTTTTTTTTTGGGCAAAAATAGGGTGGATCAGGGTGCCTTTGGCTCCTTAAACATGTACTAAAAAATGACCCAAAATCAATGTAAAGATCACCCTAATTGGCAAACTGAGCACAAAATTATGGACTCGAAAGTTTGCATGTATATGTAGTGATCAGGTTGAAGCACAAAGTTATGGACTCGAAAGTTTGCATGTATATGTAGTGATCATGTTGAATGGGTCAATGACTCAACCACCTGGTCAAAAGAATTTTGACCAAATCAATGTTTTTTTTTATCAAATCTAGGAAAACCAGACCTCTAATTAATTGAGTCAGGTGACAGTTTGAGAAATTTGACTATCCAAATCAACGACAGGTTGGAAGCGGTCTGAATTCAAATTCAAATTAGATTCAGTTAAATGTGACCCGATTTTGATTCATTTGTAATTGGATTGTATATGGATCCACCCATATCTGATCCATAAAATATTTAATTGTATATGATTATGTAACTTAAAACTTATTTTATATCTATATCTATTAGTAAACTTGGTTTTAATGTTGCGTTTTTCACTAAAACGAAATTGATTCAAGATTTATAAAACTTATTTTCAATACGTTTTGTTTATGATATTAGAATATCAAACTCATTTTTGTTCAATTTATGAATACTATTTTAATATCCGGTTGCAATTGATTAAAATCCAAATATAAATGAAAGAAATTAATGTGGATCGAAACCTTATATCCATTTTGATCCGATCCATTTTGCAACCCCATTTGTCCACCTCAAGTTTGGTATACATGTATGTAAAATTAAGTAGGGAGGTCAAACAGTTCGGGTCTGAGTTGGGACAGGGTACAATTCAGAATCAAACCAATCGATTCTTGAGACAATCAGGTATGATCCGGAATTAGGAGTTTCCACTAAACATATCAGATTCCGATGAATCTGAATATATTAAACCTACTAAACATATCATACAATCGAGTATGGATTCGGAATTAGGTAGAATTGATCCCAAATCAATAATAGTTGGAACAATAAATTAGGAATTGAAACCATTAGACTAGACAAAAAGTTGACCCAACCCGTGAACCCAACCCAATCCAACTCGAAAAAGTAGAGTTAGGGTCTCATATTTAGCTACCTAAATGTGAAAATGGATTGACCCGACACAACCTAACCCAGAAAATTGGATTGGATTGGGTTGGGTCATGGGTCAACCCGTTGACCCAATTGTCAAGTTTAATTGGGACTATTTATGCATTGTTAGAAGTTTCCACTCTTTAATTTTTTTTTTCTATTCAGTGGTTACTCTTTAAATTGTTAAATGTTCAAGTTTTTTTTTTTTTTTTTTTTGTATTTGAAATTATAAGATTAATTCTTTTAATTTTGACATTTTTCATGTAATTTTTTTTTATTTTTTAAATTTCAATTATCAATTATTTTTTGGGATGACCCGAAGTGACTGATGGTCAACCCTAACCCGAGGCATTTAGGGTTAGGGTCTAACATTTAAGAACCCAACCCAAAATCAACCCAAAGGGTTTTGACCCAATCCACAACCAAATTGCCAGGTCTAGAAACCATCAATTGGTATAACCACATACGACCCAATCGATTTGAATCCATCGGGTCACCCGACCCATTGGCATTTGTAGGATGGATCTTGGAATTACATAAATGGGCTAGTTATAGACCCAGGTGGAAAGCCAATCTGGGTAAAATCCACACGATGCATGATTGTTTGGTCAGGCATCAGTCAATTGGCCGTTGGGTTGGTTGACTATGGTGAAGAAAAAGGATGAATGGGACGGACAGAGCGGAGACAAGAAGAAGGAAGAAGAGAAGGCGATAAGGCGCCACCACAAGAGCGCTACAAACAAGGAGGGCCCTAGGCCAAATGATTCCCGTCCCTTTGCCAATTAACAAAGGCCACCGCTCCTTCTCTCTACACACAAAGCTAAAGCAAGCTTGAGGAAAGAGGAAGGTGGCCTCGCCTTTCCACATGCGCTATCTCTCTCTTTCCCTTCTTTCCTTATTCACCACCACCCATGAGGAAGCTCTGCCCAAATTTCGAACGCGAAGATGCCCTCGAGACCGTCCTCGAGGTCCCCATCCCCGAAGAGATGTTCGCCAGCATGGGCGGCACCGCCGCCGTCCGGTGGCAGAATATGTATAACTGGATGAAGTCCCAATGCGCCGATAAGTTGGATTCGGCGCCCCCTCTTGGTGGTCGTAGTGCCGAGCTCCAGGTCCTTCTCAATGTCGTCGGCTCCCCTCTCATTCCTGTTCAGGTGCAGACCGAAACCACCGTCAGCCGTCCCATCAAAAACTGTTCTATCGTCAGTAACCATTTTCGCCTTGTTAATTTCTTTCTGGGGTTCTGTTTCTTAATTCTCTCATATTGTAATGTCCTCCATCTCAGCTGGTTGGTTGGTTTATTATATTATATAGGAAGCTTCGACAGCCAAATACATAGTTCAGCAGTACATAGCGGCAACGGGCGGACAAGCAGCATTGAACTCGGTGCACAGCATGTACGCCATCGGACAGGTGAAGATGAGTGCCTCTGAGTTCCATGTGAACAACGATTGCGTGAAGCCAAAGGACGACGTTGAGATTGGTGGCTTCGTCCTCTGGCAAAAGAACCCAGACCTCTGGCTCCTGGAGCTGGTCGTCTCCGGCTGCAAGCTCAGCGCCGGAAGTGACGGCAAGGTCGCCTGGAGGCAATCCGGTGCTCAACAATCCCATGCCACAAAGGGTCCACCCAGACCCTTGCGTCGCTTCTTCCAGGTACGTACAGCGCAAATTTGTCAATTAAATTCTTCTTCTTCTGAAGTTTGTTCCAGCTACACCATGATCGGTGAAGCAAAAATGGTTTCTTAATGGGACGGACTTACGGAGCCTATATGTATATACAGGGACTGGATCCAAGGTCGACGGCCAATTTATTTTCAGATGCCATGTGCATAGGAGAGAAGGTTATCAACAACGAAGACTGCTTCATACTGAAGCTTGATGCCAGTGCAGCAAGCTTGAAGGCCCGAAATACCAACGCCATGGAGATAATCCACCACACAGTGTGGGGCTACTTTAGCCAGAGAACTGGTCTTATGGTGAAATTTGAGGACTCCCACCTAGTGAGGATCAAAGGAAAGAAAGGAGATTCGTGTGTGTTTTGGGAGACAAGCATAGAGTCTGTGATCGATGACTACAGATCAATCGAAGGAATCAACATTGCACACAGCGGCAAGACCTCTGTCACCCTGCTCAGATACGGAGAGGGCTCCGTCAACCACAAGAGGAAGATGGAAGAGAAATGGACCATTGAGGAGGTTGATTTTAACGTTTGGGGTTTAACTATGGATTGCTTTCTACCTCCCTCAGACCTCAAAAAGGAAGGGGATGAATGAAATCAGACAGGAAAGGCTCCATAAAAAAAAAAAAAAAGAAAAAGAAAAGAAAAAAAAAGAAAGAAAGAAAGAAAAAGAAAAAGAAACACAAACAAAGCAAAAGACGGAAACCTGGTGAAAATCTGTATATATATAACTGAGCTGGAAATTCTTGTTAATTTGCTTTTTTTTTTTTTGGAAAGTTACTGATAATGGTGCTACACCCACAAAATCCACTTTTGTAAAATTGTAATACTTCGGTTATTATGTAGTTATAGTATCCTTTTGTACATCTATACCCTCTGATTATATTTTTAAAGACTATATTGTCATCAACAAATGTAGAAATTAAGATTAGAAATTTGGTTATCTTTTTGACCTACTTTCTTCCTCAATGTAATTGCTCGTAAGGGCATTTTAGTCTATTCTCATCATTCTGTTTGAAACAACACTAATGGGTGGACGTTTAAGGCTGCAGGTAAAGATAAGGGAGATTTTATTGTGCACTTGTAAGAAATTTGAGACTAGGGGATTTATATGCTAAATTTTTCAATAAATCAAAATTTCCACTCCCTTCTTTTCTTTCCTTTTAAGTGTATTTGGTTTAGTAAAGAAATAAGAGAGAAATGTAAAGTTTGTTTGCCATAAACATGGCATCCTGAGATCAGTTGACTAATTTCAAACAGCTGGTGATGCACCCAAATTCCATATATGTACTCAATAGTGAGATCGGCTTCAGTCAGTGCAAAATCTGTTCGAACACCAAACAGCTTTGTATCGAGAATATTTCCATATTTCTGTTATTTATTTCATGGAAAGATATTCCTAATGCAAGATCATAATAGTTGTTCGAATGGACTTTACACTGACTGAATCCCATTTCCTCAATAGTATATCAATCAACCCAAAAGAAATCTAAGCCATCAAACTGATAGATTGAATTAATCTTTGACCATCAAAGTAATACATCAAGATTTCAATTGTGGCATGGTAACAATTAATGTGAAAGTAAGATTCAGAAAGGTCTGAACCTTGGATATAACAAATATTGGTTTAAACAAATTAGAAAAAAAAAATACCGAGTAATAAAGCTATAAGCTAGCTGATAATTTGTATGCATTAGATAATAAACAAATACTCTGGCCGTAGCTTATCACCTGTATGCTCCCTAAGTTGGACTATGTTTACAAGCTGCACATATGGGTCTAACTAGGGGTGCAAGTGTTCAATATGGGTTGGGTTAACCCGAAACCGACCCAAAAAAATCGAGATAGATTGGATTGGGTTGAAGCCTTGGTTGGGTCAGGTCAGGGTTAAGGTTGGAAAATATTAATCAAACTTAACTTTGGGTTGGGTTAACCTGATCTGACGTATCTTCATATTTTTATATACAATAAGTATACCAATTGAGGGGTGGCTGCCTGGCTCAGTTGGTATGGTAGCTGGATTATTCCAGCAGAAACTTTGTGGAATTATCTCTAGGTATAGGGCTTTCTGTTGTTCTGTCCACCCATAAACTAGTACAGTGGGGAAACGAATCAAGATTCAAAGGGAGTAATGAACCATAGATGGAATTGCTGGTAAATAAAACCCAAAAGCCTAATAAAAATCCCTGAACATTTGGCATGCAAATTATATTTTCTGTTTAGGACTTCTAACAAAGTAATACTCTGAGAAAATAATGATAATAGAGAGAACTCATTTGCCAACAATAAGAGCATTAATTTTGTGTTCAACGTGGGCTTCATGGTCTTCAAGGCGGCCAGTTATTGCACCGTTCTCGCAGCTAACGAGGGTCGGAACTCCCTTGAGCTTGAACCTTGAGTCAACTCTCCATGGGTGGTTTGGATTCCTCCAAGTGGGTCTGTCTCCAACAAAACCTCTAAGAAGTGCCACATTGGCTGATGAAGCTTCCAGCTTCTTGTATATTACAGGCTCAGCTCTCACACAATCTGCCAAAATTATAGGAAGAGAATATGTAAAATTGCATACAGCAGAGCATAACGATAAATGGGATCTCATATTAATAATTTCAAATAGAAAATAATTGAAGACTTGTTCAAATAAGTCATGTTCACTGAAATATTACCTCTAAAGAGTGAACCTATTGTACAACTGTAGACAACAGAAATTATGAACTTGTGTTTGTGTGTCTGGAAGGAGGGATTCAGTAGAACTGTTTATCGGCTTCAGGTTCTACACAACAAATATATGGGTTTGGTTTACAAGGGACCATTAGTTTGGCCATAAACATTGTTACTATTAGAATAGTTTCCATCCTGATCAGCAACCAAACAGTTCATTTTGTTGTCTAGAAGATTAATTTTACCAAAAAGTGAAAATTAATGACGTGATTAAGATTCTTTTAATTGGCTGCATGGGAGAAAAATTGCAAGTAAATTCGTTCTCTAGTTTCCACTTTTATTACTGAGGATATTGAAATTAAGATGCTCCTCTAACTCAGGGTTGATATTCAAGGATTCCTACAATTAAGCAACCTCCTCCAGAAAGTGTATCAAAAGGCTACTAATGATAATCTCGCATTCTATCATTAGACTTGCTAGTGTTCCAAAGTGCATGTCATTGACAAAATTGCTTGGCTCAGTAAAGCAAGTACCACCTCTGATGATGCACAATCCGGTCACTCTTAGATGACACTTGCGTGGCTTCTGAAAGGTATCTGAGATGGAGAAGATGAAGAATTCCCGGGGACTTGCCAAGCGAGAACACTCCGACGCTTAAGTTAGAGTTTTGTGAAAGACACAAAGAGAGGAAGAAGGCTAAGAGTGCAGATAGCACGAGTATTAGGGAGTTACCTTTGTCTCTCGTGATTGGGCTACTTATAACAGAACTCTGTCGAATCAGGCCCACCTGCCTTTAACAAGGCAAGTATAACTGCCACTGTCATCCTGCCGCAGCAGTTACAGCAGGGCTGAGGTGGCATGTGCAGGGCTGTCGTTGCAGGGTACACACCTGTCAGATGTAGTACACCTTCCAAAGGTGGCGGACACAACACTGTCTGACGAGAGGCGGAGTGGCAGTCTCCAGGTTTGTCTAGTACGGTGGTCGGGCAGGAGTCCATCCTGCGATATGCCGAACTGCTCTTCTGCGAGCTACCTTGTACTGAGCTGCCCTGCAAGTGGCGAGTTGCCCATGGCAAGTTACATCGAGCTGTCTAGCCCGAGGTGTTTTTACATTGGGGTATCTAGAGGCGGATCGGGGTGTTCCTGTTTGGGAGTGGCCTAAAATCCACTTGAAGGAGCTCAGGCATTAGGAAAGGTCAGGGGGCCCCGAGCTCGGAGGTAGCTCGGAGCACCCCAGCCTTGGGGAGGAGGTGCTGGCCAAGTGGCTCTTCGGCGAGTAGCCTATCCCGCTGAGTTTCCAGAATGAACTCGGTGAGCTCTCCCCACCGAGTTGCGATTGCACTTGCTGTGCTGTCACGCTGAGTCATCGCGTGAGCAAGGTCACGCCCACGTGTACCCGTGCTATGATGTCGGGCCAAATCACCCTCCATCAATTGCCCCCCACTCCTTGTGCTGGCGGCGTTGACCCAGTGTGGGGAGTTCATGACACGTTGGGTGGATTTGGCTTTAGTACTCATGCCACTCCATCATGCGCTTTGTCCAGCTGGACCGGTTCAGTGTCTGGCTCGATCCAGAGAAACCCAGGTCGCGTTTGGTTTACGCGCAGACTTCACGCGATTTGGACTTTGCGGATGTCAAAAAACGCACTAAACTGATTTTGTCTCAAGGAGCTCATAGCCAGTTTCTTTGAGAGCCGTTGGATCATCTCAATCTTGACCGTTAACGCCTGGGTGCAATGGCTATAAATAGTGGGGGACCCTTGGTCATTTCTTTGCCACAAAGTCTTCAGCGTCAGTGTTGAGCTCGCGTTTGAGGTTCCTAGTTCGGGTTTTTTAGCTCAGTTGCTCCCTTAGTTCGGTTCATGTTTCTTGCAATGAGTCCCCAAGCTTCCTTTTCTTTTCTGAACATTCTTTCCTTTCCATGTTATCATGTCGTCTAGTGTAGATAGCCTTATTGATGAGCCCGAGGTGGGTACCTCGGCTCAGGGTGGCTCTTCTGCCACCTAGCCGTCTGACGTACAGGTGGCTTTGGGTCATTTGGTCTCCACCTCCCACCGAGGTCGGGTGCTAGATCAGTTTGACCCTTCCACCATGACCCCGGAGAGACTCCAGGACCTCATACAGAGGTTCCACCTTCCTGGGGAGTACTCTTATAGTCTTCCTATCGGCAGCTTTCCATGGGAGCACAGTCCCGATGAGATTGTGGTCTTCAAGGAGCAACTGGTCGCCGAGCTCCGTCTTCCTCTTCACCCCCTGATTGTTGAGGTGCTGGTGCACTTTAACATTACCTTAGACCAGCTTCACCCGAATTCCATATGGAATGTGGTTGGAACCATCTCCCTCTGCTTCAACCGCTCCTTCCCTATTGACCTAGATATCCTTAGTACCATATTGGCAATAAAGAAGAGCGCTTCAGACGCTCTCCCCGGGCATAGGCGGGCTTATTATTTGTCTCTCTGCCCGGGTTTTAAATAAATGCATAAGCTCCCGAGTAAAGTCCAGGCCTAGAAGCGGGACTACTTCGTAGTTCAGAGCAGCACGGGGTGGCCCTTCCCTACTGACTAGAGGGTAGTCGTTCAAGACCCCGGTGTTATCCTCGATGGAAGACTAAGAAGTCACTTCATTCGTGGGTTCAGCTCGGGTTGAATTACAAGGACTTCACAGCCGAGGAGAAGCTCATCTAGGCCGGCTTGAGCCTGGGTAGGTTTGTCTTTACTTCAGATTTTTTGTTTGCATATTCACTTTAGGGTTACTAACGCCGAGCTTCACTGCAGGTTCCATGGAGGCGGAAAAGATAGACGGTCGGAGACTCTTCCGCCAGGTGAAGAGAAAAAAGCGCATAGCCAAGAAGGCACGCGTTGAGTCTCCACAGCCCTCTGCCAAGGCTCAACCTAAACAGGCCCCAGCTTCGGAGCCCGAGCTTCCTAGCGCCCATCCTGTCATCGATTTGGAGGGGGACATGGTGCCTCAGGGGCCCGAAGTGGCGGCCGAGCCCACCCCTGATCCTGCTGAGACTGCTGCCGGGGACGCCGTTGAAGCTATCGCCGAGACTCGCCCTGTAGAGGCTACAACTGTTAGACAGTTTTGTATGCCCTTAGCTTTAATCAAGATGATGTATTTTATGAGTTTATTGTAAATGAATATAAGTGCATATTTGATTCATGTTCCCTTGGTATGTTTCTGTGTAATACCCTTAAACTGAACATTTAATGAGACTCGTGTTAGTTTAGAACATTCACAGCCAGTGGGTCGGTCTGGGGGGACCTATCCTGACAAGGCTGACACTGTGGTGCCACCAAGTCGGTTAGGGTGGCCTGTCTCAGCTGCCAGGGTGAGACCCTAGGCACATACAGTGTAGGATTAATTGAATCTTTGAACTGGACCAGATTTCCAGTATTGCTCTGGACCTTGGAGATTGATGGGCAAAACTGGAAAGTTACACCCGACCCCTAGACTCGATTATGATACTGCACTAGTTGTCAGATTATGTTGTCTTTGATGTACCAATCAGTGAGATCCTTAGCGGGGGTCAAAACCTATGTATGTTGGGACAATCTGAGAATTCATTTGAGTGGGTGATCATAGTGACAAGATCAGCCCCTTTGTCGGACAAAGGTAATGATCGGAGATGCACTCTCACTGATGGAAACCAAGACTATCGGCAGCCGATTTCAATCATTGAGATTTGTTTTGCAAAATATATTTTATATGAGATATAAAAGTATATACATTATGGTTTCAAAATGATTTGCAAAAGGCTTTAATTCCATGGATCCATACAAGAGAGAGTGCTACACTGTTCCTTGTAGCCGAGGGAGAGGTCTTCTATTGTCGAGTAGTGTATGATCATTATGGGCTGAGAGGTTAAGTGTAAGACCATTGAGGATAATACCTGATGGGCTAATCTTGCATCTGCCCACAGTCCTTAGGTGTTACAAGGTGACTTGGCCCAGGGACCACTTAGGGTAAGTGTTGAGTCCATAGAGACCATGAGATGGTTTTCAGGGGGTGCACTGTCCATAACAGTGTATTCGGCCATGCCTTGTAACAAAGACTGGGCCGAACCCATATGGCTAATGTGCACAAAATTCCGAACTTCATGCTAGATATTCTTAGTACTATGACACATCACAGTTCATAGATTTCAACTACTATATTTTCCAAGATTCAGATGCCTCATGATATAAGGAAAAGAAGAAACAGAATTCGCATTCATCAAATATATGTCACGCAATTGCAATTCCCCCATATTTGTATCGCTTCTTTATGAATTTCCAAGACTTCAAAGAAAACCCATCAAACGTCTAGCAATCATTAACGCATACCATAAACACAAGAATTAGTTTCATTGGTAGAATTCTCAAATCCAACAAAACGATTCTTCTCCCTTAAGTGAAGGGTTGTGTTCCTTAATAGTTTGTGTGATATTTCTCATTTTGTTTACCAAACAGATCAGAAATTGAAGTTAAGTACCGGGGCAACAGCTTAGAGAGGTGGAGGGATCTTTATCGGCCAAGAAGAGATTAGATTGGCTTGATGCTTCGGACTTGAACCTCTCAAAGACCTGATCGAAGCTCGATACGGTCGCGTCCAACATGTTCAAAGGCATTTTCTCTCAACTTCTCTTCAGAGCTCTGAGCTATTGTCGATGATAAGAACTACGAAAGTACGAAGTATATCGATCAGTTAAGCAGGAAGAAGGGCGAAGAGGGCAAACCAGGGATTAGATAGAGCTCCAATTGGCCCAACTTTTTGGAGGGTTATAGATTGGCGCGCTATTAAAATCCATTTGTCCAAAGCGTATCCTATGCTCACGGGTGGAAATGACTATGAGCCCCCCTTCACGAAAAGAAAATCCCCCCACGCCTTTACCACTAAAACCTGCTCGTTGAAAGTTGAAATCCAGTGTTAAGATCAAAATACCACTCAACCCCCCTACCCGATAAACATGACATAAATCATACTCGTTCAATGGCATTAAAAATCCGATTTTGAGTTTAATATTTTACATAATTGAATTGAATTCGAATAATTCAAATCGATTAAATTCATATGTAACTTTTTTTCTATTCAATAAATATTTGAATTCGACTGATTATTTAATTTTTATATATAATATATAAAAGATAAAATCTATAATACGGGAAAGATATGGTATGGGAAGAATTTTTACATATAATACATTAGGATCCTAGTTGACTGGTAAGAAGTTTATCAAATATTATATCTTTTTCATATCATAGTCAAACCCTACATAAAATATTTAAACATTTTATATCATCTATATATAATAATTAATTTATATACCTTATATACTTTATATAACTAAAATATTTATCTTATATGTTTATTATTTACCAAAAATAATTAATAGGTGGAATTCGAATTCAATAAACTATTTAAATTCGAACATATATCCATCCTATAAAAAAATTGAATTTAGATATTGTTTGATTCGACTCAAATTCGATTCATTTACAACCCAAGACTTGGGTATCATCTTGTAGGGGTTGAAATGGAAGTTTATTGAAGAGATGTATATATATATATATATATATATATAAGATTTTTGTCCGTCATAACCCTTGAACTTTGAGAAAGGGCCAACGCTAGACTTTGGAGGAAAGAACAATGCTAGGCAAAAAAGGTAGTGTTTGAAACAATGTCCGTAGATCCATTAGACAAAGTTATGTGGTCAATGTTAGGGTCTAATTAAATGACCCTAAAGTATTTAATTAATTTTATTAAGTTAATTAATTAAATTATACTAATTAAGATAAACAAAGCTAATCAATATAAATAAGTAAATAAAGTTAATTAATTAAGGTAATTTAAAAACCAACGCAAAACGGAATCATTTTGGCCACAGTGTCAAGGTCAACAATTTGGCCATCTGGTCTGAATGGATCAACCCATGGTTCTCAAAACCGAACCAGGCCGGACAGTCAGGCCAGAAAAATTGGGAACTGGTGACCGGTTCCATTTTACCCCAGAACCGTTATTTCGCCAAAAACCATTGATTGGGTTAGCAAACCACTGACTTGGGCAGTCGAACAGTTCAAATCATTTGAGCCGTTCAATGGTTTTGGCTGTTTTTTATTATTTTTAATTTTTTTGTCAGAACGGGCTATCCATTCGGTTCGAAAGGTCGGACTATTCGACTCGGGAACCGGACCCTAACCGGTTCGTTGTCCAATTCGGTTTTAAAAACCTTGGATCAACCCATGACACTTAAAAAATAAAAAATAATTCAAAAGCCATTTATTAGATTGAACGATTTAGTAGTCCAATTGTCTAGGACAGCGGTTTGTTAACCAAGTCAATGTTTTTTTTTTGAAAAATTTTGGACCAAGTACAAAACAGAATTGGACAATTGATCGGTTCTTGGGTTGAATGGTTTGACTATAAAATCGAACTAGACAACTAGACAATTGACTAATTCTTGGGTTGAATAATTTGACCACCCAAAATTTTTAACTTGGTCAACAAACTATTGACCCAAATGGTTGAATTGCTAAATTGTTTGATCTAATAAACTATTAGGTCTAAGTTGGTTTGGTATTGGGTAGAACCAGTTCCAAATTAGTAATAATTGCAACAATATATCGGAAACTAGAATCGGCCCAATTGGTTCAGATCCATTGGGTTGAACCCGATCCATTGACAACCCTATTGATACCTCAACATGCCACTTAACAAATTGCAAAAATAATCCTCACACCTCAACATGCCATGAAATGTATTGTGGATAGTGGAATTGGTCTTGAAACCTAGACATAGTAGGCAAGGTTGGGCCAGCAAAAAATATGATTTGACAATTATGGCTGTTAAGGATCATTTTGGGAATTCTGGTAGCCGATTGTGCAACATATTTTAAGGGTGGATGTGGTAACCCATTTAATGGATAACAAAATTGATCTGAATACTTAAATATGCTAAGTAGGGCCAGGTTAGCCAAAACTACAATTTCACAATTTTGACCATTATGGTGGTTCTAATATCAAGTTAGGCATTGTATTTTATAGGTGGGTTAGGTAACCTATTTAATGGATGACGGAATTAGTCTTAATACTAAGACACACTAGGTAGGGTCAAGTTAGATGAAATTGTGATTTCATAGTTTCAACCGTTAATGATTGTTATGGCAATTCTCAAGGCCATATGGGCAATGTCTTTTAAGGGTGAATGCACAAAATTACTTATCGAATAATGGAATTTTTCTTAGACACTTGGACATTCTAAATCAGGCTTGATTGCCCAAAATTCTATTCTTTATAGTTTTAACCATTAAAAGACCATTATGGTGGTTCTAGCGGGCAAATGGTCACCGCTTATTATAGGTGGATGTTGAAATTTGTTTAATAGATTGTTGAATTTGCCCTAACACATGGAGGCGCTAATTCATTTAATGGATGATGGA
The DNA here is from genome assembly GCF_056320005.1 of Nelumbo lutea. Classification (NCBI taxonomy): domain Eukaryota; kingdom Viridiplantae; phylum Streptophyta; class Magnoliopsida; order Proteales; family Nelumbonaceae; genus Nelumbo; species Nelumbo lutea. Next base: position 108,621,028 of record NC_142685.1, read on the forward strand.
ATTATTTTCAAGACTTAGACAAGCAAGGTAGGGCATGGGGGCAACCAAAACTACAATTTCATAGAGTTGATAGTTAAGAACTGTTATGGTGGTTCTGACAAGGCATATAGGGGTGGATGTGAAAACCTATTTAAAATAATGATAGAATTAATCTCAATACCTACACATGCTAGCTAGGGTCAAGAATACAAAAAGTGCAATTTTATAATTTCGATCACTAAGGACCGTTATCATGCTTCCGGTGACAAAATGTTCAATATATTTTAATGCTAGATGTGAAACTCATTTCATGGATGGTCAAATTGATCTTGACACATTGACATGCCAATAAAGACCAGACTATCCAAAATTGTGATTTCAAAATTTTAACCAGTAAGGAACGTTATGGTGCTTTTAGAAGCTACACAGGCACTATATTTTCAGGGGAGATGTGGAAAGTCGTTTAACAAATGGCGGAATTGGTCTTAGTAGCTCTTACACATGCTAGATAGGGGCAATGTAGCCAAAAGTGCAATTTTGCAATTTTGTTAGTGATGGATCCTTATGGTGGTTTTGATAGTTGGAAGGACACCGTATTTTAAGGTGAATGCAAAAACTCATTTCATTGATGGAAGAATTGGTCTCAACACTTGCACACATCAAGAAAGGCTAGGTTGGTAAAAACTGTGAATCCTAAGTTTTAACCATTAAGAACCATTTTGGTGGTTCTGGCTACTAGATGGACACTTTCTTTCATATGTAGATATGAAAGCTAGTTTAACAAATGGTGGAATTGGTTTTGACACTTGGACATGCCCAACAAGTTCGAACAACCAAAATTGTGAATTGGCAATTTCAACCATTAAGAACAATTATGATTGACACTAGGGGTGGTCATGAGTCGAACTTCTCACGAGCTATTTGAGCTCGGCTCAATTCGATTTAATCTAAGTTTCGAACCGAGCTCAAGCTTGAACTCACGTTTCTAGCTCGATCGAGCTCGAGCTTAACACAGTTTCGGCGAGCCAAGCTCGAATAGCTCATCCCCTATCTGACACAACTCAATAGGGCATGTCAAGGTGTTAAGACCAATTCCATCATCCATTATATGGGTTTCTACATCCAACCATAGAAAATAATATCGAATCGACCATTAGAACCATCCTAACGATTCTCAATGGTTGAAACTACAAAATCACAATTTTGACTAACCAGGCCTTTCTTAGCATGTTTAAGTGTCAAAACTAATTCTACCATCCATTAAATAGGTTTCCACATCACTCACTAAAAGACAATATCCATCTGGCCCCCAAAATTACCATAATAGTTCTTATAATGGTTAAAACTTCAAAATCATACTTTTTGCCATCCCAACCCTACCTAGTGTGTCCAGATTTTGCGACCAATTTCACCATCTATAAAATGGGTTACCACGTCCAACCATAGAAGAGAGTACTCAACTAGACACTAGAATGACCACTATAGTCCATGGCCATCAAAATTGTGAAATAACAATTTTGTTTGTTAGGCCATGCCTAGTGTGTCTATGTGTCGAGACTAATTTCCTCAATCATTAAATAGGTTTCCACATCCGTCCCATTTGGTTGCCAGAACCAACATAAAAATCGTTAATGATTAAAACTTTGAAATTATAGTTTTGGGTGGCCTAGCATTGCCTAGCTTGTGTAGGTGCCAAGATCAAATGTATCATACACTAAAAGGATTTCTACATCCACTGCTAAAAGACTATGCCCATTCGACTGCTATAGCGATACTTAACACACGAAACTAAGAAATTGCATTATTGGCGGCATTCGCCTTCCTTGGTTTATGCAGCTATCAAGACCAATTCCATCATCTATGAACCCTTAAAAGACAATACTCAACTGGGTGAAGAAACTACCACAATGGTCCCTAATGATTGAAGCTATGAAATCACAATTTTGGCAGGTATAGCCCTTCCTTGTGTGTCTAGCTCCCAAAACCAATTTTGTGCATCCATTAAACTAGTTACCAGATATGATGCCCAACTAGCCATCAGAATCACCATAGTAATCCTTAACATTTAAAACTATGAAATAATAGTTTGGACCAATCTAGCCTTGCTTATTGTGTCCAAGTGTGGACACTAATTTCATTATCTATTATACAAGATTCCACATTCTACCAAAAATATTGTGCCTATTTAGCCACCAAAACCACCATAACAACCCTTAATAATTGAAATTATGAAATTGCAGTTTTGCCTATCCAGCCCTATTATGTGTGTTTAGGTGTCAGGATCAATTCCCCCATCCGTTATATAAAAGAATGTGTCGATTCGATCATCAAACTTCCCATAACTATCCTTAACAATCAAAATTGTGATATCACTTTTTTCACCAACCCAGCCATGCCTAGCAGTTCCAAGTGCCAAGACAAACTATGCCATTTGTTATATAAGTTTTCACATCCAACCATAAAAGGTAGTCCTCACTTAATTGTCATAACCCCCATAATGATTTTTAATTGTCGAAACTACAAAATCAGAATTTTGGCTGGCCTAACCTTGTGTAGCAGTTTCAAGTGTCCTCACAAATGGTGCTATCTGACATACAAGTATCTACATTCTCCCATAAAAGATGCCTAGCAGTTCCAAGTGCCAAGACAAACAAGGTTGGCTGGCCTAACCCCCATAATGATGCTTAACAATTGAAATTGCAGAATTACAATTTTGGCCTGTCCAACCTTGTTTTATAGTTATAAGTGTTAGGACCAGCTCCACTATTTGTTATACTAATATACACATTTATAGGTAAAAGATGGTGCTCGTTAGGGTGCCAAAACCCTTGTAACGGTCTTTAATGGTTGAAACCGTGAAATCATAATTTTTGCTAGCCTAATCTTGCTTTATGGTTCCAAGTGTTGGGACCAATTACGTCATACTAGTTTCCGCATCCAAACATAAAAGATGGTGCCGATGTGACCTCCAAAATCCTCATAACAACCCTTAATGGTCAAAACTGTTAAATCAAAATGTTGGTTGGCTCAACCCTATTTGCCATGTTTAAGTGTTGGAACCAATTTCATCCTTCGTTATACAGGCTTCCACATCTACTTGTAAAAGAGGGTGCCAATTTAACTGATGAAAACCCCATAACTATCCTTTTTGTCGAAATTGTGAAATCACATTTCTCATCGACTTAGCCTTTTTTGGTAGTTTAATTTGCCAATACAAATTGTGTCACTCATTATACAGGTTTAAAAGATCCTCATTCGATCATTGAAATCCCCATAAGGTTTTTAATGGTTAAAGCTACGAAATCACAGTTTTGGTCAACCTGGCATTGTCTAGCGGTTCCAAGTGCTACGATAAATTGTGCCATCTGTCATATGAGTATTCATATTCACCCATAAAAAAGGTGCCCATCTAATTTTCAAAGCCCCATAACGGTGCTTAATAGTTAAAACTACAAAATTACAAGTTTAACCGACCAAGCCCTCTTTTGTAGTTTAAGGTGCTAGGACCAACTCAATTATTTGTTTACTAGTTTTCATACACGTAGGTCAGAAAATGTAACTGTCTGGGCTACAAAACCCTTGTAACAATCCTTAACAAATGAAATTATAAAATCATAGTTTTAGCTAGTCTAACATTGTTCTCTTGACAACCACAAAAAAATCATATTTGATAGAGATGCAAATTGACTAGGCGATTAAAGTGATTTGACTTATTATTATAATATACTTATAATAACAATTATATGATATCTTAAAAAAGAATTCAGCTTTTTCAAGTTTCAATGTTCTACATCATCTTATTGTTTCAACATCATCATGGCCATTCAAGAAACCCTTTCTTTCTTGAATCCTGAGCTAATCATTACAAAAACATTTTCTTTTTTTGTAAAACAGGAATGCTAAATACGATTTTCTTACCAATTCTATTTAATTGCTGATGTGGCACGAATGACACATCAACAGAAAATGGAATGCTTGTGAAACATTCAAACTCCAGTGCCAAAAACCTAGTTGATTATCTTTCCAGATTGGCAAGGCCACTTAAAGATTGATTTGTTCAATAAAGAAAAAGCCCAATTATGTTCAAGAAAAAAAAAAGAAAAAAGAAACGTGTTAAAAAATCTCATCAACAAAATAAAATAATAATAGGTTAGGTGGAAAACTAGAAATCATGTTTTTTTAATATTTCATGGGATCCCATTTCATGAAACACATAGAGGAGAATGGGTTTTATTGGGTATTTTTGTCCAAAAAAAATTGAATGAATGTGACTAATGGGTAAGGGGGGTTCAGTGGTATTTTAGTTTTACCACAGGGTTTCAATGGCTAAGTTTTAATGGTATAGGTGTTGTGGGGTTTTCCTTCGGTCATTTCCCTATTCTCGGGGTGGGTTCTAGCCTCATGGTGAGATATATAGACACAGATCTAGTATCGTGTTGGTACAATTTTTGTTGTTAGTAGATCCCATTTTGGATTGAGTCCAGATCAACTGCCAATAAGACGGTCCCAACTCCATCCTGATAATCCATTACAACTGTACATTGGGAACATCACATAGTAAAGGACAAGGGAGATGTTCCTATATGTATAGATGAAATACCTTGTTGGTTGTTGGGATTGTATGTTGGCAGTTGGTTCGAACTCTGATTTGGAAGAATCACTTGCATCGGGATTTGCTACCAATAAAACACTCCCAATATGACACTACAATGACAAATTGGAAACATCTCCCTTGTTAGAGTTGGGATCACCTACCAACAAAACACATTCCAACCCTTTACTAACATGATCTCAACCGCACATCTCACACATGGAGGGTCCCACTTGATGGTACGCAATCCGGTCACTTCTAACTGGCATTTGCGTGGCTTCTGAAAGGTACCTGAGATGGAGAAGAAGAAGAATTCTTGGGGGCTTGCCCGGCGGGAACACTCCGATGCTTACGTTAGTATTCTATGGAAGAAGCAAGGAGAGGATCAAGGCTAAAAGTGTAGATAGCGCGAGTGATAGAAGTTACCCATGTTCTTTGAGAGTAGGCTCCTTATAACAGAATTCCGTTGCATGAGGCCCACTGGCCTCTGACAGGGCAGGTATAACCGCCACTGTTAGCCTACCGCAGCCGTTATAGGCAGGGCTGAGGTGGCACGCGCGGGGTCGTCATTGTAGGGTACGTGCCTGTCAGGTGTAAGGCACCCTCTAAAGGTGACATGCTCGACACTGTCTGACGAGGGACGTGATTGCTTTCCCCAGATTTGTCGGGTAGAGTGGACGGGTAGGAGGTCTTCTTGCGATATGCCGAACATCTTTCTTGCGTGTTACCCTGTGCCGTGCCATCCTGCAAGCGGTGAGCTGCCTATGGCAAGCTATGCCGAGTTGTCTGGCCCGAGGTGTCTTCACCTTGAGGTACCTAGAAGCGGATCGAGGTGTTCCTATCTAGGAGTGGCTTGAGATTCACTTGGAGGAGCTCGAGTATTAGGAAAGGTCAGGGGGCCCCGAGCTCGGAGGCAGCTTGGGGTGCCTTAGCCTCGGGGAGGAGGTGCAGGCCAGGTGGCTCCCGGCGAGTAGCCTATCCCGCCGAGTTGCCAGGCTGAACTCGATGGGACCTTCCCTCCGAGTTGCGACTACGCTTGCTGTGCTGTCACGTTGAGTCATCGCTTGAGCAAGGTCATGCCCATGTGTACCCGTGCTACGAAGTCGAGCCAAATCACCCTCCATCAATTGCCCCCCACTCCCTGTGCTGGCGGTGTTGACCCAGCGCGGGGAGTTCATGTTGTGTCGGGTGGATTTGGCTTCGGAGCTCATGCCGCTTCGTCACGCATTTCGCCCAGCTAGACCAGTCTAGTTCCCGGCTCAGTCAAAGGGAACCTGGGTCGCATTCAGTTTACGCGTGGACGTCACGCAATTTGGACTTCGCTAACGCCAAAAAACGCGCTAAACTGATTTCACCTCGAGGAACCCATAGCCAATTTTTTTGAGAGCCGTTAGATCGTCTCCATCTTGACCGTTAACGCCCGGGTGCAGCAACTATAAATAGTGGGGGACCCTTGGTCATTTCTTCGTCACAATGTCCCCAATGTCAGTGTTGAGCTCGCGTTTGAGGTTCCCAGCTCAGGTCTTCTAGCTCGGTTTGTTCCCCTAGTTCAGTTTGTGTTTCCTGTGGTGAGTCTCCAAGCTTCTTTTTCTTTTCTGAATATTCTTTCCTTTTCGCCTTGTAATGTCGTCTAGCGTAGATAGCCTCATCGACGAGCCCGAAGTGGGTACCTCGGCTCAGGGTGGCTCTTCTGCCGCCCAGCCATCCGATGTACGGGCATCTTCGGGTCATCTGGCTTCCACCTCCCACAGAGGTCGGGCGCCAGGTCAGTTCGGTTCTTCCATCATGACTTTGGAGAGACTCCAGGACCTCATACAAAGGTTCAAACTTCCCGAGGAGTACTCTTACAGTCTTCCTACTAGCAGTTTTCCATGGGAGCACGATCCCGACGAGATCGTAGTCTTCAGGGAGCAACTGGTTGCCAGGCTCCAACTTCCTCTTCATCCCCTGATTGTTGAGGTGTTGATGCACTTTAACATCACTTTGGACCAACTTCACCCGAATTCCATACGGAATGTGGTTGGGACCATTTCTCTTTGCTTCGACCGTTCTCTCCCTATTGACCTAGATATCCTCAGCACTATCCTGGCCATAAAGAAGAGTGCTTCGGGCACTCTCCCCGGGCACAGATGGGCTTACTACTTGTCTCACCACCCTGGCTTTAAACTCATGCACAAGCTCCTGAGTAAAGTCTCAGCCTGGAAGCGGGACTACTTTGTAGTTTGGAGTAGCACGGGGTGGCCCTTCCCTACTGACTGTAGGGTGGCCGTTCAAGACCTCGGTGTCATCCTCGATGGGAAGACCAAGAAGTCACTCCAGTCGTGGGCTCAACTTGGGTTAAATTACAAGGACTTCACAGCCGAGGAGAAGCTCATCTAGGTCAGCTTGAGCCCGGGTAGGCTTTTCTTCACTTTGGCTTTTTTGTCCATATATTCACTTCAGGATTACTAACGCCGAGCTTCACTGCAGATCCCATGGAGGTGGAGAAGATTGACAGTCAGAGGCTCTTCTGCCAAATGAAGAGAAAGAATCGTGTAGCCAAGAAGGCACGCGTTGAGTCTCCACAGGCCTCCGCCGAGGCTCAGCCTCCACAAGCTCCGGCTCCGGATCTCGAGCTCCCGTATACTCAACCCGTCATCAACCTAGAGGGGGACACGGCGCCTCAGGGTCCTGAGATAGCGGCAGAGCCCACCACTGAGCCTATCGAGACCGTTGTTGGGGGTGATACAGGAGCCACCCCTGAGGCACGCCCTGCAGAGGCTACAATCGGGGCCTGCGCTGCTGATATCACCGCCGAGGCTTCCAAGGAGTCCGCCCATGTGACGGAGGTGACCATGTCTAGCTCAGAGAGCCAGGGGTGAAAGTATTATGAACCCCCGTTGTAGTCTCTAGAAGAGCAAGGAGGCCACGTACTTGGAGGTCGTAGAATGGGTTGATCTCACTCCTAGTCAGCTTGGTGCCCGGGCTACTTCTCATACCATGGTGGTGAGTTCCCTGTGAAGGACTCCCCCCCCTTTTTTTGACTAGTCTCCTTCCTGTAGGTGAACTCAGTCGTGCGTGTTTTGACCTTTCAATATGATCGGCATCTGAAACGGGCTTTGAAAGCTGAGAAGTCATTACGCGTAGCCCATACCGAGCTGAGGGCAGCTCGCGGTCAGATCCACCGCCTGCAGAATGATGCCTCAGCTCAAAAGAGCTTTATTGAAGTGTTGTTGGCGGAGAAGAGCGAGCTGGCTCGAGACCAAGGCAGACTGAGGGCCGAAGTGAATGGGTTTAAGGTCGGCCAAGAAGCCTTGAGGCTTGAGGTTGATAGTCTCAAGGCAGACCGGGACGATCTCAAGGCATACGAGACTCCCTGAAGCTCAAGGTGCAGGGCCTCAAGGAAGCAAAAGGGAAGCTGGAGTGCGAGGTGCAGTACCTCCGAGCCAACCTCAAAGAGAAAACCGAGATCTTCGAGGATGCCCTCGAGGAGACTAAGGTTCAAGCTGTCATTGATTATGTCCAGTTGTCAAAGTCTGACGACGTGATGACCGAGGCCTACCACAAGGGCTTCAAGCTCAGCCGATGGCTGATTAGACACCTCTACCCCGGTCTAGACACAAATGCCATCACCACTTCCCGGATCACCGATGACATAGTGCGTCAGTTGGCAGATGATCCAGACTCTAAGGACGAAGGCGCCAACGATGAAGCAGAGGCTACTGGCCCGGTTACTGCCCCCGAGGAGGTCTCTAGAAAAGACAACAAGCCTCCAAAATAGCTCAGTCCTTGTACTTGCAAGCTTAATCTTCTCTTTTTCTTTTTCTTGTAACAAAACCTTTTGTAATGAAAATTTCGTAATAAAAAATTCACTTCTCTAAATGCTTGTGCAATTTTCTTTACTTGCTGAAGTGATTATTTTATCCTAAGCTGTTAGGCTATCAGGTTAATTACTCGAAGTGAGGGTTCCTCAACTGTCGTAACCGCGAACTATTTTCCAATACTTAGTAGGAGTAGCCTTATGTACACTGAGGTGAGTAACATAGTAGGGTACATGCCCGACCTGTCTGCACCCGGGTTAGGTTGATATCAGTTGTTCTTAATGGGTTCAACTTGTTGCATGCCGGGGCGGGCTACTCGTCACAGGGTTCATACCCGAGCTGCCTGCGCCTTAGGCATTACAAGTACTTAGCCTATGCCGATGAGGTAACTAGGCCTTATATGGTGCCAAGGTCTTTCATTGGCTCGGGGTTTTAGCCCTTAGGCTAGAGAAGCAGCTTATAGTCCGTTCTCCTAGAGTTCACCTGTACCGAAGAGGCAACAAAGTCTTATAGTGCCGAGACCATGTTAGCTCGGCATCTTGGCCCTTAGGCTTTGGGAGTGGCTCGTAGCCTACTTGGTTGTTACAGATAGTATTGTCTTAAATTGACAATAATCCATGACCGAGGTACATGTTTCCCTTCGAGGGTCTCGAGCTCGTAAGTTCCTTCCATGAGCACTCGTTTCACTCAGTAAGGTCCTTCCCAGTTGGACCCGAGCTTGTCAGTGCCGAGCTCAGGTACCATAACTTTACGAAGGACCAGGTCGCCAACGCGGAGGTTCCGCTTCTTGACCCTGGCGTTATAGTACCTAGCCACTCTCTGCTGGTAAGCTGCGGTCCTAATGTACGCGAGGTCCCTTACTTCGTCGAGTAGATCGATGTTGGTGCGTAGCTCATCTTCGTTCGTCTGGTCACTGTATGCTTTCAGTCGCAGTGTAGGTACTTCGATCTCTGCGGGGATAACTGCTTCGGTGCCGTTCATGGCGGTCTTCTCCATGGTTCAGTAAGCCCATAGGACACTGGGTAGTTCATCTGGCCACAACCCTTTAGCTCGATCCAACTGTGCCTTCAGTCCGCATAGGATGGCTCTATTTGTGACTTCTGCCTGGTCGCTTTCTTGAGGATGTGCAACTGAAGTTAAGTTTTGTCGGATTCTCATGACTTGCACCAATTCTAGAATTTGATGTCCTCGAACTGCTTACCGTTGTCAGAGATCAGTACCTGAGGTAACCCAAAGCGGCACACAATGTTCTTCCAAAAGAAGTTTTGGACGTTTCAGGTTGTGATCGTGCCAAGAGGTTCAGCTTCTACCCACTTGGTGAAGTAATCCACTGCTACTACTAAGAATTTCCTCTGGCCTGCTGCTGGCGGGAATGGTCCAAGTATGTCAATGCCCCACTGTGCGAAAAGCTACGGGCTGGTGAGATACTTGAGGCCGACAGCAGGTTGGTGGTGGATATTGGCGTGCTTCTGGCATTTGTCACATTTTCTAACGAGCTCAATGGCATCTGCCTTCATTGTTGGCCAATAATACCCCTGTTGAAGTGCCTTTTGGGCGAGGGCCTTGCCCCCCAAGTGTCCGCCGCACAGACCCTCATGAGTGTCGAGGAGTATGAGCTCTGCTTTGGTAGGTTGCAAGCAACGTAGGTAAGGGAGCGTGTAGGATCTCCGGTATAGTTGTTCGTCTATCATGACGTATTTGGCTGCCTAAAGTTATACCCTTCCGGTTGCATTACGGTCCACAGGGAGGGTCCCGGTTAGCAAGAAGCTCGTGAGCGGGTCAATCCAGCTCGACTCTGCTTGAACAATAGGAGCGACCTCCTCTGCTCCCCCGAGAATGCTAGGCTGAGGCAGGTCCTCTATGTACACGGTTCTCATGGTGATATTGCTGGTGCTGGCTAACCTGGACATGGCGTTGGCCTCAACATTCTCCGACCTCGGGATTTTCCTGATGAAGTGTGACTGGAAGTTGAGCAGGGCCTCTCTGACTTTGGCTAAGTAGGCGACCATAGTTGACTCGCGAGCTTCATATTTGCTAGTGACCTAGTTGACCATGAGCTGGGAGTCGCTACAGATAACCATATGCTTGGCTTTTACTTCGATGGCCAAGCCAAGTCCAGCTATCAATGCCTCATATTTCGCTGCCCTGTTGGTTCGAGGAGCCATCTATGTAAAGGATCCATGGCTCCTCATCCCATTTTGTGCTTGGCCTAACTAGGAGAGATTCCACACCGGCTGCTACCTCACGGGGCTCGGAATCAATCGGCCTGGGAGCTTCGGGCTCACCCGAACTGGGGACCTCATGCTCAACTGGCCTGGGGACTTCGGAGCTGAATGTGCACTCGGCGATGAAATCTGCTAAGGCTTGGGCCTTAATAGCAGTTCGCGGCTTGTACTGGAGGTCATACTCGCTGAGCTCAACGGCCCACTTTGTCAATCGACCAGAGACCTTGGGCTTAAGTAAGACTTGCCTCAGAGGTTTGTCGGTGAGGACGATAACAACATGAGCCTGGAAGTATGGGCGAAGCTTCCGAGTTGCGATTACAAGTGCGTATGCTAGCTTTTCTATCTCCAGATATCTCGCCTCTACTCTCTGCAATACTTTACTAACATAATAGATGGGCCGTTGGACTCGATCTACTTCCTTTATCAGTACCGAACTGACCACTTCATCACTTGCTGAGAGGTACAGTTCTAGAGTGTCGCCCTCCTCGGGCTGGGTTAAAATCGACACACTAGCGAGGTATTTCTTGAGCTCGTCATACGCGAGTTGGCAGTCTTGGGTCCATTCGGACCCTTTGCTCTTAGTTGCCTTAAAGAATGGCAGACAGCGGTCCACCGACTTGGACATGGAGCGGCTCAGGGTGGCTACGCGACCATTCAACCTCTGAACCTCCTTCAACTTCCGGGGTGGTCTCATATCTAAGATGGCCTTAATCTTATTCGGGTTGGCCTCAATGCCGCGCTGGTTAACGATGTATCCTAGGAATTTACCCGATGTAACACCGAAGACACACTTGTTTGGATTCAACTTCATGTTAAACCGTCTCAGAATTTGAAAAACAGAATGCAAGTCTTGTATTAATTCGTGTGAGAATTGAGTTTTGACGACCATGTCATCTATATAACATTCTACTTTTCTGCCAATTAATGGCTCAAACAATTTATTTACAAGCATTTGAAAGGTTGCCCCAGCGCTTTTCAACCCGAAGGGCATAACCTTGTAACAATATAGACTGAACTCTATGATGAAGGCGGTCTTTTCTTCGTCCGCCGGGTCCATCTTGATTTGGTTATAGCCCGAATAGGTGTCTAAGAAACTCAGCAACTCGTGCCCTGAGGTAAGTCCACCAAGCAGTCAATTCTGGGGAGCGGGAAGCAGTCTTTTGGGCAGGCTCAGTTTAGGTCAGTGTAGTTGACGCACATGCTTCACTTGCCGTTAGCCTTCTTTACCAGAACGGGGTTGGCTACCCAGCTCAGGTAATGGACTTCTCTTATGAAGTCAACTGCGAGGAGCTTCACGACCTCCTCGTCGACCGCTTTCCACCGCTCCGGGGCTAGGTTGTGTTTCTTCTGTCTAATGGGCCTAACTACAGGATCAATATTGAGCTTGTGAGTTATAAGGTCAGGGTCTATACCGGGCATCTTTATCGCGGACCATGCAAAAATATCTAAGTTTTGAAGTAAGAAACTTACCAGTTCGGATCGTAGAGGTTCCTAGACAGAAGCACCGATCTGAAGCGTCTGAGCTGGGTCTGCCGCTGAAGTCAGAACAACTATTGTTTCTTTCGTGGGTGCAGCTCGTTCTTTGTCTTGCTCCGTAGGCCGCTCCAATTCGAGGTTGTCAGCCACCTTGGTCTTTCCTTTTAGGGCGGCGACATAGCACTTGCGGGACTCGAGCTGGTCGCCCCGCGCTACCCCCACACCGAAGTCTGTAGGGAACCTCATCGCCAAATGATAAGTGGAGACCACCGCCCGTAGGACATGGGTGATCGGCCGACCTATTATGGCGTTGTATGGGGAGGGGTTCGTGATCACCAGGAAGTTGTAGTTTAGTTTGATTATGCAGGGCCATGTGCTAACTTCCACAGGTACTGTCACTTTCCCAAGGGGTCTGACTTCTTCTTTGCTGAAACCCACCAAAGGAGTGTTCGTGGGCCTCAAGTCACTTCCCTACAACTGAAGCTGGTCGAATGCTACTTTGAAGAGAATATCTGCCAAGCTACCTAAGTCAACGAGGACGCGCCTGACCTCGAAGTCGTTGATCCTTAGCTTTATGACAAGCTCATCGTCATAAGGGTAGTGGACCCCTCATGCATCGTCCTCCGTGAAGAAGATTGGTTCTTTTGTCTTCGGCCGCTTCGGAGGATTTTGTTCTTCCTCGACAGCTTCGCGAACTGACGTCCGAACTGCTACTGAGGTACAACTCGCAATGATCGAGCCTCCCACTATCACGTGGATGGTGCCCCAAACCGGCCTCTCTTCCGGAGGCTGCCTCTGCGACTGTTCGGTTGGCCTGTTGCTAGACTCGGGAGCATCCTTACCGTGCTCCCCTTGCCGACCTACCTTATTATTATTATTGTTACTATTCTCTACAAAATTCCTTAAATATCCACGACGGATGAGCTCCTCTATCTCGTCGCGGAGGTTCTTACAATTTTTTGTACTGTGACCGTGGTCTCTCTGAAAACAACAATACAAATTTTTATTTCTTTCACTGGGATTCCCCCTCAGGCGGAGTGGCCACTTCACGTACGGGGCATCCTTGATTGCCATCAAGATTTCGGTCCGCTTCGCGTTCAGTGGGGTGTAATCAATTCGGTCTGCTATAGGAGCTCAGAACGACTGACCCAGCTTTGCCCCCCGAGTTGCATTCTTTTTCTTTCAATTGTCCCCTTGGCAGGAAGGCTCTCCTTCTCTCTTCCTCTTCTCGGGCACGTCCTCGCCCTTTTGGTTGATCTCTTCCTCCGTGGCTATAAATCTGCCAGCGAGCTTTAGGAATTCGGTTATGGTTGACAGTTGGTTGACGACCATGTGCCATTTGAACTCTTTATGCGTCACGCCCTTCTTGGCTGCTACAAGGTGCACAACAGGGTTCAGGCGCGGTATTTGCATGCATGCATCGTTGAACCGCTTGATATAGCCCCAAATGGGCTCTCCCTCTCTCTGTACTATGTTGAGGAGGTTTTCTTCAATTCGCGGACACCGCTTACTGGTGATAAAGTGGGACGTGAAGGCTTGTGCGAACTGCGCCCAGCTTCTTATCGATCCGAGTGCTAGGTTCCGGTACCATGTGCGGGCCACTCCTCTGAAAGTGGTGGAGAAGGCCACACACATGCATAACTCACTAGCTCTCGCCAGGTGCATCTGCAATTAGAAGGCGTCTACGTGATCATTTGGGTCAAATGACCCATCGTACTTGTCGAGAGTGGGGAGCTTGAAGTCCTTAGGCATTGGAATAGCCAGGAGTTCGGGAGACAAGGGGATGGAACTAAAAGGAGGGGAGCCTTAACTTCACCCGAGCTTACCTCTTCTCTGCCTCCGAGCTCGGGTAGGTTGTGGGTGGCAGATCGGCAAGCCCGGCGGTGGGGTCTCTGCTTCTTGGGGGCTGCGCACTTGTGCTGCTCACCTCCGTGCTATCAGGAATGGTTTGTGCAGGAAGTAGCTCGGTCCGCTAGTGATGGCTGCGGACAGAGGGGTCCTGCTTGGAGTCTGTAGCTAGGATCTCGAACCGGTTCTCCAGAAGCGGGGTTTCAAACTTTGACTATTGAGGTGACGTAGACCTGGTGAGATGGGGTCCTCCCAGCCTGACCGCCCGCGGTGAGACCGGGGTGGCCGGTCTTTCTTTTCTCCCGTGGGAGGAGGCCTGGCTCTTAGGGGGGGTTTTGGGAGGCTTCTCCTTGGTGAGAAGGGCGTTCATCCTGGTGGCAGGACCTAGCTCGCTGTGAGGCTAGGTGCCGAGGAGGAAGCTGTGGCTGAAGCTAAGGCTGAGGCAACTGAGGGAATTATTGCTAGTAATGGTACTGGGATACGTGGTGCAGCATTTGCTGCTGGTAAAGCTGGTGTTGTTGGAGCTGCTGCACTTGGGCTTGCATGGCCCGCATGCACTGCATCAAATCGTCGAGTTGGTTCTGGCTGGTCGCCAGAGGGATGATAGTCGGTTCAGCAAAGGTCGTTTCAACAAAGGGGGGAAGGGGAACACCCACAGGCGCCACTGCTTGCAGCACGTTCAGGCTGGGGACTCCATCCACTGAGAGGGGAATGGTGAACTGCCCAATGTAGACCATGGGAACTTAGGGTTGTTCCCTGGCGTTATCCATTTCCATGTTACATCCGACATTGCTCAAAGAAGCCATGAGTGCTGAGTTTTCAGAGAAGAAAAAACTGTGAAGGTTTAGAGGACAAACGGTGCCAAATGATGGTGCACAATCCGGTCACTCCTAGCTGGCACTTGCGTGGCTCCTGAAAGGTACCTAAGATGGAGAAGAAGAAGAATTCCCGGGGGCTTGCCCGGCGGGAACACTCCAACACTTAAGTTAGTATTCTACGGAAGAAGCAAGGAGAGGATCAAGGCTAAGAGTGCAGATAGTGTGAGTGATAGAAGTTACCCCTGTTCTTTGAGAGTAGGCTCCTTATAACAGAATTCTGTTGCATGAGGCCCACTGGCCTCTGACAGGATAGGTATAACCTTCACTGTCAGCCTGCCGCAGCCATTACAGGCAGGGCTGAGGTGGCATGCGTAGGGCCGTCATTGCAAGGTACGTGCCTGTTATGTGTAAGGCACCCTCTAAAGGTGACATGCATGACACTGTCTGACGAGGGACATGGTTGCTGTCCCCAGATTTGTCAGGTACGGTGGTCGGGCAGGAGATCTTCCTGCGATATGCCAAACTGCTCTCTCGCGAGTTACCCTGTGTCGAGCCATCCCGCAAGCGGCGAGCTGCCTGTGGCAAGCTATGTTGAGCTGTTTGGCCCAAGGTGTCTTCACCTCGGGGTACCTAGAGGCGGATTGGGGTGTTCCTGTCTGGGAGTGGCCTGAGATTCACTGGGAGGAGCTCGGGTATTAGGAAAGGTCAGGGGACCCCGATCTCGGAGGCAGCTTGAGGTGCCTTAGCCTCGGGGAGGAGGTGCAGGCTAGGTGGTTCCCGACGAATAGTCTATCCCGCCGAGTTGCCGGGCTGAAATCGATGGGACCTTCCCTCCGAGTTGTAGCTACGCTTGCTGTGCTATCACGTTGAGTCATCGCTTGAGCAATGTCACGCCCACATGTACCCGTGCTACGAGGTCGGGCCAAATCACCCTCCATCACCACTTTTATGGTGGGTTCCAATCTCATGGTGAGATGTGTGGTGTTAGATTAAGTTGGTAAAGGGTTGGAACGTGTTTTGTTGGTAGAAGACCTCAGCTCCCCTGGTTGTCATTTTATGGAGAGATGTTCTTGACGTGTAGTGCAATAGCTCATTGGGATGCTATTAGGACTGTTTGATTGTAGCTGATTAGGACTCGAATCAATTTGGCTGAACCTATAGGTCCAATGCAATCTATAACCAAAGGAAAATTTTGTTAGACAGTTTCGTATAACCTTAGCTTCAATCAAGATAATGTACTTTATGAGTTTATTGTAAATGAATAAAAGTGCATATTTGATTCATGTTCCCTTGGTATGTTTCTGTGTAATACCCTTAAACTGGACACTTAATGAGACTCGTGTTAGTTTAGAATGTTCACAGCCAGTGGGTTAGTCTGGGAGACATCCTGACAAGGCTAACACTGTGGTGCCACCAAGTCGGTTGAGGTGACCTGTCTCAACTAGCAGGGTGAGACCCTAGGCACATACAGTGTAGGATTAATTGAATCTTTGAACTAGACCAGATTTCCAGTATTGCCCTGGACGTTGGAGAATGATGGGCAAAACTGAAAAGTTACACCCGACCCTTAGACTCGATTATGATATTGCATTAGGTGTCGGATTGGGCTGTCTTTGATGTACCAATCAGTGAGATCCTTAGCGGGGGTCAACATCTAGGTATGTTGGGACAATCTGAGAATTCATCTGAGTGGGTGATCATAGTGACAAGATCAGCCCCTTTGTTGGACAAAGGTAATGATCGAGGGTGCACTCTCACTGATGGAAACCAAGACTGCCAGCAGCCGATTTCAATCGTTGAGATTTGTTTTGAAAAATATATTTTATATGAGATATAAAAGTATATATATTATGGTTTCGAAATGATTTGCAAAATGTTTTAATTCCCGGGATCCATATAAGCAAAGAGTGCAACACTGTTCCTTGCAGCCGAGGGAGAGGTCCTCTCTTGTCGGGTAGTGTATGACCATTATGGGCTGAGAGGTTAAGTGTAAGACCATTGAGGATAATACCTGATGGGCTAATCTTGCATTTGCCCACAGTCCCTGGGTGTTACAAGGTGGCTTGGCCCAGAGACCACTTAGGGTAAGTGTTGGGCCCATAGAGCCCATAAGATGGGTTTCGGGGGTGCACTGTCCATACTAGTGTATTTGATCAGGCCTTGTAACAAAGGCTAGGCTGAATTCATGTGGCTAATATGTAGATCAATGTTTGGGTCCCACACCATACAAGGAAGCCCAACTAGGCAGCAGTTTGGAAGGCTAAGTGAGTACATAACCTTAAATGGGCCTTAAGCCCTTTTCGAACTGGGTTGATTTGATCAGTCAATTAAAATGGACGAATTCTGAGATGGATCAGCTGATAGGATTGGGCCTAGACCCTATCCACTTAGAGAGTCCAAGATCTAAATAAGATTTAGATCTGGAAGCCTCCTAATTAGATTAGGAGATGGCTTATCTGATCTGCAGATAAGATAAGGGTTATCCCTTATCACTTAAAGGGACTTCTAATCCAAATATGATTTAGATTAGCAACTCCTAATGGGATTAGGAGCTGATCCCTTTAAGATTATAAAAGGAGGAGGGGGCAGCAGCCTTTAGATATGCAACCCAAAAACTCTTGTCTTCAGAGCGGAAATCACAAGAAGAGAGAATTCTGCACCCAGCGAATACTCTCTTGCCACTTCCTTCCTGCAGCCGCCACCTCTAGTAGTTTGATCTCCTAATCTCTACAGGAGTAATCAAGATTTGATCTTAATACCAGTCTTTTGGGGAAAAGATTGATTGGAGCTGTATTTACAAGCCATCCTGTTGATTTTTGCAAAGGGTCAAGTTCTTTTGGATGAACATTGTTGATTCTGCTCTATCATACACTGCGCCATGTTTAGTGGGAGCAGATTTTGGATCATTCCTTAGGCATGAACACCTCCATTGGGAGCTGTTTCTCTGTATCAGGTACATCCTCCCTTTTACTCCTTTTGGTTCAAATCTGATTTGGTTAATGGTTCAAGATTGATCATTGAAAAATATGCTTTTTCTAAAATAAGGAATTCGATTCCCTGCAAAGATGGGAGAAATTTTTGAAATTCGCCCAGTCCATTCCGCAAGATTTGGGCGTCTATGTGATGGATATCCTATCCCTTCAAAATTATAGTCTGAATCGGCTCAACTTTTAAAATGATGTTGCAGGTTGGTTCAAAAACCAACAAAACTCTAACAACTACTCGTACATTTCAAATTATAAAAACTCTCACCATGTTATCGGATGCTTATATGGTTGTTGCCAACATGGAACTCTTAATCCATGATGGACATAACAAAAAGCCTATATTGAAATTGCCTTTAATGGCTGATTTATTTAAAAATAAAAAAAGGTTTTCAATTTCTCTCCCATTCCCTCTATCTTTTGATCTCCCAGCCACTCTCACTCTCATAGTCGTCTCTCTCTACTCAACGACTATGTGATTTGAAAAAAGGGTTTTACATTCTCTCTGTCAATCTTTCTCATTCTCTCCCTCTCTATCAATATACTATTCTCCCTCAATCTCTCTCATTTTTTTCTTGATTAATCTCTCATTCTTCCTCATTCTCTTTCTCTTGGTTGATCTCTCCTTCTCCCCCAATCTCTATCATTCTCTCTCAGTTTCTCTTGCTCCCTCTCTTGCATTTTTTTAATATTTTTCTTACGCACTTATATAGTATTAATCAGACTGTATTAAAGAACATAAGACCAACTTGGTATAGTTCTAAGTTTCTAACTTCCTTAGCCCAATTTGATAAAATATCACAAGAAACT
The DNA here is from genome assembly GCF_056320005.1 of Nelumbo lutea. Classification (NCBI taxonomy): domain Eukaryota; kingdom Viridiplantae; phylum Streptophyta; class Magnoliopsida; order Proteales; family Nelumbonaceae; genus Nelumbo; species Nelumbo lutea. The sequence continues at coordinate 108,639,559 of NC_142685.1, forward strand.
CTTGGCTATGAAATTTACACCAACTTGATAGAAGTTATAATTTATTTGTACGAGTGGTTGATCTTATGTCCTGTTATATGATCTGATTAAATACCGTATAAGTATGTAAGGGAAAAAAATAGAAAGAGATGAGTGGGAAGTGACTGAGAGAGGAGAGATCGACCAAGAGAGATTGGGGGGGGGGGGGGAGAGAGAGAATGAGGGAGAATGATATATTTACAAAAACATACAGAGATTGACAAAGATGACGTAAATATAGAAACCAAAAACCATTTTTGTTTATCTTCAAATCATACAGTTGTTGAGCAAAGAGAGACAAACTACCTATAATAGTGAGAGAGTGGGAGGGAGATCAAAAGACAGAAGAAGTGGGAGAGAAATTTAAAACCCTTTTTTCTTATTTTCAAATAACCCAATACTATGGGTAATTTTGTTATAGGCTTTTTGTTGTGTTCAACATGGGTTAAGAGTCCCATGTTGGCAATAGCCATACAACATGGTGGGGTTTTTATAATTTAAAATGTAGAATGGGCTTTCAAAGTTTCGTTGGTTTCTAAACCAACTTGTAGCCTAATTTTAAATGTTGACCCGGCTCAGACTATAATTTTCCAATATTTAAATGGGAAGCAGATTTAGATGTGAATTCATGTTGAATCCAAAACAAAATGGGCTTGCTGATATCTTCGTTCCGGATCCCAAAGAAAATGGGCATCTTGACATATGGCATATCATACCTAGTCCATGTTGGAGGCAAAATTGGGCCATACTCATTTCGAGACAAGATGAGACAACTAAGGTTTTAAAAACCAGACTGAACACGAAATCGTTTTGGCAACCAACTCCCGAGTTGAACGGTTCAACCATCCAGTTTGAAAAGACAACCCATTCTGATTTAAAAATAATTAAGATAAAAAGGTCAAAACCGTTGCCTGGGTCAAGGGGTTGATGGTATGACCACCTGAGTCAGCAGGCACTAACCAAATCAATGTTTTTAGGCCCAGGAACGGTCTTAGGGTGAAATAGAACTGGTTATTCGGAGACAAGTCAACCGGTCTGGTCCAGTTTTCAAAACCATGGAAACAACTCTTTTGTTCTCCAAACACTATAAATTCAATGTCCATTTCATGTTCTACTAGCCAAGCTCAAGAAAATCCAGTTATTCGGAGACAAGTTGTTGAAGATACATGCTGGGCATGCTTCCTGAACCACTACCAGAGTGATACAACTTCCACACATTTCTCTTCGCATGTTCATAGTTGCACCAGGCATTCTCTACTCCCATTCTCCACTGTTCTCTTTAAAACAACCTTCTTGTTCATTCTGTTTTGGTCTAGTTGACTTTATGCGGGTTCTAATCAATGCTTCCATACAATCTGCAATCCGCAGATCTATCCATTTTAGTTCCACGGATAAGCTAAATTCAAGTATAAGAACACCCCCACCCCCAGATCATTTCCATTTTACAAGAACTCACATGCAATCAAGATTCCAAATTGGTTTAGAAAATCTAAAACTTTTGCTCATCTCTACAGAACTGATATACATGAATTAAGAGCTCAAAACTAAGTAGTATTTTTTTCTTAAGAAAATTTTCTTTCACAAAGTACATAGACAAAGATAGCTATTAATGTTACAAACTTACAATGATATTACTGTTTTCCCTTAGGATGGAATATGCTGCTCTCTGCAATGTGTCCAAAATAATAGGCAGAAACAAGTATCCATCTCTCTCTCTCTCTCTCTCTCTCTCTCTCTCTCCATCCAACATGCTCCAGAGTAGATCATGGTTACATCCTTCAGCCCTGTATAATGAAGCATTCCTAAATAAAAGATACTTTGTTGTCAGATGTCTATAGCCATGAGTTTACATGCAGAACGTGCATATAATGCAATTCAGAAGGATAATGTGAGCCTTAAGTTCAAGATTCCAGAGTTTCTTCTCAGTTAAGGTTGTTGCATTTCAAGACAGCTCAAAGGAGATGAGATGCCAAATGGGTTTCTGGACTTGTCAAAAGTATGATTACAAAACTTAAAAGACCCTGTAACAAATAAGTTAAATAATTTTGAAATGAGGACATGAATGTCGTCCATCTCAACATGTAATATGCATATTTATACTGCTAAAAGTGATCTGCAATTCAATAACTTTGTGCATTACCAGGTGGAGATCCACTTTCACACAGTTTCCTTTTCCCTGCCATTGGACTTTTAAGTTGCATACAGTTTAAGTGCTGTAATTTCTTGGTCCAGGAAGAAAAGAGAACGAGAACTGCAAAATTTTGGATTCTTCCAAGAGCTAACTTGCAGGAGCCAGTTGAAATAGCTTTTCCGCTTGTTCAGGGAAAAAGGTTATGAAAAGATATGCACCTGGGCATTTGATAAAACGAGGAAAGTAACTATTTATGGGGCTAGGAATATCAAAGGGACTCATGACAATAAGCAACAAAGAAGAGTACTGACAAATAAGTACGGTCCCAAGGACAGCTGAAATCTTTCCTTGAACAGTCACTAAACCAGCCTTGCCAGCATTTTGCAGCTCAGTGGAACCAACAGAATCAAACATACCTGCAAAATAAACATTCTTGGTCCTCTTATTATACAAAGATTTTATGCTTATAATTATCTCTGGATAAAGGTAAATGTAATGTGACAGAGATCCAGGTGTTCAATTTGGCACTTAACCTGGCTTTACTGACTGAAGACCCGATGCCATACATGACAGAGTTTTGAAACCTGCTTTCTCCAGTTGATTAGCAGCCACAGAAGACCTTAATCACAAAGCAGGTACAACTCTCTCAAATAGTTGCTTCAATAGGTTGGTTATAAGTTTTTCAAGGTATGTTCAGGATCAGAAACAAGCAAATAGGCATCTATTTCTTTCACCTCAGAAAGAGGGGAATTGAATTATCTAGCAATATATAACTCTCCTAAATTAATATGGAATAATTGACATGATTTAGGATAGATATCTTGTATCCTCAGTAGTATATGATGACAGATAAATCAAACTAGGTCTAACTATTTAAGGTACTTGGGAGGGGTGGAGTAGATGCAGAGTTAACCTCTGGCCCTTTTTTGGGCACAAAGCGGCCACTCTGAGACTCAAAACCATATTCTCACACTTTCCAGCATGGGATTCTACTAAATCAGGTCTAAGTGGTGGGATCTCCAATTAAAGTAACCGTGTTGCCCACAACCAGAGGTCAAGAACTTATCACAGGTAATGTTCAGAACATAGTGACCTGGTAGATTGGTTTTGATTCAAGTTGAGAATAAGTACTTCACAACCTTTTAACAATCTCAGTTTGCTAGAGGTAGACTTTTGTGTTGATTCTGATTTTTTTTTTTCTGATAATTTCTAATCTTAGCTTTCTGGATATTTTCCACTTTCTTTTAGTGATCTTGACTGTTGGTGTAAGATTTTAGGAGAAAATTGAAGAAATATTTTATTAGTTTCCTATTTCTTAGGTTCTGGATATGCTTTTCTTTACTTTTGAATTAAGTGCTACATGATGTTATGTTCTGTTTATCCTTTTCTAAAATAACATATATTAGGTGAAACCATGGTTCTAAAAGTCTTAAGCCTTGAAGCAAGGCACTCAGATTTTGCCTCAACACTTAAACCTCATAACTTTGGTTTAAGGCTTAAGCCTTTGTTAAAAGAGGTGTAAGCCTTGAGGCGTGAGGCATAGAGGCATAAGCCTCAAAAACTTACAACATTGAGTTATTTGATACAATAATAAAAAAATCATGTTTTATTATTTAAGTTTAAAACATATGGGAAGGACACTTTGGTAATTATGGACCAAATAAAAAGATTAAAATAAAAATCTAATAGGGAAAATAGAGTTGCTAGTTTCTCTTAGGGTTTTAGAAGAGTTCAATGCAACAAGGTCCAAAAAAACCTTCATCATTCTTACCAGAAATCTAGTATCAATTGATTCATTAGAAGATCTCATTAGTGAAAGAAACTTTGATGATGGGGAAATTTTGATAATCTAATACATATGATTGGTCATCTGAACAATTTGAGAAATTTGGATTTTGAAACTGTTAATTGACTTTTTTTGTTCAATGCTAAAAGGCTAGAATTTGTTACTTCTATTTTATGGATGCTTGTAAATTCTATCATTCTATCTTAGTTTGTCATATTTGTATTTGTAGTCCTCCCAACCTCTTGTTGTAACATTTTTTTCTCAAATAAACAGACGAATTATTTTCTGGGATGCTGATCAAACAAAAAATTATATGTTCTTTTTATTATTTATGAACTTTAATTGATCTTTTTTTTTTATTTTTGAGGTTTACGCGTCACTTTTTTTTGAGCCATTACACTTCAACTAGGCTTTAGCCTTTTAAAACCTTAGGTGAAATTAAATTATTAAGAACCAAACTGCAAATTGGCACAAAGAAAACTAGTTTGCAAAGCATGCAAGCAGAAAATAATTTAGGTAACTGTAGTTCATAAACTGACTAGAAATCCCAGCCAATTAACATGCTTAACCAAACTTCGTGGGCATGTCCTAGGTTTACTTGCGATTGAAAGTCCTAAATTTTGTGTCCCAAGTCTAGTTTGGATTTCCGAGTTTCAAAGCATGAGTCATTATGTAAGCCATTTTTCTAGGCAAAACATGGGAGTAAGGGGTTTGGGGAGGGTGAAGGCAGGTTTGATCCTAAAAGGAAGCTACATCGACTGACTTTCTACCTTATTATTCCCATCATCCATGATCCCTATCTGCATTAAGCAGAACTATTGTATCTTACATCTTTGAGAAAAGTAAGCTCCCATTACCACAATGGTTGAAAAGTGCATCAAGGATCAACTTTACTTCAAATGAGTGATATCTAACCTAGTATGCTATTTCGAATTTTGAGAATGCAAATGTAGATTATAATTATAATAAAACTATAAAAGGCTAGGAGTTCTTATAAAGTAATGCTATTTAAATATATCAAAGACAAAAAAGCTCAAGTTCTGTATCATTTTGATTTCATTATTCAGTATTTTTCTTTCTGTAAATAGACAACAATGCTTTATATCAATTTTAATCCCTAATGCTTTAATTGGACCATTTATCTAATACGCCCCCTCATGGATGAGGTACAGCACAAACTAGACCAACTGACCAAGCGCATACATCTAAAGTCTCAAAAAATGGATCTTTTCCTGGTTATTAGCATTTTCTTTTTTGATGGGTTTCCTTGTCATCAGCATTAGTAGAATATATCATTATGACCTTTTGCCATGCCCCAACAGTAAGATTGTCAATCTATGAAAGGTCCAATTGAGTTAGAATTCATGTTCTCCTTTCTCTCTGTAAAGCAACCTTTATTGTAATTCATTATCAGCATTGGAGAGGAAAAAGAAACAAAAACCAAAAAAGTGTCAGCAAAATGAAATCTGACCTTAGCCCTTCTTGACAGACAAGTAACAATTTACTATCAGTGGAGAATTGACTTTTAACAGATTGCACAAAATCAGGATTAAGTTTAGTGAATGGCAACCCGAAGAATAACCCAGCAAAGTTGTTATGTACAGTCCGCTTAATAATCGTGCCTGCATGATTAAACCAGGAAAGATTATTGATCCGAAAAAGGGTAATGTTGTTATGGAAAGATGACTGAGAAGTGGTACATTCACACAGCATAGGATAGAGAGCAGAAATCATACCGAGGTCATTGTCCTTGTTTTCAATAAAAAGAGGCACATGATAACATGACTTTATATGAGCTCGATCAAATTGAGATTTGTCTCGCACATCCAAAACTGCATAACCCTCAACTGCTATGAGCGTTTTAGCTACTTCAGCATTTACATAGTTCACTTCTGCCCTGATTCCCACACTTCTCTTATGAAGTGGTTTGCAAGGCATGCTCCCACCAAGATTGATATCCAATACTAACCAAGACGTTCTGAAATCCAGACAAAAGGAGTTTCAATATTCTCTTCCCAGGTAAGGAGGCCATCATCCCTAGCAACTCTTAAACTCAAATCCATATTTATCTAATCATATAAGTTGCAATCAGAAGTTCTTTGCATTCATAAGCATCTCCACAGAAAAGATCGTTGGAGTTTTACCTATTATTTTACAATAACAGAAAAAACCCAATAATGTAGGGATTCATTAGTCTTTGGCAAGTGATAAGCATTCACAAAAGGAGGAAAAAAAGGAAAGACCAGCATACATAAACTACTGAATTTAACATACCTTTTGGTAGGCTCACAAGTTAGCGATTACTGGTCTGTGTTATAACTTAAAACCCACATTTGGAAGTTATTTCGGAAAGTTTAGCCAAAGATTGCTAATGACTCTATTATCCTTACCAAACATTCATCAAATAATCAGACTTACTGCACAAAGAACATTGGATTCTAAAATTCTTCAACAGAAAACCCGCGAAATTACAGATTCCAGCGAATAATTATAGTGAGAAACTGAGAATTTATAATTTACTATTCAAATGGCATGTTATGTAGATAATAATAATTCCCCAACATTTGTACACAAAACAGGAAAGCAAAAATAGAAAAACAAAATTGAATTGTGAAAAAAATGAACCCACAATTTAAAGCTGTGCAGAAATTACCTTCCAGAAGAAAGGGCTGTGCAGAAACTAAGACCAGCCATTGTTGAATCTCTCTCTCCCTCTCTCTCTCTCTTTAATTAGTCTCTCTCTCTCTCTCATTCCGTGGCTCTTACAGTGTTATGTAGGGCCGAAGAAATCAAGAGCATCAATGGTACACTGCCACGTAGCATTCCACAACATCGGACCCCTCCCTATCCTCGAGAGTCTCTGGTGAACGCCTCCCTATCCTCCCGAGGCTAAAAGAAAGGCTATGAAGCGTCAAGTCTTCACGCCTCAAATCTGTACGACTAACGCCTCATATAAACATCATTCATTCATTATATTAAGATTTTTAAAACATTTCAGCTCAGGTCTCCCAAAAAGCCTTAATTATTTGGTTGGATATACAAAAAATAAAACAATTTAAACCTCAAATTTTCTTTTTCGTTTTTCATTAGAATTGCATCTCAGTTGTATTTCTCAATCTATCACGGTTTAAAGTATTTTTGAAAAGGGGATAAGGGATATGCATGAAAATCGGGCGTATTGTCTATTTTCATGTGTATTGGGTGCCGTATTGATACGATATGAGGGTGTTTCTGATAACATATCGGTTGATATGTTAGCGATATGGAGGCGTATCGACTAATACGCTACAAAAACGACATCGACGTAAACTTAAAATGACGAACAGGTGAAAGAAGGCTTCTTTCTCCCAAAAAATGTTCCCCCCCCCCCCGCCCCAAACCACTCCAATCCAAATCTTTGAAAAACTTGCAAGAATTTTCAAGTTTTGGGAAATATTGTAAAAATAGGTGAGTTCTTCAACTTTTTTTTTTCTTTTAATCCTTTTGATTTGTTGTTTTTTTTGTTTGAATGCTTGAATGTGTTATAATTATGGCTGATCTATATTTTCCATGTCAAAAATCACAAATTTTTTATTATATGTATAGATCTATGGATTTTTGTGAGGAAAATTAGAAAAAACAAAAAATAGAAAATAGAAAAAAAATGTTTATTTTTTTATTTGAGTGTAAGCAATTAATATGTTAGAAACCTATGGATGATCTACCGTATTCATGTAAGATTTAAATTTTTTTGTGTAATGCTTATTTATTTTTTATTTTTTTGTAATTTTTGGAATTAAAAATTAAATATTAATTATTTATTTTATATTGTGATTTGTCCATAAGAACTGCATATAGTGTTAATATATGGTTGATCTATCATATTCATAGATCATTTGGCCTTTATTCTTCAAATATGATTTTTTTGAATTTTTTGTAATTTTCTGAATTAAAAATTAAATATTAATTAATTATTTTTTATTGTGATTTGTCCATAAGAACTGCATATAGTGTTAATATTTGGCTTATCTATCATATCCATAGATCATTTAATATTTTTTCTTCAAATATGATTTTTTGTTTTTTTTTTTTTGTAATTTTTAAAATTAAAAAATACTAATTGATGGTGTGCAATCCGGCCGGTCCTAGTTGTCAACGACCTTGCCTCTGACTGGAGCAACGGGAAGCCTGAAACGGAGAAGATGAGAGAACTCCGGGGGAACCCGATGAGATTGCTTCGAAGCTCAAGTTAGTCTTTTCTCAAAGGCAAGATAAAACCAGATGGCGCAAAATTTGCATACCTTGTTGTTGGGAGTAGGGGGCCTTTTATAACCACTTCGCGCACTCGCTCCGTGGCCTCTGTCAGGTCGGGTATGATCACTTCTGTGTTTCTGCCAGTTCGGGTGTCATCCCTTCTGTTGGGACAGAACCGCCACTGCTCCTTGTCGGAGCCGTCTCTGTAACTGCGGATGGCGGTAGTAGGTGGTCGTTTGAAATGCGGCTGTTAAGCGTTAGATCCCAAGTCAGTCAGGTGCGCCACCCCTGGATACGAACTTCCTCGGTGTCAGGCATGGTACGATTGTTCAGTTTGGCGTCCTGGAGGCGAAGTACTGGAGTGGTGAGCTAGGTGGTCTTGAGTTCGGAGGTGTGTCCCGAACTGCCATAAGGCAGGCTAGTTCGGAGGAGCGTCTCGAACTGCCATAGGGCAGGCCAGTTCGGGTTACTATCCTTTGAGTAGAAGCGGTAGGGGCCCCTTATGCCGAGACTACTCACACGGGTGCCCCCACCTACTCTAGTGCTCCCGCTTACTCTGGGTCCACTCATACGCGAGCTGAGCCCTTAGGCTTGAGAGCTCAAGAGGAATTTAGGAGCGTGTTGTCGCCGAACTATGCTCTACAGAAGAGTAGGGAGGCCACCTTCCCCGAGGAGATCGCAATGTGGACAGATCTTCCCTTGAACCAGATCGCCTGTCGTGCCGCTACTCATGCTATGGTGGTGAGTCAAATTTCTTGTCGGGCTTTGTTTTTATCCTTGTTGCTGTCCTCTTAATCACTTGTTCCTTTTGGTAGGTGAACTCTTCTATTCATGCCTTAGCGGCCCAGGTGGAGAGGAGCTCGAGGTAGGCACGGGCTGTCGAAGAGGCTTTCTGTGCCGCCGAGGCGACTACCCGAGCTGCTGAGGCGGCTGCTCATGCTACTGAGGCGGCTGCTCGCGCTGCTATGGCCAGGCAGGCGAGGTCTCAGAGGGATGCCAAGGCCATGGGGGTGGTTGTGAAGCATATGGCGAACCTGAGGCTGGATTTGCAGCATCAGGTCGAATACCTTCAGGAGGACATAAGGGAGAAAACACAGATCTTTTCCCAAGGCATCGAAGACGCCAAGAAGAAGGCCATGAATGAGTACATCGCCTCGCCGCGCTTTGATGACCTGATGGTGGACTCGTACAGAAGGGGATTTAAACTGAGCCGGTGGATGATCCAAAACACGTACCCCGAGCTCGATATTAGCGCCATCTCCACTTCGCGCATAACTCAGGAGATGGCCAACGCTGCCGATGGTGGGCCGGATTCCGAGGGTGAGGCAAGACCTTCGGGTGTCGTTGAAGTGCCTTCTGATAATGAAGAAGTAGCTCCGGGCTTGTGAAAATGCAATTTTTTTTATCAAATGTACTCTTCCTTATTTTGCAATGGAATGGACTTTTCTTTTGGTTAAGTGTAGGTTTGTTCTCCCGAATTGACATATTTTCCGAACTGATAATATGCCTAATCTGTTTCTTGCCCGGGTTATGCACTCGAGCGACCTGCTTTGGTGTTTAATACTCCGCTTCGCCTTTTGGCTGACTTTTCTTTGCTTGCCTATGTCGAGGTTCCTCCATTAGCTCGACATCTTGGTCCTTAGCCTCCTGTAACGATCTCGTCCACTTCGCTTGGCGGTCTATAGGTAGTATCGCATTAAGTTAACGATGTTCCACGCTCGGGGTACTTGTTTGCCCTCTAAGGTTTCGAGTTCGTATGCCCCCTCGAGCGTTCTATTTACTCTATAGGGCCCTTTCCAATTTGGTCCAAGTTTTCCCACACCGGGTTCGGGCACCATAATCTTATGAAGAACCAGGCCACCGACTCGGAAGTTCCGCTTTTTTACTCTAGCATTGTAGTACCGAGCTACTTTCTGCTGGTAGGCCGCTGTCTGTATGTGCGCAAGGTCTCTTACCTCATCCAATAGGTCGAGGTTGGTACGTAACTCATCTCCGTTTGTCTGGTCATATGCTTCTAGTCGTAGTGTAGGTATTTCGATTTCCGTTGGGATTATCGCTATAGTGCTGTAGGTGAGGTTGAAGGGGGTCTCTCCCGTGGTAGTTTTTTTTGTAGTCCGGTGAGCCCATAAAACACTTGGTAGCTCATCCGCCCACAACCCTTTAGCTCGGTCTAGTCGTGCTTTCAGTCCGCGCAGGATGGCTTTGTTCATTACTTCTGTCTGACCGTTTGCCTGCGGGTGTGCGATCGATGTGAAGTTCTGATGAATTCCAATATTTTGGCACCATTCTTGGAACTTAATATCCTCGAACTATTTTCCGTTGTCGGAGATTAGTACCCGAGGTAGTCCGAAGCGACATACTATGTTCTTCCAAAAGAAGTTCTATATGTTTCGGACTGTAACTGTTGCCAGAGTTTCAGCTTATATCCATTTGTAAAGTAATCTACTGCCACCACTAGGAACTTTCTCCCACCTGTTGCTGGCGGGAATGGCCCCAGGAGGTCGATGCCCCATTGCGCAAAGGGCCATGGGTTGATGAGGTATTTGAGGTCGGAAGCAGGTTGATGGTGGATATTGGCGTGCTTTTGACACTTGTCGCATTTTCTGACGAGCTCGACGGCTTCTGCCTTCATCGTTGGCCAGTAGTATCCTTGTCGATGTGCCTTTTGGGTGAGGGCTCTACCCCCCAGGTGTCCGCTGCATAGTCCATGAGTGTCGTGGAGTACGAGATCGGCTTCGGCAAGTCGCAAGCAACGCAGGTAGGGGAGCGTGTAGGACCGTCGGTACAACCGTTCATCTATTATGGCGTATTTGGCTGTTTGGCGCTGCACCCTCTTGGCTGCATTGCAGTCAGCAGGGAGGGTTCCATCTAGCAAGAAGCTCGCGAGTGGGTTGATCCAGCTCGGCTCTGCTTCAAGGATGGGAGCAACCTCCTCTGCCCCACTGAGAATGCTAGGCCGAGGTAAGTCCTCTATGTACATGGTTCTCATAGTGTTGACTCGTGCTGGCTAACCGATACAGGGCATCGGCCTCAGTGTTCTCTGACCTCGGGATTTTCCTGATGAAGTGTGAATGGAAGTTGAGCAGAGCCTCCTTTACTTTCACCAAGTATGCGATCATAGAGAGCTCGCGTGCTTCGTATTCACCCGTAACCTGGTTGACCACGAGCTGGGAATCACTGCAGATAACTATGTGCTTTGCTCTTACCTTTTGGGCTAGGTTCAACCCAGCTATCAGTGCCTCGTACTCTGCCTCGTTGTTGGATGCCGCGAACTCAAAGCGCAGTGCATATTCCAATTTCATGCCACCTGGGCCGCATTGGACTATTCCAGCCCCGCTGCCCTACTGGTTCGAGTAGCCATCTACATAAAGGATCCAGGGCTCCTCATCCCAGTTCGCGCTTGGCCTAACCAGGAGAGATGCCACATTGGGTGCTACTTCAAGGAGTTCAGACTATTGGCTTGGGAGCTTCGGGTTCACCCGAACTGGGGATCTCGGGCTCAATCGGCCCTGGGGCCTCGAGGCTGAATGTGCACTCGACAATAAAATCTGCTAAGGCTTGAGCCTTAATGGCAGTTCGTGGCTTTTACTGGAGGTCATACTCGCTGAGCTCGATGGTCCACTTCGTTAGCCGACCGGAAACCTCGGGCTTGAGTAAGACTTGCCTCAGAGGTTTTAGTCAAGATAATGACGGTGCGAGCTTGGAAGTACGGGCGGAGTTTCCGAGCTGCAACTACTAGTGCATATGCTAACTTTTCTATCTGCGGGTATCTCGTCTCTGCTCCCTGCAGAATTTTACTAACATAATAGATGGGCCGCTGGACCCGATCTACTTCTTTTATTACTACCGAACTGACCACCTCGTCGCTCGCCGAGAGGTACAGTTCTAAGACTTTGCCCTCCTCAGGCCTGGTTAAGGTTGGTACAGTGGCGAGGTAGCCCTTCAGCTCGTCGAACGCGAGCTAGCAGTCTCGTGTCCATTCGAACCCTTTGCCTTTGATTGCCTTAAAGAAAGACAGACAATGGTCTGCCGATTTGGACAAGAAGCGGCTCAGAGCGGCTATGCGGCCGTTTAGCCTCTAAACCTCTTTTACTTTTCACGGTGGTCTCATATCTAGGATGGCCTTTATTTTGTCCAGGTTGGCCTCAATACCATGCCGGTTGGTGCCCGAACCCGGTGTGGGCAAACTTGGACCAAATTGGACCAAATTGGACTTGGTTCTCCATAAGATTATGGTGCCCGAACCCGGCGTGGGCAAACTTGGACCAAATTGGGAAGGGCCCTATAGAGTAAAGAGAGCGCTCGAGGGGGCATACGAGCTCGAAACCCTAGAAGGCAAACAAGTACCCCGAGCGTGGAACATCGTCAACTTAAGGCGTACTACCTATAACCCGCCAAGCGAAGTGGACGAAATCGCTACCAGAGCCTAAGGGCCAGGATGCCGAGCTAACGAAGGAACCTCAGCATAGGCAAGAAAAGTCAGCCAAAGACAGGCGAAACGGAGTTTTAAACATTGAAACAGGTCTTGCGAGTGCAGTGACCCGGGCAAGAAACAGATCGGGCATATGGTCCGTTCGGCAAATACGGTCAGTTCGGGAGAGAACAACCAACACTTGACCAAAAGAGAAGTCCATTCCATTACAAGACAAGGAAGAGTACATTTGATAAAAAATAAATAAATAAATAAATAAATAAATAAATTTTTGCATTTCACTGGCCCGGAGCTACTTCTTCATCATCAGAAGGCACTTCAACGATACCCGAAGGTCCTGCCTCGCCCTCGGAATCTGGCTCACCATCAACAGCATTGGCCATCTCCCGAGTTATGCGCAAAATGGATATGGCACTGATATCGAGCTCGGGGTATGTGTTCCGAATCATCCACCGGCTCAGTTTAAATCCCCTTCTGTACGAGTCAACCATCAGGTCATCAAAGCGCGGCGAGGCGATGTACTCATCAACGACCTTCTTCTTGGCATCTTCGATGCCTTGGGAAAAGATCTGCGTTTTCTCCCTTATGTCCTCCTGAAGGTATTCGACCTGATGCTGCAAATCCAGCCTTAGGTCCACCATATGCTTCACAACCACCCCCATGGCCTCGGCATCCCTCTGAGACCTCTTCTGCCTGGCCATAGCTACGTGAGCTGCCTCGAGCTCCTCTCCACCTGGGCCGCCAAGGCATGAATAGAAGAGCTCACCTACCAAAAGGAAAGAACAAGTGATTAAGAGAACGACAACAAGAGGGATAAAAAAAAACAAAAGCCCGATAAGAAATCTAACTCACCACCATAGCATGAGTAGTTGCACGACAGGCGATCTAGTTCAAAGGAAGACCGGTCCAGGCCGTGATCTCTTCGGGGAAGGTTGCCTCCCTACTCTTCTGAATAGCGTAGTTCGGTGACAGTACGCTCTTGAATTCCCCTTGAGCTCCCGAGCCTGAGGGCCCAGCTCTCGTATGAGCGGACCCAAAGTAAGCGGGAGCACTAGAGTAGGTGGGAGCCCCCGTGTGAGTGGTCTCGGCATAAGGGGCCCCTGCTGCTTCTTGCATTGAAGGAGCCGCCTCGGGCTCCTTGGGCGGATCCTCTGACGTGTAGTCTAGAACATGAGGCTCCGCATCCTGGGGCAGCTCGGCACGAGTTCGCTTGGCAACCCGCTTCCTCCTCTTCGTGCCTTGGAATAGGTGCCCACCATCAGTGCTCTCAGAGTCCATTACACCTATAAAAAAAGAGTTCGGGATAAGAAAAAATGAAAGAACAAAGCAAAACAAAACCTCTAAGCAAAGAACCTACCCGAACTTAGGCCGACCGCCATGAGCTTGGCCTCCGTCAGGTACCGATGGCATTTTAGCCCTAGCCGTGCCCATTGCCGGAGGCCCTTCACCGTCTCCTTATCAAGAGTGACACCGGAGTCAGGGGCGGCCATCCCCCACCCGGTCTGAAAAGGCCACCCTAGTACACTTTGCACCCCAAAGTAGTCCCGCTTCTACGTCGGGACCTTATTGGAAAGTTCGTGCAAGAGCTTAAAACCCGGGCGAGGAGACAGGTAATACGCCCGCCTACTTCCGGGAAGAGGACCCGCTTGTTTCTTAAGCATTAAAATAGAGGAGAATATCTTCATGTCTAAATGAAAGCCTTGTTCGCAAAAAAAGGAGATTGTCCCCACCAGGTTACGAATGGAGTTCGGGTGAAGCTAGCCGATGGTAACGCCGAAGTGGTTTATGACCTCGACAAGAAGGGGGTGGAAAGGCAGTCGCAACCCCACAACAAGCTGCTCTCGGAATATCACGATCTCTTCAGGACCGTGTTCCCAAGGAAAGCTACCCGAAGGACCAAACCTGTCTAACATCCGACCTCAATGAGACTGCCCGAAGTGGCTCGGCCTATGGGTTCAAGCTCTTCCTCAAGTTCTACCTCAGGTTCGCTAAGGCCATCGGGGGATGTAACTCGGTTCGTAGAACCTGCATCTGACCCGCTTGAAGAACCGTCTGTGCTATCCAAGCTAGACATAGAGGAGAGAAAGTGGATTCCAGGAAGGTACTCACCCGAAGAAAGGTTTGAGCAAGACTTCGAAAACCGGAACAAGCAAAAAACCTTGAATGCGAACTGAAAGCCTGGATGCGAGCTGAAGCTTGGACGCGAGCTCAAGAAGCAAAACGCAAATGTGACAACGACTGGGGTCCCCTACTATTTATACCCATAGTAACTGAGAACCAACTATGCAGATCAGAGCCAATCCGATGGCCCGCATTCGCGCTAACCGCACGTCCCCTGAGACCGAGACGTGATTGGCGCACATCTTTCTGAAACTAACGAAACGCCGACACACGTCTTTCTGAAACTGACGAAACACTGGTGCACGTCTTTCTGAAACTGACGAAACAACAACGCACGTCTTTCTTGAAACTGACATAACGACTAGCGCACGTCTCCTCACATTTCAAACGGCAGCGGTGCATTTTTTCAAAATCGTAAAGACCCGCTGTCACGTCTCCCAGGGGCGCGCTTTTTTGAAATTTGAAATAAGCACCCGCCGACGTGTCTGTCCGCATTGGTAAGCAGGTAGGCGCGTCTCCCGCCTTTTGGGCGCTTGAGAAAACCAAGGAACCCTGACAATGCATCTTGCGCTATCAAGATTCGAAGTATAGGACAAATCCACCTACCACCTGCGAACTCCCTGCGCCAGGGCAAGACCCTTGGCACAAGGAGTGGGGGCCAATTGATGAAGGGAGTTTTGGCCCTACCTCGTAATTACGCAACACATGGCAAAAGCAACAGCTCGGCACAACAGCACGCCTAAGGCGAGAGCACCAAAGGGAGGAACCAGCGGTCCAAACTCCCTACTAGCAGTCCGAACTCCCTACTAGGAGACTGAACTCTCCCTCAGGCCCCGAACTGGCCTGCCCTATGGCAGTTTGGGATACTCCTTTCCGAACTAGCCTGCCTTATGATAGTTTGGGACACACCTCCGAACTCAAGACTTCCTCGCTCACCACTCCAGCACTTCGCCTCTAGAATGCCAAACTGAACAACCGTACCGTGCCTGACACCGAGAAAGTTTGTACCCAGGGGCGGTGCACTTGACTGACTTGGGATCTGATGCTTGACAACCGCACTTCAAACGGCTACCTGCCACCTGCCACCGCCATCTCTAGTTATAGAGATGGCTCCGACAAGGAGCAGTGGCGGTTCTATCCCAGAAGGGATGACACTCGAATTGGCAGAAGCACAGAAGCGATCATATCCGACTTGACAGAAGCCTCGGAGTGAGTGCGCGAAGTGGTTATAAAAGGCCCCCTACCCCCAACAACAAGGTATGCAAACTTTGCGTCATTTGGTTTTATCTTGCCTTTGAGAAAATACTAACTTGAGCTTCAGAACAATCTCACCGGGTTCCCCCTGGAGTTCTTTCATCTTCTCCGTTTCAAGCTCCCAGTTGCTCCAGTCAGAGATAAGGTCGTTGACAGCTAGGACCGGCCGGATTATGCACCATCGAGAATGTTTGGCTATGAGGCTATGACTGAGAAAGGAGTTCGTTCGGCTAAGTGAAAGAGATGAGAGAGGTTGAGAAAAGAGGGATTAATATTTAGGGGTAGAATTTAACTTATGCAAAAGTTGGGCCGGACCAGGCTTTTTAACAAATCCTAAGCAATCGAGCCCGATAGGTAAAATAATGGCCCGAGGTCAAACTCGTGGGCTAAAATGCATGCTCAAGCCCGTGCGAGCGTCGAGTTGGGCCAAGCGAGGCTGACCGACCCATGAACAGGTCTAATCATAAGTAAATGGTATGTGACGAAGCTTAATATTAATTTTAAGAAATTTGCACTTTTAGTATTGACTTCTCCATTTTGTCCACTTTGCCGCCCTTCTCTGTCTCGCCTCCAAACCCTACCTACGTTCTCTGAAAACGAACAGGGCCTCAGGGTCTCGGTCGAGCCTCTGAAAGTTGAAAGTTGAATAAAGGAGAGTAGACAACCAGCGATGTCGTACGACGACGTGGAGATTGAAGATATGGAGTGGAACGAAGAGATTCAGGCCTTCACGTACCCATGCCCATGTGGGGATTTGTTTCAGATCACGAAAGAGGAGCTGAGGCTGGGGGAGGAGATCGCTCGATGCCCTAGCTGTTCCCTTTACATCACTGTTATCTACAACATGGAAGATTTCATGGGAGAACCCGATCGGAATATCAAGAAGAATCTCGAGCCTTCGAAGCAACAGTCCGTCACAGTTGCCTAGAAAGCTCAGGTTGGGGTTGTGGGTTATTGCAATTATATTGTCTATTCATCAAGATAGATACATGTTTTGTAGTCCGTTTTGGTCTACCGGGATTGTACTTGACACTTATACAATTAAAATTTAAGAGAGTAATTGCTTATATTTAAATTAAATTTCTGTTTGGCAGTTCACAAATCCTTTGTTTTTATTGATTATCTTGTGCCAATTTGTTTTTAGCCTTTGGGTAGTCTTCTTCAGTTTGATCTACATATTTTGATCAGCATTTGCTGGAAGAAAGATGGGGATTACAAGGATTTATCGTGCTATGCCTAATGCCCTAATCCCTCAGAAAAGTAAAATAAAATAAGTAAGACAAAAAAAAAAAAAAGAAAATCGTGCTGTACCATGGGAGTGGGGTCTCTGAAACTATCAGTATTGGCAGATGCACTGCTGCAAAAAGAATTTTTAGGGTACACTTCTCTGCTTATTGACTTGGTTACTGAATATACCATAGGTTGTCTTGTTGTCGAAACAATTGGTTTTAATGGCCATTAGACTTGTGACTTCTGCCGGTCTACAGATGGTAGTTCTGTTTGCGGGTGGTATGTTGTAATTTTGCTTATAGTTGGCAAAAGAACACTTTGAATCTTCTTAGTGGAAAATTAATCTTGAAGAGAAGCTATGAATCCTTTAGTTTTAATTTCTTGACAATCTTGTTGATACAAAGTGATACCTTTTGTTCTGTTTTCTACCCATTCCTCTTGAAAGCTTACAGAAGTATTTACTAATCGAAGATATAAGTAACCAACCCCCTTCCGGAAAAAAATATCCACCCACCTAATGTGATCTAGGAAGAGGGAGGGAATTAAGCCAAGGGTGCAAATTTTCTCTCTGGGTTAATGTAATGTTCTTCACAACAATAAGTAACAACTTTTGCATGTTCTTGGCTTTTATATAATTTATCAAGCTAACTGCTCTAATAGCACTCCACTTTACAATAATCTTCTAGTTCAGCTCCACTCAAACTGAAAAGGATATTACTTGATGTCAGATATGCTCATTAAATCCTGATAAGCATCATTAAATCCTTGCAAGTGAGATCTATGATGGTCAGATATGTATATATATATATACTCGGATATGGGTATTTGTATCCTATATAATATGCTTATGCTTTAATCAAATTTAACACATGCAGTATCTGGTGTTGTATTAGGTAAATATCTATATCATGTCCAATACCTTTGCACTAAGCATGCACAAGTACCCAGGTATTCATGGAGTGAGATCACTTTGCCTACCCTGTCAAGGTAGTCTGAACTTGTCAATCAGAGTTGTTCATGCCATCAATACTTAAAGTGCATCCAAAAGGTCTTGTAATATGAACTACAAAGTTTAGGATTCTCATATAAACATAGTTAGTTTTGATTGTTCCAGTGTAACCTAGGCTAACCTGCTTGGTGGCTGAACTGAACTTGTTGTAAACACCTCCCGAAATTGGATTTATAGGACGAGTTCAACTGCTTGATTATTGGATCATTTTGTTGATATGGTCCCTACTCCTTAGAATCTTTATCAAGCCTATCAATGCATGGCTGAGTTGGGGATTTTGAAGTTCTTGGTGTTGCTTCTGTAGGACATTCTTCCTTTGTTTACTAAAGTGCATTTGATGTCTTACCCAATTCAGACATGATAGGCTAACATAAATCTATATCATCCACTCGGTGCAAAATAAATAATGTACTCACTTGGTCATCACTTAACACAGCATATGGTGTATGTGGTTATCAAAAGTTCAAACCAATCAATGGGTGGGTTACCTGATGATACCACATCTAGTATTCTAGTTGACTTTCTGGTTAGTTCTTTGTAAATATCTCCAATGGATAGCCGTCTATGCAGTTTTATCAACAATTTTCTACCTCCATATATCTTTGGGTTGTAAGCTGGAGTGAGAAAATGCTGCCTATATGCCTGAATCAAAACAAAAACCCTTTGTACAAAACTACAATATCATTTCTGGTGATCTCTCTGTGGAAGACTGAAACAATTATTTAGCTATTATATTAAGGACCAGTAAAACAATCGAAAGGCCTGTATATGTGTGCGCAGAATGCGCCGATTTGTTATTTTATTTGAAGATAAATAAAAAAGAATTTTATGAAGAAAATTAAAAACATCGTATAACACCAGGTGACCAGAAATCACCACAAAAAGAAAATCCAAAATATAGATGAAACAAAGGAAACTAAACCAAGTAGAAGGCGCCATCACCCATTACAACTGAGAATTATATCCCCTACTGATCACCCCCACAAGATCACCTTAAAAATAAACATTAGTACCTTTTTACTTAATTTCCCCCAATTGGGCTGGTGTGGAGGATTTGGGGCCGACAATTGTCAAGTTACATTCCCAATGCTGGTTCTCTGTTGCTTGTTAAACAGGTAAGGTAAGGGAGCCAAGGTGGATGATGGGAATGGGACTTAGTTAGAGAGGTCTTTCGATTTGGGCCTGAGAAGAAGAGATGGGCATGCATTGAGACCGAGTCTGATTCAAATTCTTCTGCTACGAGAGATGCTGACAGTAACGACGAGGAAGAAGATGGTGATTACAGAACTCACATTACAGAGGAGAGATATCTATCAATGCTTGGAGAGCACATTCAGAAGTACAGGAAGATGAGGTTCAAAGACAAAGAGTCCTCAAATCCAGCATCAACCTGAATGGGCATGCCAGTTCTGAAGCATAATCTTGGTTCCAAGGGTTGGAAATTGGGTGCTGAGGACAAAGTGCTACATGGGATGGAAAACTCATCAGAACATCTAAATGGCATTAGTCCTCTTAAGCCTGGTGAGGGGATAACTTGTAGAATTCCTCCTACTTATGATAAGCTGGCGGCTTCCTTGAACTTGTCTAGCTTCTCAGATATTTGTGTGGAGTATTACTTAAAGGGTACACTGGATTTGGGATCCTTAGCTGCAATGATAGTCTCTGATAGAAGATTAGGGCCATGAAGCCAGGCGGGGATGGGTGAACCACATCCCTAGTATGAATCACTTCACGGGAGGAATACAATGGTCTATTATGTCTGAGGTAGGTACCTTCCAGGTTTGCCATGTGAAGGTACTGGAGAAAGGAGACACTTAGGCTGTGTTTGGTTTGAAAAAAGCATGGAAAGGAAAGAAAGGAGACCATCAGCTACCATCTTTGAACAATAAGAACTCCCTCTCATACCTCCCAAAATAATCGACTTATTTGCAGGGCTGATGCTTTTAGAGTAATGTTCCAAGTTTGGGCATTCCACTGGTTTATCTCTGCATGCATTATGTCCTTCCTTTGCTTAGTACCTCTGTTCATAATCATCCAAGGTCTTTGCCACCTTCAACCAACCCTATTTTCCTTTTCTAGTAGGAAAGCGGATGACCTACCTTTTGCCTGATCCAAAAGACTTTACTAGCTGGACGAATTCTCTCTTATCATTTTTCTTATTTTCTACCAAGCACCTCTTCTACAAATTTAGCTCAGCTTTCCACCCTGTCTTTGTAATGGGAAAGATGATCCCATCCAAGAAATCTTTTAGCCATCCTGCTGCCTCCCTGTTTAGAACCACCACTGCCCTTTCATCTTCTTTGATCTTGATAGTGGGACCTCCTCTTATTTTTTTGAACAAAATGTATTTCTTCTCCATGCCCAGAATCTTCTTCCACCTGTTCATCCGAAAGAACTTTTCCTCCATGTTCTTCCTTTTTCCTTTTACCCTAAGTTCACCTACCTCTTCTTCTAATTAACCCGTTTGTGAATAGAACTAGATCAATCTGTCCAACCAAAATACTGGGTAACTCAAAGCACCATATTCTACATCAATCTGCTGCCAACTCAATAATAGATCAATAAAAGAGTGTGGCATGACTAAGAAGAGTCTAGTCGACACTTTACAAAGATTGATAGGCCTATAGTATTTTTATGGTAAAAATAGGCCTACAGTCTTGAACTTTAGAACAATCTACTGCTTTTGGTAAAAGACAAATAAAAGTATGGTCCAATTTTTTGATAAGAGCTTATTTTGAAAGAAATCTTGAGCAAAAAGGACTATCTCATGACTCATCATTTCCTAACACTCCATGTAAATCAGAGCTAGCATACCATTTGGGCAAGTTGACTCAAACTTTCTATATTAAAAAGAGCTATTTTAACTTCTTCAAAAGGAATAACTATTAGAAATAAATTATCTTCATTCGAAATGATAGGATTTATTATATTAGAAAATAAGCTTAAATCACCCAAAGCTTGAGAAGTAAAAAGTTATGAGAAATATGATATGAAGACATTGACTATTTCCTTATGTTTTGACAGCCAAGTACATTGATCATTCAAACTGAACCAATTAGTGAACACTCCTAATTTCAACTAAATTAATATTTTAATCTCTAATAAATAACAATAGTTGAATCTCCAATTGTTATTGAAAATCTATAGCGAAAATACACAATTATTGGAAATAAAATTTATAATGAAAATACAATACAAAACTAATAAAAATACAATAAATACTAAAATTATATTAAATTAGTTAATAAACAGTGTAATCTCAAATAATAGTTTAATCTATAATATTTATTAATTAATAAATTATAACTAAAATACATAATTACTAAAAATAAATTTATAACAAAACTACAATAAATACAATAAATTAAATTTAAAAAGTTAAATAGTAGTAGTTTAATCTCCAACAATTATTGAAAATTTTTTGTTAAATAACATAACAAAAATAGATTTATACATAATTATTGAAAATATGTTTATCACATAAAATAATAAATAGTTACCAAAAATACAATAAATATTAATTTTAATATATATACATTCATATTTTTAAATTATTAATTAGTAAATATTATTTTTTTTGAAATTTATTTTCTAGAATTATTAATTCATATAAGTGAAATTAGTTTATAAAATTATTTTGTCATTTAAATAATATCATTATTTAAATATTAATTATTTATAGAATTTAATAATACATAAAATTATAATTTATACTATTATTACATGATTTTGTTATTAATTTTGTATAATATTGTTAAAATATTAATTAATTATTTATGGAATTTATTATATTTAAATTCTTTGCATAATTTCCTTGTTTTAGCTATTTAAAATTTAGTTATGTTAAATATTTTTTATATAATTATTTAGTTATTTTTAATATGTTGTTATTTAAGATATTTAGTTATTAAAACATTTAAATAATATTTTGTTTTTATGTTAAATTTTTATCATTTGAATAACATTCTTGTAAAATTATATTGTATATTGTTAGTGCATAGTTTCGTGATGAATTTTGTAAAAATGAAAATTATTAATAATGTGAATATTATTAAATCTATTATAATTATTTTGGTGTTTTAAATAAATATTTTAAAATTATTATGTAATTTAATTATAATATTTAAATAGATTTTAGATTTGTTAATTCAAACTTTCTTTAAATAGATATAGATAAAAAGTGGGGGAGAGGATAAATAGGAATTAAAGATAATTTAGGAGAAAGTGGGGAATAATCATGCCACTTGGTCAAGTAGGGGTGAAGATAAATAGGAATTAGAGATAATTTAGGAGAAAGTGGGGGGTAGTGGTGTCACTTGGCTAAACATTAGAAAATCAAATCCCTCTTTTATCTATTGGTTGTTATAGATAATTTAGCCTATATTGCTTCCTTATTAGTTTAATGGGAAATTATGTGGAATTAAAAAATTCAAAAATACAAGAAATGAAGGGGGTTTGGAGTAAGGAGAGGCATGCTGATGCAAAGTTTTAAATATCGATGTATACATGCTTATACGTCGATGCTTTTTTGTGCATCGGCTTGTATCAGTGCTTTTTTTGTTTTATTTATTTATTTTTCAAAATCGGTTCAGAGGGAACAGTTTAAGTCCTAGCTACCCTCTGAACCATGGCCTAACCTGATACACACCCTATAGAGGCGCATTGGGAAGGCCCCGATATGTAACGAAATTTGATCCTTGTGCTGACGTGGAGTGTTATATATATATATATATATATACTACCTTAAAAAGTACGAATGGCCTCAAGAATATTTCTGGAATTTTCTAAGGACAATATATACCCCTCTATTTAAATTTAATGATAAAAAAATGAGGGCAAATAGGGTAATTGGTTTTCGATATTAAATGAGTTGAAAAGAGGTAATTTAAAGATATTCAATGCATTCAATCTTCTCTCATTAAATCCAACATTTAAGTTATTAACTTGCCTTCATGTTCATTGAATCATATATTTAAGTCATTTTTATTTCTTCTCATCATTAAGTTCATTAATTAAATTCATACTTAATAAATTAATAATTCCAATAACATAAAACTTATACCTTTAAAATCTACCTAGCAAAAATAGTGTTTTCATCTAAGTGGTGGTAAAAAATTAAATCATTTTGGGTCAAATGGGTTAATCCATGCTGCCATGATTAAATAATAAAACTAAAAAATAGATAAAATGAAAAAATAGAAATTAAAAAAAAATTGGGAACATTTTTAACATACACATTAAACAATAATAAGTATGTTAAATAAGAAATATTTTTATTAATGATAAAAATGGAATGTAAAATTTAAAACCAATTGGAAATAAAAATACTTTCCTATTTTCTCTCATTAAATCCTATATTTAAAATATATTTTCTCATCATTAAATTCTTGTAATTAAATCCACAATATTAATTTTAATGGTATAAAAATAAATATTTTGAAAAGTAATTTGAAAACAAAACCATTTTCTTCCCTCCCAGTGGTGGGCAAGCAATTTGACCATTTGGGGTCAAATGGATTAATAAATAATGTCATAATTAAATAATAAAAAATTAAAATAAATAACAATGAAATGCAATAAGTATTTTTATTAATGATGAAAATTGAAATCCAATTTCAAAATCTACTTAGAAATTAAGTGATGCCATAGTCAAATAATAAAATTTTTAATAATAGAAAATACAAAGAATCACAAAAAAAGAAAAAAAAAAGATAAGAGAAAAATTTGGCTACATATCTAATGTTATATATTTATAAAAAATAAAATATTGGGTACATCTCTAATATTGTACATTCATTATATCGAACAAAAATAAGTTTTATACATAAGAAATAATTTTATCAATGATGGAAATATAATACAAAATTTAATGTCGTTTTATTTTTAGATGGTGGGTTAGTGGTTTGAGTAAAATGATACTATAGACAAATAAAAGTTAAGTGTGATAAGTAAAAAAATATTTTATATAATATAAATGAAATATATAATTTAAAGGGAAATTATAGTCAAAGTTGGTTATACATCTAAAATTAGGATGCAAGTTAGTCCAGAAACCAACCAAACTCTAAAAATTGGCTCTACATTTTAAATTCTAAAAACCTCACCATATCATCAGAGGCTTATGTAGTTGTTGCCAACATGGAACTCTTATTCCATGTTGGACACAATAGAAAACCTATATCGAAAATAGGTTTTCAGTTTCTCTCCCACTCTCTCTATCTCTCGATCTCCCTCCCTTCTCTCTCATTCTCATAGTCATCTCTCGATCTCATGCTCCCTTTGTCTCTTCCACTCTCTTTGCTTCGACCTATAGCCAAATCAAAACCCCCCCCTCTCTCTCTCTATTGTTCCCTCATTCTTCTCACTCACTCTCCCTCTCGGTCAAAATCTTCTTCTCCCTCAATCTCTATCGTTCTCCAATTGGTGTAAATTTCATAGCTAAGAGTTTCTTGTAAATTTTATCAAATTGGTGTAATAATTTATTTTTGAACCATACCAAGTTGGTCTCATGTTCTTTTATATAATTTGATTAATACCATATATAAGTGTATAAGAAAATAAGAAAATAAGAAAACGAGAGAGAGAGAGAATGAGAGAAATTGAAATAGAGAACGTAAATACAGAAACCAAAAATTATTTTTATTTATTTTCAAATCACATAGTCGTTGAGCAAATAAAAATGACGATGAGTGAATGAGTGTGAGGGAGATCGAGAGAGGGAGAGAGAGAGAGAAACTAAAAACCTTTTTTTTTTCCAATCACCCAACATTAAAGGGCAATTTTAGTATATGCTTTTTATCATGTCCAATATGGATTAAGAGTTTCATGTTGGCAATAACCACATAACCCTTCGATGGCATGACGAGGGTTTTTATAATTTGAAATGTAAAACCATTTTTTAGAGCTTTGTTGGTTTATGGACCAACTTGTAACCAAATTTTAAATGTACAACCGGCTTTTACTATAATTTTTCCTAATTTAAAACTAATCCAAAAGCAATGCTATTTCTTATCTAGATGGTGGGTCAATGGTCCAACTTTTCAAAAAAATGCATGATGTCATAATTGAATAATTAATATTTAAGTTTATTTTTAATCATATTATTACATTTTTAATTTTCAATTTCTATCTTAACTATGATATATCTAAAATTCAAGTAATTAATATGAAGAAAAATTTCTCACGTGCAACGCATGTGCTTAATTACTAGTATAGATAGATAGATAGATAGACAGATGAATAGAAATATAAAAAGACATGTTAGTTTTTACTGTTATATTTTTATTTAAATATCTTAACTCAAAGTCAAAGATTAGCTTTGAAAGTTCAAATATTTACACAATCACCATTTTTCAAAGATCATAGACATTAGATTTTGAAAACATATTTAAATGTCTCAAAAAAGTCTCAACTCATGAATACATTTAATATATTTTATAGTAAAATATATTGCTCCCAGGACTGCATCCAATTAAAATAGGCCCAACCTCATAAATTTTCAAGACGACTAGAATGGTTCAAAGTATCGATGCATTGGGTGATTCTCACTTGTTCTTTATAATAGGCCCAACATCATAAATTTTCAGAACGCCATTATATATATTTTTTGTTCAAAATTTCACTAGGGATGCTGACTACTACGAGGTCAGATAAAATGCTTCAATGAAATGAGAAGGGAAATGTTCCCAATGTGTGGTTGCAGTGGTATTTAGTGACATGAATCCCCTAAAGTCAATCCGCATCCCCACTGAAACAATCCAGCTAATATATCAACCGAGGAATTGGGATCTAAACCCTATATCAACTGAGGAATTGAGAAAAATGCAGTGATCGAATTGCGCTATATATCCAGATTCCCAACTGAGCCACCCTGTTGGCAATCCCTACCCATTGGCTACCAATGAAATCATAAAAACCCCAAATACCTTGTAATTTTAGTATATTGAGGTGCTACATATGCAACCCAAAACACTTTGCTACGTGACAAAATTTTGAATATTGGATAATAGAAATGATCACCCCTAAAATATTCAGCACCATTGAAAAATGCAGCTATAAACGATTGAAGTTGAACCGAAAGGCTTTTTTTATAGGGATTATAGTTCATAAACGCAACTTTTGGACTTTAATATCAATAAAAGTCCAAAAATTGGACATTTTGGATTCGCAGACCATATTATCTAATCTAACGAAACCGCCTGTAACCTGTTCGTTGGCAGTTGGACACCGATTACCAGATTGTTGGAAGCCTCTTGACTGTGAGCTCCCCAGGTACGTAAATGTTTTTCTCCACCATCCCATTTTATTTTGATCATGCATCAGATATTTTTGAGACAATACCTCTTTAATTTCTACCTATTGATGATGAGTACGTGGCAGTTGTAGGTTCAATGGGCTTGATCTTCTGGTGAGGATGAGAGGGAAGACGGTGATGTTCGTGGGGGATTCGCTGGGACGGAACCAATGGCAATCTTTGATTTGTATGATATCCATGGCGGTTCCACGGTCGCCGACCCAATTGGTGAGAGGAGATGTTCTGTCCACGGTTCCACGGTTCCACGGTCACTCAGATCATGACTCAAATCTTCCAGCTCTTAACTTAAGCTAATAAGATAACCCATTTCTTCTCTTCACGTCTTCCTCTTCTTCTTTCCCGTATAGAATTTAGAAGTGAAGTGTCGAACAGATAACCCAAAACAAAAGCAGATGGCTTCTTTCCCGTATAGAATTTAGAAGTGAAGTTCGCCTGCTGAGAAAGACAGAAGCAAGAAAAAAAAAACTGGTGGAGCTCCACTTCCAGTTCCAGTTTCTTACTTCCCCATCAATTCACACCTCTCTCGCCTGTAGATCTCCTTGAATAACTCTAGCTAGCTTCATTCAAGGTGAATGCCATGATGCAGTTGCCACCGTCTCATATATATATATATATATATGATCTAAGTTAAATTATGTATGAACAATTGGGTTTTTTCTATATTTGTTATACATCTGAATAAAACGGACTAGCTCCTATTTTCAGTATTAGTTTCAATAGGTCGAATGGCTGTTTCATTGTTGATTACAAAAGACGTGATTTTGATAAAAAAAAAGGGGAAATATTTTAAAATTCATCATGAGTTTTTAACATTTCTCTTAAACTCACCACAACTTTTCAAAATGTCTAAAACTCACTATATCAATAAGTTTTTATTTTCCAAAACTCACATTCAATTAGTGCACTGTTAATGCTTCTTAACAGAGGTGTCCAATTTTCTTGTTTTCTTCAGTTTTCAATTGTCTTTTTCAGTTTTCAATTTTCTTGTTTTTTTGCACTTTTAATATTTGTTATAATTTCCAATATTTTTTACATTTTTCTATTTTCTACAATCTAAAATTTTCCTGTATTTTTGTTATTTATTTACAAATTTTGTGTTTTTTTTTTTATTTTTGGTGCTTTTCTACAATTTTTATTTTGTTACTTGTTTTTCAATTTCTATAGTTTCTATAATTTGATTTTTTTTTATTTTGTTTGCAATTTCTATAATTTTTTATATTTTTGTAATTTTTATGTTTTATGTATTTTATATTTGAAAATATTTTTTTGAACTTTTTCCTTTTTTCATGTCTAAATATTAAAATGGTAATACATTAGCACCCATTAATTTATTTTGTATATATTTTATATTTTCTATAAAGGTTAAAATGGTAATATATTAACGCCCATTAGTCTGTTTAACGTTGAGTTAGTGACATGGTGAGTTTTAGACATTTTGAAAAGTTATGGTGAGTTTAAGAGAAATGCTGAAAATTCATAGTGAGTTTTAGACAAATTCCCAAAAAAAAAAGAAGAAAAAGAGTGATTTTGATACCAAGGGTGACCTCTTTAATTAGAGCCTAAATATGGGCTTCCCTCACCTCAATAACGGGTTAATTAAGGGTATTTGGGTGTATTGGATTATTGGTGTTTGGTCCCCCCATGTGGGTATGGGTCCTTTAAACCCTAAATCCTAAAAGTACTTAGTTGGATCACTGCCCAACTGCCTAGGAGCCAAAGCTTTATATATATATATATATATATATATATATATATATATATATATATATATAAAGCTGATTAATAGTTGAGTCAGGATTGATTCTTTTTATTTCAAACTAATTATAAATTAAAAATATACAAAGATCCCTTGGATTATTTATTATAATTTTTGTTATATTTTATGTCTAAAAGAAGAAATTCCATAAATAATACATAAGATATATAATTATGGTTAAAGACACATATTATCAACAGATAAACAATTTAGTATTTTAGTTTCAGTTTTATTTAGGATATATTATTAAAATGAAGCACGATCTAAATTGTCATTATCATTTGTAGTTATAGTTGATAAATCTAATCGGGTCTGATGGAGTCAAATCCAATTGTCCTAGTTAATAATCAAAATAAGACTAGCACACCCTGTCCCGTACCAGACCCGATTCATTTAGAACTCTAACACTAATGTTGACCCACATTCACACATCAGTGCATTCACTTTTTGAGCTCTTACTAAATACAGCCTTAGGTGGTTTTTGATTGCTCTGATTCAAGGTCTGAAATCTAAAAAAGTATTTGACTGGTACTGAAAAAGCTTCTAAATAATGGAGCAGTATATCATATAAGTGCTAATCATTCCATGTCTTACTACCACCATACATTTTCTCATCTAAAAAAATTATTCAAAGGTCGGGTCTTGTTTGTGTTAACGTCTGAATCGTACCTCTAAAAGAATAAAAAAAAAATCTGATTTGGTAAGTGGATGTATGGAATGTTTTCGGACATAATTCATTATTCATGTGGTTCAGAATAAAATGCCCGCCTCCTTGTTAATATTAATTTTTTTGGGTAAAATTGTTAATATTAATTAAAGATGCTTTGAAAAACAAAAAGACAAAATTTTGCTTTTGAGAGGACGGTTAAAGAGAGATTTTTTCAGACTTCATTTTTATCAAATTCCACTTTAGTTTCTCCCTCTCATTTTACATAATTTTATTCAAATAAGGATAGGATATGTGTATATTAGTTGTTCCATCTCATCAAATTATAATTCCCTTTGTTTTCATTTCTTAACTAGCGGGGAAGCCAATTTGGAGATACAATTTTTTTAACGCCTATTTGGAGATACAATAATAAATTAAATTATATTTTTTAAAATAAAATAATTATATTTATATTATTATGAATAATAAATAACCACGTAGAATCAGTCTTGAACTGATTATTTAATTGGGATTCAATCATAGACCTCATTATAATGAAAATAATAGTCAAAATAATATTAATTTATTTTTATGTTAATAAGTTAAAAATTTTTAACTAATATTATCTTATTTATTATTTACCAAATTTACTATTTCAAACATGAAACATGATAAAAAATACAAAAAAGATTTTAAAAAACAAAACCAACCATGTTGTCAAGCACCCCATAAAACAATGAAGAGATGTTTCAAAATTAGGAAAATTTTGATAAATACCAAGATAAAATATATGTATAGCAATAATCTCAGTAAAATTAGTGTGTACAGTTAAAATTGAGGACTAAAAAAGCAAAAAAAAAAAAAAACTTATGTTCTAATATCACACCCTATCTCCTAACGTAGGGGTGTAATCAAACCGAGAGCCAAATTTTGGCATGTCTTAATTTGATTTGACTAAAATACTCCTGAGTTCGATTTGAACTCTATTTTCAGCAAAAAGTTCAGTTTATGTAAATATTCAATAAATTCAAGTTCGACTTGAAACTTGGAATACTTATATATTTTTACAATATATAATATTTTTTATATTTATAATACATTTTACTAAAACTAATATATACTATATTTCTGCATTACATAATATAGCAATATATTTTTTATATTAATCGATCTAGGCTCACAAACTTTCAAGCTAAACATTTTGTTGGTCAAATTCAAATTGAAATAACTAATCAAATTCACCCTAATATTCAAAAATTGATGGGCATCAAACTCGAATCTAGCCTAATGAAACTCAAGCCCAAACTATTCGATTGAAGCTCAATTTAATTGCACCCTATCCTAACATCACACACTTGAGACATTTAACTATATAATGTCACTATTTTCAAATGATGGTTATTCAAATATTTTAATCTTTTAATTTAATCACTCATTTGAGAATTTAAAATCTAAATTTCTTTTCAAACATTTTGAAAATAATGGTTATTCAAATATTTTAAATTTTAAACCTAATCTTCAATTAAGGTAGAAGCCAAACATTGACTAAATCATAGCTTGGAACCAAGCCTAGTCTGGCCCTGGTCCAGGCCTAAACTAGAGCCCATAGCATAGGTTATAAGCTCTACCCAAACCAACCCCAGTCCATGATCGCCCTTAGTTCCAGCATAAGTAGGGATGGGAATAGGACGAGTTCACAAAAGGTTTTATAAATTCTAGACTCTCCTCTCACCCCTCTCCTGACTCTTCCAATTCATACCCTCCCGAAGACTTACAGTGGGTTGTAATTTTAATATTCAAACCCTCTTCATACATGAAAATGCAAAATTTTTCGTCCTCAACTCTACCCTCCTCTCATTTAAAGGTGGATGGGTCAGGTCCAAAACCTGTACTATGTAATCTTGGTATATCCCCTGATATATTGATAATTTAATTATAAATAATAGGGGTATTTTAATAGTCAATATATGAATGGGGAGGATCAGGTTTAATCAAATATTATACTCTATCATACCCTTAATGGCCGTAAAATCCCAAAATCCATTTCTCAAAAAAAAAAAAAAAAAAAAGCCAAGGCGGATACCTCGGATAGGGTGGAAATTGCCATCCCAAGCCAGGCATAAGATATATCTTATTTCTTTCAATTCAAGTCTTTATTTATTTAGTTTAATTTATGAGTCCCTTGGAAGATTCAAAAGCCTCCATTGAAAGTTGAAAGTTGAGACCGTGCATGGTTCTCATTCCATGATTATTACGCAAAGGCGACCACTAACTAACAATCCCATAGGCCGTAGCGGCAGCAGCCACATGACCGACCCACAAGGACCAACGAAGATGCCGAGAAACATCCAGCGCCACGCAAAAGACTAGTGGAAACTTGTGTGAGGTGGCCGTGTTTTGATTGACTCACGTCAGCAGAGCCCACTGTCATAGTGAACCAGACAAGACTTCTGTTTTCTGACCCAGTAGCTACCCTACCTTGCTCTGCAAGCGAAACCCAGACCATCTAACCCATCCATTCAACATTTCCAACTATATACAAACCACCCACCCGGTAATACCTTTCTCCCACTCAAATCTTCTAGGCCGGTCTCAGTCTTCGTATACTTTCAGCTCATCTCCTCTTCTTCTTGTTCTTGCATAGAAGTGAAAGTGTGGAACAGATAAGGCAAAATTTGCAAATGGCTTCGTCGCTCTTGAACGTTTTTGGGTGCTTTGTTCCTTCATCTTCGCGCGTAGTTGATGATGGACAGATGAAGTCCGGAAGTCCTCCTGAGAAAGCCAAAAGGAAGGAGAAAGAGAAGAAAGCTGGAGCTCCGCTTCCAGTTTCTCACTTCCCCATCAACTCACATCTCTCTCGGTTGTAGGCCACCTTCTGGAACAGGTCTTGAATCGTGATGCGGTTATCACTCTATGAGGGTTTCTTATAGAAGCTTTTTTTTCTTTCTTTGGTGGCTAAAAATGGATGGTCAGTCATCGACTTAAGGTGCAGCCATAGGGATCAGATGAGCCGCTGAGTTAGTGATACAAGAATTCATCCTCATTCTTGCCCATTTATATTTATTTGTTGGACCAGAAAATAAGATGGTCGCCTGCTAAATATTGATAGTTTTCTATTAGTTGTTAAGTGCCATACTAGCTTATTATTGATCAGAAGAGGGAAGATTTTGTCACCAGGAACCCTTCTAAATTCCACCAATTTCATCCTTTCTCATTTATCTCATGCAGCTGAATATTGCTATGCTTTGAGGTTTGTTTATATCAGGATTCAGGCGAGGGGTATGATTAAAAGGTTCAAATGAAGCGAATTTAAAAAGTGAATCACACCATACCTCAATCCGAATTCCATTAGAAAACCAATGACTTGAATTTGATTTGATATCGGATGAATCCTTACGAAGGTCATCAGAATTTGAATTTGACTGAATATTCGATGTTTGATTTAACCATTTAATTCGAATATCCAAACTAATTGAATTATTTCACCATTGCACCCTTTATAAAATAAAGAAATAATATGTAATATAATTTGCCAAATAGTTGCTATTTCCCACCTTGCGCTCATGGTTCAAAATTATCCATCATATATATTAATTTTCGAAGTCATCAAAACGCTTAAAACTGAGATTAGAGACTTTAATAGATTGGTTTGAACAATTAACAAACATCCTAATATATTAATTTATCAATATATCTTAACTGAAAAGTAATAAAAATAAAAGAGAATCACTGTTGAAGACTCCAAATTTTGCCCAACCAGAGAATCGATATTTTGAACTAAGCTCAGGTTTCGTCTTGTCAATGCAATCTTATTGGGAAGATTCCTTGTATAACCATCAGTATAAATCTGCACTTCTATTGCAGCAAAAATCTAGTAATCTTCAATTTCATAACCATCACTTGGACCAAGTAAAAATCAGCTCTGTTCGCAGGTGGGAACGATCTCAATCAAAAGTACTTCTCTACCCTTTACTACCGGTTTGCCACATGTAGTATTCTAGGTTAGGACTCTAAACTAATTTGCCACGTAGAATGTGGAAAATTCCTAGGTCGGTAGGTACCTCACTAAAAATCTGGATTATCATATCAAATCTGATGAAAGAAAAAGAGCACCTGAAATCGCTTCAATAGCAATGAAAATGTCGTATATTAGAAGGCAAAACAAATCCAATATTGACAGCCTGTCAACACTCAACATTCAGTCAAAACATTAGATTCACCCAAAAAGCACTTCTCGGACGAGTTAAAAAACGGCTTTTCAAGAGTTGTAATAGGGTTTCCCCATAGAAAGGACAAATTTTACTAATCTAACACATTTTCTACTTTCTTTCTGAAACAATTGAAAGCATCCAAAAATAGAACCTACCAAGATCCACTTGATCTCACTTCCATCGACCATGGGGTATAAATATGGTACATTGCAAGCACCCGGCAGTTTTACACTGAAGATTTTTGACGAGATCACAACCAACCACATGAATATTTTCACCATCATTTACATCCATCCAGTTAGGAAAAGGAAAGAAAAGTGATTGCTTGTCGTCGATGCTCACCTGTTCATACTGCCTATTAAGAGACGATCCACATTTCCCATCACCTCATGCGGACATGCGTACTCTTAATTCACTGACTCTTCGGTTTCTGGATTCCCACGTAAGGGAAGAACCCCATGAAGTGGGCGACCTTTGGGGCCCAGCCCCGTTGCTGAGCACGACAGAACATCAAAAATGTGTTTGCAAAGTAAGAGTTAAAACCCATTAGGACGTGCCATAATGCATGACCCTGTGGGTTAATATACCAGTGGGATATCTCTTCACACAAATAGCGATCACACAGCCAACACAAAGTCCCCAAAAACAAGGTTCCCACATAAAGCTTCGCAAGACGCTTGGCTGAGACATCTTCAATGTGGATGTAATACTTGTACATCCGAGGGATGCAGAGCAGACAGAGGATCCCATAATGCAACTTGAAACCAATGCCAAAACGCACTTGTGAATGGACAATAGCAAAGGCAGCACCATAAAGGAACAGAAAGGTAGGCATTGTACTCCTATAGTGCCAATCCGGTGAGTAGAGGATGTAGATGTAGAGGAGCATTTCCCAGACCATTGGAGTTTCATCACTTTGCTGTTGGCTGTTAATAGATCCCAAATGTCATTATGTACATTACAATTGTAAAATAATGAACAGAACAGCAAAGAATGGTTCAGTAAAAGATCATGCTCTTAACCTAACAGATTTAAATGAAAGGGCACTAGGGACGATTATAATCTATCCTCCCACCTTGATGAAGGTTCCACAAAAAAAAAAAATGAACATGTCGAGGCTATGCAAGGCAACTTTCTATTATGCATGCAACTTGTTCAAATTTATTTTAAACTGCAAACTAATATTCCTCCACCAATCACTAAGGTTGACCATTGACACATTCAGACTTGTTTCTTTAAGTCACTTCTAAAACATACATAAAAGGGCCATTTCCCAATGATGGTCCTAGCTACTTTGGGTCTTGGGAGGGGTACACTGCTGTGATATTTTAGGTCCATAGATCATTTCATAATTCTTATGAACTTCTTTGGCCTTCCCCTTGTTTTTTCTTTGAAGCCTTCCATTTACACCAAGTCAGGCGCAGTCTATCATCTATGCATGTAGCTTGTAGAGAGACTGGGCCGAATGGGCCCTAGTATCTATTCTTTTATTTATGTAGTGTGTTATTTATTTTGTTTGTTAATGGGCCTGCCTTTATGGGCCTGTTACTTCTTTTTATAAGTTTATTTTAAGTTCTTGCTTAGCTGACCACCCACTTAAGGGCATACTTGTAATTAACTAAGAAAAAGAAGATTAACAAAAGGATTAGCAAGGGGAGAGAGAAGATTATCAAACTCCTCTTCCTCTTTCTCTTCTTTTCTCCGTCTTCTGTTCTGCTGTCTTCTACCTTCCACTTTCTTCTCTATTTTTAATCAAGTTTATATCAGTTTTAGAGGACTGATTTACTTCTTGGTATCAGAGTAGGTTTTTCCCTTCTCTTTCTTTCTTTTCTCTTTTTCCCATACACCCTTTGATTAGGAGAGTGTATGGAGAGATAAGTTCCCTATAGATTAAAGGATCTTTTGCCTAGTTAGTAGAGGGTTTGCTGCTGATGGGTTTCTTGCTCCCATATCTGGCAAAGGGGATATCAAGACCTCTGACATCCTTGTTTTATCCTCTGTCCTTCATGTCCCCAAACCTAATACCAATCTTTTATCTGTTAGCAACTTGACTAAATCCATAAATTGTAACACAACCTTTTTTCCTACCCATTGTGTTTTCTAGGACCTGAAATCTTAGAGGACGATTGGGAGTGGCCATGAGGCGAATGGAATATACTTGCTAGACACACTTGATAGGAGTCTTGGACCACCTGATGTAGTAGCTTTGGAGTTTGTTTTGTTAGAGTTTATTGATAGAGTCATGTTATGTCATTTCCGGTTTATCATTTGCCTTTTTTCTGCTTTGAGTTATTTGTTTCCCAATATGTTTAAGGGAGTGTCTTTATCGAGTCTTCATTGTGAGTGTTGTGAACTTGCAAAGCATTGTAGATATTATTATTCAATAAGCAATAAAAGATCTATTTGTCATTTTCATATTGTGCACTCTAATGTGTGAGGGTCATATCATTTGCCTACTATGGTGGGTTACAAGTACTTTATTCTTTTTATTGATAATTATTCTCGTTACACTTGGATTTATCTCATGAGATCTCGGGATGAAGTACCAACTATTGTGCGAAAATTTCATGAACTTATCCTTGCCCAGTTTAACACCCGGATCAAAATATTCCATTCTGATAATGCTAAAGAATATTTTGAGAAGAACCTTTCATCCTACTTTGAAACTTTTGGGGTTATTCATCAAAATTCTTGTTCCTACACTCCATAGCAGAATGGAGTGGCGGAAAGAAAGAACCACCATGTGGTTGAGGTTGCTAGATGCCTCCTTTTTGCATCTCATGTTCCTATTAAATTTTGAGGAGATGTTGTCCTTACTGCTACCTTTTTTATTAATCACATACCTTC
Source organism: Nelumbo lutea (assembly GCF_056320005.1). Lineage (NCBI taxonomy): Eukaryota > Viridiplantae > Streptophyta > Magnoliopsida > Proteales > Nelumbonaceae > Nelumbo > Nelumbo lutea. The sequence goes on from NC_142685.1 coordinate 108,675,550, forward strand.
CCGGGTTCAAGGTTTCAAAACCCCATTTAGCCTTTTCTCTTCAAATGAGAATCTCTTTTCTCTTATTGTCCGAGTTTTTGGGTGCACTTGCTATGTAAATGTTCATAACCATCAAAGACCCAAATTTGAACCTAAGGCACATAAGTGTATTTTTCTAAGACATGCCTCCACGCAAAAGGGATATTGCTATTTTGATCCGATTCGTGGCACTCGCTTTGTTTCTCGGGATGTCACATTTGTCGAGTCTACTCCTTTCTTTAGTATTTCTCCTAAGGGGGAGCAATCTGAGGAACCTTTTTCTATGTCTCTAGTTGTTCCTCTTCTAGTTCCTTTTGAGTCCTCTATTGAGTTACCTCTCCTCCCACTGTGTCTACCTCAAGTATTCCTACTCCCCCTCCTCCACCTACTCCTATAGTACCCTCACTTCCTGTTCTCCAAAGGTGGTACCAAAGACAGTTTCTAGTATAGGCAAGTTGTTTCCACTCTTGCAATAGAGCCTCTTGCACCTCCTATCATTACTGAGGTAACAGGTCAACGTTCCTCTGACCCACCTACTTCCTTTCCAGACCTTGATCTTCCTATTGCCCTTTGCAAAGGCAAGTGGAAGCGTACAACACATTGCATCTCTAAACACTTGTCCTATAGCCTTCTATCTCCTACCTATTACTCTTATCTTGCCTCTATATCTTCCCATATGATTCCCAGGTCTGTACCAAAAGCCCTATCTAAACCTGAATGGAGGGATGCTATGATAACTGAATTGGATGCTTTGCAATAAGAACCATACCTGGGATATCGTGGATTTGCCTGAAGGGAAGGAACCAGTAGATTGTAAATGGGTATTCACCATCAAATATCATTTTGATGGCACTATTGAGAGGTTTACGGCCCGATTGGTTGCTAAAGGTTACACTCAAATGTATGGTATTGATTACCTTGAGACTTTTTCTCCTGTGGCCAAGATGACCTCAGTTGGGTTTTGTTGTCTCTAGCTACTACTTTTGATTGGCCTCTCCACCAGTTTGATGTTAAAAATGCCTTATTGAATGGAGACCTACATGATAGGTCTATATGTCTTTGCCTCCGGGGGTGTATGGAAAGGAAATGCAAGAGAAGGTGTGTAAATTGCAAAAGTCCATTTATGGTCTCAAACAGTCTCCTCGGGCCTAGCTTGAGAGATTCAGAGCTGCTCGTCTCCTTGAGTTACACATAAACTCCATTTGACCATACTTTGTTTCTGAAAAGAAGTAACTCTTTAGTGACTTTTCTGATTGTTTATGTTGACGACATTGTGGTCACAGGTAATGACACTCAGGAGGTGAGTAAACTCAAAAGATTTCTTAACTCTAAATTTGAGATCAAGGATTTAGGAGATATCAGGTATTTCTTAGGAATTGAAGTTGCTAGATCTAAGGATTGTATCTTCATTTCTCAACACAAGTATGTTCTTGACCTCCTTGCAGAGACTGGTAAACTTGGTGTTAAACTGGCTTCCACCCCTATAGATCACAATCATAAGCTTTCTGCTATTGGTGGCGAACGTTTGCCTAATAGGGGAGTGTTTCAGAGACTACTTAGGAAATTGTTATATCCCTACATGACTCCACTAAGTATTTCCTATGTAGTGAGTGTTATTAGTCAATTTATGCATTCTCCTAGAGATACACATTTAGTTGCTGCATAATGAGTTTTGTGTTACTTGAAAGGTGTTCTATTTGCCAAATATGAACACATGAAACTGGAGGTATACACTGATGCTGATTGGACTGGATGTATTGATGATAGGAGATCCCCTTCGGGATCTTGTGCTATGGTGGCAAGGAACATTGTCTCATGGAGGAGTAAGAAACAATTTGTAGTTACTAGATCCTCTGTTGAAGCAAAGTACAAGGCAATGGCACATGGAGTGTCAAAATTACTGTGGCTACAATCACTTTTAGAAGAGTTGGGAGTTGACTATGAAAATCCAATGATGCTCTATTGTGAAAACTGGGTAGCTATCAACATTGCACATAATCATGTTCAACATGACAACTAAGAACATAGAGATTGATAGACATTTTATACGGGAAAGAGTTGCTTTAGGGGAGGTTTGCTTGCCATTTATCTCTTCAGAAGAGCAGTTGGATGATATTTTGACCAAGGGTGTTCCAAGAGGGAAGCTGACACACTATATAAGCATGCTGGGCATGATTGACATCTATGCTCAGCTTGAGGGGGAGTGTAGAGAGACTGGGCTGAATGGGCCCTAGTATCTATTCTTTTATTTATGTAGTGTATTATTTATTTTCTTTGTTAATGGGCCTGTTACTTCTTTTTATAAGTTTATTTTAAGTTCTTGCTTAGCTGACCGCCCACTTAAGGGCATACTTGTAATTAACTTAGAAAATGAAGATTAACAAAAGGATTAGTGAGGGGAGAGAAGAGATTATCAAACTCTTCTTCTTCTTCCTCTTCTTTTCTCCATCTTCTTCTATTCTGTTGTCTTCTACCTTTCTTCCACTTTCTTCTCTATTTTTAATCAAGTTTGTATCAGCTTTAGAAGACTGATTTACTTCTTAGCTAAATTATCTCAGTCAACTTTCCCTCATCCCGTCAACTATTGGGGCTAGTTCTAAACCATTCCTAATGGGCTCATTTCTAACGTTATCCTCCATAGCAAGCTAGCCTTGTCACTCATCCATGTCAGCATCCTCATCACCTATACCCATATTCTAGGCATGTTTATCTATTTATTTGATAAGTAACTTGACATCAATAATAATGCGTATATCCCTTTGTTTGACCCTTCCCTACAAAGGGTCAAAACTTTTGTATCCTAACCATTTCAGAAAGAAGAATATGTATTCTACATTTCTACACATGATGTTTCTTAATTGCCCAACATTTAGAAGCTTGAACTATAAAGAAAATGAAACAAGAAAAAAAAAATTTTGTCAAGTTTCAAGCTTTTGCATCATTGTTACCTTTTAAAGATTTTCTTTCCTTTTTCTTGGTCTTTTCAAACAAGAAATGGACTCAAAGTTCAAAATACCAATTTGTTGTCAAAGCTCAATAGATCAAAGAAAAAAAGATACAAATGGACTTGAGTCAATACATGAAACCAAGCATGCTTGCTCAACCACCAAAATCCCTTACATATAAATCATCTTTGTAAGGCATAGAATCAAGAACAGGATATCATTTAGAAATATGTTTCTTAAAAGGCATTGTTGAACAAGAGAAGAGAGGAGGAAGAGAGGAAGAGAAGAGAAGAGAGGAGAGGCGAGAGGACTGAATGCCTCAAAAGAATACTTCAGGCGAAAGAAGCAGTTGTTATTTATACTATACTGGTCGTACAACATAAAAGAATGGAAAATTACAGAAATACCCCTGCAGTACTAAACCTGTGTACAACATCTATCAGCACTCCCCCTCAAGTTGGGGAAAAGATATCAATCATGCCCAACTTGTCACAGAGATCATGATGTCTGGAATAGTTTAGCCCTTTTGTAAAGATGTCTGCCAGTTGGTCTTCAAAGCTGACATAGGGAGTACATACTTCACCTGTGATGACTTTCTCTCTGATAAAATGCTTGTCAACTTCGATGTGCTTCGTTCTATCATGTAGCATCGGGTTAGCAGCAATAACTTATAGCTACTTTGTTATCACAGAATAGAGTTATGGGTTTGTCCACTGGGAAACCCAACTCACTCAACAGATTCTTTATCCACATACCTTTAGCTACTCCGTGGGTCATTGCACGGTATTCAGCTTCAGCACTAGATCTAGCCACCACGGTTTGTTTTTAAATCCTCCAAGTAACGAGGTTCCCTCCTACAAAGGTACAGTAACCACTAGTAGACTTTCTGTCACTTTGAGATCCAGCCCAATCCACATCTATATAAACTTCAACTCTCAAATGCCCGTGCCTTTGAAATAACAAGCCAGCACCAAGAAACTTCTTAAGATATCGTAGTATCCTCTCTGCTGCTTCAAGATGAGTGGACCTAGGTGCATGCATGAACTGACTGAGGACACCAACAGTATATGCAATGTCTGGACGGGTCATAGAGAGATATAACAATCTCCGTACAAGCCTCTGAAATTGTTTCACATCTTTAAGAGGTTCACCCTGGCTGTCACTTAATTTACGGTTAGGGTCAATGGGAGAGTCAATTGGCTTAACCGCCATCTTTCCAGTGTCCTGAAGCAAATCTGGGGCATATTTCCTTTTGGAGATAAAGATACCCTTTTTTGATCGAGCAACTTCAATTCCAAGGAAGTATTTGGCAGGTCCTAGATCCTTCACTTCAAACTGAGTGGCAAGGAAACCCTTCAACCTTTGAATTTCATCCTTCCAGTCACCGATAACAATTATGTCATCCACATATACTATTAAGGAAGCCATTTTATCTTCTCCCCTTTTCACAAACAGTGTGTGATCTGATTGACATTGCTTGTATCCCTATTGCTGAACCAAGGAAAGTCACTTTCTTTTCTGTTTTTCTTTTCTTTTCTTTTCTTTTTCCACTTTCTTTGCAACCAAAAACTTAAAGAACAAAGATAGAAAGAAAACAAAACAAAACAAACATGCACAGGATATAGGGTCAGGTTACAAAACACAACCATAAGGAACAAAAGATTAGCCAGCCCAAATTTTACTTTCTCTTCAATTGCTTTTCTAACTAACCCTAATGAAGAAAATTATGAGCAAGGAGCCCCAAATAAATTAGGAAGTAAAGATGACCAGAAGGAAGATGACAATTACATTAAAACCATTGAATCTAACTTAGAGATTTAAATTAGAAAAATAAAATAACATTTTAAAAAACTTGGTCTAAGGACCATTTTATCATGCTGGGAAAGAAGTTAATAAAAAGGAAAACCAGTAAGAGATGGCATAGCAGAAAGAAACTTACACATGCTGTAGTGTTGCATGGAATAACATGCTCCCAATGGCAAGTATCATATTAGATATGTGAAGTACACTAAATCTCTTCTCAAATCGTTGTCTCAAGGCATTTATAAGCCCAATGAGTGCCAAAAGAATGGTTGGAATATTTGATATAGTGTTATAGAATTCTGCAATGTAGGAAGAATGGACATAATTTTTCTCACACCAGTCTGTGGTGGATGTAACAGGACCCCAGAAGCTTGATACTTTAGTTGACATTCTCAAATGTATATACTCTGAAGTTGACAAATACAAATACTCTGCCTGCAGAAAACAATGTAAAGTCATTGCTTGCATCACCAACTAATAACTTTGTATTGCTATCACTCAATAAATGGAAAAAACAATTACAAAAAAGACCAACCTTAGAGTTCAAACAATACAAACTTGACAGTACAAAGTAGTAAAACACAAAAATGATAAAAGTGGTATATCAATGCATCTTTTCTATTATACTAATCAACAGATAAAAACAAACAATACCAACCTTAGAGTTCCAGTCTTTATCCCAACTATTTGGGGTCGGAAAGTAGTAATTTGTGTGTAATAATTAAGGAAAATAGCCTTAACTACATTAATACGGAGGACTTGTTTAACACATCGGACCATTTTACAAGTACAATCCCCTCCCAACTTGTGGAGATAGTTTCTGGTTTGACAAATGAACTTGTCCAAACTCCAAATGTAGTGTACCCGGTACCATTTTGAGAGCAGATGAAGATGAGACATCAGGCATGCACTAGCATCCACGGAGGAACCTAAGCACCTTGACGCTTAATATTTAGGTTTGCCCTTGGATTAAAGGAAAAAAAAAGCCATTACCCAATGTTGGTCCCAGTATATCTGGGGTGTTGGGAGGGTGGACTGGATATAGTCGCTGTTATCAGACTCAAACCTGCATTCTCATGGTTATCAAACCAAGGTTTTACCATTACACCAAGCAATAGCCCCTAGGTTTGCCCCAAGATAGAAACCTGAAAGTCACTTTCCTTTTTTTTGGAAGGGGGTGTATATACAGAGATAGTGATGGCTGAATTGTAATTTTGCTTTCTTGTTGTACCATTACTTTTCTATTCTTTTTACCTTGTACATTACTTAGTGTATTACAAGGACAGAAGTGTCCTTTTACATCTTTTAATATAAATGGCGTCTTCTTGGTGCGGTTTGCACATTAGACACAACCCCCAAATCTGCTGTGTTCTCTCTTGTACGAACTGCACTAACATGGTATCAGAGCAGCTTTAGTGTGGAAATTAGTTTGGTGAACCAAGACTAACAATCAAGTTACTGTTCACGGTTACCATTCACGTTACTGTTCACGCAAGGTCTATTCATGTGGGGTTCATTTTATTTGGATTTGATCTCAGACTTTGTTCTCTTATATTCAGCATCAAGTTGGGTCTATTTCTCAACCTATTTGGACTGGCATATCCTTCTTTCTTGGACTGTTCTGATGAAGACAAGAAATCTGAATTTTCTGGACTGGGATGCCACTCAGGTCGGTTTTTCGGGGTTTTCTTTCAAAAAGTTGATCCGTTTGCTCTAAAAATTTAGATCTGGTGTCGCCCTAGGCTGTTCCTACAGCCATAGAAATTTGGTGAAGATTGGAGTTGGTTTGCTAGGGTTTTGATCCCTCCCTTTGTTTGGTTCGTCTGTGAACCTTCCGGTTTTGGACTGTGAACATATTTCTTTTTCTATTTTCAGACTGTTAGAGACTATTTTCTTCATCTTTTCCCTTACTATGGCATCTGAAAGAGGTGATGTTCTTCCTATTAAGATAAATGGAACCAACTATGCCTATGCAATAGCTAGAAGTGGAAGGTGACTCCAAACTGGTAATCGGCTGGATGAAAGGAAGAAAGTTAGGTGCATGGACTTACAGGCAACCGTTAAGGGAAATATTGTACTTAGCAAAGGAGTTAAGGGTATAGTTTAAGTGGGTAAGATCAGAAAATGGAATCGTCGATGCTCTAGCAAAGCAAGGAGTAAATAGGGGGGCTTTAATTTGGGCTTGCTTGTAAACTGTTTATGACTTGGTCTCTTTAGCTATCCTTTGGGTGGTGACAGCTGTACCTTTTTAATCTTCTTAATGAAAGTTACCGTTTCCTATAAAAAAAAGGGAACCAACTATGCCTTATGGAAGCTCCATTTTTAGTTTTATGTTAAGGCAAGGGGTTGTGGGGCTATATTGATGGATCCACAACTGTGCCTGAGTGACTGATGCAAAAGGGCTGTAGGCTTGGAAGATTAATAATGCCCATATTGCATCCTGAATTCTAAGTTTAGTCACTACTGATGTTGCTATCCCTACGAGGGATCTCCAGACAGCCAAGGAGATGTATGATATCTCGAAAAGCTTTATCAACAGTCCAACATCTCACGACAATATCCGATTGAAACTAAGTTATTTCCTACAGCCAGGGTGAAAGAAAAATTCAAGAATATTATGCGGGGTTCATCAATCTTTGGGAAGAGTATGAGCTTATTCACATGGGTGAAATGTCCTCAACTTCCTGTATCAAAACTTTGAAGGAACATTTTGACAAAAGGAAAGTAATGCACTTTTTCATACATCTCTGACCTGAGTATGAAGTAATAAGATCAAGCATTTTATGTAGAGACACTGTACCATAACTTGATACTATTTTGGGTGAATTACTCAGAGAGGAAACCAGGATAATCACTTCAAGAATGATATAGTAGAGGTTGTATTTTTAGAAACAGGTAAGTCCAAACCAAAGGACTTATCCAGTGTGCAGTGTTACAAGTGCAAAAAATTTGGTCATGTGATATCCCATTGTAAGAAAAAAATACGCACTTACTACAAGAAATTTGGTCACATTATTACTGAATGCCCCACAAGATCACCTAAAGGAAACCAATCTAGTGGGAAAAAGAGACATCACAAGGCATATCAAACCTCGGTTGAGGGATCAGATGATACATCATCCTCCACATCTCAGACCAAAAATGACACTGCAAATGTTATGACTAAAGAAAAGATTCGGAAGTTGATGTCCTTGGAAATCTCCTCTGCATTTTCTGCTTTTGGTTTGTCTAGTAAGTATGCCTACTATTGTGCCTCTCTTAGTCATCTCTAGATAATAGATTCTAGTGCTTCCAGTCATATGATGGGAGCTACATGTGATCAGCCATCCTATCCTCTTCCTTCTAGCAAACACATTGTTACAGCCAATGGTGAGCAACTTGATATTTCTAGCTGTAATTATCTCACCTTATCTACCTCTTGCTCTTCCCCTATCAAGTTACCACAGACGTTATTTATTCCTAGACTTGCAATAAATTTAATACCAGCTGGTCTAACTTGTTGAACATGGTCACACTGTCACCTTCTCACCTAATGGTTGTTTGATACAGGACCAACACACTAGAGAGCTGAAGGGGGAGTAGCGTAGACCAGGATGGCTATTCACTCTAGAATTTGAGAAGAGACCTACTTCTCTAGCAACTAGTTCTTGTTTACTTTCTACTACTTCCTTATCTTGTAATAATGATTGGAATATTTGGCATCGTTAGTTCGGCAATCCTTTTGCAAAGAAACTTGATTTACTTATTTCATCTGAATGTTTACCATTATCTTCTTCTGTTTCTTGTTGTCAGTCCATTAAGCATGATGATCAACGTGACCCACTGGGTGAAAACATCGTTATTCAACACACAGCAACAGTTGACATCATTAGAGGATGGCAGAATATCGGGGCCTCATAGACTACCAGGGGTGGCATAGTGTTTGGTTTCTCTTGTATAGATATATTCATTACTTTTTTTTGATAAATATATATTCATTATTTTTTATAATCAATAAAATTCATTGTTACTAATCACGAGAGAGAGAGAGAGAGAGCCTCACCCACAACAAGAAACAATATCAACATTGGTCAATCACCTCCAGCTCCTAACATCAGCAAAGAAACTGATAGGCATTGGCATAAGACTGATGTAATCCAAAGCTGGATTGCAAGACTAGTAACAAATTTAAGGAAAACTGGATTTGTTTGTGAATGGCTTTCAAAGCTGAAGATTAATTTGTGGCTGGAATAAATTTAAATGAGGAAGAATTGAATGCAAAAGTGGAACCCTTAGGTTGCCCTATTTCAGCTTGGTCAATTACCTAGGTATGCCTTTGGGAGAGAACCCTTGAAAAAGTAGGTTCTAGGCACCAATAGTAGAAAGATGTGCTAAACGACTGGCAGCATGGAAGAGAAATTATCTCCCTAGGAGGAAGAATAATGTTAATAAAATCCACATTAGAAAACTTACCAGTCAACTACCTCTCAATCTTTAGGACGCCATAGAGGGAGGTGCTGAAAGTAGAGAAAATTATGAGAAACTTTGTGTGCATAGGTAATATATGGAAGAAGAATTTGGCCTTGTTGGGTAAGTGGTTGCGGAGATGGCCATTGGAGAGGGAAAAACTATGGCACGAAAGGAGAAAGTATACATGGGCAAGAAAGTAATGGTTGGGATGCTGGTGTATCTTAGCAGGCTACTTTCACTTCTCCATAGAAATCCATACATGGAATTCTTGTTCAGTTTCTAAGCCTTACTAGGTAAGATGCATGTACTAGAGATAAGGTTTAGTTATGGGAAATTAGTAATTCTACTCTTAAAGACCTCCTTTCCCTCTTTGTATTCCCTTGTTTAAAAATGAACCTGTCCGATGATTTGCCTCCTTCACCTTGACTACTATTAGTTGTGACTTGGGATTTAGAAGAAACCCAAGGGATCATGAGTTTGATCAGGTTGCTTTGCTCGTGAAACTGTCCAATGATTAGTTTGGACCCTTCCTTACCTGACTTTAGGGTATGGATGCCTCACCTCAAAGGTGTTTTCTCTTGTGCTTCCTTCTCTTCTTCATGCTCAGCCTCCTCTCGCTCTTCTTTCCCTTCTAAAGAAGTCTAGTCCAAACCCCACCCACCCAAGGTTAGTGCTCTTTGCTAGGAAGCCTCTCATGAAAAGTTAATTACATTGAACACTTTGCGAAAAAGAAGGCCTCTTTTTGCTTATCCCCTAATTGGTGTACCCTTTGTAAAGCTATTGGTGAGAGCTGTTACCACTTGTTTATTTCTTGTCCAGTGGTTGCAAGCCTTTGGGAAAAATTATTTATACTTTTTGGACGTAGTTGGTCACCACATCTAGCAGGTTAGTGGTCTCTTTAACCCATCTACCTTTAGCTGGTCTAAGCGGAGGGATAGAATCTTCTGGAGATGTGCGAAAGTTGCATTGATTTGGACCATTTGGGAAGAAAGAAATGCTAGAATCTTCGATGATAAACAAAAGAGGATGGAGGTTATTTGGGAATATTTCATTTTTTTTTATCATCATATTTGGGAATGTTTCATTAGTAAAGCTATACATTCGGCTAAAACCGTAAATCTTTTTTCCAATTCTCCTTTGATGATATCTGGTGAAACTGGGGAGCTGTATAAAATTGTTTAGAAGCTAAGGTTAAGCCTAATCCAGCCTAGGACCCTCCTACAGAAGAGCTCATAAAACTAAACTTTGCAGCAACCTTGGAAATCTAGGGCCGTCAGGGATACAGGGTGTGTTTGGGGATGTGAAAGGGAATATAATTGTTTAATATTCAGGCCCAACTGAATGGGGGGACTCTATCTTTGTTGAGTTTCAAGCAGTATTGCAAGGGGTGCAGTTTCCAAGACATGAATGTGAACAGAGTGATAATTTTGGGGGACTCTAAGATGGTAGTTAGGTAGCTGACAGATCCGGACAATGTTATATGGACCTACAAGTGTTATCTTCGCAGGAAATAAGAAGGAAAGGAGAAGAGAGGAAGAAGAAGAGAAGAGAAGAGGAAGAGAAGAGAAAAACAACAATATGTGTCAAAACTTCAAAACTTTGAGCTGTCAACTCCCACTAGAATAATTATTCATAATTTTCGTAAGAAAAATATAAAGTTCATGTTCAAGTATAGAAAATCAACATATCCATGAGAAAAAAATGAAATAAAAGAAAATTGAAAAAAAAAATGTGGGGACTGAACCCAGGAAAAGAAGAAAAGAAAAAGTAGTAGAAGATAGTAAAAGATAGTAAAAGAAGAAAATGTGTTGATTAAACAAAATTTTAAGTTCTACCATACTTATTGGTTCACGTTTTGAAGTCTTTGAGGGCTCAATACAGCATTTAGCAATGTTTGTGTTGGTTAAACCCAAACAAATAAGAAAATAATAAAAAGAAACTAGTATATAAACACAAAATATGAATATTTTTAGTTTATTAATGTTTATTTTATAATTATAATCTCAAAAAAAAAACACAGAATAAAAAAGTATTTTATGATAGAAAGTACAAAACTGCTGGCGTTTAGGTGAGGCAAGCCTCTAAGGGCACCTTGTCGCCTAGGCATCACCTTGACAACTATGCTAACAGTCAGAAGTAGATACAAACAGACAAAACAAACAGATTTTAAAGAAACAACTAAAAGGAAAGAAAGAAAACCACATCTAAACCAAGATGAAACTAGGAAGAGATGAAGAGTGTGGTTGATGCTTACGGAGGACAGAGCTCAGCTGGTCCTGATGAAAAATATGAACGACAAACAAGGAGAATTTCTGGGTGTTGAGTCTGTGGTTGGAAGCTGCAAAACCCACCAAGGCACCAACTAAAAAAAAGTTGGACAGGTTGTGATCCCTATGTTCTTTGTAGTGGTTGTTTTTGTTTGTTAAATTTTTTCTTTTTCCTTTTTTGGTTTTCTTTCTCAAACACAACACACACACATGCTCTGTCTCTTTTTTTCTTGGGTCTTCTTTCTCACTAGGAACCAGGGAGGAAAAAAAAAACTGTCTCCTCACCAGTTGAACGGAGAAGAGAATGTGAGCAGGAAAGGGTGAGGGATTCTTGGAAGTATCGGTACACTATCCACGAACTGACATTGTGCATGGTCAATGCTGTTCAAACTTTATCAGATATTACCAAAGAGACATTGAGTCTCAATTTGTCAAGTATATATTACTTTTAATTTACGGCCAAGATTGATAATTAAACCAACTTTTATAATGAGTTAAGAAATTAAAAAGAAATATCAAGCAAGACTTCAATTCTAGATTTTAAGAGAAACCTTATTTATGATATACAAGGAATACTTCATGGTGAAAAATTTGTGAAATCATTGCACATATAAGGGATTCTACACAAACACATGCATACAAGCATGCACACACTGACACATACAAAAATAGCATTAACAATAGGTTATCAGGAACTTCTAGGTAACCACCCTCTGTAAAAAGGATTAGAAAGGACTCTGTTGGGGTGTAAAGAGGAGAATCTTCCTATGTCCTATCTAGGGATGCCTCTTGGAGGGAATCCAAAATCTCTCAACTTCTGGACACCAATGGTGGAGAAATGTGAGAAGAAATTATCATCTTGGAAGAAGTGTTATCTCTCAAAAGAGGGAAGGCTTACACTCTTTAAGGCCTCCTTAGCAAATTTGCCAGTCAACTTCCTTTCAGTCTTCCAGATTCCAACCAAAGTCAGAAATCAGATTGAGAAGCTTCAAAGGAACTTTCTTTGGAAAGGAGGTGAGGAAAAGAGAAGCCACTTAGTCAGTTGGAAACAAGTTTGCAAGCCTAAAAAGGAAGGTGGTTTGGGAATTGGGCACTTAAAAGAGAAAAATTCCTCTCTTAGGTAAATGGCTGTGGAAGTTCCCTAAAGAACCCAATGCTCTTTGGACAGCTGCCATCTCAAGCAAATATGGATCAAATATAAATGGGTGGGATAGAAATCTCCATTTGAACAGGATAAAGTCGACAAATCCTTGGAAAGGTATCATCTCCACCCATACTTCTTTCTTTCCTTTTATAAGATATATAAAGTGGGAAATGGATCTAAAATAAAATTCTGGAAAGACCTTTGGTGGGGGGAAACTACCCCTGCAGCCTCTTTCCCTAGACTTTTTAAGCTTACCCTTGACCAGGAAGCCATTATTTCTTCCTGCCTTCCAAACCAAACTGTTGAGAACACCCTAAACCTTCGACTCAGAAGACCCCTAAGGGATTCAGAGATTTCTGAATTAATAGACTTAATTCAGACCCTTAAAGAAGCCTACATCTCCCCCCTCCTATTCTGACACCCGAATCTGGACCCTGCACCCTACTGGCGATTTCTCTTCTAAGTCTATGTTCAAGGTTTTGATTGCTGATAAACAGCATTCCTCCTTTACTTTTAAGACGATCTGGTGTAGCCACATCCCTTCAAGAGTTTGCTCCTTTGTATGGGAATCTTGTCTCTAGAAATTAAATATCCGTGATCTCTTGCAGAAAAAGTTTTTGGGAAGAACGTCCATCTCTCATTCATCAAAAAAAAAAGACCGTCCATCTCTCCTCATGTTTGCATTTTATGCTTCAGTGAAGGTGAATCAACAGATCACATTTTTCTTCACTGCAAGTTCACCCAAAAGATTTGGTTCTGCTTCTTGAAAATGGCAGGTTACAGCTGGGTTATACCAGAGCACATTATGGACTTTCTGCACCAATGGCAAGGAACAGGTTTAAGTAAAAGGGGTAAAGTTTATTGGCAATCAGTGCTACATGCAGTGTTGTGGGGAGTTTGGGATGAAAGAAACAAACGCTTGCAACAAATTCAGGCCCCTGGAGGTGTTAATTTCAGACATTACTTACCTTTGCAACCTCTGGACGGTGAACTCAGGTCTGTTCAAAGGACTCTCAGTCAATGATCTCAATAGAGATGCTTACCCCTTTCTGTTTCTCCCTCACCTCCATCAAACATCCTTGAGACATCCTGACCCCATCTGTGAAAGGAGTGATGACCCTAAACTTCGATGGAAGTGCCTTAGATAACCCACTTAGCTGGTATTGGAGGCACAGTAAGGGATGAAAGGGGCAACATTTGTTGGACTTTCAGCGGTCCATTTGGCTTGGCTTATTCTACAAAGGCTGAAGTGATGGCTGCCTCACAAGAATCAGAATAATAAAAAATTTGGGAATCCAGAATTTAATCATTGCAGGTGATTCAGCAAATACTAAAAAATGGTTAAGAGACAAAGTGGGGGAACCTTGGAGATTGAGTCACTATTTGGCAGAGGCTAGGGACTCTTTGGACTGTTTAAATGTAAAATTAGTTTGGATTCCTAGGGAACACAATCATACAGCAGATGGCTTAGCCAAATGTGGTGTGTATTTGGAGCATTTGTATAGCAACAATCTTCTTCCTTTGTAATTTGTAGGGGTTCCTCCCCTGCTTTGAACCTCTTCTTCCTTTAATGAATCCTGGTTAAATTTTCTCAAAAAAAGTTGATTTGGGTGGTAGAGGAGAGCGAGAGATGATGCTGGACTATTTCTTTGAGAGAAATGTGGTGTTGGAGTTCGATAGAATCAATCAGCAGTTGAGGACCAAAGGACGCTGAAGATCATGAAGAAAAAGCCTTGTTGAGTGAGCCGACTTGTGTTTAGTTTATTTTCTTTTAAATTAAGATGTTGTTGGGCCTTGGGCCCATTAGTTTTATTTTTTAAAGAGCTGTAATTACTTAGTTTAAGTTGCCACCCTACTAAGGGCATCCTTGTAATATCTCATACTTAAGTTAATTATAAATAGAATGAGGGGCTGGCGGCTAGGGTAATGTGAATCTGTCCTAGTCGACCTTCTTCTCTTTTCTTTCCTTTTCTCTCTTGCTGAAATCCCCAACTTTCTACTCTTCCTTTCACAAGAAGCTTGGCCGAAATCAGCACATAAGGTTTTCTACTTGGTATCAGAGCAGGTTGAAGGTTCTTGAAGAGATTCGTTCCTGCAGCCCTAAATCGGCCGACTGCATGGAGATTTAAGAGGTTGATCGAAGCTTTCAGGTAAGCCCAGTTTTTGGATTTTCTTGATGGATCTGTATACCCTGTAGCTGGTCTAGGGTTTCTCATCAGAATCAGGAAAAACTAGAGAAAGGGAAAGAGTCCTGATTTTGTTGGACTCTTCAATTTTGACCTAGGTAGTGGCGCCCTATGTTTTTAGGGTTCCTCTGGGTTTTTTGTAAGGGGCGATTCAAGTTCCATGTGGTTTGGAGGCCTCTAGAGAGGGCGGTTGCTTCTTCTCTCTCTTCTCCCCATCCCACCGAAAGGGAATCTTTCGTGGGAAGAAAGTCCAAGACACCAAAGGAGTGTCGTTGGTTCCAGAAGGTATTTTGTTTATTCTTGTTGCATTTTTTAATTGTTTTCTGTACCTCTTTGAGACACATGGAGGGACACAGAGTTGAATATAAGCCCGGGAATGAAATGGGACCAGTGGGAGGAGGTGCTAGAGACCCCTTCGGAGTCGAAACCATTACTATAGTTAGGTTGGATGGTACAAATTACTTGGAATGGTCCCAATCTGCAAAGATGGCCATTGGGGCTCGTGGAAAATTGGGGTATATTACTGGTGAAGAGGTAAAACCCGAAACTGGCAACTCACGGTGGGTGCAAGAAAATTATATGGTAATAACATGGTTGTGTAATTCTATGTTGCCACATATAAGTAAAAACTTTTTATGGGCAAACACTGTTAAGGAGATATGGGATGGGGTTGTAGAGACCTATTCATAGAAGGAGAATGTTGCTAGGGCTTATCAACTGAGAAATCAGATTATTGCTACTAGGCAGGGAGATAGATCTGTTGCAGCTTATTTTTTAGTCCTTAAGACCCTGTGGCAGGAGATTGACCATCTAGAGACCTTTGCTTGGGAAACCACCAAGGATACAGCTACCTATCAAAGACACTTAGAGAAGTATAGGGTGTTCGAATTTCTTGCTGGCCTTAACCCTGACTATGACATTGCACGACAGCATCTTCTTTCCAGGTACAGTGTCACTCTCTCCCAAGCATATGCATTCGTGTCAGGAGAGGAGTGTGGGAGGGATGTAATGATGAAGAATCTCATGTTTGTTCAGTCTGCTATGGTAAGTGCTGTGAAACCTAAACAGAATGGCAATGAGAACAAGAAGACAAAAGGGACTTAGTCTGTGACTATTGTAAGAAACCAAAGCATATAAGAGATACTTGCTGGAAGTTTCACCCACATCTTGTGCCAACCAGATTGAAGAATAAGAAAGGAAATGCACATATGGCAGTTACTGGTGACACTCCAGCCCCCCTACTACAGCTGCCTTGGAGTCTGTTGCAGCTGCTGCAGTAAGGGCCGAGCTTGAGAGGTTTGGGTTACTTCTGAATCAGAGGGATACATCTAGTTCCAATTCAGCCACAACCGAACAATAAGGTACAGGTAGCACAGGTGAAACTCACTCTACCTCC
Organism: Nelumbo lutea; assembly: GCF_056320005.1. Lineage (NCBI taxonomy): Eukaryota > Viridiplantae > Streptophyta > Magnoliopsida > Proteales > Nelumbonaceae > Nelumbo > Nelumbo lutea. The sequence goes on from NC_142685.1 coordinate 108,691,758, forward strand.
CTTGCCCACACGGGTAGTCCACATGTCACTGCAAACTATGTTTCTGCTTCAGGTAAGGAGAGATCTCCTTGGATTATAGACTCTGGAGCCTCAGAGCACATGACCCATTGCTCCACCATTTTCTCCTCTTACCAGCTCAGTTCTAGCAGAGATAGGGTCTCCACAGCTGATGGATCCCATGTTCCTATTGCTGGAAAGGGATCTGTCAAGATTAATGATTCCATTTGTTTACCCTCTGTCCTCCATGTTCCTAGATTGAGCACCAACTTGTTATCTGTTAGTAGTTTGACTAAGAATCTGAACTACTCAGTAATTTTTTCTCCTGGACATTGTATTTTGTAAGATCTGGATTCAAAGAGGATGATTGAGAGTGGTCGTGAAGTGAATGGAATCTACCTCCTAGATACTCTTCCAATTCACCAAAGTCATCATGTTTGCAAGGACAGTGAGTCAAAACTTGTGGATCGGATTATACTTTGGCATAATCGTCTGGGTCATTTGTCTTTTTCTTCTTTAAGTTCTTTGTTTCCAAAACTGTTTGAGTCTGTGAGTTTGTCAAGGTTGAAGTGTGAAGGTTGTGAACTTGGAAAGCATTGTAGACACTCTTTTAAACCAAGTAATAAAAGATGTTCTTCTCCTTTTGATGTTATTCATTCAGATGTGTGGGGCCCTTATCATGTTCCCTCTATGGGCGACTATTGCTATTTTCTTCTGTTTGTGGATGATTTCTCTCGATATTCCTGGATTTACTTGATGAAATCACGTGATGAGGTACCATCCTTGGTGAGGCAATTCCATCAGATGGTATTAACACAGTTTGGAACTAGAATCAAGATGTTCAGATTTGACAATGCTAGGGAATATTTTGAGAGACATCTTGCCTCATATCTGTTGGAGTATGGTGTTGTCCATCAGAGTAGCTGCTCCTGCAGTCCACAGCAGAATGGTGTTGTAGAGATAAAGAACAGACATATTGTTGAGACGGCAAGAAGCATTATGATCACAGCGACAATTCCGGTTCGTTTTGGGGGTGATGCTGTTCTCACGACAGTATATCTGATTAACAGGATGCCTTCTCGTATACTTGGATTCAGCACTCCATTCAGCCTTCTTTTTCCTCAGGGGGAGATGTTTCATATTCCCCTAAGGGTGTTCGGGTGTGTCTGCTTTGCGCATATTCTTGGTCCTTACCATTCGAAGCTTGATCCCAAGGCAAAGAAATGCATCTTCCTTGGATATGCAGAGAATCAGAAAGGGTACCGCTGCTATGATCCAGTCTCTGGGAACCGGTTTGTTACTATGGACATCACCTTTTTCGAATCTACATACTTCTTCTCAAGGAATCCTTCTCAAGGGGAGTGTTTTGGGGAAGTAAGCCAGCAGTCTATCCCTCTCCCAGTTCCAGTTCCTGTGTCTACTACTGTGCTTGACAACCATCCAATGTCACCTACCTTGCCACCCCCTTTGCATTCCGTCTCACAGTATTACTCACGGCAGAGACTTCATAAGGAGGTTGATTCCACTACAGCAGAACTCACAGCACTTCCTATCGATCCCTTGGAGACTCCAGATTCGGCTGATACAGATCCAGGTATTCCTCTTGATCCTTCTACTATTTCGGTTCCCATTGGCCCACTCAGCAAGCCTAATGCCGTCAGAAAATTCAATACTGCAAGGGTTTGCTTGGAATTGGGCCTACTAAGAAGGTGAGGCCAAAGAAAGTTAGTAAGAGAAGTAAAGAAGTTTCTAATTGAGTCGTTGAAGTGTTGGGTCAAGTTTGCTTTGTCATTATAGGGTTCTAGTTCTATGTATTGTTTTGTATCATGAGGGTGATCTGTTGTTTTGGTATTGGTGCTTTTGTCAGATTGATTGTCTCTGCTGATTTTTTAAAGTCTGGGGTGGGTTTTATTTGTAAGTGTAGATTGTGTTTCTTCTTTTGGCTGACTGCCTTTTTTAGAAAAGGTAAATTATATTGCATTAGACAAAAGAACATGGTTCTCTATACAATGAGTTTCTGTACATGTGTAAGCCATGGAAAGACCTCAAAAAAGTCCACCTTCAAAAAAGAAACAGAAAAAGAAATATGTTTCTTTTTTTTTTGAAAATGATAAGGTAAAGCTTTATTAATAGAAGTATACAAGAAGTACATGAATTGCAGACAAGAAAATTGGCACACTCCAAGGCATCGCACCCATTAGCAATGCAAGTGCCACCAAAACAAGACCACCAGCTCTCACCCAACGTAACCAAACAACAAAAAACAAGCAACTTGAAAAAGACCTGAAACAAAAACTAGCAAGCCACAAGCACCCCCTTTGACTGGATTAAAATTTCTTGCCTCTACCTCTTCTGCCCCTCCCTCTAGTTCTTCAACATCCTTGGGGAGGGGGATCAACCAGCTTCACATCATAGCAGTCTCTAAACACTTGGACTTTCTGCTCCCAATAGGAAATGCCGAAGGATCATAAGAGTGATCTAACCAAGAAAATTCGGGCTTTGTATCTAAGTCTGACACGACACTATAGGAGTCCTCGCCTTGCTGGAGCACCTTAGCTTTAAACCACTTCCACACGATCCTGTCCTGATCGGCGGGGTAGGAAACCCCGAGCAAATTTCCAAACCGAATTGCTTTGTCCACCTGGTCATCTACACTTTCCTGGTCATTGCATACTTCCTCTATAGGCCTCTCGATAGGAATGTCACTCGCCAAAACTAAATCCTGACTGGGCTCACCTTAGCTTGTTGCCAAGCTTGGCTTCTTGATAGTAAGCTTAATGCTTGGGTTTGTCTTGGAACTCGCCATTGGACGAAGAAGCAAGCGATACATGAATCTTCCCTTAGCAAGACTTTGATTTGGTCAAACCGCTGCCAAATAGTCTTAAGGGAACTAGGTCACCAGTCAGATCCAATGCACTGGACTTCATAATATGTCTATTTAGGCCCAAGTCCAACTCATCACTTCTAGGTGGGGCAACGAAAGTAATTGGATTTACCTGCAACGGACGATCCAAACTCAAAAATGAGCAAGCTCTAAGCCTGAAGATTCCACCGACTCCTGGTAGAAAAAAGATTTTAAATTTGAAGTTCCTGCCTGTTTGAGCGACCTGAGAACAAGGCTGCCATTGTACTCGAGAGCCCCGAGAAGAAGTCTCTCGTCAGTGCTTTGTCGGCCGCCATTCCTGCCACCGTCAAAAGACCATCCCTAAACCCTTCCTCCACCGAGAGCTGGGACTTTGAGAGACAAGCTCCCTCTCCTTCACCCACCACCAGAACTGGATGCATCTCCCAACCCCTTCCCTCTCCATTTACAGTTTGTACAGGCAGCCGCTCTGGCTCCGCACCCAGAGAGACCAACACCACCACAAGCAGGAGTAGCCCCTGCTACTCTTCCTTCTACTAAGGAAGATGGCGGACTGAAACCGGGTGGTGGGTATAGACGCGAAACAGGAGTCCCCATGTTCATGTCTCAACCATTGCAATAGGGCTTCCAGTGAACAAGAGGGTACTCTGCATCCTTGACAGCTATCCAAAGGAGGTATCACATCCCTCACTACCAAATCTAAGGTTTTGGGGATATCTTTTATTGCTTTGCTCCAGACCAACAAATGAAGGGCTTGGAGGTTTCTCCAAGCTAGGTTGCTTGGATCTGCAGTCATGAAACCTCCAACTACATTGCTTATCTCCTTGAACACTACGGGACACCAAGCTAAAAGTAGGACGCCAAAAATCTTGATCCACCACTTACCATAACCAAACCTGTCTTTCCGAACAACCAATTCCGAATTGGGACCAATGCAACAGTGAACAGTAAATGCCATTGAGGATGGATAGTTGAGAGTGAAGTGCTCCATACGCTTCTTCCTCTGATGCAAATACTAGAAACCACTTATTCCCTTCTAGTCTTCTTACCGCTGATTTCTGCAGGTTTCACCAATGAAGAAACACCCAACTTTCAACCTCTTCACGAGAAGGATTGCCACCTGCAAATCAAAGAACCAGGCATCTTCAGAGGAAGACTTCACGATCACGAACCCCTTCCTCATCAACAAAGACTCTGATTGTTCCTCCCTGCACCCATATAGTAGCTAGACCTTCCCCCAAAACGCAGAATTCCATTTCAAAGACTCTGACCGTTCGTAAATAACCCCAAAAAAGACATTATTTTTAAATACATTATGATAAACCAACCAAAAAAAGGTATCATCATCTTTTGGGTGACTGCTTGTCACCTTCCTCTGTATTTTCTTTTCCTTTTTATTTTAATAATTTTTTCTTTCTATTACCAAAAAAAAAATGGCATTAGGTTAGACTAAATGTTCATCTGCTCAAATTATGGTTAACCTAGAATTTCAAGAGAAAAAGGCACAACTAAAGCACAAAGAGTTGCTAAAGCCTAAGGTATTTGCCTAATGAAGGCACCACTTTTGAAAAAAGATAAATGAGAAGGTTAATATATGGAAAAAATGCAAAATTAAAATTTTCTAAACAAAATATTTAAAAGTCTATTGACTCAATTGGTTAGAGCATTATGTTATTAGCATGAAGATTATAGCCTTTGTAGGTTCAAGTCCTACATAGGCTAAACCGTTTAAACTCTAAACATCATTTAGCGCCACTTTAAAAAAAATGAAAAGCTTAATATATAGGACTAAGCAAATCTAATTTTTTTTATTGTTATACAAATCTATATTTTGAAAAAAAAAACAAAATATAGATTATTAGCTCTCTCAAGTCTGAACAAAGTTTGAACATATAAATTATTTTGAATATAGCATAATGAATGATTTTGAGCTTTCTTTGATTAAAAAAAGAAAAGAAAAAGAGAAACAAAATATTTCAAAATGCTTATTAGCTCAATTGGATAGTGTTATGTTATTAGCATGAAAATTATAGACTTGTAGGTTCAAGTCCTACATGGGCTAAACTGTTTGAACTCTAAACATCATAGCTATAACCTATAATAAAGTAAATTACTTCTTTTGGAACAGTAACAAATCAGCAGCTTTATTGTTAAAGGATGAAATATGGAGATACAGAGCAGGGGGAAAACAAAAAACAAGAGCTATCCCATTCCACCATGGGGAATTTTTAAATGTTTTGTACAGTATCACATTGTATAGCTTTCAGGGGTCAAATTTGTCCCTTTGTTAATGAACTCCTTACCTTTTTTTTTTTTTTTGAGAAAATGAACTCCTTACCTTATGCAAGAAAATAATTATACAATCCCTCAGTCAATGGGGTTAGGAACCCAATACAGCTAAATTCTATTTGCTCCTTCCCATGCAAGTTAGCCAGCCATGGAACTGTATCGTAAATTATTATTCAAACATCAAATTCATGGTTAAAATTCATCATAGCATAGAAATAAGCAAGGTGAGGTACACCTAGGTTCAGTTAAGGTATACCTAATAAATGAATCTCATCTATGCACCTGAGTATACCTTTTAAAACACTGAACTTAGGTATTAAAAAGCATCTCTTTTTTCTCAAGAGAGAAAAACATTTCTAATTTTTATTCTCAAGTGTTTTCAACAGCTGGAAAACTGGCATTATTATCAAGATAGTTTATTGTAAGGGAGATTGCACCAATTAAGAGAAAGGCATAGGATCTACTAAATGTGAATTTCTTTCCTCATGATATTCCACACCTCCCTTGCTTATTTGCATTGAGGAAAATAAATGCCATTTGGTTACTCAGCCTTCCCCACATCAGGATGTAATAAAGGGTTAAAATCTAGCCCTCTACCAAACAAAATTGTCCTAGTGGGAGTCCTGTCATGAGCTAGAAGCCTAGACAATACCTTAATTTCTTTGGGCATTACAGTAGGACTTGCATTTGCAGCCATAACCAAAACGCTTTACCTACAACAACTAGAATGATAGTTTTCTAGTCAAGATTGCCATAATCATCTATTGACATCCGAAAACTAAAAAAGAAAAAACAAGAAAACTTTTTTATAAATAGGCAAACCCCATCTGAAATAGACAGGAGAGACCACTGTTCATAACAACAGAAAGACACATATGGGTATTATTATTGTCTTCATTTAAGCCAAGTACTTTTTGGCTATCAAATAGAAGTATGCCCCTTTAGTAAAAAGGGGATGTGCCCCAATCACTACCCCAATTTAAAAAGGAAGTTCAGAAATCAAAGCAGTAAATATATGTGAAATTTTCATATTAAAAATTACTACTGCCATTCAAAATAGGCAAAATTAGGAATGCTAAATACTACCACAATTTCAAGAACAGCAAAGCATTAATTCTATTGAACTAGAACATAACAATTTCTTATGCATACATTGAGAAAAAATCAAAAGTAGAATAGCCCATTTGTTATCAAAACAAAAATATTGAAGGACACTTACAGTTGGCTAAGACCTTTCCCCTATCTCCCCTTTAAGCATATGTTGAATCCAGCAGAAACTGTCACCAACCAAATCCAAAAGTCCTCATCAATTTACTGAATACACTGGTTAGACTTTTCATGCATGCACATGTGATTAAAACAATCAACTAGGGTGCAACTTGGGTTGGGTCGGGTCAGGTTGAGCCATACCCAAGCTTGATTTTGTTGAAATTCTTCACATTGAGTAACCCAATTTGCAACCCTCTACAAGCAATAAGCCTTCTTGAATGGCATCCATTGTTTCTGAGCCTGAGTCTCTTGAAAGCAAAAATCGTGAAAACACCCTGAGAGCACAGCATCCAGCCGCACATTGGGAATATCTCCCATACTTGTATAAGTCATGGATGGAAACATTTGTCAAAATCTACCATTTACAATATATGATTCGCGATTTGAATCATGAATCCCAAGGGTTCCAATTCGAATCTTATGTCCGAATTCTTTTTTTCAAAAATTTTATGATTTTTGTTTGAATCCTACAATTTGATTCATAAATCTTACAATTTATAGGATTCCTGTGATTCAAATAAATTCAATTAAGAATTAGTTCTCTACTTCATCGTTTTATTTTATTTATATTTAGTTTTGTCAAGGATGACTTGTTTTAAGGACCTTACTTGAAATTGATTTATTAACATTATATAAGACCATATATTAAATTCATTTTCCATCATATGTAGGATATAGAGCTATTGTATGTGGATTATTTGACTTTCAAGTCAAACTTGATTATGTCATCTTAGCATTCTATTGTAAGTGGTAAATTCTATTGTTTTAGCTACATATATGGTAGATATGGATTAAAAAAAAGTAAAATCACTTTTCTATTTATATCTTGACTTTTAGCATTTCTATATTCAATATTTTGACAAGTTTTTAAAAAATAAAAATAATCTTACAATTTACAATATGATTCATGATTTGATTTAATTCAACTTCTTTATGATTTACGATATGATTACAATTTTCAAAACATTAATGTAGCATTTAATTGGAGCATCCAATAACCATGAAGCTGCAAATGAGAAAATATCACCCAAAAAGTGATACACTGGATTAAGACACTTGAGATCTTTTCAGCTTATTCAATGGAAGATATCATTCATGAATAGCAAATAGTGGCACATTCTCATGCACAAGGCCTAGAATTTGTAGGGGGTGGTGCCCTCCAGATGCAAACCACGCCAAACTTAATTTTGATGACTGCAAATTGGGTAAGCTGGCCATTCTAGAAAGTTGGTGGAGTATTCAGAAACATCTGGCTTTGTTCTTGTCACGCCCCAAACTTAAGTCAAGACATGACAACATTGCGTGTTCAAAGAACATGCAACTATTTTGCTTAAAATCAAAACTGGAGATTTGTAGAACAATCTTAAATACCTCAAAATAAAGATATTTGAATCTAATGAATAGTCCTTACATCAAATATACCAAGAAGAACCCCGTATTAACAAGTGGGATTAAAATTCCTATTTAACCAATAATGAACTTCAAAGAATGGTTCCTTTAAAACATGAAGGAAAAAATTAAATAAACAATTAACTAATGGGATATAATCCTGATTACAAGACCAACATGCTAGCAGAACAAGCTCTCTACTCTTATCACACCCAAGAAAACAACAAAATCTACTCCTCGGTGTTTGAAAATGAGGAAAGAAAATGGATGAGTACACTACTCAGTAATAGACATTCATCCCACTAGTCGGATCAAGCTGGTGTTAAAATCATTATATAATAATTGATATTTGATAGAAAATCCTTTACCGAAAAACTCACATAAATCCATATAGATTCATTCATATGGGAAATTTTGGTTAGAAACACATAATGTGGAATGTGTAACATATATCACATAACAAATTCAGAAAGTAGACTACAACCACTCTAACCTTAGTGGCAAGGTCTAGAGCCACGTATATGCCCTGTGGTGAGGGCCCAAAATAGACCAGCCCATGATGCCATCATATTCATCCCCAATGGCTGAATCCAAAGCGTAGTCACTTAATTTTAGAATACAAATAGATAAGACAATTCACGCATGGGTCTCAATAGCACATTTGACAATAGTAGTCAAAACATATTCGACTTGGATAGCATATACTCAGAAAATCAATGGAATATTTTAAGAATGACAGAGTATCAAATAAATCATTTCAAATAGTTAAAAATGCAATCAGCATAATTCCAAATTACAATTGTCTAAAATTTTTGCTTATAAGTTATCATTTCATAAGGTCAAATATTTTCTCATGCTTGGCTTTACTTTATGTAAGAAAAAAATTAGCATATACTTTTATTAAATTAACATTTTCCAAGTTAACCAAACAAATGGAAGGTCGCTTACCTAGTACGCTACATCCCAGTACCCAATATAATGACATATATACCAAGTCAAGGTGTGTCGTGAAAGTTTATAAATAATAGATAGATACATAAATTAAAAAAATAAATAAATTATTACAACAAATCTAGAATTGTAGATACTATGTGATGCCTCTGGCTTATTGCCTAAATCCCACTAAATCTAAAATGGTTTATCACTAGGGTTTCTAAGTTTCTCTAATTTCAATTTTTCAACTAATAATCTCCCATGACCAATTTTCATCATTTATAGCTCATTTTCTAAGGACAAAATTTATGAATTTATCCTTCAACATTAGGCCGTCAGAAACCACCCTCCAGTTTTTGGCCAGATTTTGATTCCAAATCATAGTTCTTGGAGAGGTCTTCAAAATGGTAGGTAGATACCCTCATTTTAACTTCTGGGTGAAAAGTTATGGTCTTGGTAAGGTGACATTTAAAACAAACTAAACTTGGGAATTCTGCAAAGAATGATGATTAGCAGTTTTGTAAAATTTTTGGGTCAAATTCGATACTATCTTATGGTTGGTCGTGGGGAGTCTGTATTTGAAGGATAAATTCATAAATTTTGTTCTTAGAAAATGAGTTATAAATGTTGGAAATGGATCCCAGGCACTTATTAGTTGAAAATTTAAAGTTAGAGAAACTTAAAAACCTAAGTGATAAACCATTTAGATTTTGTGGGAATTAGGCAATAAGCTAGAGGCATATGCATCGTGCACATAGCATCTATAATTCTGGATTTTCTGTAATATTTTTTATTTATGTATCTATTTATTATTTATAGGCTTTCATGACACACCTTGACTTGGTATATATATTGGGTACTGGAATTTAGCGTACTAGGTAAGCAACCTTCCATCTCTCTAGTTAGTTTTGAACATGTTAATTGAACAACAGCATATACTACTTATTTTTATCCTACATAAAATAGAGTCAAGCACGAAAAAAATGTTTGACCTTATGAAACGATAGGTTATAAGCAAAACATTTAGACAATTGTAATTTGGAATTATGTTGATTACACTATTAATATTTGAAATTATTTCTTTGATACTCCATCTTTCTTAAAATATTCCATTGATTTTCTGAATATTTGGTATCCAAGTTGAATATATTTTTACTGCTATTGTTAAATGTGTTATTGAAACCCATGCGTTGATTGTCATATATATCTGTATTCTGAAATTAAGTGACTATGCTTTGACCCCCACTATTGTGATGAATATGATGGCATCACAAGTTAGTTTGTTCTGGGCCCTCACCACAGGGCATATATGTGTTCTACACCTTGCCACTAAGGTTAGAGTGATCATAGTCTACTTTTTGAATCTGTTATGGGATATATGTTACACATTCCACATTATGTGTTGTTAACCATTTTTTCCCATATGTAAGTTTTGTTTTGTAACTATTTGAGTTGTTATTTCCTTAAATATAATGTATATGGATTTATATGAGGTTTCTAATAAAGGATTTTCTATCAGATATCAATTATTATATTATGACTTTTAACACCAGCTTGATCCAACCATTGGAATGGATTGTCAATTACTGAACAGTGTATTCATTCATTTTCTTTCCACATTTTCTGACACCAAGGAATAGCTTTTGCAGTTTGCTTGGATGTGAGAAGAGTAGAGAGCTTGTTCTGCTAGCTTGGTCTTGAAATCAAGATTAGATCTCATTAGTTAATTGTTCATTTAATTTGGAACCATGCTTTGAAGTTAATTATTAGTTGAATAGGATTTTTTATCCCACTTGTTAACATGAAGTTCTTCTTGGTATATTTGATGTAAGGACTATTCAATAGATTCGAATATCATTATTTTGAGGTATTTGAGATTATTTTTCAGATCTCCAATTTTGCTTTTAAGCAGGATTGCCTTGCATGTGGCGTTGTCATGTCTTGACTTAGGTTCGGGGAGTGACAATTTAGTGGTATCAGAGCCAAGTTATGGTCTTTAGGGAATTACTTAGGTTTGTAGTGAGATGGGTAAGAAACTATGAATTAGATTAACTCAGATCTTTTGATTTGATTAATTGTGTTTTGTTATTGTTTAGTTAATTTTTAGATCATAAATTTAGTGTACTTGCTATAGTGAATTAACATTTAGAATAATTTAAGTAATTGACTCATGATTTCAGCGTTACAATTTGATTCAATATGTCACTATGCCTCCCCACTCAGAGAAGATTTTTCCCTAAATCCTCCTATGCCGCAAGAGGTTAGAGTCATGAATCTAGGGGTTCCCGTCGACAAGAAGAAGTTAACAATTTTGTTGGTAATGTTGGAGATATTAATGGAGATCAGGTACCTCTGACTAATGTTGTAGCCCAATCCAGTCTTAAGAATACTTCTGGGATATATCAAATGTTACAACAAATGCTCCCCCAACAACAAAATACTACAAATGACAACATCTCTGCATTACTGAGCCAACAGCAACAACAATTGAAACAAAACTTGATGGCACAACTGAAGCAACGTAACAGGTTTTTGGAATGTAAGAGGATCGCTCCGCCACCTTTTAAGGATACCATTGACTCCATTGAGGTAGAGAAGTGAATCCAAGAGATGGAGAAAGCTCTTAAGGTGTTTAAGTGCCCAGAGGACAAAATGGTATATGCAACCCATTTGCAACAAGGAGTTGCTAATGATTGGTGGACACAAGAACAAGTATATGAGGAGAATAAAGGGAATTGCATTTGAATTAGAGACCTATGCTGAGGTGCTTAGTAAAGCATTACTATTAGAGAGGGGCATCGTCTAGAATTAGGGTACTATCAACAACAACCAGAAGAAGAGGCAGGGACAATCTTAATGGTCAAAGGTCAGGAAAACAAGCTAAGAAGCTTGAAAATCAAAACACTAGGGAAAAAAAGGTGGAACTCCTTGGTGTCTGTAGGTGCCAGAAGCATCATTCTCAAGCAAGTTGTCATTGGATCAAATGGCAGTTGTTTTGCTTGTGGCCAACAGGGCCACAAGATAGCTGCTGATTGTCCTACAAGGAAAGAGAAGTTTGGCATTCAAACATCTCAGGACACTCAAAAAATACTACAAATAATAGAATTGTAGTTGCAAATCAAAAGAAAGGAGGAGTTCAGAAACCTAGAAGTCAAGCTAGGGTGTACATTCTTACTCAGCAATAGACTTGTTCATGGGCCAAGTAGCCCAACGGGCCGATGCAGCCAAGCCCAATCTAAGTTGGGCTTGGACAAGATTTCAGGCCCGCGGGTTTAGGCTCAGGCCTAAAACATTGGGCCCGACCTTTTTTGGGCCGAGCTCGAGCTTTCTCAAAAAAGCCCAACCCAAGCCCGAGCCCAATTTGATAATGTATTATATAATAAAAATATATATAATATAATTTTTCTTTATTACTCTGTTCTTTTTTCAAGTAATAGTGAGATCTTTCATTATTTTTTTAGGTTTTGAAGTCTTTTAATATAAATAAATAGTTTTTAATTGAATAAAAAAGAAAATTATTTTTTCCAAATTTCTGGTTTATTCTTCTCTTTTTTCAAGTAGTAGTGAGATCTTTCATTATTTTTTTAGGTTTTGAGGTCTTTTAATATAAATAAAATAGTTTTTAATTGAATAAAAAAGAAAAATATTTTTTCTAAATTTCTGGTTGGGCTCAAGCCCGAGCTTCAGGCTTTATATGAGAGTTGAGCTCGGACTCAAGACCTAGGCCCGATGGTCGGGCCTGAACATATTCTGTTAATGTAAAGGCAAGGCCCAGCTTGAACCCATCCCGACCCGGCCCGTGAACATGTCTACTCAGCAACATGCACAAGCCTCTAATGCAATGGTGTTAGGTATCCTCTCTGTGTCAACTGTCAACTACTTATGCTTATGTGTTATTTGATCCCGATGCCACTCATTCTTTTGTGCCTGCTAGTTTTGCTAAGAAACATGGTTGGATATCTATTCCAAGTGAGATTGAATTATCTATTGAAACTCCATTAGGGGGTATTTTGATTGCTGATCATGTTTTTTTTTTGTTTTGATAATTGAAGAGGAATTTTCTTAAGACAATATGAGAACTGTTACAACCATCTTACTGAAAAGCACGAGGTGTGACCTCCCTTAAAGAGTGAATCAAATAGCACTATAGATCAAGATTACAAGGTAGCCCAATACAAATGTTCCCTCAAAATCCCTTGTTTAGCAAGATAATCTGCCATAGTGTTTGCAGACCTGCCAAGTGCCAACCATTGTATACTAACAACATTCATGTTTCTCAATAACCAGCTGGCCTTCTTTGAGAGATTCTTGTAGCACCAAATGACTAAGCTCGGATCTGTTAACCAATCTACAACAATCTTGGAGTCATCTTCAATTTGAAGGTTCTCAACACCATGTTGATTAGCAATCTGAATATCTTGTAAAGCTTCCAACAACTCAGCCCTATTTGAGTCTCCTATTCCCGCTGGACCCGAGTACAAGGCTAAGATATTACCATCTATACCTCTCAAAATCCCTCCTATACCTAAGGGGCCAGGATTTCCTTGACTGCTTCCATCAAAATTCAGTTTTACACAACCCTCCAACGGTGGAGTCCATACTATAGAAGTCCTTTTCTTCTTGAGGGAGCTATTACCCACCTCTAGCCAGTTCCTTCCAAAGTCATCATATGAGAACAAATGGAAAAATTCTGAAGTTCTTAACCAACGAATTTCCCTTATTAAGATACACTCTTTGATATTCAGGAGACTTTGTTTCTTGAAAAATTTTTGCATTTCTTTCCTCCCATATTGTCCAAGGTGTGGCTGCTCTGGTACATTTCCACATAATCCTCCCTCTTTTTGTGGGCCATACCAGTGTTTTAAAAGGCGTGCCTGAGGCGCAAGGCAAGGCGTTTTCGAGAGCAGGCGCCTCGCATGGGTCAAGGCGCCTACACTTTAATAAGGCACTCGCCTCTGTGCCTAAGGCGTGCGCCTTAGACCAAGCGCCAGGCGGTCTAAGCGCACGCCTATATTTGTTGCCTTTTGTTTTTTAATTTGTTTTTAAATTGACTTTTATAGATAGATTATAATGCTATGCGTATAGATTATTTCCTTTTATGTGCCAAAATGGTTGGATATGGTATAGCAAATTCAAAAGAAAGTCACGACCCTCTCGAGAGAAAAAAACTTGCCATGCAAGGCTTCTCGGACTCCCAGTATCAGTTGAAGTCTCAAGCCCTCAGCCCCCACGTTCTTCTTGGATCAACAAGTTCAGGCCATCTCTCAATCGAACAGCCACCTTCAACGTTCTATCAGAGGCCATCTCTTAGTCGGATGACCAACAGGCTTTCAGCAATCAAGATCAGGTATTTCAGTATTTGTTTCTTCTTTTTTTACACTAAAACAGGGGTTCCGCCCGCCCCCTTCTTCTTCTTCTTCTTTTCTTCTTCTTCTCCTTCTTCTCCTTCTCCTTCTTCTTCTTCTCCTCCTTCTTCTTCAGTTCTTCTTGTTCACAAAAAAAACAGGGGCTCCACCCACTCTTGTTTTTTCATTGTCTTTTTTCTAAAACAGGGGCTGCGCCCCCTTCTTCTTCATTGTGAAATATTTTTACAGTAAAACAGGGGCTCCGCCCCCTTCTTCTTCTTCTTCTCTTTTTACACTGAAAACAGGGGTTCCACCCGCCCCCTTCTTCTTCTTCTTTTCTTCTCCTTCTCCTTCTCCTTCTTCTCCTCCTTCAGTTCTTCTTCTTCTTCACAGAAAAACAGGGGCTCCGCCCACTCTTGTTACTTGTTTTTTTTTCATTGTCTTTCTTCTGATATGTTTTTACAGTAAAACAGGGGCTCTGCCCCCTTCTTATTCTTCTTTTCTTCTTCTTCTTTTCTTCTTCTTCTCCTCCTTCTTCTTCAGTTCTTCTTCTTGTTCACAGAAAAATAGGAGCTAATAATTAAGTAATTAACTTTGTTTTTTGATATTTTCCTGATTTCTTAGAATTTCTACATGTTTTTTTCTATTTTTTTCTATTTTTCTAGTTTTTTTTTTATTTTGTGTGCCTTTTTTAAAAAGGTGTGTGCCTCGCCTTGCGCCTCAGGGGCATTTGGAACCTGTCGCTTTTTGTGCGCCTTTCGCTTTTAAAACACTAGGCCATACAAAGACCAGCTAGGTAAATTCCACCTGCAACCAAATAAGGCAAAAATCCAATCCCAAATAGCAACAGAAAAGGAGCAGGAAATTAGTGAGTAGAAGCAGTCCTCACCATTAGCTTTGCAAAGAATACACCAGCTAGGGGACAAGCACATAAAAGGCTTCTTTTTTTGTAGGCAGTCTAGAGTATTGATTTTCCCATAAAACACTTCACAACAAAACAATATAATTTTAGGAGGAACAAGCTTATCCCAAAGCTCCTTTACCGGAAAAACTGATTTGAGGGGAGGAAGAACAAAGGGCTTTCAAAAAGGAGGCACAAGAAAAGGAGCCTTTTGGGTGGGGGGACCAAATCCTCTTGTCTGACTGTAAAGGATCCAAACAGACATTATCAAGAATCAAAAGAAGTTGAGAAACATCACCAAGTTCAGCATCCCTCAAGCCCCGACGGAATCCAAAATCCCAATTTAATGACAAAGGCAAAAGGGGATAGGGAAGGAAATTTGAGACAGCCTTATTCTTAACCAAGGAAATAGAGTAAAGAGAAGAGAAAAGGTCTTTTAAGGCTGAATTTTCCACCCAAACATCTTCCCAAAAGAGAACAGAATTCCCTAAGGAAACATCATACCTGACAAAATTAAGAAATTGGGGAAGGATTGCTATGAATCACTTTCTAAGGAGTTGTCAAAGTAGCCCGTCAAGAAACACCAACATCCCAGCCATTATTTGAGCAACCATGAACACTAGCTATCACCTCATGCCACACCTCCCTCTTTCCAAGGGCCATCTCCACAGCCACTTACCTAACAAAGTTGTATTCTTTAAGTCCAAGACCAAATTTCCTATCCCCAATTCACCTTCTTCCTTACTTCTACACACTATATCCCACCTTATTAAGTGATCCTTCTTCTCTTCCCCTGGCTACCTGATCATGTATGCAAATCCTATATAGTTAAAGTTGGCCATATGGAATTATTAGCTGATTTAATGGTACTAGAGTTGCGGGATATTGATATAATCTTTGGCATAGATTGCTCAGCAACTAATTTTGCATCCATGGAATGTGGCAAAAGATAGTGATATTTCGAATTCCTGGTAAGCTTGAATTTTTCTTCATAGGTAGTGGGGCGGATGTTCAACCCCAAGTCATCTCTGCCCCGCAGGCTAAACAGTTCTTGAGAAGAGGTTGTAAGGCTTACTTGGTCATAGTCAGAGACACTAGCCAGGGAGAAAAACAATGGATATTCCAATTGAAAATAATTTCCATATGTGTTTCTAGAGGACTTACCAAGG
The DNA here is from genome assembly GCF_056320005.1 of Nelumbo lutea. Classification (NCBI taxonomy): domain Eukaryota; kingdom Viridiplantae; phylum Streptophyta; class Magnoliopsida; order Proteales; family Nelumbonaceae; genus Nelumbo; species Nelumbo lutea. The sequence goes on from NC_142685.1 coordinate 108,707,913, forward strand.
TTGCCTCTAAATAGGGAGATTGAATCCTCCATTGAAATAATACCAGAAACAGGACCTATTTCTAAAGCCCCATATAGGATGGCTCTAATGGAATTAAAGGAGCTGAAGGAACAATTGCAGGAGTTGTTAGACAAAGAATTCTTTAGACCTAGTGTGCCTCCTTGGGGTGCTCTAGTGTTATTTGTGAAGAAAAAGGATGGATGCATGTGCCTTTGCATTGATTATAGGGAATTAAATAAGGTGACAATACGGAATAAATACCCTCTACCTAGGATCGATGATCTTTTCGATCAGTTGCAAGGTGTTCAAATTTTCTCCAAGATTGACCTTCATTCTACTTATCACCAACTAAAGATTAAGGTGGAAGATGCCCCTAAAACCGCCTTTAGAATGAGGTATGGACATCATGAATTTCTTGTGATGCCATTTGGTTTAATTAATGTACCAGCATCTTTTATGGATCGAAAGAACAAAATGTTCAAGCTCTTCCTGGACCAGTTTGTTGTAGTGTTCATATATGATATCCTTGTGTATTCAAAGAGTAAGGAGGAGCGTGAAAAACATCTAAAAATGGTGTTGCAGATTCTAAGAGAGAAGCTCTATGCAAAACTAAAACGTGTGAATTTTAGCGTGACAATGTAGCATTCTTGGGTCATGTAATATCCAAGGATAAAGTATCAGCGGATCCAAAGAAAGTAGAAGCAGTGGTGGATTGGAATAGACCAACTAATGTTATCGAAATTCCTAGTTTCTTGGGTTTGGCAGGGTACTACAGGAGATTTATTAAGGGTTTTTCCCGTATAGTCATGCCTTTGACTCAATCAACTCAAAAAGGTGTTAAGTTTTGAATGGTCAAATGAATGTGAGCAAAGTTTTCAAGAGTTAAAAAAGCAATTAGTATCAGCTCTAATTCTCACTATTCCTTCAGGAAATGGGGGTTTCACCATCTATTGTGATACTTCTAAGCGAGGTTTAGGGTGTGTTCTCATGCAACATGGTAAAGTTGTAGCCTATGCATTGAGGCAATTGAAACCATATGAATGAAATTACCCCACACATGACCTAGAGTTGGCAACTGTAGTATTTTCCCTTGAAATATGGAGACATTACTTGTATGGGGAGAAATGTGAAATATTTACCGATCATAAAAGCCTTAAATACCTTACCACTCAAAAGGAGTTTAATATGAGACAAAGGAGGTGGTTGGAGCTACAAAAAAATTATGATTTGATTGTCAATTACCATTAAGCCAATGTGGTAGCAGATGCTTTGAGTAGGAACTCCACTAGTAATTTGGCTACATTGATCACCACACAAAGGTATCTCCTACTAAAGGAGTGATGAGATTTGGGATCCAAGGCAAGTTGAGCCCTAGATATATGGGCCCATTTGAGATTTTGGAGAGAGTCGGTGAAGTGGCATACAAACTTCCTTTACCTCCATCACTGGCTGGAATACATAACATGTTTCATGTTTCAATGTTGAGAAAATATATACCAGACCCTAATCATGTAACAGATCACCCCTCTTTACAGCTCAAAGAGGACCTAACTTATGAGGTGCAACTGGTGGGAATTGTGGACAGAAAGGAACAAGTGTTGAGGCACCGCACTATCCATTATGTTAAGATTCAATGGAGTAATCACATTGAGAGAGAGGCCACTTGGGAGCTTGAGGATGATATGAAGGAGAAATATCCCCAACTTTTTGAAAACTCAAGTATCAAAAAATTTATTTCCTACGTTCAAGACCAAGCATTTAGGTTTAGTCTTTTTGTTTTCTTTTGTTTTTACCAAGAAGTCCCTCCAAGGGGGAAAATTACAAGGTAACCCCCAAGACCCCAATTAATTAAATATAAATAACTTTTTTTGGTATTTTACAGTTCTGGCCAGGTCTTTAGGCCCTATAGGAATCGAAAGGTGAAGGGGGACTCAAAGGTGGTGGTTGGGATGGTTGAAGTATGACAGAAAAAGAATGTGGCAATATCAGAATATAATGAGGGAGGTGCAACATCTAGCAAGGGAACTTCAAGCTACATTTGGTTGGGTGCACAGATCAACAAACCCTCTTGTTGGTTCCTTAGTAAAGAACAAGGCAAATAAGGAATAGTTGTATTGGGGAATAATCAATTGATGGACTGTAAATGTAACCAAAGAATAGGATCAGGTGGTAATGCCAGCCTGAATCATCCTTCTTTCTACGTAAAAATTCTTTTATCATAATCAATAAAGGTTACAAGTTATCTATCAAAAACAGCATCCCTGAAGCTGCAGATGGATTCTTTTTTTATGAGTAATAGTGAATTTTTATTATTTCAGAAACTGAATTAGATTTGTACTCCCATACAACATCCCTTGGAGAGGCGCAAGCTGCAGCCTCTCCCAATAGCTTACAAAGAAACTGCAGATGGGTTCTTTGAAGTACTTGATATCTTGCTAGTTAATGATGGATGAGATAGGGGCAGGTTTTTATACTAAGAACTGGGTTAGATGAGAAAATCAGTGATTTCTTCATTACAGAAGAAAGAACTGAATCAGACTTGAGCTAAAAGAGGTTAAGTCTTTATCCAGTCCACTTCTTCCAAAATCCTGCATGGCCAGGAACAACATTAGGTAATGGGCCTGCCTAATGGTCTTTAGAACCAAATCAAACTTCAGAACTGCTTGAGGTAGTGTAGTACCCAAAGTTTATTAAAATAACACAGATTATCATTGGCAAATCAATCCTACTTCAATGCTATAAACAAAATTCATATAAATGGTAAAAACCAGTATCTTTCAAGCATCTTAGCATATATTAACATCAGTTTGATGTTAAGCGGTTGCTACATTCCACAACTGAGATTTCAGTAAATGAGAAGACTGGAACTTTGAACTGTCCATCATTAACAACTACCAATCACAAATACAAACTACTTAAAATGCACACATTGCATCTTTTCAATACAACCATACATTCCCAGAATGTGGCAGATTCAGATATTTAGTTGCTAATCTCTGAATTAACAAAAAATTGGTAAATTTATCCAATACACAATATGGTAAGTTCAATCCTCGTTGCTGATTAGGCTAATACTTATCCAAATCTATTCTTATAATTCTAATTTTACAGGATAAATTTTAACCACTTCAGCTCAATCTGAATTCACAAACTTAGCAGCCTCTTTCTTGATATCAATGTCAGCAGCTTGAAGCACTTTGGTTAGAAGACTAAAGATGTCAAAATCAGTTACAGCCATTTTCAAAATAGAGGGAAGTGGAATCTGCTGCCCCTATATAAAATATAAGCAGATAGATTGAGTGCATAGACAAAAGAGATCATAAGATGGCACCACACATAGAATTTCTAGAGACAAGATAAAAATGTGTGGATAGAGAGATATGAGTACCAATAAAAAAGGATGAAATTAGACATAGCAGGTCATGCCAAAGTTTCTCTATACTTTTCCCTTTTCATGTAAGAAAGGGAGTCTATGGAAATTAATTGTTTCATAAATCTCAAGACCTACAAATGGAAAAAATAAATCTAAAGACCAAAGGATCGGTAAAAATGCTCACCTTTCCCAGTGGTCTCAAAGCTCAATCTAACGTTTCAGCTTAAGCTCTCATACGGACGCAACCATAGCTGACAGATTAGCAAAAATTGTATTTCAGAAAATTTATCACTCAACAAATCTTTAGACATTTCTATTGGTCTTCGTCATTAGAGAGCATTATTAGTAGTTGTCTTAGAAAAGATAAAGCTCATTTTCCCCTTTCCTAAAGTTATTGCTTACGACTACTTTTTTTGATCAATTGCTTACGACTACTTGCCTAGCAGATTCCTTTTTTTTTTTTTTTGGTAGAAGGCTAGAAGATTGATGAATTCAAATCTCTTCGGTTCATAATCAGTCTCACATCAAACTCCCAATTGCCCAGACATAATCCCAGAATTTCTACAAACAAATCATGGAAGAGAAACACTACAAATGCATAAACATGAAAGCGGGGAAGAATAGCAGAAACCACCAAAAACAAATAAAGGATCTAACAAATGCATAGCGGATCGAACCTGAAACTCTCAGTGGAGAGGGGAAACCCCTGCAAAACAGAGATGAGAAGGACCTTCGAGAACTTGTCGTGATGATTCTCGCCAATGGATCGAAAATCTTTGAAGAATTAACACTGCTCCGAAGATTCCTCGAGAAACGAGAGGCCTTAATGCAATAATGATTCAAGGATTGCAGAAGGAATATGAAAAGATCTCACCGGAGGTTGTAGAATCTGACTTTTGTCGAGCTTATACCGATCATCTCGCCGGAGCAGATGGGTATTGAGAAAACCGGGGGGGGAAAGGAGGTGGATGCTAGGATTTTAGTGGGAGGAGAGTGCGTGTGGCGCGATTCGAATCAAGACGCCCGAGTCCGAACCCCTTTGCAGAAGAGAGCGCGTCCTCAGTACATGGGCCCATTGTTTATAAATTATAGTTTCGACTTTCGATTCGAACCAGTTTCGTTTCTCATAAACTGGGCACATCTCTGGCTGATGAAAATACAATAAACTCTACTTGTATCTTTGAATTGTATCGAATGACGTATGGTTGTTTTGGTGATTTAAATCACATACTTAAGTTTTCTTGCATTACGTGGTCCAATTTTGGTTGTGCCCAAATCACTCTTGGATTTGGGAAGTTTTTTTGGGTGATAAGAAAAGAGTTCACTATGATGCCGGATAAATATGATATCGGAAAAATTTACAATCAATCAACCGATATCATAAGTAATCAATTAGGTTTTCATCAAAATTCGCAGGATTGTGATTGGTTGATATCATGTAAAAACAGAAAGACCCATGTCAAAAAGGCATGATATCGAAAAATCTTACTCTTTTCAGCATCATATGTCTTTTTAATATTATAATTTTTTTGGAATTATTGATATGCAATGTTTTAAAAAAGATAGACGGTTTCATTATATGGTCTAAACGGATGGCTTGTTCTGACAAAATAAATCAAAAAATAAAAAATAGTAATTAAAATTTAAAAGCAGCTAAAATCATTGAACGAGTCGAATGGATTGGCGGTTTGACTGCTTGGGTTAATAAGTCATTGATTGATTCAACGGTTTTGTGATCATGAACTAAATTTGGGATAAAACGGAACCGATTGCTTAGATAGTTCTTAGGTCGAATAGTCCAACTATCCGGGTCAACAGCGGCTCAAAAATCATGTTGATATGTGTGGACGTAGTCACACTCTGGACTGGACAATTGACCAAGAACCCGGTGACCAGTTTGGTTTTCTTTTCTATCTTTTGAATGCCAGTAACCTGTCCCTCGATCCATAACCCCACCAAGATATGCAGCTGCAAGTTCCAGCACCATATCCCCAATTCTTATGTTGCATTTGGAAGCATTGTAAAATCCGGTTGTAATTTTACACTTTGGTTTAGTTTTACAGCTATTTGGTTGGAGTGTAAAATAAAAACGAATATTGATGTAAGCAAGCTTTCTGATAGATTTTTACTTCGAGAAAAATACATCAAAAAAAAATCTGTAAAAACCTCTTCTCATCTCTCCATCGGTGTAAAGGTAGCTCTCCCACTAATATCTCCCTTCCTCGGTGCTGCTACTTCTTGGTGGGTGTGATATTCTCTCTCTATCTCTCTATCCAAGAACAACTGTTGCGGCAGCCTCCATGACCTCAGACATCTGGTTGCGATCATGATCACGACCTTAGTCGGTCGGCAACCACCACGATGCGACATCCAAGATTCCAAGATGGAATCAGTTGGTCAACAGTGAAAACTCAAACATGTCTTGGACAAGGGAGAAGCACCAAAGAAGCTCTAGTTTTCGATCCCAAAAACTAGAGTTTTCAAACATGTCTGCAACTACATGGTTTGGAGTAGCACCAAAGAAGCTCTAGTTTTAGATCCCAAAAACTAGAATCTCAGTCTATAAGCTTAAATCCTATGAAACTCTTATCACATGTGCAGCATATTTCGATCCCAAAGCTAGATTTTGATCCCAAATTGATTTATCATGGGTTTTCCTATTACCAGATTTTGTCTCTACAAAGCTCTTGTTCTTTCTCATGTTTTACCTTTTAATTTCTTGCAAATATTTAACATTAACTCATCATTCATCCACTGGTTCGTTAGAGAAAAATAGGGGTTCTTGTTCTATGATGAAAACAATAAGCATTTATCTCAGCTGCAACTTTTTAGGCTTTTGAAGATCATGCTCAATGTTGGACATGGAAAAAATAATAAGAGATTGAGGAATCAAAGAATTAAGCGACACTACCTTTTACATCAACCATTCAAACACACTAGAGTGTAAAATGAATATAAAACTGGTTTACTTTTTACACTAAAAAATCTAACCATTGTAAAACTACATCAGAGTAATTTTGTATTTACACCACAAACAAACACAGCCTTAGTGGTGCAAATCAGGTAACTAGTTTTAGGATTTTACACATCGGACTTCGAGTTTTCGAGCCAGGCCCATTCAAGTTTTCATAAAATACCAACCCGAGCCCACCCGAGTTGCACTCCCAGTCTCCTACCAAATATATTATAACACCTGCTTTTTTTGAACCGTTTCTTTTATTTTTTTTTTTTCAAACCAAATTCAGCCAAAGGTGATTGTTTTGTTAAAAAATAAAATAATATCATGGTTATCATGTTTTACCATTTTGTCATCCGTTCTATTTAATACTGTTTAAAATATAAAAGAAAAGAAAAACCTTAACACTCCTCTAATCTCTAATAGACCTGTTGGGCTTGGGCCCTGAACATTTTAATTTTTACAATACTTCAGGCTCATTCAGTGGGCCAGGCCCATTCAAAATTTGGCAAAAATTCAACCCAACCCCGGCCCATGAGATATTAGCAGCTATTTTAAGGCCTATATTCCTTCCTCTAACATATTATATTCTTTCCTCTATTTCTTATTTTTCATACATAATTTTTTAAAGGCCTATACATTTTTTTTTTACAAAAATATGGTTATAGAAATTAAACAACTACCTCTTGAAATATATAAAATTGCAGATTTCGAAGCTCATAAAGAAAATTCTAAATAAATGATGGAGAATGATGAGGGGTAATTTGGTCCAACTTATTAGCACGCATATACGTGGATCGACCCGATGACTAGATGACTCATCATTTCCTGCCACCTTAGTAGGCCAAGTCAGCTCGGGTACCTTAGGCACCTCAACCAAGACCGAGGTCCAAGCATTTTGTGATGGCTTGACCTATAGAGGTGACATGTAGCTGATTTCTAAAAGATAGCCAGCTATCTCCAACCTCTTTGGGATCACGCCACACGTCAGCAAGCCTTATCCTTATCCCACCCAAATCGGGCGGACTCGATAAGCCTTATCAGCTCACACAAAGTCCATGTCCGAGTGTGGAACGGACTCCTAGTAATGCAGATTGGGGATTTCAGAGGTGTTTTTTAATACCCACGGCAGCTCACCTATATAAGAGCTCCAACCCCAACATTATAAGGTACGCACGATTATTTGCTCACTAGCTCTCTAGCTACAAATTCTTGAGCTCGCAAACTCCATACGCTAACTTAAGCATCGGAGTGCCCACACTGGGTAAGCCACCACGGGTTCTCTGAATGTGCTTTCTTGCAGTTCGACCAGCCATCTAAGTAGACCGACGTCTAAACTGTCATCCAACTAAGAGCAACCAAATCATGCACTATCAGAGAACATATTCTCATATGATGAATTGAAAAACCCATTGGAAACCAAACAAATGGAATCGGCAAAAGAAGACCAAATATCCGAACAACTCACCAAAGATACAGTTAAAGAAGAAGTATTGTAGTATTGGCAGTCATAGAAGACATAAAAGTGTGAAAGATTATTATGCTTATTTCATGAATAGGTTTCTTTTCATTTACTGAAATGTACATAGAGCAGCACTCGTTAGAAGTATATATAAGGGTAATGGGTTTCTAGTTTTAGAGAAAATACCTTGTTTCCTATCCTACTTAAGCCCCATAGGATATCATAAAGAGATTTAATGGATGCACATTAGGTTCAATTTAGTAAGAGTATAAACGTATATTGTATTTGTATTTTTTTCCAAATTGAGCATTTAGCTTGTGTTTGGTTGCAATGCAATTTTATTTGCACTAGTACAAATGCTTGGGAGTGCAAATGAAAAAAATATAAAATCTTCTTCAATTTTTTTTGGGTTTTACTTGATTTTGCTTCATATTTTAATGTACTTCATTTGTACTATAATCAAACAAAATAAACTAAAATTTGAAACAAAAATAGATCAGAATTTACACTTAAATCATTTACATTGCCATTGTTTTGCATCAATGCAAATTTATTTGCATTGCAACTAATGAGGGATAATTTGACATGACCTAGTAAGTAAAGGTCACGTGGATGCGATCTACTGTAGGATGACAACTCAACAATATGATCCTAGTCAACAATTTTCAGAGCTCGGGTGTTTGATCACCTCGACACAAAGCCACCTCGGCATAAAGGCACCTCGACACCTAAGCCAGTTTAGGGCCCAGGAACCAAAGTGACACGTAATCGATTCTAGAAGCTTCCCAATGGACTCCAAACCTCATGGGATCATGCCACATAATGATAGACCTTATCTTCTCCCCGCCCGGATTGGGCAGTAACGATAGACTTCATTGACTGATACGTTACTCCCCGACTAAAGTGGAAACAAATCTAATCTACTCAGAACGAAGATCCCGGAACTGTTTCATGAGACCCACGGCAGTTCAGCTATATAAGGGCATCAACCTCTCCAGGGCCCAAGTACGCACGATTACTTGCATTCAAGCTCTCTAGCATTCAAACTTTAGCTCACAACCACAGCAAGAATACTAACTTAAGCATCGGAACAACCTCCCCGGTTCGTCCACCCCGGTCTCTCTGATCCTTGTTTTGTAGTTTGATCCAACTCGCCAGGTGAGCACGTCCAGGCAACCTTCCAGTTAGGAGCTTCCAGATCATGCATCATCAATTGGCACCATCTGTGGGAAACAATCGAAAGGTCATCCCAATCCTAGTTATAATCTCAGTCCCAATCTCAACCTCAATGGCATCATCCAGCCATAGCGGAAAGAGCAACATGAACATCACTGGGGGGCAAGAGCAGCAAACAGTCACTCCCTAGGGTTCCTCAGTGACTATCGGCCAATTCACCATTCCCTTGACTATCTTCGGGGTTCCATCACTGTTCGTGCTGCAAACTACCCAACAGGTGAGTGTCTTGCTCCCCCAAGTGAGCGTTGTATTCTCGGAACCTTTCGTGGTCCCCCTAGGGTCGAGCGCTCCCAGTTCAATGACTTGTCCAGAACGACTGAACAATGCAAATTCAAATGCAGTGGATCCATCAATTCCAGTAGCTTCAGCAGTACTATTTCTATCAATAGTACCAACAACAGTTCCCACCACTGTAACTGAACCAGTTGGCAAATCATCATCAAAGGCAAACTCAAAACCAGAATCAACACCGAGCTCATCAAAACGTTGGCTAGTCCCCTGCCCGCACTGAGAGAACTTTGTAGGTACCGATTCCTCCCTCATGATGGACCCCCTTGTGGGGTATAGTAGGCAACTGGCGTACTCCCCGTGCTTCCCAAAGAGAAAGCTCAAACCCAGCCAGCTCAAGAGGCACAGTTAGCAAGTTCCACATCAAGGTAACGTAGATCGTCAACTCGGGGCCCAAGGCGCGGGCTCGAGAGGAGGCCCCTTGATTCCCTGCGACAGCCAACACTGGACACGTGACGAAGAAGCGACAAGGAGAACCCCTGAACCACCTCACCCTACCATTCGAAGTAAGATTGAGATACTTGACAACACTGAGGCTGGTAGTACAAATGTTGAACCACCAAAGAAGCAACAGCGACAACGTCACAAAACTCGCCGTTCATCGGTAAGGAACGATCCACCAGTGAAGCCTAGCCATCCAGTGGATCAAGGTCGAGAAAGAGAGGAGGTGAGCTCAGTGGCCACAAGAGCGGTGCCTGCTCTGTTGAGTCGGCCATCCCCCCTGTCACCCAAGCTCTTAGCGGCCCCAATGTCGAAAGATTTCAAGGTACCGCTGCTAGATAAGTATGACGGGTCTTCTGATCCCAATGATCATGTAGATGCATTCTAGTTCCAGATGCATCTCGTCAGGGCCGATGAGGCTTGCATGTGTGTGGCTTTCTCCACCACATTCAAAGAAGTAGTTCAGACCCGGTATAGAAACCTCGTGCTAGGTTCCATCAGAAGCTGGGGCGCAGTTCATATACATGTTTATGGCCCACTTCATCACCAGTAAGAAGTGCTCGAAGTCATAGGAGAGCCTTCTGAATGTGGTGCAGAGGGAAGGAGAGTCAATTCGAAGCTACATCAAGCATTTCAATGAGACATGCTTGTAGATACCAAACCTTGACCCAGCGATACGTCTCACCGTAGTGCGAAAAGGAATCACTCATAAAGAGTTCAAGTGGCACATTGTGACCAATAAGCCAAAAAACATCATCGAGTTCCTTAAGTTGGCAGATCAGTTCATCAGTGTACAAAAGAGGAAATAAACCAAAAAATTGACAACCAGCAAGGTGAGAAGAGGAAGAGAGAGGAAGAATGAACGAACAACAACAAAAGGAAAAAGAACAAGTCCCCGAGCTCGAGGAGTAAGTCCCCATCATGAAGTTACAGGTCAAGTCCACATTCCAAGACCTTGCCAGTAGAATGAACCAACTACACTCTCCTTAACGCGAAGCGAGGAGAGATCTTAATGACCATTAAAGACTCCTCCATCATCAGATGACCACATAGGCTACGGGGAGACCCAACCACCAGAAACCCAAATGCTTATTGTCACTTTCATCGGGACCATGGTCATAACACGGAGAATTGCAGAAACCTCCAAGACGAGATTGAAGAAGTCATCTGCTGAGGGTATTTGAAGAGATTTCCCTCTTCTTGACGCGATCCAACATATCCTGACCTATGCCAAGTTCTTGAAAAAGTTGTATACTCAAATGGTGGATCCATGATCGGCCCCACAAAAAATGATGCTCTTGGAAGATGTTAATGTAGCTCTCCTAAACCAACTTCCCCGAAATATGAAAGATCCTAATGCTCCTCTCATAAGTTGTGTCATCTCTGGAGTCACATTCGATCATGCTCTATTGGATCTTGGGGTGAGTATAAATATGCTTTCCATCCTTTCATGATAGGTTCAGGATCGGCAAGTTAGAACCTAATCCGGTAATTCTACAACTCGCTGATTGGTCAAACAAGACCCCTCAAAGTGTTATTGAGGACATCATTATTAGGCTAGAGGGTTGTCACTTCCTAGTGGATTTCATCATCCCAGATATGACCCTAATCGAGGAAATGAACCACATCCTAGTAATTTTAAGATGTCCATTTCAAGCATCGGCCAATATAAATATCAACTGTAAATCTGGAGAAATGGATATTTCATTAGGGGAGTAGAAAGTCCGGTTAAACATTTTTAGTGCCTCTAAGTATCCAAAGCTAGGGGAAGATGAGTGCAAAGTGAATATAGTTAATGATCTTTTAGATGCCCTGTCTACCTCGTGGTTAGACCAATTTGAACATTGTCTATTGGAAGATAAAAGTGAGTTAGGGAGTATAGATGGGAACAATGCATGAATGTGTCCGGTTGAAGACGCTAAACTTAGCGTTGGTTGGGAGGCAACCCAATGTAGTTTTTAGTTGATTTTTGTTTGTAGCATTAGAATTATTGTTACTTTTCTTGATTCGAGACTGGGTGGCAGACCTTGAACCCCTTAAGAAAACACTATTCATTGTTCCTTTTGGCCCGAATCCTTATTTTGCATCATTCTAATCATGCCATTAGGGACAATGGCATTTAAATTGGGGGTAAGGAAAGAGAGAGAGAAAATTTGAACAAAAATGAAAAACTAAGCCTTTAGAAATGAAGAATTAAAATTTCAAAATTTGTAAAAGTTTGTAAAATTTTTCCATTAAAATTGATTCCCAAATAGAAAAAGTTGAGGAAACTGATAAAAGAATATTGAATTTTGTAGAAATTGGTAGGAAGTGATTGGAGTAAAAATTGGTCTTATTTGAATATTGTCGAAACCGTTTGCCCCTGCCAAGATAAAAGAGAAAGATTGAGAAATTAGACAAAAAAATTTCAAATTATTAAGAGACAGTGGACTACCTTGAATAGTGTTGCAAAAGAGAGAGAGAGAGAGAGAGAGAGAGAGAGAGAGAGAGAGAGAGAGAGAGAATAAAAGGTCAATGGATACTCTAAACTAAGTAACCGGGTCTTTTCACCTAAGTCAAGTGTCAAGGTTCGCTTTAAGTGGGGAAAGGAATGCCAAAGACAATTACCTACCACTTAGTAACTAGGTCTCTTCACCTAAGGCAAGTGTTGAGATTTGCGTGAAGCGGTGGAAGGTAACAATAAAAATAAGTGTGCAAATCAAGTTCAGGGATAGATATCCATTGTAAAAAATGATAAGAAGAATACATGTCTGATTTTAAAAATCAATCCCAGCTTATCAAGACAGTCTGCAAATGGAAGGGTAAATAAGATTTTTAAGTAAAGTTTCTATAGTATTCAAAGTAAGACAGTTTTACCACTTAAGCCCAATAGCGATCTATACAGAGTTTGAGAATGTTAGAATCATGATGCTTGACTAATTTTGTCAAGGATGATCTTGAGATGGAAATGATCTCTATGCTTAGTGTAATTTTAAGGCTGCATTTCTAAGGGACTAGTAATGGTTAAGTTGGGGGTGTGATAATTTTGCATTTTGATGCCTTAAGGGCATCTTTTCAGCGGTATTTTCGCCCTTAGAATAGTCAAAGTGTGCCATTTTCCTAGTTAAATTCAATGTTGTGACATCTGAAGGTCTCTGTGCAAATTCTGTGTAAAACTGGGAAGGTTTCATGGCTAAATTGCAGTTTTTGGGAAGCTGGTGTGAAGTCCAGCTGAGAGAGGGGGTACTTTTGTGAAAAACAGAGAACAATAAGGCGCCTCCTATCTACTAAACCCAGTTTGGCGCCCCTCCTACTGTATTAGCATGCTCCCCTCTCCTTAGCAAACCTTAGGGCGCCTTTTAACCTATTATTTTCATCCTTAGCAAACCCTCGCCACCCCCAGCTGTTTAATCTCCTCCCTCCACTTTTTCTAATCTCCACCACTCATTCTAGGACACACATTTTGCATTTTTAAACCCTAGGGCACCACCTATCTGCTAATTCAACCCCTAACCACTAGATCTCAGTGGTGTGTCTAGAAGCACGTCGTTAAACACTCTAAAACACTAATTTCTACATTTATAATTTTATTCCGATTCTCAAACAACTACTAACGCAGTAAAATGATGAGAATGGGTCGTATCCACCAGGAAGTAGGGGAAAAATAATTACGTAGTTAGATCCAGGAGAGAGAACACAAAAGGAAGTTGCAGAAATAGAAAATTAATTAATTAAAAAAATAGAATTCATTAAAACCAAATTCGAATAGTATTGAGAATAACAAGTGCTTAAAAATAAATAAATAACAGAAACAAATAAATAAAAGGAACAAAATAAAAATGTATAAGAATTCGGTCAGACGTAGTAGTCTTCGGATCTCTCATTTGACTCTCCAATTTCTCGAGCTAGGCCTTCCGTCTTACCTAGTCGAATTTCAGATTTGTAGAAAAGAAATAAAGTACAAATTAAAAATAAAAGTAAAATTTGTAGGAAGTAAAAATGAATTAGAAATTAAAGGATAGAAAGTAATTCTAAAATTGAAGAAAAAAGTGATTGGGATTCAAATCCAAGGTGGCAATAGTGGTGTTGTCGAACTGCAAGTACGAACCTCTCCTCTTGCCTGGGCATCCTCCTCTTCCTCTACCCTTGAACTTCTCATGATCAACCTCCTTCTTACCTGGGTGAATTGACCAACCCTTTCTCCAAGGCCCCTGGGGTCCTTTTTATAAAGAAGGGTGGATATAATTGAGAATAAAGAGAAAGAGGTGGTGGCAGTTGGGTTTTAGCAAAAATATGGGCGCCCTAGGGTTTAGAATGAAGAGTTAGGATGGTTCTAACATGATCTTAAGGATAAAAAGAAAAGGATAAGGCACCAAATATTATGTAATGTTGAGATTTAATGGCTAAAGGCTGAATGGTGAAGATTATAAGTTAGGTGGCTCTTAAGGTTAAAATGCTAAAAAAAGAGTGCCCTAAAATGGATGGTGGAGATTAGAAGGGATGGAAGGTGAAGATTTAACAGTTAGGGGCGTTAAGGTTTCTTAAGAGTGAAAAGAATGGGTTAAATGGTGCCCTAGGGCTTGCTAAGGCGTGGGGAGCATGCTAATACAGTAGGAGGGGCGTCGAACTGGGTTTAGCAGCTAGGAGGTTCCCTCCTGCTCTTAGTTTTTCACAAAAACACCCGCTTTCTTAGCTGGACTTCACACAAGCTTCCCTAAACCTACTTTTCAGTCATGAAAACTTTTCCGTTTTCCCTAGAATTTGCAAAGAGACCCTTAGAGTCTGTTTGTTTGCTGAGAAAATTGGACTGAGAAAGGATGGGATGAGAAATGTTGGGATGAGAAAAGGAAAATTTATTTTCTCAGTTAGTTTTAATGTGTTTGTTTGCTGAGAAAATTTTTGTGAGAAAATCCACTTTCTAGTGTTTGTTTGCTGAGAAAATTTTTCTCAACTAAAAAAATGCATGTAATTTACTTTTATGACAACTTGCACCCCCCAAATGTATGACACATATGATTGAACTTGCCACGTGGCATGATAGTGTTATTAAACTTGCTCATTCAAAAATTTTACTTAAAAAGAGTAAAAATGCTTAATTATTTGGACCTGCTCATTCATCACATAATTTGTTCATATGTCTACTCAATGTACTCATCCATAAAAGACCTGTGCATGCATTCATAAAATAGTCTACTAAAAACTAAAATTGCTCTATTATTTGTACCTGTTGGTACATCAAAGAAGTTGCATTCAATAACATATTTCATTCAAAAAGTCATACATACATCAATATATCAATATATCATTTGAATTTGTCTTTAACTTTTAATTAGTTCATCAATGCCAATAGTTCAACCTATTCATTCTATGTAGTCATAATCATCCATATACCAATAAATCCATTTGTGGTAAAATATTACCATTCATTCCACCTAATACAAGTAGATTGACTATCACAAAAAAAGGGACAACAATCAAATTGCCAATGCATCCCCAAAAAATATACAAAATGAATGCAAATGCTTAACCATCAAAACAAGTTTTTGTCACATATAATTAGTACCTAGTTTATTAATAAATGTGAGTTATAATAGTTTAAGTTTTTTATCCATCCCTTCATATATGGAGGCCCACATTCATTTGAAGCCATGCCTTCCTCAAATTTGGCTCCACTCCATAAAATGTCATAACTCGACTTTCAGATTCAGCTAAGAAGTCATATGCTTTCATAAAAAATGCCACTAAACAATCTTCTAGGCTCATAACATCGGTATACACATTTTCCTTGCTAAATAAACTAAACCCTCTCTCAACTGCAGATGCAAGTTTCCCGAGATGTGTAGCAATGTCTTGCACTTATTCAGTAACAATTGCAGCATATGACTTCCGTTTTCCTAAAACTCTCCATTCTACAAAACTACTTCCCTTCACCGGCTTTGTTTGAAGGTTAGGATCTCTAGAATTCTCAGCCTCATCAATGTCATCAAACACATGCTCAACATTCGGTGTTGCACTAGTGGCAGTTATAGAAATTGCATCTTGCTTATTTAGCTCATTGGTTGTAAAGGCACCATTTCTAGTCACTTGATCATTTTCACATACCAATGCCAATTGGTCATAGTTTGGAATGCTTTTTCATCTAAACTGCTTTGCCTCTGGATGTGCCTGTTCATTTACCATGGGAGTTCCATAATAAGTCACATTTCGTACTAGTCATCTTTTATATAATTTGTAAACCAAGTGTTTAAAGTATAAGTGTTGTTAATCTATTTTACCTCAATATATGTAGTCCAAACATCAGGTGTTGCATCTATTGTTCTGGTTGAATCATTCAACGCAAAGCCACTTTGGTTCAAAAGGTTTTTTAATATTACAAAATTCCGCTTGATTGTTTTCAGCCTATTTCGTATGTGGAAACCCCGATTATAACAATTGGTTATAACAATCTATTTCTTTTTGTCCATATAATCTATCCAATAAATCCCTTCGTTCAAAATCCCGATTCACGGATGGTTCCCTAACAATATAATCCACATATTCTTGCAACAATGGAAATGTAACTGCAATCATAGCAGTTGCAGCCCCAACAATTGCATAAAGCAAATTTTGTTCCATCTATTCATAGAAAATAAATAAACAAACAAATAAATAAATAAATAAATTGGGGAATTCATTCTAGAATGCTTATATAATTTACATGCTAGAAAAGTAGTCAATGAAAAAAAAAATAAGAACAACCATTAACCATGAATAAGTTTACTTCCTTCACTGTACCATGAATACACTAAATAAGAAAATTGAGAGGATGAATGATTTGACAGCCCCTTAGACAAGCCTTACAAGTTTAATAGACCAGCAGCTAGACCTATGTCGAAATGGAGTAACATCTACTACATTAATACAGATAGAAAAAGTCCTAACTCATACAGAAAAGTCCAAACAAAATCATTGTAGCATCAATTCCAACATAAACATAGTATGCTAAACATACATAGATACCAATAAAGACAAAATCCATACAAAAAAGTCCTAACTCAGTAAAAAGGAAAGGTTAGCTATTTCTGAAATAAAAACTAGGGAAACAGGCCAAGCTAAGCTAAGTCCTAGAATTATGCCTAAGGATGCTTTAGTCCAGGAGAGCCTTAAACAATGGGTCATTCCCAGGTTAGCTATTTCTGGAATTAATCTTCGTTCATGATGCTATTCAAGGAAATAAAAATGCAAAACACTGGCTTAAATGGAACTAACAGAACATCCAATGGTTCTCATTCCCCAAGGAAGATAGTTACATCATGTATATGCTAAATCTCTTTCAGATGGAACATATTTATTAGATAGATTCATTTAGATGCAAGAAGCCAGGTAATGGTGATTATCCATATAAATTCAATGGAACTGCAAAAATGAAAGGCAGCACATATCCCTGTCAAAGTGTCTGAGCATACCACCACAAAAGTTCCAGGCTTCCATCCCGGAGTTGAGGCCTTATGGTGGACAACAGTTTAGTGAACACTCAAACCAATAAAATGTGCATGGGAACATACAGAATACAAGCCAAATGCAGCACACAATGTGCAAATTACCTCTAGGTTCCGTGCTTCCAAAAAATCATTCTCATTAACCCAGTCTAATTCAGGCTTGGATGGGATGACTTAAGAAAATGGAACGACTTCAGAAAAAAAAAAAAAAAACAAATACCAGGATATGATGGTTCATGAAGACCATTTTATTTATTTTAAGTATCAGGAAGCAACAACAAAGATGAAAAAATACTGACTCTGAGAGTATCGCTCTGCTTAGGGTGTTTAATTTCTTGACGATGAAGGATTTTCAGAGAAGAATAAAGTGATCCACAGCATATATTATTTCAAAATAAGCATGCATGTTAACCTTAATTTGCACCACTAACACATCAAATTTCAGTAAGCAATCTTTTAGTTTCTTCTACCTTTGAGCTGCCTTGGTTATAAAATACAACCAACCAGTTAATGAAATTTTTTTTTTGAATTTCCTAATGCTCAGACATTTCAGAGAAAAAAAAATCCTAGTGCTCAGAAGCGAGTAACAAAAGAAAGGAATACTGCAGGGTACAACCCACAAACCAAACTGACTAAATTTTTAAATGGATAAAATAGTCTCCTTATTCAATCAAGTGCATTGCTGTAAGTTCTTCAATCAAGTCTCCTTATTCTCAAAAACGTTCTTTGGAATATTTTACACATATTTTATCTATTCTCATCAAAGTCTCTAATTGCATAATATTTTCAGCTTGGTGCAGCAGAGTTCCTTCAGAAACCATTATCTGAAGATAAACTTAGGAACATATGGCAGCATGTGGTCCATAAAGTAAGATCATACAGAATAATTCCTGGGTTTGGGAAATTTTGATCTTTTATTTCTACTCAAATGCACTGCTAATGCCATAAACTAAATATTGGAAAATTTTCTGAGTCTATCCTGAACAGGCCTTCAATGCAGGGGAGAATGCTGTCTCCAAACCATTGAAACCCATCAGAGAAACTGTATCTTCAATGATTCAACTCCAACTGGAAACCACCAAAGTGGAGCAGAAAAGCCTTTTAGAAGCAGAAAATGAGATTCAGGTCCACAGAAAGGATCATGAGCAGTCAGTAGCCACAGATAGGTTCCCAGCACCTTCAACCCCACAGTTGAAACAAGGGGAAAGACTTTTGGATGATGGGGAGTGTATGATCAGTCTAACTTTTTATTAGAAAAAGAGATTGAGGACCAAGGAGATCCCAAATCTGTTGAAACTACTTGCAACAACATAGTTGTGGAGATTACTGTTAAGGCAGAGCCATCACCAAGATGTGAAGAGGGTGGGATTATGGAAGAGGATGACTCAACTGATGGTTCTAAGACTGGAAGTAGAATATCTTCTCCTCCACAGGACAAAGGAAATGCAGAGTATTCTAGAATTGATGCTGGAAACTCATAGAAGGCATCTCTTATTCCTAATTCATGTATGATCAATATTAACAAGAAGAAGATGAAGGTAATTCATGCATATCCATGTTGTCTAACAATTTGACTTGAAAGGCATAAGACACTTAGCCCTGCCAAAAACAAGTACATTTTTTTAACTTCCAGATATGACTAATAGATTTTAAAGAATGAAAATTTGCACCAATTTTATTTGTTTTTTTTTTTTTTTTTTTGGATTTCAGGTAGACTGGACACCTGAGCTGCATAAACGGTTTCTGCAGGCAATTGAGCAACTAGATGTCGACCAAGCCATCCCTTCTCGAATCTTGGAGTTGATGAAAATGGAGGGTTTGACAAGGCATAATGTGGCAAGCCACCTCCAGGTCAGTGTAGGAAATGCAGATTTTATATTTTCTTCAGTGTCAATATAACTTGTATTAACAAAATTATAATATCTTTCAGTTTTCAGAGAAAATGTTTGACATTAAAAGAAGCTGGCGTAGGATGCTTCTCACTTTACACATAACTCTGGTTTTCTGTTAGACATCCCAGAGCTGACATCAATAAAAAAAAAAAAAAAACATCAAGGGAATAGAAAATAAGCATTTTCTGTGAAACTACAAAAATAAGACCACAAGGAGATTTGAATAAGAAAATAGTCAATCAAAAGCAAAGCCTTTGCCCAACTATTTTGAGGTTGAGCACACTAAACATTACCTGTCTTTGCACTCCAAATTAGATAATCTACATGCTCTTACCTGTCTTAGCTTTTTCTTTTCTCACCGGGATCACACTGTTTTGGTGCAACCCCGCTCACTTAATTTTGAGATCCCGCGCCACTCTTGTTTCTCATCCCAAAACACTGTTTACTTGTAAACAAACGCAAGAAAGGGAAAATCATTTGGGAATATTCCCTTTTCTCATATTTTTCTCAGGAATCAAACAGACCCTTAGAGGCCACAACATTGCATTTCATTGGAAAAATGGCACATCTTGACTATTCTAAGGACTAAAATGCCCCTAAGGCATCCAAATACAGAGTTATCACTCAGCCCTCCACTCCATCTTCTATCTCAGCCATCCACTCTAGGATGCCACCCACCTCTTTTAGTCTCCACCTTTCAACCTTAAGTGCCTCAATCTCCATTCATTTCTAGGCGCCTAAATTTCAGCCCTACATAATATTGGGCACCCTCTTATTTTCTTTTCAGCCTTAGGATCACCCCAAAATCATCCTAACCCTCCATTAGAAATGCTAGGGCACCCATATCTTTGCTAAATCCAACTACCACCCCCTCTTTCTCTCTAATCCCAGTTGTGTCCACCCTTCTCTATAAAAAGGACCCAAGAGCTCTTGAGAAAGGGTTGGATTTAACCCCCATGTAAGATGAAAGATCTTGAGAATTTCAAGGGTAGAGGAAGAGGAGGACGCCCAGGCAAGAGGAGGGATTCCAACTTGCAGTTTGCCAACACCACTACTGCCACATCTAGAATCGGATCCCAACCACTTTTACTTTATCTTAGTTTTAATTTTTGTTTTTTCAATTCTAGTTTCGTTATTTACTTTCTGTAATTTATTTTCATTCTGTTTGATCTTTGTTTTATTTACTACAGATCCGCAATTCGGCTAGGTAAGACGAAAGGCCTACCTCAAGAAGTTCGAGGGTCAAAGGAGAGGTCCGGAGACTGATACCACTGGTCAGATTATAGATTTTTATTCCATTTCTTTTGTTAATGTATTTCTGTATTTATTTATGTTTCTGCACTTTTAACTTTTAGTACTATTCGAATTCTATATTTTTCTCAGTTTAATTAAATAACTTTTATATTTCTACACTTCCCTCTTGTGCTCTCTTGTCCGGATTTGAGTATATATTAAATTTTCCCTCGCTTCCCTATGGATACGACCCGTTCTCATCCCTTTACTACGTTAGTAGTTGTTTGAGAGTCGAAAAAATTATAAATATTTAAACTGGTGTTCTGAAGTGTTTAATCCCAACATTTAGGGTTTCATATTGTAGGGCATGCATCATATAGGTTTATTTCATTGCTAAAATTATCTTCTTAGTTGTGAATGTGTTAGGTTTTCATTCTTATTATTATGTTAGTTGTTTCTTGTGCTTAGTTTATTTTATTCTTTTATGTTATCTTGCTGAATTGCACTTTAGAAATAATTATTCATGCATTTTAATTAGTTGCATTTGTTGGGTTTCTTTTGTCTTTCCGTTAATCCACTTAAGGGCATCCAACTTAAACCCAGTTTAGCGCCCCTCCTACTGTATTAGCATGCTCCCCTTGCTTTAGCAAACCTTAGGGCACCTTTAAACCATTCTTTTTACTCTTACCAAACCCTAACCGCCCCTAGGTGTTTAATCTCCATTCTCCACATCTTTTAATCTCAACCACTCATTCTAGGGCACTCTTTTTGTAGCTTTTAAACCCTAGGGTGCCACCTAACTATTAATCCTCACCATTCAGCCCCTAAGCACTAGATCTCAACCCTCCATTCCATCTTTTATCTCAGCCATCCACTCTAGGATGCCACCCATTTCTTTTAATCTCCACCTTTCAACCCTAGGCACCTCAATCTCCACCATCTATTTCTAGGTACCCAAATCTCAGCCCTACATAATATTGGGTGCCATCTCCTTGTATTCCCTACCTTAGGATCACCCCAAAGCCATCCTAACCCTCCATTAGAAACCCAAGGGCACCCATATCTTTGCTAAAACCTAGTTGTTTCCCCATTCTTTCTCTCTAATCCCAATTATATTCACCATTCTCTATTAAAAGGACCCAAGAGTTCCTGAGAAGGGGTTCGATTCTACCCTAGGTAAGACAGAAGGTTGATCTTGAGAAGTTCAAGGGTAGAGGAAGAGGAGGACACTCAGGTAAGAGGAGGGGTTCCTACTTGTAGTTCACCAACACCACTACTCTGGAATTGGATCCAAACCATTTTACATTAGTTTTAGTTTTAATTTTTGTTCTTTCATTTCCAGTTCCGTTATTTCCTTTCTGCAATTTTTTTTCGTTTCATTTGATTTTCGTTATTTTTCTGCAGATCTGCAAGTCAGTTAGGTAAGACAGAAGGCCTAGCTCAAGAAGTTCGAAGGTCAAAGGAGAGACCTGGAGACTTCTACCTCTAATTGGATTATAGATTTTTTTTTTCATTTCTTTCATTTTTTATTTCTGTATTTATTTATGTTTCTACACTTTTAACTTTCAGTATTGTCTGAATTCTATATTTTCCTTAGTTTAATTAATTAATCTTTATATTTCTGCACTTCCTTCTTGTGTTCTCTTGTCTTGATTTGAGTATGTATTAATTTTTCCTTCGCTTCCCTGTGGATACGACACGTTCTCACCGATTTATTGCATTAGTATTTGTTTGAGAATCGGAAAAAAATATATAAATATTAAACTTGTATTCCAAATTGGTTAATGACACACTTCCAAACACACCAGTCACCCCTTGTGGGTGCTCCCTCGGCAGGCTTCTTCGGTGCCTGCCCTCCTGGAGTGCTGCCCCCTTGGGCTTTCTTCTTGGCACAGACGCCCTCCAACAACATCTTCTTCGCGTCCATGGGAACCTCTGCAAACAGGCAAAAAACAAAATTTAGTAAGCTAAGGAAGACGATGGGAGCGTGTTAAGAGACTACAGGACCTCTCTTACCGATGGGGGCAGGGCTAAGCCCCGCGTACACCAAGGGGAACTCCTCCTCCACCAAAGGCTTGGGCTTGACCTTCCCCAGCATGAGTAGGTGGGCTATGTCAGTGGCCTCCTCGTTTCGAAGTGTGCGGGGCACCTCTCCATTGTCGTATAGGCTTCTCAAAACAACCAAGCCTTGGGACAATAAATAAAAAAGAACTTGCCCTTCCAATTGTGGATGGACGAGGGGTTATTAGCAGGCTTACCCTTCTGAGGTTGAAGGTAATACATTTCAGCCTTGGAGGTGTGCTTCCTTGGCACGAACAAGGCATGAAATAACTTAGGCATCAGCTCCACGTCTTGAAGCCTAGCCACTACCAACATGGTTACCATGGTTTGGAGGGCACTAGGGATAGGTTGGCTGATGGTGATCCCATACCACCTCGACAACTCAGAAATCAGAGGGTGAAGAGGGAAGTTAAGGTCAGGAGTCCATGGACGATCACCAACGTCGGGTACTCAGAGTGAGTAGGACCGAGGTATGCAGAAGCGGTTAGCTAGGGCCTTCACTTGGTTCATGTCTAGAGTACTATCAAACTCCAAATGTGGTAAATTGGCTAGGGCCACCCCTCGGGCAACACTTTCCACTGCCGCCCTTGGATTGTGCTCAGGGACCTGGTCCCCCTTGGCCAGAGGAGGGTCACTGCCTTGGCACACCCAGAAGCTACCTTGTCCTTCATCTCCTCCACCTCTTACCGAGGGGGGACCTCGGCAATCGATGGCCCCAAATTGGAGCTAAGAGGAGTAGGAGTCTGAAGAGAACTGCCCTCCAAAATGTTGAGAAGCTCATAACACTCGGGGCTAGAATTGGAACTAGACACTAGGCTGAGGTGTTACCTAAAGACAAAGGTTGGAAGGAATTAGATGAAGTGTGTTAGCAGAAGGCTCGGGTAAGTGGGAGTCTCGATTGCAAGGGCACCTAGATTCAAATGACGAAGAAAAAATCACAACTAAGGCCCCTATTTTTGGAGAACAGATGGCCTAGATTTGGCCAGATCCAACGGTGGGGAAGCCTCCACCTCCATTGCCCATCCGTGGCGTGACACTCGGTACTTAGCCTCGGGGAGACGAAACAACATCAGCCAAAACGGCAGGTCCATTTGCCACAACCCGCTGTTTCAAACCCATTGACCCAATGAACTCGTGGGCCGGATCACTTAGAGCATCCATCCCGCATACAGAAGACTCTCGTCACGCGTAACCCGTACAGGGGACAGCCTCGATGCAACAAACCACTTGGGCACGAGGCATGGACTCAGCTTCTCCGAACCCAACTGCACGGACTTCCCAGCCAGAGATGAGGCCCCAATAGCTTCGCCACTCAACCACGAAGAAAAGTCTGGGCTGAAGCATACGCAAGACGAACGCGATTCCACTACAGGGTACACCTCGTCAGATGAACCTATTGGCACCTACCAATATTTGCACTAATGATTTTTTGGAAAATTTTTATTATTACCCATAGTAGGATTTTTCTGTGAGATATTTGTTAACTATTGGTAACATGCATGGTTGCCCATGTGCTTGCTAAGGATGATTGCAATACATGTAGAGCAGCACTATGTGCACATGGTCTTTAATCCCTGAGTTCATTGCTCCCATACAAGAAATTGATTAAGAACTTCTTTAGGAACTTTCCAATAAATTTTAGTGGCACAAACTGAAATTGGCATTGGTGATTAGGCTAATGTTGCACATAAATTGGATCGGGATTATATATAAGACACACTAAGATCCTAATGTTTGTTATTTTTAACTTTATGCTTAAAATTTGATTTGTTAATATTGCAGATTTGAATCAAATCATACACATTGAATTTAGATGGATTTGAATATTGAACAATAATTAATAAATAAATCAAACAAAATGTTATCAAAATATTATATTATTAATAGTATAGGTTTGAATCAAGTCTTTTGCATTGGATTTAGATGGCTTTGAATATTGAGCAACTATTAATAAATAAATCTAATTCAAATTAGAAATGATAAAAATATTACATTATGTAGAATGGTATGGAAGAATGAGAGAAAACATGTATATGTTCTTATTGATGTTTATCCAATATTGATAGGTACATGAAGAGGTAGAGTTCTATAAGGAGAAGAAGAAGTGATATACATGGAGAAGGAGAGGATTAGAGATAGAGAAAAGAAGTTATTATCGATACTGTGTGACGTGCTTGAGACAATCAGCAAATGGAAGGGTATATAAGATTTTTAAGGCAAATTTCTATAATGTTTAAAGCAGGACGATTTTACCCCTTAAATCCAATACCAATCTATACAAAGTTTGAGAATTATGGAATTAGGATACTTGGCTAATTTTGTTAGGGACAATCTTGTAATGGAAATTATTTTCTTTTATACTCAGTGTAATTTTAAGGCTACATTGCTAAGACATTAGCAATGATCAAGTTGGGGGGTGTGATAACTTTGTATTTTGATGCCTTAACGGGCATCATTTTAGGGTTACCTAGGCCTTAGAATAGCCAAAATGTGCCCTTTTCCCAATTAAATTCAATATTGTGACCTCTGAGGATTCTTGTGCAAATCCTAGGGAAAATTGGGGAAGTTTTAGGGCTGAAATGCAGTTTTTGGGAAGCTAGTGTGAGTTCCAACTGAGAGAGGGAGTGATTCTGTGAAAAACTGAGCATAGGAGGGTGCCTCCTATCTGCCAAACCCAGATAGGTGCCCCTCCTACTGTATTAGCATACTCCTCTCTCCTTAGCAAACCCTAGGGCGCCTCCCCACTCATTCTTTTCACTTCTAACAAATCCTAGCCGCCCCTAACTATCAAATCTCCGCCCTCCACTCTCTCCTAACCTCTAATCTCAACCATCCAAGCCTTAGCAGCCCCTCATACCCATAGATCTCTCCCTAGACAACATCCTAGCCTTACACCTCACTCCTGAAACCTCAACCAATCAACTTAGGGCACCACATCACACCAACCGATGACCTTTCTCCAGTTATAGGCACCCAAATCTGCACCCTCCATTCTAGGCACCCAAATCTCATCCCTACATAATATTGGGCACTCTCTCCTCCTCTTTTCAACCTTAGGATCTCCCTAAAACAATCCTAACCCTCCATTCTCAAACCTTAGGTCGCCCATATTTCTGCATATACCCAAGAGTTGTCCATCTCTTCCTCTCTAATCCTAGTTTTGTCCACCATTCTCTATAAAAAAGAACCCAAGGGCCTTGGAGAAGGGGTTAGTCAATTCACCCAGTTCACAAGGGTAAGGTTTCTTGAGGAGTTTGAGGGTTATAGAAGGGAAGAACGCTTATATCTTGTCAGGAGGGGTTCCTATAAGAAGTCCAACCAATCTGCAACTACCACCACTGGATTTGATTAGCCATCATTTTCATTTTCTTTATTTTCTTTTATGTTAATTTTATTCCAGCAATCTTTTAGATTTAATTTTTGTTCGTTTGTGTGTTTTGTAGATCTGAATTCGTCCAGTTCAAGGCTAAGGTGTCTCGAGGGGTTCGAGGGCTGAACGGAAGGAGAAAGCTTGTATTTCGTCTTCCCGGACAGCTACCACCACTGGATTTGAATTTTGGATCACTTTTATTTATTTCTTTTATTGATTTCAGTGTTCTTTAATTTCCTAACATAAATTATTGTCTTGTCTAATTCTGAACATTTAATTTCAGCATTAATAAATTTTATTTTCTGATTTTCTGCAAATCCTAGATCCATTTTCCTTTTATTTGTCTAGAACAAAAAAAAAATAAAAATAAAAATTATTCTTGCTTCCCTATGGGTTTGACCCCTTTATCACCACATACTATGTTGTTTAAGGTTATGACATTGTTTTGCTAGTGTCCTTCGTCGGAGATGTTGAGGCATCTGCGCTTGTGAGGACATCGGTATTCATTTTTAGTGTCTTCATTTGAGCCATGGTCACTATGTCTAGTTTTGCATGATTCTAGAGCATGCAACTGAGTAGAAAAAGTTGGTATTTTAAGTTGCACGCCTTGCCTATGTTTTGCTCTTAATTAGTCTCTTGGGTAGTTGATTGTGCGATTGTCAAGGAAAGCCTTGTGATTGTTAATTGTTTGGTCCATTCGTTTGTAGTTGTACTAGACGTGCCCCACTAATCCACAGTTTGCACAAACCCGTGGTAGTTGCTCATAGTAGGAGCAAAGCAAGATAGGTTTCCCTAAGAAAATGAAGAAGCGACCTGTATAGAGTGGTTCCTATAGATTGGTGATGATCTTCCTTCGGACGTAGAGTCCACGGGTTATTGGAGCTGATTTTTTCTTGATTTGGTATAACTTTTCTTGCAAAATTTTCCAAAAAACAGATCCTTGTTTCCTCTACCATGCTTCATGGGATCATGTGAATCTGCAACCAAACTCGCTAGGACCATACTTTCTCAATTGCTTCAGTAGCATAGTCTAACCATTCTTCGAGCAATATCCAACTAGACTTATAGAACCATGAACCTCCTTCCAAGGATGTTGTTTTGTCTGCAGGTTGCTCGAAGATGAATTCAATGTTGCCGTTATCAATAAATTTGATTGAAATTGAAGTGTGAATATTCCATAATTCTTTAATGTACTGTTAGGATTGAATTAAGAGTCTCCGTTGTGATTGAATTAGGAGTCTCATTTTGTATACATCTTCTTATCCTTGTCATGTATTCAGTTAGGAAAAGTAAGTTTGAGTCCTTGTAAACGTAGGAGACTCGACTGTATTCATGTATATATATATCGGCATTCTCAACGAATAAGAACAAAAAAGAATAAACCGGAAAAGCTCTGGTTTTTACATGGTATTAGAGCCTCGAAATAGGAGCAAGTGGTCTACATTCCATGACCACAGGAGATTCAGTTCGGCACTGTGTTTTTCATAGAGCTCTTCCGACAGTTATTCTTGTGCGCATAACAGAGAAGACTCCGACGAGTCAACGTTCTTCTTATGCGCATAACAGATTCAGTCTGGCGTTGTGCTTTTCGTAGAGCAGATTCAGTTCGGCACTGTGCTTTTCACAGAACAGATTCAGTTTGGCATTGTGTTTTTCTCAGACCAAGTTCAGTCCGACACTGTGTTTTTTGCAGACCAGATTCAGTTCGACACTGTGATTTTTCGTAGAGCTCTTCCGACGGTTCTTCTTGTGCGCATAATAGCGAAGACTCCGGCGAGTCAACGTTCTGCGGTAGTTTTTTTTGAGACATCTGGAGATCGGTTCTCTATCTTTTGTGGTGATTCTGCCGCCGATTGTGGGCTTTTAGACACAATAGTCGGCATGACTGAAAACGGAGAAAAAGGAGCAAGGGCAGGAGGAAAAGGTCGTGGCGGCCAAGTCAAGGCCGATACAGCTAAAGCCTCTACGCAAGGCAATGCGTCTCAAGGAGAATCAATTGATCCAACCAAGACTGGGTTAAATGGACCGAGTAGTGAGCAGTGGAGCATGCTGCTCAACCTTTTGAACACAAAGAAAGAGGGGAGTCAATGACTAAGTGGTAAGCAAAAATTGTCAGAATGGATAATAGACACAAGGGTCTCTCGTCATATGATAGGAAGCCTCGGGTCAATGAAAGACAAAGAATGTCATTCCGTGCTCTGTTGGGCTACCAGACAGGAAAGCAACAATAGCAGAGAAAGAAGGCATAGTTGCATTAGACGATCATCTGAAACTGACTAGTGTTTTATATGTGCCTAGTTTGAATTGCAACTTACTTTCTATATCGCAATTGATTGAGGAATCAACTTGTATTGTCCAGTTCACTAATAAATTTTGTGTGATACAGGACTGCACTACGAGGATGCTGATTGGAGCGGGTGAGTAGCGAGAGGGACTCTATTATTTCCAAAGCATTGCATCAGCAAGAGCAATGAAGACTACAGAGAGTAGGACGTGTGATATTTGGCATCAAAGGTTAAAGCATCATTCTTATAGAATTATTAAGTTGCTGCCTTTTATTAGCACTAAGAATAATAATGATGACAGTATTAAGGATTGTGATGCATGCTTCTGAGCTAAACAATGTCGATAAGAGTTTGTTTCTAGTAATAATAAAGCATCCGATATTTTTGAGTTAATTCATTGTGATTTGTGGGGTCCTTATAGAACTATAGCTTCTTGTGGTGTTCATTATTTTTTGACCATAGTAGAAGATTTTTCTAGAGGCGTTTGGATTTATCTTCTGGTTGATAAGACGAAAGTGGGACGAGTTCTTCGAATTTTTTTTGCTATGGTTCAAAGGCAATTTAACAAAGGTGATCCGTACTGATAATGGGACTAAGTTTATATGCTTGGCTAGTTATTTTGCTGAAAGTGGTATTATTCATCAAACCACTTGTGCCGGGACCTCTCAACAAAACAGGAGGGTTGAACGCAAGCACCGCCACATACTCAATGTTGCCTGAGCTTTGTGCTTTCAAGTCAGTTTATCTATTGATTTTTGGGGGGAATGCGTCCTGACTGCATGCTATTTGATCAATCAGACACCGTCTATTCTATTGAAGGGAAAGACTCCCTATGAAATGTTATTTGGGCAACCTCCTTATGATAATGTGAGATTTTTTTTTTTTGCTTAGCATATGCGCAAAATCATGGACATGGAGGGGATAAATTTGTCAGTCGAACTAGACAGTGTGTTTTTGTTGGGTATCCTTTTGGAAAGAAAGGATGTAGCTTGTATGATTTAGAGTCCGACATGTTCTTTGCATAAAGAGATGTTACTTTTTTAGAGCATGGATTCCTGTATGCACACAAGGAAGATGCACAACCGAACAAAGCACAAGGCCAATTTAATTATGGAATAGGTGGGACAGATGAGGTGTTGGTACCATCCACTTATTTACCTGGACTAGCAAACGACGAGGTGGAGCCTAACCAGCGAGGTGAACCCACTGAAGAAGGAGTCCGTGGAGAAGAAGGAACTTGCGTAGTCCCGAATGCAAATGCTGGTGAACCCATGGTGAACCCATGCATTCTTGTGATGCTACTATAGAAAATGCAAGCGAAGACGACCCTGATGTCAGGGGGTGGCGATATTGAGCAACAATAGCACTCCGAATTTCAACAGCAGCACTTTGAATTTCATTTGGGGCGTGGGCATCGACAGAAATCACAGTCCACAAGGTTGAGAGATTATGTGCTTCACACCACACAGCGCTTGAATCCCTCTCCGCGTCCCTTTGAAAGCTCACTCAGCCAATCACATTCTGCCCTTATCCCATAGATAACTATGTGAACTGTAACAAATTTTCTTGTCGACGTCGTGCTTTCTTGGTAGCTATTACAGCAGGAATTGAACCTACTTCTTTTGCTGAGGCCGTAAAGGATGAAAAATGGAGGGATGCAATGAAGAAAGAAATACAAGCACTTGAAAATAATCAGGCATGGACTGTGGAGCCTTTGCCATCCGAAAAACGAGCCATAGGATGCAAATGGTTGTATCGAATCAAGTATAATGCTGATGGGACAGTGGAAAGATACAAAGCCCGTATTGTGATTTTTGGGAACAAGCAGGTCGAGGGAATTGATTCCTTACAGTCGCAACAGTTAGAAATTGGGAACTTCATCAAATGGACGTTCTACATGCGAATGCCTCTGGGTTTCCAGTCAGATAAACCAAGTATGGTGTGTCGGTTGCAAAAATCTCTGTATGGCTTGAAACAAGCGCCGAGATGTTGGTTTTCTAAATTAACTGCAACTTTAAAGACATATGGGTTTCAACAATTATGTTCAGATTACTCCCTCTTCACCTTTCGTCAAGACAGGGTGCATGTGCTTGTTCTCGTATATGTGGACGACATTATCGTGTCAGGTAATGATCGTATGGCAATTCAAATCTTCAAGAAATATTTGAGT
This sequence comes from Nelumbo lutea, assembly GCF_056320005.1. Lineage (NCBI taxonomy): Eukaryota > Viridiplantae > Streptophyta > Magnoliopsida > Proteales > Nelumbonaceae > Nelumbo > Nelumbo lutea. The sequence continues at coordinate 108,738,137 of NC_142685.1, forward strand.
GACTGCTTCCATATGAAAAACTTGAGATCATTGAAATACTTTTTGGGCATTGAAGTTGCCCGAAACTCAAAAGGAATTTTTCTGTCTCAATGTAAGTATGCTTTGGATATTATCTCTGAAGTTGGATTACTTGGTGCAAAACCTGCTCCTTTTCCTCTAGAGCAGAATCATAATCACCCTGACAGATGGACCCCTCTTATCTAATCTTGAGTGATACAGGCGCTTGGTGGGGAGGCTTATTTATCTCTCAGTAACGCGTCCAGAATTGTCTTATTGTGTGCATGTTCTGTCCCAATTCACGCAGCAACCGCAAGAAAGACATTGGGAGGCTGCATTACAAGTGGTACGCTACTTGAAAGGAAATCTTGGTCAAGGAATTCTCTTGCATTCAGACTATGACTTGTAGTTATATGCATGGTGTGATTCAGACTGGGCGAGCTGTCCTTTGTCCCGACGTTCTCTATCTGGGTGGTTTATTATGCTTGGGAAATCATCGATTTTCTGGAAAACTAAGAAACAACACACTGTGGCTCGTTCTTCAGTGGAAGTAGAGTATCGGTCTATGGCCACGGCCACGTGTGAATTAAAATGGTTGAAGGGATTGTTATTAGCTCTTGGAATTACGCATTCGAACCCAATGCGATTATATTGTGATAGTCAGGCAGGCTTGCATATTGCAGCAAATTCAGTGTTTCATGAGCGTACAAAACATATTGAAGTTGATTGCCATTTTGTATGTGATGAGATTCAAAATGGTTGCATTCGTCCTGCTTATGTGTCGACTACCGTTCAGCTGATTGACATTTTTACAAAGGCATTGGGTCGCAGAGAATTTGAGTACTTTCTCCGTAAGTTGGATATTCACAATCTGCATGCTCCAACTTGAGGGGGGGGGTGTTAGGATTGAATTAAGAGTCTCCATTGTGATTGAATCAGGAGTCTCCGTTTGTATACATCTTCTTATCCTTGTCATGTATAGTTCAATTAGGAAAAGTAAGTTTGAGTATTGTAAACGTAGGAGACTTGACCGTATTCATGTATATATATTGACATTCTCAATGAATAATAACAGAAAAGAACAAACCAGAAAAGCTCTGGCTTTACATGTACACTGCCAGATCTTCTTCACCGACTTGTTGACGAGCGAATATTCTCCTGCTTCCTGGACCAAAAGAAGGTACTTGGTGCTCTGTTGCTGAGGTTATTGCGTTTGAAAATTGACTAGTTGGATATGTTTTCGCGAACACCATGTCATCGTAAGAGATTAGTTTTGGAAGGCTCTTTCCTTGCATGCAAGGTGTCTTCATGCTGTTGAAGCTCTTTCCCTTTTGAAGCCTCGCTCTTCTTGTCTTTCTCCATTTTACGTGATGACACAGTGAGTCACAGTGACTCCCAATGAAAAAACAGTGACTCATAGTGAAAACAAAATCAGTAGCTTCTTGATGTGCAAAGACCCAATACACGACCATCCGATGGTATGGGTAGAGTACGATATTATGCTAAACCCAATTCTCTCCAATCTTTTGTATGAAGGATAATTATAATTTTATGTATTTTTTACATGTTTTAATAGAAAAGTTGGTAAATTTGATGTTTGTCCATGTTATTTTACTTGTTTATTACTTATATATAATAAGGAATGATATGAAATTAGATGTGAATTCTTAACCTAACCTTCCAAGTCAATCCACCCCACCCTGATCATGAAGGGTAGGGTCGGGGGAGGGTTTTGCATTTTAGTTTGTAGATAGGGTTTGGATTTTGAAAATTCAACCCACTGTAGGTTTTGGGTAGGGTGTGGGTTAGGAGGTTTGGGGAAGCATAGAGGGTTTGGAATTTACAAAATCCTCCCCAAATTCATCATATTGCCATCCCTAATGATATGGTGGCTTTGCAATATCCTTTGACATATTTTGAACAAGTCATTTGTATAAAATTTTGAAAACTAGTTGTATATTGGGAGTTCAGATCTGCGCCCCACAACGGGGCACCCCATAATGTCCCACAGCACATTCACACCATGTATTGGGAACATCTCCCGATGATGTATCAGAAGTGATGATATCATCATCGGGAAATATTCTCAATACATGGCGAGGATGTGCTGTGAGACATTGTGGAGCAGTGATGAGACTAAGAAATGAAAATGAACTTAAGTTCAAATAGTGAATGGGTTTTTTTATCAAATAATTTTTATAAAGCATAAAAAATACATTTTAATATTTTATTTTTATATTTTGGGTTGTGGCCTTGTGGGGCTAACTTTTCACAAAACAAAAGAAGAAATCTCCAAATTGTCAATGACAAAGACACATGAAATGTTGAGAAGTTATAAAAGTGGGCAACCTATATTTTAATCCCAAGAAAAGAAAAACAATTCAAGGACCACAAGCTTGCAATAAATTGCATGGTAGGGACTTAGTTAGGAAGTATATAAACGAATCGAATTTGGATGTATCTAATCTAATCTCTGCTTGCAGTTCTACGGAGACCGTCCTTCAATTATTAAACCGTGGAAACCTTATTCACTTATATAGCTACAATTGCAAATAAAAATTGGAATCTTGGTTTATTCCCATAGTGTGTTTGATTCAAACAGGAATTAGAATGAGAATAAAAAATCAGTTGGAATGTGATTTTATTCTCAAGGAAAGAGGAGATAATGGTTAATTCCTTAAATGGAAGAATGTCATTTCACCAGGAATGAGAATAAGATTCCAATTCTGCCCAAACAAATAGTTAGTTAGATTTCAGACCCCTATTCTTACAAATCATATAGTCCCTACATTGAATGACAAAATTAGGGATATCAAATGGGTCTGGTTTAGTTCAACCTGAGCCCAATCTAGAGTAATGCCAATACTGAAATGTATACTTGTACTCAATCAAGCTTATCTATATCTATACTATTAATAAAATAGTGAATAGTCCCATTTTTTGGACTTTTCATTAGACATTTTTACCTTTTGCCTAAACAGCATACAATGGGCATAAAAAATGACATATATGTCCTTTACTCTCACTCCAAAAACTGACAATTTATAAGAAACTGTCCACTTATAATAATTAAGAAACTGTCCACTTATAACTGTTCAAAGGCTGTCTATGAATTATAAATAATTTTATTTTAGAGATATTGTGATGAGCAAATGCACGTATATATTTACTAATATTGATAAATGTTTCCACGCTGAAATACTAACCAATCAGGTTTGGCACGTGTACCTCTACCTGACCCTGACTCAGACCTGATTGAGGCTGACTAAACACTAACCCAATAGGGTTGGGTTAATGCAGAATCACTACTTAACCTGACCCACTGGTTAAGGCTGTTACAATCTGAAAATCTTCCTGGATATGTTAGAAAGAAGACATTGAAAACCAGACCACAAACACGATTTACAATTAAATATATAGGATGATATTGATGAATGTTTTCGGTCTGTTTTCCACATGTCTAATAAAGCCAAAGCCTTTCTGAAGGGCCATTTGTATGAATGTCTTAGTACTTTTTTGTTTTTGGTGGATAAAATAATTACATGATAAGTTTTTAAAGGATAAAACAATCAACCCAATTTTAAAATATTATCATTGCTATCGTTAAAGAATTCACAACCTTTCACCAAAATATAGTTTTTAATACGTTTCATTGGAATTCTGAATTTTTCTACTGATCTCATAAGATGTATTGAAACCACAACAGGCACACTATTATCCAATAAACTGATGAAAAATGAAAGTTTTCAATTAGAACTAGCGGATTGCTCAGTGTTTAGAACCAGGGAATTATTTATTTGATATTTCATCATCATCTAAACCTTATACCAACTATCTCTTTTGTCATTCTATTCTGTTTGGTGTGAATTATTTGTTTAATACATAAAAATTTAAAATTTTAACTGTAAGTACATTTATCTTAACTATTATCACCATACATTTGCCTGCTAATTTGTAATTTGTTCTGAGCTATTTTCGTAGAAAAAAATTTAAAACAACTAAGTGTTGTCAAACAGCTTATAATGTTAAAGGGTTTTTTTTTTCAATTAATTTCTACTTATCATTTATCAAAGAAAGAAATAAAAGAGAATTTTTCTTAGTTATTTGATGTTTTACAACATAATTATGAATTTCTCTTAATTACAACACAATTATGATTCATAATTTTCGATTTTTTTTACTATTCGATCAAAATTAGAAAAACCTTGTCTAAAACTAACAGATTTTTGAGAAAAATGGGTGAGCTAATTCCTGCATTGAAGATCTCCAGGCTAGAGATGCCTCAACTCTTTCTTTTTTTTGATAGAAAGGGAAAGAACAAAGACCTAAAGCAGCATAGGCCTGCCCTATCTATCCATAAGACAGATGTAAGCCTCAGCTCTTGGTAATGGTAGCACAACTCCAACTCCCTTCCATTATGCATGATATTTTGAGCTGGGCCCGGTGTCAAAGTTATTTGTTTAAGTCCATTATTACCCCCCTTTCACTTTCAGAGTCTCCGGTAGGAATGGCAACGCGGCGGGGTAGAGACGGAAAGCCTTGCCCCGTTCCCGTTCCTGCAAAAATCCCCGTCTTTATTCCCGTTCCTACTAACGGAGACAAGATTATCCCCATTTTCATCCCCACGGAAAGCCTCGCTCTTCTTGTCTTTCTCCATTTTACGTCGGGACACAGTGTGATGGAATGGACGTGGATGGTTCTTTTAACAAAAAACATGCATTATACATCACACGATCTCAACCAGTTAAAAACTGATGAGGGCGGATTTGGCCCTCCAATGACATTGTGACAATGGCACCTCAGAACAACAAGGTGACACTCGGAACCAGTCAGGCAACAACTTGCCAAGTTGATGGTATCCAACCTGGCGGCTTGGCCCAGCGTGACCTTGCCCAGGCACAGCGTGGCAGCGTAGCACATGCGCCATCTGGCGGCTTGGCCCAGGCGCGAGCTGGCAGCCTGGCCCAGGCACCAACCTAGCGACCTACGAGACGTGCTCGCCGACAAATTTGTCATGCATACCCCACGATCCTTGGAGGTTGGCCCTTGTTCCAGAAGATGGTCAACGTGGATGGCAGTTACCTCCGAGGATTTCGGACCAGTTAGACATGACCTCTCGGAGATCTCGGGGGCGGTATGTGAGCAAGGCCTATATAAAGGCACCAACTCCAATGACAGGGGGGCAAGTAAGCAAGTAAGCAAATTCTAGCTCTCATATTTTGTGATTTTTAGCTCGCAATCTACTATGAGAGTACTGACTTAAGCATCGGAGTGACCTCGTCGGGTTAGCCACCCTGAATTCTTTGACATTTGGTTCCTGGCAGGTCTCTAAAGAGCAATGAAGCTCATCAATCCAGCTCGTCACCTAACCTGCCTAGCTCGACACTTGGTTAGCTTGGCACCTCCCAAACAGCTCGGCACCTGGTCAGCCCGACACCTAATAGGTAGCTTGACACTCTGGTAAGCTCGGCACCTAATAGGCAGCTCGGCACTCTGGTCAGCTCGGCACCTAATAGATAGTTTGGCACTCTGGTCAGCTCGGCACCTAATAGGCAGCTCAGCACTCTGATCAGCTCGTCACCTATTTGCCTAGCTCGGCCCAGTCAATTCATCACCTAACCTGCCTAGTTTGGCCTATTTAGTTCGGCATCTAACCTGCCTAGCTTCGCCCACTTGACTCGATACTTAATCTACCCCAGCTCAGATCAAACGATGAGGTAATTAACACAAAAAGTAAAAAATTTGATATATTACCAAAAATTGATTCATAAAAAATTATCAATAAAAACGTGTTAATGGAATAATAGAGTGGACGTGGACGTTATCTATAGACTCTTCTCACAAGGAGACATTAGTTTTGATGACCGACTTTGCATGAAAATGACTGATGTTAATGTTGCATGGTTCCTAATGAAAAGAGTGACGTTTTCTCAAGTCTGGTTAATGGAGGAGGGCATTGGGATGGCTGGCTGGACCCCACAAGGACGAGTGCCCGGTGTCAGATTAAGACGTGTGCATGGGGCGTTGCTCACACATGTGTTTTGCTATGGATGCATGCCCCACCCTACTTACATCTTTGATTCTCGTGCAGATTACAACAGCACAACCAGAGGAGTTGGGGTCTACCTTTTGAATTATCCAAGAACCTTGGTTTGCCAGCCACATAGGTCTTTATCCTAAGCCCTAAATTGGGCCATATCAAATTAATTGGTTTGTCAGCCACACAGGTCTTCTAAATTATTCTTTGCTAAAACTCTTCTTTTCACGTGAATTTGCTTTAAAAAAAAATACAATTTTTTGTTTAATTTTGTTTTGGTATATATAAACCACATTTACTACGAAAGTGTTTTGGAAACTGAACTAAACTTTTTTGTAATTGCCCACAATTCCACAAGTTCCACTTTAATTTACTTTGCTTCCCAATTCCTTAGAATTTTGTAGGTCTTTTGAATAAAAAATAAAAATCAAATATGTGATTATTTCAATTCATCCGCAATCAATTCAGATTTCTCGATTTAGTTCTCAAAATCAAATTGAGCATCTTTTTATACTATATATCCTTCTAAAAATTAGGTAGAACAGCCTAATTATTTGCGCTAATCAATTCATTAGCAACTTTATTTTAAGAAGAACATGATTATTTGAAATCAGGTCTAATTTCAAAATCTTTTCTATTTAAAAGGGTATTTGGCTATATGAGGAAGGCTCTATGGTATATAGGGATGCCAATTTTCACTCTACCCAATGGGTACCTGACTCTCCATATGATGGGGCAGGTTTTTTGTGTGAAGAATGGATTTTATAATTAAAACATAGTTGTAAGGCATATGAGCTTAAGTATCATGTGTTGAATTTAATAATGCTTTAAATCTTATACGAAGGATAATTAAAATTTGATGTATTTTCTACGTATTTCAATTTGGATTCTACCCCACCATCCTAATATGGGAAGGTAATTTTTTTATTTTTAAATTTTTTTTTTTAAATCTAAAGATTCAACATATATTTTGACTTGTGAAAAGGAGTTTTAATCTACCACCCACTAGGCTTGGGGAAGGTGTCAACTAGTTGGTTGTAGCAGAGACTTGAGATTGGATCCCACTTTCATTGGGGTTTTGTATTGTAGTCTGAATCTTTTTCTTTCCTTTTATCTTCTCTTTTTAGGAGTATAAAATGGAGGTTTGAGGGCACCTCATCCATAATTCCATCTTTAGTGCATCAGAACCATGTCATAACACGGGCCCTACTAAATAGATCAAATAGAGCATAATTTAAGCTTGCAACCAAGGTTCAGGTCTCTCATACTGCAATCTAAATAGAGATTAAGCTTCATTAATTAGTAGGGCTAGCTGCAGATGTTTGGGATTTAATTTGATTCATTCATGTCAGCTTGACAAATCCATTTAATCATCGGATCAAATATTAAATATCATTTAATATTTACTAATTAATTGAAATGAACCCCTAGAATGAAGAATGGTCGTTTGACCATCCCTCGATAGTCAGAGAGGATGTAGAGAGAGTGGACCGGGCAGGTTGAACCAAGGATCAAATATTGATCCGATCAGTACACCCTGATATATATGCATGCATGGATAGACTGATACAATCATATTTTAAAACTTTTACAACCTTTTTTTTTGGTAGAGTAAACTACACAAGCTTGGGGATGAACTTTTACAACCTTGGGGGTGATAGAAGACATCTTCTAATCATTATAAAATAAAATAAAAAAATAATATATAGAATACTGGCCAATACTCGTTAATATTCATCTTTGAGCAGTGAGCATAACAATATTTTGATCCTTGGATTGAAAAGGCTAGAGGGCTTTGACACTATTTGAGTATCAGTGAGATGGAAGGCAATTGTACATAGGAGTGTCAATTAGACTGGATTTGGTCCAACCTGATTTAGTCCTATGTGAGTCCATTACAAATGGACTATGTCAAATCCAATACAATGATATTTTGGACCAGTCTAATTCAATATCTGGAGCATTGAATCTGTTCAAATTTATTTTAATTTAGATTCGTTGTAACTCAAACCTGATCCATTGACACATATATTCTTATCTTCTATCAATGGACTCAATATTGGCTTAGTCCAACCCAATCCAATATAAATTCATTATAGATGAACTAGGTCCAATCTAATCCAATAAACAATTTGGACAATTAATTTGAACTGGTTCAATTTAATGTGCCTTTGTTGGTCTCTCCAATCTATCTGAATTGATTTTGGTTTGGAAGGGATCCAATGACACCCTTGATTATATTATAGGGAAAATGGACAGTGTAGCCAGGAATCTGGGTCTATATTTTTCATGGGCAAGGCAATTACTTGATTTTTTAAATTTTGTATTTATTACCGAAATAATTGTTTGGTGGTAGCTGAGTTTTGTCATCTGTTGTACGTTGAATCAAATTTGATTGCCGTTCTCCCGGGTTTTTGTTTATTATCATCTATCGACGTATTCTATTCTGATAGCATCATTCATCCGAGAGAGTTTAGAGTTCACATCTGCGCCCTACTCAGCGTGCCCACAAACGCCCCAGAGCACATCTCAGTGTGTATTGGGCCAATACACAGCTGAGATTGGCTGTTGGACGTTGTTGAGGCGCGCAGTGTGGAGCGCAGATGTGAATTCATAAGAGATAACATTGCCTACGACGATGCTCGCAGAACAATTCAGGACTCCCCAGTGATTATTGAACACGTCAGTGTATTATGAAAAAGACAACATATTAATTACATGGGTAAAGAGAATTTTTATAAGATGAGATGGGAGCATAAGACGCGTATACTCGATGTGGATGGAGATATTATACATTTCTCTAAAGAAGAAAATTATCATGCTGAACTCCATTCGATTTTCTGGAGCGAAAAAAAAAAAACGAAAAAACTCCTTTCGATTTTCAAATATTTTTCACGTGCAATCCCCAAATCCTTCTATATAAACCACCGAAATCTTCATTCCACAACCACCACCACCACCAGCACCAAGCTGGTAACCACCCCACCGGATTTAGGCATTCAGCCTCCACCCATTATCTTCTTCAACATTCTGCAGCAATAAGCAAAGATGTTGAAGACTCAGGTGCATCAGTTGGAGTCGACCAATCGGCCCCTGTTTCTGTTGCAGAAGTCCTTCTTCTCCAGCCATGGAAGCCCTTCACTGCAAGTAGGACGAGGGCCTTCTCTCCATAAACAGCACAAGAGCTCTGGTGCTCGTGCTAGATCCCTCTCTAGTAAGATAAGGGCAATTTCCACCTCGACCACCGATGTTTCTACTAAAACTAGTAAGAACATCACGGTTAAGGCCGTCGTTACGGTGCAGCCAACCGTGGGTGGAGTGCTGTCGAACCTCGGCCTGGAGCGAGGGCTCGATGATATGACAGATTTGCTTGGTAAAACTCTCCTTTTGGAGCTCGTTAGCTCAGAGCTTGATCCACGTAAGTAATGAGCTGCCCAGCAACATATATAATGTATATACGAATTAATCCCATAAAATATTAAAGTATATATATGCTGATCTAATGTTGTTGTACATGTGTGTGTATTGATGAAGAGACGGGGACGGAGAAGGAGACGATCAAGGGGTATGCACATACAGTAAGCAAAAATGATGGGGGGTTCAAGTACGAGGCCAACTTCAAGGTTCCGGCGAGTTTTGGGGAAGTAGGCGCAGTTTTAGTGGAGAACGAACACCACAAAGAGATGTTCCTCAAGAACATTGTTCTTGATGGCTTTTCTACTGGCCCTGTTAACGTTAACTGCGAGTCTTGGGTTCACAGCAAGTTTGACAACCCACAGAAAAGGATCTTCTTCACTAACAAGGTCTCTCTCTCTCTATTTCACCTTAATGTGAAAGTTGTCAAGCAAAGTAAAATAGTTCTCTCTCTCTCTAACAAAAGATAGGTATTTCCACCTTTCTTTCAACACTATTACTATTAGGAGAGTTCTTTTACGATCAAAACACAAGGACGGTTTTCTTTAATTTTTGTATTGATGGATAATTTGATATTTAATGAAATAAAAAAATATGCTGACCTTAATATTATTTGTTTAATCCAATCCATGGGGTTCATACTGTAGAGACCTTGGAACTATATATAAGTACATACCTATAAGTATGGTCCCCAATCCCAATCACTCAACATTAATGGTCCCCTGTGTTTGGGCCGGGCTTAGGCCGGGTTTGAGCTACCTAAGGGCTAGGCCCGAGCCTGGCCAAAAAAAAAAAATTCAACTTCTTAGGCTCCAGTTCAGTTTGAGGACCGAAAATTTAAACTCAATTCGTGTAAAATTTTGAGTTGGGCCAGTCCGAATTCGGGAGCCCAAGTTGCACCCCTAATCAAAATTCACTCATAAATTTTGATAAATAACACTCAATTGGCTACCAGGTTTATGATTCCAGTTCATTGGTTAAAAAATTTTCAGATATTATTATATCTTTTCCATATCATAGTGGAATCCATATATTATTGCAATGTAGCTTTCAGTAATCACCATCATTCAACACTAATGGTCCCCTGTATGGATGGCGCAGTCCTACTTGCCATCCCGGACGCCTGATGGTCTGAAGAGGCTGAGGGACAAGGAGCTGCAGATCTTACGAGGCGATGGAACAGGGGAACGCAAGACTTTTGAGAGGATCTATGACTATGACAAATATAACGATCTCGGAGATCCCGACAAGAGCGATGATCTGGCTCGACCAGTTCTGGGTGGTAAGAAGCACCCATACCCTAGGCGTTGCAGAACAGGGCGTGAGCGTTGCAAGAAAGGTATATCTCGGAACCATGGAGTATGATTATTTGTAAACAACCATTCTTGTTATTTCTGGGCATTTAAGCTTATTAACTGTTAGGCTGTCTTTGGTTTGAAGGAAAAAGTAGGAATTGAAAGGAAAGATGGGAAAACTCACACAAGGTTTGTAAAGGTTTTCCTACATTTTCCTTTCTTTCCTTACTTTTTCCTTTAAACTAAACATAACCTTTAATGTCTTGTTCTGATTTTAAAACCATTGAGCTTTGTCAATACCAGTAATACAAGATGGCAATTATAGGGATTATTATGAGGCCGGGCTGGGCTTAACACTTTTGATAAGGGCTATGGCAATGGCCCCAGCCAGGCTCAAATTTTTCGTCTATATCATTAAATATGAAAATATCATATACTATAAAGGGGTTTTTACCGTTCAGTCCTCCCCAGAAATCCTAGTTCAACTGTACGGTTCAGGGTAAGTGCCAGCTCGAAATTGATGTCAATTCATGGGTGTTATAGGTGGAATTGTTTATAAATTTGAATTATTGTAGGTCTATAATTCAAATCTGAATTCTGAGATGGAGTGCAGTTCAAAAATCTCTATTTCAAGAGGGTTGTCCACATGTATAATATGTTTATATATAATATAAAATATAACAAAAAATACATATTTATATAAATATGTGGAGGCTGGGCTCAGGCCGAAGCTCGAAAATTTCTGTGCTAGGCCAGGCTGTAAATGATCTGCAGCCAGAAAATAAAATAAAATTGTAATTGGACCGGATTGGACCATTCCTCCCACACCAACCAGCTGATAGATAAAAGAAGACTAAGCTTGAGATTTGCTGTTTATATTTTCTCAAGATTTGTCATCAGCATACTACGTACATCAAAATTCAGTCTAACATGTAACAAATGATGCAGACCCAAATTCAGAGCAACGTAGCAGCACTGTTTATGTGCCAAGGGATGAAACGTTCTCGGAAGTGAAGCAGTTAAGCTTCTCGGCAAAGACTTTAAAATCAGTGCTACATGCTCTGCTTCCTCAGATTGAGATGTCGCTCATTGATACCAACCTTGGCTTTCCATACTTCACAGAAATAGACTCTCTCTTCAATGAAGGGTTTAACATTAAAACCCCTAATAAAGGAATTTTCAGTCTGCTTCTACCAAGGCTGGTCAAGGCTATAGAAGATGGAGGAGACGAACTTCTCCAATTTGAGGTCCCTGAAATGATACTTAGTAAGACCTCTCTCTATCTATCTATCTATCTATCTATCTATCTATCTATCTAATTCTTTTTACTCGTATTATTTGCAGGAGACAAGTTTTCTTGGTTCAGAGATGAGGAATTTGCACGTCAGACTCTGGCTGGTCTTAACCCCTTAAGCATTCAGTTGGTCACGGTATGAAGCATAAATCAATGTCATTTATTATATATCGATGGTAATTAGGCATGCTTAGAGTATATATTATATGTTAATTATTTCATTGATAACAAAGTGTGAACAAAAATTGTGCAGGAATGGCCATTGAAGAGTAAACTCGACCCTAAAATTTATGGCCCACCAGAGAGTAAAATCACAAAAGAAATTGTTGAGCGAGAGATCAAAGGCATAATGACCATTGAAGAGGTAAGATGAACCCCTTGTTTATATAATTCCAGTACTTTGATTAAGGATCGTTTCTTTGTGCCTAATGACTATTAGAAATGTCAACCAGTTGGGCATCTCCACTGTGAGTCGAGTTTAATAAACCGGCATTATATGAGTAAATCATAAATGTTTTAAGGGTTCGTTTATGAAACCGGAAAGAAAGACATGATAATATGCAGAAAATTTGTGATCAATCAACTAATATCATAAATGTGATAATCAATCAGATGATATTTATCAAAATTTAGGATCTTCAAATATGGAGGTGTGGGATGAAACCCATAATGCGAGCTTGTCGTAAGGTTGGTAGACCTCATGTGCACCCTGCTTTATCCTCACCCCTTAAAAAAATAAAATAAAATAAAATTCAAGCCAGAAAAATGGGAAATTTTGAAATTCAAATGGGTGCAATAAAAGAAGATGAAGCAGCAGCCAAGAGGCCCAAGACAAGCTAGCTAGATTTTGGAATGCAAAATTTACATTGCCAATAGGTGCAAATGAGAGAAAAATGCAAATATTTCATATTTGAAATTCCAATGAGGGCAAATGAGACAAAAGGTGTAAATTTTGCATCAAGTAAATGTAAATATAGCTACAAAACGAACAAATGCAAACTTGAACTGGGTGCAAAATTTGCATCCCCAGCAAACAAGCAAAGCCTTAGGAAGTAAGCTTCAAGTACAAAACCAATTTTTCTGTTCTAATGACTTAATCTGTGGATTTTTCGTCATTGAGCTTGAAATTCTGTAATTTGTGCTTGCAGGCCATAAAGCAAAAGAAACTGTTTGTGTTGGATTATCATGATTTTCTCCTGCCTTATGTGAACAAAGTAAGAGAGCTAGAAGGAACAACACTTTATGGATCTCGAACATTGTTCGTGCTTACACACGAAAACACATTAAGACCATTAGCCATTGAGCTCACTCGGCCACCCACCCAATACAAGCCTCAGTGGAAGCAAGTGTTCACACCTAGTTGGGATGCCACTAATTGTTGGCTATGGAGACTAGCTAAAGCCCATGTTTTGGCCCATGATTCTGGCTATCACCAACTTGTCAGTCACTGGTAAGTCTTTTTTCCTCGAATACAAGATCGACGTGATTCCTCAGAAGTGATGAGATAATTAGGGATGCTATCATCATCATTATCTTTATCATCTAAACCATGCTTTCAGAAGCTGTTTAGCAATAAGGAAGATTAGGATTCGTAGTTTTGGCCCATGACATCACCATATCCCTAATTAATACATTGATCCATAAATTTATTTTTTAATTTTTTTAAATTTGCTTGATGATTTTGCAGGCTGAGGACTCATTGTTGCACGGAGCCTTACATAATCGCAGCAAATCGACAATTAAGTGCAATGCACCCAATCTATAGATTGTTGCTACCTCATTTTCGATACACAATGGAGATCAATGCTCTTGCCCGTGAATCACTCATCAATGGAGGCGGTATCATTGAGAGTGGCTTCTCTCCAGGCAAGTATTCTATAGAGCTGAGCTCTGCGGCCTATGACCAGCTCTGGAGATTTGACATGGAGGCTTTGCCTGCAGACCTCATTAGAAGGTACGTAAATTTTACAGGAACAATGATCGATACACAAGTGCCAAACAGCCTTGTCTTCACCCATGCATTTTCCCTAACTAGTTGTATATTTCTTAAAATTTTCACAGAGGAATGGCAGTTGAGGATCCAACAAGCGATCATGGTGTAAAGTTGACAATCGAGGACTACCCTTATGCAGCAGATGGTCTTGTGGTTTGGTCATCCATCAAGCAATGGGTGAGTGACTATGTGAATCACTACTACCCGGAAGCCAGCCTAATTGAATCCGACCAAGAACTCCAGGGATGGTGGACCGAAGTGCGAACCAAGGGCCATGAGGACAAGAAAGATGAGCCATGGTGGCCAGTCCTCAAAACTCAGGATGATCTTATCCAGATATTGACTACTATCATCTGGGTTGCCTCTGGTCACCATGCTGCTGTAAACTTTGGTCAGTATGGATTTGCCGGCTACTTCCCTAACCGGCCAACTATCGCCAGGACAAACATACCCACTGAAGAACCAACAGAAGCAGAGTTCAAGCAATTCCTTGAGAAACCAGAGCTTGCTCTCTTGCGTTGTTTCCCTTCAAAAGTTCAAGCAACCAAGGTGATGGCTATCTTGGATGTGTTGTCAAGCCATTCAGTAGATGAGGAATATATAGGGGCTACAATGGAGCCATCGTGGTCTGAGGATCCAATAATAGCAGCAGCATATGAACGTTTTAGTGGAAGAATGATGGAGCTGGAAGGGATTATTGATGCAAGGAATGCAGATTTGAAGTCGAAGAATAGAACAGGTGCTGGTGTCGTGCCCTATGAGCTTTTGAAGCCAACCTCTAAGCCTGGAGTAACAGGAATGGGTATTCCCAACAGCATCTCTATTTAAAATTGGATCATGTACAGTCAATCTTGTATGTTTTAGTGTGATAATAAAGCTGCATTTGGAAACAATGCAAATAAGTGGGAGTGCAAATATGTAGAGTGTAAAATGGTCCATAAAAATTTCAAAGTTGGGCTAGTTTTGCACTGACAAATTTACCTTCTTATCAATGAGACTTTTAGTTGTAATGGATGCAAACAGGGATTGCAATAAAATATATGCCTTTTTTTTTTTATCAAAAGCCCACTTGAATGCAAATTTATTTATTTTTTATTGATGTACTTTTACATAATGTAAAAATGAGTTGGTCTGTCATTTGTCAATGCACAAATGTAATGTTGCCAAATACAAGCAAAAGTGAACTAGAATCTAAATTTTCCCTGAACTGAGATTTACACTCTATTTGCATTGTTTTCAAACGCAACCTAATGACTTATTCTAGTTATTGAAAAAAAAAAAAAAACTAGTTTTGCTTTCAATGAGAGTGAAATGTATTGGCTTCATAGAATAGGATCCGAGATTTAAAACCTAAACCTCTCCTTACATGGTGCTAATTTCTTGCTAATGAACTAATAGAAAGAAAGGGTAACAACAGACTTAAATACACCCTGACTTTTGTAAATAGGTATATTAATGTTTTTTTATAACCACAAAGTATGTTTAAATCTATTTGAAAAACACAAGACATGTTTAAGTCAATTTATGAAAACTTATGGCATGTTTAAGTCTTTTATAAAAGAATAGAAATTCATTGACTCCAAATAAACTAAGGGTGCAACTTAGTTGGGGCCCAATTTAAGCCCAAACTGATCCAGCTCACAATTTTACATAAAAAGGGCTTGGATTTTGGTTCTTGAGTTAGACTTGTGCCCAATACTTTGGTTTTCTTATTTTTGGTATGGCCCCAGACCTGACCTAAGGTAGCCCAAGCCCACGTCTGAATTGGAGAAATCGAAGTTGAACTTGAGGTACACTAGGCTCGAGCCGTAGGACCAATTCTTATGGTCAGGCAATACAAGTATATAATGCTCATCGATAGCAATGTGGTTGGGTTTGTTTGCAACAAATTAAGAGAACAAATTGAAGAAATCTTTCATATCTCGTAACTCGAATGGCATAGTTCTAATGGCGTCTCCTCCCACAGTCCCACATCAAAGAAATAAATCTTTTGTTGATGTCGTAGTAGAATCGTGTGCCTTGGAGCAAGTCCGAATTGGGGTAAAGCCTCCGTCCTTCACCCAATATGGCGAACCTGCAATTTTCTTTACTGATGAAGAAATTACTAAGGTGTGTGAGCCTTTCAAACTTTCCCTCATTAATTGCCAAATGCTCGTACGGGAGACCCTCCATTCTTGAATTAAAGTCTTTACTTTTGGATCATTTCAAGTTACTCAAAGAGGTGGTGGTTATCTCAGTTATTGATTTCACAGACTTGCTCTTACATTTCCAATGCGAGGAAGACTTTGTGAAAGTGTGGCTTAAAGAAGTGGTCTGCCTAAAAAGCTTTCTCTTTAGAATTCTTTAAATGGTCTCCTTTAAAGAATACTCTTGGCGTGGATTAATCTTCCCAAGTTATCAGTATATTTATTCGGTGAGGATTTCATTATATCAATTTCTGGGTACATGGAAAAACAGCTAGAGTCTATGTAGAAATTGATAGTTCTAAGCCATTGGTTGAGAAGGTCTGGATTGGGATTGGCAAGGAAGGTTTCTTTCAAAAAATTATTTATGAGAAACATACCCTTATACTGTGATGATTGTCATGAGATTGGTCACATCTCCAAAAGACTGCAAGAAGAAGAACAAACTAAACAACCTCATGAATGACAAGGTAGAGGTGGTGAAGTCTAGTGATGAAAAGAAGGAAGAATTTGTTGAGAAAAAGAAACACATTTTAGAGAAGAACAAAAAATTAATAAGATCCGAGTGGCATCCCATGGAAGATTTTAGCAAATTTGGAGTCGTACAAATTTCACCAGAGAAGCTTTGCACCAAGTATTTGGAAGTCGGAACTCCTCTAAGTGCAGTTACAACACGAGAAACCAGTGCAAAGGCTATTGGGGAATCATGGATTAACAGTCTCAGGCCTAAATCAGCAGATGGAAAAGTAATGGCAGTTAATTCAAAGGCAGTGAGCATTAATGAATTGAGAACTTTCCAAGCGAGCTTGAATAAGGGAATTAATGGTGTCATAACCAAAGTGACGAAGAGAACAATGGAGTTCAAATCATTAGCTGTGAAACCAATGTTCCTAGTCCATCGGAGGTGCAGGATGCCGACAATATCTCAATCGTGGAGGAGTCTCTGACAGGTCAGTTGGCACGACTTTGAACCAAAGGTTGTGGTTCGACAAAAAACGAACAAGGAGACCCGCTAACGGTAAGATCGATGGTCCCCAATCTTCTCCTAGTTTTTAGCTATGATTTGTACTTTATTTTGGAATATTAGGGGTTGGTTGATAAACAAGTTTATTAAAATTCACAAAGTTTCAATAATTGCTATTATGGAGCCTTTCATTGAAAGAGTGTTGTGAGCTTTGGGAAGCTCATGGCTGGCTTAAAGAGATGGAGTCACCACCTATTTTTTTAGAGAAAATGGACTCTCATTTTCAGAGTTGAAAGTTCAACTTAAACTCTTTGATAGTGACTTTGTCATCTATGGGAAAGGCACTGAACTGAAAGGTTTTGGGCCTCTAAGATTAGGAGAGGGAATGTGTTAGACACTATTCTCTCCAAGCTGCTATAGCATCCCATTACAAGAGTAATTTGGTCTCAAATTCTAGCAAAGCATGAATTAACAGGATTTCTCAAAGCTCCTAAAATCTGGTGAAAGCGCTCCCAATTTTGCCTAGAATTTATTAGAGGAAGCTGGGAATGCAACTTTCCCAGGGTTTTAGGACTTTAAGCAATTTGAAACTAAACTAAAAGAAAAGAGATGATGGAATGAGAGGCTTATCTCTCATGTAGGACCTTGAAACAAAATTTCCTACAACTAAAAGGACTTCAAACAAAACTTGAGAAGGGCACAGAGTTGGGTTGAACGTTTTTGGTGTTAAATTTGGAAAACGGGGGATGATGCTTGAGCTTGGCTTTAGGAATTTTAGGATTTCAATCAAAATGGGTGCATTACAAAAGTTGGGAAACTATTCCTCCTATCTCAAGCTCAAGATGGGCCTCTATTTATAGAGGAAAAAGGGAGGGAGATTGGTTTGAAACTCATCCAGCTGCAATGTTTGCGATTCAGTAGAGATCTTTTACTGAAATGGGCAAATATTTTTGAGAGAGAAGGGCCTATAGTTTACCATTCCTTCTTTGTGATTTTATAATTCTGAAGCAGGGAGGAACATCTCCATGGAGGGGAATCACTTTTAAGAGGCAATCCACCATGATCTTTGAGTCACCTTCAATCCAAATGTTGTTGAACTTACTTTGAGCTGTTATCTTGTGTTCTTCCACTGCCACTCAGCATCATGCCAAATTGATGATCAATGAGATACTTAAAGGGATTTCCTTATTCTTCTACTCTAGATTATTTTTTTTTGGGTAAAATACAAAAAACCTCCCCTAAAACTTCTAATAATCATAAAAATCTCTCATTATTTTTTTGTAACAAATACCTCCCTGAACTTTTGAGAAACTCAACAAAAACCTCCCTTAGACAGAAAAAGTTAAGTTGATGCATCAATTTTTGCTATATACCAGTTTTACCCTTTTGTAAATTGTTTTACATACAATATTACTTAAATAACCCCGTTTTAAACTCAACAAAATGCCCAATCGACCCCAAGATAGATGACTTAGAGAGGAGCCATGTTCAAAATCCATCACTTCAAGAGCATTAACTCTCTTAATCTTCCAACCCTTTAAACCCCTATCCATAGCAAGAGATAAACTTTGTTATTGTGGAGTTCTTCTCTCGAGGTTGTGGAGGATTCAAAGCTTTCCATCCGAAGGTATGATTAATCTCTACCATTATTCATCACAAGGAAGAAAATATCAGTGCCATTCTTTTCTTTATTTGCTTCTTTCAAAGTTGAAACTCGATACCATAATCAAAGAAAAGGGTTTTACGGGCTTAAATCCAGACTTTTGTTTTGTTCTTTTTCTTTATACAGGTATGTCAATTTGTAGAGATGAACCTAGATGTACAATTTTTTCAAGTGAACTATGAGGAAGAAAAAGAGCTCCTTGCTTTGGTTGTTCATGTTAATAACTTAATATACAGATCAACGTGGGTATTGAAAGTCTAGAATAAAGACCAGAGAGGGCTCAACTGTTCTGTATCTTCCTGCAAGTACTTGAAGTATTGAACAATTGATGTTGAACCGTTTCCCAGTTCCCAATTTCCAATTATTTTACTAAATTTACACAATGTTAATAATAATGATCGCTTCTTTCATTTCTTCCCAATAGTGAAAAGCAAAAGTGTATGTATGGAGTGTAATTTATCTTAAACTTTGAAACAAAGCAATGGAACTCATTTGATATTCAAGGTTAATATCATCAGTTTATGGCTATATCTGCAAAATAATCATCGAAGGTAATAGAAAAGATTCTAAAAACATATCCACGCACTTTATGCATATAGCTAAATATGTTGAAGAGGTTTAGACTTCCAGATTCACTTGAATCCTTGACTCTAGGGAAGAAATGAAATATTCCGATGAAGAATAGTGGAAGCTTTAAAAAATAGATGGAATATTCGCCGATGACAAATAGTCAAAGCTGTATGTTTATTTTAAATCACTAGTCAAGAATAGTCACAAGTGAAGAATAGTTGCTGGAAAATAGATGGAATATTCCGAGAAGCCAAATATTCTAGCAATGGTGCCTTGCAAGTGTTAGGGTTTATGTTTGAAATATTTAATCCTAGTTGTATCTTCTTTTCTCTATAAAAAGTATACAAGGGCTCCTAAGAAGGGGTTGGATTCTGCCCTTAGGTAAGACGAAAGGTTAATCTTGAGAAATTCAAGGATAGAGGAAGATGAGGATGCTCAGGCAAGAGAAGGGGTTCCTGCTTGTAGTTCGCCTAAGCCACTTCTGCCACCTTTGAATTTGGATCCCAACCATTAGTCTTAGATTTAATTTATGTTTTTTTATTTCTAATTCCATTTTTTTTCCTTTATGCAATTTACTTTTATTGAATTTGATTTTTGTTTTCTTTTCTGTAGATCTGGAATTCGGCCAAATAAAATGGAATGCCTAATTCAAGAAGTTCGAGGGTCAAAGGAGAGATCCAAAGACTACTACTTTTAATCGGATTATAGATTTTTATTCAGTCTAATTCAATATATGAAACATTGAATCTATTCAAATTTGTTTTAATTTAGATTCGTTCTAACCCAAACCTATCCATTATCAATGGACCCAATATTGACTTAGTCCAACCCAATCCAATATAAATTTATTATAAATGAAGTAGATCCGATCTAATCGAATAAACAGTTTGAACAATTAAATCGGACTGGTTAAATTTAATGTGCCTTTATTGGTTTGTCCAATCTGTCTGAATTGATTTTATTTGGAAGGTATCCAATGACAACCTTGATTATATTATAGGGAAAATGGACAAGTGTAGACATGAATTGGGTCTATATTTTCATGGACAAGGCAATTATTTGATTTTTTAAATTTTGTATTTATTACCGAAATAATTGTTTGGTGGTACCTGACATTTGTCATCTATTGTAGGTTGAATCAAATTTGATTCCCGTTCTCCCGGGTATTTGCTTATTTTCATCTATCGACCTATTGCATCATCCCTCCGAGAGTTTAGAGTTCACATATGCGCCCCACTCAGCGTGCCGACAAACGCCCCAGAACACATCTCAGCGTGTGTTGAGAACATCTTCCGTAGTATCCAATACACAGCTGAGATTGGCTGTGGGGCGTTATTGAGGAGCGCAAATGTGAACTCATAAGAGTTAACCTTGCCTACGACGTTGGTGTATTATTAGTGTAAGAAGCATATACTCGATGTGGATGGAGATATTATACATTTCTCTAAAGAAGAAAATTACCATGCTGACCTCCTTTCGATTTTCAAATATTTTTCACGTGCAATCCCCCAAATTCTTCTATATAAACCAACGAAATCTTCACTCCACAACAATCACCACCACCACCACCACCAAGCTGGTAACCATCCCATCGGATTTAGGCATTCAGCCACCACCCATTATCTTCTTCAACATTCTGCAGCAATAAGCAAAGATGTTGAAGACTCAGGTGCATCAGTTGGAGTCGACCAATCGGCCCCTGTTTCTGTTGCAGAAGTCCTTCTTCTCCAGCCATGGAAGCGCTTCACTGCAAGTAGGACGAGGGCCTTCTCTCCATAAACAGCACAAGAGCTCTGGTGCACGTGCTAGATCCCTCTCTAGTAAGATAAGGGCAATTTCCACCTCGACCACCGATGTTTCTACTAAAATTAGTAAGAACATCACGGTTAAGGCCGTCGTTACGGTGCAGCCAACCGTGGGTGGAGTGCTGTCGAACCTCGGCCTGGAGCGAGGGCTCGGTGATATGACAGATTTGCTTGGTAAAACTCTCCTTTTGGAGCTCGTTAGTTCAGAGCTTGATCCACGTAAGTAATGAGCTACCCAGCAACATAAATAATGTATATACGAATTAATCCCATAAAATATTAAAGTATATATATGCTGATCTAATGTTGTTGTACATGTGTGTGTATTGATGAAGAGACGGGGACGGAGAAGGAGACGATCAAGGGGTATGCACATACAGTAAGCAAAAATGATGGGGGGTTCAAGTACGAGGCCAACTTCAAGGTTCCGGTGAGTTTTGGGGAAGTAGGACGAACACCACAAAGAGATGTTCCTCAAGAACATTGTTCTTGATGGCTTTTCTACTGGCCCTGTTAACGTTAACTGCGAGTCTTGGGTTCACAGAAAGTTTGGCAACCCACAGAAAAGGATCTTCTTCACTAACAAGGTCTCTCCCTCTCTCTATAGTTCACCTTAACCTTATTACCTAACTTTTTAGAGAGAATATATTACTCTTGTGAAAGTTGTTAAGCAGAGTAAAATAGTAGAGGGTAAATTTTGAAATACGGTCATAATTTAATTGTGAATTGTGATAAGGGCATTTTGGTAACTATAATGTATTCATAACTGAAAAACTAACAAAAGAGAAAGAGAGGTATTTGCACCTTTCCTTCAAAACTATTAGGAGAGTTCTTTTACAATCAACACACAAGGACGGTTTATCCAATTTATTATTGTATTGATAGATAATTTGATATTTATTGAAAGAAAAAAAAATGTTGACCCTAATATTGTTGATTTGGATGGATCAATATATTTTTCTTGAAAATGAGAAGAAAATTAATTACCCAATACCATTTCTTGTGTAAGGTAATTACATATGCATATTTTTATAGGAATTTATTTTGCATCAAACCTTAATATTGATCAAATTGGGTTCAATCTAGAGTAATTCCATGTGATTATAAATGGATATACTATTTCATATCCGTATCCTACTTAGTTGAATGGAATTTGGTTCAGATCCTAATTGTGATCTGATCCTTTGAAGGCAGGGAATATATAGGACTGCAAAAGGGTTGAATTCAATCCAATCCATGGGATTGATACTGTGGAGACCTTGGAGATGGCAATCATGTTTGATGAGTTGTACAGTTACGATCATGTTGGAAGCCAAGCAACGTTGCTACCAACATATTGGTAGTTTAGTACCAGACTAAAGGGGTGTATTTGTAAACGACCCAAAACAATCTAAAGAATTTATCATGTGGAAAATTCCTGAGACCTTCATTTTAGGAGGAAAATAAAATATATATATATATATATATATATATATATATATATATATATTATTGCAATATAGCTTTCAGTCCATCACCATCACTCAACACTAATGGTCCCCTGTATGGATAGAGCAGTCCTACTTGCCATCCCAGACGCCGGATGGTCTGAAGAGGCTGAGGGAGAAGGAGCTGCAGATCTTACGAGGTGATGGAACAGGCAAACGCAAGACTTTCGAGAGGATCTATGACTATGACAAATATAACGATCTCGGAAATCCCGACAAGAGCGATGATCTGGCTCGACCAGTTCTAGGTGGTAAGAAGTACCCATACCCTAGGCGTTGCAGAACAGGGCGTGAGCGTTGCAAGAAAGGTATATATCTCGGAACCATGAAGTATGATTATTTGTGAACAACCATTCTTGTTATTTCTGGGCATTTAAGCTTAACTGTTAATGTCTTGTTCTGATTTTAAGACCATTGAGCTTTGTCAATACCAGAAATACAGGATGGCAATTATAGGGGTTATCATGAGGCCGGGCTGGGCTTAACACTTATGATAAGGGTTATGGCAATGTCCCCGGCCAGGCTCGATTTTTTTCGTCTATATCATTAAATGTAAAAATATCATATATTATTTAACATTTTATATGATATAAAATATTATATATAACATATATTATATGTACGATAATCGTCATCATCATCCAAACCTTATTTAGATAAAAAAAGATTAAGCTTGAGATTTGTTATTTATATTTTCTCTAGATTTTTCAGCATATTATGTACATCAGAATTCAGTCTAACATGTAACAAATGATGCAGACCCAAATTCAGAGCAACGTAGCAGTACTGTTTATGTGCCAAGGGATGAAGCATTCTCGGAAGTGAAACAGTTGACCTTCTCGGCAAAGACTTTAAAATCAGTGCTACATGCTCTGCTTTCTAAGATTGAGATGTCGCTCATTGATACCAACCTTGGCTTTTCATACTTCACAGAAATAGACTCTCACTTCAATGAAGGGTTTAACATTAAAACCCCTAATAAAGGAATTTTCAATCTGCTTCTACCAAGGCTGGTCAATGCTATAGAAGATGGGGGAGACGAACTTCTCCAATTTGAGGTCCCTGAAATGATACTTAGTAAGACCTCTCTCTCTCTCTCTATCTATCTATCTAATTCTTTTTACTCGTATTATTTGCAGGAGACAAGTTTTCTTGGTTCAGAGATGAGGAATTTGCACGTCAGACTCTGGCTGGTCTTAACCCCTTAAGCATTCAGTTGGTCACGGTATGAAGCATAAATCAATGTCATTTATTATATATCGATGTTAATTAGGCATGCTTAGAGTATATATTATATGTTAATTTTTCATTGATAACAAAGTGTGAACAAAAATTGTGCAGGAATGGCCATTGAAGAGTAAACTCGACCCTAAAATTTATGGCCCACCAGAGAGTAAAATCACAAAAGAAATTGTTGAGCGAGAGATCAAAGGCATAATGACCATTGAAGAGGTAAGATGAACCCCTTGTTTACATAATTCCAATACTTTGATTAAGGATCGTTTCAACCAGTTGGGCACCTCCACTGTGAGTCGAGTTTAATAAACCGGCACTATATGAGTAAATTATAAATGTTTTAAGGGTTCCATTATGAAACAGGAAAGACATGATAATATGCAGAAAACAATGTACGTCAATCTTGTATGTTTTAGTGTGATAATAAAGTTGAATTTGGAAACAATGCAAATAAGTGGGAATGCAAATATGTAGAGTGTAAAATGGTCCATAAAAATTTCGAAGTTGGGCTAGTTTTGCACTGACAAATTTACCTTCTTACCGATGAGAATTTAGTTGTAATGGATGCTAACACGAATTCCAATAAAATATGTCTTTTTTTTATCAAAAGCCCACTTGAATGCAAATTTATTTCTTTTTTATTGATGTACTTTTACATCTTATTATCAATGTAAAAATGAGTTGGTCTGTCATTTGTCAATGCACAAATGTAATGTTGCAGGAAAAATGAACCAGAATGCAAATTTACCCTGAACAGAGATTTACAAATGCAGCCTAATGACTTATTCTAGTTATTGAAAAAAAAAAAGATTAGTTTTGATTTCAATGTGAGTGAAATGTTTTGGCTTCATAGAATAGAATCCAAGATTTAAAACCTAAACCTCTCCTTACATGGTGCTAATTTCTTGCTAATGAGCTAATAGATAAAAGAAAGGGTAACAGCAGACTTAAATACACCCTGAGTTTTGTAAATAGGTATATTAATGTTTTTTTTATAACCAATTTATGAAGACTTATGGTATGTTTAAGTTAATTTATGAAGACTTGTAGTATGTTTAGGTCAATTCATTGACTCCAAATAAACTAGGGTGCAACTTAGTTGGAGTCAATCTAAGCCCAAACTGATCCAGCCCACAATTTTACATAAAATGGGTTTAGATTTTTGGTTCTTGAGTTGGGCTTGTGGCTTATGCCCAATACTTTGGGTTTTCTTACTTTTGGATGGACCCAGGCCTGACCCTAAAGTAGCCCAATCCCACGCCTGAATTGGAGAAATCGAAGTTGATCTTAAGGTCAACTAGGCTCCAGCCTTAGGACCAATTCTTAGGGTCAGGTAATACAAGTATATAATGCTTTATCGATAGCAATGTGGGTGGGTTTGTTTGCAACAAATTGAAGAAATCTTTCACATCTCGCAACTCGAATGGCATGGTTCTAATGGCGTCTCCTCCCACGTCAGAGAAATAAATCTTTTGTTGCTGTCGTGGTAGAATCGTGTGCCTTGGAGCAAGTTCGAATTGGGGTAAGCCTCCGTCCTTCACCCAATACTCATGAGGAAACTACCAAGATGTGTGAGCCTTTCAAATTTTCCCTCATTCCCTCAAAGAGGTGGTGCCGGTGGTTATCTCAGTTATTGATTTCACAGACTTGCTCTTACATTTCCAATGCGAGGAAGACTTTGTGAAAGTGTGGCTTAAAGAAGTGGTCTAACTAAAAGGCTTTCTCAGATTCTTTAAATGGTCTCCTTTATTCAACCCAGATGAGAATTTCATTAGATCAATTTCCGGGAACATGGGACGGGTCCAGAAAGTTCATATTTCAACATTGCAGTGTACCATGGCAAAAATTGCTAGAGTCTATGTAGAAATTGATAGTTCTAAGCCATTGGTTGAGAAGGTCTGGATTAGGATCGGTAAGGAAGGTTTCTTTCAAAAAATTATTTGAGAACATACCCTTGTACTGTGATGATTGTCATGAGATTGGTCACATCTCCAAAGACTGCAAGAAGAAGAACAAAGAACTAAACAACCTCATGAATGACAAGGTAGAGGTGGTGAAGTCTAGTGATGAAAAGAAGGAAGAATTTTTTTGAGAAAAAGAAACAAATTTTAGAGAAGAAGAACAAAAAAGTAATAAGATCTGAGTGGCATCCCATGGGAGATTTTAGCAAATTTGGAGTCAAACAAATTTCACCAAAGAAGAGTTCAGGTGATAGGATTTTGATAAATAATGAACAACCCAAAGGTAGTGCAGTAAAAGAAGCTTTGCACCAAGTATTTGGAACTCCTCTAAGTGCAGTTACAACAAGAGGAGCCAGTGCAAAGGCTATTGGGGCATCATGGATTAACAGTCTCAGGCCTAAATCAGCAGATGGAAAAGTAATGGCAGTTAACTCAAAGGCAGTGAGCATTAATCAATTGAGAACCTTCCAAGCGAGCTTGAATAAAAAAATTAATGGAGCCATAACTTGTATGGCAAAAAAGCCAAAGTGACGAAGAGAACAATGGAGTTCAAATCATTAGCTGTGAAACCAATGTGCCTAATCCGTTGGAGGTGCAGAGAGAAAAGTAGTTGGACGTCGACAATATCTCAATCGCGGAGGAGTCTCTGGCACGTCAGTTGGCTGATCAGACGACTCTGAACCACAGGTTGTGGTTCGACAAAAACGAACAAGGAGACCCGCTAAAGGTAAGATCAATGGTTCCCAATCAGCCCCCACAAGATTGCCCCCACAAGATTGCCCCCCACAATGTCCCACAACACACCCCCTCCGTGTCTTGGGAACATCTCCCATGATAATACTAGAAATGATGATATCATCATTGGGAGATGTTCCCAATACACAGCGGGAATGTGCTGTGGGACATTGTGGAGGGCTGATTTAGTCTCTTTATTTTGGAACATTAGAGGTATTAGAAATAAAAAATCAATGGGCTAATTAAAAAAGTTTATTAAAATTCACAAAGTTTCCATAATTGCTACTATGGAGCCTTTCATTGAAGGCCCTAAGGCTATGTTTGGTTTGTAGGAAAAAGTAGGGAAAGGTAAAAAAACCTATACAAGATTTGTAAAGATTTCCTTACCTTTCCCTTCCTTTCCCTACTTTTTCCTTCAAACCAAACATAGCCTAAAGTTAGACTGTTGTTTGGTCAATTTAGCTTGGTCATGGATGTTTGAGTCTACAGAGTTTTTCACCTAAATCAATCATTCTTAGACCATGCCCCACTTCTGGTTACTATTACTGATGAGCTTACCTCAGGACAAAAGCCTTTTAGATTTCAAAGAATGTGGTTGTTCCATATCTTAAGAATCACTTCATTCTTGCTGAGAAGTTGAAGAATCTTAGGAAGCATCTGCACGAATGGAATGAAAGAGTATTTAGTGATGTTTTCAATAAAGGAAGCATAAATGACAACATTGGATTTTCTCAAGAATTAGCAAATGAAATTGGCAAGAAAGGAAGCTGTGCGAATGTAATGTTTAAATTGGACATGGCCAAAGCCTATGATAGGTTGGATTGGAACTTTGTTTTTGTAGTGTTTCAGAAATTTGGTTTTAATTCTATCTGGATTGATCTCTTATAGTTATGTATTTGATTGTTGGTTCTCTATGATGATTAATGTCTTTCCTGTGGGATATTTTAAATCAAGTAGGGGACTAAGGAAAGGGGATCCTATGTCTCCAAGTATTTTTATTATTGTATAGGAAGTTCTTAATAGATGGCTAAGCATCATTTTCTCAAATGGTCATGTTCCTTATTTCAATTAACCTAGAGGGTGCAAACCTATTTCTCACAAGTTGTTTGTTGATGATACGATGATTTTTGCAAGGTGTGATAAAAGATGTTTGCAAAATTTAATGGCTTTTCTATCTGCATATGAACAAGCTTCAGGTCAATTGGTAAATAAAGAGAAATCTTGCTTCCTTGTTCATCCTAAAGTTAGTGCATCTACTACTAGTATAATCAAACAAGTTATGGGGGTTCCAAGAAAAATTGTTAGAAAAGAATTGAAGGATGGAAGTCCAAGTTACTTCAAGAAAATTGACCTTTGGCAACAATCCAAATATTGTTTTCAATATAGAAAAATTATTACCAAATGTTTTACTACAAGAAAATTTTTTCATCGTATATTGCATATTTAATTAGATCATCAAATTAACCTTTGTTTTAATTTCTTTTTGTTTTTCTTTGTAGGTAAAAGATGCGACGAGCGACTCTTGAAGAATGGCCAAAGACAAGGGATAATTCTTTTGTACTTAGAACCTTTTAAGGGAACTTTGACATTTGTAATACATTTTAAACAATGGATGTATTTTTCTTTTGTAGAACAATGGATGTATTCAAATTATACATGGCAAGTAATTTCTTATTGCAATAATATAACAATTTGCTAAAAATTATTATATAATTTTTATGTGATGTATGAATAAAACAGGTGTTGCTTCAAAGTGGCTGTTCCAATTGTTGTTATTTTACTATTTTATTTGGAATATAGCCACATTTTTTCTCTAGATTCAAACAATTAGCTATGGTTTTGCAAGAAATCATGGCATATCTAGCTACGATTTTTCAAGAAATTGTGGCTATAGATTACATCTTTTAGCTACGGTTTTTTTAAGTGAAAATATTTAACTTCTGTTTTAGTAATTGAAAACCCGTGGTTATAGGTTGATACATTTAGTTATGGTTTTATAACAAACCGTAGCTATAAATGGAAGACTTTAACTATGGTTTTATAGGAAACCGTGGCTATAGATATAGATATATTTACGGTTTAGCCCATGGCTAAAGGTTCATATGGTTTCCATCCATCCTTTAGCTATGGACAGATACCGTAGCTATAGATGAGTTATAGCTATGAATTAGTTGAACCGTAGCTATAGGCTTTAGCCACGTGAACATAGACTATGGTTTTCAGCCCGTTGCTAAACCGTAGCTATAGGTCTATAGCTACGGTTTTTCTGATGTATAGCCACAGTTTTGTCCGTAGCTAAAGGTTATAAAGTTCTGATATCTACAAAATAATCATTGAAGCTAATAGAAAAGATTCTAAAAACATATACGCACTTTATGCATATAGCTAAATATCTTGAAGAGGTTTAGACTTCCAGATTCACTTGAATTGTGTGAAAATATTTGTATCTCGTTTTTTCCCCATTATGCAATGCACAACCTATATATATATACATACAATCTACGCCTGAAATTTAGGAGTAGGAGACTCACTGAGGATAAGATACATGCATGCATGAGAGGAGTTCCTAATGCATGCAAATTTCCTAGTCCATGACAAATTCCAATACTCCCCCTCAAATTGGCGCATGAAGATTCCGAATGCCCAATTTGCCAAGGAAATAGGTGAATTTCTCTTTCCCAAGAGCCTCTGTCAAGATGTCAGCCAATTGCTCTGTGGTTCGAATATGCCGAGTAGCAAAGTTCCCATACCACAGCTCATTGCGAACAAAATGACAGTCGACTTCAATATGCTTTGTCCTCTCGTGAAACACTGGATTTGCGGCTATATGCAGGGCTGCCTGGTTATTACAATATAAGTGCACAGGTTCGTCATGCACCACTCCCAAGGACAATAGAAGTTTCTTCATCCACTTCAATTCATAGCATGTCACAGCCATCGAACGATATTCTGCTTTTGCCGAGGAGTGCGACATAGTATGCTGTTTTTTCATTTTTCAAGAAACTAGTGACTGCCCCAGCAGAACGTAATAGCCGGTCAACAATCATCGTGACAACGGGCAGCTTGCCCAATCAGAGTCACAATAAGCATACAAACGCAGATCGCTATCAGAACGCAATACTATACCTTGTCCAAGATACCTTTTCATATATCACACTACACGCAGAGCTGCCTCCCAATGTTCTTGTCGCAGGTTTTGCATGAACTGGGCCAGAATATGAACAGAATAGCACAACTCAAGTCGTGTGATGGTTAAGTATATCAACCGCCCTACTAGTCTTCAGTACTGATTTAGATTGTCCATTAAAGCGCCCTTGGCCAACGCAAGATGATGATTCTGTTCAATGGGAACTGATGCTGGTTTGGTTCCCAATAGTCCACATTCCGAGATAATGTCCAGGGCATACTTCCGTTGAGATAAATATATTCCCTCAGAACCACGAGCTACTTCAATACCTAGGAAATATTTGAGTGGTCCCAGATCTTTCATATGGAAGCATCGACTGAGATACTCTTTGAATTTCATAATAGCTACAGTATCATTTCCCCCAATAATCAAATCATTAACATATATCAGCACGTGCAGATGAACATTGTGTTTGAAATAAGTGAACAAAGAATAATCCGGATACGATTAAACAAACCCAAACTGTATCAAGGCCGCTGCTAATTTTGAAAACCAACATTTGGGAGCCTGACATAATCCATAATGAGATTTCTTCAGTTTGTACACTTTTGTTCGATCCTTAGATGCGAAACCTGGCGGCAACTGCATGTATACCTCCTCATCCAGATCCCCATGTAAGAATGCATTATGTACATCCATCTGATGCAACTCTCAGTTCTTAGTGGCTGCCACGGCTAGGAAAGTGCTATCATTTTGGCCACAGGAGCGAAAGTTTCATTATAATCTAACCCCTCAACCTGTCTATTCTCGAGAATAACTAGCTGAGCCTTATGTCATTCAACCGTTCCGTTTGAATTATATTTGATCTTATAAACCCATTTACTCCCTATTGCCTTTTTCCCGGGAGGTAGAGTTTCCAATGTCCAAATACCATTATCCTCCAGAGCCTAGATTTCCTTCCTCATAGCTTCCCTCCATTTCTCACTTTTCATTGCCTCAGAAAAGATGGTGGGTTTGGCTCCTACAGTGACTGCAACTAAGAAAGTTTGATGTCTAGCAGAGAAATTAGTACATGTCACATAATTCGCTATGGGATAGTGAGTCGTACCTGAGGACTCTGATTCAGAGTTGGCTTGAGTGTGAATGGGGCCTTTCAAGCGTTGAGCAGTATAGGTCACGTAGGGCATCAACAAAACAGACGGCGTGCGATGCCGATGTCCCCTACCAAGTTGCTCTTTTGGTGCCGTTTGTGGTGCTAGATCCACATTAATTCTGTCATCACTGCCATCAATTCCCACTTCCTGCACACTTTCTTCTTCTCCATGCTCCTCCTCTCTTCCATCATCATTATTCTTAAGGCTCCCCCTATCACAGATGTCGGCTGCATCACTCCCCTGTCTTTATTACCTCTGTGGCTGTGTACAATATCATCATCAACTCCGGCATCAACTGGTGCAATGGCTGGGCCGGTTTTGTCTCTCAGAGTGGCTTCTGAACTAGTGACATATGGAAATATATTCTCATGGAAGACTACATCACGGGAGACAAAATATTCACCTCTTTCAACGTCATATACGCGCTAACCTTTCTTTCCATAGGGATAACCCACAAAAACACACTTCCTACTCCTTTCTCCAAACTTATCCTTGTCTTGAGGACTCCAATGAGCATAGCAGAGACAGCCAAATACTCTCATGTGCTCGTATTGAGGTGGCGTCCCGAACAGTACCTCATACGGAGTCTTCCCGCCAAGTACAGAAGAAGGTGTCCTATTTATCAAGTATCTGGCAGTTAAGGCACACTCTCCCCAAAAACCAATGGGCAAGTCTGCTTGAAATCTCAATGCTCTCGCAACATTCAAGATATGCCTGTGTTTTCTCTCCACCCGACCGTTTTGTTGCGGTGTCCCAACACACGAAGTTTGATGCAGAATGCCATGAGTCTCAAAGTATGATTTCAAGCTTTTAAATTATGTTCCATTATCACTTCGAACAGTCCTAACTTGCTTGCCAAACTGACGTTCTGCCATGGCACAAAATTTCTCAATAATATGTGCTACTTCACTTTTTTCCAGTAACAAGTAAACCCACACAACACGAGAATAATCATCAACAATGGTTAGAAAGTAAAGTGCACCACAAGAGGCAAGTACTTTATAGGTGCCCCATGTAATACAATGAATTAGAGAGAAACAATCATCAGTTTTATGTTTACTTTCAGGAAAAATTTCCTGTGTTTGTTTTGCTTTGTAACAAACATCACATGGCTTATCTCCTTCAGTTCTACTATTTAATTTATCTACTTTAGGGAGAAAAGATAATATCTGTTTAGACGGATGCCCTAATCTGCGATGCCATAACTCCCATTCATCCATACCTCTTGTTCTATTCGCCCGAACCGGTGCTACTCCTCTAAAATGATAGACCCCATCACACTACTCACCCATGCCGATCAAAATCCTCGAGGTTTGGTCCTGTATCACACATATCTTGTTAGTAAAAGTGACAGTACATTTTATCTCTTGCAATAATTTTGCTACGGAAATAAGGGTGTTGTTCATTCTTGGTACAAAAAGCACATGATGCAAATAAATATTTCCGCCCAAATGTAAAGTCCCTTCCTTCACTATAGTGGTTTGCTTCCCATTGGGAAGTCACACCAGACAAGGTGTAATATTCCATGCATCCATCAATAAGTTAATTTCTCCAGTCATATGGTGTGACGCCCCGGAATCAATTATCCAATCAGTAGATTTTTTCTTACCAGAAAGTTTTTCATTAGTCCTGGTTTTGTAAGTATCAAGCATGCTTACGAGAGACTGCCACTACTCATTATTAAGCCCATTTAATCCGGTCCTATCTCTGTCGGTCACAGCTGCATTAGCACCCACCTCATGCCCTGCTATGATTGAACAACATAAGTTTTTGTTGAACCTCGGTCACGTCCGCCAGAGGGTCCACCCCGTTTTCCTCGACCTGCTCCATCCCTGGTCGACGTAACGCTGGGTCTTTCTCCCCACCATACCAACTTACTTGAGCTTTCACCATTCCTGTCATTGTTGACAGCCATGGTGACCGATCAACAAGACTCGTCAGCAACTGCTCAACTGCTCAACTTTAGAAAACACGTCTCTATCAGCCTGTCCGCAACAACAGATAGTAATGGCAAGAGGTGCGTCACAGTCTCAGGCTTCGTCTTCAATGTCTGGTCGGCTGGGTGTCGTCGGCATAGCGCCGCGTGGATCTACACCGGAAGCCAAAAAGGATCAGTTCGGGTTTGGTGGGAGTGGAAGGAATATGTTGGGGTTCTACACTGTCGAAGCCCCTGGCTTGAAGATCACCACTACTATCGATCGAACGAAGATTGTAGACGCAGACTGAGAAGGTAAGAAATCTTGAAGACAAAGACTGAACTGAAGGATTGTAGAGTGCAGACTGAACCGCACCTCTGTGCAGTGTGCTACGGCGATCGGCGGTGGCGGGAGCGGAAGCAATATGTTGGGGTTCTACACCGTCGAATCCCCTGGCTTGAAGATCGCCCCTACTGTCGGTTGAACGAAGATTGCAGATGCAGACTGAGAAGGTAAGAAATCTTGAAGACAAAGGCTGAACTGAAGGATTGCAGAGTGTAGACTGAGCCGCACCTCTGTGCAGTGTGTTACAGCGGTCGACGGTGGCAGGAGCGGAAGCAATATGTTGGGGTTCTACACCGTCGAAGCCCCTGGCTTGAAGATCGCCCCTACTGTTCTCCTCGTTAAGAGTTGGAGCCAGCGGTGGAGGTGGATCCTGCTACTCGCTACCAAGGCAACTCGTAAATCTGCACCAACCACTGGAGGTGTGAAGAAACCTCACAGATACCGTCCAGGAACTATTGCCCTTCGTGAAATTTGTAAGTACCAGAAGACTACGGAGCTCCTCATCAGGAAACTTCCATTCCAGAGGCTTGTTCATGAAATCACTCAGGACTTCAAGATGAATCTCTGTTTCCAAGGCCACGTTGTGTTGGCTTTGCAGGAGGCGGCTGAGGCATACCTAGTGGGACCGTTTGAAGACACTAAGCTCTGTGTCATCCATGCCAAGCGAGTCATGATCATGCCCAAGGACATCCAGTTGAGTCCTAGGATCCGTTGTGACAGGGCCTGCAGCTGGTGTTTCCAAAGACAAAGAGATGGCTCTGCTCGCAAGTCCACGGGAGGAAAGGCATCTAGGAAGCTGCTCTGATATATATATACATACAATCTACGCCTGAAATTTAAGAGTAGGAGACTCACTGAGGATAAGATACATGCATGCATGAGAGGAGTTCCTAATGCATGCAAATTTCCCAGTCCATGACGAATTCCAATAAATTGAATCCTTGACTCTAGGGAAGAAATGAAATATTCCGATGAAGAACAGTGGAAGCTTTAAAAAATGGATGGAATACTTGCCGTGAAGAATAGTCGAAGCTGTATTTTTATTTTAAATCACCAATCAAGAATAGTCACCGGTGAAGAACAGTTGTTGGAAAACAGATGGAATATTCCGAGAAGCCGAATATTCTGAGCAATAGCACCCTGTAAGTGTTAGGGTTTACGTTCTTTTGCTCTGATAAAAAGAATAGTAAGTGTGAGTGAGATGTTATGAAATCTTTAAGTGACGCCTCAGGGGTAATTTCGTAAATATTAATGTTTTCCATCTAAATCATTGATAGAAGGGAGGTTTTTTTTTGTTGAATTTCTCAAAAGTTGAGGGGAGGTATTTATTACAATGAAATTATAGGAGGGTTTAAATGATTATCAGAAATTTGAGGGGAGGTCATTACATTTTACCCTTATTTCTTTTTCATTATTTGGCTCTTGGCCATGACATAGAACTCTATAGGTGGAATTGACTAAGCAACTTCCTTTAGGGTCCATCTTCCATCTTGTTTTATCTTCTTGAGGGGTCCTCCAGATTGGTGTTGCCTTAACTTCTTCGGTAATCCTATCTGGGACCCAATTCCTTAGAACCTCTAATCTCCATATCTTCAACGGGTCAATATATAATATCACTTACTTTAAGGTATAATTGTCAAATAATCCCTTTGGCCACCACTTTCAATATGTCAATATGTCATGTTAGTTGTCAAATATTTTTTAAATCCTAAAAATGTCTTATCTCACTTGAAAAGACAATTTCACTTTTTAACTAGATGAGATATTTTCAATTTTGATTCTAAAGATTTGGTCCATGGAACTCATGCTTGAAAGGGTCATGAAAGTGATATAATAAATAATTAATCCAAACATCTAGACCATCAAAGGGTCTCTAGATTAATGCATTAATCTAAACCATCCAAATGTTAGGATGTGTATAGATTCAATAAATCCAAGCCATCCAAAAAGTGTACCAAATGAGGACAAAAAATCTACAACTATCAAAATGGCTTCCTAAGAGCAAAGAATCAATCTTGGCCATCTATGTTCAAAGATTTCAACTAATCTATCATTCCATCAAGCACAAAATTTTAATGTTCTAGAAACACTAAACCAAAAAAAAAAAAAAGGAATGATATACCAAACAATATCTGAACTCTAAGCCATCAACATGGCATCTTAAGAAGAACATAATCCTTATTCCAACAATATGTGGTCGGGTCTATCAATCATAATTTTCCATTCTGTTTTATTTAATGTCATATCTTTTGTTAAATTATAAGCACTTAAAATCATTTTCTACTATTTCAAGGCCCATATTTCTTTTGATATACCCCTAGCCCTCCTGGTCCCTTCAAAAGATCATTCAACTATTTCAATTAAATCGTCCAAATGGTATATCAAGATTCCATCCAATCTAACCCATCCAAATGGTGTATTCAATGCATCTAAATATCTAGGCCATTGAAGTGATCTCTTGACATCATTGAACCAATCTTAATCATGGAAATTGATAACTATTATTAGGAAAGATTGCAATGTTGTTGAAAATAATTAATCTTTATTTTAGTAATTTTTTACAAAAATAATTTAGTAATTTAGTAATTTGGATTAATTATATTATAATTTTTTTTATAAATGTTACTTAAATATTAGTAAATATATAAAGTTAGGTTGTAGTCATAGTTAAATTAATATATAGATTAAATTTTTTAGTCATAATTAAATTAATCAAAGCCCAAGTTCGAGGTTTAAGACTTCGGGTTGGGATTTGGTTGATTCTCAACCTGACCCAATCCCCTAAGTAGTACTCCTAAGGAAGCGTGACATTCATAATTAGATTGAAACAATCTAAGCATAACCCATGCATGCATTGTTTTGGTTTTTTAACTATTTTTAGATAAAAATTATTAATATTGAACCTGAAAGAGCTATGGGGATGGGCTACCCCCACTGTGTAGCCTAATGAACAAAAAATATAAAAGATCTTGGACAAGATTTGGATAATGTATTAACAATTTTATAAGTTGCCAAACCCAGTCCGGCCCACACCCAAGCATAATAATATTTTTCTAGGCATGGGACAAGGATATTTTTGTTCATATTAATTATAAAACTATGGTTTTTAAATTATTTTTAAGTTTAGTTTATTATAAAAATATATAAAAATCCTATCTATATATTAATATAATATTTGTAATATATATATATATATATATATATATATATATATATTATGTATGTATGTATGTATATAGCTTCTAGGTTGAGCTTAGGGGTTAGTTTGGATTTAACCCCATTTGATCTAACTAAAATTCAATTCCAATAAACAATTATTATTTTATGTATATAAAAAATTATTATTTTAAACACAATAAGATGATTGTGGATTAAATCCAAATCTGATCCAAAATCTGACGTATTTTTCTTAAGGCTGTGTTTGGTTTGAAGGAAAAGGTAGGGAAAGGAAGGGAAAGATAAGAAAACTTTTACAAGCCTTGTATAGGTTTCCCTGTCTTTCCCTCCCTTTCCTTACTGTTTCCTTTGAACCAAACATAACTTAAAAGAATCTCAAAGAAATAAAATGACATATAAAATGGCATCATAATATCAATCAACTTACTCCAACCATCTAAATAATGTACTAATATTTTATTTGATCCATCGATTGTAATAGGCAACTTTAATAACGTAAATTTGTTGATATGGTATTTAACTTGTATAGATTGCTTGGATGGCCAAGACTGAATCTAAGCCATTAAAATGGCCTCCTAAAATCGACGTACTATTCTCAACCATCCAAATGATACTAATTAAGGTTTCAACCATATAAAAAGTAGAGAAAATCAATTCAAAAACTAATGCCATGCATCAAATCCGTCTCGTAGAGAAATGGATTAATCTTGTCCATTAGGCTGTCTTTGGTTGCAATGCAAATATATTTGCACTGATGCAAAACCATAGCAGTGCAAATGATTTGAGTGTGAATTTTGACCTTTTTTTAAAAAAAGTTCATCTTATTTTGTTCGATTGCAATACAAATGAAGTAAGTTAAGATAAA
The DNA here is from genome assembly GCF_056320005.1 of Nelumbo lutea. Taxonomy (NCBI): domain Eukaryota; kingdom Viridiplantae; phylum Streptophyta; class Magnoliopsida; order Proteales; family Nelumbonaceae; genus Nelumbo; species Nelumbo lutea. The sequence goes on from NC_142685.1 coordinate 108,775,355, forward strand.
GAAGAATAAAGTAAAATTCAAAACAAAATTAAACAAGAAATTGCAATTTTTTTATATTTGCATTCCTATGCATTTGTACTAATGCAAATAAATTTGCATTACAATCCAACACAGCCTTAGACTCAATTTGAAAGGAGTACAAATACAAATATGCAGAATACAAAAGCTTATATTTTGTATATATTTGCACTGTATATATTTGTATTTATACTCCTTACCAATGGCCCTTAAATTATATACCAGATTTTTCATATGGTAGCATTCAATGTCTGTCATTAGTCAACAATAGATGTCATGTCACTAGGTCTCATTCACCATTCCTTTCAAAAAAAAAAAAAAAAAATTCTCATTCACCGTTAACACCATCAAGGCATTTGATTAACATATGAAAAATATAGGGCAAATGACAAAATAAATAAATAAACAAGAGCCAAATGTCACACCCTCCAAAATACAAACGGGTCCTTATAATTTACTTCTATAATCAACCAACAAAGGCAGTACCAAGCAATCGAATTCACATTCACTCCCCATATACCGCCCTACAGTGATCTTAACTGTGCATTGAAAATATCTTTCGATAACAAGTATGCGAGATGTTCTTAATGCAGACTGAGATGTATATTAAAGACGTTCTTGATTTGGTTTTTGGGGCAACATGATTGTCCTCTCATAGTCTTCTTTTCGATGCTGGATAATTAATAAAATATTAAGGTGACTGCTGCAGAATAAAGTTTGGAGTTAAAAAAAGGGAAAATCTCGAATTAGTATCCTGTACTTTGGGCCTAGTGCCACTTTAGTCTTCAAATTTTAAAAATGGGACAATTCAGTACCATAACTTTCAAAACATTACAATCCAGTACCTGCTGTTAGCTAACTGTTAGCCAGCTGTTAATTAGCATTTAAAAAAGACATAAATGCCTTTTGAGTGTCATCTGATTTTCTTTATCAACCATCTAAACATTGACAAAAAATTTACAATTTCAGATCCTTGCCTCTTCTATTCAAGAAAGTTGAGATCACCAGAATGCCCAATCAAATGTGACCCCAACTTTCTTGAATGGAAAAGGCAAGGATTTAGGACTATTAATTTTTTGTCAACATTTAGATGGTTTATAAAAAATTAAGTAACACTTGAAGGGCATTTGTGTCTTTTTCAAATGCCACTTAATAATTAACAGCTAGTTAATGACATGTATTAGATTGTCATGTTTTAAAAAGTTGGGTACTGAATTGTTGCATTTTAATGTTCAAAAACCAAAATAGCACTAAACCCAAAATACTAGGTACTAATTACAAATTTTTCCTTAAAAAATTGATAAACAAATAATATTATTAACAAATCAACCTCTAAATATACAATCAATAATGCTAAAATTTCATGGGCCTTTGTCCATCATGGAAATGTCAAATGACTTAAAACAGGTGAAGTTGGAGTTGGTGCAAATATAGAGGTTATTGGGTGTTACATTTTGTCCTTTCTGTGTTGTAAGAGGCCCATGAAGGGCCAAGCTCATGAAACTGACATCCACCCATTTGTACATGGTTGCTTATGCGTGGTATCAGGCTACCAGCTAATCCCTCCCTTCTTCTTTCTTTTCTCTCACCCAATTGTGTTTGGATTTTTTGTCATCAGTCCTTAACATTGATATGATTTTTTTTTTTTGTTTGACAAGTTAAGCATGTATATGATTTGACCCACATTCTTAGTATTACACTTTACACCGGATGAAAGAAATCCAAATAGTTATGAACACATTTTGGAGCATTTCTCACTGATAAACAATGTATTGAATTGTTGTTATGAGATTCTAAAACTTTGACCAGCACCAAAAAAAGGGTAGAACCTACCATTCAGCAAGTTCCTTTCATGGCGGAAGTTTAGCCTCCATCTGATTACCAATAAAAACAAATTAGGAGCTGGTTGGGTTTTCGTGGTAGCTCTAATGTTCTTTTCAACTGAATTACTTTCATCAAAGTAGAAATGTAAAAGAATGAAGTTTTCTTCTTTTCATTTGAAGATTTGGTAATTTAAATTATTTATGTTTGAAAGGATTTCTAGTTAAGAATTGAAGATTGTATATATTTTTCAATGTTCAGGTAATAAGTCAACATTTTTTTTTCATTGAAGTAGAAATAATCAATAGAAATTTTGATTAAGAAAATTCCGTACACGTTTTTCCTTTTTACTTTTGGGGAGAACATTGAAATATGGCGACACTTTTCATTATAAATTGACTTAAACATATCCCAAGTTTTTGAAATATACTTTGGATCGATCCCACTAGACTTAATATATCCTCTATTATCAAAATGTGGATAAAACACTTAATCTGCACTAAGTTTTCATAATTGACTTAAATATATCCCGAATATTTAAAACTGAACCAATCCTCAGTAAAGTTTATTGGTCATTTTTTTTTTCTTTTTTTCTCCTCCTCTTCTCCCACGTTATTTTTTCTTTATTTTTTCTTCCCAGTAGAAGGGAAAAATAGGATTTTGAAATTTTAAATGACTTCACATGTGTGTTTTCATTGACACGGATATGTTTGTTAAATTCAATGGGGTCAGCCTAAAGGTATATTTAAGTTTTTTTAAAAAATTGAACATACACTTAAGTCAATTCATGAAAACTCAGAATATGTTTAAATCTTTCATACACTTCAAATGTCAAATACCCTTAAATTTTTAAAACCCTATTTTGCCCCTTTATGCTCTGTTCTGATAACCTGTGTAAATCAAACTAGATTGAATGAAAAACGGGGTAAATTACAAGGATAGGATAGTATTTGGTTAGACCATGTATTAACATGTTTGATAGAGCTGTAAAACAAGTCGTGCTAGGCTGGCATGGTACGACCTGCATGCAGCCCGTGCAAAGTGCGGGCCTTATCGGGTTATGTCTTCCTCTCTTGGAATATTTTGGGGAATTGGCCCGGCATAGCCTACAACCAGAGCTCGTGCGGGCCTGTGCCGTGCCACAGGCTATTTATTTAAAAAAAAATTCTTAAAATTTTTATTCTATAAGAATTTTAATAAATACAATTGTTTATATATACAATAAGTAAATAAAATAGTATAATAAAATTAAGAACGATTATTTATTTTATTAATATATATGGGCCGTGCCATAGGCCACGGGTGGCACGACCCACTTGGTTGTGCCGTACTGGCCCAGCCCACTGACGTAAAGCCTCAAAGCCCAGCACAGCCCATAAACCATTGTGCTGAACCGGGTCGGACTGGCTCAAAATTGTGTCAGGCCATGGGTGTCAAAACCCGATTTACACCTCTAATTTTTGAAACAATGTTGTACGTATTGCGGAACGACGGTGAAAATGGACCAAACTACTTGTTCCAGGTCATTTTAACCTTCTGAGAATTGAGATTGAAGACTGGTCATGGGGTGAGTCATACAAGATTTTCATTCTTGTAGTCTACTCGGTATAAGTATCAAACAGGGTTTGATCGTTCCTTTGTGAGATTACACCTTGTATTATTTGGGTGGAGGAGATAATTGATGTTTAGTTTTTCTTGGTGCAAAGTTTTATTTTATTTGTATGTGCTTTTCCCTATGTCAATCTCAAATGTCAGATTCAAGAAAAATGAGTACCCATGTTGTTTCTGTAAGAACTAGTCTGTTTAAATTAAAACCCATTCCATGTTTTTTAACCAAGCAATTGAATTATCTTTAAAGATTTTAAAACTTCTGAAAATACTTTTCTCCAAATTACTGCTACTGAGGAGTAATTTGTATGATAACAATAGTATTCGTACGCTGTTAGAAATTCTAAGTAGAAAGGTTGGTTATTAATTTAGCAGGAAGAAACCCAATAGTGGCCACTCCCATGAATCAGCCAGGACAGTCCATCTACCTCTATTATCTTCCATTTTATTAATCAAATCCCAGTTTAAGTGCAGGCATGTGAAGTTAAGGTTAAATTATTATAAGAAAAACAAATACTAGCCTGGATCTCTCACCACCTTGTTATAAACTTCTATGCAATGCATATATTGAAGGTCTTAATAACTAGTTAATGCTGGTTTTCTATTTTTAAAGACAGTAGGATTTGCATGGTGATGCCTCAAGGTAGAACACAATCCTTTTTCACCTCTTATGCCCTGTTCACTTTTCGGTAAGTTATTTATTCAGATAAATGCAGTTATCTGGGTAAGTGTTTCTATTCGGGTAAGTGTATTTATCTATGTTCTTTTATTTTTCATGTAAATAAGGCAATGACCAGTTTAGCCATAAAAAATCATTATTAAAAATGACATTTTTGTCCCATTCAAGTGTTGACAAATTTCCCCCTAGGTGGGAAAATTATTTACCCACTTAAGAGATGGATATAATAAGTGATACCTAAGAAAATAAAATTTCCTTAATCCCCACATAAATCTGAAAAAAGAATATGGGACTCTTGGTCAATGGGAACCAAAATCCCATTGACCAACTTTCCCCCTCTCAAAATCTGAAAAACAAATGCTCCCTTAAATGAAAAATCAGATTTGATTCTCACTAGTCTGTCCTCACACTGTTCGCACACAGCCCTTTACAGCCGTACATTAGGAATATCTTCTCGTGAAAATAAGCATACAACAATGGAGAGATGTTCCTTTTATAAACATACAAAGAATGTACAAGGCTGTGAGGGCGGTGTGAAAAAATGAAGGGTAAAACTGTTATTTTATTAAGAAGGGATATTCAAGACTAACTGCAAAACCCATTGTATGTATAACTTTATGAAAAGCCAGGGTATGTTGAAGTGTTTGCTTTTTTTTTTTTTTTCAGGAAATTGTAAACCAAGTAAAATTAAATGTTGCACTTTTGCAGGTGTTTGGATAACACTCCATCGAGGTAAAACTTCACTAATAAATAATGCCTAGGCCCTAGGTGATGGACTGCCCATTGAAGTCTCAGATTAATAAAAAAACACAGTACGGGTAGCTCTGTTCCATGAGGCAGAGATGAGGCAGTTCAGGGCGGTCAACCGACGATTAGAGTGGTAGAAATGGTGAGATATTGTAGGAAATATAGGAAGGAAGAAAAAAGAACAAAAAACCAGGGGGTTTTTTACTAGATTCAAGTGAGAACGAAGAGAGAAGACTCGCCAGTCGCCACTGCAACTCCCCTGCTTTTGTTAGAGAAGGAAATGAGTAATGGGTCACTGGCGAGAAGGAAGATAGAAAGGGAAGCGGAGAGAATAGGAGGAAGATAAGGGAATCGAAGAGAAAGAAAAAAACGGAGGAAGAAAAACAAAGAAAGCTCTTATCGCCACCGCTGTTAGTACTTTGGAATGTTGAGGACGATGAACAGGACCATTATCAGAGCAGAAAAATGGCGAGAAATAAAAAACTAATGAGAACGATGGGGGCAGATCCGAGGAAAAAAGAAGAAATAATGCGAGCAGATCTGAGAATGATGCATCCGTTCCTCAGATCCATGAAAAAGGAGAAGAACGATGTATCTCTTCCTCAGATTTGTTCATCAAATGGGAACAAAATGGTGCAGATATGAGACTGATGCATTCATTCCTCATATCTGCTCAAATGATGGAAGACTGAACTTGCACCATTGCCAATAGAGAGCAATACTGGTGATTGTTTGAACGTTGCAACGACCAGAGGTCGGAGGAGGGAGCTTTACACCGATGGGGAAGACGATGGAATTTTACATCGATTTTATCGATGATAAATTTCCACCGATTATCGATGTAAAACTTGGGCACAGTGGAGTTTTACGCTGATTTACGGTGTAAACCAACACCTCAAACAAACAGATGTGAAATCAAACCGGAATGTAAACTTTACATCGGTTCAAGCTTCCACCTCAAACAAACGTGTAAATAGGTTGATGACTGCCAAAAATTATTTTTTAATCAATTGCAGGAAAGAAAAGAAGTAGGGGGCAAGCAACAATGTGTGTATGCCTAAGGTTATAAAATGTAACGCAGCCTGTCTAAAGTCTAAACCACCAGCCAAATGGTTGCCTGCTAGGTGGTGGTCCACAAAAATTACACTGTTGATGACCTGGTAGAAATATGAGGCATACATCTGATGTCTTTATTTGTGATTGGAGGTATGTAGTACAATATATGTGCTTTCTTTCTGGTAGATAAGAGACTAGTACCCGTGGCCGTGACTAAAGGTGTAAATTGGGTTTCCAATTTAAAGAGTTTACACTATATTGGGCCAGGGTTTTTGGATTAAGCAATTTAAAAATTGATGGAATAACAATTCAAGCATTCGCAAGTTGCATCTGTATCAATGCTTTCATTTTCTTTTAGGGGTTTTTCGAAAAATCTTTTGTAAGTTCTGACAATCAAAAGATGATGTGAGTTTTTGTTTCAATATCTTATTAACTTGAAGACCGTTTGATTAAGGTGTGTTTTTATGTATAAAAATGAATTGAAAACAAAGGTGAAAACCTACATTTGGAACTTCTTAAAAATAGCCTGAAACAGGCTTTCAACGACTTTAGGCAGCTATATTTTTTTTTTCAACCAAACAGAAAAAGGCCAAAACATAAGCAGCTTCTTAAAAGTCCGACAACCTATGCAAAAAGACACGCCAAATGGGGTCTTAATATTTTGTTTGACCCAAATGTACATTTTACACTGATTGGGCTAGAGCTTTGGGCCAGATCATTCAAATTTTAAGAAAATCCCAACTTAAACCCGCCTAAATTGCTTCCCTACCTAAACTGCTAAAGCCCCATATTGCTCTATAAAAACTACAAAAAAGGGGTATTGAGATTTACTCCTCACAGAAGAATGCATCTCACACTGACCTCACACAGCCCCATCCCACCATATCCGGACTGGTTCGACTATAATATTGCAAATAATTACACCCTACCGACTGGTATCATAAAAGAGGTGATACGGGGTGCATCGATTGATCAAAACTCTTCCTGCATCGTAGAATTTTTTTCATAAAAAGAACAACGTCCAATGCTTCTGGCCCAAGAATGGTTTTAAGGTGAAATAGAACCAGTTGCCTCACCGTTCCTGGGTCAACCAATCCGAGCTTCTGGTCCAGTTTTCAAAACCATGCTATGAATGACAGATTGAAATTCAGGCTACCGAAAACCAAACCTTTCAGATATACATGCGAGAGAGTTCAGAATTTTCAAAACTAGGCTCTAAAGAGAGCAATGCTAGCTTGTCTCTGTTCAGCCGGCAGCAATGGAGATTAGAATGGCAGGTAAATAAAGACCGGTAGGTTTGGAGAATGAACGTATCAAACTAGGCGATTGACCCATTTTTCTGTGGGAAGCTTTTTCTTCTCAGTGCGAGCATTTTACACGTTCTTTCTCCATCACTATGCAATCTGTGGCAGAAATGGATTTGACTCCCGATCCTGTAACTGAATTCCTTAAAACAATGGGTCAATTGCATGTAGGTATCGTGTATCTTCATGGTCCTCTTTTTGGGCCTGAACTTTCAAATGAGTCGTTTTAGTATACCTCAAACTTTCAGAAATATACATTTAAGTTTAACTCGGTTAAACTAAATTTTTACAGCCACTTTAGTCTCTTTTTCTCACTATTCATCTTCTTCTACCTCTGGACTTCAGATGCAAACCAGTGGCATCAAAGTAACCTCACCCATATCTATTGATTAGAATATAGATGTTAAAGTGATACATTTAAAAGTTAAGACAGGCTCAGTTTGGAAAGAGTACAAATACATACATGTACAATAAATAGGAGTGCCAATTGAATTGGATTTGGTCCAATCCAATCCAATGTGAGCCAATACAAATGGACCAGGTCCAGTCCAATCTAATGAATATTTTCGACCATTTTGGTCTAATCTGTTCACATTTATTTTAATTTAAATTAATTCTAATCCAATACCTATCTACAATTTTCCCTAAAATAAATCCTCATCAAAAGAAGGAAACCAGAACATTAATTTACTGGAAAAATTTATAATTCGAAAAAGATATGGTATGAAAAGAGTTTTGATCAATCAAAACTCACCCATGAATTTTAATAAATAACACCTAATTGACTATCCCATTTATGATTTCAGTTGACAGGTAACAAGTTTATCAGATATCATATCTTCTATGTATCATAGTCAAACCCTAATTTACTTGTATGCAGTCAAAGTTTGAATAGTCTAATTAATACTTGTATATCACGTGTTGGACGTCAGGATTCAGTGCACGCCGAGTATTCTACTCTAGGGATACAGCTTGGATGCTTCATCTAACCCAAGACTTCCTCCAAATCTAACTAAAAATATATATGCAAGTGGGTCGATATCTAAAGAATTACAGAATAGTTAAGTAGATGTTGAAAAGTAATATACTAAGAAGAAGAAAATGGAAGAGATTAAAGGGAATTGCATTAAAACACTTTGACAGAATTGGCAGGAGGTGGCCAATTAATGGGAAGAAAGCGGGCATTGGACCACCGAACTTTAAGAGCCGCCGGTAAATTTCATTGTTTTAAATTTTGAGACCACACCGGAAGTTGACCAAGGAAGCTACCGGTGAATGGTTGGAAACCGTCCTTTTTCTTGCAACTGTGCAAGAGGGGCCTGTGGGAATGCAAGACAAAAGTTATTCACATCCAAAACCCAGGACCACTGCTCAGCGTTTGTTTGGGTCAATAATGGCTCACCAGTTTTGTACCATTGGTTTGTTTGGGTCTATTTGGATCCTGTTTCGTGAGAAATGTGATTTTTTTGGTCCATGTCAGCACCACATCAGCACCATATCTATCATTCATGAGGGTGCTGAGACAAATTCAAAACGTGTATGTGGTGCTGATGTGGTGATATGTTTATATTTGAAATGCTAATGTTACCACAAATAGCCCTTAAAACTTTAAAGGCTTGGCTATGATGTCGAAATGACATGATACTGAAAAAACATAACCAACCCACGGGCATCATAGAAGTGATTAATCAATCAAGTGGGTTTTCATCAAAATTCGCATGGAGTTGTGATTTGTCTACCATGAAAAAAACTAAATTTATCAACAAAGGAGTTGTTACCAACGTGAATGTTTTTGTTACCAAATGATCTATGAAAGATTATGAATATATTGTGTGATTTAAAGCAAAAAAAAAAAAAAGAGCATAATTTTGAAACAAGAAATTCAAGAACGTTTGTTGTTTCAATTTTAAAAAACACGTACATTTACAACAACAACAAAAAAAACATGTTTTAATTTCCATGTTTTGATTTGCTAGAAATTCTCAACAAAGGAAAACAATTTACTTTGAAGAATTAAAATGTCCAATGCGTAGAGCAATAGAATTAGTTTTATGGCACCAGATGGTTTGTAATTATGTTAAAAGTTACGGTTAATTTATGTCTTAATTAAATAAGGTTATATACAGATGACATCATCTTGTATCGATGATTATCATATAGGACCCGTCCACGGTGGGTCCAGATCCTCTTTGTATTGACAAGTGGCAACTTATTCATTAGGAAAAGCTCTTCATTGTTCTGATTAGGAGGGAAACCCTCACTCTCTAACCACCATTCTTAAGAAATATATGAACAACTCGAACCAGTCAGCTTAATTAGGAAAAGCTCCTCACCGATTCGACATTTCTACTTACGTGCAACGTCGACGACGTAATACCAAAAAGCGAAGTCAACCTCTTTCACGACTTCGTCTATAAATGGAACCAACAACTTAGCTTAATACACAAAGTGAGGGAGCTCTAGCCTCTAAGGACCCGTAAAAAGCAAGAGAAGCCATGACTACCATCTATCCTCCCAAATTACAGCCAAAGATGTTGAATGCTCATCAGACAAATCATTCTGCCCGATCCCTATTTCTCCCGCAAAACTCTTTCATGGCGGCCGGAAAGCTCCCGATTAGAGCAGTGCCGACTAGACGTCAAAGGAGGAAGAGTTGTTCCGTTTGCTCATTTTCTAGTGACATCAGGGCAGTAAAAATTACAAAGGAGAAGGTTGTAACAGTTAATGCAGTTGTCAACGTTAAACTAACTGGTTTGTTGTCCAACCTGGGGCTGGGCAAAGTGGAGGACACCATCAACGATGTGCAGGGTGAAAAACTTCTTCTGGAGCTTCTGAGCGCGGAGCTCGACCCAAGTAAGTAATAACAAAAAATAAATGAGAATTATTTCTGCACCAAGCCTTAGCATTCTGCTTTGGAGGTTTATCAGCCATAAATAATACATTAGCTTCCCAAAACGAAAAAGCTAATTACAGAAGTCAAAATATCATTTAAAATGGAAAGCTGAGTCAAGTCTATCAGATCTCACTAACCCAGTTTCCAGAAAAACTTTCTGGTTTCTGGGTTTCTGGGTTTCTGCATTCGTAGTGTTTCCACCAGTTGTAGTAGTAAAGGGTGGCCTTAATTAGCTCACTGGTTTCTGGGTTTCAATCAAAGGGCATTAAGTTCTTGCTAACAGTTGTTTGTTTTGGTTATGTATTATGTTTTGATGATGAAGAGACGGGATTGGAGAAGAAAACAGTGAGGGGGCATGTAGACTGGGTAAGCCAAGATGGGGAGGATGCCAAGTACCAAGGCAAATTCGACGTTCCTACGAGTTTTGGCGATGTAGGAGCAGTTCTTGTGCAGAATGAATTTGGTAAAGAGATTTTCCTAAAGGACGTTGTTCTTGGTGGCATTTCTCAGGCTCCTGTACATATTGTCTGCAACTCTTGGGTTCATTCTAAGTCTGATAACCCAGAGAAGAGGATCTTCTTCATCAACAAGGTCACCTCTCTCTCTATCTCTCTCTATCTCTCTCTCTCTAATTACTATTATCAATTGTTATTGCTGTCAAGTTATACTTTAATAAATGTATTTCCTCTATATTATATTCCTAAATACCGCTAGGATTAGTGTTAATAAAAATTAAATTCTACCCACTAATGTTGAAGGACCTTGGCTTGTACTGATATTGTTGAAAGAAATTTGTCTTATTGGCTTAAAAAAAAAATCCTAGGACACAGGTTTAGAGGCAATTATTGAATTTGGATCTGGTCCTCACAGTCCCTTGCAGATGTGATTCGAAAATATCTATGCATGAATAAAACCAAACAAGTATGGAGATATTATCAATGAATGGTTGAAAGGGAAACTTACATTATCATGATGATGCAAGTTGACTGGGTTAACTCATATAAAAGCATTTTTTTGTTAAGCTCAGTTTGAAAGGAATACAAATACAATTGTAAAGTGTAAAATCTTGAATTTTGTATTATTTTGTATGTATTTATATTATACATATTTGTATTTGTACTCCTTTCAAACTGAACCTTAAAAATAATATAATATAACAGGGTTGGGCTTAGAGTCTCAACCTTGATGACCAAGAGCCCAAAACTTAAAATTCGGCCTTGAATTAGCCATAAACTCAGCGTGTGCAGATCAGGTTTTACCATTCGGTCCATCCCACCTATTTTTGTTGTGCATTAATTGCATAGAAAATGGCATCCATAAAATAGAAGGAAGAACATAGCCTAGCTGGAAGCTGGAACTCAGCCATATTACAGGATGATCAAATAATTCATTAGTTTTCTAGTTCAATGAACCTTTCTGGTTTTAGTTTGATTTGGTTTACTATTTGAACCAAATTGGATGAAGGGAAAATAAGTGTTTAATCAGTTTTTCATATTGTCAAAGCTTTTTTTAAGTTGTTAAGCACTTTGTAACTTTGGTTCTTTTAATTGTGTCATCCAGTCCTACTTGCCATCACAGACACCAAGTGGCTTGAAGACACTAAGACAGAAGGAACTCGAGAGCCTACGTGGCAATGGAAAGGGAGAACGAAAGACTTTCGACAGGATATATGATTATGACACGTATAATGATCTTGGGGATCCAGACAGTAATGATGACTTGGCACGACCAGTCCTAGGTGGCAATAAGCATCCATATCCTAGGCGTTGCAGAACTGGCCGTGAAAAGACCAAGAAAGGTATATGAATTTTGGGCTTATAGCTTTACCATTCAACGTTACATGGTCCAATTCCATAGATCTTAAAACACAAAATGAGCTCCCACCCAATATGGGTCCACCAGTCCAGTCCAGCCTTGTTTATTTTAGCCGAAAAGAAAGGTTTATTGGGCCTTCATTTTCAGGCACCGAGATGGGCCTTCCCCCATCTCTGTTAGTTATACATTGAGGAACGATTAGTTATTCCAAACCCCTGCCCAAGTCTGCTCTTTATTGTTTCAGAGTTTAGTATCTAGGCCCAGCCAGGGGCCAATCCCACATCAGTAATGCTGTCAACTGACTCCAAAAATTCAAAACCTGATTGGATTATCTCATATTTGGATGATCCATTTACATAATCAGATTGAATGCAGATTTAGCGCCCCCCCCCTCCCCATCCCATCGATTAAAATCAAAGTAATTATTTTATGATATATATATATACATATATTGATTTAATATATAAAATTTATAATTATATATAAATATAAATATATACTATAAATTCAATATTTATATTAGGTTATATTATATAAGTTTTTATATCTTTAATTTCTTTTTTTATTTATAAAATGAAATGGGGCCATATTATTATGTCAGTTTTTATTAATGGAATCGCATTTGGATGTTGATTAATTTGATCCAAATCTAACCTGATTACAGACTTACATCAGTCTGAAAAATTAGGGGTTTGGTCTAAGCTCAGTGCTTCAAGCCTGCAATATATATTATATATTTAGTGTGTGTATGTATTCGTTATTTTATTTTATATCAAATAAAGTGTAACATGAATTTTAAATACATATTATGTGTTATATAATATAAAATATAAATTTTATATTGACCACATTGACGTTGCAGATCCATTGTCGGAGAAAAGGAGTAGCAACATGTACGTACCAAGAGACGAGGCATTCTCCCAAGTGAAGCAACAGGAATTTACAAGTGTAACAGTTTCATCAGCACTGAATGGGTTGCTCCCTTTGATCAGAGGAGCCCTTGTTGACACCAACCTTGGCTTCCCTACCTTCAAGGCCATCGGCGAATTATTCGACAAAGGGGTGCCCATTCCTTTACATGAAAATCAAGGGCTATTAGAAACAGTGGTATCAAAGGTGACTGATATTAAAGATGACCTCTTACGCTTTGATACCCCTGAGTTGGTAGAGAGTAAGTCTCTCTCTCTCTCTCTCTCTCTCTCTATCTCTCTCTCTCTCTAGATCTCAAGCATTTTCTGCTTTGCAGGGGACAATTTTTCTTGGTCCAGGGACGAGGAATTTGCTCGTCAGACTCTTGCTGGTATCAACCCCTGTAGCATTCAGTTGGTCACGGTATGATACACCAACCCCTTTCCACCACATAAAAAGAAATTGGACAAATCATAAATTCCCACATAAAATAGTAGACTTAAATAATTGTGCAGGAATGGCCATTAAAGAGTGAACTTGACCCTAAGATCTATGGTCCACCTGAATCTGCAATCACAACTGAACTTGTGGAGAGAGAGATCAAGGGAATCATGACGATTGATGAGGTAACACCTCTAAAGATGATGTTATTGATGGAATACTACTATGAAGAACAGATAAAACGACTAATAACATACTTTGTGATTCTCTATATGCTTGCAGGCTTTGCAGCAGAAGAAACTTTTCATGCTAGATTATCACGACCTACTCCTGCCTTATGTGAACAAAGTAAGAGAGCTAGAAGGGACGACTCTCTATGGGTCACGCACTTTATTCTTTCTTACCCACGAAAATATTTTAACACCCATAGCGATTGAACTCACTCGGCCACCCACCAATGACAAACCTCAGTGGAAGCAAGTGTTTACGCCAAATGGGGATGCCACCAATTCTTGGCTCTGGAGACTAGCCAAAGTGCATGTACTAGCTCATGATTCTGGTTATCACGAACTCGTCAGCCATTGGTAAGATGCGTTGTAGTCAGATTGAAATCTTCCTCTAAGAGCAGAAGAATTAAATTAATACTCAACTTCATGATCCTCACTCAAAATGAACATATATAAGCCCAAACTTAAATGAATTAAACTCCAAAATGATAGAAGAACTAATGCTCAACTTCTGTTACTTTATCTTTTTTAGGTTAAGGACACATTGCTGTATGGAGCCTTACATAATCGCATCAAATCGGCAGTTGAGTGCGATGCATCCGATATATAAGTTGTTGCATCCCCACTTCCGATACACCATGCGCATCAATGCTCTTGCTCGAACAGCCCTCATCAATGCAAGTGGGATAATTGAAGACTCCTTCTCCCCAGCTAAGTACTCAATGGAGCTTAGCTCTGTTGTCTATGACAAGTTTTGGCAATTCGACAAGCAGGGTCTTCCAGCAGACCTAATTAGCAGGTAAACTGAAAATGATGTCAATTTATGTTTAATCTCCATTGAGAATGGAGTGGTATTATTTACTCTAAAATCTTATACTATCTATTAATGTAAGCATAGAGATAATTCTAACTGATGAACCAACTTCACCAAACTACTAGGGGAATGGCAATAGAGGACCCAACAGCCAAACATGGTCTGAAGCTAACAATTGAGGACTACCCATTTGCAAGTGATGGCCTCCTACTGTGGACAGCCATAAAACAATGGGTCAGTGACTATGTCAACCACTACTACCAAGATCCCAACCTCATTGAATCAGATCAAGAGCTCCAGGCATGGTGGACGGAGGTCAGAACCAAAGGCCATGAAGACAAAAAGGATGAGCCATGGTGGCCTGTCCTCAAAACTCAAGATGATCTTATTGAGATATTGACAACAATCGTCTGGGTTGCTTCTGCTCATCATGCCGCTGTCAACTTTGGCCAATATGCATATGGAGGTTACTTCCCTAATCGACCAACAATTGCTAGGACTAATATGCCTACTGAGGACCCTACAGAACAAGAATTGCAGCAATTATTGAAAAAGCCTGAGCTCTCACTCATGCACTGCTATCCTTCACAACTTCAAGCAGCACTGGTGATGGCTGTCCTAATCGTATTATCGACTCATTCATCGGATGAGGAGTACCTTGGAACTCAAAATGAGCCTTCATGGACAGAGGATCCAGTGGTAAAGAAGGCATATGAGCAGTTCAATAAGAATTTGAAGGAGGTCGAAGGAATTATTGATGCTAGAAATAAAGATCTCAAGCTGAAGAACAGAACAGGAGCTGGTGTTGTGCCATATCAGCTTTTGAAGCCATTTTCTAAAGAAGGGTTGACAGGAATGGGAGTTCCCAATAGCACTTCCATTTAGTTTAATTTAGTTTTCTTTTTATTTTTTATGTGTAGTGTTTATAATCTTCATTTAATTCGTATTGTCATAACAAGCATGTAGGATTTTAATCTTATTGGAGATTAAACTCAATGAGTGTTTGATCGATTAATTACATATACACATGCATTTTGGAAAATGGATTTAATATGACCCAAACCAATTTGAATCAGCTTTTGAATACGAGAAGATTATAGAGTGATACAAGTTTTGAATGCAAGATCCTAGGATCAGAAACTTTTTAACTTGAGAAATTCATTTATGCTCTGTTTGGGAAGAATGCAAATACAAATATATTCAATGCAAAAACAAATATATTTAACTTAATTGGTGATTTGGTATTTTTCAATTTCTGTTTTCATCTTTGTTATTATTTTCTCAAGGAACAAAACATATTTATGGAAATACAAGCTCAGTTAAAGAATTTGAAAAAGAAAATTAACCAGAAATCAAGGAGCATCCTGACAATTTGTATAAAGCATGTCAAAAAAATATTAAGATGAAGCACAAAAATACCTTGCACCTAAACTTCTAAAGGTCTAAAGTAAGATCCGTCCTTAGAGAGCCTTGAGTCCAAACCTCATAAGAGCAAAACTCCTTACTTGTTCAGAGCAAAAGTAATATGCATTCTCCCTATCACATTGGGGCCTAGAAGAAACAATTTTTACCAGAAAAAGAAAGAAAAGGAAAGAGCTTTTAAACTAATAAAACAAAGTTGATAAAATTGGAAGAAACCAGCCAACCATTGAATTGTAAGAGGATGTCAAATCTTTAATTTCATTTGTCTCATGTACAGAATACAAGGTTGATACCTGCCCGAAAATGTCACTGCTTTAAAATTAAACCATCCCAAACCTTGACCTAGCTAGAGAGCTGCCTGGTGACTGGTTGGACACCGTCATTTTGCGTATTGCAACATGTCTCTTGACAGTTATCCACATCCAAATGGACTAGGCCCATTCCAATCCGATGAATATTTGGACCATTTTGGGATCATCCAATCCAACCCGATTCAATGTTAGGATCATCCAATTTACTCAAATTGGTTTTTTAATTTAGATTTGTTCTAATCCAAATCTGATCCATTGACATCTGTATTCTTATCTTTTATCAATGGGCTGGGTATTGGTTCTTTCTGATCCAATCCAATATAAATCCATTTCAGATGGACCAGGTCCAATCCAATCCAACAAATACTTAATTTTGACTATTAAGTCTGGACTGGTCCAATTCAATATCTTATCAGTCGGTCAATCCATCCAAATTGATTTCGATTTGAACAGGGTCCAACCCAAGACCAGTTCATTGATATCCCTACTAGTACCTGGTCAGTGCTGTTTGGGTCAATGGTGCACCAGTTTGCCCATTGGGGTTAAGAAATTGTTTGAGAACACTGATTAGGTTGTGTTTGGTACTGTTGATTTTCAATCTGCAATGTTCTGAGTTAAAACATCATTTATATATACTTGAAACATAAGGGTCTGTTTGTTTGCTGAGAAAATTGGACTGAGAAAGGATGGGATGAGAAATGTTGGGATGAGAAAAGAAAAATTTATTTTCTCAGTTAGTTTTAATGTGTTTGTTTGCTGAGAAAATTTTTGTGAGAAAATCCACTTTCTAGTGTTTGTTTGCTGAGAAAATTTTTCTCAACTAAGAAAATGCATGTAATTTACTTTTATGATAACTTGCACCCCCCAAATGTATGACACATATGATTGAACTTGCCACGTGGCATGATAGTGTTAATAAACTTGCTCATTCAAAAATTTTACTTAAAAAGAGTAAGAAATGCTTAATTATTTGGACCTGCTCATTCATCATAGAATTTGTTCATAAGCAATGTACTCATCCATAAAAAACCTGTGCATGCATTCATAAAATAGTCTACTAGGAACTAAAATTGCTCTATTATTTGGACCTGTTGATACATCAAAGAATTTGCATTCAATAACATATTTCATTCAAAAAGTCATACATACATCAATAAATCATTTGAATTTGTCTTTAACCTGTAATTAGTTCATCAATGCCAATAGTTCAGCCTATTCATTCCATGTAGTCATAATCATCCATATACCAAAAAATCCATTTGTGGTAAAATATAACCATTCATTCCACCTAATACAAGTAGATTGACCATAGCAAAAAAAAAAAGGGACAACAATCAAATTGCCAATGCATCCCCAAAAAATATACAAAATGGACGCAAAGGCTCAACCATCAAAACAAGTTTTTGTCATATATAATTAGTACCTAGTTTGTTAATAAATGTGAGTTATAGTTTAAGACTTTTATCCATCCCTTCAATATGGAGGCCCTAACTTCATTTGAAGCTATGCCTTCCTCAAATTTGGCTCCACTCCGTAAAATGTCATAACTCGACTTTCAGACTTAGCTAAGAAGTCACATGCTTTCATCAAAAATGCCACTGAACATCCTTCTAGGCTCATAACATCGGCATACACCTTTTCCTTGCTAAATAAACCAAACCCTCTCTCAACTGCAGATGCAAGTTTCTCGAGATGTGTAGCAATGTTTTGCACTTGTTCAACAACAATTGCAGCATATGATTTCCGTTTTCCTAAAACTCTTCCTTCTGCAAAACTATTTCCCTCCACCGGCTTTGCTTAAAGGTTAGGATCTCCAGAATTCTTAGCCTCATCAATGTCATCAAACACATGCTCAACATTCGGTGTTGCACTAGTGGCAGTTGCAGAAATTGCACCTTGCTTATTTAGCTCCTTGGTTGTAAATGCACCATTTCTAGTCACTTGATCATTTCCACATACCAATGCCAATTGGTCATAGTTTGGAATGCTTTTTCGTCTAAACTGCTTTGCCTCTGGATGTGCCTGTTCATTTACCATGGGAGTTCCATAATAAGTCACCTTTCGTACTAATAAGTCATCTTTCATATAATTTGTAAACCAAGTGTTTAAAGTATAAGTGTTCTTAATCTATTTTACCTCAATATATGTAGCCCAAACATCAGGTGTTGCATCTATTGTCTCGGTTGAATCATTCCACGCAAAGCCACTTTGATTCAAAAGGTTTTGTAATATTACAAAATTCCGCTTGATTGTTTTCAGCCTATTTCGTATGTATCCTTGAGTACATTCAACTGAAAACTTAGTGCTAATAGCACATGCCGCTGCAGTGTAAGCCAGTGTTTTGAAACTTTTGTCAACCTTGTTTCCAAGGTTGACCTGCTCAGCAAGTGTGTCAATGAGTAAATTATCCATATCCTGTGTCCAACTCATATTTGTTTTTCCAGTCTTGTTTTCAGGCTGAGAGCTAGAAGAGTCCATTTCTGTTTCATGCCAATCAAATGAATAATGCAAATCAACAATATATATCCATAACACCAATTAATACAAGGTATTTTTGTATAAATAGCAATAGACAATTAATAAAATCAAACATCATAATTAGTTAAAGAAGTGAGTGCACACAAAAAAAAAGTTATACAACAAAAGTTATATTATAAAGAAAGTGTTAAACAACAGGAAGAAATTAATGTCGAGCCCTAGATCGATATAAGACATAATCAACCCACATTTGGGTAGCTATTTCTTCTCTGAGACGAGTTCCTTCCCTTGATTGTTCATTTCTACTAGCTCATTGAGATAGTTGGGAGATTTGTGTATTGTCTGCTCTATCATCATTTAAATCATCAATTCCTACATCATCCTCAGTATCAACTGCTTCTCGATCATACTGACGCATGATGAAATCATACGGATTCACACCCATGACATGGTTGTGTAAGATGCAGCATGCAAACACAATCTTCACCTATGACTTAAAAGGGTAATGTTGCTGAGATACCAAGATTGGAAAGCGTTTCTTCAATACCCCAAAGATCCGTTCAACGACATTTCTAAGTGATGAGTGTTGAAGGTTGAACAGTTCTTTTGGGTTCTCAGGTTGATGTGCACCCTATTCCTTTAGATGGTATCGTGTGTTTCGATATGGTGTAATGAACCCCGTCTTTAATGAAAATCCTGCATCTACAAGATAATATTTACCTATTTAAAATATTAAAAGTTAGAAAACACGTACATACTTAACTATTAAATAAAAATGTCTCTTGTGAGATTTTATTACTACCTTGAGGGACCTCTAATTTATGCTCTCTCCTCAGAGCATTGTTAAGCATATGAGAATCCGATGCGGCACCCTCCCAACCAGGTAATACATATGTGAACAACAAATTGAAAGTGCATGCAGCAAGGATGTTTTGTGTGGGATAAGATTTACGACCTCGAAACCTAGCAACACCAGTAGAAGGGACTTTCACAGGGAGGCGTGAGCCCTTGATTGCCCCAACACAATCTGACCAGTAGATTTAAGTTTTTTATTAATCATTTTTTGGGTGTATATGTCATAAAGAAGACTTTATCACTTAATTACCTTGAAATATGGCCAAAAATCATGTCGATTTCTAATTTCTGGAGGTGTTTCAGTACCACTTGGTTGAATCAAGTACCTATCCTCCAAGCTCAACAAAGCATTCAATACGTTGTTGAAATGACAGCTCACAGTCTCACCAAACCGACTGAAATGAAAGCCCATTGTTCTATTCCTAACGTTGTGTGCCAATATGTGTAGGAAGCGTGCCACTTGTTCTTCTACCGTGCACCTCATTGTATCATGTATTCTTCCTGTCTCATGAATAATCTTGCATAGCCTTGCAAAGGCTGCTTTCCCCATTCTCAATTGGTTATTACAATCTATTTCTTTTTGTCCATATAATCTATCCAATAAATCCCTTCGTTCAAAATCCCAGTTCACGAATGGTTCCCTATCAATATAATCCACATCTTCTTGCAACAATGAAAATGTAATTGCAACCGTAGCAGTTGTAGCCCCAATAATTGCATAAAGAAAATTTTGATCCATCTATTCATAGAAAATAACAAATAAATAAATAAATAAATGAGTTGGGGAATTCATTCTAGAATGCCTATATAATTTACATGCTGGAAAAGTAAATACTCTATTTAATGACTCAAATACCAGTTAGGAAAACTAAAGACTCAAAAAAAGCTTCAAAATTTTACAACAATAATCACACTACCCATCAATATATATTTAGAAAATCTCAGATCTGACATGTCAGCTCCTATATCACTTCCTTTTAGAAAAAAAAATTATATCTAAAAATAAACAATTATCAATATTTTTGGCATATGAAAGTATGAATATGAAGAATACACCCTCAAACAAAGATTATAACTCCACTCCCTTCTTTCTTGTATTCTAAAAGAAAGGAAGCAATAAAACACACAAAAGTATAAGAAATACAAAATAATTTGTAGAAAACATTTGGACACATCTCTAATATCATATATTCACCATATAAAACAAAAACAAGTGTAACAAATAAGTAATTTTTATAGACAAACAAGTGACTGATCGTAGGAGGCTACCTTGGAGCTAGATTGTATGTGATATATCAGATTATATATACTAACTTGGGAACATTGATACAAATTTTATTGTATTTGCATCTCTCAAAGTTTTGATCTATGGTCATACAACATGCAATAACCTGAAACAAAACAGAGAAGCATGCAATAGCTATGCTGAAGTACTGAAAAAGCTTTTACATGTTTATACTTAATGATGCTGAAATCAATGAACAAGGCTTGTGACTCTGAATTTTAGTCTAGGTATGGTGATTGATGAATTGAGTTTATATAAGTTTCTGGTAGGGGGCTTAGGGAGATCAGAGTTTTAGTCTAGGTATGGTGACTGTTAGAGTTGGGAGCTCTGGTAGTAAATGGGGTTTCTGAGACATTAAGGCAAATTTTTGGTAAGAAGAGGTTCTAGATGTTACAGAATCTGAATTGGAATGGCTAGGTTCTTTGTTTTGGTTGTCAAGCCCTAGTTTTAGATTTTTTTTTGGTGTGTGTGCATGTGTTCCAGTGGGATTGATGCAATTGAATATGTAGAATTTTGTTGAGGCTGGTTAGTTGAGGCTGACCATTCTGTTACAGCCATGTACTTTAACTTTTGAAACTAATAAAATTTTTACTTTCACTGATAAAAAAAATGTAGAATTTTGCTTAGTAAGGGGTGTGGGTGAAGAGAGTGCTCTTTTCCTTTGCTGAGGGTGATATCTTATCGTCGGGCTTTGTTTTTCTTTTTTTTTTTTCTTTAATGGATAACAAAATTATAATAACAAGAAAAAAGAATGTACAAGTGATACAATGCCCCAGATACAAGCAGTAGCATTTGGGACAAATAAGCCCTTTTAAGTTGTAACCCAATACACTTGCTCCCTATTATCCCTTGTCTGGCTAAAGAGTCAGCCAAACCAGGCTTTGTAATTCCTCTTACTTTTTCTTTACCATGCAAGAAAAAAAATGTTGATAAGAAAATAGATTTTGGAACAGAAACATTGCTTTTTATACATCTACACAATGTCATATCGTTCAATATCTTTTTTTATTGCTTGCCAAAAGATCTTTTACCTCATGTCCGTCCTGTAAATTATTTTTTCAGTACATTTTCTGTTAGTACAAATTCTCTGGTTATTATTGCACCAAAAAGAAAAATAAAAATATTCCTTCCATATCCCCAACAAATAAGTATTACTACAGCTAACCACCTTGTAGCAACTGACAACCTAGACTATCATGCAGTTGGCAGTTGGTAGGGGCACTAGCAAGCTTGGTTGATCACCTAGACAAAGCTCTTATTCACAAAATACCTCTCTATCTGATCAAACAATGCATATCTCAGTATGAAAACAGTTGGGTATTTTGACACTAATTTAATGCATTACCATGTAATAAAGACTTTTATTAATAAAGTGCCAAATTGATTTTTTTTTTTATTAAAGAAGTTTAATGGTGATGGTTATGCTACAAAAAACTCCTCTCTATTAGTCCCACCTCACAAAAAGGAACCATAGCTGATTAAAAAAGAATCCTCAACTGAAAAGTATTCCCAAAAGTCTCCTGCATTGTTCCCTTTCCAAAACCAGTTCTGCCCCATAACTGATGTGTTTCCATGTAGCAAAGTTCGTATTATGGCCCCACAATACAAATACCAAGGTTATCTATCTCTCTAAGCTACAATAGACTCTCCACCCTTGTCCAACTTTCTTCCATTGCATTTTTAAGTATTGCATTAATTGATGTCAATTTCAAGAAAAAAATGATTTTGGGACTACAGTTTCTTGATCATTCATTGAAATATTGGTTCCTTCACAGCTCATCCCAGCACCCATCTATTATGCAGTCATAAAGACAGAATATAAAACATCTAAGTGCAGGTCATTTTCGATTTGTTTTATCAGAGTGGCTTTATTAGGAAAGGAACCAGAAACTTACATGGCTTGGAGGTATATGTTTTTCATTTAGAAGGTCAAGCAAAAGGGTGCCAAAGTTGTATATTACACTCTCAGGTGTTACTCTTCCTACAGCATAAAGACAAGAGGTCAAAACCATGTATGATATACATAATTCAAATGATACTTCAATATGAGAAGCCATATGAATTAGCAAATGAGAGACTCCACCTATGTGAAATCAAATTTCCATAAAAATTAGGAAATGAGAGATTTACCAATTAGATTGGTTGAAATCATGTCATTGCACTTAAGATCACATTAAGTAACTAGCAATAGCAACAGTCATGCACAATACCATATAAAAGAATAAGATAGAAGAATAACATGTAGTTCTATGTAGTTCTAACATAAAG
The DNA here is from genome assembly GCF_056320005.1 of Nelumbo lutea. NCBI lineage: Eukaryota > Viridiplantae > Streptophyta > Magnoliopsida > Proteales > Nelumbonaceae > Nelumbo > Nelumbo lutea. The sequence continues at coordinate 108,798,306 of NC_142685.1, forward strand.
CAAGTTGCTAACATCATTACATGAACTTGGAATTCCAGCAACTTATACCAAACATTACATTGCATGAATTGGAGATCTTGTAATATTGAGCTAATATTTTTTCAAGGAAATAGCTAGAGCTTGCACATTACATGGAGCCACCCCGAATGCATGGCCAATAGGTTATAATCCTTTTTTCCAAGTTACTAAATTAAGTGTGGGCAAAATGCATGCAGAACACTATCCACCATGCACATATTGGCACAACTAGTCGTACTCATAACTAAATCTCCTGCTACCTTCGCCCAAGGCACTTCCAATTTCAGACCCAAATCCCTAATTCACTTTTAAAGATAAATATGATCTCCACCTGACTCTAAACCTTTGAACCTCTAGACGCCAGATCCTCTAACCTCTGTATTTATGTTACCTAAATAAGGCAAGGAATGATTGAATAATATGTTGAATGCAAAATACACACTAAAAGTGAAGCTGTTGGCACAACATGGAACCCATGATCAGTAATCCAAATACCCAAGATCTATGTTCCACTTGCTCCATCTCCCTTCAATATCTTCAACACAATTACTATTCTATCCCTGATCAAGAAATACCACTTTTAACTTCTTTCAGAGGGTATAGCAATGGTGGATTGAAGCCCACCAGTCCCAAACCTCATCAAACTCAATTTTGATTGCCATAGCATGGGTAATCCAGAAAATTCTGGTATGGGAATTTTTAGACCCTCAAAAGTCCTTTTAAGTCCTTCCAAATGCCACATGTGAGAGCAAAGCAAAGCATCATCTACAGGATTTGATAAAAAGAGCATGGCTTCTATTTCCTTATGAAACTAACTAAATCAATGTGATACCATGCACACTAAAATTGTTTACCATTTAACATAGAATACTATTCAACAGGAGCTGACCCACACAAGCCACTGGTACCTTTGAAGGTCAATCCTTGCTTTAGTAAAACATCCACTGTTTGAACTTTACCCCTTGCTGCAAGCCATAAGAAAGAGACAATCTCTGAGGGAACCTGAGACTTCCGAAACTAGGATCAGGCCACTAGAGTTTAGATTGACTTGAACCTCCTACAAACTCCCTAATAGTTTTTTTTTTTTATAATTAACTCCCTAACAGATTTTGGAGTGCATCCACCTCCCAATCATTTAAGTTTCCTTCGATACCTGGGGAACCAAACTAACTAACCATTAACAAACTCCAAGAAATCCCCTTACCTCACCATCTCTGTTAAAGGCAATGGAGAACAAAGTCAGAAAGGCCTCGGCTAAAGGCTGATCTAAACACCAAATGTCCTTCCAGAAGTAAACTCTACTTCCCTCCCCTACTTAAATTTTATATGTCTTTGAAATAGAGGAAGGTGCACCACAATACCTTTCCACACACTAGTGCCATGGGAAAGGTGAGAAGGGAGAGCAAACCAACCCAGGAGCTACCATACTTACCCTCAATTACTTGCATCCATAGCCGTTTACAAAGCAAAGCATCATTCACCCCTCTCAACCTCCTCACACCCACACCCCCACAATCCTTGGGAGTACAAATGGAATACCATAAAACCAAGTGTAGCTTCTTGTCCTCTCTAGGACCTACCAAAGGAGATCCTTTCTTAATTTCTCTAGTGTAATAGCCACAAAGGCGAGTAATGAAAACAAAGAGAAGTAATAGGTAGGCAAGCTAGATAGAACACTGAATTATTCATGATTCATAAAAACCAAAAGAAAATAATGTAGCAACATAAAAAAGAAAAAATTACGTTGCAGAGAAAATGTTTAATGCCTTCCTAATTCCCTACAAATTCATTCATTGTTATGAATTTTCTTCTCTGGCAATAGGATAGATTTCAAATGACACATCAATTTTGAAGTTTGCTTGTTGCTACACAAACAATTTTGAAGCAATAAAACACAAGGGGTTCTTAGAGCTTGGGGTGCAAGGTAAGGTACAAGGTGAAGTACTCTCAGAGTTCTCCATTCATAAAACACTATATAAATATGAATTTTCAAAGCAAGTTTGAAAAGGAACCTAAGCATGTTGCAAGTTTACATGGAACTTGACTTTGATAAATAAAAAATGGCAAGGTTTCTTTTTTTTTCCTTTTTCTTTTTCTCAATGATTAGAATGCTAATTCATTTTCCTTTTGTTTTGATACAGGAAGCACATAAGACAATATTTACATTTTACTTCCCAACACCATCCCATTGAATAAAATTATACAATCTGAACAATGCAATCAAGTTTCAGCATGGATTTGATCATATCAGAACTTACATTAGACTCATATTGCTTTGTCAAATCAAAGAAACAAGTTTTATCCTTTTGACTCAACAAACAAAGCTTGTTAGAAAAAACTCTGTATTTGTAAATGCAAATATTCCAATTTAAAGACACTTTATTTAAAGGGGAAAACACATAAAAATATTGAAGTACATGAATAGGATCAATGGTTCAAAATTATTATTAAACCAAATTGCATTTTCAAATGTTTTTAGCTTTTCTTTCTTCCCCATCTACCTCTCCCTACAAAAAGAAGTTAAAAAAAGTATATTAGAGTAATAGGTTAAGATAAGATATGAATGCTAGTAGCCTAGTATGCAATATCAACTGTTACCAGCTTTACTAGAATAGCAAACCTGAACCTACAGAACTTCCTTACATTCAGAAGAGACTTCTCAAATAAGATAGTTAATTCGTTTTACCAATTTGATCAGCTTAAAATCAGGTTTTTGATTTTTTGATAAGAAATTCACTATCATTAACTAGATTTGACTAGTACTAACTCAATCAGTGTAAAGTTGTACTTGAGTAATTTAGACACAGTAGCTCACCAAAACAAAATAATCCCCCCCCCAAAACAAAAAAAAAAAAGTGCTAAGGTGTTTTTAGAATGATAAGAAATAAGTGTTACAAACTCCACTAAGTGCACCTTGATTAGAAATACTCAAATCCTATGTTGGAGAAAAGCAAAAAGGCAGAACAACAAATAAATGAATAAAATCACATAAACAGATAATAACATCCTTCTTTAGAGAGAAAAAACAAAACCCAAATATCTTATACCTGCAATAAAATGAATCCAAACCCAAATATCTCCCATCGATTTCTTAAACAAGCACCTTATACCATCACAACTCAAACCATCAAAAATACCCTAAGCACATGAATAATTTCTAACTACATTTAACCTTCTAACATACCCAAAATCCCCATTTCTATTTATAATCATCAAAATCCCCATTTCTTCGATTCAAAGAGAGAAGATGGTTTTTCTATCTCAAGATTTTGGCTCGGATCAACAATGACATCAAAAAGAAAACACAAAGATGGTCGGAGAACACAGAAAGGTAACTCAAGATTTCTTCGCTAAGCAAGAACCATGGAACGAAAAACAACAAAAAAAGGGTAGAACAGGACCGCTAGAGAGAGGGATTCATGGATCTTGTGTTACCATCCACAGAGATCGCCGGAGAAGCTACCAGAGATATGGCCATTGGAACAATGGCTTCGAAGGGGAGACGAGCTTGTCGACTTCTTGCTCTGACAAACCCGATAAATTTTCTTAGACTTTTCTTTTCTCACCGGTGTCACACCAAAATGGTGCGATCCCGCTCACTAAATTTTGGGAACCCGCGTCCCTCTAGTTTCTCATCCCAAAACACTGTTTACCAGTAAACAAACACAAGAAAGAGAGAATCATTCGGGAATATTCCCTTTTCTCATCCCTTTCTCTGCAAACAAACATAACCTGAGAGAACTAATTGTATTTGAAATTTTGAATCTATTTGCTGAGAAATGTGAATTTGTCAAAATCAGCACCAAATCATTCATGGTGATGAGACTGTGCTTCTCAAAGTAGGAAATATCAAATTGATGTTTGAACAAAGCACTTTGTGAAATTCCTTCAACCGAAGACGTAAGATCGGCTCTCTTTTCTATTGGCCCTTTAAAGGCCCTTGGACTAGATGGAACCCATGCTTTGTTCTACCAGAATTGTTGGCCTGAAGTGGGAAATTTATCCAAGATATTTTTCAAAATCCTAAAAAAACTAAGGAAATTAATCATATAAACTTGGTTCCCATCCCCCAAAGGGAGAAAGTGGAATCGGTGAAATGATCTTATTGGGAAACCTACCTGTATTGGAGATCTCCACGTATCCTTCCTGTGTTGGGAATCTTCTTGCTAATTGGTAGTTTCCTAGATGTATTTGGATAGTAGTTCCCTAGATTTCTTTGGGAACTTGTAATTAGTAATTTCCTACTGCAACTGAATCTACTAAATTCAGGCATAGGAATTGTATATATATAGGATGTATCATGCATAATGAGAGACACAATTTCCACAAGGTTTTTCATGGTATCAAAGCCATAAACGGGAGCGAGAGGTCTGTTTTCTAAGAGCTGGAGATCGGTAGCGGTAGTGACATTGCTCGGGCCAGCAAAGTACAGACTTTGCACTCCAATTTCCAGTTCAACACTTCGTCTTCCGCAGTCCTCACTACGGTGCTCCCAAAAACCAGAATCCAGACTCGAGACTTCCATCGAAAATAGAAAGAAGGGAAGACTCTTCGTCTCCCTCATTCCTCATGCGGCTCTTTTAGAATTTAGACTTCAGAATTCCATTCCAGACTTTCCAGTTTAGCAGTTACCAGTTGGACCAATTCCACTGTTCGTCTCATTGTTTGTTCCAGACTCCAGAGCAAGAGCAGACCAGACTCCAGAGAGACAGAGATCGAGAATCCTCCCAAGGTTGCAACTGGCGGTTCCGAGTTCCGAATTCTGACTTTCGCAGTTCAGACAAGAACTCTGCACTCAAGCAGAGTTCTTCAGTTCTTCTTCTTCTATAGTCTTCTTCCAACAACGGCGAAGTTTTCTTCTACAATCTCCTACAGTCTTCGGTTTTCTTTTCTTTATCGAAGGATCGGAATAGTGCACAACAGTGTGAACTAGCAAATCAGAACGCGTCTCGATGGGTTTTCCACTATGTCAGGCGGAGGTGAAGACAGCAGAAAAGGCGCAGAGAAAGACACGACTGTCTTCTCGCTGTACTACTTGCATCCGTCTGACAACCCTAGAATGATTATCTCACCTGTTCAGTTAAAAGGTGAGAACTATGAGGAATGGGTGAGATCCATGAGAAACGCCCTCAGAGCAAAGAGAAAGCTCGGGTTCATTGACAGAACATTGAGCAAACCAACAGATGACTCGACCGATATCGAAGATTGGTGGATGGTGAATTCAATGCTGGTTGCATAGATTTTCAATATAATCGAACCAACCTTGCGATCTACTATATCATATACGGAGAGCGTGAAAGACTTGTGGGAGGATCAGTGACAGAGATTTTCTATCGGGAATGGATCTCGAGTCCATTAATTGAAGGCTGATTTGGCTGCTTGTAAACAACGGGGACAAGCAATGATGGCATACTACGGGAAGCTGAAGGTCATGTGGGACGCACTGGCAGATTATGATCCAGTTCCCGCGTGACGTTGTAGCGGTTGCAACTACAAAATTGCGACCATACTTGAAAAGATGCGAGAAGAAGAGAGGGTACATCAGTTCTTGATGGGCCTTGACGACACAACTTATGGCACCGTGTGTTCGAATATTTTGAGCATAGAGTCGTTGCTGAGTTTGAACCATGTCTATGCAATTGTCATTCAAGAGGAAAGGCATCAAAGTATAGCCAAGAGCAAAGAAGAACGAAGTGATGCTGTGGGTTTTGCGGAACATGTAGGTGCTGGTGCAAAAGCAGCTGCTGCATGTACAAAGGATAAAAATGTGAGTTGTACACACTGTGGAAAATCCAGACATGAAGCAAAGAACTGCTTTCAGGTGATCGGATATCCAGAATGGTGGGGAGATAGACCACACTCAACCGGGAAAGGAGCAGGCCGCGGGGGAAGTGGTTCGGGCGTGGGTGCCGGCGGACAAGGACGAGGAAACAAGGCAAGAGCAAATGCTGCCCAAACAGCGGGAAGTGAGACTGGAGGACAGAAGGTTGGAACCACAAATGATCATGACTGTAGCGGGTTTTTAGGGCTGAGTGGAGATCAATGGACAACACTTCTCAATATTCTGAATTCACATAAATCTGGTGAAAGACTTTCTGGTAAGAAAAATTCTACTGATTGGATAATTGATTCCAGGGCGTCGCACCATATGACTGGAGAAATTGATTTATTGATTGATGTTTGGAATATTACACCGTGTTTGAAGTAACTTCCCAATGGGAAGCAAACTACTGCAGTGAAGGAAGGGACTTTGCATTTGGGTGGAAATATTTATTTACATCATGTGCTTTTTGTACCAAGAATGAACTACACCCTTATTTTTGTAGCTAAATTATTGCAAGAGATAAATTGTACTGTCACTTTTACTGACAAGTTGTGTGTGATACAGGACTCAACCTTGAGGACTCTGATTGGAGCGGGTGAGCAGTGTGATGGGGTCTATCATTTTAGAGGAGCAACATCGGTTCAGGCAAATAGAATAAGCGGAATGAGTGAATGAGAGTTGTGGCATCGCAGATTAGGGCATCCGTCTAAACAGATATTATCTTCTCTTCCTAAAGTAGGTAAATTAAACAGTAGACTTAAAAGAGATAAGCCATGTGATGTTTGTTATAGAGCAAAACAAACTAGGGAAGTTTTTCCTGAAAATAAACATAAAGTTGATGATTGTTTTTCTCTAATTCATTGTGATACATGGGGTGCTTATAAAGTACCTGCCTCTTGTGGTGTCATTTACTTTCTAACCATTGTTGATGATTATTCCCGTGTTGTGTGGGTTTACCTGTTACTTGAAAAAAGTGAAGTAGCACATATTGTTGAGAATTTTTGTTCCATGGCAGAACTCCAATTTGGCAAGCAAGTCAGAACTGTTCGAAGTGATAATGGAACAAAGTTTAAAAGCCTGAAATCATACTTCGAGACTCATGGCATTCTGCATCAAACTTCCTGTGTTGGAACACCCCAATAGAATGGTCGAGTGGAGAGAAAACATAGGTATATTTTGAATGTTGCGAGAGCATTGAGGTTTCAAGCAGGTTTGCCTGTTCGTTTTTGGGGGGAGTGTGTCTTGACCGCCGGATACTTAATAAATAGGACACCTTCTTCCGTACTTGGCGGGAGGACTCTGTATGAGATACTGTTCGGGACAACACCTCAATACGAGCAAATAATAGTGTTTGGTTGTCTCTGCTATGCTCATTGGAGTCCTCGAGATAAGGATAAGTTTGGAGCGAGGAGTAGGAAGTGTGTTTTTGTAGGCTATCCCTACGAAAAGAAAGGTTGGCGTGTATATGATGTTGAGAGCGGTAAATATTTCATCTCCCGTGATGTAGTCTTCCATGAAAATGTATTTCCATATGCCGGTGATTTAGAAGTAACTTTTGAAGACAACCCCCAGGCAATTGCGGCCGTAGTTGATGATGATGTTTTTCATAGCCATAGAGGAAATAAAGCCAGGGGAAGTGACGAAGACAATATTTATGCGAATGATAGGGAAAGCTTTCAAAATACTAATAAGAGAGAGGAGGAGCAAGGCAATGGAGGGGGTGTGCAAGAAGTGGAAGTTAATGGCGGAGAGGACGGAATTAGTGTGGATCCAGCACCACAAACAACACCAGAAGAGCAACTTGGCAGGGGACATCGACATCGCATGCCATCTGTTTTATTAAAGCCTTATGTAACCTACATTGATCAATGTTTGAAAGACCCCATTCACACTCAAGCCAACTCTGAGTCAAAGTCCTCAGGTACGACTCCCTATCCCATAATAAATTATGTGAAATGTACTAACTTCTTTGCTAGACATCAAGCTTTCTTAGCTGTAGTTACTACAGGAGCCAAGCCTATCAGTTTTTCTGAGGCAGTAAAAAGTGAGAAATGGAGAGAAGATATGAGGAAGGAAATCCAGGCTCTGGAGGATAATGGTACATGGACATTGAGAAACCTACCTCCCGGATAAAAGGCAATAGGGAGTAAATGGGTTTATAAGATCAAATATAATTCAGATGGGACGATTGAGCGGTATAAGGCGCACCTAGTTATTCTCGGGAATAGACAGGTTGAAGGGTTGGATTACAATGAGACTTTTGCTCCTGTGGCCAAAGTGACGACAATCCAAAACTTCTTAGCCGTGGCGACCGCTAGGAACTGGGAGTTGCATCAGATGGATGTACATAATGCTTTCTTACATGGGGATTTGAATAAGGAAGTATACATGCAATTGCCACCAGGCTTTATATCTAAGAATCGAACAAAAGTGTGCAAACTGAAGAAATCTCTCTATGGACTACATCAAGCTCCTAGATGTTGGTTCTCGAAGTTAACAATGGCCTTGATACAGTTCAGGTTTGTTCAATCGTATCCAGACTACTCTTTGTTCACCTATTGCAAACACAATGTTCGTTTGCACATGCTAATATATGTTGATGACCTGATTGTTGGGGGAAATAATATTGTTGCCATTGTAAAATTCAAAAAGTATCTCCATCGATGCTTCCATATGAAAGATTTGGGTCCACTCAAATATTTCCTAGGGATTGAAATAGCTTGTGGCCCTGAGGAAATATTTTTGTCTCAACGGAAATATGCCCTAGACATCATCTCGGAATGTGGACTCTTGGAAGCCAAACCAACATCCGTGACCATTGAGCAGAATCATCATCTTGCACTAGTAAAGGGCGCTCTAATGGAAAATCCAAATCAATATCGACGATTAGTGGGATGGTTGATCTACTTAACCATTACACGACCTGAGCTGTGTTATTGTGTTCATATCCTAGCTCAGTTCATGCAAAGTCCATGACAAGAACATTGGGAGGCAGCTCTGCGCGTAGTGCGTTATCTGAAAGGATATCCGGGACAAGGTGTATTGTTCCGTTCTGATAGCGATTTGCGTCTATATGCCTATTGCGACTCTGATTGGGCAAGCTGCTCGTTGACGCGACGGTCGTTGACTAGTTATTTTGTTCTGCTAGGGTAGTTACCGGTTTCTTGGAAAACAAAAAAACAACATACCGTGTCGCGCTCCTCTACAGAAGCCGAATATCGTTCGATGGCTGCAACAAGGTGTGAGCTGAAGTGGATGAAGAAACTTCTTTTGTCATTTGGGGTGGTGCATGATGAACCTACGCGATTGTATTGTGAAAAACAGGTAGCTTTGCACATAACCACGAATCCAGTGTTCCACGAGCGGACAAAGCATATTGAGGTCAACTGTCATTTTGTTCGTGATGAGCTACGGCATGAGAACATTGTTACTTTCCATGTTCAAACCACAAAGCAATTGGCTGATATCTTGACGAAGGCTCTTGGAAAAGAGAAATTCGCATATTTCCTTGGAAAATTGGGCATTCGGAATCTGCATGCGCCAATTTGAGGGGGAGTATTGGGAAACCTACTTGTATTGGAGATCTCCACGTATCCTTCCTGTGTTGGGAATCTTCTTGCAAATTGGTAGTTTCCTAGATGTATTTGGATAGTAGTTCCCTAGATTTCTTTGGGAACTTGTAATTGGTAATTTCCTACTGCAACTGAATCTCCTAAATTCAGGCGTAGGAATTGTATATATATATAGGATGTATCTTGCATAATGAGTGACACAATTTCCACAAGGTTTTTCAGATCTAAGGCCTATTGGATTGACTAATGTCACCTATAAAATTGTAATTAAAATCATTGCCATTTGCCTCCAGAAGTATATAGGCTCTCTCATCACTCCCTTCCAGAATGCCTTCACCCCTGGAAGGCAGCTCTATGACAATAGGATCATAGCTTCAAAGGTTCTGCACTTCTCCCCCAGTTTTGCTCTCTTATCAAAGCCTGTATATCCACAACATTATACTCAATTCTAGTGAATGGGGAGTCTGAAATACCTTTCCAACCTAAGAGAGGGTTGCGGCAAGACTACCCCCTCTCTCCATATTTATTTATGCTATACATGGACCTGCTGTCTAGATTGCTAACTCGTCAGATGGATTCTAATTCTCTCTATGGAATCAGGCTAGCCTAGAACTATCCGAAAATTAATCATATATGTTTTTCGACGACATATTGATTTTAGGTAAGAGTTCAGATCAGGAATTGAAATTCTCACAGTTAAAAATTCTTTGATGCATTTTTGTAGGTGTTGGGACCAGGAAATCAACTTTTCAAAATCTTCTATTTACTAATGCAATAATACCTTTTGAGGAGAAGTTCCCATGAAATCCACCCTCACAGCCATTTACTTTTCCATTAATACCTTTCAAAACCTGCTATTTACTTATGCAATAATCTCTTTCGGAGAGAAGTTCTCATTGTATTGTGGATAAATACAAAAATAAACTTCAATCGTGGAAAGCCAATTGCCTATAACACGTTGGACGGGAAGTTATCATTAAATCCACACTCACAGCCAATTTCACATCTCCGCCCCACAACGCCCCATAGCACATCTCCCTCATGTATTGGGAAAATCTCTCAGTGATGACATCATGGGGAGTGGTACTATCATTGGGAGATGTTCCCCATACACGGCCAAGATGTGTTATGGGGCATTATGGGGCAATTCCTTGTGGGGCGAAGTTTACATCTACCTTCAGGCTTGGCAAAACTTCTAGCTACGAAGGAGATGGGTGTATTAGGAATTCATGATGTTTCCACTAAAAACAAAGTGATTATCATGAAATTATCTTGGAGATTCCTCAAAGAACAAAACAGGCTCTAAGCACAACTCTTGTACCAAAAATATTTGGGCACACAAAATTCTTTTTGGAATATTAAAAGGAGGAATTCAGATTCTATCATCTGGCGAAGCATGTTGGAAGTCACAAATGAACTGATTAAGGATACTAGATGGATCATTGCTAATGGCTGGCAAGTTAATATACATGCAGACCCATGGATTCCGAATCTTATCATCAGCCAAGATTTGAACCAGTCAAATCTGAAAGTTGCATCTTTGATAAACCATACTACTAGCAGTTGGAACGCAGATCTTATCCACTCAATGTTTGATGAGGCGACTGCAAATTAAGTGTATTTTGTCTATTGAATCGAAGGTTGTTCTCACCCTGTTGAACTCTCAGTCTGAGGTTCCTTGGCGAATTCACTCAACTATAGCCGATTGCAGGGTGCTTCTATGCCTTATTCCTCAAGCCTCAGTGTCTTTCACTCCCGCCTGGAGGCAATAAAGTTGCACACACAATAAAGCATGGTTCAAAGTGTGGATACATCTCTGCGTACAGGCAGAGGCGTATTGGTACTTAGATTTACATAGAATTATCTTTTTTAGTTTCTTTTTTTTTAACTTTGGTTTTTTGGGAGTTAAAAAAGGATTTTTTTATTAAAAAAGGGTGGGATCCTGAAACAGGTGTTTCAGAACCCAAAAGATATGATACGATATGCCTGATATGGGGCATATTGTATTGATTTTTTGAACCTTGCTTGTAAGGTTTCTAGACCACTTACCTAGTGTTCTCCTCCTGAATTCTTGTTGCCTGTACTCAACCTTGATTTATTACATAATTGAAGCCTACGGACCCCTTTTTCAAAAAAGAAGCTCTAATTAAAAGGTTAACTTTTTAAAAATAATATATTTAAAGAGTAATATATTTAACTTTTGGGGTTTAATATCAATAAAAATAATATATTTAAAAAAAATTCAAAATTATGTTTTTTTAAAAACAATATCAACAAAGGGCAAAAACACTGTTCATTTTCTTCTTCTTGCCATTTGTTCACTAGAACCGTCGTTCGCTGCCGCCCACCACAACACACCACCTCTGTCCGTTGTCGCCCACCGCCGCCTCTGGCAACGTTGCTGGAGGTGGCCAAAGGCAGAGGTGGCGGTGCCGGTGCTGGTGGTCATTCCTCTGCCCGCCACCACCGCCACCTCTATCTCCACCCATCTCTGGCAACATCGTCGGAGGCAAAGGCGGAGGTGAGCGGAGGTGGCGGCATTGGACAGATAAATCACCAACGCCACCATCGCCACCTCCAACAACGTTGCCAGAGGCGGAGGCAGAGGTGGGCGGAGGCAGCGGACAACGGTGGCGGGCGGCGATGAGTGGTGGCAGACGGCCGCTCTGGTGAACAAATAGAAAGAAGAAGATGGTGAATAGTGTTTTTGCCCTTTATTGATATTATTTTCAAAAAGTTAACCTATTTTTAAAATTTTTTTAAATATATTACTTCTATTCATATTAAACCCCAAAAGTTGCCCTTATATACTATTATCCCAAAAAAAAAAGCTCTAATTAAAGCCTATCCGTTAGACTTAAATGTATACATGTAGTAAAAGTGACATATTTTAAATTTAAGACCATAAATGAGAATACAAGCAATAGAATAATCCAATACTTATCTACAATTTACCCTAAAATAAATCTTCATTAAAGAAAAATTCAAACATGTAGAATAAGCAAAGGAAGGGAACCATAATACTAATTTACTTGTCTGCATGCAAAGTTTGAATAGTCCAATACTTCTAAACCACGAGTTCAATGTCCGTATTCATGACGAGCCGAGTATTGATTCTAGTCTTGCGATTCAGCTTGGATACTTAATCTAACCCAATTAATTTGCTAGAAAGGCTTGACTTGAGCTGAATAGATTAATTAATCATCCAACTAAAGATATATAAAAAAGTGGGTCAATATCTAAACAATTACAGAATAATTAAGTATATATGGGAAAGTATACCGACAAGTTAAACGACGAATTAACCATTATTTTATCTCCCTTCATTAACCATATTGCACTCTAAACTATGATTATATTCTCTTTCTTGAAGTGTATATTTTTCAAAGCTTAATTTGCGGAATTCCTTCAAATTTGAGATCGCCACTCTGAACTGTTAAGTGCAAAAACTCGTCCTTGTCAGGATTTGCAGGAGGTAGCCATGTGAAGCATGTGGGAATTGGAACACAACCATCCAACTGTAAGACTTGAGACCCGCCGGTAAATGTCATTGTTTTAAATGTAGAGACCATCCCGGAAATTGACCAGAAAGCTGCCGGTGAATGGTTGGAAACCATCCTTTTGTTTGCAACTGTGCAACAGGCCTGTGAGAATGCAAATCACAGTTGCAACATGTTTTAAATTACATGTTTTTTTATTTGATAGAAACAATTTATTTCTGAAACTCCCAATCATGACAACAAATTACACTGAAGAACACCCCCAAAAATGTCCAATGTGTTGAGTATTCAAGGCTATCATCATAGGACCCATCCAATGGTGGGTCCAGATCCTCTTTGTATTGACAAGTGCCAACAGGTAAATCTCTTCATTATTGCTCTGATTAGGAGGGAACCCTCACTTCTAACCACTGTTCTTAAGAAATATTTAAACAACTCGAACCAGTCAGCTTAATTAAGAACAGCTCTTCACCAATTCTACATTAATTTCTGCTTACGTGCAACGACGACGTAATACCAAAAAGCTAAGTCAACCTCTTTCACGACTTCGTCTATAAAGGGAACCAACAACTTAGCTTTATGCACAATGGGAGGGAGCTCAAAGGAAAGGAGTCGTAATTAAATAGCAAGAGAAGCCATGGCATCTTCTAGTGACATTAGAGCAGTAGTAGCGAATACAAAGGAGAAGTTTGTCACAGTTAATGCAGTTGTCACCGTTAAAGAAACAACTGGTTTGTTGTCCAACCTGGGTCTGGGCAAAGTGGCATTCACCATCAACTATTCTGAGTTAATAGAGAACACAGAATTTCTTTATTCACTTCTCTCTCTTCCAAGGCATATGCCTAGTTACCACAGGCTTCACGACGAAGTCTTGTGTTCGTCCGGTGCTTGCATAGCCAGCCCGGTTTATGGCTTCCACGCTGCGTCAGGTGGTATCAGAGCAGGGAATTCGCCCAGTCAGATGGCCAACCAAGACGGTAGCAGTCGCAACCCACCCCGTGACGGAGATCAGGGGTTACAAGCTGTTTGGTGAGCGATTGAAGAACAGTGCACAGCCAGACATAACATCGAACAGCAGTTGGCAGAAATCGCTGGACAACTGCGAACCTTGTTACGGGAGGATGTTCCACGGAACCGGGAGAATCCGTATCCAGTTGAAGGAGATGATCACGACAGACCTGTATCCCGGCATCCAGTCCTTGACGATGACAGTAATGATGAGCTAGAGTTCGGTGGTGCTCCAGTTTTTCCCGGCGATGACAGAAACGGTAGAAATTGACACAATCAAGGTAATTTCAATCCCCGTCGGAATCATGATGAATTTAAACTCAAAGTAGATATTCCTACTTTTAGTGGGGAAGATGAAGAATGTTTATACGAGCATGAGGAATATACATGTGTTGTGAGGAAATTAATGTTGTCCCAAAGAAATATAGATACCTCTCAACGACACAAATTGTTCGGTACTAGATGTACTGTCAAGGGTAAATTATTCGATTTAATTATTGATAGTGGCAATCAAGAAAATATTATTTATAGGGATGTAATACAAAAGTTACAACTACTTCCTAAAAAACATCCAAACCCATACACAATTGGGTGGATCAAGGAAGAAGGCGGTGTACGGGTAGAGGAACGCTGCAAAGTACATTTTTCAATTGGTAAGTACCATGATGAAGTATATTGTGATATTGTTGATATGGATGCTTGCCATATTTTGTTAGGGAGTCCTTGGCAATTTGATACAGATGCAAGGCATATGGGTAGGAAGAATACCTACCAACTGGAAAAAGAGGGTACGCGTTATACTTTGTTACCCATAGCCGATTACAAATGCTCCAAAAGCACATGAGAAAAATTTCCTTACCATCACCCATCATCATGCTGAATTTATAAAAGAATGTAAGGATACCCACGATGTACATTTATGGAAGGGAGAAAATATGAATGAAACACTGGAGGAGAATAAAATTCTAGTTGAAGTACAGGGACCAATTGATGAATTCCATGACTTAGTTCCAGATAAGTTACCAAATGAACTCCCACCTATGCAAGATATACAGCACCACATTGATTTTGTTCCTGCTGCTAGAATCGTAATTTTGTACGATGCATCACTTGCATCGTCGCCGGGGTCTGACAACCGAAAACGGCAGGTTGGGAAAGCTGTCAACCGAGAGTCAGTGCCGCGTAAGTCAATCGATACATTTGGACAACGAACATCTCAATTCCATGGTGTTGCAGGCTTTATCGCCCACGTCCGTCATCATCCCTCTCCTTCCTCGGGGAATCAGTTAGATGCATCAACCACAGAAGCCACCGGGTACTCTAATTTGAGCGGTGATTCATTTGGATACTGTAGGACCAATTCTGGAACTTCAGCTTTCTCAGAACCCACCGATGACAACAGTTGTTCTGACGAGCATTCTACTTTGGGCTGGCCAATCGCCAAATCTGTCGCTAGGCATGACGTTGGCATCACGATTTTGGTAGAGACGAAGCAACCCATCAAAGTTGTTGACAAGAAATCCGATGTTCATGAGGTTTCAGACTCGTACCCGGATTCAGATTCTGTGATTAGAGCCAACCACGAGATGCTTTCTTCAGTGATTGGCAGTATTGACGGAGCACAACAGGCAGTAATTCACCATTATACCAAGAGCTTCAGGGGTTTCTCTGCCATGCTCACGCCAGAACAATTAAAGAAACTTTCTGAGATTGAATCAGTTGTTTCCGTCTTCGAGAGCCAGACATATTATCTTCAGACCACGCATTCTTGGGAATTCTTGGGAGTCGATTCTATTCACCAATACAACCAAATGCCCGTTGACGTGAAGTCGGATATTATCATTGGTGTCATTGACAGTGGAATTTGGCCTGAATCAGAGAGCTTCAATGATAGAGGCTTAGGACCTGTGCCCAAGAGATTTATGGGAGAATGTGTCACTGGTAATCATTTTACATTGGCAAACTGTAACGGTAAAGTTGTAGGTGCTCGGTATTACTGGAAAGGATTTGAGGCAGAATATGGGCCTCTTGAATCTTTAAATTCTACTTTCTTCCGATCAGATCGGGATGAGAATGGGCATGGCACCCACACCGCATCCATAGTGGTTGGATCCATGGTGAGAAATGCCAGTTTGTATGGAATTGTCGGAGGTGTTGCGAGGGGAGGTGCGCCTAGCGCTAGGCTTGCCGTCTACAAGGTTTGCTGGGGGACCTTGAGGCTATGTTCCGAAGCTGACATCCTTTCAGCCTTTGATGATTCCATCAATGATGGCGTCGATATAATCTCCATCTCACTTGCCAGGATCCCTTTCGTTAGCTACTCTGGTGATGCCAACTCCATTGGAGCTTTCCATGCATTCAGGAAAGGAATTCTGGTCTCAGCCGTAGCTAGAAATCTTTTCTTCCCTGGAACAGTGGAAAATGCCACGCCTTGGATTCTCACTGTCGCTGCGAGCTCTGTGGATCAAGAATTCATCTCCGATGTTCATCTTGGTAACTCAAAAATTCTCAAGAGTTACTCGTTAAACCCATTTAAGATGGATGGGTTTTATGGTGTGATAAACGCGAGTGATGCAGCTGCTCCCGATGTTCCTTCTACCAATGCTAGCCTCTGTGAGGAGGAGAGTCTTGACCACACGTTGATTAAGGGAAATATAGTGGTGTGCGTGCGTAATAGCACAAGAATAGATATATCAGGGGAAACCATACGACGGGGCGGTGGTGTCGGGATGATACTCGCCTATCCATTTCCCAAGGGAGGACTCAGACAATTCGAAATCCCAGGCATTCAAATTAATGTTAAACAATCACAAGTACTTCAATCATATCTGGCTACGGATAGAAAACCAATTGCCGAAATCTCTCCAACAAAAACGGTTCCGCCTTCTCAAAGGGCCCAAACTTACTTGCACCTAGCATAACAAAACCCGATATTGCAGCACCAGGGGTCAATATATTGGCAGGGTCATTTCGGAGGGTTATTCAGCGGAAGTACAACCTGAAGAACCCAGCGGTGAAGAGGATCCTTCAGGAGGTGAAGGAAATACGAGCAACCCCTTCCGATGATTTCATGAGCCTTCCTCTCGAGGAAAATATATTTGAGTGGCAATTTGTGATCAGAGGTCCCCGTGACACAGAGTTCAAGGGAGGAATCTATCACGGACGGATCCAATTGCCAGCAGAATATCCATTCCAACAACCTGCATTTATGCTGTTAACTCCTAATGGTCGTTTTGAAACGCACACGAAGATTTGTTTAAGCATATTCAATCATCACCCAGAGCATTGGCAGCCATCTTGTAGCGTGAGAACTGGTTTGGTAGCATTGATTGCATTCATGCCCACCAACCCAGATGGTGCACTGGGCTCATTGGATTACAAGAAGGAAGAAGGACGTGCATTAGCCATCAAATCTCGTGAAGCAGCCCCCAGATTTGGAACTCCAGAACGTCAGAAATTGATTGATGAGATTCACCAATGTATGTTAAGCAAGGCACCACCAATTCCGCAATTAAATGCCCCACGGGCCTCGAATGAAGAAGAATCAACCGAGAAAGAAGCAGAGGTTAGCCCGCAAAATTCTGGTGCGGTAGTTGCAGTCGAGGGGGGTCATCCAAACCCAGAAGGTGATGAAATCATGGTGTTTTTAAGGAAGGAACGCATATCCGTGGGGAAGTATAACCAGCTACAGCCTCGGCAATACGGCCCATACAAGATCCTCAAGAAGATCAATGACAATGCTTACGTAGTGGACTTGTCAGATCACATAGGTATTTCCAAAGCATTTAATCTTGTTGATCTTCATCGTTATTTGCATATCCCGATCATGACTCGGGGTCGAGTTCTTTTCAAGTGGGGGAGAATGATGGAGGACCATCTCACCAACCGGCAACAGCTCACGTCTCTCACGTCTAGAGACCTTATGTGATCCAACAACCATAGGATAAACCACAGGATAATGGTGACAGCTCCATGCATTGATAAACATTGGAAGATGGTGGCTATTGGACGGTGGATATCAAAGGCAGATTTCAAAGATGTCTAGAAGTCCAGTTCCTAGTTGTTTTAGTTGTTTTACAATTTTAACTTTCCTAGTTACTCTATAAGTCTATCAGATGTATTATAAATACTACTATTCTGAGTTAATAGAGAACACAGAATTTCTTTATTCACTTCTCTCTCTTCCAAGCATACGCCTAGTTACCACAGGCTTCACGACGAAGCCTTGTGTTCGTCCGATGCTTACATAGCCAGCCCGGTTTATTGCTTCCATGCTGCGTCACAGCCATTTACTTTTGCATTAATACCTTTCAAAACCTGCTGTTTACTTATGCAATAATACCTTTCGGAGAGAAGTTCTCATTTTATTGTAGATAAATATAAAAATAAACTTCAATCGTGGAAAGCCAATTGCCTATAACACGTTAGACGGAAAGTTCTCATTAAATTCACACTCACAGCCAAGTTCACATCTCCGCCCCACATGGAGCCACCCACAACGCCCCACAGCACATTCCCACCATGTATTGGGAAAATCTCTCGATGATTACATCTACCTTCAGGCTTGGCAAAACATCTAGCTAAGAAGGAGATGGGTGTATTAGGAATTCATGATGTTTCCACTAAAAACAAAGTGCTTATCATGAAATTATCTTGGAGATTCCTCAAAGAACAAAACAGGCTCTAGGCACAACTTTGTACCAAAAATATTTGGGCACACAAAATTCTTTTTGGAATATTAAAAGGAGGAATTCAGATTCTATCATCTGGCGAAGCATGTTGGAAGTCACAAATGAACTGATTAAGGCTACTAGATGGATCATTGCTAATGGCTGGCAAGTTAATATACATGCAGACCCATGGATTCCGAATCTTATCATCAGCCAAGATTTGAACCAGTCAAATCTGAAAGTTGCATCTCTGATAAACCATACTACTAGCAGTTGGAACGCAGATCTTATCCACTCAATGTTTGATGAGGCGACTGCAAATTAAGTGTATTTTGTCTATTGAATCGAAGGTTGTTCTCACCCTGTTGAACTCAGTCTAAGGTTCCTTGGCGAATTCACTCAACTATAGCCGATTACAGGGTCCTTCTATGCCTTATTCCTCAAGCCTCAGTATCTTTCACTTCCGCGTGGAGGCAATAAAGTTTCACACACAACAAAGCATGGTTCAAAGTGTGGATACATCTCTGCGTATAGGCAGAGGCGTATCGGTACTTAGATTCACATAGAATTATCTTTTTTTTAGTTTTTTTTTCAAACTTTGGTTTTTGGGGAGTTAAAAAAGGATTTTTTTATTAAAAAAGGGTGGGATCCTGGTGTTTCAGAACTCAAAAGATACGATACGATATGCCTGATATGGGGTATATTGTATCGATTTTTTGAACCTTGCTTGTAAGGTTTCTAGACCACTTACCTGGTGTTCTCCTCCTGAATTCTTGTTGCCTGTACTCAACCTAGATTTATTACATAATTGAAGCCTACTAACCCCTTTTTCAAAAAAAAAAATCTTTAATTAAAAGGTTAACTTTTAAAAATAATATATTTATCTTTTGGGGTTTAATATCAATAAAAGTAATATACTTTAAAAATAATAAAAAGTAGGTTAACTTTTTAAAAAGAATATCAATATAGGGCAAAAACACTGTTTATCTTTTTCTTCTTGCCATTTGTTCACCAGAACCGTCGTCCGTCGCCGCCACCGCCACCGTTGTCTGCTGTCGCCCGCCACCACCGCCACCTCTGTCTCCACCCATCTCCGGCAACGTTGTCGGAGGCGGAGGTGGAGGTGGCGGCATTGGACAATAGAAATCACCAACGCCGTTGCCACCACCTCTGCCTCCGGCCACCTCCGACAACGTTGTCGGAGGCGGAGGCAAAGGTGGGCGGAGGCAGCGGACAGCGGTGGCGGGTGGTGGCGGACGGCGATGGGCGGCGGCAGACGGCTACTTTGGTGAACAAATAGCAACAAGAAGAAGATGAACAGTGTTTTTTCCATTTGTTGATATTATTTTTAAAAAGTTAACCTATTTTTGAATTTTTTTTTAAATATAAATCCCAAAAATTGCCCTTATACTCTATTACGCCCCCCAAAAAGAGCTCTAATTAAAGCCTATCCGTTAGACATAAATGATAGTAAAAGTGACATATTTGAAAGTTAAGACCATAAAGTGAGAATACATGTGTTGAAAAGTAAAAAAAAAAGGTGGGCTAGTCGGTGGCTCACCGAATTTACAATCGGTGGCCCACCGAACTGAGCCCACCATATTGAACGATTTGTTCGGTGGCACACCATTTTTGTTGTTTACTTAACATT
This sequence comes from Nelumbo lutea, assembly GCF_056320005.1. Taxonomy (NCBI): domain Eukaryota; kingdom Viridiplantae; phylum Streptophyta; class Magnoliopsida; order Proteales; family Nelumbonaceae; genus Nelumbo; species Nelumbo lutea. The sequence goes on from NC_142685.1 coordinate 108,818,549, forward strand.
GAAGAAAATTATTAAAAACCCCATTATACCCCTCAGCTCAAGTATAAATAGGGGTCCCCCCTATGTATTTGAAAATATATTCCATTTCATTTCAGTGTATAGTATATGCAATGTGTTGAGAGGAGTATTGTGTTTGTGTGTATTGAGTGTCGGGTACGGGTGTGATTTTGGTGAGGTCATCTTTGTATTTTCTCCTGTTTATAGTAAGAAAAGGAAACTCTGAACTGCTGCCCGTGGACGTAGGCATTTTGACCGAATCACGTAAATCTAGTGTTCTCTCTTTCTTTTTCTTTCTCTATTGCTATCTGCTTTTTATTTTCTTTTTGTGCACGTACAGATTACATTATTTCCGCTGTGCAATTCCAACAATTGGTATCAGAGCCACACGGTTCTGTTCTGGGATTCTGCCGAAATCTGTATTTGCTGTTCCGATATTGCACGTGTTGAATATGGCAAGTTCGAGCTCTACCCGGTTCAACATACCGAAATTCAACGGATCCAACTATGCAATTTGGAAGCTGAAGATGCATGCTGTGTTGGTGAAAGAAGATTGTGCAATTGCCATAGAAGGAAAAGAGAAGAAGCCTGCTGATATGAAAGATGAAGACTTTGAGAAGAAAAACCAGATAGCCATGGTTGATATTCTTCTTGCTTTAGAAGATTCGGTTTTATTCAACGTGTCTGAGGAAACCACTACCAAAGCTTTATGGGACAAGTTGCGAAATCTCTACGAGGGGAAATCGATGTCTAACAAAATCTTTCTCCGACGACAACTCTACAATCTGAGGATGAAGGACGGAGCCTCTTTGCAAGTACATTTGAATGAGTTCAACACTCTAGTAAGCAAATTAGCAATTGTAGAGGTACGTATTGATGACGAAGAAAATATTGCTCTTTTGCTTTGTTCTATGCTAGACTCTTGGGATAGTTTGATAATGAATTTGAGCAATACTAAAGATTTGTCATTAGAATCTACTATTTCTATGTTGCTTACAGAAGAATCTCATAGAAAAGTTGGTGAGAATTCTTCAGGTGATGCAATGATGGTACGAGGTAGATCGAATGAGAGAAACAACTCTATCAAAAATCAAACGAGATCCAAGTCAAGAGGCAACAAGAAAGGACTCAAGTGTTGGAATTGTGGTATGAAGGGGCACCTTCGAAAAGATTGTTGGAAACCCAAAGCAGAGCAAAATCGGCCCAACTCTGACAAAGATCCAGCTTCAAATAATTCCCAAGGAAACATCGCAGAAGGAAGTGATTCATCAGAAGATGGCGAGGTATTGTCTATTGATTCTTGTGAAAATTTAAAGCATAACTGGATATTAGATTCTGGTGCTTATTTCCATATGACGCCATGCAGAGATTGGTTCTACACATACCAATCGTGCAATGGTGGGACTATTTACATGGGCGATAATAGCACATGCAAAATAGTGGGAATTGAAAACGTTAGAATACTATGTTTGACGGCATCACTCGTACAATCTCTGGTGTACGGTATGTTCCTGAACTGTGAAAGAGTCTCCTGTCATTGGAAAAGTTTGATGAAGACGGTTACAAGTTTTCTGGAGAAAAGGGCCAATTGAAGATCTGTAAAGGAGCTATGGTAATTGCAAAAGGCAAATTACAAGAGAAGCTATACCACTTGATCGGGGATACCATGGTCGGCGATGCCATCATTGCAAATGTTGTGACCGATTCTGTCATGATTTGGCACAGACGTTTAGGCCATATGAGCAAGCAAGGACATAAGGTACTTCTTGATCAAAAACTACTTCTTGGTTTAAAATCTACTGATTTGAATTTCTGTGAAAATTGTTTATTTGAGAAACACCATAGAGCTAGTTTTCACAAGTCTAAAGCCAGGAGTAGAGAGGTATTAGATCTAATACACTCTGATACGTGGGAAGCTACTACGGAATCTCTTGGAGGTTCATTATACTTTGTCTCTTTTATTGATGATTTCTCTAAGAAAGTATGGGTATATTTACTCCAACGGAAGAGTGATATTTTTTCCTATTTCAAGAAGTTCAAAGCTCTAGTTGAAAATCAAAAGGGGAAAAGAATTAAGTGTCTAAGAACCGACAATGGGAAAGAATATACCTAAAAAGAATTTGAAGGATTTTGCAATGAGCATGGCATTCTGAGACAGTATACGGTTCCACGAACTCCACAACAAAACGGAGTTGCTGAACGGATGAATCGTACACTTATGGATCGAGCTAGAAGCATGTTGAGTGCAGCTGGGCTGGAGCAATACTTTTGGGCAGAAGCAGTCAATACGGCATGTTACCTAGTAAATCGCTCTCCCACTACGACACTTGATTGCAAAATTCCAAAAGAGGTATGGTCAGGAAACCCTGTTGATTATTCTTTCCTACGTACATTTGGTTGTGATGCTTATGTTTGGATTCTTAAGGAGCAAAGGACTAAGATAGAGGCAAGGTCCAAAAAGTGTATTTTTCTTGGCTATGCAGAAGGTACAAAGGGATACAGATTATGGGATCCTACTGCCCACAAGATAGTTGTTAGCCGAGATGTTGTCTTCAATGAAGATTCGATGCAAAAAGAATCAAACTCTAAGACAACAGAGAAAGTTGAAGTGGAATCTTTTCAAAAGATTCAAAAACAACAAATTGATACAACTGTTGATGTATCTGAAGAGCACATTGAAAATTTTGAAGAGACTCACGATGATCAAGGTCGATCAAGGAGAGCTACAAGACCTCCTGTCTGGCTTCAGGATTATGTAACAGCTTATGCTTGCATTACAGAAGAGCATGAGCCTTGTTCATACCAGGAAGCATGCAAATGTCCAAGTGCTCATCATTGGCAAATGGCAATAGAGGAAGAAATGGAAGCTCTAAAGAAAAATAAAACTTGGGACTTAGTCAAACTATCTAAGAATCAAAAGACCATTGGTTGTAGATGGGTGTACAAACTCAAAAAGGATACTAGTGGAAATATCAAAAGATACAAAGCTCGACTAGTTGTAAAAGGATATGCTCAGAGATCAGGTATCGATTTCAACGAAATATTTTCTCCTATTGTTCGATTAAGTAATATTCGTATTCTATTGAGTATGGCTGCAATACTTGACTTGGAGCTGGAGTAGTTAGATGTTAAAACTGCATTCTTGCATGGTAATCTTGAAGAAGAGATTTATATGACTCAACCTGAAGGCTTTGTCGAGAACGACAAAAAGGATCTGGTTTGTCAACTGACCAAATCACTTTACGGTCTAAAACAGGCGCCAAGGTGTTGGTATAAGCGATTTGATTCCTTCATTGTGAGCTTGGGGTTTAGCAAATGCGAAGTAGATCATTGTGCTTACACATAGTTTGGTAATGATCACTTCATCATTTTATTGTTATATGTTGATGACATGCTAGTTGCAGGTACTGATAAAGGAAGTTTCTCAACACTGAAAGTTCGTTTAGCTAGGGAGTTTGACATGAAGGATCTGGGGGTGGTTAATCAGATTCTTGGGATGACGGTATATAGGGACAGAAAGAACAGGAAAGTCTGGATAACTCAAAAGAGTTATGTTCAAAGGGTCTTGCGGCGCTTCAACATGCAAGATTCTAAACCAATCAGTATCCCATTTTCTGTTGGTTGCAAGTTGTCTTCGGAACAATCACCTAGCACTGAAGCTGAGAAGACAGAGATGTCCCACATATCATATTTATCAGCAGTAGGGAGCCATATGTTTGCTATGGTGTGCACCAGACCAGACATTGCACAAGCAGTGGGAGCAGTCAGTAAGTTTATGGCAAATCCAGGAAGAGATCATTGGACTGCGGTGAAGAGAGTCCTTCAGTATTTGAAAGGTACTTCTGAAATCTCTATTTGTTATAGTGGCCAAAGCTTAAAACTAGTTGGTTATGTGGATGTAGACTATGCAGGAGATCGCGATAATAAAAAATCAACTACTGGTTATGTGTTTTCTTTAGCTAATGGTGTAGTGAGTTGGGCATCAAAATTACAATCTGTAGTAGCTTTATCTACAACAGAAGCAGAATATATGTCAACTACACAAGCATGCAAAGAAAGTATTTGGCTAAAGAGTTTGCTTGAATAATTCCACATCAAGAAAGAAGTGGTGACTATTCATTGTGACAGTCAAAGCGCATTACACTTAGCAAGAAATCTTGTCTTTCATGCACGGACTAAACACATTGATGTACAATATCACTTTGTTCGTGAGGTAGTTGAAGATGGGCAGATCTCGTTATAGAAGATCCACACTAACAACAATGTTGTCGATATATTGACAAAGTCGGTGATGAGAGAGAAGTTCATCTGGTGTAGAACTTCTCTGGGACTTGAAGCCACATAGCAAGAGATGATCGGCAGCTATTCTCGAGCAAGTTTTTCACTATGAAAATTGTCTTCAAGTGGGAGAATGTTGAAAAGTAAAAAAAAAAGTGGGTCAGTCGGTGGCTCACTGAATTTACAATCAGTGGCTCACCGAGCTGAGCCCACCATATTGAACAGTGGCACACCATTTTTGTTGTTTACTTAATGTTGAAGAAAATTATTAAAAAACCCCATTATACCCCTCAGCTCAAGTATAAATAGGGGTCCCCCTATGTATTTGAAAATATATTCCATTTCATTTTAGTGTAGTGTATGTAGTGTGTTGAGAGGAGTATTGTGTTTGGGTGTATTGTGTCGGGTACGGGTGTGATTTCGGTGAGGTCATCTTTGTATTTTCTCCTGTTTATAGTAAGAAAATGAAGCTCAGAGCTACTGCCCGTGGACGTAAGCATTTTGGCCAAACCACGTAAATCTGGTGTTCTCTCTTTCTTTTTCTTTCTCTATTGCTATTTGCTTTTTATTTTCTTTCCGTGCACATACAAATTACATTATTTCCGCTGTACAATTCCAACAACATGCAATAGAATAATCCAATACTTATCTACAATTTACCCTAAAATAAATCTCCATTAAAGAAAAATTCAAACATGTGGAATAAGCAAAGGAAGGGATCCATAATATTAATTTACTTGTATGCATGCAAAGTTTGAATAGTCCAATACTTCTAAACCACGAGTTCAATGTCTTTATTCATGACGAGCCGAGTATTAACTCTAGTCTTGCGATTCAGCTTGGATACTTAATCTAACCCAATTAATTTGCTAGAAAGGCTTGACTTGAGCTGAATATATTAATTAATCATCCAACTAAAGATATATAAAAAAGTGGGTCAATATCTAAACAATTACAGAATAATTAAGTATATATGGGAAAGTATACCGACAAGTTAAACGACGAATTAACCATTATTTTATCTCCCTTCATTAACCATATTGCACTCTAAACTATGATTATATTCTCTTTTTTCAAAGCTTAATTTGCGGAATTCCTTCAAATTTGAGATCGCCACTCTGAACTGTTAAGTGCAAAAACTTGTCCTTGTCAGGATTTGCAGGAGGTAGCCATGTGAAGCATGTGGGAATTGGAACACAACCATCCAACTGTAAGACTTGAGACCCGCCGGTAAATGTCATTGTTTTAAATGTAGAGACCATCCCGGAAATTGACCAGAAAGCTCCCGGTGAATGGTTGGAAACCATCCTTTTGTTTGCAACTGTGCAACAGGCCTGTGAGAATGCAAATCACAGTTGCAACATGTTTTAAATTCCATGTTTTTTATTTGATAGAAACAATTTATTTCTGAAACTCCCAATCATGACAACAAATTACACTGAAGAACACCCCAAAAATGTCCAATGTGTTGAGTATTCAAGGCTATCATCATAGGACCCATCCAATGGTGGGTCCAGATCCTCTTTGTATTGACAAGTGCCAACAGGTAAATCTCTTCATTATTGCTCTGATTAAGTGGGAACCCTCACTTCTAACCACTATTCTTAATAAATATTTAAACAACTCGAACCAGTCAGCTTAATTAAGAACACATTAATTTCTGCTTACGTGCAACGACGACGTAATACCAAAAAGCTAGATCAACCTCTTTCACGACTTCGTCTATAAAGGGTATTAGAAGACCAAACCGGTACCTTACAAAAGTTAGTTACGATTAGCCAAGATTAGTTACAAGCTTTCTTTTTTCTTCTTCCAAAAGTTAGTTAGGATTAGCCAAGATAGCTACAAGTTTTCTTTTTTCTTCTTCCTTTTTCTTTTTTTGTTGTATATAAACCCCTTCTGTATTATTCTTCAAATCAATAAAGAGCATTATCTCTCTGCAAATTCTAATATGGTATGAGAGCGTTCCTCAGCTTCTGCTATATCGTTTTCCGGTGTCGCCATTGTCACAGACGCGTTCAAGGATATTTGATTTTGTTTCTTAGAGCTTGTTGCTGTTCGGCACCAGCAGACTCCTCTTTTCTTTTCTTTCTCCTGCATGGCTCTCTATCATCTTGCTTGATTTTGATTCTTTCTTTGATCAGTTTTGGCGCCTTATTGTGCCTGTTGTTCATTCTTTTGATTTTCTTGGTGCCTGATGTGCGATGTTTTCTTGAAATTTTATTTTTCCATGATTGACTATATACAATGTTGATATTCTTTACAATAAGAAACAAAATGATGAATCCTCGAGAAATTAATGGTTTCTTGGAATTCTAGACATTAATTCACTTAATTTATATATATTTGAGTTAATTATAATTGTTTCTGATATTGTGGTTCTTCCCGCGGTAATGCAAGTTCCGAATTACTATACTTTTTTTTCGTGCTCTATTTTGGAGTAAGCTATATTAAGAACTCCTTTGACTTTCTTTTTTTCCTGTATTTCTGAATGCAAGTGTATTTTTTGAGCACTTGTGCCTTTTTCTTTTGACAACCATTATTTATTAAGAGATCCTAATCTACTAAAAATTAATGTCTGGTATAACATTTTAAATTGGAGATAGTTGCAAAAAGTAAGATTCTGTTCCCGAAATTTCCTGGTTTTGCCACCATTACCTTTCGATGCGAAGAATATAGTTCTCTGCTTTCTTTTGGTTGGATTTCATGTTGTTTACGTACAACTTCACTTGAGAAGTATGTTTCATCTATATGGATCATATTCTTGTTGATCTTGGGTGCGTAGCAGGTCCCTCTAGATCAAGATTCATTTGGACAATCTCGGCAAGGCTTTCTTGGCGTTGCTTGTTTTGATTATCGACACCCCTTCGATCTTCCACTTGCATACATCGGTGGAAGCTCTTGGACAGAATTTTCTTTTCTCAGAAAATTTTCCTTTGGTCTTCTGCCTGCATACATCGATTTCACAAAAATTAGTTCAATTTGATCAAGCTTTTCTACTAAAGTCAACATGGCAAACAATAAGATTCCTCCTATTGATGATAATAAGTCTCATCAAACACACTAGATTCTTGATAGTGGTGCCACTGATTATATAACCAATAGATTATCCAATTTTTCAATCTATGCACCTATCATAAATACACATGTAGTTTTACCCAATTTTGTACTGTTATATTCTCTTGCAATTTTGTACTTCATAATGTTCTTTATATACCTCATTTTTCTTTCAATCTTATATCTACTAGCAAGCTTATTGATTCATATCCTTATTGTTTCATTTTTCAACACAATCTTTGTATCCTCTAGGATCATCAATGCTGGAAGATGATTGGACTAGCTAAAAAGGCTAATGGCCTCTACAGGCTTGTCCTACCTTCTGTTTCTTGTAATTCTTCCATTACTTGTAATTCTTCCATTACTTGTAATTCTGTTTCTATTCCCTTTTGTAATAAGCCTAATGCCATTGATATATGGCATTTTAGGATGGGGCATTTGTCCAATACTCGATTGAAACTTTTGAAAGAATTGGATCATTCTATATCACTACCATCTTCATATTAATGCTCTATATGTCACTATGCCAAACAAAGAAAGCTTTCATTCCCCATCAGTCAATCTATTTCTGCAAACTATTTTGATTTGATTCACATTGATACATGGGGTCCTTTTTCTGCTCCTTCATTTTATGGACATAAATATTCCTTGACAATAGTTGATGACAAGAGTAGATATACATGGATATACCTTATGAAAACTAAATCCGAATCTAGACAACATATTCAAAACGTTTGTTTTTTGATTGAAACTTAGTTTTCTACAAAAATAAAATGTATTAGATCTGATAATGCTTTAGAATTTAACATGCCTGATTTTTATGCTTCAAGAGGTATTGTTCATCAAACTACATGTGTATATACTCCTCAACAAAACTCTATTGTTGAGAGAAAACACCAACATATTTTGAATGTTGCCAGAGCTCTCAGGTTTCAATCACAACTTCCCCTTTCCTTCTGGTTTACTGTATTTCTCATGCAGTCTATCTAATAAATAGAACTCCTTCCCCAATCATTTCAAACAAAACTCCATTTCAGCTTCTTTATCATACTGCTCCTTCATTTGATCATTTGAAAGTTTTTGGATGCCTTTGCTTTGCTTCTACGCTTGATACAGATAGAAGTAAGTTTGATACTAGAATTGATCCATGTGTATTTCTGGGCTATCCTTCTGCTACTAAAGGTTTTCGTTTGTATAATTTCAAAACTAAGAAGGTTATTGTCTCAAGAGATGTTCATTTCCATGAACACTCGTTTCCTTTTAATTCTAATTCTTTTTCAACAGATAATTCAGACTTTGTTCTACCCACAGAATATGCAGTTCCTTTAGCAGAACCCTCTCCACCTTCATTTACATCTTCACCTACTAACTTTCCCCACATCACAACTTTGCCTCTCATTAATCAATCACCACCACTTACCACTTCAGGTAATACCACTATTGATTCACCCCCTTCTACTAATATTTCACCAGATCCCATACAATGTACACATCCTGAAACTTAACCTAGAAGATCATCTTGACCTCATACACTTCCTTCATATCTTGACCAATATCACTGTCAAATACCAAATCCTAAAGCCAATTCTATTTTCAAAACCTCCAACCCTCACCCCATATCTTCTACCTATTCCACTCACAAATTATCTTCTTTTCATAGGATCTTTACTACTCAAATCTCTCAAACCAAAGATCCTAGAACCTATAATGAGGCTATAAAATCACAATGCTGGAAGGATGCAATGGCACTTGAAATCAACACATTAGAGCAAAATAATACTTGGGTTTTAACCGATTTACCTACAGGAAAATGTCTTATAGGGTGCAAATGGGTTTTCAAAACCAAGTATCATGCAAATGGCAGCATTGAAAGATACAAGGCAAGATTAGTTGCCAAGGGCTATACTCAACAGAATGGCATTGATTATCTTGATACTTTTTCTCCAGTTGCAAAAATAACAACTATTAGATCTTTACTTGCTATTGCAGCTATTAAAATTTGTCATTTGCATCAACTAGATATTAACAATGTTTTTTTACATGGTGACTTGCATGAAGAAATTTACATGACCCTTCCCCTAGGTTTTGAAACATCTGATCCTTCAAAAGTGTGCAGATTAACTAAATCACTCTATGGTCTCAAGCAGGCAAGTAGACAATGGAATCAAAAACTCACTAATGGCTTGTTGTCTCAAGGATTCATTCAGGCAGTTTCTAATACTTCTCTGTTCACAAAATAAGCTGGTTCTTTTTTTTTAGCCTTGCTAATTTATGTTGATGATGTCATTTTGGCAAGTGACAACATTGATTTGATAAATGAAGTCAAAGAGTTCTTACATGATACCTTTAAAATTAAAGATCTCGGCCAACTCAAGTTCTTTCTTGGCTTAGAAGTTGCCAAATCCACGGCTGGCATCAATCTCAGCCAAAGGAAGTATGTGATTGATCTCTTGGAGGAAACAGGTTTTATAAACAGCAAGCCAGTAGCTACTCCTATAATTACCTCTCAAAGACATGATAAAGATGTTGGTACTCCTTTACTAAATGTTACTTCCTATAAAAAATTGGTTGGCAAATTAATTTATTTATGTAACATAAGGCCAAACATTTGTTTTGCTGTCCAACATCTTTCTCAATTTCTAGACTGCCCTACAGATCTTCATATGCAAGCCGCGCATAAAATTCTTCGATACTTAAAAGCTAGTCCTGGCCAATGTGTGTTCTTCTCTGCTTCATCATCTCTACAGTTGAAAGCCTTCTCAGATTCAGATTGGGCTTCATGCCCTAATACCAGGAGATCTATCACTGGCCACTGTGTTTTTTTGGGAGACAGTCTAATATCTTGGAAATCCAATAAGCAACAAACTGTTTCCAAATCTTCCTCTGAAGCTGAGTATCATGCCCTTGTTGCTGTTATATGTGAACTTCAATGGCTTACTTATTTATTGAAAGACTTGCAGATTCCTCAAGTTGCCCCTGTTCTTGTGTTTTGTGACAATCGATCAGCTCTTCACATTACTCGTAATCCAGTTTTTCATGAGCGTACAAAACATATTGACATAGATTGCCACATTGTAAGGGAAAAATTGCAAGTTGGTCTGATTCACCTGATGCCAATAGCTTCTGAATACCAATTAGCTAACTGCTTCACTAAGCCCTTGCCACCTCACTCATTTAATAGTTCAGTCTACAAGCTGGGCATTCAAAATTTGTATGCTCCAGCTTGAGGGGGGCTATTAGAAGACCAAACTGGTACCTTACAAAAGTTAGTTACGATTAGCCAAGATTAATTACAAGTTTTCTTTTCTTCAAATCAATAAAGAGCATTATCTCTCTCTACAAATTCTAATAAAGGGAACCAACAACTTAGCTTTATGCACAATGGGAGGGAGCTCAAAGGAAAGGAGTCGTAATTAAAAAGCAAGAGAAGCCATGGCATCTTCTAGTCACATTGGAGCAGTAGTAGCAAATACCAAGGAGAAGTTTGTCACCGTTAAAGAAACAACTGGTTTGTTGTCCAACCTGGGTCTGGGCAAAGTGGCATTCACCATCAACTATTTTCTGGATGAAAATCTTCTTCTGGAGCTTGTGAGCGCGGAGCTCGATCCAAGTAAGTAATAACAAAAAATAAATGAGAATTATTTCTGCACCAAACCTTAGCATTCTGCTTTGGAGGTTTATGAGCCATAAATGCATTAGCTTCCCAAAACGAAAAAGCTAATTACAGAAGTCAAAATATCATTTAAAATGGAAAGCTGAGTCAAGTCTATCAGATCTCACTAATCCAGTTTCCAGAAAAACTTTCTGGTTTCTGGGTTTCTGCATTCGTAGTGTTTCCACCAGTTGTAGTAGTAAAGGGTGGCCTTAATTAGCTCACTGGTTTCTGGGTTTCAATCAAAGGGCATTAAGTTCTTGCTAACAGTTGTTTGTTTTGGTTATGTATTATGTTTTGATGATGAAGAGACGGTATTGGAGAAGAAAACAGTGAGAGGGCATGTAGACTGGGTAAGCCAAGATGGGGAGGATGTCAAGTACCAAGGCAAATTCGACGTTCCTACGAGTTTTGGCGATGTAGGAGCAGTTGTTGTGCAGAATGAATTTGGTAAAGAGATTTTCCTGAAGGACGTTGTTCTTGGTGGCATTTCTCAGGCTCCTGTTCATATTGTCTGCAACTCTTGGATATGAAGGACCTTAGATGTAATGCAGCTGTGCATCGGAAAAAACTTTCAAGTACGGAGATGTTTTCAATGAATGGTTGAAACTTAAAGGGCAATGGGCAATGAAGACAGTTTTTGAGGATCAAATCTGAAAAACAATTACTATACTACATCATTGTGATATTGCAAGTTGACCCGTTGAGCCCAGACTGGGTCAACTCATATACAAGCAATTTTTTTTTGTTAAGCTCAATTTGGAAGGAGTACAAACACAAATATGCCCAGACGGCGTTTGTTAAGCTCAACTGTATATATTTGTATTTTTACTCCTTCCAAACTGAGCCTTAAAAATAATATAACAGGGTTGGGGTTAGAGTTTCTAGCCTCGGGATGGGCTTAGAGCTTGGAAAATGGGATCTGATCCAAGTCTAATTGAGATTGGTTTTGCCCATTATGGGATCGAGCCTCAAATTTGATGACAAAGAGCCCAAGACTTAAGGTTCGGCCTTGAATTAGCCATAAACTCCACCATATTAAAGGATGATCAAAGAATTCATTAGTCTTCCAGTTCAATGAGCCATTCAGCTGGTTTTAGTTTGATTTGGTTCACTGTTTGAACCGAACCATTAACTGACATGGTGTTTGGAAGTATGGGTGATTTTGGGGACCAATTTTCAAGAAAAAATATCTGTGCTTCCAGGACCCATTTTTCACAAAAAAATACTTCTGCCATGTAGGCAGTGAGTAATACTATGCTGTTTGGTAAGGTGACTTTCATAACTGTTTTTCATACATGTGCTAACAGGTAAGCACCACATAGAATACACATCAATCAACCATTGAGATTCCAATTTTCGAGGCATGTCCGATTTTTTAATAATCGGCTGAACCAAAGAATGAAATACATGGGCATTTATTGAAATGCCTATTGAATCCAACGTGACACCCTTTTTTTGAAAAACCGTCTCTGTTCCAAACATCCCCTGAATTGGTCCAGTCTTCGTAGGATGAATTGAAAAGGAGTGTTTAATCAGTTTTTCATATTCTCACATTTTTTCAAATTGTTAAACACTTTCTAATTTTGGTTCTTTTGTGTCATCCAGTCCTACTTGCCATCACAGACACCAAGTGGCTTGAAGACACTAAGACAGAAGGAACTCGAGAGCCTACGTGGCAATGGAAAGGGAGAACGAAAGACTTTCGACAGGATATACGATTATGACACGTATAATGATCTTGGGGATCCAGACAGGGACGATGACTTTGGCACGACCCATCCTAGGTGGCAAGAAGCATCCATATCCTAGGCGTTGCAGAACTGACCGTGAAAAGATCAAGAAAGGTATATGAATTATGGCTTTACCATTCAACGTTACACGGTCCAATTCCATAGATCTTAAAACCCAAAATGGGCTCCAACCCAATATGGTCCACCAGTCCAGTCCAGCCTTATTTCTTTTCGACGCAAATCAATCAACTTATATAACAAATTTGTTGAGCTTATTTAGCCGAAAAGAAAGGTTTATTGGGCCTTCATTTTCAGGCTCTGAGAGACTGAGAAGACTGAGATGGGCCTTCATTTTCAGTTTCAGAGTTTTAGTATCTAGGACCAGCCAGGCACAATTGATTGTCCCATGGATTTGCCTACTCCAGGCTTAGTAGGAGTGATCATTTCTCCCTAATTCAAAAATTTTCTGGCTTCGGTAATTAAGGTTTTTAAAACCGAATAGTACAACAAACCGACCCTGGATGGCCCATTCTGACAAATGATCAGACCGTTTTTAGGTTAAACGGTCTGATCATTTAAATTGAATGGATGGCCCATTCTGACAAAAAATGTAAAAAAATAAAAAGCAGTCAAAAATCATTGTCCGAATCAATGGTTCAAACAATTCGATCGCCCGGATCAACGGTTTGTTGACCAAATCTATAGTTTTTGGCCAAAAAACGGTTCTGGGTGAAATGGAACCAGGTTTCTGCTTTTTCTGGTCTGACCATCCAGTCCGGTCCAGTTTTGAAAACATTGTTGTCAACAAATTCCTTGGTTGCAATGCAAATTTATGGTAGTGCAATTGATTTCAATGCAGATTATGGTTTATCTTTATTTTGAATTTTACCTTGTTTTATTTAATTGCAGTACAAATGAAGTAAAATAAGACCTGAAACAGAATAAAGTAAAACTTAAATCAAAATTAAACCAGAATTTGTATTATTTTCATTTACACTCCCAAGCATTTGTACTAGTGCAAATAAAACTGCACTGCTGCAACCACAGAACACAACCAAAAGTTCAAAACTTGATGCAATTATCTCAAATTTGGATGACCCATTTACATAATCAGATTGGATGCGGATTTAAGTCTATATCCTATCCGATTAAAGCCCAAGTCCAATTACTTTATGATATATATTGAATTAATATATAAAATTTATATAATTATATAAATATAAAAATATATAATTATATATTATAAATTCAATATTTCATATTTATATTAGCTTATTTTATATTGATTTTTATATTTTTAATTTCTTTCTTTATTTAAAAAATAAAATGTTGACCAAGTCCAATTTCTTTCTTTATGTTCCAATATCCCCAAATCTGAATGGATTCAAATTTCAGTTTTCATTGATTAGACCGGATTTGAATGTTGCCTAATCTGACCTCAATACTTCAAGTCTTCAAGCGCCTGGTCCAGGCCTGCAATATATATTATATGTATTCTATATTTAGTGTGTATGTGTGTATTAGTATTTTATTTTATATTATATAAAGTAATGTTTTAAAAAATGACCCAAAATCAGAACTGTTTTGGCCACTAGTTTCTGGGTCGATAGTTCAATCTTTTGGTCCAAATGGATGGCCTGTTCTGATAAAATATATGAAATAAATAATTAAAATTTAAAAAATGACATAAACTGCTGAGCGGGTCAATGATTCGATCGCCTGAATCAATGATTTGTTGAACAATTCAACGGTTTTTGACCAGAGACTGGATTTGAGGTAAAACAGAACTGATTGCCTGGATGATTCCCGGGACGAATGGTTATATGCATATTGTGTATTATACAAAATGGGTTGAGGATAGGTTACCTCTATTGTGTAGTCCTTCAAAAGAAATAAAAGAAAAAAACATCCTCTTAATTTGATTGATCATTGATTATAAATTATGGAAATAGAGGTAAAGAATTGGGATGAAGAGTATAAGAGGATAAAATGTGCATTGAGCATTGATGTTGCAGATCCATTGTCGGAGAAAAGGAGTAGCAACAGCTACTATGTACAAAGAGACGAGGTATTCTCCCAAGTGAAGCAACAGGAATTTACTGGTGCAACGGTCTCATCAGCACTGAATGGATTGCTCCCTTTGATCAGAGAAGCCCTTGTTGACACCAACCTTCACTTCCCTACCTTCAAGGCCATCGGCAACTTATTCGACAAAGGGATGCCCATTCCTTCACAAGCTGTGATATCACAGGTAACCAACACTGTGACGGAATTTAAGGATGATCTCTTACGCTTTGATCCCCCTGAGTTGCTAAATAGTAAGCCTCTCTCTCTCTCTCACACAGTCTCATGCATTTTCTGCTTTGCAGGGGACAATTTTTCTTGGTCCAGGGACGAAGAATTTGCTTTGCTCGTCAAACTCTTGCTGGCACCAACCCCTTTAGTATTAAGTTGGTCACAGTATGATATACACCAACCCCTTTGGACAAATCATAAGTTCCCACGTAAAATCACTTTAAGGCATCTTAATTTGCCACGTGACTAGGTTAAATCCAGAACTCTGGCCTGGCTTGGCCTAGCTTAGCTTGGCTTGCTTTAAGACGGAACAAATGTGCTATAATACCCTTTAGCTAGGGTTAGACCTGTTCAAATCAAAATCAATTTGGATTAATAGAAAGATCAATAAGACATATTGAAGAGTGAACTTGACCCTAGCTAGATGATTAGCCTTTATAATCTCCTGTTACTAGGATTTGGATCCAAATATTGTATCAAAATAGTAGACTTAAATAAAATTGTGCAGATTGGCCATTGAAGAGTGAACTTGACCCGAAGAGCTATGGTCCACCTGAATCCGCAATCACAACTGTACTTGTGGAGAGAGAGATCAAGGGAGTCATGATGATTGATGAGGTAACACCTCTAAATATATATGATGTACATTATTAATGGAATACTAATATGAAGAGAACGGACAAAACAACTAATTACTTACATACTTTGTGACTCTCTATATGCTTGTAGGCTTTGCAGCAGAAGAAACTTTTCATACTAGATTATCACGACCTACTCCTGCCTTATGTGAACAAAGTCAGAGAGATAGAAGGGACGACTCTCTATGGGTCACGCACTTTATTCTTTCTTACCCATGAAAATATATTAAGACCCATAGCGATTGAGCTCACTCGGCCACCCACCAATGACAAACCCTCGGTGGAAGCAAGTGTTTACGCCAAATGGGGATGCCACCAATTCTTATTGAAATATTCCTCTAAGAGCAGAAGAATAAATTAATACTCAACTTCATGATCATCACTGAAAATGAACATATATAAGCCCAATTTTAATTGCATTAAACTCTAAAATGATAGAAGAACTAATGCTCAACTTCTGTTACTTCTCTATCTTTTGTAGTTTAAGGACACATTGTTGTATGGAGCCTTACATAATCGCATCGAATCGGCAGCTGAGTGCAATGGAGCTTGGCTCCGTTATGTATGACAAGTTTTGGCAATTCGACAAGCAAGGTCTTCCAGCAGACGTAATTAGCAGGTAAACTGAAAATGATATCAGGTTATGTTTAATCTCCATTGAGAATGGAGTGATATTTTTTACTCTAAAATCTTATACTATATATTAATGTAAGCATAGAGATAATTCTAACTGATGAACCAACTTCACCAATTACCAGGGGAATGGCAATAGAGGACCCAACAGCCAAACATGGTCTGAAGCTAACGGTTGAGGACTACCCATTTACAAGTGATGGCCTCCTACTGTGGACAGCCATAAAACAATGGGTTAGTGACTATGTCAACCACTACTACCAGGATCCTAACCTCATTGAATCAGATCAAGAGATCCAGGCGTGGTGGACAGAGGTCAGAGTCAAAGGCCATGAAGACAAGAAGGATGAGCCATGGTGGCCTGTCCTCAAAACTCAAAATGATCTTATTGAGATATTGACAACAATCATCTGGGTTGCTTCTGCTCATCATGCCGCTGTCAAATTTGGCCAATTTGCATATGGAGGCTACTTCCCTAATCGACCAACAATTGCTAGGACTAATATGCCTACTGAGGACCCTACAGAACAAGAGTTGCAGCAATTCTTGGCAAAGCCTGAGCTCGCACTCATGCATTGCTATCCTTCACAAATTCAAGCGCCGCTGGTGATGGTTGTCCTTGCCATACTATCGACTCATTCATCGGATGAGGAATATCTTGGAACTCAAAAAGAGCTTTCATGGATAGAGGATCCAGTGGTAAAGAAGGCATATGAGCAGTTCAATAAGAATTTGAAGGATGCCGAAGGAATTATTGATGCTAGAAATAAAGATATCAACCTGAAGAACAGAACAGGACCTGGTGTTGTGCCATATCAACTTTTGAAGCCATTTTCTAAGCAAGGGTTGACAGGAATGGAAATTCCCAATAGCATTTCCATTTAGTTTAATTTAGTTTTCTTTTTATTATTTCATATTGTCATAAACTTGTAACAAGCATACCAATCTTAATTGGCTTCAATAATCCAGTAATTAGACCAAATAAACAGATTTTGGTCTCTAGTTCCAGCATAGCCAATTGCATCATCATGATTTTGGGGCACCCACCTAGGATCATTATTTGGTACAAAACAGTAAAATCTTAGGCTACAAATATGAGAACATAGGGCACCCACCTAAGGGATCCGCCTAGGGCCATTCCAACTGTAGTGCAGTCCTTCATGTGCTTGTGACATACTAATGGCTGAATTGTGGCAATACCTGGTTTACATGGCCCATATTTCCCCCATGAGATGCCATGAGAACATCACTGTTCTCAGAAGATATATAATCAAATAGCAGTAAGAATAGAGACCCTATCTACAAATGGCTCCAATTTATCCAACAAGGCATGGTCATTCTTGTTGAAGAAATAAAGGAAATTCCTTGATTAAATGTAGCAATGCTTCTTCGGGCCAAAGGGTGGCCCTCCTACCCAATATATCCTGGTATCCTTGGAGCTCCAAGTGCTTTAAGTAGCCTAAAACATGCAAGGAAGAGTGGATTAAGTTTATATAATGGAAGAGAGGTTTTCAATTAGTACCTCTTAACTTCTGAGGCCATGTTTGGGAGTGTTTATGTTAAAAATAAGTACTTATTCAAATAAGCACTTGTTTGCATTTGGCACTCAACTTTTTAAGTGTTTATTTAAAAAAAAAAACACTTATTTCATATTAGGCATTTGATAGTCTTTTTCATCAATAATCAATCAAATAAGCATTTGTGACTATTTTGTCCTTCATTTTCTTTCAAGTTTTCAAAACACTCTTATGAAAATATTTTTATTAAATTATTTTTATAAAAATACTTTTATGAAATTACTTTTATGAAAGCACTTTACAAAATAATTTTATAAAAAGTACTTTTACACGAAAGCACTTTTATAAAAATGCTTTTATGAAAGTGCTTTTGATAAAAGTACTTTTATAAAATTCAACTAGTGATGGTTTATAAGTGGTATTCTAAAATTCAACTAGGGATAATTTTGAAAGAAAATAACTGAATAGATGCGTATTGTATAAACACTTGAAAAAACTGGAAATTTGGGATTAGAAAATAAGCCCTTATTTTTTAAATAAGCACTTATTTCGGATTTATTTCCCAAACACCAATAAGTGCTTAATGGTGTGGTCACAGCCCAAATAAGCATTTACTTTTAAGCACTCCCAAACATGGCCTAAAGCATCCAAGGGATAGAGCCCAGCAAGCTTGTGATCATGGTAAGTCATGTTTGACCTTCCTATGTCAATGGACCGGTTTTGGGTTGGACCCCTCTAGGACGGATTGGATGGACCAATAAGACATCAAATTGGGCCAGTCCAGACTTAATGTCCAAAGTATATATTGAATTGGATTGGACCTGCTCTATCTATAATGGACTTATATTGGATTGGGTTAGATTGAACCAATACCCAGTCTATTGATAGAAGATAATACAAGAATACAATTGTCAATGGATCAGGTCTGGATTGATACAAATCTAAATAAAAACCAATTTGAATAGATTGGACAGTCCAGATATTGAATTGGGCCAGTCCAAAATGGTCCAAAACATTCATTGGATTAGATCGGACTTGATCCATTTGTACTCCCCTACCTATGATATGAGGAGATCCAACCTTAACTTTCTCTCATAGTTGATGATCTCATCATACTCAAGGTCTCAGCCCAGAAAGACAACCAGTCTTCATCCAAACATCTTTCTCCAAGCTTAGATGAAGTGCAAGTTATGGCCCCTTTGGCTTGCATCCTCTCTGCTATCTTGTCACCATTATCCATAATAGCCGGGGCAAACCACAATGCATGAAAATCCACCTACTGCAGTATACAAATAAGACCAGACTCACCTTTATTAGAACTTTTTAATTTAAGAAATTCATCTATGCTCCCTTTGGGTAGATTATAAATACAAATATGTTCAATGCAAATACAAAAGGATTCTATGTGTAGGAACTGTGCGTATTTATTTTTGCACTGAACATATGTATTTGCACTCTTCCCAAATGAAGCCTAAATCATAGTTGGCGTCAGAAGGAAGATCCTTAGAGAGCCTTGAGTCCAAACCTCCTAAGTGCAAAACTGGTTATTCCTTGTTCAGCTGCAAAGAAAAAGAAATATGCATCGTCATTCTCCCCTATCACATTGGGGCCTAGAAGAAACAATTTTCACCAGAAAGAGGATGACAAGGGAAGAACTTCTTAGCTAATAAAACAAAGTTGATAAGATTGGAAGAAATCAGATAGGCATTAAGTTGACCACAAGACCATCGAATTGTTAGAGGATGTCTTTTCATTTGTCTCATGTACAGAGTACAAGGTTGAAACCTGCCAGCTAGGGTTGTAATAAATCCAACAAGATTTGAATACATTGGATTCAAATTAATCGATTTGGACCGAATTCAGATTTAACACAACTCTACTTTAATCATCTATTTACATTAGTCTTCTCTTTAGTACTTAACTTTTACTTTAGTTTCCTCAAGATCAATCAAATGCAAACTTTCTTTTCAATATTAGAATTTTAGATTAATTCATTTAATAGTTTAATTAATTAGCATCTTCATGTTTTGTTTTTTAAATTTCAATAATTGATAAGGAACGGATCAATCCTAAGTTCCTAACCCAAATGTTTAGGATCAGGGTATAGCCTTCATTGACCTTATCCAAATCTTGACCTGACCTAGAATTAACCCGAAAATTTCTCAACCCAATCTGATTACCAGGTCTAGGGTTGACAGGTTGGGCCAATTTTTTGCCGTTATAATATAATCAAATCAAATCGAATCAAATCCAAATCCAATCTAATTAGATCAATATGTCATCCAAATCCAAAATAATTAGAAACCAAACCATCCTGTAGGGTCTGTAACTTTAGTCTCATAACTGAATCAATCAGCTCATGGGCAATCCATGGACCCAATTACAATTGTATATATGACTCGGTTGTGGGTTCGGGTCTGAGTCGATTCAGGTCTAAGTAAAATTGGTTCCAAAACCAATAATCATAAGGACAATTTATCAAGAACTGGAACCGGCCCATCAACACTGGATCCTGGAACCAGAACCAACCCAACTGGCTCGAGTCCATCAGGTTGGACCCGACACATTAACCTTCCTAACCCCAATGCAGCTATGGACTTTGGGGGCAGTATGGATTTGCAAATTATTTTCCAAACAGGTCCACTATTGCCAGGAGGCCCAAGACTAACATACTATTGGATTGGACCTAATGTGTTTGCAATGGATTTATACTTTGGACCAGTCCAAAATCGTTCAAAAGTATTCATCTGATTGGGATTGGACCTGATCTGTCGGTAATGGACTCATATTGGACCGGATTTCGTCAAATTGAACCCAAATCCGATCCATTTGACACCCCAAGGAGGCAAGGACCAATTAGAGTGAAAATTCAGAAGCTTCTTGAGCAAACCAAAAATGTTCCGTTGTCGGAACTCGAACCCGGGTCTCTCAGGTGAGAGCCGAATATCCTAACCAACTAGACTACAACGGATCAATGCAACATACGTGAATAAGAATATTCTCAATATGTCTGTTATAGGAGCAATTCCACACGGCTGTACCAATGGAAGAGTTTTCGTGAAGAACAATTTAACAATACAGCTACAAGGTTTTGAGTAATAATCCTCCTCAAATATGTACAGCATAAATACATACAAAATACAAGATTTTGCACTCTATAAATTTATATTTCTACACCTTCCAAACTGAGCCAGGGAAAATGGAACGAACTTGAAGGTATTAAAAATACAAGTCATGGTGCTGGTGAAAGCATACTGCTTAGGCATCAAAATGTTACCAATGGATATTGCATTTGAGAAATAAGCCTTTTTGGATCAGACTTCAGAAATGGGCACGCAAATTCAAGATTGCTTTCCCTCCAATACAAAAATTACCTCTAAATTTTGCAAATAAATCAGAGGCATAGTTTTAAGTTGCGTGTCTAAACTAACTTATAAACCCAGTAGCTTCTTTGATCATCTGCATATGTATGTATCTATAGCACTTAGAAGAAATATTTGGGAGGTATTTCCCTGAGTGCTTGAAAGGGCTAAGAATCCATGTTGAAATCAGTCGAATTAAAACATTTTACGCAAGCTGCATTTCTGTAATTCGTTGGGACAACTTTTGATTGGAATCAGGTGGTTCAAATTAAATCAAAAGATGGATTTCCGGCAATCACTCAGTGTCACAGTCTCACAGACGTCCACTCTCTTAAATTTAGGAAAGCTTTTTCGCTTGATTGAATTAAGATCACCCTCTCCATAATTTCCTGTCATCGCATATTATGTTATTCATCTTCATCTTATGTTAAACCCAACAGATCAAATCTGCATGTTAGTTTGGGCAGCCCAGTGCATAATGCTCCCGCCAATACAAGGTTGGGGAGGGACAGATGTATGCCGCCTTATCATTGTACATAAAGAGATGCATGTATGTTCTTCAATGAAATGCCTTCTGTTGATTAATTGATATTCAAACATCAAATTTGTATGGTTTTTAAAACCGGATTAGACTGAACGGTTGGACCGAAAAAATCAGGAACTGATCAGGTGATCGGTTCGGTTTTATCCCAAACCATTATTTTGTCAAAAAAATGTTGATTTGGTCAGCAAACCGCTGACCTAGGTGATCACACTGTTTAAATCGTTTAGCGGTTTTGATTGTTGTTGTTTTTTTTCTTAAGTTTTTTGCCGGAATGGACCGTCTGTTCAGTTCGAATGATCAAACCGTTCGACCCAGGAACCGGATCCCTGACCGGTTCATCGTCCGATTCAGTTTTAAAAGCCTTGCAAAATTGACAGATGTATGATGCCAGAAAGTTGCTAATATCATTTCTTGAGAAAACAAAGAGATATTTAGTGTGTAAGGGAAGAGGGAGTGGGCAGTTTGAAGAAGTTACTAAATGAAGAAGGCTTAACGTTGTGTTAATCATCACACGACTATCAATGATGAATCTGGATTTGCTCCTCACAGCACATGCAGCCACATATATTTGGAACATCTCTCAATTTATAAATTATATTTTATGAGAAGATATTCTCAATGCACGGTTGCAACATGCCATGAGGTTGGTGTGAGGCATGTTCTCTGAGAAATAAATCCAATTTAATCAGTCATATCATAGGAACGGGATCTGCTCCTCACACATGGGCATCTCACAAGTACGTCCATTGTGCATTGGAGATAGACTTGTTCATGGGCTGGGCCGGGCTTTTACTCTTCATTAATGAAAATTTGTTAGGCCCGAGCCCAAGCCCGGCCCGACCAACGGGCTTACAACTTGGGCCCGAGCTGGCCTTGATAAAAAGCCCGAAGCCCGATTGTGTTCGCCAGTGATTGTGTTTGCCGGAACTGAGTTCGTGGTGACTGTGGTCTGTGAGCTGCAACCTACAATTTTAAGTTTAACAGTGATCAGTTCGCGTCTGAGAAAGAGAGAGAGAGAGAGAGAACTCACCGCCGATGCCTATATTCGCCACCTCGTCGTCGCCGGTGTTTGATATTTGAGAAGAGGAACGAGAGAGAGAAAGAAAGAGAGAGAAAGAGGAGAGAGAGAGAGAGAGAGAGAGAGAAGGAGAGGAGTGAGGACTCACCGTCGGAGTTGTTGCGCCGGTGAACGTTCTTCGTCTCGCCAATTGTGTGGCTACCTGAGAGTGAGGATGAGAACTGTGGAGGATGTGGAGAAGAATGGTTCGACTGGAAAAATAAGGGAAAGAGGCAAATAGGTGAAAAAAGATGGGGTATTCAACTAGGGTTTTTAGGTTTAATTATAGGTCGAACTGGGCCGGGCTCGGGCCGGGCTATTTTGACAAATCTCGAGCCCAGTTCGAATTTATTGCAGGCTGGGCTTTTTGCCCCGAGGTTAAACCCACAGGCCTATATGCGTGTTCAAGCCCGTCCAGGGACTGGGCCGGGCCGGGCCACACGGCCCATGAACAGGTCTAATTGGGAACATCTCCCGTGTAAGTACGAGAGATGTTCCCAATGCATAGTAGAATATGAGTGTAAGGTCGAGGCGTCCTGTGTGATGAGCAGATCCAGTCTCCATATGATACAAGTCTGTGGACATGGTAAGAGCAACATGTATGGGTTCGGGGATGGGCTACCCCTGATGTGTAGCCCCATGGAGCATAAAAAATAAAGAGCAAGATGGCTTTTAATTTCATACCGTGTCTTTTTTTTTTTTTGTTTGTTTTTTTGAGCCATGCTTTTTAAGAAAAACAGATTAAAATATTCCGTTGCCGGGACTCGAACCCGGGTCTCTCGGGTGAGAGCCGAGTATCCTCACCAACTAGACTACAACAGATTGATGCGAAATCAGTCAATAAGAATCTCCAAATCTGTCTGCTATAGGAGCAATTCCGAACGACTGCACCATTGGAAGAGTACAAGAAAACTGAATGAACAACAATTTAAGAATACAGCTACAAAATGAGACAGAGAACAAGGTAATAATATTACCTCAACAAAATGGTATTTTATACAAATATACACGTATGAAATATTGATGCAAAGAAAGAAGGAATGAACAAAAAAAATTCTTGACAAAATTCCTCCACAAAGAAATAAAAAAAAAAAAGAACAAAAGGCCTTCGTGTTTATTTTACATGGAATTCTATCTCATTACACATTCTTGCATACACAGGCACACAAGCAGGAATGCATGTGTATGTATGAATATGTATTTGCAGAAGATGCTCTTCCAAAATTGGGCTTACAATATAGTTTTCAAAAGGCGGCAAACCGTAATAACTGCAACTTTCTGGCATTCAAAGGACCCAAGGCATAGATAGATGTCATGATTCTCTGATCACAGGATCCTGCATTCAAAAGCTTGTTGCAAAACTTGCAATCTGATACTGTGAAAATCTCAAGAGAAACCTTCCACATTTGAATCATGAAAAAGATCTTATGTGTGTGTGCCATTGCACATGCATTCAGGGATAGGATACTTGGTCACATCCCTTCCCACTTTGCTTGTTCTGAACTCTGGCTGTCCTAGAGAGTCCTGGTGCAACTCTTTTATAATCCTGTTGAACTTTGATTCTGGAAGAGAGGAATTTAGAAAGTAAGGGAGCATTTGCCTTTTGTTTGGAGTTATATACTTCTTGTGCCCAGCATAGGCCCTATGCCCCTGCATTAACCATAAACATTTGTTAGTCACGAACAATTAAGTAAAAAATACAGAAACTGGGGTAACTTGAAATGCCTAGGATTCTCAAAAAAATGGCAACACCTGAACACAAACAAAGATCAATGGTTTGTGTCAATTCAGCAAACCAACTGTAGCTGAGTCCTTCATGTGCTTGTGACATACTAGTGACTAAACTGTAGTATGATATAGGAATAGGAGGCAGTACCTGAATGGCATGGCCCATATTTCCCCCATGAGATGGCATGAAGACATCGCTATTCTCTGAAACAACATAATCAATAGCAGCCAAAACAGAGGCCCTGTCTGCAAATGGCTCCAATTCACCCGGCAAGGCAAGGTCATTCTTATTGTAGAAATAAGGAAATTCTCTGGTTAAAGGCAGTAATGCTTCTTCGCCGCCGAAGGGAGGCCCTCCTGCCCAATATATCCTTGTATCCCACGGAGCTCCAAGTGCCTTAAGCAGCCTAAATCATGCAGGGAAGAGAGAATTAAGTTTAACATGAGCAATATAAATACAACTAGAAATTCAAAAGAGAGGTTTTCACTTTCCAATCAGTACCTCATGACTTCTAAGGCATTCAAGGGGCAGAGCCCAGCAAGCTTGCGATCATGGTAAGTCATGTTTGATCTTCCTGTGAGGAGTTCCGGCCTTAACTTTCTCTCATTGTTGATGATCTCATCATACTCAAGTCTCAGCCCAGGAAGACAACCAGTCCTCACCCAAACATCTTTCTCCAAGCGTAGATGAAGAGCAAGGTACGATCCCTTGGCGCGCATCCGCTCTGCTATCTTATCACCAATTTCCAGAATAGGTGGGGAAAACCTCAATGCATGAAAAGCAACCTAATGCAGTATACAAATAGAACCAGACTCAGTTTTAGTTGGTGATTTTTCGATTACAGTTTTCACCTACAAGAAACAAAACATATATATTGAAGTGCAAGTTAATTCCAATTAAGATTTACAAAAGAAAGTTGACAGGAAATCAAGGAGCTTCCCTGCAATTTATGCAAAGCAAGTCAAGAAATCAGTAAGACCAAGCACATAACTACCTTGCACCGAAGCTTCTGAAGGTCAGAAGGAAGATCCTTAGAGAGCCTCGAGTCCAGACCTCGCAAGAGCAGAACTCCCTCCTTGTTCAGCTGCAGAACAAAGGATATATGCATCATTCTCTCTGTCACATGGGGCTCAAAAAAAAACAATTTTCACCAGAAAGTTGATAAGAGAAAAAAAGAGGACAGTAGTCTGGTTTCTTTGGAAGTCCAATCTCATGAATTGATCAGGGAGCAATGAAACAATTAACAAAAGTAACAATCAGAAGCCCTTCTGAAAAGACCATTCACTTGGACTGTTAAAAATCGTTCAATGAGTATGAGTTTCAGTTTATTGCAATATTGTATATTCAGCAATTCAATGTTCAAAGATCACCTGAATCTGTATAATGAGGATTAAATATAAAAAGAAGAAATTCAACTGTAACTAGTATTTCTTGAGATTTGGCCAACTTAGGAGCTACCAATTATCAGACCAGCAACTTCACAGATTTCAAACTACTGTTGAACCCACAATCAAGTTCAAGTAGCTAATAAGAAACGCATGCATTATGAATAAGAACAGAGAAATAGCTCCCAGGGAGGATATTCAAATCAACAACCAGAAGCTACAAATAATTGAATCGAAAAAAAGATAATGAATGGTTCTGACTTCTGAGTTCTTGGTTCTTACCCTCTTGAGGTAGCGTTGACGAATCC
Organism: Nelumbo lutea; assembly: GCF_056320005.1. Taxonomy (NCBI): domain Eukaryota; kingdom Viridiplantae; phylum Streptophyta; class Magnoliopsida; order Proteales; family Nelumbonaceae; genus Nelumbo; species Nelumbo lutea. Next base: position 108,844,734 of record NC_142685.1, read on the forward strand.
ATTGAGGGGTGACATGAAGTGGAGTCCGCTTCTCCTCCACTGGTCTTGACATCAGATGCGTCGACGGCAGAGATGAAACAATCCGTACGTCATTAGCAAGAACTTTCTTGAAATGCTCCAAATCAAATATATCAGAAAACTCACTGCAACCACCAAGACAAAATCTAAAGAAAATCAGCAACTCAATTGGTCTCTCTTCTGTAACACAGAACGCATCATCAATTTATTTTTATCTGAATCAACAAAAGCTTATAGGGATTTTTTTCGTCTTAAAATTTGAACTAAGTACTAATCCTTCTTTCGTCTTTATTTTTGTCTTGTTTTTCTTGATCTCTCTCTTTATTTATTGCCTCTATCTCTGTTCATGAGCTTATCCTTACCTTTCATCTCCCCAGATGACGTTGACTTGCAAGATTGGAACCACCAAGGCTGCTCCAAGAATCCGAGCGATGACAACGGCATCAACAATCTGATTCCTCTGCTGATTCACCCCACCTGAAACCACAACCATCATATACCTCCTACGGTTCTGCACAATCGCTTCGCTCGACCTTAGATACTCGTCGCTGAAATCCAGACACGGCCGGTAACCCAACCCGTCCGGCTGCTTCCAGAACTCCGTCTCCTCACCATCTTCCGCTTCCCCGCCGGCGTTCTCACCATTTGCCCCAAGACCCATCTGTACAACTGGCTCCTTTTTCGGGAATAGCGTCTGCACCTGGCCAATCAAGCACGGGTTGTGCGAGAAAGGCAACAATGGGTCGAGATTGAAGCCCAACCTCAACATTCCGAACAGAGAAAAAAGAAACAGAACGGAAAGCCAGAATCTTGGCCTCCTCGAGGTGTTGAAAAACCAGTTGGCATTCCTGGACGGCTTCTTGGGCGAGAGAAGAAGAGACTGAAGAGATGAAGACGAGAGAGAGTGGATTATCTGAGACGGGACCGAGATGTAAGAGAGCTTCTGCTTGTTGTTCTTCAACTTTGCCATCACAGCCATCAGAGAGACCCCCCTTCAGAGCCTCTCTGTTTCTGTTCTTCGTTTTCTTTCTCTGTACTCTAGAGCTAGACCAGAGAGAGAGAGAAGAGAAAGAGAATTTAATACAAAATGTTACAGATTTACACGCGGCGAGAGCGCGAAATGCCTGTGATCAAATCAATCAGCTTTAACGAAGGTTAATGAAGAAGAGGATAGCAGTTTTGGAATTTGGATGGATTAACAAATCCCACTGGCCGAGGCCAACTCCCCATTCTTATAAGTTAATTGAACGTTTAATATTTTTAAATAATTTTCACCAAACACCCTTAATTTATCTCCAATTACTCACGAAGCCCTTCCAACAGAACCCCAACTCATAACCAACTGTCGATTGATCTTGACCATTCAATAAGTGGACCACCGGATCCAACGGCTGAAGGTACAAACTAGTCTTATGAAAATAGAAGGTAAAATAATGGAGGGTGGTTTGTTTGTTTTTTTCTTTTCTTTTTGTTTGAATGAAAAATGATGGAAAAATCAAAAACAATGAGTATCGTGTCGTGTTGTGAGAGTGCCAGCTGGTCCACTGGCGGAAGGACATAAGACCACGTGACACTGCCGCCGTTGCACTTACCATTTCTCCGACACGCTGGTCGATAGGCGATAGCTCGACTCCCAATAATTATAAAACTCCAGCCCCTTTTTTGCCAGCTGGTTCCTACTTAGGACGCAGGCTTTACAGTCCACGTGTCGGAAAAAGGTTGCTTTATTAGCTGCCACGTTGGTGTGACAGGACGTTTATCCAATCCAAGACTAGGGGGCCCCACACCTAAAAGACTACTGCTGGTCCCTTTTGGTTTCCGAGGTGGCGAGATGGTCTCAGGATTTCAATTTTCAAACCGTGGCGACCCATATGGGTCACGACCCGATGGATTGGGATTCGTTTGGTTTTGTATTTCCCTGTCCATAGAAAACTGAAAAATCGAAAAATCGAACGGAATTGACTAATTGAAGAAACTGAACCAAAAAATTTGATTAACCAAACTGCCGTTTGGTTTCGGTTCAGTGTTTTGCAAAAATCAATGGTATCAGTTCGATTTTTAATTAACCTAAAAGAAAATTGAGAGTTAATCGAATTGAATAGTATATGAGAAACTACAGTCGAAGGGAGATGAGAAACTATTGTCGAAGGAAGATCTTTTTTTCTATTCTTGTTCCAGCAAACGATTGCTGGGAATTTATATACAGAACAGAGTTCGGCTCACCACTAGGAATGCAATTAGAGTCTCCTAAAACAATAATGAAAAACAAAAGAAAGAACAACTAAAACATACAAGAGATAAGGATAAGGTTTACAGAGGATAAGGCGATTCTAAAATAAGGCTCGCTTGTTCGCTTAATATATAAATTAAATAAATTGTATATTGCATATATTTTGGTAATATTTATAATATAATATATTATACAGTTGCATATTTTTTATAATATACATTAAAAATATATAAAAATCAAGAAACCAATGAACCAAACCAACCAATTAGCTAACCTATTGGTTTCAACATGGTTTTAGTTCCTGGTTTTTCAAAAACCAATGGTACCAGTTTTGTTTTAAAAATTAAATCATGATTCGATTAATTAAACCGAGAGCACCCTTAACTTTATTTAAAACTGGTAATGGGTCAGGTTTAATTCGGTAGAGGGTGGACCAATCCTGAAATTATTATTAACCCGTTCTATGAAATAAATCCAGCATTTAACCAATTATTAATCAGGATAGGTGCGTCTGACTCGATTAAAACTGATTGTACATAACATCTGTAGTTACTACTTTGGAACTTCACTTTTGATAATATAAATAAAAATGACAGTAAATAATAAATTGTTTATATATTGATAAAACTGTATCATCAAACAACAAATGCGAACCAATAATATGTGATTAGTTGAATCTTGATTTAATCAGAGCCAACATATTTGGTTCGATTTTGATTGAGTTAAGCCAACCACTTGAAGAGACTGTGGTTAAACCAAAGTGGGTTGGCAGATTTTGGATAATTAGATGGTTTAATCAGTTAAACCATGAAATCCACCTCTAACTATGAACCAAATCTTTATGAATCCGAACTGACCCACTGGGGCATCTGGGAACCCGAATTAGAATAAGTTTGAAAATGGTCTTAACTCAAAAGTCGTTAAGTAATAAGGTGAGTCATTGACCTCTTGTTTCCTTTTTCCTGTGAGCACAAGTCGGTCATATTCAATTAAATGAAACAACCTGGCAAGTTATGGGACTGTGACTAACACGGAACCATGACCGCACAAGTTCGCTACTTCCATTTAAGTGATTAAGTTGATTGGGAAACGAAATTCAAGCCTTTATAACAATGTTGCTTACTTGTCCATCACTAAAGATGCTCGGAGTAAATGGACAACCAACTCCGTCAATTGATTTGTCCCTTGTTTGGATGGTTCTAACTATTGGTAATGGGCGTTTAATTCATTCATGCAATCAAGACAGACCAATGGGGATGTCAGTCTGGTGCAATTCGGGTTGGCCCAAATTAATATTTTACACTTTTTTGGATTCGGGTCTTTGGATCAGATCCCTTCAATTTTTGGTAAAAGATTAACCTAAGCCCGCCTAAGTTACATTCCTTCATATCAGTGGGTCAAGTTAAATGATATATCTACACCGGTCCAACTTAATTTAGTTAAGTTTGGATTGGCCTTAATTTGTGTTGGCATTTTGGATCTATTCAACTTTATTGAATTAGGGCCGGGTTGGCTTCAAATTTGGGTAGGGTTTGTGTTGAGGTGAATTCCTGCTAAATGGACAGGTTGGCTTTAAATAGGGGGGGAAGCCAAGAATATTAATGGGGCTTCTTTTCAATTTTTTTTTTATTAAAAGTTAAAACCATTATTTATATATATGATTATTAATGTTAAGTTTGGTTTGAAGGAAAAGGTAGGGAAAAGAAGAAAAATGTAGGAAAACTTATATTTTCCTTTCCTTTAAATCAAACACAGCTTAAGTGAAAACAGGGTAAAAAAAAACTTTATAAATCAGCTTTAGGTGTTTCATCAAAGGTTCTTCAATATGTTTTCATTATTATAACTTGGAGCCAGACCCATCCTTTTTTAGAATGACTGCAATTGCTTACGAAAATAATGTCTGAAATGCCATGATAGGGTGAGGTAGGGAGGTTTGGAGGGGGGGGGGTCTAATTGAAATTTTTATCAAATAGGAAGAGTCGAGATAGGAGAAGAATTATTTCTCTAGCTGTATTTAGAAACGATGCAAATAAATGTGAGTGCAAATATGTAGAATATAATCGGTTTATTGTAAAGTTGGGTTAATTTTGCACTGATATATTTACTTAACTGTAATGGATGTAAACACGAATCCCAATAAAATATATGACTTTTTTTTTATTTTAATGCAAATTTATTTATTTTTTTATTAATGTACTTTTACATCTTATTATCAATGTAAATATGCATTGATTTGTCATTTGTCAAGACAAAAATGTAATGTTGTCAAATACAGGCAAAAGTGAAATAGAATACAAATTTACCCTGAACCAGGATTTACACTCTATTTGCATAGTTTTCAAACACAGCCTCTAGAATGCTGCATCAATGGAATAGCAATGCCAAAAAATGGAATCTCAGGAGAAACAACGGCATATCAGAATTTTAGAGAAATTTACTAATCTTGAAAATCCTTTGATTTTGGATTTATGTGAGAATCTTTTCTCCAAGATCCAAATTCATTTGAAGTGGGCCCCACTCATTATCTTGTAGTGAATAATGGGCACGGTATCTCTCTGTCATCTTGTTTGAATGTGTCACTAAAGTGGATTCCACTATTTTGAAAATTTAAAGATTTATCAAAGATAAAAGAGACTTTTTAATAATTCCATTAGACATAACTTTGATAGGGGAGGACTTACTCCAATTAAAAAAAAAAAAAACAAAAAGAGGAGGTTTCAGTATTTATAAGAAATATTAGAGGAGATTTAAGCCTTTTACCCTAAAATATACCATTGCAATACCTAAAAATTATCAATTTATTGTTTATTGTTAGCATTTCATCAGTTATCTGTATCACCTAATAAACAGTGGTGCCGGAATTGCAAAGAAAAGAGATTATTTTGGCCATTTTCAAATAAAAACTTGAGAGATATTTGTGTTTTTTAATATCACATCTAATCATGGTTTTAAAAAACAACTTGGAAAATGGAATAGTTCTGACCACCAGCTTTTGAATCAATGGTTTGATTATTCAGTTCGAATGGATAATCCATTTTGATGACAAAAATTAAAATAATTAAAAATAAAATAATAATTAAAAACTGTTGAACGGGTTATAGGTTATTGACCGATTTAATGGTTTTTAAATAGGAACCAAGTTTGAGGTAAAACAGAATTAATTACCTGAACGATTTTGGGGCTAAACGGTCCGACCGTCCGGATCAACGGCGGTTCGAAAAATATGCATCTAATGTCCTTAACATTTTGGAATAAATCGGCAGTATTCGAAAATTCAAATGGTATGAGATAGTACGTTACAAAGTTGAGATACTTGAAACCGGCGCCGAAGTGAGAAGTGAAAACGTGAAATTGTAGGAACTGGGAAGCATTTTGTGGATTACGTTTACGTACCCGTGGAAGTCCAACGAGAAGGACGCAAACAGTGCTATCCTGCGCGGGGTACACAGATTAGCGTGTACGGGGTACACGCCAATCAGCGCGTCTCGTACAAACTGGCTCTCGCTCTGCACTTAAGTATTTTCTAATTTCTATTGGCCCGAGGAGAGGGAAGTCGTCGTCGTCGTCGTCATTCATGCTGACATGTGGGTCCCACCCCACGTATGTTCGCCTCGTTTCGAATCTCAAGAAACGACAACCTTCCACACCCGATGCACTGTTTTCACTGTTCCCCTCTTCTCTAACCAATCCAATGTTTGATGTTTCCCTTGGTCATGAACGGAACGCTTCGCTTCGATTAATTAAATTGAACTCTGTTTTTTTTTTCAAAGCGGCCCTCCTGTTGTTTTGGATTTTTCATTATAAGCCCCTCGTTTTCCATTTAGCTTAAAAAACAGAGAAAAATAAAAAAAGAAATTGAAGAGGAATGCCATCGTGTCATTACTTCATGGAAGGATCCCGGCTTCTTCTATTTATCAAAAGTTAGCCTTTTTTGTTAATTTTTTTTTTCACCAAAATTTGAGGAACCCACAAACTCATGTCAGACTGATACAAGAGGACATCTAAGAGCTGACTTAGGGATAACAATATTTCCTTTGTTTGAAATATTCTATTTTACTATATTCATGTCACCCTTGATCATGAGTATCTAGAAAACAATTTAAAACATATATTGGGAATATATGTTAGGGAGAATTACCAATCAGCCCAGATCAGAATTCTGATCTGGGCTTATAGGGAGAATGCATCATGACCGTGAATTGATGTCAAATTCACGGCCAGGATGTGGCTTATAAGGGGAGAGAGGGTTAATAGTAGGGGGGTTGGAATTCAGAATTCTGCATAGGGTGTATTCGTATTTCTCCGTATATGTTATATATAAGCTTGAATATAATAGAAAACTTGGGATTTGCATTGATATCTTAGGAAAATTCAAATAAATCTAAAAAAAAAGGTCTATCAATAAAATTAAGTTTAAGTCTCAAATATGAGTTATGAATAAGGTATGAATTACCAAGATGCAACAAGGGAATGGAAGGAAATGGTAGAAGAATTAAAACATTTTCTTAGGTGAAATTACTGATTTCAATGATCATTTACTTAGTAATAAAAAAATTGATAAAATTGGTTCAGAAAGTAAAAACTTAAAGCATGTATAATTTTAACAAATGGTAATACTTTAGGTTAGTGGAAGTATCTTTTTTTTTTTCTTTTATTTAGGAGATTTGTGTTGAAGTCTTTGCAATTGAATTTGTGTATATATAGATTAACAATATTGACTAAGAGAATAATTCAAATTTAAAATAGGAAGGAATGTTTACAATTGATATTAATTGGGTTTAACTTTTAATAATTGAATATGATATCATGTATATAGTTGAGTATCAATTTTTAATGGTTGGGTATAGGTTTGTAACAGTCAAGTATATATGGTTTGTTGAGTATGGGATGGAATCAATTGAATACTACTATAATAGTTAAGTATATGGATTTGTAATAGTTTATACCCGTTGAGTACTGATAGCAGTTGGATTGAGTTTCTAACAGTTTGTATTAGGTGGTGAGTATTGCTTTGTAAAGGTTGACTATGAACTTCTAGCACTAGAATATGATTTGTAATAGTTTGGTATGTCTGGGTTTGTAGCAGTTTCTACCAATTCAGTATCGCATTGCAATGGTTGAGCAAGGGTTTATTTGCAAAAGTAAAGCATGGTTTTTTATGAGTGGGTCTGAGTTTGTGATAATTGAGTATGATTTGTGATGGTTGGGTGTGGACTTGCAATCATTTATAGTAACTAGTAAGAAAGTATGTATCAATTTTAGATGATGATAATGATAATAATAAGAATAATAATTATCCAAAATTTTCTATAAATTTATATATTATTTATTTTTTGTTTCTTTATTATTAATTAGATGTAAATTGTAAAATCCAAATCTAATTACATAAACACCTCAACCAAATATGTGATAATCAGATTGAGTTATGAAGTCTCAAATATCATTGGCATGCCTACTTGCTTGGCTAGACTATTAATTTTGCAGTGTTTTATCCATTTGGTGTATCTTTTTTCTTTTGTTCATTTATCAAAAAAATGCAAGATTTAAATAGAGGAAATTTAATGAGGTAAAAAGTAATAGTTCAAATTTACAATTTAAACTTTACAATTAAATAGGGAGTAAATTCAAAAATGAGTATTTTAGTCAAAAGAATGTTCTCAATCTTATTCATACTTCTAATAGTAGTGTAAATATAGAATTATAGATGTGTTCATTTTTTTTCTACAATTTTTTTTTGTATTTTTGTATATAAAAATAAACTTTATATATCACACTTACTTTTGTTTAATATGATAAATATATGATATTATACATGTGTCTGTATGTTTTTCAAAATTTATGTTTTTTTAATTTTTGTACTTTATATTTTATTAATTTTTAATATCTATTTCTGACATTAAAGGTTAACAAATTTAACCCAAAAGCTGAACTGTTTATTATTAATTTTTATATTTCATTTTTTGTCAATTATAAATTATGTATTTCATTTTCGTTATCAATAAAAATTATTCTTGTTTATTATAGTTATTTTTTTTAATTGACTAATAAAAATATCATAAATGTGTCTAATTTTTCTATATTTTTTTTGTAATTTTTTATATTTATTTATATTTTAAAAATTTTATTACCTAACTATGACTTCATAGGTTGATCAATTTGATTCGTATGGTTGAATTGCTTAGCCACCATTTGGATAAAAATGGTTTTATTTTTTAGTCACTTTTAAAATATATGGGTTTATATTGTTAGAAATATTGACACAAATTTAATTAATAACATTTATTAATGAAAAATAATTGAAAAATACAATAATTAATAAGAGAAAATGGGATTTAATACCTTATGTATAAGACTTAATGAGAGGGGATTAAATGAGGTAAAAAGTAATAGTTGAATATACATTTTCAACCCTTATAATTAGAGATGGATTAAATACACAATTATAAGCATTTTAGTAGCCATTAAATCTGACATTAATGCTATAATAAAATGACTTTTATACCCTTTCAACCCTTACAAGTGCACATGCTTTGCATGTGGCAATTCTAAATGATGATAATTATAGTAATAATATATCCAAAATTTTCTATAAACTTTATGTATGTTTTATTTTTTGTTTTTTTATTATTAATCAGATGCACATTGCAAAATTCAAATATGATTACATAATGCCTCATCCAAATATGTGATAATTAGATCAAATTGTGAAGTTTCAAGTATCATTGACAAATCTACCTACTTGACTAGACTCTTCTTTTTGTACTGTTTCATCTTTTTTGTGTATCTTTCTTCTTTTGTTCATTTATCAAAAAAGAAGTAAGATTTAAATAAAGGGAAATTGGATGGGTGAAAAGTAGTAGATCAATTTACAATTTAAACCTTATAGTTAAATAGGGACCAAATTCAATAATGAGTATTTTAGTCACTTTTTTTAAAAACTGAACCAGACTAGATGGTCAAACCATTGTTCTAGGAACTAGTGAGGTCACCAATTCTATTTTGGCCTTGAATTGCTATTTTACAAAAAAAAAAAAAAAAAAAAAAACCGTTGAAATGGTCAAAGAACTGTTGACCCAGACGATTTAACCGTTAAAATGTTCGACCTGATTAACGTTATTGGGTTGCTTTCAAATTAATTACAAAATTTTTATTTATTTTAAAATAAGAATGAAAAAAGAAACTTTCATACATCATAAACTTGTTTGATTATTCCTAGTGGCCAAAATTATTTAGGGTTTTTAGTTTTCTCATTTCTATGATTCTTTTTAAGTTGTAATAATAAAAAAATTGCATCTCTAATAAAGAAATCGAAAAATTGGTGTAAGAGATGAGAGATTAAACACCAATCTTATATTAAAGTCTGAGATACACCAATGAAGCCAACAATCTGTGATTTGAGAAAGATTTAGAGAGATGTAAGAAGAGGGCAAATGGTGTTGTAGCGGTCGTGATGATGAACATAGAGATATTAGCTTATGGTAGTTCCTTCTTCTTCTTCTTCTTAAGGAAAAATGGTTCTATAACAATGATCAGTGAACATGGTATCAACCACCTCTGACAGCACTCCCTTTTCTTCTTCTTCTTCTTCTTGTTCTTTATTTTTCTTTCTTAACTTTAACCAGTCGCCTCTTTCTCAAAGTCTCACACTCCCTTCTCATAATAATGTATATATACTGTGGACTTTTAATCTAATACTAATCTAACCGTCAAAATAAAATGTTACATTATATTTTACATCTTATTGGTTTGACCTGCTCAAACTGGATTGTTGAACCATTGATCCGAAAACTAGAAACCAAAGCAATTCCATTTCTGGATCGGTTGTTAAAACCTTGATTTTAGTAAAAAAATCTCCATAATCTTATTCATATTTTTAATAAGTATTGTAATTATGGATGTATTTAATTTTTTCTATATTTTTTTTGTATTTTTGTGTATAAAAATAATTCTGATATGCCACACTTACTTTTTGTTTAATATGATAAATACATGATATTATACATGCTCCTAAATGTTTTTTTGCAAAATTTATGTGTCTTTTTTTATATTTTTTATTTTATTAACCCAAATGTTGAACTATTTATTATTAATTTTTATATTCCATTTTTAGTTAGTTCTGAATTATGTATTTTGTTTTCATTATTAATAAAAATAATTCTTGTTTATTACACTTATTTTTTATTTAATTAATAAAAATATCATAAATATATCTTTTTTTTTTGCATTTTTCTGTAAATTTCTATATTGATTTATATTTAAAAAATTTTATTTCCTAACTATGAAATCATAGGTTGATCAATTTTATTTGGATAGTTGAATAGCTTAGCCACCACTTGGGTAAAGAATGGTTTTGTTTTTTGAGTTAGTTTTAAAATATATGGGTTTATATTATTAAAAATATTGACAAAACCTAATTAACAGTATTTATTTGTGAAAAATAACTTAAAAATATAGGATTTAATAAGAAAAAATGAGATTTAATATCTTAAGTATAAGACTTAATGAGAAGGGATTAAATGAGGTGGAAAGTAATAATTGAAGTTACATTTTCAACCCTTATAATTAGAGATGGATCAAATACAAAATATGACCATTATAATAGCCATTAAAGCTTCCATTAAAACTATAATAAAACTTTTATAGCCTTTTCCAAACAAAGAAATAGAGGGTAATTTTAGTCCAAAAAACGTTTCACATTGCATCCACACTTTCATATATATAGAATAGATTAAGTATTAACAAATATAGATTGATACACACATACAAGACGATCCAGATTTGCTCCTCACAACACATGCCTATACTAACCTCCACACATCACGGATATCACCCGTATTTGTATATATCATTAATAAGGAGATATTCCTAATGCACAGTTGCAACGTGCTGTGAGGTTGGTATGGGACATGTTATGTGAGGAACAAATCTGGATTCATACAAGATACAAACATATAGTGGAGTATTACCTAACCCAAAAAATGCTTGGGTTTAACTTGGACCACCTTGCCTCATTGGGAATGTGATAATGCTACTTTTGCCTCAGTTTCACCTAACAAAGCCCATGCATAGTATGAATTCTAACTAGTTATATTATATATCAATCTTTCCAAAAGTCCAAAATATGTCAAATTATATTGGTTGGTGCATGTTGAAATTTTAACCTTGCTTCTAAACATCACCCTATATTCACTTCCATTTCCCAAAATTTTTAACCTTGTTTCTAAATATTCCTTTCTGCAGACTCCATATTCTTCTCCCTCTCTCTTTCTCTCTGCACATGGCATTCAATTAGAGATGAATGATGACAATACAAGTTAATTAGGGATGTACCCCGTACTTCATGCAAATAGCTTATGTTAATACATACTTCTCTTCTTTAGTCCTGTACAAATTAATAACTTATATAATACCACCAATTTAGAACATTCAGTTAATCATGCATAGTGGTTAATAAAATGATAATAAGTTAATAATGTCAGCATATTGTTTTTTTCTTCTTTAAATAGAAGATAGGGCTGCAAATATATTAGATCAAATCAGATATAGGAATATCCAAATTTGGTTTATTTATATTCGACTTCAAATCAAGTCTTATCCATCTGTATAGATCAGATATGAATGTCAAATATTATTAATAAGTTACACTTAAAAAAATGATTATTAATAAAATGAGCTAAAAATGACTTTGATATTTTTATAGCATGAACCAACTTCTATGAGATTTTAACCTATAGTTACAATATTTGATTCAACTTCACCAATATATATCCGTATTTGATGCTTTGATCCAATAATTATACAAAATTTAAAAAAGAATCAAATTAAAATGAAGAACATGTCAAAACGTTTAGGGTTTTATCAAATTAATTAATAATTATAAAGCTTGCACAAAATTTATTAATTATAAGAGGTAAGAGACATCAATTGAGACATATTTTTGGTTAAGCAGCTAAATTTTGACTAGAGTCTAAATCATTCATGTAAGACATTAGCAAAGTATATATTAAAACAGAAAGTGAGTCCTTGCTCCAAGAAGGGTTTTCTTGAAAAAGGTTTCAGAGGTAAAGGGATGAGAATATGAAATCAGAAAAATGGAAGGATGTGTTTAAGTTTTTTTTTTAATTTTTTTATTGGAATTAGTATGACGTGATCTTTTATGTTTTGCATTGCTTATTATTATAGTGGAGGACAACCTCGGAAAAAGCTGGGGAGCATCTTCCCAGCTCACGAGTCTGTGTTACTGTTTTTTTTTTTTTTTTTTGTGTGTCAGTGAACATTAAGCTTAATTAGTTTAATAATATATTGATTCTATGATGGATTTAATGTCCATCACCAATGGCAATCATCCTACGTGGGCCCTTATCCACGGGATGCTGGAAATGTGGCCCATAGACTCATGAATCTGGGTCATTCAATCAGTGATCACTGATAAAAATAAATAAAAAATAAAAACCCAAAAGTTAAATTGACTGAAAAAAAGGAAAATTTTCATTTTTCCTCTTCATTTATAAATTTCTGGTGAAACATTGATCAGCCCACAAATCGACTTAGGTCCTAATGCTGAGGAGTGAGGAAGCTTGGTTACTGCCAGAAAAAAATAAAAAAAAGGAAAAAATGTAGTGGAACGAGTCATTGGGTAACCAACTCACAGAGGGGTGAGTCCCAACTAACAGATTCACAAATTCCAATTGTACGGTTGTAGAGGAATAAAAATTGGGTAGGACCAGGTATGGTTGCAATGTTAATATTCTCTAACTACTTGAAGATGTCTGTTGTTTAGTAATCCAACAGTAGTGTTTAGTATTTAATTCTGAAATTCAGAGAGTTGGCAAAGCTATCTCTTTCTCTTTGATTTTCTTAATTTGTTTATCGTTTTTCCTGCTGGTAAGCTATCAATTCTGGGTTTCCGCTCAACTCCTTGTGTTGGGTTTGGTAAGTAAACCTTCCGAAAGCTAGTCACCTAATTCTAATATTTTAGAGAGAAGTGGTCTAGTTTGTCTAAATCTATCTGGAGTGCTGACATGGCAAATACGAACAATACATTTGATGATGAGGGACCATTAGATGGCCACCTGTTTTAGTCTTCTTCTATGTGGCAGAGCATATATTCACTCCCACAATGATCATCTTCATTTTTATATGAAAATTCTAAATTTTAAACCCTAAATCCTAAATCTTAAACTTATAAAAAACCTTAAACCTTAAATCGTACAATCCAAGATCTAAACCCTAGGCTGTATTTGGAAAAAATGCAAAAAAGTGTGAATGCAAATATGTAAAATGTAAAACGGTCCATATAAATCGTAAAGTTGGGTTAGTTTTGCACCAACAAATTTATCAAACAGACTTTTGGCTATAATTGACGCAAGCACGAATTCCAATAAAGTATATGCCTTTTATTATCAAAAACTCATTTGAATGCAAATTTACTTCTTTTTTATTGATGTACTTTTTCATCTTATTATCAATGCAAATATGCATTAGAAAATGTGTTTTTTGTCATTTGTCAATGCATAAATGTAACGTTGCCAAACAAAGGCAAAAGTGAACTAGAGTGCAAATTTACCCTGTGTAGGTAAGGTGGTGGCTAGGTTAAGAAGGCAGTCTTCTTTGAAAGACAGAGAAAGATCGTGGGTAAAGGGGATTGAATCTGAGGCTAGGGCATCAAGCAAGAATGATAGAGTTGAGAATCAATGGTGAAGATGTCGATGACTAAATGAATTTCATTACGAGGAGGATCTCTATTTATGAGGGGAGATCCCAAGATCCTAAAAGGAAGGAGCTAAGGCTCCATTTGGTTCGTGGGAAGATTTGAGTGGGATGGGAAAAGATGGGATAGGATGGGATGGGAAAGTGTAAAAGTTTACTCTTCCATTGTTTGGTTAAAATTATACATGGGAAAATAATAGGAAAACACTATTTCAAGGGAGAAGAGAGAAGAAGGCGAGGGAGAAGAGAGAAGAGGAAGATGGAGGGAGAGATGGAGAACTCCATGATTGAAGCTCTGATCTGTGTCTACAAACCCAGATCTAAGTTCTACCAACATAGATTTGTGTCTGCGAACCCGTATCTGTGTCTGTGAGCCTAGAAGAAGAAAAAGAAGAAGAGAGGAGAGAGGGAGGAAAGGAGTGTCTTCGATCTGTGTCTACGAACCTGGATCTAAGTTCTACCATGGCAGAACTTAGATCTATGTCTATGAACCCAGAAGAAGAAAGAAAAGAAGAGAGGAGAGAGGGAGGAAGGGAGTGTCTTTGATCTGTGTTTGCGAACCTAGATCTATGTTCTACCATGGCAGAACTTAGATTTGTGTTTGTGAACCCAGATCTGTTTCTGTGAACCTAGAAGAAGAGAGGAGAGGGGGAGGAAAGGAGTTGTTGAGAGGGATTGCCGCCACCACTGCTCTGTTTCTGGGTTCGAACGGGGAGGGGTGCCATTGCCACTGGTTTCGCTGAAGGAGAGAGGGAACAAGGGTTTCTCACAATTTTCCACCGGGGTCACACGGTTTTGGTGTGACTCCAAATCCACAACTTTGGGATCTGACATCCCACATTTTTCTCATCCCATCTCTCTATTTCCCTCAAAACAAATGAGAAAAAGGAATATTCCCTTTTTCCATCCCCATTCCACAAATCAAACAGATCCTAAAGGTGCTCATTTCCTATTAGAAAAGGGAATATTGGATTTGCTGTCAATCATTAAGGGCACTGTTGGGTTTCACCATGTGGGGATCTTTTCGAGGATTGACTTTCCTTTCACTCGGATATCCTCATAACCCACGTGTGCTATTACCTTTTGTGTGCCTTTCTTAACTGACGTGGCACTAATGATGTCACCGTCTGGCGGATGACGTCTTACTAGACCTACGCGGTGCACTTTCGCTTTTGTTCCTTCGAAGTTATGTGCGTAGGTAACATTTGAGCTTGGTTCTTGGTGAATCGGGGTGCTGTAGCGACTGAGAGTTTATCACAGGGCCGAATGCATGTGAACCTCATCGCAGGTTCGACCTGGGTTTGCTTTGGTTTGAGCTTAGGAATAAGCTCATCACAAGCGTGCGATGACCCCTGGGTTTATCGCAGTCTTGGGATGTGCTGTAGGTTCATCGCAGAGGGAAGATTGGCTACAGATTGATCGTAAGCATCCATGTAGTATCAATGCGGTGATTACTATGCTCTGAGGGACTGAGCGAGCACTATATACCTACACCCTGAACCGGGACTTACACTCTATTTTCATCATTTTTAAATACAACCTAAGTGAATAAAAGATTAACGGACCAAATAAATGAGGCTAGGTTAGCAAAGAAAGCAAAAGAACAAAGCAAAAACTAATATGGTGTTTGGTGGTGTGGATGCACCACGAGATATTGTGTTTTCAAACACACTACCCCAAAACTAGTGGTTTGGTTGCACCGTGGTGTAGAGCAAACCACACTATATCGTGGATTGGTCTACACCACAAGGCAAAATATCATCCACAGTTATTTCTCATGGACAATCCATTGCTACCATGGACATTTATCTCCAATATGTTTCCATGCTTCGCACTACTCTATAGTGTGTCTTCCCGCATGATTCACACTACTGATTATGAATTATAGAACCATGTCCGCATCCAATCTGATTATGAAATGGATGCGGGTTTTATATTGTTTCAACATCCGAATCCCAAATAATCAGATGGGATGTCGGAATGGGTTTTGACATTAATCCATTATTGACACAGCCCTATTGCATGCGTGAAGGCGAATTTCATTCAATTATATAAGAATGTTCATTAATGGGAGAGCAATAGGTTAATCTTAATATAGAAAATTGAAGAGTAGTTCAGTGGTTAACCATCTTCCTCGATGTTGTTTTCGTTTTAAAGGCGGGAGATTTTCTTGGCCAATGTGTATATATATATATTTTTAGTGGTTAACCATTTTCTTGAACAACAACTCCCACTGCATGGTATAGAGCTAGAGAATAGGTCAAACTAAACAAACACTCCTTGAACAATAGGGATTATTCCACAAAGCTATAACATCCTAGACCAAATCTTAACAACTTAACAGTACGTACATATGCCATTTATGAATATAGGGATCAAATTGATTGAATTAAGTATTAATTTAGAGGGTTTACACTTTCACTAAGACTATGTTTGGTTTGAAGAAAAAGGTAGGAAAAGAAAAGAAAGGGTAGGAAAACATGTACAAGATTTGTAAAAGTTTTCCTACCTTTTCTTTTCTTTCCCTACTTTTTTCCTTCAAACCAAACATAGGTTAAAGTAGTGATTTCCTTATTTCAATGCATGGAAGTAACTGGGTGTCAACAACCACCCAACTATGGGTGGATTGACTCCATTAATGAATGGGTTTGGTATGCCTCTTATGTGGTTAAGGTTGGGTTTGGGGTTTTAAAAATATCAGTACATGGCAGATTTGGGTTTTAAAAATATCAGTGCATAGTCCTTGAATTGTAGTACTATATGAAGTTTCAACTGCCTTTTTATTGATTTTAAGTGTTGTTGCTTTTATTGTTCTTGAAAAATTATTTAAACATCCATGTGTATATTTCTTGACACATACTTAAGTCTCCCTTGTACTTTTAACTCTGCAGATGCCTATCTTCATATTTCAAATAAATATGCAAATTCACCCCTTCCATTAATTATCCTGTAATGGAAATACCAAAATTGCAACTTTGGTCTTGATAGGAATGTGCATGGAGTATATGGCATTTCTGGTAATAGGGGAGGTTTAAGTTCAACCCAATTTCACTTTCAGGCCTGTTTGTTTTTCAGTAAGTTATTTATTCAGGTAAATGCAATTACCTTGGTAAGTTTTTCTTAGAAATACTTACCTAATTAAGTGTATTTACCCATGTTCTTTTATTTCTCAGGTAAATAAGGTAATGACCATTTTACTATAAAAACCAATTATTAATAGGGGCACTTTTGTCCCATTTAAGTGTTGGCAATTTTCCTCTATGTGGGAAAGTTATTTACCCATCTAAAAGATGGGTATCACTCTCCTGGGTAAGAAAATAAACTTTCCTTGATCCCCACATAAATCTAAAAAAAAGCATGAGATTCTTGGTCAATAAGAACCAAAATCACATTGACCAACTTTATTCTCCCTCCAAATCCAAAAAAGAACGCCCCCTTATTATTTACTCAATGGAGAGAACAACAAACCCATTTAAAAAAAAAAAAAACGAATCACCTTTTTGTAGGTAATTCGACAAACCTTCATTCATTTACATAAAATTCCTTAGGGCAAAAGTAGTACGTCGGTGTTTTCCATCAAGACAATTAACAGCATATTTATTTTAAATATGAAGGAAGGTTTTTGGAGAGGTCAAAATATATGGGAGATTTAAGTATTTGTCAGGAAATATATAGGAGATTTAAGTTGAGTGACTTGACCCAATTTCTATTTTATAGAAGTTTCTTGTTTGTATTTATTCTATTTTTATTAACTACTGTCATATTTTATTTTATTTGGTCCTACTTCATGTGTTGAGATCACCTTAACCTACCCTATTAATAAGGTGGGGGCAGAGTCAGGTTAGGGTTAGTTCAAATTGGGTCGGTTTCAGGTTAACCCCAAATAATGCCAAATTGACTTTTTGACCACCCATATCTACAATCGAGGAGATTCAAAACTAGAATATTTTATATTAAAAATTTATATGATTATTAGATGATCATATATGTGAGCAATGATAGAGATATGAGTTTTTCTCTTGTTTTTTTCCTCTTGTACCAGTGATAAATCCATTACACCATAGAAGTGAAAACTTGGGCTATCAGTTTGATTGGGGTTTAGCATTCATCATTCTACGAAAATAAAGCAATGTACGCAACATACAAAAGTTGTTTACATTAATTTCAAAGGGCTGATACTTGGTGCAAAATGTTCCAAACTTTGAACCTGATTCCCTGAACATGTTTAGGAAGGATATTATCGATGACCCTGAATAAAATTTATTTGTTAGTTATGTATGGAAAAATTGTATTCTTGAGAGTATTGTTTTCAAAATCGGATCAGAAAAACCGAAAATCAGTTAGGTGATCAGTTCCGTTTTACTCAACAACTGTTAGTTTTCCTAATAATATTGATTTGGTCAGCAAACCACCGATTTGGGTTGTTGAACCATTCAGTGGTTTTGGCCATTTTCTTTTCTAATTTTTTATTTTTTTTTGTTAGAATAGACCATCTGTTCGGTTCGAAAGTCAGATCACTCGACCTGGGAACCAGACCCTTGATTGGTTCATTGTCCTATTCAGTTTTTAAAACCTTGCTTGAGAGAGAGAGAGAGAGAGAGAGAGAGAGAGAGAGAGGAATAGAATGGAAAGATAGGAAATAGACGCACATAGAGGATAGGTAGGGGTGGGGGGATAAATCATCATGTATGCTTAATGCCTTATCCCAACTATATGGGGTTGGCTACTTGAATCTTGTTTCATCAATCTATTATATTTAAATCCATACCAACTATATGGGGTTGGATTTGCTGTCAACCATTAAGGGCACTGTTGGGGTTTCACCACGTGTGCTATTACATTTTGTGCGCCTTTCTTAACTGACGTGGCACTAATGAAGTCACCGTCTGGTGGATGACGTCTTACTAGACCTACGTGGTGCCCTTTCGCTTTCGTTCTTTCGAAGTTATGTAGTAGGTAACATCTGAGCTTGGTTCTTGGTGAACCGAGGTGCTGTAGCGACTGAGAGTTTATCGTAGGGCCGAATGCATGTGAACCTCATCACAGGTTCAATAAGTTCATCACAAGTGTGCGATGACCCCTGGGTTTATTGCAGTCTTGGGATGTGCTGTAGGTTCATCGCAGAGGGAAGATTGGCTACAGATTGATCGTAAGCATCCATGTAGTATCAATGCGGTGTTTACTGTGCTCAGAGGGACTGAGCGAGCACTATATACCTACACCCTGAACCGGGATTTACACTCTATTTTCATCGTTTCTAAACACAACCTAAGTGAACAAAAGATTAACGGACCAAATAAGTGAGGCTAGGTTAGCAAAGAAAGCAAAAGAACAAAGCAAAGACTAAGGTGGTGTTTGGTGGTGTGGATGCACCACGAGATATTGTGTTTTCAAACACATTACCCCAAAACTAGTGGTTCGGTTGTACCGTGGTGTAGACCAAACCACACTATATCGTGGATTGGTCTACACTACAAGGCAAAATATCATCCACGGTTATTTCTCGTGGATTGGTCTCCAATCTGTTTCCATGCTTCGCACTGCTCTATAGTGTGTCTTCCCGCATGATTCACACTACTCTCAACATATTACCGTTGCATTTAGGGCTCGTCACTATAAAGCTCGCGTTTGCTACCTCTTTATCTCACGTCGGGTACTATTGCTACTTCGAACACCATTGCATAATTGGACTGTCAGATGTAAGTGATTCATCTTTGTTTACCATTGTCATTTTCTTTTAATTTTTTTTTTGTGCAATATTTTCCCTCTTACCTTTTGGTTTCATTGGTCATTACAAGGCTTTTCGTTACTAATCCGTTGTTAGGTAGAAACTCTCCATTGTTCACCATTTCTCGTTGTTAGGGATACAAACCGATCAAATCGAATTCAAATCAAGGTATATCCGAATCTAGTTTGACATTGCTCATTGTAGATTCGATCTGATCGGATTTGATAAGCAAGGGTTTGAATTCAAATCCGACTAAGAAGTCAGATATTTGGATCTAATCCGATCCAATTTGTTTCTTTAAAAAATAATAAATTATTAAAAGAAAAATAAAGTATACCAATTTAAATAATGAAAAACAAAAAATACAAGTATTTTTTAATTATTTTCATCATATATATACA
This sequence comes from Nelumbo lutea, assembly GCF_056320005.1. Classification (NCBI taxonomy): domain Eukaryota; kingdom Viridiplantae; phylum Streptophyta; class Magnoliopsida; order Proteales; family Nelumbonaceae; genus Nelumbo; species Nelumbo lutea. Next base: position 108,864,820 of record NC_142685.1, read on the forward strand.
TGTTTTTATAAAAAAAATAAAAAATATAACAAATTTACAAAAATACAATATAAATAATATATTTATAAATAAATAAATAACATATATATATAATACATAACATATATATAGAATAAGATCTTCTCGGATCAGATACGGGTGATCCAAATCCAATTTGATTTCTAATTGAATCCTATTATCCGACTTGAAGATACAAATAGGGGTGATCCATTTGCACCCCTACCCTCGTTATCTGCTGCTGCAACAACTATCATCACCACTGGTAAGAATTTATGCACTTGCTATTGTAAAATTAGCTGGATTTTGGGAGAAGCATTTCCAATTCCCAATTACTCTCATATCGTGTGTTAACCCATGTTATAACCGAGTTGAATGGAATTATAACACAAGGTGTGGACTGAAATGCAGCAAATAAGCCTTGTAGAATGCATACAGAGGTGTGGTGTGGTTCAATCCACACATCTTTGTCCAAAATGCAAAACAACTACCTTGTTGGGGGGGGGGGGAGGGGGAGGGGTGTGACACACCACTTAATTTCTTATCTACACCCACTAAAAGGATGTTATAATATGCATGCCTTTTTCTAGGGTGTCTTATTATAGAAGAGGTATCATGCTCATCGAGAAATTCTAATCTTATTGAGAGACAATTGAGAGGCTAGACCTAAGCTTTCGAATGAGACTGGTTGGTCGGATTGGCAACCAAGGTAGTTTACATCATCAATGAGTTCCTTAGGCTGTGTTCGGTTGTAGTGCAATTTTATTTGCACTAGTACAAATTAAATTAAAATTTAAAATAAAAAATTAAATTAAAATTTAAAATAAAAATAGATCAGAATTTACACTTAAATCATTTAAAATAATTTATTTGCATTGCAACCAAACACAACCTAAGAGTTTGGTGTAGAGCCGGGCTCGGATTGGGTCGCACAAACGGACCTTGTCGAAAACTTATTACTGAGCAAGAGTAAGATAACAGATTACTTTTTATTTAATTGTTGTCATGCTGGATAGTTAAGGTGTCGCATCGTCAAACGAGTGTGACGTGGCAAATTGGTGTTCAAAGAAATTACAGTATTAATAATTTGTAGGGGCAGACGAGTAGACATTAGCCTCTTCTTTTCTTTACTTTTTCATTAATTTTTCCCGGCTGGTAGGAGGAGAAAGTGAAGGGTTGCGTGTTGGATGCAGGGTTGCAATCGGGGCGTGATATTCGGATCGGATCATCGTATTAGTGAAACTTAAAATTCGAATCCTTTAGATTGTCAATATGAAATAAAGAAAGTTTAATTAAAAAAATTAATTGCTTTTTAACTTTATATAAAATATTAAATCTATTAATTATAAACTTCATAATATTATATACATTATATATATATATATATATATATATATATATATATTTTATAGGATAGAATTATAGAACCATGTTGGCATCCAATGGATGCTGGTTTTATATTGTTTCAACATCTGAATCCCAAATAATCAGATGGGATGTCGGAATGGGTTTTGACATTAATCCATTATTGACACAGCCCTATTGCATGCTTGAATGCGAATCTCATTCAATTATATAAGAATGTTAATTAATGGGAGATCAATACGTTAATCTTAATATAGAAAATTGAAGAGTAGTTCAGTGGTTAACTATCTTCCTCGATGTTGTTAACCATTTTCTTGGCCCATACACAAAAATTCCTATCCATGGTATAGAGTTAGAGAATAGGTCAAACTAAACAAATACTCCCTGAATAATAGGGATTATTCCACAAAGCTATAACAGCCTAGACCAAATCCTAACAACTTAACACCCTTCCTTAAACTAAATAATATCAGCATTCAGTTTACATCAGGTACTGGACACACACCCAACAAGCTTCGTAGCTTCACAAAAGCATTGAGCTTTAGAGGTTTAGTCATCACATTTGCTATTTTCTCTAGAATATTACAATGAACCATTTTCACAATCTCAGTCTTTGTAAGTTCACGAAGGAAATGAAAGCGAACATCTATATGTTTGCTGCATCCATGCATTACTAAATTCGTGGAAAGTTTGATTGCTGAACTATTGTCATAATAAACTGTGGTGGACTGACTTTGAATGCGACTTAGCTTTTCCAAAACTCTTCTCAACCATACAACATGACAAGCACATGAGGTTGTAAGAAGTTCATTTAAATAGGTCAAACTAAACAAACACTCCTTGAACAATAGGGATTATTCCACAAAGCTATAACAACTTAGACCAAATCATAACAACTTAACAGTATGTATATATGTCATTTATGAATATAGCAATCAAATTGATTGAATTAAGTATTAATTTAGAGGATTTCACACTTTCACTAAGACTATGTTTGATTTAAAGGAAAAGGTAGGAAACATGTACAAGATTTGTAAAAGCTTTCCTACCTTTTCTTTTCTTTCCCTACTTTTTCCTTCAAACCAAACATAGGTTAATGGAGTGATTTCCTTATTTCAAATGCATGGAAGTAAGTGGGTGTCAACAATCACCCAACTATGGGTGGATTGACTCCATTAATGAATGGGTTTGGTATGACTCTTATGTGGTTAAGATTGGGTTTGGGGTTTTAAAAATATCAGTACATGGCAGATTTGGGTTTTAAAAATATCAGTGCATAGTCCTTGAATTATAGTACTATATGAAGTTTCAACTGTCTTTTTATTGATTTTAAGTGCTGTTGCTTTTATTGTTCTTGAAAAATTATTTAAACATCCATGTGTATATTTCTTGACACATACTTAAGTCTCCCTTGTACTTTTAACTCTGCAGATGCCTATCTTCATATTTTAAATAAATATGCAAATTCATCCCTTCCATTAATTATCCTGTAATGGAAATACCAAAAATGCAACTTTGGTCTTGATATGAATGTGCATGGAGAATATGGCATTTCTGGTAATAGGGGAGGTTTAAATTCAGCCCCAACTTCACTTTTAGGCTTGTTCACTTTTCGGTAAATAATTTATTCCGGTAAATGTAATTATCTGGGTAAGTTTTTCCTAAAAATATTTATCCAAGTAAGTGCATTTACCCATCTTTTTTTATTTCTCAGGTAAATAAGGTAATGACCATTTTAATCATAAAAACCAATTATTAATAGGGGCATTTTTGTCCCATTTAAGTGTTGGCATTTTTTCTCCTATGTGGGAAAGTTATTTACCCATCTAGAAGATGGGTATCACTCTCCTGAGTAGGAAAATAAAGTTTCTCTGGTCTCTACATAAAGCTGAAAAAAGCATAGGATTTTTGGTCAATAAGAACCAAAATGATATTGACCAACTTTGTTCTCTCTCCAAATCCAAAAAGAGAACGCCCCCTTATTATTTACTCAATGGAGAGAACAACAAGCCCATTTAAAAAAAAATGAATCACCTTTTTGTAGGTAATTCGACAAACCTTCATTTACTTAAAATTCATTAGGGCAAATGTGGGATTTTAAAGTACGTCGGTGTTTTCCATCAAGACAATTAACAGCATATTTATTTTAAATATGAAGGAAGGTTTTTGGAGAGGTCAAAATATATGGGAGATTTAAGTTGAGTGACTTACCCAATTTCTAGAAGTTTCTTGTTTTTATTTATTCTCTTTTTATTAACTACCGTCATATTTTATTTTATTTGGTCCTACTTCATGTGTTGAGATCACCTTAACCTACCCTATTAATAAGGTGGGGGCAGATTCAGGTTAGGGTTAGTTCATATTAGGTCGGTTTCAGGTTAGCCCCAAATAATGCCAAATTGAATTCTTGACCACCCATATCTACAATCGAGTAGATTCAAAACTAGGATTTTTTTTATATTAAAAATTTATATGATTATTAGATGATCATATATGTGAGCAATGATAAAGATATGAGTTTTTCTCTTGTTTTTTTCCTCTTGTTCCAGTGATAAATCCATTACAGCATAGACGTGAAAACTTGGGCTATCAGTTTGATTGGGGTTTAGCATTATCATTCTAAGAAAATAAAGCAATGTACGCAACATACAAAAGTTGTTTACATTAATTTCAAAGGTCTGATACTTGGTGCAAAATGTTCCAAACTTTGAACCTGATTCCCTGAACATGTTTAGGAAGGATATTATCGATCACCCTGAAAATCAATATATATCCTACTACGATATATATATATATATATAGTAGATAGATAGATAGATAGATAGATAGATAGATAGATAGATATTTCGAATCTTGATTCTAAGTGACTTTTACAAGTACGTAACTCTCCATATGTATGGTGTAAGATTTTTTTTAATGTTTTGTTTTGGTAAAATTTATTTGTTAGTCATGTATGAAAAAAATGTATTCTTGAGAGAATGGTTTTTAAAATCGGACTGGAAAAATCAGAAACTGGTTAGGTGGTCAGTTCCGTTTTACTTCAAAACTGTTAGTTTTCCTAAAAACATTGATTTGATCAGCAAATCACTGATTCGGGTGGTTGAACCATTCAGTGGTTTTGGCCATTTTATTTTCTAATTTTTTAATTTTTTTTGTCAGAATAAACCATCTGTTTGGTTCGAACAGTCAGACCGCTTGACCTGGGAACCGGACCCTTGACTGGTTCATTGTCTGGTTCAGTTTTTAAAACCTTGCTTGAGAGAGAGAAAGAGAGATCCGAGAGAGAGAGAGAGAGAGAGAGGAATAGATTGGGAAGATAGGAAATAGATGCACATAGAGCATAGGTGGGGGTGGGGGGATAAATCATCATGTATTTCTAATGCCTTATCCCAACTATATGGGGTTGGCTACTTGAGTCTTGTTTCATCAATCTATTATATTTAAAGCCATACTAATTATTAAATTATTAGTACTTAAATCGTTTCTTAGTATTTCTATCTATATCCTTTTTGGTTTATCCCAAGCTATTCTACTCCCTTCAATGTGTAATAAATCACTTCTTCTATGCACATGCCCAACCCATCTTGGTGTGCTCTCTCATCTTATTACCTATTGGAGCTATTCCTAGCTTCTTACAAATAAATGGATCAGACTTTTAAAAGTATGGTTTGGATGTGAAGACAAGACAAGTATTGGCATTGCTGAATGCTTTGTAAATGTATGACTAGGTCTGTCAATGACATTTAAAAATCCAAGACTCGACCCAACATCCAGTCCAATTATCTTAGATTCAGATGATGTATTTATGTAATTAGATCAGATTCGGGTTTAAGAATCTACATTTGATTAAAATTTGAATCCGATTATTTATTGATTTTAATATATAAAATTTATATAATTAATTATAATTAAAATTATAAAAAATATATTTTATATATTATCATATATATGAATTTATATAATAAATTTAGTATATTATATTTGTATTAATATATTATATATAAAAGTTGAAAAGTAATTAACAATTTAATTTTTTCATATTTTAAAAGATTAAAGTGGAATCGGATTAAATCCGAATCTAATATGAATCCGTTTGGGTATGAATTCTAATTTGACCAAATTTTAGATCGGATTCAGATGTAAGTTTTCAATAATTTGATCCAATCCATAACAAAAAAATAATAATAATAATTCGATCCAATTACGGCCCTATGCGTGATAAACCATACACTTGGACTTTCATGTTGGACCCATATTTACTTATAGCAGATAGCAAGAGGAATCGCAAACTAAGGCATAATATTCCAAATTTGTGGTACAATTACTAGAAAAGCTTCTAGTAATCCCAATCCAATCAGATATGGGCTTTGGGCCACATCTCCTTGTTGAGATGCAAACGGATTAGATAAAATCGGAATACGACTATATCCGAATCCGATCTAATAATACAAATAGTAGATCTTATTTGATTTGAAGATTTGATTAAATCTTATAAATATTGGTCGAATTGAATTGGTTAAGAATGTTGTATATCTAAATCTGATCCAATTATATTTTATTTTAGAAAAATTTAATAAATTATTAAAAGTAAATATTTGGCCCGACCTAATAAATAAATAAATATGATCGAAACGAACAGAAGTGATCCAAATTCATTGTGATTTTTTAATTAAATCCTATTATCGGATCTGAAAGATAAGAGGGTATTCAAATCCAACAAAATAGAATCAAATTTTAGATCGGATTGAATCATGATATAATCCATTTGCACCCCTATCCCTATCCCTAGTTATATCAGTTATGACTAGGGATACAGTGCTAGAATTTGATGCATCAGACACGAATATGGTGCCTGGTACAAGAATATGGGTACCGTAGTCCTGTGATGGGCCTTTGTTTCTCGATGAAATATTCTCATCCGGAAAATTTCAACTATTATTTATCTGCCTTTTGGAATAAAAACTTCACCTCAGCTAGAAAAATGCATGTGTAGTGCTCATCAACATTTGTAGTTAGAGCGATAAGCTGGGTTGTCCAATTTGGAGAGTTTCAAATAAATTGGACTGTGGTTAAGGTTTGGGCCAATAGAAAATTTAATAAATTCCCAATCCAACCTCACCCTAATTGCAAAATGTTGATATTGAAAATATCAACTATTTATATTGATAAGCCCATAACAATGATATCAAACACAATCTTGATTAGTTTAAAAGCAGATTGTAAACATTGAAGTATTTTAGTATGAACGAAACTTGGGCTCCACAAAACGGATAATACTTGGCTACCACCATATGGTTGGACAAAAGTGTCTGACCACCTCATCTTTTTCTCATATAAATTATAAACACTTAACCCTAAACTCCTAAACCCTAAAATTAATGTGTAAAATGCCTTTGGGTACATGCATATCCTCCAACCGGGTAGGAGCCAAGTATTTTTTACACAAAACGAGGGATAGCCCTCCATCAAACATAAGAAATATAAATATAAAGAAAATGCGAATCTAACCTAGAATTGCAATCCACCTGGAGTCCATGCCGTAAAGAAAACAAAGCTTTTCATTGTAAAAGAAATGAAAATTTAACCAAGACGTTTCAGCAGCAAGAATTTTCTCTATATTTGATCATAATCATCACTATGATCACCTAGGTCTGGTCTCCCAACTATATGGGGTTGGCAATCTAAATCCTGCTTGCCCATCCTATTCGGTTTAGTGCTGATGTATGGTGATTTGGCCCGACCTAATAATAGAGGGACATGTGGGCACAACCTAGCTGGCAGAATGATAGCTCATCTCAATGTCCCCAAGTTTACGATAGACTGAATTCGGATAACCAAACCACCTCGGGGCAGGTTCACCTCGGAATGAATTCGCTTTGGGGCATGATTGCATCAAGGTCACCTCGATTACCAGTCACCTCGGCGTTCGTAACAGGTCGGACCCAGGGGGCATTAGTTTGGGTAATATTGACTGACCTTCACTGGCTGACCCCGAAGATCTCGTCACTGGATTCCATGTTTTACGGGATCACGCTTCGTTACAGCTGGCCTTATCTCCTCTGATCGATTCGAACGACAACGATATGCCTTATCGGTTGGCGACGTCACCTCCTATTAATCCGGTAACAGGCCACATCACGGCAAGAACCCCAGAACCACTCCAAAAAACCTACGAGGACTCCAATATATAAAGACCCTAACCCTTTGGAGGTAGAGGTACGCGTAATTACTGCTTACTAGCTCTCTTGCTTTTTGATCACTTTCAGCTTGCACATACTGACTAAAGCATCGGAGCGACCTCGCTTGGTAAGCACCCCTGGGTTCTCTGATTCTCTCTGTGCAAATCCATCTAGTATGTCGTTTGCTGGAAGCCGAGTCATCTCCAGCTAGGAGCAGCCAGATTGCGCAGCATCAATTGGCGCCGACTGTGGGAACCGCTTCGAAAAGCCCTTTTCCACCAAGCATCCTAAACTCATCTTCAATGGCATCTTCCAACAATGCCAGACAAAACGCCGACATGAACACCACCGGGGGCAACTTCAGGTCCCAACTATCTGTATCAGATAATTCACTATGCCTCTTTTTGCGGACAGGATCCCCACTCTAAATGTGCCTCAAATTCCTGCACCGGCGAATGCCCTACTCCCTTTGACAGTGGGTACAACCTTTGCTGAACCTTCTGTCATTCCCCCGGTGGTCGGACAAAATCAATTGGAGGACCTGGTACACTACATACGGGCTATGCAAGCCCAAATGCAATAGGTCCAGCAGTTTCAACTGTATCAACAACAAGTCCTACACCATGTTTATCAACATCAATTTCTCACACTATCGCAGAATCAGCAGACTCAGGAGCCAGTTCCACCTAGGCATCCGGCCACACAACAAGTCAAGCCTCACCACCAGAGCGAGCGCCCTCCTCGCCAGGGAGAGACCTCCTAAGTCCAAAACCCTCTTGGGAGCCAGGTCTCATCCCACGGCAAGGGGGAGAGACAGGTTACTCCTCCCGCCTCCCAACAGGTGAACAGGTCAGGAGATACTCAGCCTGTCAAGGTCATGTCACCTCGGCCCTCCCAGTTCGAAAAGAGAACCGATTCGGGGTTCTGGCCGTGAACTCCAGGCAAGGCCCCTCAGTTCACAGCAGCTGCTGCCAGCAATCTGAGCAGCTCCTTGCAAGAACAATGCTTGATAATACTAAAGCCAGTAGCACTAACGCGGAGCTAGTGAAGAAGCAACAGAAGCGGCGTCACAAGGCTCACCGAGTTGCAGCCCAAAGCCAGCCCGACCAGCCCAAAGGAAAGAAAGAGGCGGGCTCAAGAACAATGAAGACTGCCCCACTTCTCTTTGTCCCGTCTCCCCTCTCTCCCGAGCTCCTAGCAGTTTCAATGCCCAAGGATTTCAAAGTACTTCCCCTGGACAAGTATGACGGGTCATTCGATCGGAATGACTACGTTGACTCATTTCAATCACAGATGCACCTAGCCAGGGCGGATGAACCCTACATGTGTGTGGCTTTTTCCACCACCTTTAAAGGTGTAGCTCGCACATGGTATAGAAACCTAGCACCCAAGAAAATTAAGAGTTGGGCATAGTTTGTGTAGATTTTTACCTCGCACTTCATCACAAGGAAGATGTGCCCAAGGTCCCAGGAAATCCTACTTGGCATAGTCTAGAGGGAGGGAGAACCTATCCGAAGTTACATCAAGAGATTCAATGATGCATGCCTGCAGATCCTTGATCTAGACCCCGCCGTGAGATTTATAGTGGCCAAAAGAGGTATCACCCATAAAGAGTTCAAGTGGCACGTGGTTGCCACCAAACCAAAAGATGTTACCGAGTTCCTGAAACTCGCTGACCATTTCATCGGAACAGAGGAAGAGATGAACCAGAAGAGCGAGAATCTGCCAGAGAAGAGGAAAAGAGAAGGTGAGACCTCAACTAATGGGGACAACTAGAGGAATAAGGATGAACCAGCCCGAGGAGGAGGAAAATCGGATCAGCCTTTTCAAGCTCCTCCAGTTAAAAGAACAAACTACATGCCCTTGAACGCGAGACGATCAAGGATGCTTCTTACGTGAAGTGGCCACCTCGGATGAGAGGAGATCCGAACACCAGGAATAGAAATGTTTGCCACTTCCACGGACATCACAATCATAACACCGAAAATTGTAAGAACCTCCGCAATGAGATAGAAGAGCTCATCCGTCACGGATATTTGAAAAACTTTGTATTAAATGATAATAAAAATCAAATAGGTCGGTAGGGGGAGCAAGGCAGAGATGCTCCTGAGTCCAACAACAGGGAGAATGAGCAACCACAGAGACAACTGCCCAAAGAGAGGCCAGTTCGAGGGGTAATACACATGATCACCGGTGGATCGATTGTCGTGGGTTGCACCTCAGCCGTGGCGAAGACATCAGCTTGTGAGATGGAAAGAGAAGAGCAAAATCCTTCGAAGTGGCCAAGGTTAGAAGAGCCTATTTTCTTCACCGAAGATGACACACACGGATTCCAGTACCCCCATGATGACGCACTCATCATAAAGATAAGAATTAATGGTTTCGAGGTGAAGCGCGTCCTGGTCGATTCCGGCAGCTCGACGGACATACTCTTCAAGGATGCATTCGACAAGCTGCAGCTCTAGGAAAATGACATCAAGCCCGTGAACACTCCCTTAGTAGGCTTCAGCGGAGAGGAAGTCAAGCCCCTAGGAAGAGTTACAGTACCTATGGAGGTCGGTACCTGGCCTAGCATAGCGAGATTCGACCACACTTTCCTAGTGGTTGTGACTCCCTCCCCGTACAATGTCATAATAGGTCAACCTATCACCCACACTCTTCTCGCAGTGGTGTCCACCTATTATTTGGCCATGAAGTTCCCCACGGACTTCGGAGCAGGGGTAGTGTGACGCGACCAGTTCGAGTCTCACAAATGCTACATCGCCACCCTCAAAGGGAAAGCCAAGGCAGCAAACGACCTCAAGTTAGAGCAACCTATGGAGTACCATGAGGAGCGAGCTTCACCAATAGAGGAGACAGTCTCTATACCCGTTTCAGCAGAAGATTCAACCAGGACTCTCCAAATCGGTGCATCGATTGAGGAGCCTCTATGTTCTCATCTGGTAAGCTTCTTGATGATGTGCAATCCAGTCGGTCCTAGTTGCCGATTACCTTGCCTCTGATGAAATTGGAGGTGCCTGAAACAAGGAAGAAAATGGAGACTCCCGGGGAGGAACCCGGTTGGAACACTTTGAAGCTCAAGTTAGTGCTCTTGAGAAGGCAAGGGGAATGAGAGACTTCAAGACCAGAAAGCACAAGAATCACATACCTCCTTCTTTGGGGGAAGGGGGCCTTTTATAACCACCCTGGTACAGTCACTCCCATACCTCTGCCAGATCAGACATCATCACCTCCGCCAAATTGGGTGTCATTATTTCTGCCAGACACCAGTTCGGGTGTCATAACCTCTGCCAGTTGCCAATTCGGGTGTCATAACCTCTGCCATTTGCCAGTTCGGGTGTCATAACCGCCACTGTCCTTGTCAGTGCCATCTCTGCCACGTTTGAGATGGTGGTGGCAGGTGGCCATTGGAGGGCGGCTGTCATGTGTCGGACCCCTAATCAGTCAGGCGTGCCGCCTCCGTGTACGGGCTTCCTGGGCATCAGATACGGTTGTTTAGCCAGGTGACTTGGAGCCGAAGTGGTGTGCAAGGTGAAGTCTTGAGTTTGGATAGAAGTGTGGCCCAAACTGCCCCGGGGTGGGTCAGCTCGGGTTTTTTCCCTTTGCACTCCTTGTAAGGCTCAGGACCTCCAAGGGAGAACTCGGGTTCTTGAGCTTGCGTCATTCTTCAACATTCGTTCACTTTCCTTCGCCATTCTTCAACATTCGTTCCTTGAGCTTGCGTCCAATGTTGTCAGCTTGCATCATTCTTCGTAGTCCGGTAGTTTTTTCCAGTAAGTCCTCAACCTTCTTTTTTATTCAATGTCTTGCTCGGGTAGTTTAGATAGTCTTCTGGGGGGTCAGATGCTGGTTCTACAAACCGAGCTGCTACCCCTAACAGCCTTAGTGAGTCCAAGGCGGGGCCCAAGGTAGAGCCCGAGTTTGAGCCCGTAGGCCGAGTCACCTCGGGTAGCTTGCCATCCACATCCCGTTGTGGTCGGGTGCCAGATAAGTTTGAGCCTTCTACTATGACGCCCGAGAGACTTTGGTCCCTTATCACTCAGTATAACCTACCCGGGGAGTATACTTGTATTTTACCCTTGGGCGACTTTCCTTGGGAGCACGATCTGGACGAGATCGTAATATTCCGGGAGCAGCTTGTTGCCAAGCTGCGCCTTCCTTTCCATCCCCTTATCGTCGAGGTCATGAATCACTTCGGCGTTACTGTCGGTCAGCTCCACCCGAACTCCATTCGTAACCTTGTTGGGACCATCTCCCTTTGTTGCGAACACTATCTTCCATTGGACCTGGAAATCTTTTCCGCCATTCTTATGTTTAAGAAGCAAGTGGGTCCCCTGCCCGAGCGTAGGCGGGCCTAGTACTTGTCTCCTCGTCTGAGGTTCAAGATTTTGCATGGTCTTTTGAATAAGGTCCCGGCATGGAAGAGGGACTACTTCGTGGTTCGAAGTGCTACGGGGTGGTCGTTTCCTACTAAGTGGGGATTGGCCATTCCTAATCCTGGTGCCACGTTAGATGAAGGAACGGTGAAGGGCCTCTAGGACTGGGCTCGGCTTGGACTCAAATGCGAAGTCTACTTGACGAAGGTCAAGCTTATCCAGGCCGGTCTGAGTTCAGGTAGGTTTCTTGATTAGAGGCTTGCTTTTGCTTTGTTTTTATTCTTGTCTTTTGACACCGATCTCTTTTTGCAGGTGTTATGGAGGTAGAGAAGACTTGAGGTGCGAACTTGTTTGATGGTATGAGGAGGAGGAAGCAAGCTACTAAGCGGGTCCGTGCCGACCCTTCCCGGGTTGCAGAGCCCAAGGCACCGAGAATAGAGCCTCCTAGGGAGCCCGAGGTGGCCCCTCCAGTTTAGGAAGCGGCAGGGGTTCCCTATGCCGATACTGCTTATACCTGGGCTGTGCCTTCAGGCTCGAGAAGTCAGGATGGGGCTGGGAGCGTGCTGACGCCGAGCTACGCTCTCTGAAAAAGTAAGAAGGCTATTTGCTCTGAGGAGGTCGTGGCATGGGCCGATTTTCCTCCGCAACACATAGGCACGTGTACTGCTACTCACGTCATGGTGGTAAGTCAAAGTAGTTTTTTTTTTGCTAGGCTGATTTGTTCTTGTTTTGGCAGGTGAACTCCTCTATCCACGCTCTAACAATCCAGGCGGAGAGGGGCTTGAAGCGAGCGCAAGCTATCGAAAAGGCGTCCCGCGCTACGCGAGTCGAGCTAATGAGGTCTCGGAGGGACAATGAGGCCTTAGGATTGGTGGTGAAACACATGGAGGACCTGAAGTTGGACCTGGAGCATCAGGTCGGGTACCTTCAGGATGAAATCAGGGAGAAGACTGAGATCTTCTCTTAGGCCATCGAGGAGGAGAAGGTGAAGGCCGTTAACGATTACATCGCTTCGTCGTGCTTTGATGACATGATGGTGGGCTCGTACAGAAAGGGTTTCAAGTTGAGCCAATGGATGATAAGGAACACGTACCCCGAGCTCAATATTAGTGCCATAACCACTTCGTGCATCACTCCGGAAATGGCTGCTGCAGCTGATGATGATGCGGATTCTGAAGACAAAGCGGGACCTTCGGGTATTGTCGAAGTCCCTTCTGAAGGCGAGGAAGATGTAGCTCCGGGCCTGTGAGCTCGTTGCCGTTGTTTTTTATTTTGTTTTTTTGGAGTGAAGTGTAAGCAAGATAATTTTGCAATGAATAGTCCCCCCTTTTTTGGTTAAGTGTTTGGGCAGTCATTTTCTCTTTTCGCCGAGCTGATTATGTTGCCGAACTGCTAGACTTAGGCCCCGAGGCAAATTAACATAGTAAGGCTATACGCCCGATCTGTTCTGCCCCCGAGTTAGTTAACATAGGCTTAGAATTGGGCCCTGGGCTATGCACCTCGGGATCCATACTCGTGCAGCTTGCTTCATTAATGAGGTGTCGAGGTCATATTTAGCTCGACATTCTGGCCCTTACGGTGCCAAGGTCCTTGTTAGCTCGACATTCTGGCCCTTAGGCTCTAGTAGTTGCTCATGGCATGCTTAGTTTGATAATTTATAGGTAATATCGTCTTAAGTTGACGATGTTCCATGCCCGAGGTATCTGTTTACCCTCTAGGGTCTCGAGCTCGTATGCTCCCCCGAGTGCTCTTACTCGGTAGGGTCCTTCCTAGTTTAGCCCGAGTTTGCCAACACCGAGCTCAGGTACCATGACCTTGCGGAGAACCAGGTTGCCGACGCGAACGTTGTAATACCGAGCTACCCTTTGCTGGTATGCCACGGTCCTGATGTATGCGAGGTCCCTTACCTCGTCAAGTAGGTCGAGGTTGGTACGTAACTCATCGTTATTAGTATTGTCGCTGTACGCTTCCAATCGTAGTGAGAGGATTTCGATTTCGGCTGGGATGACTGCCTCTGTGCCATAGGTGAGGTTGAAGGGAGTTTCTCCAGTGGTAGTCTTCTTTGTAGTTTGGTATGCCCATAGGATCCCGAGCAGCTCGTCTGCCCCAAACCCTTTAGCTCGGTCTAGCCTAGCTTTTATTCCGCGAAGGATAGCTATGTTCATGACTTCTGCCTAACTGTGTGCTTGTGGGTGCGCAACCGACATGAAGTTTTGTCAGATCCCCATGTCTTGGCACCACTCTTGGAATTTGATGTCCTCGAACTACTTGCCATTGTCGGAGATCAGCACCCGAGGTAACCCGAAGCGACACACTATGTTCTTCCAGAAGAAGTTTTGGACGTTTCGAGCTGTGATGGTTACGAGGGTTTTAGCTTCAACCCACTTGGTGAAGTAGTCTACTGCGACTACTATGAACTTTCTTCCTCCTATTGCTGGCGGGAATGGCTCGAGTAAGTCGATACCCCATTGTGCGAAGGGCCACGTGCTGGTGAGGTACTTGAGGTCGGCGGCGGGCTGGTGGTGAATATTGGCATGCTTTTGGCATTTCTTGCACTCCCTAACTAGCCCGACGGCATCTACTTTCATTGTTGGCATTAGTACCCCTGTCATAGTGCTGTCTGAGTGACGACCCTGTCCCCCTGGTGTCCGCCACATAAGCCTTCATGAATGTCGTGGAGTACAAGCTCAGCTTTGGGAGGCTGCAAGTAGCGCAGGTAGGGGAGCGTGTAGGATCTTCGATGCAGCCGTCCGTCTAACATGACGTACTTGGCTACCTGGCGCTCTACCCTCTTGGCGGCGTTGCAGTCTATGGGGAGGGTTCCATGTAGAAGGAAGCTCGCGAGTGGATCAATCCAACTCGGTTATGCTTAGGCGACAGGAGCGACCTCCTCTGCCCCCCAAAGAATGCTAGGCCAAGGAAAGTCCTCTATGTACACAGTTCTCATGGTGTTGTCACTAGTGCTGGCTAGCCGGGACAGGGCGTCAGCCTCAACGTTTTCTGACCTCGGGATTTGCTTGATGAAGTGTGACTAGAAGCTAAGCATAGCCTCTTTTACCTTTTCCAAGTAAGCGATCATAGTTGGCTCACGGGCTTCGTACTCATCGGTGACCTGGTTGAGCATGAGCTGGGAGTCGCTGTAGATAACGATGTGTTTTGCCTTTACCTCTTGCGCCAGGGCTAGCCCGGCTATCAACGCCTCGTATTCTGCCTCATTGTTGGATGCCGCGAACTCGAAGCGTAGCACGTACTCCAGTTTCGTGCCACTCGGACCGTGGAGAACTACACCGGCTCCGCTACCCTGCTGATTTGAGGAGCCATCTACGTGAAGGATCCAGTGCTCTTCATCCCAGTTCGCACTTGGCCTAACCAGGAGAGATACCGAATTGGGTGCGACCTCACAGGGCTCAGACTCAACCGGCCTGGGAGCACTGAGCTCATCCGAACTGTGAGCCTCGTGCTCGACTGGGCTGAGGACCTCAGAGCTAAACATGCATTCTGCAACAAAATACGCAAAGGCTTGAGCTTTGATAGCGGTTCATGGCTTGTACTGGAGGTCGTACTCATTGAGTTCGATGTCCCATTTCGTTAATCGACCAGAGACCTCGAGCTTGAGTAATACTTGCCTCAAGGATTTGTTGGTGAGGACGATGATGGTATGGGCTTGGAAATACAGATTGAGTTTGTGGGCCACAATGACTAGCGCAAAGGCTAGCTTTTCTATCTCCGGATATCTTGTTTATGCTCCCTGCAATATTTTACTAACATAGTAGATGGGTTGTTGGACCCGATTTGCTTCCTTTACCACTACCGAACTGACCACTTCATCGCTTGTCGAGAGGTATAGTTCTAAAACATCGCCCTCTTCAGGCCAGGTCAACACTGGGATACCAGCGAGGTATTTTTTGAGCTCTGAACCCTTTGCTTTTCATTGCCTTGAAGAAGGGCAGGCAACGGTCTGCTGACTTAGACATGAAACGGCTCAGAGCGGCCATTCTGCCATTTAGCTTCTGAATCTCTTTCACTTTTCGGGGTGGTCTCATATCTAGGATGGCTTTTATCTTGTTCGGGTTGGCCTCAATACCGCGCCGGTTGACAATATACCCTAGGAACTTACCCGAGGTGACACCGAAGACACACTTATTTGGGTTTAGTTTCATGTTAAATTGACGTAGAATTTGAAAGACAAAATGCAGATCTTGTATCAATTGATGCGAAAACTGTGTCTTGACGACCATATCGTCTACATTACATTCTATCTTTGTGCCAATTAAGGGTTGAAACAACTTATTCACAAGCCTTTGAAAGGTCACCCCAACATTTTTCAGTCTGAAGGGCATAACCTTGTAGCAATACAAGCCGAACTCGATTATGAAGGCGGTTTTTTCCTTGTCGGCTGGGTTCATCCTGATTTGGTTGTAGCCTAACTAGGCATCCAGGAAGCTTAGAAATTCGTATCCCAAGGTCATGTCCACTAGGCGGTCAATCATGGAGAGGGGGAAGCAGTCTTTTGGGCAAGTTTGGTTCAGGTCGGTGTAGTCAACGCACATGCGTCACTTGCCGTTTGCCTTTTTTACCAGAACAGGATTGGCTACCCAGCTCGGGTAATGAACTTCTCTTATGAAGTTTGCTACGAGGAGCTTCTCGACCTCCTCATCCACCGCCCTCCAGTGTTCTGAGGCTTAGTTGCGTTTCTTATGTCTAATGGGCTAATTATAGGGTCAGTATTGAGCTTAGGAGCTATGAGCTTAGGGTCTATGTCGGGTATTTCTGCCGCAGACCAAGTGAAAACATCTAAGTTATTGAGTAAGAAGCGTACCAATTTGGATCGCAAGGGTTCTTCTAGGGATGCTCCGACCTGAAGTAATCTGGTGGGGTCTTCCGTCGAGACAGTGATGGGAACAGTTTCCTCGGTTGGTGTAGCTTGCTCCTCGTTCTGTTCCATAGGTCGCTCCAGTTCAAGGTTGCCAGTTACCTTAGCTTTTCCCTTGAGGGCGGCGACATAGCACTTACTGGACTCGAGCTGGTCGCCCCACACTACCCTGATGCCGAAGTCCGTTGGGAACTTCATGGCCAAATAGTAAGTAGACACCACAGCCTTTAAAGCATGGGTGATTGGCCGACCTACTATGGTGTTGTAGGGGGAGGGGGTGGCGACTACCAAAAAATCGTGACTGAGTCTAACCATACTAGGCCACATGCCGACTTCCACGGGTATTGTGACCTTTCCCAAGGGTCTTACCTCTTCTCCGCTAAAGCCGACCAGCGGGGTGTTCATGGGTTTCAAGTCATTCTCTTGGAACTGGAGTTTGTCGAAGGCTACTACAAAAAGGATGTTTCCCTTCAGACGAGGTGGCCACTTCACATACGGGGCATCTTTGATCGCCATTAAGATCTCGACCCGCTTCACGTTTAAGGGCGTGTAGTCTATCCGACCTGCTAAGGGAGCTCGGAACGGCTGGCTTGGCCTTGTCCCCCGGGGTGGGTCTTTCTTTCTCCTATCATATGGGTTGGAGGGTTCGCCTTCCCTCTTCCTTTTTTCGATCCCGCTTTCAGTCCTTTGATTGATCTCCTCCTCTGTTCATATGAATTTGTCCGCGAGTTTGAGAAATTTAGTTACGGTCGCGGGCTGGTTGACTACCAAGTGCCACTTGAACTTCTTGTGTGTCACACCCCTCTTGGCTGCCACGAGCTGTACCGCGGGGTCTAGGCGCGGTATCTGTAAGCACGCGTCATTGAACTGTTTGACATAGCCCCGGATGGACTCTCCTTCCCTCTGGACTATGCCGAGGGGCACCACTTGCTAGTAATGAAGTGCGTGGTGAAGACTTGTATGAACTGGGTCCAGCTTCTTATCGACCCGGGGGCTAGGTTCCTGTACTAGGTGCGGGCCACTCCCCTGAAGGTGTTAGTGAAGGCCACACACATGCAAGACTCACTGGCCCTTGACAGGTGCATTTGGGACTGGAAAGCATCGACATGGTCATTGGGGTCAAAGGTCCCATCATACTTGTCTAGGGGAGGGAGTTTGAAATCTTTGGGCATGGGAACTGCAAGGAATTCTGACGACAGGGGGGAAGGAACTGAAAGAATAGGGGGAACTTTCACCTCATCTGAGCTTGTTTCTTCTTTACCTCAGAGCTCGGGTAGGATGCGGGTGGTAGTTTGATGACTTCACCGGTGTCTTCATTGCTGCTTAGAAGGCCCGGTATTAGCACTACTTGCCTCGATGTTGCCAAGCTCGATCGGCCTGGACTATTGGTAGTTCGCGGCCAGGATGTCAAATTGGTTCTTTGCGAGTGGGAGCTCGAACTTAGAGTGCCGAGATGCTGACTTCAGCAAGGAGGTTCTTGATCCGCCAGCGAGCCGCAAGGTAGGGGTAATTAGTCTTTTCCTCCTACCCGGGGATGAGGCTTGGCTCTTGGAGGGGTTCTGAAGTTGGGAGGCTTCTCCTCGGTGAAGGTGCCCGCCCTGAGGGGAGGGCTTGACTGGCTTCGGAGCAGGGTGTCGAGGTGGGAGTTGTGGTTGGTTCAGAGGTAGTTGGGGGAATTACTGTTGATAGTGACACTGAGAAATGTGGTGTAGTACTTGCTGCTGATGGAGCTGATGTTGCTGGAATTGCTGCATTTGGGCTTGCATTGCCTGCATGCACTGTATCAAGTCATCAAGCTGGTTCTGGCTGGTCGCCAGAGGGACAACTGTTGGTTCAGCGAAAGCTGTCAAGATAGGGGGGGGGGAGGGGAACATTCACAGGTGCTACCGCACTCGATGCATTGAGGCTAGGGATTACGTCCGTCGAGAGGGGGACGGTGAATTGTCCGATACATACAGTGGCGGGCTGGGGGTGTTCCCCTACAACATTCAAATCGGCGTTGTGCCTGTTGCTGCTGGAAGAAGCCATGGAAGCTAAGGTTTCTTTGAGAGAGAGAGAGAGAGAGAGAGTTAAAGGTTAGGGGAGACTTTTTGAAGTTTTCCCACAGACGGCACCAAATGATGATGCGCAATCCGGTCGGTCCTAGCTGCCGGTTACCTTGCCTCTGATGAAATCGGAGGTGCCTGAAACAAGGAAGAAAATGGAGACTACCGGGGAGGAACCCGGTTGGAACACTTCGAAGCTCAAGCTAGTGCTCTTGAGAAGGCAAGGGGAATGAGGGACTTCAAGACCAGAAAGCACAAGAATCACATACCTCCTTCTTTGGGGGAAGGGGGGCTTTTATAATCACCCTGGTACACTCACTCCCATACCTCTACTAGATCGAGCATCATCACCTCCGCCAAATCGAGTGTCATCATTTCTGCCAGATGCTAGTTCGGGTGTCATAACCTCTGCTAGTTGCCAGTTCGGGTGTCATAACCTCTGCCAGTTGCCGGTTCAAGTGTCATAACTGCCACTGTCCTTGTCAGGGCTGTCTCTACCACGTTTGAGATGGCGGTGGCAGGTGGCCGTTGGAGGGCGGTTGTCATGTTTCGGACCCCTAATCAATCAGGCGCACTGCCTCCATGTACGGGCTTCCTGGGCGTCAGGTATGGTTGTTCAGTCAGGAGACTTGGAGCTAAAGTGGTGTGTGAGGTGAAGTCTTGAGTTCGGATAGAAGTGTGGCCCGAACTGCCCCGGGTTGGATCAGCTCAGATTTTTTCCCTTTGCGCTCCTTGTAAGGCTCAAGACCTCCAAGGGAGAGCTCGGGTTCTTCCTTGGGGAGCTCGGGTCATGGATTCCTTTTTTGGGGGAGCTTGGGACTCCCTTTCTCAGAGCTCGGGTTGTGGGCCCGCTGCCGTGCCGAGCTGGCTCTTCTGCCAAGTCACTCTCGGTTGCTTCCACGTGTCGCGTGGCCACGGGGTCAGGCCAAATTTTCCTCCATCACTTCTTACTTCAAAACTTAAATGCCTTTGCATGGTCCGCGACAAAGATGCCCGGCATAGACCCTAGAATAATCACTCACAAACTGAACACTAATCCTGTAGTTAGGCCCGTTAGACAAAAGAAACGCAACCTAGCCCCGGAGTGTTGGAGAGCAGTCGACGAGGAAGTCAGGAAGCTTCTCATAGCCGATTTGATCAGGGAGGTCCATTACCCGAGCTGGGTGGCTAACCCCGTTCTGGTAAAAAAGGTCAACGGTAAGTGGCGCATGTGCGTCGACTATACCGACCTGAATCGAGCTTGCCCGAAAGGCTGTTTCCCACTTCCCAAAATCGACCGTTTGGTGGATGTGACATTAGGGCATGAGTTGCAAGCTTCCTAGGTGCTTATTTTGGCTACAACCAGATCAGGATGGACCTTGCTGATGAGGAAAAAACGGCCTTCATAACTAAGCTAGGCCTATATTGCTACAAGGTCATGCCCTTAGGACTGAAAAATGCTGGGGCAACATTTCAGAGACTTGTAAATTGACTGTTTGAGTCATTAATCGGTGAAAAAGTAGAGTGTTATGTAGACGATATGGTTGTCAAAACTCAAATTTCAAATGATTTAATAAAAGACTTACATTATGTTTTTGAAAATTTGTGCAAATTTAATATGAAGTTAAACCCAAACAAGTGCGTCTTTGGTGTCACCTCGGGTAATTTTCTGGGTTACATTGTTAACCGACGTGGTATCGAAGCCAATTATGACAAAATCAAGGTCATCTTAGATATGAGACCGCCCCGTAAATTGAAGGAGGTTCAGAGGTTGAATGGCCACATAGCCGCTCTGAGCCACTTCATGTCTAAATCGGTAGATCGTTGCTTGCCTTTCTTTAAAGCAATTAAAAGAAGCAAAGACTTTGAGTGGACCGAAGAGTGCCAGCTCGCCTTCGACGAGCTCAAAAGGTATCTGACCAGTATCCCAGTTCTAACCCGACCTGAGGAGGGAGATATTTTGAAGTTGTACCTCTCTGCGAGTGACGATGTGGTCAGCTCGGTACTAATAAAAGAAGTAGATCGGGTTCAATGACCCATCTACTATGTTAATAAAGTTTTGTAGGATGCAGAGATGAGGTATCCAGACATCGAAAAGCTGGCATACGCGCTAGTCACCACAGCTCGGAAGCTTTGGCCATACTTCCAAACTCATATCGTTATTGTCCTCACCAATAGACATCTGAGGCAAGTATTACTCAAGCCCGAGGTCTCCGGTAGGTTGACGAAGTGGGCCAAACCCGAGGTTTCCAGTAGGTTGACGAAGTGGGCCATTGAACTCAGTGAGTATGACATCCGGTACGAGGCCCGAACAGCAATCAAGGTCCAAGCCTTAGTTGACTTGGTCGCGGAATGTACCTTCAACACTGCATTTCCTGAACCGATTGTATCCGAGCACAGAGGAGAAGCTTCTACCAGTGCGGGACCTCTCATGGTCAGAGCAACCCCAACCTGGAAGGAGGAGCCCTAGATCCTCCATGTGGACGGCTCATCGAATCAGCAAGGTAGCCAACACAAGCGACACCATGAGTACCATGTGGACGGCTCATTCTCGGGGGGGCAAAAGAGGTTCCTCCTGTTGTACAAGCAGAGCTGAGCTGGATTGATCCACTCGCGAGCTACCTGCTTCACAAGATCCTCCCTACAAATCGTAACGTAGCTAGAAGGGTAGAGAACCAAGTGGCCAAGTACGTCATAATAGACGGACGATTGTACCGAAGATCCTACACATTCCCCTACCTGCGTTGCTTATGACCGTCAGAAGTTGAGCTCGTTCTCCGCAACACTCATGAAGGTCTGTGTGGCAAACACTTAGGGGGCAGGGTCTCACCCAGAAACCGCTACGACAGGGTTACTACTGGAGCTTGTTAAAAGATGCGACAAGTGTCAAAGGCATGGCAATATCCACCACCAGCCTATTGCTGACCTGAAGTATCTCACTAGCCCATGGCCCTTCACGTAGTGGGGAATCAACATCCTCGGACCATTGCCGCCAGCGATAGGACAGGGGAAATTCTTAGTAGTAGCGGTGGATTACTTCACAAAGTGGGCGGAGGCCGAATCTCTTGCGATGATCACAACACGAAGCGTCCAAAACTTCTTCTGGAGAAGCATAGTGTGCCGCTTCAGACTCCCCCGAGTACTTATCTCCAACAATAGCAAACAATTTGAAGACATTAAGTTTCAAAATTGGTGCAGTCAAATGGGAATACAACAAAATTTCACCTCGGTGGCACACCCCTAAGCAAATGGTCAAGCTGAAGTCACAAACAAGGCCATCCTCCCGTTGACTGAAAGCATGCCTAGCCCGAGCTAAAGGTTTATGGATAGACAAGCTGCCTAGTGTACTGTGGGCTTATCGAACCACTGTGAAGACCGCCACAGGTGAAACACCCTTCAACCTCACCTATGGCACGAAGACAGTGATCCCAACTGAGATTGATGTGCCTACGTTATGCCTAGAAACATACGATGAAGAAGCAAATGATGACGAGCTACGCACCAACCTTGACCTAGTTGAAGAGGCATGGGACCTCACATAGATCCAGACTACAGCCTACCAACAGAGAGTGGGTCGGTACTATAATGCCAGAGTCAAGAAGCGGAACTTCCGCGTTGGAGACCTGGTACTTCGTAAAGTCATGGTGCCTTTGCCTAGTGTTGGTAAGCTCAGACCGAATTGGGAAGGCCCCTACCAAGTAAAGCGGGTGCTCGGGGAAGGTACGCACGAGCTTGAAATCCTACAAGAGAAACAGGTGCCTTGGGTGTGGAACGTCAACAACCTGGGGCGGTACTATCTGTAATCGTCAAACTGAGAGCGAACTGTAAGCCACTCCCAGAAGTCTAAGGACTAACAGTGCCAAGTTGCTAAAAGACCTCGGCATTGTATATGCCCCAGTCACCTCTTCGGCATGGGCAGAATCAAGAAGGGTGGACAATAAGTTGCCCCCAAGCCCCAATCGCCTCTTCGGCATGTGCACCTAAAACCTAGTCGCCTCCTCGCCATGGGCATATAAGTCCTAGTTGCCTCTCCGACATATGCAAAATACCTCTAAATGCCTAAGGCATAGACAATTTGGGTGTAAGCCCTACAATGTCTAGCCTACTTTGGCATAAAACAACAAGGTGTACCCGTCAGGCACAACCGACATTTAAGTGAGTAGCACGTGCGCGAGTTACTCCTACTAGCTTGGGTAGGAAGTTCGAGGTAATCCACACTTAGAAAATTCTTATGGTTGGTTATCCTTACTTATCGTCCAACTCGGTAGCTTGGCAATTCGGGTAACCTATCCATTTGCTGCACAGATCGGAAGTCACCCACACTTAGAATATTTCTACACAGATATTAGTAATATATTTCATTGACAAAGTGATTGCAAGTACAAAAGACTTCATTTATAACCCGAGCTTAATAGCTTTGGGGTGTACATTCATGATTCGAAAAAGAAACAAAGAGAAGAAAAAACACTCAAGCAGGAGGACTATCAGCTACGTCCGAGGGGTCCACCACTTCGACCTCATCATCACTCTCCTCCTCTAACGAGTCAAGCTCCTCGTTTGCTACTGTAGCCACTTCTCGAGCTAAGCCCGCCATTGTAATAGCACTCAGGTTGAGACCTGGGAACTTCTACCGAACCAGATATCTTCATAGTTTGAACCTGGAGTAGTAGGAGCTCGAACTGTACTTGACCTGAAGAGCATGGAATTCCGAGGATTCCTTGAAGCTTTCAACGGCCTTAACTCTCTCCTCTTACCGAGCCTCCTCAATGGCGGTATCAAGGATCTGAGTTCGCTCTTGAACCAGGGCTTCAAGGTTCTCGATTTCTTGTTGAAACTGCAGTCTTTCCTTGGTCGTCTTCATGATCAACTCCTCTTCCTTTGCGGCCAGCACAGAAATTTGCTCCTTAAGCTTGGCATTTTCCTCAGTCAGCGAGGAGATCCACTCTTCCTGATCCAGAATCAACTGCTTATGGCACTCAGCTCCCTTCTTTTCCCGAAGTACCTCACCCTGGGCTAGATCCAGGTCGCGATGGAGCTTTCGCACCTCCACCTTGGCGTCTTGAGCCTACTTTGAATGGATCGCGGACTGGCAAGCCAATGCGTGAAGGGTGGAGTTAACCTATCAAAGGCAAATCGATGTCAACAAAAAAAAGAGAGGTGAAGTCGAAGGTAGTATACTTACCACCATGCAGTGACTTGAGGCCAGTCCCAGAAGCCGCTTTGGAAGCATCTCAGCCTAGCGTGCGACCTCGCTCAGAAGGATAGCATCCCAGCTCTTCTACATCGTGTATACATGGTTTGTAATGCTCTGCTCCTCATTAGTAGGAGCGAGCTCGGTAGTGGGCTCTTTCGACACAGATGCATCCTCCGGTTCCTGAGGATGGACCTCCTCCTCGCAGTCCTCCATCGCCACCATCTCGGGGTCCGTGGGTTGGGCCTCCTCCCTTTGGAGTTCGGTGGAGATCGATTCAGAAACCTGGGCCTCAACTACTTCAGATGTCGAAGTCTCCTCCCGACGGAGTCTCTTTGCATCCTTTCATTTCTTCTCCTTCTGGGAGCTCATAAGAAGGCTTCCTGCATCAACCTCTGGCATCGTAGCTGCAAAAAAAAAACCAGTTAGTCTGAAAACTTAAAGGGTGCTTTGAAGCAAGTATTTGAAAAGAAACCTACTAGGAGGGCTCAAACCAGCTCGCACTAGTGCCTCCTCGGCCAAGAAGCTCTTCATCTCATGGTCGAGGTCCCTCCAAGAGTTAATCACTGCCTTGGTCTCTACATCCAAGATCACCCCAGGGTCCTGGGTAGCCACCCTTCAGTGGGTTGGAAAAAACCACCCTTCTGGGTTGCAGATGATGAGGTACCGTCTTTTCCAGACCGGAACCTTGTTCGGACAGTCGGACAATATTTTGAATCTAGGCTTGGGGGAGATGTAATAGCTTTGTCGTACATCCCCGCGCCAGACAAGCTGAGTTTTGCTTGATCGCACAGATCAAGCTAAAGATATCAAGGGATAAGTGTTGGTTATAGGCATGGAACAAGGAAATGATACCAACTATGTTCCGAATAGAGTTTGGATGAAGCTGGTCGATGGTGATGTTATAGAACCTAACAACCTCTATCAGAAAGGGATGAAGAGGGAAGCATAGCCCTGCCGCAAGCTATTCCACAAAAACAACGAGCTCGTTGTGGTCGTGATCCCAAGGGTACTGACCCAGTGGGAGACTGAAGACCAAGTTATCAGGAAAACAGTAATGATATGCTAAGTACAGCAACCTATCCGAAGATAGTTTGGAAGGCCTGAAGTCATTAGGCTTCCGACCTCGAGAAGAAGTCGGGGCCCCTGACTTGGAGGACGGACCCTCTTCATGGGCTTTAGTCTCACCAAGCCGAGATGGCCCAACTTCGGGGTTAGAGGTTCCCTCTACAGACCGGTAAGGAGAGGCACCCTACCATGGGCTGATTTCCCCGGCAAGAACAACGATGCCCTCCTTGCTAACGCTATCTACAAGTCTGTCTACGCTAGAACTCGACATAAGTGGAAAACAGGGAAAAAGCTAAAGAAGGGAGACTCACCAAAAACAAGGAACGAAGTGGGAAGCGGAAAAGAAAACTGAGCTAGAAGACTCTAACGCGACCTCGGGAGAGCTCAAATCGTAGAACTTGTGGCAAGGAATGAGTCGGGGACCCACCTATTTATAGCCGCTATGTCTGAAAACTAACGGTCAAGATTGAAGCAATCCTACGGCTCCTAGGAAAACCGATTGTGTGATCCTCAAGGGTAAATTTGGTTTAGCGCATTTTTTGATGTCCGCACGTAAACCAGACACGACCTGCATTTTCCTGGTTGAGTCGGATGGCCGAACAGATTTGATCAGCGAGTTATCTGACTAGCTGCCCGGTCCTTGGACCAAATCCACTTGGCTCGTCATGAACTCCCCACTCCAAGTCAAAACCCTTGGCCCGAGGAGTGGGGGGCAATTGATGTAGGGTGATTTGGCCCGACCTAATAATAGAGGGACATGTGGACACAACCTAGCTGGCAGAACGACAACTCATCTTAATGTACTCAAGTCTACAACAGACTGAGCTCGAATAACCGAACCACCTTGGGGCAGGTTCACCTTAGAATGAATCTGCTTTGGGGCACGATTGCATCAAGGTCACCCCAGTTACCAGTCACCTTGGCGTTTGTAATAGGTCGGACCCAGGGGGCATCAGTTCGAGTAATATTGACCGACCTTCACTGGTTGACCCCAAAGATCTCGTCACCGGATTCCACGTTTTACGGAATCACGCTTCGTAACAGCTGGCCTTATCTCCTCCGACCGATTCGGACGACAACGATATGCCTTATCAGCTGGCGACGTCACCTCCTATTAATCCGGTAAAAGGCCACATCACGGCAAGAACCTCAGAATCACTCAAAAAATCCCGCGAGGACTCCAGTATATAGAGACACCAACCCTTTGGGAGTAGAGGTACGCACAAATACTACTTACTAGCTCTCTTGCTTTCTGATCACTTTCAGCTCGCACATACTGACTTAAGCATCAGAGCGACCTCGTTGGGTAAGCACCCCCGGATTCTCTGATTCTCTCTGTGCAGATCCGTCTAATCCATCCGAGTCATCTCAATCTAGAAACAACCAGATTGCGCAACATCAAGTACTATATCCATTGTTAAATTATCAGCTCTTAAATCATTAATTTCTTACTACATCAACCCATGTCCTCTTTAGTCTGTCTAACTCTTCTACCATTCAACTTGCAACATGGTCTTTTATGCATATAACCAAACAGAGGATAATGGATCTCCATTCACCGATTAAACACACCACAAAGGTCACAAGCCACCAAATCTCTTAAAAAACCATGGAAGAGACACAGTTGTTGATAGAAAGAGTAAGGGGCTCGTTCGAATGTGCTTGTGTTTAAAGTATATTGTCTTCGTTAAATAATTGATGGGTCAGGAGACATGGATAAGAGGGGCTAAACGACATTCCTTATTTGCATTGAATGAAGAAACAGGGCAAGAGAAATTTCATATTTCCATGTGCTTATTATTGTCTCTCTCCCATGTGCTTCTGCGTCCTGGTTGACAAAATCTCCCTTGGAATGATGATCTCTCCCTTGGTTGGTTCTCGTTGGTCCAAATCCTCATGGGCCCAAGGGCCCATCCTGATGATGGGTAGCTTAATCCTTGAAATGCCCAGTTTTGTTGGCTCCGCTTTTTTGACCTTCAAGTCGTTAAGGACATCACACATGGAGCTCTGGCCACTGGGGTCCGATCAGCTGGCCTGGCTTACCTGTTTTTGGGGCCCAATAGGCCATAAATGGGGATACGATATACTTTTTGATCTAACAGGAATGGGTGTTCAGATTGGGCAGCCTGATTGAAAATCTAGTCTGACCCGATTAGCCTGCCTTGCCCCATAACCCAAGTATACATAGCTCTCTCTCACCATCTCAGCGCCCCCCCCCCCCCAAAAAAAAAAAAAGAAAAAAAAAAGAAAAAAAAAAAGTCTAACAAAACCTAATTAATTCTAAGGATAGGAAAACCCAAATTATCTTCGTTAATAAAATGAGTCAAATCTTTAGAAATTTGGGAATTACCATTGATCACTTTAAGCGTGCATTTTTTATCAATTCCTTTGTTAGCTAGCAGATCAGCACAGCAATTTACCTCTCGTATGATATGGGTCCACCTAATATTCATTCTCTCTGCATTGAGTTCTTAACATGGTTTTCAAAATCGGATCGGACTAGATGGTTAGACCAGAAAAACGGGGAACTGGTCAGGTAATCAGTTTCGGTTATCCCTAAAACTAGATTTTCCTTTAAAACTGTTGATTTTGGTCAGCAAACCGCTAACCTGGATGGTTAACCGTTCGAACCGTTAGACTCAGTAATCAGAACCCTGACCGATTCGGTCTCCAGGTCAGTTTTAAAAATTATGGTTCTTAATAAGTAAACAGAATTTCAAGAATAATCCGATCTACCCATTAGAATGTCAATAATTATCATATTATCACTTTCGACCTCAATCTCTTTAGCCTCTTTGCAAACAAAGGCTTAGAACAAAGGCCCTGCGACAAACATAAGACTGCAATTTGTGCTGATTAGTTAAAAGATAGCTCTGCCCCAACCCTTAAATAGGGCCTGTATAAGGGGCCGTTGGGTAACAGTTGGAGTGGTTAAACTGAATGACTCACTGTTTTCGCTTTCAGTCGATAAAATAATTATATAATGTCATTGGAGAGTATAATTATCAATCCAACTTCAATTAAAACCCTTACGGAGCTCACAACTTCATAATTTTATTCACTAAAAAGACAAATAAATAAATCGTTCAGTTCAGCCACATCAGACGTTATAAAATGGCCCCCCAAGTCACAATCTCCTTAATTATTTATTCACTAAAAGGCAAATAAATAAACCTTTCACTTCTTCTATTTCAGCTGTTATCAATGGCCCCTTAGGCCTTGGTCATAACCCAGTCTTTATCTGGCAAGGGCCAGAAGTAGACATGGGCTCAATTTTAAGATCTCAATTGGGCTTGAGGAAACCTTGGCCATGCCTAAGGACCTGGTTTGTCTCCAAACTAGTAACTTACTATTTATGTGGCACCTGTTTAATATACTTCTATTTAATTAATACATCTACATTATTATTTTGCTTAAAATTGTAATAAAAAAGGTTGAACACCTCATGGTTTTGCGAAAAAAAATTATTGGCAGTCATTGGTGTTAATAGAGGTATCAATTGGACTGGATTTTGTCCAATCCGATCTAGTATAAGGTGAATCTATTATAAATGGACCTGGTTCAAACCAATCCAATAAATGTTTTGGATCAATTTGGACTGGTCCAATTTAATATCTGGACCATCCAATCTGTTCAAATTCATTTTAATTTAGATTGGTTTCAACCCAATCCCGATCCATTGACACATATATTCTTATCTTATATCAATGGATCAGATATTGGCTTAATCCAACCCAATCCAGTATAAATTTGTTATGGATGGATCAGGTCCAATTCACTCTAATAAATATTTTGGACCGAATTGGTCCAATCCAATATATCTTATTGGTCTCTCCAATCCGTTCAAATTGATTTTGGATTGGATGGGGTCCAATCCAAAACCGGTTCATTGACACCCTTAGGTGTTAATGGCCTCAATATCTCAGCAGAAGTCTGCCCACCAACCAGGCATTGCTTTCTCCTACTTAGACACATTTCAGGTAGGTATCATAGAAAAGACCTTAAGAAAAACATAATACTCTATTTCAAAAAAGAGTTCAGATGGACTCCCCACAGAATGCGCCTCACAGCCTTAGAAAACATCTCTTCTCTCGTGCTTGTCATGGAGAGATATTCCCAATTAACGGAGGGATGGGCTGTGTGGTGCGCTCTGTGGGGAGCCCAAATTTTCTCAACACTACCACATTGAAAATGAACCAGTATGCAGACATGGACTCTAAACAATCCCTGAATCCAACATGTAGTGGCAACCTTTGGCCAACACAATGACTCCATCCATGTGTTGTTCCCCTCTACACTCCCAACTAATGGGTCAAATTTCACCACCAGAGCCCCAGTCAGTGTCCTGAAATACTCTTTTATCAGTTCTCATTTTCCTCCAGATTAGGGTGTCAATGGACCGGTTTTGGGTTAGACCCTGTCTAAATCAAAATCAAATTGGATAGATTGAATGAGACCAACAAGGCACATTGAATTGGACAAGTCCAGACTTAATGGTCCCCTATAATGAATTTATATTGGATTGAGTCAGATTGAACCAATATCTAATCCATTAATAGAAGATAAGAATACAGATGTCAATAGACCAGGTTTGGATTGGAACTAGTCTAAATTATAACCAATTTGAACAGCTTGAACAGTCCAGGCATTGAATTGGATGAATCCAAAATATCCAAAATATTCATAAAATTGGAGTAGACCTAGTCCAATGAACCCATATTGGACCAGATCGGATTGGACCAAATCCAGTCCAACTGACACCGAGGATTGTAAGGTTGCTAAAAATCATGGTGCATGGTGCATTGGATGACACAGAGGACTGGACCAAATCCAGTCCAGGCATTGAATTGCATGGTGCATGGTGCATGGTTGTAATGTTTGGAAGAACGTTTTCCTAAAAATCATGCTAACTTGCTAGTTAAGCAATATGAGCAAGTATAACTCTAATTAATACATTTGCACTAGAATTAGTTGATAATTGAAACAGAAATAGAAAATATAAGCATCGCAAAAGCTAGGAACAAATAATCCTAATAGAAAAATAAGAAAGAAAATATAAAATTGAAGAACAAAAAAATGTTAAGTCTGCTCATTTCTCTCGGAATAGTGTATTTGGAGGACATTAGTAGGAGCCATTATTACTTGGTGCAATAATAAAATCTTAGGCTCACAAGCATGAGAGCACGGGTTCGAGTTTGAGGGTGGCCACTTTATGTGAAAATTACAAAATGTTTAAATCATACCCAATCTATCACTCCTCACCCTCCACTGCAGATAGGATTGTTCTATTTTTGGAGGAACTTTTTGAACCAAAAGGCAGAGTGCTTTGGATATCTCTTCAATCCATTCTTGTAGTCCACATAGTTGATACCGAACCGGACCGTGTAACCATCAGCCCATTCAAAGTTGTCCAACAATGACCATGCGAAGTAGCCCTTCACATCTACACCCTCTCTGCAAAAGCCCAAGAAAAAGAACAAAAATGGATTAAAAGAACATGGTTTAAGAGAGTGAATCTGTTGCCCACACCCTATTAACAAGACACTACAGTCGCACATTGGGAACATAAGTGGTCTGTTGCTAGAAGATTCGAGTTTGGTTTAAGACACTAGTGGGGATGGATTTAACTATATATTCTGTATTATAACACACATCACTCCGGATTTTATGGACTTTTTTTCTGCATTTCTCTTGCACTCTCATTCAGTTTTGGACAGGATAATTGAATGGAATTGCAGGATAACTGCAGTGGATCTCAATATTCACACAGACATGGTACCGGAAATCTATGATGCCAGAAATACATGGTACTGGAAGAGCTTTGACCAATCAAAATCCACCCATGAATTTTGATCACAAGTTTTTCAGATATCATGTCTTTCCAGCATCATAGTCGAATCCCAGTTCAAAAGCTTTTTAGACTTACCACATGGTCACATAGATATATAGTAGGTTTACTAATTTATTTTTTCTATTGGCCACAAAAATACCCCATCTCCAAAATTTAACCTAATTTAAGGGGGTATTCAGTAGTGTCTGTATGAGGTTCGGTGTGTTTGAATCGTGGTTAAAACCACATGGTTTGAACCACACTACGTTCTACAAAGGCCTATTTATAGTTCAGTCCCCTTTAGATTTTTGTATTGATTTCCCAAATGTATTCATTAACACCCCTGAACAGAAAAACTTTGGCTGTTGGGGTCCAACAGCCTATGCTGTTGAAAGCGACTTTAGGAATGCCACGTTACAATGAGAGTGGGTAAATTAATAATAACTCCCTATTTTATTTTGGTCAACAAGAAAAACATGGGCATGAATAGGTGAACGTGCCCAGCCCAAAAACACTCTTAACAGCCTATGCTGTTGGCCCCCAACAGCCAAAGTTATCCCCCCCTCCCCCTTGAATTGTGATAAAACCTCCTAACAGGGAAAATATTTTGGCTGTTGGGGGCTAACAATCTATGCTGTTGAGAGAGTTTTTGAGAACGCCACGTTATCATGACAATGGGTAAATTAGTAATTGCCCCTTAATTTATTTTAACCAGAAAGAAGACATGGGTGCGAATTGGTGAACGTGCACAGCCCAAAAAACTCTTTCAACAGGCCAACAACCAAAGTTATCCCCGTTACAGGTGGTTTCAAAACACACCATGGAAAGAATGCAACATAAATGGGTGTGATTTGTTCCAAAACCAAATGAACCATAAAATATCCACACTACCAAAAACCACCTTAGTATCCCAAGCCCATTAAAATACGGCCCAGACCCAAGGCTTCTAAGAATTATTATTTGGATAGTGAGTAGATCCAAAAGAATTCATATAGTTGCCCATGAGAATGGGGTCATTGGCTGCACTAGTATGGAATAATTATGTCCAGGTTTCCAACTTCTCAACACTGTAGGTCTTGGAACAGACAGTATTAGAACCTATCCAATATGTATGTATTCATCCTTATAATTTATTATAAAATGATAGAACAAGTAAAACTCACTTGATGGCTTTCTGAAGGTAAGAAAGATGGTGACTGTAGTAGTATATTCTCGTAGTGTCCGTGAGGGCTTCCTCCAATGTCCATGTGCTGTTATTTACCTCAGAAATTCCTAAAAACATGAATGGATTAATGAATGAATGAGTATTCATTTCATGGCTAATATTGGATCAATAAAAAGTTGAGAACCGATCAAAGATCACACCGTTCTCAGTAATGTAGATAACTGGGTTGTTATATTTTCTCTTTGTGTACAGCAACAACTCTTGTATTCCTTGTGGGTATATATAGAGCCAATTTGAGCCAGCCTGCAGGTTCAAACCTATTAGTTGGGTCATGCTCTATCAAAGAAAAACACGGTTTATCTTTTCTTAATTAAGTTGCTAAACTCATACCCTTGGTCCAATTGGGATCCCATTGCGGTCAGCTGTTGCAACAGAATATGCAGTGAATTATATGTCTTCAGTAGGAATGCAGTATAAATGGAAACATGGACTAACTACCTGTACACTGTATGTGTTTTGATAGACTTACTTGTGAGGGTGGCTCGAGAATCCGTCATGTAGGTTACATTAACCTTGTTGATGCGTAGGAGATTAGCAGCATAATTAGCAGTGTAGTAATTTAGTCCAAGGAAATCATATGACCCCTTTATCATCTTGGATTGCTCTTTGGAGAATTTCGGTAGGCGATGTCCGGCGAGGGATTTCATGGTCTCCGGATAGTCGCCGTAGGTTATTGGGTGCATAAACCTACATGATATATAGAGAATTCATTCACAAATCATGGGTGCTCTCTGTTCTTGCTGAATTAGTTCATCCTAGCTAATGGTTTTTGGATGTTGTCAAGTGTTTGATGAAATTCCTCACCACCCAAACATGAAGTCCAGAGCTCTCCCTGCAGCTTCCTTATTGGCCTTGTCATTTGAGAAAGGCACCATCCAGTGTGACACTAATGTAATTCCAATCTTGCCTTTTTGAGTTGCCTGCACAGCAGTGGGATTAGGGTTGATTGATAAGTTAATTTCCAGTTTCAAATATAATTATCAATATATTATTTAAAAAAATGAATTCTCGAAAACACCTCTAAACAGGTGTATTAGACATATCGTATCAAAATTTTAATCCTCATACACAAGATCATGGTTCTACAAACAAAGAGTAACTCACCTGGTATTTGTCCTTGTAGACCTTGACTGCAGCTGCATGGGCCAGAAGTTGGTGGTGTCCTACGATGTATGGCTCGGTTGCAGAGTTCCCACCAGTACAGTTTGGGTTCACCCAGGAAGAACAGCGCCCAGGTGCATGGATGCCCATGGCGTATGCGCCCATGCAAAAGCTCCATGGTTCGTTTAGGGTGATCCAATGCTTCACTCTATCACCAAATTCTCTGAAGCAAAGCTCCGCATAGTCCCGAAAGTCATCACTGCATATGCATCAAAGTAATCAGCAGGTTGGATCACTTTGATCAGATTGGACCAGTTTGGGTCATATTATATATAAAATGTAATAGGCCAAGTTGATGAATCCATCCTATCAGAGTTGATTCGGAGCAAATTGCTTGCATAATTGTCAAAGTGACACCTAGGTGACTGCCTTGCCTATCGCCAAGCAGGTTTATACGTAGTTAGGAAATACTTTTACATTTTTATTTTTTGAGAGTATAATTATAAAATAGATATTACTAAATTAAAATATTCATTATGTGCATTTGTTTATTAGTTTTTTTTCATTATTCTCTTATTATGTTGTAAAATGCTGTCTTGACCTATCGAATACTTTAAAATCTGAACTGCTAAGAATGGAAGAACTTAAAATTTTATCTAATTAATACATTTTCTTCTTCTTGTTTTTTTTTTTCAAATTTTCCTTTCATTTTTTTCCTATAACAACTAAAATTAAGGGTTCAGCTCCACTATGTTTTTAATTTACTTTTTATTTTTCTTCTCTTTTTTTTTCTTCCTTTCATGAATATGCTTTCCTATACTTTAACATAAGTTTATACTTATGAAAATTATAGATAATTATTAAGAAAATATGGTAACTAGTTGCTATCCAACCTAAGCAATTACTTAAGAATAAATGATTTTTTACGAAAATCAAAATCCGCCAGTTCGGCAATTAGGTGACAAAGCAACCCCCCATTGACTAACTTCATCTTGGCGCTTTGAAAACTATGGTTGATTGATTGGTTCCACTCATTCGATGTGGGTATAATTTTTCTAAGTGAGACCAGGGTGATGGTGGGGTTCTGAGTTCATTAAGTCAAAAAGTGAATAACATATATAACAGTACTGCTTTTTGCTTACATGATGTGAGGACTCAGAAAACCGCCATACTCATCTTCCAGGGCTTGAGGAAGATCCCAATGAAAGAGTGTCACGAAGGGCTGTATACCTGTTAACCCACAGCAAGTCATCAGCTAACCTGTGCTAAGAAAGAGAGAGAGAGAGAAAGAGATGAACCATTGGATATAAGCTCGTTGATGAGGTTGTTGTAATATTTAAGTCCTTCTTTGTTCACTCCCCCGCTTAACTTCCCGTCTGAATTGAAGAAAAGAAAGGTAGTGGTGAGTGGAATACAAAACAAATTTCAGTGTTGGATTGGATATGTCGTCCAATCTTTTTCCAGGAGAATAGTTTAGTCTTTCGATATCATGATTTACATTCCTTAAACCGTTAATAATGTCGGTCCCAATTAAAAATAGTCAATTGATTGAGACTTTGGAGCTATATACAATTCTTAGAGTTTGATCAAATAAAGCTTTTTCTTGGTGTGCCATTAGAATCTACTACCTCCTAGACATATAGGTGATCATTTCTACATTCTACCCTCGGTTCTTGGAATTTCTGGGCTTCGGCCAATTTTTTTTGTATCCAAGCCTGGGCTATCTTAGGGTAAGGACCATAGGCCGTAGCCCATATAATCAAATATTTATGGGTTCGATTATGATATGAAAAAGATATGATATCTGAAAATTTTTTGATCAATCAATTAGAATAATAAACTAGTAACCAATCAG
Source organism: Nelumbo lutea (assembly GCF_056320005.1). Taxonomy (NCBI): domain Eukaryota; kingdom Viridiplantae; phylum Streptophyta; class Magnoliopsida; order Proteales; family Nelumbonaceae; genus Nelumbo; species Nelumbo lutea. The sequence goes on from NC_142685.1 coordinate 108,899,904, forward strand.
GTGTTATTTATCAAATTTATGGGTGGGTTTTGATTGGTCAAAACTCTTTCCATACCATATTTTTTTCACATCATAGATTTTCCCAATATTTACATTTTGAGAAAAAATGATAATGGATTTGATCCATGAGCCATAACCCAAGGTTGTGCCAGGGGCCCTCCTAACTTCCACTCTTTTAGTTAATGTTTTAGAATCTGGTCTGGAATTCTGGAGGTTCAATTGTTTTGCTCTCCATTTGGATGGATCACCGGTTCAATCAATCAGGTCAAGCAGATTAATCAGCTGTGGTGTCAGGACAATAAAATTTTAAAATAAAAAGAGTAAATTGCAGATAAGTATCTTATATTTGAGTAGTCTCACTGTAGGGCCTGAATTTCAAATGTGCCACTTTAGTATCTGAAGTTCGAAAAATATACATATTGAAGCCCAATTCTATTAAATTAACATTACCTTAAGAGGTAAAATTATGAAGATGGCCATGTTCTTATTCTATTTTTTCACTGTTCATCTTCTTCAGACTAGCTTAATTTGGAAAGAGTATAAAATACAAATATAAGGCCCGATTTCAAAAGGGTACAAATACAAATATGTACAGTTTATAAATAGATAGGTTTTGCGCGCTACATATTTGCATTTATAATCCTTCCAAACGGAACCTCAAATACAAACCAACCGTGACAAAGTAAGCATTTGAAAGTGAAATTACCCTCAATTCATAGATCGGGGGTTTGCGTCCAAAGTCTAAAGGTAGAAGATAAATCATGAAAAAACAAAAGAGAATTAGAACATGGGTGTTTTATAATTTTACCCCTCACTATAATGTTTTTTTAATGGAGTTGGACTTCATTAGATGTGTATTTCTAAAATTGAGGTGCTAAAGTGGCAGATTTGAACGTCCAATCCCGAAAGTGAGATTACCCCCAAAATACAATATACCTATCTGTAATTTACCACCCAAAAAAAATAAGAAAACCAATGACCCAGTAAACTGGTTGAACGAGTTGAACGAGTCAATAATTCAACCACCAGCTGGATTATTAAATTATTGATCAAGTCAATGATATTTTTGCAATTTAATCGATCATTGAGTAAGGTTGATAGATCTTACTAGGTAACAGCCTAGACCATGAGAAGGAGAATCTGTAAGCGTCCAACCCCATTTCCTTCATTATCCCAACATCTTCCTGCATCAAATATATTTATTCATTTCTTAATATTTAATAACTACAAGCTACTTTTATACAAGAAAAAAGAAATGAAAGCCCCTTAAAATTTTGAAAAATCAATGGCCCGTGGCCGACTACCTTATAACGATGATAGGAATCGATAGCTACGTCTCCATTGCTACGGTCCTTTATCTTCTCTGCAATGCATCACAAAATTATATATATCCACAAATTAATAACTATATTTATCGCAAGTTGGGTTTAATTAATTTAAGACCCTTAAAATGGTGGCCCGATAGCCACATGGCTAGTTTATCCAAACCATGTATTTTAATAACCAGATTATGATGTTTTGAATATATATAACCATTATTGAGCTTTGGACATGGATATGTATTGTAAAGGCTTTGGAACTTGGAATCAAGCACCAAGGACAACAAATCGGATTTCCTGCCCACTACTCTCAACGAATAGTCAAACACTCTATCTGTTTCAAATTGTGTCATCTTACATTGTGAGATGTGCGGTTGCAATGTGCAATGGGTATGGCATAACCGCACGGGTAGAGAAAGTGAGTAGGAAATCTGGGTTCGAAGGAAATTAAAGATTGATTACTCTAACTAGAAGTTCATAGATTGGTTGAGATATGTAGATAGGATCTAATATTTTGAGCTTAAGACAAGACTTTAGTTATGATAAATAGAATTTTCTGAAATTTCTGAAAACTAACTTCTTTGTTTGAAGGATTTGTTAAGTTGAGTTTTCTCACAAGGATTGGGATCATCTTATACTTAATGGGTTATGTTTGATAGGGATTAGATTATGAATTTATGATTAAGGGGTGATAAATTGCAGATAACTGCCCTGTACTTGGTGCTAATACTTAATTAGCCACCCCAAACATTGTTTTGCTAGACCCCTTTAAATTTCTAGATTCCAACACTTTGCCCCCTGACCTTTAAATGGGTATATGGGGTTGCCAATGGAAGTAAAATTATTAAATTGTCCATTTGAGATTTTATGGACACATAAGAATAAGTATAAAAATGATAAAAAATAAACATTTTTAAGTGTAGGTTGTTCTCTAGGCATACATTGATGAATTAATCATTCTAAAAGCATTCTCAAGATGAGCTTTGTTGAAAAAAAAAATATTGAGAGAAACATACGAATTAGGATTTTAGAAAGCCTAAGCTAAAAGAGCAAAATGGTCTTATAAAATAATATAAGCATAACTTGATATTTAATAATATTTAATAGAATATTTGAAAAACTTAATTGATAAAATATGTGGGGGCAAAGTGTTGGGACTTGGGATTAAGCGTTCAGGGGAGTATCACAAAACAAAGTGGGGTGTTATGAGTCTTTTGACTATCAATTTCTGGGCTAAATGGTTTGACTCGTCCGGTCCAAACTCCATTTCAGATCAGATGGTTTTGAGGTCCAAAACCGGATCCAAACCCATGATCGATTCCCGGTCAACTAGTCGGATCATCCAGTCCAGTCCAGTTTTAGAATCACTGCATGCTGGTTATCTGAATCAATTCATCCGAATTGCCCCATGATCGGTTCCCGGTCAACTGGTCGGATCATCCAGTCCAGTCCAGTTTTAGTTATCTGAATCAATTCATCCGAATTGCCCCATGACACCAAGGTTCAGATGCTTTTTATGAAAAGGATATGCATTAAATTGAGAATAGATTAAAAGAAGCAACCAGCCTATGAAGTCAACACGCCCTTTTCCACCAACAGCGTTGCAACTTGCAACAGTGATTTGCAATTTCCTGAAATTAAATAAAATATTCTGTGCCTATAAGAAAAAAAAAATGTTCTTGAAGCTTTTTTATCTGCAACATTCTGCACTACTTTTTGTGCATGATTCCAGCTAGTGACACTTGTTCAAAATTCTCTGTTGATTTGAAATCTATACACAGAGATGTAACAAAACGATGCAACAAGGTAAAAAGCAAAAACCCAATTAACAAAATCCAAAATGAAAAGACTCAAAGAGAAAGCTGAAGAGTAAACAAACACAGATCTCTTCCTTCTGAGAGAAAGAGAGAGAGAGAGAACCTGGGTATTTGTGGGTGAATGTATCCCATATGCTCGGTTTTCTTCCACCTTCTTTTGCTGCTCCTTCGTACTGAAACAAACACATAATGTAAGAAGTAGAAGAAGGATAATTTGAACCCAGAGAAACACTTGATTAATACCTGGTAAGCAGCTGATGCCGTCCCAAAGATGAAACCAGTTGGGAAACTGCTTCGGTTGAGTGAAGGCGAGACAAGATGAATGGGTGTGGCTGTTGCCGGTGCGATAGGAGGGGCCAAGGAGTCGACAAGAACCAGAAGGCCCAAGAGCAGAAGGCGGAGAGACCCCTGATGTAATTTGATTCCAAACGCCATCACACTTACTGATTGGTTTACTTTGCTTCACATTTGTCTATGCACTTATATAATGGAAGAAACTGTAGGTCCCATGACTCCCATCCAAGTACAGTACTTAGGTGATTATCTTTCTTATTAACAATTCAGCAAACAGGATATAGAGAATTCTGACCTTAATTATATTAAGGAGACTAAGGTGGGTTTTTGAAAATTCAAATGAGGGATGATGATGACAAGATCGATCACAAGGGGGATTTGTCTGATGTGTAGGTCTGTCACTTACTGCTGCTGCACTGTTTAGTTTTGGTTGATGCCAGATCTATTAGCTTCCAAAGCCAGTAGGCAGCGTAGATAGACCGTTGCTCTGGTTCTGGTTTCCCAACGATGACTTAGAAATACACGTAGCGGTTTTCTGATCACATGAAACGACGTACGCTTTAACTTTCTCAAATATTTATCTCTTTTTTGCGGTTACAATGCCTTTATCAACACTGAATTTTTTAACAGTAAAAAGGAATGCCTCATCCATCTTTAATCTCTCTTTGGATCTTATCTTCCCGTTGCTGACTAATAGGGGTTGGATTGGACTAAGGGTGTGAATGGACCGGTTTTGGATTGGACCCCTTCCATTTGGGCGGATTGGACAAATTAATAAGATATATTGGATTAGATCAATCTGATCCAAAATATTTATTGGATTAGATTCGACCTGATCCATCCATGACAAATTTATATTGGATTGGGTTGGATTAAGCTGGTCCACTGATATAAGATAAGAATATATGTGTCCATGAATTTGAACAGATTGGACAGTTCACACATTGAATTGGACCGATCTAAATTGGTCCAAAATATTTATTAGATTGGATTGGACCTAGTCCATTTATAATAGACTCACATTGGATTGGATCGGATTGAACCAAACCTAGTCCAATTGATACCCCTAGATTGGACCCTATCCAAACCAAAATCAATTTGAATGGATGGGACGGACCAACAAGACATATTGAATTAGACCAGTCCAGAGTTAATGGTCCAAAGTATTTATTGGATTGGATTGGACCTGATCCATCCGTAATAAATTTATATTGGATTGAGTTGCTCATTGAGCTTCGAGCCAAATTCGAGCTTAATATATTGGTTTGTTTACTAACTGAGCTGAGTTCGAGCCCAATGAAGCTCGCAAGCCTAGTATTAAATAAATAATTTTTATTATATACATACATACATACATATAAATATATACATATAATAAATAATTTTACTATATATAAATATAATATTTTTATTTTTCATGTATAATAATAAATAAATTTTATAATTCTTAATTTTTTGTCTAAAAAATAAAAAAGCCATACATATAAATTTTACTTTTCAAAAAAACTTGGCTTATGTTGAGCTCGAGCTCGAATCGGGCTCGAGCATGATACTATTCTTGCGAGCTGATCCGAACTCGAGCTCAAGTCTCTAGCTCAAATTGAGCTCGAGCCTGATACTATTCCTATGTGTTAAGCACGAGCTTAGCTCGAGTAGCCAAGTATTCGACTCAGATCGACTCGAGTCTACCCCTACATATAAGGGTCCATTAGTATCTATTGGCTACCATGTTTATGATTACAATTGATTGGTCAAAAAATTTTTTGTTATCATATCTTTCCGCTATCATAATCGTACTTATGAAACTGTATTTGTGGCTATTCCAACATTTTCTCATCATATTAAATAAGGGTGTCAATGGATCGGTTTTGGATTGCACCCCGTGCAATCCAAAATCAATTTGGACAGATTGGACAGACCAACAAGACATATTCGACTGAACCAATTCAACCCAAAATATTTATTAGATTGGATTGGACCTGATCCATCCATAATAAATTTATATTGGATTGGGTTAAGCCAATATCTGGTCCGTTGATATAAGATAATAATATAGGTATTAATGGACTGAATTTGCATTGAAACTAATCTAAATCAAAATGAATTTGAACATATTAAAGATCCAGACATTGAATTGAACCAGTCCACAATGATTCAAAATATTCATCGGATTGGATTGGATCTAATCCATTTATAATGTACTCACGCATATATCAAAATGTATTTATGGCTAACCTTAACACTGTAGTGCCGATACCAGTCTATAGTGGAAGAATTTTTCTCCCTCAGAGATACCGACTATTAAGATAGCTCTAATCAGCTGTGAATTTTTGACTATTCAACAAAGAGAAAAACATTGCCACATGACGTCTTATAAGGTTATGTTTGGTTGGTTTGATAGAAAATAAAATAGAACAGAGAAAATTGGGAAAAGTTTTTAAGTAGCCATTTTGTAAACTAGATTAATTATGAAATAAAACCAAGCACAAAAAGAAACAAGCCCTCAAACACAAAATTATAATTAGTTATGATCCACTGGACCCAGTTTTTACAATTGTATCAAAAGACAAGTTGATCCACGTGAATTCTCATGCTTTGAAAAATCGCGATTTCGTGTCAGAGAAACTTGCCTTGTTATGAACGTATCCATAATTCCATATGTTACAGATAAGAGATGGCGTGGAATTCTGAGAGGATAAGCTGTCAGCTGGGACTGGATTTATCAATCCTAAAATTTCATTAATGTTTGGTATGTGTGAAATGTGGGAACTGTCAGCTGGGACTGAACTATCAAATTGGTTGGTGAGAAATGTGGGTTTCTTAAAGTAATTGATTTCCATTTCCATGTGCGATATCCATTGAAAGCAAGGTTTCTATGGACTGATACTATATTTATATGGAGTTAGGGACCCAGCACGAGTATTTTCCTTTCTATTTGAGTGCCGGTTACATCCCATTCATTTTTTGTACATGTTTTAGTGAGGAAATTGGAAGCTGATGACTTGGCAGACACTAGACCGCAGTTGAGATGGTCATTCTTATTCGACATGGGGTGGGATCAAATTTGCAGAAGCAGAACTGAAGGTGGCTCTTGGTGGTATATGGCCTATGGGCCTCATGAGCATCCTCTTGTGTTAGGAAATAAATTTGGACTCGGATCTTCTTCCCACTAGACAGCTGTTCCTATACATCTCTATCTAGAGGTGCAAATCGGTCTGGTCCTATTTGGTCGAATTTGGTTTACCGTTTACCCTGTTCAGATCTTTAAATCAGATAATAGGATCTGATAAAAAATTGGATTGGATTCGGATCATCTCCTATTTGATTCGAGAAAATCCAATCCAATATATTATATTTTTATAAATATAAATATATATCTATGTATTATTATTTATTTATTTATAAATATATTTTTTGTAAAGTTGATATATTATTTATTTGTTTTTTTATAAAAAACATATATATATGATGAAAATAATTAAAAAATACATATATTTTTTGTTTTTACTTAATTTAAATTAGTATATTCTATTTTTCTTCTGGTAATTTATTAATTTTTAAAGAAAACAAATTGGATCGGATTAGATCCAAAGATCCGACTTACCAATAGGATTCAAATTCCAATCGAGTCCTTTCAGGTCTATCCGATCGGTGCTCTGATTCGAATCCAATCTGATCTGTTTGCATCCCTATCTATATCTGTGGGAAATTATAGTTGCACATTGGAAATATCTCCCTTGTCATTCACAGGGAGATGTTTACAATGTACAAAAGTGGCATGTGTTATGTGGGTAGGGATGTGCATATCTGGAGTGGTTGTCTAAATTTAGTGTTGGTTTGGCAGAGATTTCTTGCAGATCTAAATCTTGCATTCCAAAACAGGGTGCAGTTTGGTAAGTCTTCTTTGAAAGATCTTCTAAAAGATCTAACAGCCAAAAAATATATACCGGGCTATTTGGCAAGTCTTTGGGAAGATGTTCTGGTAGTTCTGATAGTCAAAAGATGCATTGAGATTTTGCATGAAGATCTGAGTAGCTTGAAACTAGTTTGACAAATACACGTCTTTCCGTGCATTTTTTTGTGTCTTTTTGCATGAGAATAAAATATAAAAAACTCAAAAAATTTCATTTGGAGCTTTCCGAAATCAGCCAAAAATAGGCTTCTTGCATCTTTTTGATGCTCCGGATTTTAGTAGTTAAATCTTCTACAAACTAAATAAAAATAGACCAAAAATAAATTTACCTAATTTGTAAACAGCCAAAATACCATGCAAAAAGAGACGCCAAATGAAACCATAATTGACTTTCACATAAAGATCTAACTTCTTGAAATATACTCAAATCAAACTTCTCGGGCATAGTCTTTCGGCAGCTAGATATTCCCCCCAACTAAACAGGAAAAAACGTACGCCTTTATATTTCAAAATTTTGTTCTCAATGTTTTGACATCACCCCATCGAAAAGTTTGTTCCAGAATCTACCATTTCAATACACCGTGGAGTCTAATTAACTGAAATACACCACATTTTTTTTGGCCACACTACTTTATTTATTTCTTTTTATTTTGTTTTTATGTTTTTATTTTTATTTTTTATTTTTGACTATGTGATTACATGTGCCTGGGTCATAGGGTGCGTATGATTGTGTTCTACGTAGGTGCAGTTTGGGGCTGACAACTTAAGAGACTGCACATACTAAACGACATTATCGTGATCCATTGAAATCAAAGCGACAGCCATCCACCTCCATCAGGATATACATTTTGGATCCCAATCTCTATCTCTATTGATTTGGTGAAATAATTCAATGTTGAATCCATTAAACTGGTCGAGGAATTTTGTCTTGTGCTATCTCTATCTCATAATGTTTGTCTATGATAAGTTTAAAGTTCTTATGTAACTTTGTGATCTTATTATTACTTTTTTGTCCCAAGTTGATCTTAAGAAAATGGCAATATTGTACTTATTATATTTTAGCAGCAATCAAGGATTCATGTGAACCACTTTTTCCAGATTCTTTTCACATTTGGATATTATAATGTCTAAATCATATAAACTAATTGGACTGGGTCCGGATTCAATCCGTCTGAATAAATTATGTAAATCTTGATATCAATATATCAACTAAACATTTTTCTCTTAATAACCATTGGCCACTCTACTAAAATATAAAAAATAAACTGACCCACACCGATATATTCGTTTTAGGCTTATATGCTGGTCGAAATTTTGTTTTGAACACTTGGTAAGAGTTGATTTAAAAAATAAAGAAAAAAAAAATAAAAATCTAAAGCCAAAATACTTTTGATCTCCTGGGATTGTGCTTTTGGGCTTTGAAAGCACAAATCCTAAAATTCATCCAAACACAACTTAAATTGGAGCATTTTATTTGGACAAACAAAGAATATGAGATGATTTTTCTTTTATTCTTTCCCTATGTGACTATATGTTAAATTTCATACTCCATATCATCTACCCATCATATATTAGTTAATTATAGCCATTCAAAGTTATTAGTTTTAAGTATGAAACTTAACCATTAGAATGAACTTAATTAATTATCTTATAAACGTGGGAAGGTATTTTTCACAAAATCTTTTCATTTACCGAAGACAACTTTTCAGTTTAATTCAAACTAATTTCACACGATTGCTTGTTTGAAGCTTACTATATACCATGACTAGTAAATCCACTTCTACATATAAAATATTCTAAATATCTCCATAGACAAATAAAATAATGCGTGAACAAATTTCAGCGGTATTTGGTATGTGGTGTTGCATCCCTGTTCCATTCTATGTGGTAGTTTGGTAGATACATGTATTTTCGTGCATTTTTTCGTGTCTTTCTGCATGAGAATAAAATGTAAAAAACGCAAAAAAAACTTCATTTTAAGCTTTCTGAAATCAGCCAAAAATTGACTTCTTGCATCTTTTTGGTACTCTGGATTTTGGTAGTTAAATCTTCTACAAACCAAACAAAAATAAACCGAAAATCGATTTATTGTGCCTATAAAGAACCAAAAAACCATGCAAAAAGAGACATGAAATGGAGCCATAATTGACTTTCACATAAAGATCTAACTTCTCGAAATAAACTCAAATCAAACTTCTCGTATTTTTTAGGGCATAGTCTTTCGGCAGCTAGATGTTCGCCCCCAACTAAGCAGGAAAAAACGTACGCCTTTATATTTCGAATTTTAATTCTCAATGTTTTGATTGACATCACCCCACCGAAAAGTTTGTTCCAGAATCTACCATTTCAATACAATGTGGAGCCTAATTAACTGAAATACACCACAATTTTTTTGGCCACATTACTTTATTTATTTATTTTTTTCTTGTGCCTGGGTCATAGGGTGCGTATGATTGTGTTCTACGTAGGTGCAGTTTGGGGGTGACAACTTAAGAACGACATTATCTTGATCCATTGAAATCAAAGAGACAGCCATCCACCACCATCAGGATTTACATTTTGGATCCCAATCTCTATCTCTATTGATTTGGTGAAATAATTCAACGTTGAATCCATTAAACTGTAACAGTCGAGAAATTCTGTCTTGTGCTATCTCTATCTCATAATGTTTGTCTATGATAAGTTTAAAGTTCTTATGTAACTTTGTGATCTTATTATTATTTTTTTGTCCCAAGTTGATCTTAAGAAAATGGCAATATTGTACTTATTATATTTTAGCACCAATCGAGGATTCATGTGAACCACATTTCCCATATTCTTTTAACATTTGGATATTATAATGTCTTAATCATATAAACTAATTCAACTGGATCTGGATTCAATCCGTCTATATGATATCAATATATGAACTAAACATTTTTCTCTTAATAACTAATGGAGTGCAATCCGGACGGTCTTAGCTGTCAACGAATTCGTCTCTAAGCTGGAGCATCGAGGAGCTTGAAACGGGAAAGATGAGAGAACTCTGAGGGGAACCCGGTGTGATAACTCCGAATCTCAAGTCAGTAATCTCTCAAAGGCAAAGTGTAGACCAGATAGCGCAAAATTCACATACCTTGTTCGTTGGGGGTAGGGGGCCTTTTATAATCACTTCGTGCACTCGCTCCGACGCCCTTGTCAGGTTGGGTATGATTACCCTTGCATTTGTCAACTCGGGCATCGTCCTTTCTGCTGGGACAGTACCGTCATTGCCTTTTGTTGGAGCCGTCTCTCTAACTGGAGATGGAGGTGTCAGGAGGCGGTGGCAGGTGGCCGTTTGGAGAGCGGCCGCCAAGCGTCAGATCCCAAGTCGGTCAGGTGCACCGCCCTCGGGTACAGACTTCCTCGGTGTCAGACCTAGTACGGTTTATTTGGTTTTGGTGCCCTGAGGGCAATGTGGAGTGGTGAGCGAGGCGAAGTCTTGAGGTCGGAGGTATGCATAGGGCAGGTCAGTTTGGCGAGGTGTATCCTGAGTTGTTACAAGGCAGGCCAGTTCGGCGAAGTATGTCCCGAACTGTTACAAGGCAGGCCAGTTCGGCGAAGTATGTTCCGAACTGTTGCAAGGTAGGCCAATTTGGATTACTTGTTTGGGGCAAGGGTGAGTTCGGGACCCTAGTAGGGAGTTCTGACCGCTGGTTTCTCCCCTTGTGCTCGCGCCTTAGGCTTGCTTTTGTGCCGAGCTGTTGCCTTTGCCACGTGTCGCATAACTGTGAGGTCGGGACAAATCTTACTTCATCAATTGCCCCCCACTCCTCGTGCCAAGGGTCTTGCCCTGGTGCGGGGAGTTTTGCGAGGTGGTAGGTGGATTTTTCCCGTTCTTTGAATCTTGACTGCGCGAGTTGCTTTTGCCAGGGTACTTCGGTTTTCTGGGGTGTCCGAGAAGGCGGGAAATGTGCCTACTGCTCACAAATGTTGACAGACATGACAACACGCATTTAAGTTTCAAAATTCCGCGCTGCTGGAACGTGACAGCGGGTCATTTAAATTTGAAAAAAGCATGCCACTGCCATTCTAAAGGGACGTGCGCTGGCGGTTGTCAGTTGCAAAGAGACGTGCAGCGTGTTGTCAGTTTCAGAAAGACGTGTGCTGGCGCAACATCGATTTCAAAAAGACGTGCGCTGATGTTTCGCTCTTTTCGAAAAGACGTGCGCCAATCACGTCTCGATCTGAGGGGACATGCGGTCAGCGCGAATGCGGACCGTCGGATTGTCTTTGATCTGCACTGTCGGTTCTTGGTTACTGTAGCTATAAATAGTGGGGGACCCCAGTCGATTTGTCACTTATGCGGTTTGCCTCTTGAGCTCGCACCAAACTTTTCAGCTTGCGTCCAGGTTTTTTCAGCTCGCGTCTAGGCTGGTTACTAGCCTTCAAGGTTTTTTTGCTTGTTCCCATCTCCGGAGCCTTCAAAACTTTCCGGTGAGTACCTTTCTAAATCCACCTCTTTTCCTCAATGTCTAGCTTTGATAGCTCAGACGACTCTTCAAGTAGGACTGACGTAGGTTCTACAAACCGAGCCGTATCCCCTGACTGCCTTAGTGATCCTGAGGTGGAACTCGAGGATGACTATGAACCCGTAGGTCGAGCCGCTTCGGGCAGAGGTTTGGTCCCTCGACCATGACACCCGAGGGGCTTCAATCTATACTTATGTCCTACAATCTGCCTGGGGGGTATACATATTTCATTCCTTCGGGTAGCTTTCCTTGGGAACACGGTCCTGATGAGATCGTGATTTTTCGAGAGCAGCTCGCTGTGGGGTTGCGACTGCCTTTCCACCCCTTTCTCGTCGAAGTCATAAACCACTTCGGTGTCACCATTGGCCAGCTTCATCCGAACTCTATTCGGAACCTGGTGGGGACAGTCTCCATTTTTTGCAAGCAGAATTTCCCTTTAGACTTGGAGATATTCTCCTCCATCTTGATGCTCAAGAGACAAGCAGGTTCTCTTCCTAGGGGAAGACGGGCATATTACCTTTCTCCTCGCCCGGGCTTTAAGCTTCTGCACGATCTTCCTAATAAGGTCCCGGTGTGGAAGCGGGACTACTTCGGTGTGCGAAGTGCACAAGGATGGCCCTTCCAGACCGGGTGGGGTGAGGCCGCTCCTGATTCAGGTGTCACTCTCGACAAAGAAACGGTGAAGGGCCTTCGACAATGGGCACGACAAGGTTTAAAGTGCCATCAGTACTTGACGGAGGCCAAGCTTATTGCGGCCGACCTGAGTTCGAGTAGGTTTCTAGTTCTGTGGTTTCTTGTTTGCTTTGTTCCTTCATTTTTCTGATGTCAAACTCGTTTCTGCAGGTGTGATGGATGCGGAGATAACTCGTGGGGGGCGCCTGTTCCACGGCATGAAGAGGAGGAAGCGGGTCGCCAAGCGAACTCGTACCGAGCTGCCCCCGAATGAGGAGCCTCAAGTTCCAGGTCACATGCCGGAGGATCTGCCCAGGGAGCCCGAGGTGACTCCACCGATGCATGAAACTACCGGGGCGCCTTACGCTGAGACCACTTATACGGGGCTGGGCCCTCGGGTTTGGGAGCTCAAGGGGAGTTCATGAGCGTGTTGACGATGAACTACGCTCTTCAGAAGAGTAGGGAGGCTACTTTCCCCGAGGAGATCGCGACGTGGACCGATCTTCCTTTGAACCAGGTCGCCTGCCGCGCCGTAACACATGCTATGGTGGTAAGTCAGATTTCGTCTGCCTTCTTCATTTTCTATCGCTTTTGCTGTTATTGCTCACTTGTTTCTTTTGGTAGGTGAATTCTTCAATTCACGCCTTAGCAGCCCAAGTGGAGAGGAGCTCGCGACAGACGCGAGCTGTTGAGGCTACCACCTATGCTACTGAAGAGGCTTTCCGTGCTGCAGAGGCGAATACCCGAGCTGCTGAGGTGGCCGCTTATGCTATCGAAGAGGCTGATCGCGTCACCATGGCCAGGCAGGCGAGGTCTTAGCGTGATGCCGAGGCCATGGGGGTAATCGTCAAGCACATGGCGAATTTGAAGTTGGACTTGCAGCATCAAGTCGAATATCTTCAGGCGGACATCAGGGAGAAAATGCAGATTTTTTCCTAAGGCATTGAAGACGCCAAGAAGAAGGCCGTTGAAGACTATATTGCCTCTCCGCGTTTTGACGATCTGATGGTGGATTCTTACAGAAGGGGGTTCAAGCTGAGCCGGTGGATGATCCGGAATACGTACCCCAACCTCGATGTTAGTGCCATATCCACTTCGCGTATAACTTAGGAGATGGCCAATGCTGCTGATGGCGAGCCAGACTCTGAATGAGAGGCAGGGCCTTTGGGTGTTGTTGAAGTGCCTTCTGATGGCGAAGAAGTAGCTCCGGGCATGTAAAGATTTTTTTATTTTAATTTTTTTTTGGAAGTGCCTTCTGATGGCCAATGTACTCCTATTTCTTGCAACGAAATAGACAATCCTTTTGCTTAAGTGTTCATTTTCCCGAACTGATTCTTTGTCGAACTGATAATATGCCACTGTTTCTTATCTGGGTTATTGTACTTACATGACCTGTTTTGGCACTAAGGATTTTGTAGCGAACTAATTTTTTACCGAGCTGATAATATGCCTGACTTTTCTTTGCTTGCTTACGCCGAGGTTTCTCTTGGTTCTGCATCATGGCCCTTAGGCCCTTGAAGCGATTTTGTCCACTTCGCTTGGCGGTTTATAGGTAGTATCGCCTTAAGTTCACAATATTCCACGCTCAAGGTACTTGTTTGCCTTCTAAGGTTTCGAGCTCGTATGCCCCCCCCCCCCGAGCGATCTCTTTACTTTATAGGGCCCTTCCTAGTTTGGTCCAAGTTTGCCCACGCCGGGTTCGGGCACCATAATCTTACGAAGGACCAGGTCGCCGACTCGGAAGCTTCATTGCTTTACTCTGGCATTGTAGTAGCGAGCTACCTACTGCTAGTAGGCCGCTGTTCGGATGTGCGCGAGGTCCCTTACCTCGTCCAGTAGGTCAAGGTTGGTGCGTAACTCATCTCCGTTTGTCCGATCGTCGTATGTTTCTAGTCGCAATGTTGGTACTTCAATTTTCGCCGGGATCACTGCTTCAGTGTCGTAGGTGAGGTTGAAGGGGGTTTCTCCCGTGGCGGTTTTTCTATAGTTCGGTGAGCCCATAATACACTTGGTAGCTCTTCGGCCCACAATCCCTTAGCTCGATCTAGACGTGCTTTCAGTCCACGCAGGATGGCTCTGTTCATTACTTCCGTCTGACCATTTGCCTGCGGGTGTGCGACTGATGTGAAGTTTTGCCGAATCCCCATGTTCTGGCACCACTCTTGGAACTTGATATCCTCGAACTACTTGCCGTTGTCGGAAATTAGTACCTGAGGTAACCCGAAACGACATACTATGTTATTCCAAAAGAAGTTCTGTATGTTTCGGGTCGTAACAGTTGCTAGAGGTTCGACTTCTATCCACTTCGTGAAGTAATCTACTGCAACAACTAGGAATTTTCTTCCACCTGTTGCTGGCGGGAATGGCCGTAGGAGGTTGATGCCCCATTGTGCAAAGGGCCACGGGCTGGCGAGGTATTTGAGGTCGAAAGCAGGCTAATGGTGGATATTGGCGTGCTTCTGACACTTGTCGCATTTTTTTACGAGCTCGACAACTTCTGCCTTCATCGTTGGCCAGTAGTATCCTTGTTGAAGTGCTTTTTGGGCGACTACTCTGCCCCCCAAGTGTCCGCCACACAGGCCTTCACGAGTGTCGCGGATTACGAACTCGGCTTCGGCTGGTCGTAGGCAACGCAAGTAGGGGAGCATGTAGGACCGTCGGTATAACCGTTCGTCTATTATGACGTATTTGGCTGCCTGGCGCTGCACCCTCTTGGCCGCATTGCATTCTACAGGGAGGGTTCCATCTATCAAGAAGCTCGCGAGTGGGTCGATCCAGCTCGGCTCTGCTTCGAGGACGGGAGTGACCTCCTCTGCCCCCCGAGAATACTAGGCCGAGGTAAATCCTCTATGTACACGGTTCTCATGTTGTTGTGACTTATGCTGGGTAACTGGGACAGAGCGTCGGCCTCGGTGTTCTCTGACCTCGGGATTTGCCTGATGAAGTGTGACTGGAAGTTGAGTAGGGCCTCTTTTACTTTTGCCAAGTATGCGATCATGGAGAGCTCACGTGCTTCATACTTGCCCGTAACTTGGTTGACCATGAGCTGGGAATCGCTACAAATGACTAATTGCTTTGCCTTTACCTTTTGCGCTAGGTTCAGCCCGGCTATCAGTGCTTCGTACTCTGCCTCGTTGTTGGATGCCGCGAACTCAAAGTGTAGTGCGTATTCTAATTTTGTGCCGCCCGGGCCGTAGAAGCCTATTCCAACCCCGCTGCCTTGCTGGTTTGAGGAACCATCCACGTGAAGGATCCAGGGCTCCTCATCCCAGTTCGCATTTCACCTGACCAGGAGAGATGCCACACTGGCTACTACTTCATGGGGTTCAGACTCTATTGGCTCGGGAGCTCCGAGTTCGCCCGAACTGGGGACCTCGGGCTCAACCTGTTGGGCTTCGTGGCTGAAAGTGCACTCGGCAATAAAATCTGCCAAAGCTTGGGCCTTAATTGTGGTCCGTGGTTTGTACTGGAGATCGTACTCATTGAGTTCGATGGCCCACTTCGTCAGCCTACCGGAGACCTCGGGCTTCAGTAAGACTTGTCTTAGGGATTTGTCGGTTAAGACGACGATGGTGTGAGCTTGGAAGTACGGGCGGAGTTCTCTATCTGCGGGTACCTCGTCTCTGCTCCCTGCAGAAACCGAACTGACCACCTCGTCGCTCGCCGAGAGGTATAGTTCTAAGACCTCTCCCTCCTCGGGTCTGGCTAAGGTTGGTACGGTGGCGAGGTAAGTCTTTAGCTCATCGAACATGAGCTGGCAATCTCGGGTCCATTCGAACCCTTTGCCTTTGATTGCCTTAAAGAAAGGCAGGCAGCGATCTGCCGACTTGGACATGAAGCGGCTCAGAGCGGCTATGCGGCCGTTTAGCCTTTGAACTTCTTTTACTTTCTGAGGTATTCTCATATCAAGGATGGCCTTTATTTTGTCTGGGTTGGCCTCAATACCGCGCCGGTTGACAATGTATCCTAGAAACTTACCCGAGGTGACACCGAAGACACACTTGTTTGGGTTTAGTCTCATGTTATACTGACGCAGAATTTGAAAGACAGAATCCAAGTCTTTTATTAATTCTCGCGAAAACTATGTTTTGACGACCATGTCGTCTACATAACATTCAATTTTTGTGCCAATTAAAGGCCGAAAAAGTTTATTTACAAGTCTTTGAAAGGTCGCACCAGCGTTCTTTAGCCCGAAGGGCATGACCTTGTAACAGTACAGGCCGAACTCGGTAATGAAGTTGGTTTCTTCTTGGTCGGACTAGTCCATCTTGATCTAGTTGTAGCCTGAGTAGGCGTCCAGGATACTTAGCAGCTCATATCCCGAGGTCGCGTCCACTAGGCGGTCAATTCGGAGCAGGGGGAAGCAGTCTTTTGGGCAGGCTCGGTTCAAGTCGGTGTAGTCGACGCACATGCGCAACTTTCCGTTGGCTTTTTTCACCAACACTGGGTTGGCTACCCAACTCGAGTAATGAACTTCCCTTATGAAGTCCGTTGCGAGGAGCTTTTCGACTTCTTCGTCAACCGCCCTCCAGCGCTCCGGGGCTAAGTTGCGTTTCTTCTGTCTAATGGGTCTGACTACAGGGTCAGTGTTAAGCTTGTGAGTTATAAGGCCAGGGTCAATATCAAGCATATCTGCTGCGGACCATGCAAAAATATCTAAATTTTGGAGTAAGAAACTCACCAGTTCAGTTCGCAAAGGCTCCTTGACAGTGGCACCGATCTGTAGTGTTCGCGTCGGATCTGTAGCCGAGGTCGGGACTATGACTATTTCATCAGTGGGCGAAGCTCGTTACTCGCCCTGCTCCGCAGGTCGCTCTAGTTCGAGGTCATTGGTTGCCTTGGTTTTTCCCTTTAGGGCGACAACATAGCATTTAAGGGACTCATGTTGGTCACCCCACGCTACCCCCACACCGAAGTCCGTGGGGAACTTCATTGCCAGATAATAGGTGGAGACCACCGCACGCAGAATATGCGTAATTAGTCGCCCTATTATGGTGTTGTATGGGGAGGGGGTCGCGACCACCAAGAAATCGTGGTTGAGTCTTACCGCGCACGGCCATGTGCCAACTTCCACATGTACTATTATTTTTCCCAAGGGCCTGACTTCCTCTCCGCTGAAGCCTACCAGAGGAGTGTGAGCGGGTTTCAAATCACTTTTTTGCAACTGTAATTGGTCGAACGTCGATTTAAATAGGACGTCCGCCGAACTGCCTGAGTCTACCAGTACACACCGGATTTCGAAGTCGTTGATCCTTAGCTTTATGACGAGTGCATCGTCGTGGGGGTAGTGAACACCTCGCGCGTCGTCTTCTGTAAAAAAGATTGGTTCTTCCTTCTTCGGCCTCTTGGGAGGGTTTTGCTCCTCTCAGGCTGCTTCGTGAACTGACGTCCTTGCTGCCGCCGAAGTGCATCCTGCCACCACCGAACCGCCCACTATCACGTGTATAGTTCCCCGGACTGGCCTTTCTTCCGAGGGAGGTCACTGCAAGACTTCGGCCGATCTGTTGCTCGGCTTGGGGACATCCTTCCCGTGTTCACCTTGCCGACCTGCTTTATTATTAGTCATAATGTACAAAATTTCTTAAGTACCCACGACGGATGAGTCCTTCTATCTCGTCGCGGAGATTATTACATTGCTGGTGCTATGACCGTGATTTTTATGAAAACTACAATATAAATTTTAGTTCCTCTCGTTGGGGTTGCTCTTCAGGCGAGGTGGCCACTTTACGTAAGGGGCGTCCTTGATCGTCATCAGGATCTCGGTCCGCCTTGTGTTCAATGGCGTGTACTCCGTCCGAACTACTAAGGGAGCTCGGGACGGCTGGCTTGGTTTCGCCTCTCGGTTCTGGCCTCTTCTGTCACTAGGGTTGGAGGGCTCACCTTCTCTTTTTCTTTTTTCAACCCCACCTTCATTTCTCTGGTTGATCTCTTCCTCTGTTCTCATAAACTTGTCCGCGAGCTTGAGGAAGTCGGCCACGGTTGCTGGCTGGCTGGCCACCATGTGCCATTTGAATTCTTTGTGCGTCACCCCTCTTTTGGTTGCGGCGAGCTGTACCGCGGGGTCTAACCGAGGGATCTGCAAGCATGCTTCATTGAACCGCTTGATGTAGCTCCGGATCGGTTCTCCCTCTCTTTGGATTACCCCGAAGATGCTTTCCTCGGTTTTGGGGCACCTCTTGCTGGTAACAAAGTGTGCAGTGAAGGTCTGCACGAATTGGGCCCAGCTTCTTATTGATCTGGAAGCTAGGTTCCGGTACCATGTGTGGACCACCCCTATGAAGGTGGTGGTGAAGGCCACGCACATACACGACTCGCTGGCCCTAGCGAGGTGCATTTGCGACTGGAACACGTCGACATGGTCGTTGGGGTCAAAGGACCCATCATACTTGTCCAGAGATGGGAGTTTAAAATCTCTAGGCAAAGGGACTGCCAGAAGTTCTGCTGAAAGGGGGGAAGGAACTGAGAGAATGGGGACGGCTTTTACCTCGCCCGAGCTCATTTCTTCCTTGCCTCTAAGCTCGGGTAGCACGCGGGTAGCAGTTCGGTGACTTTGTCGGCGCCTTCTTTAAGTGGGCCTGGTGCTGGCGCTGCTTGCCTCCGTGTTGCCGAGCTCGATGGGCCCGGAATGCTGGCCTGCTGCTATGGCCCTGAAGCGGTTCTCCGTGAGTGGGAACTCGGGCTTGGAGCGCCGAGGTGACTTTGTTGGCGAGGTTCTTGACCCACCCGTGAGCTGCGAGGTAGGGGTGATCTTTCTTTACTTTCGGCCCGGGGATGAGGCCTAATTGTTAGGTGGGTTCAGTGGTCAGGAAGCCTCTCTTTGGTGAGGTCGTCCACCTTGAGGGGAGGCCTTGACCAACTTTAAAACAGGGTGCCGGGGTGGGAGCAGTGGTTTGTTCAAGGGTAGCTGAGGGAACTGTTGTTGATAATGGTGTTGGGAGAGGTGGTGCAACACCTGGTGTTACTGAAGTTGGTGCTGTTGGAATTGCTACATTTGGGCCTGCATTGCCCGCATGCATTGCATCAAATCATCTAGCTGGTTTTGGTGGGTTGCTAGTGGAACAACAGTTGGTTCAACGAAGTTGGTTTCGATGGGGAGTGGAAGAGGAATGTTCAGCGAGGGAGTGTTCAGAGGTGCCACCGCCTGTGGCACATTCAAACTTGGGATCCCATCCACTGAAAGGGGGATGGTGAACTGCCCAATGCACACCGCCGGAACATGAAGTTGTTCTCCGGTGGTGGCTGTTTCGGTTCCACGTCCGACACTGCTGGAAGAGGCCATTTCGGTGTTGGAGTGGATGTTGGAGTTTTTGAAAGAAGGGTAGGTAAAAGAGATTTAGAGGGAGGCTTTTAGAAGCGTTCCCACAGACGGCGCCAATTGATGGAGCGCAATCTGGCCGGTCTTAGCTGTCAACGAACTCGCCTCTAAGCTGGAGCGTCGGGGAGCCTGAAATGGGAAAGATGAGAGAACTCTGGGGGGAACCTGGTGTGATAACTCCGAAGCTCAAGTCAGTAATATCTCAAAGGCAAAGTGTAGACCAGATAGCGCAAAGTTCACATACCTTGTTCGTTGGGGGTAGGGGGTCTTTTATAATCACTTCGTGCACTCGCTCTGACGCCCTTGTCAGGTCGGGTATGATTACCCTTGCATCTGTCAACTCGGGCGTCGTCCTTTTTGTTGGGACAGAACCGTCACTACCTTTCGTCGGAGCCGTCTCTCTAACTGGAGATGGTGGTGTCAGGAGGCGATGCCAGGTGGCCGTTTGGAGAGCGGCCGCCAAGCGTCAGATTCCTAGTCGGTCAGGTGCGCCGCCCTCAGGTACGGACTTCCTCGGTATCAGGCCTAGTACGGTTTATTTGGTTTTGGTGCCCTGAGGGCAATGTGAAGTGGTGAGCGAGGCGAAGTCTTGAGGTCGGAGGTATGTATAGGGCAGGTTAGTTCGGCGAGGTGTATCCCGAGCTGTTACAAGGCAGGCCAGTTCGGTGAAGTATGTCCCGAGCTGTTACAAGGCAGGCCCCTTGTGCTCGCGCCTTAGGCTTGCTTTTGTACCGAGCTATTGCTTTTGCCACGTGTCGCATAACTGTAAGGTCGGGCCAAATCTTCCTTCATCAATAACCATTGGCTACTCTACTAAAATATAAAAAATAAACTGACCCACACCGATATATTCTTTTGAGGCTTATATGCTGGTCAAAAATTTGTTTTGAACACTTGGTAAGTTGATTTAAAAAATAAAAAAAAATGAAAATCTAAAGCCAAAATACTTTTGATCTCCTGGGATTGTGGTTTTGGGCTTTGAAAGCACAAATCCTAAAATTCATCCAAACACAACTTAAATTGGAGCATTTTATTTGGATAAACAAAGACTATGAGATGATTTTTCTTTAATTCTTTCCCTATGTATTGACTATATGTTAAATCTCATACTCCCTATCATCTACCCATCATATATTAGTTAATTATAGCCATTCAAAGTTATTAGTTTTAAGTGTGAAACTTAACCATTAGAGTGAGCTTAATTAATTATCTTATAAACGTGAGAAGGTGTTTTTCACAAAATCTTTTCATTAACCGAAAACAACTTTTCAGTTTAATTCAAGCTAATTTCACACGATTCCTTGTTTGAAGCTTACTATATACTAAATCCACTTCTACATATAAAATATTCTAAATATCTCCATAGACAAATAAAATAATGCGTGAACAAATTTCAGCGGTATTTGGTATCGTGGTGTTGCATCCCTGTTCCATTCTATGTGATTGGTAATTTGACTATAGAATTAAATATATATATATATATATATTTTATTGCTGGGTTACTTCAATTTTTAATTGGAGCTTTAGTATGGGTTTTATCCATGTGAGGTGTTGGAGAAAACAACAGAATGACATTTTTTTTGTCTTAAAGGTGTAAAAAAGAGAGTTTATTTATTTTTTATTCTTTTTTATTTTGGGGGTATTCACACTTTGTTTGTCCTATGCTACCCCTAATGAATCTTTATGTGTTTGTGTTGTAAATATAGAAGGGGGAGAATTAATGAAGTTTATTGTTTTGATGCAAACCGAATCACTATAAGATGTAAAGCACCAAGTTTGAGTTGCCAAACATGCTTATAAACTGCGGCATAAGCAAGCTGAATGTGCGAAATAGATACTAGAGGTGTGGAATGAGCTGAATCATGCTACTTTATCACTCTCAATAAAACTACATTTGTCCCCAATTAATGATGTAACCAGGAATTTTTGAATTAGTTCCCAAGATAAAAATGACTTCTAGTAGACATGTACTCACTCACCAATCATCCTAGAATCACTTCAAAAGATATTGAAATTGCAAAAACAGAGTTCGATTAAGTAATAAGCTCCATATGTCACCGGGATGTCCAACCCTCTATTTATAGAGAGTTCAGAGACACCCCCAACCCCCACGAGTAGGGATGCAACTTGGGCATGCTCAACCCGATCCTAGACCAACCCAAACCATAACTTTTCATGAGTCGAGCTCGGATTTTTAGTCTTCGATTTTGGCTTAGTGCCCAAAGTTTGAGATTTTTTATTTTTCATGTTAGTCTCAAGTGTAGCCCTTAAATATCCCGGGCCTATCTCACTTTTATCCTAACTTGAGCCCGGCTTGACCATATACATATAAGCATATATATTTAAATACATGAATACATACATACATACATACATACATACATTTATGTACCAACTGTAAGTTCCCATTGGCCTGGAGCTAAAGAAAATATGCATTTTTGTCAACATTTTGTAGTCAGATTGATCAATCCAATCCTAAGCCCATGTTGAATACATCAAATTTTAGTGCAAGTTAGACCCAAATTGAAAAGATAAGGCTTGACCTTCGGCTCAGTCCTTGAGACCAAATTTTAGTGTTGGGCTTGGGTTGAGCCCAACACTAGTCCTAGATTTGAGCAGAGAATTAGAGAGAAGAGAGAGAATACTAGTTGAACCACCAACCTAGATTAACTTAACCGTCCATTCAAACCAGACCGTTGAACCACCAACCCAGAAACCAGAGGGAAAAGGGATTCTGTTTCCAGGTCAGTTTTTAAAATATAGATACCAATTTTTGCTATGGTTCTCATGGAGAAAGGGTTGCATACAGGTCCCATTCACACAAAACATACAAGGGTGAGAAAACTATATTAACTTAGAATGACCCACACGTGATACACGATTTTTGAGTATTTTAAGTATCTACTAGACAACGACCCGTACTAAGTATGGGGTTAGTGTATTTTTTGATAATTTTTATTTTGTTTAAGTAAAAAAAGTCTAATTTTTTATTATTATTTCTTTATTTTTTAAAAATTACTTATATTGTGATATTCAGTTCTTATTAAATTTCGATATTTAATTATTGATTGTTGTTATAATAGATTTTCTAATTACACTGATAATTTACATAACTTTAATGCACAATCAGTTTTTGATCCATAAGGCTCATAATTAAGATTAAAATTCAAATTTGTTTGTGATTGAAAATAACAACTTAGACAGTTTTTTAGGAGTGGATGAACCCACTTCTGGAATGCTATTTAGTTAAATTTTATAAATGGCTGAAACCACCCCTTAAGTTTCTATTCATTGTTGAAACTTTTCTTCAAGTTTGGCAATTGCAATCACCTCCCTTGAATATTTGGACACTGCAGTTAATAAGCCCCTTTTATTAGAATCTTCTAACAAAGTCCAAAATACCCATGCAGTTATTACTGAATTTGGTTTCTACAGAAAAAAAAAAAAAAAAAAAATACTAACTTTATGAACAATGATAACAAAGAGAGCTTAAAGTTTCTGTGTTACTTTTGAAGGATTGATATGTAGGACAAATTTGAAAAACAAATAAATTTTAGAAAAGTGATTGAAAGGACTTGGGTAGTAATAGATATGATGAGAAAACATAGAAAATAAATATTTTGGTCAAAAGTAATTGCATGGATATTTTGGACATTTTAATGCATCTTATTAAAAGATTCTAACAGAGGGGTCTACTTACAACTGCATTAAAAAATTCTAG
This sequence comes from Nelumbo lutea, assembly GCF_056320005.1. Lineage (NCBI taxonomy): Eukaryota > Viridiplantae > Streptophyta > Magnoliopsida > Proteales > Nelumbonaceae > Nelumbo > Nelumbo lutea. The sequence goes on from NC_142685.1 coordinate 108,923,445, forward strand.
AGAGATGATTGTAATTATCAAACTTCAGAGAATGTTTCAGCAATAACAAAAAAATTTAGGGGAAGTTTCAGAAATTTACTCCAAAAAAATTAGTGCTTCATATAAAAGAAGCCCAATTAAGAAACCCAATCTAGTCCATTTAAGCAACAATCGAACCCAGGCTTTCGGGCTGGGCCCATTGAGCTTTCACAAAATCTTAATCGGAGACCGCCCAGGTTGCACGCCTAGTTTTGGTAAAGTTGCCCGCTAAAAGTAATTTATTAAACAATTTTGTAATGTTGAATGGTCACATTAAACAATTTTGTAAAGTTGCACGCCTAGTTTTGAAATTTATTAAACAATTTTGTAATCTTACATCCATCCGCTTTATTTATTTATTTATTGGTCTTTGGGCCCTAGAAATGGTCACGTTGAATGAATGAAGTGCCTACGGCCTTCTTAAAAAAAGGTGGTCACGTGTTTAATGACTCCCGAGGACATGACCCACCACAGGGTATGAAGTACGAGCATAAAATTTAGGGAGAAGTATAAAAACATAAGATGCAGAATTCTGAATTCCAGCCCCCTCTATTAGTAGCCCTCTGCCACCCTATAAATCACATCCTATTGGTGAATTTACCATTAATTCATGGTCAAGATGCATTTTCCCTGTATTTGGGTTAAAATTTATTTAATTTTATTTCAATAAAAAGTAGAAAATGTAAAAAATATATATCATATATATATATATAAATAATTCAACAAACTATATAAAAATTGTATAAAAACACAAATTATATGAATTTTAAGGTCAATGTAACAGGGCAGGAAAAATTTAGAAGCCAAATTACCATTCAAATGATCAAATTTAGATATTTTGGTACATTTGCCTGCTCTGTCAGATGGAGGGGGTCTAGATGTAACAATATTAAGAGATCGGCTTTCATTGGGGCAAACCTGTGCTCACACCAATCTAACAGCCTAATGGAAATATCTCTAAACACATTGGTAAAGAGATATTCTCAATGCAAGGCAGTAAAAGGTGCTCGAATGGGCTTTGTCCTGATTGAAGTGGAACTCCAATATTAAAAAGTTTAGAAGAGGACAATTGTATTAAGTATAAAGCAGGGTATTGAACCGCAACTGTCAGAAAATATAGGGGAGGTTTCAATCATTTACCCTAATTATTATGCAGGTCTCAATGATTGATTTTTTATATCTTGAAACTAATAATTTTTGGAACATTTGAACAATTAAGCCTTCTTCTTTGAGGCTTCTCACTTCGAAACATACGCTTTTAAAAGCAACTCCTAACCAACCCTAACAATTTTATTTCGCAAGCCCAGAGATCAAAAGCAAAAGCTTTTTTAAACCAAAGCCTAACGTATGGGTTCAAATGATATAAAATGCTAAAGAGTGTTAACAGTATTATATTCTCCAAGCATCCCCTATATATAATTTTTCAATTTTTAGTAAACTCAATCATCTTCTTACAGGTGATGTCTTGCTTAAACCATTTGTTCTTAACTCAAGCTAGCACATACATATTTTTTTGGTAACAAATAAAATTTTATAAAAGAAGGGGAAAAAGAGAATTACAATGGGCGTAACCCATCAAAGAAGGCCAGCCAGCAAGCCCATAGAAAAAAAAGGCCCCAATGGCAACCATACCCCAGCCAGCCCAAGTAGAACCAGAAACCTCGAACACAACCAGCCAGCCCAACAAATAAGGCCCAGCCACGCACATGAATTTGTAATGAACCGGAATTGGAGTAGGCTATTCCGAGCCCAACTATTAGGTTGGGAGGAATCGGAATCCCATTCCCATTCCTGTTGGAATGGCATTCCCCCATTTGAAGGAATGGCCATCCCCTCCCTTAGGAATGAAATTGTTGGATTTTAAGAGATTAAATCTAATGAGTTTGATTGGTCAATTACATGAGAAATTACACCTGCATACTTGTTTTGGAAAATAGCTTTTCTCTTACAAAATCCATTTGTATTTGTCCTATATTGAAAAATTACAAGTTTTATTTTGAGTATTTTAATAGGAATTGATTTACTCTCTTTAGAAATAGAAGAGAAGAGTATGGAGGATTGCAACCGTGCAATGCGCACAAATGTGTGTGTAGCGCAATGAGGTGCTTTAGAGGCGCATTGTGCGACATAATGGTTTTGGTGCGATGCTGACCATTGATGTGATCAACAGTCACAATTCGATCGGGTATGATCAAGAGGTACAATTCAAAGTTAATAGTCATTAATTGTTAATTACCTTTTAAACAGTCACGATGTTTGAAATTATGACTGTTAAAGGTGCCTTCTCTGAACCAGCACTTTCATGACCCTTCAGAAACTATTGAAGGAGTATGAATCAGGCTTTTCCACACAACACTTTCGAAAATCACTTTCTCACTCTCTCTTTCTCTCAATCCGATTTGTTACAGTCTTATAGAAGGTTTCTTCAGAGACCCTTCGACTTTACTGGTTGTAGATTCTCGCCTAAGGCTCTATTGTATCTTGAGAACGGATTTGCTTGTAACCCAATAACAAACTCAATGAAACTAAGTGGGGTCAAATAACATTCTAAAAATAGTATCTTCAAATACGCCTCAAAACATCTCCTCCAAGATTCAGTGACCCCATTTCCCAACAAAAATTCCATTCTTCCTAATTCCAATTTTTATTTTCATTCCAGTTTGAATCAAATAAATTATGGGAACAGACCATTATTGTGATTCCAAAATATTTTGATTCCAATTGTGATTCTAATTCGGATTGTAAACTAAAATCTCAGGGTCCAAAATCCATACCCCTTGACCCGGTCAATCAATTCACTCATTATATTCATTATAAACAGTAGTAAGAGAAGGCAGATGCACTGCATGAAAGAAGTCAGCACCGACTTCATTAAGTCGGTTCCACAACCGATTTGGAATGTTTGGCTTTAAAGGGTCCCACGTGGACCATTTAAGAACCAATTTTTTTGTTAAACGCCTCATGTAAGGCGGTTAACTCATATATCAATAGGGGCTCACCCCCTTTAAACATGTAATTCGAGAAAAGGTGTGGCGTGGTTAGACCTGCCAGACAGGCTTGTCTGTGGGTTTAAAATCGGGCCAAAAAGCTTAACCCGTAATAAATTTGAGTTGGGCTCGGGTTTTGTCAAAATAGCCCGGCTTGAGTCCAGCCTGAATCCGGCTCGACCTGATCTAGAATTAGACTTAAAATGGGTTATGTGATTATGTCCATTTGAATAAATTTTTTGATTTAAGAATGTAAAACAATGTTTTAAAACGTAAAAGAAAGGAAAAAAACCATCTTGTAGGCCTATTGTTTATTTAAATAGGAAAAAAAAACCATCTGAATCTTTAATTCTAATTTGAATAGGAAAAATTGTAATTTTTTTATTAGGTCGGACTTCGGGCTCGGGCTCAGGCTTCAGGCTTTTAATCAGGGCCGAGCTCGGGCCCAAGTTATAGGCCCGTTGGTCGAGTCGGACTCGGGCTCGGATCTAACATATTTCCATTAATGATGAGTAGAAGCCCGACCTGAGCCCGGCCCGGCCCATGAACAGGTCTAGGCGTGGTGTAGAGTAGTCTCGAAGTGTGTAGCCTCCATATTAGCCTTCAATAATGGTGAGTAGCCTCCAAGCAAGGTTAGTGAGTGTGTAATTTTTTAAGTTAAAATAGTGCACGTGTGTGATATATTGTGTATGTATGCATCCTTGTATGCTTTGCATTAGTAATATGCATAGCTATTTTCAGTTATAGTGTGTTTATTTTCCTTTGCTTTTCTTGTGTGGTTTCACTTGTTTGTTAGGTTTCTACATTTGGTCTCAGAGTAGGTTGACCAAAGTTGTCATTCTGCCGGGTTGACGTTTGAGTAACAAAGATCTAACCGTTACTCTGTCGGATTAGAATCGTCCATTGTGAGCAGCGTAACACTGTGAAGCCGATTAGTCTGGGACTAAGCTTGTTGTTGAAAGGCAGCAGAGAAGGATTTCACCAATCATAATGGTGGGTTTAGCCAGCATATTTGTAGGAATGGAGAAGCTAAACCACTAGAACTATGATAGTTGGCGCACGTGCATGGAGTCATATTTACAAGGTGAAGATTTATTGGAAGTAATAATCGGAGGTGAAACTACTGCTCCCATTGACGAGAATGCTAAAAAGAAGTGGAAAATCAAGGCAGGTAAGGCTCTTTACGCTATTAAAATAACTATTGAGAAGGAATTTTTAGAGCATATAAAAAAGGCCCAGACTCCAAGTGAAGCCTGGGATATTTTATCTAAATTATTTTCAAAAACAAATGAAGCTCGGCTTCAGATGTTGGAGAGTGAGCTTGCATCGATCAGTCAAGGATCGATGACAATCAGCCAGTATTTTACAAAGGTAAAGAGCCTCTGTGATGAAAATTCTCTATTAGATAAAAGTATGCAATCAGTGAAACCCGAGTTAAACGAATAAATATACGAGGGTTGAGACCCGAGTATAATGGGTTTATGAAAGCTATTAGAGGCTGGTCAGTGTTGAATTAGAAAATATGTTGACCAACCAAGAGACACTAAATAAGCAGATGGCTAGTGTCTCAATCAAAGAAACAGAAGAAGCACTTCTCACTTGGAAGAAGGGGCCAAGCAGAAGGCCTAAGCAGCAGAAGCCTGCTAAGATTTATCAGCTGAAGGAAAGCTATCAACAAAGGGGAGCTTCTTAGCAATATAAAAGTAATCGACGCAATGTAATATGTTACAATTGTTCCAAGAAGGGCCATTATCCACGTGAATGCTATGCTAGTACAACAAAAGAAAGCCAGATGAAGGAAATGCAACAACGTTATCCAGTCAACAAGGAGATAAAGGAAGCGAAGAAGAATGGGAAGCCGAAGCCTCTTGTTGTATTATAGAGCCAGATGAGCATGGCTGCTCCATTAAAGATTATTAAACGGTATCGACACCAAATCCTGGAGTAGTTGACTATAGCCGAGCCTGGATCGTTGATTCTGCATGCTCAAATCATATAATAGGAGATAAACAGAAATCTCAATCTATGTTAGAATATAAAGGCAAGCGAGTTGTGGTTACAACTAACAATGCCAGACTTCCAATCACCCTTGTTGGTCAAGCATTATGCATCCCGCGATTCAACAAGGAAGAAAAACAGCTCCAAAATGTCTACCATGTGCTAGGCATGAAAAAGAATTTATTATCAGTATCTCAATTAACTGCATTTCGTAATTATGTAGTGTTTGGTCCAAATGATGTTGAAGTATATCGGAGAATACATACACTGGAGACACCACTTATGGAAGGACGAAAATTAGAGTCTATCACCGTAATGTTTGCCGAATCAGCTTATGTAGAAAAGACTCGACGTAATAAAACCACTGATCTTTGGCATGCAAGACTTGGCCATGTTGGATATAACAAGCTTAAAGCAGTGATGGCAAAGTCAATCCTCAATTGGAAGTACGGACCGACACAGTATGTGTTGGATGTCAATATGGTAAGGCACACCAATTACCATATACTGAATCAACGAGCTATGCGACCTTTGGAGCTCATCCACTCTGACGTGTTTGGACGAATGAAGCAAGAATCAAACACCAGGATGTGGTATATGATAATATTTGTTGATGATTTCTCAAGGTACGTATGAGTGTACTTCTTAAAAGGAAAATCTGAAGCATTTTCAAAGTTTATAGAATTTAAAGAGAAGGTCGAAAAAGAAGTAGGGTATAAAATAAAGTGCTTCCGCATTAACAATGGAGGAGAATACATATCAGAAGAATTCTCAGATTATCTCAGGAAACATGGGATACGGTGATAGTTGACATGTCCAAATACTCTACAACAGAACGGAATAGTTGAGAGAAAGAATCGACATTTAGCTGAAGTATGCAGAAGCATGTTGCATAGTAAAAATGTGCCAGGACGATTTTGGGCAGAAGGCATAAAGACTACCACACATGTTATCAATCAATCGACTACCACAAACATCACTTGGCTTTCTCTCATCATATGAGAAGTTATGGAATCGTCGACCCACTATAAGTTACTTTTGCGTATTTGGTTGCGTATGTTTGACAAGAAGGCTATTTGGTGTATATTCCTCCGATATGATAGTGAAAGAAAGGATTGGAGGTGCTATGATCCGAATACCAATCATTGCTGTACATCTCGAAATGTGGTATCCGATGAAGCTTCATCTCGGTGGTCACCTGAGAAAGTAGTACTACCCAACTCTCAAGTCATGGAGGAAAATGTACAAGAAAAGTTGACTGAAAAATATTTAGAACCTCAATCAAGATCGTCAGATTCACAAAAATCACCAAAACCATGGAATACTGGTGTTCTTGAGCAAAAGACAACTGAAGATATTAGACCAAGTCAGATAGAGGAGCTAAAGGAACAACCAAGACAAGAATTACGAAGGTCAACTAGGGTTAGACACCCTAACCTTAAGTATATAGATGTCACACTCGCTGAAGAAGTTAGTGACTTGGAACCAACTAGTTATGAAGAAGCCTATCAAAGTGCCAAATGGCAAAAGGCAATGAGAGAAGAGTGAAGGGATGAGAGATCCATCATATGGATGGTCAAACCCTACAGGAAGGTTGGGCGAAATTTCAAAAATTCCGCATTCTATCGTCTGGGAATCACATTCCCTATTTTAGAAAACTACATTTTCAAATATCATTCTTGAAACAAAACTGGATCAGATCTGAAACCAAAGGGAGGAGAGGGATATACCTGATACGAAGTAGCAGTAACTCCCAATGAAGGTGTTGACGCCCAAGGAGAAAACCAAAACCCGCTTCCACTGAAAATAACACATTGCGTAGTGAAGAAGGACCAGTAGGATGGCTCTTTAGCAAGAACCGAATTCTTCAGCAAAAATGAAGTAAAGGGTTGGTGAGCACGAATTCAGATTGTTTCTTTAGCCAATAAACAATATCAAGAACTCTTCTTAATCAGTTCCACTGGTGGAGATTGAGCTGGGTAGGGATAGCAAGAACAAGGAGAGAACTCTGCATATTGTTGTGTGTTAAAACTGAGGAATTCGCCCCCTATTTATAATTTTCATTGGATTAACCTCCTAATCTAATTAGGAGAGAGTTTCTTAATCCAAATCAGATATTTGGATCTAGACTCTAAAATGGATAAAACTTATATTATCTATTCAACTAATCCTAATTAGATTATAAATTAGATCTTGTCTCCTTTCAATTAACCAATTTAAGCCCAGTTCGAATTAGACTTTAGCCCCATTAAGCCTTTGTGTACTCACTTACACCTTTAACCTGTTGCCCATTTGGCTCTCTTTGTATAGTGTGAGACCCTTACATCGATCTACACATCAGCTACATGGGTTCAAACCAGCATTTGTTACAAAGCCTGGCCGAATTCACTATAGGAGACAGTGAACCCCTGAGTCCATTACCATGGGCTCTTAATGGGCCCAACATTTACACTAAATGGTCATTGGGTCCAGCCACTTTATGATACTCAAGGACTGTGGGTAGATGCAAGATTAGCCCATCAGGTATACCCTCAATGGTCTTACACTTAACCTCTTAGCCCATAATGATCAAACACTGCCCAACAAGAGAGGACCTCTCCCTCGGTTGCAAGGAACAGTGTTGCACTCTCTACTCACATGGATCCCGAGAATTAAAATCTTTTGCAAACATTTTGAAACCATAATATATATATATATATATATATATATATATATATTATAAAAATAAATTTCATCGTTTGAAATCAACTACCGGTAGTTTAGGTTTCCATCAGAGAGTGCATCCTCGATCATTCACTTTGTCCAACAAAGGGGCTGATCCTGTCACTATGATCACCCACTCAGATGAATTCTCGGACTATCCCAACATACCCAGGTTTTGACCCCCTCGAAGGATCTCACTGATTAGCATATCAAAAATATCACAATCCGACACCTAGTGCAGTACCATAATCGAGTTTAGGGGTCAAGTGTAACACTGCAGTTTTGCCCATCTGTCTCTAAGGTCCAAGGCTATACTGGAATTTTGGTATGGTGTAGGGTTTCAAGAAAACTAACACTGTATGCACCTCAGGTCTTATCTTGGCTGCTGAGATAAGCCACCCCAACCAATTTGGCGGCACATCAGTGTCAGCCTTGGCAGGATAAATCTCCCATGATTTATCCAACGGCTGTGAAGATTCTAAACTAACACGAGTCTCATAAATGTCCAATTTAAGAGTATTACACAGAAACATACCGAAACACATGAATCAATTATGTACTTTTATTCATTTACAATAAATGTGATCAAGTACATTAATCTGATTGAAGCTAAGGGCATACACTATCTAATAGCTCCCACTTACACTTAGGTCCAATCGGGTATAAGCCAAAGCTCCATACTTTCCACGTGTTTTTCAAACACTTTCTGTGTTAGTGGCTTATTTAATGGATCTGCTACATTTTCTGCTGATGCTACCTTCCAAATCAAGACGTCCCCTCTTCCAACTGTCTACTGTAGTATATGGTACTTCCTCTCGATGTGCTTCGACTTCAAATGGGTTTGTGGCTCCTTAGCCTGAGCAATGGCTCTAGTGTTGTGACACAACAATGAAATGGGTGATGTGTTGGATGAAACTACTCCTAATTCCTGAATGAACCTCTTCATCCAAATGGCTTCCTTAGCAGCTTCACTTACGGCAATGTACTCAGCCTCGGTTGTGGAATCTACTGTGAACCCCCGTTTGTTGCTTTTCTAGCTAACAACACACGATTCTATCGTGAAGATATAACCAGATGTAGACTTTCTATCATCTAGATCTGACTGAAAATAGACATTTGTATACCCTTGGATTTGTAGCGAGTTACCATCAAATACTAGAAAAAATTCTTTTGTCATTCGAAGGTATTTTAATATGTTTTTCACAGCGGTCCAATGCTCTTGCCCTAGGTTAGATTGGTATCTGCTTACCACACTCACTGCCTGAGAAATGTCAGGACGAGTGCACAGCATGACATGCATGGTGCTCCCTACGACTGAAGCATTGAGAATCTCTTTCATGCTCTCAATCTCTTTGGGAGTCTTAGGAGACATACCCTTGGAGAGAGTGACTCTGTGTCTAAAAGGAATATTTCATTTCTTGGAGTTCTCAATACTATATCTTTTGACAATCTTGTCAATGTAAGTAGACTGGGATAATCCTATTATCCTCTTCGATCTATCTCTATAGAGTCGAAAACCCAATATGTAGGATGCTTCTCCAAGATCTTTCATGGAGAATTGCTATGAAAGCCATACTTTCACCATAGTTAACATTCCTACATCATTCCCAATGAGTAGAATGCCATCTACATATAGAACCAAGAATGTAACCTTATCTCTCACTATCTTCTTGTAAACACATGGCGCATTCGGATTTTGCACAAAACCAAAATTGTTTGACGATAGAGTCAAACCGGATGTTCCAACTCTTAGAAGCTTGCTTAAGTCCATATATGGATCGGTTGAATTTACATACCATGTGTTCCTGACCTGCAGCTGTGAAACCTTGTGGTTACTGCATATAGATATCTTCGGTAAGATCTCCATTGAGGAATGCAGTTTTGACATCTATTTTCCAAATCTCATAGTCATGGTATACTGCTTCAGCAAGCAGGATGCTAATGGATTTAAGCATGGCCACAGGCGAAAAGGTTTCCTCATAATTGATTACTTCTTTCCGAGTATACCCTTTCGCCACAAGACGAGCCTTGTAGGTCTCAACTTTACCATCAGGGCCCTTCTTCCTCTTATAGATCTATTTGCAACCAATTGCCTTTACCCTAGGGGGCGGATCTATTAGAGTCCAAACTCCATTGGTCTCTATTGAGTCCATATCAACTCTCATGGCATCTACCCACTTCAAGGAATCTATGTCCAACATAGCTTCTGAATAAGTCAGAGATCCTCCTCACTAGTCGTGGCTTCCACCAAATAACTTTCTTGGTCATAGCCGTAACGAATTGGGGGCCTGGAAACTTGGGTAGATCTTCTAGGTTGGTTATTTTCTAGAGCTGGTGGGACATCTTCCACTACCCTTGGGCTCTCCTCATCAAGAACAACTTCCTGATGGTGACTATCTAAGATGTAATCTTCATCTAGGAAGTGGGCATTTCGACTGCAAAACACCTTTTGATCTTTTGGATCATAGAACAAGTAACCTACAAAGCCTTTGGGGTAACTTACAAATAGGCAACGACTAGTCTTGGATTCCAATTTGTCAACACTAGTATTTTTAACATGTGCTGGACGACTCCAAATCTTCAAGTGTCTCATACTTGGTTTCTTACTGGTCCATAGATCATATGGAGTCTTAGGAACGGATTTAGTTGGAACCTGGTTTAGCATGTAAATCGTAGTCTTTGATGCAAAACCCCAAAAGGATGTGAGTAACTCTGAGTGAATGAGAAGTGACCGAACCATATGTAATAGAGTTTGATTTCTCCTCTCTGACACACCGTTTAATTGTGGTATAGCAGGATGAGCCAGTTGTGATACAATCTCATTTTCCTTTAAGTAGTCCATAAATTCATCAGAGAGATACTCGCCGCCTCAATCTGATCGAATGGTCTTAATTTCTCTCCCTAATTGTTTCTTGACTTCTTATCTGAACTCTTTAAACTTTTCAAAGGATTTAGACTTATGTCTCATTAGTTTCATGTAACCATATTGAGAATAGTTATCGGTAAAGGTTATGAAATAAACGTACTGGTTACGTGTCCTAACATTCATGGGACCACATACATCAGTATGTGTAAGGTCAAGCGTGCCTGTTGATATTTTAGGGCTTACCATTAAATGGCCATTTCATCGTCTTACCTTGAAGGCAATGTTCATAGGTTGGAAGATCTTCTATAGTTAGAAAATCCAAAGAACCATTCTTTACCAATCTTGTGATATGATTTAGGTTAATGTGGCCAAGTCGGTAATGCCACAGGCACGTGGGATTAACTGTATCATGGGTTATTTTCTTGGACTTATTATCTGACGTAGTTTCGATTATATTTGTTTCTAGAGAAGGATGGAGAACATAGAGACCATTCTCAAGTTCTCCATATGCGAGGAATTTGTTATTCCTTTTGATAGTAATCACATTACTAAAAAAAAACAGAATGACCATCCGCACATAGTTTTGAAACAGAAATCAAATTTCTTCTCAAATTGGGTACATAAAGACAATCTTTTAATATAATTATTCCTTCTCTGAAATGCAATTCTACACTTCCTATGATTGTAGTTACATTATTTGCAGAAGTCCCCAAGTAAAGAATCACTTTTTCGTCACTCAGTCTTCTACTTGTCTTGAACCCCTGCAATGTATTACATACATGAGTAGAAGCCCTGTAGTCAATACACCAGGAAGCAAAAGTAACCAATATATTGGTCTCTATGACAAAGGATTCAAAATTACATTGTTTCTTGGTCTCCAAATATTGAGGATGATTCCTCTTCCAATGGCCAGTTTGTTTGCAAAAGTGACATGCATCAAATGCCTTGTCTTTCTTTTGCTTTTTAGGTTTGCTAGTTTTCTCCTGAGGCTTTTTCTTTGCCCTCTTCTTTTTCTTACCTGAATTACCACTTTCAACAAGCATGACTATCGGTTTATCCTTTTTTATCAGTTCTTCAGCCCTCTGCAACATATTGCTAAGTTCTTGAATGCTAACATTTAACTTATTCATGTTGTAATTCATGATAAACTGATTGAAGGAGGGAGGCAAGGAATTTAGGATGGCATCAACCTTAGTGACATGATCTAGCCCTGACCCGAGTGTCTCTAGTTCATTAATGTAACCCATCATCTTGAGACAATGGTCATGAATCATCTGGCTCTCGGTCATTTTTGCGGTCATGAACAACTATAAGAGCTTCTGACGAGTAGAACGATTATGCTCTTTATACATTGTCCTCAGACTATCCAGGATATCCTTGGACACTTCGATCTGATCAAATTGTCTTTGTATCAGATTGTTGAGGGAGGCTATGATGTAGCACCGAGCAAGAGAATTCTTATCTTCCCATTCTTGATATTCCTTCCTACATGCCTTAGAAGCCCTATCACCCAGACGATCCAGAGCAGGGTTCTTAGTAACCTTGTCAAATTTCTTGGACATTAATACCTGCATAAGGTTATGATACCAGTCAACATAATTTGGGCCCTTAAGTTTGTTATCGCCCAACAGCTTGGTGAATTGTTTGTTTGCCATTTTTGATAAAAGGCAAGACAGTTTATTAGTCCACAACTTAAACTAATTTATGTTTACTACATAGATATGGCTTTTAATTTATGTTCTATTTCCATTTGTTCATCTTTGAGATTTCCTTCTTATCTCAATGATGGAGACTACGAAATTATGTCTCTAGAAATATGGGAAATCACATACAGTGCATGGAGCCAACTATTTCAGCTGTATAACCCCACCACCTTTTGTGAATGATCATATCCACTCATCTAATGAGCTTTCCCTTTGGCCTCTGTCAGACAAGGTTCATTGCCATTTTAGGTTAAACCTTTCTATCCAATAAGTGCTTACCCATCATATTCGTGAACGCCAAGGTACCGTGAGAGAGACTTCCATTTTAGGATAGGCCTCTCCCATATCGGTCTATGACGCCCCTATCATCTTATGAAACAATCCAATAGATCCAACAACAAATGGATAGCCCAATTTTATGGTGCATCTCCTCATTACTAAATGACCCATCTTTATGCTAATGATGGAAGGTCATTAGAAAGTTCATCATATGAATCTCCCTATCACATGCACTTATATTTTCAGGAGGGAATGAATAATTACGCCCTAGTTTTATTTAGGTTAAACCAAAGTGGTTCTCACTGGCTTTCATAAAGCCAGATTTAGATGGGCCCTAAATGGCTAGGGTTCTGCACGGTTCCTCTTGAGGAGGAAGCTGATGTGGGGCCCATCATGCAGGGAGATCATCCAATGACCTTAAGGACACCATGACAATGATGTGCATTTACCCATGGTGTGCAAAAGAGCTACTATCGAATCAGCATGGGCCAAGTGCTTATGGCCCATGGACATAGCACATCACACATCCATACATCACATGCATGAAATCCATAATTGATCAAATCAATTAAATATCCGTAAAACCCATAAATAAATCCCATTTAATTCCATAATATTACCAATTAATATTATCTAGGTATATGGGCTGAACTACAAAGAACAGTTCGGCCCATATAGCATTTATGCTGAATTGGGCTAAGGCAGTTTTAACATATTAAAATTGGGTTTTATAGATGTGGGCTGAATTGCATCTTACAATTAATCATCAATCCCTCCCCCCATGAAGGAAATTTTAGGGTTGAGAACAACCCCCATCGAACCACAAATTTGATCCAACTAGTTTGGTCCAATCTGGTTCGAATGGCTCTAGGATTTGATGTTTAATTCAAGATTCAATTCAAGAAGATGATCTGAACTTAAAAACTGATAAATGACAATCAAGAATCTGTGAACAAACACAAAAAGGGGGGTTGTTCGTAAGGCTGCAACCCTACAAAACAAGAAATTAGTTCACAGATTGCAGTTTCCATTACTACAATTCATAGATTGTAGGTTTCTCATCTTTGCAAGTCTTCTTCTCCATAAGAACCAGCTTCATCTTCAATGGAATAAAATAGAAAAAAAAACATAACTTTTCTATTAATATTACATTAGAAACAAATCCTATACATTCTGTCTAAAAATAATAAAAAAAAATATTTACAGACCAAGAATGAATAGAATAGATTAGTAGGTGCGTAGATTTCTTGCACCAATAAAAGAATTCGATCTCCATCATACAAATAGCCCAAAATCCAAGAAACATATGTAGAACAATTCTAAATATATATATATATATATATATATATATATATATATATATATATATGAAAATAAAAGATTTAATTTTAGATCAATCGCCCATGGCTGAGAACCGAATTCTCAATGAAAACCCTTATCTAGGCAAATCAGGTAGAATCGATTCTGCCTATTTGCGCAGATTCATATCGGGTCTGATTTTGGTTCAAGAATGTGAACCTGGGTCTAATACCACTAAAGGGATGAGAGATCCATCATATGGATGGCCGAACCCTGTAGGAAGGTTGGGCGAAATTTCAAAAATTTCGTTCTCTCTCGTTTGGGAATTGCATTCCCTATTTTAGAAAACTTCATTTTCAAGGATCATTATTGAAACAAAACCGGACCAGATCTGAAACCAAAGGGAGGATAAGGATATACCTAATATGAAGTAGCAGTAACTCCCAATGAAGGTGTTCACACCCAAGGAGAAAACCAAAACCCACTTCCACTGAAGATGACACAGTGCGTAGTGAAGCAGGATCAGTAGGACGACTCTTCAGCAAGAACCGAATTTTTTAACAAGAATGGAGTAAAGGGCTGGTGAGCGTGATTTCAAATTGTTTCTTCAGCAAAGAAACAATATCAAGAACTCTTCTTGATCAGTTCCACTGGTGGAGATTGAACTGGATAGGGATAGTAAGAACAAAGAGAGAATTCTACAGATTGTCGTGTGTTAAAACTAAGGAATTCACCCCTATTTATATTCTTCTTTGGATCTGCCTCCTAATCTAACTAGGAGAGAGTTTCTTGATCCAAATCTAATATTTGGATCTGGACTCTTAAATGGATAAAACTTATCTTATCCTTTCAGCTAATCCTAATCAGATATTGCATCCTTTCAATTAACCAATTTAAGCCTAGTTCGAATAGGGCTTTAGGCCCATTAAGCCTATGTGCTCACTTACACCTTTAATCTGCTGCCCAATTGGCTCTCTTTGTATGGCGTGGGACCCCTACATCGATATACACATCAGCCACATGGGTTCAACCCAGCCTTTGTTACAAGGCCTAGCCGAATTCACTATAGAAGACAGTGAACCCCTGAGTCTATCACCATGGGCTCTTAATGGGCCCAACATTTACAATAAATGGTCATTGGGTCCAGCCACCTTATGAAAACCCAAAAACTGTGGGCAAATGCAAAATTAGCCCATCAGGTATTACCCTCAATGGTCTTACACTTAACCTCTCAACCCATAATGATCAAACATTGCCCGACAAGAGAGGACCTCTCCCTGGGCTGCAAGGAATAGTGTTGCACTCTCTATTCACATGGATCCCGAGAATTAAAACTTTTTACAAACATTTTGAAACCATAATATATATATATATATATATATATATTTACATGTATATCTCTATATAAATATATTTTGCAAAAACAAATTTCAACGTTTGAAATCAACTGCTAGTAGTTTAGGTTTCCATCAAAGAGAGTGCATCATCGATCATTCACTTTATTCGACAAAGGGGCTGATCTTGTCACAATGATCACCCACTCAGATGAATTCTCGGACTGCCTTAACATACCCAGGTTTTGACCCCCTCTAAGTATCTCACTGATTGGCATATCAAAGACAGTCCAATCCGACACCTAGTGCAGTACCATAATCGAGTCTAGGGGTTAGGTGTAACATTTCAGTTTTACCCATTTGTCTCTAAGGTCCAGGGCAATATTGGAGTTTCGGTTTGATTCAATGTTTCAAAAAAACCCACACTGCATGCACTTCAGGTCTCACATTGGCAGCTAAGACAAGTCATCCCATCCAACTTGGCGATACATTAGTGTCTGCCTTAGTAGGATAAATCTCCCTAGATCTATCCAACAGCTGTGAGGATTTTAAACTAACACGAGTCTCATAAGTTTCCAGTTTAAGGGTATTACACAAAAATATACCAAAACACATGAATCAATTATGTACTTTTATTCATTTACAATAAATGTCATCAAGCACATCAATCTGATTAGAGCTAAGGGCATACATTGTCTAACAAAGAGATCAAAGCCTTAAAGCAAAATCAAACATGGGAAATAGTTCCAAAACCCCATGATGTAGAACCTATCTCATGCAAATGGGTTTATAAGGTAAAAAGAAGGGTTGATGGATCTATAGAAAGATATAAAGCTCGATTGGTTGTTTGAGGTTTTTCACAATAGTATGGCTTAGACTATGATGAGACATTCAGTCCCGTTGCAAAAATCACAATGGTGAAAACACTAATAGCTTTGATTGTAAATTACTCATGGAAATTATGGCAGATGGATGTGAAGAATGCCTTTCTTCATGGAGAATTTGATTGTGAGATATATATGGAGCAGCCAAAAGGGTTTGAAAGTCAAAATCATCCAAATTATGCTTGCAAATTACGGGAAGCTTTATATGCATTAAAACAAGTACCATGGGCATGGTATGGAAAGATAGCTGAGTTTTTAGTCCGATCTGGATATTCAATTACATCAGCAGATTCAAGCTTATTTATAAAAACTCAAAATAGTAAGATCTCCATTGTTGTTGTTTATATAGATGATATCATCATCGCTGGAGATGATGAAAGAGAGAATCAAAGAATAAAAGAGAACCTTTCTATACGGTTCCAAATGAAAGAGCTTGGAGAGCTCAGACATTTTCTTGGGCTAGAACTTGAAAAAGTGAAAGATGGAATGTTTCTCTATCAGCACAAATACACAAAGGATCTCTTAGAGAAGTATGGAATGGTCGACTACAAACCTATTTCTAAACCAGTGGATCTGAATGCAAAGATACATGCAGATGAAGGAGAAGAACTAAAAGAACCGACCATGTACCGACAACTAGTAGGTAACTTAATCTACTTAACAATGACTTGTCCTGATATAACCTTTTTAGTTGGAGTGATGAGTCGTTTCATGCAGAATCCCAAGAAACCTCATCTTCAAACAGTTCGTCGAATCCTACGATATGTGAAAGGAACTGCTGACTTTGGAATTCTTTACAAAAAGAAAGAAGAATGTCAAGTTTCTGGATTCTGTGATGGCGATTATGCAGGAGATTTGACAACAAGAAGATCCACATCAGGATACGTTTTCAAACTTGGTTCAGGGGCAATATCATGGTGCAGTAAGAGACAACCAACAGTGTCCTTATCAACTACAGAAGTAGAGTATAAATCAACAGAAATGGCAACACAAGAAAGCACTTGGTTATCACAACTACTAAGAGACATGCATCAACAAATTGACAAACCAATTTCATTATATTGTGATAACCTATCTGCAATACGACTAGCAGAGAATCCGGTATTCCATGCAAGGACAAAACATGTTGAAGTTCATTATCACTTCGTCAGAGAAAAAGTATTATGTAGAGAAATCTTCTTAAAATCAATCAACACAGAAGATCGAGTTGCCGATCTATTTACTAAAGGATTAAGTCCCACTAAGTTCATCAAGCATAAACAAAACTTGGAATGATTAGCAAGAGAGAAGTCGTCGCTGATGGGGAGAAATGAAAGAAGTCAGCACCGACTTCATTAAGTTAGTTCCAAAACCGACTCAGAATGTTTGGTTTTAAAGGTGCCCTTTGAACATGTTGTAATTCAAGTTAAAATAGTAAAGGTGTGCCGTTGTGTAGAGTAGTCTCGACGTGTGTAGCCTCTGTAGTAGCCTCCAAGCAAGGTTAGTGAGTATGTAATTTTTTAAGTTAAAATAGTGCACGTGTGTGATATATTGTGTATGTATGTATCCTTGCATGCTTTTCATTTGTAATATGCATAATGTATTTGCTTCTCTTTGCTTTTCTTGTATGGTCCCGCTTGTTTGTTGGGTTTCTACATTGCACCAGTGAATTGATGATTCCGATTACTCTTCCTTGGGCCATGGTTGTAACGTTTTTCTAAAAATCATGCTTACTGTCTACTTAACGAATTAAGCAAGTACAAATCTAATTAGCAATTTTGCATTATAATTAGTTAAAAACAGAAGCAGAAACATAAACTAAAACTAGAAACGAAATCATCCATTGCAGAAATATAAAATTAAAGAGCAGAAAAGAACTAAAGATGGTGAAAAAAGGAAACCAGATCATTAATCTCAGAATAGTGTACTTTTGTGGACATGTAATGAAATAGGCCTCACCTTTATTTATTTATTTATTATTTTCCTTTTTGAGTAGCTTTTATTAATGACAATAGCACCAGTGATAAAATTTCTGGCTTGTAAGCATGAACATTTGGGTCAGAGTTTGAGGGCAGTCACTTTGTGTGAAAAATACCCAAGGATCTATTTGGTTTGCAATTAGAATTGAAATTGAAATCCCTCAAAATCTGTATCAGAATGGTCTATCCCTGCTATTTGTTTGGTTCAGACAGAAATCAGAATCAGTTAGAATGGGATTCTCATTCCCAAGAGAGGGAGAGAGAATGGCTGATCCAGATGGGAAATGTCATTTCATCAGAAATGAGAATGGGATTTCAAATTCCACTGAACCAAGGATAGCTATTCTGATTCCGAATCCAAACACTTATTTCCATAAACCAAGCAGACCCTAGAAGTTGGAACTGTTCCCAATCTTCCACTCTCCACCCTCGCTGCATATGGGGGAGATCAACAATGGTTATACCAATGAATTTCAAACTGTTGATCAAGCGCCTCAGTTTTGCTTGCCATCTAATATTTGACTACGTGAGTAGAGCAACTGATTCCGTCTTTCCATTTGAAGAATTTCTATTGTTAAAAACTAAGTGTTTTATAGGGGCATTTTAACTGTAAAAATGAGATAAATTGTTAAAATTAGGAATGCCAAATGTTAAACTTGACAAAAAGTTTACCCAATCTATGAACACCCAACCCAGCCCGAAAAAACAGGGTTAGGGTTTCATATTTAGTTACCTGAATGTGAGAATGACCCGACCAGACCCAACCCGGAAAAAAACTGAATTGAGTTGAGTCATGGGTCAACCTGCTGACCCAATTGGCAGGTCTAATTGGGACTATTTATGTATTGCTAGAAGTTTCCACTCTTTAATCCTTACTATTTAGGCCCTGTTTGTTTTTCGGTAAGTTACTTACCCGGGTAAATGCAGTTACCTGGGTAAGTATTTCCTAGGAAACATGTACCCGGGTAATTGCTTTTACCCATGTTCTTTTATTTCTCATGTAAATAAGGCAATGACCATTTTAGTCATAAAAGTCCATTATTAAAAAGGGCATTCTTGTCTCATTCAAGTGTAAGTGATACCCAAGAAAATAAACTTTCCATGGTCCCTACATAAATATGAAAAAAGAACATGGGATTCTTGGTCAATGGGAACCAAAATCACATTGACCAACTTTTCCCCTTCTCATAATCCAAAAAAAAGAACACCCCCTTAGTCTTTACTCTATATTATTTACTCTTTGAATTAATGAATGTTCAAGTATTTTTATATTTTATGTTTGACATTTTAAGGTTAATTCCTTTAATTTTGACATTTTTCATATCTTTTTCCTTATTTTTAAAACTTCAATTATTTTTAGGGAGACCCAAATTGACCCACGGGTCAATCATTATCATGGGTCAATCATTATCCAAACATTTAGGGTTAGGATATAGCATTTGCTGACCCAACCCGAAATCAACCCAAAGTGTCTTGACCCAACCTGAACCTGACCCTAGGGGTGAGCATTTGGTTTGTTCAGTTCAAAACTGAACCAAAAAAGACCAAAATTTTAATATCCAGTTTATCATATGTGTAAACCGAACTTTGTTACAACCGATCAAACTGAACCAAATTTTTATTCGGTTATTTTGGTTAAAAACCAAACTAAAATTTCACACCCATGTAGAAGAAGAAGAGAAAGAATTCAAAATTACCTATAACTATGGAATATGAATTCTCAAAGCCTTCCAATCTCTGAAATCTGAATTAATGGTTGCAAGTTGCAACCTTGCGATCTTTGTCGTCTTGTTGTAGTGGTTGCGTTTAGATGTTGGTTGGAAAGAATGGCAGTCATAGTATCTAGCTCTCTTTACACTCTACAAGTCTACAATCTACAATAGAGAATTGGAGTTGGACGAAGACGTTGATGAAAAGAAGACGATTAATAGACCTTAGAGGTTTAGACAGGTAGACGTGCTCACTAAGGACGGACTGAAAAGTTTTTTTAGTCTTCTCACTTTCCACAAATATTCAATTACATGCAACGTCAGGATCATAACTATTTTGTTTCGCATGCATCAAAATATCAAATTAGAAAGTAGAAACCACCAATAATATTAACAAAATTATATAGCTTTAAAAATAAATTGGTTTTTTCAGTCAACTGATTTGTAAATCATGACAATCGAAACCGAAAAACTGAAATATACTTAAACTGATTTTCACAACCGAAACCAAACAAAAAAACTGATTAAACCAAACCAGTTGAACCAAAACTGAAATTTTGGTTCAGTTTTTCGTTTTTAACCGAATTATGCTCACCACTACCCTATCCACCCAAACCAAGTGCCAGGTTGCCTTAACCCAATAAGAAATAGCATGACTCCTTTTCGCTCAATTTCCGCAACAAAGTACTGGTGAAGATAGAACTAGGGATGTCAATGGTTTGGGTTGGACCTGATGGACACAAACCGATTGGGTCGGATATGGTTCCAGAAACTGGAACCAAAGGGTCCGTTCCGATTCCTGACATTTTGTCCTGATTCCTATTGGTTAGGAACTGGTTTCACCTAATACTGAACCGATTTAGACTCGACTTAAGCTATATATACATACTAGAGGGGACCCCTGAAAATTTGAAAGATTTAATAATTTTATTTACTATTAATTAATATTAAATTAATAATCAGAATTTGTTGTTAATTAACTAAAAGTATTCAAAGTTATTGTTAATATCTAAAATTTTAATAATTGTATTTTTCATTTAATGTTGATTTAGAGAAAATAGTTATTGTTAATTTAATACGAATAAATATTTTTTAATAAATTTAGTTTTATTAATAATTTGTAGTAATTTCAATAATAATAATTATTATTTTTAAATGAAATTTTGATCAACTTTAAATAAATAAAAAATAATTATAAAAGCTAATATTTTTATTAATTTCATTAATAATTAAAAATTATATAGGAATGAAAGTGGGGTGGGTTTAGGGTGGGGCACTCCATCCCTGTCCCTACCCCATAGTTAAGACACTCTACCCCATCCCCTCCCCGTCCCCAGTGTTAGGCAGGTTCAGGGCAATTACTCCTCAATGTCGGGTCAGTTCAGGGGCAAGGCACTACACCACTCATCAAGGATGGGAAATCCTCGAATTTCTCCACCCTATCCCTAGTATTGGGCGGGTTCAAGTAGAGCTATAAATTAGGTCATGCTAGGCCAACATGGCACGACCTACATGCGGCCTGCACAAAAGTGCAAACTATGTTGTGCCGGTCCACACGGCATCCCAAGCCGTGCCTCCCACCCCTAGGATAATTTAGGGGCTGGTTCGGCATGGCCAACGGCCTGAGCCCATGTCGTGTCGTGGGTTGGGCTGGTCCATGGGCCAGGCTAGGTCGCGGACTGGGCCAAGCTATGAGAGGTCCATTTAAAAAAAATGAAAAAGATGTTTAAATTTATTTTTATTTCATATGATTATTGATGTATACAATTCTTTATATATACAATTAGTCCTATTCATGGGTCGGGTAGACCGACGGTCCAACCCGGATTTACCCATTATTTTTTAGGGGTTTTTATAGGTCAATCCACCCCTAGAAATCTAGAGCTCCACTCTAGGGCTGGATTGAATCCTGACCGTGGATTGATGCCAAAGGGCTCTAGCTATAAATTATTACTAAGTTAATATAATATTAATTTATAAAAGTATACTGAAAATAAGACATTTTGTGTATAGATCGGGCTTTTGGCTTGGGCTCAAGCTTCGGGCTTTATATAAGGGCTTGGGCTTGCACACTTTCTATTGATAAAGAGGCCCGTGTTAATTATAAATCTATGACATTTTACAAATTAAATTTTTTATTTAATTCTAGTTTATATAAAAAACATATAGCATTTATCTATATATATATATATATATTAATATAAAATTTGTTATTTAAATATTATATAATAATATTTACCATATATTCATAAGACTTCCAAGTTTAGCTTATTAGTGATTGTTTAGCTTGGACCCTATTTGCTAAAGCCATCATTGGATTCCAAAAGATTGATACCCAATTAGGCTTCGAATTTGATTATCCTTGATAATGTGTGGACATGGTGCATATATCAATTAGACCTAACCCAAAAAGAAAATAGTTGATTGAGCCTACAAATTTATAAATCTAATAAGGTTAGGCTAAGTTATAAACGATTTGTTAATTTTTATTATTAATTATTAAAATATTGTTAGCTATTAAAATATTATAATTATTAAACTACTGTATTTATTTAAAATATAGTAATTTAAGGAAATTATCATATTTTCAGAAATATTGCTAATTTCTTGGCTAAAACTAATTAAATGTAATTTTCTACTATATATAGCTTAAATTATAATTACTGCCAATTACAGTTTAATAATAATTATTATTAATTATAATACTATTAATAACTAAAATACATTATTTTTTCATTGTTATTCAGTATTTTTGCAATAAAATACAATGAATTTAACATTTTAATTATTTTTAGTATTTTAATTAAGTGTAGGTTTTTCATAATTTTGGAATTTTTAATTAATTTTTAGTGTTTTTCATTATTATTCAGTAATTTTTGCATATGAGTATTCATTTAATAATTTTCAGTATTTTCAACATTTATTTTTGCATATTAGTCACTACAAAATTAATTTGCATTTGCTTTTAGTAAAAATAAGTTAAATAACTAAATAAATACCATAGTTAATAAAAAACACAACCAATTATCAATAATTTTCAATAACTTTTGGCTTGGGTATTTTTAATAATTTTTGGTATTTTTAATAATAAAATACTATTAATTGTACTTTTTAATTATTTTACTAAATACCCTTATTAATATAAAATATTGCTAATTTTAATATTTTATAATTATTTTTAGTATTCTAGTTACATTTAGGTTTTTCAAAATTTTCTGTATTTTAATTAATTGTTGGTATTTTTTCATTATTATTCAGTAATTTTTGCAATAAAATATTGTTAATAAAACAGGTTCTACATTTCAAAATTTCATTAATTTTTATCAATTTTAATGAGTTCATTATGCACAATAATGGTTTCAATTCATAAAAAATATTAATTCATTAAAAAAGCATTAATAAAAGGTTTAGAGGAAACAAACAACAAATTTTCTCTTAAAGTTAAAAGATTCTTCTTAAGGGATAAGAGTTAAGAGGAAATAAACATGCCCTAAGTCTCTGTGATCTCTCACATATCAACCCGAATTGATCCCCTTCATCAAAGTCGGGTCAACAAAGACCCAAAACCCTTCTGGAACATGACTCAGCAAATTCAAAACAGTCCTACTACTTCCCAGTCAATTTCCCCCTCACCAATTCCTATCCCAGAAGAGCAAATTCCCCTCTCCTCTCAGAGAATGAATGCTGTTGATCAGGACGTTCCTAACTCCAATGATAAGGTTATAGTTGAAATTTCTAACGCTTCCATCTCTAGGAAAGACACGGATCATTCCCGCGACGAGGTATCTCTGTTACCCCAACTTAACTTTGGGCTTTCTATATTTTGCTTGGAACTGTAGGGGTATATATAGAAAATCTTTTAATTCTAATTTTTTTGCATCTTATCAAAAGAAATACCCCTGCTATAATTTTTTTTTTTTATCTGGAACCAAAGTGCGAATTCAGAAAATTAATCTTTTAAAAAGAAAAATTTCCTACCCCAATTGCAGTTTGGTAGAAGCTGAAGGACTTTCTAGGGGTCTGTCTGTGATAAGTTTAAAGTTCTGATGTAACTTTGTGACCTTATTATTACATTTTTTGTCCCAACTTGATCTTAAGAAAATTACTTATTATATTTTAGCACCAATCCAGGATTCATTTGAACCACTTTTTCTAGATTCTTTTCACATTTGGCTATTATAATGTCTAAATCATATAAACTAATTGGACTGGATCTGGATTCAATCCGTCTGAATAAATTATGTAAATCTTGATATCAATATATGAACTAAACATTTTTGTATTAATAATAAGCCATTGCATCACTATCCATTGGCCCCTCTATACCAAAATATAAAATATAAACTGACCCACACACCAATATATTCCTTTGAGGCTTATATGCTGGTCAAACAATTGTTGTGAACATTTGGTAAGAATTTATTTTAAAAAATAATAATAAAAATCTAAAGCCAAAACACTTTTAATCTTCTTGGGTTGTGCTTTTGGGCCGATACTCATCCAAAAACAACTTAAGTTGGAGAATTATTTTTTTTTTTTGGATAAACATAGAATATGAGATGCTTTTCTGATTTGAATTAGGGGATTATACATAACATCTACCCCATCCAAAAGCAGCCTAAAGGATATGAGATGATATTTTTCTTTAATTCTTTCCCTACGTATATTAGCTATATGTTAAATCTCATAGTCCATATCATCTACCCCATCCTATATTAGTTAATTATAACCATTCAAAGTTATTAGCTTTAAGTATGAAACTTAACCATTAGAGTGAGCTTAATTAATTATCTTATAAACGTGGGAAGGTGTTTAATTTTCACAAAAATCTTTTCACTAATACAAAGTAGGGAGAGGTACCCGAAGACAACTTTTCAGTTTAATTCAAGCTAATTTCACACGATTCCTTGTTTGAAGCTTACTATATACCATGACCAGTAATTCCACTTCTACATTATATAAAATATTCCAAATATCTCCATAGACAAACAAAATAATATGCGTGAACAAATTTCAGCGGTATTTGGTATCGTGGTGTTGCATCCCTATTTCATTCTACGTGATTGGTAATTTGACTGGAATTAAAAAACAAAAAAAAAAAACATATTTTATTGGATTACTTCAGTTTTAAATGGAAGCTTTACTGTTTTGCAATGGGTTTCCTACCTGTGGGGTGTTGGAGAAAACATCAAATTGACATTTTTTCTTGTCTTAAGATGTAAACAAAGGACAGTTTATTTATTATTTTGGGGGTGTTCACACTTTGTTTGTCCTATGCTACCCTTCATGAAGCTTTATCTGTTTGTGTTGTAAATATACAAAGGGGAGAATGAAACCTATTGTTTTCATGCAAACCAAATCAATATAAGATGTAAAGTACCAAGTTTGAGTTGCCAAAGATGCTTGTAAACTGCGACACAGAAAGATGAATGTGCAAAATAGATAGTAGAGGTGTGGAATGGGCTGAATCATGCCACTTTATCACACTTCTTAAAACTACATTTGCCCCTAATTAGTAGTGTAAGTGGGAATGTATGAATTGATTTGATGAAACAACTTCTAGTAGACATGTACTCACTCACCAATCATCATCGATTGAATCACTTGAAAAGATATTGAGATTACAAAAGCAGAGTTGGATTAAGTAATAGGATGCATATGTCACCAGGATGTCCAACCCTCTATTTATAGAGAGTTTACAGACACCCCCCAACCCCCCACGAGTATGAATGCAACTTGGTCATGCTCATGCTCATGCCTGAGTCTAAACCAACTCAACCCAACCCAATCCATAACTTTTCTCGAGCTAGGATTGGATTTTTAGTCTTCATGTTTAGCTTAGGGCCAAAAGTTTAGGTTTTTTTATTTTTCATGTTAGGCTCAGGTCTAGCCCTTAGATAGTGGGAGCATAATCCTCTTTTGTCCCAATTTGAGCCTGGACTTACCATATGCATATATGCATACATATTTAAATACATACATACATACATACATACATTTATATACCAACTGATGGCGACTTTGTTTGTGAGCTCGCATGCTAATTGTAGTGGGGACTTGGGATTAAATCCCATTGACACCCCATGGAGCCAAAGAAAACGTGCAATTTTTGTCAGATCGTAATTAGTGTAGTCTGATTGATCAACCCGATCCTAACCCCATGTTGAGTACATTAAATTTTAGTACAAGTTGGGCCCGAATTGAAAATGTCAGACTTAACCTTTGACTCAGGCCTTAGGACCAAATCTTAATGTTGGTCTTGGGTTAAGCCCAACACTAGTCCTAGATCTAAGAGAGTTAGAGGGGAGAGATATCTAAGATGAAAGAACATGCCTACTGGTGTTGCAACCATGGTTTTTAAAACCGATCCAGAGACCGAACCGATCAGGGGTCTGGTTAACAGGTCAAACGGTCAGCCCGTTCTAACAAGAAAATAAAAAAAATGTTAAAAAAATTAAAAAACTAAAAAACGGTCAAAACTGTTCGAACGGTTCGAATGGTTAACTGCCCGAGTTAACGGTTTGCTGACCAAAATGAATGATTTTTGAAGAAAATCCAGTTTTGGAGAAAACCAAAACCGATCACCTGGCCGATTCTCAATTTTTCCAGTCCGGTCCAGTTTTGAAAATCATGGTTACAACGATGGTGACAGGAGTGATATCATTGGATGATCCCGGAGTTCAAAAAAATTGGTGTTTTAATACCAATAATCTCATTGTATTAATGTCATGAATTTTTTATCTATCAAAAATTTAAAAAAAATTAAAATAAGAAAAGAGAAAATCATATGTATATACCATCTGAACCAAAGAAAATAGCCTCGTAGATCCAATACTTTAGATGATAAGGATGGCCTTTCTCTCCAGTCATGGTCTCACGGAATGATTAATTGAAGATCTAAGGTTCAAATGCTCTATCTATTTGACAGTTTCTTGTTCTCTTCATTTAATCATGCCTGCAAATTAAGTGGGTGAGACCCAAACGCGTACTTTGTGTCTCTCAAACGCTTACTTTGATCCAATTTTGCATTGAGTTGAATATAACTGCGACAGTTTGCCTGACTTAAATAACAAATCCATGAATGTCATCGTATAGGATGAAATCCTTAACCCCATTTTCTCTCCTCCTCGTCCTTCTCTGACACGCCAGGCCTACATGACTGAATTCATCCCGGCGATTTGAACGCGTGTCGTGAAATGTCCGTGCCTTTTTCTATGGAGATTCGCGTGATTTTGACGCTGCTTTATCCTGGCTTTTTCTTCTTTCCCCTCTCTCTATTTCTCTTATCCAAAATACGGTAACTATGGGACCAAGGAGAGACGGTTCCTTTCTGGACTTGTGGTTATCCTAAGGAGGCTTGGACAAGTGCAAAACTCGGCTCGCAAAGAACCAGAATTCAAGGGGAATAAAAACTAGAATCCTATATTCTCGTTAGAATAGATCCTGAACAGGGAATGCTCCTTCAACTGCCACGTGCTTTTTTATGATTATATGGGTGACGTGGCTTCGTAAATCACCGTTGGGTGGACAATTGGCCCCATTTTAATTGATGTCTGGAGATCATCGAAGAGGGTCTAGGGTTTTTTATTAGGGGACGGTTGAAGTGATTTTATGACGAAAGCGACGCTTCAGTGGGAGTGAGGTGTCAACATAAACGGGATATCGGGAATCTAGTGGCATGTTCTTAGGAAAGTGAAAGGCTGAGTAACTCAACAAATCATGGGGATGAAATTGAATGCCACTGAAACTTTAAGGAAAGAGGGTAGGGAAAAAAAAAAAGGTGAATCGAACAGGGGTAATTCTTATCTCAATGGTCACTGAACCACGTACTAGGACCATAAAACAAATGACGCGTGGCAAGAATAAAAATAAGTTATGGGTTCATGGGCCCACCCTGAGAAGATCCATACAAACAGTATTTAGTTCAGTTTAAATGAACTCTCCCTGTAACCTATTTTTGGAACATTTGAGAAACCCATAAAGAAAGTGATTCAATGTGAAGTGGAGATTGATTTTGTTGTCATGTTCTTCCACTTTCTCTGGACGATCGGGAATTGGGATCAATGGAGAAGTGATGAAATGGGGAAAAAACAGTAGTTAACCAACCGGGCCAGGTGAAGAGTCCGGAAAAAGAGGTCTATCCCGGTAACCGGGGTTCATTTTAGTGAGAGGGCCAAAAAAGGAATCAATCAAAGAAGTTGTCTCCTTGCCCCAACACCGTTAGAATTTCACCAACTATGAGATTAGACAGGTTTAGTTGTGTTACATGCATGACAGGGAGGGAGAGTGCCTGCTGGGTGCAATAATACAAGGGTCGCTCATTAATTGATGGAATTCAATCACCAAAGGACGATGCTAACTGAGAAACTGACCCAGTTGGTCATATCTCTGGCCGGTTGTAGTGGAATTAGCCCATCAAGGCCCACACAACCATACAAGTATTGCTATTTTGATGATTGAACGCGGGTTATTACTGGGCTTTTGGAACTTCTCAGACCCAATTTAGTATATTATGTTAATGTCTGGTACTATGATTTTATTAAGGCCTTGCTTGTTGCCTCTTTCGATGTGTGGCTTTGTGCTTCACTAGATGGCAATCGTTGGAATTTTCGCTTAAGACATATACGACCTTCAAGTAGAAAAGGCACTAAAAGAAAATAAGTAGCTTAGAGTATTTATGCCCAAACAACTATCATTTAGATCAATAGAGAGAGAGAGAGAGAGAGGCCATTAGGTAACTTATACAACTTAACTCCAGCCTACCAAACAGAACTTTAGTTGCCACGACACTTTATCAACTAATGGAAATGGAATTTGCCCATTAAACAAGTCAGCCAGATTTGCTATGTATTTGGACAGTTTGCCCTGGAATTAAAAATTTTGGGGTTGTTTGCCAAGTATTTTGTAAGTAGATTTTCCATAGCCCAGCAAACCAAAAGACATATCAAGCTTTCTGGAGGTTGTCTTTCAAGACCAAGCACATTTGATAATGATATATAGAAATCTTTTGAAGCTTCCCAATTTTCAGCCATTTTAGGCTTCTGTGACTGTCAGTTTTTTGGGGTTCATCCGTATGAAATCCTTAACCCCATGGTGCTTGTTTTAATGCATATAAAGCTTCCTGTAATTTGCAAGCATAATTTGGATGATTTTGACTTTCAAACCATTTTGGCTGCTCCATATATATCTCACAATCAAATTCTCCATGAAGAAAGGCATTCTTCACATCCATCTGCCATAATTTCCATGAATAATTTACAATCAAAGCTATTAGTGTTTTCATCATTGTGATTTTTGCAACGGGACTGAATGTCTCATCATAGTCTAAGCCATACTGTTGTGAAAAATCTCAAGCAACCAATCGAGCTTTATATCTTTCTATAGATCCATCAACCCTTTTTTTTACCTTATAAACCCATTTGCATGAGATAGGTTCTACATCATGGGGTTTTGGTACTATTTCCCATGTTTGATTTTGCTTTAAGGCTTTGATCTCTTTGTTAGACAATGTATGCCTTTAGCTCCAATCAGATTGATGTGCTTGATGACATTTATTGTAAATGAATAAAAGTACATAATTGATTCATGTGTTTTGGTATATTTTTGTGTAATACCCTTAAACTAGAAACTTATGAGACTCGTGTTAGTTTAAAATCTTCACAGCTGTTGGATAGATCTAGGGAGATTTATCCTACTAAGGCAGACACTGATGTATCGCCAAGTTGGATGGGATGACTTGTCTTAACTGCCAATGTGAGACCTGAAGTGCATGTAGTGTGGGTTTTTTTGAAACATTGAATCAAACCGAAACTCCAATATTGCCCTGGACCTTAGAGACAGAAGGGTAAAACTGAAATGTTACACCTAACCCCTAAACTCGATTATGGTACTGCACTAGGTGTCGGATTGGGCTGTCTTTGATATGTTAATCAGTGAGATCCTTAGAGGGGGTCAAAACCTAGGTATGTTAAGGCAGTCCAAGAATCATCTGAGTGGGTGATCATTGTGACAAGATCAGTCCCTTTGTCGAACAAAGTGAATGATCGATGATGCACTCTCTTTGATGGAAACCTAAACTACTAGCAGTTGATTTCAAACGTTGAAATTTGTTTTTGCAAAATATATTTATATAGATATATATATATATATATATATATATATATATATATATATTATGGTTTCAAAATGTTTGCAAAAAGTTTTAATTCTCGGGATCCATGTGAATAGAGAGTGCAACACTATCCCTTGCAGCCCAGGGAGAGGTCTTCTCTTGTCGGGAAGTGTTTGATCATTATGGGTTGAGAGGTTAAGTGTAAGACCATTGAGGTTAATACCTGATTGGCTAATCTTGCATTTGCCCACAGTTCTTGGGTTTTCATAAGGTGGCTGGACCCAATGACCATTTATTGTAAATGTTAGGCCCATTAAGAGCCCATGGTGATAGACTCAGGGGTTCACTGTCTCCTATAGTGAATTCGGCTAGGCCTTGTAACAAAGGCTGGGTTGAACCCATGTGGCTGATGTGTATATCGATGTAGGGGTCCCACGCCATACAAAGAGAGCCAATTGGGCAGCAGATTAACTCGAGCTAGGATTGGATTTTTAGTCTTCATGTTCAGCTTAGGGCCAAAAGTTTGGGCTTTTTTATTTTTCATGTTAGGCTCAGGTCTAGCCCTTAGATAGTGGGTGCATAACCCTCTTTTGTCCCAACTTGAGCCTGGACTTACCATATGCATATATGCATACATATTTAAATACATACATACACACATACATTTATATACCAACTGATGGCGACTTTGTTTGTGAGCTCGCATGCTAATTGTAGTGAGGACTTGGGATTAAATCCCATTGACACCCCATGGAGCCAAAGAAAACATGCAATTTTTGTCAGATCGTAATTAGTGTAGTCTGATTGATCAACCCGATCCTAACCCCATGTTGAGTACATTAAATTTTAGTACAAGTTGGGCCCGAATTGAAAATGTCAGACTTAACCTTTGGCTCAGGCCTTAGGACCAAATCTTAATGTTGGGCTTGGGTTAAGCCCAACACTAGTCCTAGATCTAAGAGAGTTAGAGGGGAGAGATATCTAAGATGAAAGAACATGCCTACTTGTGTTGCAACCATGGTTTTTAAAATCGATCCAGAGACCGAACCGATCAGGGGTCTGGTTACCAGGTCAAACGGTCAGCCCGTTCTAACAAGAAAATAAAAAAATGTTAAAAAAATTAAAAAACTAAAAAACGGTCAAAACTGTTCGAATGGTTCGAATGGTTAACTGCCCGAGTTAACGGTTTACTGACCAAAATGAATGATTTTTTATGAAAATCCAGTTTTGGAGAAAACCAAAACCAATCACCTGGTCGATTCTCGATTTTTCCAGTCGAGTCCAGTTTTGAAAATCATGGTTACAACGATGGTGACAGGAGTGATCATCATTGGATGATCCCGGAGTTGAAAAAAATTGGTGTTTTAATACCAATAATCTCATTGTATTAATGTCATGAATTTTTTATCTATCAAAAAATTAAAAAAAAATTAAAATAAAAAAAGAGAAAATCATATGTATATACCATCTGAACCAAAGAAAATAGCCTCGTAGATCCAATACTTTAGATGATAAGGATGGCCTTTCTCTCCAGTCATGGTCTCACGGAATGATTAATTGAAGATCTAAGGTTCAAATGCTCTATCTATTTGACAGTTTCTTGTTCTCTTCATTTAATCATGCCTGCAAATTAAGTCGGTGAGACCCAAACGCGTACTTTGTGTCTCCCAAACGCGTTGCATTAAAGTCTTGCAAAAGCTAGAAGTCGTTGCAAGAAAGTCTCCCAAACGCTTACTTTGATCCAATTTTGCATTGAGTTGAATATAACTGCGACAGTTTGCCTGACTTAAATAACAAATCCGTGAATGTCATCGTATAGGATGAAATCCTTAACCCCATTTTCTCTCCTTCTCGTCCTTCTCTGTCTACGCTTCGATGGCTACTCTCAAACAATGTATTTAGAAGAGCAAAAGATCCTACTGAAACTAAAGCAAGAATGGGGAAATCCACCATCTCTCTTCTCGTGGAGTTCATCAATCAGTCACTGTAAGTGGACTGGAATCTCCTGTGTCGAAGGTTCTGTCACTTATATCTCACTTCCCCGCATGAACATTACCGGTAGAATCCCTTCCGTCATCTGCGACCTCAAGAACATCACCCTCATTGTCCTCTCATCCAACTATCTCCTGGGCGAATTTCCAACTGTTCTTTACAACTGTTCAAAGCTCGAAATTCTTGATCTTTCCCAGAACATGTTGGTTGGACGGGTTCCGGATGATATCCACCGGTTTTCTCGCCTCTCGCTCCTCAATCTTGGCCGAAATACATTCTTCGGTGACATCCCAGAGGCAATTGGGCGTTTAACGACGTTGAAGAATCTTTATCTCCATCAAAATAAGTTTAATGGAACTTTCCCTCCAGAAATCAGCAACCTGTCAAACCTTGAAGCTCTCGCCATGGATAGAAACAAATTCGTGCCTTCACGGATCCCTGTGGAACTCACTCGGTTGAAGAATCTTAGTTTTTTGTCAATGCCGATGACTAATCTGATTGGAGAAATTCCGGAATCAGTCGGTGACATGACGGGACTTCAACTCATCAACCTGTCGGCGAACAATCTCAACGGTATGATTCCAGACAGCTTGTTTCTTTTGAAGAAACTAACTCATTTGTATCTTTATGGAAACAAATTGTCAGGAGAGATTCCCAGACGAATTGAAGCTCTGAGTCTAACGACGATGGATCTTTCAGCAAACAACTTAACTGGAACGATACCGGAAGATTTCGGAAAACTGAATAACTTGACGATGTTGTTCATGCATTCAAACCAATTATCCGGTAAGATGCCGGCGAGTATCGGCTCGATGTGGGGTTTGAAGCAATTCCGACTAAAAGGCAACAGTTTGTCTGGAGAGATTCCAGAAACAATCGGTAATCTGATGAAGCTAGAAATGTTGGAACTCTCGCATAACAACTTGAGTGGGATTATCCCTGGTTCTTTATTTTTGTTAAAGAATATAAAATATTTATATCTTAGTGATAACAACTTATCCGGGGAGATTCCACGACGAGTTGAAGCTTTGAATATGGTCAGAATTGTTCTTTCAAGGAACAACTTGACTGGTACAATCCCTGAAGAGTTTGGGAAATTAGATAAATTGACGATCTTATCTGTGCATTCTAATCAATTGTATGGAAAGATATGAACAATGGGACATAGGCAAATGTATTCTAGGCTCCATTTGGAAGGAGTACAAATATTTTTAGAGCCCAAAACCTTATATTTTGTATTATTTTTGTATAAATTTGTACCGTACATATTTGTATTTATACTCCTTTTAAATTGAACCTTTTCCATTTAAAAAATGCTTGGGTGGATATCTCCAATGGGATAACTTAATAGTATATAAGGGCAACTTTTGGGGTTTAATATCAATAAAATAAAAGTAATATTTAAAAAAAAAATCAAAAGTAAAAAAAAAAACTAAAAATAATATCAATAAAGGGCAAAAACATTGTTCATCATCTTCTTCTTGTCATTTGTTCACCAGCACCACTGTCCGCCGCCACCCGCCACCACTTGCCACCACTGTTCGCTGCTGCCCGCCGCCTCTGCCCATCTCTGCCTCCACCTTCGGCAACGTTGCCAGAGGTGGCCGAAAGCAGGGGTAGCGGCGGGGGCGGTGGTGGTCATTTCTTTACCCAATGCCACCTCCGCCACCTTTGTC
Source organism: Nelumbo lutea (assembly GCF_056320005.1). Taxonomy (NCBI): domain Eukaryota; kingdom Viridiplantae; phylum Streptophyta; class Magnoliopsida; order Proteales; family Nelumbonaceae; genus Nelumbo; species Nelumbo lutea. The sequence continues at coordinate 108,956,962 of NC_142685.1, forward strand.
TCCACTCACCTCCACAACGTTGCTGGAGGTGGAGGCGGAGGTGGTGGTGTTGGGCAGAGAAATGACCACCAACGCCGCCGCCGCCACATCTGCCTCCGGCCACCTCCAACAATGTTGCCGGAGGTAGAGGCAGAGATGGGCGAAGCGGCGGCGGGCGGCGGTGGATGGCGGCACTGGTGGACAAATGGCAAGAAGAAAATAATAAACAGTGTTTTTGCCCTTTATTGTATTATTTTTGAAAAGTTAACCTATATTTGATTTTTTTTTAAATATTACTTTTATTGATATTAAACCCCAAAAGTTGCCCTTATATGCTATTATCCATAACTTATTTACAATAAAAACTTTGGCATTTTGCATGTATAGGCAAGGATTTTAAAATTGAATCGGACAATGAACCGGTCAGGGGCCAGTTCTCGAGTCAAATGGTTCGATCATTCAAAATGAACAGACGGCATGTTTTAACAAAATATAAAAATAAAATAAAAATACCAAATTATTGAACGGTTCAACCATTCAGATCAGTGGTTTTTCAAGTTTTCTGATCACCTGATTGATTCCTGATTTTTCTGATCCGACCGTCGAATCTGGTTTAGTTTTGAAAACCATGTGTATAGGTATATATATATTAAGCAGTCCAGGCTAAGTTTTAACCCAAGCCCAATGTCAAGCCCAAACTATGAAACCTAAGTCCACACTGCACTAAAATTGTTTTCTTAAGCCCTCACATTAAAATTTTAAGCCACTCGACACAAAAATTAGTTATAAGCGTATGTATATGAATGGTTTAAAAAATATATATATATATATATATATATATATATATATATATATATATATATATATATATATCATACAGTCACAGGCCACACTTATGCTACCTAAGGCCAGGTCCAGGTCTGAATCTAATCCGAAAAAAAAAAAAAAAAACAATCATTTGAGCCCAAGCCCATCCTAAAGACTGAAAATCCAAGTAAATGCAGACTGGGTCGGTCCAGGATTGGGTTAGGCATACCCAAGTTGCACCCCTGTATAATACGACCCTGCATATTTTGAAACCTTTTAACTAATTCAGCCGTTGAATGGATGAAGAATCAGACCATTCACCTCCCACACGTGTCATAGTATTCACAGGTTTGGGTAATTGGGTTCCATATCGAAGATGGGTCTATAACGGTACCATCAAATTAATTGATTCAAAACAAAGCGCAAATTTCTTAAAGTATCATTTATGGTTTAAGAAATTGGCTAAATCTACTCTTACTATTTATATATTGTCTCAAAGTACTTTTAAGTTTTTTTGATAATTATCTAAAACCTTCTTACTGTTAATTTTCCACCACACTCCATTCATATGTGACATTGATCAGATGACTGCTATATTTTTAAAATTCCTAAAATACCCTTTTACAAAGAAAACCCACTTTCAAGTCGGAAACCCACAATAAATTGATTGATCTATCATGAAATACTACCACAAGGGCCACAATTCTTTGTCACACTACATCCCCTTGACAGCTTTTGTTATGAAACATCCTTGAGTTTCTTTCTTGCAAAATTGACCTAAAAACTGCACCTGGAATCAAGTAAAAGGGGGTCTCCTAACTCTTACTCAGGCCTTGCAATCTCCAGCTCTTGACAAGAGCCTCGACTATTGATTGGCAGCTACAACTTAATGTAAACATCTTTAAAATCCTTACCGAGAGATAATGTAAGAGAAATTGTAGTGCAGTAAAAGGGGGTCTCCTAACTCTTCAGCCCTATTGCATAATACACAGGTAGGAGTCTCAATCAACATTAATCCCCTCTAGGGGTGTGGTAACGAGCCGAGCTTTTCACGAACTGCTCGAGCTCGGTTTGGCTCAGTTTCTCAGATATATATATATATATATATATATATATATATATATATATATATATAATATTTTTATATATAATTTTTTATTTCTATAAAATATTTTTTCTCAAAATTGAGCTCGAACCGAACTTATGAATTTTTTACTCTTGAGCTCAAGGTTCTGGCTCAAACCGCCTTGTAGAACAGTCTCAAGATGATCTAGCCTTTGCCCTTTGCACCAAATTACATGTATATGGAAATCCCAATCTTCTTCTTGAGTCAATCTAATGTAGAAAGATTGGTTTGGCGTCACTTCTTATACCACATTTTGCTTCTAACTGATCTTACCTTAAAATAAATGCCAAAATACTTTGAATATGCAAAGATTTGAACCCAAGAAGTCATGTTTACAATGACCATCGAAGGTTTTACTTAACCACTAAGCCACTTAAGTGAATTGATAATTTTTTTAATATTTGAATGTACATAATAAGTAATGCAAAAGGTAATATTTACAAAATTTAAATTATGATGCATTTTGAATATTAAAAAAATAATATTGAAAAATGCAAATAGATTCCATGAACCCACGAAATAATATTTAATAATTAGCAAATTAATATCTTATTTTTTTAGAATATTTAATAACTAAATAATTAATAAAAACAAAATTATAAGACTGAAAATTAAAAATAATTTATTAAAAATTAAAATATAACATTAAAAATATGAATAAAGGCCACAACTGACAACCTTGACTATTATAGACAAGAAAAAATATTTACTAAAATATTTAATAATTAGTAAAAAATAAAATATTTAATAATTGATACAAGAAAAAATTATAAATATTTAAAAAAACTTAAAAGTAAATTATTAAATAATAAAGTAATATTGAAAAGAACAAATAAATTCCACAAATCCATGAAAAATATTTTCTAATTAGCAAATTAATATCTCAAAAAGTACTAAAATAATTAATAATTAATTAAAAATAAAATATCTAATCATTAATACAAATAAAAATGATAAAAAAATTAGAAGATACAAAATATTTAATAATTATGAACTCTAGCTCTATGGCATTTCATTCGTCGTATTTTAGGAGGAACTTTGGCTTTATGGCATTTCATTCGTCGTATTTTAGGAGGAACTCTGGCTCTGAATCTCATAGTACATCTAGGTTTCATTCGTCTACTGTCACTCCCTTTCTTTCCCCAAGATCTTGGTCTCGGGTATTTGTGAAACAAATCATTAGAAAGGATCCAAATCAGGTCCATTTCCAGTGAACATCTTCATTCAAAATTAAATTTGTAAGGTTGAAAACTGAGCTTGAATATAGGGGTGTCAATTGGATTGGATTTGTTTCAATCCGATCCAGTCCAAATGTAAGTTCATTATAAATTTACCAGGTCCACCAATCCAATGAATGTTTTGGATATATTTGGACCGGTCCAATTCCATCTGGTTAAATTCATTTTGATTTAGATTGGTTTCAATCCAAACCCAGTCGATTGGCACATATATTCTTATCTTATATCAATGGATTAAATATTAATTTAATCCAATCCAATCTAATATAAATTTATTACGGATGAACCATGTCCAATCCAATCTAATAAATATTTTGGACCAGATTGATCCAATCCAATATGTCTTATTGGTCTAACCAATTTTAGTAGATGTTAAAGACCAGAACCCACATTGCAGTGTTTTCCAGAACAGGGTTGTAGAATCCCAACACTTGCATCAGAGTAGAATAAAGATAAAATGTGTATCTTCAAGAAATCAAATCAGGAAATACAAATTCCACACAGGGCTCCAAAAAAATTGAGTTAAGACTTAAAGAACCGTTAAAATAGAGTTATAGGAGACAATTTATCAACTCTTAAAGACGTATCTATATATAACTATACATGACGTTGTTAAAATTTGGATTTTGAATGATCGTGGCGACAAGGGATGATGACTCTGGAATCAGCAACAAATCTATTATCTCTTCTTTACCTTATTTCATGGCATGTCAACTTTTCTTCAAAATATGTCACAAAATTATTGTTTTGATAAGAAATTTTTGATGGGGGTAGAATGATGGCAAAAATCTATCGAGCAATATAAGGAGCCCAATAAAATTTTCCATTTGTACCCACACCACACAAGCTCTTGATGACACTTCATCCAAAAATATATATGAAACACCCAAAGTAGCCCTACACAAACAATCATGATCCATCATGACCACAGGAATTTGGCAAAATTTTGGTAATTTTTAGTTTATTTTATTTAATGCCATTTAATATCTAATTGCAATTCAAATTTAATTGTTGACCAATCAAACTTGGATATAAATAAATCCAATTCCATTCAATTTTATCTATTTGCAGTCCTACCTTATCATAAGAGATGAGGCAACTGAAGGGATAGGATATCCATCACATGGACGTCCAAAGATTGCGGAAAAATGGGCGAATTTCAAAAATTTTTCTCTCCCTTCAACTGGGAATCGAATTCCCTATTTAGAAAATCATATTTTCAATGATCATTCTTGAACCATAAACTGAACCAGGTCTGAACCAAAAGGAGTAGGAAAGGATTATACCTGATACGGAGAAACAGTATCTCCCAATGGAGGTGTTCACACCCAAGGAAGGATCCAAAATCTGCTCCCACTGAAAATGGCGCAGTGTAGGGTGGAGCAGAATCAGTAGTGCTCTTTCAAAAGAACTTGACCCTTCGCAAGAATCAACTGGGAAAAGATTGGTATCAAGATCGAATCTAGATTACTCATGTAGAGAGGAGGAGATCAAACTGCTGGAGGCGGCTGCAGGAAGGAGGCGGCAACAAAGTATTCACAGGGTGCAGAATTCTCTCTTCTTTTGATTTCAGCTCTGAAAACAAGAATGTGTTGGTTGCATGTCTAAAAGCTGCCGCCCCCTCCTCCTTTTATAATCTTAAAGGGATCAGCTCCTAATCCCATCAGGAGTTGGTGATCGAAATCATATTTGGATTAAAGGTCCCTTTAACTGATAAGGGATAACCCTTATCTTATCTGCAGATCAGATCAACCATATCCTAATCTAATTAGGAGGCTTCCAGATCTAAATCTTATTTAGATCTTGAACTCTCTAAGTGGATAGGGTCTGGGCCCAATTCTATGAGCTAATCCATCTCATAATTCGCCCCTTTAAATTACTAATCAAATTAGCCCAGTTCGAAATGGGCTTAAGGCCAATTTAAGGTTATGTATTTACTTAGCCTTCCAAACTGTTGCCCAGTTGGGCTTCCTTGTATGGCGTGGGACCCTAACATTGATCTACACATCAGCCACATGGGTTCAGCCCAGCTTTGTTACAAGGCAAGGTCGAAAACACTGTTATGTACAATGCACCCCCTGAAACCCATGTTATGGGCTCTATGGGCCCAACACTTACCCTAAGTGGTCCCTGGGCCAAGCCACCTTGTAACACTCAGGGATTGTGGGCAGATGCAAGATTAGCCCATCAGGTATTATCCTCAATGGTCTTACACTTAACTTCTCAACCCATAATGATCATACACTGCCCGACAAGAGATGACCTCTCCCTCGACTACTAGGAACATTGTTGCACTCTCTGCTTATATGGATCCCGAGAATTAAAACATTTTGCAAACCTTTTAGAAACCAATATATATATATATATATATCTCATATAAAATATATTTTGCAAAACAAATCTCAACGATTGAAATCGGCTGCCGGTAGTCTTGGTTTCCATTAGTGAGAGTGCATCCCCAATCATTACCTTTGTCCGACAAAGGGGCTGATCCTGTCACAATGATCACCCACTCAAATGAATTCTCAAACTGTCCCAACATACCCAGGTTTTGACCCCCGCTAAGGATCTCACTAATTGATACATCAAAGACAGCCCAATCCGACACCTAGTGCAGTATCATAATCGAATCTAGGGGTCGGGTGTAACTTTTTAGTTTTGCCCATCAATCTCCATGGTCCAGGGCAATACTGGAAATCTGGTCCAGTTCAAAGATTCAATTAATCCTACACTGTATGTGCCTAGGGTCTCACCCTGGTAGCTAAGACAGGCCACCCCAACCGACTTGGTGGCACCACAATATCAGCCTTGTCAGGATAGGTCTCCCAGACCGACTCACTGGCTGTGAACATTCTAAACTAACACGAGTCTCATTAAGTGTCCAGTTTAAGAGTATTACACAGAAACATACCAAGGGAACATGAATCAAGTATGCACTTTTATTCATTTACAATAAACTCATAAAGTACATCATCTTGATTGGAACTAAAGGCATACAAAACTATCTAACAGCTCCCATTTGCACTTAGGTCCAATTAGGTACTAGCCAGAGTCCCATGCTTTCCACGTGTTTCTCAAACACTTTCTGTGATAGTGGTTTCGTCAATGGGTCTGCTACATTTTCCGCTGACGCTATCTTCTGAATCAAGACGTCCCCTCTACCAACAATCTCCAGCAGTACGTGGTACTTCCTCTCAATGTGCTTCGACTTCGAGTGGGCTCGTGGCTCCTTAGCCTGAGCAATAGCTCCATTGCTGTCACACAACAATGGGATGGGTGATGTGCTGGATGGAACTACTCCCAACTCATGAACGAACTTCTTCATCCACACAGCTTCTTTAGCAGCCTCACTTGCGGCAATGTACTCAGCCTCAGTGGTGGAGTTTGCAGTGGACCCTTGTTTGTTGCTTTTCCAGCAAACAGCACACGATCCTATCGTGAAAACATATCCAAATGTTGACTTTCTATCATCTGGATCCAACTAAAAATTGGCATTTGTATACCATTGGATCTGTAGCGAGTTACCATCGAATACTAGACAAAACTCTTTTGTCATTCGAAGGTACTTAAGTATGTTTTTCACCATAGTTCAGTGCTCCTGCCCTGGGTTGGCCTGAAATCTGATTACTACACTCACTGCTTGAGCAATGTCAGGACGAGTGCATAGCATGGCATACATGATGCTCCCTACGGCAGAGGCATAGGGAACGTCTTTCATTCCATCAATCTCCTTTGAAATCTTCTTGGAGAGAATGACTCCGTGCTTGAAATGAACATTTTCTTTCTTCGAGTTCTCCATGCTGTATCTTTTCACTATTTTGTCAATGTAGGCAGATTGGGATAATCCTACTATCCGCTTTGATCTATCTCTATAGAGTCGAAGACCTAGTATATAAGAGGCTTCTCCAAGATCTTTCATGGAGAATTGCTGTGAAAGCCATACTTTCACCGCGGTTAACATTCCTACATCATTCCCAATGAGTAGAATGTCATCTACATACAGAACCAAGAAGGTAACCTTATCTCCACTGTACTTCCTGTAGACACAGGGTTCATCTGGATTCTGCTCGAAGTCAAACGATTTGACAGCACAGTCAAAATGGATGTTCTAACTTCTAGAAACTTGCTTAAGTCCATAAATGGATCTATTAAGTTTACATACCATGTTTTCCTGACCTGCAGCAATGAAGCCTTGCGACTGCTACATAAAGATACCTTCAGCAAGATCTCCATTCAGGAATGTAGTTTTGACATCCATCTGCCAAATTTCATAATCATGGTATGTTGCTACAGCTATCAGGATCCTAATGGATTTAAGCATGGGCACAGGTGAAAAGGTTTCCTCATAATCGATGCCCTCTTTCTGAGTGTACCCTTTCACCACCATACGAGCTTTGAAGGTCTCAACCCTACCATCGGGGCCTTTCTTCCTCTTGTAAATCCATTTGCAACCGATTGCTTTTACCCCGGAGGGTGGATCTACTAGAATCTAGACTCCATTGGTCTCCATTGAGTCCATCTCTGCTCTCATGGCCTCCACCCACTTCTGGGAATATATATCCAACATAGCTTCCGCGTAAGTCACAGGCTCCCCCTCACTATTCAAAGTTTCCATCAGGTAACTATCCTGGTCATAACCATAACGGACTGGTGGCCTGGATACCCGAGTGGATCTTCTAGGTTGGTCACTACCTGGAACTTGTGGGACATCTCCCACTGCTCCTGAGCTCTCCTCGTCAAGAATAACTTCCTAACGATGGGTGTCTAGGATGAAATCGGTCTCCAAGAATTATGCGTTTCGACTGCAGAACACTTTCTGCTCACTTGGGTCATAAAATAGGTAACCTACAAAGCCTTTTGGATAGCCTACAAATAGGCAATGGCTGGTATCGGATTCCAACTTGTCTGCACTCATTCTTTTAACGTGTGCTGGGCTACCCCAAATCTTCAAGTGTCTGACACTTGGTTTCTTTCCGGTCCAAAGTTCATATGGAGTATTCGGAACCGATTTGGTTGGAACCCGATTCAGCATGTAAATCACAGTCTCTAATGCGTAACCCCAAAAGGATGTGGGTAACTCTGAGTGTATGAGAAGCGACCAGACCATATCCAATAAGTTTCTATTCCTCCTCTCTAAAACACCATTAAGTTGTGGTGTAGCAAGAAGAGCTAATTCTGATACTATCTCATAGTCCTTTAAGTAGTCCCTGAATTCGTCAGAAAGATACTCGCCACCTCAATCTGATCGAAGGGCTTTAATTTCTCTCCCTAACTGTTTTCTCGACATCTTGTCTAAACTCTTTGAACTTTTCAAAGAATTCATACTTGTGCCTCATTAGGTACACATAACCATATCGTGAAAAATCATCTGTGAAGGTGATGAAATACACGTGTTAATTCCATGTCCTAGTACTCAGGGGACAACATACATCAGAATGTATTAGATCAAATGTGTCGGTACATCTTTCCGGCTTATCGTTAAATAGCCGTTTTGCCATATTGCCTTGTAGGCAAGGCTCACAGGTGGGAAGATCTTCTATAATTAGAAAATCCAAAGGACCATCCTTTACCAACCCAGTGATTCGGTCAACACCGATGTGGCCAAGTCAGTAATGGCACAGATAAATGGGATTAACTATATCACGAGCTCTCTTCTTGGGGATTTCAGCCAACGTAATTTCGGTTATGTTAGTTTCTAGAGAATGATGTAGAACATAGAGACCGTTCTCCAGTTCCTCGTATGCGATGAATCTATTCTTTCTTTTAATAATAATTATATTACTAAAGAAGATAGAATAACTATCTGCACATAGTTTTGAGACAGAAATAAAATTTCTCCTTAAATTTTGTACATAAAGATAATCTTTTAGTACAATTGTTCCTTCTCTAAAAAGTAACTCCACCGTTCTTATGGCCACGACTGCAACAGTTGCAATGGTCCCCAAGTAGAGTGTGACTTCTCCTTCACTTAGCCTTCTACTTACCTTGAACCCCTACAGTGAGTTACACGCATGAGTTAAAGCCCCAATGTCAATACACCAGGACGCAGAAGCTATCAATAAATTGGTTTCTATAACACAAGTTTCGAAATTACCTTTCTTGGATTCTAGGTCGGCATAGTTTGGGCCCTTAAACTTGTTGTCGTCAAGAAGCTTTGCAAAAGATCCGTTTGTCATTTTCTGATAAAAGAGCAAACATCAGTCCACAACCTAATTTGATTCCTATTCATTTCATAGATATGGATTTTAATCTACAATCCATTTCCATTTGTTCATCTCTGAGATTTCCATCCTTTCTTAGTGATAGAGACTACGGGTTGTATCTGGAAATGTGGGAAATCACATAGGGTGCATGGAGCCAACTGTTTCAGCTGCATAACCCCACCACCTTTCTATGAAAGATCATATCCACTCATCATTTGAGTTTTCCCTCTGGCCTCTGTCAGACAAGGTTCAGAGCCGTTTTTAGGTAAACCTTTCTGTCTAGTGAGTGCTTACCCATCATATTCGTTAACGCCAAAGTACCGTGAGAGAGTTCCCATTTTCTAGTGAAGCCCCTCCCACATCGGTCTATGATGCCCCTATCATCTTATGAAACACTTAGACAAGCCCAACAGCAAATGGATAGCCCATTTTCTGGTGCGTTTCCTCATTACTGAAGGACCCATCCTCATGCTAATGATGGAAGGCCTTTAGAGAGTTCATCATATGAATCTCCCTATCACATGCACTCATATTAGCTGGAGGGAACAATTATTACGCCCTAATTTGATTTAGGTCAAACCAAAGTGGATCCCATTGACTTTCATAAAATCAGATTTCGGTGGGCCTTAAATCAACTAGGGTTCCGCACGTAACCTCTTGATGAGGTGTGAGGCCCACCACTGAGGGAGGTCATCCAATTACCAAAAGGGACACCAAGGCAATGATGTGCATTCAGCCATGGTGTGCGCAAGAGTCACTGTCGATTGAGCATGGGCCAAGAACTTATGGCCCATGTACGTAGCACATCACACATCCATACATCTCATGCAGGGATAAATTGATCCAATCAATTAATCATCTATAAGGCCCATTGGAAGCCCATTTTAAATCCATAATATTATCCATTAATATTATCTAGGTATATGGGCTGAATTAGGGTTACCCACTCAGATGAATTCTCAGATTGTCCCAACATACCCAGGTTTTGACCCCCACTAAGAATCTCACTAATTGGTACATCAAAGACAGCCCAATCCGACACCTAGTGCAGTATCATAATCGAGACTAGGGGTCGGGTGTAATTTTTCAGTTTTGCCCATCAATCTCCAAGGTCTAGGGCAATACTAGAAATCTGGTCCAATTCAAAGATTCAATTAATCCTACACTGTATGTGCCTAGGGTCTCACCCTAGTAGTTGAGACAGGCCACCCCAACCGACTTGGTGGCACTAAAGTGTCAGCTTTGTCAGGATAGGTCTCCCCAGACCGACCCACTGGCTGTGAACATTCTAAACTAACACGAGTCTCATTAAGTGTCTAGTTCAAGGGTATTACATAGAAACATACCAAGGGAACATGAATCAAGTATGAACTTTTATTCATTTACAATAAACTCATAAAGTAAATCATCTTGATTGAAGCTAGGGGCATACAAAACTGTCTAATAGCTCCCACTTGCACTTAGGTCTAATCAGATACTAACCGGAGTCCCATGCTTTTCACATGTTATTCAAACACTTTCTGTGATAGTGGTTTCGTCAATGGGTCTGTTACATTTTTCGCTGACGCTACCTTCTGAATCAGGACATCCCTTCTACCAACAATCTCTCGTAGTACGTGGTACTTCCTTTCGATGTGCTTCGACTTCGAGTGGGCTCGTGGCTCCTTAGCCTGAGCAATAGCTCCATTGTTTTCACACAACAATGGGATGGGTGATGTGCTGGATGGAACTACTCCCAACTTGGAGAGAGTGACTATGTGCTTGAAAGGAACATTTCCTCTCTTGGAGTTCTCCATGCTGTATCTTTTCACTATTTTGTCAATGTAGGCAGATTGGGATAATTGTATTATCCTCTTCAACCTATCTCTATAGATTCGAAGACCCAATATATAGGAGGATTCTCTAATATCTTTCATGGAGAATTGTTATGAAAGCCATACTTTCACCATGGTTAACATTCTTACATCATTCCCAATGAGTAGAATGTCATCTACATACAGACCAAGAAGGTAACCTTATCTCCTCTATACTTCCTGTAGACATAGCGTTTATCCGGATTCTGCTCGAAGTCAAACGATTTGATAGTAGAGTCAAAATGGATGTTCCAACTTCTAGAAACTTGCTTAAGTCCATAAATGGATCTATTAAGTTCACATACTATGTTTTCCTAACCTCCAGCAATGAAGCCTTGCGGCTGCTGCATATAGATATCTTCAGTAAGATCTCTCCATTCAGGAATGCAATTTTGACATCCCTCTGCCAAATCTCATAATCATGGTATGTTGCTACAGTTAGCAAGATCCTAATGGATTTAAGCATGGGCATAGGTGAAAAGGTTTCCTCATAATCGATGCCCTCTTTCTGAGTGTACCCTTTCGCCACCAGACGAGCTTTGAAGGTCTCAACCCTACCATCGGGGCCTTTCTTCCTCTTGTAAATCCATTTGCAACCGATTGCTTTTTACCTCGAATGGTAGATCTACTAGATTCCAGACTCCATTGGTTTCCATTGAATCCATCTCTGCTCTCATGGCCTCCACCCACTTTTGGGAATCTATGTCCAACATAGCTTCCGTGTAAGTCACGGGATCCTCCTCACTAGTCAAGGTTTCCACTAGGTAACTATCCTGGTCATAACCATAACGGACTGGTGGCCTGGATACCTGAGTGGATTTTCTAGGTTAGTCACTACCTAGAACTCGTGGGACATCTCCCACTGCTCCTGAGCTCTCCTCGTCAAGAATAACTTCCTGACGGTGGGTCTCTAAGATGAAATCGGTCTCCAAGAATTGTGCATTTCAACTGCAGAACAATTTCTGCTCACTTGGGTCATAGAATAAGTAACGTACAGAGCCTTTTGGGTAGCCTACAAATAGGCAACAGCTGGTCTTGGATTCCAACTTGTCTGCACTCGTTCTTTTAACGTGTGCTAGGCAACCCCAAATCTTCAAGTTTGTGACACTTGGTTTCTTTTCGGTCCAAAGTTCACATGGAGTATTCAGAACCGATTTGGTTGGAACACGATTCAACACGTAAATCGCAGTCTCTAATGCGTAACCCCAAAGGATGTGGGTAACTCTGAGTGTATGAGAAACAACCGGACCATAACCAATAAGGTCTTATTCCTCTTCTCTGAAACACCGTTAAGTTGTGGTGTAGCAAGAGGAGCTAATTGTGATACTATCCCATTGTCCTTTAAGTAGTCCCTGAATTCGTCAGAGAGATACTTGCCACATCAATCTAATCGAAGGGTTTTAATTTCTCTCCCTAACTGTTTCTCGACCTATTGTCTAAACTCTTTGAACTTTTCAAAGGATTCAGACTTGTGTCTCATTAGGTACACGTAACCATATCGTGAAAAATCATATGTGAAGGTGATGAAATACACATGTTGATTCCGTGTCCTAGCACTCAAGGGACCACATACATCAGTATGTATTAGATCAAATGTGCCTGTACATCTTTTCGGCTTTCTGTTAAATGGTCATTTCGTCATCTTTTACAGTTATAAAATCCAAAGGACCATCTTTTACCAACCTAGTGATTTAGTCAACACCGATGTGGCCGAGTCGGTAATGGCACAGACACATGGGATAAACTGTATCATGGGCTCTCTTCTTGGGGATTTCAGCTAACGTAGTTTCGGTTATGTTAGTTTCTAGAGAAGGATGTAGAACATAGGGACCGTTCTCCAGTTCCCCGTATGCGATGAATCTGTTATTTCTTTTAATAGTAATTGTATTACTAAAGAAGACAGAATAACCATCTACACATAGAAATCAAATTTCTCCTTAAATTTTGTACATAAAGACAATCTTTCAGTACAATTGTTCATTCTCTAAAATGTAACTCCACGATTCTTTTGGTCGCGGCTGCAACAGTTGCAGTAGTCCCCAAGTAGAGTGTGACTTCTCCTTCACTCAGTCTTCTGCTTACCTTGAACCCTTACAATGAGTTACACGCATGAGTTGAAGCCCCAGAGTCAATACACTAGGACGGAGAAACTACCAATAAATTTGTTTCTATAACACAAGTTTCGAAATTACCTTTCTTGGATTCTAGGTAGGCAACACAGTTCCTTTTCCAGTGGCTGGTCTTCATGCAAAAGTGACAGGCATCCGATGCTTTGTCTTTTTTCTGCTTCTTGGGTTTGGTAGCCTTTTTCTAGGGCTTTCTCTTTGCCTTTCTTTTATTTCCTGATTTGCCAGTTTCAACAAGCATGGCAATGGGCTCATCCTTTTTAATCAATTCTTTGGCCCTCTACAACATATTGTTGAGTTCCTGCAAGCTGACGTTCAGCTTGTTCATGTTGTAGTTCATGATGAATGGATTAAAGGATGGGGGCAAAGAGTTGAGATTAGCATCAATTTGTATTACCAAATCTAGCCCGGATCCAAGAGCCTCTAGTTTGTTGATATAACCCATCATCCGAAGAGAATGGTCGTGAACTTGTTGGCTCTTGGACATCTGCACGGTCATGAACTGTTTCAAGACCTTCTGCCGAGTAGAACGATTCTGCTCTTCGTACATTGTCTTTAGGCTATCCAATACATCATTGGAAATCTACCTCTGAATTGGATTGTCCAAGGAGGCAATGATATAGCAGTGGGCAAGGGAGTTTTTCTCCTCCCATTCTTGGTATTCTCTTCAATGGGCCTCAGAAGCCCTATCTCCCAAACGATCCGGTGCAGGATTCTTGGCTACCTTATCCAACTTTTCAAAGGTTAAGACCAACATAAGGTTCCTGTACCATTCGGCATAGTTTGGGCCCTTAAGATTGTTGTCGTCAAGAAGCTTTGCAAAAGATCCATTTGCCATTTTCTGATAAAAGAGCAAACATCAGTCCACAACCTAATTTGATTCCTATTCATTTCATAGATATAGATTTTAATTTACGATCTATTTCCATTTATTCATCTCTGAGATTTCCCTCCTTTCTCAGTGATGGAGACTACGGGTTGTCTCTGGAAATGTGGGAAATCACATAGGGTGCATGGAGCCAACTGTTTCAGCTGCATAACCCCACCACCTTTCTATAAAGGATCATATCCACTCATCATATGAGTTTTCCCTCTGGCCTCTGTCAGACAAGGTTCAGAGCCATTTTCAAGTAAATTCTTTTGTCCAGTGAGTGCTTACCCATCATATTCGTTAACGCCAAGGTACCGTGAGAGAGTTCCCATTTTCTAGTGAAGCCCCTCCCACATTGGTCTATGACGCTCCTATCATCTTATGAAACACTTAGACAAGCCCAACAGCAAATGGATAGCCCATTTTCTGGTGCGTTTCCTCATTACTGAAGGACCCATCCTCATGCTAATGATGGAAGGCCTTTAGAGAGTTCATCATATGAATCTCCCTATCACATGCACTCATATTAGCTGGAGGGAACAATTATTACGCCCTAATTTGATTTAGGTCAAACCAAAGTGGCTCCCACTAACTTTCATAAAATCAAATTTCAGTGGGCCTTAAAACGGCTAGGGTTCCGCACATAACCTCTTGATGAGGTGTGAGGCCCACCACTGAGGGAGGTCGTCCAATGACCAAAAGGGACACCATGGCAATAATGTGCATTCAGCCATGGTGTGCGCAAGAGCCACTGTCAATTGAGCATGGGCGAAGCACTTATGGCCCATGTACGTAGCACATCACACATCCATACATCTCATGCAGGGATAAATTGATCCAATCAATTAATCATCTATAAAGCCCATTGGAAGCCCGCTTTAAATCCATAATATTAACCATTAATATTATCTAGGTATATGGGCTGAAGTAGGGTTACCCAGTTCGGCTCATATAGCTTTATACTTTGAAGTGGGCTTTTGGCAATTTTAACTATTTAAAACTGGGCCTTTACAAGTTCGGCCGAATTAACCATTTAATTAAATATCAACCCTTAAGCCCATTGGTAGGAGAATTAGGGATAACTTTCAGCCTTGATAAAACCCTACATTTGGTTCAAACAGTTTGAACCAATCTTGGTTCAAATGGGTCTAGGGTTTGATCTTTAATTAAATCTTTAATTCAAGAAAATAATATGAAATTAAAGAACTGATAAAAGAAAAACAAGAATCAGTCAATTAGGGCTGTTCGCACAATCCATCCTGCAAAACAGAGGTTAGATCACATTTTGCAGTTTCATAAACTACAAATCGCAGATTCTATTTCTCTCATCTACGAAATCTTCTTCTCTGTGAAATCTCCTTTTCTGCGCCGCCATCTTCGATCCAAAAATAAAAGGAATAGAAATCCTATTTCTATTAATAATTACATCAGATCGAATACCTATACATTGAGACTAAAATAAAAAAAAATTATTTACAAACCAAATGTAATAAATAAATCAAGAAATTGCAAATCTTGTAGGTTCCCTGCACAAACAAAGAAATCGATCTCCTCTTGTACGAATATTCCATAAATCAAGAAAATCATAAAGAACTATTCTAAACAATAATCAAATTTATATAAAATTAATTTCAGATTATTTGTCCATCGATTTTGGGAACAAATTTCCCAAAACCCATATCTGCACAAATTGGGTAGAACGCCTTCTGCCCATTTGCGCAGGTTCAGATCTGAAACAAAATGGTTCAAGATTTGAACCATGGTTCTGATACCACTGAAGGGATAGGATATCCATCACATGGACGCCCAAAGATTGTAGAAAAAGGGGGCGAATTTCAAAAATTTTTCTCTCCCTTCAACTGGGAATCGAATTCCCTATTTAGAAAATCATATTTTCAATGATCATTTTTGAATCATAAACTGAACCAGATCTGAACCAAAAGGAGTAGGGAAGGATTATACCTGATATGGAGAAACAATATCTCCCAATGGAGGTGTTCACACCCAAGGAATGATCCAAAATCTGCTCCCACTGAAGATGGCGCAGTGTAGGGTGGAGCAGAATCAGTAGTGCTCTTCCAAAAGAATTTGACCCTTCGCAAGAATCAACTAGATGCCTTGTGAATACAACAAAGATTGGTATCAAGATTGAATCTTGATTACTTCTGTAGAGAGAAGGAGATCAAACTACTGGAGGTGGCGGCTGCAGGAAGGAGGCGGCAACAGAGTATTCGCAGGGTGCAGAATTCTCTCTTCTTGTGATTTCAGCTTTGAAGACAAGAATGTGTTGGTTGCATGTCTAAAGGCTACCGCTCCCTCCTCCTTTTATAATCTTAAAGGGATCAACTCCTAATCCCCTCAGGAGTTGGTGATCCAAATCATATTTGGATTAAAAGTCCCTTTAACTGATAAGGGATAACCCTTATCTTATCTGCAGATCAGATTAGCCATCTCCTAATCTAATTAAGAGGCTTCTAGATCTAAATCTTATTTAGATCTTGTACTCTCTAAGTAGATAGGGTCTGGGACCAATCCTATTAGCTGATCCATCTCAGAATTTGCCCCTTTAAGTTACTATTCAAATTAACCCAGTTCGAAATGGGCTTAAGGCTCATTTAAGGTTATGTATTCACTTAGCCTTCCAAACTACTATCCAGTTGGGCTTCCTTGTATGGCGTGGGACCCTAACATTGATCTACACATCAGCCACATGGGTTCAGCCCAGCCTTTGTTACAAGGCCTGGCCGAATACACTATTATGTACAGTGCACCCCCTGAAACCCATCTTATGGGCTCTATGGGCCCAACACTTACCCTAAGTGGTCCCTGGGCCAAGCCACTTTGTAACACCTAGGGACTGTGGGCAGATGCAAGAATAGCCCATCAGGTATTATCTTCAATGGCCGTACACTTAACCTCTTAGCCCATAATGATCACACACTACCCGACAAGAGAGGACCTCTCCCTCGGCTGCAAGGAACAGCGTTGCACTCTCTGCTTATATGGATCCCGGGAATTAAAACCTTTTGCAAATCTTTTAGAAACCAATATATATACTTTTATATCTCATATAAAATATATTTCCATCAGTGAGAATGCATCCCTGATCATTACCTTTGTCCGACAAAGGGGCTGATCCTGTCACTATGATCACCCACTCAGATGAATTCTCAGACTGTCCCAACATACCTAGGTTTTGACCCCCGCTAAGGATCTCACTGATTGGTACATCAAAGACAGTCCAATCTGAGACCTAGTGCAGTATCATAATCGAGTCTAGGGGTTGGGTGTAATTTTTCAGTTTTGCCCATCAATCTCCAAAGTCTAGGGCAATACTAGAAATCTGGTCAATTTCAAAGATTCAATTGATCCTACACTGTATGTGCTTAGGGTCTCACCCTGGTAGCTGAGACAGGCCACCCCAACCGACTTAGTGGCACTACAGTGTCAGCCTTGTCAGGACAGGTCTCCTCAGACCGACCCACTAGCTGTGAACATTCTAAACTAATACGAGTCTCATTAAGTGTCTAGTTTAAGGGTATTACAGAGAAAATACCAAGGGAACATGAACCAAGTATTCACTTTTATTCATTTATAATAAATTCATAAAATACAACATTTTGATTGAAGTTAAGGGCATACAAAACTATCTAACAACAACTATCAAAACACAAGACAACACTGCTGTTGTTGTGTTATCGTCATCAACATTATTTTTATTATCATCACCATCGTCATCAAGGAAAGGACATGTTAATGCACATGTTCCACATAAAGAAAAGTAAAGGATAAAGATGTGAAAACATATTTATATTTTGATTTTCTTTGGGATAAGTAGATTGTACTCCACTTCAGAATTCTGAATTCCATTGCACACTTACAACATTTCAAATTTCAATCATCTTCACCTTAAATACCAATACCTGTCCAAGTATTGCATCAATTTCAAGTTGGCACCAACCCTGATTGTACAGTGAAGCTAAAAATTCTAGATGGACTGAACAATAAAACCTCCCTTTATTTGGGGGGAGGGGGGGGGGGAGTGGTGAAGACTTAAATATATCCCAAGTTTTCATAAAATGACTTAAATGTATCATGAGTTTTCCAAAAAGACTCAAAAATACCTTGTGGGCTAATCCCATTGGACTTAAATATACCCTCCATCAGTGGCACATCTAAAGTCATTTAAAAATTTAAAAATCTTATTTGAAGAAGAAGAAGAAGAAGAAGAAGAAGAAGAAGAAGAAAGAAAGAAAGAAAGAAAGAAAGACGGTAAGAAGGAAAGAAAGAATGTAGGAGGATATAAGAGAAAAAAAAGATGGCCAAGGGATTGATTTTGTCAATAGAGAAAGATGACAAAGAGAGAAGGAGAGAGAGAGAGAATACCGAAGAATAAAAATAGCTATCGGATTGGTTCAATAGTTGTGTTCAGCAATTAGACCTGTTCACAAGCTGGGCGGGACCAGGTTCGGACTGGGATTTTCCTCTTTATAAATAGAAAATGAGTAGGCCCAAGCCCAAGCCTAACCTTACGTAAGCCTCGAACCCTAAGCTCGGGCTTCACTATTCATACGTTTTTCACTATTAATTTTATTATCATATAATATATATTATGTATTATTAGTATATATTATATTTTTTATTATATAATATTGTTAGGCTGGGCTCGAATTTGGACTGGGCTGATTTAGGAAAGCCCAAGCATAAGCCTGCAGACTTGTATCTTTGTCCAAGCCCGATTTAAATGGGTTGAGTCAGGCCAACCTGTTGGGCTACCCGACCCCTAAACAGGTCCATTAGTGACTATGAAATCATTAATCAGTAAGAAACGTTGAGAGATTTATTCTCGTCATTTGAGACGCTAGAAAACAGGTGATAATGTGAGGCCGAGAAGATGAAACTTTCCAGTTCTCCAATCGAGAACCTTTTGGAGCAATCATGGCAGTTTTGATCTTCATCAGAGACGCTGACATCTATGGATGATAGAGAGATGGAGAAAGTGAGATAGATTGAAGCGAAGAAAAGAAAGTATATGCAGCTGCAGATGCGTTCTCATCCCTGCACTCTGCAACTTTTAGACATTTTTCTACTGAGAGTAGCGTAGCGTAGGAGTTGGGACACAGATGGTTGAGCCTAGAAGTAACATTTACCAATGCCCTACTCTAGTTTCTAGGAGAATTGGTTGTGCAATAAGTGAAAAATATAAAATTACAAACAAAGAAAAGAAAAGAAACAAATGAGAGAGAGTATGTTCATATGTATTTGAGAAAATTTGTGAAAAATTCAGTGTCTTCCATTATGCAAGATACAACGCATATATACAATTCTTACGCCTGAATTTAGGAGATTCAGTGGTAGTAGGAAATTACTAATTACAGCTAGCCAAAGAAATCTAGGAAACTGCTAATTACAACTAGATAAAGACGTCTAGGAAACTACTAATTACAGCTAACGAAAGAAATAAGAAAGCTTCCTAAAAATACATGCTAGAATATTTACATTCCTATATGAATTAGATCTCCCAATTCTCCCCCTTAAATTGGCGCATGAAGATTTCGAATGCCCAATTTGCCAAGGAAACATGTGAATTTCTCCTTTCTTAGTGCCTTCATCAAGATGTCAGCCAACTGTTCTGTGGTTCGAACATGGCAAGTAGCAATGTTCCCATGCCGTATCTCATCTTGAACAAAATGACACTCGACTTCAATATGCTTCGTTCTCTCGTGAAACACCGGATTTGCGGCTATATGCAGAGCTGCCTAATTATCACAATACAATCATGCAGGTTCATCATGCGCCATCCCCAAGGATAATAGAAGTTTCTTCATCCACTTCAACTCACATCTTGTCGCAGCCAATGAACGATATTCTGCTTCTGTAGAGGAGTGCGGCACAGTATGTTGTTTTTTCGTTTTCCAAGAAACCGGTGACTGCCCCAGCAGAACAAAATAGCCAGTCAACGAACGTTGCATTAACGGGCAGCTTGCCCAATCAAAGTCTCAATAAGCATACAGACGCTGATCACTATCAGAACGTAACAAAATGCCTTGTCCAAAATGTCCCTTCATATATCGCACTACTCGCTGAGCTGCCTCCCAATGTTCTTGCCGTGGACTTTACATGAACTAAGCTAGGATATGAACACAATAACACAGTTCGGGTCATGTGATGGTTAAGTATATCAATCGTCCCACTAATCATCGATACTGACTCGGATTTTCCATTAGAGCGCCCTCTGCCAATGCAAGATGATGATTTTGTTCAATAGGCACGGATGTTAGTTTGGCTCCCAATAATCCACATTCCGAGATGATGTCCAGGGCATACTTCCGTTGAGACAAAAATATTCCCTCAGGGCCACGAGCTATTTCAATACCTAAGAAATATTTGAGTGAAACCAAATCTTTCATATGGATGCACCGATTGAGATACTCTTTGAATTTCATAATGGCTACAATATCATTTCCCTCAACAATCAAGTCATCAACATATATCAGCATGTGCAAACGAACATTGTGTTTGAAATAGGTGAACAAAGGGTAGTTAGGATATGATTGAACAAACCCGAATTGTATCAAGGCCATTGTTAACTTCGAGAACCAACATCTAGGAAATTGACGTAATCCATAGAGAGATTTCTTCAATTTGCACACTCTTATTCGATCCTTAGATGTAAAGCCTAGAGGCAACTACATGTATACCTCCTCATTCAAATCCCCATGCAAGAATGCATTATGTACATCCATCTGATGCAACTCTCAATTTCCAGCGGCTGCCACAACTAAGAAGGTTCGAACTGTCGACATTTTGGCCACAGGAGCGAAAGTCTCATTGTAATCCAACCCCTCAACCTGTCTATTCCCGAGAATAACTAGGCGCACCTTATGCCGTTCAATTGTCCCATATGAATTATATTTGATCTTATAGACCCATTTACTCCTTATTGCCTTTTTCTCGAGAGGTAGAGTCTCCAATGTCCAAATACCATTATCCTCCAGAGCCTGGATTTCCTTCATCATAGCTTCTCTCCATTTCTCACTTTTTATTGTCTTAGAAAAGCTGGTGGGCTTGGCTCCTGCAGTAACTGCAGCTAAGAAAGCTTGATGTCTAGTAGAGAAGTTAGTCCATGTCATATAATTCGCTATGGGATAGGGAATCATACCTAAGGACTTTGATTCAGAGTTGGCTTGAGTGTGAATGGGGTCTTTCAAACACTGAGCAGTGTAGGTCACGTAGGGCTTTAACAAAACAGACGGCGTGCGATGTCGATGTCCCCTATCAAGTTGCTCCTCTAGTGTTGTCAGTAAAAGTGACAGTACAATTTATATCTTACAGAAATAAGGGTGCAGTTCATTCTTGGTACAAAAAGCACATGATGTAAATAAATATTTCCACCCAAATGTAAAGTCCCTTCCTTCACTACAGTAGTTTGCTTCCCATTGGGAAGTCCCACCGGACACGGTGTAATATTCCGAACATCAATCAATAAATTAATTTCTCCAATCATATGGTGCGACGCCTTAGAATCAATTATCCAATCAGTAGAATTTTTCTTACTAGAAAGTCTTTCTATTCCACCAGATTTATGAGAATTTAGAATATTAAGAAGTGTTGTCCATTGATTTCCACTCAGCCTAGGAAATCCACTACGATCATGATCATTCGTGGTTCCAACCTTTTGTCCTCCAGTCTCACTCACCGCTACTTGGGCAGCGTTTTCTCTTGCATTGTTCCCTCGTCCACATCCACCGGCACCCATGCTCAAACCACCTCGCCCATGACCTACTCCTTTCCCGATTGAGCGTGGTCTTTCTCCCCACCATTCTGGATATCCGATGACCTGAAAGCAGTCATTTGCTTCATGTCCAGATTTTCCACAATGTGTACAACTCACGTTTTTATCCTTCATACATGCAGCAGCTACTTTCGCACCAACACCCATATGTACCGCAAATCCCACGGTTCGTTCTTCTTTGCTCTTGGCTATATTTTGATACATTTCCTCTTATAGACACGGTTCAAACTTGGCAACGTCTCCATGCTCAAAATATTCGAACGCACGGTGCCATTCTTTGTATCATCAAGGCCCATCAAGAACTGATGTACCCTCTCTTCTTCTCGCTTCTTTTCAAGTACGGTCGCAATACTGCATTTGCAACTGCCACAACGACATGCAGGTACTGGATCATAATCTACCAGTTCATCCCACATGACCTTTAGCTTCCCGTAGTAAGCCATCACTGCTTGTCCTTGTTGTTTACAAGCAGCCAAATCAGCCTTCAATTGATGGACTTGAGGTCCATTCCCGATAGAAAATCTTTGTCGCAGATCCTCCCACAAGTCTTTCACGCTCTCGGTATACGATATAGTAGATCGCAAGGTGGGTTCGATAGTATTAAAAATCCACGCAACCAGCATTGAGTTCACCATCCACCAATCTTCAATGTCGGTCGAGTCATCTGTTGGTTTACCCAACGTTTTGTCAACGAATCCGAGCTTTCTCTTTGCTCTGAGGGCATTTCTCATAAATCTCGCCCATTCCTCATAGTTCTCACATTTCAATTGGACAGGTGAGATAATCATTCCAGGGTTGTCAGACGGATGCAAGTAGTATGGCGAGAAGATGGCCATGTCCTTCCTTCCCTGCACCTTTTCTGCTGTCTTCATCTCCACCGAACATGATGGAAAATCTGTCGATATGCCTTCTAGTTTGCTGGTCGACGAGCTATAGTGGCTCTAATACCATGAAAAAAATTGTGGAAAATTCTGTGTCTTCCATTGTGCAAGATACAACGCATATATACAATTCCTACGCCTGAATTTCGGAGATTCAGTTGAAGTAAGAAACTACTAATTACAACTGGCCAAAGAAATCTAGGAAACTGCTAATTACAACTAGCTAAAGACGTCTAGGAAACTACTAATTACAACTAGCAAAAGAAATAAGAAAGCTTCCTAAAAATACATGCTAGAATATTTACATTCCTATATAAATTAGATCTCCCAATAGTGTTTGAAAATTTTAGGTATATTTTGAGAATTTTAAAGCAAATGAGGAATGAAAGAGTCACAAGGTATGTTTAACTCTTTTTGAAAAACTAAGGGTATTTTTAAGTCAATTTATGAAAAGTTAAGGTATATTTAACTCTTTTACCCTTTTTTCACAATACTTTATTTGAATGACTTATTGATTGGATCCAAAATTTTAAATATTTAAACAATTATTTTTTCTAAGGATTAAAATCTATATTATATGAAGGAGATACTTGACTCGATTTTAGTGGTAATTTGTATGACTGCTGGTACTTTTCAAATATAATGAACGTAGCTGCTTTTCTTGAAGGTTTAACAATTTCAGGCAATGATTGATTTGAGTGCCAAAATCACATAGACACGTATGGTGGTTTTCTTTGCCTTTGTTGGAAGTTATCGAGGATGTTTGGAATCATGGGCATTTATTCAATAAAAGATGTTATATGGGCATCACTTCAGTAGTTCCCCTCTTATGTTCTTCTGTACCTATCGAAAATAGTAAAAGATGATTTCGGTGCAATCTAGGGCATTTCTTGTAGTAAACGAAGAATAAAGGACTCCTGCCTCCTGCTTCCACAGAACTCAAGTTGACCTAGAAAGTATGTGCAAGGATGTATGCACTTGTTATTTATTTTCCCCATCTAATAATGATCAAGATGATGAAGAGGAGGTGCAATCTAGGCTCACAACTTCAAACATAAAAGGCTAATTAAAGTTAAATAAGAGAAGATCCCATGCTTATTTACTTAGTACAAAAACCAGTTTTATATTTGGCAAGATGATGCATGGGATGGACTGAGAACATGTCTTTGCCCTAGCGTTGGAGGAATTTTTTGAACCAATAAGCTGAGCGCTTTGGGTATCTCTTCAGCCCATTCTTGTAGTCTATGTAGTTAATACCAAAACGAACTGAGTAACCATCGCTCCATTCGAAGTTGTCCATAAGCGACCGCGCAAAGTATCCCTTCACATTTACACCTTTCCTGCAAAAATTCAACCATAACCTCAATAAGTACTTATTTCCTTTCTGACCTGTCTTGGCCCATCATATCATTTTGAAATAAGTGCTTTTTCACCAATGGCAAATAAATACGCTGAAACTTACCCTGCTACAACTACAACCACATGCCACTAAATTGTTGGTTTTTCCCCTGAATGGGTCCATTTTTAAGATGATGGGTCCTATTCCGAGTTCAGCCCAAATATCTTGAGCTGATTCTCGAATAGCCCAATTAATCATTTGGTTTCTGAGTTGAACCAAGCAGAAGCAATGGCATTGGGCTCGCATTTTTGAGTTTTATTAATGATTTTCAAAATTGGACCAGAAAATCAGGAATCATTCTATTTTTTCTTTAAAATCGATGATTTTGGTTAGCAAATCGTTGAACCGACGATTAACCGTTTGAATTGTTTGAACAATTTTGACCATTTTTCAATTTTTTTAATTTTTTTAAATTTTTATTTTTTTTATAACAAGTCAACCATTTGGGTCAAACAATTGGACCGTTTGAACCAATAATCAGACCCCCGACTGATTCAATCACCGATTCAGTTTTAAAAACCATGGTTCTATTAATAAGAAGAAATGGACAATGATCGAAAAACTCACTTAATGGCTTTTTGAACAAAAGAAAGATGGCTTTGATAATATTCTATTCTCAAGTTATCCACCAGCGCTTCTTTCAATGTCAAAGAGCTATCATCCTTCTCCGACACCCCTAAAAAACATATATAAAAACAATAAATAAGTATTTAATTCTGATCAATGATCAACATGGCACAAATCTTGGAGCACAGAATTAATGTGAAAAGCAACAGATCAAGAGCTCAGTCTCACCATTCTCTGTAATATAAATCACCGGATCTTTGTATTGTTTCTTTACATAAAGTAACAGGTCGTGTATTCCCCGTGGGTACACAAAGAGCCAACTTGAACCAGCCTGCAAATTTTCATAATATATAGTTAAGCTTAAGTTCTTGAATGAAATAGTGTTATTTAAGAGGGTGTTCGGTACGGTGTTGTTGTGTTGTAATTAAGGGTGTCAATGAACCGGTTTTGGATTGAACTTCATCCAATCCAAAATCAATTTGGATGGATCAATAAAACATATTGGATTGGACCAATTCAGTCGAAAATATTTTTTAGATTGGACTGGATTTGGTTCGTTCGTAATAAATTTATATTGGATTGGATTGGATTAAGCCAAATCCAGTCCATTGTTATAAGATAAGAATATAAGTGTTAATAGATCAAGTTTGAGTTGAAACCAATCTAATTCAAAATGAATTTGAACAGATTGGATGGTCTAGACATTGAATTGGATCGATCCAAAATAATCCAAAATATTTATTGGACTGAATTGAACCTGATCCATTTATAATGAATTCACATTGAACTGGATCGGATTAGAATTGCACTTGCATTTTGAGTTAATCAATATAAATTGCTAATTTTATTTTCACAAGTGTTCATTTTTTAGTTGAAGCGACAGTCATAAATGCTATGATAGTGCAATGACAATGTACCAAGCACCCCCTTGGTCGATGAAGGTGGGTGTTCACCAATTTGTCCATTTTTTAAAAGTAAACAATAGCCACATCAGCAAAAGCAACAATATATATATGCTGACATGGCAATCCCAACTTGCTGAACGCCATACCTGTTTACCAATTAAGGCACCCTTCCGTGTGGCTGTCATAAAAAATATATATATACAAGGAAAATTCACAATGTAAGTATAGTAAGTGATGTACATAATACATTTAAATCAGGTTGTGAACTGAACTTACTTGACAAATTAACATGAGAATCTGTATTATAGCTTATGTTAACATAATTGAAGGAGAGGGCATTGGCTGCATAATTGGCAGTATAATAATTTAACCCAAGGAAATCAAATGATCCTTTTACTGCCATGGATTGCTCTGGGGTTAATTTCGGCAACCGTTTTCCAACAAGAGATCGCATGCTCTCTGGATAGTCCCCATAGGTTAATGGATGCAAAAGCCTATTAAAAGAACACAGTTTAGTTAATCGTACATCTTTTAATTTCTTCATTTTATTAGCTGTGAATTGTTTATAAAGTTGTATTTGAAAACAATGTAAATAAGTGTGAATGTAAATATGTAAAGTATAAAACCATTCATATAAGTTGTAAACTTGGGTTAATTTTGTACCAATAAATTTATTTTCTTACCAAACAGACTTTTATAATGGATGCAAACATAAATATCAATAAAACGTATGCTTTTTTTCCTTTTATCAAAAACCCATTTGAATGCAAACCAATCGTGACCCTAATGGTCAGTCATTTGTCAATTGTCAATGCAGGAAAAAATGAACCAGAGTGCAAATTTACCCAGAATTGAGATTTACACTCCATTTGCATCGGTCATTTCCAAATGCAGCCTAAGTTTCAAAAGACAAAACAAAATTAACTGGATTGAAGACAAATGGGTTTGCAGAACAAAAAATACAGAATCCATTTTCTTGGTTATATTATGTGTAGTTTTTTTTCAAAATTGAAACAAGAAACATGTTGAATTTCTAGATTAAAGAATATATTTTCATCTGTTTATATAATATCATATTCCATAGAACAGTAACTTAACTTTTACACTTCAAAATTTATTTTTGTTTTAAAAGCCATTATTTATTTTGATGCTTTCAAGAGCATGGATTGTTTTTTGAAACAAAATTCTTAAAACGAAAACACTGTCGAGGAATCTTGTCATAGAAAACACCTCAAATCATTAATACGCAAATGGGATAGGATTAAACCAATCCATCAATGGACTCACCAGCCAAACATGAAATCAATAGCTCGTTGAGCAGCCTGGATGTTTGCCTTGTCATTGGAGTAGGGCACAAACCAATGTGACACCAACGTTATTCCAATCTTGCCCTTTTGAGACGCCTGATCAGTGTTATAAACAGAGAGGAATCAAGAAATATATATCGTTTTGTTAGAAAGTAAAAATCTATTCA
Source organism: Nelumbo lutea (assembly GCF_056320005.1). Taxonomy (NCBI): domain Eukaryota; kingdom Viridiplantae; phylum Streptophyta; class Magnoliopsida; order Proteales; family Nelumbonaceae; genus Nelumbo; species Nelumbo lutea. The sequence continues at coordinate 108,984,186 of NC_142685.1, forward strand.
GAGATTGCATTTAATAGGTTTAATGGTTCTTTGAAATAGTATCAAAGCCTGTTGATCAAATGCTCTAATGTTCAATCTTCACCCAATGGGTTTTTGGATGATAATCCATGTTAAAAAATAAAAACCTATTCAGAGACCTCACTTAACAGTTCAGGACTCACGCTATAGCCCACCACTTTGATGGCCAATGGCATTCAGATTGCTAATAATGAAAGAATTACAGACCTGATACTTGTCTTTGTATGCCTTCACTGCTGCTGCATGAGCAAGGAGTTGGTTGTGAGCCACCAGGTATGGCTCCGTGCCTGAATTCCCACCGGTGCAGCTTAAGCTCACCCATGGAGAACATCGGCCAGGGGCTAAAGTGTCCATGCTGTACCCACCATTGCTAAAGGTCCATGGCTCATTGAAGGTGATCCAGCTCTTCACCCGATCACCGAACTCTCGGAAGCAGATTTCCGCGTAATCACGGAAATCATCGCTGCAAGTTAGATCAGCGATGCCCAACTGGATTAGTTTGGATCATTTGAATGTTTATCACTGAGAGAGAGAGATCTCCACAGAGAGACTTAAGAAACCTCCTTATTCATCTAAGTGAAAACGAATCACTTACACAATTTTAGTATTTAAGAAACCTCCGTATTCATCTTCAAGTGCTTGGGGAAGATCCCAATGAAAGAGGGTCACATATGGCTGCAAACCTATGCATTCATGACACCAAATTAACAATGATATAGACAGAGAGAGAGAGAGAGGAGAGAGAAACAGAGAGAACCGTGGGAGAAAAGCTCGTCGATGAGATTGTTGTAGAATCTGATGCCTTCCCTGTTCACTCCTCCACTTAGTTTCCCATCTAAGATTTTGAGAAAAAATCATTAGGAAGGAAAGAATATTTTACCAGAAATAATAAGTTTTAAACTTTTAATCTGTAAGTTTTTTCCTTAGGTAATGCTTGGTTTGAAGGCAGGGAAAGGAAGGGAAATGTAAGGAAATCTTTATAAACCTTTCTATAAGTTCTTCTTCATTTCCTTACCTTTTCCTTCAAATCAAACATAGCCTTAAAAATTTCTTCTTCTTTTGGTTGAGTTAATCAATTTTTTTCAAAAATATATGGGCCTGTTTGATACGTCTTACCGCACGATCTTTTGGCTGTTTATAAATCGGGTAGGCCAATTTTTTGTCATTCTTGTTTGATTCACAGAAATCTAACCATCAAAAGTCGGAACACCGAAAAGATGCTGGAAGCTATTTTGGGCTGATTTCGGGAAGCTCCAAATGAAACTTTTCGTGCCTTTCATTTTATATCATATAGAAAGATGTACAGAAAGACGTGTATCTGCCAAACTAGCATTGGACTATTCAAATCTTCATGCAAAAGTTCAATATATTTTTTGACTTTCAGAACTACCAGAAGATCTTCCCAAAAAGACTTACCAAATGGGCCGTATGTTATTTAGAATTTATGAATGAATCTAGTGATAGACTAAACAATTCAAATCATACAAACCACCATAATCAAATCTTACGTGGCAATATTCTAGGCCAGGAGATGGAAAACCTGAAGGCGTCTAAGCCCATTTCCTTCATTATTTCCACGTCCCCCTGTAAAATTCATTCATTGTTTAATTAAAAATTGCATATGTAAGAGAATGTGTATTCTTAAAAATACTAAATATAGATCTAAGGGTGTCAATTGATCGGTTTTGAATTGTATTTAATCCCATCCAAACCTTGTTAAATTGGATTTGGATGGTCCATTATAATTATTAGATTAGGCCAATCTAAAATAAATTGGTCCATATTCTTATTGGTCTGAACTGGACCTAAACCAAATTTCCAATAATTCCATTATGATGCCAAACGCTTGTCCAATTTGAAACCAATCAAAATTGAAGCTGGTATAAAATCACTTTAATGAAAGTACTTTTACGAAAGTACTTTTACAAAATAAAATATTTTTATGAAATCACTTTTGTAGAAGCAATTTTATAAAAACTTTAATAAAAACACTTTTACGAAAGTATTTTTATGAAATCATTTTTTCAAAAGAACAACAGAAGTACTTTTATAAAAGCACTTTTACAAAAACATTTTTATAAAAGCACTTCTTTCAATGCTAAAAGGGTATATATTTGTAATTTTCATATTTTCTTCATTTTAATATATTTTTATAATTTTTTACATGTTATGTTTTTTATATAATTATTGATATTTTATTTAGTCTGGATTAGATTAAATCCAACCCATTTACATTTCAATGGATTGGATTGGATTAGGTCAAATCCATTTATAAGTGAATTCACATTGGACTGGATGGGCTCGGATCAAATCTAGTCCAATTGACACCTCTATATAGATCTAAGTAAATCACATTGGTAACAGGTGAATCCACATCCATGCGGGTATGTAGCCTGTTGTGTGCAGCATGGTGTAAAGACGATCCTGAATGCCATGCGAGTTCGATAAATTTCTTAAACTACCCTTACTGTTTAGGACAATGACATACCAAAATGTCAAATTTTCCCTTACTTTCGTTCCTTCTCAGATTCTCTCGCTCTGATCTTCGACGATTTACAATGAACTACAGTGACCAACTGGCAATGGCAGTTTTGCAACGGTGACCCTCGACTTCTCTGATTCTCTATGATTCTCTCTGTTTCTCATGAAACGATTAATTAAGGAGTGGTTTTGCAATGGTGACCGTCGCCGGATCTGATGAGCACCGTCGCCTTCGACAGCAAAACTTGTCGCTGCAATTTCCGGATGGCAGTGCGACGGTGAGAAAGGTTGGAGATCTCAAATCTAAAAGGAGAACCTATATCTGAGATCTGGCCCGTCATCCACCGGAGTATACAACACCGGCAGCTTTCGGGAGTTCTCCAGCAGTGCTATCTTTTCTTCTTTCTCTCTCGCACTCTCTCTCTCTCTCTCTTTCTCTCTCTCTCTCTCTCTCCCTTTTTCTTTCTTTTTCTCTCCATCTTTTTTTTCTCTTCCTCCTTTGACGCTCCTTATATCTCCCATTCTACGATTGCAGCCACTACAACTTCTAGCAGCAGCTGCATTCCCTTGATTAGCCACCTCTGTTTCTCTCTCATATTCTCCCCTCTGTCATTCTCTCTTATTCTCTCTCTCTCTCCATCTTTACCCCACCCGTCTCTTTTCATGTCAACGGCATCACCGCTGCAACTTCAAGTGGTGGTGGCTTTTTTTGCTTGCTTCCAATCTCTCTCTCTCTTTCCCTTTTTCTTTATTTCTCTCTCCATCTTTTTTTTCTCTTCCTCCTTTGACGTTCCCTCTATCTCCCTCTCCCATTCTACGATTGCTGCCACTACAACTTCTAGCAGCACTTGCATTCCCTTGATCAGCCACCTCTCTCTCTTTCATTTTCTCCCTTTTGTCATTCTCTCTCTCCATCTTCTTTATCCCACCCATGTCTTGTAGGGGAAGATGGGGTCACTGTAACTTTGGAGGAAAAGCTCTGAGGCGCATCTAAAGACACTGTCTTTAGAACGTTATTTGCCCCCATTCAGTTTTATTGAATTTGTTGTTGTTGGGTTACAGGCAAATTCGTTCCCAGGATATAATAGAGCCTGGGCGAGAATCTGCAACCAACAAAGTTGAAGAGTCTCCAAAGAAATCTTCTGTGAGATTGTAACAGACCGAACTGAGAGAGAAAGAGTGATTGGATTTTAAACATTGTGTGATGTAGAGTTTATTCATGCTCCTTAAATAATTTGTGAAAATGTATGAAGAAAAGGTAGGTGTTGATTTAGAGAAGGCACCTTGAACAGTCACAATTTCAAACATTGTGACTGTTTAAAAAGTAGTTAACGGTGACTGTTAACTTTGAATTGTGCCTCTTGATCACACCGATTGAATTGTGATCGTTGATCTCATCAACGGTGATCAACGGTCATCAACGCACCAAAACCAAAGTCATCCATCACGAGTCACGTGAAATGCGAGCAAAGTGCAAGCAAAATACGAGCAAAATGTACTGCACACATACGTGTGCACGTGCATTGCATAGTATCAAATCTCCATACTCTCCTCTATTAATTTTAAGAAGTGTAAATCAGCTCCTCTTGAAATACTTAAAATAAAACTTATAATTTTCCAATGTAGAATAAATTCAAAACTGAATTTTTATAAGAAAAAAAACTGATTTTTCAACCAAGTGTACAGATGCAATTTCTAATTGACCAATCAAACCCATTAGATTTAATCTCTTATGAGATTAAAATCCAATATGTCTCTTTTCATAGCGGTGGTTTTTTTTGCTTGCTTCCAATCTTTCTCTTTCCTTCTTTTATTCATTCTCTTTACCTCTCTCTCTCTCTACGCATATCCCTTATTCTTCACCGCTGCCATCCAATGCGGCTACAACTCTGCAGCGGCATCTTCACGTCAACTTATTAGGGGGGACCGAGATCGACGAAGGACCAGAGAGAGGTTCCCATCGATGTATGTTTACTTAGAAAAAATTTGGACTCAAAGGGAAACTGAGCTCAGATGAGCTTCTGCCGATAATTTACAGACGATAACAATGGTGGTAATGGCGACGAAGAAACGGGGAGTGAGGAGAGGGATGGTGAAGAATAAGGGAGAAGGATAAAGCGTAAAATTGGGTTTTACTATGATGACAAGGTGCCAATTGAATGATTGATAATATCTCCTGCTAGTTGTTATAGCAGCAAATGCGTATGATTGACAAGTTTGTTGATAAGATGTGCTGGTTAATGGAAAGATATTCTTACACCTGCACATGACAACTTGGTTGTCGGTTAAGCCAAAGACTGTTAGATCATCTGAATTTGTCCACCTAATTACATCTCACCTAAGAAACTGGGAACCAGTGCCCCACTCCGTGGATTTTCTTGCATTTACGCTTTTATCCTTTTTCATCAAATTATTAAGTGGCATCCACTTTGGGCAGGGCGGGCTCGAAGCTCGAGTTAAGCATTTCTTAAATGTTTAAGGGCCCACAGGGCCCATTTCTTAAATTATTTCATGTCTCTTTGAAATCATGCAGTCCCGATTCCCAACACACACCCACACAAGAAGGTAATTGTATTAGCTATGCTTGATTTGATGGCAAATGAGAGTGGAAATTGATGGAAGTTGTTAAGTATTTTTGTGAAAAAGTTATTAAAGGAAGTTCATCGATGTACAATATGCATTTTGGCCATATCGTATGTGTTTAGAAATGGTTGATATATACATTTTTTTTTTATTTTTTTTGTCAAAATTTAATTTTTTGAAAGTTTATAAGATGTTTTTTACTATTAAAAAAAATTCAACAAAGACACGTTTTAAACCATAACTTTTTCAAAAGATATAATATAATACGTCCGATACTTTGAACTATGAATGCAACAAAAGCCCATTAAAATATAAAACCAAAAGAAGTGAAATCAGTGTAATATGTACCTTGTAACGATGATAAAAATCAATGGCTACGTCTCCATTACTTCGGTCTGCTATTTTGCCTGCATAACATACCACAATATGATAATCAATTTAAAAAAAATTTCTTTAAATTAACCTGGTTTCTTAAGCCCACAAGTCAGTTTGGCCTATGGCACGGCATGGGCCTGTATAGGCCTAAACCATAAATCATGTTGTGTAGGCCCACACAACATGACCCGCATTTTACACGGGCCACCCACTGATCATGCCATACCAGCCCGGCACGGCCCGCTTTACAGGGGCCATCCACTCGTCACATGTCAACGTAGGCTGGTGATATACCCTTAATCGGTGGACTAAGCATTATCAAACTTAGTCTACACCGGATTTCCTACCCACTGCTCTCTACCCAGTCTCGAATTATGGGAGAAAAAGTGAGTACGAAATCTGGGTTCTGATCTACTTACACTTAAGGCTTTTATTAAATTGTACATTAATCAAAGAGAATTCATCAAAATTCATAGTGGTGGTTTTGATTTGTCAATTTAAAAGTGAAATCTCCTGATACGATAATCACCCAATCGTACTCTTCGGAGTCTAATCAATCAAAACCCACTCTCTCCATGTTGATGAATTCTAATCAGTTAATTAATGTAACACTTGAAAGAATTAAATAATTTAACTCAGGAGACTCATGTTACAATGGAAGAAACAATATAGATTTACATGAACTTTTGAATGAAAGGTAAAAGATGAAAGAAAGAACCATTGTCATCTCCAAAAAAACCCAGAGAGAGAGAGAGACCTGGATATTTGTGAGTGAAAGTATCCCATATACTGGGGCCTTTACCACCTTGTTTAGCTGCACCTTCAAGCTAAGAAACCATGCACAAGGGTCAAACGCACGCTGCCAGATATATATATCGTAGCAACTTCTGCAAATTAACTTAAGTAGGTTTCTTGCTGAAATACCTGATAAGAAGCTGATGCCGCCCCAAAAACAAAGCCTGCTGGAAAACTCTATCGGTTTAGTGAAGTTGAGGAATCATTACTCAGTGTAGCACCCCCGGATCGACCCAGCAAGTCGACAAGGATAAGCAGGCCGAGCAGGGGGAAGCTTTGAAATGCCATAACAGCCGGTTTGGGTTATGGAGAGGGTCATCTCAGCATCCTTTAAATAGAGAAGCATGAGCATAGATACATATTTGTGGTAAATAGATAAAAAAGGGAACATTTCCCTCAAGTTTTGTGGTATATAGTACCCATTGACTTTTCGGATAACTATGGATACATCCGATGCAGATTTTTTGATTCCCACGGCACAGCTATAAATATTCAAAATATCAAAAGACATACCTTATACACCTATACCCGGCCCATAAATTGGCATCAATACCGAGCTGGCACCTACCCGAAATGTACTTTGAACCTACAAATGCTGACACTGGGGTTATCCGTCATTCTCCCAAATTATTGAAACATTCCCCTAAAGTTTTTGGTTGTTGCTGAAACCATACCTAAAGTTTGATGGTTGCAATCACCTCCCTTGAACTTTCTAATACAGTTGCAAGTAGACCCCCTCCGGTGGAATCTTATAAAAAGACATGATAATGTCTAAACTACCCATACAGTAACTACTGAGAGAATTTAAAGTTGCATCTTTACATTTGAGTGATTGATATAAAGGGCAATTTTGAAAAATAAATCAATTGTAGAAAAGAGATTGAAAGGGTTTGGGGTAGTGATTCATATGAAGAAAATTTTGAAAAATAAACATTATTGGTATTTTAGACATATTCATGCCTCTATTTTAGAAGATTCTATCAAAGGGGGCCTACTTGCAATTATCAGAAAGTTGAGGGAAAGTTATTGCAATTATCAGACTTCAAGGGAGGCTTCAGCAATGCCAAAAACTTCATAGGAGATTTCAACAATTTATCCTAAATAATAATTATTACTTGTAAAGTATTTGTCTACAATTGGTAACAACATAAAAAGTAATAAAGTAAAAACTGTATGGAACTATGGATGCTTTTTATGGATCGGCTATGTTACTAAAAAAGACAACAAATAACTAGCTTTATGAGAATGATCTCCTCTCCCCTCCCCCAATGGTCCATGATACAAATATAATACAGGCCCTAAGGATAATCCCTTGACAAGATACTTATAGCCCATGTTAAGGCCTTGTTTAATGTTCGTGGAAGATCTGGCCGCCAAAAGCAGAAACACCAAAAAGACACGATAAGCCCATTTTGGGCTGATTTTGGGAAGCTCCAAATGTTGTTTTTCATATCTTTTGCATTTTATTCTCATACAAAAAGACACGGAAAGATGCATGGAAATACATGTATCTACCAAATTAGCTTTGCATTTGCTTAAATCTTCATGCAAAAATTCAATGCATCTTTCGACTATCAAAGCTACCAAAAGAAATTCCCAAAAAAATCTTGCCAAACTACCCTAACGAATCCACAACTTAATTTCCTTATCTCTAATATGGGAATGGATAATGTCCATTTAGCTTCTTGCATTCTCTAATTGTCCGTCTGCATCTCCACAAAGGGTCCATCTTCACCATTAAGCATTCAATGGTCATCACCTTCAATCCATCACGTGGATACTTTAAATCTTGGATGCAACCAAATAGGGTTGTGAATGCAACCCCCATTGTCAATCTGAAAATCAGATGGTGTTTGGCAAGTCCTTTTGCACGGTCCCTTTGGACTTCAGCAAGCTCAAAAGACCAAAAAACTAATTAGTCTTTTCCATTTGGTAACCAAAATCCAGAAAGTTGAAAAAATGCATGGAAGGCTGAAAATACTGAATTTAAGGAAGCTTCAAATGAATATCTCTTGTCTTTCTAAAAAGACTTACTAAATGACACTTATATTAGGGTAAAAGATACTTTTCACTTAAATACCGATATGGATAATGATTTGGTAATCCATTAAAATCCAGATACGAGAGGTTGTTACGTGTGAGTGAAATTTAGAAAAAAAAAAAAAAACTTTTAACATACCAAACCAAATACATTAAACAATGTGAGCTGTAATTTGTACCATATGACTATAGCGTATTCAATGTTGAAGAGTTCAACCGATTAACACTCGCCTTGTGTCCCCACAGGAACATAAATCATTTTCGTAGTGTCCCCACACGACTATAAATCATTTTCGATAGTGTCATCACACGACCACAAATCACTTTCGTTGGGATAGTACAAAATACTTTTTCAACAACTATTTAATAATTCTCAAAATGATGTAACCAATAGCGGGGCTCGAAATTACATTGACATCGATAATAATTCATTTAGCACATCTAAGATTGTTGATGAGCGCGAATTTGGCCCTCCTTTGTGATATATGGTACCTCGGAACAAATAGGTGATATCCAGAATCATTTTAACAACAATTTGTCTTAGCCAAGTTGATGGTGTCTCACCCGACAGCCTGGAACAGGCGCGACCTAGCGGCCTGGTCCTAGCCGACCTGGCCCAAGCGCAAACTGGCAGCCTAGCATAGGCGTGACTTGGCCTAGGCGCAAACTGGCAGCCTGGCACAGGCGCGACCTGACGGCCTGGCCCTGGCGCGAGCTGGCAACCTAGCCCTGGCGTGAACTAGCAACCTGGCACAGGCATGAGCTAGCGGCCTGGCCCTAGCGCGACCTGGCTGCCTGGCCCTGGCGCAACCTGGCGGCCTGCAAGACGTGATCGGCGACAAATTCGACCTACGTATCCAAACAATCCCACGATCCTTGGAAGTTGGCCCACGTGCTGAACGATCCGGAGGGTGGTCAACGTGCATGGCGGTTACCTCAAGGAATCTATGACCACTTAGACGACTTCTCAGAAATCTCAGATATGGTGCATGAAGCCCATGCCAAACAATGCCTATATAAAGTCACCAACCCCAATGGAGAGAGGGGGGCAAATAAGCATATTCTAGCTCTCATACTTTGTGATTTTTAGCTCGCAGTCTATTATGAGAGTACTGACTTAAGTATCGGAGTGACCTCGTCGGGTTAGCAACCACGGGTTCTCTGATCCTCTTGCAAATCAACAGTTTGTCGTCCGCCTGGAAGCTAGATCACCTCCAACATGGAGCAGCTAGATCGTGCAGCATCAATTTGCGTCGTCTGTGGGAAACGTTACAAAAAGCTAGGCTCTCATCCTTCGAAAGGCTAAGTCCTCCTCTTCCAGAAAGCTAAGTTCTCACCTTTTAGAAATTAAAATCTCTCACTTTGTAGTTTCCATTTTTTAGGAACTCAAAGACTATGCAGGAAGTTGATGGCCAACAGACTAAGTAGCTCTACCAACTTTATTTCGACTCGAATAAAGCCTCATCAGTCCTCTTCGCGAGGTACCCTCTACAAAGGTGAGCTCTTCGTGGCTTCCGCGGGGGTATGCAACCAACAGACTTCATGGACGCCTCTACCGGTCGAGCCTTCCAAGGCTCCCATGCGAGCTGGTGACCTAAATCAGTAGTGTTGCCCCCGTAGGTCGAGCTCCTAGTAGCGTCTTATAGGAGTGGGTAACCGACGTCACTAATGAGGCTGATGCAACATAGCCGTAGATCTAAGGAGCCGACCTGGCGGCCTGGCCCAACCGTGACCTAACGCAGCCTGGCCTAGGCGCAACCTAGCGGCCTAGCCCAGGCACAACCTGGTGGCTTGGCCCAGGCATGGACTGGGGGCTTGGCTCGGGTGCGACTTGGTGGCCTGGCATGAGCGCCGACATAGAAAACTTGCCCAGGTGTGAACTGGCGAACTGACAAAAGAACTCGGCATGGGCACATAAGTCCTAGTTACCTCCTCGGCATGGGCACATAAGACCCAATCGCCCCTTCGGCATAGCAAAATCAAATATCAATGAGAGTGGAGTACGAGTCGCTCCCAGAGCCTAAGGGCTAAAGTGTCGAATTGGCAAAGACTTTGGCACCACATATGACCTAGTCGCCTCTTCGGCATGGGCAAAATTAAGGGTAAGGAGAGTGGACTGCAAGTCGCTCCTAGAGCCTAAGGGCTAAAGTGCCAAACTGGCAAAGACTTCGGCACCACATAAGACCCAGTCACCTCTTCGGCATGGGCAAAATCAAAAGTAAAGAGAGTGGACTGTGAGTTGCTTCCAAAGCCTAAGGAATTGAATCGACACTTACGAGCTCATCGAATTAGTCATTTTAGGCCAAAAGGAGCAATCTACTCCCTTCGCCGAGTTACTTTTGGCTCGGGAGTGCCGGGCAAATGATGAGGGCGAATTTGGCCCTCCAATGATATTGTGACACATGGCACCTCGAAAAAATTAAGTGACGCTCGGAACCACTTTGGCAACAACTTGCCTTAGCCAACTTGATGGTGTCCCACCTGGCGGCTTGGCACAGGTGTGGCCTGGCACAGGCGCGACCTGGCACAAGCGTGACCTAGTGGCCTGGCCCTGGCGCGACCTAGCCCAGGCGCGAACTAGCAGCCTAGCACAAGCGCGACCTAGCGACCTAGCCCTAGCGCGAGTTGGCAGCCTGGCATAGGCGCGAACCGGTAGCCTGGCCCTGGCACCAACTGGCAGCCTGGCACTAGCGCGAGCTGGAATCCTGACACTAGCACGACCTGGCGACCTGGCGGCTTGGCCCTGGCGCGACCTGGCAGCCTAGCCCAGGCTTGAACTGGTGGCCTAGCCCAGGCGCTGACCTGGCGGCCTGGGAAATGTGCTCGGCGACAAATTTGGCATGCATATCCAAACACTCCCACGGTCCTTGGAAGTTTGCCCACGTGTCGAATGATCCGGAGGGTGGTCAACGTGCATGGCGGTTACCTCAGGGAATCTCAGACCACTTAGATGACTTCTCACAAATCTTGGATACGGTGCGTGAAGCCCATGCTAAACAATGTCTATATAAAGGCACCAACCCCAATGGAGCAAGGGGGGGCAAGTAAGCATATTCTAGGTCACATACTTTGTGATTTTTAGCTCGCAATCTATTATGAGAGTACTGACTTAAGCATCGGAGCAACCTCGCCAGGTTAATCACCTCGGGTCCTCTGACATTGATTCCTTGCAGGTCTATAAAGAACAACAAAGCTCAATAATCAATCCAACTTGCCACCAAGCGGCTCAGCCCTCTAGTCAACTCGGCACTCTCGTCAGCTCGTTACCTAACTTGCCTAGCTCGGCCCAGTCAACTCGTCACCTAATCTGCCTAGCTCGGCCCAATCAGTTCAGCACCTAACCTACCCAGCTCGGCCTAGTTAACTCGGCACCTAATCTGCCCCCAAATCAGACCAAATGATGAGGTACTTAGCCAAAAAATTGATACATCACCAAAAATTGATTCATCAATTGGGATTATCATTGAAGTACAGTGGTGTAAAATGGGTCGTCTTTCCCACTCTTGGGACACTTCGGGTGGGTTGGCCCAGTAGGGCCTGAGCCCATGTGGGTCCGAGCTGGACTAGGGCGGGCTGTGGGCTGGATGGGCGGGCTATAGGCCACATCATGGGCCAAGCACATGTCAGGCTGGGCTACAAGTCGTGCCTTGGGCCTAGGCCAAACCAAACCAAAAAGACCTAGACTTTTTTTTTTTTTTTGCTAACTTTACTTTGGGCTTTGTCTGCTTTGGGGACAAATTGAAAAAATAAAAAATCTAACAAAGAAATGATAAAACAATACTTACCAAAATATAAAATGGACAACAAATTGAAAAAATAGGAATTTTATTTCATTTAAAATATAAAAAATTACGAATTGAAAAACAAAAGTTACATTGTTGAAAATATAACAAATAATTTAATAAAATTGAAAAAATTACTCCATCTCCTTGACGTTAATCATCCGCTTCATTAGGTGTAGTAGTGTCATGTCCTTCTTTATCTTGTTGCTTATCCTCAACATTCAACAAATCTTTAAAATAGGTGTCTTTTTTTTGTTTCTCATGGAAGAGAAAATGCTTGGCCAAGTGGCCAGTACCACCCTTGCTATTAAAACTAAAGCCAATCCAACATTTTTGGCAAATGGCTCTTTTTCCCTTCCCCTCAACATCCTCTATTTTAAATATTTTTTAAATCGGACTAATGAATTTACCATTGGAGAATTGGTTTTGGGAGGAGGAGCCAACCATTATTTTTAATTCTAAAAAAATAAGAATTAATTTAATTGCACTTATGTTATGGGCCCGGCGTAGGATCTCGTCACGGGTCGGTCCACCGGGAGAGACTCCTGTCTTCCCTTGCCCTTGCGTACAGAACCTATTGTGGCAATCGCGTGGGTGATTTGTCCAAAAGATCACCCGAACTCTCCTAACACCTTTCTTGGTTGAAAATTGAATACCTTTATTTCAATTCGTGGCTCCTTAAATAGGAGATTACAGAAGGAAATTTCTAATTAAACTCAAACTCCTAATTACCTATTCCTAATGGTAACACAACTCTTACTTAAGATAAGATAATATAAGAAAGGGATGAGGAATGGAGTATCTGACGGCGAGTTTGGCGAGCAGAGCTAATGTGGTAAGATAAGTGCGGGCCCACCCTGATGAGCTATCGTGTGGGCCCTACCCTACTGCTGCTGCCGATGGCGCGTGCATCTCAGAGTGCTGCTGTCGTGCGGTGCGTGCTTCTGCCGTGTGGCGCGTGTTGCGCGCTGCCTGGCGGTGCATGCTGCGTGCTGCTGGGCGGTGCGTGCTGCTATGTGGTACTGCCGGGCGGTGTGCTGCTGTGCGTGCCACTGCCTATGACTGCGCCGCAGTGTGCTACCGGGCAGTGTGTCCATAACATCACACCCCTCCTGGACTACGAGCTTGTCCTCAAGCTCGAGTTCGGGGTAAGCATTGTGAAGATCGGTCCAGGGGATCCAGGTGGCCTCAACTGATGGTAATCCGTCCCATTCTACTAGAACCTCAAAGATACCCTGATTGATGCACGACTGTACAAGAGCCCGAGGTAGGAGGATGGGTCTATCGTCCTTTAGAGTTGGTAGAGGAGGCACTTGGTCCGACGGAGTCCCTATAAAAGGCTTCAGGAGGGACACATGGAAGATGTCATGGATTATGTTGTGGTCTGGTAGCTCGAGTTGATAGGCAACCTTCCCGATCTGCCTGAGAACCTTGAAGGGCCCACAAAATTTTGGGGCCAGCTTGGGGGGTCCTCGACGCCTGAGGGAGAGATGTCAGTAGGGTTGGTGCCCCAGCCAAACAAACTGTCCCGGCTTGAAGGTGACTTCGCGGTGGTGCTCATTGTAGGCGTGCTTCATGCGCGCCTATGCCTACTAAAGGCGCAAGGAGACTTTGGCCAGGAGGGCATCGCGATCTTGGATGTTGCGATCGACTTCTTCCAGCCGTGTTGAGCCTAGCTCATATGATAGGAGACAGGGAGGGTCTCGGCCATATACCACCCGGAAGGGAGTCATGCCAAGGGAGGAGTGGTAGGACGTGTCATAACAGTATTCTACCCATGGAAGGCACTTCACCCAGTGCCTGGGCTGGTCTCCCAAAAGACAGCGGAGGTACATCTCTATTGTCCGGTTCACCACCTCTGTTTGGCCATCTATTTGTGGATGGTAGGCAGAGGAGAAGGCAAGGTCTGTTCCCTGCAGTCAGAAGAGCTCCTTCCAGAAGGCACTGGTGAAGATCGGGTCCCTGTCACTTATAATGGACTCGGGTAGCCCATGTAATCGGAAGATGTGGCCGAAGAAGGCGTGGGCCACTGAGACCGCATTGTAGGGGTGAGATAAGGGAAGGAAGTGGGCATACTTTGAGAAGCAGTCCACTACTACAAATATCACCGATTTCCCTCCCACCTTGGGTAAGCCTTCAATGAAGTCCATGGAAATATCTGCCCAGATCTGAGTGCGGAGGGTGAGGGATTGGAGAAGGCCTGCTAGGTGCAAGTTTTCACACTTCTGCTGCTGGCACGTTGAACAGTTCTGGATGAAGTCTCATACCAAAGCCTTCATGCGCCGCCAGTGGAAATCTGCATGGACGCGGTGCAGTATTTTCTGGATACCGTCATGCGTGGTGTTGTGCATGTTGGAGATAACGGAGGGAATTAAGGGGAAGTCGGTTGGAAGATAAATTTTGCCTTTGTACAGTACCAACTTGTCCTGTGTGCTCCAATTGGAGTTGGTCGTTCCTGCCTGTATTGTCCTGAGCATATCGCTCCATTCGGGTGACTATGGCAGTTCATTCCGAATGTCTTCCAGTAGGGAGGCTCGGGGCTGTGAGATTGCATGGAGTAGCATGTTGTCATCGCGATGGGACAGGGCATCTGTGGCATGGTTCAAGGCCCTTGCCTTGTAGTCTACCCGGAAGTCAAATCCAAGGAGTTTGCTGACCTAATGCTGCTGTGGCGAGGTGGTGAGCCGTTGTTCCAGTAGATATTTGAGGCTGTAATGGTCCATCTTGACTATGAAGGATCTGCCCCACAGGTACGACCTCCAGTGTTGCACTGCCTTAACTAGGCCAATAAGTTCTCGTTCGTAGGCGGGCAACTTAATGTGGCAATCGGCCAGCTTGCAGCTGAAAAAGGCGATTGGGTGCCCTTGTTGTTGTAGTATCGCGCCTATGCCGGTACTGGAGGCGTCACACTCCACTGTGAACTCAAGATCAAAGTTTGGAAACTGTAGAACTAGTGTGGAGGAGAGGGCTTCTCTTAATTTTATAAAGGCTACCTCAGCTGTACCATCCCAGAGGAAGGCATTTTTCTTGAGCAGACTTATTAGTGGGGCTGCCAGCAGTCCGTAATTGTGAATGAACTTGCGATAGTATCCGATCAGCCCTAGGAAACCACGGAGGGCCTTGGCGGATTGCGGTCTGGGCCATTCTTTGATGGTCTGAATCTTGGAGTCATCCACAATGACCCCTTGACTGCTAATTACATGTCCTAAGTAAAGGACCCTACATTCCTCAAAGGAGCATTTTGATCGTTTGAGGAAAAGCTGATGTTGCTGCAGAAGTTCAAGAACAATTCGCAGATGTTGCATGTGCTCTACCCAAGATTTGCTATAAATTAGGATGCCATCGAAAAATACCAAGACAAATCTGTGGATATGGGAGTGAAACACCTCATTCATCAGGGCCTAGAATGTGGATGGCGCGTTGCTAAGACCGAAGGGCATGACCAAGAACTCGAAGTGGCCATTGTATGTTATGAAGGTCATTTTCTCTACATCTTCTGGGGTCATTCGGACTTGGAAGTATCCTGATTGAAGGTCTAGCTTGGAGAAGTACTGTGCTCCATGGAGTTCATCTAACAGCTCATCTACGACTGGGATGGGAAACTTATCTTTGACCGACCATCCGACTGTTAAGTTCTCTGTAATCCACACAGAATCTCCAAGTCTCGTCTTGCTTGGGCACCACGAGAACTGGGGAGGAGAAGGGAGAGCGGTTGGGGAGGATGATCCCTTGCTGTAACATGTATGTGCACTGCCTTTTTATTTCATCTTTATGTCAATGTGGGTAGCGGTAGGGCCTGACAACAACGGGATCTGATCCACTTATCAGAGGGATTTGGTGGTCGCAAGCTCTGGGAGGGGGAAGCCCCTTGGGCTCCTTGAATACTGTAGAGAAGTCCGTAAGGAGCCTTTCCATATCTGTTGAGCGTGAGTCCCCACCTTGGAGTGTATGTAGCTACACCCTTGTTCTTATTCTGGTTCCCCGGCATGTGACTGGTTTGCCATCCAAGTGGAAGGTCATGGTCAGGGCGGCGAAGTCCCATAGAATTGGTCCAAGCGTGATCAGCCATTTAACACCTAGGACAATGTCACATTCATCCAAAGATAGCATGAATAAATCTGCTTGGAAGGGCTCTATTCCAACCTAAATTCTGGTGTCTTTGCAAATTCTGGGGCTGTGAACTCTTTCACCGTTTGCCATGGCCACCTATAATTGTGGTCTTCTTTCCATGGGCAGTTCTAACTTGCGGGCCGCCTGTTCACTAATGAAGTTGTGGGTGCTACCCGAGTCTATTAGAATACGGACTGGCCGCCCTACTATCAATGCTCTCAGCTGCATGGTTTGGGAGGTCTTGACCCCCGTAATGGCATGGAGGGAGATTTCTGGTTCTGACGCTGTAGGTTCGTCCTCTTCCTCTTCGGGTTCTTCTACTAGAAGATAAAACAACTTCTTACACTTGTGGCTGGCGGAGTATAAGTCATTGCAATTGAAGCATTGCCCCCTTGTGCACCGTTCCGCCATCTCGGCTCGGGTCAGCCGCCTAATGGGGGGTGCAGATCTGCTGCTTCCTATGCTTGACACTGATCTGGAGGGGGTTGCTCGCAGGCAGCCTTGGTTCTCTGTTCGCGATCGAAAAGGGAGTCACTCCTGCTATCTTCAAAGGCGTCCATGTTGTTGTCAGACATCCTATACTGAAGCCCCCGTGGGAGATCTGCATCTTCCTTTCAAAGGCACGTGCGAGGTTCATAGATGTGACTAGATTAGGGGGGTGCTACATCTCGACGTCCACCCTTAGGGGTTCCACCAGCCCTGTTGTGAACATATCGACTTGCTAGTCTGGGTGTACCGAGGCTACTCTGGCGAGAATAGTTTGGAACTGGCACTGATAATCCGCCACAGTCCCGGTTTGCTTGAGGTTGATCAGTTTGCCTAGCGGGTTGCTTGTCAGCAGGGGTCCAAACCGGAGGAGGCAATAGGATTTGAATTGTTCCCAACTAAGCCCATAGAACCAGAGATGTGCCTCTTCTGTGAGGTGGAAAGCGGCCAGACTGACCTTGTCTCTGTCATCAGTGCACTGGTTGTGGAAGAACTATTCGCAGTGGTGCAACCATCTCAGTGGGTCTCCAGTGCCGTTGTAGGACGGAAATTCTAGCCGACTGTATTTGGGGATAACAGTGGCAGTCGGGGTGGCCGTCTGATGTTTGCTAGGCATTTCTGCCCAGTCCAGTGTGTAGCTGTTGTTGGTGGTGGTTCCTTTTGAGTTTCTTTCCCTATTGGCTAAGAATGTCTCCAACAAGCTTCGAAGCTCCCGGACATCAACCTTGACCTCACGTACCTCCATGCTGGTCTCTACAAGTTTGTGCTCCAGTTCGTGGACCTTGGAAGATAGAGGCTATTGTTTCCCCATAAAGGTAGTCTCTAATACCAGAATGTTATGGGCCTGCGTGTAGGATCTCGTCACGGGTCGGTCCACCGGGAGAGACTCTTATCTTCCCTTGCCCTTGCCCTTGCGTACAGACCCTATTGTGGCAATCGCGTGGGTGATTTGTCCAAGAGATCACCCGAACTCTCCTAACACCTTTCTTGGTTGAAAATTGAATGCCTTTATTTCAATTCGTGTTTCCTTAAATAGGAGATTACAGAAGGAAATTCCTAATTAAACTCAAACTCCAACTTGAACTCAAACTCCTAATTACCTACTCCTAATGGTAACACAACTCTTACTTAAGATAAGATAAGATAAGATAAGATAGGGATAAGGAATAGAGTAGTTGGCGGCGAGTTTGGCGAGCAGAGCTGACATGGTAAGATAAGTGCGAGCCCACCCTGATGAGTTGTTGTATGGGCCCCGCCCTACTGCTGTTGCCAGCGGCGCGTGCGTCTCACAGTGCTGCTGCCGTGCGGTGCGTGCTGCTGCCGTGCGGTGCGTGCTGCTGCCGTGCGGCACGTGTTGCGCGCTGTCGGGTGGTGTGTGTTGCGCGCTGCTGGGCAGTGTGTGCTGCTGGGCGGTACTGCCGGGCAGTGCGTGCTGCTGTGCGGCCTGCTGTGCGTGCCGCTGCCTATGACTGCGCCGCAGTGTGCTGCCAAGCGGTGTGTCCATAACAACTTACCAAATGGTTGGATTACTGATATATATATATATATAATTGCTAAGTGCCTCTCAAAGCCTCCTAAATGGATAAATTGCTAAGTGCCTAACTGCCTAAGTGTATGATAGTATGACAATATGAAATTGTACGAGAATTGAGATGAGAGACCCAAAGAGTATGAGAATTGCTGAATTGGTGTGATGAAAATGGTGGATTGGTGTAGAGGATATGGTTATTTATATGAATTGAAAATAATTCAATTGCCCAAAATACCCTAAAAATTAGCTATTTTTTAGTTGTTGGGGGTGGGGGTGGCAAATGGGTGGGTTGGGTTAGGTTGGGTAAGGGTAGAATATCTACCCACCCATATGGACCCACCAACTCACCATGACCCATCATCAATCATTGTTAAAGGGTCATAACCCACCCTAACCCACTCATATTGACCCATTGACCCTTAACCACCCTCACCTATAAATACAAAAATGGGTTAGGACAGCTTGTATACCCGAAATAACAATTTTCAGAGAATAATCTCTCTAAAGACTACCACATTACAAAAACGAATCACGTCAACCCGTATACCCAAAAAATGCAAAAAAAATGTAGATAAATACAGAAAATAGTACAAAAATTGCAAAAAAATAGATAAATGCAAAAAATACCAAAAATTTATGAAAAATGCAAAGAAAAAACTAGAAATTACAGACAATTCAGAACTTTTGTAGAAAAATTCAGAAAATATGCAAAAATACCAGAAATTTGCAAAAATTCAGAAAAATACAAGGGATGATGACTCTGAAATCAGCAAGAAATATATTATTTCTTCTTTACCTTATTTCATGGCATGTCAACTTTGCTTCAAAATATGTCACAAGATTATTGTTTTGATAAGAGATTTTTGGTGGGGGTAGAATGATGGCAAAAATCTATCGAGCAATATAAGGGAGCCCTATAAAATTTTTCATTTATGCCCACACCACACAAGCTCTTGATGACATTTCATCCAAAATTCTATATGAAACACCCAAAGTAGCCCTACATAAACAATCATGATCCATCATGACCACAAGAATTTGGCAAAATTTTGGTAATTTTTAGTTTATTTTATTTAATGCCATTTAATATCTAATTGCAATTCAAATTCAAATGTTGACCAATCAAACTTGGATATAAATAAATCCAATTCCATTCAATTTGATTTATTTGCAGTGCTACCATATCATGAGAGATGAGGCACCTATCAAAACACAAGACATCACTGTTGTTGTTGTCACCATCATCATCATCATTATTTGTATTATCATCACCATCGTCATCAAGGAAAGGACATGTCCCATGCACATGTTCCACATAAATAAAAGTAAAGGATAAAGAGGTAAAAAGATATTTATATTTTGATTTTCTTTGGGATAAGTAGACTGTATTCCACTTCAGACTTCAAAATTCTGAATTCCACTGCACACTTGCAACAATTCAAATGTCAATCACATTCACCTTAAACACCAATACCCGCCATGTATTGGCATCAATTCTAAGTTGGTACCTACCCTGATTATACAGTGGAGCTAAGAATTCTGGATGGACTGAACAATAAACCCCCCCCCCCCCCTTTTTTTTTGGGGGGGGGGGGGGTGTTGAAGACTTAAGTATACCCCAAGTTTTCATAAACTGACTTAAATGTATCATGATTTTTTCAAAAAGACTCAAAAATACCTAGTGGACTAATCCCATTGGACTTAAATATACCCTCCATCAATGAAAAGGCACATCTGAAGTCATTTAAAAATTTAAAAATCTTATTTTGCCCTTATGGGAAGAAGAAGAAGAAGAAGAAGAAGAAGAAGAAGAAGAAGAAGAAAGAAAGAAAGACAAGAAAGAAAGAAAGAATGTAGGAGGATATAAGAGGAAAAAAAAAAGATGGCCAAGGGATTGATTTTATTAATAGAGAAAGATGACAAAGAGAGAAGGAGAGAGAGAATACTGAAGAATAAAAATCGCTATTGGATTGGTTCAATAGTTGTGTTCAGCAATTAGACCTGTTCACAAGCTGGGCGGGGCCAGGTTCGGACTGGGATTTTCCTCTTTATAAATACAAAATGACTAGGCCCAAGCCTAATCCTACCCCTACATAAGCCTCGAATCCCAAGCTCGGGCTTCACTATCCATACCTTTTTCACTATTAATTTTAGGGTATATTTTGAGAATTTTAGGGTATATTTTGAGAATTTTAAAGCAAATGAGGAATGAAAGAGTCACAAGGTATGTTTAACTCTTTTTGAAAAACTAAGGGTATTTTTAAGTCAATTTATGAAAAAGTTAAGGTATATTTAACTCTTTTACCCTTTTTTCACAATACTTTATTTGAATGACTTATTGATTGGATCCAAAATTTTAAATATTTAAACAATTATGTTTTTTATGTATTTAAATCTATACTATAGTGGTAATTTGTATGACTGCTGGTGCTTTTCAAATATAATGAAACGTAGCTAATTTTCTTGGCGGTTTTATGATTGCCAACAATTTCAGGCATGATTGATTTGAGTGCCAAAATCACATAGATACCTATGGTGGTTTTCTTTGCCTTTAATGGAAGTTATTGAGGATGTTTGGAACCATAAGCGTTTATTTAATAAACGCTGTCATATGGGCGTCACTTTAGCAGTTCCCCTCTTATGTTCTTCTGTATGTATCGAGAATAGCAAAAGGTGACTTCGGTTTTAATACATGCTTACCATTTGGATAAGTTATTTTCTAAACCTTCCTCCAATGGTTGGACGTTTTTTCACTGTTATGTTGATGTGATGTCTAATTATCATAAACGATTGTAATTATTATCTTTTTCGATTTTAACAGCAAATAAAATACAAACATTGAATAAAAAAATATATATAAACAGTTCCAAACACATGCATCATCTTTACTGGCAGTGGCTTAATCAGAAAGTATAACCACCAACTATGTACTGCCGGAAAAAGTTCAGTTTTCTTGTAGTAAACGAAGAAAAAAGGACTCCTGCCTCTTGCTTCCACAGAACTCAAGTTGACCTAGAAAGTATGTGCAAGGATGCATGCACTTGTTATTTATTTTCCCCATCTAATAATGATGAAGAGGAGGTGCAATCTAGGCTCACAACTTCAAACATAAACAGCTAATTAAAGTTAAATAAGAGAAGATCCCATGCTTATTTACTTAGTACAAAAACCAGTTTTATATTTGGCAAGATGATGCATGGGATGGACTGAGAACATGTCTTTGCCCTAGCGTTGGAGGAATTTTTTGAACCAATAAGCTGAGCGCTTTGGGTATCTCTTCAGCCCATTCTTGTAGTCTATGTAGTTAATACCAAAACGAACTGAGTAACCATCGCTCCATTCGAAGTTGTCCATAAGCGACCACGCAAAGTATCCCTTCACATTTACACCTTTCCTGAAAAAAATTCAACCATAATCTCAATAAGTACTTATTTCCTTTCTGACCTGTCTTGGCCTATCATATCATTTTCAAAATACCTACACTGCTCCTGTTTGAAATAAGTGCTTTTTCACCAAAGGCAAATAAGTACGCTTAAACTTAGCCTGCTACAACTACAACCACATGCCACTAAACTGTGGGCTTTTCCCCTGAATGGGCCCATTTTTAAGATGATGGGTCCTATTCAGAGTTCAGCCCAGATATCTTGAGCTGATTCTCGAATAGCCCAATTAATTATTTGGTTTCTGAGTTGAACCAAGCAGAAGCAATGGCATTGGGCTCGCATTTTTTAGTTTTATTAATGGTTTTTAAAATTGGACCAGAAAATCAGGAATCAGTCTATTTTTTCTTCAAAATCGATGATTTTAGTTAGCAAATTGTTGAACCGACGATTAACCGTTTGAATTGTTTGAACAATTTTGACCATTTTTCAATTTTTTTAATTTTTTAATTTTTTATTTTTTTTATAACAAGTCAACCACTTGGGTCAAACAATTGGACCGTTTGAACCAATAATCAGACCCCTGACTGATTCAGTCACCGATTCAGTTTTAAAAACCATGGTTCTATTAATAAGAAGAAATGGACAATGATCGAAAAACTCACTTAATGGCTTTTTGAACAAAAGAAAGATGGCTTTGATAATATTCTATTCTCAAGTTATCCACCAGCGCTTCTTTCAATGTCAAAGAGCTATCATCCTTCTCCGACACCCCTAAAAAACATATATAAAAACAATAAATAAGTATTTAATTCTGATCAATGATCAACATGGCACAAATCTTGGAGCACAGAATTAATGTGAAAAGCAACAGATCAAGAGCTCAGTCTCACCATTCTCTGTAATATAAATCACCGGATCTTTGTATTGTTTCTTTACATAAAGTAACAGGTCGTGTATTCCCCGTGGGTACACAAAGAGCCAACCTGAACCAGCCTGCAAATTTTCATAATATATAGTTAAGCTTAAGTTATTGTATGAAATAGTGTTATTTAAGAGGGTGTTTGGTACGGTGTTGTTGTGTTGTAATTAAGGGTGTCAATGAACCGGTTTTGGATTGAACTCCATCCAATCCAAAATCAATTTGGATGGACCAATAAAACATATTGGATTGGACCAATTCAGTCGAAAATATTTTTTAGATTGGACTGGATTTGGTTCGTTCGTAATAAATTTATATTGGATTGGATTGGATTAAGCCAAATCCAGTCCATTGTTATAAGATAAGAATATAAGTGTTAATAGATCTAGTTTGAGTTGAAACCAATCTAATTCAAAATGAATTTGAACAGATTAGATGGTCCAGACATTGAATTGGACCGATCCAAAAAAATCCAAAGTATTTATTGGACTGAATTGGACCTGATCCATTTATAATGGATTCACATTGAACTGGATCGGATTAGAATTGCACTTGCATTTTGAGTTAATCAATATAAATTGATAATTTTATTTTCACAAGTGTGCATTTTTTAGTTGAAGCGACAGTCATAAATGATGTGATAATACAATATTTTCATTGATCAACCCAAAAATTCTATGACAGTGCAATGACAATGTACCAAACACCCCCTTGGTCGATGAAGGTGGGTGTTCACCAATTTGTCCATTTTTTAAAAGTAAACAATAGCCACATCAGCAAAAGCAACAATATATATATATATATATATATATATATATATATATATATATATATATATATATATATGCTGACATGACAATCCCAACTTGCTGAACGCCATACCTGTTTACCAATTAAGACACCCTTCCGTGTGGCTGTCATAAAAAAAAATATACAAGGTAAATTAACAATGTAAGTATAATAAATGATGTACATAATACATTTAAATCAGGTGAAATGAACTTACTTGACAAATTAACATGAGAATCTGTATTATAGCTTATGTTAACATAATTGGAGGAGAGGACATTAGCTGCATAATTGGCAGTATAATAATTTAACCCAAGGAAATCAAATGATCCTTTTACTGCCATGGATTGCTCTGGGGTTAATTTCGGCAACCGTTTTCCAACAAGAGATCGCATGCTCTCTGGATAGTCCCCATAGGTTAATGGATGCAAAAGCCTATTAAAAGAACACAGTTTAGTTAATCGTACATCTCTTAATTTCCTCATTTTATTAGCTGTGAATTGTTTATAAGGTTATGTTTGGAAACAATGTAAAATAAGTGTGAATGTAAATATGCAGAGTGTAAAATCATTCATATAAGTTGTAAAATTGGGTTAGTTTTGTACTGATAAATTTACTTTCTTACCAAGCAAACTTTATAATGGATTCAAACATGAATATAAATAAAGTATATGCTTTTTTTTTTATCAAAAGCCCATTTAAATGCAAACCAATGGTGACCTTAATGGTCAGTCATTTGTCAATTGTCAATGCAGGAAAAAATGAACCAGAGTGCAAATTTGCCCAGAACTGGGAATTACACTCCATTTGCATGGCTCATTTCCAAATGCAGCCTAAGTTTCAAAAAACAAAACAAAACTAACTGGTTTGAAGACAAATGGGTTTGCAGAACAAAAAATACAGAATCCATTTTCTTGGTTATATTATGTGTAGTTCTTTTTTTTCAAAATTGAAACAAGAAACATGTTGAATTTCTGGTTTAAAGAATATATTTTCATCTGTTTATATAATATCATATTCCATAGAACAGTAACTTAACTTTTACACTTCAAAATTTATTTTTGTTTTAAAAGCCATTATTTATTTTGATGGTTTCAAGAGCATGGATTGTTTTTTGAAACAAAATTCTTAAAACGAAAACACTCTAGAAGAATCTTGTCATAGAAAACACACTAAATCATTAATACGCAAATGGGATAGGATTAAACCAATCCATCAATGGGCTCACCAGCCAAACATGAAATCAATAGCTCGTTGAGCAGCCTGGATGCTTGCCTTGTCATTGGAGTAGGGCACAAACCAATGTGACACCAACGTTATTCCAATCTTGCCCTTTTGAGACGCCTGATCAATGTTATAAACAGAGGAATCAAGAAATATATATAGTTTTGTTAGAAAATAAAAACCTATTCAGGGATTTCATTTAATAGGTTGAATGGTTCTTTGAAATGGTATTAAAGCCTGTTGATAGGTCAATCTTCACACAAAGGGTTTTTGGATGATAGGTCATGTTAGAAAATAAAAACCTATTCAGAGACCTCACTTAACAGTTCAGAACTCACGCTATAGCCCACCACTTTGATGGCCAATGGCACTCAGATTGCTAAGAATGAAAGAATTACAGACCTGATACTTGTCTTTGTATGCCTTCACTGCTGCTGCATGAGCAAGGAGTTGGTTGTGAGCCACCAGGTATGGCTCCGTGCCTGAATTCCCACCAGTGCAGCTTAAGCTCACCCATGGAGAACATCGGCCAGGGGCTAAATTGCCCAGGCTGTACCCACCATTGCTAAAGGTCCATGGCTCATTGAAGGTGATCCAACTCTTCACCCGATCACCGAACTCTCGGAAGCAGATTTCCGCGTAATCACGGAAGTCATCGCTGCAAGTTAGATCAGCGATGCCCAACTGGATTAGTTTGGATCATTTGAATGTTTATCACTGAGAGAGATCTCCAGAGAGAGACTTAAGAAACCTCCTTATTCATCTAAGTTAAAACGAATCACTTACACAATTTTAGTATTCAAGAAACCTCCGTATTCATCTTCAAGTGCTTGGGGAAGATCCCAATGAAAGAGGGTCACGTATGGCTGCAAACCTATGCATTCATGACACCAAATTAACAATGATATAGACAGAAAGACAGAGAGAGAGAGAGAGAGAACCGTGGGAGAGAAGCTCGTCGATGAGATTGTTGTAGAATTTGATGCCTTCCCTGTTCACTCCTCCACTTAGTTTCCCATCTAAGATTTTGAGAAAAAATCATTAGGAAGGAAATAATATTTTACCAGAAATAATAAGTTTTAAACTTTTAATCTGTAAGTTTTTCCTTAGGTTATGCTTGGTTTTAAGGAAAATGCAGGGAAAGGAAGGGAAATGTAAAGAAATCTTTATAAACCTTTGTATATATTACCCTTCCTTTCCCTACCTTTTCCTTCAAACCAAACATAGCTTTAAAAATTTCTTCTTTTGGTTGAGTTAATCAATTTTTTTCAAAAATATATGAGCCTGTTTGGTATGTCTTTCAGCAAGGTCTTTTGACTATTTATAAGTCAGGTAGGCCGATTTTTGGCCATTCTTATTTGATTTATGAAAGATCTAACCACCAAAAGCCAAAGCACCGAAAAGATGCTAGAAGCTATTTTGGGCTGATTTCGGGAAGTTCCAAATGAAACTTTTCGTGTCTTTCACATTTTATTCTCATGTAAAAAGATGTACAGAAATACGTGTATCTGCCAAATTAGCATTGGGTTGTTTAGATATTCATGCAAAAGCTCAATATGTCTTTTAACTTTCAGAGTTAAAGATCTTCCCAAAAAGACTTATCATATAAGCCGTACATTATTTAGAATTTATGAATGAATCTAATGATAGACTGAACAATTCAAATCATACAAACCGTGATAATCAAATCTTACGAGGCAATATTCTAGGCCAGGAGATGGAGAACCTGAAGGCGTCTAAGCCCATTTCCTTCATTATTCCCACGTCCCCCTGTAAAATTCAACCATCGTTTAATTAAAATTAGCATATGTAAGAGAATATGTGTAATAATAGTTAATTATCAGGTTTATTTTAAAATTTGACTGTTGGATGAGAATTAATATAGTAGGGTGGTGTCACATTATGAGCATTTCATTTGACTATGACAACATGGATTGATTCAATTGGCCTAAATGGCTGAATGCTTATATGCCACATTGATGGAACAACGATTTCATTTTTACGTTGGTTTTAAAAATATTAACTTTATATTCTTAAAAATATTAAATATAGATCTAAGATTGTCAATTGATCGGTTTTGGATTGTATTTAATTCAATTCAAACATTAATAAATTCCGATTTGGATGGTCTATTATAATTATTGGATTGGATCAATCTAAAATAAATTAGTCCATATTCTTATCGGTCTGAATTAGACCTAAACCAAATTTCCAATAATCCCATTATAAGATCAAACACTTATCCAATTTGAAACCAATCAAAATTGAAGCCAGTATAAAATCACTTTTTTGTTTGCTTCCACACACTCTCTCTTTCTCTTTTTCTTTATTTCTCTCTCCATCTTTTTTTTCTCTTCCTCCTTTGACGTTCCCTGTATCTCCCATTCTACGATTGCTGCCACTACAACTTCAAGCAACAGTTGCATTCCCTTGATCAGCCACCTCTCTCTCTCTCTCTCATTTTCTCCCTTCTGTCATTCTCTCTCTCTCCATCTTCTTTATCCCACCCATGTCTCTTTTCGTGTCAACGGCATCGCCGCTGCAACTTCAAGCGGCGGTGGCTTTTTTTGCTTGCTTCCAATCTTCCTCTTTCCTTCTTTTGTTCATTCTCTTTACCACTCTCTCTCTCTCTCTATGCATATCCCTTATTCTTCACCGCTGCCATCCAATGCGCTACAACTCTGCAGCGGCATCTTCACGTCAACTTATTGAGTGGGACCGAGATCGACGAAGGACCAGAGAGAGGTTCCCATCGATCTATGTTTACTTAGAATAAAGTTGGACTCAAAAGGGATTAGGACAGAAGGTAAAATTGGGTTTTAAAAAAAACTTGAAGATATAACTGATCAATTGTCATAAGATACGGTAAGACAATAGCTAAACTTGAGGAATATTACATGTTATTACGCCAGTAAGAATAGAAAGATGTGCTGGTTAATGGAAAGATATTCTTACACCTGCACATGACAACTTGGTTGTCGGTTAAGCCAAAGACTGTTAGATCATCTGAATTTGTCCACCTAATTACATCTCACCTAAGAAACTGGGAACCAGTGCCCCACTCCGTGGATTTTCTTGCATTTACGCTTTTATCCTTTTTCATCAAATTATTAAGTGGCATCCACTTTGGGCAGGGCGGGCTCGAAGCTCGAGTTAAGCATTTCTTAAATGTTTAAGGGCCCACAGGGCCCATTTCTTAAATTATTTCATGTCTCTTTGAAATCATGCAGTCCCGATTCCCAACACACACCCACACAAGAAGGTAATTGTATTAGCTATGCTTGATTTGATGGCAAATGAGAGTGGAAATTGATGGAAGTTGTTAAGTATTTTTGTGAAAAAGTTATTAAAGGAAGTTCATCGATGTACAATATGCATTTTGGCCATATCGTATGTGTTTAGAAATGGTTGATATATACATTTTTTTTTTATTTTTTTTGTCAAAATTTAATTTTTTGAAAGTTTATAAGATGTTTTTTACTATTAAAAAAAATTAAACAAAGACACGTTTTAAACCATAACTTTTTCAAAAGATATAATATAATACGTCCGATACTTTGAACTATGAATGCAACAAAAGCCCATTAAAATATAAAACCAAAAGAAGTGAAATCAGTGTAATATGTACCTTGTAACGATGATAAAAATCAATGGCTACGTCTCCATTACTTCGGTCTGCTATTTTGCCTGCATAACATACCACAATATGATAATCAATTTAAAAAAAATTTCTTTAAATTAACCTGGTTTCTTAAGCCCACAAGTCAGTTTGGCCTATGGCACGGCATGGGCCTGTATAGGCCTAAACCATAAATCATGTTGTGTAGGCCCACACAACATGACCCGCATTTTACACGGGCCACCCACTGATCATGCCATACCAACCCGGCACGGCCCGCTTTACAGGGGCCATCCACTCGTCACATGTCAACGTAGGCTGGTGATATACCCTTAATCGGTGGACTAAGCATTATCAAACTTAGTCTACACCGGATTTCCTACCCACTGCTCTCTACCCAGTCTCGAATTATGGGAGAAAAAGTGAGTACGAAATCTGGGTTCTGATCTACTTACACTTAAGGCTTTTATTAAATTGTACATTAATCAAAGAGAATTCATCAAAATTCATAGTGGTGGTTTTGATTTGTCAATTTAAAAGTGAAATCTCCTGATACGATAATCACCCAATCGTACTCTTCGGAGTCTAATCAATCAAAACCCACTCTCTCCATGTTGATGAATTCTAATCAGTTAATTAATGTAACACTTGAAAGAATTAAATAATTTAACTCAGGAGACTCATGTTACAATGGAAGAAACAATATAGATTTACATGAACTTTTGAATGAAAGGTAAAAGATGAAAGAAAGAACCATTGTCATCTCCAAAAAAACCCAGAGAGAGAGAGAGACCTGGATATTTGTGAGTGAAAGTATCCCATATACTGGGGCCTTTACCACCTTGTTTAGCTGCACCTTCAAGCTAAGAAACCATGCACAAGGGTCAAACGCACGCTGCCAGATATATATATCGTAGCAACTTCTGCAAATTAACTTAAGTAGGTTTCTTGCTGAAATACCTGATAAGAAGCTGATGCCGCCCCAAAAACAAAGCCTGCTGGAAAACTCTATCGGTTTAGTGAAGTTGAGGAATCATTACTCAGTGTAGCACCCCCGGATCGACCCAGCAAGTCGACAAGGATAAGCAGGCCGAGCAGGGGGAAGCTTTGAAATGCCATAACAGCCGGTTTGGGTTATGGAGAGGGTCATCTCAGCATCCTTTAAATAGAGAAGCATGAGCATAGATACATATTTGTGGTAAATAGATAAAAAAGGGAACATTTCCCTCAAGTTTTGTGGTATATAGTACCCATTGACTTTTCGGATAACTATGGATACATCCGATGCAGATTTTTTGATTCCCACGGCACAGCTATAAATATTCAAAATATCAAAAGACATACCTTATACACCTATACCCGGCCCATAAATTGGCATCAATACCGAGCTGGCACCTACCCGAAATGTACTTTGAACCTATAAATGCTGACACTGGGGTTATCCGTCATTCTCCCAAATTATTGAAACATTCCCCTAAAGTTTTTGGTTGTTGCTGAAACCATACCTAAAGTTTGATGGTTGCAATCACCTCCCTTGAACTTTCTAATACAGTTGCAAGTAGACCCCCTCCGGTGGAATCTTATAAAAAGACATGATAATGTCTAAACTACCCATACAGTAACTACTGAGAGAATTTAAAGTTGCATCTTTACATTTGAGTGATTGATATAAAGGGCAATTTTGAAAAATAAATCAATTGTAGAAAAGAGATTGAAAGGGTTTGGGGTAGTGATTCATATGAAGAAAATTTTGAAAAATAAACATTATTGGTATTTTAGACATATTCATGCCTCTATTTTAGAAGATTCTATCAAAGGGGGCCTACTTGCAATTATCAGAAAGTTGAGGGAAAGTTATTGCAATTATCAGACTTCAAGGGAGGCTTCAGCAATGCCAAAAACTTCATAGGAGATTTCAACAATTTATCCTAAATAATAATTATTACTTGTAAAGTATTTGTCTACAATTGGTAACAACATAAAAAGTAATAAAGTAAAAACTGTATGGAACTATGGATGCTTTTTATGGATCGGCTATGTTACTAAAAAAGACAACAAATAACTAGCTTTATGAGAATGATCTCCTCTCCCCTCCCCCAATGGTCCATGATACAAATATAATACAGGCCCTAAGGATAATCCCTTGACAAGATACTTATAGCCCATGTTAAGGCCTTGTTTAATGTTCGTGGAAGATCTGGCCGCCAAAAGCAGAAACACCAAAAAGACACGATAAGCCCATTTTGGGCTGATTTTGGGAAGCTCCAAATGTTGTTTTTCATATCTTTTGCATTTTATTCTCATACAAAAAGACACGGAAAGATGCATGGAAATACATGTATCTACCAAATTAGCTTTGCATTTGCTTAAATCTTCATGCAAAAATTCAATGCATCTTTCGACTATCAAAGCTACCAAAAGAAATTCCCAAAAAAATCTTGCCAAACTACCCTAACGAATCCACAACTTAATTTCCTTATCTCTAATATGGGAATGGATAATGTCCATTTAGCTTCTTGCATTCTCTAATTGTCCGTCTGCATCTCCACAAAGGGTCCATCTTCACCATTAAGCATTCAATGGTCATCACCTTCAATCCATCACGTGGATACTTTAAATCTTGGATGCAACCAAATAGGGTTGTGAATGCAACCCCCATTGTCAATCTGAAAATCAGATGGTGTTTGGCAAGTCCTTTTGCACGGTCCCTTTGGACTTCAGCAAGCTCAAAAGACCAAAAAACTAATTAGTCTTTTCCATTTGGTAACCAAAATCCAGAAAGTTGAAAAAATGCATGGAAGGCTGAAAATACTGAATTTAAGGAAGCTTCAAATGAATATCTCTTGTCTTTCTAAAAAGACTTACTAAATGACACTTATATTAGGGTAAAAGATACTTTTCACTTAAATACCGATATGGATAATGATTTGGTAATCCATTAAAATCCAGATACGAGAGGTTGTTACGTGTGAGTGAAATTTAGAAAAAAAAAAAAAAACTTTTAACATACCAAACCAAATACATTAAACAATGTGAGCTGTAATTTGTACCATATGACTATAGCGTATTCAATGTTGAAGAGTTCAACCGATTAACACTCGCCTTGTGTCCCCACAGGAACATAAATCATTTTCGTAGTGTCCCCACACGACTATAAATCATTTTCGATAGTGTCATCACACGACCACAAATCACTTTCGTTGGGATAGTACAAAATACTTTTTCAACAACTATTTAATAATTCTCAAAATGATGTAACCAATAGCGGGGCTCGAAATTACATTGACATCGATAATAATTCATTTAGCACATCTAAGATTGTTGATGAGCGCGAATTTGGCCCTCCTTTGTGATATATGGTACCTCGGAACAAATAGGTGATATCCAGAATCATTTTAGCAACAATTTGTCTTAGCCAAGTTGATGGTGTCTCACCCGACAGCCTGGAACAGGCGCGACCTAGCGGCCTGGTCCTAGCCGACCTGGCCCAAGCGCAAACTGGCAGCCTAGCATAGGCGTGACTTGGCCTAGGCGCAAACTGGCAGCCTGGCACAGGCGCGACCTGACGGCCTGGCCCTGGCGCGAGCTGGCAACCTAGCCCTGGCGTGAACTAGCAACCTGGCACAGGCATGAGCTAGCGGCCTGGCCCTAGCGCGACCTGGCTGCCTGGCCCTGGCGCGACCTGGCGGCCTGCAAGACGTGATCGGCGACAAATTCGACCTACGTATCCAAACAATCCCACGATCCTTGGAAGTTGGCCCACGTGCTGAACGATCCGGAGGGTGGTCAACGTGCATGGCGGTTACCTCAAGGAATCTATGACCACTTAGACGACTTCTCAGAAATCTCAGATATGGTGCATGAAGCCCATGCCAAACAATGCCTATATAAAGTCACCAACCCCAATGGAGAGAGGGGGGCAAATAAGCATATTCTAGCTCTCATACTTTGTGATTTTTAGCTCGCAGTCTATTATGAGAGTACTGACTTAAGTATCGGAGTGACCTCGTCGGGTTAGCAACCACGGGTTCTCTGATCCTCTTGCAAATCAACAGTTTGTCGTCCGCCTGGAAGCTAGATCACCTCCAACATGGAGCAGCTAGATCGTGCAGCATCAATTTGCGTCGTCTGTGGGAAACGTTACAAAAAGCTAGGCTCTCATCCTTCGAAAGGCTAAGTCCTCCTCTTCCAGAAAGCTAAGTTCTCACCTTTTAGAAATTAAAATCTCTCACTTTGTAGTTTCCATTTTTTAGGAACTCAAAGACTATGCAGGAAGTTGATGGCCAACAGACTAAGTAGCTCTACCAACTTTATTTCGACTCGAATAAAGCCTCATCAGTCCTCTTCGCGAGGTACCCTCTACAAAGGTGAGCTCTTCGTGGCTTCCGCGGGGGTATGCAACCAACAGACTTCATGGACGCCTCTACCGGTCGAGCCTTCCAAGGCTCCCATGCGAGCTGGTGACCTAAATCAGTAGTGTTGCCCCCGTAGGTCGAGCTCCTAGTAGCGTCTTATAGGAGTGGGTAACCGACGTCACTAATGAGGCTGATGCAACATAGCCGTAGATCTAAGGAGCCGACCTGGCGGCCTGGCCCAACCGTGACCTAACGCAGCCTGGCCTAGGCGCAACCTAGCGGCCTAGCCCAGGCACAACCTGGTGGCTTGGCCCAGGCATGGACTGGGGGCTTGGCTCGGGTGCGACTTGGTGGCCTGGCATGAGCGCCGACATAGAAAACTTGCCCAGGTGTGAACTGGCGAACTGACAAAAGAACTCGGCATGGGCACATAAGTCCTAGTTACCTCCTCGGCATGGGCACATAAGACCCAATCGCCCCTTCGGCATAGCAAAATCAAATATCAATGAGAGTGGAGTACGAGTCGCTCCCAGAGCCTAAGGGCTAAAGTGTCGAATTGGCAAAGACTTTGGCACCACATATGACCTAGTCGCCTCTTCGGCATGGGCAAAATTAAGGGTAAGGAGAGTGGACTGCAAGTCGCTCCTAGAGCCTAAGGGCTAAAGTGCCAAACTGGCAAAGACTTCGGCACCACATAAGACCCAGTCACCTCTTCGGCATGGGCAAAATCAAAGGTAAAGAGAGTGGACTGTGAGTTGCTTCCAAAGCCTAAGGAATTGAATCGACACTTACGAGCTCATCGAATTAGTCATTTTAGGCCAAAAGGAGCAATCTACTCCCTTCGCCGAGTTACTTTTGGCTCGGGAGTGCCGGGCAAATGATGAGGGCGAATTTGGCCCTCCAATGATATTGTGACACATGGCACCTCGAAAAAATTAAGTGACGCTCGGAACCACTTTGGCAACAACTTGCCTTAGCCAACTTGATGGTGTCCCACCTGGCGGCTTGGCACAGGTGTGGCCTGGCACAGGCGCGACCTGGCACAAGCGTGACCTAGTGGCCTGGCCCTGGCGCGACCTAGCCCAGGCGCGAACTAGCAGCCTAGCACAAGCGCGACCTAGCGACCTAGCCCTAGCGCGAGTTGGCAGCCTGGCATAGGCGCGAACCGGTAGCCTGGCCCTGGCACCAACTGGCAGCCTGGCACTAGCGCGAGCTGGAATCCTGACACTAGCGCGACCTGGCGACCTGGCGGCTTGGCCCTGGCGCGACCTGGCAGCCTAGCCCAGGCTTGAACTGGTGGCCTAGCCCAGGCGCTGACCTGGCGGCCTGGGAAATGTGCTCGGCGACAAATTTGGCATGCATATCCAAACACTCCCACGGTCCTTGGAAGTTTGCCCACGTGTCGAATGATCCGGAGGGTGGTCAACGTGCATGGCGGTTACCTCAGGGAATCTCAGACCACTTAGATGACTTCTCACAAATCTTGGATACGGTGCGTGAAGCCCATGCTAAACAATGTCTATATAAAGGCACCAACCCCAATGGAGCAAGGGGGGGCAAGTAAGCATATTCTAGGTCACATACTTTGTGATTTTTAGCTCGCAATCTATTATGAGAGTACTGACTTAAGCATCGGAGCAACCTCGCCAGGTTAATCACCTCGGGTCCTCTGACATTGATTCCTTGCAGGTCTATAAAGAACAACAAAGCTCAATAATCAATCCAACTTGCCACCAAGCGGCTCAGCCCTCTAGTCAACTCGGCACTCTCGTCAGCTCGTTACCTAACTTGCCTAGCTCGGCCCAGTCAACTCGTCACCTAATCTGCCTAGCTCGGCCCAATCAGTTCAGCACCTAACCTACCCAGCTCGGCCTAGTTAACTCGGCACCTAATCTGCCCCCAAATCAGACCAAATGATGAGGTACTTAGCCAAAAAATTGATACATCACCAAAAATTGATTCATCAATTGGGATTATCATTGAAGTACAGTGGTGTAAAATGGGTCGTCTTTCCCACTCTTGGGACACTTCGGGTGGGTTGGCCCAGTAGGGCCTGAGCCCATGTGGGTCCGAGCTGGACTAGGGCGGGCTGTGGGCTGGATGGGCGGGCTATAGGCCACATCATGGGCCAAGCACATGTCAGGCTGGGCTACAAGTCGTGCCTTGGGCCTAGGCCAAACCAAACCAAAAAGACCTAGACTTTTTTTTTTTTTTGCTAACTTTACTTTGGGCTTTGTCTGCTTTGGGGACAAATTGAAAAAATAAAAAATCTAACAAAGAAATGATAAAACAATACTTACCAAAATATAAAATGGACAACAAATTGAAAAAATAGGAATTTTATTTCATTTAAAATATAAAAAATTACGAATTGAAAAACAAAAGTTACATTGTTGAAAATATAACAAATAATTTAATAAAATTGAAAAAATTACTCCATCTCCTTGACGTTAATCATCCGCTTCATTAGGTGTAGTAGTGTCATGTCCTTCTTTGTCTTGTTGCTTATCCTCAACATTCAACAAATCTTTAAAATAGGTGTCTTTTTTTTGTTTCTCATGGAAGAGAAAATGCTTGGCCAAGTGGCCAGTACCACCCTTGCTATTAAAACTAAAGCCAATCCAACATTTTTGGCAAATGGCTCTTTTTCCCTTCCCCTCAACATCCTCTATTTTAAATATTTTTTAAATCGGACTAATGAATTTACCATTGGAGAATTGGTTTTGGGAGGAGGAGCCAACCATTATTTTTAATTCTAAAAAAATAAGAATTAATTTAATTGCACTTATGTTATGGGCCCGGCGTAGGATCTCGTCACGGGTCGGTCCACCGGGAGAGACTCCTGTCTTCCCTTGCCCTTGCGTACAGAACCTATTGTGGCAATCGCGTGGGTGATTTGTCCAAAAGATCACCCGAACTCTCCTAACACCTTTCTTGGTTGAAAATTGAATACCTTTATTTCAATTCGTGGCTCCTTAAATAGGAGATTACAGAAGGAAATTTCTAATTAAACTCAAACTCCTAATTACCTATTCCTAATGGTAACACAACTCTTACTTAAGATAAGATAATATAAGAAAGGGATGAGGAATGGAGTATCTGACGGCGAGTTTGGCGAGCAGAGCTAATGTGGTAAGATAAGTGCGGGCCCACCCTGATGAGCTATCGTGTGGGCCCTACCCTACTGCTGCTGCCGATGGCGCGTGCATCTCAGAGTGCTGCTGTCGTGCGGTGCGTGCTTCTGCCGTGTGGCGCGTGTTGCGCGCTGCCTGGCGGTGCATGCTGCGTGCTGCTGGGCGGTGCGTGCTGCTATGTGGTACTGCCGGGCGGTGTGCTGCTGTGCGTGCCACTGCCTATGACTGCGCCGCAGTGTGCTACCGGGCAGTGTGTCCATAACATCACACCCCTCCTGGACTACGAGCTTGTCCTCAAGCTCGAGTTCGGGGTAAGCATTGTGAAGATCGGTCCAGGGGATCCAGGTGGCCTCAACTGATGGTAATCCGTCCCATTCTACTAGAACCTCAAAGATACCCTGATTGATGCACGACTGTACAAGAGCCCGAGGTAGGAGGATGGGTCTATCGTCCTTTAGAGTTGGTAGAGGAGGCACTTGGTCCGACGGAGTCCCTATAAAAGGCTTCAGGAGGGACACATGGAAGATGTCATGGATTATGTTGTGGTCTGGTAGCTCGAGTTGATAGGCAACCTTCCCGATCTGCCTGAGAACCTTGAAGGGCCCACAAAATTTTGGGGCCAGCTTGGGGGGTCCTCGACGCCTGAGGGAGAGATGTCAGTAGGGTTGGTGCCCCAGCCAAACAAACTGTCCCGGCTTGAAGGTGACTTCGCGGTGGTGCTCATTGTAGGCGTGCTTCATGCGCGCCTATGCCTACTAAAGGCGCAAGGAGACTTTGGCCAGGAGGGCATCGCGATCTTGGATGTTGCGATCGACTTCTTCCAGCCGTGTTGAGCCTAGCTCATATGATAGGAGACAGGGAGGGTCTCGGCCATATACCACCCGGAAGGGAGTCATGCCAAGGGAGGAGTGGTAGGACGTGTCATAACAGTATTCTACCCATGGAAGGCACTTCACCCAGTGCCTGGGCTGGTCTCCCAAAAGACAGCGGAGGTACATCTCTATTGTCCGGTTCACCACCTCTGTTTGGCCATCTATTTGTGGATGGTAGGCAGAGGAGAAGGCAAGGTCTGTTCCCTGCAGTCAGAAGAGCTCCTTCCAGAAGGCACTGGTGAAGATCGGGTCCCTGTCACTTATAATGGACTCGGGTAGCCCATGTAATCGGAAGATGTGGCCGAAGAAGGCGTGGGCCACTGAGACCGCATTGTAGGGGTGAGATAAGGGAAGGAAGTGGGCATACTTTGAGAAGCAGTCCACTACTACAAATATCACCGATTTCCCTCCCACCTTGGGTAAGCCTTCAATGAAGTCCATGGAAATATCTGCCCAGATCTGAGTGCGGAGGGTGAGGGATTGGAGAAGGCCTGCTAGGTGCAAGTTTTCACACTTCTGCTGCTGGCACGTTGAACAGTTCTGGATGAAGTCTCATACCAAAGCCTTCATGCGCCGCCAGTGGAAATCTGCATGGACGCGGTGCAGTATTTTCTGGATACCGTCATGCGTGGTGTTGTGCATGTTGGAGATAACGGAGGGAATTAAGGGGAAGTCGGTTGGAAGATAAATTTTGCCTTTGTACAGTACCAACTTGTCCTGTGTGCTCCAATTGGAGTTGGTCGTTCCTGCCTGTATTGTCCTGAGCATATCGCTCCATTCGGGTGACTATGGCAGTTCATTCCGAATGTCTTCCAGTAGGGAGGCTCGGGGCTGTGAGATTGCATGGAGTAGCATGTTGTCATCGCGATGGGACAGGGCATCTGTGGCATGGTTCAAGGCCCTTGCCTTGTAGTCTACCCGGAAGTCAAATCCAAGGAGTTTGCTGACCTAATGCTGCTGTGGCGAGGTGGTGAGCCGTTGTTCCAGTAGATATTTGAGGCTGTAATGGTCCATCTTGACTATGAAGGATCTGCCCCACAGGTACGACCTCCAGTGTTGCACTGCCTTAACTAGGCCAATAAGTTCTCGTTCGTAGGCGGGCAACTTAATGTGGCAATCGGCCAGCTTGCAGCTGAAAAAGGCGATTGGGTGCCCTTGTTGTTGTAGTATCGCGCCTATGCCGGTACTGGAGGCGTCACACTCCACTGTGAACTCAAGATCAAAGTTTGGAAACTGTAGAACTAGTGTGGAGGAGAGGGCTTCTCTTAATTTTATAAAGGCTACCTCAGCTGTACCATCCCAGAGGAAGGCATTTTTCTTGAGCAGACTTATTAGTGGGGCTGCCAGCAGTCCGTAATTGTGAATGAACTTGCGATAGTATCCGATCAGCCCTAGGAAACCACGGAGGGCCTTGGCGGATTGCGGTCTGGGCCATTCTTTGATGGTCTGAATCTTGGAGTCATCCACAATGACCCCTTGACTGCTAATTACATGTCCTAAGTAAAGGACCCTACATTCCTCAAAGGAGCATTTTGATCGTTTGAGGAAAAGCTGATGTTGCTGCAGAAGTTCAAGAACAATTCGCAGATGTTGCATGTGCTCTACCCAAGATTTGCTATAAATTAGGATGCCATCGAAAAATACCAAGACAAATCTGTGGATATGGGAGTGAAACACCTCATTCATCAGGGCCTAGAATGTGGATGGCGCGTTGCTAAGACCGAAGGGCATGACCAAGAACTCGAAGTGGCCATTGTATGTTATGAAGGTCATTTTCTCTACATCTTCTGGGGTCATTCGGACTTGGAAGTATCCTGATTGAAGGTCTAGCTTGGAGAAGTACTGTGCTCCATGGAGTTCATCTAACAGCTCATCTACGACTGGGATGGGAAACTTATCTTTGACCGACCATCCGACTGTTAAGTTCTCTGTAATCCACACAGAATCTCCAAGTCTCGTCTTGCTTGGGCACCACGAGAACTGGGGAGGAGAAGGGAGAGCGGTTGGGGAGGATGATCCCTTGCTGTAACATGTATGTGCACTGCCTTTTTATTTCATCTTTATGTCAATGTGGGTAGCGGTAGGGCCTGACAACAACGGGATCTGATCCACTTATCAGAGGGATTTGGTGGTCGCAAGCTCTGGGAGGGGGAAGCCCCTTGGGCTCCTTGAATACTGTAGAGAAGTCCGTAAGGAGCCTTTCCATATCTGTTGAGCGTGAGTCCCCACCTTGGAGTGTATGTAGCTACACCCTTGTTCTTATTCTGGTTCCCCGGCATGTGACTGGTTTGCCATCCAAGTGGAAGGTCATGGTCAGGGCGGCGAAGTCCCATAGAATTGGTCCAAGCGTGATCAGCCATTTAACACCTAGGACAATGTCACATTCATCCAAAGATAGCATGAATAAATCTGCTTGGAAGGGCTCTATTCCAACCTAAATTCTGGTGTCTTTGCAAATTCTGGGGCTGTGAACTCTTTCACCGTTTGCCATGGCCACCTATAATTGTGGTCTTCTTTCCATGGGCAGTTCTAACTTGCGGGCCGCCTGTTCACTAATGAAGTTGTGGGTGCTACCCGAGTCTATTAGAATACGGACTGGCCGCCCTACTATCAATGCTCTCAGCTGCATGGTTTGGGAGGTCTTGACCCCCGTAATGGCATGGAGGGAGATTTCTGGTTCTGACGCTGTAGGTTCGTCCTCTTCCTCTTCGGGTTCTTCTACTAGAAGATAAAACAACTTCTTACACTTGTGGCTGGCGGAGTATAAGTCATTGCAATTGAAGCATTGCCCCCTTGTGCACCGTTCCGCCATCTCGGCTCGGGTCAGCCGCCTAATGGGGGGTGCAGATCTGCTGCTTCCTATGCTTGACACTGATCTGGAGGGGGTTGCTCGCAGGCAGCCTTGGTTCTCTGTTCGCGATCGAAAAGGGAGTCACTCCTGCTATCTTCAAAGGCGTCCATGTTGTTGTCAGACATCCTATACTGAAGCCCCCGTGGGAGATCTGCATCTTCCTTTCAAAGGCACGTGCGAGGTTCATAGATGTGACTAGATTAGGGGGGTGCTACATCTCGACGTCCACCCTTAGGGGTTCCACCAGCCCTGTTGTGAACATATCGACTTGCTAGTCTGGGTGTACCGAGGCTACTCTGGCGAGAATAGTTTGGAACTGGCACTGATAATCCGCCACAGTCCCGGTTTGCTTGAGGTTGATCAGTTTGCCTAGCGGGTTGCTTGTCAGCAGGGGTCCAAACCGGAGGAGGCAATAGGATTTGAATTGTTCCCAACTAAGCCCATAGAACCAGAGATGTGCCTCTTCTGTGAGGTGGAAAGCGGCCAGACTGACCTTGTCTCTGTCATCAGTGCACTGGTTGTGGAAGAACTATTCGCAGTGGTGCAACCATCTCAGTGGGTCTCCAGTGCCGTTGTAGGACGGAAATTCTAGCCGACTGTATTTGGGGATAACAGTGGCAGTCGGGGTGGCCGTCTGATGTTTGCTAGGCATTTCTGCCCAGTCCAGTGTGTAGCTGTTGTTGGTGGTGGTTCCTTTTGAGTTTCTTTCCCTATTGGCTAAGAATGTCTCCAACAAGCTTCGAAGCTCCCGGACATCAACCTTGACCTCACGTACCTCCATGCTGGTCTCTACAAGTTTGTGCTCCAGTTCGTGGACCTTGGAAGATAGAGGCTATTGTTTCCCCATAAAGGTAGTCTCTAATACCAGAATGTTATGGGCCTGCGTGTAGGATCTCGTCACGGGTCGGTCCACCGGGAGAGACTCTTATCTTCCCTTGCCCTTGCCCTTGCGTACAGACCCTATTGTGGCAATCGCGTGGGTGATTTGTCCAAGAGATCACCCGAACTCTCCTAACACCTTTCTTGGTTGAAAATTGAATGCCTTTATTTCAATTCGTGTTTCCTTAAATAGGAGATTACAGAAGGAAATTCCTAATTAAACTCAAACTCCAACTTGAACTCAAACTCCTAATTACCTACTCCTAATGGTAACACAACTCTTACTTAAGATAAGATAAGATAAGATAAGATAGGGATAAGGAATAGAGTAGTTGGCGGCGAGTTTGGCGAGCAGAGCTGACATGGTAAGATAAGTGCGAGCCCACCCTGATGAGTTGTTGTATGGGCCCCGCCCTACTGCTGTTGCCAGCGGCGCGTGCGTCTCACAGTGCTGCTGCCGTGCGGTGCGTGCTGCTGCCGTGCGGTGCGTGCTGCTGCCGTGCGGCACGTGTTGCGCGCTGTCGGGTGGTGTGTGTTGCGCGCTGCTGGGCAGTGTGTGCTGCTGGGCGGTACTGCCGGGCAGTGCGTGCTGCTGTGCGGCCTGCTGTGCGTGCCGCTGCCTATGACTGCGCCGCAGTGTGCTGCCAAGCGGTGTGTCCATAACAACTTACCAAATGGTTGGATTACTGATATATATATATATATAATTGCTAAGTGCCTCTCAAAGCCTCCTAAATGGATAAATTGCTAAGTGCCTAACTGCCTAAGTGTATGATAGTATGACAATATGAAATTGTACGAGAATTGAGATGAGAGACCCAAAGAGTATGAGAATTGCTGAATTGGTGTGATGAAAATGGTGGATTGGTGTAGAGGATATGGTTATTTATATGAATTGAAAATAATTCAATTGCCCAAAATACCCTAAAAATTAGCTATTTTTTAGTTGTTGGGGGTGGGGGTGGCAAATGGGTGGGTTGGGTTAGGTTGGGTAAGGGTAGAATATCTACCCACCCATATGGACCCACCAACTCACCATGACCCATCATCAATCATTGTTAAAGGGTCATAACCCACCCTAACCCACTCATATTGACCCATTGACCCTTAACCACCCTCACCTATAAATACAAAAATGGGTTAGGACAGCTTGTATACCCGAAATAACAATTTTCAGAGAATAATCTCTCTAAAGACTACCACATTACAAAAACGAATCACGTCAACCCGTATACCCAAAAAATGCAAAAAAAATGTAGATAAATACAGAAAATAGTACAAAAATTGCAAAAAAATAGATAAATGCAAAAAATACCAAAAATTTATGAAAAATGCAAAGAAAAAACTAGAAATTACAGACAATTCAGAACTTTTGTAGAAAAATTCAGAAAATATGCAAAAATACCAGAAATTTGCAAAAATTCAGAAAAATACAAGGGATGATGACTCTGAAATCAGCAAGAAATATATTATTTCTTCTTTACCTTATTTCATGGCATGTCAACTTTGCTTCAAAATATGTCACAAGATTATTGTTTTGATAAGAGATTTTTGGTGGGGGTAGAATGATGGCAAAAATCTATCGAGCAATATAAGGGAGCCCTATAAAATTTTTCATTTATGCCCACACCACACAAGCTCTTGATGACATTTCATCCAAAATTCTATATGAAACACCCAAAGTAGCCCTACATAAACAATCATGATCCATCATGACCACAAGAATTTGGCAAAATTTTGGTAATTTTTAGTTTATTTTATTTAATGCCATTTAATATCTAATTGCAATTCAAATTCAAATGTTGACCAATCAAACTTGGATATAAATAAATCCAATTCCATTCAATTTGATTTATTTGCAGTGCTACCATATCATGAGAGATGAGGCACCTATCAAAACACAAGACATCACTGTTGTTGTTGTCACCATCATCATCATCATTATTTGTATTATCATCACCATCGTCATCAAGGAAAGGACATGTCCCATGCACATGTTCCACATAAATAAAAGTAAAGGATAAAGAGGTAAAAAGATATTTATATTTTGATTTTCTTTGGGATAAGTAGACTGTATTCCACTTCAGACTTCAAAATTCTGAATTCCACTGCACACTTGCAACAATTCAAATGTCAATCACATTCACCTTAAACACCAATACCCGCCATGTATTGGCATCAATTCT
Source organism: Nelumbo lutea (assembly GCF_056320005.1). Lineage (NCBI taxonomy): Eukaryota > Viridiplantae > Streptophyta > Magnoliopsida > Proteales > Nelumbonaceae > Nelumbo > Nelumbo lutea. Next base: position 109,026,598 of record NC_142685.1, read on the forward strand.
AAGTTGGTACCTACCCTGATTATACAGTGGAGCTAAGAATTCTGGATGGACTGAACAATAAACCCCCCCCCCCCCCTTTTTTTTTGGGGGGGGGGGGGGTGTTGAAGACTTAAGTATACCCCAAGTTTTCATAAACTGACTTAAATGTATCATGATTTTTTCAAAAAGACTCAAAAATACCTAGTGGACTAATCCCATTGGACTTAAATATACCCTCCATCAATGAAAAGGCACATCTGAAGTCATTTAAAAATTTAAAAATCTTATTTTGCCCTTATGGGAAGAAGAAGAAGAAGAAGAAGAAGAAGAAGAAGAAGAAGAAGAAAGAAAGAAAGACAAGAAAGAAAGAAAGAATGTAGGAGGATATAAGAGGAAAAAAAAAAGATGGCCAAGGGATTGATTTTATTAATAGAGAAAGATGACAAAGAGAGAAGGAGAGAGAGAATACTGAAGAATAAAAATCGCTATTGGATTGGTTCAATAGTTGTGTTCAGCAATTAGACCTGTTCACAAGCTGGGCGGGGCCAGGTTCGGACTGGGATTTTCCTCTTTATAAATACAAAATGACTAGGCCCAAGCCTAATCCTACCCCTACATAAGCCTCGAATCCCAAGCTCGGGCTTCACTATCCATACCTTTTTCACTATTAATTTTAGGGTATATTTTGAGAATTTTAGGGTATATTTTGAGAATTTTAAAGCAAATGAGGAATGAAAGAGTCACAAGGTATGTTTAACTCTTTTTGAAAAACTAAGGGTATTTTTAAGTCAATTTATGAAAAAGTTAAGGTATATTTAACTCTTTTACCCTTTTTTCACAATACTTTATTTGAATGACTTATTGATTGGATCCAAAATTTTAAATATTTAAACAATTATGTTTTTTATGTATTTAAATCTATACTATAGTGGTAATTTGTATGACTGCTGGTGCTTTTCAAATATAATGAAACGTAGCTAATTTTCTTGGCGGTTTTATGATTGCCAACAATTTCAGGCATGATTGATTTGAGTGCCAAAATCACATAGATACCTATGGTGGTTTTCTTTGCCTTTAATGGAAGTTATTGAGGATGTTTGGAACCATAAGCGTTTATTTAATAAACGCTGTCATATGGGCGTCACTTTAGCAGTTCCCCTCTTATGTTCTTCTGTATGTATCGAGAATAGCAAAAGGTGACTTCGGTTTTAATACATGCTTACCATTTGGATAAGTTATTTTCTAAACCTTCCTCCAATGGTTGGACGTTTTTTCACTGTTATGTTGATGTGATGTCTAATTATCATAAACGATTGTAATTATTATCTTTTTCGATTTTAACAGCAAATAAAATACAAACATTGAATAAAAAAATATATATAAACAGTTCCAAACACATGCATCATCTTTACTGGCAGTGGCTTAATCAGAAAGTATAACCACCAACTATGTACTGCCGGAAAAAGTTCAGTTTTCTTGTAGTAAACGAAGAAAAAAGGACTCCTGCCTCTTGCTTCCACAGAACTCAAGTTGACCTAGAAAGTATGTGCAAGGATGCATGCACTTGTTATTTATTTTCCCCATCTAATAATGATGAAGAGGAGGTGCAATCTAGGCTCACAACTTCAAACATAAACAGCTAATTAAAGTTAAATAAGAGAAGATCCCATGCTTATTTACTTAGTACAAAAACCAGTTTTATATTTGGCAAGATGATGCATGGGATGGACTGAGAACATGTCTTTGCCCTAGCGTTGGAGGAATTTTTTGAACCAATAAGCTGAGCGCTTTGGGTATCTCTTCAGCCCATTCTTGTAGTCTATGTAGTTAATACCAAAACGAACTGAGTAACCATCGCTCCATTCGAAGTTGTCCATAAGCGACCACGCAAAGTATCCCTTCACATTTACACCTTTCCTGAAAAAAATTCAACCATAATCTCAATAAGTACTTATTTCCTTTCTGACCTGTCTTGGCCTATCATATCATTTTCAAAATACCTACACTGCTCCTGTTTGAAATAAGTGCTTTTTCACCAAAGGCAAATAAGTACGCTTAAACTTAGCCTGCTACAACTACAACCACATGCCACTAAACTGTGGGCTTTTCCCCTGAATGGGCCCATTTTTAAGATGATGGGTCCTATTCAGAGTTCAGCCCAGATATCTTGAGCTGATTCTCGAATAGCCCAATTAATTATTTGGTTTCTGAGTTGAACCAAGCAGAAGCAATGGCATTGGGCTCGCATTTTTTAGTTTTATTAATGGTTTTTAAAATTGGACCAGAAAATCAGGAATCAGTCTATTTTTTCTTCAAAATCGATGATTTTAGTTAGCAAATTGTTGAACCGACGATTAACCGTTTGAATTGTTTGAACAATTTTGACCATTTTTCAATTTTTTTAATTTTTTAATTTTTTATTTTTTTTATAACAAGTCAACCACTTGGGTCAAACAATTGGACCGTTTGAACCAATAATCAGACCCCTGACTGATTCAGTCACCGATTCAGTTTTAAAAACCATGGTTCTATTAATAAGAAGAAATGGACAATGATCGAAAAACTCACTTAATGGCTTTTTGAACAAAAGAAAGATGGCTTTGATAATATTCTATTCTCAAGTTATCCACCAGCGCTTCTTTCAATGTCAAAGAGCTATCATCCTTCTCCGACACCCCTAAAAAACATATATAAAAACAATAAATAAGTATTTAATTCTGATCAATGATCAACATGGCACAAATCTTGGAGCACAGAATTAATGTGAAAAGCAACAGATCAAGAGCTCAGTCTCACCATTCTCTGTAATATAAATCACCGGATCTTTGTATTGTTTCTTTACATAAAGTAACAGGTCGTGTATTCCCCGTGGGTACACAAAGAGCCAACCTGAACCAGCCTGCAAATTTTCATAATATATAGTTAAGCTTAAGTTATTGTATGAAATAGTGTTATTTAAGAGGGTGTTTGGTACGGTGTTGTTGTGTTGTAATTAAGGGTGTCAATGAACCGGTTTTGGATTGAACTCCATCCAATCCAAAATCAATTTGGATGGACCAATAAAACATATTGGATTGGACCAATTCAGTCGAAAATATTTTTTAGATTGGACTGGATTTGGTTCGTTCGTAATAAATTTATATTGGATTGGATTGGATTAAGCCAAATCCAGTCCATTGTTATAAGATAAGAATATAAGTGTTAATAGATCTAGTTTGAGTTGAAACCAATCTAATTCAAAATGAATTTGAACAGATTAGATGGTCCAGACATTGAATTGGACCGATCCAAAAAAATCCAAAGTATTTATTGGACTGAATTGGACCTGATCCATTTATAATGGATTCACATTGAACTGGATCGGATTAGAATTGCACTTGCATTTTGAGTTAATCAATATAAATTGATAATTTTATTTTCACAAGTGTGCATTTTTTAGTTGAAGCGACAGTCATAAATGATGTGATAATACAATATTTTCATTGATCAACCCAAAAATTCTATGACAGTGCAATGACAATGTACCAAACACCCCCTTGGTCGATGAAGGTGGGTGTTCACCAATTTGTCCATTTTTTAAAAGTAAACAATAGCCACATCAGCAAAAGCAACAATATATATATATATATATATATATATATATATATATATATATATATATATATATATGCTGACATGACAATCCCAACTTGCTGAACGCCATACCTGTTTACCAATTAAGACACCCTTCCGTGTGGCTGTCATAAAAAAAAATATACAAGGTAAATTAACAATGTAAGTATAATAAATGATGTACATAATACATTTAAATCAGGTGAAATGAACTTACTTGACAAATTAACATGAGAATCTGTATTATAGCTTATGTTAACATAATTGGAGGAGAGGACATTAGCTGCATAATTGGCAGTATAATAATTTAACCCAAGGAAATCAAATGATCCTTTTACTGCCATGGATTGCTCTGGGGTTAATTTCGGCAACCGTTTTCCAACAAGAGATCGCATGCTCTCTGGATAGTCCCCATAGGTTAATGGATGCAAAAGCCTATTAAAAGAACACAGTTTAGTTAATCGTACATCTCTTAATTTCCTCATTTTATTAGCTGTGAATTGTTTATAAGGTTATGTTTGGAAACAATGTAAAATAAGTGTGAATGTAAATATGCAGAGTGTAAAATCATTCATATAAGTTGTAAAATTGGGTTAGTTTTGTACTGATAAATTTACTTTCTTACCAAGCAAACTTTATAATGGATTCAAACATGAATATAAATAAAGTATATGCTTTTTTTTTTATCAAAAGCCCATTTAAATGCAAACCAATGGTGACCTTAATGGTCAGTCATTTGTCAATTGTCAATGCAGGAAAAAATGAACCAGAGTGCAAATTTGCCCAGAACTGGGAATTACACTCCATTTGCATGGCTCATTTCCAAATGCAGCCTAAGTTTCAAAAAACAAAACAAAACTAACTGGTTTGAAGACAAATGGGTTTGCAGAACAAAAAATACAGAATCCATTTTCTTGGTTATATTATGTGTAGTTCTTTTTTTTCAAAATTGAAACAAGAAACATGTTGAATTTCTGGTTTAAAGAATATATTTTCATCTGTTTATATAATATCATATTCCATAGAACAGTAACTTAACTTTTACACTTCAAAATTTATTTTTGTTTTAAAAGCCATTATTTATTTTGATGGTTTCAAGAGCATGGATTGTTTTTTGAAACAAAATTCTTAAAACGAAAACACTCTAGAAGAATCTTGTCATAGAAAACACACTAAATCATTAATACGCAAATGGGATAGGATTAAACCAATCCATCAATGGGCTCACCAGCCAAACATGAAATCAATAGCTCGTTGAGCAGCCTGGATGCTTGCCTTGTCATTGGAGTAGGGCACAAACCAATGTGACACCAACGTTATTCCAATCTTGCCCTTTTGAGACGCCTGATCAATGTTATAAACAGAGGAATCAAGAAATATATATAGTTTTGTTAGAAAATAAAAACCTATTCAGGGATTTCATTTAATAGGTTGAATGGTTCTTTGAAATGGTATTAAAGCCTGTTGATAGGTCAATCTTCACACAAAGGGTTTTTGGATGATAGGTCATGTTAGAAAATAAAAACCTATTCAGAGACCTCACTTAACAGTTCAGAACTCACGCTATAGCCCACCACTTTGATGGCCAATGGCACTCAGATTGCTAAGAATGAAAGAATTACAGACCTGATACTTGTCTTTGTATGCCTTCACTGCTGCTGCATGAGCAAGGAGTTGGTTGTGAGCCACCAGGTATGGCTCCGTGCCTGAATTCCCACCAGTGCAGCTTAAGCTCACCCATGGAGAACATCGGCCAGGGGCTAAATTGCCCAGGCTGTACCCACCATTGCTAAAGGTCCATGGCTCATTGAAGGTGATCCAACTCTTCACCCGATCACCGAACTCTCGGAAGCAGATTTCCGCGTAATCACGGAAGTCATCGCTGCAAGTTAGATCAGCGATGCCCAACTGGATTAGTTTGGATCATTTGAATGTTTATCACTGAGAGAGATCTCCAGAGAGAGACTTAAGAAACCTCCTTATTCATCTAAGTTAAAACGAATCACTTACACAATTTTAGTATTCAAGAAACCTCCGTATTCATCTTCAAGTGCTTGGGGAAGATCCCAATGAAAGAGGGTCACGTATGGCTGCAAACCTATGCATTCATGACACCAAATTAACAATGATATAGACAGAAAGACAGAGAGAGAGAGAGAGAGAACCGTGGGAGAGAAGCTCGTCGATGAGATTGTTGTAGAATTTGATGCCTTCCCTGTTCACTCCTCCACTTAGTTTCCCATCTAAGATTTTGAGAAAAAATCATTAGGAAGGAAATAATATTTTACCAGAAATAATAAGTTTTAAACTTTTAATCTGTAAGTTTTTCCTTAGGTTATGCTTGGTTTTAAGGAAAATGCAGGGAAAGGAAGGGAAATGTAAAGAAATCTTTATAAACCTTTGTATATATTACCCTTCCTTTCCCTACCTTTTCCTTCAAACCAAACATAGCTTTAAAAATTTCTTCTTTTGGTTGAGTTAATCAATTTTTTTCAAAAATATATGAGCCTGTTTGGTATGTCTTTCAGCAAGGTCTTTTGACTATTTATAAGTCAGGTAGGCCGATTTTTGGCCATTCTTATTTGATTTATGAAAGATCTAACCACCAAAAGCCAAAGCACCGAAAAGATGCTAGAAGCTATTTTGGGCTGATTTCGGGAAGTTCCAAATGAAACTTTTCGTGTCTTTCACATTTTATTCTCATGTAAAAAGATGTACAGAAATACGTGTATCTGCCAAATTAGCATTGGGTTGTTTAGATATTCATGCAAAAGCTCAATATGTCTTTTAACTTTCAGAGTTAAAGATCTTCCCAAAAAGACTTATCATATAAGCCGTACATTATTTAGAATTTATGAATGAATCTAATGATAGACTGAACAATTCAAATCATACAAACCGTGATAATCAAATCTTACGAGGCAATATTCTAGGCCAGGAGATGGAGAACCTGAAGGCGTCTAAGCCCATTTCCTTCATTATTCCCACGTCCCCCTGTAAAATTCAACCATCGTTTAATTAAAATTAGCATATGTAAGAGAATATGTGTAATAATAGTTAATTATCAGGTTTATTTTAAAATTTGACTGTTGGATGAGAATTAATATAGTAGGGTGGTGTCACATTATGAGCATTTCATTTGACTATGACAACATGGATTGATTCAATTGGCCTAAATGGCTGAATGCTTATATGCCACATTGATGGAACAACGATTTCATTTTTACGTTGGTTTTAAAAATATTAACTTTATATTCTTAAAAATATTAAATATAGATCTAAGATTGTCAATTGATCGGTTTTGGATTGTATTTAATTCAATTCAAACATTAATAAATTCCGATTTGGATGGTCTATTATAATTATTGGATTGGATCAATCTAAAATAAATTAGTCCATATTCTTATCGGTCTGAATTAGACCTAAACCAAATTTCCAATAATCCCATTATAAGATCAAACACTTATCCAATTTGAAACCAATCAAAATTGAAGCCAGTATAAAATCACTTTTTTGTTTGCTTCCACACACTCTCTCTTTCTCTTTTTCTTTATTTCTCTCTCCATCTTTTTTTTCTCTTCCTCCTTTGACGTTCCCTGTATCTCCCATTCTACGATTGCTGCCACTACAACTTCAAGCAACAGTTGCATTCCCTTGATCAGCCACCTCTCTCTCTCTCTCTCATTTTCTCCCTTCTGTCATTCTCTCTCTCTCCATCTTCTTTATCCCACCCATGTCTCTTTTCGTGTCAACGGCATCGCCGCTGCAACTTCAAGCGGCGGTGGCTTTTTTTGCTTGCTTCCAATCTTCCTCTTTCCTTCTTTTGTTCATTCTCTTTACCACTCTCTCTCTCTCTCTATGCATATCCCTTATTCTTCACCGCTGCCATCCAATGCGCTACAACTCTGCAGCGGCATCTTCACGTCAACTTATTGAGTGGGACCGAGATCGACGAAGGACCAGAGAGAGGTTCCCATCGATCTATGTTTACTTAGAATAAAGTTGGACTCAAAAGGGATTAGGACAGAAGGTAAAATTGGGTTTTAAAAAAAACTTGAAGATATAACTGATCAATTGTCATAAGATACGGTAAGACAATAGCTAAACTTGAGGAATATTACATGTTATTACGCCAGTAAGAATAGAAAGATGTGCTGGTTAATGGAAAGATATTCTTACACCTGCACATGACAACTTGGTTGTCGGTTAAGCCAAAGACTGTTAGATCATCTGAATTTGTCCACCTAATTACATCTCACCTAAGAAACTGGGAACCAGTGCCCCACTCCGTGGATTTTCTTGCATTTACGCTTTTATCCTTTTTCATCAAATTATTAAGTGGCATCCACTTTGGGCAGGGCGGGCTCGAAGCTCGAGTTAAGCATTTCTTAAATGTTTAAGGGCCCACAGGGCCCATTTCTTAAATTATTTCATGTCTCTTTGAAATCATGCAGTCCCGATTCCCAACACACACCCACACAAGAAGGTAATTGTATTAGCTATGCTTGATTTGATGGCAAATGAGAGTGGAAATTGATGGAAGTTGTTAAGTATTTTTGTGAAAAAGTTATTAAAGGAAGTTCATCGATGTACAATATGCATTTTGGCCATATCGTATGTGTTTAGAAATGGTTGATATATACATTTTTTTTTTATTTTTTTTGTCAAAATTTAATTTTTTGAAAGTTTATAAGATGTTTTTTACTATTAAAAAAAATTAAACAAAGACACGTTTTAAACCATAACTTTTTCAAAAGATATAATATAATACGTCCGATACTTTGAACTATGAATGCAACAAAAGCCCATTAAAATATAAAACCAAAAGAAGTGAAATCAGTGTAATATGTACCTTGTAACGATGATAAAAATCAATGGCTACGTCTCCATTACTTCGGTCTGCTATTTTGCCTGCATAACATACCACAATATGATAATCAATTTAAAAAAAATTTCTTTAAATTAACCTGGTTTCTTAAGCCCACAAGTCAGTTTGGCCTATGGCACGGCATGGGCCTGTATAGGCCTAAACCATAAATCATGTTGTGTAGGCCCACACAACATGACCCGCATTTTACACGGGCCACCCACTGATCATGCCATACCAACCCGGCACGGCCCGCTTTACAGGGGCCATCCACTCGTCACATGTCAACGTAGGCTGGTGATATACCCTTAATCGGTGGACTAAGCATTATCAAACTTAGTCTACACCGGATTTCCTACCCACTGCTCTCTACCCAGTCTCGAATTATGGGAGAAAAAGTGAGTACGAAATCTGGGTTCTGATCTACTTACACTTAAGGCTTTTATTAAATTGTACATTAATCAAAGAGAATTCATCAAAATTCATAGTGGTGGTTTTGATTTGTCAATTTAAAAGTGAAATCTCCTGATACGATAATCACCCAATCGTACTCTTCGGAGTCTAATCAATCAAAACCCACTCTCTCCATGTTGATGAATTCTAATCAGTTAATTAATGTAACACTTGAAAGAATTAAATAATTTAACTCAGGAGACTCATGTTACAATGGAAGAAACAATATAGATTTACATGAACTTTTGAATGAAAGGTAAAAGATGAAAGAAAGAACCATTGTCATCTCCAAAAAAACCCAGAGAGAGAGAGAGACCTGGATATTTGTGAGTGAAAGTATCCCATATACTGGGGCCTTTACCACCTTGTTTAGCTGCACCTTCAAGCTAAGAAACCATGCACAAGGGTCAAACGCACGCTGCCAGATATATATATCGTAGCAACTTCTGCAAATTAACTTAAGTAGGTTTCTTGCTGAAATACCTGATAAGAAGCTGATGCCGCCCCAAAAACAAAGCCTGCTGGAAAACTCTATCGGTTTAGTGAAGTTGAGGAATCATTACTCAGTGTAGCACCCCCGGATCGACCCAGCAAGTCGACAAGGATAAGCAGGCCGAGCAGGGGGAAGCTTTGAAATGCCATAACAGCCGGTTTGGGTTATGGAGAGGGTCATCTCAGCATCCTTTAAATAGAGAAGCATGAGCATAGATACATATTTGTGGTAAATAGATAAAAAAGGGAACATTTCCCTCAAGTTTTGTGGTATATAGTACCCATTGACTTTTCGGATAACTATGGATACATCCGATGCAGATTTTTTGATTCCCACGGCACAGCTATAAATATTCAAAATATCAAAAGACATACCTTATACACCTATACCCGGCCCATAAATTGGCATCAATACCGAGCTGGCACCTACCCGAAATGTACTTTGAACCTATAAATGCTGACACTGGGGTTATCCGTCATTCTCCCAAATTATTGAAACATTCCCCTAAAGTTTTTGGTTGTTGCTGAAACCATACCTAAAGTTTGATGGTTGCAATCACCTCCCTTGAACTTTCTAATACAGTTGCAAGTAGACCCCCTCCGGTGGAATCTTATAAAAAGACATGATAATGTCTAAACTACCCATACAGTAACTACTGAGAGAATTTAAAGTTGCATCTTTACATTTGAGTGATTGATATAAAGGGCAATTTTGAAAAATAAATCAATTGTAGAAAAGAGATTGAAAGGGTTTGGGGTAGTGATTCATATGAAGAAAATTTTGAAAAATAAACATTATTGGTATTTTAGACATATTCATGCCTCTATTTTAGAAGATTCTATCAAAGGGGGCCTACTTGCAATTATCAGAAAGTTGAGGGAAAGTTATTGCAATTATCAGACTTCAAGGGAGGCTTCAGCAATGCCAAAAACTTCATAGGAGATTTCAACAATTTATCCTAAATAATAATTATTACTTGTAAAGTATTTGTCTACAATTGGTAACAACATAAAAAGTAATAAAGTAAAAACTGTATGGAACTATGGATGCTTTTTATGGATCGGCTATGTTACTAAAAAAGACAACAAATAACTAGCTTTATGAGAATGATCTCCTCTCCCCTCCCCCAATGGTCCATGATACAAATATAATACAGGCCCTAAGGATAATCCCTTGACAAGATACTTATAGCCCATGTTAAGGCCTTGTTTAATGTTCGTGGAAGATCTGGCCGCCAAAAGCAGAAACACCAAAAAGACACGATAAGCCCATTTTGGGCTGATTTTGGGAAGCTCCAAATGTTGTTTTTCATATCTTTTGCATTTTATTCTCATACAAAAAGACACGGAAAGATGCATGGAAATACATGTATCTACCAAATTAGCTTTGCATTTGCTTAAATCTTCATGCAAAAATTCAATGCATCTTTCGACTATCAAAGCTACCAAAAGAAATTCCCAAAAAAATCTTGCCAAACTACCCTAACGAATCCACAACTTAATTTCCTTATCTCTAATATGGGAATGGATAATGTCCATTTAGCTTCTTGCATTCTCTAATTGTCCGTCTGCATCTCCACAAAGGGTCCATCTTCACCATTAAGCATTCAATGGTCATCACCTTCAATCCATCACGTGGATACTTTAAATCTTGGATGCAACCAAATAGGGTTGTGAATGCAACCCCCATTGTCAATCTGAAAATCAGATGGTGTTTGGCAAGTCCTTTTGCACGGTCCCTTTGGACTTCAGCAAGCTCAAAAGACCAAAAAACTAATTAGTCTTTTCCATTTGGTAACCAAAATCCAGAAAGTTGAAAAAATGCATGGAAGGCTGAAAATACTGAATTTAAGGAAGCTTCAAATGAATATCTCTTGTCTTTCTAAAAAGACTTACTAAATGACACTTATATTAGGGTAAAAGATACTTTTCACTTAAATACCGATATGGATAATGATTTGGTAATCCATTAAAATCCAGATACGAGAGGTTGTTACGTGTGAGTGAAATTTAGAAAAAAAAAAAAAAACTTTTAACATACCAAACCAAATACATTAAACAATGTGAGCTGTAATTTGTACCATATGACTATAGCGTATTCAATGTTGAAGAGTTCAACCGATTAACACTCGCCTTGTGTCCCCACAGGAACATAAATCATTTTCGTAGTGTCCCCACACGACTATAAATCATTTTCGATAGTGTCATCACACGACCACAAATCACTTTCGTTGGGATAGTACAAAATACTTTTTCAACAACTATTTAATAATTCTCAAAATGATGTAACCAATAGCGGGGCTCGAAATTACATTGACATCGATAATAATTCATTTAGCACATCTAAGATTGTTGATGAGCGCGAATTTGGCCCTCCTTTGTGATATATGGTACCTCGGAACAAATAGGTGATATCCAGAATCATTTTAGCAACAATTTGTCTTAGCCAAGTTGATGGTGTCTCACCCGACAGCCTGGAACAGGCGCGACCTAGCGGCCTGGTCCTAGCCGACCTGGCCCAAGCGCAAACTGGCAGCCTAGCATAGGCGTGACTTGGCCTAGGCGCAAACTGGCAGCCTGGCACAGGCGCGACCTGACGGCCTGGCCCTGGCGCGAGCTGGCAACCTAGCCCTGGCGTGAACTAGCAACCTGGCACAGGCATGAGCTAGCGGCCTGGCCCTAGCGCGACCTGGCTGCCTGGCCCTGGCGCGACCTGGCGGCCTGCAAGACGTGATCGGCGACAAATTCGACCTACGTATCCAAACAATCCCACGATCCTTGGAAGTTGGCCCACGTGCTGAACGATCCGGAGGGTGGTCAACGTGCATGGCGGTTACCTCAAGGAATCTATGACCACTTAGACGACTTCTCAGAAATCTCAGATATGGTGCATGAAGCCCATGCCAAACAATGCCTATATAAAGTCACCAACCCCAATGGAGAGAGGGGGGCAAATAAGCATATTCTAGCTCTCATACTTTGTGATTTTTAGCTCGCAGTCTATTATGAGAGTACTGACTTAAGTATCGGAGTGACCTCGTCGGGTTAGCAACCACGGGTTCTCTGATCCTCTTGCAAATCAACAGTTTGTCGTCCGCCTGGAAGCTAGATCACCTCCAACATGGAGCAGCTAGATCGTGCAGCATCAATTTGCGTCGTCTGTGGGAAACGTTACAAAAAGCTAGGCTCTCATCCTTCGAAAGGCTAAGTCCTCCTCTTCCAGAAAGCTAAGTTCTCACCTTTTAGAAATTAAAATCTCTCACTTTGTAGTTTCCATTTTTTAGGAACTCAAAGACTATGCAGGAAGTTGATGGCCAACAGACTAAGTAGCTCTACCAACTTTATTTCGACTCGAATAAAGCCTCATCAGTCCTCTTCGCGAGGTACCCTCTACAAAGGTGAGCTCTTCGTGGCTTCCGCGGGGGTATGCAACCAACAGACTTCATGGACGCCTCTACCGGTCGAGCCTTCCAAGGCTCCCATGCGAGCTGGTGACCTAAATCAGTAGTGTTGCCCCCGTAGGTCGAGCTCCTAGTAGCGTCTTATAGGAGTGGGTAACCGACGTCACTAATGAGGCTGATGCAACATAGCCGTAGATCTAAGGAGCCGACCTGGCGGCCTGGCCCAACCGTGACCTAACGCAGCCTGGCCTAGGCGCAACCTAGCGGCCTAGCCCAGGCACAACCTGGTGGCTTGGCCCAGGCATGGACTGGGGGCTTGGCTCGGGTGCGACTTGGTGGCCTGGCATGAGCGCCGACATAGAAAACTTGCCCAGGTGTGAACTGGCGAACTGACAAAAGAACTCGGCATGGGCACATAAGTCCTAGTTACCTCCTCGGCATGGGCACATAAGACCCAATCGCCCCTTCGGCATAGCAAAATCAAATATCAATGAGAGTGGAGTACGAGTCGCTCCCAGAGCCTAAGGGCTAAAGTGTCGAATTGGCAAAGACTTTGGCACCACATATGACCTAGTCGCCTCTTCGGCATGGGCAAAATTAAGGGTAAGGAGAGTGGACTGCAAGTCGCTCCTAGAGCCTAAGGGCTAAAGTGCCAAACTGGCAAAGACTTCGGCACCACATAAGACCCAGTCACCTCTTCGGCATGGGCAAAATCAAAGGTAAAGAGAGTGGACTGTGAGTTGCTTCCAAAGCCTAAGGAATTGAATCGACACTTACGAGCTCATCGAATTAGTCATTTTAGGCCAAAAGGAGCAATCTACTCCCTTCGCCGAGTTACTTTTGGCTCGGGAGTGCCGGGCAAATGATGAGGGCGAATTTGGCCCTCCAATGATATTGTGACACATGGCACCTCGAAAAAATTAAGTGACGCTCGGAACCACTTTGGCAACAACTTGCCTTAGCCAACTTGATGGTGTCCCACCTGGCGGCTTGGCACAGGTGTGGCCTGGCACAGGCGCGACCTGGCACAAGCGTGACCTAGTGGCCTGGCCCTGGCGCGACCTAGCCCAGGCGCGAACTAGCAGCCTAGCACAAGCGCGACCTAGCGACCTAGCCCTAGCGCGAGTTGGCAGCCTGGCATAGGCGCGAACCGGTAGCCTGGCCCTGGCACCAACTGGCAGCCTGGCACTAGCGCGAGCTGGAATCCTGACACTAGCGCGACCTGGCGACCTGGCGGCTTGGCCCTGGCGCGACCTGGCAGCCTAGCCCAGGCTTGAACTGGTGGCCTAGCCCAGGCGCTGACCTGGCGGCCTGGGAAATGTGCTCGGCGACAAATTTGGCATGCATATCCAAACACTCCCACGGTCCTTGGAAGTTTGCCCACGTGTCGAATGATCCGGAGGGTGGTCAACGTGCATGGCGGTTACCTCAGGGAATCTCAGACCACTTAGATGACTTCTCACAAATCTTGGATACGGTGCGTGAAGCCCATGCTAAACAATGTCTATATAAAGGCACCAACCCCAATGGAGCAAGGGGGGGCAAGTAAGCATATTCTAGGTCACATACTTTGTGATTTTTAGCTCGCAATCTATTATGAGAGTACTGACTTAAGCATCGGAGCAACCTCGCCAGGTTAATCACCTCGGGTCCTCTGACATTGATTCCTTGCAGGTCTATAAAGAACAACAAAGCTCAATAATCAATCCAACTTGCCACCAAGCGGCTCAGCCCTCTAGTCAACTCGGCACTCTCGTCAGCTCGTTACCTAACTTGCCTAGCTCGGCCCAGTCAACTCGTCACCTAATCTGCCTAGCTCGGCCCAATCAGTTCAGCACCTAACCTACCCAGCTCGGCCTAGTTAACTCGGCACCTAATCTGCCCCCAAATCAGACCAAATGATGAGGTACTTAGCCAAAAAATTGATACATCACCAAAAATTGATTCATCAATTGGGATTATCATTGAAGTACAGTGGTGTAAAATGGGTCGTCTTTCCCACTCTTGGGACACTTCGGGTGGGTTGGCCCAGTAGGGCCTGAGCCCATGTGGGTCCGAGCTGGACTAGGGCGGGCTGTGGGCTGGATGGGCGGGCTATAGGCCACATCATGGGCCAAGCACATGTCAGGCTGGGCTACAAGTCGTGCCTTGGGCCTAGGCCAAACCAAACCAAAAAGACCTAGACTTTTTTTTTTTTTTGCTAACTTTACTTTGGGCTTTGTCTGCTTTGGGGACAAATTGAAAAAATAAAAAATCTAACAAAGAAATGATAAAACAATACTTACCAAAATATAAAATGGACAACAAATTGAAAAAATAGGAATTTTATTTCATTTAAAATATAAAAAATTACGAATTGAAAAACAAAAGTTACATTGTTGAAAATATAACAAATAATTTAATAAAATTGAAAAAATTACTCCATCTCCTTGACGTTAATCATCCGCTTCATTAGGTGTAGTAGTGTCATGTCCTTCTTTGTCTTGTTGCTTATCCTCAACATTCAACAAATCTTTAAAATAGGTGTCTTTTTTTTGTTTCTCATGGAAGAGAAAATGCTTGGCCAAGTGGCCAGTACCACCCTTGCTATTAAAACTAAAGCCAATCCAACATTTTTGGCAAATGGCTCTTTTTCCCTTCCCCTCAACATCCTCTATTTTAAATATTTTTTAAATCGGACTAATGAATTTACCATTGGAGAATTGGTTTTGGGAGGAGGAGCCAACCATTATTTTTAATTCTAAAAAAATAAGAATTAATTTAATTGCACTTATGTTATGGGCCCGGCGTAGGATCTCGTCACGGGTCGGTCCACCGGGAGAGACTCCTGTCTTCCCTTGCCCTTGCGTACAGAACCTATTGTGGCAATCGCGTGGGTGATTTGTCCAAAAGATCACCCGAACTCTCCTAACACCTTTCTTGGTTGAAAATTGAATACCTTTATTTCAATTCGTGGCTCCTTAAATAGGAGATTACAGAAGGAAATTTCTAATTAAACTCAAACTCCTAATTACCTATTCCTAATGGTAACACAACTCTTACTTAAGATAAGATAATATAAGAAAGGGATGAGGAATGGAGTATCTGACGGCGAGTTTGGCGAGCAGAGCTAATGTGGTAAGATAAGTGCGGGCCCACCCTGATGAGCTATCGTGTGGGCCCTACCCTACTGCTGCTGCCGATGGCGCGTGCATCTCAGAGTGCTGCTGTCGTGCGGTGCGTGCTTCTGCCGTGTGGCGCGTGTTGCGCGCTGCCTGGCGGTGCATGCTGCGTGCTGCTGGGCGGTGCGTGCTGCTATGTGGTACTGCCGGGCGGTGTGCTGCTGTGCGTGCCACTGCCTATGACTGCGCCGCAGTGTGCTACCGGGCAGTGTGTCCATAACATCACACCCCTCCTGGACTACGAGCTTGTCCTCAAGCTCGAGTTCGGGGTAAGCATTGTGAAGATCGGTCCAGGGGATCCAGGTGGCCTCAACTGATGGTAATCCGTCCCATTCTACTAGAACCTCAAAGATACCCTGATTGATGCACGACTGTACAAGAGCCCGAGGTAGGAGGATGGGTCTATCGTCCTTTAGAGTTGGTAGAGGAGGCACTTGGTCCGACGGAGTCCCTATAAAAGGCTTCAGGAGGGACACATGGAAGATGTCATGGATTATGTTGTGGTCTGGTAGCTCGAGTTGATAGGCAACCTTCCCGATCTGCCTGAGAACCTTGAAGGGCCCACAAAATTTTGGGGCCAGCTTGGGGGGTCCTCGACGCCTGAGGGAGAGATGTCAGTAGGGTTGGTGCCCCAGCCAAACAAACTGTCCCGGCTTGAAGGTGACTTCGCGGTGGTGCTCATTGTAGGCGTGCTTCATGCGCGCCTATGCCTACTAAAGGCGCAAGGAGACTTTGGCCAGGAGGGCATCGCGATCTTGGATGTTGCGATCGACTTCTTCCAGCCGTGTTGAGCCTAGCTCATATGATAGGAGACAGGGAGGGTCTCGGCCATATACCACCCGGAAGGGAGTCATGCCAAGGGAGGAGTGGTAGGACGTGTCATAACAGTATTCTACCCATGGAAGGCACTTCACCCAGTGCCTGGGCTGGTCTCCCAAAAGACAGCGGAGGTACATCTCTATTGTCCGGTTCACCACCTCTGTTTGGCCATCTATTTGTGGATGGTAGGCAGAGGAGAAGGCAAGGTCTGTTCCCTGCAGTCAGAAGAGCTCCTTCCAGAAGGCACTGGTGAAGATCGGGTCCCTGTCACTTATAATGGACTCGGGTAGCCCATGTAATCGGAAGATGTGGCCGAAGAAGGCGTGGGCCACTGAGACCGCATTGTAGGGGTGAGATAAGGGAAGGAAGTGGGCATACTTTGAGAAGCAGTCCACTACTACAAATATCACCGATTTCCCTCCCACCTTGGGTAAGCCTTCAATGAAGTCCATGGAAATATCTGCCCAGATCTGAGTGCGGAGGGTGAGGGATTGGAGAAGGCCTGCTAGGTGCAAGTTTTCACACTTCTGCTGCTGGCACGTTGAACAGTTCTGGATGAAGTCTCATACCAAAGCCTTCATGCGCCGCCAGTGGAAATCTGCATGGACGCGGTGCAGTATTTTCTGGATACCGTCATGCGTGGTGTTGTGCATGTTGGAGATAACGGAGGGAATTAAGGGGAAGTCGGTTGGAAGATAAATTTTGCCTTTGTACAGTACCAACTTGTCCTGTGTGCTCCAATTGGAGTTGGTCGTTCCTGCCTGTATTGTCCTGAGCATATCGCTCCATTCGGGTGACTATGGCAGTTCATTCCGAATGTCTTCCAGTAGGGAGGCTCGGGGCTGTGAGATTGCATGGAGTAGCATGTTGTCATCGCGATGGGACAGGGCATCTGTGGCATGGTTCAAGGCCCTTGCCTTGTAGTCTACCCGGAAGTCAAATCCAAGGAGTTTGCTGACCTAATGCTGCTGTGGCGAGGTGGTGAGCCGTTGTTCCAGTAGATATTTGAGGCTGTAATGGTCCATCTTGACTATGAAGGATCTGCCCCACAGGTACGACCTCCAGTGTTGCACTGCCTTAACTAGGCCAATAAGTTCTCGTTCGTAGGCGGGCAACTTAATGTGGCAATCGGCCAGCTTGCAGCTGAAAAAGGCGATTGGGTGCCCTTGTTGTTGTAGTATCGCGCCTATGCCGGTACTGGAGGCGTCACACTCCACTGTGAACTCAAGATCAAAGTTTGGAAACTGTAGAACTAGTGTGGAGGAGAGGGCTTCTCTTAATTTTATAAAGGCTACCTCAGCTGTACCATCCCAGAGGAAGGCATTTTTCTTGAGCAGACTTATTAGTGGGGCTGCCAGCAGTCCGTAATTGTGAACGAACTTGCGATAGTATCCGATCAGCCCTAGGAAACCACGGAGGGCCTTGGCGGATTGCGGTCTGGGCCATTCTTTGATGGTCTGAATCTTGGAGTCATCCACAATGACCCCTTGACTGCTAATTACATGTCCTAAGTAAAGGACCCTACATTCCTCAAAGGAGCATTTTGATCGTTTGAGGAAAAGCTGATGTTGCTGCAGAAGTTCAAGAACAATTCGCAGATGTTGCATGTGCTCTACCCAAGATTTGCTATAAATTAGGATGCCATCGAAAAATACCAAGACAAATCTGTGGATATGGGAGTGAAACACCTCATTCATCAGGGCCTAGAATGTGGATGGCGCGTTGCTAAGACCGAAGGGCATGACCAAGAACTCGAAGTGGCCATTGTATGTTATGAAGGTCATTTTCTCTACATCTTCTGGGGTCATTCGGACTTGGAAGTATCCTGATTGAAGGTCTAGCTTGGAGAAGTACTGTGCTCCATGGAGTTCATCTAACAACTCATCTACGACTGGGATGGGAAACTTATCTTTGACCGACCATCCGACTGTTAAGTTCTCTGTAATCCACACAGAATCTCCAAGTCTCGTCTTGCTTGGGCACCACGAGAACTGGGGAGGAGAAGGGAGAGCGGTTGGGGAGGATGATCCCTTGCTGTAACATGTATGTGCACTGCCTTTTTATTTCATCTTTATGTCAATGTGGGTAGCGGTAGGGCCTGACAACAACGGGATCTGATCCAGTTATCAGAGGGATTTGGTGGTCGCAAGCTCTGGGAGGGGGAAGCCCCTTGGGCTCCTTGAATACTGTAGAGAAGTCCGTAAGGAGCCTTTCCATATCTGTTGAGCGTGAGTCCCCACCTTGGAGTGTATGTAGCTACACCCTTGTTCTTATTCTGGTTCCCCGGCATGTGACTGGTTTGCCATCCAAGTGGAAGGTCATGGTCAGGGCGGCGAAGTCCCATAGAATTGGTCCAAGCGTGATCAGCCATTTAACACCTAGGACAATGTCACATTCATCCAAAGATAGCATGAATAAATCTGCTTGGAAGGGCTCTATTCCAACCTAAATTCTGGTGTCTTTGCAAATTCTGGGGCTGTGAACTCTTTCACCGTTTGCCATGGCCACCTATAATTGTGGTCTTCTTTCCATGGGCAGTTCTAACTTGCGGGCCGCCTGTTCACTAATGAAGTTGTGGGTGCTACCCGAGTCTATTAGAATACGGACTGGCCGCCCTACTATCAATGCTCTCAGCTGCATGGTTTGGGAGGTCTTGACCCCCGTAATGGCATGGAGGGAGATTTCTGGTTCTGACGCTGTAGGTTCGTCCTCTTCCTCTTCGGGTTCTTCTACTAGAAGACAAAACAACTTCTTACACTTGTGGCTGGCGGAGTATAAGTCATTGCAATTGAAGCATTGCCCCCTTGTGCACCGTTCCGCCATCTCGGCTCGGGTCAGCCGCCTAATGGGGGGTGCAGATCTGCTGCTTCCTATGCTTGACACTGATCTGGAGGGGGTTGCTCGCAGGCAGCCTTGGTTCTCTGTTCGCGATCGAAAAGGGAGTCACTCCTGCTATCTTCAAAGGCGTCCATGTTGTTGTCAGACATCCTATACTGAAGCCCCCGTGGGAGATCTGCATCTTCCTTTCAAAGGCACGTGCGAGGTTCATAGATGTGACTAGATTAGGGGGGTGCTACATCTCGACGTCCACCCTTAGGGGTTCCACCAGCCCTGTTGTGAACATATCGACTTGCTAGTCTGGGTGTACCGAGGCTACTCTGGCGAGAATAGTTTGGAACTGGCACTGATAATCCGCCACAGTCCCGGTTTGCTTGAGGTTGATCAGTTTGCCTAGCGGGTTGCTTGTCAGCAGGGGTCCAAACCGGAGGAGGCAATAGGATTTGAATTGTTCCCAACTAAGCCCATAGAACCAGAGATGTGCCTCTTCTGTGAGGTGGAAAGCGGCCAGACTGACCTTGTCTCTGTCATCAGTGCACTGGTTGTGGAAGAACTATTCGCAGTGGTGCAACCATCTCAGTGGGTCTCCAGTGCCGTTGTAGGACGGAAATTCTAGCCGACTGTATTTGGGGATAACAGTGGCAGTCGGGGTGGCCGTCTGATGTTTGCTAGGCATTTCTGCCCAGTCCAGTGTGTAGCTGTTGTTGGTGGTGGTTCCTTTTGAGTTTCTTTCCCTATTGGCTAAGAATGTCTCCAACAAGCTTCGAAGCTCCCGGACATCAACCTTGACCTCACGTACCTCCATGCTGGTCTCTACAAGTTTGTGCTCCAGTTCGTGGACCTTGGAAGATAGAGGCTATTGTTTCCCCATAAAGGTAGTCTCTAATACCAGAATGTTATGGGCCTGCGTGTAGGATCTCGTCACGGGTCGGTCCACCGGGAGAGACTCTTATCTTCCCTTGCCCTTGCCCTTGCGTACAGACCCTATTGTGGCAATCGCGTGGGTGATTTGTCCAAGAGATCACCCGAACTCTCCTAACACCTTTCTTGGTTGAAAATTGAATGCCTTTATTTCAATTCGTGTTTCCTTAAATAGGAGATTACAGAAGGAAATTCCTAATTAAACTCAAACTCCAACTTGAACTCAAACTCCTAATTACCTACTCCTAATGGTAACACAACTCTTACTTAAGATAAGATAAGATAAGATAAGATAGGGATAAGGAATAGAGTAGTTGGCGGCGAGTTTGGCGAGCAGAGCTGACATGGTAAGATAAGTGCGAGCCCACCCTGATGAGTTGTTGTATGGGCCCCGCCCTACTGCTGTTGCCAGCGGCGCGTGCGTCTCACAGTGCTGCTGCCGTGCGGTGCGTGCTGCTGCCGTGCGGTGCGTGCTGCTGCCGTGCGGCACGTGTTGCGCGCTGTCGGGTGGTGTGTGTTGCGCGCTGCTGGGCAGTGTGTGCTGCTGGGCGGTACTGCCGGGCAGTGCGTGCTGCTGTGCGGCCTGCTGTGCGTGCCGCTGCCTATGACTGCGCCGCAGTGTGCTGCCAAGCGGTGTGTCCATAACAACTTACC
This sequence comes from Nelumbo lutea, assembly GCF_056320005.1. NCBI lineage: Eukaryota > Viridiplantae > Streptophyta > Magnoliopsida > Proteales > Nelumbonaceae > Nelumbo > Nelumbo lutea. The sequence continues at coordinate 109,047,795 of NC_142685.1, forward strand.
AAATGGTTGGATTACTGAATATATATATATATAATTGCTAAGTGCCTCTCAAAGCCTCCTAAATGGATAAATTGCTAAGTGCCTAACTGCCTAAGTGTATGACAGTATGACAATATGAAATTGTACGAGAATTGAGATGAGAGACCCAAAGAGTATGAGAATTGCTGAATTGGTGTGATGAAAATGGTGGATTGGTGTAGAGGATATGGTTATTTATATGAATTGAAAATAATTCAATTGCCCAAAATACCCTAAAAATTAGCTATTTTTTAGTTGTTGGGGGTGGGGGTGGCAAATGGGTGGGTTGGGTTAGGTTGGGTAAGGGTAGAATATCTACCCACCCATATGGACCCACCAACTCACCATGACCCATCATCAATCATTGTTAAAGGGTCATAACCCACCCTAACCCACTCATATTGACCCATTGACCCTTAACCACCCTCACCTATAAATACAAAAATGGGTTAGGACAGCTTGTATACCCGAAATAACAATTTTCAGAGAATAATCTCTCTAAAGACTACCACATTACAAAAACGAATCACGTCAACCCGTATACCCAAAAAATGCAAAAAAAATGTAGATAAATACAGAAAATAGTACAAAAATTGCAAAAAAATAGATAAATGCAAAAAATACCAAAAATTTATGAAAAATGCAAAGAAAAAACTAGAAATTACAGACAATTCAGAACTTTTGTAGAAAAATTCAGAAAATATGCAAAAATACCAGAAATTTGCAAAAATTCAGAAAAATACAAGGGATGATGACTCTGAAATCAGCAAGAAATATATTATTTCTTCTTTACCTTATTTCATGGCATGTCAACTTTGCTTCAAAATATGTCACAAGATTATTGTTTTGATAAGAGATTTTTGGTGGGGGTAGAATGATGGCAAAAATCTATCGAGCAATATAAGGGAGCCCTATAAAATTTTTCATTTATGCCCACACCACACAAGCTCTTGATGACATTTCATCCAAAATTCTATATGAAACACCCAAAGTAGCCCTACATAAACAATCATGATCCATCATGACCACAAGAATTTGGCAAAATTTTGGTAATTTTTAGTTTATTTTATTTAATGCCATTTAATATCTAATTGCAATTCAAATTCAAATGTTGACCAATCAAACTTGGATATAAATAAATCCAATTCCATTCAATTTGATTTATTTGCAGTGCTACCATATCATGAGAGATGAGGCACCTATCAAAACACAAGACATCACTGTTGTTGTTGTCACCATCATCATCATCATTATTTGTATTATCATCACCATCGTCATCAAGGAAAGGACATGTCCCATGCACATGTTCCACATAAATAAAAGTAAAGGATAAAGAGGTAAAAAGATATTTATATTTTGATTTTCTTTGGGATAAGTAGACTGTATTCCACTTCAGACTTCAAAATTCTGAATTCCACTGCACACTTGCAACAATTCAAATGTCAATCACATTCACCTTAAACACCAATACCCGCCATGTATTGGCATCAATTCTAAGTTGGTACCTACCCTGATTATACAGTGGAGCTAAGAATTCTGGATGGACTGAACAATAAACCCCCCCCCCCCCTTTTTTTTTTTTGGGGGGGGGGTGTTGAAGACTTAAGTATACCCCAAGTTTTCATAAACTGACTTAAATGTATCATGAGTTTTTCAAAAAGACTCAAAAATACCTAGTGGACTAATCCCATTGGACTTAAATATACCCTCCATCAATGAAAAGGCACATCTGAAGTCATTTAAAAATTTAAAAATCTTATTTTGCCCTTATGGGAAGAAGAAGAAGAAGAAGAAGAAGAAGAAGAAGAAGAAGAAGAAGAAAGAAAGAAAGACAAGAAAGAAAGAAAGAATGTAGGAGGATATAAGAGGAAAAAAAAAAAGATGGCCAAGGGATTGATTTTATTAATAGAGAAAGATGACAAAGAGAGAAGGAGAGAGAGAATACTGAAGAATAAAAATCGCTATTGGATTGGTTCAATAGTTGTGTTCAGCAATTAGACCTGTTCACAAGCTGGGCGGGGCCAGGTTCGGACTGGGATTTTCCTCTTTATAAATACAAAATGACTAGGCCCAAGCCTAATCCTACCCCTACATAAGCCTCGAATCCCAAGCTCGGGCTTCACTATCCATACCTTTTTCACTATTAATTTTAGGGTATATTTTGAGAATTTTAGGGTATATTTTGAGAATTTTAAAGCAAATGAGGAATGAAAGAGTCACAAGGTATGTTTAACTCTTTTTGAAAAACTAAGGGTATTTTTAAGTCAATTTATGAAAAAGTTAAGGTATATTTAACTCTTTTACCCTTTTTTCACAATACTTTATTTGAATGACTTATTGATTGGATCCAAAATTTTAAATATTTAAACAATTATGTTTTTTATGTATTTAAATCTATACTATAGTGGTAATTTGTATGACTGCTGGTGCTTTTCAAATATAATGAAACGTAGCTAATTTTCTTGGCGGTTTTATGATTGCCAACAATTTCAGGCATGATTGATTTGAGTGCCAAAATCACATAGATACCTATGGTGGTTTTCTTTGCCTTTAATGGAAGTTATTGAGGATGTTTGGAACCATAAGCGTTTATTTAATAAACGCTGTCATATGGGCGTCACTTTAGCAGTTCCCCTCTTATGTTCTTCTGTATGTATCGAGAATAGCAAAAGGTGACTTCGGTTTTTATACATGCTTACCATTTGGATAAGTTATTTTCTAAACCTTCCTCCAATGGTTGGACGTTTTTTCACTGTTATGTTGATGTGATGTCTAATTATCATAAACGATTGTAATTATTATCTTTTTCGATTTTAACAGCAAATAAAATACAAACATTGAATAAAAAAATATATATAAACAGTTCCAAACACATGCATCATCTTTACTGGCAGTGGCTTAATCAGAAAGTATAACCACCAACTATGTACTGCCGGAAAAAGTTCAGTTTTCTTGTAGTAAACGAAGAAAAAAGGACTCCTGCCTCTTGCTTCCACAGAACTCAAGTTGACCTAGAAAGTATGTGCAAGGATGCATGCACTTGTTATTTATTTTCCCCATCTAATAATGATGAAGAGGAGGTGCAATCTAGGCTCACAACTTCAAACATAAACAGCTAATTAAAGTTAAATAAGAGAAGATCCCATGCTTATTTACTTAGTACAAAAACCAGTTTTATATTTGGCAAGATGATGCATGGGATGGACTGAGAACATGTCTTTGCCCTAGCGTTGGAGGAATTTTTTGAACCAATAAGCTGAGCGCTTTGGGTATCTCTTCAGCCCATTCTTGTAGTCTATGTAGTTAATACCAAAACGAACTGAGTAACCATCGCTCCATTCGAAGTTGTCCATAAGCGACCACGCAAAGTATCCCTTCACATTTACACCTTTCCTGAAAAAAATTCAACCATAATCTCAATAAGTACTTATTTCCTTTCTGACCTGTCTTGGCCTATCATATCATTTTCAAAATACCTACACTGCTCCTGTTTGAAATAAGTGCTTTTTCACCAAAGGCAAATAAGTACGCTTAAACTTAGCCTGCTACAACTACAACCACATGCCACTAAACTGTGGGCTTTTCCCCTGAATGGGCCCATTTTTAAGATGATGGGTCCTATTCAGAGTTCAGCCCAGATATCTTGAGCTGATTCTCGAATAGCCCAATTAATTATTTGGTTTCTGAGTTGAACCAAGCAGAAGCAATGGCATTGGGCTCGCATTTTTTAGTTTTATTAATGGTTTTCAAAATTGGACCAGAAAATCAGGAATCAGTCTATTTTTTCTTCAAAATCGATGATTTTAGTTAGCAAATTGTTGAACCGACGATTAACCGTTTGAATTGTTTGAACAATTTTGACCATTTTTCAATTTTTTTAATTTTTTTAATTTTTTATTTTTTTTATAACAAGTCAACCATTTGGGTCAAACAATTGGACCGTTTGAACCAATAATCAGACCCCTGACTGATTCAGTCACCGATTCAGTTTTAAAAACCATGGTTCTATTAATAAGAAGAAATGGACAATGATCGAAAAACTCACTTAATGGCTTTTTGAACAAAAGAAAGATGGCTTTGATAATATTCTATTCTCAAGTTATCCACCAGCGCTTCTTTCAATGTCAAAGAGCTATCATCCTTCTCCGACACCCCTAAAAAACATATATAAAAACAATAAATAAGTATTTAATTCTGATCAATGATCAACATGGCACAAATCTTGGAGCACAGAATTAATGTGAAAAGCAACAGATCAAGAGCTCAGTCTCACCATTCTCTGTAATATAAATCACCGGATCTTTGTATTGTTTCTTTACATAAAGTAACAGGTCGTGTATTCCCCGTGGGTACACAAAGAGCCAACCTGAACCAGCCTGCAAATTTTCATAATATATAGTTAAGCTTAAGTTATTGTATGAAATAGTGTTATTTAAGAGGGTGTTTGGTACGGTGTTGTTGTGTTGTAATTAAGGGTGTCAATGAACCGGTTTTGGATTGAACTCCATCCAATCCAAAATCAATTTGGATGGACCAATAAAACATATTGGATTGGACCAATTCAGTCGAAAATATTTTTTAGATTGGACTGGATTTGGTTCGTTCGTAATAAATTTATATTGGATTGGATTGGATTAAGCCAAATCCAGTCCATTGTTATAAGATAAGAATATAAGTGTTAATAGATCTAGTTTGAGTTGAAACCAATCTAATTCAAAATGAATTTGAACAGATTAGATGGTCCAGACATTGAATTGGACCGATCCAAAAAAATCCAAAGTATTTATTGGAATGAATTGGACCTGATCCATTTATAATGGATTCACATTGAACTGGATCGGATTAGAATTGCACTTGCATTTTGAGTTAATCAATATAAATTGATAATTTTATTTTCACAAGTGTGCATTTTTTAGTTGAAGCGACAGTCATAAATGATGTGATAATACAATATTTTCATTGATCAACCCAAAAATTCTATGACAGTGCAATGACAATGTACCAAACACCCCCTTGGTCGATGAAGGTGGGTGTTCACCAATTTGTCCATTTTTTAAAAGTAAACAATAGCCACATCAGCAAAAGCAACAATATATATATATATATATATATATATATATATGCTGACATGACAATCCCAACTTGCTGAACGCCATACCTGTTTACCAATTAAGACACCCTTCCGTGTGGCTGTCATAAAAAAAAATATACAAGGTAAATTAACAATGTAAGTATAATAAATGATGTACATAATACATTTAAATCAGGTGAAATGAACTTACTTGACAAATTAACATGAGAATCTGTATTATAGCTTATGTTAACATAATTGGAGGAGAGGACATTAGCTGCATAATTGGCAGTATAATAATTTAACCCAAGGAAATCAAATGATCCTTTTACTGCCATGGATTGCTCTGGGGTTAATTTCGGCAACCGTTTTCCAACAAGAGATCGCATGCTCTCTGGATAGTCCCCATAGGTTAATGGATGCAAAAGCCTATTAAAAGAACACAGTTTAGTTAATCGTACATCTCTTAATTTCCTCATTTTATTAGCTGTGAATTGTTTATAAGGTTATGTTTGGAAACAATGTAAAATAAGTGTGAATGTAAATATGCAGAGTGTAAAATCATTCATATAAGTTGTAAAATTGGGTTAGTTTTGTACTGATAAATTTACTTTCTTACCAAGCAAACTTTATAATGGATTCAAACATGAATATAAATAAAGTATATGCTTTTTTTTTTATCAAAAGCCCATTTAAATGCAAACCAATGGTGACCTTAATGGTCAGTCATTTGTCAATTGTCAATGCAGGAAAAAATGAACCAGAGTGCAAATTTGCCCAGAACTGGGAATTACACTCCATTTGCATGGCTCATTTCCAAATGCAGCCTAAGTTTCAAAAAACAAAACAAAACTAACTGGTTTGAAGACAAATGGGTTTGCAGAACAAAAAATACAGAATCCATTTTCTTGGTTATATTATGTGTAGTTCTTTTTTTTCAAAATTGAAACAAGAAACATGTTGAATTTCTGGTTTAAAGAATATATTTTCATCTGTTTATATAATATCATATTCCATAGAACAGTAACTTAACTTTTACACTTCAAAATTTATTTTTGTTTTAAAAGCCATTATTTATTTTGATGGTTTCAAGAGCATGGATTGTTTTTTGAAACAAAATTCTTAAAACGAAAACACTCTAGAAGAATCTTGTCATAGAAAACACACTAAATCATTAATACGCAAATGGGATAGGATTAAACCAATCCATCAATGGGCTCACCAGCCAAACATGAAATCAATAGCTCGTTGAGCAGCCTGGATGCTTGCCTTGTCATTGGAGTAGGGCACAAACCAATGTGACACCAACGTTATTCCAATCTTGCCCTTTTGAGACGCCTGATCAATGTTATAAACAGAGGAATCAAGAAATATATATAGTTTTGTTAGAAAATAAAAACCTATTCAGGGATTTCATTTAATAGGTTGAATGGTTCTTTGAAATGGTATTAAAGCCTGTTGATAGGTCAATCTTCACACAAAGGGTTTTTGGATGATAGGTCATGTTAGAAAATAAAAACCTATTCAGAGACCTCACTTAACAGTTCAGAACTCACGCTATAGCCCACCACTTTGATGGCCAATGGCACTCAGATTGCTAAGAATGAAAGAATTACAGACCTGATACTTGTCTTTGTATGCCTTCACTGCTGCTGCATGAGCAAGGAGTTGGTTGTGAGCCACCAGGTATGGCTCCGTGCCTGAATTCCCACCAGTGCAGCTTAAGCTCACCCATGGAGAACATCGGCCAGGGGCTAAATTGCCCAGGCTGTACCCACCATTGCTAAAGGTCCATGGCTCATTGAAGGTGATCCAACTCTTCACCCGATCACCGAACTCTCGGAAGCAGATTTCCGCGTAATCACGGAAGTCATCGCTGCAAGTTAGATCAGCGATGCCCAACTGGATTAGTTTGGATCATTTGAATGTTTATCACTGAGAGAGATCTCCAGAGAGAGACTTAAGAAACCTCCTTATTCATCTAAGTTAAAACGAATCACTTACACAATTTTAGTATTCAAGAAACCTCCGTATTCATCTTCAAGTGCTTGGGGAAGATCCCAATGAAAGAGGGTCACGTATGGCTGCAAACCTATGCATTCATGACACCAAATTAACAATGATATAGACAGAAAGACAGAGAGAGAGAGAGAGAGAACCGTGGGAGAGAAGCTCGTCGATGAGATTGTTGTAGAATTTGATGCCTTCCCTGTTCACTCCTCCACTTAGTTTCCCATCTAAGATTTTGAGAAAAAATCATTAGGAAGGAAATAATATTTTACCAGAAATAATAAGTTTTAAACTTTTAATCTGTAAGTTTTTCCTTAGGTTATGCTTGGTTTTAAGGAAAATGCAGGGAAAGGAAGGGAAATGTAAAGAAATCTTTATAAACCTTTGTATATATTACCCTTCCTTTCCCTACCTTTTCCTTCAAACCAAACATAGCTTTAAAAATTTCTTCTTTTGGTTGAGTTAATCAATTTTTTTCAAAAATATATGAGCCTGTTTGGTATGTCTTTCAGCAAGGTCTTTTGGCTGTTTATAAGTCGGGTAGGCCGATTTTTGGCCATTCTTGTTTGATTTATGAAAGATCTAGCCACCAAAAGCCAAAGCACCGAAAAGATGCTAGAAGCTATTTTGGGCTGATTTCGGGAAGTTCCAAATGAAACTTTTCGTGTCTTTCACATTTTATTCTCATGTAAAAAGATGTACAGAAATACGTGTATCTGCCAAATTAGCATTGGGTTGTTTAGATATTCATGCAAAAGCTCAATATGTCTTTTAACTTTCAGAGTTAAAGATCTTCCCAAAAAGACTTATCATATAAGCCGTACATTATTTAGAATTTATGAATGAATCTAATGATAGACTGAACAATTCAAATCATACAAACCGTGATAATCAAATCTTACGAGGCAATATTCTAGGCCAGGAGATGGAGAACCTGAAGGCGTCTAAGCCCATTTCCTTCATTATTCCCACGTCCCCCTGTAAAATTCAACCATCGTTTAATTAAAATTAGCATATGTAAGAGAATATGTGTAATAATAGTTAATTATCAGGTTTATTTTAAAATTTGACTGTTGGATGAGAATTAATATAGTAGGGTGGTGTCACATTATGAGCATTTCATTTGACTATGACAACATGGATTGATTCAATTGGCCTAAATGGCTGAATGCTTATATGCCACATTGATGGAACAACGATTTCATTTTTACGTTGGTTTTAAAAATATTAACTTTATATTCTTAAAAATATTAAATATAGATCTAAGATTGTCAATTGATCGGTTTTGGATTGTATTTAATTCAATTCAAACATTAATAAATTCGATTTGGATGGTCTATTATAATTATTGGATTGGATCAATCTAAAATAAATTAGTCCATATTCTTATCGGTCTGAATTAGACCTAAACCAAATTTCCAATAATCCCATTATAAGATCAAACACTTATCCAATTTGAAACCAATCAAAATTGAAGCCAGTATAAAATCACTTTTTTGTTTGCTTCCACACACTCTCTCTCTCTTTCTCTTTTTCTTTATTTCTCTCTCCATCTTTTTTTTCTCTTCCTCCTTTGACGTTCCCTGTATCTCCCATTCTACGATTGCTGCCACTACAACTTCAAGCAACAGTTGCATTCCCTTGATCAGCCACCTCTCTCTCTCTCTCTCTCATTTTCTCCCTTCTGTCATTCTCTCTCTCTCCATCTTCTTTATCCCACCCATGTCTCTTTTCGTGTCAACGGCATCGCCGCTGCAACTTCAAGCGGCGGTGGCTTTTTTTGCTTGCTTCCAATCTTCCTCTTTCCTTCTTTTGTTCATTCTCTTTACCACTCTCTCTCTCTCTCTATGCATATCCCTTATTCTTCACCGCTGCCATCCAATGCGCTACAACTCTGCAGCGGCATCTTCACGTCAACTTATTGAGTGGGACCGAGATCGACGAAGGACCAGAGAGAGGTTCCCATCGATCTATGTTTACTTAGAATAAAGTTGGACTCAAAAGGGATTAGGACAGAAGGTAAAATTGGGTTTTAAAAAAAACTTGAAGATATAACTGATCAATTGTCATAAGATACGGTAAGACAATAGCTAAACTTGAGGAATATTACATGTTATTACGCCAGTAAGAATAGAAAGATGTGCTGGTTAATGGAAAGATATTCTTACACCTGCACATGACAACTTGGTTGTCGGTTAAGCCAAAGACTGTTAGATCATCTGAATTTGTCCACCTAATTACATCTCACCTAAGAAACTGGGAACCAGTGCCCCACTCCGTGGATTTTCTTGCATTTACGCTTTTATCCTTTTTCATCAAATTATTAAGTGGCATCCACTTTGGGCAGGGCGGGCTCGAAGCTCGAGTTAAGCATTTCTTAAATGTTTAAGGGCCCACAGGGCCCATTTCTTAAATTATTTCATGTCTCTTTGAAATCATGCAGTCCCGATTCCCAACACACACCCACACAAGAAGGTAATTGTATTAGCTATGCTTGATTTGATGGCAAATGAGAGTGGAAATTGATGGAAGTTGTTAAGTATTTTTGTGAAAAAGTTATTAAAGGAAGTTCATCGATGTACAATATGCATTTTGGCCATATCGTATGTGTTTAGAAATGGTTGATATATACATTTTTTTTTTATTTTTTTTGTCAAAATTTAATTTTTTGAAAGTTTATAAGATGTTTTTTACTATTAAAAAAAATTAAACAAAGACACGTTTTAAACCATAACTTTTTCAAAAGATATAATATAATACGTCCGATACTTTGAACTATGAATGCAACAAAAGCCCATTAAAATATAAAACCAAAAGAAGTGAAATCAGTGTAATATGTACCTTGTAACGATGATAAAAATCAATGGCTACGTCTCCATTACTTCGGTCTGCTATTTTGCCTGCATAACATACCACAATATGATAATCAATTTAAAAAAAATTTCTTTAAATTAACCTGGTTTCTTAAGCCCACAAGTCAGTTTGGCCTATGGCACGGCATGGGCCTGTATAGGCCTAAACCATAAATCATGTTGTGTAGGCCCACACAACATGACCCGCATTTTACACGGGCCACCCACTGATCATGCCATACCAACCCGGCACGGCCCGCTTTACAGGGGCCATCCACTCGTCACATGTCAACGTAGGCTGGTGATATACCCTTAATCGGTGGACTAAGCATTATCAAACTTAGTCTACACCGGATTTCCTACCCACTGCTCTCTACCCAGTCTCGAATTATGGGAGAAAAAGTGAGTACGAAATCTGGGTTCTGATCTACTTACACTTAAGGCTTTTATTAAATTGTACATTAATCAAAGAGAATTCATCAAAATTCATAGTGGTGGTTTTGATTTGTCAATTTAAAAGTGAAATCTCCTGATACGATAATCACCCAATCGTACTCTTCGGAGTCTAATCAATCAAAACCAACTCTCTCCATGTTGATGAATTCTAATTGGTTAATTAATGTAACACTTGAAAGAATTAAATAATTTAACTCAGGAGACTCATGTTACAATGGAAGAAACAATATAGATTTACATGAACTTTTGAATGAAAGGTAAATGATGAAAGAAAGAACCATTGTCATCTCCAAAAAACCCAGAGAGAGAGAGAGAGACCTGGATATTTGTGAGTGAAAGTATCCCATATACTGGGGCCTTTACCACTTTGTTTAGCTGCACCTTCAAACTAAGAAACCATGCACAAGGGTCAAACGCAGGCCGCCAGATATACATATCGTAGCAACTTCTACAAATAACTTAAGTAGGTTTTTTGCTGAAATACCTGATAAGAAGCTGATGCCGCCCCAAAAACAAAGCCTGCTGGAAAACTGTATCGGTTTAGTGAAGTTGAGGAATCATTACTCAGTGTAGCACCCCCGGATCGACCCAGCAAGTCGACAAGGATAAGCAGGCCGAGCAGGGGGAAGCTTTGAAATGCCATAACAGCCGGTTTGGGTTATGGAGAGGGTCATCTCAGCATCCTTTAAATAGAGAAGCATGAGCATAGGTACATATTTGTGGTAAATAGATAAAAAAAGGGAACATTTCCCTCAAGCTTTGTGGTACATAGTACCCATTGACTTTTCGGAGAACTATGGATACATCCGATGCAGATTTTTTGATTTCCACTGCACAGCTATAAATATTCAAAATATCAAAAGACATACTTTATACATCTATACCCGGCCCATAAATTGGCATCAATACCGAGCTGGCACCTACCCGAAATGTACTTTGAACCTACAAATGCTGACACTGGGGTTATTTGTCATTCTCCCAAATTATTGAAACATTCCCCTAAAGTTTTTGGTTGTTGCTAAAACCATACCTAAAGTTTGATGGTTGCAATCACCTCCCTTGAACTTTCTAATACAGTTGCAAATAGACCCCCTCTGGTGGAATCTTATAAAAAGACATGATAATGTCTAAACTACCCATACAGTTACTACTGAGAGAATTTAAAGTTGCATCTTTACATTTGAGTGATTGATATAAAGGGCAATTTTGAAAAATAAATCAATTGTAGAAAATAGATTGAAAGGGTTTGGGGTAGTGATTCATATGAAGAAAATTTTGAAAAATAAACATTATTGGTATTTTAGACATATTCATGCCTCTATTTTAGAAGATTCTATCAAAGGGGGCCTACTTGCAATTATCAGAAAGTTGAGGGAAAGTTATTGCAATTATCAGACTTCAAGGGAGGCTTCAGCAATGCCAAAAACTTCATAGGAGATTTCAACAATTTATCCTAAATAATAATTATTACTTGTAAAGTATTTGTCTACAATTGGTAACAACATAACAAGTAATAAAGTAAAAACTGTATGGAACTATGGATGCTTTTTTTGGATCGGCTATGTTACTAAAAAAGACAACAAATAACTAGCTTTATGAGAATGATCTCCTCTCCCCTCCCCCAATGGTCCATGATACAAATATAATACAGGCCCTAGGGATAATCCCTTGACAAGATACTTATAGCCCATGTTAAGGCCTTGTTTAATGTGTCTTTTCATGTGGTCTTTCGGTTGTTTATAAGTTGAGGGTAGATTGATTTTCGGTCTATTCCTGTATGGTTCGTGGAAGATCTGGCCGCCAAAAGCAGAAACACCAAAAAGACACAATAAGCCCATTTTGGGCTGATTTTGGGAAACTCCAAATGAAGTTTTTCGTATCTTTTACATTTTATTCTCATACAAAAAGATACGGAAAGATGCATGGAAATACATGTATCTACCAAAGTAGCTTTGCGTTTGCTTAAATCTTCATGCAAAAATTCAATGCATCTTTCGACTATCAAAGCTACCAAAAGAAATTCCCAAAAAAATCTTGCCAAACTACCCTAACGAATCCACAACTTAATTTCCTTATCTCTAATATGGGAATGGATAATGTCCATTTAGCTTCTTGCATTCTCTAATTGTCCGTCTGCATCTCCACAAAGGGTCCATCTTCACCATTAAGCATTCAATGGTCATCACCTTCAATCCATCACGTGGATACTTTAAATCTTGGATGCAACCAAATAGGGTTGTGAATGCTACCCCCATTGTCAATCTGAAAATCAGATGGTGTTTGGCAAGTCTTTTTGCACGGTCCCTTTGGACTTCAGCAAGCTCAAAAGACCAAAAAACTAATTAGTCTTTTCCATTTGGTAACCAAAATCCAGAAAGTTAAAAAAATGCATGGAAGGCTGAAAATACTGAATTTAAGGAAGCTTCAAATGAATATCTCTTGTCTTTCTAAAAAGACTTACTAAATGACACTTATATTAGGGTAAAAGATACTTTTCACTTAAATACCGATATGGATAATGATTTGGTAATCCATTAAAATCCAGATACGAGAGGTTGTTACGTGTGAGTGAAATTTAGAAAAAAAAAAAAAAAAACTTTTAACATACCAAACCAAATACATTAAACAATGTGAGCTGTAATTTGTACCATATGACTATAGCGTATTCAATGTTGAAGAGTTCAACCGATTAACACTCGCCTTGTGTCCCCACAGGAACATAAATCATTTTCGTAGTGTCCCCACACGACTATAAATCATTTTCGATAGTGTCATCACACGACCACAAATCACTTTCGTTGGGATAGTACAAAATACTTTTTCAACAACTATTTAATAATTCTCAAAATGATGTAACCAATAGCGGGGCTCGAAATTACATTGACATCGATAATAATTCATTTAGCACATCTAAGATCGGTGATGAGCGCGAATTTGGCCCTCCAATAATATTGTGATACATGGTACTCTGAACAAATAGGTGATATCCAGAATCATTTTGGCAACAATTTGTCTTAGCCTCTAAATGTGTCTTAAAAGCCCAATAGACCAAATTGTTTACCAAACAGTCTTTGTCCTTAAAGATAAGACCTCAAAAATTCGCTATGTCTTTTGACCATCTAAACTGTTAGAAGATCTTTTTAAAAAGACTTACTAAACGGCACCTATATCAGGGTAAAAGACTTCCCTTTATTTTTCACTTAAATATATGATTTCTATTTTGAGTGGTGTGATTAGAGATAAATTCCTCCCCTCTTTTTGGGAATCCATTAAAATCCAGATACGAGAGGTGTTATGTGTGAGTGAATTTTTTTTTTTTTTTTGTTTTTAAAAAAAATAACTTTTAACATACAAACAAAATACATTGAACAATGTGAACTGTTATTTGTACCATATGGCACTCGCCTTGTGACCATAAATCATTTTCGTTGGCATAGAACAAAATACTTTTTCAACTGAACCAATAGTGGGGAACCAATAGTGGGGCTCGAAATTGACATTGATAATAACTCATTGAGCAGCATCGAAGATTGGGATTATCATTGAAGTATAGTGGTGGTGGTGGATGGGGGGAGCTGTAGGCCACGTCGAGCCTTGGGCCGTGGGTTTGGGATGAGCGGGCTGTAGGCTATCTCCTTGACGTTAATTATCTGCTTCATTAGGTGTAGTAGTGTCATGTCTTTATCTTGTAATTTATCCTCAGCATTCAACAAATCTTTAAAATAGGTGTCTTTTTCTTGTTTCTCATGGAAGAGAAAATGCTTGGCCAAGTGGCCAGTACCACCATTGCTACTAAAACTAAATTTAATTCTACATTTTTTATCAAATGACTCTTTTTCCCTTCTCTTCAACATCCTCTATTTTAAATATTTTCCAAATCGGACTAGTGAACTTACCATTAGAGAATTGGTTTTGGGAGGAGTCAGCCATTATTTTTAATTCTAAAAAAATAAGAATTAATTTCATTGCACTTACCAAATGGTTGGATTATCGATATATATAGAATTGCTAAGTGCCTCTCAAAGCCTCCTAAATGGATAAATTGCTAAGTGCCTAACTAACTAATTGTATGATAGTATGACAATACGAAATTGTATAAGAATTGAGATGAAAGACCCAGAAAGTATGAAAACTGCTCAATTAGTGTGATGAAAATGGTGGATTGGTGTAGAGGATATGATTATTTATATGAATTGAAAATAATTCAATTGCCCAAAATTCCCTAAAAATCAGCTATTTTTTAGTTGTTGGGGGTGGGGGTGGCAAATGGGTGGGTTGGGTTAGGTTGGGTAAGGGTAGAATATCAACCCACCCATATTGACCCACCAACTCACCATGACCCATCATCAATCCTTATTAAACGATCATAACCCATCCTAACCCACCCATATTGACCCATTGACCCTTAACCACCCTCACCTATAAATACAAAAATGGGTTGGGACAGCCTGTATACCCGAAATAACAATTTTGAGAGAATAATCTCTCAAAAGGCTGTCATGTTACAAAAATGAATCAAGTCAACCCGTATACCCAAAAAATGCAAAAAAAATGTAGATAAATACAGAAAATAGTACAAAAATTACAAAAAAAAAAGATAAATGCAAAAAATACCAAAAATTTATGAAAAATGCAAGGAAAAAACTAGAAATTGCAGACAATTCAGAACTTTTTTAGAAAAAATCAGAATATATGCAAAAAAATACCAGAAATTTGCAAAAATTCAGAAAAATACAAAAAATAGCAGAAATTACAAAAAATGCAAAATAAACTAAAAAATGCAGAAACGTTTGTAGAAAAAGAAATCAGAAAATATGCAAAAATACCAAGAAATTGTAGAAAGTGCATAAAAAACACCAAAAAATGCAAAATTATGCAGAAAAGCACAAAAAATTGTATAAAATTCAGAAAAATACCAAAATTTTCAAAAAGTGTAGAAAAATACTAGAAAATTGCAAAAAAATGCAGAAAAATACCAAAATTTACAGAAAATGTAGAAAATAGTAGAAAACTGTAGAAAATGTAAAAAATGCATAACTTATACAAAAGTGCTTTCGCAAAAGTACTTCTGTAAAAGAAATTTCATAAAAGTGCTTTTATGCTTTCATAAAAGTACTTTTACAAAAGTGCTTTTATGATTTCAGAAGTGTTTTCATAAAAGTACTTTCCTATAAAAGTACTTTTGGAAAAGTGCTTTCATAAAATTATTTTTAGAAAAGTGCTTTTATGCTTTCATAACAGTGCATTTGTGTAAAATTACTTTTGTAAAAGTGCTTTTATGCTTTCATAAAAGTGTTTTCGTAAAACTACTTTCATAAAGTGCTTTCATGTTTTTGTAAAAGTACTTTTATAAAGTGCTTTCGTGTAAAAGTTCTTTTCATAAAATTACTTTATAAGATAGTTTTTGTAAAAATGTTTTTCTGTAAAATTGCATGTAAGCACGGAAGTTAATAAAATCTATTTTATTTCACTTTTAATCCCAAAATGAAATGTGACATGATGGTTTGGAATTGTATTGAGATGTGGATATACAAGAAGGCTTGAGTTCGAGTCACTTCAATTGTTATTGTTTGAGATTTGGCGTGTATAGATAGAGTTGATTTTAACCCAACCCATCATGACCCTAATGGGTACCCTTGATCCAACCCACCCTGACCCTTTTCCATTGACCCTAATGGGTTATTCGACCCAAATGTTGATCCGCCAATATATTAGGTGGGTATGGGTGGGTTCCAAGGTGGTTAGGTCGGTTAAATGGGTTAGGGTCAAGATAGTCATCCCTAGTTGGGGGATCATTATTGTCATTTTATCTTCCCCCAAAGGTAAAATACATAAATACCCCCTATATAGTTGTTTATAGTTATTGGGGGGTATTTCTATAAAAAAACTCCAAAAAGTTGAAACTAGTCGTTAAGGGGGGTCTCCAAATGGCTAGTTCTTCGAGCAGGCCACGCTAGGCCTATTGCAAGCCTACAAATCGGGCTATGCTAGCCCACAGGCCATGGGCAGCACAGCATGATAGTGCAGGCTATGTCGACCTGGCCTGTGGACATAAAACCCTAAGCCCAACATGGCCCATACAATCGTATCGTGCTATGGCATGACCCATGAACCATCGGGCCAGGCTGGCTCAAAGTCGTGTCATGCCATGTTGGACCAGGGGAAGAATGGCCTGATTTACACCTCTATTGAAGTATACAATACAAACTAGTGCAATATGCACCGTAAAGGAAATGTGAAACGATTTTATTCCTATTAGAACCCTAATATTGATGGCCTACCAATTGAATATGGCATACTACATGCTTAGAATAAGTAAAGTTTTATTGGTTTTGGTTTTTTCTTCTTATCCAAGGTTGTAGACAACCGGGGTAGCCCATTCCCAAACTGCTAAAACCCCTAATGTAGGTATAAGTGGAATTAGACCCCAAATCTCTGCTACAACCAACAGGAGATCTTATCAACTAGTCAGTTGGTACGCCTTGTGATTGAATAAAATTGAAGTCATTGCTCAATTTTAAGGATCAAAATTACGTCATGTATTGGAATGTATCGGATGTATCGTATCATTTCGATATAAGCCCGATGCACCTAAATAGCAGTAAATTTTGGTCCTGGGTCAATTTGAAGGGGTGGATAGACCTAAAATAGCAATAAATAGCGATAAATTTCAAGATAGAGATTTGCAATCCTTGTTCAGCTTAAACCATGTTTAGGAGTGCTTAAGTTAAAAATAAGTGCTTAAAAACAAGTTCTTATTTGAATGAGCACTTATTTGCATTTGGCGCCCAACTTTTCCAAGTGCTTATTTTATATTGAGTGTTTGGTAGCCTTTTCCTCTAATAAGCACTTAAATAATAAGCACTTGTGACTATTTTGTCCTTCATATTCTTTCAAATTTTCAAAATATACCCTTTGTCTCTTCATTTTATAAAAGCTCATAAGTTCATTAGGGTAAATATGTAAAACAATCTCTTTTTAGATATTATTATATTCAAATATTCAAACAATCTCTTTATTATTAAATGAGAGTGCTGATTTAATGAGGAGCAAGTCATTTTATCCATTCCAAGTCTAGTTATGGATATTTTTTTGCTTTTCTTAATATTTTATTGACAACCAAACACCAGAAAAGTAATATTCAAAAAAATTATTTATACTGTTAATTTTATGCTCAATCATATATAGATAGCCTGAATGTTCATGAATTCAAGCTCCATGAAATAATTTATTTTATTTGTCAACTTTATTACAAAAGTCATTTCTTTTGCAGATAAAAACAACATTTTGATAACTTTTTAGTTATCCATCCGATCTACAAATCTGACTGATCATAAGCTACTATCTGAATCCAAACACTGTTAGTACTAAATTCAAATCTAAGTAGATGTAATGCAACTCCAACCTATTTAATTACAGCCCTTTAACTAGTTGGCCCTGAAAGTAAGAAAAATATTTTGAGGCAAACACTTCAATAACGAATGAGATAGAATTAAAAAACCATTCTATTTACAATCGTACAAGTTTGAAATTACACCGTGACTGTAGGAATTTAGTAGACTGTACTCCAATCACAAGTTTGAAATTACAGCCCCTTCCTAATCTACTAAATAGTTCCCCATAAATCACAAGATATCTATAGATTTGACATTGATTCATGGTCAGGATTCATCTGTAAAACCCCTAATTATAATGTATTTTCTCTAGCATGCATAGCACAATAATATAATAATATAGTACATTAATGTATTATTATTGCATAGTATAATACTATTTTTATATCCATTGTATAATTTAATATTGTCAAATTTAACTTTTATGACATGTACTCGAACAAAGACAAAACTAATCCCCTATAAATCACATCTTGTCTATAGATTTGACATTGATTCATGGTCAGGATTCATTTGTGAGACTAAAATTTCTGAGGTGGACTGAAGAGTAAAATCCCTTGTAAATACAATGTATTTTCTTGGCATGCATAATACAATAATATAATAATATAGTACAATAATGTATTATTATTGCCAGTACGTGTTATATATCCATTGTATAATTTAATATTGTCAAATTTAACTTTTATGACATGTACCGAAAAGACAAAAATTCAAGATTCTCTTTGCTCCTTGAAAGTGAATTCAATTAAGTATTAAAGTGTTGACGACCAACCGCTTTTGCTAAGACAACTTATCTAGAGCCAAATCCTTTGATATATTGTTGTGGCCCAACTTGAATGATTAAAGGGATAATAGGATATAAGGGCAACTTTTGGGGTTTAATATTAATAAAAATAATATTTTTAATTAAAAAAATAGATTAAATTTTTAAAAATAATATCAATGAAAGGCAAAACACTGTTTATCATCTTTTTCTTGCCAGTTGTTCACCCATGTCGCCGTCCACCACCGCCCGCTGCCGCCTTTACCTTCAGCAATGTTGCCGGAGGCGGTGGCGAGCGGCAACAGACAGTGATGGCAGGTGGTGGTGAGCAGCCACGTTAGTGAACAAACGACAAGAAGAAGATGAACAATATTTTTTCCCTATATTAATATTATTTTTAAAAAATTAACCCCCTTATATACTATTACCCTATAACTAATCTAAGAGAGTCCGGATCACTATCAAAAAATATGTTACAACCCTCTATTAACATCATCTACCACCATACCTTTCACACTCCATTAAAGCTAAAATTTAAATTCTCGATTTTAGCCTTGTTGTCTAAGCAGAAAGTAACCAATGTTGATAAAATCTTTATTTGAATATAGTAGAGATTTGGGATTTATTCGTGTATTTACCCAAGTAGGAGGTTGTTAAATTGGGGATGGGTATTTCTCAGTGTGTAACTCTAAAACACTTAAAAACATTAATGTATACGGCAGATGACTTTATTTAATAAAACAAAAGAAGTGTCATGCGCATATGAACTAAAAATTGGTAGATGCATGTAACAACCAGACACTCTCCGGCTGGTGAACCCACAAAAGATTGAGTGGTTGTTGGGATGCATCCCATGTGCACTTTATAACTAGTGTAATGACTGTAGGAATCAAACTAGAATATAGTCAAACTAAGCTACACAGCATTCTAACTAACGATGACCATGCGAGTAGAACTAGACAAAATAGGCCAATGTGCACAGACAGATACAGCCAAAATATAATCAATGTTTTCAATCATGGTTTTCAAAACCGGGAACTGGGAATCTGATGGGCTCCGTTTTTTCGCAAAACTAATCGGTTGGTTAATCGTTTAAGCGGTTTTGATTATTTTTCAATTTTTTTTTTTATTTTTTTGTCAGAACAGGTCAGTCGTTCGAACCATTCGAACTGATAACTGAACCCCTCACCGGTTCGGACACCGGTTAGGTTTTAAAAACCATGTTTTCAATTATGAAAGCCCATGAAAATGTTGATGTAAGTTGCACACAACTCCATTCTTTCCAGTCATATTACAATCTACAGAATGTGCAAAAAGGTTATACAGAGCAGTTGTAACTTGGAAGGATGGATTAAATATAAGAGTACGTTTGCTTTACAATTAGAATCAGAATCGGAATCGGAATTAAAAATTTTGGAATCTGAGTCGAAATCGAAGGAATGTGAATAAAAATAAAAATTAGCAGGAATGGGATTTCATTCCTAAGGGAGAGGCATCTCTCAAATGGGAGAATGACATTCCAAAAGGAATGGGAATGAGATTCCGATTCTACTTGATGGAGCGCGATCCGGTCGGTCCTACTTGTCAATGTTCTCGCCTCTGACTGGAGCAAAAGGTGCCTGAAACGGGGAAGAAAGCGAGTAGTCTCCGGGGAGGAACCCGGTGAGAGTGCTCCGAAGCTCAAGTTAGTATCTTCTCAAAGGCAAGATAAAAAATCAGATAGCGCAAAGTTATCACGTACCTCCATTCTTGGGGGGAAGAGAGCCTCTTATAACCACTTCGTGCACTCACTCCCAAGCTCCTGTCAGGTCCGGTATCATTACCTCTGCACTTCTGCCAATTCGGGTGTCATCACCTCTGCTGGGGCAGACAACCGCCACTGCTCTCTTTGTCGGAGCCGTCTCTGTAACTAAAGGTGGCGGTGGCAGGTGGCCGTTGAAGTGCGGCTGTCAAGCGTCAGATCCTAAGTCAGTCAGGCGCGCCGCCTCATGATACGGACTCCTTTGGTGTCAGGTACGGTTGTTCAGTTTGGCGGCCTAGAAACGAAGTGTCGGAGTGGCGTGCGAGGTGAAGTCTTGAGTTCGGATAGAAGTGTGGCCCGAACTGCCCTGGGGTGGGTCAGTTTGGGTTGTTTGCCCTTTCCGCTCCTCGCAAGGCTTGGGGTCAAAGGGAGAGTTTGGGCTCCTTTTGGGGAGCTTGGGTCACGGGTTCCTCCTGGAGGAGCTCGGGGCTCCTCTTCTCGGAGCTCGCGCTTTGAGCACTATCGTGCCGAGCTGTCATTCCTGCCAGGTCACCCTCGGTTGCTTCCACGTGTCAGGTGACCAAGAGGTCGGGCCAAGTCTACCTCCATCAATTGCCCCCCACTCCTCGCGCTAAGGGTCTTTTCTCTAGCGTGGGAAGTTCGCGAGGTGACGGGTGGACTTAACCCGTACTTCAAACCGGTTGACTAGTGGTGTGAAGTGTGCGTACGTCAGGAGATTTCCGGATTCCTCTAGCACCAAAAAGTCAGAAAATGCGCCAATCTGCCTTTAAATGCCGGGTGACGTGACGGTGGGCGTTTTTTCAAATTCGAAAAATGCATCACTACTGCCTTCAATACTGGGAGACGTGGCGGCGGACGTTATTTCAAATTTCAAAAAGCGCGCCACTACTGCCTTCAATGCTGGGAGACGTGCACCGGTGCCGCTTCAGTTTCCAAAGACGTGCGGCTAGTCACATCTCAGTCTTAGGAGGCGTGAGGTCAGCTTGGTCACGAGCCGTTGGATTTGCCTCGATCAGAGCTGTCGGTTTTCGGTCACTGTGGGTATAAATAGTGGGGGACCCCCAGTCGCTTTCTATTGCCATCCTCCTGCGTTCGCTTCTTGAGCTTGTGTCCAAATTTTAGCTCACGTCAACTTTTCATGGTCCGTTAGTTTTTTTCGGGTGAGTCAGTATTTTCTTCCTAGTCTTCCTTCCTCACTATGTCTAGCTCAGACAGCTCAGAGAGCTTCTTGAGGGGGTCAGATGCGGGTTCCACGAACCGAGCTGCGGCCCCCTACATCCTTAGTGAGCCCGAAGTAGAGCTTGAGGGAGAGCTCAAGGAAGAGTTCGAACCCGTAGGCCGAGTCACCTCAGGTAGTTTGGCGTCCTCCTCTCATCGAGGTTGGAAGTTAGACAAGTTCAGGCCTTCAACCATGACGCTCGAGGGGATATACTCCCTTATCACCCAGTTCAACCTGCTCGGGGAGTATACTTACTCTGTACCCTCAGGCGACTTCCCTTGGGAACACGGTCCGGACAAGATCGTGATATTCCGGGAGCAGCTCATCGCCGAGCTGCGCCTTCCTTTCCACCCTCTTATCGTTGAGGTTATGAACCACTTCGACATCACCGTCGGTCAGCTTCACCCGAACTCTATCCGCAACTTAGTTGGGACTATCTCCCTCTTTTGCGAACACATTCTACCTTTAGACCTAGAGATCTTCTCTTCGATCCTCATGCTTAAGAAGCAAGCAGGTCCCCTTCCCGGGCATAGGCGGGCGTACTACCTGTCTCCTCACTCAGGGTTCAAACTTTTACACGATCTTTCCAACAAGGTCCCGACGTGGAAACGAGACTACTTCGTGGTACGAAGTGCAACGGGGTGGCCGTTCCAAACCGGGTAGGGGTTGGCTGCCCCTGACCCTGGTGTTACACTAGATAGGGAGACAGCGAAGGGTCTCCGGGACTGGGCCCGACTCGGGCTAAAATGCCACCTTTATCTGATGGAGGCCAAGCTCATCCAGGCCGGCCTGAGTTCGGGTAGGTTCCTTTGCTCAAAGACTTGCCTTTGTTTTTTGCTTTCCATTCTTTTATTTTTTCTGATGCCGAGCTCTTTTTGCAAGTGTAATGGACGCAGAAAAGACTCGCGATGGGAACCTGTTTCACGCCATGAAGAGGAGGAAGCGAGTTTCCAAACGGGTTCGTGCTGAACCGCCCTGATATGTGGAGCCCGAGGTACCGAGCTCTCCGCCTAGGGAGCCCGAGATGGCCCCTCCAGTACAAGAAGCGGCAGGGGCCCCTTACGCCGAGGCTGCTCATACAAGGGCTCCTTACGCTGAGGCTGCTTATACGCGGGCTGGGCCTTCAAGCTCAGGAGGCCAAGGCGAGTTCAAGAGCGTGCTGTCACCGAACCATGCTCTTCGAAAAAGTAAGGAGGCCATTTACCCCGAGGAGGTCGCGGTGTGGGCCAAGCTTCCTTTGAACCACGTAGCCGGGTGTGCCGCCTCTTATGCCATGGTGGTAAGTCAGCGACTTCTTGTCGGCCTCTTTGTTACTACCTTTCTCGTTATTACTCTTTTAACATGATCATTATTTTTCTTTTTGGCAGGTGAACTCCTCCATCCATGCTTTAGCGGCCCAAGCGGAAAGGAGCTTGAGGCAGGCACGAGCTGCCGAAGAGGCTTCCCGCACTGCCGAAGCAGCTTCTCGCGCTGCACAGGCCAAGCTGGCGAGGTCTCAGAGAGACACCGAGGCCATGAGAGTAGTGGTGAAGCACATGGCGAACCTGAGGCTGGACTTGCAGCATCAGGTCAAGTACCTTCGGGAGGATATTAGGGAGAGGACTAAGATCTTTTCTCAAGGCATCGAGGATGCCAAGAAGAAGGCCGTTGATGACTATATCGCCTCGCCGCGCTTTGACGACCTGATGGAGGGCTCATATAGAAGGGGTTTTAAACTGAGCTGGTGGATGATCAGGAACACGTACCCCGAGCTCGACATCAGTGCCATAACTACTTCGCGCATTACTCAGGAGATGGCCAATGTGGCTGATGGTGAACTGGATTCTGAGGATGAGGCAGGACCTTCGGGTATCATTGAAGTGCGTTCTGAGGGTGAAGAAGATGTACCTCCGGGCCTATGAGCTCGCTTCTGTTGTTTTTTTTTTTTTTTGAAATGCAAACAAAGTATTTTGTAATGGAATGTTCTCAATTTGGTTAACTGTTGTTCTGTCACCCTCTCTTTTTCCGAACTGACTATATTGCAGAACTGACTAGGTTACTATACTCGTACAGCCTGTTTTGGTGTTAACACTTGGCCTGTGATGATGAGATGCTGAGGTCCTTATCAGCTCATTGTTAGCACTTTGCCTGTCAGCTTGGTGTTAGCATTTTACCTTTGCTTTCCTATGTCGAGCTCCTTGTTAACTACTTCGCTTGGTGATTTATAGGTAGTATCATCTCAAGTTAATGATGTTCCATGCTCGGGGTACTTGTTTGCCCTCTAAGGTTTCGAGCTCGTATGCTCCCTTGAGTGTTCTCTTTACTCGATAGGGTCCTTCCCAGTTCGGTCCAAGTTTGCCAACGCCGGGCTCGAGTGCTATGACCTTATGGAGGGCCAGGTCGCTGACGCGGAAGTTCTGCTTTTTTACTCTGGCATTGTAGTACCGAGGTACTCTTTGCTGGTAAGCTACGGTCCAGATGTATGCGAGGTCTCTTACCTCGTCGAGTAGGTCGAGGTTGGTACGTAGCTCATCTCCGTTTGTCTGATCGTCGTATGCTTCTAATCGTAGTGTGGGTACTTCGATCTCCGCTGGTATTATTGCTTCGGTGCCATAGGTGAGGTTAAAGGGGGTCTATCCCGTGGTAGTTTTCTACGTAGTTCGGTGGGCCCATAGAAAACTAGGTAGCTCGTCCGCCCACAGCCCTTTAGCTCGGTCTAGTCGTGATTTTAGCCCATGGAGGATAGCTCTGCTCATGACTTTTGCTTGCGGGTGCGCAAGTGATGTGAAATTCTGCCAAATCCCTATACCTTGGCACCATTCCTGAAATTTGATGTCATCGAACTGCTTATCGTTGTTGGAAATCAGTACCCGAGGTAACCCAAAGCGGCATACTATGTTCTTCCAAAGAAGTTCTGGATGTTTCGAGCTATGATTGTCGCGAGAGGTTCGGTTTCTACCTACCGCCACTACTAGGAACTTCCTCCCACCTGTTGTTGGCGGGAATAGTCCTAGTAGGTCGATGCCCCATTGTGCAAAGGGCCATGGACTAGTTAGATACTTCAGGCCGGCGGCAGGCTAATGGTGGATATTGGCATGCCTTTGGCACTTGTCGCATTTTCTAACGAGCTCGATGGCCTCTGCCTTCATCGTTAGCCAGTAGTACCCTTGTCGAAGTGCCTTCTAGGTGAGGGCCCTACCCCCCAAGTGTCTGCCGCACAGATCTTCATGAGCGTCGCGGAGTACGAGCTCGGCTTCGGCAGGTTGCAAGCAACGTAGGTAAGGGAGCGTGTAGGATCGTTGGTACAGCCATTCGTCTATTACAACATATTTGGCTGCCTGGCGCTGCACCCTTCTGTCTGCATTGCAATCTGTAGGGAGGATTCCGTCTAGCAAGAAGCTCACGAGTGGGTCGATCCAGCTCGGCTCTGCTTCAAGGACGGGAGCGACCTCCTCTGCCCCCCCGAGAATGCTAGGCCGAGGTAAGTCCTCTATATACACGATTCTCATGGTGTTGTCACTAGTGCTGGCTAGCCCGGACAAGGCATCGGCCTCAGTGTTCTCAAACCTCAAGATCTACCTAATGAAGTGTGACTGGAAGTTGAGCAGATCCTCTCTTACCTTTGCCAGGTAGGCGATCATAGCCGGCTCGTGGGCTTCGTATTTCCCTGTAACTTGGTTGACCATGAGCTGGGAATCATTGCAGATAACTATGTGTTTTGCCTTTACTTCTTGCGCCAGGGCTAGTCCGGCTATCAATGCCTCGTATTCTGCCTCATTGCTAGATGCCGTGAACTCAAAGCATAGTGCATACTCCAGTTTCGTGCCACTCGGACCGTGGAGAACTACATCGGCTTCGCTGCCTTGTTGGTTTGAGGAGCCATCTACGTGAAGGATCCAGGGCTCTTCATCCCAGTTCGCACTTGGCCTAACCAGGAGAGATACCAAACTGGGTGCGACCTCACGGGGCTCAGACTCAGCTGGCCCGGGAGAACCGAGCTCACTCGAACTGGGAGCCTCGTGCTCAACCGGGCTAAGGACCTCGAAGTTGAACGTGCATTCTGCAACAAAATCCGCCCAGGCTTGAGCTTTGATGGCGGTTCGGGGCTTGTACTAGAGATCGTATTCACTAAGTTCGATGGCCCACTTCGTCAATCGTCCAGAGACCTCGGGTCTGAGTAGTACGTGCCTCAAGGGTTTCTCGATGAGGACGATGATGGTATGAGCTTGGAAATATGGGCGGAGTTTGCGGGCCGCAGTGACCAGCGCATAGGCTAGTTTTTCAATCTCTGGATACCTTGTTTCCGCTCCCTGCAATACCTTACTAACATAGTATATGGGTCATTAGACCTGATCTACTTCCTTTATCAATACCGAACTGACCACTTCGTTGCTCGCCAAGAGGTATAGCTCTAAAACATCGCCCTCTTC
The DNA here is from genome assembly GCF_056320005.1 of Nelumbo lutea. NCBI lineage: Eukaryota > Viridiplantae > Streptophyta > Magnoliopsida > Proteales > Nelumbonaceae > Nelumbo > Nelumbo lutea. The sequence goes on from NC_142685.1 coordinate 109,073,752, forward strand.
GGGCCAGGTCAATATTAGGATGTTGGCGAGGTATTTCTTGAGCTCGTCAAATGCGAGCTGGAAGTTCGGGTTCCACTCAAACCCTTTGCCTTTTATTGCCTTGAAGAAGGGCAAGCAACGGTCTACTGACTTGGACATGAAGCGACTCAAAGCGGCTATCCTGCCATTTAGCCTCATAACCTCTTTTACTTTTCGGGGTGGTCTCATATCTAGGATGGCTTTTATTTTGTTCGGGTTGGCCTCAATACCGCGCCGGTTGACGATGTACCCTAGGAACTTATCCGAGGTGACATCCAAGACACACTTGTTTGGGTTTAGTTTCATGCTAAATTGACGTAGAATTTGGAAGATAGAATGCAAGTCTTGTATTAATTCATGTGAAAACTGTGTCTTGACGACCATGTCATCTACATAACATTCTATCTTCGTGCCAATTAAGGGCTGAAACAGCTTATTTACGAGTCTTTGGAAGGTCACCCCAGCATTTTTCAGTTCGAAGGGCATGACCTTGTAGCAGTATAGGCTGAACTCGGTTATAAAGGTGGTTTTTTCCTTGTCGGTCGGGTCCATCCTGATTGGGTTGTAGCCCGAGTAGGCGTCTAGGAAGCTTAGAAACTCATGTCCCAAGGTCGCATCCACTAGGAGGTCAATCCTGGGAAGGGGGAAGCAATCTTTTGGGCAAGCTCGGTTCAAGTCGGTGTAGTCAACGCACATGCGCCACTTGCTGTTTGCCTTTTTTACCAGAACTGGGTTGGCTACCCAACTCGGGTAATGAACTTCCCTAATGAAGTCTGCTTCGAGGAGCTTCTCGACCTCCTCATTGACGGCCCTCCAGCGTTCTTGGGCTAGGTTGCGTTTCTTCTGTCTAATGGGTCTGACTACAGGGTCAGTATTGAGCTGGTGAGTTATAAGAACGGGGTCTATGCCTGGCATTTCTGCCGTGGACCAAGCAAAAATATCTAAATTTTCAAGTAAGAAACTTACCAATTCGGATTGTAGAGGTTCTTGGATGGAAGCACCAATCTGTAGCGTTCGAGCTGGGTTTGTCGCCAAAGTCGGGACTGTGACAGTTTCTTCTATGGGCACAGCTCGCTCTTCGCCTTGCTCCATAGGGTGCTCCAGTTCGAGTTCACCGGCCACCTTGGTTTTTCCCTTCAGGGCGGCCACATAGCATTTGTCAGACTCGAGTTGGTCGCCCCGCGCTAGTCCCACACCGAAGTCCGTGGGGAACTTCATCGCCGAATAGAAGGTGGAGACCACCACCCGTAAGACAAGGGTGATTGGTTGCCCTATTATGGCATTGTACGGGGAGGGGCTCGCCACCAGGAAGTCGTGGTTGAGTCTGACCACACATGGCCACGTGCCGACCTCGACGGGTACTGTCACTTTTCCAAGGGGCCTGACTTCTTCCCCCCTGAAGCCCACCAAGGGAGTGTTCGCGGGCTTCAAGTCACTTCCCTGCAGCTAAAGCTAGTCAAACGCTGATTTAAAGAGAATGTCTATCGAGCTGCTTGAGTCGACAAGTACGCGCCTGACTTTGAAGTTGTTGATCCTCAACTTTATCACAAGTGCATCGTCGTGAGGGTAGTGGACCCCTCGCGAATCGTCTTCTGTGAAAAGAATTAGTTCTTTCATCTTCGGCCTCTTTGGAGGATTCTAGCCTTCTCGGGCAGTTTCACGAACTGACGTCCGGGCCGCTGCCAAAGTGCACCCTGCTACAACCGAACCTCCCACTATCATGTGGATGGTTCCTCGAACTAGCCTCTCTTCCGGAGGTTGTCTCTGTGGCTGTTCGGTCGGCCTATTGGTAGACTCGAGAGCATCCTTACCGTGCTCCCCTTGCCGACCTGTCATGTTATTATTATTATTATTATTGTTATTATTATGTTGTACAAAATTTCTTAAGTACCCACGGTGGATGAGTTCCTCTATCTCATCGCGAAGATTATTACAATGTTTGGAACTATGATAGTGATCTCTATGGAAACTGTAGTACAAGTTTTTGTTCCTCTCGTTTGGGTTCCCTTTTAGGCAAGGTGGCCACTTTACATACGGGGCGTCTTTGATCGTCATCAAGATCTCAGCCCACTTCGTGTTCAAGGGCATATAATATGTCCGACCTGCCACGGGAGTTCGGAACAACTGGCTTGGTTTCGGCGCCCAAGCTGGATCCTTCCGGCTGTCTCCTTGGTTGGGGAGTTCTTTCTTTCTTTTTTCAAACCCACCCCCGGCCCTTTGGCTGATCTCCTCCTCCGTTCGCATGAACTTGTCCGCTAGCTCAAGGAATTTGGCGATGGTCATGGGCTGGTTGGCCACTATGTGCCACTTGAACTCCTTGTGTATCACTCCCATCTTGGCCGCATGCAAGCTGAACTACGGGATTAGGCACGTGTCGTTAAACCGCTTGATGTAGCTACGGATGGGCTCTCCTTCCTTCTAGACCACGCCGAGGAGGCTCTCCTCGGTTCGGGGGCACCGCTTGCTAATGACGAAATGCACGGTGAAGATCTGCACGAACTAGGCCCAACTCCTTATTAACCCGGGGGCCAAGTTCCTGTACCATGTGCGAGTCACTCCTCTGAAGGTGGTTGTGAAGGCCATGCACATATAGGACTTGCTGGCCCTAGCCAGGTGCATCTGGGACTGGAAGACATTGACATGGCCGCTGGGGTCAAAGGACCCATCATACTTGTCAAGTGGGGGGAGTTTGAAGTCTCTGGGCATAGGAACTGCAAGGAATTCTGATGACAGAGGGAAGGGACTGAGAGGATAGGGGCATCTTTTACCTCGTCTGAACTCACTTCTTTACCTCGGAGCTCGAGTAAGGCGTGGGTTGCAGTTCGGTGACTTCGTCGGTGGCGCCTCTGCTGCTTGGAAGGCCCGGCGTTGGCACTGCTTTCCTCGGTGTTCCCGAGCTCAATGGGCCTGGACTGTTGGAGGTAGTCCGCGGGTAAGGCACTGAACCAGTTTTCGGTGTGCAGGAGCCCGTCCTGAGAGTGCCGAGGTGATGCTGACTTGACAGGTCGGGTTTCTGATCCGCCGGCGCATGGCGGGGTAGGGGCAGTCGCTCTCTCTCCTACCGGGGGATGAGGCTTGGCTCCTAGGGGGGCTCCGAGCCTGGGAAGCCCGAGCTTGGGAGCCTCCTAGTGGGGGCGCCCGCCTTGAGGGGAGGGCTTGGCTTGCCTAACGGCGGGGTGCCGAGGTGGGAGTTGCTGCTGACTTTGAGGCAATTGGGGGAACTGCTGCAGGTAGTGGTATTGGGAAACATGGTGTAGCATCTGCTGCTGATAGATCTGATGTTGTTGAAGCTGCTGCACTTGGGCTTGGATGGCCCGCATGCCATGCATCAGGTCATCAAACTGGTTCCGGCCAGCTGCCGGGGGAACAATGGTTGGTTCAGCAAAGGTGGTTCCAACAGATGGAAGGGGGACGTTCACAGTGGGAAGATTCACGGGCGACACTGTTCGTGGCGCATTTAGGCTGGGGATCCCATCCACCGAAAGGGGGATGGTGAACTATCCGATGCACACCATGGGAACTTGAAGTTGTTCCCCGTAGCGTTCATCTCCGTGATACGTCCGGCATTGCTGGAAGAAGCCATGGGTGTTGGGGTTTCTTGGAAAAAAAGGTGTTATGAAAGTTTTAGAGGGAGGCTTTTAGAAGCGCTTCCCACAGATGGCGCCAAATGATGGAGCGCTATCCGGTCGGTCCTACCTGTCAATGTTCTCGCCTTTGACTGGAGCAAAAGGTGCCTGAAACGGGGAGGAAAGCGAGTAGTCTCCGGGGAGGAAACCGGTGAGAGTGCTCCGAAGCTCAAGTTAGTATCTTATCAAAGGCAAGGTAAAAAACCAGATAGCGCAAAGTTATCACATACCTCCATTCTTGGGGGGAAGAGAGCCTCTTATAACCACTTCGTGCACTCACTCCCAAGCTCCTGTCAGGTCCGGTATCATTACCTCTGCACTTCTGCCAGTTCGGGTGTCATCACCTCTGCTGGGGCAGACAACCGCCACTGGTCTCTTTGTCGGAGCCGTCTCCGTAACTAGAGGTGGCGGTGGCAAGTGGCCGTTGAAGTGCGACTGTGAAGCATCAGATCCTAAGTCAATCAGGCACGCCGCCTCATGATACGGACTCCTTTGGTGTTAGGTACGGTTGTTCAGTTCGGCGGCCTGGAAACAAAGTGTTGGAGTGGCATGCGGGATGAAGTCTTGAGTTCGGATAGAAGTGTGGCCCGAACTGCCCTGGGATGGGTCAGTTCGGGTTGTTTGCCCTTTACACTCCTCGCAAGGCTTGGGGTCAAGGGGAGAGTTCAGGCTCCTTTTGGGGAGCTTGGGTCACGGGTTCCTCCTGGAGGAGCTCGGGACACCTCTTCTCAGAGATCACGCCTTGAGCACTACCGTACCGAACTGTCGTTCTTACCAGGTCACCCTTGATTGCTTCCACGTGTCGGGTGGCCAAAAGGTCGGGCCAAATCTACCTCCATCACTTCCCAATCAAATAGTTAGAATTAGAATAACCTATTCTGATTCTAATTCCAGACCCCTATTCCTACTAACCAAATGGAGCCTAAATAGTCCATAAAACCAGACTACCCGGTCCATGTATAATGGGACTGTTTCTCAGTCAAAAATATACAAAATGAACATTACAAGTATACATTACAACTAAAATGGCATTAAAAGAATCGAAAATTACTCCCTTGTACTATTCTTACTAGTTTTTTCTTAATAAAATTCTATTTGGCAAGTTGAACAAAACCATGGATGGTTCAGTTCGGTCCATTCCATGGGATCAATTCATACTATCTCACAATTTTTCATTTACATTGAATTTTGTGGATCAGTCTATAACACCGATGTATCCAAATATTCTTATGAAGTTTTGCACTAAACGACCAAGATTTTTTATTGAAAATTTTGTTAACAAGGCATTCGTACCAAGATTTCTCATCCATTCGCTAACCAATGGTGGCTCAGTTGGTAGGTCTTTTGACTCGTTGAAGTAAGAGAAAGGGGATGGGCTACCCCTGTTGTGTAGCCCCATAAAACACAAAAAGAAGAAGATTTCTCATCCATTCCTACTGAAAACCCCCTCAAATTTTGAACTAATGGACTCTATATCTATTACCTAGGGTTGAAACTTGGGTTAAGTTAGTCCAACCCAAGTCAAAAAAGGTCAGGTTGGGTTTCTTGACTTTAAGTTTATTTATACATGTACATATATAAAGCCGACTAATGCTGCATTTGTACATTCCTAATTTTAAAGACCAATCTTCTTTTTACTGTTAAAATGCCGTTATTAATATTGAGTTTTTAATTCAATCTATTTATAATATTATTAGATTCATTATATATGTGCTTACCATTGTCTCCTTAAAATATAGTATTGCTGTCAACGGGTCGGGTCTAGCTAACACCCGACAACAGCAGGGATAGAGAATCATGAACCACACAAGTGGTAGCTCTGTTGGCGCTATATGAACCGAGTGATGATGGTGGTAATACACATTTTCATCATCATTGGAGGTGTCACTCTTATTTCTACACTACAATTGTGCAATTCTTTATTTGTGCCCTAATTGCGGCAGAAATATTTTGATTCCCCCTCAAATTTTATTAACCATTATCAAATGAAAAATCACAATATGCACGCCTTGTCCCATGCATGCCCAATACAAAAAAGCACTCATCACCGCCCTCTCAAAACCCACCCCAACAAAGTAATTAAAAAATACAATCAGATTTAACCAATTCTGAGAATGGAAAGATTAACATAATCCTCTCATGCAGCAGTCTTTTAAGTTTTGGTGGGGTATGAAATACGGAATTAAAAGTTGCATTGCTTTTCAAATTCACACCCACATTTGAAAAGCACTCATCCGCCTAACATCCTTGGTTGACATATAAAGAGGGAGTTTTTGGATGGCATTAATATCAATCAACCACTTCTTCACTCTTGAATTAGACATGGGGTGATAGCTTTTAAATTGTCAACTTGAGAGTCAGATTTGCACTGACGCCACCATGCTCTCACCCGATCACCAATATGTTGTGAGGGATTAATGTGTATTCAGCTCTATGGCTACCACAACAACAACATTTTGAAACCAATTAACCCCACGCTTCATGACTTTGTCATCAGTTGGAAGAGCAGCATGCATAAAAATAGGGATTCTAGTAGGCATGCCCTTTTTCCAAACAAAGCTTTCCCAATCGATCATACCACCCATTTGGACCAGGGGCACTTTCTAATTTCATAGACAAGACAGTGTCTTTAATTTCTTCGCTACTTGGAACCCGAGTCAACATTCGATTATCCTTGTCATTTACAAGGCAAGGGATAGTTTGAAACAAGTAGTCATGGTTTTCACACCCCTCATCAGTCAACATTCTTTCAAAGAAACTAGTGGCATGGTTTTTAATAGCATTCTGGCAAGTAATTTTCATACCATCCTACCAAATTCTATTAATTGAAGAATAATTTTGTTGAGCTTTAATAGATGAGAAGAAATACCTAGTATTGCGATCACCATCCATTAACCATTTTTCAAGAGATTTTTTTCCTTATAAAAGCCTCTTCTTGAGCAAGACATTAGTGGAGATTGTCATTCGCCAGCCGCAGATTCATTTGGTTATTCTCTGAATTGTCCAATTGGACCCTCAATTCAGCATTTGCTACATTTTCTTCTGCTGCCTTTGCATTCTCAAAAACATTTCTATTCCAATTTTTCAGCCAAAATAAAAATAGCATTTCCTTCAATATTAACTTCCCAAGACTCCTTTACTATAGTCATGAAGCCCGGGTGGAGAGTCCACATCTGTTGGAACCTAAAAGGCCTAGGCCCACTTTCAGGTTTGTCTGTAATTTTGACTAGCAGAGGGGCATGGTCCAAGCAGGACCTATTTAAATGGAAAACTTCTGTGAGAGAGAAAGAGTTCTGCCAATGCATATTAACCAAACATCTATCTAGTCTAGCAGCAACTGAACCGTTAGACCATGTGAACCGGTTACCTATGTAACCCAAGTCAATCAACCCCACATCTAGTATAAAATTTTCAAATTCAATAATTGGGCCTAACTGAAAATGGCAGCCCACCCTTTCAGTAGTTTCTTTTACAACATTAAAGTCACCTCCTAAAATCCAAGGGAGGTTTACTCCAACAGATAGAGTTTTGATATGTTCCCATAATTCACGCTTGATGATGTAATTACAACTTGCATAAATGGCTGTAACTAAACGGGAACCATTTGATCTTTTTTCTATAATTTTAATAGTAATGCATTGATTCCAAGAGTCCACCAATTGGGTTTGGAAATCAGATTTTCCAAAAATCCAAATCTTACTATTTTCATCATTTCCCATAATAGAGAAATCCATCCCAATTTTCCCCGCTAAATCTTGAGCTTTAATAGAAGCAAGAAAAGGCTCTAAAATAACCACTAAGGAAATTCTATGAATTTGAATAAATTTCTTTAAACGCCGTACAGTTTTTTGGTTGGTAACACCTCTAGAATTCCAAAAGAGAGATGTAATCATGGCTAAAAACAAGGCGAAGATTGAGGTCACTCATCCATAGCCTTGATTGGCTTTCGAACTCGTTTCGATTTCACCTCCACAAAAGTTGGTTCAACCACCGGTTGGCTTGGTTCGTGAGAGATAGGGGTGTCTGCCACAAACAATTGTTATAATTCCTCCGACACCGGCGAACTTTCACCGTTATCTGGCGAACTGTCAAGCTGAGACCCTTCATCATCACTCTGAACAATCTCATACACTCTTTGAACAGCTTCTGTTACTTTCGTAGCAAGGTTGCTATAGAATCTCCTTAGGTACGTGGCATCAGCTCGTATTAAGTTGATTGAGTTTTCGTTAATAGTGTCTCCATCAGCAGACCTTGGTCTCTCTTGATGGCTTTCAATGACCCTATCTCCCATGATTTCCAGGTCATCATGAACATTAATTTCAGCATTCTTTGCATCCGTTGGCGTGCCAAACACCTCTTATAGAGCATCATCAATTGCTAACTTCATCTCCTGCGTAATATTCTTGTTAGAGCAAGAAATATTAATTGACGTTGGGGAGGAAGAGACCGCAACAACTAGATCCTCGGCGAGATAATGATGTCAAGTTTGTTGACAACACCAGTCGGCTTCCACTCTTGACGTTCGATCCTTCCTGGTATCGTTATCTCCTTCACTTTTCCTTTCTCTTCAAGGGAGCCACCCTTCTCAGCGAAAAGATCTTTCTTCTCATTGATTCCTCTGTTTTCTTTAGTCACTTTATTTTCCTTTGTATCTTTTTCCATTTTCTTACATTTTCTTTGGACATGGCCAACTTTACGACACTTGTTTCAATAGCTAGGGATGTTCTCATAAACAATACCTTGGAAGAAACCATCTTTCCCCACACCAATCCAAACCTTTTACACGAAAGGCTTGGCTATATCTACTTCAACACAAACCCGAGCAATTTTAGCCAGTAGCGATATGGATTTTTAGTACCTTGCCAACGTTGCCTGCAATAGACTTCATGAAATCCTCCCCAAAAAGATAAATAGGTAGCTTTGGAAGATTAATCCAGATAGGGAGGACGGTGGGATCTTCATCAGGGTTAAAGAACGGAGACCACTTGAAGAACCGGAACAAGAATCCCTTGAGATAAATGACCTCTCTAAGCCAAACCTTCAAAATATCTTCCTTGCACTGAAATTGAAAGAGAAGGTGTGTGTGTGTAATCAATCACAGAAATGACCACCTCTTTTTGCAAAACAAAACGGGCCAAGAGTAAGGATTTGATTTCCAGCATTGAGGGTCTGCCATAAGAACACTTTACAATCAATGAAAACCTGAAAGGTTCACAAGCCTTCTCAATTTCAATGTCAAAGAAAAAAACTGCAGGTTCACCGTATTGGGTGAAAGAGGGAGGTTTAACTCCAGTGTGAATCTGTTCAACAGCACAAGTTTCTGCAACAACGGAAGCATAAGATCTTGGTTTCACGGCAGATGACGAGGGGCCCAGATTGCAGGGCCCCCACCGCACCGGCTATGGAGGATGGTCGACTATTTCTCCGCTAACTCCTCCTTGTAGTTCCCTTTCCTATATGATTTGCTCTGTCATCGGAAAAATAGGGGTGTCTCTGGACCCGTTTTCGATTGGATACTACCAAAATCAATTTGAATAGCTTGGACGAATCAAGACCATTACCATTCCAGACTTAATGGTCCAAAGTATTTATCGGATTGGATTGAACCTGCTCTATTCATGATGGTTGATCGACTTATATTGGATTGGGTCGGATTGAACTAATATCTAATCTATTGATTAATATTAGAATACAGGTGTCAATGGACCTGATTTGGATTACAACCGATCTAAATTAATACCAATTTGAACAGATTAGTATTAAATATTAAATTCGATCCGTCCAAAATAATTCAAAGGATTCCTAGATTGCATTAGACCCGATCCACTGTAATGGATTCATGTTCGGCCGGAGGGTGAACTGAATATCCTCATAACTCATAACATTTGGCACAATTTCCCACAATGGTTACTTTCAATTCAAACCCACATTCTAATGCCTGAAATTAATTTTACCATTGCACAAGTTATGGCCTCTTTTCAATTAAAAATAATATATTAATATCTGTCGTAAATATTGGGCTCAGTTTGGAAGGAGTACAAATATAAATATGTATTGCATAAATACATACAAAATATAAGATTTTGTACTCCTTTCAAACTGAGCCTTAGAATTGATTTTTTTTTAAGCCATAAAACAAAGCAGTATAAGATATATGATCAGTTAACTATCAAGATCATTCATTTAAAGGGCTAAGACCCATCATTGATCCAAGGTTTACAAAACCGACCTGGACAACGAACAGGTTAGGGTTTGGTTCTCAGGTCAAACGGTCCGACCATCTGAGTCGAATAATCGGCCCTGTTTTGATAAAAAATAAAAAATAATTAAAAAGAAAAAACAGTCAAAACCGTCGAACACTTCAAATGCTCGGGTCAGCGGTTTACTGACCAAATCAACATTTTTTGACAAAAATCTGGTTTTGAAGAAAAATGGAACCAATCACTTGACCGATTCCCAGTTTTTCCGGTCCGGTGTGATTTTGAAAACCATGACTTTCCTTGTGTGCAGGTTGTGGCGTTTTCATTGTTTACTAAAAATCCATTACACGCCAAGTGATATGTCTCAAAGTTGGAATTAAAAAGTTTTAGACATGACCAGTAAAGACAAGAACTTTTGTAAATGCTTTTCTATCTTTATTTAAATGTTAAATGTTGATTTAAAAAACTTAAAGCATTTGTTAGAACTTGACAGGCCTGAACCTTAAATTATTGAAATCAGATATTTGCATTTTTTCTCTTTGAAATAATGCAAATCCCATGAATCAAAAATCATGCAGATGAGATGCATGCAATGGAGAGAGATCGGGTTCAAATCTTCTGTGGATCTTGTCATACACCCAACAGATTTTTCACATCTGCCCTTGCTTCAGCTTCACATGAATGCTTTTTACCACATGATAAGAAATTGTTGTAGGCACTAGTCCCCGCTTTGAATGATTCAATCATTCAATTCAAATGAATGGCACATTTTGACTTAAAATAAAAAATAAAAAAATATCTTAAAACCATTATGTGGGTTGACAGTTAGACGTTTTGATTGTCAGGGTCAATGATTCATTAATCAAATCAACGGTTTTTGACCAAAAAGCAATTTTAAGGTGAAATGATACCAGTCAGGTGATCAGTTCTCAGGTTTTCTGATCTGACTATCTGGTCTAGTCCAAATTTGAAAATTATATTGTAAGTCTTTTTTTCTTGGGTATTTAAAATAATTACTCTCAAAGGTGGTAATAGCAAGACTTGAATCCGCATATATGCTAACATACCAACTGGCCACTAGTCAGTTGGTATTAGGGCTGTAAGTCCACTTCCCAATTTGAAAATATTTTCCCCTTTTCTCTCTTTTCTCACTTACCATTAGGGTTGTAAGTCGACTTATCCAATATGAAAATTTTCAATTATATTGAACTTTAGGTTAGGGTTTGGATCCATTGAAAATTAGGGTCTTTTGAGATCAGCCTCCTAGAAAAGGGAGGTGGGCCGGCGTAAATACATTTGGCGAACCAACAAATCAAATGTAAGGGATTTATCAAAAAAAAATCAAATCCAAGGGAAATTGAACTCGAAAAATTGAAATTTTTAACAAATTTCTAATCCAGTTCGACCCAAGTTACACCCTTAGATACATTCCCCCTTTTTCACATTCCATCTCTTCTCACAAAAAACCAATACACCACCAGCTGACTTGTCCTTGTTGCTTACTCCCTGTCTGATTGGAGGAGCTGTACTAGAGAATGAGATAATTTAAATTTCCCATTTTTTGCCGGCCTCATTAGACATATAAAAAGATTATATGGTAGATTCTGTTACCCCACCAACTGGAGTTCATGTATAATCCCAAGAAGCGTTCTATGTACGGGTGCTCATTGTTTGTTTCAAACCACAAAACCAAATCGAATCAAACTAAATTTATGGTTTGGAGGCACTTGAAAATGGTTTGGTTCGGTTTTATATTTTGCTAAATTGTGGTTAGCAGTTTTGGTTTGGTTTCTTTTATTTTATAATAAAATAAAAATTTTAAGTTTTAGGAGTGATATTTGGGCTTTTTAATTGCAATAAGCCCGATAGAATCAAAGAATTGTCCAAAGTTTTCCAAACCATATTAGAAACCACATCAAACAGTATTAAAACGGTTTGATCTGATTCAGTTTCCATGCTAAAACAGTTTGTTTTTGTCAGAGAATTTCTCAAATTGTAATTCAGTGGTTTGGTCTGAGATTTTCTCTCAACACTGTCCCATTAAGCCATTACAGTCAAACATTGGGAACATCTCTATCTCTCAATGAAAGACAAGGGAGATGCTCCCAAGGTGTGGCTGCAGTGGCCTGTTGGGACAGTGTTGGTAGCAGATCCCTACCCCACAAACACAGATGGCTTGCTGAGTTGGTGCATTATTTGTATCATTCAAACAGAGACTTGAGATTGAACCCCGCTGCCACCAGGGTTAGGGGATTGTGGGTATGGGGATAGGTTACCTCAATTGTGCAGATAGAAAAAAGGGATTCTGTAACCCAGAATTAGGTGAAATTTTCTGAAGAATAGAATTCAACCCCATGGCAAAGTTAACAAACTAATTCCACTGGAATCAAAGAAGGAAAAGAGAAATCGGACGACAAACAGTAGACTTCGGTCAATTCTTACAGTATCAAAAGAGGAGAAACAAAAGATGGGAAATAAAGTGAAAGTGACAGAGACGAAAGTGAAAGTGAGAAGAGAAAGATGATGGAAGTGACAAATACCTAACTGAACATACCAAATAACTAAAATAATTGATTTCATTTGTTAGAAAGACCACAAAAGAACCACCAAGAGCAGAGGTTCTATGTCAAGATAAAGGTATCGAAGACAAAATAAGAGCTTCTGCCCTACATATTTCAATTGGGTTTTTTTGGGGTTCTTTTATCCTTGTATTTCTTCATCATTGGTGGCTCCAGCAAAACCTTTGTTTCGGTTTAAAAACCAGTTTTGACCCCAGTATACGACCATTTTACAGCAACCCATAACCAAAGAAACAGCATTGGTTAGTCTAAAACCGGGCAACAGGTGAGAGAGGAGAGGAATGTATTGATCAATCCTTATATTCATACATGTTTTAAGCTTTCAGCTCATCCATAATAGTGTCACCACAAAGCACTCGACACCATAAACAGAAAACCTACATCAATCGGTTGCTTTCAGCCTAACTAGAGATCAAGTGATGCCTGAAGAAACAACCTACAAATTCATCATCTAATTTTTTTTTTTTCAATATAACCTACATTGCCCATAGAGGTTTAGTGAACTTGGCAAAGGGGAGGATATTAGATCCTTTAAACCAAAGGACCTGAGGCAAGGTGATCCCATCTCCCCTTGCCTCTTTATTATTTATATGAATGCTTTGTCCTTGTTCATTAAGAGGTATTGCTGTTAAGGTTCAGTTTAAAAAGAGTGTAAATATAAATATGTATAATACAAATACAAGATTTAAAAATACCATATTTGTATTTGTGTCCTTTCCAAACTGAGCCTGAACAGAAACTACTTGGATATGGTATTTCCAAACAGCACTAACTTCAACTGGGTAGACATAAGACGAAGGCTATCAAATCCGTGGTGGAAGCAATACAAGGCAGGTTGTAAGTTGCGCTGCAACTTGGGCCGGGCTAGTGCAAATCCAATCCAAAAGAGTATGGTTGAATTTCAGTTTAGGGTTAAGGTTGAGAAGTGTGAACCCAGGGTTGACGCCTTAGCCACCTAAATCCTAATTCGACTTTTTTTAGTTTTTCTTTTTCCTTTTAGAGTCCAACTCGAATCCCACTTAATTTCATCTTTGTATGTAAAAATATTATATAAGCGTCTTTACATATAAGTGTTTATGTATTTATATGTATGCCTTTCATATATCTATGTATATGTATTTTATGTATGTATGTACATGTAAATGCACACCAACAATCTTTAAGTTTTAAAGGGAAAATTTTGTTAAACCATCACAATTATGTATATAATACTAAAACTGAATTGACCTTTATTGCAGAAAAACCCAAGAAAACATATTCGAAATGGCATTCAAATGAAAATAAAACAGAGATAAAGAGAAAGTAAGCACAGAGAACACACAGATTTATGTGGTTCGGCTTTTAACCTACGTCCCTGGGTGAAGGAGGAACAAAAATCCACTATGTAGTAGGTAATGGAGAAGAAATACAAAGTTGTGCTCACACAAGAAACTCTAAGGCCCAAATACACCCAATGTCTCACTCATCTCTCACCAGACTCAGGTTTCTATATGCAAGAGAGAAAATCTCCAAAATACATGAATCTTCGTATTCAGTTCGGACCTATAAGATGAATACAGGTCGGGTCCATATCGCCTTTGCCTTCGGGTTTTTCTAAAATTAATTCGGAGTGCATTCATGAACCAGGTCACCATAAAGAATTCAAGGCACAAACATAACAAATCTCCACCTTAGCTTGAATTCTCTCAAGCATCACAGAATAGTAATCCCCCTCCACCTTCTCCAACAACAGCCCCAATTGGCAAACTCAAATATTGCAAACACCAATCAAGTCTGAGCAATAATTGAACTTAGCCACAGGAAGATGCTTTGTTAACATATCAACTGGGTTATTTGCAGTATCAATCTTCTTCATAATGATATCTCCTTGTTCTACAACATCACGAATAAAATGGTACCTCACATCAATGTGTTTCGTCCTCTCATGGTACATTTGATCCTCAGTTAGATGAATTGCACTCTGACTATCACAGTAAACAATAGTCATTTTTGGACCCAAACTAAGTTCACAAAAAAAACCTCTCAACCAAATCGCTTTTTTAACTACTTCAGTCATTGCCATATACTCGGCTTCAATAGTAGATAAAGCAATTGTAGACTGTAAAAAAGCTTTCCAACTAATAGCACAACCGCCAATAGAAAATACATAACCTATAAGTGATCTTCTCCTATCAAGATCACCTGCATAATCTAAATCAATATAACCTATCAAACTGACACTACTCCTCCTAAACTCTAAACAAGTATCTGATATACTTTTTAAGTATCTAAGAATCCACTTTACTACCTACCAATGTGTCTTGTTAGGACATAACATATATCTGCTCACCATACTAACTACATGTGAAATGCTAGGTCGTATGCAAACCATAGCATACATGATACTCCCAACTGCATTGAAGTATGAGACATGTGACATATATTTTTCTTCTTCATCTATTTGTGGTGACAAATTTGCTAAAAGTCTGAAGTGGGTTGTAATAGGAATACTTACTAGTTTAGCATCTTTCATGCCGAAGCGCTCTAAAACTTTTTCAACATACTTCTGTTGTATCAAATACAAATTCCCTACTTCTAGTCCCTCTCAATGTCCATGCCAAGAATTTTCTTTGCTGCATCCAAATCTTTCATTTCAAACTCACCGCTCAATTGTATTTTCAATTTGTTGATTTCAAATATTTCTCTTGCTGCAATAAGCATATCATCAAAATAAAGCAACAAGTAAACAAATAAATCATATGCAAGTTTCCTGAAATAAACACAACTATCATACTTGCATCTAGAATACCCAAGAGCCACCAATAAAGAGTCAAATCTTCTATACCATTGTCTAGAAGACTGTTTTAAGACATATAGAGATTTCTTTAACAAGCAAACATGGTCTTCCATTCCTTCAACAACAAAACCCTCGAGTTGATGCATATAAATCTGTTCATCAAGTTCTCCATGCAAGAAAGCAATTTTAATATCTAAATGTTTTAATTTCAAATTATTCACAACAACCAAAGCAAGAAAAACACGAATGGAGCTATATCTAACAACTGGAGATAAAGCATCACTAAAATCAATACATCGTACCTGACTATAGCCTTTTGCAATCAATCGTGCCTTATATCTACCATCCTCTACACCTGGAGTACCTTCTTTTCTTTTGAAAACCCATTTGCATCCAACAATCTTTTTTCCTTTAGGTGGTTATACAAACTCCTAAGTCCGGTTCTTATGCAAGGATTCAATCTCTTCATGCATAATTGTCAACTACTTAGCAAAATTAACAAATGAGATAGCTTCTACATAAGTATTGGATTTTGTAACATCAACATTCTCTACAACTGACAATGCATAGGCAACCAGATCAGCATAACCATATCTCTAGGTGGTCTAGTCTCTCTCCTTGTTCTACCTCTAGCAATAGAATACTACTCTTTCTCTTCTTCCTCTTGTATATGTTCTTCTATCTCAGTAGAAATGGGCACCTAGACTGATGTAAACTAAGGTGAGGAAGCACTTTTAACTTCTAACTCCACTTTCTTTCCTGAATCTTTTGTTTTATTTGCATCACAAGAATTTGAAAACATCTTTTTTGGGTGAAGCATAATAGATTCATCAAAATAACATCTCTGCTAACTATAAATTTTGGTGATTTAAGATTAGGACACCACAATCTATATCCCTTCACACCAAAAGCATAGCCAAGAAATATGCACTTCTTGGCCTCAAGCTCAAGCTTGTCTTCACTAACATGTGCATATGTTGGATAACCAAATATTTTCAAATTTGAATAATTATGAGGGTTGTCAAACCATACCTCTTCTGAAGATCAATTTACCAAGTGGCAATCCATATTAACTGCTTCCGCCCAAAAATCCTTTGAGAGCCCAGCATTTGACAACATGCACCTTGTTCTCTCTAGTAGAGTTCTATTCATACGTTCTGCAACTCCATTCTGCTATGGTGTTTTGACAACAGTACGATGCCTTACAATGCCTTCGTTTTTGCAAAACTCATTAAATTCATTTTCACAAAACTCTTAACCATTATCTGTTCTCAACCGCTTGACCTATTTTCCTGTTTGCATTTTAAGCAAAGTTTTCCATTGTTTAAAAGTCGCAAATACATCATTCTTATGCTTTAGAAAATAAACCCATAGCTTCCTAGAGTAATCATCGATGATGGTAAAAAGATATCAAGCACCACCCTTTGATGAAACTTGTGAAGGTTCCCATAGATCTAAGTGAACATAATTCAAAGTGCCCTTTGTCCTATGAATGACTGTATTAAAACAGGTTCTTTTCTATTTCCCGAAAACACAATATTCACAGAAGTTAAGATTTCTTATACTTTGGCCACAAAGAAGACCTCTCCTACTTAACATAGTAAGTCCCCTTTCACTCATATGTCCTAACTTCATGTGCTATAACTTGGTGGTGTCAAACTCAAATAGAGATGATGTAGAAATTGCAATTGAAACTATGATAGTAATACCCTATAGCACATACAGACTTCCTATCATTATGCCTTTCATCACAACAAGTGCACCCTTACTGATTTTCAAAACTCTACCTTTAGTTGAATATTTACACCTTTTAGCATCTAGAGTGCAAGAGAGATGACACTTTTATTTAAGTCCAGTACATACCATACATTTTTTAATGTTCTCACAACACCATCATGCATTCTGATTTGAAGTTTTCATTTTCCCACAATTTTACAGGAAGCATTACTACCCATCAATACAACTACACCATTAATAGATTCGTAGGTGGAGAACTAGTCCCTGTTGGGACACATATGATAGGAACAACCCGAATCCAAAATCCATTCATCCTTGGATCTGGTTCTATGATCTATCACTAAAAGAACATCCACATTTTCATCAACCGCACTAGCCTTTGCAGAGTTATTATTTTTCTTTTCTTCATTCTAGTTTTATTTTTCAACTTATAACATTTTGACTTAATGTGCCTTTTCTTGTGGCAATAGTTACATGTCAAGTTCTTATGTTTAGTTTACTATTTGAACCATTATCCTTAGGTAATGGAGAAGAAATACAAAATTGTGCTCTGCAAAGTCCACTATGTACTAGGTAATGGAGAAGAAATACAGAATTGTGCTCACACATAAAACCCTAAGCCCCAAATACACCCAATGTCTCACTCATCTCTCACCAGACTCAGGCTTCTGATGCAAGAGAGAAAACCCCTGAAATACATGACTTTTCATATTCAGTTCGGACCTATAAGATGAATATGGATCGGGTCCATACCACCACAAGCCACTATGAAATTTTACCTTCGGGTTTTCTCAAATTAATTCGGAATGGATTCATGAAGCAGATCGCCACAAAGAATTTAAGGTACAAACATAACAACCTTTAACCCTCAAGTTAGGAAATAAGAACATGTGACAAGAGGACGTAGAGAAATCAAAACAACCCAATCTGAACTCAACCCAAAGTTTTTGAATTGGGTTAGGGTTAAAGTTGGGGTTCAACAATAGTTCGGCTTGGGTTAAGGTTTATTTCAACCAACCTATCTTGACCCAACTTGAACACCTATGTGGAAGGCTAATTGTTTGAAGGAGATACTGCTCACTCAATCATGGCAACTAAGCTACCATCCCATTACATTCACGAGGGTGATAAAATCATATATACTTGTAATTTGGGTTACAAGCTCTTAAGTCAAGATGATATTTGAAGTTTCTAATTCTTCTTGGGTCTGTCATGGTTTCTTTTGGCACTCTCTATCGAAAAATGAACTATTTATCTCACGAATTAAGATGTTTCTATGGAGATATTGCATAAGTGTTATTCCAGTATGTGAAGAGCTAGCAAAAAGGGGGTCCGGATGTAGTAGGCATGTTAAGTAAGCACAATGAATGAGCACCTAATAGTTGTGTGACACATGTCCTAGCTAATGTGCCTTTCACCCAAATGTTTTTGTTCCATTAAATGGGAATTATCTATTATTTTACTATTTCTGTTAAAATAATTAAAAATACAAAACAATGAAAAAGAAAAACCTAAACATGTTGGGAGTTGGAAATCATTGGACTCTCTCCAACCTTCTGCCATTTAGGGTTCTCCCACCTCTTGACCTTTAGAAGTTTTCCTTTTTCATTGTTTTTTTTTTAATTATTTTAACAAAAATAGTAAAATAATAGATAATTCCTGTCCAACGGAAGAAAAACGTTTGGATGAAAGGCACATTAGCTAGGACATGTGTCACACAGCTATTAGGTGCTCACTCATTGTGCTTACCTAATGTGCCTACTACATCCGAACCCACAAAAAGATCTTCCCATGTGGAGCCTACTTGTAAGTTATGCTTAAATTCAAGCGAACCTGTGGGTTGAGTCCAGATCACCTGACAACAAAACATGTTTCAACGCTCTACCAGCATCGTCTTAATTCTCACACCACACATCTCATATAGAGGTGTAAAGAGGGTTGTGTAAAGCCGACACGGCATGGCCCGTGGGCGGCCCGCACTTTGTGCGGGCCATGCTGCCCTCCCGGTGAAAATTTTGGGGGTCGACCTAGCACGGCCCACGGCCCGAGCCCGTGTTGTGCCATGTCGTGCCACCGGCCGGGTTGGCCTGTGGGATGAGCCTTGGGCCAGGTCGGGTCGTGTATCAAACCAATGCAATTTATTTAAAAAATTGGCAAAAAAACTTAAAATTTTAATTTTATATGAATTTTGTGTATAAAATTGCTTATATATGCAATAATTACATAAATTAGTATAATAAAATTAAAAAATATATATATTTATTTTATTAATATATTATATACTTTATATTAATATATAATTATAATATATATAAAATATCTATAAATATAATATATATATATATGAAATATATATGGGTTGTGCCACGGGCCGTGCCAACCCGCAAGCCATGGGCGGCATGGCTCGCTCGATCGTGCCATGTCATGCTGGCCCGTGGACCTAAAATCCCTGGCCCAACACGGCCCGCATGGTCATGTCGAGCCTGGCACAGCCCATAGGCCGTTGTGTCGGGCCGGTCCAAGTTCGTGCCAGGCCGTGATTTACACCTCTAATCTTATATATGGTGGGTCCTAGTCTCATGGTGAGATGTGTAGTATTAGATCAAGTTGGTAGAGGGTTTGAACATGTTTTGTTGGCAGAAGATCAATTGGGAGAGCTCATTGTGGGTCAGGCCATGACTACTTGCTCTTTGATTGTAAGGGTATTTCCCAGTCTTTCTCTTCGATCACTTTCTCTCATGTATCCCGTTCTTGTAATAGTGTTGCACATGCGCTTGCTCATAATGTCTCTCAGACCTCTCTCAATCCTGATTTGATCAGATCTGCTATGTTAAATGAGATGAATCATTGATGAATGGATTGTTCCTTTCATGGCTTCAAAAAAAAAGAACTTTGAAACTCTTTTGACCCTCTCTAATACAACATAGATATAAATTAGATGGGTTGGGTGGAGTTAGGGCCAACGCTGGACCAACATTGAACTTGAACCTTGTCTTGAAACCAAACTGATGTCAAAACCTAGTTTTTTGGGTAAAAGATTTAAACATACCCTAAGTTTTCCTAAACTGACTTAAAAAGATACCTTGAGTTTTACGAATTGACTTAAATATACCATACCTTGTAGGTTGACCCCACTGGACTTATAAATATACCCTCATTAAAACATTAAGGCCCCATTCGCTTTTTGGTAAGTTACATACTCCGGTAAATGCACATACCTAGGTAAGTGTTCCCAGGAAAGATTTACCCGGGTAAGTGCATTTACCCATGTTCTTTTATTTCCCACACAAATAAGGTAATGACCATTTTAGCCATAAAAATTCATTATTATAAGGGGTATTTTTGTCTCATTCACGTATTGGCAACTTTCCCCCCTACCACTTATCCAGTAATTGATACCCAGGAAAATAAAAAAAACTTTCCCTGGTCCCCACATAAATATGAAAAAAGAACATGGTATTCTTGGTCAATATTCCCATTAATCAACTTTCCCCCTTTCAAAATCTAGAAAAAGAACACCCCCTAAGAACAATTAAGATGTGACATTGGGTGACTCATTTAAAGTTTTAAAATTCCTAATTTGCCCTTCACTATGCCAAAGTGCATAATTTGTGTAAATCAAACCTAAATTGGAAGAAAATAACTGACCTCCGAATGGCGTCAGTCCAGAAAACCCCTCGTCCACCCACACACACACTGCCGAACTTGGTAGCGTAAATGGCGTGTTGTAGATTAACATACAAATTCTACTAAGATAAGAAAGGTTTCTAGTTGATTTGTTTTTGTCTTAAATATGAAAATCAATCCAGAAACCATAATCTCAACATACTAGTCCATGCGCTCAACAATGTTCAAAGCATTGGAAATCTTGATACTGAAAGTTTCAATATTGAGTGATTAAAAGCATTGTTACTCTATCTAAGGCTGAGTTGGAAGGAGTACAAATGCGTAGAGCGCAAAACCTTATATTTTATATTATTTCGTATGTATTGATGCCGTATATATTTGCAAACTGAGTACAATTAAGTTCAAGTCAAAATTCATCTTTTCATCATTATTGTACTTGTACACCTACTACTTTTCATTATTCAAAGTTGACAGTGTCCCTAATTCCTAGTATTCAGAGTATGTTTAATTCAAAAACCAACATGTGTCATCTGATATATGCGAAAAATCTATGATGTCGGAAACACATGATACATGAAGAATTTTCACCAAAAAATCAGTACACTAGCATTCAGAGTATCGTTTGAGAGTCAGCATTCATCACCCCTTTGAATCACGTAATACTTGATTTACTAATATCGAGTGTATTGATAATTTGAACCATACTTAAATGGAAGATTGACAGCACAAGGATCAAATGTAGTTTCATAGAGATTTTTATTCTTGGGGAACTACAGCTTTATATTATATCTGTTGAGATAATGAAGGTAGAGTCCGTTTGGTTCGTGATCGGAATTAGAATAGGAATCCTTTAGAATCGGAATCGGAATAGTTTATTTCTCCTACCTGTTTGGTTCAAACAGGAATTGGAATCGGGTATCGATTGATGCTGTTTGGTTCATTAAGAGACTGGTATCGGGATCAGCCATGATTTTCAATTTTGCCCCTAATAAAAATAAAAAAGAAGAAAATGCATGAAAATTTTGTAGCAAATTTAGAAATTTTACTTGTAACTATCCACCGCTTCTTCAAACGTTTCCTCCGTCTCACTGTTAATCCACCCATACTCGCTCATGCCTCCAACCAAACCAACGGAGTTCCCTCCCTTGAGGGAGAGCCGCAATGTCAGCCGACACCGAGATGGCGACAACGAGAATTGCAACAGTGGGCCTCAAACCGGCAAAAGCCATCTCACGGCACAGACAAAGGGCCTCATCTAGGTGCCCATTCTGGGAGTAAACAGCGAGCACGGAATTCCAGAAGACCACTTCTCTTACCAGAATGTTGTCAAAGACTCGACACACAGTCACTACACATCCACACTTGGCATACTTGTCAATAAGCGCAGCCCCTACAAAGGCGTCCGATTCCCATCCCGCCCGTATGATGTGGCAATGGATTGAGGACGAAGGGGAAAGTGAAGTTGTTAGGGTGGAGACCATAATCAAACATTTGGTGGTAAAGGGAGAGAGCGGTTTGATGGGATTCATTCCAAGCATAGCCTTGAATGAGAACGTTCCAAGGGAGACATTGTCTTTAGGAATTCTGTCGAACAAGCAGTGAGCATGGGGTAAATGGTTGCAAACCAAGTAGAGATTAACAAGTTTAGTGGCTACAGTGGTTCTCAAACCGATGCCCGTAACGAGGAAGTGCGTGTGGGTTTTCTTCCCAGGCTCGATTGCTTTTCCCTCGATAAGAGACTTGGAGGAGTGATGCATAGTGGTGGCTAGCAGTAGCAGAAGACGATGATGGTGAAGTTGGGCCACGGTGGTGGTGAAGATCATATAGAGGATGTATGATTCTCGACGAAGGCACGAGTGGCAGATTTGGGGAGGTTCTTTGCCAAGGTAAAACCCTGGTGTACCCACAGCATCTTCCTTCTGAATTGCACATCCAAAAAATAAAAAGAAACTAATAGCAGAATGGGAATCACATTCCGGGGGAAGGGGTCGGGAATAGCCATTCCCCCATATGGTGGGCTTCTTTGATTCATTGGGCTTCTTTGATTACGTTTTCACAAAGAACCAACAGGAGAGAAATCTTACATGATATCATAATTCAGACCTATCAATTACGTGTTACTTAATTGTCACTGTCTATATATTTCATGCTTTTCCAAGTTTGGACGTTGGGTCATTTTATCCGTGTGACAACCTGTGAATTAATGAATCCTCTTCCGACCACCCAGGATCTGCCTCTGAAGAAACACGAAAGTTAATGAACTGCTGACCGTCTAGGTGTAAGCGTGAAGCCATCAGCCAACGCTAGAGAACCACAACCACCAGAGGAAGCAGACGTGAAATTTCAATTTCAAACATATGGTAACTGGCCTGACTAAAGGGAATGTGGATGCTCCATTGATATTCCAAGGCCAAGTTAAATATCTGGATTTCAAATTTAAGACAAACTGATTAAAAGAGCTCTTGCTCTTCCCAATTAATACCAGCATACCCAATAAGCAACTAAAGGAGTAGAACTGCAACTTAAAACTGAGCAAACCCATAACTTATTTTCAAGGTCAAAAGCCAGGAATTGAAACTCAAAAAAGAGGTCCAAGCAAAACTGGGGAAAAAAGGCAAGCGCATGGCATAAACCTAATAAGCTCTAAGTGAGTCCTTTTAAAGAGACCAGTGCATTTGGTTATTAGAAGAATGATACGCCCTTGAGCTCCCAAGTTCCATGTATTGCCTGCTACCTTGCTGAGAAAATTCAAGCTCACCGGAGAACTGACCGTCGACAGACTGAGAGAATTGTCTAATGCCTAAATCATGGGGAATCTCATGCGAGCTGCTACTACATTCATTTCCCTTGAAAGTCCATGAATTGCTTGTTAAGTTGTTTGGTATAGCACCATGAGGTGCTGATGATTGAACCATTGGGGCCCCTTCCTCGTTCAAGTTATTTGCTGCAAGATCTGTTGTACGAGTTCTGGAGCCCCATGATTGAGTTGACAGAAGAGAGAGAGCACAGCCAGAGTCAGAGACTCCTGCAAAACAATCACCCGGAGGAATTCCGGAACTGGTAAATGCAGTCCCACCTGCCGGACCTTGCAGATATGGGTGTGACCCATGAGAGAAGGCATTGCTCGGAGGGTTCTCTGAGCTTCCCTGCCATAGATGTGGAAGAAATTTTCCCGTAGCAGTTGGTTGGTTGCCAGGTGGTCGATCACCAGCTCTTATGGTCGGCCACACATCCCTCGATGGCTGTCTTGGGTATGCCGTAAAATCCATCAGAAAGCTTCCAACCCTGCCGCTAGCTTCTGCAAATTAAGAATAAAATTATGTGACCACAAACTATATACACAAAGGAAAAAAAATGAATTAAGCTCCATAAACAATATAAATCATGCCCCTTCTGAAGAATGTTCTACTGTCATTGTCTGACGGACCATGGAGAGAGGATGACAGACGTCCATAGCGTGAAGCTAACAAAGATCCAGGTGGTGGCTTCCTCCGACGCTCATTGTGCCCTGCCAAACGTCTACGACAACTTCGCTTTCCTTGGTCAAATTCAGGCAGCTGATGAAATCTGTAGAGGAACTACCCAGAAGTCATTAATCTTGACAGCCTCAGAGAACGTAGAAATGGCATTATCTTCTTTTTGTTCATAAATAATAAGTGCATGCTGAATTGAATGTACATGATGTTAATAGATAAGAATTCCTACTAAAGACTTGCAAGAGTTTATTAATCAGTCCAATGCACATAGCGCATGATGCAGTTTATTGGGGTCTATGCTGTTCAGATCTCTAATTGAAGCAGAATACTATAGGGTCAGAAATGAAGTCATTCGAAAGAACCTACGAGTAGCTCCAAGAAGTGATCAATGAGATAAAACTAAGATGGTTTGATTACGTGCATAGAAGACCTTTGACAGCACCCATAAGAACAAGTGATTTGTTGCAAGTTGAAGGGGCTAGAAAGGTAGGGGTAGAACAAAAAGGACACGGGTCCAAATAGTAAGAAATGATTTAAGTGCTAATAACAATGGATATGGCGGAATGGCAAAACAGAATTCATGTAGCCAAACCCATGTAGTTGGTACAAGGATTGGATGATGGCGATGATGATGATGATGCTAATGATGAACCAACAATATCTAGGGTTTATCTGAAGTCATCTATCAACTGTTTAAGCAGTACAACATTTGATCCATGAAGTTTCATCCCACAGCAACAGAGTACAAGCATACACCAGAATGCTCCAAAAAAACATGACAGCATATCAAGTAACCATTTTTTTGCATGTTCCAGTATATACTCAGTGAATCAAGTTTATACCAAGGTTTTTAAAATCAAACCGGACAACGAACTGGTCAGGGGTCCGGTTCCCGGGTCAAATGGTCCAACTGTTTGAACCGAATGGATGGTCCATTCTGACAAAAAAAATAAAAAACGGCCAAACCGTTGGAATGTTCAAATGGTTCGACCGCCCGGGTCAGCGGTTTGCTGACCAAATCAACAGTTTTTGGCAAAATAATGGTTCTGGGGTAAAACGGAACTGGTCACCTGATCGGTTCCAGGTTTTTCCAGTCCAACCATCCAGTCCGGTCCGGTTTTGAAAACCATGGTTTATACATGCATATAGAAAGGGAAGATACAAAATCAAGATCAAATCAATTAATAAATGCATATTTAAAAGTCAAATTGACACCTAGCTGTTTTCAACTCAGTAACAACGCTAAGTGAAACTATAAATGAATCAGCAACAAAGACAATATAAATGATATAAAAGATGATATAAAAGCAAATAAAATTTTCAAAAACCCCATTAACTGTCTTACAAAACAGACTTACATTTTTCTTTTGTATTAAGTTCACAGTATTAGAACAGAACCTGCTAAACCAAATCATTGTTTTCCATCACTTATAAATGAATCAGTTTTTGTTACTGTATTTTATTAGGGTCTGATCAACACATATTCAAACGACTGAACTACAAGAGAAGAGACTTGAAGAGTAACTATAGGGATGCCTTCCTTTTAAGTTATTTTTTTATTTTTTCTTGGACTGAGAAAAGGGGCTTCACCCCCCCCCCCTTCTCGGTATTTTATTGTTCAAGGTTTTCTTTTGTTTTATTTATTTATTTTTTTTACTTTTTTATATTTGACAGAAATAGGGACTCCATCCCCTCCATTCTTCTATTTTGAATTTTTCTTTTTCTAGTCCTAAAAATAGGCAGATGCTCATTCTTGTTTTTATTTTTTTATTTTCTTTGGTTTCTGATAGGTTCCTTCTTGCTGTTTGATTAGTAAATTTTCTAATTGCTTTTAGTCTGCAATTGCTCTATGCTTTATTGAATATTTCATTTCATTACTATATTGAGTCTGGAATATCAATATCAATAGATTTAGTGACATTCTCTTATAGATATGAAGATTCTCTACGCTTTGGCATGAAGTTTATCATGATCTAGTAAAGACCATTGCCTTCTTCCAAATAAAGATGTCCATCATGCTATAATTCTAAGGAACTAACATAGGATCTAACAACTTTTATAGTCAAAATCCATCACCTAAGCGCACCTAGTCAACAAACTAGGTGACTGGGTGCTTCCCTGTGTTCTAGCTTCACCTTGGCACCCTGACAAATGCACTCACTCCTAGTTTATAGAAGGCTGTTCAGGGAGATTGCATCAATTGGGGAGAACATAGGATGATGTACAACATGGACATCATAAGCAAAATAAGGAAAAACAAGTCCCCCAAGCTGCATAATTATGCAACTAAAGAACAGGAAAAAAATAGTACATGGAAAAGGATAACTTGTGATACATCTCAAATCTAAAATCCTTGGATTTAGCTAATTTATATATTGTGATTTCTCTAGGGGTCCATCTTAAGACAGTTGTATATGGAAAAAAAAGAACTTGTTTTCATTCAAATGATGGGGCAAACCTCCACTAGACCTTTCCCCCTCCCCCCAATTTGATAGCATGGGATTAGTCCTAACTCGACCCTCAACAACAATAATAACAATACCCTATCATCACCTCTGCCTTTGTCAAGTTTGCCTCACCACTGGTCCATTAAATATCAGGGGTGGAAAATGGATGGTTTTGGTTGGCTTGGATTTTAATTGAATGCTAACCCATCCATTTACAAGCCTAGGGCTGCAAATGGATTTGATCAAATTTGGATTTCGATTCAATAAGAATTTCAATGAATTCAAATTCTATAAGAATCTGATGGATATTTTAGTTTGAGATTTGAATTCAATTTGACAATATTATTGGATATCCGATTTGAATACATTGCAGTGACAATACTCAAGGATGAAAATTTCCTAAAATATATAAATGATTAACCTAGTAAAGAACAAATATATGGATTTAACAAGAAATTATCCAAGGTAAAAAAATAAAAGAGAAACCCCAAACCTTATGCACGCTGTTCATTACTTGATTAATCCTCTTTTAGTTTAAATCTAGAGAGAGAGAGAGAGAGCCAATGGCCTCTTATCTCCTGTCAGTTGTGCACTATGTGGTAGACTCAACAGCAGCCTTCAACACCAGAGGATGCTCAGAATGCCCTACCTCATTGCAGACATCACATTACAAGGTCCAGACCATCCCATTGCAAGGGGGTAAGGCAAATGTTAAGGAGAATGCTGCCAGCAGACTAACAGAAAAAAAAAAATGATGAAAGAGATGGAAATTGCAGGAAATGCATACTGATCTTGTGACATCTGATTTCAGTCAAGTAACAAGAAGAGAAAGGGAGAAGAGGGAAGACGAGGAGTTAAGATGGCCAAAAGAATAGGCTGGCGGCACCAGACCTTGTATATACAGATTAGGGTGACCGTACAAAATAAAATAATAATAATAATAAAAGAACAGACTAAAGTGCCCTTGCGGCACATAGTACTTATTACATCACTCCCCCTCAAGTTGGGGCATAGATGTCAATCATCCCCAACTTGTCACAGATCATAATGCCTCTAGGAGTTTACTCCCTTGGTAAAAACATCTATTGTTCCTCAGGCATAATGTATGGAGTACACTTCTCCCTTCTCAAGTTTCTCCCTAATGTAATGTTTGTCTACCGCAATATGCTTGATAGCAGCTTTATTGTCACAATAGAGTGACATAGGAACATCAAAGTGAAAAAACAATTCACCCAACAGGTTCTTGATCCATAGTAACTCAGCAACTCCATGTAACATGACCTTGTATTCTGCTTCTGCACTCGATCTAGCCACCACATTTTGTTTCTTACTTCTCCAAGTAGCAAGGTTTCCTCCTACAAAGGTACAGTCACTAAAGGTGGGTTTCCAACCATCCACTGAGCTGGCCCAATCAGCATCAATGCAAACCTTTACTCTAATATGTCTGTACTTCTTGAAGAGAAGTCCAGTCCCTAGGAAATTCTTTAGGTATCTGAGAACCCTGTCTGCTGGCTCTAGGTGTGCTACCTTGGGTGCATGCATAAACTAAGGCCACCCACGGCATATGCAATGTCAAGCCTAGTCATAGACAAATAGAGAAGTCTAACCACATGTCTTTAGTACTGCCTTGGATCTTTCAAGGGCTCGCCACTGCAGTCCCCAAGTTTGTGATGACATCTATAGGGGTGTCAGCTAGTTTAGTTGGGAAATAAAGATACCCTGTTGGGAGCGGGTAACTTCAATTCCAAGGAAATAGCGCAAAGGCCCCAAATCCTTCACTTCAAATTGTGTAGCCAAGAACTTCTTTAACCTTTGTACCTCTGACACCCAATCTCTAGTGATAACAATGCCATCCACATAGACAATCAAAGCTGTTGCACTGCCTGGTGGAATCTACTAAACCAAGCCCTAGGAGACTATTTTAGGCCATATAAGGATTTCTCTAATTTTCAAACTTTCTGTTCACCTGTGTAAAACCTTTTGCTACCAACCGAGCCTTGTATCTCTCCACAGTGCCATCTGCCTTATGTTTCATAGAGAGCACCCATTTACACCTCACTGGCTCTTTTCCCTTAGGAAGGTCTAACAACTCCCACATGCCATTTTTATGTGGGGCATTGATTTCTTCCTCCATTGCACTTGTCCATTCAGGAACAAATAAGGCCTCTGAAACACTCTTAGGGAGAGGAACACTATCAATGGCAGATAGAAAAGCACAAAATGAAGATGAGATATCCTTATAGGGCAAGAAAGGAGTCATGGGGTGGTGTGTGGTGTGTGGTGCATGTTCAAACATGCTTCCTTTTTGCAATAGGAAGGCTCAGATCACAGCTTGAAGTGTCAATATCAATATGTTCAGGGATATCAACTGGAATAATGGTACCTAGGTGTGGTGAAGAATCCAACCTTAAGAGTTCAATGGCATTGGTCCCATAGCTTTTAGTAGCTCTATGGCTATTGAACTCTGCTGGCCTTGACTTTTATAATGTTGTCTCCGGAAGACACAAAATGGAGGATCATGAAGATAGGGTAGTAAAACTTGTTTCTGTTTTTGTTTCTCCTCAACTGGACTCACCCCCTAAGGGGAAATAGGAAAATAAGGAACATCTTCAAAGAAAGAAACATCCATAAAGACAATATTTTTTTGACATGGGATCAAAGCAACAATAGCCTTTCTAAGAAAGAGGATAACCAAAGAAAAAACACAGAATAGCTTTGGAATCAAGTTTACCACAAGGAGAGAGATCATGAACAAAGCACTGACATCCAAAGACACGAATAGGAATCGAAAACATTGGGGCCTTAGGAAAGGAGCTAATGAGAAGACTTATATTCTATTAACCGAGATGGCACCCTATTGATAACATAAGCAGCCGTCAGAACAACATCCACCCAATTCTTTTTGGAACATTCATTTGTAACAGAAGTCCCCGAGCAACTTCTAGAAGGTGGTAATTTTTTTCTTTGCAACCCTATTCTATTGAGGGGTTCTGGCATAGGAGCTCCAGTGATGAGAGCCACATGATACAAAGAAATCTGTGAGATCACCATGAAAGTAGTCCTTGGCATTGTCTAATTGAAAAGTTTGAATTTCTATCTGAAATTGGGTATAGACCATACGCTAAAAATCTCTCACAAGTTGGGAACTCCTTCTCGTGAGTGCATAGGAAAGTAGTCCTTGGCATTGAGGGGTTCTGGCACAGGAGCTCCGGTGATGAGAGCCACAAGATACAAAGAAATCTGTGAAATCACCATGAAAGTAGTCATTGGCATTGTCTAATTCAAAAGTTTGAATTTCTATCTGAAATTGGGTATAAACCATACACTAAAAATCTCTCACAAGTTTGGGAACTCATTCTCGTGAGTGGATAGGAAAGTAGTCCTTGGCATTGAGGGGTTCTGGCACAGGAGCTCCGATGATGAGAGCCACAGGATACAAAGAAATCTATGAGATCACCATGAAAATAGTCCTTGGCATTATCTAATTGAAAAGTTTGAATTTCTATCTGAAATTGGGTATAGACCATACGCTAAAAATCTCTCACAAGTTTAGGAACTTCTCGTGAGTGCATAGGATAAAACCAAGTGCATCAAGAGAAGTCATCAATAAAGAAGATGAAATATTTGTAGCCATTCTCAATTGGAATATTAACAGGTCCCCAAACATTAGAATACACAATGTAAAAGGGAAAATATGATCTTTTATTACGTAAAGGAAACTAAGTTCTACAATGCTTACTTAGTTGACACACTTGACACTAAAAATCACTAACTGACACAGACTTAAATAAATATGGAAACAAGTATTTCAAAGACTCAAAAAAAAAAAACATATAGCCCAAACAATGGTGCCACAAAATAACTTGACTCTTACTTAATTGACTCAAAGACTCTAAGACCGCAAGAACAACTTTATTCTCCAACATATAGAGACCATCGACCATGTTCCCTCTACCAATCATCCTCCCGGAGGCTAAATCCTAAAAAGCACAACAATGTGGAAGAAAGGTTATTGAACAGCTTAAGGCATGTGTAAACTACTAATGAACAAGTTAATGGGTAACTCTGGAACATGTAAAACATTGGATAATGAAAGACCAAAAGGCAAAGATATAGATCCTCGACCAGCAATGGAGAAGAATGATCTATCAACTAACCTCACTTTATCTCTATTAAAGAGAAGGGTGTATGATTGGAAAAAGGTTGACTTACCAGTCATATTGCTTGAGGCACCGGAATCAATAATCCATGGGGATTGCGGATTATCAATAAATACATGGAATGCAAAGATCGAGTTACCTGAGGAGGAAGGAAACGAAGTTGAAGGTGTGGATCCAGAATCTGCATGTCTAAGGGCCCTACCATATTGTTCCAAATGGTCATCGAAGGAATTGATAGTATCCTCCTTGGGATCAGAACAAAGGGGGCAATCCTGAGAAGAACTCATGGTAGAGAAACCACCCTGATGCTCATGAGATGCTAAGTTTGTTGAGCTTCTGATTTGGCTTCTTGCTCTACTCTTGTGCTGATTTCTTGCTCAATTCATGTGCCCACTTTGGTTTTCCATTCAATTCCAATAAGTCTCATGGGTATGTCTGGATTTTTTACAGTGACTGCACAACAATTTCTCTTTATCATCTACCTTTTTCTAGTTTTCTCGCTTTCTTTTTGAACCTATGTTCACAACTTGTTGAAATAGTTTATTTTATTTTATTAGGGTCTCTTTGGTTGGTTAAAGCCTTTTTATTTTTTTATTATTGTACTTCGGTTACAGCAGGGGCACAAGGGTCTTTTCCCTTATTTTTGTCGCCCTTTATATTCTAATAGAAGCTGGCGCCGCCAGCACTATTCCATTGCCTCCAATCTTTCTTCTCTTCTTTCTTCTCTTCTTCGCTTCTCTTCTCTTCTCTCTTATTTTCAATCGGATTTATTGCCAAGATGGTATCAGAGCAAGTCTATTGAATCTGGGCGAACAAGTTCCTTCTTCAAGTTGTTGAATCTGGGTGGAACAAAGGATTGAATTTGGGTTTGATCGAATCAGATCTGCGATTGGTACAGCCCTTTTTTTTTCTTTTTTTCTTTCCTTGGTCGTGTACCAAGAGAAAAAAAAATGAATCTAAACTACTAAATATCATCAGACCCTTCTGAGGTTTATACCTCTATTTTGTTTTGGATCGTGTAATCTTGTACTTGCGAAAAGGTGACTGTAGATCATGGATGACCTGTTTTCTCTGCTTTTTGGCTTGATTTCATGTGTGTAAGGATCTCTCTTAACGATCAATGCTTGTAGACCTTTTGGAAACTTAGTAGGTTGGGACTGTTATCCCGTACAAGTCTGAAAATCAGTTTGGTCATACTTTTTTTTCTGGAAACTGTTGTTGTTCTTGTGCTCAGATTAAGTCCAAAACCAAAGTGTGTGTGGACTAGTTACTTGTTGTGTGTGGAGCAATTTTTTTCTGATATAAGGAGGGATCCTAAGTTGAGAATTTAGACTAAAATTCTGTGTTAACCATGTCGTCTGAGAATTCTGCAACTTCAGGGGTTTTAGGAAGTCAAAAAGGAGTGAGTGGGCAAGGGATATGAGTTTCCCCATGGCTATTATTCCCTTTGATGGTCTGAACTACCTTGAATGGTCTAGGGAAATAAAACTCTACATTACTGCTAGGGGGAAAATATGATACATCAATGGGAAAGTGAAGGAACCAAGGAACGGAAGTGCTGAATATGATAGGTGGAACCAAGAAAATAGTATGGTGATGTCATAGCTCTTGGTTTCCATGCTTCCATAGGTAAGAAAGACAAGCAAAGCCCACCTATTCAAAGCAGAGACACTATGCCAAGATATACCAACTGCAAGTTGAATCCTCTACTTGCAAGCAAGGGGAGAGGAGTCTCTCGTTATACTAGTCATATCCGACATCGATCTGGAAAGAACTTGATCACTATCAGAATGTGAGTTGGAAGTGTAATGAAGATGCAAAGGCATACAAGTCACTTGTCTCTCAACAACGGGTATTTGCTTTTCTCTTGGGGCTGAATCCTTCACATGGATCAGGGTGCATATCTTGGGAAGTAAAGACTTACCATCAGTTCAGGAGGTTTATGCCTTAGTTTAGTCAGAAGAGAGTAGGAGTGTGAGGAATTGTACAGAGGGGGAGCCAGTTTCCCTAGCTATCCGGGAAAGTTCAGATACTAATGTCGGAGGTTCTTTTAAGAAGGGTGATTCTCAGAAGAGAACAGATGACAAGAGTAAACTTTGGTGCACTCACTGCCAGAAGACAAGACACACCAGAGATACATGTTGGGATCTCCATGGAAAACCTAAATGGACACAGGATTTAGGTAAGAAGTCAACAATTGATCAAGGTAAGAAACCAAGTCAGCAGAATCAGAAAAAGTATAACTAAGCTAATATGGCATCTCAAGAGACTAGTCCCATGGTAACTCAGGAAAGGCAACCCAATTCTAACCCTAAGGAAGAGATTATCAACTCCTTTCCTAACCATTTGGAGTTATATGGTAGGACTCTTCGCCAAATGGATTCTGGTCCTACTCCTACCTCTTTCGCATCTACATCAGGTAACACTGCTACTACCTTCCACATGTCATCTCATACCTCTAATTCTCCTTGAGTAATTGACTCCAGAGCCTCAAACCAAATGACCGGTAAGTCAAATTTATTTCAGGCATACAACTTTCTCTCTAGGAGCTCCACCACAGCCAACCAAGGAACCATATCTCTCCCACTCGGCCTTACCCTTTCTAATGTATTGTATGTTCCTAAATTACCTATAAGTTTGCTTTCCATTAGTAGTATTACTCACTCCTTGAACTGTTCTGTTACTTTCTTTCCGTCTTCATGTAAGTTTTAGGATTTGGCCTCGGGGAAGACGATTGGTAAAGGAAGCATGGTGGATGGTCTCTACGTATTGGAGAATAAAGCTGGTCTTGTGGCTATAGAGTCCCTCAGTTCGTCCAGTGAGAGTCAAGCCTATTTATGGCACAGCTGTTTTAGTCATCTTTCTTTTGAGTCATTAAAAGTCATGTTTCCAAAGTTGTTTGAGTCTTTGTCAATGAGTCAGTTGCAGTGTCAAACATGTCAATTGAATAAACATTGTAGTTCTTTTCCTTTGAGAAATAAAATATCTGAATTTTTGTTTCATATTGTTTATTCCGATGTTTGGGACCTTGTTACTCAACCAAGGCTGGATATAAGTACTTCATTACCTTGGTCGATGATTACTCTAGATACATTTGGGTTTACCCTATGCGATTTAGAGATGAGGTGCCTAAAATTGTGAAGGATTTTCAATGCATGGTGTTCACTCAGTTCCAAACTGAAATTCATATTTTCCAATCGGACAATGCAAAGGAATACTTCCACAGTGCTCTCACGGAATTCTTTGCTTCAAGTGGATCTCTTCAACGAAACTCTTGTGCTAGGACAACCCAACAAAATAGTGTTGTTGAAAGAAAAAACATCTTCTCGAAGTAGCTCGTGGCTCGTTAATCTATATGAATGTTCTGAAACACTTTTGGATGGATGTTGTTATGTGTGCTACATACACCATCAACTGTATGCCATCTCGATTACTAGAGTATAAGGTCCCACATCAGCTTTTGTTTCCTACAGCACCGTTGTCCCCCATTCCAATGTGTGTTTTTGGGTGTCGTTGCTTTGTTCATAACTTGTCCCCTACTTGGGGTAAACTTAACCCTCGTGTTATTCCTTGTGTTTTCCTTGGTTACCCTTTATCTCAAAAGGGGTATCGTTGTTATGATCCCACCTCTTGCAAGTACTATGTCTCCATCGTATCCTTCTTTGAGAATCAACCTTTCTTCTCGATTTTTCCTCACGGGGAGAGTAGGGTTGAGGAGAAACAAGCTCAGACTCAACTACCTCCTCTACCCGATTCTCCTCCATTCCGCGTCTTTCTTTGCCACCACAAAAGCCAAAAGAGTTCAAGAGTCATGGCACCTAACACTATGCAACCAACATCATCGGATTCGCCGGAGGTAGATCCTTCTCATCATCCAGGTACACTTGCTCCCATTGATATGCATGTTCCTCTCAATGTTGATTCCCCTGTCATTAATGATCTTGATGTTCCAATTGCTAAGAGAATGAGTGTTAGATCTTGCACAACTAATCATCCTATCTCTCACTTTGTGTCCTATGACCATATTTCACCTTCATATCGTGCTTTCCTCTCTTCTATTGGCGATATCCTCATTCCTAAGAATGTGGTAGAAGCTTTATCCAAACCTAAATGGACAGATGCAATGCAGGAAAAAATTGATGCATTACACAAAAATGGCACTTGGGAGTTGGTGGATTTTCCTAAAGGGAAGGAACCAGTGGGTTGCAAGTGGGTGTTCACGGTGAAACACAAGGCTAATGGAACTGTTGAAAGATATAAGGCCAGACTGGTGGCAAAAGGTTTTACACAGGTATATGGAGTGGACTATGCAAAGACTTTTGCTCCAGTAGCCAAGATGAATTCTATCAGGATTCTTCTTTCATTGGCAACAAATCTTGACTGGGAACTTCACCAATTGGACATTAAAAATGCTTTCTTGAATGATGACTTAGAAGAGGAAGTGTACATGACCCAACCTCCAGATTTTTGTGCCAAAGGCAGTGAACAAAAAATGTGCAGGTTAAAAAAATTTTTATATGGGTTGAAACAATCACCCCAGACCTAGTTTAGAAAGTTCCACTTAACAGTTCAACAGATGGGGTTCAAACAATGCCAGTCAGACCACACTCTATTTGTAAAGAAAGGTGAAGGGAAAATTGCAGCTTTAATTGTGTATGTGGATGATATAACGATCACAAGAGATTGGGAGGCTGAAATACAAAAACTAAAAAAAATCTTAGCTACTCAATTCGAGGTGAAAGATCTAGGCCCCTTACGTTATTTCCTTGGAATTGAAGTTGCCCGCTCTCACAAGGGCATCTTTATTTCCCACCGGAAGTATGTACTAGATCCACTTGAAGATACAAACAAGATAGAGGTGAAACTAATTGACTCACCAATTGAACCTAACCATCAACTGGGAGACAATCAGGGGGAGTTCTTGAAAGATATGAAGAAGTTTCAAAGACTTGTAGGGAGACTCGTGTATTTGTCTATGACCAGGCCTGATATTGCTTATGTAGCGAGTGTCCTTAGTCAGTTCATTCACAATCCTAGGACAATTCACTTTGAAGCTACAGAGAGGATCCTTAAATACCTCAAGAAGTTTCCCAAAGCTGATTTGTTATTCCAGAAACATGGACATTTAAAGGTGGAAGTATATACTGATGTTGATTGGGCAGGGGCAGTTGATGACCAAAAGTCTACCAGTGGGTATTGTGCCTCTATAGGAGGAAACTTGGTCACATGGAGAAGTAAGAAACAAAGTGTGGTGGCTAGATCTAGTGCTGAAGCAGAATACAGAGCTATGTCTCATAAGGTTGCTGAAATCATGTGGATAAGAAACCTGTTAGGTGAATTGGGTTTTGCAGTTAGCAACCCTATGTCACTCCATTGCGACAACAAAACTGCTATCAACATTGCAACTAATCCAGTCCTCCATGATAGGACGAAACACATTCAAGTGGACAAGCATTTTATTAAAGAAAAACTTGTAAATGGAGAAGTGTGCACTCCATATGTCAACTCAGAAGAACAACTTGCAGACATCTTCACCAAGGGTCTTCATCATGTGCAGCATAATGATTTGTGTGACAAGATGGAAATGATTGACATCTATGCTCCAACTTGAGGGGGAGTGTTGAAATAGTTTATTTTATTTTGTTAGGGTTTGTTTGGTTGGTTAAAGTCTTTTTTTATTTTTCTGTTATTGTATTTCACTTACAGTAGGGGCACAAGGGTCTTTTCCCTTTTTATTTTTGTTGCCCTATATATTCTAATAGAATTTGGCGCCGCCAGCACTGTTCCATTGCCTCCAATCTTTCTTCTTCTCTTCTTTCTTCTTCTCTTCTCTCTTATTTTCAATCGGATTTATTGCCAAGACAACTAAAGCAATGGTCTCCCCCTCTTCCTACTTTCCTAAGATTGAACCAGTGCATATACCTCTTTGACAGAAGGGAGATCCTTACTACCTAAAATTTTTACCCGAATGGGTTCATACATGGGATTAAGACCCAAAAGAAAATCAAACACCCTTGCTATGAGACTAGCAGTTTATAGGCTTTCGAAGAGGAGAAGATGAGGAAAGGGGACCTTTAGAAGAGGAGAAGGCTTAATGCCGAGAAGACTTTAGATACTTTGCTGCACCAATCTGAAGTCAAATGGAGGCAAAGAGCTCGGACTATGTGGCAGAAAGCAAGTGATAATAATACTGCTTTTTTTCCACAAGGTGGCCAATGCTAGAAAGAGAGTTAATTCTATTCAAAAATTGGAGATGGAAGGAAGGTAGTTCAAGAAGAGAAAGATATAGCAGATGCTTTTGTTTGTTTCTACAAAGGTTTGTTCAAGGAACCTTGCAAGATAAGGCCAAGGCTGGATGGTTTGATCTTTAATTGCTTGGATGAGGAGAAGGTCTCAAAGCTAGAAAAACCCTTCTTAGAAGAAGAGGTGAAGAAGGTTATTGAAGAGTTGGAAAGGGAGAAGGCACCGGGGCCGTATGGTTTCACAATGTTGTTTTTTAAGAAGTTCTGGGAGCTCTTGAAAGCTGATTTGCTAAGGTTTTTTGGAGGAATTTCACGATTCTATTGCCCTCGAGAGAAGCTTAAATGCAACTTTTATATCCTTGAGTGGCCTGACTAAGGAATGTGGATGCTCCATTGATATTCCAAGGCCAAGTTATCTGGATTCCAAATTTAAGACAAACTAATTAAAAGAGCTCTTGCTCTTCCTAATTAATACCAGCATACCCAATAAGCAACTAAAGGAGTAGAACTGCAACTTAAAACTAAGCAAACCCATAACTTATTTTCAAGGTCAAAGCCAGGAATTGAAACTCAAAAAAGAGGTCCAAGCAAAACTGGGGCAAAAAGGCAAGCGCATGGCATAAACCTAATAAGCTCTAAGTGAGTCCTTTTAAAGAGACTAGTGCATTTGATTATTAGAAGAATCATACGCCCTTGAGCTCCCAAGTTCCATGTATTGCCTGCTACCTTGCTGAGAAAATTCAAGTTCACTGGAGAACTGACCGTCGACAGACTGTGAGAATTGTCTAATGCCAATCAGCTTGGTTGGAAGTGTCTACAAGATCCTATCAAAAATTCTGGCCACCAAATTAAGGTGATGGACATTTTAATTTCTAAATATCAAGGGGCTTTATCTTAGCAATTCTGTGGGCTTTGGTTGCAAAGGAACAGGAGAGTCTTTGATTATAAAACCTCTTCTGCAGCTGAAGTCATCAATCTGGCTGTAGATTTTGTTAGAAGTTGGTTGGCTATACTTCCTGATTTTAAAGGGGATACCTCTGATTGTAATTTTTTGAGGATGGACTTTTTTTGAGGTTCTTCTGTTTTGTTGTGTACAGATTCTTATTGTACAAAGGACCTTTTTTATCAATACATTGATGATACTTCACCTTTGCTCAAAAAAAAAAAAAAGAAATGGGGAAGGCAATTATGTTAAAATTCAGGTCTGCCTTAGAGTTCGGCCTGACTGAGTTCAGTTATGTAGAAGAAGAAAGAGTGATAGAGAAAGAGAGAAAAGAGAATTCTGGTTCGAACTGAAAGAGTCAACTTGACTTCTCCCATTCAGCCAGTAAGATTTTATATTATTATTAAAACATACTGAAAAGACCTATGTGCCCTTACTTAAGTTAAGAGCACATATTTCAACACAACATTACAGATTAGCAACATCAATCAAGGTATAAGGACAGAAATACCCCTACGCTAACACTCCCCCTCAAGTTGGTGAGTATATATCATATACTCCCAGCTTGTTACATATGCAGTCCACTCTTCCCCGACTCAAGCCTTTTGTAAATAAGTCAGCCCACTGATTTCCTGTATTAACATGTGTAGTGTCTAGCTCTCCATTCAGCACCTTCTCCCTCACAAAGTGACAGTCAACCTCAATGTGCTTGGTTCTTTCATGAAACACTAGAGAAGATATGAACTACAGCCTGATTATCACAAAAGAGCTTCATTGGAGTGTTAATGTTGTACACTACTTCCTGTAGAAGGTTCCTTAGCCACACTAATTCACAAGCGGTATGCGCCATAGCCCTATATCCTACCTCTGCACTGCTTCTTGCCACAACCGTCTGCTTCTTACTTTTCCATGTCACCAGGTTACCTCCCAGAAACGTGCAATAGCCTATAGTAGACCGCCTATCAAACATAGAACCGGCCCAATCAGCATCAGAATACCCTTCTATTTCAAGTTTTCCCCCACTCTTGTATATTAGACCGCAACCCGGGGCCCCTTTTAGATACTTCACAATTCTCAGAACCGCATTCCAGTGAGGAGTCAAAGGTTTTTGCATGAACTGGCTTACCACACTAACTGCAAATGAGATGTCTGGTCTGGTAATGGTTAGGTAGTTTTGCCCACAAGTCGTCGGTATCTGCCAGGGCCTTCAAACACTTCACCCATATCACTGCTTAGCTTGGTATTTGTGTCCATGGGTGTTCCAGCTGGTTTGGCACCCAACAAGCCTGTTTCTTCCAGCAAATCAAGCACATACTTCCTCTGGCACAAGTTAATCCCATACTTGGATCTCGCTACCTCTATCCCCAAGAAGTATTTTAGTTTACCCAGATCCTTTGTCTGAAAGTGATCCTGCAAATTCAGCCTATCAATACCAATGTTATCATTTCCAGTAATAACAATATCATCTACATACACCACCAACAGTATTTTTCTTCTCGGAGAGTCATGACTAAATACAGAATGGTCAACTTTGCACTGTTCCATGCCAAACCTCTTTCCCACCTCACTAAACCTACCAAACCATGCTCGAAGAGACTGTTTAATCCCATATATAGCCTTCCTTAGTCTGCACACCTTACCATCCTCCCCCTGAGCAACAAACCCTAGAGGTTGCTCCATGTAGACCTCATCGACTAAATCACCATGCAAAAAGGCATTCTTGATATCAAGCTGATATAGTGGCCACTCATACATGGCTGCAAGAGAGATCACAACACGAACTGACCCTATCTTAGCAACCGGTGAGAAGGTCTCTGTATAGTCAATGCCATTGGTTTGGGAGTACCCTTTTGCAACTAATCGTGCTTTCAGGCGTTCAACACTACCATCAGGCTGGTACTTAACCGTATAAACCCACTTACAACCAACAGCTTGCTTCCCAGGAGGAAGAGCAGCGAGGTCCCAAGTATGATTATGATGAAGGGCTGAGAGTTCTTCTTCCATGGCATGGCACCACCCTGGAGAGGCAAGGGCTTCCTGGACATCTTTAGGAACAATAACTGATGATAACAAGGTAACAAACTGGCGATGGGAAGCGAAAAGGTGAGTAAGAGAAACATAATTAGAAATGGGATGAAGAGTGCAAGTACGTTTACCTTTCTGCAAAGCAATGGGTAGATCAATCTCAGATGCCAAGTGGGGTTCTGGTGCCGGATTCGTTGACAGAGATGTAGCCGGAGGAGTAGTAGCCAGTGCACGTGGGTGATGTGTATACACATGACGGATAGGTGGGCGTTCAACAAGTGGTGGCACCGGAGGCAAGGATTTGGTCACAACTGGAACAAACTAAGGATCGACAATGGGAAGTGGAAGGGGAGGAGGTGATGAGGAGGAAGAAGCATCACCAGACCCCAAAAAGAATGAAATAGACTCAAAGAAACTGACATCAGCACACACAAAGGAACGTCAAGAACCAGGATGGTAACACCTATACCCTTTCTGGGTCCGAGAATAGCCAAGGAAGATGCACTTGAGAGAACGGGCATCAAACTTGTCGTTCCCAGGACCCAGATGATGGACAAAACAAACACACCCAAAAACTCTCGGCGTAAGAGGAAACGGAGACAAAGAGGGAAACAAGACCTGAAACGGAGACTGACCATCAAGGATGAACGTGGGCATCCGATTAATCAGAAAACAAGAGGTAAGCACTGCATCACTCCAAAAAGGTTTGG
The DNA here is from genome assembly GCF_056320005.1 of Nelumbo lutea. Lineage (NCBI taxonomy): Eukaryota > Viridiplantae > Streptophyta > Magnoliopsida > Proteales > Nelumbonaceae > Nelumbo > Nelumbo lutea. The sequence continues at coordinate 109,114,318 of NC_142685.1, forward strand.
GAACATGCATGTGATGCATTAGGTATCTTGCTGTTTCGAGGAGATGGCAATTCTCTCTCAGCCACCTCGTTTTGTTGTGGGGTGTAGATACACGAGGTCTGATGTATAATGCCGTGTTGGTCCAGGTATTCCTGAAATGATGAGGATAAATATTCGCGGCCACTATCAGAACGAAAAACTTTGATGTGGGTACCAAATTGGTTACGAATTTCAGCATAAAATTTTTGGAAAATGGTAAATAATTCACTTCTTTCTTTCATTAAATAGAGCCACGTCATCCTTGAAAAATCATCCACAAAAATGACAAAATATCTGTATCCATTATATGACATTACTTTATAAGGACCCCAAACATCTAAATGAACTAAAGAAAAATGACTCGACACACGGTTATCAACCCTAGAACTAAAGGGAACACGATGGTGTTTCCCAAACTGACACGACTCACAATCCAAAACAGAAAGCTGACTCAAGGACGGAACCAAGGACTTCAAGACTTTGAGCGACGGATGACCAAATCGCCAGTGCCACTAGAGAGGAGAAAGAGATGACTGGAGAGCTGTTGAAGTTCTACCACCACCACCGTCAAGATAATATAGTCCACCTGCTTCATGCCCTCCACCAATCTTCATCCCCGTCTTGAAATCCTGAAAGACACACATAGAAGGATAAAAGGTAAGGGAGCAGTTAAGTGATTTGGTCAGCTTACTAACAAACATAAGGTTAAAAGGCAATTTAAGAACATACAGAACTGATGAGAGGGATACAGGATTTAGGTCAACATTACCAACACCACAAATTGAGGATGTGAAACCATTAGCAAGGGTGACAGATTGTGATGTTGAGCAATGAGATAAGGAGGAAAACACACCTAGAGTTCCAGTCATGTGATCGGAGGCTCCAGAGTCAATGATCCAGGGATTGGGTCTAGATGCCAGACAAGCCATACCTAAGTGAGCAAAAGTTGTCGTTTTCTGGTGTGATTGGATAAACCTCTCATATTCATCACGGGGAACACTCACCATCTCCTTCATGGGACCATCTGTGGATGTAGGAGGCAACTGGTCAGATGAATGATTCTCCTGTTTAAAGCTGGAACTTGAGTCACCGGTCGCGGCATGATTGGCCCAGGTTGAGGGAAGACCATGTAAATCATAACAATAGTTGATGGTATGTCCATCCATACCATAATGAGTGCACTTCCTCGGGCCTGAGCTACGTCCTCTACCACGGGCTCCCCCTGAATCTCTGCTCCCAGTACGACCACCACCACAATTATAAGTAGACCCACCATTGCCACTTCGGCCATATGCAGAACCACTACCAACACCACGGCAAGACTAAACTCCCCGAGCTCCACCTCTACCACCACGGCCTCTCGATGCAGCAAAGGCCAATCTATCTGAGATATTAGAGTTCTCAGTAGATCCGATAGAAATCCTCCGAAGTCGAGCAAATACCTCTTCTAGGGACGAAAGAGCTGATCCCGCTAATATCTAAGCCCGTACTGGTTCATATTCAGACTTTAGTCCCATCAAAAATCTAGTCACATCAAGCTGCTCTCTCTGTTGTTGCTGAATCTTGACATCAGAAGTGAGAGGATGATAAACATTCAATTCATTACGTATGTTCCTCATGTTGGCATAGTACTCCTCAAGACTCTGATTGCCCTGTTGCAGATTAAAGTACTCTTGATAAAACTGATAAACTCTGGTTGTATTGTCCTGCCCCGAATACAATTTTTTCGCATGGTCCCACACATCTTTGGCAGTATCAAGGAACATGAAGTTCACACTAATCATGGGTTCCATACTGTTCCACAACCATGTGATGATCTGAGCGTCCTCTTGCTCCCAATCTTCATACTCGTGAGAGTCAGAGGAGGGTTTCTCCTCTCTGATATGTTTTACCTTCTTCTTTGCCTTTAGAAAGACTTCAACGGATTTAGCCCAAGGCACATAATTCTCTCCATTTAACTTAATAGAGGTCATCTGAACATTCAGGTAGTCTGTAGGCACCATCACACTAGGTTTATAATCATTACTGTCTCCCATTATGTTATCACCAATTCTGCACACTTGCTGAATTCTATTATCACTGAGATCTGCACACTACACACCACTAGGTCACACCTGTCACACCTGTCACACTGATTGCAGCACTAATTGTTGCTGGAATGTGTGCTCTTTACACCACAAACCCTGCTCCTACAACTACCTGAAATCTCACCACAATATGATCATATCTCTTCCTTCAACATGCACAAAGAAACCAGCATAAACCCTAGCACTTACTGGCCGAAACACTAACAAATGATCTGAAACACACCTCCTATTTAATCCATAACCGATATCAAGAACTGAAATCTCTTACCTTATCGTTGAAGTAACACCCATGCGAGCAGGAGAGCAGTCCACACACAACAGCCGCTTCACACACGACAGCCACACATAGTTCGGCCCTCTATTCTTCCTCTACTAGGAGAGGGCGATCTCAGAAATCACAGCAACCGACCACATACGACCTGATTGGAGGCATAGAGACCCCCAAGGGAAGAGGGCGATCACTCCCTTTCAGCCCTTTCCCTTATCTCCAATCGAACACAGAAAAAAAAAAAAAAAAAAAAAAAAAAGAGGAAAACCCTAGATAGGGTGCACAGAGAATGAACCCTAGGCAAGCAGAAATCTAGGCAGATTTAACCTGCTCTGATACCATGTTAGAATTCAGGTCTGCCTTAGAGTTCGGTCTGACTGAGTTCAATTATGTAGAAGAAGAAAGAGTGATAGAGAAAGAGAGAAAGAGAGAAAGAGAGGAGAGAATTCTGGTTCGAACTGAAAGAGTCAACTTGACTTCTCCCATTCGGCCAGTAAGATTTTATATTATTATTAAAACATAACTGAAAAGACCTATATGCCCTTACTAAAGTTAAGAGCACATATTTCAACACAACATTACAGATCAGCAACATCAATCAAGGTATAAAGACAGAAATACCCCTACACTAACAAATATCTTATCCTTGTTGCCATGCCCAATGAGAATAGGATATTCTACTAGGGCTGAGTTGCTAGCTGTTCTACAAGGAATTCAAATTGCAAATCAACTTGGTGTGAGCAGTCTGATTATAGAGGGAGATTCTAAGGTAGTGGTGGGGTGGATACTGGATCCAGATTCTGTTACTTGGCACTACAGGGACCTACTAAAGAAAGTCAAGTAGCTAACAAGGAAAATGACAACTAGAATACAATGGGTGAGCAGGTTGGCTAATGCAATGGAAGATTTCTTAGCCAAACAAGGGGCTTTTAGGGAAATTCTTTATTAGGCTATGTTGTAATTTCCAGTTTTGAGATGCAATTGTATAAGGGTGTGGCTGCACATTGCACCCCCTCCGGATGTTTGTATCAATTGCTATCTTTTGATAATTAAATCTTATTCAATTAGCAAAAAAAAATAGATGTTCATGTATTTTTTATAATTCTAGAATGGAATGGTTAGTTTGGTCATTTTACATGTTATCTGTTGCTTCCAGCCTAGTAGTTTGATTTGTCAAGTAATACTTAGTTTGTATTTAAAATATCAAAGGCACTTAGGAGTTAATGTGTTTTCTTATGGTAGTGGCAATAGGGGTGTAACTTGGGTGGGCTCAACTTGAAGACTTGCTAAAATTTGATTGGGTCATGCCCAAATGCCTGGACTCAATGTTGTGTAAATTCTTCAAATCAGGTACCCAACTTGCACATGTAAGTGGCAATACTATAATTTTTGTTCTTCTAGTTCAACTGTTCAAGTAGGATTTATTTTATTTTTTGTTTGTTTGTTTGTTTGAAGAAGGTAACTAAAAGTATTATATAAAATGTTAAAAGACAAAGAAAGGGAGCTTCCACTTGAACAGTTGCCAACTCATAGATTCAGCACAGAAACTACACCGGCAGGGAGTTTTCACTACACATAGATTCTTTTTGAACACCCAATGTTGCCAACTCATCAGTCAGTGAACTTAACTCCCTAGGAATCCACTTGATTATTACATTCATCAGACCCAAAAATGTATGTGTTTGGTTCCATCAGCGTTTATCTTGGGGTGTTTATTGCTTTAACATTTATTTGAAAAACTGTACTTTAAACGTTTCTTGCTTTTGCTGTTTGGTTGAGCATAACTTTAAATGTTTCTTACTTTCCATCTCAGATCGACACCCCATAGAGTATGCCATATAAGCATATCATTTCAAGAAATGCTGGGGAATTGAGGGAAATAAGGATTTGATGTTTCCCTAAATGTCTCATGCACATAAATCCAAGCATTTATGTTTTTTAGTGTTTATTTGATAAACATTGAAACCAAACAGTGGCTTCATGCACAATAAACACCAATGCCTATGTGGCACTGATGTGGCGGCGTTTTTTTCAATAAACACCCACAGAACCAAACATAGCCAATATCTCTAGCCTCAGCCAAATAGTGTGCCAGACTCTAATGGACCACCATCCTCACCTAGCTACCTTATAGTGTGTGCAGAATCTCCTTCAATGGTTAAGACTTGAGAGAGGTATGCCCAAGTTTTTTGCTATACAGAGCCCAGTTAGAGCAGCCATAAGCCCAAAATCTCTGCCTTTGTAGAACCAGCAATGCCAATTGGGCCACTGTACACCCAGCAGATGGTACCATCTCTCCTCTGGACACCCACCTATTCCAGCCACACGTGAATTACCTACCACACCACCATCAAAGTTACCTCATTTCCACCTTCTCCCTTGTGTGTGAACCCCTAAAGGAGGCTAAAGTCTTTGGAGAAGAATGAAAAAACTCAACCATATTCTTTTGCAATTCATTTACTGAGATTCCTTTGAATTCTGCAGAACTTACCACCCAAGTGTTGCACAAGTAGGTTAGAAGAGAAATCAAGTCTTCTAGAGATCTCACCTTGTTATAAAAAATGTGATTATTTCTTTGTTTTTTTTTTTATCACTAACAAGAAACTTTATTCTTGGTATAAAATTATGTGAAACTTTTAAGTACAAAAGGGGGAAGGTAAAATGTCTTAACTCCCTACCAACAGAATACAATGGAAGACAGTTAAAAATTAGCCCAAAATATAGACTCCCTATTCACCCCTTGCTTGGCTAACCCATCAGCAAATGAGTTAGCAGTTCTCTTCACCCAGCTGTAATGCATCACAATATCCCTACTCAGCTATTTGAATTTCTTCTTCTCATTGATATAACTCCACAAACCGCTGTCTTCTTCCTTTAGCCACCAAATCACCACCTCTGAGTGTTCTTTTCTTGTTTGAAAATATTCGTTAGTTTCTTTCTTCCCATAGGGACCAACACACTGTTGCCCTAATGCTTCTCCACATAATCTTCCCTCTCTTCTTCGACCATCTAAAAAAAGAAGAAGAGAACAAGATTTGGACGCTCCCAGGGGGAATCCAAATACACCCAAATAGGGAAAAAGCCCACTCCCATACTGTTTTAGCGACTGAACAAGTAACCATAAGGTGGTAACCAGTTTCCCCATCAGCTTTACAGAGAGTACACCTATTAGAAAGTAAACAAGAACTGGGTCTCTTTTTTCTGAAGTTGGTCATTTGTGTTAATTCTTTCCAAGAAAGTTTCCCAACAAAAACTACCAACCCAAGGAGGAATGGCTTACTTCAAATTTCTTTAACTGGGAAGGACAATCTAATAGGATTAAACGGCTGAGTTAACGTCTCAAAAAACGAAGCACAAGAGAAAATACCTGAGGAGGAAGGGGTCCAAAATCTGCTGTCCTCCTTATTAGGGTCCAAGAAAACATTTTCAAGGATGGCTAATAGAGACATGATGTAGCCCAAGTCTATATCCCTAATTGCCCTTCTCAGGCCTAAGTTCCACCCAAAACTAGAAGGAGAGTCTGAAGGGCATAAGAATGATGATATGGGTTCATTTTTCAAATCTGATAGAGCATACAAAGAGGGAAATTGGTCCATCAAAGGTGAGTCCCCAACCCAATGTTGTTCCCAAAATTTTATTCTATTACCAGAGTTAAGACCATACCTGATCCAAGGGGAGAAAACTGGAAGCAAGTAATGAATGGCTTTCCAAGGAGAGTCAGTTGTAGCCCTTGCCAAAATTCCAAGTTCCCAACCATTGTCTTCCATCCATGTATGCTAGCCACAATCTTTGTCCACAGTTTGTCTCTTTCCAATGGAAACCTCCATAACCATTTCTCCAACGATGCCATGTTCTTTTTCCTAATATTCCCAATCCCAAGACCTCCTAGCTTTTTACACCTAGTTACTACCTCCCAACTCACCCTATGGTCCCTCTTTTCCTCTCCTGGCTCCCACAAGAAATCCCTCATTAATTTTTCCAAAATGTTAGAAACCATTGTGGGGATCTTAAACGCTGACAGCAAGTAAACAGGTAGGTTAGCTAGGGCAGACCTAATCAAAGTGACTCTCCCCCCCCCCCCAAAAGAAAGACAATTTTTCCTCCAAGAAGCAAGCCTTTTTTCAAATCTCTCCAAAATCGGGTTCCAAAAACTTTTCTTCTTAGGATTATCCCCTAAGAGGAGGCCTAAGTAAATCATAGGCCAATCTGAGGTTGCACAACCTAGCACACCTACATATTCACTTAGATCCCTCTCCTTCAAATTCACACCCAGCATACTGCTCTTATCCAAATTCACCTTGAGGTTAGACATCTGCTCAAAGAGTTGTATTGCCAATTTTAAATTTCGGATCCAATTTATGTCCCCCCCTTCACAAAACAAGATTGTGTTATATGCAAACTGCAGATGTGTAGGTGGTACCTCCTCTCTTCCTACTATCCAACCTTTTATTAAATTCCTTGAGTCTGCTCTATGGATCAATCTCCCAAGGACATCTGCAATCAAAGTGAAAAGAAAAGGGGATAATGGATCTCCTTGTCTTATTCCTCTCAAGGCGAGAAAGAAGTCCACTACAATTCCATTCATCAAAATAGAATAGTGACCTCTCCTAACATAGCCCCAGATCCATTTACACCACCAGTCTCCAAATCTAAAATTTTTCAACACTTCCAACGGGAAGGATCAATCAACCGTGTCATAAGCCTTCTCCAAGCCCAGTTTGCAAACCACTCCCTTCTTCTTGGATTTCCTAAAGCTCTCTAGACTCTCATTTGCAATCAAGATTTGATCGGTAATCTATCTCCCCTTCATTTGCAATCAAGATTTGATCGGTAATCTATCTCCCCTTCTTAAAGACAACACTTTTGCAATTATTTTATACAAACTGTTCACCAGACTAATAGGTCTATAGTCCCTTGGTTGTGATGCATCTTTCTTCTTTGGTACCAAAGCAATGAATGTAGAGTTCAAACCCGGGTTAATTATTCCCCTTCTGTGGAACTCCTCAAACACTAACCCAAGATTCTTCTCCACAATATCCCAACAATCCTGATATAAAAAGCCATTGTGAAACCGTCTGGACCAGGAGCTTCTGTCCTATCCATTGAAAAGACTGCTTCCTTTATCTCCTCCAGCTCAAATCTCGTTTCTAACCTCTCAGTTTTTTGCACTTATAGTCAGCCATTCCAAACCCTCCAACCACACCCTTTCATTTAAAGGTCTTCTAAAAATAAATTTGAAATGACTTACAAAGGCCTTTGCTATTTCTACCAGGTGGGATATGACTACTCCTTCAACTTCGAATTTTGAGATGAAGTACTTCTTTTTTTTTTTTTGATAAATAGATGAAATTCATCTTTCTCCTACCATTTGCCACTGAATGGAAAAATCTAGTGTTTCTATCCCCCCCCCCTTTAACCATTTACACCTAGATTTTTGTCTCCAACTTATTTCCTCCTTGAGCAACAAGTCCTCCATCTGCCTCCTTAGACTCCATCTCTTCTCCTTGTCTTCTTCTCCAAAAAAATCCCCTTTCTTCCTTCATATCCAGTTCCTCTATCTGCTCCAGCAATATCTATTTCCTTTCCTCCACTCTCCCGAACTCCATTATGTTCCACTCCTTTATTTGGGATTTTAGGAATTGAAGCTTTTTCGTAGAACCTCATTCCTTCCCACTGTACCGGCGGATTAAATTTCTCCCACCACTCCCTGATTTTCTCAATGAAGCCCAGATGGATCAACCACATGTTTTCAAACCTGAAAGGGGGCAGGTCCATCACCTCTCATTTCCTCCTTACACATCACTATAGGTCAATGGTCTGAGGTAAGTCTAGGAAGTGCCCTAGATGTTAAATTACCCCAATGTTCCTCCCAATCCGTAGAAAATAGGAACCTGTCCAACTTAGAGCAAATTGGACTTGACTGGAGGTTGGACCAGGTGAAGGTATTATTTAGGAGTGGAAATTCTTTAAGCTCAAAAGTATCCACGAACTGATTAAATTTCCTCAGACTTGTTGTCACTCTCTGTCTAGGGTTGTTGGTTTCCTCTGTGAATCTCACTCGCTACATTAAAATCCCCTCCCACACACCATGGTCCTTCCCAAAGGCCCCTAATACCACTCAGTTCTTCCCGCAATTTCTTTCTCTGCCTGTAGTTATTAGGGCCATACACATTTGTTAGTACCCATTCAAAACCATCTTCCACTTGCCTGAACTTTAGAGAAACATAATGATCACCTCATAGTTTTCAAGGCGTCTAGGCAATTCTGGGCGACATTGGCAAACGCCTAGGCGATGCCTAGGCGATAAAAATTTTATAATATAAAAATCCGACTTTTGGCTAGTTTCCTAGTTTTATATACCATTCAGCATGTGTTAATTAATTGAAAAAATAGCAACTTTCTTTATTAAGAACATTAAATTTCCTCTAAAAATATGGCAAATCATCACTTCTAAAAGAAAAAAATCTTTTACATATATTAACTTCATTATTTTCAAAAACAATACTACCATAATAAGTATTTAATAGAGAAAATTCATATTAATTAGCAACTAAAAATGGTTATCAACATTATATGATAAATATTCAAGATGGAAAGCAAAACAGAAAAAAAAAAAAAAAAAAAAAAACAAGGATGGAATTTCTGTTTTATTTAATTAGAGAGTGAGAGAGTAGAAAAATAATTTTATTATTCTATTCTTTCTTTCCTCTTTCTCCTCTTTCTTTTCTTTCTTTCTTTTTCTCTTCTCAAAACCCTTTGATCTTTTAAACTTCAATAGTAAAACATTAAAACAAAGTATTCTTTCCTCTTTCTTTCCTCTTTCTCCCCTTGTATTCTCACTATGGCTTCCTGTTCGTGGGCCTATGACTATTGGTTGGGAAGGGAATCCGGAACAACGGACACAAAACACTCATCAGTAGCAAAAACGGAATTGACAGAGTAACCTGATTTCAATTGAGGGTTGTGAGAAAGGGGCAAATGAGGATGGTTGGTTTTCGATCCCTGTAAAGAACAGTTGGAGCTTTCTGTCTCCTCGGTTTGGAGGGAACTATTTCTCGTCAAATGGTCTACACAAAGACCTTTTCCCTTACCCAATTGTTCACCTCTCTATGATGTACCCATTGTTCAGTTCTAGGTTAGCTTGAGTTATCTCCTTCTTAGTTGCTTGCATGGCACTAAAACTTGGTAAAGGCTTGTCCATTTTTGGACTTTGGACTACCCTGTTATTATTCACTTCTAGGTTAGCTTTGAGTTATCTCCTTATCAGCTGCTTGCATGGCGCTAAAACTTGGTAAAGGCTTGTTCATTTTTGGACTTTGGACAACCCTGTTATTGTTCACCAGAACCTCCAAGTTTTCCTTTTGTACCTTCACCATACCTCCAGGAAAAAGATGCTTCGAGTTTAAGGTCTCTTTTTTGACCTTCGAGAAGTCCTTCCTCTTTTGAACTATCAATACTTGCAATCTCTTCTGAACTCCCCTCTAAATCACTCTCAGAGCTACAACTTACCACCCTTGGTCTTCCTCTTCTCTTTCTTCTATTTTGTCTCTAATGTAGCACGGGTTTGGGCGATCAACTACATTGAAAAACTGCCCATCAATGTCCGATCGATGGATCCAGCTCAATAGTCAATCTTCTCTTTCTGTTCGCGATTTCTTTGATTCATTCAGTTCGACCGAACCTTTCTTGGAAGAAGATAGATGAAAGTTCTCGTCTACTAACTCTCTTACCCTCTCCTGCTCCACGTGATACCTTAAGTTGTCACGTGGTCCATTATTTGTGGCATGTGGTCCATGTGTTGGCTCACGCACTCTCCCAATCGGTTCAAATAGAGCTATCTGTTGAGACCCACCGAGCCATTAGCACAGGAAGGGCCACCTAAAGACCTTGTCTTTAATTCAAAGAATTTTGAATTAATAGCTTTTAATGGTAAGCTTTGAGAATTGGTAACCTCCTACAACTGTTCATTCTCTTCTTTTACTCTATCACGTGCTACAGGTTTCTTCACCATTCCCTGGGGGCCACGTGTGCTCCATCCTGTGACCTCACCATCGCCTCCTACCTCTATTTGTCTTCCCCAAAGAGACGCCTCAACTTCCAATGCTAACCAAACTCTGTACCAGGCGCCATCTGAGAATATGTCAAATGAACGAGGCAAGTTCTTTGGCTTAATCCCTGCTACTTTGATCTCCACAACACGCAAGCTTCTCAGGTTTAGCTCCAGTAGAACACCACCTAGGGCTCTGATGATTTTCCTTAAGGTTGGTTCATTCCAGAGATTAAAGGGAAGCCCTAATAGTTTGATCAGGAGGATGTCGTCTTTTGGCTCTACTTCATTGCAAATTGGAACCTTGTTTTGAATTTGTATCAGTCCTCCGTCTATTTGGACTATATTGAAGCTCACTTTCTCGTCACCAGTATCAACAATGGCTTTCTTCTCAACAAATGGCAATAAGACAGCATCGCCTTCTAAGCCAGTCTTTCCCAATGTTTTAAAAGTGCAAGGCACAAAAAGGCGCAAGGCAAGGCACACGCCTTTTTTAGGCAAGGCGCATGATTCAAAAAAAAATCAAAAAAATACAAAATTTTCAAAAAAAAATGCAAAATATTCAAAAAAAATCAAAAAAAATTATAAAAACATAATATTAATAAAAATATAAACTTAAAGTTTTAAAATAAATGTTTTAGAAACCTATATCTAAAATTAAAATACATAAATATAATGTGTAAAGCATATTCAAATGAGAATTTAAAAATGAAATCAAACATATAAAACATTTTCAAGCATACAAAACCCACAATCTCTTTTTTTCTCAATTGCATCAAGTAGCTAATGTGACATATTACATTCCTAATTCTACGAGCCACCTTTGTGCCATGCCCCTCGAGGCAAGCCCAAACAAATCCATGTTAGGGTCTTAAATTCTGAGTTTTCACACAAAAATAATGATTTTATAGTTTTAATTGCTTTTAAGAAGATATTATATTAGGATGAATGAATGGACAACATTACCAAATAGGGGATTCTCGAAGACCCTAACATGGACTTGTTTGGGCTGGCCTCGAGGGGCGTGGCACAAGGGTCCAAGGGCGGACCAAACTCAGAAAAAGGAAAAAGCGGCAAATTTTCAAAAGGCGCATGGCACACCAGGCGTGTGCCTTTTGAATGGGTTGCACCTACCCTAAAATGTGCCTCACCTATGCGCCTAGGCGCACCTCGCACCTTTAAATCACTGGTCCTTCCGCAACTGTCTCTAAGACTTTTCCGCCCCCGGCACAGCCACCAGACTCAAAAAAAGGAAAAAGTGGCAAATTTTCAAAAGGCGCACGCCTGAGCTAAGGCGCAAGGCACACCAGGTGTGCGTCTTTTAAATGGGTTGCGCCTACCCTAAAATGTGCCTCGCTTATGCACCTAAGCATGCCTCGCACCTTTAAATCACTAGTCTTTCCGCAACTACCTCTAAGACTTTCTTCCAATCCCTTACAGCCCTATCTGCTATTAATACCATTCTATGTTCCCATTTGCCTCTCCCTTCTTCAAGTGCTAACTTTCGATGTCCAGTTGAACTTGCTACCATGATTTCTTGACAAAATGAGCTTTGCTTCTTGCTAGTCTTCGGAGTACAACGGTTTGTTGGAACACTTTCGCGCAGATTGTTATCAATTTCTACTGCAGCCTTCCTCTCGATTTCCAGGAGAAACGCCTAAAGATTATTGGCGAAGGAAACCCAACCTTGTCCCCTTTGTCTTTCCGGTATGCAAATCATTTCTTTTTTGTTAGTGCCAAAGTGTTCTGTTACCATGATAAACCACCCTCTCCCATTCCTTCTCTGTACTGTTTCATAACTCTTCCCACAATAGACTAATGAGTTTTTCCAACCTTCTTCCCTAATAGTGCTTACTGTTCCATCAACAAAACCTTTTGACCAGTGACATGCTTCCTCTGGTATGAATATCATTGCCCTACTACCTCCTATGATTTTCAGATATGCCTTACCTCTTGCCCAATGTCCATCCCTACCCTACTACCTCCTCTGTTATATATATATATATATATATATATATATATACATATAGAAATATATGTATACCGGTCAGTTCGGTTAACCGTCATTTTTTATATTGGTTAACCGAAACTGAACCTGTATCTTCGGTTTTTTAAAAACACCAAACCGAATGTCATTAAAGGAACAACTTGCCACTGCTGCCCAATTCCTCCAAATGTCATTAAAGGAGAACTGGTGAAACAAGTCTAAAGACTTCAGTCAATGAATCACCCTAACCAAGACGCAGTCCTTTATCTCTTGAAGGTTCCTTTCCTTCTCCAAAAAAGTTCTAACATTCCTTTCTCCCAAATTGTCCATATCAATGCAGCTCTTGCACACCTCCACATGATTTTACCCCTTTTCTGTTGCTAAACAAAAGTAGAGGGATCAAAAAGCAGTCTTAAATCTGCTTGGGCAGCTTTCTCTCTCATCCAGGTAGACAACCCCACTGCTCAGATTCAGAAAAATAGGCCTTTCCAATGGTCATGCAGACATGTGGGTCCCTTTTTGAAGATAAATAAAGAAGAAAATTTATTGAAAAATATAGCAAGGTACAACTTCTAGGTGACAAGGTGTCACCACTCACAAAACAAAAACTGGAAACACCAAAAATGAAACAAACAGATCAGTAATCAGATCACTAATTCAAAATACAAAAACCCAAACATTCAAGGTACTCCAAAATTCTGCTCCAAAGTCTTCTTTACTGAAGCCTTCAAATTCTGGAAGTATTAGAACCCATCCAATTATCTGTGAACTGATTAACGCCCCTAATTCTTCATTGCTTTTCAGTTTCCCCTCAAAAATTATTTTATTTTTTCCTTCCAAATCCAAACCTCCCCAACACGCTGCAAAGGGGATGAAGATCCAAATGATTTTTGCTTCAGTATTCCCAAGTACTCTTGACCAGCTTCCAAAGATCTCAGCATAACCATTGGGTGACCACCAAGCCATGTTGAAAAGTTTGAAGAAGCAAACCAAAATCCTCTCACAAAGCTGCATTGGAACAGCAAGTGTAGAATATTCTCCTCCTCAACCATACATAAAACACATCTGTTTGGGAACTGAAAAGCCTCTTTTTTTTTTCAACTTATCTCGAGTGAGAATGCTGCCCATTGAAACCAGCCAAGCACATGTGGGTCCCATTGCTATGTGTATTCTATACTGCTGCTCTTAATCCCCATTTTCTTAATTAAAATCAAATCCTAAAACTAAACTCTTTTCATTTCTTATACCACATCTCTAACTCTTATATTCATTTCATGCAAAAAACAAACATCTACTAATAAGTCTTCCCACCTCTTATAAATGACACACCAAAAAAGGGCATTACCCAATGTTGGTCCCAGCTATCTGGGGTCTTGGGATAGGCGGACTGGATATGGACCTGACCTTGGCCTTTTCTTTTCACAAAGGACCAATCTCAGACTCATATTCCCAATTTACTAACAGCTCAACAAGGAGTCATATAAATTCAAATTTTTTTTAAGAGATGAAAATAGATTCGGATTTAGAGACCTAATCAACCCTAAACCAGAAAACAGGTTATCAACTCATTGCTCCCATGTTTAGCAACAACTTAATCAAATCATGCCCACCTTGCACATTGTGTTTAGTTAGATAGCAGAGAAATTACACCTTAATTAAAAATATGGGACTTGCTTCAGAAAGAACCTCCACACTCGAAAGTTAAGAGTATTAGGAGTTGATACAAGTAGCATGGAATTTGATTTTAATTAGCCTTGCCTCAATTGCCCACAATCAACATTCAGAGTGTTGTCCTCTTTCAAAGAATAATGAAGATACCTTCGCAACATAAATTGATATTTTTCTGCTAACCTCTCTTTCCTTTCCAGAGTGAGAGAGAGAGAGAGAGAGAGAGAGAGAGAGGAAAGATTGATATCGGCAACAATTGTATGCAAGATGAAACATAAGGCAGAAATAACTTCTGTGCAAAAAAACTTCTTACTTTTAGTTGGGAAGTGAATAACAGAAAAGAAGCCCAATAAGAGAAGTTTGTTCAGTGACATGAAAATCCAAAGCCCCCACGGTTACAGTAAAAGAAAAAGAAAACATTTAAATACGACTTCAAACCAAATTCACAATCACAAACAAACTTGAGACAACCTCGAAAAAATATTAACAGATAAACAACAGAACCATAATAACAAGAAAAGTGCACTCACAACCCAACATAATCAATCTATTTAACAAAACCAAATCCAATAAATCCCAACCGATACAAAATGACCAACATCTCTTCACTCTAACACCGGCCAAATCATTCCAAAGGTTCACCTAGGAAATAGAAAAAGCAAAGTCTGACTAAGAGTAAACATAAAGACTACACAGCCTAGAGCCCTAGACATTAACAGTAATAACAATGAAACATCTAAAAAGAGGCCCAACGAATCCAAACGCTCCAATCGAAGAAAACTTACAAATGATCTGTAGAAACCAAATTTAAAAATGTTTATATGTACAAGAGAAAATAAGTTAAAGCAAAAGCCGACTGACCTGCTACACTGCTGGCAGAACCTTTGCTCCAGACCAGCAACAATCACCTTGGGAGACTTGGAGTGCATCCCACAAACCTTGTGCCTGGAATAGTAAGCTTTGGCCCCACTCAGATCCACCTTACACCCCTCAACCTGACACCTGGGAGGCTGCCCACCCTGCACAACTCCCCTTCCTTTCTTCGTCGGCGCCGGCGCCGGCGCCATAGATGTCGATGTCGATCCCTCGGAAACCGAAACCGAAACTGAAACCGACGACGACCCACCTCCTGATTTAGCTGCGCTTCCAATACCCACATCTTCA
This sequence comes from Nelumbo lutea, assembly GCF_056320005.1. Classification (NCBI taxonomy): domain Eukaryota; kingdom Viridiplantae; phylum Streptophyta; class Magnoliopsida; order Proteales; family Nelumbonaceae; genus Nelumbo; species Nelumbo lutea. The sequence continues at coordinate 109,129,557 of NC_142685.1, forward strand.
AAGTAGATTTTCTTGCCAAATTTCAAGCCATTGAGTGAATCAGACGAACCAGAGGCCGCTGAAACGGCCAAAGAGTTCGAACCCATCTCCATGTGTGGCCTCTAGTTTCCATTCATGGCTGTTTTGTGGGGCACAAGACTGGAAGGTGGGTTTTCGAGGAGGGAGAAGGGTTAAAGGTCTGATGGAGAAAATAGGGAGGAGGGTTTTACTGGTTACAGCTTTCCGGTCTTTTTGCTGTAATAGCTGGTAGTGTTGTATAAAGCCGACACCTGCCATTTGGGCCATGCCAGCTCGGGTTATAGTACTCTCAGAAGACCGTCCAATGGAGAGAGGAGAGTGAAGAGAGAGATTAAAGAGAGTATGTGTGTGCGTGTATGTGATTGTGTGTGTGATAAAAGAGAGAGAAAGTACATTGGCCTTTGCGTCAATATGATGGAGAGAGCTTTTTAATCTCCTTTTCTCTCGCTAAAGTTTTAACTGGGAGTCATCAATCATCAAAAAAGAAAAAAAAAGTAGTATTCTTGTGAGGTGAGGGCTCAAACTTTCTTTTTTAGTAAAAGAAAAAAAGTAGAAAGGAAGTCGTGAGTACCTAATCAACTGTTGTTGAATACTTGAATGTAATAGTGTATTTGGGTTTTTCGGTTTTCCAGTAATTAAAATTGCTTTTTATGATATACTGTTTTAAAGATATATCACACCTCTTGTGTTTGACAAAAGTCCTCCGACTATCCCTATTTCTATATATCAATCAGTTTGAGGATCAGCTTGAAAAAAATATATATATCAAACACTTAATACAGCGTTCGTATGAATAAATTCAAAGAGTGAAAATTTTTAGTGGTTCATCACTAAAAAAAAGTAAAACTGGTCTCAAATCGACGAGAAATATTAAGGTCATCTGTAATTTTGGATCTACAATCAATTCTCAAGTCCGTGGGATCTGATAGACCTAATTATAATAAATCTGTTGAAAATATTATGCATTTAGTATATAACTTATTTAATACATTAATATATAGTTAACTAACATGTATAATTTATTTAATACAAGGGATCATTATTGGTTTCTCATTGGTTTTTCTTCTTTAAAGTGAAAATGCAAAGATTTAGTATTTTTGATCTTCAATGTTATATCAATTCATTAACCAATTGAACTTTAGGACATTAATGTCATTTTCCACTTTCCACCATGAGATAACAGTCCAAAGTTGTTAGGGCTACAAACGGATCTCAGATAGAGGTATATCTGAATTCTATCCAATAATAAAAATATGAGAAATCTGAATTTGGTCTGATATCTGATTAAGATGGAAAACATAGATTCAAATTCTACACATCTGAATATATATGAGCATATTATTCGTACTAAAATATCAATAAATCTATATTAAATTATAATAAATTTTAATTTATAAAATTACATGCAAAAACAAAAAGCTTATGATGAAATTGGATGGGATGGAGCAATTGTGTTTGCAGCCCTACTAGGCTACTATCAATGAACTTTTCCAAAAATTTAAGGGTTATCGAGTGTAATTTAACCTTTTAATCTAACACATACTTTGTATAGGAAAAAGGTTGCTTCATGTAGATTTTAAAGTTTTTTTCTGTTATATATATACCTCTTTAAACTGTAAAACTCTTCTATTTAATATTTATTCATTAGGTTTGATTATGATATGGAAAAGATCTGATATCTGAAAAACTTCTTAATCAATTGGAATCATAAATGTGGTAGCCAATCAGGTTGTTATTTATCAAAATTCATTGATCAAAACTCTTTTCGTATCATATCTTTTCTGCATCATATTTTAATATTATCGAGCTTCTTAATGGTTGGGAGGAAAGAAGTAGCTAAATATACTAAATTTTGAGGGTCGTTTTTCTTTTGGGTATTAGAGGTTGAGGATCTTCAGATTAGAAGGCTTTTGGATTGGTATGGACAAACAATATTTTTAGAACCCGGAGAAATATTGGCTTTTGTATGTTTTTTAATGGTTTCGTCTGGATTTTTCTGTATTGTTTTTCTCGGTATTAAAGGGTTTCCTCTGGATTCTAGGTAAGTGAGGTACTGCTATGGAATCTAGCAAACACATCTTGATAGAATCGACAGGACCCTGAATAATACCCATTTTCTTTCCTTCTCTGTTTGGAAAGATGCATGCATGCGGGTGGTTGGTTTTGTACTTTTGTTGCTCTTGTATGCAAGGAAAAGAAAACCTAGAAGTATTACTACTCAGTGGTTCAATTTTATCAGCAGAACTGAGCTTAGAGTGCAGTTTGTTAGCCTAATTTGGTTGCTGTTAGGTTTAGTTTCTATTTATTGTGGAAGAAATATTTATTTTCCTCATCCTATCTACTTACTCCTTATGGACCCTATTGCCATTTCCGGCACATTGGTAGTTTGGTTTGGTTGTAATTAGGTTTAACTCCAATCTTAGAGAGAGAGAGAGAGAAATGGGTTGCAGCTTTTTGTTTTGTATTATGTTGTCTAATTTGAAGAGAGAGAGAGACATTGGAAGAGTTAGGGTACCAAGGTTTTTCATGGCAAAATGCAAAGGAGGAATTGCACCTGCACACTGGTAGTTTGGTTTAGTTGCAATTAGGTTTAACTCTAGAGTTTTGAGGGGGAGAGAGAGAGAGAGATGGGTTGCAGCTTCTTGTTTTTGTATTGTGCTGTCTACTTTAAAGGGAGAAAGAGACATAGGAGGAGTTAGGGCACCAAGCTTTTATGTAAAGGAGGAATTGCACCTGCAAATGGTTCCAAAAGGTAGCAGCACTGGTTTTGTTTTAGTTACAGAATGGTTGCAAGAAAGATGCCTCATCTAATTAGATCATCTGTGGAGAGATGTGTAGTATTTAAGAAATAAGAACCTTCTTCCTAAGGTTCAAAAGTTCTGTTCAAGAACATGGAGAAGGGAATTAAAGCCTTGAATTACAAGTCATTTTCCTTCTTTAATTCGTACATGAAATACCCCCCTCTTTTTCCACCAGAAAACGACTTGTCAGAAATTCATGAAGGGACAATCTACATTTATAAGGGGTGGAAATTTAAAGCAATTAAGAAGATACTAACCAAAAGATGGTCATTAATCTGCTTTCAGGAAAAAAAAAGACCAATCTAAGGGAAGTTAGATCCCTAAAGCTTAGATACATAATTTGTATCAAATTCAGTTTTGCATCTTTTTTCAGCAACTGCGATTTGCACTCTTACCTAATGCAGAATTGCATAAAAAAAAAAAAAGACCAAAACAATTTTCACCACCTTCTTTCTGCCTTTCTTCTAGTAGGGACTACTTTATTTTATTCTTGTTTCATTGCTCACAAACAAACAAGACAAAGTTAAATTTAAAGCATAAGTAAATCAAAATGTACACTCAGGTGGCCAGCATTTGGTAAAACTGAACTGTGATCTTTGAAAAGCAAAAATAAAAGAAAGATCTTAAGGTGGCTCTAAGCCCCAAGTAGTCAAAATTTGCATTGTTTGCTTTTCTTTATCTCTGAATGCAGTGTAACTATTTGAATATCTGAATCTTGTAAGTATTTGCAAGTAAATTGTTCCACAAATTTACCCCTCTTGAATTTATCTGTTTGATAAATATAACTATTGTAACTGGTATTGCAAGATATAAAAAAAACCAGCCTTGGTATTGCACATTATAAAAAATCAAGAAAAAACAATAAAGAGAGATGTTAGAACTCTTCCAGACATTGAAATAGTAGAAGACAAAAGCAAAAAAAAAAAAAAAAAGAATGAAAAAAAAAGAAATGCCTACTAATTACAAGCTGCCATTGTGGTCTCCAACAAGCAAAAGAAAACAAAGAAATTTAGAGAAAAAGATAGGGTCTTGGACAAAAAGAAAGTCATGGGCATTTTTGCCATCAGAAATGTTTATAGGGACAGTTTTGGAACCAAAATTTCATGAAACACCTCTTAATGCATTAATAGTGAAATGGACCTTCTCAAAGACATTTTAAAAACTTATAAAGGGTTCTTATAGAAATCGGACCAAGTGAATTTGAGCCTCTTAAGAGTCATTTTCTCAAAAGCTAAAAGGTTTATTCAATATAAACAATCACCCTTCAACCCATTTACACTCTCATACCTAAAAACAGAGCCCAAAGTCCATTGGAAAAAGATCAAACTACCTTTTTTTTTTCTTTTTATGTAAGAATTAATCAATTTTTAGGGGGGGGGGGGGGGTAGGGATATGCTATCAACCCTATCCCAATAAACCACTGCAACCACACAGTAGGAACTTCTTTTTTGTCATTCATGGGGAGATGTTCCTATGTACGGTTGCAATGGCGGGGACATTATTGACAGTGTGTATTATTAGCTTATTTGAACTCTAATATGGGTGTTGGTGCAAATGGTTGGATTGTTCCATTACGATTTAGGTGACGAAGATTCAAATCTTAGAAACAGTTTTTCTATATCTACAACTACATTAGAAAAGGTATATGTTTGGTTACATTTATATTTATTGAGTAAACCTTTATTGATGGTGTCACATAGACATCAACAAATGACTCATTAATTGCATTTGTGTGTATGGAAGCTTTTTTGTGTCTCTCCCATTTCAGAAAGCTTTTTGCTGATGTGATGCCTAATAATGACTATATATCATAAATACTCTCATTAAATGTATTCCTTAGTTTTACAGTCACACAAGTATAAAACATTTATTGAATAATGGAAGTAAACACACTAAGATTATCTCCATCTATCCATTCCCAAACCCCACATTTGTGTGAGAGTGAGAGTGAGAGGTAAACATTAACTTGAGAGCAAATTTGCAGGAAAAAAAAACGAGTATGGTTGCTTGCTTGCATTCCTTTTGGGAGGCAGAAGCAGCGTGCGTGGAGTAACAGAGACTATTCAAACATGTGTCAAAAGGTCAATAATCAGCTGGTGGCCCCCATCAGCTTTAGATGTTCGCTTCTAAAAAATCTCTCTTTTTTCGCATCAGAGATTTAGAATTTATAGTGTGTTGTCTGGTAGTGGTTGATGGTAATATCTTAGAGCAAGTGCGGATCAGGGCCCACCCCCAAATTGGGTTGGGCAAAAGGCCCACCAAATTGGTTGGATCACGTTTCACACCTACAAGAGTGCCGACACAACAAGAATTGGCATGGAATCAGAGCATTTTAAACCAATGTTTGAATAAACTGGCCATTGATTGCATGGAGCTGAGATTCATTGAACCAGCATTTATTATGCAGTTATAAGCAATATAATGAGCTCAGAAATTGAAGGAAGAAAGTATAAATGGTCCACCTGAACCGGTCAGGCCAGAACCGACTTGTACCAGTTTTACAGGTTTTTGTCGAGTATAATTGAGTCTTGTCAAGTCGGACTCAATAAACCCCATTAATAATGGGACTGGTTTTGGATTCGGTTTGATTTGCAGAAATGAAGTCTGGAATCTGGTTCATTTCAATTTTAATTATTTGATTGGGTGGAATTGGAATTTCATTCTATTTGTGGTGGAATAATATTTCCTCATTTGAGGGAATACTTATTCCCTCCTTTCATTTAAAATAAAAATATATTCCAGTCAATTGGATTTCAATTTCAATTTCAGTCTGAATCAAACAGGTGAGAGGAATAGACTATTCTGATTCCGATTCAAAGAAATAAAAAAGAGCTGCTTTGATTCTCAGCCCAATCCGACTAAATGAAAAAGGGTTTATTTAACTTGACCTGACCCATCCCATATATAGCACACCTATGCTCAATCAAGTTTATATATACAAGTATTTCAACAGATCAGGTTTAACAAGGACCCATTTCAACCTCACTTGAGATGGGTCAGTGTGGGTTTACCACTTAACCTGACCCACTGACACACCCAAACACAATTTATTGTTTAAAATCAATCAATTGGTTTATCACTTGAATGGTTGGTTCAATGAAAACCAATATTTCTCTGAAAACTAGCGGTTTACTGTGTATTGGCCTCAATCAAAGTATTGGGAAAACATTGTTTTTACTTTTTACCAAGTTGATGCATAAACCGTTCTCAGAACTTCCTAAGACCTTTTCTTCACCAACCAAAATTTTGTAATAAACAGACAACTGCAGTAGTGTTTGGAGTTGATTTTTAACCCAGCAGGGCCCATTGGTTGCAAACCTTCTAAGTATGACATAGGTACATGACAGATTATGGGCATTCAACACTGTTACAAATCTTCTAGCCCAAGGGCCGCCTATAACCAATTACCTTAATTTTAATTTTGCTTGGTATCTTCAGGTCAAGGTTCAAAATATCACAATATATCGATGTGTATTTTATGATACATATCAACTTTTGAACCCATTAAAACACAAAATACAATGAGTTAGGGGGTTCTTTATGTTTAAACACTAGAACCCCTCTTAACATGTCCATCGTGAAGAAATGGAACTGAAAATTAAAAAAAAAAAGTTTTGCCCTTTTGAAGTGTGTGATTCATAACAAACAAACGTGTGTATCGATACTTTGAACCATGCTGATTTTTAACTCAATTGGCTTTTAAATGGTTGGTCAAGTTGATAGCTTTTTCTTAATGTAAATGTAAATGAATTTCAACGGAAAAGGGGCTTAATTCAATTTTCAGATATTAGGAAGAGATAGAGATACTTTTTTTTTTTTATTAATAACAAGATGAATGGAAATGGAAATACTACCCATTTGCTTAGCTATTGAAAATGACTGCAACTGGCTCTTTTCTTTTGGAGTCTTCTTTTTTCTTTTTTTGGAAGCAAAGAACAAGAGTTGGTACTCTCTTTAACATGAATTTTCTTCTGTTTTCCTTGTTTTTGAAAAATGCCATATCAGCAAAACAAACAAAAATGCATTATTGTGTTTGTTTTTTTCTCAAAAACAAAGCGAAAAACCTTTTTCTTTGGAAGCAACAGCAAGATGCCTTCAAAAACAAAAACATGTCTTCATTTTCAGAACTCTGACGCTGGCCACTATTTTAGTATGTTGTACACAGAAATCTTCTATAGATCCTATCCATCATGGCAATACACACTATGGGAATGGGTCCAAGTGGAAACAAAACAAAAAATAATTTTTTAAGTAAAAATAAAGGTTAACTAATATCTACTTGATTGGAGTCTCCAATATAAACTTTATATGTTTTATGAAACATAATATTAAACAATCAAAGAGTAAGCCATGTTTTAGCAGAAGGTGATCCCATGCCAGTCATAAAATGCTTGGAGCCCATGGGAGAGGTTGGGTGGTTATCGTGCCCATATATTTTATGACTGGTATAGAGTGTTATTATTGGTTCCACAGCTCGCTATCTTGCCAATTTGCGGGATGGAGTTTTCTCTTTGAATCAGAACAAAGAAAACTTATCTTGCCATGTTGAAGAGCACTCCTTAAACAAACTGAAAAGTAGTTTATGTTAGGAGGGGATAAAAAGCTAAAAGTTAGCTGATTGGTCATCTCGAACTCTGAAACTTTGAAATGCTGCGAGCTGTCAGTGCCTTTGTAATGAGGTGGCCAGCGACAGGTTCCCGAGGCAAAGTGGAACCACAAGTTTGCATTTAAGGATGGAAACAAGAGGGCAAGGACAAACAAACCAAAATAATGGCTGAAGCCCTCTCAGGGGGTGGGGTTGCAAATGCATAGGCAACTATGTTAGATAATGATTGTAGATCTGTGGGTAGTATTGTTCGTAAAACTGTATCTGAACTTGTAATAATTTCTTCTTCGTGTTGGGATTACAAATCTACGACCCCCCAAGTCTCTGCATACCAACTGAGCCAGTTAGCTAACTGAATAACATTGTTTTTCTTTTTAAATATTACATATTATATATTAGCAAGGATCAAAATTTTGCAACGTATCAACCTGTATTGATTGATAGATCGGTGGGTCATTGATATGTGAAATCCTTGCTGTTTGAGAGTTTACCTTATCTCGGGTGTATTGGACTGTATCGATATTTTGAACCTTGGTGACAAAAAAGGGATGCATACAAAGTCTATTAACCTTAACATACAACTGTACAATTTTTAGTTCCAATTATTTGTGCCAAACCTGAAAATTACCATGATCTGAAAGTACCATTTTTAATCCAAATCATCGACTAATGCTCTTCTCCTCCAAAATCCTTTCAATAAAGTTTGCCTATAAAAAGAAAAAGTCTTCCACTCCAAAAGCCTTCAAAGTGGAAAAAAAGAGAGTGTGAATGACATTTGTATTTTGTGTAGAAGGTTAATCTAAGAATTCTAACTCTAACCAAGTTTCAATCCATGAAAAATGCACATTAATTGCTGATGACAGAGTAGTTGAGATGGCCACTCGGTGACCTCCGACTGGGATCAATCCCAGACCATAGGCTCTCCGTGGTAAGGTCAGTAGACCTCACATGCAACCTGCTCTCTGTCCCCACCTCAAGGTCGGTGTGAGGAGTGCTCTGTGAGGAGCAGATCTGGACTCGTTTAACTAGGTATATAGTGCAGCTTCAATGAACAATCAGAAGGAGGAATATCCTTTTGCAAGTTGCAGGCTTGCAGCATAACTTTATATCATTTCCTCCAATCACATCGTGCATTTTGTCTAATCAGCATATATCCCCAAAATCTACATGGAATAGATAATGGGGTCATTTACAGTTATGTAATGTTCAAATTGAAATGACCAGGGAGAACCAATCAGGTATATAGGATCAAAGTACCTCCATGATATTCTTCTTCTTCCTCTTTTTTCTTTTTATTAGCTATTTTTTTTAAATAAATTTGAACATACACACAAATAGACATTGAATAAGAATGTCTAATCTGATCTTAATTACCTTTGCTGCTTCTAAGTAGGCAACAGCCCATCCCTCCCGTGAATGGAGAACATCTCCCAATGACAAACACAGAAGATATTCCCAATGCACGAAGATGATGGGCTGGGGGCACGCTCTATTGGGAGCCCATCCAAACTCCACTTTTTCATCTTAAAACCAGTCACATCGTTCAATATCAAAAAAGTTTCAAAAAAAAAACCGAGGAGATATGGCCTTATCATCCAGAGAAAAGCTAAAAACCAAGTACGGCCTTGTCATCCACAGCCATTCACAATTGCCTCTATTTTTCACTCAAGTCAATATAATTTGTTATATCTAAACAACAAAGAAGTATTTTTGGGTCTGGGGTACATCATTTGTGTATGGATCTAGGATCCCAAAAATTAATGCCAAAGATCAGCCTAAACAGATGATTTTAACCATTTGATTTGTGGATATATTTGTAGAGATGCTTTTCAAGGAAACTTTGCCTTTTTCATTATCGAATCAAATGCAATAAAACCAAAGAATCATAAGCTTTTGCACATACTGGTTTTTAGCCCGGACGATAATAGTAGGTAGGACCCGTCTGATGCTGGATTCCAGTGAACAGATCACAGGACAGGTGGCAAGTTATAAGGAACCCAGACCCCAAATAGCCTAGTAATAGATATAGCATGCACGAAAAAAGGGTTGGACTGAAGTAACCTCTTGTCAATTAAAAAATGCAAAAAACAAAAATACTTTGATCAAGTAAAGCAAAAAGGTATATCTTTATTTTGCTCCATTTCAATTTTTTTTTATTGATTTCTGATTTTATTCATAAAAAACCCCACCTATCAATATGATGCAATTCCCTCTTGTATCTTAATATATTCCCCCACTTGTCACTGTTCTCAATTGTACAAACCAATAAAAGTTTTCTGAGATGGAAGAATGGAAGATTTCCCAAACAAAAAGGAAAAAAAAAAATTGGACATTTTGCTTTTGCTGCACTTGATTGGAAGGGATGCTCTATTCAGCAAAAACCGCTAGTGTTTTGATCACATAAATCAATCCCATCAATTAGTTGGTTTGCATTCTCCATTCGTTTCATTCCTATAAAATTTGAGAATTGCTGTAACAACCTTTTTTCTGGTCTGGTACACGAATGAGAGGCAGAAGTGAGGTTGGGATTGAAAAGGTGTCGAGATGCTCCAGTGCAGTCTCCACCCTCTCCAAACAAGGAAAGCTCCAGCCCAAAAGAATCCCTACGCGTGGTTGTAGCCCTCCATTTTGGGCTAAATCTGGCAAAGCATGAAAGCAAACAAGGATTGGACCACATCATTGCTTCTCTTGGCACAGAGTGATCCATTTATGGGATACCAATTCTCCTTTGAAATTTGGGGCCAACGCCTTTATTCTGTTCAAGACTTTGAATTCATGAATTGAACACTATTCTGTCGTCATCCCCCCTGATGCTCTCTCTCACTCTCTCTCCATTGAGTTCAGCAGACAAAACTAACCTAAATATGATTTAGGAATTGTAATTCCGCTGACATCAATCGCCTCAGCCACAGTATACTCGGATTCAGATCTGGGCATAAAGCAACCCCAGCTGTTGGCATAAATGCATAATGGCATGGAATTACTTCACTCAACCTAATCGATGTGTTAAAAAGAGGTTCAGCACCACTCTATTTCTTGCAGTTGTGGACCAAACCATCCTTCAGATTCCTCAAATGATTGGGTTAGGACCCAATAGGATGAACTAGCACCCCTCTCTTTCAATCTCTCATTTAAATTCTGACTAGCAAAAGAAGAAAAACAGAGAAAAAGAAGAGAGAGAAAACAGTAATAACTCATATCACATTATATTTTCCAGATCATCTACAAGTTCTTTCCTTTCATACAAGAGTGGGGTTTCTCTTTATCAGATTTGAACAGTACATGTTCCATTGTAGTTTCAATATTTCTTTGAGCCTCGTAACTGCTGGCAGAAGTAACCAGACCATTGACAAACGACAATCCTGTGTGGCCGTAACCACTCTCATTTGCTTGCAATAGATGATAGCCTATTCTTTTAGGCCTCCAAGTCAAGTGAATTCAAATCCCCCCACAAAAAAAGTCAAATGAATTCAAGATTTCAACAAACACTCACCTCCCATCAGAGAGAGAGAGAGAGAGATGCACACCTTAAAAATAGTTTTGGAATTATGGGTAAGATATTTGTACCATATAGATGCATTGGACATGCACACCTAGGAAAGAGATTTCATGTCTTACTAAACAATTATATGATTCGTTTTCAGTAATGCAGCTTACCAGTTTAACTGAATGGTATGTAGAAATTCTACATCATAATGTACAAGGTTCAAAGTATCGATACGCCGCACCAGCCGATACGTTTCGTATCGGGGCTTCCCAATTCGCCCCTACAGGGGGTGTTTCGGGGTCTTGATCGGTTCAGAGGATGGATGGACCTTAAACCGGCCCCTCTGAACCAAATTAAAAAAAAAAACGAAAGAAAAAAAAGCTTTCAATATTTTGAACCTTGATAATGTATGAACTCTGCAATTTCAATCATAAGCAATTCACTCTCATTAACAGCCAACTGACATCCGTTGGTGCTGGCAGCAATAACAGCAAACATGGCTACATGAAATGAGAATGTAGTTTAGATGGTAAAAGCATTGAGTCTAAAAAAATAAACCACTCAATTGCTACCCAATAATTGTGCTAACATAGGATTCCTCTACAATTAGGTCCAGTAAACACAAGGGCAGACTACTACAAACTACATGAAACTGGAACGCATTATAGGCGGCAAGGAGCTACAAAGAAAAAAGGAGAAGAGGTGCAAATATATATGCACTCTGTAGTCTGTACGCTACTTTTCTCTCAACCCTCAAGCAGTTTGAAGTTGTTTATTCATCCGTCCTCGTGTGGTGTTCAATGTGTAGAATGGTCGTATGAAATACAAACACATGAATCGGTACAGAAAGCATATTAGTGTATGTACACACTGAGAAAAAGCTAATGGCTTGATTATAAGGTCCAAGTGCTCCTGAGATATAATTCCGGTATACTTTTCTTACTTTCATGCTCAAATGGCATAGTATTAGTTATACAGATTTTAATATACTATACTTTCATGCTCAAATGTCACATAGTATTAGTTATACAGATTTTAATAACAAGCCAAAAGGTAAGCGGATCACAAGTAAATCAGCCTATCCACTTATTGGCCTATCCCTAGCTTTGCAAGTAGGGCTGCAACTTGGGTCAGGTTAGCCCAAACCCAGCCCGAAAAATTAGGGTTGAGTTCAAGTTCAGGTTAGGGTTAGGATTGAAAAGTATGTACCTGACTTAGCTTTGAGTGGAGTTAGGGTTGAAGCCTTGACCAACCTGAGCCCCCCCCCCCCCCCCCCCCGAACCCAACTTAACTTCATATTTGCATGTATAAATATTATATAAATATGTATTTATGCATGTTATTATGTATATTCACCATTTATGCATGTATTCTTGACAATAAATCCGATTGAAATATGAGGAAGTAGAGAAGAGAAGGAAAGAAAAGAGAAAGGAGAAGGAAGAAAGGAAGAAGAAAAAGTTTGGAGCAATAGAACAGTGCTAGCAGCGCCAACTTTTATTATATTATATAGGGCGGCAGAAATAAGAAGGGAAAAGACCCTTGTGCCCCTGTTGTGAGTACAATAACAGAAATAAACAAAACAGAAATAAAAAATGCTTTAACTAGCCAAACAGACCCTAACACAAATAAATAAATTATTTCAACACCCCCCCTCAAGTTGGAGCATAGATGTCAATCATGCCCAACTTACCACACAAATCATTGTGCACATGATGAAGACCTTTGGTGAAGATATCTCAAGTTGTTCTTTTGAGCTGACATATAGAGTACACACTTCTCCATTTACAAGTTTCTCTCTAATAAAATGCTTGTCCACTTCAATGTGTTTCGTCCTATCATGCAGGACTGGATTAGCAGCAATCTTGATGGCAGTTTTATTGCCACAGCAGAGTGACATAGGATTGCTCATTGCAAAACCCAGTTCACCTAACAGATTTCTTATCCACATGATTTCAGCAACCCCATGAGACATCGCTCTATATTCTGCTTCAACACTAGATCTAGCCACCGCACTTTCTTTTTTACTTCTCCATGTGACCAGGTTTCCTCCTATAAAGGCACAAGACCCACTGGTAGACTTTCGGTCATCGACTGCTCCTGCCCAATCAGCATTAGTATATACTTCCACCTTTAAGTGACCATGTTTCTAGAACAACAAACCAGCTCCGGAAAACTTCTTGAAGTATCTAAGGATCCTCTCTGCAGCTTCAAAGTGAGTTGTCCTAGGATTGTGCATGAATTAACTAAGGACACCCACTGCATAAGCAATATCAGGCCTGGTCATAGACAAATACAAAAGTCTCCCTACGAGTCTCTGAAACTTCTTCACATCTTTCAAAAACTCTCCCTGACTGTCTCCCAACTGATGATTAGATTCAATTGGTGAGTCAATTGGTTTTACCCCCAACTTGCCTGTATCTTCTAGTAGATCTAGTACATATTTCCGTTGGGAAATAAAGATGCCCTTGTGAGAGCGGGCAACTTCAATTCCAAGGAAATCACGTAAGGAGCCTAGATCTTTCACCTCAAATTGAGTGGCTAAGAATTTTTTTAATCTCCGTATTTCAGCCTCCCAATCTCCTGTGATCATTATGTCATCCACGTACACAATAAGAGATGCAATTTTCCCCTCACCTCTTTTCACAAATAGAGTGTGATCTGACTGACATTGTTTGAACCCCATTTGTTGAACTGCTAAATGGAACTTAATAAACCAACCCGAGGTGATTGTTTCAACCCATATAAAGATTTTTTTTAACCTACACACCTTTTGTTCACTGCCTTTGGCACAGAAACCTGAAGGTTGGGTCATGTACATTTCCTCTTCCAAGTCACCGTTCAAGAAAGCATTTTTTATGTCCAATTGGTGAAGTTCCCAGTCAAGATTTGCTGCCAATGAAAGAAGGATCTTGATAGAGTTCATCTTGGCTACTGGAGCAAAAGTCTCTGCATAGTCTACTCCATATGCCTGTGTAAAACCTCTTGCTACCAGTCTAGCCTTGTACCTTTCAACAGTTCCATCAGCCTTGTGTTTCACTGTGAACACCCACTTGCAACCCACTAGTTCCTTCCCTTCAGAAAGGTCCACCAACTCCCAAGTGCCATTTTTGTGTGATGCATCAACTTCTTCCTGCATTGCATCTATCCATTCAAGTTTAGATAAAGCTTCTGCCACATTCTTAGGAACGGGGACACTGTCCATAGAAGAGAGGAATGCATGGAATGAAGGCGAAACGTGATCATAGGACACAAGATTAGAGATAGGATGATTAGTGGTACAAGATCTAACACCCTTTCTCTTAGCAGTAGGAATATCAAGATCATTGATGACAGGTGAATCAACATTGAGAGGAACAGGCATATCAACAGGAGCAAGTGTACCTGGCTGATGAGACGGATCTGCCTCTGGTGAATCCAATGATGTTGGTTGCATAGTGTCAGGTTCCACAACTCTTGAACTCTGTTGGCTTTTATGGCAACGATGAAAAACCCGAAATGGAGGAGGATCGGGTAAAGGAGGTAGTTGAGTTTGAGCCACCTGTTTCTCCTCAACCTTACTCTCCCCCTGAAGAGAAATCGAGAAGAAAGGTTGATTCTCAAAGAAGGATACATCAATGGAGACATAGTACTTGCGAGGTCGGATCATAACAGTGATACCCCTTTTGAGATAAAGGGTAACCAAGGAAAACACAAGGAATAGCCCGAGGATCAAGCTTACCTCAAGTAGGGGACAATTTATGGACAAAGCAATGACACCAAAAAACACGCATCGAAATGGTGGACAATGGAGCTGTAGGAAACAAAAGCTGATGTGGGGCCCTATACTCTAGTAACCAAGATGGCATACAGTTGATGATGTATCTAGCACACAAAACTGCATCCATTCAAAAACGTTTTGGCACATTCATATGAATTAATAAGCCACGAGCTACTTCGAGAAGGTGACAGTTCTTTCGTTCAGCAACACCATTTTGTTGGGGTGTCTTGGCACAAGAGCTTCGCTGAAGTGACCCACTCGAAGCAAAAAACTCCGTGAGATCACTATGGAAGTATTCTTTCACATTGTCCGACTGGAAGATATGGATTTCAGTTTGGAACTGAGTGAACACCATGCGTTGAAAGTCTTTCACAATTTTTGGCACTTCATCTCGAGATCGCATTAGGTAAACCCAAGCGTATCTAGAGTAATCATCAATCAAGGTAATGAAGTACTTATATCCAGCCTCAGTGGATAGAGTAATAGGGCCCCAAACATCAGAATAAACAATATGAAATGGAAATTTAGATCTTTTATTTCTCAAAGGTAAAGAACTTCTACAATGTTTACTCAATTGACATGTCTGACACTGTAACTGACTCACTGACAATGACTCAAACAACTTTAGGAACATAACTTTTAATGATTCAAAAGAAAGATGACTTAGACGACTATGCCATACATAGGCTTAACTCTCACTTGGAAAACTCATGGACTCTGTAGCCACAAGACCAACTTTATTCTCCAACACGTAGAGACCATCCACCATGCTTCCTCTACCAATCGTCTTACCCGAGGCCAAATCCTAAAACACACATGAAGACGGAAAAAAAGTGACTGAACAGATTAAGGAGTGAGTTATACTACTAATGGACAACAAATTTATAGGTAATTTCGGAACATGCAATACATTAGAAAGGGTAAGTCCGAGTAGGAGAGGTATGGTACCTTGGCCAGATATGGTAGAGAAAGAACCATCATCTAGTCTCACCTTATCTCTCCCAGAGAGAATGTTATATGTCTAAAATAAATTTGACTTACCGGACATATGGTTTGAGGCTCCAGAGCCAATAACCCAAGCAGAATTAATGGTATAAGATGACACATAAAAGGCAATGGCAACGTTACCTGATGTAGACACGAAAGAGGTAGAGGGAGTAGGACCAGAATCCATTTGGCGAAGAGTCCTACCATACAATTCCAAATGGTCACGAAAGGAGTTGATAATTTCTTCCTTAGGGTCAGAACTGGGATACCTCTCCTGAGTTACCAATGGACTAGTCTCTATCAACACCATATTAGCTGAGTTATACTTTTTCTGATTATGCTGGCTTGGTTTCTTGCCCTGATCAGGTGTTGACTTCTTACCCAAATCCTGTGCCCATTTAGGTTTTCCAATGGAGATCCTAACATGTATCTCTCGTGTGTCGTGTCTTCTGGCAGTGAGTGCACTAAAGTTTACTCTTATCATCTGTTCTTTTCTAAGAGTCACCTTTCTTAAAAGCACCTTCGACATTTGTATCTGAATTTCCCCGGACAGCTAGGGCAACTGACTCCCCCTATACACAATTCATCACACTTCTACTCTCTTCTGACTGCACTAAGGCATACACCTCCTGAACTGATGGCAAGTCTTTACTACCCAAGATCTGCACCCTGATGAACTCATATGAAGGATTCAGCCCTAGGAGGAAGGCAAAGACCTGTTGCTGAGATACAAGTGACTTATACGCCTTTGCATCTTCATCACACTTCCAATTCACATTTTGGTAGTGATCAAGTTCTTTCCATATCGATGTCAAATCAGAATAGTACATCGAGAGACTTCTCTCCCCCTGCTTGCAAGTAGAGGATTCAGCTTGCAGTTGATATATCTTGGCATAGTGTCTCTGCTTTGAATAGGTGGACTTTACTTGTTCCCATATCTCACAAGCAGTTTCAGCCCACATAAAAGTCTTCCTTACCTGTGGCAACATGGAAACCAAGAGCCATGACATCACCATACTATTCTCTTGGTTCCACCTATCATATTCAGCACTTCCGTACTTCAGTTCCTTCACTATCCCATTGATGTATCCTATTTTCCCCCTAGCAGTGATGTAGAGTTTTATTCCCCTAGACCACTCAAGGTAGTTCAGACCATCAAAGGGAATAAGAGCCATGGGGAAACTCATATCCATTCCCCCACTCACTCCATTGTGGCTCCCTGGAATCTCTGAAGTAGCAGAATTCTCAAACGACATGGTAAGCACAAGTTTTTTTATCTAAACTCTCAACTTAGGATCCCTCCTTATATCGACAAAAGCTCCACACACAACAATTCAGTTCTGGACTTAATCTGAGCACAAAAATAAACAGCACCAACTTCCAAAGAAGAACGATGACAAAGACTGATTTTCACCACAGCATTAATCAATAACTTGGAAGTTCCACCACAGCATTAATCAATAAGAGAGATCCTAACACACATGAAATCAGACTAGCAAGCAGAGAAAACAAGTCATCTACGACCTACAGTCACCTTTTCATAGGTACACGATCCGACAAATAAAAGATATAACCCTCACAAAAGTATGTCGACATTTACAGGATCACATGATCCAACAAATAAAGGATATAACCCTCAGAAAAGTTTGCCGACATTCAGTGGTTTGGATTCATTTGCTCTCCACTTGGTACACAACTAAGGAAAGAAATAAAAGAAGAAAGAAAAACTTTAGGGTTGTACTAGTTGCAGATCTGATTTGATCAGCCTAGATTCAGTCCTCTGTTCCACCCAGATTCAGCAACTTGAAGAGAAAAAACTTGGTCACCCAGATTCAACAGCCTTGCTCTAATACCATCTTGACAATAAATCTGATTGAAATATGAGGAAGTAGAGAAGAGAAGGAAAAAAGAGAGAAAGGAGAAGGAAGAAAGGAAGAAGAAAAAAGTTTGGAGCAATAGAACAGTGCTAGCAGCGCCAACTTTTATTATATTATATAGGGCGGTAGAAATAATAAGGGAAAAGACCCTTGTGCCCCTGCTGTAAGTGAGTACGATAACAGAAATAAAGAAAATAGAAATAAAAAACGCTTTAACTAGCCAAACAGACCCTAACACAAATGACTAAATTATTTCAACATGTATGTTTATGCAACTATGTATTTGTGTATATCTATATATTTATGTATTTTTTTCGCTGCAAGTATTTATGTATTCATCTATCTATACATTTATGCATGTACATTGTATGCCAAAAATTTGAAGTTTAAATGCTTTTTTTTTTCTAAAACATGATAACTAATGAAATAGAGAAGTGGGGGTTCAACAACTTTTATTGGGTTAGGGTTGACCTTAACCCAACCTAACCGAGCCCTACTTGCACCCCTATGTGCAAAACCCTTTAACTTCCAACAAATAACTTTATCTTACCGGTGCAATAGGTGCTCTTCAATGTATATGCCCAGACCAAGCCTTCTCTGCCATTCTATCACCAAACACAGCTACTCCTAGGTTCCCATAGATGTGCTCAGCCACTCATTCAAATCCTATTCTTTATGATTTTATCACTCATCAGTATTTGCATCTCCATTACACCAATTCTTTTCCTTTTGCTAACTGTATTATTTTTATACATGCTACTTTTTGATTGCCCAAAATCCTTCTCTATACAACATTGCAGATCTTGAAGCTGTCTTGTAAGATTTTCCTTTTAGCTTGATTCGTATTCTCTGATCACAAAACGCTCTCAACACACCTCACCGTTTTGTCCACAACACACTAATTCTATGGGCAATATCTACCTCAATTTCTGTCACTATGGACTTCTGAACTGAGAATGATGAAAGAAGTCACATTTTGCCTAATACTCAACATTAGGGTAGTTGGAGTTTTCTTTTGAATTGAATACAACAATCAGTTCTGTTAATTATAAAAAAAAAACCACATTGAAGTCACTTCATCTCCAAAATTATACGTTGATTCTCATCCCTGATGTTTCTAATTTTCTTTGCATGTTAGTTTGGCTTAGCCCTAATGGATAACAAGGGTGATTGAATGACAACACAGCACAGTTAGGTAACTACCTCCTGAATGTGGAGGCCCAGACAAGTTTGATATTAAAGTATATGCAGAATCTGAAAAGGAAAAAAGAGAGAATTTCCAGTTACTAATGTAAATTCTAACCATTTGTTTGAATTTGAACCTTCCATGCCTCCACCTTTTGAATTAGCTGAAGTTTGTTGCTTTCTCTTCTTTATGGGTGAATTGGGATTTAGGTTTTAGAAGGGATCTAAGGGATAATGAGTGTGAGCCACTTATTCAATTGCTGAACAAACTTTGGCTAGCTTTTCTGGATCAATCAATGGAGGACACTGGAGTGTGGCCTAGTACACCTAATAGGGTTTTTATTTGTGCTTACTTAGTTCTCGCTTGCAGCCCAACAATATGAGTGAGAATTTCCCTATGAAAGAGAATTGGAGCAAGCCTATCCCACCAAAAACTAAGGTTCTATGTTGGGAAGTCTATCTTGGAAAGGTAAACACTAGTGATATGCTTCAAAAAAGAAGGCCAAACAAATGCTTATCGCCTCACTTGTGCTTCCTTTTCCTTGCAAACGGTGAATCCATATCTCATTTATTGCTTTCTTGCCCTTTTGGGCTTTGTGTTTGGGACCTCTGTTGTTCCCTTTTTGGTTGCAGGTGGTCTCCTTCGCAGAATGTAGCAAGCCTTTTCAGCCTAAGCTTCCTAAGGCAACCAAGGAAGAGAGGAAGAATTATGTGGAAAGCAATTAGGGCTGCAATACATGAACTATTTGGGAGGAAAGGAATGGGAGGATATTCAATGAGAAGAGTAGATCGAAAGAGGAATTGTTTGAAACTATAAAAATCAGAACTGCACATTGGATAAAGACACTTGATTTGTTCAAAGAATTGTCAGTAAATGATATTCTAAGGGCATGGACTGAAGTGGCATCTTCTTCCAAAGAAAAGGCATTTATGGAGTGGTTACCCCCATCCGCTAATAAAATAAAGCTAAATTTTGATGGGAGTTCCATGGGAAGTATGAGAATGGCTGGTATTGGAAGAGTATTTAGGGACTGCACAGGAAAAGTGTTGGGCATTTTATTAGGACCTTTGGGTTGGGAGATTCACTAAAGGCTGAACTAATGGCACTACTACAAGGGTTAAGAATTGTTAAACAATCAAGATTTCAGCTTTTGAAAGTAGAGGGAGATTCAAAGCTGATAATTTCTTGGGAAATAGAGAGCATCACACAGGAGCTCAACATAACTTTCAAGTGAATTAGAAAGATAGCAAATGGAATGGCCGACACTCTTGCAAAGCAAAGTGTATATAGGCAGCAGCTGTTTTTGGACACCATTGTAAATCTTATATCTGTGCTGGGAATGGAATGAATCTAATGGATGAATGCACCCTGTTAGTGTAATATTCAGATTTTCATTTTAATTTAATCCAATGTTGAGCAACAATGCCATTGCCCGTCTAATTTACATGATTACCACTTTGAGCTAGCTCAATGTTCATTTCAAGCATGAAGTTAAATATTAGTTTTTGTTTGTGTAATAGATTATTTGGCTGACTATTACAACCATTTAGGTTTTCCATGTTTAAATTTTGCTTTAACTCATTCTATCCTAAAGCTTCAAATTTTGAAGTTTACAGGGCAGTATTCGTTTGTGTATAACCTTAGTTTCATAGCTTTGTTTAGTGATTTGGAACATGATAATAATTTGAAAATGTGTGCCTATGCTACTTTTATCATTTCATAAAATATTGTAGAGAACACTGATGTGGGCCCCACAGCTGTGGTCCCCACTATGTTCATAGGACAGTATGTGCAATTATTTGTTTCAGTCATGTTAGTGTAAGTTGGTGGTCAGCTTGTTATTTCAGTTTGTTATTTGCTTTATTTGTCATATAAGTATTAAGGGCAGATCTGTCATTTCCTCTATGTATTGAACATAACCTATAAATACTAAGAGTGGCAGCAGCAGATCAATTTCAGAATTTGTCCCTCCTTTCAAACCTTTGTGTTCTCCTGTTCTTCTCCTCTTTTTTCTTTTTTTCCTTACTTTTCTTCTACCTTTTCTAATCTCAAATCCATTAGGATTCAAGGCTGATTGTAGTCTTGATAGCCTACCTTTTCTAATAACGCGAAGGTCGCAGGTTCAGGACATTGGTGACAGCAGGCGCGTTGTCAGCAGAATAGGGGTACAACTTGATGAGAGCCAGAGCATCCTCAAGGACAGAAAGGTGATTCTTGCCGCCACAAGCCTCGTACATCGGGCGCACGGTCTGCAGCAGTGTCTTGTAGCTATTGGCAACCCTCACCTCTGACTCGACCGCAGGCAGTCGTGACGCAGCAGGACCAGCCCCCACCTTAACCAACATTTTTGGCGTATTCTCACTGTATGCTAGCTCATGCTTGATGGAGATGTTCACGGGGTGGCAGCTCTTATGCCATAAGGCATCCCTTGTCAGGTCTTGATCCTCCTGGAACCATGAAGCAACACTCTCAAACTTCTAGTATGTCCACTCCATGACATCGAAGGCACGCCTTGACTGGGTCTTGGCGTCGCTCAGGTAGTGGTGTCCAGTCATGATTAGCTTGTACCCCTAGACGGGCAGCACACCGATTGCGGACATGTGTGCGACTGCCACCACCGCTTTCTCTTGGTCAGTCAGTACCAGCAATGCGGTAAGGACGTCCTTGTCTACGCAACGTGCTGCGCAGCCCACTGACAGGGAGAGAGGCCTGCTCCTTCAGTGTACCTTGCCTGAACGGTTAACTCGGCAAACTCCCTAGGAATTAGGTCGTTGGCGGTTATGCGATAGAGCTCTGTAGTAACTGCACGCACCATGCCCAGGATGATGGCAACCTTGCGCATCAGTCATGCCCTACGGCCTGTGGGTAGCCAAACCCGCCTGTGCGACCCTGAGAAAGGCAGGAGTTTGGCTAATTGCGTCGTTGAGGTTCAGGTTTGCGATGGGCCTCCAGTGGTACGCCGCGGGGATTGTCGGCTTGATCAACAGAGAGCGTGCTTCACTTAGGTCCCTGTTTCTCATGTTGAACGTCACGAACTGTGTGATCGGGCCAACGTCATCGTTGATGATGAGCGGCTCCCATTCCTCGATTGGCACTTCGGTAGCGGCCATGACTATCATTAACAAACTAAGCTAAAAACTTTAGATCTTGAACTATAATAAACCAAACAGTGTCCTGACGAAATAGTCAGTAATGCCATTTGATTATTTTTATCTGTATTGGAACCTTGACATACGCAGGCACACTGGCAGGTCGCGGGACATGACTGATGGGTGCGCAAGGTTGCCATCATCCTGGGTAGACCTGTTAATGGGTCGGGCCGGGCTCGGGAGGGGCTTTTACTCTTCATTAACAGAAATATGTTAGGCCCGAGCCCGAGCCCGAGCCCGGCCCGACCAACGGGCCTACAACTTGGGCCCGGGCCCAGTCCTAATAAAAAGCCCGAAGCCTGACCTAATAAAAAAATTAGAAATTTTCCCTATTCAATTATAAATCAGAATTTATTTACATTAAAAATATATATAAATTCAAAATTTATTTATATTAAAAAATATATATAAAGAAGGGAAAGAGGATGTGGAGAAGAAGAATTTGGTTGGAAAAAGAAGGGAAAGAGGTGAAAAAAAGAGGGGTATTCAGCTAGGGTTTTTAGGTTTATTTATAGGTCGGGCCGGGACGGGCTCAGACCGGGCTATTTTGGCAAATCGAGAGCTCGGCTCGAATTTATTGCGGGCCGAGCTTAAGCCCACGGTGTGGTGTGTGTAATTACTACAGAGCTCTATCGCATAACTGCCAACGACCTGATTCCCGGGGAGTCTATCGAGTCAACCGGTCAGGCAAGGTACACCGAAGGAGCAGACCTCTCCCTGTCAGTGGGCCGCGCAGCACGTGGCGCATACAAGGACGTCCTGACCACACCGCTGGTACTGACTAACCAAGAGAAAGCGTTGGTGGCAGCCACACGCATGTCCACAATCGGTGTGTTGCCCGTCCAGGGGTACTCGCTAATAATGACTGGACACCACTACCTGAGCGACGCCAAGACTCAGTCAAGGCGTGCCTTCGATGTCATGGAGTGGACATAATAGAAGTCTGAGAGTGTTGCTTCATAGTTCCAGGAGGATCAAGACCTAATAAGGAATGCCTTATGGCATAAGAACTGCCACCCCGTGAACATCTCCATCAAGCACGAGCTAGCATACAGTGAGAATACACCAAAAATGTTGGTTAAGGCAGGGGATGGTCCTGCTGCGTCACGACTGCCTACGGTCGAGTCAGAGGTGAGGGCTACCAACAGCTACAAGACACCGATGCAGACCGTGCGCCCTATGTATGAGGCTTGTGGCGGCAAGACCGACCTTTCTGTCCTTGAGGATGCTCTGGCTCTCATCAAGTTATACCCTATTATGCTGACAACGCTAACTGCATAACTGATATCTATCCCTCCTTTCAAACCTTTGTGTTCTCCTATTCTTCTCTCTTTTCTTCTTTTCCTTACTTTTCTTCTACCTTTTCTAATCTGTAATCCATTAGGATTCAAGCCCTATGTATGAGGCTTGTGGCGGCAAGACCGACCTTTCTGTTCTTGAGGATGCTCTGGCTCTCATCAAGTTGTACCCCTATTCTGCTGACAACGCTAACTGCATAACTGATATCTGTCCCTCCTTTCAAACCTTTGTGTTCTCCTGTTCTTCTCCTCTCTTTACTTCTTTTCCTTGCTTTTCTTCTACCTTTTCTAATCTGTAATTCATTAGGATTTTCAAGGCTGATTGTAGTCTTGATCGCCTAATTGGTATCAACCTTGAATCCTAATGGATTACAGATTAGAAAAGGTAGAAGAAAAGTAAGGAAAAGAAGAAAAGAGAGAAGAATAGGAGAACACAAAGGTTTGAAAGGAGGGATAGATATCAGTTATGCAGTTAGTGTTGTCAGCAGAATAGGGTATAACTTGATGAGAGCCAGAGCATCCTCAAGGACAGAAAGGTCGGTCTTGCCGCCACAAGCCTCATACATAGGGCGCACGGTCTGCATCGGTGTCTTGTAGCTGTTGGTAGCCCTCACCTCTGACTCGACCGTAGGCAGTCGTGACGCAGCAGGACCATCCCCTGCCTTAACCAACATTTTTGGTGTATTCTCACTGTATGCTAGCTCGTGCTTGATGGAGATGTTCACAGGGTGGCAGTTCTTATGCTATAAGGCATTCCTTATTAGGTCTTGATCCTCCTGGAACTATGAAGCAACACTCTCAGACTTCTATTATGTCCACTCCATGACATCGAAGGCACACCTTGAATGGGTCTTGGCGTCGCTCAGGTAGTGGTGTCCGGTCATTATTAGCGAGTACCCCTGGACGGGCAACACACCGATTGCGGACATGTGTGCGGGTGCCACCACCGCTTTCTCTTGGTCAGTCAGTACCAGCGGTGCGGTCAGGACGTCCTTGTATGCGCCACGTGCTACGCGGCCCACTGACAGGGAGAGGCTTGCTCCTTCGGTGTACCTTGCCTGACCGGTTGACTCAACAGACTCCCTGGGAATCAGGTCGTTGGCGGTTATGCGATAGAGCTCTGTAGTAACTGCACGTACCACGCCCAGGATGATGGCAACCTTGTGCATCTGGGCATCAGTCATGTCTCGCGACCTGCCAGTGTGCCTGCGTATGTCAAGGTTACAATACAGATAAAAATAACCAAATGGCGTTTTGACTATTTCGTTAGGACACTGTTTGGTTTATTATAGTTCAAGATCTAAAGTTTTTAGCTTAGTTTGTTAACGATAGTCATGGCCGCTACCGAAGTGCCAATCAAAGAATGGGAGCCGCTCATCATCAACGATGACGTTGGCCCAACCACATAGCTCGTGACGTTCAACATGAGAAACGGGGACCTAAGTGAAGCACGCTCTCTGTTGATCAAGCCGACAATCCCCGCAGCATACCACTGGAGACCCATCACAAACGTGAACCCCAACAATGCAATTAGCCGAACTCCCACCTTTATCAGGGTCGCACAGGCAGGTTTGGCTACCCACAGGCCGCAGGGCATGACTGATGCCCAGATGCGCAAGGTTGCCATCATCCTGGGCGTGGTGTGTGCAGTTACTACAGAGCTCTATCGCATAACTGCCAATGACCTGATTTTCGAGGAGTCTGCCGAGTCAACCGTTCAGGCAAGGTACACTGAAGGAGCAGGCCTCTCCTTGTCAGTGGGTCGCGCAGCACGTTGCGTAGACAAGGACGTCCTGACCACACCGCTGGTACTGACTGACCAAGAGAAAGCGGTGGTGGCAATCGCACACATGTCCGCAATCGGTGTGCTGCCCGTCTAGGGGTACAAGCTAATCATGACTGGACACCACTACCTGAGCGACGCCAAGACCCAGTCAAGGCGTGCCTTCGATGTCATGGAGTGGACATACTAGAAGTTTGAGAGTGTTGCTTCATGGTTCCAGGAGGATCAAGACCTGATAAGGGATGCCTTATGGCATAAGAGCTGCCACCCCGTGAACATCTCCATCAAGCACGAGCTAGCATACTGTGAGAATACGCCAAAAATGTTGGTTAAGGCGGGGGTTGGTCCTGCTGCATCACGACTGCCTACGGTCGAGTTAGAGGTGAGGGCTGCCAACAGCTACAAGACATTGCTGCAGACCGTGTGCCCGATGTACGAGGCTTGTGACGGCAAGACCGACCTTTCTGTCCTTGAGGATGCTCTGGCTCTCATCAAGTTGTACCCCTATTCTGCTGACAACGTGCCTGTTGTCACCAATGTCCTGAACCTGCGACCTTCGCGTTGTTAGAAAAGGTAGGCGATCAAGACTACAATCAGCCTTGAATCCTAATGGATTTCAGATTAGAAAATAATGAAGGAAGATTTGGCCCGACCTCTCTATTACGTGACACGTGGCAGAAACAACAGCTCGGCAAAAGGGGCCAAGCCTAGGTGGGAAGGGGACACGAGCGGATTGAACTCCCTACCGGGGGCCCAAACTGACCCACCTTGTAACAGCTCGGGATACACTTCGCCGAACTAACCTTGTAACAGCTCGGGATACACTCCGCCGAACTGACCCACCTTGTAACAGCTCGGGTTATACTTGCCAAACTAACCTTGTAACAGCTCGGGATACACTTCGCCGAACTGACCCACCTTGTAACAGCTCGGGATACACTTCGCCGAACCGACCCACCTTGTAATAGCTCGGGATACACTTCACCGAACTGACCTGCCCTATAGATACCTCCGAGCTCAAGACCGCCTCGCTCAGCACTTCGCATCACTTGGCACCAAAACCAAACAAGTCGTACCACGCCTGACACTATGGAAGTTCGTGCCCAAGGGCGCCGCGCCTGACTGAGATCTGACGTTTGGCGGTAGCACCCTAAACGGCCACCTGCCACCGCCACTGACACCGCCATCTCCGGTTAGATGACGGTTAGGCAGTGACGGTTCTGTCTCAGCAGAAAGGACGACGGCTGAATTGACAAGCACAAGGGTAATCATACTTGACCTGACAAGGGCCCCGGGACGAGTGCACGAAGTGACTATAAGAGCCCCCTGCCCCCCGACAACGGAGGTATGCAAACTTTGCGCTATCTGGTATTACCTTGCTTTTGAAGGATTCTAACTTGAGCTTCGGAGCCTCTACACCGGGTTCCCCCCGGAGCTTCTCCATTTCCTCCGTTTCAGGTTCCCCGCTACCCCGTTCGGAAGCAAGGCAGCGGACAGCTAAGACCGGCCGGATCGTGCTCCATCAGAAAAGGTAGAAGAAAAGTAAGGAAAAGAATAAAAAAAGGAGAAGAACAAGAGAACACGGGTTTGAAAGAAGGGACAGATTCTCAAATTGATCTGCCGCCGCCACTCTCTTAGTATTTATAGGTTATATTCAGTACATAGAGGAAAGGACAAATCTGTCCTTAATACTTACATGACAAATAAAGCAAATAACAAACTGAAATAACAAACTGACCACCAACTAACACTAACATGACAAACAAATAATTGCACATACTGTCCTACGAACACAGTGGGAACCACAGTTGTGATCCCACATCAGTGTTCTCTACACTCCCCCTCAAGTTGGGAATAGATATTTATCATTCCCAACTTGGATAGGTCTGCCTCTAACTTCTTCCTTGGTACAGCCTTGGTTAATATATCTGCGAGCTGCATGTTGGATGTGATATACAGGAGACACTTCCTGTGATGAGACCCTCTCTCAAGCAAAATGTCGATCAACTTCGATACGCTTAGTTTTGTCATGCTGCACCGGATTGTGAGCTATATTAATAGCCGCCTGATTATCACAATACAACATCAGGGGCTTCTCATAATCAATACCCAACTCTTCAAGTAGTGATCTCAGCCATAGGATTTCAGCCACTCCGTTAGCCATTGACCTATATTCAGCTTTAGCACTAGAGCGGGAAACAACACTTTGTTTTTACTCCTCCAAGAGACAAGGTTACCTCCCACAAGGGCACAATATCCAGAGATATACCTCCTGTCATCAGCACTCCCAGCCCAATCAGCATCTGTATAGACCTCCACCTTCATGTGATTATCATTCTTGAACAGTATACCCCTACCCGGGCATCTCTTCAAGTATGCTAATATTTTCTTTGCCGCAAGAAGATGAGTAGTTCTAGGGGAATGCATGTACTAGCTGACAACACTAACTGTATAACTGATATCTGGCCAAGTGAGGCAGAGATATAGGAGCTTTCCAACCAACCATTGGAACAGAACTTTGTCTTCAAGAGGCTCCCCACCCTCTACACTGATCTTGTGATTCTGTTCAATGGGTTTATCAACAGGCTTGACACCTAACTTTCCAGTTTCCGCCAACAGATCTAGAACATATTTTCTCTGAGATAAAGATCCCTTGTTTAGATCTAGCAACCTCAATACCCAAAAAGTACCGTAGTGCACCAAGATCTTTCACCTCAAACTCTTGATGAAGGAGCAGTTTGAGGGACTCAATCTCACTACTATTATTTCTTGTCACTACAATATCATCCACATATACAGCAAGCAAGGTCACAGAGGAGTCCACCCTTTTAATGAACAGTGTATGATCTGATTGGGCCTGTACATAACCGAATTTTCCAAGGGTTAGTCTGAATTTATCAAACAAAGTTCTAGGTGACTGCTTTAATCCATACAATGCCTTATTCAGTCAGCAAACCTTCTTACCTGTCTTTGTATCATAGAATCCAGGAGGCAACTATATGTAGACCTCTTCCTGTAAGTCTCCATTCAGAAAAACATTTTTAACATCCATCTGGAACAAGGGTCAAGAATAACTTGCTACAAGGGATAATAGAACTCGGATGGTGGTCATCTTGGCTACTGGGGAAAAGGTCTCCAAATAGCCTATACCATAAGTCTAGGTGAACCCCTTTGCAACCAGCCGGGGTTTGTACCTTTCAATGGAGCCATCAGCATTATGCTTCACAATAAATACCCATCTACATCCAATTGGCTTCTTTCCTTTGAGTAGGTCAACTAGCTCCCAAGTGCTATTTTTCAACAGGGCATCCATTCCAACTTGCACAGCATCTTTCCACTTTGGAACTGATAAGGCTTCTTGCACTGTTCTGGGAATAGGAACATTGGCAATGGAAGTGAGATAGGACCTGTAAGAGGGAGATAGGTGATCATAGGATAAAAATTGAGAAATGCAGTGAGTTGTAGATGTGGTGCAATGTCGTTTCCCTTTACGGACGACAATAAGGAGGTCAAGGTTATCCGCAGGAGGGGAAGTGGCAACAGTGGAAGGTGTCTCAGTGGGCCTTGGGACTGTAATACCTGGATCTGGAGCCGTAGAAGGAATTGGAGCTGGCCTGTACTGCCGATGACCGGGATCAACCTGCCTGCATCACCTGTGATAGACTTTCATCTCCTAATCCCTCTGACCACCCTCACCATTACAGCCTTCATCACCCAATGGAATAGGTAAAGGAACATCCTCAGATGTGTTAATTCCACTCTCACTGCGCTCCCCCTAAGGAAAAAGACCCAAATCCCCACTCTCACTACTCTCCCCCTGAGGAGAAACCCTAGGATAATAGGGTGTCTCCTCAAAGAAGATGACATCCATGGAGACAAACTTCCTCCCAGAAACAGGATCATAGCAGTAATAACCCTTTTGAGTTTGTGCATAACCGAGGAAAATGCATTTGCAGGCCTTAGGGTCAAACTTGGAATGATGGGGCCCGAGTAGCTAAACGAAGCAGGTACAACCAAAGGTTTTAAGAGGAATAGTAAACAACTCCTTGTCTGGGTATAGGAAGTGTAAAAGGGGGTTTCATATCAAGGACCCGGGAAGGAACCCGATTAATGAGATATAGTGCCATGAGGATAGCATCACCCCAGAAGTGAATAGGTACATTGGAAGTAAACATAATGCTTCTAGCCACCTCCAAGATGTGCCTATTCTTCCTTTCGGCAATCCCATTCTGCTGTGGTGTATGAGGACAAGTGCTCTGGTGAATAACCCCATGATTAAGGAGGTAAAGTTAATGGTTTAGCAAAGTATTCCTTTGCATTATCGGGTCTGAGAACTTTGATTTTGGCCCCAAACTGGGTTAGAATCATCTGATGAAAGTTTTGTGTCAGAGTGGGAACCTCATCTCGAGAACGCATTAGATAGACCCAAGAAAACCAGGTATAGTCATCAACAAACAACAGAAAATATCAGTACCCACCCATAAAAGGGATGTGATATGGCCCCCAAACATCAGTATGCACAATATCAAAAGAATTATTATTCCTTTTATTACTCAAAGAATAAGGTGTTCTACAATGTTTGGCAAACTCACAACTCTCACATCTCAACAGATTCAAATAAAGCAGAAAACAGACTCTTCAAAGACCGGAAAGATAAATGACCTAATCGATTATGCCAAAGTATAACCGGGCTCACAAACAGAGAAACAAAGGACTTCTTATCCACTGGCTCTTCCCAACGAGAACTCTCTCCGAGCAGATAGATCTCATTCGTCTCACGGCCAATCCCAATCACCTTCCTCGTCTCCAAATCCTAAAAAGCTCGGTCAGGGAAAAAAGTTACTAAACAGTTCATATGTTTGGTAATACTACTGACTGAAAGCATGTTAGCATCAAGCTTAGGAACATGCAAGACAGAAGATAAATATATGGTATCAGATAACTTGATGTCACCCTTGTCAGAAATGGGAACAAGAGAGCCATCAGCAATGGATACTTTATCTCTACCAGAGGATAACTGATATATAGTGAACAAAGATGGCAAGTTAGTCATATGGTCAGATGCACCTAAATCTATTACCCAACAATGTTTAGTATTACCTAGAGATGAAACATGGTATGCTGAGGCTCGAGTACCTGAATGTGCAAATGCAGATGTGGCAGGGGCTGATGGTGATTGAGATGGCTGAGCTGAACTCCCAACTTCCTTTTCCAACTGTATTAGGGCAGCCCGAACCGTGG
This sequence comes from Nelumbo lutea, assembly GCF_056320005.1. Taxonomy (NCBI): domain Eukaryota; kingdom Viridiplantae; phylum Streptophyta; class Magnoliopsida; order Proteales; family Nelumbonaceae; genus Nelumbo; species Nelumbo lutea. Next base: position 109,159,750 of record NC_142685.1, read on the forward strand.
CTAAAATCTCTAGGGGTGTGCCTTTTGTGCCTGACGAGGATGTTGAATCAGTATTCACAGCCACATGAGCATTACCCTTCTTATTTCTCAGTTTTGCTGGGACCAAATGAGGGTGCAGCTTCCAACAAGTATCTTTTGTATGCTTGGGTTTCGTGCAATATTCACATATCAGATCCCGTTTGTCTTCCTTCTTGTCCCTTTCTGTATCACCCCCTGACTTAGGTTTAACAGCTGCCAGGGCTAAGGAAAAGGGATGAGGTTGCATCATAACTTTCCTCCTGGTCTCTTCACTATGCACCAGGGAGTATGCTTGAGAGAAGGTCACACTATCTCTAGTCAGTATCTGTTGCCTCACAATGTCATAATCTGAATTCAGGCCAGCCAGAAATTCAAATACCCTATTCATCTCAACTTGCTTCCTATAAGTCTGTGCATCTTTGGGACTTTCCCACTCAAGAGTCTCTAGATGATCAATTTCATGCCACAGGGATTTCAAGGTAGAGAAGTAGACAGAAACTAGTTTCTCTCCTTGTTTAAGACTATTCATTTCACACTTCAGTTCATAGGCTCTGGCAACATTAAGGGGTTGGGAATAGGTTTCTTTCATAACATCCCATATCTCCTTGGTTGTCTTTGCCCACAAGTAATTTCGGCTTATATGTGACTATATAGAGTTACACAGCCATGTCATAACCAAGTAGTTCTCTTGAACCCACTTGGTATACATTGGATCCTCCTTGGAAGGTTCTTTCACATCTCCCAAGAGGTAACCTAGTTTTCCCCTTCCCCCAATAGCCATCATGGCTGATTGGGTCCATTCCAAGTAGTTTGACCCGTCAAATCTCACAGTTGTAATCTGAAACTGGGTTTCAAATACACTACCATAACTGTTGTTCCCAAAACTACCTTCTCCCTGATTTTTAAACTCCATTCTTGGTCAAGAATCAGTAGTTACGAACTATTAGGGTTATTACAACAGAAAACAGCACTTGAACAGTCGATCACAATCAGAAATCAGTATGGAATCAATGCAGGTCTGATCTGAAACCAATCTGTAATCATGGTATATGCATGAAGCTAGTGCGGGTATGATCTGAAACCAATCGGCAATCACAGTATATGCATGAAACCGGTGTAAATCTGATATGAAACCAATCGGCAATCACAATACTAAGCAATCCGTAGAAGTTTTCACCCCCTAAAAGAGCTCGGAACCAAGAGACAGGTTTGAAACCAGCTTAGAGAGCAATGGAGATGCTGGAACAGAATTAGGATTTTAATCATAGGTCTGAAATAGGTGCTCAGTTGCACTTTCCAAGGGGTTCACAGTTAGGTCTTGCCGTAGGATCAATGTGAAACCCTAGAATAAATCACCTCTGCTAGAAAACCCTAAAAACAGTTCGGTCGCTCCTTCTGGATAGGTCCAACCCATCTTGACTGATAGCAATCTCTAGAAAATAAATAAGACTTACCCAGAGAATTTTGTTCCTACCTTCCAAAGTTGCCTGAACCCTAGCCTTCTCTGATTCTTCCTGATTACCAATACTCTGAAAGCCGTGCCAAGTCTTCGAACAGCTGCTAAACTCTTCTGGTAACCTCCAAGAATCAGCCAATGAACACTTCTTTATAATGGATTTATAGGCATGATTTAAGGGAAATAGAGAGCATCACACAGGAGCTCAACATAACTTTCAAGTGGATTAGAAAGATAGCAAATGGAATGGCCGACACTCTTGCAAAGCAAGGTGTATATAGGCAGCAGTTGTTTTGGACACCATTGTAAATCTTGTATCTGTGCTGGGAATGGAATGAATCTAATGGATGAATGCACCCTATTAGTGTAATATTCAGATTATCATTTTAATTTAATCCAATGTGGAGTAACAATGTCATTGCCCGTCTAACTTACATGATTACCACTTTGAGCTAGCTCAATGTTCATTTCAAGCATGAAGTTAAATATTAAGTTTTTTGTTTGTGTAATAGATTATTTGGCTGACTATTACAACCATTTAGGTTTTCCATGTTTAAACTTTGCATATTTTACAATGTTTCCACCATGTCTATAATTTTTACAATATTTCCATATGGCATTCCCAACATTTTTGACGTGTTTCTTATATTTGGATTGATTGACATTTCCACCAACACCGACATTTTAAACCTTAAATACCACAAAGCACCTGTCTCCTTGGGAAACCATTACAGACATTTTCCCAACAAAACCTCCAGGCATACGCTCCCATGCCTTTTAAAACACTAGTTTAAATTTCCCCCCACTTTATTCTCTTTCTGTGGGGGTAATCTACAATGAGTTTCAGCATGAAGACTAAAACCCATTCTAAAATCTATAAAAACCATAAGACTCAGGACTACCTCAGATTTTAATTCCAAAGTAATTTTTTTGTCCTTGTTATTCATCCCTATACCTCGCAATAATGGAATGAAATCTTGATATTTTGGGATCCATATGAAATTTAAAAGCATGAACAAAATGAAGGTTTAAGAATCTCTAATAGAAATTTTGATGGTCATTGTTGGCCTACCTTTTAGCAATACTATAAACAAAACAAAAACCCTAGATGAATAGACAAAATTATCATAGCCCCTGCATGGAAACATATTAAAAGAAGATAAAAAATGTTGCAACTACCAGAATCAAGTATACAAGTCATATTATGATACTGTGGAGAGAGTGATGGAAAAACAAATTATGATAGAATATGACTCTAACTTTTTGGTTTCAAAGTACCAAAGCCAGAAATTTTGTCCACCTTCTGAGTTAGATAAGAAAAAAACAAGAAAAGTAAAAACAAATGTTAGAGGAAAGAAAAGTTCGCCAATATCAGTATACCTCTTAATGTAATTATTGCACTTTCCAACGCCAAATGTCAGAGCAAACAAATAGGCCCAAAGTATCAACCAGGTTACCTCAATCAAAATCAACTATTCTCCCTAGTTGGGTACAAAGTTATTTTTAACTTGTATCTGTTTATTCTTATCTCTGTCCTTTAGAATAGCATCATTTATGGCCTTCATATTGGTATATGTATGCCAAATGCTTTAAACATCTATGTTGAAATATGGCAAGAGGCTACATAATAGAAATAAGCCCTAAAAAATAAGAGGCATAGTGGAAGTAGATTTTTTTAACATCTTCCAATTAGGGGTGGTTGGTATGAAACCAGGGACTATGCATCCATCTATTTATCTACCTATAACTTAGACATGAGACTGCATCGTTATCAGAAATTTGGAATATATCTTTTTGGGTAAGCTATTCAATGCTAGGCACTGACTAGTCAGTCCATCATCTAGGGAGGCCAAGATAACTAGTCATCATGTCACCAAATAGGCTACACTAGATAATATTTTGAAATCATTAAGCAAGCAGTAAAGAAACTGCAAAGACAGAAACTCTGAAATTGATGTTTGCCTAATAAAACAGAAGCGATTTTGCTAACACCTAAGTTGTTAGCAACCTGACAACTGGAACTTATAAGCATAGCATGCTCCTATGGTTCAGGATAAAATAAAAGCATTAAATGGTTCAGATATAATACAAACACATGTTTCACAGTAAATCCCAGAATGGATTGGTTTATGGGTACATCCAGAAGATGCAGAGTAGAACAACTGCATGTAATAATGATGGTATCAACATAACCATATTTCACAGTAAATCCCAGAATGGATTGGTTTATGGGTACATCCAGAAGATGCAGAGTAGAACAACTGCATGTAATAATGATGGTATCAACATAACCATATTTTTAAATAGATCAATAAAGGAGTAAAACCCCATCAGCAAATATGATGAGGCAGTTGGAAAAGAAAAAGAAGTTTTTGATTATGCAAGCCACATAAAGTAGATATTATATGAAAAGAACTGGTGAAATAGAACTAGTAGCATCATGGAAGATTACAAAGCAGTATAGCCTGTTCCAAATCTCCCAGATAAAATCATTCATAAACAAGGAACAGGAAAATCAGAAAATTTAAAAAGAAGGCCAAAAAAACAAAATACCAAAACAGAGATGCACCAACATCGTTTCGCTCCCAGACATGTAATTTATCTGGTGAGAGAAAAAGAAGAAACCCATCACATGAATAACCGAATCTCACTTACACTCAACGCCAGCTTCAGCAGCACGCCTAGGCTTGCTTTTACGCCTGTTTCCATTCAGTCGATAACCATTGGATTTGATTGAGTTGTCGGTGCTCAATCTGCTTCCAATACCATTCTCCTCTTTGACTGCATCAGAGTTCTCTTTTGTCTGTGAATACTTTTTCCTCTTCTTTCCGTTCTCTGTTATTGCTTGACTTTTCACCTCTTTGGTCGAGACCGCTGGTTTAGTATTCTCCCCATCCTCCTCCTCTATCTTCTCAATTACTTCTTCGTCGATTTCATCTTTCAATGGTTTCTGAGGCCTTCCCCTTCTCTTGTATGCAGGGAGTGATTCTTCACCACTTCCAGGATCCTCATGATTTGTAACAACAGTCATTTTTTTCCCCTTTCCTCTGCCTCTACCCATTATCCCAAAATGCCCCAAAAGAAAAGCTCAAACAGCTAAGGATGATTTCTGCATGAACAAAGAAATGGACCGTCAGGTACAACTGAACAAAAATGCATGAGTTGCAATAAGGCTTAGGTGAACTACAGAGATTGGAAGACAACCAAAAAACCTCAATATAGAAGAGTTCTGTCAGTATTAACACCCACAACAATATGAATAGCATAGTTCTCAAATTCTACATTAGAAAATTCATGGGGTGGGGAAGGGAAAGAGGAAAGGAGAGAAGCCGGGTGCAGTTCATAATGTAATTTAAAACGTCATCTACGGCATATCAACTAAAATGAACTGAGCAACAAAAAAGTTTAATTTAGAATTGAATAGCACAGACATGAAATAACTGCCTTCCATAAATAGCTCGGATCCCCAACAAGACTTGGAAGGAAAATGGAGGAAGAGAATAAGGTTGAGAATCGCAACTCAAGAATCGTCTCTGCAAATAAAACAGAACTTCCCACTGACCCTCTGAATGAAAATCGATTCCAAAACAGAAAAAAGATAACACCTTTTGAGGAGATTTGATGCAAATGGAAAATTGCCAACTTAACTTTCAAAACTTATAATCAAGAGAAACGCATCAGGAAAGAGAAAGTAGAAACCGACCTCACATGGAGTCTTAATCAAAAAAATTGCCTTTCAGAAACCGGATTCTAAGCCCATCAAACATGAACGAATATTTGTAACGTTGAACTCTTGCAGTCTTATTCAAATGTTCAAAAAGAAAATCAGTAACAACTAAAAAACGAAACTGACCTCACATGGAGCTACTCTTGGCTGCATCTCCCGCATAAAACCCATTCCTCAGAATCTGTTTGCAAAGACAATATGCTTCTAAAAACCCAAAACAGAGAGGTCTTTGTTTCCTATCAATGGTTTTTAGAGTAGAAGTAGAGATGCACAGATTTCCTGGTGAAAACTATAATTTGTGGAAAGGAAAAGAGTGGGAACACAGATCAGAAAACAATACAGTATGATATAGAGTTTAGCAAGAAATTTGAGATCGGAAGAAATGAATCACCATCTGAGTTTTAAGAGCAACCCAGATAGCAAAAGACTGAGAAAAGAGAAGGGAAAACCAGAAAAGAGAGGTAAGGAGATATTTGTCGATTGATTCCATAGGAATATTGTTATTATTGTAAATAAATAATAAATTCAGTATCTTATAAAAATAAAATAAAATTGTGAATTACAACAATACCCCTAATGCTTTCAGAAAAGTTCACTCACCTCCCCTGTTCCTAAAACAATGTTTTTTGTCTTCTTTATTTTATTATTATATTCAGTTTATGATTAATTTTCTTTAGAAAATATTTTTTTATTTCTCATTTCTATAGTCAATTTGGCATTAGGTCAAAAACACTTTAAAGAAGATAAGGGAGTTCCTTGAACTTTTCAAGAAAGTAAAGGATATATGTGTAATTTCAATTTGTATTGATGATTTTGGAATGTAATTGACTCGTTTTTGTACTAAATTAACAAAAGTGAAAGAAAGAGGTAAAAACTAAAAATCAGAAACCAGCTGTATTGTGAGTTTACCAAAATCTCCTTCAATCTTTCCATCGATTAATGAAGAATTACAAACTTAGTGAAGGGTGAAATTGCTATTTTGCTTCTTGAGCTTCAGTGTTTCTTTTTAAATGAACTTTTTTGGAATTGATTAATATTTTAATTTTTGATTTTATATGAGATATAATCCTTACAAAATTTGAACTACTTGAAAATGACAACAATTATAAAAAGAAATAAAAATAATTAAATGACAATATTATTCTTTTCCAATTTGCCATGGGGAAGTTAAGGTCAGGCCGGGTTTAAGACCTGGTGAACCGGGTCTAGTCATGGGCTGGGCCTCATAAGCACATGGAAGAATCACTTAACCAAGGCTGTATATAAAGCTAGCCCACTGGAATCTTCTTAAACAAAAAATAAAAAATAAAAATAAACAAGAAAAGCCAAAATCTGGCTTTAGGTTCCCCGGATGGGCTTGCACATGAACTTTAGCCCGTGGGCTTGACCTCGAGCCTAAAAGCCCAAGCCCGATTATTTTACGGGCCGAGATCGGGATTTGTCACAAAAGCCTGACCCAACCTGACATTTTGTATTTTATTGTAAACCCTAGCCGATTAACCTTTCCTATTCCCTCTTTTCATCTTTTATCTTTCTATCCTCATTCTCACTCTCAATAACTGGCACAAATCCAAGCAAACAGCCATTGTTCTCAGTCTCAGAGGTGACAAGCAAGCTCAGGCACCGGTCATCGTCTCTCTGGCGGTGAGTCTTCTCTCTCTCTCGTCTCTCTCACAGTTCTCACTTGCACGCACTCACATATTCTCAAGATTCAAGAACCGGCGAACTCAGGCACCAGCACCAGCCGCGCCACTAGTGAACTCAATCGCCCCTCTCTCTGGCAGTGAATCTTCTCTCTCTCTCCACCATTCGTCTCTCTCTTGTCTATCTTGTAGTTCTCATTCTCATGCATTGTTGCATATTCTCAAGAACCAGTGAACTCAAACATTAGTGATGGCGAACTCATGCACTGGCGCCAACCGCACCACCAGTGAACTTAGTCGCCCTACATTTCAACCTCTGTTAGGTTGGGCTTTGGGCTCGGGCCCAAGTTGTAGGCCCATTGGTCAGGCCGGGCTCGGGCTTGGGCCTGAAAAATTCTTGTTAATGAAGAGCAAAAGCCTGGCCCAACCAATGAATAGGTCTAATAGGGCCTAGTTAAACCTGTCGGCCAACCCTAGTCCTATATTTTATAAGCAGGCCTAGAATTTGTCAAATTTTAAACGGGCCCAAAACTAAATCCATTTGAAATTCTTCAACTTGGGCAACCCAACTTACAGCTCCTACTCAAGATGCCAACTGACTCTGAAAATGTCTCTGGCCGGATGTAAGACTTGGGATCCAATCTTGTCTTCACCAATTTTGGGGTTTAAGGGTTTGGGGGATAAGTTACACCGTTGTGTGCATCAGGTTTATTTCGAACATAGATGTGTATAACAGGTTATATAACCAATCATGAGTGAATACATCAGTATTTTTTCTTAGGTGGGTTTTATGTATATGGAACACTAGCATGTCCAATCATAAAAGGTTATGTAGCCCATTTTATGGGTTCGACTATGATACTAGAAAGACATGATATCTGAAAAATTTGTGACCAACCAACCGATATCATAATGTGTCAATCAATTAGGTGGATTTTATCAAAATTTGCAGGTGGGTTTTAATTGGTTAATACTCCTTTGATACCATGTCTTTCCAACATCATAGATTTTCCCCCATTATACACATTTGTGTTTGTAGCAAGGTCACATGAAACTAGACTTTGCAATTGGCTTGGGTGGGTCAGGTTTGGGTTGGGTCAACACACTTCGGATTGAATTTTGAGTTTGTTCAACAACTGCTAATCTCTAACCCTAAATGTTTGGGTTAGGGTTGACCCATTGGGTCAATTCAGGTCATCCCAAAAAATAATTGGATTTTTTAGAAATAAAGAAAAATACATGAAAATGATAAAATTAAAGGAATAAATCTTAAAATTTCAAAAATAAAATAAAATAACTTGAACATTTAACAATTCAAAGAGTAAAATCTAAATAGTAAAAATTAAAGAGTGGGAACTTCTAACAATGCACAAATAATCCAATTAGACCTAATAACTGGGTCAATGGATTCACCTATAACCCAACCCAGTTTTTTCCAGATTGAATCGGGTTGCGTCATTCTCAAATTCAAGTAGCTAAACATAAGACGCTAACCTTGTTTTTTCAGGTTGAATTGGGTCGAGTTTACAAATTGGGTCAACTTTTTACTGGGTCTACATGAAACCTCATCGGGAAAACAAGTTGCCCTCCCCTCACCCAACAAAAAGATAAAACCTTAAAACATGAGAGAGAGAGATATGAATGGATGCATTTCTCGTACAGATTTCTGAGAAAATGGCTTATATGCAATGAATTGAACCCGACCAAAGAGAAGTTGGAGTGGCTGTAGGACAGATCTGAGAGGGTCAAAAGATGCCAGCCCCACCCACCTGCAGAAGACATAAAGTAAAATATGCATCAATCACATGAAACACATGCTTAAGCATCCAAAAGTAATTAATAATTAATTAAGACTGTGTTTTGTTTGAAGGATAAGATAGAGAAAGAAAGCGAAAGCTGGAGATACTGATCCTACCTTTTCCTTCAAATCAAACACAACTGGAGATACTGATCTTTGGAAAAAATCAATGGGCTGATCCACCGAAAGTCGTCCTCTTCTTGTTGAGTTTAGAAAATCTTCTCATACCAAATATGGTATAGTTTGGTAGGGTGGTTAAGAACACCTTAACATGGAAAGCAATATTTGTCAATGAATTCGAAACCAATTTTGCCACATTTGGACCAAATGCAAAGCATTTTGGTTACTGGATCATGGGTGGAATTAATGGTTGCCTCGTTGGGACGCCTAATTTCAACTATTTGATTTGTTTAAATAAAAAAGAAAAAACACAGATAGTTTCAAAGTATTTTATATCAAAATAAGTTTGAGACAGTAGTAAATACAATAGATAGGTAATAATAGGTATTAACATGGTTACTTGAGGTAAAATTGACCCAGTCAACGTTTTCAAAACCGTATTGGCTGCCCATTCCTAGTTGTACTATTAAGAATGCAAACGTATTGAATTGAATTCAGATATAGTTGATTCAAATTCATTGGGTTTTCAATCATCCCAATTCAAATTTGATTTTATTCAATTCGATCATGTAAATTCAAAATCAGGTATCTGGCTAACACATTTTTCTGATCTGATTTGATTCAATAAGATATAAAATGACATCTGAATCCAATACAACATTGAGTCAACTTCAATTTCAAATCGCATCAGAATCTGATTTAGTTGCAACCCTACCATCCATTCAGGTCCAAATCTGATAACAATAATTAAAATGTATACTACATGTGTATATAACAATTTTAAATAATAATAATAATAATTTCACTATTCATTTCAAAATCCATGTAACAAAGATAAGTACTCAAAGGATGGTGTACCAATGGATTTATTGCCTTTCAATCTAAAAATTTGGCTTCAAATCTTCTTACTTATAGTTCATTAATGTTTTAAACTTGTAGTTGAACTAAATGTAATTGGATTGATTAACCTATCAATTGGAAACTTTTCTAAATATGTTTCAACTCAAACCCTTTTTTTGCAAAAAAAGAAAATAAAAAAGATTTGGTCAACAACCAAATGACCTTACTAGTTGAATCGCTAACTTGTTTGACTAACTCAACATGATATAGGTAAGACGTTAGTATTTGTTTTTTATTGATTTGCACTTTAGCCATTCCATCATTAATATAATTTTAATTTTCACACATTTTTGTCTAAAGTAACAAATATATAATATTAAGGACATGTTTAAATGTTCTATAAATTTTTATAATATTTTCTATATTTTTATTTTATTATTTAACTTATGACATCACAAACTTACTTGTTTGAATGAAATGGAAATGTGGTTCCAATATATTTTTAGAACATTGGTTTTCATGGTCAAATCTGCATGCTAGATTTGTTAACCCATTTGTCCTAGCAATTGAACTATTTGATCCACCGGGATGGAAAAACTATTTTGCTTTCGGTCAATTTTAAATTTTGTATTCCATTAACATCATTGGTAAAATAGTTCTTATTTTCACACTTATCTTTATTTAATATGATCAATATATAATATTAAGTTGTTCCCAAATGTTTGTTTTACAAAAATTCTATACCTTTTTCATATCTTTTTGTATTTTAATGTTTTTGTCTTGTTCTTAGAATATTTATTATTTAATTATGACATCCTTAGTTGATCCATTTGATTCAAAAGGTTAGACCATTGACCCACCACCTAGGCAAGAAAATAATTCTTGCATGTTTTAGTAAATATAAACCTTGTTTATAGAACTTATATTTGTTTGATATGATTAATATGTAGTATTTAATGTGTCTAAATTTTTCTATTTTTTGTATTTGTCACATTTCATTGTATTTTCTATTTAAAAAAATTATTATTTAACTATGACCTCACAGATTGAACCATTTATTCAAATGGTTAGACGACTAACCTACCACTCAAATAGGAAATGGTTTCATTTTTGGGTTAGTTTTAAATTTTGTACTCCATTTTCATAAAAATACTCTATATTTATCATACTTAGTTTTGTTTAGTGTGATGAATAATATATAATACTAGAGATGTGCCCAAATATTTCTATAATTTTTTTTTGTTTTTGTAGTTTTGTCTATTTTTAAATTTTTAGTGTTTAATTATGGCATCATGGTTTCACCTATATGACCCAAATGGTTGAATTGCCTATTCAACACTTAAAAGAATCAATTTTATTTTAAAGTAATTTTTAAAAATATAGGTTTTATACTAAAAATAGTTGCTAGTGGATTTAAGTAATGAATTTAATGATGAAAAACAAAAATGCCTTAAACATAGGATTCAATGAGAGAGTATGGGAATTAATACCTTAAATATGGGACTTAATGAGACAGAATTTAATGAATTAAAAAGTAATATTAAAGTTACAGATTCTTCCCTCACAATAGAAAAGGGAAAAATTCAAAAGGAGGGACATTTTAGTTGATAAAAAGTACAAAAGCCTTGGAGAGCTATTCCCACATGGAAGTATAGATAATTTTAACTCCTGCCATTTAATTGCAAAGGAGAAAGATTTTCAAAAAAAAAAAAATGCAAAGGAGAAACAGGTCCTGAAAAAATGGATGGAGAGTGAAAAAAAATTATAAAGTTTTGGTTATTATTAATTAACTAGTAAAAGTGTACGTGCGTTGCACGTGGCAATATCATGATGGTGACGATATTAATTAGCAACCAAATGACCTTACTGCTTGAACCATTAACCTATTTAACCAGGAAAATGGACTATGATTAAGACATTAATTATTTTTTTTCTTTGTATTTTAACTATTACTATTTTTACTAACAATAATTCTTATTTTCAAGCATATTTTTGTTTAATATTAAGAATATATAATATTAATGCATGTTCAAAATTTTCTATAAAATTTATAAAAAATTCATATTTTTATTTTTTATTATTTAATTTCTGAGATAAAAAATTATTTTTTTACCAAGAGGAAATGCAATTCCAATATATTGTTTGAATATTGGTTTTTAATATTGTAGTCAAATCAATTATTTATATACATATCATTTATATAAATATATATGTTATTTATTTACAAATATGTTATTTATATTGTATTTTTATAATCTTCGTATATGATAAAAATAATTGAAAGAATACTTATATTTTTTGTTTTTCTTTATTTCAACTATTATATTTTCTTTTCCTTTTAATAATTTATTATTTTTTAAATAAAATAAGATCATATCAGATTCAGATATCCAACATTTTGGTCGGATTTAAATTCGAATCAATATTTATGAGATCCGATTAGATCTTTGGATTGAATCAAATTCAAATATACCTTGATTCAAATTCGATCTAATCTGTTTGCATCCCTACCAACAAGTTGCCTACAATGACCTAGCTAATTAAATCATTGAACCATTTGACATGGTTAGTGGGGTCATGTGTTAGACATTAATGCTCTTTATTTTCTATCCTAATTTTTATCCCATTTCTATCATTAATGAAAATAATTCTCATCAATCACACTTATTTTATATGATGAATATATAATATTATAGATCATAGCCAAAACTATCTATAAATTTCTACATTTTGTATAATTTTATGTATTTTATTATTTAATAATAACACCATGTGTTGATCCATTTGATATGGATAGTTGAACAACTAACCCACCACTTGGATAGAAAAACCATTTTTTCTTTTTTGGTAGATTTTAAATCATGTATTACATTATCATCAATAAAAGTAATTCTTATTTTTTGCATTTATTTTTGCACGTGGCAATATCAAATGATGATGATGATAATAATCAGTAATCAAAGGACCTTACTAGTTGAACCATTAACCTATTTAACCAGGAAAATGAACTATGATTAAGACATTAATTCATTTTTTCTTTTTATTTTAGCCATTTCTATCTTTACTAACAATAATTCTCATTTTTTTAAATATATTTTTTGTTTAGTATGAATAATATATAATATTAATGTATTTTCATATTTTCTTATAAAATTTATAAAAAATTCTATATTTTTATTTTTATTATTTAATTTATGTGATAATAAAAATTACTTATTTACCAAGGGGAAATGCAATTCCAATATTTTGTCAAAACATTGGTTTTTAATATTATGGTCAAATCAATTATTTATATATACATATATATAGTATATATATTATTTATATATAATATATATGTTATTTATTACTTATTTATAAAAATGTTATTTATAATGCATTTTTGTAAACTTTTTATATGATGGAAATAGTTGAGAAAATACTTAGATTTTTTATTTTTTATTTCAACTATTATATTTTTTTCTTTTAGTAATTTATTATTTTAAAAAAATTAAATCAGATCGTATCATATTTGAATATCTGACATCTTGATTGGATTCAGATTTGAATCAATATTTGAGATCTGGTTGAATCTATGGATCAGATCAAATTTGAATATACCTTATTTCAAATTTGATATGATTTGTTTGAATCCCTACCAAACCACTTGCCTACCACAACTTAGCTAATTAAATTATTGAAACATTTGACATGGTTAGTCGGGTCATGTGTTAGATATTAATGCTCTTTATTTTTTATCCTAATTTTTATCCCATTTCTATCATTAATGAAAATAATTCTCATTAACCACACTTTTTTTATATGATGAATATATGATATTATAGAGTGTACCCAAAATTATTGACAAATTTCTACATTTTCTAGAATTTTATGTATTTTATTATTAAATAATAACATCCATTTGACATGGAGAGTTTAACCATTAACCCGCCACTTGGATGGAAAAACCATTTTGTTTTTTCAGTTAATTTTAAATCATGTATTCTATTTTCATCATCCATAAAAGTAATTCTTATTTTCACATTTATCTTTGTTTAATATGGTGAATATATAACAATATAACTGTATCAAAATGCTTTATACAAAACATATTTTTCTTTGAATTTATTTATGTATGAATGTATGTATATATGTATGTATTTTATATTCTTTACTTAGTTATGACATTATAGATTGACCAATTTGACCTGGAATGTTAGATCATTGACCTACCTACCACCTAGATATGGAAATGGTTTCATTTTCAAACTGATTTTAAATTTTACATTTCATTTATATCATTGATAAAATAATTATTATTTATCATACTTATTTTTGTTTATATTATTAGTATATAATATTATAGATATGCCCAAATTTGTTTAATATTTTTTGTATTATTCTATTTTAAAAAATTTATTTTTAATTATACATCATGGATTAACCTATTTGATCTGAAAGGTTGAAGTGTTGAACTACTAATACACCCCCTAGATAGGAAGATGATTTAATTTCCAATCGATATTAAGTTGTATATTTGATGTCCATCATTAATAAAATTATGTCTATTTTACGATAACTATTTTTTAATATGATAAATATATAATAATAGATTAATTGTCAACACTCGGTAAGTTTTTGCTTTAGTTGAAGTAAGGGTGCCTCCAACTGTTTGGTTCATCAAAATGGGATTCCCATTCCCAAACTAGGCGGAATGGAATTCCCCCCATATGGAGGAATGGGCGTTCTACTTCCTGGAATGGGATTCCCATTCCCCCTCTCTATTTTTAATTTTTATTTTTTGACAAGAAAGCTCATATTTCCTATTTGACCAAAGGTTTGGACTTTCACAGACGTTCCTCCATCCAACGTTGGCTACCAACGCCCACCATCTCCAAAGAGGTAAGACCAGTTGTTGGTTGGCCTTCCTTCATCCAACGTTCCACAGGCCTTTTCCCCATTATTCCTCTTCTTTCTCCCCTTTTCTCTCTTTTCTGCTCCCTCTTCTTTCTGTAATAGTATTATTAGCAGCAACAACTTCTTCCTCCCCTCTGCTTTCTTCTATATCCCCCTCCTCTTCTATTTTTTTTTTCTAACAAGAGCATAATTGAAAATTTTGACTATTCCAATTCCGATTCTGAGTTGAACCAAATGGTAAACTTGGTTCATATTCTAAAGTGATCCTAACATGCATTAGGAATAGGTGATTTGTGATAAAAGAAATTCAGGGCTTAGTTGAAACTGATCCTAACATGCATTAGGAATAGGTGAATCCAATTCCAATCCTTGATATGAACCAAATGGACCTAAGTTTCAACTAAGCCCTGAATTTCTTTTATCACAAACCATTCACACGCTTTTTTATGGCTAGAAAGGTGAAGGGAATAAAATAAACATACTCAAGTTTAAAGCTATAAAACCAACCACATTAGGCTCTCTTTATTTGCAGTGTTGTACATATTTATATAAGGCTCAATTTGGAAACAATGCAAATACAAATATCTAGAGTGTAAAATCCTGTATTTTGTATGTTCTTTGCAAAATGATCATAAGTTTCAGATTTTAACTTCCTTTATATACACATTAAACAAACAAAACAAAAATAAAACCAAATTGTTTCGTTTTCAGGTTCATATTGAATCCATTTAAGGGTGTCAATGGACTGGTTTTGGATTGAACCCTGTCCAGTCCAAAATTAATTTGGACGGATTAGACGGACCAAGAAGACATATTAGATTGGACCAATTTGATCCAAAATATTTATTAAATTGGATTGGGCCTGGTTCGTCTGTAACAAATTTATAATGAATTGGGTTGGATAAAGCCAATATCTGATCCATTGATATAAAATAATAATATATGTGCCAATGGACCGGATTTGGATTAAAAGCAATCTAAATCGAAATAAATTTGAACAGACTGAACAATCCAAACATTGAATTGGACTGATCCAAATTGGTCAAAGCATTAATTTGATTGAATTGGACCTGATCCATTTATAATGGACTCACATTGGACTAGACCGGATTGAACCAAATCCAGTCCAATTGACACCCCTAAATCCATTTGAGTCGGATCTACAACTTATCATTCCTTATCTTAAACAATCTACAACATCATTTGAAACCACCATTCAAACAAATAAGGTTGTGTTTGAATAAGCTTTTGTTCCATTATTTTTTTTTTCTTTGTTTTTTAAGCAGCAAAAAATGTGTCTCAAAATTTTGTAGTGGCTGCTTTTTAAAGCATTTTTTGTTCAAAGCAAAGGTACATTAGAAGGTAAAAGCACAAATTAGGAACTTATGATCACTTTCTATCCAGCTTGAAAACTAATTGTACTTTTGTGCTATGTTCGATGTGTATTTCTAGAAATTCAATGTGGCATAAATATAAGTTCCACATGGCATTTCTGCAATATGTGACATTCCTTTGATCATGTAAACATACCATGTGGCATATCTCTTTAGATGCCACGTGACATTTGGAGAGTAAAAATAATTGGTCAACATTCCGATCATAAGATGTTATTACATGTGTATAATTGCCACCTGTTCTATCCAAACGCTTGTTTGAGCTTCTATCTTCAAAATATAATTGCAAAAACAACCTTTACTAAACAAATTTTACAACAGGAAGCACATGGTACCGTACGAGTCTAAAAGCAAGATTTTGCTTTAGGGCTTAACACAGTAAATTTTCAAATCAATTGAAAGGGTTATTATTTCTAAATGCCAATTCCAAACCCACCAATCCAAACACTACCTAATAAAAAAAATATAGGTGAATTCATTTGAAAGTAGTGGTGTAAAGTGGGTTGTGCCGGGCCGGCATAGTATGGCCCCACCCACAGGCCATGCCGTGCTGGCCCGTGGGTCGCCATGGGCCATTCTGTCCTCCCCGGTGGAAATTTTGGGGGTTGGCCTGGCACAACCCACGGCCCAGGCCCAAGCAGGCCCGTGCCGTGCCATGCCGACACATATGCTTGGGCCTGGGCCGAACAACCCAAACTGGGCTGCATTGTTTTTTTTATTTTATTTTATTTATTTATTTTTGAAAATTTTGCTTTCTTTTCTAAGTAAAATTGTAAAACTAAAATATTTAACTTATGAACTTTGGGAATTGGAAACTATTTAAAAAATTAAGAAATGAGAAATCTAAGTTATTTAACATATAAATGAAAAAAATACTTAACCAAATTGAAATAATAATGATGGAATAACAATTTGGAAGAAAAATAGGAATTTATTTCATTTAAACTTGAATGGTACAAATTAGTGAATTACAAATACAATGATTGAATCATTGCATACTTGGATGAATGAAATATAAAAGTGGAATAAATTAATAAAATATAAAAAATACAATATGGTTACAAATTGAAAATACGAAATTACATTGTTAAAAAATTTTAAAATATATATCAAATAAATTAAATAAAATTAAAAATTTTACAATAATTTTAAAAAATGAAAAATTCTATACAAGTAGTCAAATTCATGAATCATCATTTATGACTTTCATCATCTGCTTCGAGTGAAATGTCTGGTGTTGTATTATGCCTCCCTTGTCTTGTAATTTATCATCTGCATCTAGTCAATCCTTAAAGTAGATGCACATCTCTATGCTCTCATCGTTCATGTAGCTTCTTTTGTCATCCAACACCCTGGTACCTACACTAAAATAAGACTCCGATGGAACTGTAGACACTAAAGGGGTTAGTAGAGCACGTGCCATAGCGGCGAGAAACGAATAATTTTTCGAGTGTTCATTCCACCGGGCTAAAATATTAAAAATATTTGATAGTTCAGTAAATGAACATGTTGTAGAACTAGTAGATTTCTGCCTTCTACTTATTAAATAAAAATGTTTTTCTCTCCTACTACTGGGCTCAAGGTCAGAAGTAGAAGAAGATGATGATGAACAAGTTGTAGGAATTCAGATTCATACAAACTGTATATTTCAAATAATAAATTATTAATTTCTTCTTTTTTATTTCCTATATCAATATTCATATTTTCACAATATGTTTTAAGTAAAATATCTAAACCATATTTCCTAATCCTAGGGTCTACTATTGTAGCTAAACAATAAAGGGGAGAAATGTTCTCCCAATATTTTTTAAATTTATTTTCCATAATTTCAACAATACATTGAAATTGTGGATTATTTCTATATTTAGCCAAACAATCACTAATTGATATGGTAAATTACAACTAGTTGGATAATAAATTCTAGATAATTCATTTGTTGCATAAAAAAATGTTTTAAAAAATCTCTTACACAGATTGCCATTTCCTAGTCTTACTCAAATATCATATCATTTGGCATTTTTAAATTATAAAAATCAGAAAGAATTTATTTATGAGATATACAACTTTCTAACATAGCATAGGTAGAATTCAACATATGCTTTACATCTAATATAAAATGTATATATTTTAAACCATAATTTTGGCATAAATATTAAAATTTTTGTTTTCTTACCCCTGAACTTGTTATATATATAATACAATTTTTAATTTTTGAAATATGAGTCGAAATAATATTCAAGGCATCTTGAATACATAAATTTAAGATGTGAAATGCACATATGATATGAACTAATTTACCATTTAAGCATGATTTTAATTGAGATTTTAAAATATTTATTGTAGAATCATTATTTATATTCCATAAGCATGCAAAGTATTTAAAATATTTGCATCAATAGTTGGGCCACTATGTAGCCATTCAAGCCTAGTAAAACTTAAAATTATTTTATTCAAAAGCCAATTTTCATTAACGAATTGGCCGGTAACACAGATATAACTAATACTAAATTTGGATGTCCAAACATCCAAAGTAATTGCAACTTTAGAATTATGATTTTCTAACAAAGAAATTAAATTTTGTTTATATGAATAAAAAAAATTTAAAGCATTAGTTCTTATAGTATTCCTAGAAACTTTTTTATATTGTGGGTTTACAGAACTATGCAACCATTTTTCTAGATTTGGATCTTTAGCTAATATAAATGGTTGTTCTGCATGTACAATATACTTAGCAAGTTCTTGTCTCATTTTTTCTTATGAATATCTAAAAGTACCAAAACTAGTCTTCCTTCCAATATTTGTTTGGGTTGTTTCTCTCCCTTCATCTTCCAATATTTGTTTGGGTTGTTTCTCTCCCTTCATCTTCCTCTCACTCATGTGTGAGAAGATGTTTGCTCAAATGACCCGCACCACCCTTGCTACAATAGCTAAACTCTTTCCTACATTTTTAGCAAACGACTCTTTTCCCCTTCCCATCAATATCTCTACTTTGAAAACTTTCCAAACAGGGCTACTCAGCCTAGAAGTCCTCATTTTTCCCCTAATATCACTACTACCGGGGGTGAAAGTTCCACTTCCATCGACATCAATTGCATCAATGCTAACACTATTGTGATGCGATTGAATGTCATCCATGGTGAACATGTTGGGGAGTCAGTTTCCGAAAGCGCCATTCATTTTTATTAATTCTAAAAAGATAAAAATTATTTGACTTACCCGAATTGCTGGTTCAAAATCCCAACTTGATTTCAATGGTTAAAGCCTTTCAACATGCAAGCCTCCCGAATTGAGATATTTGAGCTGGTTGAGCAAGCATTCTTCTTGTTGAAAGTCGAAACTTTGATAAAGTTGAGACTTGAGAATTAGAAAATGCATAATCGGACAATCAACTAATCAGAATTTCTCATATTGTAGATAATTGAGAATGTATGAGTATGAGTATGAGAGAGAGAGAGAGAGAGAGAGAGAAGAGATTAAGAGAATTGTTGAATTGGTATGATGAGAATGGTGGAGGATAGGGCTATTTATAGGAATTGAAAATAATTCAATTTCCCAAAATACCCAAAAAATTATCTATTAATTAGTTGTTAGGAGGGGTATTTTGGTCATTGTAAAGTTACTTATAACTTTACCCAAAATGCCCTCCTAAACTAGTTGTTATATAGCTGTTGGGGGGCATTTACATCATTTTTTTCAACCCCTATAAGCAAAATACACAAATACCCCCTAATATGACTGTTTATAGTTGTTGGGGGGTATTTCTGTAAACCCCTCCCGAAAAAGCTGAAACTAGCCATTGGGCCCCTTTGGGGGGGGGGGGGGCAATGGCTATATTCTCTACAGGCCGAGCGTTGCTCAGTATGGGCCTAGCGGGCCGTGCTTCATGCCATGCCATGGGTTGGGCCGTGTCGCCACATGGGCCGCGGGCGGCATGGCACGTGATGTTGTGCCGTGTCGTGCTGGCCCATGGGCCTCAAACCCTCGACCCAGCATAGCACAAACCTCCGTATTGGGCTTGGCATGGCCCAGCACGGCATGGACCTCCGTACCGGGCCTGGCACAGTGTGTGGGCCTTCATGCCGTGCCGGTAAAAAATCGTGCTAGGCCATGCAAATTCACGGGCAGCCCAACTCGATTTACACCTCTATTTCTCTATTTCAAGGATAGGGGTAATAGCATATGGGGACAACTTTTGGGGTTTAATATCAATAAAAGTAATATATTTAAAAAAAATAAAAAATAGGTTAACTTTTTAAAATGAATATCAATAAAGGGCAAAAACACCATTCATCATCTTCTTCTTGCCATTTGTTCACCAGAGCCACCGTCCCTCGCTGCCTGCAACCACCTGCCACTGCCATCTGCTGCCGCTTGCCATTGCCTTTGCCTCTGACAGCATTGTTGGAGGTGGCCGGAGGCAGAGGTGGTGGCGGCGGCGCTGGTGGTTTCTCTGTCCAATTCCACCACATCCACCTACGACAACATTGCCGGAGGTAGAGGTGGGCGAAGGTGGCGGCGTTGGACAAAGAAACCACCAGTGTTGCTGCCACCTCTGCCTCCAGCCACTTTCGGCTATGTTGTCGGAGGTGGGCGGCAGCGGATGGCGGTGGCCGGTGGTGGTGGGCAACGGAGGACGGTGGCTCTGATGAACAAATGGCAAGAAGAAGAAGATGAATAGTGTTTTTGCCCTTTATTGATATTATTTTTAAAAAATTATCCTATTTTTGAAAATTTTTAAATATATTACTTTTCTTGATATTATACCCCAAAATTTGCCCTTATATGCTAGAATCCCAAAAAAATATGGAGAAGTACGGATACACACGATGCAGAATTCTGAATTCCAGCCTCCCTATTACTAGCCCTCTCCCCCTATAAACCACATCCTGCCTGTGAATTTAGCATCAATTCACGGTCATGATGCATTCCCCCTGTACTATGAGGCTAAAAAATTCTGATCTGGGTTGATTGGTCATTCTCCCAAAAAAATATTCCACCCATTTTACCTTTTTTGTTTCATAAATGAATATATACCATAAACAATCTTCCAATCACAAAACTGGTCATTAGCATTATAATTGCATCCAAACCTGTTGTTGGCCACAAATTCTGCCAAAAACAATAATGATAAGCCCATGGTTTGCAACTGCTCTCAAAATCAAGGTAACTAACATTGGGCTTCCTAAATTAAGTCCAAGCCCAGCTTTTGTCCTTAAGGTGTGTTTGAAAGGAGTGCAAATGCTGAATCATTGTAAATTTGTGCTTCAGTTCAGATTTGCATCCGTTTGGTAAGAATATGAATTTGCATCGATAAATGATATAAATGTTTTCATGTGTCAACTTTTGTCTCGAGAATAGGGATGACAATTGATGGGGACCCGATTTCCCTGATTCGATGAAGATTGATGTCCTTGCCCCAATTATATATATTTATAAATATATATTAAATATATTAAAATATATGATATTATGTATATTATTATATCAAAATATATTTAAAACATTATTTATAATTTAATTTTTTATTTATTTTAATTAAATTTATTTATCAAAAAAATACTATTATCTAAAAAATTTTCGGGGATTTAGGTCCTCACATGGAACCCGTCCCTGTTGGAACTCCATATCAAACCACTGGTTGCTTCTTCCTGGTACGATGGAACTCCATATCAACAACAAGTTCTATTCTCACTTCCTAGCTTTGATCTACTTATATTTATGCAAAGTTTGCTTCCAATATTGCAATACAAGTTTCAATCTACTTATCAATGGTTCTGTTTGTTTTTTATTTTAGTTTTTAGGTTCCCTACCTTGTCAAAAGCGAGATTCAGCCCTGTTGTCCAAATCTTTTCACTTTAGCCTTATTAGGATGGGTTTTGAATGTATTTGCTAAGGCTGTTTTTGGTTTGAAGAAAAAAATAGGGAAAGAAAGGAAAATGAAGAAAAAAGTAGGGAAGCTTTTACAAACCGGACATAGCCTAACATCCCAAAGCACCATTTGATCACTTATTCCAAAGTTTTGGAATAGAGAGGATATTTAGATTTTGAAATTTCTTAGATTTCACAACAATTTAAAATCTAGAAGAAATAGTTTTTTTCAATGTTAACAAATTCTAATCCTGAAATGGCTACAGAAGCCACACCAACATGTGGACTCTCTAAAGATGGGCATGGATTTTCATACCCTTAGCCTATTACGGCATAGCCACAAATCCTGAACTCTAGGCTTATTTGCATACCAAAGAGGGCTATATTCATGTTTATTTATATCTTGGAAAAGCATCCCTGCTTTACATCTCATAATTTCAAATAGAAGTAGCATAAGAGGACATTTATGACATGCCATCGGGATTTACAATACAAACTTGTTTGCATTCAATGTTGCTTTTGAAAGTTAAGAAAATGGAATCATCAACATCAAGGAAATCATCTTGTCAAATTAATGGACAACCGGCCATTATATTTCCTTCACGGTTTATTATGATAATTCTCTGCATTTATATGCATTTTTTTATTTGTTTTGCTTTATTTTATTTGTACTAGAGTATATTGGGAGTGATCATATTTGTTAGATTTGGATCCGATTCCATTAAAATTTATTGGATTAATTTTACTAGTCAAAATCCCAATTTGCTGAAACCACAATTTCACAAATTCACAAATAAGAAGTAATATGTCATTTAAAGGTGCAATAAAAATTGGAGTCTGGACGAACCATGGTTTTTAAAATCGAACCGGTCAGGGGTCTAATTATCTGTTCGAATGGTCTGATCGTTTGACCTGAATGGCCGGCCCATTTTGACAAAAAAATAAAAAAATAAAAAATGGTTAAAACCGTTTGAACGGTTAACCGGTTAATTCAGCGATTTATTGACCAAAATCAACGGTTTTGGGGAAAAACGAAACTGGTTATGTGACTGGTTCCTGGTTTTTCCAGTCCGACCGTCTGGTCCAATCCGATTTTGAAAACCATGGGACTAACAATAAAAAAAGTGAAAAAAAAATTGAAGGCTGGATTAATTGTTCCAATAAATCCTTATCCTATTGTCTTAATAGTATCATATTTGGCTGAGTAGTAGCTGTCATATTTATATTTGGCAAAGGTATTTGTTTCAGCCATTAAATCCTTATCCTATTGATACTGTTCAACTTTTGTCCATGTGCAAGAGAACTGGCCAAGCCAAACTGTACATTTTTAAGAAATGTAGTAACAACTATAATAATATGCCTATTTCAACCATAAACAGCCTTAAATAATTGTTCTATGCCAATTTTGTATTGATTATCCCAAAATGTTTCGGGTGGAAATACAAATGATACCAAACATAACTTTTGCTCATATTATTCATTGTTCATTATTGGTTCCAATAAAAACTGATATTACTTGTATTGTGTATCATGTAGAGATTGGGATTCTTAATTATCAACAGAGTTGATAATGATGGAAAGAAAGAATCATAGTTTGTATGAGAAAACATAAAATGATATTCTGATCCCTCTTCACCCACCCACCCACAGCTTTTGTTTGTTGGAACAAATTAATTGTGATTTATGTTTGTATTTACTAGTTGTAGCTTCAAAAACTTGATGATCTGAGCAGGTTGTTAGGATTAAACTATGAATTACCGATTAATTAATATGGCAAACAAGAAAAATTAATTAAGGAATATGTGAATTATAAAGCAAATAATAAGAGCAAAAGAAAGGTAAAGATGGCACCAGATTTACATGATTCGGTCAAAGAGACCTACATCCATGGGAGAAGAAAGAAAAGCATGTTTATTCATGTCCTTGATGAGAGAACTACAAACTGACCACCTTACTAGTGCCGAAATGTCTTTAACAAAGCCTTGAAGCACTCAAAAAAGGGCATAGATGACTGCTTTGAGCTGGTGTGAGAGAAACCCTTAATGGCAGCAGAGAAGAAGAAGAACGATCCAAACAGCGTAGGAGTAGATCTTGTCAGAAGATGGTGATGAAGTTCTCCCAATCTTTTCAGCCTTCTAATGCTCTCTCTCCATACACATACTACCCCTAGGAGGCACCCCTTTTATAGAAGAAAATAGGGAAGTGGAGAAGTCACAATAAGTGTAGCAGTTTTTTGTGGTGTAATTGTGACTGTTACAACATTCATCTCAAAAGATAAATGTAGCAGTTTTTGGTGGTGTAATTGTGACTGTTACAACATTAATACCAAAAGATAAATATAGCAATTTTGGTGGTGTAATTGAGACTATTACAACATTCATACCAAAAGATAAATGTAGCAGTTTTGGTGGTGTAATTGAGGCTGTTGAATTACTTAGCCACACCAAACGTCAACAATTTCCACCTTGGCGATAATTCAAACAGCAAATCTCCCTCTCCAAATGCCCCAAGGGCATTGGTTGACCACAACCCCTTCATTAACGTGCTAGGAGTAAATGCGTCAGGATTGTGCATTTGCATTTAATGCTTTGCAATTGTTCAGGGTGAGAGTTGCCCCGTTGCCCTTTGGGGTAGTATGAAGTGATGGAAGTACCCCTGTACGACGCCATGTGTTGGGGTCTAGTAAGTCGACCAAATATACTTACATCACTTGCCCTCCACTCTCGAGTCCAAGGATGAGGCTGTTGGGTGGGCTACGCCAAGGGCTCGGCCTCGGCTGATGAGAGCAGACATCATTTCTGGCAATGCTTTTTGTAATTGTTCAGAGATGAGCATTCCGTGAGTGACACTATCATGCCTGTACATAGTTTGATGTTCATGACCGGGATGGATTCATGTTGTTACGATTAGATTATCGTGACCTTCACGAGTGCTTGCTGCCGTTACCCAATAGTTGTGTCTGGGATTGGTGCTGGCTTTTGCTGTCAGGTAGCCTTGTCCAAGGTGAGCACTAGCTTCTATTGTCATGGAGACATGATTGGGACAAGCAGTCGAACATATGTACCAGTTTGGTGTGTCTTGAGCCAAAGGCGATGGGCAAGCTAGCTTCGGGCCTTGCCTTAATATCATTTTGTCTTTTGAGGTTGATGCCATATGGAGGCTGTTGGTGTGGACGGTTTAGGTGGTTTGATTACAACTATTGGATGGAATGGAGTTGAGCTATCTATTGTCCTTTAAAAAGGAGAGGAGATGGGGGAGCATCACTTGTTTTCTAGCCTATTTTGGTAAACTTTTTCTTGGTGAGGCCTCATCTTCCATCATGTTGACTTCTAAATCTGGTTGTGAGGCCTATTCCTTTTTTGTTTGGGGTGAACCAAGTAGTAACCCTACCCCCAACAACAATGGGAGTGAGAGTAGTAGTAGTAGTTCTGAGGGCACCTCTTAGTCTTCCAATGTGGAGGTTCTGTGGGTGAGAGTCACAACTCAAGAAGCTGAGCATGGCTAATAGTGTGTGGACTCTGTAAATGAGAGCACCGGGTCCACCAGGCGGAGGGGTAACATCTTTGGGTGTCCCGTTGTAAGGCCTTCAAGGGGCGATTCTCCAAGGAATGCACCCGTGCTTCTCGTATTGGTAGATGTTGAGGAGTCCATGGGATGATTGGTGAAGAGGAGGTTGAGGCCAATGGGTGATAGAGCCCTCTCCTCGCTCGGTTTTAGATAATGTCCTTGAAAGGAAGGAGGTTAGGTCCCTAGCCAAGAAGTACTTCATCCTGAGGGATTATAGAATTAGAGTCCCTTGTGTCAGTGATAGGCCATGGCTTTGTCATGAAGGGAAAGTGTGTGTCCATAAGCACTACCTTCAGTTTGGGTTGCACTTCCCTTTGCACCCTCTGATTCCCTAGATGTTGAACCATTACAGGTTGACCCTCAACTAGCTTGCCCCTAACACCATTAGGACTACAATAGCTGCCTTTGAGGAAGAACCCTAATGGTGAAGGGCTGTGGTATTTCTAGGGCCGACGGGATAAGGCGGTGGATAACTCGTCATCCATTCACATTTGGAAGAAGAAGTTTTGCTTCCTAAGTTGTCCCAAAGCTCTTCAGGTGGTCCTCTGGATTTGTACTTCCATTGTACATCTCAAGAGTGGGTGCCTTGAAATTGGTAGGTAGCAAGAGCAGCTATGAGATGATGGAGTCAGTGAAAGCCTCCACCTGACTGGATGAGGTGGGATAACTGGTGGAGGCATCACCCTTGCCCTCCTTGACCTGTTTGATATTGTCCTAGATGGTGCCTATATGTGCCTGGAGGTCCCCAAGGCATTGGTTGATCTGAGGCATTGGAGCCTTGGCGTGGTCATGTGGCTCTCTCACACGGGAGAGGTCTGCATGATTCCCAAAGTATTCTGATTTGATCGGGTCTTAGGCTCTATGAGCATAGTGATAATTGAGGTGATCACGAAGGTCCAAGAATGGTGGGGGAGAGGCGCGACATCGGCCAGCTCTCGACCAATAAGGGGGGCTATAATGGCTTGAGTGTCCGCTGCCGTCCCTATTGTGGTTGGAGGTCGTGTGGTTGGCGTGACGATCCCTGTGGTTGTCTTGGGAATCGTGGATGTGGAAGCTAGGACGGTTCACACCTCGCATGGAGGGGAAGTCGAGAAGTGTTGGAGTAGTGTTTGCTTGCTTAACGACTACTACTATTGGATCCGAGGGGTCTCCATCGACACGTTCGCCTAGAAGCCATCTTATCGAGATTGGGGTAGATCTTTTTCCATGTTGTTCCTAGCCCCTGATGGGGCGGCCATGTTGTGGGAGGTCTCCTATTGGGTGTTGTAACTCATCTAGTGGTTGGGTCAAATTGTTTAGTCATTGGAGTACCATGTTAAACAACTCATGTATGATCAAGTTTTGAGCATTTGGGACACTACCTTAGTTATCAACCATTGTCGAAAATATTAAGGAAATTTCTTAAAGTTTGTTAAGGGGGTGATGCTAAGTCTTTCTCACAGATGGTGCTAATTGTTGTTGCCAAATTTGGAGTCGAGGGCAACGAGGTAATTTCTGAGGCCCAAGGGTTGTGGATCCCACCTACTAAGAGTGAAAAGATGTTAGAGGCCTCAGGAGTGCTCCCAGGAGCAAGGACTCTGATGGTCAAGTTAGCTAAGGGCTCAAAGTAAGCTAAGTTCACCACAAGAGAGTAAGTGCTAGCTCAAGTATGTGAGTCCGTTCCTTTAGTTATAGTATCCCTTTTATAGTCGGAGTCGCTAATGAACGACAAGTAACTGTCCCATAGATTGCGGTCACATAGGGGGAATTAGAGAACCCTGACTACGACCCTTTCATTAGCATGACAAGAGTGAATATGCCAGATCATGCATTTGCATTAAATGCTCCGCAACCGCTCAGGGCGGGAATTACCTCGTTGCCCTTTGGGGGAGTATGGAGTGACGTAACTACCCCTGACCGACGCCACGTGTTGGGGTCTAGTAAGTCAACCAAATATACCTATATCAGTAAACTATAGACATGTGCATTTATGGATATGTATTCACATGCATTTACACCAAATTTTAGTGTGGGCTAATTAACCAACCTATGCCCAGCTTAGGCCCAAGTAACCCAAGTGCATCAAATTTCAATTAAAGCACAAATCTAAGTTGCCCTCGGGCTTTGTCTAGGCTCCAACCTTAAGCCTGGTTCTTAGAGTTGGGCCTGGGTTGAGTTTAAACCCGGTCCAGCCTGCCCAACTTGCAACCTGATCAAGCACCATTATAATTAACAATAGAATTTTCCCCTTATATGTACCTAATTAAGAAAAAAAAAAAAACTTAAGCTATAAAACAAAAGGATAAAAGCTTAAATCCATTTTTTTGTGAATTGCATGTGGAGTTACTGTTTTACAAAGATGATATAGATGAATTTGTAGTTTATATCTAAAAATTCTTATAACTATGGCCTTTAAATTAGAGTCTAGAGTCTAGGTACCTTTTATAGAGAGATCCATGATTATTTCTCTTTCTTTAAAATGTGGAGTTGAAAGTTGAAACTCATATGCGTGGTTCTAATTTGTACTCAGATTATGATTTTTTTGTTACGTAAATCTATTTTGAATCTTGATCATGGTATTTTATTAGCTCAATTTAGAAAGAATACAAATACAAATATATACAATATAAATACGTATAAAATAATACAAAATATAAGACTTTACACTCTACATATTTGTACTCTTTCCAAACTGAGCTTTAGTGTTGAATAAATTTTTACTAAAAAGTGGTTGCACTCCATTCATACTTTCATTTTGCAATTGGTTTCATCTTCATCTTGTACATAAAATTTCTCTTTCTTTTTTCTTTTTTATTACTTTGGCTCTAGGCCCAAGATAATGATTTTGTTTTTCTCTCTTCGACTAATTATATTTTATTCCATCTTAGGCCTAACCAAAGATGCTTTTGGTTGAAGATTTAACAGCTCTCAGTTATTTTAGTAACAACATTAGCAGTTGAGTTCAGCATCTTTAATTGTTTTTAAAAGTTCATTCAACTTTTGGCTTCCATACAGAAAGTTGAAGCCCACTTCTATCCAGAATTATTTTATGTTTGACTGGAACTGAACCATTGAAGCTTTCTCTCATTGGCGGTGCACAATGAAACAGAGTTTCTGGTCGGTGCATTCACAAACAGAATTTTGGTCTTCATCTAAAACCAATAGTTTAAAGTTTTCAATCCATCTTTTACTTGGCTAGTTAGACCGGTGAACCAATTACCCGGTTCACAAGAAACAAAACATTTACTTGGTCATCAAATGCATTAAATTCAATGTACCTACTATCTAACTTAACATACGTATTAGATTTTCTGAGGGGGACTAAATCATAAAAACCCCTAATTTTTAATTTTTATTCCATGTTGAGACAAATTCAATGTACCTACTACCTAATGCTTTATTTGGATTGGTAGGTTTGAGTGATCATCCAATGTATTAAAATGTATAATACTGGGGAAAAAAAGAAACACAACATTGATTTGGAGAATCGTTTCTTTAAGTGAAAGAAGAGGAGTATATTTTTCTTATTACCATATTGGTAGCACAACTTATGTCATCATAATCTTGATGTGATGTATATAGAAAAGAATATATGTGACAACATAATGGGGATCCTCTTGAACCTTGATGGTAAGACAAAGGATAATGTAAAGGCACGCTTAGATCTGAGGGTAATACGAATAAGGCCCGAGCTTCATCCTCAGTAACATGGACCAAATGTTATATACCCTACGTGCTACTCCTTATCTTCTGTTGAGAAAAAAGTTTTTTTTATAGACTATTGAAATCAATTAAGGCTTCATATGGATATGCATCCAGCATATATTGATTGGTAGATGTGAGGCAACGCAAAATTTGGGGTTTCAAAAGTCATGATTGTCATGTTTTAACGAAACAATTGCTTCCATTGCCCATGCTGAGAACATCACCTAAGATTGTGTCTTCCCCTTTAATTGAGCTATGCAATTTTTTTAGGAAGTTGTGTTCAAAGGTATTAAACCCCAATGACTTATGCAGAATGGAAAGGGAGATTGCACTAATACTTTGTTGTTTAGAGAGGATCTTTCCTCCACCATTTTTCACCATCATGTTGCATTTAGCAATACATTTAGCATATGAGGCTAATATGTATAGCCCAGTACAATTTTGTTGCGTATATCCAATTGAGAGGTAATTCTTTATATTCACTTCAATGCTTAATACATTTACACACACAAATATATGTGATCATTATTTAAAAGGCTCTATAGTAGAAGGTTATTTGGCAGATGAATGTAACTTTTTGCTCACGATACCTACATAGTGTAGAGACAAGGATTAACAAACCAATAAAAAATAATGATGAGGCAAATATTGGAATTCAAGGATTCTCAGTGTTTCAGATGCTAAATCGTCATTTAGGAAATGTTGAGTATATCTAATTAGATGACATCACATGGGCCCAATCTCATCCATATGTGTTATTCAATTGTGACAGAGTGATCCCCTATATTGAGTAAGTTTTTTGTTGAATATGATTTTTTATATTGATAAGTAAACTTTAATCTTAAAAATTTTAAGAATACTAACCTTAACATGTTGCAATTATCAAGTGTTAACATTGAAGTAGCTGTCTTAGAAAAAAAGAGATAAAACAAATCTAGAATCTAAAATTTCATAAATGATTTAAGTTACATGTAAGAACCATCGTCTTGCATTATGCAACTTCATACACATTGTTTGTAAACATAAATCCATCTCAAACATTTTTTGTGGTGTGTTTTAGGTTACAAACCTTGAATTAGAAAATAACCTTTAAATTTTGGAGGAGATTAGATGGTTGGCTAAATGTCCATCGTGTGAAGGACGATTTCACACCAAGGATCGTGAATGACGACAAAAGACCAAAAATAGTGGAGTTGTCACGACAAAGACATTAAGTTTTGCTAGTTCAAGAGATAGAAATTCAAATTTTGTGGATTTCACTTATTATTATGAAAATTTTAGGATTGTCTTATTTCGATGTGATTGGGTTGATGTGACACAAGATAGGGGAATAAATAGGACAAGTATGGCTATACTCAAGATTGGGTTAATATCTCAGGTTTGATGTATAGTTCACAGTTAGAGGATGAATCATTCATTTTAGCCTCACAAGCTCAACAATCCCAAGAGATTTATTTGATATATAGGCTGAAGAGGTTGATGGAGATGATGATTTAGAAGTTGAGCCACCTAGAACACATGTAATGGAAGACACTCCTGATGATAACATTGATTGGGTTCGTGAGGATGTTGATGGAACAACTATTGAGAAATGAAGATGAGGTACATGAGTCTACACATGAGGAAGAGCCAGAGGATGATAGTGTTGATTAGTTTGTATGATTTAAAATGTGGTTCCTTACACTTATTTGTAATATCAATATCAAGAGAGGTTACACCTTGTGACTCTCTATGGGTGTTGTAACTTTGCTTACATTTTGGTAATGAAGTAACTTTTTCAATATTCAAAAAAAGATATATTTGATAGTAGATGTGCTATTTTAATATGCTTATGCAATTTAAAATATTATGCTTGTATTGTTCTATTATGGTAGACAAGCGATTTGAAATTTATTGAAAATATTTGTTTTCTTTTCTTGTAGGAAATTATGGTTGAAGATACTGTTGGTTCAGCTATTTGTATTATTTTATGAATATCTTTTTATTTGAGTCTTATTTTTATTATATTCATTTTGAATATTTAAACTTCTTGTGTATTATGAAATAGATGTCTTAGTGCAAAGGAGGGACATGGGCCCCACAAGAGCTACCAAGAAAAAATCCCCATAACATTAAATGGGTTAGGCCAAGGAATCGAAGAAAATACAAAGAAACTGATTAAGTTTATGGAGACAAATTGCAAAGAATGGTTATCACTGTCCTTTAAGTTTCAAGCAGTGGACTTCATTTCCAACTCCACGTAAAGAGGACATTTGGAATCTTGTACTTATGTTTAATTGTTTGAATTCATATATTAATTGCTATCACATTTGTTTAAGTGTGTTATTTGTAGGGTAAATTTGAGATAGACAACAAAGGTAAAAAGTGGGTATTATCCTCCATTGGGAAAAATGGAAAGAATACAATTTAGATTTGAAAACCACGTATTATGATCTAATTACCCCCTGATGAGGCAATGTGGAATTGCCTTAAAGGGATTCCTAGTTATTAATGGCAGATTCTTGTCACTTTTTGGAACTCTGATGAGGGCAATTTTATAAATATTGTTTGAGTGTTACAATATACATGGCCTTACACTTGTAATTTTATAAAGCTGTAGAAATGGAATGCTATAGTTAGAAGAAATCGGTTTCAACAAAAGCACACACTTTGGGGGATCAAGAGTTAGAAATATTAGTATTTAACGACAGTTATTTAAAACTGCCGCTAAAAATTAGATTTCCTGCCGCATCCCGCTCCTCTCTCCTCTGATTTATTTGTCTTCCTCCTCTCCCCCTCTTTCTCTCTCTCTTCTTACCATCAGACCTGTGCCCACTCTTTTCTCACTTCTCTCTCGGTCTGCCCACACCACCGAACGGCATCCAACCAGCGATCAGCAATGACATCTAGTAGGTAAACTCTCTCTCTCTCTCTCTGATTTGATCTCCAACGGATGTCGTGGATTCCGACTTCATCCAGTGAACTTTAGATTCTAGGAGGCTAGGATTTTATTTATAATCATCACGTTGAGCCACACATTTTTATTTATTTGTTTCTTCAATTCCATACTAAAAAGCATTTCACAGGGGAGGATTTGGGAGAACCTCTACGTCTTTGATCCCTTGAAGCTATTCGTTCGCATATCCTTCGGATCTTTGCAAGGTCAGCTTTCAATTGTTTTCAATTTCTATTTTATTTTGCTTAGAAAATTGTAGATCTGTCTGAATTTTATATACAATGATCCCTCTCAGCCAACAAACCCATTGTTTCAGT
Organism: Nelumbo lutea; assembly: GCF_056320005.1. Lineage (NCBI taxonomy): Eukaryota > Viridiplantae > Streptophyta > Magnoliopsida > Proteales > Nelumbonaceae > Nelumbo > Nelumbo lutea. Next base: position 109,192,013 of record NC_142685.1, read on the forward strand.
GCAATGCAACACATGCTGGTGCAACGACCACTTGGCCCTTGCCCCAGCAATGAAGTAGGTGAACTAATTGGGAACCACAGAAAACTCCAAGGTCGTATTTCTTTTTTTTTTTATCATGTTTTCACCTGAAGATGTTTTTTCAAGCTCGTTGTGGAATTCTTCCACAAAGAGAACTCTATGTTCCCTGAAATTAGTTATGGACTCTTCTCTCCCAGATTGACAAGAAATATTTGGAATTTCACTCTACAACATACTTTACTCCTCAACAAGGTTCTTCTCCTTCAGTGCTGGAGTTTTATCTTCAGCTCCCATTGGGTTGGAGATAACTGATATTCTGATTAGGTTGTAATTAGGTTAGATTTTGATCGAGCCACATCCAACTCCAATTTGATTATCTAAAACTTAAATCTGGATTGATCCAAAATTTGATCAGATCTAGGGTCTTGGATTAGATTCAGATTAGATCCAAGTTTGTTTTATCCAAAAAGACTAAAAGATAAAAAAATTAATCACCTTTTATAACAAATTTATAAATTTATATAAATATAAAACACTGAATTTATTAACTATTAACTTTATACAATCATATACTATCCATGTATGTGTGTGCGATCGTATAAAATTTAGTCAAAGTCAAACCTTAATCAGATCAGATCAGATCAGATCCCAAATGGATTATCAAGACTTTTGCCGCAGCCATAGTTGGTGACACTCCAATCCAACATCTGGGTTCAGGTAGTAAAACTATACTCATTTCCTCCCCTATTCCTATTCCCCCCACCTGTTATTGTTTTTCCATTTAAGTATCCATACATGTGTATCAATAGTGTATGTTTATATGTATGTGTATACTATAAAATGCAATCTCGACCTGACTCTTTGAAATCAACTCCCTGCACCCCAGTTGTTTCAATACATTAGGCCTTTGAACAAGAAAGTTTCACCAAGTGATCTTACCAATACCCATCAATATTTTACCAACAGTTGGAAGTGAAACAAGCAACAGTCCATGATCATCCAATTATGGTTTCAAGAGGTGAGTTTGCACAGTAACAACCAATATGAAGCACCTACTAATACTATCCAATTCCACACCTACAGACTTGGAACTACATTACCAATACACCAAAGCTATATTTGCTTTTCTCCTGTACTAATGATTACAGTATCTACCAGATTTGAGCCACTACAAAAATGTTTCTAATCATGTAACTACTACAATTATCATACAATAAAATTCCACCTGCCCAAGTACCACCAATGCACAACTGAAAGGATCACCGACACTGGTGCTGTACAGGTCCAAGTGGATGACTGGAAAATGAAAACCAACATATGCTTTCTAAAATAATTGGGAAAATTTTTGAGTAATCCTTATACAAATTTGTATAAATCTGATGGTCTCCCCCCAAGTTGGGAAAATGACGATAGGCCTAGTTAATTTATTCATTCAGACACAACATGTTTTCATCATAATGGTTCATGTGCAAGGTTCAGGGATGATGTGGCTGTTTTCATCAGGATGGCTACCATCTGACAGAAAACTACGTACTGTAGCTCCCTCAACCATAAATATTATGGTCTCACATCAACCTTAAATCTCAAGGAGATTAAGAATGTAAACAGCCTCAGGCTTCACAATAGTGTAATTGTTTGGAGGAAATACCTTGTTGACACACTGAGCATTTTACAAGGTGTCATTTGTTGAATTATTCTAGTAAGGCTTAACATTTTCTTTCATCAGCAACAAGATCAGAAGGCTTCTTTATTATTCCCATTTCCCTTACACACTAACCTGCTGCTGATTTTAAAGTAGATTATTATTATTCCCATTTTAAATCACCTGCTACTGATTTTAAACTAGTGAGTATTTTGTTGATTTTATGTGATTGTATGCCTAAGCAAAAACTGCTTTCAAAGCACTTTTGGAGTCAACAAATGTTGAATCTGACTAGACTTGGGAGCAGGTAAGCTGAACTGCATGAAGGTTATTCACTGGGGCTTGGGTTCAGAGTTTGGAGGAGGTAATGTGGGTAGTGCAATAGAGCTTGAAGGTCTCCCACCCCCACCTGCTGGAGTTACTGCTTTGGCTGTAAAGCAGAAGGGATTGGATAATTATAAGCAGGGGCAGTTTCCTGATGCCATTAAGTGGTTGTCTTGGGCAGTAGCTCTTCTAGAGAAGGCTGGGGACAGTGCTGCCACAATGGAGGTTTTGTCATGCAGAGCTTCATGCTACAAAGAAGTTGGGGAGTACAAGAAAGCAGTCGTTGATTGCTCAAAGGTATGGACACTGTCTCATTTTCCACATGTAAGAACTATCTCTGTTTGGGGTATAATTCTTAGATAGCCAATAATCAAGTTAATTAGATGAAATCAGACAATCTTGAGGGTTCCTTACTCTCTAACTGATAGGCTGCCTTTGAAACTTTTAAACAACTTAATTTCATCTATCTACTATTTCCATTAGTGAACAAAGTGGTTGTATGACCATGAAACTACTTTAAGAAATGATAGCAAAAATGTTTTTGCTGAGGTGGGGAAATCATACTGACTACATTTTTGTTTTACAGGTGCTAGAACATGATAGCAAAAATGTTTCTGTTCTAATACAACGTGCACTCCTGTATGAGAGCACTGAAAAATACAAACTCAGGGCTGAAGAATTGAGGACAGTTCTTAAGAAAGACCCTGGTAACAGGATTGCAAGAAGTACCATTCACCGTTTAACCAAACTCGCTGACTAGAGAATACATGATCATTTTCATAGTATCTATTATTTATTTGAAAGCCTCTTGAACTCTTTCATGGATTGTGTTCTTGTTAAACATTATCTGGCACATGATTAATCATCTGTTTTCTAATTAATTTTGGTGATGATTATACCAAGCTGTAGGTGTATGGTCTTTTTCAGGAACTACTACTGCTGCTATCAGGTATCATTCCTTGCCATAATGACATGTGAGAGGTGCTTTTTTCCCTTAAGAGATATCTTCATTCATTGTTGGCCTTGAGTAGTAGGTTAATTTACAATGACTTGAAGTATCTATTTCCTGTTTTAGATGATAAGAATAAAATTTTAGTTTGCTTATGATAATTAAGGGGAAATAATACATAAATTGGTTTTCTTATAGTTAAATGCAGAGAAAGGATACATATGAGAACATATATAAATTTGAAGATAACAAAATTCAAATTCAAGCAAAATTTTGATGTTTGGTTATATGTTCTGTCGGACTTCTCTCTTAGTTCTTTGGGCAATTCAATTTAATTACAACTTGTAAAAATGGAATAGTTAAACCATTAAGAACTCTAATTTATGCCCAACAAAAGCCTTAGCCTTACCCAATTTTTCTCGTTAGCTATAAAAGTACTATTTCACCTCCTTGTCTTCTCATTAGTAAAATACTGTTTTATCATTTCACTCCCATTTACTCTTCCACCCCTACAAATACATACAAAAAGATGGACTGTGAGAAGATGAGTTCTTTTCAATTTCACATGAAGGATCCTCCCCAGGTGCTGCACCCATTGCTGAATCTATGGGCTTATCTCCAACCGGTGATGTATTTGCATCTTGATTTGAGGAACTTGATCCGCATCTTAGTTTAGATCCCTTGGGCTGAGGATACTTTTCATCAGTTGAAGTATTAACATACTTTTTATTGGACTTGAACACTCCTGGATTTGCAGGATCTGCTGTTGCACACCAGATGTAGAGGCTGAATACACATGTAATCTGAAAGGATAAGTAACATATGTATCATGTTAGTTAGAAAGAAGAATAAGAAGTTGGTGGATCAAATCTTTAGAAGACTACAAGCCTCAACATATACAATTCATTTGATAATGAAAAGCAACAATACAGAGAGGACATGCAAGATATACAATTAATCAATCTGTAGCTTCTGTCTAAAAAGTGTTTAAATCTCCAAGGGCCATCACTACCATATTTAGACCAACCAACTACCAGCTGAAAGTCCCCCTGCACCTCCGCATGCTTAACTCTGCACATTTCTGTCAATAGGCCGAACAAGTTGACCTGTTGCACTATAATTCAATAATAAAAATATAAAAACACAGAAAATTCATAGGAAATTTGGGCACAGCCTATGCTGGAATCCTTCCTCTAGGAGAAGCTTTAATGACTGGGGAATTCAGCAGGCTGCAGATCTTTCTCTGTTACAAAACCAGCATCTAAGTCTCCGCTTCCAAGATGCAAGAGTCTAGGAAAAAGTGCAAGAGATGATAAGTAGAACAGTTTCTTACCCATATCCAAAGGAAATATGTTATTTGGAGTGCATTCTGTGAAAAAAATACTAGTAAATCAATCTACACATCTCAAAACATAATGAATATAAAATTATAAAATGATTAAATAAACAACAAATAGTTGCATCAGGGATGGAGGACAAAATTTAGTTGCATTTTTTTTTATGGTAATTTAGCCTCCTCCTATGATACTAGATGCCTGTACATTGGTGCTCTATTATTTCAGATATTCCAATTTTTAAGGTAAACTATGTATCCAGTGCTATGTCCTTGCTGTGTATGTGGGTAACATAGGCAGCGTACTTTCGCAAACCATTCACATGGAACATAAATATTACATGGCTAACGGCTTAGATCCACTCCTGATGAAGATTCCCTAGGCAAAGTTGACTCCTATCATCTGACTCTAATCATCTGAGACAATGAAATTCAGCAGGAGGCATCATACACAGTAATAATTAGGCTCCTATTAATAACTTCCCAGTGGATGAATTTGCATTACTGTCTTCAGGTCCAGATGCCAATGTAACAGAGTAAACAATAAGGTTGCAGATAAATCTACTAACATGGGAGGTGATGCTAGGGCAGAGTATGTTTTTGATTTTTAAGGCCTGATTCTCCTGGACAAAGCAAGCCTTTTTAGTCTCAATCTGTCCTCCTGGGTTGTAACTTGCAAAAAACTCTTCTACCTGGAACTTTCTTTTGTATACTTTAGTCAGCAATTTTTTTTTGATTAGTATAATTCAGTTCGTATCCGGAACAGTGAAATATAGGATTCATGTAGCCAACAACCCCATATTGTTGACAAGGCATTTTTAGTTCGATCTCAAATAGTGGAGGCTAGAGCAACAGTTGCACACCCGGATACCTTGTTCAGGTGGTTTCCTAGATCTACCGATTCATTAAAGTGAAGGGAAAAATAGATATTGGTTGAAGGATGGAAGTAGCAAGAGTAGAATTGGAATGCAAATCTGAATTCTTCCTTCTTTCAGGTGAATAAGTTATATATCATTGCTAATCCAGATTTTATCACCTAAGATTATCATCAGCCAGTCCTTCAATCAGACTATCTACTTCTGTGCATCATCCTAGACCTTAAGATCCATTTTTGTTTAAACCACCACCCATCAACCAGCATAAAGTTTCTTATGCTGTCATCAGCAGATAATTTAGCTAGTGGTATTGGTGGTATTAACTTGCACTGGTTAGATATTTTTCATTTTTCAATTTCCATGCATAGTATTTGAATTATTGCATTGAGGGATTATACATTATGAGAATTCTGTAAAAGCTACAGAAATAAACTGCTTAGGAAGAGTTTGTTTAGGTTAATCTAATATGCTCTGCTCTTCTCACATCTCCTCTCAACACCAACAAAGCAAATTTATGGTATAGGAGAGTGTCATTCTTTCAATATATTGAAAACCTGTGTCTGAATTAACTTTGACAAAAATTTCTATGTAGTTGTGTACCATATGATACTAGAGACAAATTCCAAGCACATGAAGTTGAGTAGTGAGATGGAAAAGAAGGCAGTGAAGAAACTTCCCGGTGCTTAAAAAATTAAGTGAAGGAAGGATGGCAAGTTGAAGGCCTTTCTACTTCAAATTTGTATGTATGTTTCAAATGTTTTGGGTTTTAACATCAATTGAAGTTTTCTTGTGAATTAAGAGCTGTCTAGTAACCTTGAAGTTTAAGAATTCAATTAATTTTTGATTTTTAAAGCTGTAAACATTATAATCTTTTTTAAAGCTGTATCGGAAAGCCCTCGATACGATACATATCGGCCGATTTTTCAGGCCCTTTACTACTGGTACAGTCCTTTTGATACCCATATATCATATTTTTTGATATTACCAACTGATTTGTTTATTTATTTATTTTCTGAAGAATGTTTTCTGTACCTTTTTTTTTTTTTTTTGTTTTCTCAGTTCCAGTCTCTGTCAGATAGGACATCTAATATCAGTTATCACTCCTTGCAGTGCCAACAGAGTGATGTTGAAGAAACATTCTTCAAGTCAAGTTCTGTCTTCAAGGAGTAGGAGGCTATGGTGGAAGTTGTTCCTCTGGAGCCACAGAAACCTTCACAAACCATCCAATGTAAAACTGAAACTGCCCTCCATTGACCATATTATGAACTAGAAAGGTGAATATTCTTCAGATACTCTGGAAATCAACCGAGTTATCGCAGAGTCAGGCAAGACAGAATCTCCAGAATCACTCACCAAACAATCCAAGAATAATGGCAGCACCAACAACACTGCTAGCAACAACAAGAAGCGGGGTACATTTCATGAGGGCGTTTCTAGTTCATCGCTGCAGAACCAATGGGTTGCATTCTTTACAGAATCATCCTCCTTGACAAGAGTTGATGAATGGGTGAACAGTCTTGAGGTCCAAACTTCTTTCCCAGATACAGGTGAAGACACTGGTGATGAATGTATTGTCTTTCCACCTTCTCCTGAGCATGGGGACTCACCAACAAGAAGCACAACTCACATGAATCAGCGCCTTAATCATAGTATATTAGTATTTCAGAGGAAATTCTGTATGCCAACAATATTATCCAATCACTGAATGCTTCCTCCACTGTAGCCCATATTGTTGGCATGGGCTTGAAGGTTGTACCCACCATTTGAAACAAAAGAATCAAGGAGAATAAGGGTTAATTCAATCAGGAGTTGTGAAGAGAACATTTCTTGTACAAACCAAGAGTTTATCAAATTGAAATTAAGATGTATTTGTGACTTAAATGTTTTGAATTGAGAATGGGTTTTAAAATTTTATTTGTAATTCTGTTTTTTTTTTTTTTTAATTTTTTGTATTTCATTTCAATTAAAATGAATATAGGAAAAACAGGTTATTCAAAGCAAATTAGAAAAAAATTAAAAAAAAGGTTATATGAAAAAAAATATGGCTATAGCGGCAGTCCCGACTGCCACTAAAGATGTTCCTGACTGCCGCTAAAAGGACTTTTAGCGGCTGCCGATCCAGTATTAGCGGCAGTTTAAAATTTATACCGGCAGCCAAGAAAACTACCACTAGAATGTCTAGTGACAGTTCTTTTAGCGGCAGTTAGCCGGCTACCGGTAAAGTCTATAGTGGCAGTCAGAACTGCCGCTAAAAGTCATTTTTTTGTAGTGAAATGATGATGATGTCTAATGCTTAGTGTGGATATAGATACAGAAAACCGGTGATGGGGCACAACCAAGTAAGGGAGTTGTGTGGGTCAGAACACATACAAGGAAAGATGGGGTGCCTGTAGATGCAGAATCGAGAAGGGCAATGGTGGTTTATTTAAATAGTGAACACACACACATATATAATGTTAATTATACGATTTAGTATAAAAACCTCATATTAGCCTCACAACAACTATGTTGTCTTTTGTAGGAACAATTAGAGGACCTGACATCACAACGGGCCACGACTTTTGGTGGGTCCTCAATCCCTAATGATGATAACTTTGATTAAATATTTGGAGCAGAACGACATGGGTACATGTGAACATATGGATTGGGTGTTACTCCTTCCACTCTAAGCATGAGTTCTAGAAATAGAGCATTAGAGTCTACATCAACAAGGGGAAGTTGTGGACATGAGGATAGCGGTGAATGGTTTAGGCGGATAGAAGATAGCCTTGAAAAGGTGACCAGGGCATGTAGTGATGTACAACGCCAAGTGGGAAGGATAATATCCATACTTCCTCAAAATCTTCAAGGCATGCTAAACGATGATCAGGATTTACCTTCAAGAGGCGCAGAGGTAATACATGTCTCAAAGTACAAATCCAATATTGACATACTAAATGTATTTACTGATATGCTTTTTTGTTTGCTATCATTGTTAGGTTCCCGATCAATCAAATGCACCACGCGGAGCATCATAGCATGTCCATGTAAAGCATCATAACATGAGTCAGCATCCTTGTACAGGTAATGCATTTTAGGCCTTCCATCTGCAGAAGAGAAATTGGATTATTTTCTAAAAATCAACTTTAATATTCTTTATGCACTAGGAAAAAAAGAGTTTGTTAATTCTTTTATGGATGAAAAAAAGAGTCAGCATCCTTCCTTTGCTCACAATTTAAATTCATTGATAGATGCTTTTTGTGCATAATTTTTTGCTTGTGATAGTCTGAGATCATATTATCTGATCTATGTTTGATTATTTAAATTTTTTACCATTACTGATTTATTAAGTGTGAAATCTTGTTGTAAATTGTTATTTCCTTGGATAAAAGGAATTGCAATGGAGACCTTTTGGCTGACAACCATAATATGGAGTCTGATCGTCTTACAAATATGCCCTGGTATGTCTGATTTTGATATACTCACCTCAAGAAGTACTAATAGTGCCAAAGATTGGAGCATTCTACATCCACGTCAGTTATAAGTGAAATTTCTTAAGTAATGAAATTTGATGGTGACTTGTACTTACGTGAAAAATTTGAAAGTTAAACACTAGGAAAAGTAGAAAATGTGCAAGTAATGTTTGTAGACTTTAAGTTGATTCTCAGTCTCAGCAGAGAATTAAAAAGTACTAGGATGCATTTGTAAAAAAGTATATTAGTTTAAAAGAGAAATAAGGAAAAAAGTGGAAATAGTCACTTAATATATGCATGTAGGGGTGTTAAAGATACCCAATTAGCCATTTATCACTAATTGGACAAACTTATTATGTTTGTTTGTTGAAATTTTGATGTTCATTTGTATGCATATTGTATAAACTAGTTTCTAGTGCTTTCATGTGTGAAATGGTTTGCTATTTAACTTTTCATCATTCTTTAGAAGGTGATAAGAATTTCAATTGTTTCATACTATAAACATTGATAGTTCCATACATCCACCCAATTGATAAGACTTTCAGTTGGCAGGTTATCTTTCGAGCACTGGACCTACATGTCAGAAATGTGGCCAATACATATTCTCTTGAACATAGAAACTTAGATAACCTTTTTGACTCTGTGTTTCCACTGCTTGAATACTTTGTTGGAGGGTGATGGAACTCCTTCCAGTTCATTTCAAGAGCTTTTGTTTTGCAGTGGCACTATTAGGACATCAATTTGCTACCATATGCTGAAAGAAGAAGAGTAGGTATCAGATTTTCATTTATTTTATGTGATGGTTGTGGATTCTTGTTCTTTTTTCTTCTTGCAAGTATCCTCTCATGTACACCCTTGCTCTTTTATGTTTATAATAGACGTTATCTTTTCTCAAATAAAAAAAGTTAGGTAGTTCACACTAGTTTATTGTATGATTGAAGAAAGTTTCTTTTAAAATTAGTCTTTGGTTTTCTATTTGGTTATTTCAATGAGAACATGCTGCATTAAGATGCTATTGTTTTTCCACTGTATTTTGGAATTTTTGGTCCATTTCTAATAAAATAATCTATAGTTTCAAGTATCCTGGAGTTGGCTACTTCAGAAATTTTAGATTATAATGTTTAGTTCATAGTTGTTACCTAGGCGACTAGGTGGTTTTTCATGGTCGCCTCGCTCAATATGCAAACGCCCAAATGCCTTTTGCATATTGGGCGCCCGCCCAGAGACTTAAGCGGGCACCTACATTCATCTAAAAAACTTTTTTTTTTAATTTATTGTTTTGATATTTTATTAGATGTTTTATTCTTTTTAAATAAATCTGATTACATGATATCATTTTAGTATTAAGACCAAGTATACAGCCTGTTTTTTCTTTATGTCATAAGGGTTTTTTTTTTTTTTTGGTTCGATTGGAGAGGAAGAAACCAAAGGCTTCAAGCCCCAGCCCAACTCCATTGCTCTTCAGCTCCAGCAGGTAAGTTCTTCTAATCTTCTAATCTTCTTCTTCTTCTTCTTCTTCTTCTTCTTCTTATTTCTTCTTTTCCAGATTTTAGACATTTTTTCCTTTTTTCTTTTTTTGAAAAAACAGGGGCTCTACGAGTCCTCCCTTTCTGCACTCTTCTTCTTCTTCTTCTTCTTCTCTTTTCCAGATTTCAGTTGAATCAGTCCTGAGTTCTCTCTTCTCAGCTCAGACATTTTTTCTTTTCATTTTTTTGTCAAAAAAATAGGGGCTCCGCCCCTATACTGCCCCTATACTCCTCAGTCCACCCTTTATCCACTCATCATCATCTTTGCCTAGCCAGAAGTCCTATTCACTCCTTGCCTAGCCAGACCATCAGCAAACGAGTTTGCACTTCTCTTAACCCAATTACACTGAACTTCCATATTCTTGGACAACCATTTAAATTTCCTCTTCTCAACTCCAAAGCTTAGAATTGTCTTCTTTCAACCAGTTCACTACCACCACAGAATCTCCCTCTGCAATCAGCTTCTTGACTTTAGTTCTTTAGCCCTTTGTACCCCTTCCAAGGCTGCTAACACCTCAGCCCTCAACGAATCCGCCACTCCAATTGAGCTAAGAACATAGCCGTTATATTACCATTCTCATCTCGTAAAACCCCCCCAATACCCGAAGGCCTTGGAATCCCCATGCTACTACCTTCAAAATTCAATTTGATAAATCCAACTCATCCATTGTCTTCAACCAGTGTATTTCCCTTATATGGATCACTTCCAACATATTTTCCAACCCTCTCTCCTTTTCTGAGAAAATCCTTGAATTCCTTTCTTCCCATATTGTCTAGCAAACAACAGCTCTCACACACCTCCACATGATCCTTATGTTTTTGTTGGGCAGTTAAGAGAGGAAGAGGTAAACAAGCTTTGCACATTCGTTGGGGGAGTCCACATGCACCCAAACAAAGAAGCAAACCATTCCCAAATATTTTTTACGAAAACACAGGATATTAGTAAGTGGTAACCGGACTCACCAGCAGCTCTACAGAGAATACACCAGTGTCGAGATAAACAACTATTGGGTTGTTTTCTTTGAAGTAACTCACCTGTGTTATTTTTTTTCCAGAAAAGCTTCCCAACAGAAACTCCCAACCCTCGGTGGTATAGGTCGACACCACACATCCTTGACAGGGAATGACAAGCCGATAGGATTTTCCAGATGCAATAGGGCTTTAAAGAAGGAGGCACAAGTGAAGGATCCAGAAGGAGACGAGGCCCAGATGCTACTATCTGTTTTTGTTGGTTCAAAGAAGACCCCATCAAGAATGGACAGGAGATTAGAGGTACAATTCAGTTCTGTGTTCCTGAGGGCTCTTCTCAATCCCAAGTTCCACCAAACCCAGAATTTGAATTTGAGGGAACACTTCTCACTTCAGTTTTTAACAGCCAAACCTATCATTATATATATATATATATATATATATATATATATATATATATATATATATATTAATATGATTATTTGGCTGAAATCTATAGGTTCTATATTTATAGATTCCATCGCCTAGGCGCCTGGGCGCTCCATGGTCGCCTAGCCTCGCCTAGTCGCCTTGCCAACTATGTTTTAGTTAATAGTAAAGCTGCACCAGGGATTCTATTATTCATAGTTAGTGGATTACCATGTCAGTTGACTTGTTATGCTACTTGAATGCTATACTGATCTTAAACTATGATGTAAAATAGTCCTAGCCTTCTAGGTTTCCAATGATCTGAATGACCAAATACCACCCAATATGGACAACCTAGCACAATTCATGCCTTTTCGAAGTAGATTGCTTCACTTGCCATGCTTCATTTCCTTTTGTGATTAACACCATTCATCCTGTTTTTCTGTTGACTGTATATTGAAATGATGCAGTGGTGCATCTTACTATAACATACATTTAAATGCAGGTTTTCCCTTTGCTTATGCAATGATTCTCTTCCAAAGAGCAGGCATCACTTGTTTGGTAGTTCATATGCAGCGTTCCTATAGTGTTTCTGGAGGATTTTCTGCCATGGATGGTCTCCCATCTTTCTTTAAATGAACAAGAGGATGTTGTGCTTTGTATTGGAGAAATTGTTCCTAAGGCTGAATTTGGAAGGAGTACAAATGCAAATATGTAGAGTGCAAAACCTTATATTTTGTATTATTTTGTATGTATTTACGCTGTACATATTTGCATTTGTACTGCTTCCAAACTGAGCCTAAAGAAAAACTACTGCAACAGGTAGAGTGCAAATAAAAATTTTTCATCATAATTTAATTAAACTATCTGATCATGAATGAATTCAATAATCTCTGTAGGTGGTGGCTTCCTGGCTTGGTAAGAAAAGCCAACTTTTTGGGACCTATTCTGCAGAAAAAGCCCTGGTATATTCAAGGGTGGAAGAGGCCACATATCAACTTGGTGCACATTAGTCAAATGGACAATTATAGGTGTTTTTTTTCCAATTAGTAAAAGAAATTATTATTTTCACTTCAAAGGTCTTTTTTCTTTACTTTGAGCGACCAGTAGGAAGACTTTTCCTATTCTGCTAGCGTCCATTGAATACACTTCTAATTTTTTATCTATTCCGGATTGAAATCAACTCAGGCCCAACCCGTTAAGTCAAACTTGAATGCATCTCAAGCCTCTGGTCTCAGCCCAGCCCAAATTCAAATGCCCTCTCTACTATTCGACTGCATCAAGCCCAAAATCAGAAGGCCTAGCCCATTGGTTGAACTTATTTGTGACGCTCTTTGAATTTATTTTCATTACTGACCTGTCTGTGTTTTAGTGGTGGATTGGATCGAGGTTCTTTTAATAATTCCTCTTGAAATTAATTACATTTTTGTATTTCAAACCATTACCTATTGACTATTTCAATTACTATATCCTGGTTTTTGTTTCTACGCTTTTTGGTTCACTTGATTATCTTATATGCATTTTTTAGGCCTTCTATTTAGAGTTTCACTGCCCATTGTATCCCAACTTTATTCTTTTTGTGTTTTGTATGTTTCTCGAAGTTTCAATTGCAACCCCAATTCTGATTTTCTCCTTAGGCTTAGTTTGGAAAGAGTGCAAATACAAATATGTGCAGTACAAATACATACAAAATATAAGGTTTTGCACTCTACATATTTGTATTTGTACTCCCAAACTAAGCCTTATTTACCAGGCAATGTGAAACAAAATCTGAATTGTCTTCTCCATATAAAATCGTGGCAACTAATGTTGTAAAGGTTGGAAAGACAAATGTGTGCCTGTGGACCAGACTGGATTGCAACAGCGTAGTTTTGGTATAAAAATATTGATCACTTGAAAAAGATCAAGTTATTCTAAACTATCCATTGGGTATAGAGATAATAGTCTCTTGACTCTTGCTACTTGATGGAAAAGTTTCAGAGAGTTACTGAAATGGTGTATTATTGGAAAAGTATTTGTATCATTTTGACCATATTGCTTCTAGTGTAGTCTGATTGTCATGGTGAAATGACTAAGATGAATAGAGAATATTGGAATGCAACCAAATATTTTGTGCCTTTACTGCATGTGCCATTATGTTTTTTTTTTTTAATTTTTTGATAAGTAATTGTGAAATATTCTATTAAATGGAGGGGGTGCCTCCTTCTAAGCTTGTACATTTATATGCTATCTATACAAGAAAGATAACAGGATTTTACAAAGAAAAAAATCTACCCTGTGCCATAATGTACTGCCAAGTGCTAATAGAGGGAATGCCAGGAATTTAGTTTTATATTGGATTTTAAATTTGCGAAAGTGTGGATTGAAGAACTTTGGGTCCATTCATGGTAGAAGGATCCCATGTAGCTTCAGTTGGTAGGCATCCAACTTTTAGAGTGGCCATGTTGAATGTTAAATTCAAGGGATTGTAATTGAATCCTAATCAGAGGACTTTTTAGGACTTCTCAAGTGAGAAATAAAAAGATAACTCAAAATAATAGTTCTTTGTAAATCCTAAATTATCAAGTTTTCACAATACGAGAGGAAATGCCAAATTAGAAGAAAAAAGTTCCTGTGGAGTTTCATGGATGATATATGTATAAGCTTTCCACTGAAGTGCAATGAAACACTGGTAACAGATTAAACCATTAAGGCTATGTTTGGTTTGAAGGAAAAGGTAGGGAAAGGAAGGGAAAGACAGGGAAACCTATACAAGGTTTGGTTTGTAAAGGTTTCCTTACCTTTTCCTTCCTTTCCCTACCTTTTCCTTCAAACCAAACATAGCCTAAATGTGGAGAATGAAGCTTCCACATCACACTCTTAAGTCTTCATCTGAGGATTGTATTTCTAACTCATATATACTAAGTTTGTTGGCTTATTGGTTCTTTTCATTTCTGGTAGCAATGTAGCATGTTATGGTCCAGGGTTTTTTCTGTTTCAGAATGTAATACAACTGTGTTTGTTTATCAGAGGAGACAGAACTTCAATGTGTTCTGGGACGTTTTGAATCTGTAGAAGAAACTTCAATGTGTTATAATATAGCACAGAATATAATACAACTGTGTTTGTCATGTTGGTGACAGCATGTCTTTCTCTGGGAGAAATATCTTGTCCATGTTGTCAGCATCATTTGCTTTCCTATGGAGTGTTATATTAGTAAATGAATAAGATAAGAGATTGGTGCCTGGTAGTGTTTCCTTCAGTGTATTGCATTCTGAAGACACTTTGTTGGCACCTCGCTTCATAGATGTATTTGGTTGTTTGCATAACTAATTCTATTGAACAGATAATGCTTTATACTTTTGAAGGTCATTTCTTCTTTTTCTTGATTGTTAATATTATCTTAGTTTCTTTAAACTATAGAATCATTTGTGGGTTTTAGGATGGTATGATGTAATAGTTCTTCCTATGCATGAAACCAAATGGACATTTAAGGAAGGTGATGTTGCTGTTCTTTCATCCCCAAGACCTGGAACAGGTTTGATTTATGACTAATTTCTGCCCCTTCTCTCCACATATTTATTGTGCGTTGTTCATATTTACTGCTTGTAATGTTAACTGGGTACATTATCAAGCAGCTAGATCTAAGGGGAACAGTTCTGTTGCAAGTGAGAATGATATGGAGCCTGAGGTCAATGGATGTGTTGCTGGTAAGGTTAGGCGATATATAACCATTGATACTGGTGATCCTCCAGGGGCCATTCTTCACTTTTATGCTGGGGATACATATGATGCTAACAGGTCAGTTTTGGAATCTTAGTTCTTTGAGCTTGAGCTATTTGCATCTTCTCATCTTGTAAGCTATGACACTTTTTCCCTGTCATGGCCAAGGACAATAATATGCCCCAGTCATTTATAGAAAGAGCAGAATTTTCTATAACATCCTCTAATAGTAGTTCTATTTTTGGGGTTCAGCAAGGTTGATGATGATCATATCTTGAAGAAATTTCAGAACAAGGGCATCTGGTATCTTATTGTGCTTGGTTTCCTTGCAACTACTCAACATGAATATATTGCCCTGCATGGATTTCGTCATCTCAAAATCGGAATCTCTCTGTGAGAAAGAAGACCTGAAACACTACAGTTTGAACACTGAGGGATGCCCATCAATTGGAGATGAACTGTAAACGTTTAGAGAGATCAATTTGAAGCCACAAATAGAGGAGACTCAAGAGAACAAAGGACTAATTCTACCAGGCAGTGAGAAGTCTGACTCTAGAACTGAATGCATTGTGAAGAAAATATTTCTTGTACAAACCAAGAAATTACCAAATTGAAATTAAGATGTATTTGTGATTTGAATGTTTGAATGGAGAATGGGTTTTTAGATTTTATTTATAATTGATGTTTCTTATTTTTGTATTTCATTTTGATTTAAATGAATATAGAGAAAACAAGTTATTTGAAGAAAATTAGGAAAAATTAAAACAAGTAGGTTATTTGAAAAAAAGTATACTTTTAGTGGCAGTCGCCGCTAAAGAAGTCCACGGCTGCCGCTAAAAAACATGCACCAAACTTACAGCGGCAGCCGATTCAGTATTAGCGACAGTCAGAACTGCTGCTAAAAGTCATTTTTCTTGTAGTCTGTTGGAGGACATGGACCCTAGTACGGCCCTACACCACTTGATTTTCAGATTTAAACCCTAAAATCTAAACTCTAGAACCTTTAACCTAAAAACCCTACTCTAAACTTTAAGCCCTATAATCTAATTTTTAAACCCTTAAACCCTAACCCTACAAGTTAAATTCTAAACCCTTAAACCCTAAAGCCAAAATGCCAAAACCCTTAAACTCTAACCTAAATATTAATAAATTTGTTGTATAAAATGCCTTTGGTAGGATGCATGTTCATCAACGGGTAGGAGCCAAGTGTTTTCCTATGAAATTGTTCTTATTGATTTTCGTATGCATGTACTGTTTTCTTACCCTTTTCTGTAATAGTGTACTCTTACAAGGTCATGTAATTTTCTTTCATTTTCATGGTTTCGAGTTTTGGAAGGAAGATGGTGGAATTTCATGATGATTAGCCATAGATTGAAATCAAGCTTTTCTGTTAGCATTTTATGGACAAGCGATGTATAATAAGAATGGGAGACCCCATTTTGGCAGAAAATGTGAGGCAAATAGTGAATTCATCCCTGCTTGTTGCCTTTTTTTCATTGAACTAAGATTAAAAATATATACTTGCATGGGCGTCCAATACACAATTCATTTCTTTGATATATAACTGAATTTACTCTCAATTAACAGTGTGTCATATTTTGTCCTTTTCTTTAGGCTCCACCTTTTTGGTTAACCACCCATTTCTGATTATCATCTGCAAAATTTAATGTCCTGTTTGTTTTTCGGTAAATTATTTACCTGGGTAAATGAGTTACCTAGGTAAAGTTTTTCTTAGGAAATACTTATTCGGGTAAGTGCATTTACCCATATTCTTTTATTTCTCATGTAAATAAGGCAATGGCCATTTTAACCATAAAAATTCATTACCAAAAGGGGTATTTTTGTCCCATTCAAGTGTTGGCAACTTCCCCCCTAGGTGGGAAAGTTATTTATCTACCAAGGAGATGGGTATCTAGGGAAACAAAATTTCCCTGGTCCCCACATAAATCTGAAAAAAGAACATGTAATTCTTGGTTAATGGAAACCAAAATCCCATTGACCAACTTTCCCCTTCTCAAAATCCAAAAAAAAAAAAAGAACGCCCCCTAAATGTAAAGACCATCTTCAGACCAACAATTGCAGTTCCATGTATTGGGTTGTTTGGAGCTTCACCTATTCGACTGTCCAAGTTATAAACAAGAACCACGGCATAAAAAGATCATGAATGAATTGTCTCTGCAAAGTAGTTGCAGATTTTCAACATCACTCAAGTTAAATAAATTAAACTTATAAAAAATAAACATGTTTCCATTTTGAGCAAAATGCGAAGTTAAATCCCATTCAGCATTGAAACGAATAAGAGATGTAATTACAAAAAGGGAAAATCAACATTAATTTGTTAATGTATTCTTCATCCCCTTGCCAAACACACAGGACTTGGTGTGAGGATTAGAAATTTCTTTTCCCTTCAAAATTCTTCAATCAAAAAGAGGCCTGAGGCTGCGCTGATCTCTAAAGTCTCAAGGACTATTTGATCCATTTATCTGATCATGGTTTTATATTTGACTTCCCTCATAAATCATTAACTGGTATTTTAATTAAGGCAATTTTATGGTGCCATGAAGGTATACCGGTGCAACTCTAAAACAATCAAGATCTCATCTGAATGAAAATGAATTGGGATCTACTGCCAACAAATTGCATTCCAATACCCTGTCAACTTGATCTGACACCACACATCTCATTATGAAATTGGGGCCACCATAAAGGTGGAGCTTATCATATATGAGATGTACAGTGTCAGATGGTGTTGGAACAGATTTTGTTGGCAGGTGATCCGGACTCAGTGAAAATATGTTAAGTGATTGTTTATCAACTTGTTAGGTACTTAATAAAACCTTTCGGTACATTAGACACTTCTACTATAGTGATAGTAGTAGGAAAAAAAGTTCCCCAAACCAGGTCAAGTTAGAACCTTCTCTACAAAGCTATCATCTAGTAGGTGATCTTTCCGATTGGCCAATTGTTCAATCCTCTTACTTCAGCTTTGTACCTCAGCTGTTATTCCACAAGTACATTGGTTATTAAGAATTTTAGGGGGCGTTCTTTTTCTAGATTTTGAGAGGGGGGAAGTTGGTCAATGGGATTTTGATTCCTATTGACCAAGAATTTCATGTTCTTTGTTTTCAGATTTATGTGGGGTTCAGAGAAAGTTTATTTTCCTAGGTATCCTAGATGGGTAAATGACTTTCCTACTTGGGAGGGGAAAATTGCCAACACTTGAATGGGACAAAAATGCCCCTTTTAATAATGGATTTTTATGGCTAAAATGGTCATTGTCTTATTTACATTGGAAATACAAAAAATGGTAAATGCACTTACCCGAGTAAGTCTTTCCAAAAAAACACTTAACCTGGGCCTTAGTATTTTAATACTAAACTTGTGCAGCCAGAAAGAATACATGGGGCCATTTTTGGGCCTTAATCCAAATTTTCACATGAAAGGTTTCTTTGTCATTCATCCCTTGCAAAACAATCTGACCAGCAACCTACTTTAAGGCTGTTAAGGTTGTTAATAAAACGAAGGAGAACAAGTGATTTTCTTCGAAAATGATATTCAATAGGAGAATGAATTGAATGAATACCTTGGATTAGACCTCCATTGTGCCGATCTCCATTCTCCTTTACATGATTCTTGTTGTAAAGAGAGCTCCATGGGCTCCATTCTTATTAGTCCTCAACATTCAAAACGAAGATATAATGGAGAGCATAATGAGGACGAGATTTTATCTTTATATTAATACCTATAGAATTCCACAAGATCATCCACCATAGCTTTGTAATAATTTGCAGATCCTCATAGTTCACAATCTAACTCGCTGCCAAAGTACTAATTCTTCTCTTGCTTCATATGACATCCAATCAAGTCTAATACATTAACAGTTTTATTCATTTTATTCTTACATATGGAATTTTTAGTCCATCAATAGCCATGGGTTGTTAAGAAATACTAAAATTAGCGTCGTTTGATTTATAATCGGAATCAGAATCAAAATCTTTTGAAATTAGAATCGGAAGGGTCTATTCCCATAGTCTGATTCAGATGGGAGTCCAAATTAGAATTCGAATCAATTGGCACCAATTCTCATTCCCAAGAGAGGGGGAAAGAATGGCCATTCCCTCGAATGTAGGGTTGCCATTCCACCAAGAATGAAAATAAAATTCTGATTACAAAACCTTATTCCTGCAAACGAAACAGATCCTTATTATCAATGTTTAAATATGTGAAATCCAAAAAGCATGTACCAGGTCCAGTAGACCCCCTTGTAATTAATATTGTAACTCCTATAATCTAACAAACTTTTGTGGAACCATGTTGGTTCCAAGTTTGTAACTGATAAAATTATCTAAAAGCAATTTATCACTGATATTTTTTAAATTATTAGATATCAAATGCATATTCCTATATATATATATATATACTTATATGATAAAGTGGCATTAATAGTTTAGATTGCTTTTGGATAAGCTTTTGCTTTCTGCTTTTTGGCTTTGGTTTGAGCCTACATTGAAAGTCAATTGTGCTATTTGCACAGTGCTGTAAAAGCACAACGTAGTATTATTTCTAGAGATGCCATGTGGCAATAAACATATGGTGCCATGTGGCATAGCCACATGTGTCACATGGAAGTCATTTATGTCACGTGACATAGCCATGTGTGCCACATGGAATTTTTCCGCCATGATTGCCCCAACTATATGGGTTTGGCTGCATGTCTACATGAATCCCATTTTGTCGTTTCATTATGTTCGAATTTTGTCTGGCTACAATGTATGTAAAGCAACGATCAGTGTACAGGTTAAATTCCTTTTGGCTATGTTTGGTTTGAAGTAAAATGCAAGGGAAAGAAAGGGAGAGTAAAAAAAATCTATATAAGATATGTAAAGATTTTCCTACCTTTTCTTTTCTTTTCTTACATTTTCCTTCAAACCAAACACGGCCTTTAAGAACAAGGAATCTCATACTTGGTGCAGAGCAGAGCATTGTTCAAAGTATTGACATTTTGGATGTGCAAAAATTATGTAAGCATGATTCAAAAGGCCGCTATTTTTTCAGTTAAAGGATTCAATGATAAGCATATTAGGAAGGGTTCTAACGTTCAATATACACTGATATGTTGCGATTAATATAGAGTGGACCCACTAAGTCACTAACCATAGCATCATTTCATTGGGTTATTCAAAAGAGAGTGGGTGATACAGTCAAGATTACTCGGATCTGCTTGTGTTGTATCTTCTTATTAGGTTACAAGTTTTGTAAATGTGGATCAGTTATTAAGAATGCCTTACATTTCAAAAAAACAACAGGAAAATGGAATCATTTTTCCACTGAGGTGGCAGGGGCGCGGTTCAACCATCCAGATCAAACAGATGAACACGTGATTCATAAATTAAGTAATAAAACATAAAAATATATAAAATTACAGAAAAATATAGGCAATTTCAGAAAATATGCAGAAAAGTTGGGTGTCTCTAATATTATATATTCATCATACTAAATAAAAATAAATATAATAAATGAATATGCTTTGTTATATTATAAGAAAAAGATGTTTGGCATTTTGGAAAACTAGTTACTGCTCTCTCTCTCTCTCTCTCTCTCTCTCTCTCTCTCTCTTTCTTTGTTCTCTTCTCATTTCTAGGTTGGGGAATTGCAATCCCCTGCTCTATTCCCCTTCTTCCCCCTCCTTGCAGCAATGCAACCATAATTATTTTCTGCTAATAATTTGCAATTATTTATATTTACAAAAAGTAAGATGAATGTTTTGATACTTTGACTGCTTCATTTTTTTTCTCTTCCCACAGCTTTTTACTCTCTCTCTCTCTCTCTCTCTCTCCTTCTTCTCTTTGTTACAAATATAAGTAATGGTTAATTGTTAGTTAATTACTTGATTTATGGTTAACTTTTGTGTATTTGTTTGTTGGTTAGTTATAAATTTCAGATTTGCATTACGAAAAATAAAAAAGATTTCAGATTTTTTTTTTTGAAAAATGAAGATTTCAGATTTTAATAGCCATAGGCTAATAGGTTACTTGGCATGTTTTTATGTTTTGATGCTTGGATTTACCTTGATTTGTCGTTAGGTTTGAATAGGTAATTTACCAATATTAAGCTTTGTTTGTTGTTTCATATCTTTCCACACCTTGCACCATATGCCTAGAGTTGTAATCGGGCAAGCTTGGGTTAGGAATTTGTTAAAATTTGAATGGGTTCAGCCTGAAAACCAAGCCCGATGCAGTGTAAATCATCAAATTGGGTACCTGACTTGCACCCCTACATATGCCCCAGGCTTGAGGAATTCCTTTTGCTTTTCCTGTGCTTCTCACTTTTGAAACATTGCCTAAAAGCCAAAACAACAATGGCCTTTCTTTAGGCCGTCTGGTCCAGTTGTAGGCATGGAACAGGGCCTATAATGGCAACGAAAAGCTAGTCAATAACCATATGTGTCATGACTCAGATCTCAATCAGGATAAACCCATGAAATTTCTGAATCCATTGTTTTTTGTGGCATGATTGAGAAAGGAAATATCTGGTTTGAATGCCAAGATTACAGATTCCTGTTCTCAAATAAGTTCTTTCTGGTTAAGCAGATCATAAATGTTGATTCTGATGTGCACAATGGCATAACTTGCAATAGCTATAGGAAAAGTTCATATATTGGTGGCATAATATGACATGGATAATTTCAACTGGAACCATGCACAAGCTTGTGATTGTAAGAATAAGACACATAATGCATGCTGCTGTGCTCTCCTATGTACATCACATCATGTACCCCTCATTTTATCAATGAATTCTGTTTTTCTCAAAAAGGCTACTGTGTTCTCTCATTCTCTGTCATGCTTTAACATCATCATGTTATTCCTCTGATGTCACAGTTTCTTGATAAAATATGGTTAAAGATAAAAAAGAAAAGAAATAGATATTTTTTTAATGCCACAACTTCCAAGCAGTTACTTGAAGAACGGAGACTTGAATCACTTAATATAAGAGGAAATCTCAGTTGAGGCACAAAGTGTATAATTCGTTACAATGTGGGTATAGTTGAAGACAACATTTCTTGGGCAACGTACCACAGCAATGGATTGAATATGCCTAACCCGAAAATGACATCAATACAACCTAATGGGATAAAAAAGGGGTCATTTTATAACAGCCAGTGTAGAGTAGTGAAAGAAAGAAATTAATACAGTTATCTTGACTCAGCTTGGTTCCAGATATTTGCTAATCTGTGCAAATAAATGAAGAAAAAATTGGCTTCAATTTACTATGCATGGTTTATCAATTCTAACTGTATGATGAATGTGGTGGAACTCGGTTGTCTATTTACAGTAACAGGAGTGTCAGCACCAACCAGGGCATAATTAGCACTGCAAAACCAATACAAGTCCAAACTACATAAAAGATAATCCTGTCTTCATTTTCTCCCAAACTTCAGGGCCTTTGGGATGGTGTTTTACATACTGCTTTATAAATATCTTGTCGGAGCATGCAACAATGGTGCTCAATGCCAAATTCTGTTCTACTATGCCTTGATCCTTGAGCCAATTGTACATCAAAAACCTAAGCTTGACCCTCTCAATTGTATATGCAATATATGATGGGAATGTCACTAGAGATGATATTGGATAACCCAAATTGATCACAAGAAAATCAATCTTCATCTTGATTACATCTCTTGATTGGTTGAGAATCTGAGGAGAGATCTTGATCATCTTTACAACGTCATTCCTATCCAGACCAGCTGTCACAAAACACTCAAATCTTTCCTGAAGTTCTCCTCCTTTGCCACGGAACACCTTGAGTGCTCTTTTCATTTCCTCTGAGTTCTTGGTGAAGCCTAGTTTTAGCAAGAACTCAGTCTTCTGTTCCAGGGACCTCCTTTCCTCTCCTGAATTGGGCAATGCATCAAGCTTTGAGCCCAGCATCCATTTCTTCAATACTTGAGGGCTCTCCTGTATAATTCTACACAATCGCTTCTTTCCAATGTTCAAGCAACTAAGCACACTGTTTGGTCTCTTCAATGAACATGAACCCAACATTAGGACGTGGCCACGTGCAATCCTCAAAATCTCTTCAGCCTCCATTTCAATCTCAATCAGAAATAGTAAACCCTGCCTAAAGTTCTTCACAAAGGTCCCAACTTGGACTTGTGGGAACTGCAGAAACATGGACAATATCTCATCTGTTGGGGATCCCAGTTTCAATAGCAACCCAATCAGAGAAAATGTCTTGTCCCCAGAACCTTCAAATAGAAGCCCTGGATTACTTCTGACTAATTCCCCCAACTGTTCCTTATTGCAGCTCATCTTACTAAAGAAGCAGAGAATATCATATATTCGGCTCCAGTTATAAGAATTCTTTTGACACAAAGAGATAAGAATCCGATCACTTTCCATCCCTAGACCCTTCAATTCCTCTAAAACCTTAACAAATGCAGCACGAACACCGCCCACCAAAAGAGAAGGACTCGTAGCCACAAACCTACTAAGACTATATCGATTTATACCCAGTTCTTCATAAGCCCGGAGTTTGGAAAGCAGAACTCCATCGTCATACCGGAAAACCTCCAAAGCTTCCTTGTAAATCCTTCCTATCTTATCGCGAGGAATGCCATAGTTACACAAGATATGATAATTCTCCAGCAACAGATCATCATCACTCAGGAACATCATATCCCGAGGAAGTAGTTTTGAGAACTCAGAATGTTGAAGGCCTATGCTCTCAAAGAAGGGTTCAAATTCATTAATCGGGTGGTAGCGAAAGAACCTGGTAAGCGACCGCCCAACCTCTTGCTCATTCTCGACCTTCTTTAAAAGCTTCTCGAGAAAAATCGGGGAGTTCTTGCTCATGTGCTCTGCATCAGTGAACTGCAAGCATCGGGTGCAATGGAGGTAATCCAACAGAGCAGCTTGGGCTTCAGCTCGTGCATTACGAGACACTCGTGCTACAGTTTCAGTGTTGGGCGTTGAGTTCTGATCCCAAATCTGAGAACTATCAGCATGAGCAGCTCTACTAATGCAAAAAATTGGGGTTTCTACATCGTGTATACTACTGTAAACTAATGGGGTATTCCATAATCTGCCCTGGTTTGCTAAGACGTTCAAAGAAACGCATTTGAGAAGAGATGGTATTTTGAGTTTCCATAAGTGGGTCATGGGGATTTTGATTAAATTTTCACAGAGAAAAGGCGAAATCAACTCTATAACTGGTAGCAGATACGATCTTCTTGGGTCGATTTTCTTACCTTCAAGGAACGCATTCGATGCCCTTACTTCCAATCAGAAAAGCACGAGAAACGATCGTTCCATCTCCTCCGCTACTCTGCTACTGCTGCTGCTACTTCACTGGCAGCCATTCGAGGAGCTTGGTAAGGGTTTTAGATTAAACGATTGAAGGTTTGCTCTGCAGGGGATATTTCGGTCATTTGGTAAATTCTGGTCTTCAATAAATCACCACAGGAACCGTTGATTCGCATAACAGAGACACGCGGCGTTAGCCAAGGAAATCAGTGATACTTATTAGATACTCTGACAAATAAAACCCTTTAGGGTTTTAAAAGCCAAGCTCCTGTGGGGGCTTTCTCTCTGAAGAACGTAATGCCGGATACACAATGTGCTCGATCAAGTTAATCTTTCCGTCGCAAGAAGCGAAAGTATAAAAAACCCAGAAATCAAAGGTAAGAGAACCTACCCAGTTTGAAGCTTTGCCCAAATTTTCTGATAATTTTGGGTTGGAATGAAACTATTTATGCATCTAAGCATGTTCCCTGCTGAGGCAAGTTACTGCTAAGTCTTCGTTATTTGTTTTAAATCCGTTTTATTATGTAGAGATGTGAAAGATCAGAAACTCCAGAGTTAGAAAACCAACAAAAAATAGATTGTCACTCTGTCAGATATACTTTTGATGTCCTCAATTTACCTCCTTCGTGCAAAAATAAAGAAACCCACCAACCCAAATAGATTTTAATTGATTCTCTCCAACTTGTCATGATAGTTCGTCAAATCCTTAGAAGTATTACTTGTATCTCCAGGATGAATTTGCAATTTCATTGCTCATGGGTTTCTCCTGTTGTTTCTGAGAATTCATTGAACTTTGGGAGAGTTCGATTTCTTTGCGGTAGTAGACCTACTCACTGCCCCTGGGTTTCTTCTGTTGATTCTCTAAACTTGGTAAACTTGCAGAAAATTCGATTTTTCTGCAATAGTAGGCCTGTCAATGCCGGAAAAATCTCTTTTCCTGATCCGTCCTGTTCAACAATTGTAAACCGTATTTCTCGAGTTGCACGAACTGAAGCTCAGGATGCGCTATTTGATTATCTACACTGTACTAGAAACTTGCACTTCACTGACGCAGAGCACATTAGCAAGAATTCACCGGCATTCCTTCAAAATCTGCTCTCCAAGGTTGAGAGTGAGCAGGAGGTCTCTCGGTCACTATCCAGGTTCCTTCGCTATAATCCCATTAATGAATTTGAACCATTCTTTGAGAGCTTGGGTTTATCGCCATCTGAGCTTCCCCCCCTTCTTCCACGTAACCTGATTTTTCTTAGTGATGATGATATCATGCTGGAGAATTATCATGTTCTGTGTAATTATGGTATTCCTCGTACTAAGATTGGTAAGATTTACAAGGAGGCAAGGGAAATTTTTGCATATGACTATGGGATTTTGGCTTCAAAACTCCAAGCTTATGAAGAACTTGGTCTTAGTAAGGCAACTGTCATTAAGTTGGTCATCTGTTGCCCATCACTTTTGATCGGTAATGTCAATAAGGAATTTGCTCAAATTCTTGAAAAGTTGAAGCATTTAGGCATTGAACAAGATTGGATCAGAAGCTACTTGTTGGACAACAGCATATATAATTGGAAGAGAATGCTTAACATGATATGTTTTCTTGAAGAAATGGGTTGTTGTGAAAAGGACATGGGAAGATTGTTCAAAATGCATCCTGGGTTCTTGCTCGAAGATTCAGGGAAAAAGATTTATATGCTGGTTGCTTTGTTACTCAAACTAGGTCTCAAGATGAGTGAGGTTCTTGTTTTATTTCTACAATATCCACAAATTCTTGGTGGAAATTTTGCTAAAAATCTGTGGGGAGCTGTGCATTTCATGGCAGAGATTGGGATGGAAACTCAAGATATTGCAAAAATTGTATCCATGCAGACCCTACTTCTGGGTTCATGTTCTCTCAAGAAACCGAGTACCATTTTGAAGAAATTAGACATGAGTAAAGATAGGCTGTGTGAGATTATAAAGGATGATCCACGTAAGTTGAGTAGTTTGGCTTCAAAATCAAAACTAAGCAGCAATGAGCATGCAGCTTCCATGGACAGACTGCATAAATTAGCAGCTGAGGATAGAAAGATCCTGCTTGAGAAGACATCATTCTTGTTGAGATTGGGGTACGTTGAGAACTCAGATGAGATGATGAAGGCTCTGAAAAAGTTCCGTGGTAAAGGGGATCAGCTGCAGGAGAGGTTTGATTGCTTGTTAAATGCCGGATTGGACTACCATGTTGTCTCTAACATGGTCAAAGTAGCTCCAGCAGTGCTAAACCAAACTAAGGATGTAATTGAGAGGAAGATCGATTATCTAGTAAATCATCTTGGCTACCCTCTCAAATCTGTAGTGGCATTTCCATCTTATTTATGTTATGATATAGAAAGGATAAATCTTAGGTTTTCAATGTATTTATGGCTTAGAAGGAAAGGTGCAGCAAAGCGCAGAGTGGCCTTGAGTACAATACTTGCATGCTCAGATGCACGATTTGTAAGATATTTTGTAAATCTCCACCCAGAAGGTTCAGCTGAATGGGAAAGGTTACAGAAATCTATATCTTCAATCTAAAATTAGATGTCCACTGTTAATGAACTGATTATATGAGCCTATATTCTTAATTTTGATATTCTTGAAAATGTTGTGGATATGAATTGCCATCTTATTATTTTTTTCTGTTGCTCGCAGTCAAATAACACTAGATTCATGATAGGTTGGTAATTGCAATATTGGAACTTTGAAATGTTCTATTGACAATCCATATCAGTTGCTTACCTTGAAACAGTATGTCAACCTGCAACCTATGTACATCAACATATTTGCGAAGAATGTAGCATGCCAGATATTCATCACTTCATGATAGGTTGATAATTACAATATCGGAACTCTGAGATGTTCTATTGACAATCCATATCAGTTACTTACCTTGAAACAGTATGTCAACCTGCAACCTATGTACATCAATGTATTTGGGAAGAATGTAGCATGCCAGGTATTCATCACTTCATGTTAGACTTTGGAGGATGGGTTTGCAGGAAGATTGTTAGGGCAGGCGATGCATCATAATGAGATAGGTTTGCAGGCTTCCATTAGTTGTTAGATCACCGCAGCAAGGCATGCATAAATGGATTAGGTCCATAGCATTTTGATTTGTTGGTCTTAGTGACTTCTCTGTCTGACAAGGTGCTTTGCTTTGCAGATGAAAAATTACTTGCTGAGATCTTTACACCAAAGTTTATCATCATGAGGATGAAGTTCTGGTTTAACCAGAAAATTGTGTTTAATTTCCAAGCTAAAGTAGGTAATCTAACAAAGTTTTGTTTTGGTGCTTTGAATACTTGAAGAATAATATATATTGAGGAACTGGAGGGCAGTGGCAGATTCTTCCACTGTTAAGGCTGTCACAATTCATCATTGGAGCCCACCGGACAGGGGCTTTATTAAATTAAATTTCGATGGTAGTAGCATAGGGAATCCAGGTCTCTCTGGCATTGGAGGTGTATTTAGAGATGAAAGGGGCAGAATTATTGCACTATATTCTGGGCTGGCAGGGGAAGGAGTGTCATTGAGGGCAGAAGTCATGGCTGTAATGGAAGGCATACAAAGGGCGAAAACTCTGCACATCAACAAACTAAGTGTGGAGGGAGACTCAAAATTGGTGATCAACTGGCTACAGGCTGAGAGAGTGAAAATGTGGATGTACAATAATGAAAGGAAGAAATTCAGATGGTTAACTAGAGACATGGAAGTAAGGACAGGGTGGGTCAAGTGGAGTGCAAATGCCATAGCTGATTCATTAGCTAAGCAAGGGGTGATGAGGGATTCATTGTTTTGGGCACAATTGGAAGGGATTTGGGGGTTTTGTGGGGAGAGATAAGAGTGTTTTATCTCTCATGAACTTAAACTGTTTTAACAGTCTGTACTTACCACTTTCTTGATCAATATATATATTCCTTATTTTTTCACCAAAAAAAATATTCCTTATTTCTTATACTTGAGGACAACTGATCGCTGAAGAAACAAAGAAACAAAGAATGACGGTCTGGCATAACTGTGGAACTGTGCATTTTGCTCCTTTTGGTGATTGGTGTAAATTCATCAGGTCATGCCAATGCACTTTTTCATACTTCAGGCTTGGCTCTAGCCTCACGTCAAACTCTTTTATGAGCACTTCGTGCCACTCTTAGACCATTAGATTAGGCTTTGGTCTTCGAGTGCAAGATCAAGCTGAACTCAAACAATCATTATATTCAAGTTGACAGTAGCAAGAGATTCTGATTATCTAAAAGGTATCTTTCGTAATGATTTTAATTGAACAATTGGAGCCTCCATTGATAGTGTATGGGTTGAGATAATAGGGTTCTAAATTGTTATGGGCTTGTGTATACCTTGTACAGATCGTGGCTATCGAAGACAGATGATTTCCAGAAGGTGAGTAGTAGTTGTAAGAAAATGTCTTACCTTGTAATTTTTGTAACTCATTCTCTAACTGGAATTTTGTATACCTTGTACAGATCGTGGCTGTTGAAGACAAATGATTTCCAGAAGGTGAGTAGTAGTTGTAACATAATGTCTTACCTTGTAATTTTTGTAAGTCATTCTCTAACTGGAATGTTGGTCCTCTTGTTTTAAATTTAGCAATGCCAATATATTTATCGAACACTTGGCTTAATTTTCATGTCAAACACTAGAAAAAAATTAAGAAGATGATTTATTTTCCTATTGAATTGAAGGGCCTAAACGGCCAAGGATAGACCAAAAAGGACATGGATAGAAGTAGTAAGAAATGATTTAAGTGCCAATAATTTAACGATGGATATGGCATTAAGCAGAATGGACAGGCAAAACAGTATTCATTTGGTTAACCCCATATAGTTGGGTTGGATGATGACAATGTTGATGGTGGTGATGATGATTTATTTTTCTATTGAGTAGTGTTTTTCAAGGAAATCAACTTGTTTTATGTGCAAACAAATGTGTTTGGATGTGAACCTACCCTCTGCATTTCTTTTCATCCTTACAAGTAAAAATGAATAATCTTTTTTTTGTCAGCCAAAAATGAATAATCTTTAAACAGTCTATAATAAGTTGATTGATCAAATTCATTAATCCCATCCATCCACAAAAAGGGCTAACAGCTAATATGGTCTGAATAGGTGAATGTACAGAAAAGTGAGAAAAATATTTGAAGGTCAGAAAAGTAGAGGAAGAACAAGGAATAAAACATACAATGAAAATCACTCCAAATATGATACCAAGAGGCTATTTGGTTCACAGGAATAGGGGTTTTTGGTTGGACGAAATTGGAGTCCCATTCCTATTTTTGGTGGAATGGCCATTCCCTTCCCTCCCTTGGGTATGAAATCCCATTCCAACTGATTCTAATTCTGCTTCCTGTCTGAATCAAAGGATTTTAATTCCAGTTCTTATTATGAAACAAATGGATCCTAAAAGTTTTAGATTGAAATTCCAGAATCTGCTAAAATTTTGCCTATGAATTAGAAGAAAGGTTCTATAAAAAAAAAGAAGGGGGAAAAGGACAATGATACCAAAAGCTAGACAATTTTGCTTCCTGGACAAATTGTCCATGAAGTATAATTGTATAATGATCTTCATGCACTTACTAATGAATATTCAAAGAAAGCTAGAAAATTTTTTCGTCCAAGAAATAACAAGTGCAACCGGTTTGCTTTCATTTGCCCTTAGCCACAACTTTGACTCCATGTGTTTGAATGTAGTGAACCCATACCCAGCCCCCATGCTTTCATTTTCATCTTACTAACGTGGTTTATAAACCAACCCCTAACTCAGTTTCACCAAATATACACCGGAAAATGATGGACTTCTGCTTGCATTTTTCTTTGACAGGCAACAAGTCAACAACTCTACACAACATAGACAATCCCGACAAACAACTTCTATGTCCTAAAATATGTCATTCAGCCATTTATAACCTTGCAACTTACTTGTGACAGGCAATGCAATAAATCATTTATTTTAGTCAATTCAACCATTATCAAACAGTCTGGGTCAAAGAAAATTGACCTGGAGAAATTAGTCAGTTGGCTCCCAATACAGGCAAGAACAGTCATGGAAGTCAACCACTTACTGAATTATCACTGTGTGACTCAACCATGACTCTACTCCCCCTACTCGGAAGTCGAGTCCACTGGAGAAGAGTGTGGAATCAATAAGCTAAGCCAGCCAATAACCTGGTTTGCCTTCATAATGCGATCAATGTGGAATGGCTAACAAAACATAGCCTAAGCAGCCATCCTAAGAATCTCCATTTTTTTTAGCCAAATTGTTTCCTCCATGGATTCTACATCAAGAAGGCCCAACAACAGAATCCATGACATGCACTTGAATGTCCTTCACTAAGCACAGTGCTCTTTGCTGGGCTCAGCCCCCATAAGTCTCTTGTATAGATAGGGGTGTACAATTGGTTGGTTCAGTTCGATTCAAACTGAGAACCTAAACTATCCAGTTTTACCAATTCCTCTAATCAAACCAACCCTAACCAAATTCGATTTGGTTTGGTACGGTTGAACCCTGGTTCCACATGAATGACAAGTATTTAATAAGTGTTATTAATGAAAAGTTAAAATGGCCCCAAAATCCAATAATTGTAATTAATTAATTAATTATTAACTATTATTAATTAAAAGCTAAAATAGGCCCATAGCCCTATGCCAATGGGGAATTGGTCAATTGGTCATTTTCAAAAGTAATTAATGATTAATGAACTAATGACTAATAAACAATTAATAATGAGTCTAGGTTTTAATTAATTATTATTAATTTGTTCATTGAAAAATATAATAATTAATTAGCATAAAGTATTAAATAAAACATTAATGTTTAATATATTTAACTAAATAACAGCATTAATTTGTTTTTTGGTTTGGTTCGGTTGAAAATTTCAGTCAAAATGAACCAAAACCGAAAACTGATTTTTTAAAAAATAAAAACTGAACCAAACCGAATTAACTTTATTCGGTTTGGTTAGGTTTGATTTTTGGTTTATCAACCAAATTTGAACACCCCTATGTATAGACATGAAAATCTCCAACCTTCTCTAACTAAACCTCCACTACTACAAGCGGAACAGAAGGTTTATAGATGACTTGGATTGGTACAAGGTCTGCTTCCTGCATTCTCTCAAATAGTTGGATTGTGCATCAAGCCATAGCCCTATATCATAACATTCAAGGACACTGATATTCTTTCATATAATCCTCAAATGCATTTTGTAGGATTTTGATATCATGTCGCAATCATAATTGGGTCAGGGTTGGTTTTGGTTCTTCAAAACCAATTAAGACCCAAACCAATTATATCTTTCAAGGATACCTCATACCTCTGACAACAGGGTGGGGTTCATACTCCCCATCCCCAATCCTGACGAAGATGGGTCATCAGCAACCCAAATCCCCAATTTTTTAATTAACTCTGGGAAAAGATTTACTTAAAATAAAAAAATTAAAATATAAATAATATTAATGTATAATAATTGGGATCAGGGCGGGGCGAGGACTTCACTCTCAATTCCCACCAAAGCAGTCTCCATCCTCAACCCAATCGGGTTGGGGAGCCAGGTACCCATATGGATGGAGAAAATTTCAATTCTATATACTTAAAATGCACTTGTTGTGATATTTTGAATTTTAGAAAAAAAAAAAAAAACTCATAGATGAGACCATTTAACCTCATCACAAGCATTCTTTTTTCAAGACAACTACCACGACTAGTTCAGTTTCCTTTTTATTAGGAAACTGAACGTAATCACTTCACTTAACAAAAATAAAATGTAATCAGCCCCACACGGAACATGGGCATATTATCATACGGAAAATCAATGATACCAAAAGACATGGTACCCGAAAAGCTTTGATCTTTTCCATATCATATCGGATGAGATGATGGATCAATCAACATTCGACTTTTTGTTTCGGTGAATATGGGTTATCCCAGATAACCAGTTTCAAAAACAACTATTTGAATCACATTTCAAAAGAAAAAACATGATTTGAAGATATAGAAAGACGTTAACGTCTTCACCGTTAAACGTCACCCTCCCCCTTCTCTCTTTATCTCCAAATTCCAACCCCGATGCCCTGCGTTATACCAACCTTATTGCCAAGAAACAATCAAGTGCCGCTGCAGAGAGAGACAACTTTATTGCCGATGGAAAATGGCTTCCCCAGCTGCAATCAAGTCCATTGTCGTCTTCAAGAGACCAGACAACCTTTGCTGGCAGAAGGTAATAATTAATTAATTAAGCTCTTCAAGTACTTATTATTCTGTTAACCACCTGCAACCACATCTATAGACTGTAGTCTATAGGAGATGAGAGGTGTATTTTTCTGCATTTTGGTTATTAATCAGATTTCTTTTTTCCTGTGTAGTCACCAAGGAGGGATTGTTGTAGGATTCTATCATCGAAGAAGAGTTCCACAATGCACATATCCGTGGGCAACTACCGAGGTGGTGAAGTAACTGAATTGTAGCACTGGAGATTGAGTTAGTTTTTGATTCATTAATCTGTATTTTTTTATGTGGCGAGTGAGTTCATGAGGGAAAGATCAGTTTCTGTTCACTTTACTATAACTGCTAATTCGTATAATATATCATCGTACTGGTAATAATGGTCTTTCTTGGTAGAGTTCTGACTCTAATATAACAAATCGTAACAAAACAAAATATCAAAATCTCTCTAGTTGGTAACAAATTCAAAAATATGTCCAACCCAGAAGAAAATATAACTCAATTACTTTTTACCGACTGATCAAGTGTTTTAGCTTCTTTGTTAGCATTCATAAGTTCCTCTGAAAATACAACTCAATTACTATTTCCCTGTATGTGCTTATTTTCAACTTCTCAGAGCATTTTTTTCACTCACTATGCCTTGTGTTTGTTGATTTTTGGTTTACAGATTGCAGTTACGCCACTAGGAGAGGAGGAACTCCATTTGGTAGCCATGTTATCTAGGAAGAATGATGAACAATATTTATGCCTTGTGTTTGTTGATTTTTGGTTTACAAACTACAGTTATGCCACTAGGAGAGGAGGAACTCCATTTGGTAGCCCTGTTATCTAGGAAGAATGATGAACAATATTTATGTTTTTGGGGTTTTAATGTTGCACCAAGGCTTTACAGTTCTTGTCTTGTCATGCTAAATCTTAGATATCTTGGCATGGTAATTGTAAACACAATGCGATCATTTAAGGATTGAATTGGTGCCTTACAACGGAAAATAAATACAGAGGTGGATCCCCAACACATTGAGCAGAGGTTAAATGCTATAAGGATGACAAGAATATTTTGAAACAATATGCATAAGATGATTAGGTTGTTGGCAATGGAAAGGTGATTAAAGTTCAACCTGAGATTGTTCTAGCTTTGTTTGACAACCATCAACCAATTGCTCGTCCACTTATAAGGTTACAGGAGATGAACATTATTTTGACTCGCATAAATCCTGGGGTGTGTATTCACCAAATCCAAATCCTTTACTTAGGTCAAATCCATAACCCAATTGTGGAATTCGAAGGAGATAAGAATGGGTAACGAGGATTCAGTTAACAGATAGGTTAAAGAGTGTTTTAAATTTTAATTAATATATAAAAAAATAATTACCGGTTACTTAAATAAATTTGGTAACTGTTGTAATAGAGGTTTTAGATATGATATGGTTTTCCTATCATAGTCGGACCCTTATGTTAAACATCCAATGAATAGATTCCATTTCCCGCATTTGCAGTACATATCTACCAGAGAGGTGTGGCAACTGGCCAGGAAAGAGAGATCCTTGTGGATTCCAGTTAAATCCATCAGTCACGTCCGTTTCTCTAGCCACTAATAACTGGGTATGGATTTTCATGCATTTCTACAACAGAAACTTTTAAAGGAGAATGAGAGTTCAGCCCAGGGTCAGAATTTTTAGGCCCAAAGTACATTTGGCGTAGGCCAGTGTATAAAAGTGTGGGATTTTGACATTTTGAATATTTATAGATTTACAGTGATTCAGAAATCTGCATTAGGTCTATCCGTACTTTTCTGAACTTTATATAAACTGAATGTAGGGTCAAATACACAACCCAATGCAGAATTCTGAATGACAGCCCCGAATAGTCTATTAGTAACCCCCCTATAAACGGCATCCTACCCGTAAATCATGATCAGGATTCATCGCCACTGTACGGTGGGGCTAAAAAATTCTGACCTGGACTGATCAGTCATTCTCCCCTGAATGTATGCCATTTAATGATAAAAATTGACAATTTTCAGCTAAACATTTCTAATAGATTCCTTATTGAATTAATATATAACAGATTGATGTTGAGAGGCATAGGCCCAGATTAATGCCTGAGAGGCTAATAGTAAGAATGAATTTGTATATGACGCTCAAGTGGCAAGAGATCTAGAAGCAAGTTCCAGATCTCTACTCACCAAACTCTCAAAAAACCAAAATCTTTGTTTCCTAGCCTACCAAAACTCTCCCGAGAATATTATCACTTCAACAAGTAGGAGTTCCCTTCATGTAATTTTTCTGAACGGCCCCGGCATTACCTTCACCCAGTTGAATAAATTATCAGCCATGGAACACAGCATAAACAAAGGATAAATAAAAAAAATGATGAGTAAATAAACAAATAAGAAAAATGAAAACTAATAAAGCATGAATTATCGTTTAAGATATTACTTAACCTGGGAAAGGCTTGCAGGTATGTTTCCATATTACAATGTTTTGACTGTGGTTCATATTATTGTTTGGCAATATAATATGGATACCCACCTACTCCAGCAGGTGGCGCAGAAGAGAGTCCAACAGGGTCTTTCTTTACAGCTACCTGTGAATAAGGAATCTGAGTTTGTGGTGGGTAAGAAGCAACTGCAGCAGCAGCAGGACTTGGGTAAGCAGTGTTTGGGTATGTTTGTACAGCTTGAGGGTAACCAGAAAAGCCAACAGGAGCTGTATTGACAATATGTGCATTCCCCGGCTGTGCAAAGCCAGTTGGTTGGCATGGGTATGGCTATTGGAAGCATTGCTACCGGTAGCTGTGCCTGCAACACTTTGCCCTTTTGAGTGTCAGCCAGCTTAACAGTAAGGTTCCTCCCCTGTGACAGTAGAACATGGAAAAGCTTTAAAAACACAAAGTTTCTGCAATGTTAAAAATAGCCAGAGTTATCAAATCAGGCAACTGCAAACACCAAAACTTTGCAAACGAGTACCATAACATCAACTCTACCCTTTCTTTCTAAAACAATTCCACAATATGCCTACAAGTTGGGAGCAAGTAAAAAAGGACTAGTTACAAGAAGAATTTAAGGACTACGTTGATGAATAATGGGCCTTCCAAATAATAACACGATTATCAACCAAAAGTCTAATGAAGAACATTGATTCAGAGTAGAAAACAAAATAATGACTGCACAATGTAACCTATAAAAACATATGAGATAAATGAAGCACCATAACATAAGGCATGACTACTAGGTGATGTTATACAAGGACAACAAACAAGTTACCAAAAATTAAGAACATAAAGATAGACCTGTTGTTATGCAAGAGACTTTAGCAATATTTCAGAGTCATTTTGCTTTGCTTACCCCAAGGATCTTGTTTGGATCCCCTATGGCTTTCTTTGCAGCTTCCACTGTCTTGTATGTAACATAGCCAAAACCACTGCAATGACATAAAGAAAGATTATTTACACGAGAAAAGAGACACCTATTATATGTACTAAATCAAAAAGAGAATGCTCTTCTTTCTACAGCATGGATCAGAGGCTCCATGGTTTGTACCGTGATTTGTTTGTCTCCTTGTCATAAGCAACGGAACCTTCTTCTATCTCCCCATGCCTGCCAAAAAAAATTGAGCAGCATTTCACTAGTGACTTCTGGTGATAGGCCCCCAATGTAGAGCTTTCTCAGGGCTTGGTCAGCGGTTACACTAGCACTGCTTAAGCCCTCACAAGCTAGGTTACAAACAGCCATGCGACCCTGAAATCATCATGCAAAGATGCATTCAAGATACACGTGGTCATTACCATGACAATGTCAGAGATGGGAAATGGAGAAAGGCCAAAAGTGCCAGATGGAGCATTTCACTTTCATAATGAACAACCATGGAGCTTGTATAACATGAGATGGGTTGGAGAATTTCCACATTTAAAGGAGGGTAGGAAAATTTTGACATTTAAAGAAACAAAGAAAATCACTTCAAATATGATATTGTTAAGCTTTAGATGAAAATCCTAGAAGCCACTATCAATTTGCTTTGCTTTTCTTTTAAAGAAATATACTGTGTAAGATAACTGCCCATGTATTAGAAGCAAAAGGAGGAAGAAAAGGAAGAAAATAAAAGAAAATTTACTCCAAATGAGACTACAAAGTTTCCCAGAGTCTGGTGCAATTTTGCTTTCTATCAAGGTATTCACAAATAACAGTCAAAGAAAACTATAATGTATTTTTCTTCATTGGGTCGTCAAATGAAATAACAATTTCAACCAATTTGATCCCATTAGTCATTAGTCACAACTTTTTGTATCACTGTCAAATGTTCTTATTCCATGTTGAAGTGATAGAGAAAATTCCAATTCAGACAAGAAGATTTCCAAAAGAGAGCAACTGCATATGAACAAAATTATGTTGATTTGTTGCTTACATCAATCAATTTGCTGGGTTCTCTCAAAGCACTTTGAGTTGACTCCATGTGTTTGTATGTAATGAACCCATACCCCCGTGATTTTCCTGTAGCTTTATCAATGATCACAACTCCTTCCTCAATTTCCCCATGCACCTGAAATGCCTGGACAGATACCAATAATATGTTAATAATAGAGCTCAGAATAACCTACTCTAGTTAGAAGATGGGAAGAAATGGTAAGGAAATGGTAAGGAAATGTCCACATTGAATTTTCAAGATGAGATGAACAATGAAGCACAATGCTTCTTCAAATGAGGAATAACGATGTTCAAGTCTTGTTTACAGGCAAGCATTCCACAAACAATCCAGGCACACAATTGGCAATCATCAATGCACTCACAGCACACAGGGTTTCTGAAGTAGTACCCAAGACAAGCCACGGACAAAAAACATTCGGTGGGCTGGATCTGCACTGGCAACACTTTTTATTTCTTCTGCAACTGAAGGAAATTGGGACCCTCTGCATAGCCCAACATGCAAAGACACACATGAATAAAGTCAATTCACACACACTCAAACATAAGCAACACTCACATGCACTTATCTTGGCATGAACACAAGGTTTCAGGGAGATCCAACCAAGACACTTACACAAGAATGCATACAAGGAGAAAAGCAACCAAGGGAAGAAAGAAAAACCAAATGTTGCAAGAATCACAAACATGAGTAGGAAGGTCTGTAATCACAGATAAATTTTGAATTCGGTTTGGCAAGGCTGGGAATGGTGTGGACTCCAGGTGCCAAGAAATCATTTAACAATTTTAAAGTTCATCGAATGTGATCAGGTTATACTATATTTTCTTTATATATTAAATTTTACAGTCCCATAACTACAATGTTGTAAATCCAAACATGAATACTAAAATCTATTAATAGTAAAACAAAATTAGGCATGTACAATATTTAAGTTTTTACCAATTTATTTGAATTTTCCAAATAAGGAAAATATTTCTAACTCAATTAATCACCAAATGCCTGCTTCTTGCTTTTTAAAATGGTAAACATTTAAATATACAAACAAGTTATGGGATTGACCAATGGAAATTGACATAAGAATCTGTCAGTTGGCCGAGAGGAGTAAAGTGACTCAAGAAAGAGTTGGAAGAGTAACTGGAATCAACCACTTGATTTGGAGTTATGTGCATCTGCACTTATCACTATGACTCAACTCTCCCTGCTTGAGAAGGAGACCACCAGAGAAGTGATGGATGTCCATAACTTGGTTTTGCTTTGTTGTTAGGGTTATTTATTTGTTTTTTATAGTTGTTGTTAGGGTGCTGTCAGCCTAGGATGCTGTCACCTTGTTCCTTTCTTCCATTTATTAGTTTTTTTATTAGGGTGTGCCGCCAGGGGCGTATTTGTAATCTCCTACTTCTTTTATGTTAAGTTAATATAAATAAGAAGCTGGGTGACGCCAGCAACACTTTTTGACTCTCAATCAGATCTCTCCCTCTTCCCTTCCCTTCTCTCTCTCCAAGAAAGAAAACATGGTATCGGAGCGCAATCCTGGTCTATAGGGATCCTTTCTCTCATCTGAATCAAATCCCTTCCCAATTTTTCTCTTGATCCCTTGGACGTTGAAGACAAAAAAACCTAATTGAACTGGTCAGCCATTTGGTACTTCCTTTTTTGGGTTCTTCCTTGGTCGTAGCACCAAGGAAACCCTAGTAGAAGAGGGCCGATGCTATGAAGGCCTTTCTTCTCTTTGATCGATGCTGTGAAGACTTCTTTTTTGGGTTTGCACCTTCGTACAGGTGCTGGACAGGGGTGTGTGGTCCCCTTTTTCTCTGTGGTCAATGCTGCGAAGGCCTCTTTTCTGGGTTTACACCTTCGTACAGGCGCTGGACAGGGGTATGTGGTTCCTTTTTTATCACAGGTATGTGTTGTAGTCAGTTGGTATGGCTCCTTATTAATGGTCGAACTGTTAGTGGACAGTTTTAATGGCCAGACTGTTGTTGGACTGATTACTGGACTGTTTT
The DNA here is from genome assembly GCF_056320005.1 of Nelumbo lutea. NCBI lineage: Eukaryota > Viridiplantae > Streptophyta > Magnoliopsida > Proteales > Nelumbonaceae > Nelumbo > Nelumbo lutea. The sequence goes on from NC_142685.1 coordinate 109,231,181, forward strand.
AATGCAGATTACTGGACTGTTTTAATGGCCGAACTGTTGCTGGACTGATTTCAGCAGTACTTTTCTCATTTCAGAAGTAAAGTTTTTTGGGGTTTAGCATTCTGATTGTGACTGTAAAGATAGTAGTGTGGGAATTGGTTTGGTGCACTTGTGGTTCTGTTTTCTGTAGTGCAGACCCTCCCCCTCAATGGCAAATGATGATTCTGCTTCACCTGGGGTTACAACAACCTGTAGCACAACTGGTATGGGAGGTGAAAACATGATTTTTTTTTTATCAGCAGAAAATTTTAATAATAACAGATAAAAAGTTAACAAACAGTTACAATAGTAATAGGTTACAGTAATGCGTTAACCCATTTTGCAAACACATACAAACAGTTACAGTTAGCCCAGTATAAGGTAGATCGATTTTCCCCCTGTTTTGCTAGGGCAACCGTCATCCCAATTGCAATCCTTTTGACCCAACCAAACTGAGAGTTGAGCCTCCTTGCAAGTATGCCAATTTCTCCGAAAATAAATTTGAGTTTCCAAGGTGCTGGTGTGATGTTTTTAGCCCAAGAAATGACCAATAGTGAGTCTCCTTCTATTTCTAAATCTGTTGTTCCGATCTACTCAGCCATCTTTAGACCTTGAAGTAGAGCTAGAGATTCAGCTTGTATTGAGTCACCAATACCTATTGGTCCTGATAAGAGTGCCATAACTTCACCTAGATGATTTCTAATCGCACCCCCTATACATGCCCTTCTTGGGTTACCAAAAGAACTCCCATCAAAGTTTAGTTTTTGTTTGTTCCATGTAGGTGGCTTCCATTCCACTATCGGAACTTCTTTGGGTACATCTGTTTGTGCTACTTCAGTCCAACTTCTTAGAATCTCATTCGTGGAGAAGTTTTTGAATAGCTCCATGGTCATCACCCAAATCCAGGTATTGTGGTTGTTTTAGTTTTTGGTACTAACCCTTCTGTTGTGCTTGAAACAAATCCTATAGCAGTTGTCCACGCCATTGACCCAAGAACCCATGTTTTGGAAGGAGAGATAGTGGGGAGGTTTTTTGCATCAGAAAATAGAGAAGGTAGAGAGCAAAAAGAGGAAAATGAAAGGGGGGAAAAATTTTGGGAACTCATAAGTAGTTTTCTTGAGGAATTAAAAAAGGAGTTGGAAAAAGAGCAAAAGATGATAGATGGTGAGAGTCCTAGACAAAAGAGAGTTATAGTGGAAAGCAGGTGTGAGGAGTCTAGGGGTGAGAGGGAAAATTGTATGCTAAAAGACAAAGTGGATGATACAATAGCAGATTTTGTGGAGAAATTAGGTTGTAAAATTAAAAATCTCAATGAGTGAAAGATTCTATCAAGAAGCTTGAAGGTGGAAGAAAGGGTAAGTGAGGCAAAGAGACTGAGATTAGATATTGAAGGGTGAGAAGGAATCTAGTGGAAGAGGGGAGAGAAGATGAGGGAAGTAAAAGGGAAGTTAAATCAACTTTAATGAATTGGAATGTGAGAGTTTGGGGAATACGAGGAAAAGTGTAGTCATAAAAGGAGTGCGCAGGAAGGAAAGTCTTCACGTAGTTCTTTTGCTGGAATCCAAATTGGTAGAATTTGATAATAGATGGACCCAAAATCTTTGGAAGGCTAGAGGAATAGCTGGGCTTTGACCCCCTCTTGGAGTTGGGGGGCTTTGGGGGTATAATTATTCTTTAGAGGATAGATGTGTGAAGGAGCTAACCAATGTCTCTAGACTGAATGGGTATAGAGAAAGGAATGAATTGTGGGAAGAGCTTAGTAATATCAGAAGATTGTGGGAAGGGCCTTAGTGTATTGGAGGGGATTTCAATGTAGTTAGATTCACAAAACAAACAAACAGCCCGAGACAAAGAATCACTACAAGCATAAGAATATTTAACAATTTCATAAATTCTTATGAGCTTAAGGACTTGCCTCTCCTCCATTATAAATTTACCTAGTCCGATCTTCAAATTAACCCTTTATGTTCCAGATTAGATAGGTTTCTCTTTCTGCTAGACTTGGAGGAACATTGTGAAGGGTTAACATCAAGGGCTTGACCTAGGGTAACCTTAGATCATTGGCCAATCTCTTTATAAAAGGAGGATTTGAGGGGTCAATGTTTTGTTCCCTTCATATTTGAAAATATGTGGCTGAACCACCTGGAATTTCTTCAAAAAGTGAAGGGTTGGTGGGTAGAAGAGAGGCCTAGAGTTAGTTGGAAGGAAATGCTTTTTCACCAAAAGTTTAAGGCTCTGAAGGTTAAGGTTAAGGATTGGAATCTAGAACATTTTGGGAGATTAAAAGTGAGGAAACAGGAGGTGTTGGATCAGATTGAGGAAGTGGATATGAAAGTGATTCAAGGCTTACTGGAGAAGAGCGATAGAGAGCCAAGATAGTCCTTGAAAGCACAATTGAAAGAAACATGCTAAAGGAAGAGATAGTTGGAGGCAAAAATCAAGGGCAAAATGGATTCATGAAGGTGATAAGAACACGAGATTTTTTTCATGTTATGGCCAATGCTAGAAGAAAAAAGAATTTCATCTCCAAGTAAAAGATAGAAGGTAAAGTCATCACCCAACCGGGAGACATTGCACAGGCCTTTGTGGAGCATTTCAAATCAATCTTTAGAAAGCCTCTAGTTGGAATTCTGTGGGTGGATGGTTTGGATTGATATAGTCTAATAGGAAATCAAAAGAATTGGGTGGAAAGACCTTTTGAAGAGAAGGAGGAGGAGGTTATGAAAGTAGTGTTTTCCATGGACAGAGACAAAGCTCTAGGGACAGATGGTTTCACCATGGTTTTTTATCAAAGATTGTTGGGATGTGTTAAACATAAGAGTATAATTAATCCAAGATAGAATTCCACATTCATTGATCTAAGCCTCTAATCCCTAAGAAGAGTGGAGATGACCATCCCAAAGATTTCAGACCTGATAGCTTGGTTAACAGTTTGTATAAAATTTCAATTAAAGTTTTATCCATAAGAATTCAGAAAATCGTCCCTTCTTGGGTGACTTTGAATCAAATGGGCTTTTGTTAATAATAGGCAAATCACTCATCAGGTCTTAATTGCTAATGAGTGTGTCGAAGACTTTAGGAGAACTACAAAGAAATGTATAATCTACAAATTGGACTTGGAAAAAGCCTATGATTTCGTTGATTGGACTTTTACTGAGGTCTTGTGACAATGTGGGTTTGGAGGAAGATGAGGCAAATAGATTTGGGGTTTCTAAACACTTGTCATGATTCAATCTTAGTTAATGGCATAGTAGTAGATTTCTTTCCAGCCAAACATGGAATTAGACAAGGAGATCCCCTTTCCCCCTTTCTTATCATATTTATAGTAGATGTGTTTAGTTGAATTGTTTTGAGGGAAGATTCAAGAGGATTAGTACAAGGGCGGAGAGTATGGAGAGGTGTTCTTATTACACATCTGCAATAGGAGTGCAAGTCAGGAGTGCAAGTCTTAATTGCTAATGAGTGTGTCGAAGACTTTAGGAGAACTACAAAGAAATGTATAATCTACAAATTGGACTTGGAAAAAGCCTATGATTTCGTTGATTGGACTTTTACTGAGGTCTTGTGACAATGTGGGTTTGGAGGAAGATGAGGCAAATGGATTTGGGGTTTCTAAACACTTGTCATGATTCAATCTTAGTTAATGGCATAGTAGTAGATTTCTTTCCAGCCAAACATGGAATTAGACAAGGAGATCCCCTTTCCCCCTTTCTTATCATATTTATAGTAGATGTGTTTAGTTGAATTGTTTTGAGGGAAGATTCAAGAGGATTAGTACAAGGGCGGAGAGTATGGAGAGGTGTTCTTATTACACATTTGCAATAGGAGTGCAAGTTAGGTTGGTCCAAGTTAACAATTTACACTATTTTCAGCTCGGGCTTCAAGTTGGGCCCTTTGAAATCCCAACCCTAACACGCAAAAGTTGCACCCCTAATTTGTAGTTCGCAGATGATACAATCTTGTTCGATGAAGGAGATGATTTAGATTGGATTCAAAATCTAAAGTTCGGTGCAACTTTTCGAAAGAATGTCAATTTTGAAAAAATCTGCTCAGCTAGAATCAATACGAAAAAAAGGGGATTTGGCAAAGTACACGAATATCTTATGTTACAGTGTTGTGTCTTGGCCATTGACATATCTTGGTTTACCACTGGGAGCAAACCTATGGGATGCGAGTTTTTGGAATCTGATAATAGAAAGATTCTCTTGAAAGTTAGTTAGCCAAAAGAAAGGGTATTTGTCCCTAGGTGGTAGGATCACTTTGATCAGATCAAAATGGCTAACTTACCTGTTACCTGTTAGCTTTCAAGACTCTAGTGAGTGTCTTTAAGAAGATAGAAATGATGATGAGGGATTTCCTATAGAAGCCAAGGGAGGAAAGAGAGATCATAGGATTAGTTGGGAGGTGGTGTGTAGTGATAGAAAAAGCAGGGGGGTTGGGGTTAGGAAATTTGCAAATAAGGAATATAGAATTGATAGGGAAGTGGCTTTGGAGATTGCCCCAAGATAGGGCTCAGCTATGGAGTAAGGTGATTTTGAGCATTCGTGCTCCCTTAGACAATGGATTGGATGTTTCCATGTTGGTTTATTTCCTGGGGGCAAACAAAACTACTCCTTGGAAGGGTATAAATGCAACTTTACCTTTGTTTTTCTTTGTCATCAAGTATAATCTTTGTAATGGTAATAGAATAAAATTCTAGGAACATACTTGGTTGGGGACCTCCCATCTAAAGGACCAATTCCCTTCGCTCTTTGCATTATGAAACTTGAGCAGCGAGACAATTTCCAAATTCATTGTTCAATCTCCTTCAAACAATGGGGTCAGTTGGGATTTGGGTCTTCGGAGGGGTATTAGAGACTCAAAAGTGTAGAATGTGCTTAAACTTTTGCAATTGTTGGAGGGAGTTTTCCATGAACCTTCTAGGTCTAATAGCCGAAGTTGGACTTGTACTTCATCTGCCTCATTCTCTTGTGCGTCATTCTTCAAATCCTTGTTACAATCCTATCCTCCACAAGTTCCTTGCGCTCTTACCCAATGAAAGAGGTGTGGTGAAACCTAATCAGCCAAAGGTCACTACTTTTTGTTGGAAAGTTGCACATGGAAAGATTAACACTCATGACTTACTTCAAAGAAAGAGGCCAAGTCGGTTTTTATCCTCTTAATGGTGTGTGCTATGCAAGGCTGATGGTAAGAGTTGCTTTCACCTTTTTTGTTTCTTGTTCTTTCATTACTTCTATTTGGGGTTGGTGCTTTTCTTTGTTTAGGTGCAGGTGGAACTCTCTGGTGGATGTGCAAAGTATATTGGCTACAAATACCTTTGGTTGGCCAAAGAGGATAGCCTCAAAAAAAGAAAGAAGTCAAGAAGATGTCATTGAAACAATTAAAATAAAAGTGGTGCATTGGCTGAAGTCTTTGGAAGGTTTTTCAAGTATCCCAACAACTGACCTACTAAGGAACTGGAAGGTAGTGGCAGACTCTTCTGCTTATAAAATAGTTGTTAATCATCAATAGTCTCCACCGGATAGAAGGTTTGTAAAATACACCCGATAGGAGGTGTATTTAGAGGTGATGAGGGTAAATCCATTGGTTTATACTCTGGGCCGGTTGGGGAGGGAGACTCTTTGAGAGTAGAGGTGATGGCTATGTTTGAAGGCATAACAAAGGCAAGGACAATGGGAATTACTAAAGTATTTGTGGAGGGAGACTCAAAGCTGGTAATCAATTGTCTACAAGGAGGAGATGAAAATGTGGCTCTTCAACAATGAAAAGAAAAGAGTCAAGTGTTTAATCAGACATATGGAACTAAGAATTGGATGGGTTAAGAGAGCTGCTAATTCTATAGCTGATGCTTTATCTAAACAGAGGGTGGGGAGAGGTTCTTTGTTCTGGGCATAGATGTAAGGGAGTTGGGTTGGGATGGGGAGAGATAAGAAGTTCTATTCTCAGAGTATTTGTTTTGTACTTCTACGTTTTATACTTCTTTCATTATTTAATGAAAATTTCAAATTATTGATAAAAAAGAACGATGATGAGATTGAAAGCCGAGATTATCCAACCCATTCTATTTCTTCTTAAGTTAGTAGGGGCAGAGAACATGGGGTAGTTGAAGGTGCTGGAAGTAAGACAGTAGAGCAAGGAGTAGTAGAAACAAGGGCCAATGCTGAATACTCTCTAGAAGGGGGTAGAGTAAATAACGGAGGTGGCAACAAAGGATCAGAAGAGTCGGAGGTTTATTAACCTCACTCGAATACAGTTAAGGGTGTTAGGGTGGTGCTAGAGGAAGATAGGGGAAAAGAAAATAGGGCATAAGGAGGGGAGAAAAGGAGGCATAAAGCCAAAAAAGGAAGAATACTATTGTGTTTGTTAGGGGAGGTCAAGATTGCCAAGTTTATAATAGGAAGAAGAATTTTTTGGCAGTCCAATCTGAGGGGGAAGTAGAGAGGAATGGAGTATCTGAGGAAAGAGAAAGGAAAGGTGGAAGCGAAGTAAGGAGGAGAGCTAGCGAGTTGATTTCAGATGTGGTGGAGATGAAGTAGGGAAGTGTCGATCTAAATAAAATTGTTGATAGGGAGGTGGAGGTAAGCAAGTCATTGCGTTTGTTTTTCTTGGGCGAAGAGGCTTTTGCTATAAGAGCATTTGAGAGTTTGAGAAGAGAAGGAAGGGAGAGAATCTTAAGAAAAACATATTAGGGGAAGGGGGTGACCAGGTGAGGTGTGGAACGAGGAAGAAGGGTAGGAAGAAGATTATGAGGGGGAGGATTAACTTGGGTTTTGGTGGAAGGTTAAGGGGGTCTAGAGTCAATGGGTGAGAAGAAGGGGTATGAAAATTTTAAATTGAACCTTGAGGGGTTTGAGGAAGGAAGATTTCATAAGAAATCTTAAGTGGAAGGTGATGTTTTTCCAGAAGACTAATTTAGAAGTTAGGTATTTGTATAGAGAGTAACAAAAAGGTTATTTGAATGCAAGGTTCGAGCTCTTTGGAAGTTGGAGAGAAAAGTGGTGGAATTCAGCAAGTTGACTGTTGTCTTGGTGTTGGTTCTTTTGAATTATACTCAAAGGCAATATCAAAGTTTCGAGAAATTTTCTTTGAGTTGTTTGAGTTTCAAAGATGTGAATCTGGATGCTTCATTGAATAGTGAATAGTGTTGAGTTGGGGTGTCGCCTTAACACATTTAAGTGGATGTAATCAGCTTCCTTTTTTTTAATAAATTTTTTATTTTACTGTCAAAAAATAAATTGAACTCATTGTTCAAACTGAATTTGCACGCTCTTAAGAATGTATACAAGTCTAGACTACAAACCTCTAGGGACTATAGAACAAAACAACCCATAACACCACAATTTCAAAATCCGAAAAGAAAGATGCCACGACACCCAGATAAATGTATCATGCGCACTAACACCCTACATGGTCTTATAAGTTAAAACAATGATTTAGATCAATCGCAAAGTATTTAAGCAGATAAAAAAACAACCTGAAGCACTGGAACCCAAGAGTTCGTCGAAAAAACTGATAAAGATGCTACTTTCATGCTTCCATCTTGCAACTTCATTATAAAAGTAACAAATCAAAGTCTTTAAAATTCAAATTTCCTTGTGAAAGTCTAAAAGAAAAAATATGAAACAACCCCAAAAACCTTAAAGAAAACACAAAGCAAAGCAAAAGACCAGACTGATCAATTCTTTTTGTAGTAGGACAAAAAATGGGATTTTTTTTAGTTTTGGGTCTAGTCTTACAGCTTGACAAGGAGATCAAGCAGCTGGTCTTTCCTGAGAGGGTCAAGAAGCGCTCGTAGATGTTCTACCGACGACATCGATGAAAAATGAACGTTTGCTATCTCATCGAGCTTCCTTTTCTTCAAATCCTCCATCGTTACCCTTTCCTCCCTTCGCTCTGTCCAAGTCGAGGCAAGCATGTAATGCTGTGAGAGCAAAAGGTCCACTGGATTCTGTTTACGTTTTCATTATTCACTCCAAAAACAAAGGGGTGTTTACATAAATGGGTCGGGTCAAAACCAAACCCGATATAATTGGGTAAGGTGGCATTATGTTAAATGGATCGGGACCTCCATATCTTCCAACTTTCCATGAGTCGGATCTGCCAATCAAAACATATTGATGACCACGTTCATCTAGTGGTAGATATGAAACATCAGTTGTGTTGTGATCATTGATATTCTCAATATGTGTCTGGATGAACATAACCAGCAATGTGTTCTGATAAATAGATTTCAACTCGTTTTGTTATTGGGTGAAACCTGTTGGAAGGAATTTTTGTTGGCATGAGATGCCAAAAGTGTAATTTGCCAAGCCTCACTTTTGCATACCACCTGCATTGTAGCAGACCATGTGCCAGAACGCAGACATGGGCAGACCATGCCTATTTGGCCCGATTAGGTAGTGGGCAAAAATTTAGGGGTCTCAATTGGACTGGATTTGGTCCAATCCGATCCAGTCCAATGTGAGTCCATTATAAATGGACTAGGTCCAATTGAATCCACTGAATGTTTTGGATCAATTTGGATTGGTCCAATTCAAGGTCTGAACCGTCAAATCTATTCAAATTCATTTTGATTTAGATTGATTTCAACACGAACCCCATCTATTGACACATTATTATCTTATATCAATGGATCAGATATTGGCTTAATCCGACCCAATCCAATATAAATTTGTTATGAATGGACCAGGTCCAATCTAATCTAATAAATATATTGGACTAGATTGGTCCAATCCAATGTCATGTTGGTCCATCCAATCTATCCAAATTGATTTTGTATTGATGGAGTCCAATCCAAAACCAGTCCATTGTCACCCTTAGCCAATATGATATTTTCAGAAAAATTGGAAAAATAAAATAAATTAATAAGATAAACAAAAAGTTGAAAAAAAAATCATAAAATTTTATTTCATATGGATTTTAATGTATACAATTATTTATATATGAAATAATAAAACAAAATTGAAAAAATATTACAATAAAAATTAACTAAAATAATATAATAAAATTAAAAAAATATATATATATATATATATATATATATATATATATATATATATATAGCCCACTTGCTACAGTGGCCATGCTGGGCATAGCACGACCTGAGTCGTGTTGGGGCATGCCAGGTTCGTAGACAGCCTGACCCACTTTATACTTCTATGATATGTCGACTCAGTTTCCATATCAGAATCTGGCATTTGATAAATTCATGATCAAACCTGATTGAACAGACATAAATCTCATTACATTATAATTGTTTATTTATCAAATTAATTTGAAAATTTCAAATGCACCCTGCACCTAACACTATCAGAATTCTATTCGAATACAGGTTTGAGAAACCCGTAATAATAAAGAGTTGGTTCAAATATTAATATCTGTGGTCCCACCATAACTAAAAGAATTCCTGGTGATTGCACAATAGGATTCATTTTCTTAGTGAAACATCATCATCTAGAGTTATCCCAATCATATGGATTGGCTGGCACAAGGCTAGAGGACGATGATGATGATGGACCATCAATTTTGTTTTTTCATTTTATTTATTTTTAATGATATATTCATTGTTAAATTATGAACACACGAATCATTTATTACTACTTTTGTTTTATGTCCTTTTTGTCTATTCTCATGATTATTTTCAAAATTTTTATTATACTATTTTGTTCCTTTACAAAAACAACTCTCACATCAGCAATCCAATAAAAAAAAAAAAATTATCCCATCATCTTGTACGAACACTAACAGCCTTTTAGATGATAGTAGGGGAGGAGGGGGGGCTGGAATTCAGAATTCTGCAAGGATTTTGACCCATTTGTTTTGTTCTTCTTTCTAATTAAGAAAATTGACTTCAATGCCACGCAAGGCAACTAGGACAACCCATATAAACAATTTGGAATTTTGGATAAGAAGGCTAAAATACCTAGGTATTTCCCTTTATTGTTCTCAAAGTAAGCATGTTTCTCTTAATTATTGATTCTGACGATTCATTCCTAACAACCCTTAATCACTCCATTACAACGTCAAGTATAAAATGGGGTGCCCAGTTTGAGGTAAATCCATCTTGTCACTCTCTAGCTTTCTTGTTCTTGAGTGGCCTCCTCTAATCCCTCATCTCAAGCCTGGTCCAATTCTTCTGAGGCATTTGGCTGAATTGACCATCAAAGTCTCTGCCATTGAGATAACACCCAGGGCCTCTAACGTGATTTCTTGTTCTCAAATTGGACACGTCGGCCTTGACTAATGGAAGCGAAGTTACTTTGTTGCCCTTGACCCCATCATTGATAGCAAAAATTATGTTTTAGATAATCTGAAAAGCAAATTAACTGTACAATCGAAAGTCTTTTGCTCTTTCTACTATTGGGATACAAATTCTTATTCAAAGATCTTGGTATAAAATGGATTTGGAAACTTCCCATTTCTTCTCATTTTAGACTATTCTTGTATCGTGTTCTAAATAACTTTTTACCAGTTAAAACTAAATTGCACTCCTTATAAGATATTGACCATATTATGTTCCTTTGATGGATTTGAGACTGAATCTCTTACTCATTTATTTGTATCTTGTTATTTTGTTTCTACCTTTTTTTTTTTTTTCTGTGGTAGCTTTTCTCTCATATCATCGTTTAGGAACCTTGGTTTGATTGTTTCCACCTTTTTATTTCCAATCTTCCTGATAAATCTACTATGGCTATCTTATCTTGGATTGTGTGTTTACTGTGTATTGCATTTGGTTTGCATGAAATGAAAAATGTTTTAATAACAAAGACATCTTTGTTGATCGGATCATACATGCATCATGCCAATATTCTATGTCAGGATAGTTTGCCACGAAGTTTGAATATTGCTTCTAATATCACTCATATTCAATTTTCTGATGGAGGAACTTTGTCAACTTCTCAAATTTATGGCTCAGTTTAGGAGTACAAATTATGCAAATATGTAGAGTGCAAAACCTTATGTTTTGTATTATTTTGTATCTATTTGTATTTGTATTTTTTCTAAACTGAGCCTATGGTTGAATTTATTAGGGGTGAGCATGGGTCAGTTCGGTTCCATCGTAGAACTTAGAACCTACCCTATAGGGCTCGATTCCAAGATTTTGAAACCGAAACCTACCTTGTGAAGGTTGGTTCTAGGGTTGTTTCTATCTTTGGTGGTTCCAAGGTCTACACATGGAACCTGTTTTCTCTTTACTCCCCCATTCAAAAAAAAAAAAAAGAAACATATTTTTTAAAAATTTGATTTCCAATAAATATAATATATAGTTTAAAACTTATATCATCTTTATTGATTAAATTGAATACCATTGTATGCTTCAAAAACTTATAATTTAAATTTTGTAAACATTACCTTTTACATTAATTACTTATTGTACACATTCAAATATTAAAATGAAAACAAATGATGAAATAACTTAAGTAACTCAATGGTCAAGTGAATTACACATTCAAATATAGTTAAGTTTGGTTCCAAGGCAGGTTCCACCAAGGCCAAACAAGGTAGGATAAACCCCTAAATCCTATAACTGGACTGGGTGGGGGTCGGTTCCAAGAATTTGGAACCAGGCCCTGCCCTATAATAGATTGGGTAGGGTCGGTTCAAGGTTAATTCAAGGTCGGCTCTAATAATTCTGTATTTTGATGCCTTAAGGGCAACATTTTAGGGGTATTTTAGACCTTAGATTGACTAATCTATACCCTTTTTCCAGTTAAATTAAATGTTGTGACATCTAAGGGTCCCTGTAGAAATTATGGGTAAAAACTGAAAAATTTATAGGGTTTTTTTGCAGATTTTGGGAAGTTGATGAAAATTCTAGCTGAGAGAGGGGGTGTTTCTGTGAAAAACTAAGCACGGGAGGGCGCCTCCTATCTGCTAAACCTAGAAAGAAGCCCTAGCTATATTAGCATACTCCCCTCTCCTTAACAAATCCTAGGGTGCCTCTCCACTCATTCTTTTCACCTCTAACAAACCTTAGTCGCCCCTAACTGTTAAATCTTCACCTTCCACTTCTCCCCAACATCTAATCTCAACTATCTAAGCCTTAGTAACCTCTTATACCCTTAGATCTTCACCTTGCAATCTCCACCCTCCATTCTAGGGCGCCACCCACTCTTTTAATCTCTACCTTTTAGCCCTAGGCGCTCAAATCTCCACCATCCAGTCCTAGGAGCTTAAATCCCAACCCTCCATACTTATAGGCACCTTCTCCTTTTCACTCTAGCCGTAGGATCCCTTTAGTTTAATCCTAACCCTCCATTCCTAAACCTTAGGGCCACCCATTTTCTACATAAATCCACTAGCTACCCCTCTCTTTCTCTCTAATCCCAGTTTTGTCCACCCTTCTCTATAAAAAGGGCCCCAAGGGCCCTGGAGGAGGGGTTGGTTAGCCCTGTTCACAAGGCCAAGGCTTTTTGAGGGGTTTAAGGGTTACAGGAAGGAGGACGCCCAGTTCTTGTCAGGAGGGGTTCCTGCAAGCAGTTCGTCCAACCTGTAACTGCCGCAATTGGAGCTAATCCACCATTTTTTATTTTGCTTTACTTTCTAACAATTTAATTTCTATAATTTTTTATTTTGATTTGATTTAATTTATGTTTTTCTTTGTCTTTCGTAGATCTAAATTTGCCCAGTTCAAGGTTAAGGTGTCTCGAGGGGTTCGAGGGTTGAACGGAGGAAGAATGACTTATAGTTTGTTTTCCCGAAAATCTACCACCATTGGATCCGAATTTCAGCACATTTTTATTTATTTTCTTGTTAATTTCAGTTTTATTTAATTTCAGAATTTAATTTCTTGTGTTTTTCAATTATGAGTATTTAATATCAGATTTAATAAATTTTATTTTCTTATTTTCTACAAATCCCAAATCTATTTCTTTTTTTTTTTATTTATCCAGAACAAAATAATAATTTTTAACTTTGCTTCCCTGAGAATTTGACCCCTTCCTCACCACTAAACTACGTTCTTTATTTAGTTTTGAGGATTGAAAAAATACAAATTATTAACCCAGTGTCCCGGGTGTTTGATGACACATCCCGAGCACACCTGGCTTCATTCAGTTTTAGGTAGAACCTACCCATTTGTTCACCCTTAGTATTTAGTGCTCACCTGACCTAACAGTTTCTATGGTGATCATAAGTGGACGTCATGTTTCAAATGAGGAACTAATATCTCTTAAAGCAGTGAAACTTTTTACCATGAACTGTTTGTGGTTCATTGATGATGTTAAAACTTTTTAGCACCATTTGTTCCTTAAGCTGTGTTTAGTTGCAATGCAAATAAATTTGCACTGATGCAAAATTATGATAGTGCAAATGATTTGAGTGTAAATTTTGATATATTTTTGTTTATTTTGTTTGATTGCATTACAAATGAAGTAAATTAAGATATGAAGCTGAATAAAGTAAAACCCAAAACAAAACTCAGCCTTAATTGCAAAGATCCATCATGTTCTTTTTTTGTCATATTAATCATTTTGTTATCCATCCTGCGCATTGGGTAGTTAATTATGCTAAAATCCCCCCGTCCCACTTTTGTTTTGATACTTCTCCTAACCAGCTACCAAATGTTGGTAACTTTCTATCTTTTTCTATGGTTTTATATAATTTCTTTATTTATAAAGAAAGCAAGTAGAACAATCCCATCAGCTTTCTGAACGATTTTCTTATTTTGAACTAAAATGGACTTTTGATCTATCGCTCTAAATGTGTTTGAGGATTAGTTCATTTTTATGTAGCTAACCTAAGGCATGTTTAGGGGTGCAAGTCGGGTATCCAATTTAAAGAATTTACACTGTAGTGTAGTGTGTATGCACCCTTGAATTAGGCCCATTCAAATTATAACCAGTACTCAACCGAAGCCCGCCCAAATTGCACCCATAGGCATGTAATGAATGGTTTAGATGAAGGAAATGGAACCACTCGGGATTTCCTACTCACTTTTCTGGGTAGAGAGTGGGTAGAAAAAGTGACTAGAAAATTTGGGCTCAAATGAAGCAGTCCCATAATGATGGATTTCACTTATCAGGATTGACCTAACATCACTAAGGAATTTGGATTTGCTCCTAACACCAACCTCAGCATTTTCAGCTGTGCATTAAGAATATCTTCCATACTTATATGTAGTCATTCATGGGAGATGTTCCCAATGCATGGTTGCAATGTGCTGTGAGGTTGGAGTGAAAAACACTTTATGAGGAGCAAATTCGATGTCCACTCCAAGATGGTCACAAGACTACACAATTATGAAATTTGGCATAGGTCATGTCCTAGGCAGAAGGGATGTCATAAGTCCATAACAATGAGTTAATCATTTGGTATTTTAATAGCTCAAGAATGCCTCTCACCAAGTAGCAGTTGAAGGTGGTTGTTTGGCACAAATGACATCCAAATGGATATAAGATGTTTAACTCATGGATAAACAAAGATATATGGAAAAGTTTAAAAGAACATGGATTAAGAGAAGAGCTGGGTTTAGTTAATGTTCAAGATAAATTCTTTTTGATTAATCAGATTTGGAACAATGATATGGAAATTACTTGTTCGGCAACTATAAGAGAAAAAAGTTGTGGAGTTTTATAATAAAAATCGTTATAGAGGAAGGTTATAAAGTGCATAATTACTTATTTGACACCATCCATTGTCTGGTTTCTAGCAAGGAAAGTAATTCCCTTACCTGGGTTCTAATAATAAATGAAATTAAAGCTACGATTTTTTCTATGAATGTTGAAAGTGTTCCTAGCCCTAATGGCTTTGAAGGGAGTTTTTATGAAAAATGTGGGTGTATATGTTATTTAGGAAATTTGGATTGATTTGGTTCACCTTTGTGCAAGTAATTGTTGGTTTTTGGTCATGATAAATGGTTCCCCTTTAAGCTATTTTCATTCAGCCAAGGTTTGAGACAAGGTAACTCCCTATCTCCCAGTTTTTTGGATGAAGAAGTGCCTAGTAGAGGACTTTTTTCTATCTAAAATAATTGTTATGTCCTTTATTTTTCTCTTCCTAGAGCTTGTACTCCTACCTCTCATAGTCATGGTCTATTTGCTGATGATACTATGAGTTTTGTTAGAGGAGAGAAGCATGATTTGTTGAATCTCATGTCTTTTCTTACTATCTAGCTATGAACAAGCCTCAGGTCAACAGGCAAAGAGAAGTCATGCTTTATAGTGAACCCTAAACATCCACTATTAATATGATAAAGCATGATATGGGGTTCAACAAAAAACAGTTGTCTTTCACCTACCTTGAGTCTCATATTATTAGTTATAGAAGATTGAAAATTTCATAAGGAAAGTTGAAGGTTGGAAAGCTAATTAAGCTCTTTTCTTCAGGAGGTTGTGTTATTCTTGTTAGACATTGCAGTCCATGCCAATTCACATTTTAAGTGTAGTGATCCCCTTAAAGCTGTCATTAAATAGGATTTATAGTATTTTAACTAGTTTTATTTGGGGTTCTTCGGAATTTGGCAATTGTACCTATTAGATAAGCTGGTCCAAAATTTGCAAACCTCTACAAGAAGATAGGGTTGGTATGCATTTTTTTTTGTTTGATATCTCTAAAGCTTTCATCCTTAAAGCTTGGAAATAGGTTAATTCAAGTATTTGGGCCGAGTTCCTATGTTCTAAGTATGTCAAATCAACTCTCTTGTTTAACTTAGCTCTTCTTTCAATGTCAAGAAATAGTTCAAAATTTTGGTAGAAAATGTTAAATGTAAAAATCCAGCTTTATTGCACTACCAATGGTTAATAGGGAAAGGTGAGATATCGTTTTGGTAGGACAGCTGGATGGGTTCAGGTCCTCTTATTATTTATGAAATTCATAATGTGAGTTGTTGCTATCAAGGGTGGGCTGAGAGTAATAATGTAATTATGCTTCTGTAAACGAGGGTTAATTGCGTTCATAGGCTGATAGAGCCAAGGGCCTATAAATCCGACCTGTAAAGGAGGAAGTACGTCAGAAACCCTGGGTATTATCCTAGGGGCAGACACTCCCATGATCAAATTAGTAAGATGAGGTCTAAGGAGAGAGTATTTAGATGAGGCCTACGAGGTAAATACCTTAAGAGCAGTAGAAGCCAAAATGATTACCTCATGGTGACGCACATATTTATATTTGAGCTCGCCTAGAATTGGTTAGTAGTGATCGGCCAAGATTGCATCCGGCCGATGCCACATGGCATCATCTTAAGCCCTGCCTCTGCCTCATGCGCCTACATCATGAGTGTTCATGATTTCCCTTATGTCAAAGTTTGCATGTTGATGGAGTTGGCACTTTAACCTTGTTGGGAATATTCCTAAAACGATTCTTGAGGTGGTTGGTGACTTGAGGTTTTACGTGAGTGAGGAGGAAGATAAATTAATTTGGAAAGGAAGTACTATAGTGAATTCTCTATTTCTACAGCTTGAGAACTTTCTTCAAACCACGTTAATAAGGTTGGCTGGTATAAGTTTGATCGGAAGTCGGTGTTACCCACTAAAATCTCGATGTTTATGTGGCAATTTATTAGTGGTGCACTTCCTTTATACATTGTTATTGGGAAGAAGGGAGTTTAGTTGGTCAGCCTCGATCGAGACGTTGTGGGGATCATTGCATTGAAAGTTTTAATCACCTTTTCTCTAATGGTGCCATGACAAAGAAATTGAAAGTTCCCATTATTGAATTCGAAGATGGGTGATATGGAAAGAAAGAAAAGAAAGAAACTCTCGTATATATAAAGGAAAAGGAGTGCCAACTGACCTTAAGCCTTATAAAACAAATTAATAAGTGGGTAAGGAAGATTAGTATGCACCATGGAAAACCATTTATACATGTTAATTCTCTCTCTCTCTTTTTTTTTTTTTTTGTATTTCCAATATTCCTATGAAATCTATAAAGAGAGCAAAAGATGGATCTATTGGCAATTCCCTACTATTTTCCCTTACAAATTGAATGTAGATGGAGCTTGTTGTGGATATCCCAATAGATGTGGAGGAGGTGTTGTGATGAGAGATCATCTTGGCATTTTTTTGTTTGGCTTTTCATAATTTCTTCTTCAATCCTTGTTGAATTCCATACTTTGTATATATGATGGCTTTAAAATTTATTTTGATAATGGTATTTGTGAAATTGAGGTGGAAAGTGATGAGGGCAGATTTGGCCCTCCAGTGAAATTGTGACACGTGGTACCTCATGACAATTAGGCGACACCCAAGCAACAACTTACCAAGTTGGTGTTCCACCCGGGCATCGGCCTGGTGCGGCTTGGCACGGCCTACGGCCGGCCTACACGTGGCCTGCGCACTGCCTGGCACGCGACCTGAGCACTGCTTGGCGTGTGGCCTGCGCGCGACCTACTTGATCTGGCCGACCTAGATCGACATGATCCGACCTGGCCGACCTAATCGACCTGGATCAGCCCGGCACATGATCCGACCTGGTCGACCTAGCCGACCCGAAAACCCATGAGTCGCCCATCGATAAACTCGGCATGCATACCCCACGAGCTCGGTAGCTCGCCAAGGAGCTCGGTAGCTCACCAAAGAGCTCGCCAAGGAGCTAGGCAGCTCTCCAAGGAGCTCGCCAAGGAGTTCACCACCAAGGAGCCAGGCAGCTTGGCAGAGCTCGCCACAAGCAGCTCGGCATAGCCCAAGGAGCTTGGCATAGCTCCCCCGGGCAGCTCGCCACTTGTAGGGTAGCTCGGTACAGAAGAGCAGTTTGGCATATCGTAGGAAGATCTCCTGCCTGACAACCTACTTGACAGATCTGAAAACCTGCGCCCACGTCTCTCGCCAGGCAGCGCCTTCCTGGCAGAGCCGTACTCTACAACAGTCGCCTACACATGCTGCCTCAGCTCTAACAGCGATAACTGTGGCAGAGAGACAAAGGCGGTTATGCCTGACTTGACAGAGGTGGTCATGCCTGATTTGACAGGACACCACTATATAAGGACTCCAACCCCCAAAGGCAAGGGGAGAGAAGGAAAAAATGGAGGTAATCCCTGCTCTGTAGCTCTCTCATTCCTCTAATATCATCTTCAAGTTCTCGACAATCAAAGTGCTAACTTAGGCATCGGAGAGTCCCTGCAGGGTAAATACCCTCGGGCCCCCTGGTTCAGTTCTCGTAGGTTCCTCAGCTCCCGCCGCCTACAAAGAGGAGGAAAAGATGGAGTTCTCGCAGGTCCCTCAACTCACGCCGCCTACAAAGGAGAGGAGATCACCTCATGTAGAGAGCAGTTGGGTTGCGCTACACCAAGGAGCTCCACCATCCTCTGAGTTATAGGCCACCTAGGAGCAGGTCAAATGACAAGTCCACCAAGGTAGCTCACCACCAGGGAGCTCAGCATAGCTCTCTCCCAGGCAGTTCGCCATCAGGGAGCTCGACATAGCTCTCCCCATCTCGGCATAGCTTGGGCAGCTCGACATAGCTCTCCCTAGCTCGACATAGCTCTCCCTAGCTCGACATAGCTCTCCCCAGCTCGACAAAGCTCTCCCCCAGGCAGTTAGCCATCAGGGAGCTCATCACTAGGCAGCTCACCACCAGGGAGCTCGTCACCAAGTAGCTCGTCACCAGGTAACTCACCACCAGGGAGCTTGTCACCAGGTAGCTCACCACCAGGGAGTTCGTCACCAAGTAGCTCACCACCAGGCAGTTCACCACCAGGGAACTCCACCATCCTCTCCTAGGAGCAGGTCAAATGACAAGGCACTTAGCCAAAAAAAATTGATACATAAAAGAAAATGATACATGACCAGAAACATTTACATCAGAGAGTGATAGCAAATATTTGGTAGACATTATGCTTGAAATAGATGCAACCTACCAGAAAGTATTTTAATTTATATATTGCAAGATATAAAGTCCATGGCCTCCACCATGCATGTCAAGTACCCCCATACGCTTAAAGGTAACAAATATGCTGATTTTTTTTAGCAAAGGGATTAACAATTGAGGATTCACTTGATTTAGCTTTTTGCATGAGTCTCCTTGACTTTTGCAAGAGATTCTTCAAGAAGACTACCAAAGACCCCATGTTTCTTTGTACTGGATAATGATTCTACTTTGTTCTTTGTTCTCATTAATTGGATGCATTTTTGGTTTTACTTTTTGCTTGGGCAAGGTTGAGATGGTGAGAAAGTGGATTTTGTATCTTGGTTTTGGGGCAAGGCGAGTTATGTCTTCCCTTGTTATCTTTTTCTTAACTTTTGATAATGGTTGATTAATAAAATTTTAGGTGGCCACCCCACGACTTAGAGTAAACTTAGTGGCTAGAAAAAGTTCATTCAAAATATTATGTTGTGTTTGGATTATGGGTAGGGGTGAGCAAAAAAATTGAAAAACCGAATCAACCGGTTTGGTTTCAGTTTGGCGTTTTTAAAAAATCAAAGGTATCGTTCAGTTCAGTTAATCAATATGGAGAACCAACGGTTAACTGGATCAATCGGTATACATATATTTATATATATTTTATATATATTTATGTATATTATATAAATTATATATTATAAATTAATAAATATGCATTATATATATTTGTATAAAAATTAAAAACCAAAAAATCGACGAACTAAACCGATGATTAACCGAACCGGTCAACTAGTTAACCCGATTGACTTTGGTTCGGTTTCAGTTACCGGTTTTCTAAAAACTAATGGTACCAGTTCGATTAAAAAGAAAGGCCACTGTAAGCATACACCCTAATTATGGGGTGGAACTGAAGATTGAAGCGAAAAGTAGTGTCCATATTGGATTCTATATTTCAGTGAAAAATGAAACAAACAACAAAATAAGGGAAGTGGTAACCTTCTCAATTGCAATATATCAGATGCGTTTTCCTCTGTCCTTTCACAGGATGGTTTTCCCTCTTGCATTCTCACACATGGTTTTCAAAACCGGATTGGACCGAATGGTCAAACTGGAAAACCAGGAACCAGTTAGGTGATCGGTTTCGTTTTCCCAAAAAACCGAATTTTCCCCCAAAGCCATTGATTTTGGTCAGGGAACTGCTGAACCGGGCCATTAATCGTTCAAACCGTTCATACGGTTTTGACCATTTTTTTTTATTTTTTTCTCAGAATGAGCCGGGCGTTTGATTCGAACGATCGGACTGTTCGACCCAGTAACCAAACCCCTGACCGGTTCAATCACCGGGTCGGTTTTAAAAACCATGTTCTCATATGCAGGTCTCTCCCTCACAGCTTGGCCTATGAGTTTTTTCTTCTTCCTTTTCAGTTTTCATAGTATTATATCTGCCTGGTTGGAATGGATGTGTATAACCTTACATTCTTTTTTTCCAGTACAATGGAGATATGGAAGAGAAAAGACCTTTCCCGTTTATCAAAGACATTCTCTAATTTATTCCCTATTGCATCTACCGATGTTTGTTATGATCTTCTTCTCTGTAGACTAGGGTTGATCATTGAAGACACTTCATTGTGTGGTTTGCAAATGAATTTCCAATGGGATGTTTTAATATAAATATATAGAGCGCAAAACTTTGTATTTTATATTATTTTATATGTATTTGTACAGTACAATTTGTTTTTGCACTCCTCTTTCAGTTGATATGGTTTCCATTAATAAAGTGGACATGCATCTTGTTCAATAATGGGCCCACAAAAACTAAATTTCATAATTCTCATAATTAACTTTGTTGGTGATAGGGCTGGGTCAGCCCCTAATCTTGGCTGTTCTAGGTTGTTATTTCTATCTTTGTGGTGGTGTCTAATGAGAATTGGTTTGTTTTGGTTGCATTTATAGGTCTGAGTTTCGGTTTCTTTGTTATGTCTGTTTTCTTGTAATCTGAGTATTATCAATGAAGAATTGCCCTTTAGCGTAAAAAAATAATAATAACAATAAGAGAAGTGGTGAACTAAAGAATAATCCAAAAACTATAAAAAGTCTGGAATAATCAAATACAACAAGAGATCCACATTATACATAAATCCTAGACCCTGGGCGCTGACTTGAGTCTTATCCATTGCACCCCACCTCCCTCGGTAATGCCATGAAATCGTGCTCAAACAGTTTTTCTTGATAGGAGAATAGCAAATGCTTGAATCATACAAGGAAGAAAAAAGTGATGTGTAGTATAGGTGTATTTTACCAATAAGGAGGCACTCTTTTTAGATTTTGAGAGCGAAAAAGTTGGTCAATGGGATTTTGGTTCCCATTGACCAAGAACCCCACATTCTTAATGTGGGGACTAAGGAAAGTTTATTTTCTTGGGTATGATACCTATATCCTATGTGGGTAAATAACCTTATCACTTAGGGGAAAGTTTCTAATACTTGAATGGGACAAAAATGACCCTTTTAATAATGAATTGTTATAGTTAAAATGCTCATTTCCTTTTTTACTTGGGAAATAAAAGAACATGGATAAATACACTTATATGGACAAGTGTTTCTCAAGAAAAACTTATCCAGGTAATTGTATTTACCTAAATAAGTAACTTACCAAAAAGCAAACGGGGCCTAAGTGTAGAGTCGACACATAATGAACTTTTCCTCTGATAAAATTTTGGTATTATTATTATTTTTTTGATAAGTTTCACCCTTCTCCCCATTGGGTTAATCATTCACCTCGGAGGAAGAGTAACCAAACCATGTGAAACTAAAATGCCCCTGCTAACACACAAAAAAGTTAGGCCCAGGCCCATATTATACTAATAAATGTCAGAGAATGAAGGTACAAGGTGACAATGAGTTGCGACACGACCTACACTCACACCCTCAAACCCAAACAAGGTAACGGAGTTTCTCCATGAAATGGTCATTTGTATTTAAAACCTTTTGGATTTGTTTGTTTGTATTTTGCACTAGTATAAATGCATGGGAGTGAAAACTTTGGTTCGTTTTTTCTTTAGGTTTACTTTGCTACAGACTTTTCTTTACTTCATTTGCAATGCATCCAAGCGTAACAAAGTAAAACTTAAAATAAAAGTAAACCAAAATTTGCTTTCAACTCATTTTCAGTCCTATACTTTTCAAAGCCTTCACTGATACTTCACTTCTTTTGCATGTCAAAAGTGTGAAAGAATACATTTGGACCAAATGGCATGCAATGAGTGCAATAAATTTCTAAGACACTATAGGCTCAGTTGGAAGAATGAAAATACAAATATGTTCAGTGCAAAGCCTTGTATATGATATTCTTATATCATGTATTTGCACGATTTTCAAACTATGCGTAAGGGGAAGGGGATATATGCGCTTTCTTTACATTATTTTTAAAGAATGCTTGTTGATTCTTGCCACTTGATCTTCCTTTGTCTCATTATGGGGATGAAGGCATTGCTCAAAAATATTTGCTCGTAGTAGAAGTAAAGTAGCAAAATCACCAAAAGAACACGCGACTATGTTGATTTGTTGTGTTGAACAAAATTTGTAAGAACTAACAACCCATGATACATTAACTGCACAAATGCACACCCTGCTTCCAATTAAAGATCAAATAATGTGATTTCAAAAGCTAATCAACTTATCTTTGATGGGAAGTATCTTGGGTAATCATTGGATGGGAAGTTGGTATCTTCCGATCCTTCTCCTACACTAGAAACCTGAACATCTTCAACACTGTTCGATTGGTCATCTGAGAACAAGGTGTCCAAGTTTTGGGTATCTAACCAGTTCTTCTTTGCTTTCTGTTGCTGCTCAAACATCTTCTTCAGTTGTCTCCCCTGTTCCTCAATCCGCATTTGTAGGTTTCGCTGAATCTGGTTCAAGAAGGAAAAAGGAGGAAGGTATTATTTGATGATATAAGTTCTAGAAAAAAGACATAAAAGTACAGTTATACCTCTAGCTGCTCATGAAGACGCCTCTGGACTTCAAGTTGTAGTCTCAATGCTTCTGTGATTTGCATGCCACTAGCAGATACATGTTGATAAATGAGAGTTAAAAATACTTAGTTTGCATATAAGGGGATGGTGAATATTATAGCAAGAATGGTAATAAATATTGGAAATAAATATAGTTCAGTTTAAGTTTTAACACTTCTCTTCAAGCTAATAACAACTTCGGAAGGAGAGGAAATATCATTGAAATCTTACGTTTTTGGGTCAATCTGAGGAATGCTGTTAGCACAGGTTCTCTCGGTTTTTCCTGCAATCGAAAGTAGAGCAACTATTTCAATCAGAGATTATGAGGAAATTCCTGGTTTATATCACTTATAATTCATCAAAGAGAGAAGAGATCGATGGCTATGCTATCTTCTGGTGTTGTCTCACTATATTTAGATCAGGTCTTTCAGAATACATTGAAGTAATAAGCATAAGAACCACTGACCTTCCATCAGCACCAAAAGGGCTAGTACTTCCTCATAAAAGAGGAGATTTTTAATTCAAGAAACTAACTTTTTATGCTTTTTTAAAAGGGCTTGGTTGGGGACAGCTTGGTTTTCGTGCATATTTAACTGGTAGTATGCTACTGTAATATAGTCATTGGAGGTGAAAACCTAGCTCTGAAAAGTGGAGCTCGGTTAACCATTTTATGACTAAATAAATTTGTAGTGAAATGAGCGTAGCAGATATGAGGATGTTGAGATAAAAGGTTGTCTAGAATCTCCTGTTTAGAAGGGCTTTGAATGATTGGGAGATCGAACCTTTTAGTAGGCTTCTTCAAAGGTTGTACAGCACTCAAATTGACCCTAACGCAGCAGATAAAAGGTTTTGGGTTGCAGATAGCAAAGGCCAGTTTTTGGTGAAATCTTTCTATGGTAGACTGGCCCAAGAGGAAGTAGATCTGGATTTTCCTGTGTATATAATATGGTGCAAGCACATTCCATCGAAGATCTCTTTTTTTATTTGGGCTGCTTACCTGAATAAGATTCCTACTAGAGACAATCTGGTTAGGAGTGGTGTGGTGATTAATTCTAAAAGATGTGCCTTGTGCAACAGTGATGATGAGACTGTTGACCATCTGTTATTGCATTGCAGCTTCACTTACAAGACATGGGTGAGGATCCTCAGAATTTTTGCAATCAGAAGTTGCTGCCTAGAATCAATGGCTGTTTTGGTCAACAGTTGGAGGGTACAAGGCCTGAGCAAGAAAGGGAAAGTTCTATGGGATTTGATTCCAGGTGCTGTGTTATTCCAAAACAAAATCTGTCAAGAAGAGGAAGTGTGGCAGAAGATTGTGGGGAAGCTGTTCTCCTGGTCTTCGATTCAGCTAAAAGTTGACAGTTCTTTTTACGGTTCTCTTTTGACTTTAAAAGCCTGTTTGTATCTCCCATTGGTTATGTAGTTTGAGCGCTACCTTTGTACTTCAATTGTACAGCTTCTGGTTGTACTTTCTTTTTAATTAATTGATACTTCTAAAAAAAAATGTTGAGATATACGAATGGCAACCCTCCCCCACCCCTAATGGAGGGAAAATAGTTAAAATAGATTGGTAGTGTTCATGGAAGGCAAACCTTCTAGGGTGTGGTATGATGCAAGTTAAGGGTTCTAAAAGAACTTCACGAAGACTACAAAGGACATAGATTGAAAGTGCAAAAATATGATTCTTTAATTGAGGATATGAGCCTCGACGAGAATGAGATGATGTAAACATTATTTATGTATAAGGCAGACCCCAAATAATTGGAATAGAGCTTTGCTGAGTGAGTTGGATAAAATGTCATGTTGCACCCCTCCCACTGACATTTGGAATCAAGAAAAACCGAAGGCAAGGAAAATACACAATTAAGCATAAGCAACCAGGAAATCTCTAGAGAAACTGAACCAACTGTTGACATAAAGAAGCTGAAGTCAATAAGCTGAAGTCTCTTAATGCATAGGCAGCCAAGTATGAGGACATAAGCATCTAAATCAAATCAAGATTCAAAGTATCAATACCCTAATATGCTGGAATGGGTGTAACAATACTTTGTACCTAACCCAGTCTTTTTTTTTTTTTTCAAAAATAGGTCAAGGGGTAGGTCTTAGGCTGCCTACCCCCTGAAATGGGTCAAAAGACCAAAGCTCTTGTATTTTGAGTATTGGACAACCACCAATATGATACAATACGCTCAATTGGGTGAGTATTGTGTCGAAAATTCCATCTGAGCATTAACAAGCAAAGGTGCACAAAAGGATTGAGATGGTTCAATATGACCTTTTCTGGTACCTCAGTTCAATAATTCATAACAAGGGAGAGATTGAGGAGGATATCCCCCATAGAATTAGAGCAGGATGGGCAAAATGGAGGGATGTATCAATCTTATTTGATAGGTGAATACCACCTAGATTAAAAGGAAAATTCTATGAAACTGTTGTAAGGCTAGTTATGCTGTATGGAGTAGTATTGTGCAGTCAAGAAACAACATGTCCAAAAAATGACTAGCAGAAATGCGTATACAGAGATGGATGAGTGGAAAAACTAGAAGGAATAGGGTAAAAAATGAAGTCATTTGAAGGAACCTAGTAGCTCCAATATATATCTATATCTATATCTATACTACTATTAAAAGTGGGAATGAGGTCTGTTTTTTGGTCCCTATTTATTGTGAGGGCAAAAAATGTAATTTAAACCACTATTATTAAGTTTGTTCTATTCCCTCTCATTAAGTCCTATATCTAAGGTGACTAAAATGCTCCCTTTTTTCTAATTTGATCTGTATTTATTGTGAGGGCAAAACACATAATTTAAACCACTACTGTTAAGTTCATTCTATTCTCTCCTATTAAGCCTTATATTTTAGGTATTAACTGCTATTTTCTCATTAAATCCTATATTTAAGGTATATTAAATAAATGATCTTTTTGAACTTTTTTCTTTGCTAAAATGTCCATACTTTTGAATTTGGTCCCTTTGATTGTGAGGGAAGAAAACACAATTCAAACTACTACTTTTCACTTCCTTCAATTCCCTCTCATTAAGTCCTATATTTAAAGTGTTATCTCCCATTCTTTCTCATTAAATCCTATATTTGAGTTTTTTCTTTATTTCTTAGCAATAAATTCTACTAATTAAATTTATCCAATAATTTTAACAATACAAAGCCTGTGTTCAAAACTGACTTAACAAAATTGTTCTTCCGTCTAGGTGGCAGGTAAGTAATGGAACCATCTAGGTCAAATAGGTCAACCCATGATGTCATTAATTAAGTAATAATAATTTAAAAAAGTATAATACAAAATTTACAAAAAAAAAAACAAATTTTTGTGAAAATTTTTGGGCACATATCTAATATTAAATATCCATCATACTAAACAAAAATTAGTATGATAAATAAGAAGTGACTTTAGTAATGATGGAAATGAAATAAAAAATTTAAAACCAACTTAGAAATGAAAGATTTTTCTA
The DNA here is from genome assembly GCF_056320005.1 of Nelumbo lutea. NCBI lineage: Eukaryota > Viridiplantae > Streptophyta > Magnoliopsida > Proteales > Nelumbonaceae > Nelumbo > Nelumbo lutea. The sequence continues at coordinate 109,257,454 of NC_142685.1, forward strand.
TTCGGGTGGTGTGTCAATGGTTCAGTCTTTTAGGTCAAATGGGTCAATTCATGATGTGATAATTAAATAATAAAAATTTTAAAAAGATAGAAAAACATATAAATTATTAAAAAAAATATAGACTTTGTAGAAGGCATTTGGATACATCTTCAATATTATGTATTCATCATATTAAACAAAAATAAGTGTGATAAATGAGAACTATTTTTATTGATGATGGAAATGTAATAGAAAATTAAAACTAACTCAAATACAAAACTATTTTTCCATCTAGGTGGTGGGTCAACGATCCAACCAATTGGATAAATGGGTCAACCAATGATATCACAATTAAAACAACAAATTAAAAAATAGATAGAAATACAAACAAGTTATAAATATATACAGAATTTATAGAAAGCTCTAACATATCTGAAATACTATACATTTATCGTATTAAACAAAGATCATTATGATAACAAGAATTATTTTTATATTAAATTATGTAAATGAAATGAAAATTTAAAGCCACCCAAAAATTAAGTTTTTTTTTTCTTTTAAGGAAAATGGTTAACAAATGATGCCATAATTACAATAATAAAAACTCAAAAAAAAAAGATGGAAATAAAAAAAATATAGAAAATACAAAAAAAGAGAAAATTTTACACATCTCAAATTATATATATAATAAAGATACTAAAATTATTATTTTTATCTGAAATTTTCATGTGCAATGCATGTACACATTTACTAGTAGGTAATAAGCTGAGAGAAAGTAGACTAAGATGGTTTACTTATGTATATAGAATACCCTTGACAACACCCATAAGAAGTGATCTGTTGCAAGTCAAAGGGGTAGGGGTAAAAAGGACATGGCTCAAAGTATTAAGAAATTATTTAAGTGCTAATAATTTAACAATGGATATGACATTAAACAGAGCAGAATGGTGAAACAGGATTCATGTAGTCCACCCCATATAGTTGGAATAAGGCTAGGATGATAATGATGAGGTGCACCAAAGGAATTTCAGGGAATCACTATTTTACACTTCCCAACTTTCAAGCATGAGTAATAAACTAACAATGGAACGATATTAGAGGCCAAACTAGATAGACATACAAACATATACACATCATATACCCCCAATACCAGACACTGAATGAAGGTAGTTAACTTTAAAGACACTGAAACTGAATCCTAGTCAAAAGACTACAAGTACTCAACCGAAGAACACTGATGACCCAGTAGCTGAGATGGTCACTCGGCGTTCCTCTAAAAATGGAGACACAGGATCAAACCCATGTAACTGTAGGCTCTCTGAAGGTCAGTGTGCCTCACGTGCACCTGGTTCTATCCCCATCCCCTAATCCCCCTGTAATATGTATCATGTAAACAAAGAACAAGTTCATAGAATAAAAGCATAATAATAGAAAAGATCACCTTCCAGATAAGAATTAGACGTACAAGGATTGGCATATCAATAGAAAAATATATTTTGAACTTTGAGCTCACGAGGCTGACGGGTTTCAGAAAGAATAGTGCACATGGACTCAAACCCCTCAACGAACCACCGACATCTACAATCTTAAACCACTTCTTTGATGAGATAAAGCAAAAAAAAGGACTAATAATATACATGAAACTTCCCCATGAATTGATGTTATACCCAAACATCAAACTTCTTTTATTTTACTTGAGAAATAGCCATTGATTGGATAGTAACTATTACTCAATGACAATGAACTTGGTCCATAGAACTTCCAACAGATGATCCACTGAAGAACTCCAGAATCCACATTGATGAACCTAGTGGGACATAGAGTCCTGTAATCAAGTCCACCAAAATGAAAAAAGAAAAATAATACCCCCAGCCACACAAGACTAAAAAAGTAAAAAAAGAAAAGATCTTCTTTGATATTATGCGGTGCCATGTAACCAGCATGGATCTGACAAGGAAAGTCCATAGAAGTTTGGACTGCTCCTATCGTAGTGGAAGTGTGGAGCAGACCTAAATGTTCTGATAAAATGTGTAAGGCTTTCAAGAAAAGTTCTTGGTAACAGAAGACATTGATTCCATGGATGTGGACAGGGTTGGCCCATTTGTTTTGGATAGGAACTTCCAAGAAATGTTCTGATTCCTTCTTTTGCTGACCTGTTTCTTTCAGTTTCATCATCGTCATCATCATTTATGCCTTATCCCAATTATATGGGATTGGCTAAATGAATCCTGTTTGACCAGTCCATTCTATTTAAAGCTATATCCACTGTTAAATCATTTCTTACTACTTCTACCCATGTCTTTTTTGGTCTGCCCCTAGCTCTTCTAGCCCCTTCCACTTGGCCTGTTTCTTTCAGTTTCAGTATCAAAAATAGAATGGAAGGTGCAAGTATCAGAACTCTTATCAAATATAATACTGAACCATATGGTGAAATAATTAATATTTCCACTACATTCATATAAGAAAACCTCAAATATTCTCCAAGAATTCAATAAAACCATAAGAAAGATAATATTTCAACAGACATTCTCCCTAAACTGCATCTTACAAACTGAAAGAAAAGAATTCCCAAAAGATATAAGGGTTTTGGTCCTTGAATACACAAAATTCAGAAGATCACAAAGTGAAAATCAAGTCTAATCTAAACCCATCATTAGCATTTATGATGCAGACATGGAAGCAAGGAAGGAAAGCACTAAATAGAATGGAATGACGGAACAGGATTCATGTAGCTGATCCCATATAGTTGGGACAAGGGCATAAAGCTTAGGTGATAATTACACTGAAGCAAGGAAAGAATCCATGGAGAAAGAAATCAGAGTTCTCCTAATTTCTCACCCAATCGCAATTTCATTATTTTGGGCTATTTGAATTTTGATATTTTTAGTTTGTTACTGCCTTAGGAATATAGTTAAGTATTAGTTTTCTAGAAATTTACTATTCTAAGTAAAAAAGAAGAAAAAACAATATTTATCACAATTCCAGACTTACCATTTACAGTAATTCCTGTAATTAATACATATAGTAAAATGGTGCTTTGGTACTTCAGTAATTTCTGGTGTATTGGATTAGAAAGTGTCATTAGTGTTATTTTAGAAGTTAGAGTCCTTAAGTGAGAAAAGCTTTAAAATGAGCATGATTGAGGCATTCCACTACAGTATGAGGTGTAACTCAGAATGCAAGAAGCATAAGTATCCTGAGCACAAGGAAGTGTAAGCCTTCTCAAAAGGAGGAGGAAGAAGAAGAGGAGGGGTTCCCCTCTTCTGTGTTTTTTTTCTTCTCTTCTGCTTCTTTTTTCTTCTTTCTTTCTTGAGGCATGAATGAAACACATGAGGCACATGAGGCATACCAAAGGTGTATGCCTTTCAAAAGGAATTTGAGGCACATGTCTCAGAGGCATCCACACTTCCAGCATATATGCCTCAGGGCATTTTGAGTGTGCCACACCTCCAGGCATATGCCTCAAACGCCTTTGAAAATATTGTGTATGAGGGTCCATATGGGTTACTTATGGGTTTGTCTTGTTTTGAAGTAATTAGAATTTGTTTTGGGTCAGTTTCATGGTTAATACTAGAATCTATAAATGGAGATTTGAGCTATCATATTTAGTTTATATAATTGGAATTTAAGAGTGCAATTAATTGAATGAAAATTTTGTTTGAAGTTAAGAGTGTTTTATTGTCTTTTCTCTATCTATCTATCTCTATCCCTATCTCTATCTCTTTATCTATCTATCTATCCATCTATTCTTAAAAAGATGCAATCTTTCTTCTCTATTTCAGATCTGAATATCATTCTCCTATATTTAAAATCCTTAATTTCTCCCTCTTCTTCCCACTATGTTCATCTCAGTAGGACTTTCTCCTTCCCATCCAACATGGCCACATCAATATAGCATGTAATTGACCCTTAAAACAAGAACTAGAGAATCAAAATCTAATATTAAGTGTAGAAATTTTTGTTTCCTAAAATATAAAATTATAAGAAAACTTCATCCGGTTTAAGTTCATTCAATGGTTAGAATCATGTAATAATAGAACTGTCATCAATGTGCAAAAGTATCTAATACACCATAAAAGAGAATATCTAAATCCAACCTTTTCAAAATTCACATAAAAAGACTCAATTACCATTTCTCTCCATAGATATTTTCAATGTTCAACAGATAAATAGCATAATGGAAAAAAACAACTCAATCTACCAACAACAATGAGATGGGTGATAAGGATTCACCTTCTGCAGATTCTGGTATGTACTTGGCAATTCGATATTTCTGAAAGCCACATGAAAAGGTTTGACTCAGATATTAGAAAATTAAATAGAAGCTAATATTTATACAACACCAAAGTTTTGCAATGGAAAACCTGCAAATGGCTTTTCACATGGAAGATGCTTAATCCTTCAGAATCCATCAACTTCAGGATCCCTTTTGGAGTTGCCTCTGCATTCACCCAACAAATAAATGTCAACTATTTTCTACATTCTTGACCTCAAATATGATATCATACTACATACTTTCAGCACCCCCAAGGTGATTCACAGATTCAACAAATCGCTTGTGAAGATCTGGAGTCCATCTAATCCGTGTTTTACTTGATGGTGCTGCTCCAGATGTAACAGTTCTACCAGAAACAACAGAAACACCTCCAGAAGGTCTCAGAGCATGATTTTCTGACTGAACATGTAAACTTGGTTGTGCAAGTGGAGATGTGGCTGGATTGTAACCAATCTGGATAAATGAGACGAATGTAATCAAGCCAAACCATACTTAACAAGGCAATGGTTTCTTATTAGCCCATTAAAAATACAAAGTTTCTTACCAGTAATAAAAATATACATAATAATAAGACTAAAAAGGACAAAAAACTCACTCTAGGATTCTGATTTCTCTCGTAAGAATTTGAGGGGTTCCTGTTGTCCAAAGTGGCATCTTCACCCACCAACTTAGACGGCAGAAGTGGATGAAGTTCAACCCCAGGAAAATTTGTATATGAACTTTGATTGGAAATATCAGAAAATCTAGCATTCTGATTGCTACAGAAGGGAAGTTTCACAATGGATTGTAAAGAATCTCTTGATTGAAGGTCGAGGTCATCACACCTTTCTGAATTAACAGAAAAAGGTTCCTCGTAATTCTTTGGCAATTCTGAGAAACATGGACGGGTACTTTGATACTGATATTGTGGAAAACCCATGTAGCGTTCAGTTGCATAAAAAGCAGAATTTGGTGGTCCAAAATGACTTGAAATAGTGCTAGCTAAATAGGAAGGCCTCAGATTTGGCTGTAGTGAGCCTCCATCCAAGGCTGGCATAGGAGATTGGAAACAAGCTCCCATATTCAAAGGCTGCTGAGAAGTGAAATTTTCATAGGTTCGACCAAATGATTCAAAAGAATAATCACTTGCAAACCCATTGTTCAATTCTTGAAACTGAGTCTTTCGAGTGTTCATTTACAGGCAATCAAATCAGTCAATAACTAATGAAAAACTACAAGAAGAAACAATAACAAACTACTTCGCCAACACCTAGAACAGATCTCTTTTTGTTTCCTTTCTTGGTTGACAGCCAGAACAGCACCAACCTTTATTCTGTTCCACAGTGAATTCCCTCAGAGGATGATCCCACAAACAACACACAGAATTAGGAAAAAATTTGGAAAAGGAACAGAAGGAGCTGGAAAAATAGTACTTCTAAGCTCCTAGATTTATTGAGGAAATGCTCTCCTTCTATCTCTTTCTTTCTCCATATTCTGAAAGACTTCAGACTTAAGATATGAGTATAAATGCATAATCCTCTATAAGCCCTTTAGTTATTCCTAAGATGGATGGAGGTGAACAATGATCTTGTGATACCCCCAGAGCCTAAAAGACCAAAAAAAATTTAAAGAAAATCAATACCCCAGAAAAGACATACGAAATGAATGAACAAATGAAATCATAAAACAAATGTGATAAACAAATATGCTCCACTTTCAATCCAGATAAAATTGGGCTTTCGCCCTGAGGCGTTGAATCTTGGCTAACAAACGGTGATGGGTCTTCTAGAGTAGAACTTGAAATGATTCTGAGGGTTATCATCAGAAAAACTGGAACCTTTTTGTTCTGGGTATCGGAAGCTAATAATTTAATTTGAGATACTGGCATAAATTCACAAACCCACAGGCCTTTATTTATTCCAAAGCTAGATAGGGATAACAAATTTTGGAAAACGAGAACGAGAAAAGAAGTGGCAGTTGCCTTTACTTCCACAAAACTGCATCTTTTTATGAAGGTAGTCGAATTATAAAAATAAACAACAGATGGGCATTCACTTTCATCCAGTAATCGCATGCTCTAGAATACAGCATAGCGGTTAATATATAAGAATCCAAATTCGGAAGATAGATTAAAATAACTACAAACTTGGAAAACTGAACTTTTCTATGTCAGTATTTAAAATTAACGAGAATCTTATGATGGGTATTCATTATTTTATTCCGACAAGGGAAGGAGCAAGAAATAGATATATTAAATTAAGAATTAAACAGAGAAGTGTGGTTACCGGCTTACCGCTGCATTTCTATCTGTTCCTTTCTGATTTTACAGCTTTGACGTCCGGAACCAGTGTGCAATTGTGACTGCTTGGGAATCTCCGACCTACTACCATTTTGCAGGATCTAAGAAGGAGAATTTTCCCATCTAAGTGGCACTTGCAATCTTGCCATAGATGTTATTGTCAAGGAGGGCCCGAATCAAATGTGCTGTAGCTCCCAGATTTGGATAGGAAAAGGTTGGTTCCTTCGTGGGTTTCAGCCACGTCGTAATTCAGTAACCAGTGTTAAATGACTAACGAATAATGAGGTGAGAGTGGGATCGACACAAGTCAAAACGGCATGAGTTTTTTGTCTTAGAACCCTAAACCTAAAAGGGTTTAAGCCCTAGCTCTCAAGTCTTATTTGTAGCTGGAATGTTGGAGAAATGTCTGTTAGCAGTACGGGTCTCAGAAAACAAGAAAGAAGATAAGTACTGTGTACTTCAATTAATGTATTTTATATAATAATCCTAATACTGCTACTTGCTACTTGGAGATAAAGAATTGAAGCTTGGAAGGCCATTAGCAGATGAAGTTTTGGACAAATGATTCGTTTATTAACAAAAGGGATTGTTCTTTTTTGTGCTTTCTTGTTGTTACACTTTACACTGGAGGGCTGTGTAAGGGACCAAGGGAGAGAGGGTCAGATTCCAAGTTCTAATCTAAATCCATATTTGGCATGTTTGTCATTTGGGTCATTCATTAAATTAAAGGTTCTTCATCAGAAGCCAGCATGAATCAGGTAGGAGTCGCAGTGATGATTTTGCTTCACCATACACTATTCATATTGTTTAGCATAAGCCACATCTGCTCTGTTCATGTCAAATATTTGGTTTGGTGCTCATGGTGTTTGGATTGGGGTGGAAATGGAAAGGACGTGTGGAAAAGGATTCACAAATCCAATTCACTTTTAGGCGGAGATGAGCATATGCTTCCAAATTCTTAGAACCGATTCCATCAAACTGGTTCTAGGGTCTAAGGGCTTACTTACCTGAACTGACATGATAAACTGGCCTTGTTTGGCCTTAGTGGAACCCTCTTTGCCGTGAAATAAATTTTAAATACTTTTGAGAATGTGAAGGTTTGAACCCAAGAAAGTCTTGGTTACAAAAGTACATGATCTCACTTAACCATTGAATTAATTAAATGATTCAATCATTTGTTTTCATTTTTATATCTGAATATATATAATTAATAATGTAAAAGGTAATATTTACAAAAATTAAATTATTATGATAAGGTTTAAATCATATATTAATATATTATGATAATTTATATATTAAATTACTCAATTTAATCAATAAAGATAGTACAACTTTTAAACTAAGGCCAGGCCATGTGTAGACCTTAAAACCGACCTTAAAACCACTAAGGCCAGGCCAGAACTGACCTTCACAAGTTAGATTTGGATTCCAAAAACCATGGAACTAAAGTGAACCGGCTCATACTTACCCCTACTTTTAGGACGTACATTTGTTGTTAGCTTCATGATTTATTAATGAAATTAGCCTAAGAGCTTGAAACCAAAAGCTACATATTTCTTATAGTTAAGATCCATTCATTAGATTTTTCTTTTCTAAAGCCCCACTCATTTGAAATAGTATGGTGTTTGATGTGGTCGTAGGATTCGTGTCATTGAGAAAATGTCACATGTCTCACTTTGGAGGACAATTTGGACAATTTGCAACACCTTGGAGGGTAATTTGGTAACTTTATCAAATGATAACCATAACGCTGTGCTCAATTGTTACATGCAATCTGATCTGACTGGGCCATTAACACAAATCTGGTTCAGAGGGGCTGGTTTAAGGTCCATCCACCCCTGAATCGGTCAAAACCTTGATACACCCTATGTAGAGACATATCAGGAAGCTCTCCATATGATACATATCAGTTAATACGGGCTGATATGTATTGAGACATTGAACCTTACCTTACACCGATCTCACAACATATTCTGACCGCACATTAGAAACATCTTTCATACTTGTATTATTATTCATAGGAAAATGTTCCCAATATAGGGTGGGATGTGGCTGTGAGACACGCTCTATGAGAAATAGGTCCCAATTTGCTTGATGCAGGTAAAGTTCAAAGTATCAATATATTGGCTCATATAGGCTGATAAGTATCATTCTGGGACCCCACCGATATACCCTTATAATGGGTGTATTGGGGGTCTGACTGGCTCAGGGAGTAAAGGAACCCTAAACTGCCCCCTGAATCGGTTTCAGAAAAAAAAAATAGTATCAATTCATCCAATATATCGATATTTTGAACCTTGGATGCGGGCTAATAGCTGACCACATGAGAATGCTACGACTTTTAGGAGCGAACGAGGTAGACCGACCTAGGGAGGTGTCATGAGATTCATTACTGTCACGTCTACAAGCTCCCTCCCCTATAAATATAAACAAGTGAGCCTCGGAAGGCATGGCTCTCTAGACACTATCTATGTATTCTTATTCTCTCTACTCTATTGCTCTTTAGTCACCTCAGCTCACCTCCCATCTTATTTATTGAGCTCTTTTGAGTTCACCCTCACTCTTGTGCTAACTTGACTTTGATCAAGACACCACCCCCCGGGCCTCTAACATCTCCTTGTGACTTTGTAAATTTCTCCTCGCCTACTGACATATACAACATCAATGTTAACAGAGTTTTTTAAGTTAAATGCATTTGGGACTAAGTTTGCTTAATTACTCCAAAGTTCTTTGTCAATGTAGTTCCTGATCCTCAACCTTAGATTGGGAAGTATAGGCAAAGCTAGTCAAAGTTATGCTCACCTTGTCTTACACCCCTAAGTGGCTTTGTGTTATTAAAGCTCTATAATTGACCCAAGTAGGAAAACCTCTTTTTATATGGCAATTATTATTATTATTATAGCAATAATATGGTTATATATCATGTATAATTTAACAATGACAATAAATGTTATTATAATAATAACACCAAGCAATATATAAATAGACAAATATATACATTATTATGCAAATGAGTAGCTATCTACGATTGGCACCTAATTATTTATTTATATTGATACAGATTTGGCTCCCATCAAGGATCAAAAGTATCAATGTGATAGATTGTATCAGTGCACACTCGGATATACATGAATACATTGATACACATTTGGGGCTTGGGGGTTTTAAAACTTTGGGATGATAAAAGGCATTTTCTCTAATTATAAAATAAAAAATAAAAAGGTATTGATTCTATCCATACACACTGATACCCAACTTTTGATAGACATACCGATATTTTAATCCTTGACTCCCAACCTCCCATAGGGCAAGATGCCATATGCCAGACCTTGTTAAGAATGTTAGTGGAATTAGTGGTAGTAGAGATAGTATTGGGGTTTCTTGGCATTCACAACATGGAGAGCTTTTCTTCCATGGATTTGAAATGACTTATAGATGTTTCAATTTGTGGGTAGCTAAACCGTACATACTCTTTCAACCACCATAGCAGGGAGAAGGCAAGAGAAGGAGAGTTTATATAAGAGGATAGAAGTTCCACCTTCCAAGTCATCTACGAGAGTTAAATTTGATATTCAAACTCCAAAGAACAATTAGGAGATGTGAGATTTGCTATACTTGGTCTAGCTAATTAAGCTAACCTTGATTATTTATAAGAACCCCCATGTGGTGGATCCTAGAGGCTAGGAATGACAAATTTCTCTGTCCTCATTAGGTATAGACTGATCGGGCAAAGAGGAAGATGGGAATGAAGTCCCCACCCTGCCATTAGGGATCCGACTTCCCTGACCTAATCAAGTTGGGATAGAGATTGATCTGACAAAGACAGAGATGGGGAGTGAAGTCCCCATTTAAAATATTTTTTAGGGAGAATGATGATTCAGCCCAGGGTCAGAACTTTTAGGCCCAAAGTACTTGGGATTGATGCCAATTCATATAGAGTGTGGGTTTTTGACATTTTGAATGTTTATAGCTCTGCAGTGGAAATCAAAAATCTGTATTGGGCCTGTCTGTACTTTTCCGTATTTTTTATATCATATATATTGAGTAAATTTCAATTTCTATGTTATCATGGCGATTAATGATGTTAGGTAAGTGTTAAATCAATTTAGATTAATGATTTTTCTCTTTTATAAGTAATTTTTTCCCAAAGCAAATTTTTTAAATCAGGGATTCCAGTCCCTAATATCTTTTATCTATCAAAAAAAAAAAAAAAAACATCCCTAATGAAAAAACCATCTCAGATAAGAAGTGGGGATGAAGATTGATCATTATTTCTATAAGGGAATGGGAATAAGGATGGAAAATTACGTGGTCCTACCCCGTTGCCATTCCTAATAGATCCATATGATGATCTCCTCAAAATAAGACACATGGCAAAGTATCTTGACCCCTTTACGAGATAATCTGGTCCCAACCCAAGAATCCAAGACCAACTCACATGAGAACACGGCCATTTCAAAATTTAATTCCTCCATCTATATATCATTCAAATTCTTTATTATTTTATCCTTTAAACTGTATGAACAAAAGAACGAATGACTAGCATTCAGCTTTCATATGCTTTACTAAGCAAACTATTATTTAGTTAATGGTGGGTTTCCCTTTCGCGGCTGAATTGTCACAGTGCACATAGGCGCCTGGAACGAGGATTTGATACTTTGAAAACCTTCCTCACACAAGATATGGAGTCTATTATATTAGCCTATGTTAATAGATTACTAATTAGTTTAGACTAAACAATGAAATCATTTCTGTTTCTGTGGGGGATTCATGACAAAAGGCAACATGGTCAACAACAGTGCTCATCAATTTAAAAATAAAAAATAAAGCCTTTCCTTTTCCTGTTGAACTTTAATATTTAAATTAAAAGCTGACCCTTTGGAAATTTGAAGGGGTAACTGAATAACTCCTATAAATTATAGAACTTAGTTTATACTTGTTGATCTTCTTTTTTTTTTTTCTTTTTTCCTTTCTTTTCTATGTCATTAGAGGGTCAAATGGACCAATAGTTTATTATTTTATTCAATCTCAATTTTGGATATATTAAAGTTCTGTCAATGTTTAAGCTAATTTGTTTAAGATTAAAAGCCGTCAATTTGTTCAATTAGTAAGTTCTCTGGCTGGTTGAAAGGGAGACTTTGCAACAATTCCTGTTTTCATCTGAGTTGGGATGGGCATTAGGGATGGGTTATCCCCTGTTTTACGAGTTCAAATCAGCCCCCCACAATGTTATACAGCACATCTCCGTTGTGTATTGGGAATATTTGCTCATGATGACACTATCACTTCTGGTATTATCATCAGGAGATGTTTTCAATACGTGGTGGGAAAGTGTTGTAGGACTAAGGGTGTAAATGGATCGAATTTGAATCGGATCAGTCAATATCTGAATTTGAATCCGATTAAAAAATTTGATATCCGAATTTGATTCGATATGTGACGGATATCAAAAATTAATATTCGAATTCGAATCTGACTAAATATTTAAATATTCGATTTGATTCGAAATCGACTAATTAATTATTTTAAATAATTAATAAATATATAAAATATATATTATATATATAGTATATAAATATTTAAATTATTTATATAATTTAATTATTATATATGTAAATTATATAAAATATTTAAAAATTTTATATATTATATATAAAAATTAAATAATCGGTTGAATTCAAATATTTATTGAATCGAATCAGGTCATATCCGAATTCGAATCTGATTAGCTATTCGGTATGAATAGGATATCCAAATTCGACCGATTAACTATTCGAATTATCCGAATTCGATTTGATTATGTCGAATCTTGAATTCGAAATCGGATTTCCATATACCGTTGACACCCCTATGTGGGAAATTGTGGGGGGCAATCTTGTGGGGGGGCTGATTTGAACTCGTATTTTACAAGGTTTGATTGTGCATAAAATGCTGTGAATTACTTTTTCTTTTGTTCAAAAGGTAAGTACACAATGTAGAAAAAATTATGACATTTCTATAGATTTTGCATGTCATTTTCTAAACAAAGATATTTTTCTTAGGCCTCATTTGCTTTTTGGTAAATTACTTACTTGGGTAAGTTTTTCCTAGGAAACATTTACACTGGTAAGTGCATTTACCCATATTCCTTTATTTCTCATATAAATAAGTTAATGACTATTTTATCCATAAAAATTCATTATTAAAAGGGGCATTTTTGTCTCATTCAAGTGTTGGCAACTTTCCCCCTACTTACCCACCTGATACCCAGGAAAATAAACTTTCCCTGGTCCTCACATAAATCTGAAAAAAAAAAAATATGGGATTCCTGGTCAATGGGAAACAAAATCCCTTAGTAGAAAGAGCCGATATATTAAAACCAAAACGCTCCCGCTAAGGGGAAAAACAACATCATAATCAAAGAGCATTTCATATATTTCTCAACTATTCAAGTTCATTTTCCCAAGACAAGTGAAATATGAGGAACATTAGAAATATTATCTAATTTACCCTTTAGGCTCAGCTTCGAAGGAATACAAATACAAATATGTAGAGTGCAAAACCTTGTATTTTGTATTACTTTATGTATGTATTTGTATTGTATGGCTGTGTTTTCTTGCAATATAAATAAATTTGCATTAATGCAAAGCTGTGACAGTGCAAACGATTTGAGTATAAATTCTGACTTATTTTTGTTCTAAATTTTAGTTTATTTTGTTTGATTGAATTGCAAATGAAGTAAATTAAGATATGAAGCAGAATAAAGTAAAATCCAAAACAAAATTAAACGAGAATTTGCATTTTTTTCATTTACACTCCCATGCATTTGTACTAATGCAAATAAAATATTTATATTTTTTACTCTTTCCAAATTAAGCCATAATATTATTTTCCAAACAAATCATTTGCTTTCCTTCAATTTACATGCAACAAAATACAGTCGAAGTGGAGAAGGGTATACCTAGGGGTGGAAAATGGGTGGGTTGGGTTGGTTTGGGTGTGGGTTATGTACCAACCCACCAATATTGATCGAATGACCCAATTTGCCACCCATAATAATTGGGTGCTAATGGGTCACACCTCACAACCCAGCCTGACTTTGGTCCACCTTGAGCCACTGAAAAACATAAAAAAATAACAAAAACTTTAAAAAATATATTTTTAAATAAAAATAAAAGAGCATAAAACACAGAAAAATAGTATAAAATATAAATTGCAGAAAAATAGAAATTATAAAAAACTAAAAATTAAAATAAAAACACAGAAATTGAAAATAAATGACAAAAAAAACAGGAAAATTTATAAACTACTGAAAAAGCAAACTAAATAAGAATTTCTTTAAATGAAACTATACGTTTCAGCAAAAAACAGAATTGTAAAAAACATAGAAAATGGTAAAATTTTTCTGTTTTTTTTGGTATTCGGTGCCCTCCACCATTAATAACTTCCCCTACCCCTTTTTCCCCAAAGTGCTGGTTTTGCCATTTCGGGATCCCATTTCGCATCAATGTTGGAACAAATCAGTTAACACACCAATGAGCCAATAAGGAAAAAAAGCAGAAATTGAAAATTATAAATTATATAATACATTTTAAGCCAAAAAAAAATAGAAATTTCAGAAAAAAATTGCTAAATCTTTTCCAAAGAAATCATAGACAAAAAAAGTAGAAAACATAAAAAAATGATAAAGAAAAAAGAAAGGAATTGCAAAATAATGAAAAAAATAGTGTTTTCGAAAACATGGGTCCCAATTCAACGCTATCGGCTGTGACCTAACATCGCCTTTAATAAGGCTAACCCGGTGGCTCAAACATGTCACTGCGTTAGTAAGGTCGAACTACCTTAGACTAGCCACTAAAGGCAACAGTCTTTTCATATAAGCTGGTGGTCCTCACCAAAGGTAGATTGTCATGATGTTAGAAATCAACATTGGTGCTATGGTGAGAATTAGATCCAAGATCTCGTTTGTGATTTATATGATGTATTTTTGTTGTGTGAGCATGGAAGGCTTTTGGAGGGTGGGGGGAGTAGGAAAGCTAGAGAAAAAGGGAGGGAATTGGATGTGTTCACGGGTCGGGTAGCCTAATGATTTGGCCCAGCCCGATTCATTATTTTTCGGGTTTGGACAAAAATTCAAGTCTATGGGCTCAGGCTCGGGCTTTAAATACCAAGCCCAACTATGTTTGGGCTGGTTCGAGCTTTCTTAGATAGCTTGGCCCAATACTATTACATATAATAAAATATACATTAGTTATTTATAATAAATGTATAATATATATTTGTTTATTAAATTATTATCAAATACTAATTTACTATTTAAGAAATATGAATTAGTTTATTAATTTATTAAATTACACAAAAAATATGACATTTTATGTGTAGACTAGGCTTCAAGCTTGAACTTGAGCTTTAGGCTTTATATAAGGGTTGGGCTCGAGCTTGGGCTCAGTCTTGGACATTTTCTATTGATAAAGAGGCAAAGCCCGATCTGAACCTTGCCTTGCCTGACCTGTGAGCAAGTTTAGAGGAAATATAAGAAGTTTTTCCCACACCAATGTTGTAGTGTAAGAGACATTGGTCTAGTGGCAAGGGAGTAGTAATCTGGCTAAAAGACTCCAT
Source organism: Nelumbo lutea (assembly GCF_056320005.1). Taxonomy (NCBI): domain Eukaryota; kingdom Viridiplantae; phylum Streptophyta; class Magnoliopsida; order Proteales; family Nelumbonaceae; genus Nelumbo; species Nelumbo lutea. Next base: position 109,272,585 of record NC_142685.1, read on the forward strand.
TGTGTTGAGTTACCTGGGTTGTGGTTTGCTCTATAGATAATGAGTTAACACAACCTATGAAACCTAAACCCTGTTGTCGAAAAAGCAAATTAAAGAAAAAGAAAGATAGTCCTAAACTCTAAGGCATGACCCATTAGGGGTGTCAACAATATTTGAAAATCCAATTTCGAATTCAAGATTCGATATAATCGAATTGAATTTGGATAATTTGAATATCGTAATTGGTTGAATTTGTATATGATCTGATTCGATACGATAAATATCAGAATTTGACTGATTATTTAATTCTTACATATAATATATAAAATATCTAAATGTTTTATATAATTTATATATATAATAATTAAATTATATAAATTTATATATTTATATACTTTATATAAATAAAATAATTATTTTATACATTTATCAATTACCTAAAATAATTAATTGGTCAAATTCTAATCGAATCAAATATTTGAATATTTATTTGAATTCGAATTGTATCAACTTTTAATATCTATTGTATATCAAATCGAATTTGGATATCAAAATTTCTAATTGGATTCAAATTTGGATATTGCCTGATTTGATTCAAATTCAATTCGTTTACACCCCTACAATCCATGGGTATCCTCAACCCAACTTATATTGGTGGGTCAAATGGGTTGGGATCAAAATTTCCAACAAAAGATACATATGATATGTTAGGTTCTTCCCCTTGGAAACCTTAGTGGTATCCCCTTGTGGCAAAGTAGTTGTGGGTATGCCAAGGTGATCTAGATTTATCATGGTTTTAAAAGGTGTTGAGGTGTGTGCTTCTAGTTGCAAGTCAAGTGGTTTAGGTTGGGTTAAAGGCCAACCTAGGCCCAACCTTAAAGGTGTAAACCTTGGGTTGGGTCAGGCCCAAGCCCAAGGTTAAGCCTTTATTAACCTAGGCCCAACCCGAGTTTAATCCAATACAATTTAGGTTGGGCTCGGGTTGGACCAAGTTTCGTTAGTTGGGCTTGGGTGGGTTGATCGAGTTTGAAAGAATTTATGTATACACACACACATATATGTGTGTGTGTGTGTGTGTGTATGTATGTATGTATGTATGTATGTATATGTGTGTGTGTAGGTTCGGGTTCAATTGGGCCTAGGTTAGGCTCAGGTTACTTGAGGCCACCACCTAATCCCAAACTAAGTTTAGGTCAGGTCCAAGTTTTCTAGCCCATGTGTAAATGGGGTGGTAAAGCTAGATGTAGTGCTCTCCTTGAAGAATGAAGAAAGGCTGAAGGTTGTTAGGTAGTGAAGAAAAACAAGAGTCTCAGAATAAATAGGATCATATATCAATTGTAGTTTATTCCCCTTTTATAGGGGGGAGGCCCCAAGGCCTTGAAGGGGAGGAGACAAAAGGGGTTTATTAGGATTCGACTTACCCTTGAATCTTGTTAGGCTGATAACAATCAAGAAGAAGGAAGAGAGAGAGAGAGAGAGAGAATGGAGAAGAAGAGAAGAGAAGAAGGGAAAGAAAGGTTTGGTTCGAATGAGAGAAAAATCACCTCCCATTCGGCCAGATATGTTTTATAATAGTAATATTGTGGAAAGGACACATGTGCCCCTACTCAACTAAGGGACACTAGATCTAACATAATCTTACACATCAACAACATAAACATAAGCATAAAGACAGAAATACCCCTACATACTCGACACTAACACTCCCCCTCAAGCTGGAGAGTATATATCACATAATCCCAGCTTGTTACATATGTACTCTATTCTTCCCCGACTCAACCCTTTAGTAAACAAGTCTGCCCACTAGTTCCCTATGTTAACATATGTAGTATCTATAACTCCACTCAACACCTTCTCTCTCACAAAGTGATAGTCAATCTCTATGTGCTTAGTTTTCTCATGAAACGCTGGATTAAAAGAAATATGAACTATAACCTGATTGTCATAGTAGAGCTTCATTGGAGTGTTAATAGTGTATCCCATCTTCTGTAGAAGGTTCCTCAGCCAGACTAATTCATATGTAGTATGTGCCATACCTCTATATTTTGCCTCTACCATGCTTCTTGCTACAACTGTCTGCTTCTTACTTTTCCATATCATCAGATTACCCCAAAGAAAAGTGCAATAGCCTGTGGTAGATCTCCTTCTATTTCAAGTTTTCAACCACTCCTGTATATCAAACCACGACCAGGAGCCCCCTTTAAAGACTTCACAGTCCTTAGAATCGCATCCCAATGTGGAACTAGAGGTTTTTACATGAACTGGCTTTCCACACTAACCGCAAATGAAATATCTAGCCGAGTAATGGTTAGGTAGTTTAGTACAAGCCCCCGGTATCTGCCAGGGTCTTCAAACACTTCACCCATATCACTGCTTAGCTTAGTGTTTGTTTCCATAGGTGTTTTAGCTGGTTTACCACCTAATAAACATGTTTCTTCCAGCAAATCAATGACATATTTCCTCTAACACAAGTTAATACCATGCTTAGACCTTGCTACTTCTATCCCTAAGAAATATTTCAATTTACCAAGGTCCTTTGTTTGAAAATGTTCATGTAGAAAAGTCTTCAACCTATCAATGCCCATTTTATCATTTCTAGTTATAACAATACCATCTACATGCACTACCAATAGGATCTTTCCTGCATGAGAGTCATGACTGAAGACTGAATGGTCAACTTGGCACTATTTCATACCAAACTTTCTTTACCACCTCACTGAACCTACCAAACCATGTTTGAGGAGACTATTTAAGCCTATAAATAGCATTCTTTTGTCTGCACACCTTACCATCCTCTCCCTGAGAAACAAACCCCGGTGGTTGCTCCATATAGATCTCCTCGAGTAGATCACCATGCAAGAAAGCATTCTTGATATCAAGCTAATAGAGGGGCCTACCATACATAGCAGCAAGAGTGATCACAACACGAATTGAGCCAATCTTAGCAATTGGGGAGGTCTCTATGTAGTCAACACTATAGGTTTGGGAGTACGCTTTGGCAACCAATCTGGCTTTCAGCTGCTCTACACTACCATTATGAGTTAGAGCTGAGAATTCTTCTTCCATTGCACAGTGCCATCCTAGAGAGGCAAGGGCTTCCTTCCTTAGGGACAACAACAGAGGATAACAAGGAGATAATCTGGTGATGGGAAGTAGAAAGGTGAGTGAGAGAAACATAATTAGAAATAGGATGAAGGTACAACTATGTTTACCTTTCTGCAAAGCAATGAGAAGTTCGAGATCAGATACTGGGGGTGAACCTGGTGTGGTGACAACTACTGGATCTGTCAACGATGATGGAGCTAGAGGAGTCGGTACATGTGGGTGATATGTATACACTTGATGGATAGGTGGCCGTTCAACAGATGGTGGCACTAGAGGCAAGGACTTGGTCACAACTGGAACAAGAGGAACAAAATTTGCAATTGGAAGAGGAATGGGAGGAGGTGATGAGGAGGAAGAAACATCACCATACCCCAAGAAAAATGGAGTAGACTCAAAGAAGGTAACATTGGCACTCACAAAGGAATGTCGAGAGCTAGGATGATAACATTTATACCCTTTCTGACTCCGGAAATAGCCAAGGAAAATGCACTTAATGGATCGTGCATCTAACTTGTCCCTTCCTGGCCCCAGATTATGGATGAAGTAGACACACCCAAAAACCCGAGGAGAAAGAGGAAATAGAGACAAGGTAAGAAGCAAAGTGGTCAAGGATAGACGTGGGCATCCGGTTAATCAAGAAGCAAGAAGTAAGCACCGCACCACTCTAAAAGGGTTTGGGGACATTCATGTGATGCATGAGAGATCGAGATGTTTCCAAAAGTTGACGATTCTTTCTCTTAGCCATCCCCATTTTGTTGTGGGGTGTAGGTACATGAAGTTTGATGGATAATGCCATGTTTGTCCAATTATTCTTGAAATGATGAAGAGAAATATTCACAGCCATTATTGAAACGAAAAATTTTAATGTGAACACCAAATTGGTTGTAAATCTTAGCATAAAATTTTTGAAAAATGATAAACAATTCATTCATTTATTTCATTAAATAGAGCCATGTCATCCTTGAATAATCATCAACAAAAATGACAAAATATTTATATTCATTGCATGACATTACTTTATAAGGACCCCAAACATCTAAATGAACCAAAGAAAAAGGACTCGGCATATGGTTATCAACCCTAGGAGTAAAGTGAATATGATGATGTTTTTCCAACTGACACGGCTCACAATCCAAAACAGAAAGATGACTCAACGAAAGAACCAAAGACGTCAAAACTTTCAGCAAATGATTACCAAATCGACAGTGCCACTAGAGAGGAGAGAGAGATGACTGGAGAGCTGTTGATGTTCTTCCACCATCGTTAAGATAATACAATCCACCAACTTCATGCCCTCCACCAATCTTTATCCCCGTCTTGAGATTCTGAAAATCACATGAGGAAGGGTAAAATATAATAGAACAATTAAGAGATTTGGTCAACTTACTAACTGCCATAAGGTTAAAAGGGACATACAAAACTAAGGATATATGTAAGGGGGTCATGTTAACATTGCCAACACCACAAATGGAGGATGTTGAGCCATTAGCAAGGGTAACAGATTGTGATGTTGAGCAATGAGAGAGGAAAGAAAACACATATGAAGTTCCAATCATGTGATCGGAGGCTCTAGAGTCAATAATCCAGGGATTGGGTGTGGATGCCAGACAAGCCATACTTGAGTGTGCGAGAGTGGCCATGTTCTACTAAGATGTGGCCTGAACAAACCTCTCATTAGTCTCATACTCATCACGGGGAACACTCATTATCTCCCTCTCGAGAACATCTATAGATGTAGGAAGCATTTGATCAGCTGAACGAGTCTCCTGTTTTAAGCTACTGTCACTAGTCATGGCATGATTGGCCCAAATTGAAAGTGGACTATGCAAGTCATAGCAATAATTAATGGTATGTCCATCCATACCATAGTGTGTACACCTCATCGGACTCGAACTACGTCCTCTGCAATGAGCTCCATCCTAAATCTCTACCTCCAGTACGACCACCACCATGGTTATATGTAGGTTGACCATCAACACTCCACCCATATACTAGTTCACTGCTATCACTACGACCAGACTGAGCTCCCCGAGCTCCACCTCTAACACCATGACCCCTTGATACTACAAAGGTTGATTATCGGAAATACTAGTGTTCTCAGTAGATCCAATGGAAATCCTCCTAAGTCGAGCAAACACCTCTTCTAAGGAAGTGAGAGCTGACCCTCCTAGTATCTAAGCTCGCACTAGTTCATACTCAGATTTTATCCTCACCAAAAATCGAGTCACATAAAGTTGTTCTTTCTATTGTTGCTGAATTTTGACGTCAGAAGTGAGGGGGTGATAAACATTCAACTCATTATGAATGTTTCGCATACTAGCATAGTACTCCTCAAGACTCTGATTACCCTATTGTAGATTAAAGTAATCCTGATACAGCTAATATACTCTGGTTGTATTGTCTTTACCCGAATACAACTTCTTAGCATGGTCCACACTTCTTTGGTAGTGTCAAGAAACATGAAATTTACACTAATCTTGTGTTCCCTACTGTTCCATAACCATGTGATAATCTGTGCATCTTCTTGTCCCTAGTCATCATACTCATGAGAATTGGTGGATGGTTTTTCTTTCCTTATGTATTTCATCTTCTTCTTTGCCTTAAGAAAAACTTCTACAGGTTTAGCCCAAGGTACATAATTTTCTCCATTCAGTTTAATGGAGGTCATTTGAACATTCAGGTAGTCAGTAGGGACCATCACATTAGTCTTGTTGTCATTGCTGTCTCCCATAGCTGAATTCTGATATTGCTGAATTCGACACACTACACACTAGACCACACCACACACTGAACACACTGGTTTCAACACTTATTATTACTGAAATTTGCACTCTTTACACCATAAACCCTACCCCACGACTACCTGAAAACTCACCACATTGTTTGAGGTCTACTCCCCCTTTGAATCACACTGAGAAAAGCATAAACCCTAGCACACTACAATCTGAAATCCCACCATACAATCTGAAATAGACTTATCATTTGATTCACAACAAGAAATTGCATAGAAATCTCTTACCTAATCACTCAAAAATCAAACCACACAAGACACCCACTGCACCACACGAATCAACCCTCTTCTCTTCATCGATTAGGGGAGGGATTCTTAGAAACCACAACAACCAACCACAAACATCACAACTGGAGGCATAGAAGCCTCCAAGGGAAGAGGGTGACAACTCCTTTTCAGCCCTTTCCCTTATCTTCAATTGATGGCTAAAAAACCAAGAGAAAACCCTAGATTGGGTGTGTAGAAAACAGAATTCTGGGCAGGTATGATTTGCTCAGTTCAACTCTAATACAATATTAGGATTTGGTCTGCCCTTGAATCCTATTAGGATGATAACAGTTAGAAGAAGGAAGAGAGAGAGAGAGAGAGAGAGAGAGAGAGAGAGGAGAAGAAGAGAAGAGAAGAAGGGAGAGAAAGGTCAAGTTCAAATGAGAGAAAAATCACCTCTCCCATTTAGCTAGATTTGTTTTATATTACTAATACTGTAGAAAAGACACATGTGCCCCTACTTAAGTGAGGGACACTGGATCTAACATAATCTTATACATCAGCAACATAAACATAAGTATAAAGACGGAAATACCCCTACATACTTGACACTAACAGATTCCTATTTGGAAAGGGGATCTTTGATTTGATGTTGGTTGTTAGGGGGGCACTACTAGGGGTTTTCCATGTGTTACGCGAGCTCTTCCTAGGACAAAGTTTCCTTTCATCCAAGGATTGTCATAGTGTATGTGCGCTACTTCCCCTTGTGGGTCTCTTGTATCAACGTGGCACAGATAATGTCAGATTGTTGTGGAGGGACGTAGTTGGCTAGGTAAGGTTTATATAGGATGTAGTTGGAATAGGGCTTTTGCAGGGTAAGGGCCACCTACGTCTTGCTTTGGCTTTCCTCTATCAGGCCCTAGACATATTCTTTGATCTCCAACCGATTGATGGGTGTATCAGTCATTGCTGGGTTGCACACTTCTGCTTGTGTTTGTTTGGAGGCAGAACATTGGGTTCTCTAGACCATAGTGAGTGCAGATAGGTGGTCAATTTTGAGCGAGTGCTGCTCGGCTTAAGCCATGGGACGACTAGGAGGGGTTAATGCAGGTGGGTCCATAAGGGTGAAGGGAGGGTGTTTGGGGGTTGTCAACCTCTGCAACAATAGTTGTAGGGTACTTCTCATCTTAGCCTGCATTTGCTCAATCTAGTTGAAGCGGGATTCGATGCTGTAAACCTTGTGAGATAGGATGGTGATATCCGCCTGCTCCACCATTTCTTGAGTATCTTGGTCTTTGAGTTATTCGTTGGAGTCATCGGGGTTCTCATTTTGCTCCTCTGGGATGGGGTAAGATAGATTTTTTGGGCAACCACTCTTCATGATCAAGGACACTAACTAAAGATTCTAGTGTAAATGGGGTGGTAAAGCTAGATGTAGTGATCTCCTCGAAGGACAAAGAAAGACTGAAGGTTGTTAGGTAGTGGAGATAGATAAGGGTCTCAGAATAGACAAAATCGTGTGTCGCGGTTTGTTCCCCTTTTTATAGGGGGAGAACCTTAGGCCTTGAAGGGAAGGAACCAAAAGGGGTTTGATTCCTATTTGGAAAGTGGATATTTTATTCGATGTCGATTGTTAGGGAGACACTATTGGGGGTTCGCCACGTGTCACGTGAGATCTTCCCAGGATGAAGTTTCTTTTCATCCAAGGGTTCTCATAATATACGTGTGTTACTTCCCCTTGCAGGTCTCTTGTATCGACATGGCACGGGTGGCGTCAAAGCTATTCTGATGTGTTTTGCTTAGTCTGCTAGGTGTCTTGTTGTGAGTGACTTTGGCTCATTGTAGTCGTGCAATGGTCTTTTAGTCCATCGCAGGTCCGTGATGGCATCAAACTCATTGCAAACTTGGGATTGGTTGTAGGCTCATTGTAGGCCCTCGGTGGCTTCCGTGTCATCATAGGCATTTCTATAATTCTAGCTTGATGCCTTCAATGCGATCACAAACATAGTGAACTATAGGTACTTACACCAGGTCTATCTTATACCCTGAAAACTAAAGCTCAATCCATGCAAAAATTTGGGTTGGGTCGGGTCAGTCTCTAGTTGAACCCTCTCAAGTTGCAACTAGACTTGTTCATGGGCTAGGCTTGGGTTGGGCTTGGGCTACCTGAGGCCTCAACCCAATCCCTACCTAAGTTTAGGTTAGGTCCAAGTTTTCTAGCCCAGGTTTATCCCACAACTCGAAAACTAAAGCCCAACCTATGCAAAAATTCGAGTTGGGTTGGGTCGAGCTTAGGTTGAACCTACCCAAAATTGCACCCCTAGTTGCAACTAGACTTGTTCATGGGCTAGGCTTGGGTTGGGCTTGGGCTACCTAAGGCGTCAACCCAATCCCTACCTAAGTTTAGGTTAGGTCCAAGTTTTCTAGCCCAGGTCTACCCCACACCTCGAAAACTAAAGCCTAACCTATGCAAAAATTTGGGTTGGATTGGGTCGGGCTTAGGTTGAATCCACCCAAAATTGCACCCCTAGTTGCAACTAGACCTATTCATGGGTCGGGCTGGGTTGGGTTTGGGCCGGGATTTGCCTCTTTATAAATGGAAAATCACTAGGCCTGAGCCGAAGCTCAGCCTAACTATCGGTCCTAAATCTTGAACCTGAGCTGAGCCTTGCCCTACCTAAGTTTGGCTTGTTGTGGCTGCACCCAAACCCCCAAATACTAATTGCATCATGCCATTATCTAAACCCGACCACATAAGACCATAATAGTAAAATAATCAACATTTCATATATTTGTGATGAAAGAAGTAAATATATAATCTGTTTATGAAAGAAATAAATTCTTTCCTAAGATGTATAAACACTACAAATAAAGAAATAATAGACTAAAATGCAAAACTAACATTTCAAAAATATAGGATTCATGCCATAAATATAAATGTAATAAAAAGACAATATATAAATTGGTTATAAAAGAATTAAGTCTACTCCAATATAATATATCTACACACACGCGCGCAAATATATATATATATATATATATATATTCAAAGATTCACATATTCACGGATTTACTTAAACCTATCTTATAGGTTTTATTTTACTAAAACAACCCTTATAGTTTGCAACCTATTTACTTAACTGACCTTTTACTAAGAAGTGTTTGTTTTTCCATCTAAAAATATTCAAAATCATGAGTCCTTGATTGTTTATTCCAAAATTAACCCTGAGGCCCTAACACTTCTTCATCCAAAAGAACAAAATTGACCAAATAGAGCCAAATAGGGTGGTTGCTCATGCCTTAATAGGTGCAAAAATGATATTTCGATTTTTATTTTCTTTCGGATGGATATTAGGTTCAAAATTATCATTTTCTACTATCGTCTAATGGAAGGTCTATTGCAAACCTCAGGGCTCATATGCCCAGCTAGGGTTATTAACGGATTAAATTCAATAAAATATGAATTTGATTTGATTGTTGAAAACTTGCATCAGAATCCAATAAATCTAGTCAGATTTGAAGACCTTAGATTTGAATTCAAATCTTAATGGACTCGGATCATATTCGGGTTTAACCCGACTATCCAATTTATCTTTTTAAAATACAAAAAATTAAAAAGTTAATTACTTTTCAACTTGTATATATAATAAATTAATGTAATTATGTAAATATAATATAGTGAATTTATTATATATATATAAATTCATATAAAATATCATATATAAAATATATTTTTTATATAAATATTAAAATATAATAAGATTTGGATTTTAATCGAATTACATACATGGAATCAAAACTGAATCCAATCCAATGATTAATCAGATATAGATTACAAAATCCGAATCTAATCTTGATTATATAATTAAACACATCATCTGAATCCATTTAATCAGATATGTTGAATTGGGCTGTAGATTTTTTAGGTATCATTGATAAGAATATGCCTAACCGCATCCCCTTAACCAAAACCTTGCTTTAGATAAAAGAAGGCACTTTAATTCTTAATATCATTAATTAAGGATGCACTCATAATAACAACAATGAGTTATACTCTAAACCAGCAACCTGTCTAAGTAAACGTGATTGAGAACCACCATTTGATGGATTGCACACTAAATAATAATTAATCCAAAAAAATCAACAGAATCAAATAATCCCATTTATAAATAGTCGTAGTCTATGTGGTGGTGGGAAATCCACTATATATTGAATTCACAATATAGTTATAAACCAGATCATAAAAGTAATGAAATCTTTAATATTTTAGACCATTTGATGCTGGAACAAAATCCTCAATAATGCATGATACATGGCAATTGAATTTTTTTATCAAACTTATTTGATTATTAAAAATTAATATTAAACTAATATATTATATTAGGAAGCATTAATGACATCACTTGATAATAAAAATGATCTATTTCATATTTCAAAAGAGCAATGTTAAGCAGACTGTTAGGCGTGGCACCCTTTTATTGGGCCATATTAAAGAAAATGGTCTAATTTGTTAATATTAAAAATTTATTTTGACATTTTTTCCCTTTTTTCAATATGCATTTTGAATTCATCAAACCAAATAAAACAGCATAAAGATTTATGAGCTTTTATGGTTTTCAAATCTGCATATTCAATTAAGTCCATGCTAAGCCCTCATCACTTTGACAACAAAGTAGTGACATTTGGTTCCTCGAATAAGTGAAAAAGAGAGTTGTGGGAAAGTCCCCAAAGACATTTGTCTGCTGCTCTTAATATAATGTTCTTTTACCAAAAAAAAAAAGAAAAAAAGGGAAATTTATTTATTGACTTGTTAAAGGAAACCCTATTGGTTTTGGTTGCCGGTTTCGATGGTTTCCACATGGTATGCCCTTAATTTGATGGTCCACTTGCCGAAGGACCCTGCAGCCTGTCATATATTTCCATTTGGGTTTTAAATTAATGGTTTGCAAAAAGTAAAATACTTTTATTTTTTTAGGATAAATTACTTAAACCTCCACTGTGTTTTTAAAAATGATATTTCCGGAAGAAACTACACAAGCAAACCCCTTACCATTTGACATTAAAAACCTAGCTGAAAATAATGATTTTATGTTTTTTAAAAATTTTAAATTTGACCTGGCGGCTCGGTAATAATCTTATGAAACCATTCAAATTAAAAGCTTAAGCTATCAGGTGAGGTCTCCGAACAGGTTTTTATTCGCTAGTACACCCTTTTATGTGAAGCTCATCATCTTGCAGCATAGACAAGCACAAGCCCATCTTTACCTTGTACTGAAATCTATGTAATTATAATGGGATTGACAAGGATTGAATATTTGACCATTTGATCAACTGTTCACCCTAAAAGCTTAAATTGTTATCTATTGACTGAAAATACCACTTTTAAGTGTTCACCTCAAATAAAGCCTGTTTTGGGGTAGTGTTTCAATGAATTAATAGATACTCCAATATTATCATATATGAGGCAAATTAAGAATTTTAAAGTATTTAAAAGCATGACATTATCATTATCATTTAACTTCTCAGTCAAATGAATCTGTTTCTATAGCAAAATGTCAAAAGCAGAAGAAATTTGGAAAAGTCGACATAGAGAGAAGATTAAAAAGTCAAAATAGAGGGAAGATTAAAGCATTTGTCACAAAGCACAAGGGAGGCCAAGTAATTCATCCTTTTTCTATAAAAAAAATATAAATAAAACTGTAATAAGGAAGCACCATCTATAGAGATGATCTGTGGCATTGTTCAATTTAGAACATAAACACGCAATGGACACAATTATTAAGAATGTCTCGTAGAATTTTGAAGTCATCCACACTTATGTTTCAAGCTCCACACATTTGGAAATAGAATGGGGTTAACAGAGCAGATACTGGAGTTATTGATCTTCACCTCAGTCTTTAGACTGGCAAGTGTAAGCCAATTTGGTCAAAGCTATGTTCAGCTTGGTTGGTTTACACTTGTAGTTATAGTTAGGAGTGTCAATTCATCGATTTTGGATTTGATTTAATTCAATCTAAACATTATTAAATCGGATTTGGATGGTTCATTATACTTATTTGATTGGATCAATCCTAAATAAATTGATTCATATTCTTATTAGTCTAAATTGCACCTAAATCAAATTTTTAATAATCCCATCATGAGACCAATAGCAACATTAATATATCATTTATATACATTATTATAAGATCATGGCCAATGAATAGATATATGATTATTGGATGCAGAACGTGGAATTAATTGTAGTAGGTGAGGTTCAAATATCAATACTCTCAATATGAAAAATTAGTTCATGGAGTTTATTTCTATGGATACTTTATTTTCTCTTACTTTTTTAGCTTGGCAATTTGACAGTCGACATATCACATCAGTTATTAACATATAGCAATTAAAATCATCCAACTCTTATTATCTAGAGTATTGATGACCCAGAAAACCAAAGTGTGTATCGAGTACAAAAATCGCATGTCTAGTGTTTTTAATAATCGATACTCTCTTTTATGCCCAAACATAGGGATTTAATGTGGCCAATCCAACTATTAGGCAACTAATTAATTTGTTCTATATGAATTATATATATGATGACATGTGACACTTGCTATGCTACTAGCGTTGATATTTTCTAAGATCAATCCTACATGTTATGAATCTACATGATGATCTCTTAAAAATAAGACACGTGGCATGATTGTGACCCTTATACCCACATGACAAATTAAAGCCCATTTCAAAAATCAATTCTTTTATCTTTCAATTCATTATTCAATGAATGATAATGAATTCTATTGTTCGTTTCTGCTTATAGGTCTGTTGGTTTGTTTCTGATAGAATCCTTTTATAATTATAAAATATTCATTATTAAATGCCTTCAAATATTTAAATGACAATAATCCTTAGTATATAAACAAGCAGAAGGAATTGATAGCTTTCAGCTTTGACAGACATTACTAAATTAGGCAAATTATTATTTAATGGTGATTTCTCTTTCCAAGCTAAAATGGGCGCAGTCTTTTAATTGCATTCCCAACGACGTTTGGTATTTGATAATTACAAAAGTCAATTAAAAACTCTCATACCCGTTTTGCTTAGTGCAGATTATTATATATATTAATCCTATATGTTAATAGATTACTTGACTAAACAATAAAAGCATTTCTCTTTCTGTGGGGGATTTATGACAAAGGCAGCATGGTCAACAACTGTGTACTTACCAATTAACAAAAAAGAAGCCCTCCTTGTCTTTGGTTCTTTCCTTGTTGAATCCTTCATACTTAAATTAAAAAGCTGACCCTCAGAAATTTTGAAAAAAATTTAGGGTCTGTTTGGTTCATGGAAATAAGGGTTTATAATCAAAATCAGAATGGTCTATTTTGATTCTAACTGTTTGGTTAGGCAGAATGAGATACCGATTCCCATTTTTTTTTGGCTTTTTTCCGTTTAAGAAAATGGCCATTCCAACCTAATGCTTAGGAATGAGAATCTCATTTTACTTGGCAAAAAAAAAAAAAAAAAAAACCGACAAGAAACTTAACCCCTCAAATCCTATTGCTCTTTACCTAATACCAACCCTCCCTCGGAGTCATGTATATCTTATGGAATCTGATTCCAATTCCCGATTCTATGGTAGGCAAACTGCTACACGGTTCATCCTTCTATTGGGTCATATAATTCAAGAAAATAGGCTACTTGCTTAACCTCTTATTATATTCTATTTTATCTAAAACCAAATGAATCAGCATAGAAATTTGTGAGCTTTTAGGTTATGTTTGGTTTGAAGGAAAAGATAGAGAAAGGAAGGGAAAGACAGGAAAACCAATACAAGGGTTGTAAAGGTTTTCCTACCTTTCTCTTCTTTATCCTACATTTTCCTTCAAACCAAACATAGCCTTAGTGTTTTACCTAATCGATTGTTTTTCTCACTTTGTTGATTGAATTGGCAGGGCATGACAATTAAAAACTCTCTCTCTCTCTCTGGACTTGTTAAAGGGCAGCCCATTGGCTTTGGTTGCTGGTTTCATAATTTCCACATGGTTGGTCTTTATCTTGATGGCCCATCTAGAGTTCAAAGGTTACAAATTAAGACTCGTTTATAGCTAAGCTCTTTCTTTGTTGGTCTATGTATGGCTATGCTCTGTAATGTATTTAACAAGGAACGACCACCTTTCTATATGCAGATGGTTTGCACTAGATCTAGTGTTCAATTTAGTGTAGTTTATACGAAACCCCATAAGCACACAAGAGACATAAACTATTAAGAATGTTTCCGAGGACCACAATCTTTAAGAAAATAATTTACAATTTTCCATAAATTATGCAAGGCATAGGCATTAGTTGCAGCAACCAAAAGCTTAATTTAATTATAGAGAGGAGAAGATTTGTTTAAGGCAGAGAATTTCATATACCGATCAAGCCAATGACATTTTCTGCCAATATAAGACCATTAAATCTAGTGCCATATGAGTTATATTCCATGGAATATGCCATAGCAACTCTAATACTTTATAATATAAAACCTTGAATTAAATATATATGATTTAATCATAAATTCTTAATCTTTGCTGTAAAAGCATGCATAAAAATATAAGAAAGAGCGTGCCTAACACACCCAATCAATAAAATATGCTCATGCATGAGATGAGAGAGATAGAGAGAAAGAGAGATAGGTTGCAGTTTGGATCTCGTATACCACCAAATGGGCATATATAAACCAATGAAAATTCATCAAAATTCACCCAGGGGTTCTGATTGGTCGAAATTCATTGGGTTTCATACCCGTTCGATCGCTCTCACATTTAAGAGTTTTACCTTCCCCTTAAATTTTGATGAATTTTCATTGGTTAATATACGCCTAGTATACGGTGTAAGTATAGTAGATCCGATACTGGATTAAGAAAACTTGAATAATTATACATGATACCCAAATATATTATTGCTAGTATAATAACAAAGACAACAACTACAACATATTGACATGTATATACATGCTTGTAGACAGAGATATACATTGTTATCAGGTTGTGATCAATGAATAAATATATGATCGATTATGATTAATAAGATTGGCACCTGGTTAATTAATTAATTGATGGATGCAGTTTTGGCTCCCATAGGGGCGGGGTGCAGTATGATAAACCAAGTTAGCAATTTTAGTGGAATTAGTGGTAATAGGTATACACAATATTGGATTCATTAGCATTAAACGGCCCAGTGTTTTTGCCTTTCTGATGATCCAGTCCAGTTTTTGATATATTAAAGTTCTCTCAATGCTTAAGCTAAATGATTAAGATTAACAGCTATAGAGAAATTTTTGTTTTTCCCTACCTATATATAGTTTATCTATATTATTATAAAATGGATATTTTTTACTTTGTTTTGATGTAGGTCATAAAAGTTAAATTTGCTAGCTTATTGTTAACTTATATCTTAACATTTACTTGTATACAACAGGCGGACTCACACTATAGTTAAATTAATATAAACTCTAGCTAAGTTGTGAAATAATGTAAACTCATTTTCAGCCCATATGTATTTAGGGAAGACCAGAGCTCCTTTTGATTGGATGGATGATTTAATGAAAAATTGCAATTTTACAGGGTTTGGTTGTACATAAAATGCTGTGAAAATTAATATTTTTATAAAGAATGAGCAGAAAAAAATTGTAGAAAAATTAGAGCATTTCTTCTAGTTTGACAAATTATTTTCCAAAATAGATTATTTCATATATTTCCCAACTATACAAGTTTGTTTTCCTTTAGCAACCATAATCTGATAATGGACATGATATTCGACAGAATTGAATGATAAAACAAGATTCATGTAGCCAACCCTATAAAGTTGGGATAAGGCTTAGATGTTTGTATTTGCACTCTTCCCAAACTGAGCCTGAATATCAATGTTTTAAAGAATCCTTCATTTTACATGCAACTAAATGCAGCCCAATTGGAGAATGGTGTGCTTTAAATAACAAAAATACACTGCAATTCTTTCTAATTATATAAATCTGCAGCCTGTCCAAGTAAATAGGATATGGAGAACCACCATTTGATGGATTGCAGACTGAAGAATCAATAATCCAAAAAAAAAGGTCAGCACAATGAAATATTCTCATTAGATTGGAAAATCACACTCTATCTAGTGGAGGAAAACCCACAATTAAACTCACTGGTTACAAATCAGTTTATTAAAAGTTATGGAATCTTTTGGTGATATTTTAGACTGAAAATATTTTAGGTGAAACCCATTTTATGGTAGATCCATGTCCTCAATGCATGGGGCACATAGCGATTGAATGGAGTAACCCACATTGCCATGAGGGGTCCTGTTTTTTTTTTTTTCTTTAATTATTTCCTATGTTGCAGATTAGTATGTTTGAATTTTTAATCAATTTTACTTGATTAATAAAAGTTAATATTCAACTAATTAATATATTATAGTAGGAAGTATCAGTGACATCAATGAGAAAAGAAAACATGATGTTCCATTTTTAATTTGCCATAATGAAGCAACATATATAAAAATTTATGAGTTTTTAGATAATTTTTCAAAATCTATTTGAGAGAGGAAAAAATCCAAATCTGCAAATTCGATTGCCAACTCTAATCCCTGGTACAAAGATGAAAACAATTCTTTTTCAATTTTCAAAATTTTCATTCATCATAAGTTTGACAATAATGTCGTATTATTTGGTAGTAACCCTACCTCAAAAGGGGTCAATAACTCCACCTATGATCACTACCCCGTTGAATTTTGGTTCATTCCCCCACTTGTTATGAACAATAACCCCTCCCCCCCACCCCCACCCCCCTTTTTATCTTTTTGACTTGTCAATGGACACTTTCTTGCGATCCCCAATGAAACTCAAACATGCTATAAAAGGAAATATATTCAGAATATCATGTGACAAAATAATATCCATAATATCCTAATTTCACATGAGATGATTCATTCAATGAGAAAGAAAAAAAGAAGTTCAGGGATAATGGCTTATAAAATTGATATAGAAAAGGCCTATGATAAATTAGAATGGGAATTTATAAAAAGTTTTGAAGGATTTTGACTTTCACGAGAAATGGATTGCATGGGTTATGGAGTGTAGTAAAATGGCCTCTTATAAGATTTCAATCAATGGGAGTCCAACAGTTGAATTTAAACACAGTAGAGGTATTAGGCAAGGAGACCCTCTTTCTCCTTACATTTTCGTTCTATGTGCTGAAGCTCTTGTAAAGAAGCTAGAAAAGAAGCAAGGGAAAATGAAAATCAGGTTGGTTGCAGAGTTTCGAGAGGGGGTCCAAAAATTCCCACCCTGTAATTTGTAGATGACTGTTTTATCTTTCCAAATACTACCATTCCTACGTGCTTGAAAGTTAAGAAAATCATTAGAAGTTATGCAAAGTCCTTAGGCCAATGTCCAAATTTTAATAAATATGTTGTGTTTTTCTCAAAAAATATACGCATAGATTCCAGAAGATGCTCTCTAAAATGCTCAGAATCCCTCTTGAGACTAAATCTAATTCTTATTTCGGGGCCCCCATCATCACTGGAAGAGTTACAACGAATACATTTACTAAGATTAAAGAGAAAATGATGAATAAATTGACAAATTGGAAAAAAACATTCCCTATCAATTGCAGATAGATTAACTCTCATCAATTCAACAACAAACGTGATGCCTCAATTTATAATGAATTCATTCATAATCCCTAAAAATGCCATTGATGAATTAGATAAAATCCAAAGAGATTTTCTTTGGGACAATACTACTAATAAGAAATCCCTTCACTTAATGAATTGGGAAAAAATCTACACTCCCAAAAAGTGGGGTGGTATGGGAATAAGAAGATTCTGTTGGGTCAATGAGGCTAACCTAGCTAAGTTAGGGTGGAGGGTTCTGAGCGAAGAAGATAATTTGTGGGTAAAAGTTGTTAAGAGCAAATATTTGAGAAGGGGAAACTTTTTTGGACATCAAAATTAAAAAAAAAAGGGATCTCTTGGGCAAAAAGAGGCATCCTCCTTGCTAGAGATCTCATTAGATTGGTGTTGAGGGCTTGGAATCTCATTGGAAGTGGGTGATGAAAGCTCTATAAATTTCTGATTGGATAATTGGTTATATAACAAACCTCTAATTGAAAATTTGAACCATGAAAATATCACAAATATTAATACCAATGTAGCAGAAATGATTGATTTTGAAAGGAATTGTTGGAAGGAAGACAAAATTAAAAATGAGGTCTCTAAAAATGTTTGGCAAAACATTAAGACTATTCATATTGCCCCTAATAGCATGGAGGATAAAAGGGTTTGGGGGTGTAATCCTAAGGGAACCTTCTCTAGCAATCAACTTATTTACTCAAGTGTTCCTCAATATCAAATTCTCCTAGCAACTTTAATTGGTTGAATAGTGATAACTCTATATTTTGATGCCTTAAAAGCATCATTTTAGGGGTATTTTAGACCTTAGGTTGCTAATCTATACCTTTTTTCCAGTTAAATTCAATATGGTGACTTCTGAGAGTCCCTGTGCAAATTCTAGGTAAAAACTGAGAAAATTATAGAGTTTCCTATAGATTGGGAAGCTAGTGTGAATTTTAGCTGAGAGAGGGGGTGTTTTTGTGAAAAACTGAGCATAGGAGGGCACCTCCTATCTACTAAACCTAGATAGGTACCTTTCCTGTGAAATAACACTCTCTTTGAAGCCCTAGGCGCCTCCCCCTCATCTTTTTCTCTCTTGGCCGCCCTAGGCTATCAAATCTCCACCCTCCACTCTCTCCTAACCTCTAATCTCAACCATCCAAGCCTTAGCAACCCCTTATACCCTTAGATCTCTCCCTAGACAACATCCTAGCTTTACACCTCACTCCTTAAACCTAAACCAATCACCTTAGGGCGCCACATCACACCAACCAATCACATTTCTCCAACTCTAGGCGCCCAAATTTGCTCCCTCCATTCTGGGCGCCCAAATCTCAACCCTACATAATATTGGGCACCCTCTCATTCTCTTCTTAGCCTTAGTATCACCTTAGTACAATCCTAACCCTCCATTCTAAACCCTAGGGCACCCATATTTCTATGAAAACTCAGCTACCGCCCCTCTCTTTCTCTCTAATCCCAAACCTATCATTCATTCTCTATAAAAAGGACCCAAGGGGTCCTGAAAAAGGGTTGGATTCTGCCCCCAAGTAAGACGGAAGGCTGTTCTTGAGAAGTTCAAGGGTAGAGGAAGAGGAGAACGCCTAGGCAAGAGGAGGGGTTCCTGCTTGCAGTTCGCCTAGCCACTACTACCACCTCTGGATCCGGATCCTAACCAGTTTCCCATAGTTTTAGATTTACTTTTTACATGTGTTTTTATTTTCCATTCTTTAATTTCTAGTTTTTATTTTATTTCTATAATTTATTTTTATCAAATTTAATTTTTGTCTTCCTTTCTACAGATCTGAATTTCGGCCAGGTAAGACGGAAGGACCAGCTTGAGGAGTTCGAGGGTCAAAGGATAGATCCAGAGATTGCTACCTCTGATTGAGTTGCAGATTTTTTTATTTAGTTTTTTATCTGTTATTTATTTATTTTTCTGCAATTTTTACTTTCAGAATTGTTAGAATTATATTTTAATGGATTCCAGTTTAGTTAATTAAATTTTGTGTTTCTGCAATATCAAATCTTGTTATTTTGTTTGGATTGAAGTACATAACAAATTTTCCCTCACTTCCTAGTGGATACGACCCCTTTCTCACCACTAACTGCATTTTGTAATTATTTTGAGAATAAAAAAATTTATAAATATTAAAACTGGTATTCCGAAGTAGTTAACGACACACTTTCGGACACACCAAATACCATCTAGAATTTGAAATGCCCTCCAAAGATCATTTTTCTGTTTAATAATAGACTGCCTAATAGAAGACACTTGAGGAAAAGAGGACTTAATATTGATGGCTCTTGTAGTTTCTGTGGGCTTGAGGAAGATACTGCACACATTTTTAAAGTTTGTGATCACAAAAACAAGTTTGGCTAACTTTAAGTGCTCCCTTGGAAGGGTTAAAGGAAAATGAAAATCTAATTGACTAGTGGATAAGAATGTGCACTAAAGAATAAAGCAAAACTCTTTTCGTTAAGGAAAAACTAGCCTTTGTTTTATGGGTGGTCTAGAAAAATTGGAACTCCAAAAATTTTAACGATGTCACTACTCCCATTCCAATACTATTAGATAGAGCTCTAAATATGTTCATGGAAACTCTTGATGGGAATAAATTTAGTACCTTTACCACATCTTGCAAGTGGTGGAAACAAATTAGTTGGAATGCTCCAAAATATGGTTTTATCAAAATAAACTTTGATGCCTCTCGCAATAGTGTAGGAAAATGTTCAGTGGCCTATATAGTCTGGGACCATCTTGGTAAGGTGTTAGTGGTCAAAGCATATAAACTTGGTATTTGTTCCATTAACCAAGCTAAAGCTTGGGCTGCATGGGAAGCCCATGCCCAAACTACAAACTATAGGGAGTTTCCTATCATCATAAAAGGAGATTCGTCTCTTGTCATCCCCTGCCTCAAAAGAAAGGTGGATGTTCCTTGGAATCTAGAAGGTATTATCTCCATCTGCTTACGGAAGAGAGATCTGTTTGAAGGAGATCTTCACTATCAACATGTCTACAAAGAAGCAAATCAAGCGGTTGACTGGCTGGCTCGGAAGTCTCTTTCTTCTTCTTCTTCTTCTTTAGATTTTAGCATCTTATCTCTTCCCCCTTATGTTTTTCTTATATCCTTTGCAAAGGTATCCGTGTTTCATTGGAGCAGATACATGCTCCACCCCATTGGCTTTGGGGGGGGTTCGATTCTTCGTCAACATGGTTGGTTTTATTTTTGAAAATAAAAATAACTACCACATGATATGTCTTTTACTTGATGGTTCTCTAGCCATAGTCTCATTATATTTTTACTTATAATTCAAATTCATAGTTACAAAGGCTCATTTTTTTATACAAAATACATATATAGTTGTGCTCTCTTATGTATTTATTAAGAAACCATCATCCTTGTGCATGGAAATGATTTACAGTAATGTTGAATGAGTCTGGACCTACTACCCACAAGATGTTAAGCACACTCTATCCATTATACATAAATTATCTTTTTCATTACAGTCACACATGGAGAACATCTTCCCAAATCCCACTTGTGTATTGTTCCCAACGTACGACTGTACTGTAGGTAGCAGATTTGAACTCATGTTCAATTTAGTATAATTTACAATACAAAGTCCCCATAACACCTAAGGGACATAAACTATTAAGAATGCTTCTAAGGACCACAATCTTGAATAAAAAAGTTTATAATATTTTATAAATTATGCAACATGAACATTAGTTAGATCAACCCAAGGCTTAAACTATAGAAGAAAACAATAATTATTTTAAGGGAGAGAATTTCATCCATTGAAGTCAACGACATTTCTGACAATATAAGACACTATTAAATCTAGCGCCAGATGAGTTATATTCTATGGAATATGCCTTAGCAACTCTAACAAATTAGATAAAATATGAGTTAATCTTTGCTGTAAAAGTATGTATAAAAATATAAGAAGGAGCGTGCCCAATACACACGATCAATAAAATAAGTTTGTATTATATGAGAGAAATAGAGAGATATTGGTTGCAGTCCGGCTACACCGCCTTATATTAGGGCATACATTAACCAATAAAAATTCATACAGAGGGTTCTGATTGGTCAAAGTTCCTGGTGATTTCATCCCATTCATTCTCTCATATTTGAGTTTGATCAATCAATCCCCTCCCCTCTTCTCGATTTTGATTAATTTTCATTGATTAACCCTCTCCCCTTTTCTGGGTTTTGATGAATTTTCATTGGTTAGAGTACACTCTATATAAATAGATGATGCCTTAATCAAGTAATTAAGAACCGTAGTTGTAGGCTTTTCTATATTGGAGTTGGTTGTAAGCTGTTGATCTTAAAATGTTAAAATGTTGTGTGCTTGACAAATACGCCAAAAGCCTTAAGACAGATAGAACAAGTCAAATCGAACACTTTTAACATAACATAAACTTAATAAGAGTGTTGAATTGAATTAATAGTCCACTAATTAACCTTAACCATTTTATATATATAAAAAAGTTAATATAAAAATAAAAGACCTTAATTTGTTAGACTAGACCAGGCCTATTCCTGCCAAATCAGAGCTTCGAGGATTCGATGATAATTCTAGTTTTATGGTTGTTTCTCCTTGGCTTAAGCTTGTATGGGTCTGGGTTGAGAGTGTGAGGGAGTGTTTTATAATCTCGGGTTTAGGAACAAGATCGGCTATGTCTTCCCTTGTTTCTTTTTATTATTTTTTTCGATGATGATTAATAAAATTTTAGGTGGTCGCCCCTCTATCTAGAGTTGGGGCTCTAAAAAAATGAAAAGTTTGGTAGAACCCTGGATATTCCATGGATTAGTTGGTTTGGAACATTGCACCCATTAGGCATTCTTTTGATGGTGTGGTGTGTGTTGAAACCCTTTGTGAATGGTTTTGGTTAGGGGTGGATTCGAGTCGAACTGAGCTGAATATTTGGCTATTCGAGCTCAGTTCGTTGAAACTGTGTTAGGCTTGAGCTCGAGTTCGAGCTCAGCTAGGTTCAAAGCCCGCAAGTTCAAGTCAATTTCAAGCTAAGCTTTTTCTAAAAAATAAAAATTATACATATAAAAATATTTTTTTTTATTTTACATACAAAAATTAAGAATTATAAAAATTATTTACTATTATACATAAAAAATAAAATATTATTATATATAACAAAAATTATTTATTATATATATTTATATATTTATATGTGCATAGATATATGTATATGTATGTATGTATGTATATAATAAAAAATTATTTATTTATTATACTAGGCTCATGAGCCTCATGAGCCGAGCTTCACTGGGCTCGAGCTCGGTTCGATTAACAAATGAGCCTATATATCATGTTCGAGCTCGGCTTGACTCGGTTTAAAGCTCGAATAGCTCATGAGAAGCTTGACTCGTGGCCACCCCTAGTTTTGGTTTTATTCCCCCCTCCACCCAAAGAAAAAAAATCTTGACTATGCCCTTTAATCAAATGGTTACTAGCCAAATTGTACTCTTCAAAATTTTGCCAAGAATACAACCACCCCGCATCGGGAATCAAGAAATTCAACCATGCCATGTACTAAACAGCTCCTTTGAAGGTGTGAGACAGCTTGCTGGTAAAGTCTCTAGCTAGTCATAGAGGAAACCTGAAATCGAATCCGGCCTTCCTCACTCTTGGGTTTGGGGTTTAGGGGTTTGGAGAAGACTACCCCATTGTGTGTAGCCATGGCCCTGACTAGAACAACCTTTGCCTGGGCTGGCATATGCATGTTTCCATATGTTTGTTACAATTGCTGATTCATTGCTTGAAATTCAAGGAAAATGGATGGTTCTATCCATTTGAAGTGCCCAAGAACAAAGCAAAATTTTGGATGGAAGAGGGAGAGATACTGATGTTAAAGTAATTAATCTGACCCACTTGCTTGATAATGACCCACATTGGCCGCCATTGCCAGTGGTTCAAAGGACAAGGACCTCAATCTTCCCATTAGAACAAGCTTCTCTCACTGCTTCCCGATCATGACAAAGACGTCTACCAGAGATTATTCCTTCCGATATGTTCTCGATAGCCTTTCCTCGCTCTAGGGAGGAATAATTCCCGGCCAAAAGGGGTTCAAGTAGCATTAATGAATTCACTTTTTATGTTGTTGCCGGTTTTGCAATTGAAAGTGGAAAAAGCACTACAAACATTCTTTGCATGTGTTATTGGACTAGTCGAGGGAGGGTAATCAGAGAGGCAAACAACAAATGAGAAACCGCACCATTTGCTTCGATTACCAATTTGCAAGCATCGTATATTCCTCTAGAAATTGCACCACCACAAATCCAAGCTTTGATAAAAAAAAAAAAAAAAGAAAAAAGCAGCACCTCCCACTTCTATTCAATACTTGAACTTTTGACCCAAAACCTTCTTTTCAGCATGGGGTTGTCAAATGGGGTTGTCAAATTGGTAATCGAACAAGTAATGTTCAAACAAGCCCTTTGAACCAGCATTGTAAGAATGGGGTTGTCAAATGGGGTTGTCAAATTCCTTTCTACTTCTGCTTCTTCTTCTTTCTTTCTATATTTTATTTTCTCCAAAGGTATTTTGCTTTGTCTGGTTCTTTATCAGTCGGAAGGATGGCGACAGGAACAATGTGTATATCGAACGGTAACCCATTCCCCCACCATTTGGTAAGCTTTCCCTTTGAATGGTTCTTGGATTTTCTTTCTTTCTTTCCTTCTTTTTCGCAAATTAATACAGGTGGAAATACAATATTTGAGCCCATCCTAATGTGGGCCGGGCTAGGAATGATCACCCATATTTGGAGGCTCTAAGCTTTATATGTCTGTGGGCCTGTGCGAATTCGACATCTGATCTGATTATCCTAGATCTGGATGTTAGAACTTGAAACCTGAGAAAAAGTTGACTAAGTATAGAAGACCACCTATGCATTCATAAGCAAAAAGTGTTGTATTACAAGTTGAAGGGGTTAGAATGGCAAGTGATAGACCAAAAAGGACATAAATCCACCTAGTAAGAAATGATTTAATTGCTCAAAATTTAACAATGATTATGCACTAAACAGAAAAGAATGGCAAAACAGGATTCATGTAAGCCTATCCCATTTAATTGCAATTTAATTCGAACAATAGATGATGATATATATTATTTATAACTAATAAATGTAATATTTCATATTGATATAAATTAAAAAGTAAATAATTTTTTAGAACTTTTATGTTTTTCTTTTTCATTTTAAACACGATAAATTGGACTTTGGTTAAATCCAAATCTAGCATGATTACAGCCCTAGTTGCAATTTAAGTCATTTTGGAATTCTCCTTAGGAATTCAGCTTCAGTCAAGGCAAAGCCCATTCGAGCAGCTTTTACTGCCTTGCATTGAGAATATCTCTGTACTTATGTGTTTCATTTTATGGGGAGATATTCCCAAGGTTGGTAAAGACTGTTAGAGTAGTATGGGCACAGGTTTGCCCTGATCGAAGCCGATCTCTCTCCAGAGTTGGCTATGCAGAGTTTCAGCTGAAACAGTATTATGTATCTAATTTGGCTCGATGCGTTTGGTTCTTGCCCAATTCTTGCAAATTTGGCAAGAATAACCTGATCCAAAGGAATCAAGCATTTGCATGGGTTGGTCTTGGTTCTTCACACAGGGCTTGATTGATCATATTGGGTTGGGCTAAAGACCTAAACTTAGCATAATGAAAAGAAGAAGAGCAAGAACAAGAAAATGCTCAAATCCCATCAACAGACCTAAGTCCAACCAGCACAACTTTTGTTAGGGTTTAGCTTGCTTGGGCTGGTCCAACTCGGCCTTAGCAGAGTTGGGCTGGCATGAGGTTGGGCCAAGTGTTAGAGGTTGGACCTGGGTTAGCCTTAATTCACGCTAGTCAGTGCAAAGTTGAATCGCTCTAGGTAGGATGGAATAGGGTACAGATGGGCTTCAAAAATCAATAGAAATAAAAAGATTGAACACAGCCCATTTATGAGCTGAAATGTACAACCCACCCGGGTTAGAAGAATCCAAAGTTCCAAACCTTCTTCTCTATCAGCAGAGGTGGCCATGAGCCGAGCTCTTCACGAGCTACTTGAGCTCGGCTCGTGAAAAGTTTGGCTTGGCTCGATTTCAACCGAACTTCAAGCCGAGTTTGAGCCTAATATATAGGCTCATTTATTAATCGAGCCGAGCTCAAGCCTAATAAAGTTCAGCTCATGAGCCGAGCTTGAATAGCTGCAATAATAATAATAATAATAATAATAATAATAATAATAATAATAATAATAATAAAAGAAAAAGAAATGAGCTTGAGCTCAAGCTTGAGTTCGAGCCTCGTACTACCTTGGCGAGCTGAGCTCGAATAACTAGCTATTTGGCTTGGATCCGGTCAAATCCACCCCTATTTACCAGAGAAAGAAGAAACTCCCTCCTTTATTTCCCAAATGAGAGAGAAAAAGAAACTTGAGGGGAAGTGCATAAGGCTGCATTTGGGAAAGATGCAAATGGAGTGTAAATCCCGGTTTAGGGTAAATTTGCACTCTGGTTCACTTCTTCTTGTGTTTGGCAACATTACATTTTTACATTGACAAATGATAGGCCAATGCATATTTACATTGATAATAAGATGCAAAAGTACATCAATAAAAAAGAAGTAAATCTGCATTCAAGTGGGCTTTTGATAAAAAAAGAAAACATAAAAAAGAAAACATCTAAGCGGGTGCCACCTTGGTCAAGACCGCTGACTTAGATAAGAATGACCGTTGCCTTTGGTGGTCATTCCAAAAACGGTCCAAGTATCTCTAAAGCGGCAGCTTGTCAGGACCGCCGGCTTATATATGTTAAAAGCAACAGACTGGACCACTACCTCAGACTTCGCCACTCAGGCCCATGCCCCTCTTAGATGACATTTGGAACCGCTGCCTTAGATTTTTATGACCGTCGCCTTGAGTCTGCCGAACATTCTTCCCACATTTTAGGCGGCGGTCAAACCGCCACCTTAGATCTTTATGACCGCCGGCTTAGATCCTATTTTTCTTTTTGATATGCTTTTTGTACATGCAATTTTATTGATTTATTACTTTAATACTTGCTTAATGCAAATTCCATAACAATTATACATAAAACTTAAACATGTAGAAAAATGCAATTTAAAACAAAATTTATTAATTTTACAATTAATTGTTATAATATCCAAAAAAAATTGTTCAAATACAATGCCCAATTGTTCAAATAGAAAAGATTAAAAAAAATAAAATTCTCAACAACACAATGTCCATTTTCCATGTAATCATAGAAGAGGAGGTTTCCATGTAGGAAGTGAATATACGGCTTGCAAGCACAAACTCTTTTAAGTTGTGTTGATACTGAGTATTAAGGCGCTTAATGGGTGTGAATAGCCATGTCCATGTGCAGTAAGACAAATGTTGGAGGACCTGAAATGAAAGGAAACAAAATCAAATAAGCATTTGAGGGGGGGGGGGTTAAAACTAAGTAGAACACAAGTGTTGATATCTTTGAAGTAGACTTGAATGCAGAATGCTAATCCCAATATATTGTTGGCTAGCCAATGCTTCTCTTTAGCATACCATGCATAGAAAAAAGTTCTTGGGATTATAATTAATAAAGTTTGTTTTGTGAGTGTTCAAAGAAACAAAGATAGGAAGAAAAAAACCCAAATTACGCATTAGCTTCATAATGACCTCCAACAGAACTTACAACAGGCATGGGCAAAGTTTCAGGCTGTGAAAAGTAACCATCTTTAGCACCATTTGAGAAGGCCCAGAAACATACTCAGGGTCAACTTGGAAACTTGGAAAGGGCCAATCTGCAATAATAGGAAAGTGTGTTTTAGAACATGGAAGTGAACATAAAATAATTCAGCATGTATACTTGTTTGTTTGTGTGTATTTTAGAGAGAGACAAATAAGCAACAATGAAGATAAGATTTAATTCCAGGTCTTGTACAGATTACAAGGGACTCAAGGGTGGGGAAAGGGCACGGTGCAGAATGTTAACATACAGGATTTAAGCTCTTGTTCATTCATACCAAGACCTACTAACCTATCTTGTTTGTATCCAATTCAAATGCAAATGGACTAGATTGGGTCCAATCCAATCCAAACTAAATGAAACTTAAAAGTTCATAAAAACCACGAAAATATATGAAAAAAACCTACAACATCTGCAATCCAATCCAATCCAATTAAAAATGCAAATGGATTGAAAAAAACCTACAACATCTTTAAATATAAGTTCATTATCAACGAATCCTTTTTGTTTCTTCTATTTCTCCATGGAACGAACTAGTCATGTTTGAATATGTTTGAAATGCCAATAATCTGGCAATCAGAAGACTCAAAATTTTCCCAATTGCTTTGGAATTCAGGCCATGGTTGCATACCCCCATGGGACCTAAGGAATATCTGTGAACCTAAGGAATATCAAGGTTCTGCATTTCTTCTAACAATAAGCAATAAAAATAACTTCAAGCAGTGTATTTTCTTCAAGTTCTGCATTTCTTAACAAATCTGGCATATTAAGGATTTACTTCCTAAGCAATATCAAAGCCAAATAACCATGAAAGTTTTCAAAATGAGGATAGCATTGCTCATATCACACATACCTCAAATAAAATGACAAAGGTACTTAAAAAAGCAAATTCCTTATAAGTGATTGATGGAAATTTATACTAATTTTAGCAAATTCTAAGCAAAAGCAAATATCATATACAAATTATAACATAATCCAATAAATCAATCATTGTCAAAAGTAATTAATGAAAGTAGAAACCTGGACAATCATCATTGAAAACAAATTTAGGTGAGCCTTTTTGATTAAACTAAAAGAAGACCCCAAGCAAGTTGGTTTGAAACTGAATATTTACAGAATATGATGAAGAATCATTTTTGAAGTATGGACCATGGTAAATCAAGTTGTATTATGCATGTCAACCAATTCCCATATAAAGATATTAACTTTTATAATCAATATTGATGAGTGATGACCAAAGATAATTTATTAATGATAAAGAAAATATGAATAAATTTCTTCAATTGTAACTATACGTAACTATACTGTGTTGTACATCACCCTTACTGTTTCTCCTCTCCTACTCTTGTCATGGGGAGTGGTGACTTAGTTGTTTCTCACTGATTTTAATGAATAAATTTCTATCTTTCTGATAAAAATACTAAATGAATCTTAGCTTTTATTGACTATATAGAGTGATGTTATTCATGCCTAACTTGTAATAAGAAAGAGGTATTTCACATTCCTGGTATGCATCTAAGATGAAGAAACTGGAACTGGAATACATTGATAGTTCCTCAATTCCAGACTTGGATATTAACCACTATATTGAGCCAAATAGCGGGAAACAAATGGAACCTATCACTCATAAAAAAAGAAAAGCCAAAGATAGTTGAAAGGATACTACCTGTGGAGTCAATAGTACAACGTTCCCTTGTAGGGGATTGTTCTCATAAAGTTTCTCCTACTGAGCCCAATTCATCAGGTATTGATCTCTTGGTCATATTCCAGTTCATCTATTGAAGTAGTTGAAGTAAACTAAATGATAAATGATGCTTAGAGTTAATGTATTATGAGAAATGTCTTAGGTATTGTTCTCCTATGTAATTTTGAATTCTCACTAGTGCAAGGTTTTTACATGTGGTAGCTTTAAGTGCTGAGACCAACTTAACTAATTTGTTTTTCTTTTCAGTCCCTGTGGGCAAGCCGGCAAGATTCAGAACAGTGTTGATCCATGCAGCATAAGGTTCCCTTTTCATTCCAAATTTCAAAGATGGAGGGAAAAAGAAAGATTGGCTTATGCTAAAGAGTCTATAAGTGTGATTCTGTACTTCAGCAGAAAAAAAGGCTACTGAAATTTAAGTGATATGTTCTGCATTTCCTTGGAGCAGGGGTAGAGCCATGATTTTTCGTATTTTTCGTAATTTTCTTTTTTGTTTTTTGTTCTCTTATTTATTTATTTTTTTTTTGGGGGGGGGGTGTGGAAAGGGTGCATGGCCCCCTAGCTTTTTTGTCTTCTCTTGCTTGTTTTCTCAATTAAACCACTAACAACCATTAAAGACATGGGAAAAGACCATCATCCAATATAGATAAAGGATTAAGTACAGGTTATTTGATGTTGAGATTAAGACTATGTTTGGTTGCAGTGTAAATTTATTTGCATTAATGAGTGCAAATGTAAAAAATGCAAATTTGTTTAATGCAAATTTTGTTTTGCATTAGTAGAAGATCTCCCTCTGAAAAATTTTGCCAGTAACACACTCTCCCTTGAATCTCTTGGGCACTAGTCCTAATCCTTCATCATTGAAACTCTTTGATTCAGGCCAAATGAGTAGTTTCTGCTCATTTCATTGAAACCAATGATCATTATAGATAATAATGATGATCCAGTAATATTGTTAATTAGATAATTAAGGGATACAAATATAAACAAACAAATTGAACACATACCAGTATCGATGATACCTATTATTATGCCAGATTTGGCGTCAATAGGCAATTGGTTATATAGATAAATGGAATTAACTCCTAAAACTTCCCATGAATGTGTGGTTTCGACACAAACTGTGCTAGTTTTAAAGACAAAAGTAACTAATTCATCCTCTGCAATATCATCAATTAATGAGAGCTGTAAGTGGAGAAGGTGTTTTAAGGATCCATTTTGACAGTCTATACTGTGGTAATTATGCATTGAACATCTAACACTAATCAAGCCACAAGAAATACATTTACAAGGGAGATTCTGTTACCGTCGGAGTTAAGAGAATATCGTCGGTGAAATGTATCGGCAGTTTGTTGAATCTCTGGACTCAGGAGGCGTCAAGCCCTAGCCTTCGAAAGTATCAGGAAAATAGTAGTATTAATTAAAAAGCAAAAACCAAATATGTTTAAATATTTGAGCACAAAAGATTGAAAATTGCAGACAGAACTCAAAAAAAAAAAAAAAAAAAAAAAGAAACTGAAGTGGAAAAAAAAGCAAACTAAACAGAACAGAGAGGAAAGAGAATTGACAAAACCCACAAAGCTTCTTCTATAGGTATAGCTTTGTCAGCTTTGAAATCTCAAACATCACCGCAGATCTGAACTATCAATCAGAAGAAAGATTCTAACTTTGTATCAGCTATGAAGAGGGGAAGCACATCTTCCAACATCACCGCAGAACCAACATTCATGATGAGATCTCCAATATTTCTCCTTTGCAAACTTAGCAAATAAACTTGGCCGGTTAGATTTGACCGCCATGTTCACGGGATTTATTCTCGACTGCAAATGTAGGGTTTCCAGGGTCGACAAAACCAAGCAAACCTGAAAAAAAGTAGAAAACAAAGAAAGATCAAAATTTATAAACAGAAAAAATGCTTAAGCTATCATCGAAACGAGACTCAAGAGAAAGGAATTATAGAAAAACAAAACAAAAATATGCAGGACTCACCTTTGGTTAAACTAGTTTTGGAGCTCTCCGTCAAAATCAAATAGCAGAGAATGCGAGAGTTTGAAGAGGTTTTTTGGTTAGACCAGTTAAAAGATTAAAACCGTCGTATCATTTCGCAAAGACCGCCACTTTTAAAATTTTTTATTTTATTTATGTTTTTCAAGCACTTCTCTCGTTATAGTGGCGGTCTTAAAAGACCGCTGTCTATAAACCGCCGGCTTTGGTTTTTCTTGCAATGTTTCTGGACCTTGTATTTGATCATACATATTTTGTATTTGCACTCTTCCCAAACTACCAAAGAATTTCACAATTATATCAGGAAGAAAGAAATGTAGTGAACTCTCAAAGTGTGTGAAAGGGTGTGTCAAATTAGAAAGTTAGCTGCACGAAATGAACTCTGAAAAATCCCAACTTGCATTTAATCATGGAATCAAGAAAAAACTCAGAAAAGGATAAACAGGCCATTTGCAATTAACCAGCATAAAGATATCTCCCCAGATCAAGCTCTTGTTAATTAGCATTCACCATGTTAATTGCAGAGTGAACTCTCTGCAAATCAGGCCAAATTGTCTGTATCTCTATCCAGGACCTTGTTAATTAACATTTACCATTCTGGTAAATTACCTAGTATCCTCCATTGAGCATTCCTCAGATAAGGGCCATAAGGCATGCTTCAAGCTTAAGTGAAAGGCAAATGGATGGCTCTAACCGTTCTGATGAAAACAAATTCAATGGTGGAGAGCAAGTTACTTATTGAATGCAATCAAACCAACTTCCTCGGTTCTGAACCGCGTTGGCCGACCGTGCCAGTGTGGTTCAAAGGAAAAGGACCTCAATTCGCTGGATCAAGCTTCTCACTGCATCCTGATCATGACAAAGATGTCTAACAGAGATTATTTTTCCTGATTGATATAGCCTCTCTTATCTTTCTAATAATAATCCCCTAAGGCTGTATTTGGAAATGATGCAAATACGTTTGAATGCAAATATATAAAGTGTAAAACGGTTCATATAAATTGCAAAGTTGGGTTTGTTTTGCACTGACAAATTTATCTTCTTACCAAACAGACTTTTAGTTGTAATGGATGCAAATATGAATTTCAATAAAGTATATGCTTTTTTTTATTAAAAGCCCACTTAAATGCAAATTAACTTTTTTTCATTGATATACTTTTAAATCTTATTGTCAATGTAAATATGCATTGGTCTGTCATTCATCAATGCATAAATGTAATGTTGCCAAACACAAGCAAAAATGAACCAGAGTGCAAATTTACCCTAAACCAGGATTTACACTCTATTTGCATCATTTCCAAATGCAGTGTAAAGGGTTTAAGCAGCAGCCACTTCTTATGTTCTTTCTGGGAAGTGGAAATGCACTACAAACATTCTTTGCATGTTTTTCTTGAGGCCATGGTTTGTTCGTGCCACTATCATGCAACTTGTCAAGGGTCTGACACTAGGCCTTTGTCTCTCTAACTTGTTTTATTTAACAAAAGTAAGCTAGAAATGAGTAAAGGTAGAAAATTAAATAAGAAATAGCACTATTTTTGTTCCTATAACCTTATTTGGTACACACATCTTATGTTTGATCCTAGTAGAAAGATGCAAAGAACCCTTTTCTTGAGCCGACGTTGGCCAAGGGAAATTAAAATTAGTGGGTTCCTACTTCTTCTACCCCCAACGTTCTTGCTGCTTCCACTCTTCCATTCAGAGCTTCGGTTCATGTGTCAAAGTATACATTTTCCGCAACTTCACTGAACAAAGACAATTCTATTAACCAGGATTTTTTTTTTTAATTCTTTCTTTCTCTTTCTCCTCAATATGTATAACTGTAAGACTTAAATCTTGGCTCAAGGAAATATAATATTAACATTTTCATGATAACTAGGGATAGCAATGGAACGGGTTCTATGACGGTTTTGTAAACTGTAGACCTAGACCTCCTAACCTATACCCTCCTTAGAACCCAAAGCAGGCTGGATTTAAGAATCCAAACCCTTCATACACATGAAAATGCAAAACCCTCCCCAACTCTATGGTCCCTGCATTTGAAGTTGAGGGGGGTTGGATTGGAGGCCTGGGTCTAGAACCTATATCTAATTTTCTACTATTTTCTAATATATATAACTAATACGCAAGTAAAATAGCATGAACAAATAACAAAAGTTCCAATTATTTGATTAAACATGTAAAAAATACATAAACTATCAATCATCTTTCACATAAAATTCAAAATATCCTGGTTGGTTAGTTTTAAAACCAACATATTGAATAGTGAATATGCAACCCGCATTTTACATGTATGTTCACAGCAGATTTAGAGTCATCTCAACTTTTAATCTAATAACAAAATTACATTTTTTTAATTCCAAACTTTACTCCCATCGAGGGGCAACCACTAGGGAAATTGTCCAAAACTCATCATGAGTTTTCAACATTTCTCTTAAACTCACCACGACTTTTCAAAATTTCTAAAACTCATCATGTCACTAACTTGACGTTAAAGAGATTAACGGGTGTTCACATTTTATCATTTTAACCTTTATAGAAAAATATAAAATATATACAAAATTAATTAACGGGTGTTAATATATTACCATTTTAATATTTAGACATGAAAAAAAAGAAAAAATTCAAAAAATGTTTTCAAATATAAAATACATAAAAATATAGAAATTACAAAAAATATAAAAATATAAAAATTTCAGACAAAATAAAAATTATTTTCAAATTATAGAAACTATAGAAATTGAAAACAAAATCAGAAAATAAAAATTGTAGAGAACACCAAAAATTATAGAAAAACAAAGAAATTACAAATAAATAACAAAAGATACAGAAAATTTTATAGATTGTAGAAAATAGAAAATGTAAAGAAACAGAAATTATAAAAAACATTGGAAATTATAACAAAATACTAAAAATGAAAAAAAAAAAAAAAAGAAAATTGAAAACCGAAAAGACCATTTTTCCTCTAATTCGCCATTCAAGGGTAATTTGGTCATAAAAATTGTTATTTATGTTGATATGGACACCTCTGTTAAGAAGCATTAGCAGTGCACTAATGGAATGTGAGTTTTGGAAAATAAAAACTTACTGACATGGTGAGTTTTAGACATTTTGAAAAGTTGTGATGAGTTTAAGAAAAACGTTGAAAACTCATGGTGAGTTTTAGACAATTTCCCAAATTTTATTAATCAACATATAAAAATATTGTCACTTCAAGAAGAGGACATATAATAAGGGTGCAAGTCAAGGCAGGCTGTGCTGGGTTTATGTAAGATTTGGGCCCAAGGCTCCGTTTGGGAACAATGCAAATGGAGTATATATAAATCCCGCTTCAGGGTAAATATGTACTCGGGTTCAGTTTTGCTAGTGTTGGGCAAGAGTGCAGTTATGCATTGACAAATAACAAAAAACATATTTTCCAATGCATGTTTAAATCGAAAATGAGATGTAAGTGTACATGATAAAAAAGAAGTAAATTTGCATTTAATGTGAGCTTTTGTTAAAAAAAGAATGTATTTTATTGGGATTCATGTTTACATCCATTACAGCGAAAAATCTGTTTGGTAAAAAGGTAAATTTATCAATGCAAAACTAACCCAATTTTACATTTGTATGAACCATTTTACACTATATATTTACATTCACACTCTATTTGCATTATTTCTAAAGTGAGCCTTGACTGAACCTGAGGTGCAAAGTCATACTAAACAATGCCAATTTTAAGAATTAAAATAACTTTCCGTAGAGCTTGAACAAAGAAGTGTTCAATTATCCACCACCATGTTAAATAACAATGTCAACACTAGACTTTGGGGAAAGTGTTGCTCATCAAAATTCACTTTTATACTTTTACCAAAAAAAAAAAACTTTTATACTTCTTATCAGTGGATTGGTATCCATCGAGATAGTTGAGGATTTATGTGAGAAGGCTGAGTGGCAACCATATAACCTATGAGAAATTATCCAACGTAGCAACCATATAACCTATGAGAAGGCTGATATTCATCAACACCTGAAGTCGTTACTTTTTCTATGAACAGTACAATAAATATCAAAGATGATGGTAGCGGGACTCGAAGCCACATTGGTCCTAGGTCAAATTATCTAACGTAGGAATTGAACTATCCCTCAATTGATGCTCCTACCCATTGGAGGACAAGGCATTTTATATAATAAATTTAAGGTTTAAGAGTTTAGGGATTTATTCTTTGGGGTTTATGGGTTTAGAGTTTAGATTTGAAAATCAAGAAGTGGTACAACGAATGTACTCCAACGGGGTAGGAGCCAATTATTGCACAAACCTATGTCATTCATGGTTCAAACAAAAGCCTACCACTACAATGAGGACCAAGTCAATGATGATCTAGGGAGTAGGGGTTAATCAAATCCAGTCCAATAAGAGTTCATTACACATGGATCAGGTCCAATCCAATTCAATGAATACTCTAAACCATTTTGGATCAAACCAATTCAATGTCTGAGCTGTTCAACATGTTCAAATTGGTTTTAATTTAGATTGGTTCCAACTCAAATTTGGTCTATTTCAAACACCTGTATTCATGTCTTCTATTAATGAACCGGATATTGGGTCAATCAATCCAACCCAATCCAATATAAATCCATTATGAAAGGACCAGGTCCAATCCAATTTAGTAAATACTTTACACTAGACTGGTCCAATTCAATGTCTTAATGGTCCATCTAACCCCTTCAAATTAATTTTGATTTGGACAGGGTCCAACCCAAAATTGCTCCATTCACACCCCTAACTATCAATGAACTCCGAAAGTTTAATACCCTAATTCAACATCCAATTGGATCATTCTGGATTTAGATATAGGAGCTTGCATCTTATTAATAATCAAATTGGAGGTAGATTTAACTCCACCTAATTTGATTTAAAAATTATTATATATTATACAAAAGTAATTAATTTTTTAATATTTTTTATAATTTATTGCATCATATTAAAGCATTTATAGAGTTAAACTCGGTAGAAAAAAGTTGCATCTCTGGGATATTGTAACTCAAATTATTCTTTATTTCCACATTATATGTATAACCAGCCTTGCATTGCTTGATGTCCCAATATTACCTCAGCCATCTTGCGTAGCTCCTCCTGATTTGATGTACATTTTGACTTTGGCCACACCTTCATCGAATCCGACTCAACAGTAATAGTTGCAGTCATTACGGAGCCTCTGAAGCATCACTTCTCTCCGATCGGAGTCGGAGGTATCATCTCTGGCATTGCTGCCTGGCCGCAGAATCACTTTCAGGTTTCCTTCTCGCATGTCGAAGGGGAGGCTAATGCTGTAGCCCATGATGTTGCAGCCAAACTGTGCGCCTTTCCCGCCATTGTTATCCTTAGTCAAGATGCCTATCTCGATTAGGTCTTTCCTGTTTGCTGATTACCAAGCGTTTCGCTCACGACCATAGGAAACCATTCAACCACCAATGGCCAAGGAGAGTAATTACCACTTTGGAAATCGATCGATTCACTATTTCTGCACACTCAACCAGTGTTTTCGTTTTTACTAAAAAACAGCGTTTTCTAACTGTCGTTGACCTGGATGGTTGGACCTTTCGGCCCAAAAAAATGTTCTGACAACGGGTTTCATTTCACCCTTAGTTCGTTCCTGGGTCAGAAATCATTGATTTGATAAAAAAATGTTCTAAAAGTTAATTTTTATATAATTTATATATATATATATATATAATAATCAGCTTATGTAAATAATTTATATATTTATATAAATAATTTTTTTGTTTTATATATTTATTAGTTACCTAAAATAATTAATTTATCAATTTTTAATTGAATCGAATATTTCAAATTCAAATATTAATTTTCAATATTTGTCAGATATTGAATTTTTTTAATCAAATTCAAATTCAAATATTACCTGATTCAATTCAAATTTGATCCATTTACACCCTAATCAATATGAGGGTGTTTGGAAGAATGCTTGCATCCGAGACAAATATAACACAGAACTAGGGAAATGAGTAGGTTTCAAATAATCAAATTGTTCTACTAATATATAATTTGCAAATGAAAATAATAGCCCAACAAAGCAAAGCATATTTATATCATGAACTATTAACTAATTAACTTTCAGACAAATACTTATTTATTTATTTTATTTAAATCTATGCTCATACAACAGCAACAGATACATTTAGCATTTGGAGAGAGGTGGGCCACACAAGCAGAGATTATGGGCAAACGATTGAGCAGGGAACTGTTGCATCTTCCCACCAAATGAAATCTTTCCACACAGTCGATTATAACTCAAATCCAGCTTTCTCAGAGCATTCAATTTGGTGATCTGCTTGGGAATTTTCCCCCGGATTCTGTTGTGTGCCATTTCCAAAACGTTCAGCTCTTTTGGAAATCTCACCTTCGACAAATCAAACTCGAGATGGTTATCGGACAACATGATCGTGTGAGCGGTTGAATTCTCCTTGAATAACACCGACGGGTCCCCAGTGAGCTTGTTATCGGAAACATCGATCACTCTGAAATGCAACTTCGCTAACGATTTGGGTATTTCACCGCGTAGATGGTTGCCGCTCAAATTTGAAATGATTTTCGATCTTATTTCCTTTCTCTACTTTTTCCTTCAAACCAAACATAGCATTCGGTTGTTTCTTGTTTTTTTAAATTATTAATAAAATTTACAGTGGCCACTCTCCACCATAAGTAAATTTTCGGGTTAAAACAAGATATGACTATCTAAGATATAATAAATCTTGTAGAAGTTTCAAAGAGAGAAAAGAAAAGTCCTATAGTTGGCTCCAAACTTTAACCCTGTAGTCTTACATGTTGATGGGATCATAGGAGATTAGAATTAAAGCACATCTATAAGTTTCAAGTTAGAATTTATGGCTTTGTCTATGAAGATCATGTGCTTTCATTAAGAAGGAAGAGGAAGGGATTTGTATGGTTAATAAATTTATCCTACTATAAAAAGTGGGAATAGCTCTTATGGCTTTTGGACATTTTCTTGACCAAAAAACCATTTTTTTTTTTTTTGAAATTGTTCCATCTCTATTGTGAGGGCAGAAATTGTAATTTGAGTACTACTATTCATTTCCTTATATTCCCTCTCACTAAGCCCCATGTTTAAGGTATTAACTACAGTTCTTTCTCATAAAATCTTATATTTAAAGTATCTTTGTTTCTCAACATTAAATTCTGCTATTTAAATTAATGAATTAAAAGTATAAACACCTTATGTTTTTCAAAAGTTTTATGACAATAAAACCAGATTTTTTAGGTGGTGAGCAAGCAGCTCAACATTTGGGCCAAAAAGTTCAGTCCATAATTCCATAATTAAATACTAAAATTTTAAAATAGATAAAAAGCAAAAAGCAAAGAAAAATAATTTATAAAAAATTTTGGACACATCTCTCATTATATATTTGACATATTAGACAAATAAGTGTAATGAGTAAGAAACACTTTTATTAATGATGGAAATAAAATGAAAGATCGAAAATCATTTCAAAAGTGAAAACATTTTCCTATTTGATGGTGGGTCAATGGTTTAACCATTCAGGCCATATGTTTCTACCCATAAATATTTTTAAAAAGTAGGAAATATATAAAGAATTATTAAAATATACAAAAAAATCTAAGATACATCTCTAATATTATATATTAATCTCATGAAACAAATTAAAAGTAAGTGTGATAAACAAGAATTATTTATATTAATAAAGAAAATATATAAAATACAAAATTTAAAACTAATACAAAAATGAAATTATTTCTCTGTCTAGGTGGTAGGTTAATGGTCCAACCTTTTAGATCAAATGGGTCAAACTCATGATGTTATAATTAAATAATTAATATTTAAAAAATAATATTTTATAGAAAAATTTGAGAACATCTGCAATATTACATATTCATCATATTAAAAAAGGAAAGTATGAATCATATATACTTTTACTAATGAGTAATGATGATGGAAATAAAATACATTAACGATTTGAATTTGTTATCAAGTGCACATTTACTAATAACAAGAAATGAAATGTGTAAGGACTTGGTGGTTAATAGTTAATAAATAAGAAAAGGAAATTAAAGGAGGAATATTGATTTACCTTTCCCTTTCCCAGCTTGTATGGTTCATCTCTCTATCTACAACTTGAAATGAATTTAGCCTGAAGAAGATAACAAAACCGATGGATTTGGGAAAAAGATGGGTTCATCATGTGGAAAGAGCGAAAGAGGTGGGATCTGTATAGTTATTGGCGGGGTTGGACCATTTCTCCTTCAATCTGCCAAACAGTATTTCTATTCAATTCATTAGCTATCTTGGGCCTGTTTTGGAATTCAAAGCCCTGTGAACCTCTGAGATAACGAAGTATGCCATGAGTAGCTACAAGGCGAGGCTCACGAGGTTTGTGCATGAATTGACTCAAGGTTTGTACAGACTATGCTATCTCAAGCTTTGTAATTGTTAAGTAGATGAGGCATCCAATAAGTCTTTGATAAGATGAAGGATTAGAAAGGAGAGCACCTTAAGATATTGTCAAATGAGCATTATGTTCTATTGGAAATTGTAGACATCTGAGCACCTAAGAAATCACTATCTTCTAGAATTTCAAGTGCATACTTATGTTGGTTGAGATAAATTCCTACTCTGGTATGGGAGACTTCCAAACCAAGAAAATACTTTAATTGTCCAATGTCCTTAATCTTGAATCGTTCGTGAACAAACAACTTGAGTTGAGTGATGACATTGACCTCCTTTCCTGCTAAAATAACATCATCAACATAAACAAGGATAGTAGTGGAGTTCCCTGACTGTTGAGTGAAGAGGTAGTAATCAGCCTTCAAATATTGCTCATAACCGACAACAATGAGGGTACTAGAGAACTTTGAAAACCTTTGTCGAGAAGCCTATTTCAAACCATATGAGGACTTGTTTTAGCGGCACACTCTATGCTCCTCCTGATTAGAAAAACCCGGTGAAATTTCCATATATACCTCTTCACTCAAGTCTCCACGAAGAAATGCATTATTTACATTGAGTTAATGTAAGTTCCAATTATTAATAGCTGTAATATCAAACAAACAATGAACTGTAACTATCTTGGCTAAAGGGGAAAATGTCTTGTTATAATCATGACCTTCACATTGAGTGTATCCCTTTGCTACTAGGTATGCCTTATAGCACTCTATTGATCCATTTGAATTATATTTGATCTTATACACCCAATTGATTTTTTGTAAAGAGGCAAGGGTGATAAAGTCCAAGTATTGTCTTCTTCCAATCCCTTAACCTCAGTTGCCATGGCCTTACACCATTTTGGATCTCGAATAGACTTAGAAAAATGCTTAAGTTCAGTGGTGGTGGTATTGACTGCAACAAAGGTTTGATGTGAAGTAGAAAAGCAATGGTAAGATCAATGATTAGAGAGATGGTGGAAGCATAACATAAACAACCAAAGGCACGAAGAGTAAACTTAGAGCACACACCGTTTTGCTTGAGGATTAAACTTAGAGCACTCATGAGGAAGAGTGGAAGCATAACATAAACAACCAAAGGCACGAAGATGAGAAAACTTTGGTGGAGAATCAAAAAGGAGCTCATAGGGTGTGCAACTAGAAAGTATGGTGACTTTCAATAGTCAAGGATCGAAGCTAGATAGAGGAAAGTGAGGAATTCCAATTGATTTTATTTTGATATTTCTCCAAAATTATTCTCTTTTTCCCCACTGCAATTTAGGGGAAATTAATTTATCTAGACTTACTAGAATGTGTCGATCTCACCTAGGGATCTAGTTAGATATTTACCAATGGAAATTATGAACCAAAGATGGGATGAGAAGAGAGTTTATTTTATCATTTTATCCATTAGGATGCATTTTTTATGGTACCAAATATATAAGAAAATCTTTTTTGTGAGAAAAGCCATGTAATTTACAATCAGCCTTAAGTTGTCAGTCTTTATACACATGGATAGATGAACCTAGAAGAGTATGGACATGTGACTCGACATAGACCTGGTTTAATCCACCATAAACCAAAACCAAACTATCCTTGTTAGATGATCAACCTAGGATACAAAGTTGCAATTCAAAACAAGTTACAAGAGCAGTATGTGTATAGATCAGTATCAGTGGCTGACACCTGGCCAACTTAATTGGATGATATGGCATAGTTGTTGGAGGAATCCAAAAACCTTATTTAAGAAAAAGGGAGCAATATATATAAACAATCATCTTCACATAAGAGGGGGATCATTCTTCTATCTTGGCTATAACATTCTCTCTTCCCACCTCCGAACACTCTCTCCATTGTACCTTCGATCATCTCTTTCCTCCTCCACCGACTTTCTTCCTTTTCATTGACTCTCTTTTTTTACCATTGGAAAGTCATTGATACTACGTTTGACTTGATCCAGAAGGTGTATATATACTGCAACCCAATGCAAAAAATCTGATTTAAAATGGATTATTTCAGCAAATAATTTTAATATTATTTGCTGCCAATGGAAATAATAATTATTAACTTCCTCGTACTAAGTAATGTTAATTATGATTAACATTACATGTATAATTATAAATTGATTATTATGAATATAAAAGAATTATTATTATTTTTAATTTTAATTCTCAGTATTTAATTTAATCGGCTTTGATAATAATAGGTAAATATCATTAATTTATTCTTATCTTTCGAAAAACTGAATAAGAGAAAAATAAAATGGTTAGTATTGAAAATGAAAAATTATTTGGATTTTTGCAAAAAAAAATATTTATTGAACATAAAAAACCAATTATTCAAAGATAAGGTCATAAACCAAAGACTAATTAAAAATATTGAGTAAATAATAATTTTAAGAAATTAAATTTATTAATTAATAATCGTTTTGAATTAAAATGGGTAGTTTCAGAAAATATTTTTAAGTAATTAAAATTTTCTATTAAATTATTATTATTATTATTATTATTATTATTATTATTATCATTATTATTAAGTAAATAATTTGTTACAATTAAGATTTTTAGTTAATTCATGAAAAAATAATTGATGTAATAATTCTTTTAGTTTAACAATATTGAAGAATTCACAATTTTATAATTTAACTTTCACTAAATGAAATATGCATTGGAGAATAATAATAGTATTAATTATAATTACTTATAATAATAATGTAAATAATGAACACTAAATATATATAATTATACTTATGTTGATATGAATTCAATAACCTGATGAAATCAGTTTCTCTGAGATTGCAAGCTTGTATGAGTTGCAGACACAGAGAAGTTTAGAGAAGTTCAGTAAACCTTCACTCAGAGAAGTTCAGGAATGACAATTGTTTAAGCAAAAAAATGTCTAATTTTTTATTATTATTTCTTTATTTTTGAAATATTATTTGTATTGTAATATTTAATTTATTATTATTATTATTATTATTAAAGTATTTAGCTAATGATTTTAAAATACTTTATCTAATGCTGAGTATTCAATGAGACTCTACTCCTAATTTACAGTGTGAATTTAAAAAGTGCGCACAAAATAAACAATTATTGAAAATGCACATAAAATAAACAATTATTTTATTGACAGAAGAAACGCAGCCTAGCCCTGGAACGTTGGAGGGCGATCGACGAGGAGGTCGAAAAGCTCCTCGCGGTGGACTTCATAAGGGAAATTCAGTACCCAAGCTGGGTAGCCAACCCAATGCTGCTGAAAAAGGCAAACGGCAAGTGGCGCATGTGCGTCGACTACACCGACCTGAACCGAGCTTGCCCAAAAGACTGCTTCCCCCTCCCAAGAATTGACTGCCTAGTGGACGCGACCTCGGGACATGAGTTGCTAAGCTTCTTGGACGCCTACTCAGGCTACAACCAAATCAGGATGGACCAATCCGATGAGGAAAAAACCAGCTTCATAACCGAGTTCGGCCTGTATTGCTACAAGGTCATGCCCTTCGGACTGAAGAATGCTGGGGCGACCTTCCAAAGACTTATAAATAAGTTGTTTCGGCCCTTAATTGGCACGAAAGTAGAATGCTATGTAGATGACATGGTCGTCAAGACGCAGTTTTCACAGGAATTAATACAAGACTTAGATTCTGTCTTCCAAATTCTACATCAATTTAGCATGACATTGAACCCCAACAAATGTGCCTTCGGTGTCACCTCAGGTAAGTTCCTAGGGTACATTGTCAACCGGTGCGGTATTGATGCCAACCCAGACAAGATAAAGGCCATCCTAGATATGAGACCACCCCGAAAAGTAAAAGAGGTTTAGAGGCTAAACGGCCGCATAGCCGCTCTGAGCCGCTTTATGTCCAAATCAGCGCACCGCTGTCTGCCTTTCTTTAAGGCAGTCAAAGGCAAAGGGTTTGAATGGACCCGAGACAGCTAGCTCACGTTCGACAAGCTAAAAAGCTACCTCGCTAGTGTGCCAACCTTAGCCAGGCCCGAGGAGGGCGAGGTCTTAGAACTGTACCTCTCGGCAAGCGACGAGGTGGTCAGTTCGATACTAATAAAAGAAGTAGATCAGGTCCAGCGGCCCGTCTATTATGTTAGTAAAATTTTGCAGGGAGTAGAGACGAGGTACCCACAGATAGAAAAGCTAGCGTACGCACTGGTAATTGCAGCTCGGAAACTCCATCCATATTTCCAGGCTCACACCGTCATCATCTTGACTAACAAACCTCTGAGGAAAGTCTTACTCAAGCCCGAGGTTTCCGGTCGACTAACGAAGTGGACCATCGAGCTCAGCGAGTACAACCTCCAGTACAAACCACGAACTGCTATTAAGGCCCAAGCCTTGGCAGATTTTATCACCGAGTGCACATTTAGCTTTGAACCCCTTGCGTCGGTTGAGCCCGAGATCCCCAGTTTGGGTGAGCCCAGAGCTCCCAAGCCAGTAGGGTCTGAACCCCGTGAAGTAGCAGCCAGTGTGGCATCTCTCCTGGTTAGGCCAAATGCGAACTGGGATGAGGAGCCCTGAATCCTTCATGTAGATGGCTCTTGAACCTGCAGAGCAGCAGGGCTAGAATAGTGTTGTGCGGCCCGGGTGGCACGAAATTGGAATATGCACTACACTTTGAGTTCGCAGCATCCAACAACGAGGCGGAGTACGAGGCACTGATAGCCGGGTAGAACCTAGCGCAAAAGGTAAGAGCAACGCACATAGTTATCTGTAGTGATTCCCAGCTCGTGGTCAACCAGGTTACAGGTGAATATGAAGCACGCGAGCTCACTATGATCGCATACTTGGCAAAAGTAAAGGAGGCTCTGCTCAACTTCCAGTCACACTTCATCAGGCAAATTCGGAGGTCAGAGAACACTGAGGCCGATGCCCTGTCCCGGTTAGCCAGCACGAGTCACAACACCATGAGAACCGTGTACATAGAGGACTTACCTCGGCCTAGCATTCTTGGTGGGGCAGAGGAGGTCGCTCCCGTCCTTGAAGCAGAGCCGAGCTGGATCGACCCACTCGCGAGCTTCTTGCTAGATGGAACC
Organism: Nelumbo lutea; assembly: GCF_056320005.1. Taxonomy (NCBI): domain Eukaryota; kingdom Viridiplantae; phylum Streptophyta; class Magnoliopsida; order Proteales; family Nelumbonaceae; genus Nelumbo; species Nelumbo lutea. The sequence goes on from NC_142685.1 coordinate 109,317,253, forward strand.
CTCCCTGCAGACCGCAATGCAGCCAGGAGGGTGTAGCGCCAAGTAGCCAAATACGTCATAATAGACGAACGGTTGTACCGACGATCCTATACGCTCTCCTACCTGCGTTTCTTGAGACCTGCTGAAGCTGAGCTCGTACTCCACGAAACTCATGAAGGTCTGCGGTGGACACCTGGGGGGCAGAGCCCTCGCCCAAAAGGCACTTCGACAAGGATACTACTAGCCAACGATGAAGGCAAAAGCTGTCGAGCTCGTCAGAAAATGCGACAAGTGTCAGAAGCATGCCAACATCCACCATCAGCCTGCCGCCGAGCTCAAGTACCTCACCAGTCCATTGCCCTTTTCGCAATGGGGCATCGACCTCCTGGGGCCATTCCCGCCAGCAACAGGTGGGAGGAAGTTCCTAGTGGTAGCGGTAGATTATTTTACAAAGTGGATAGAAGCTGAACCCCTAGCAACAGTTACAGCTCGAAACGTGCAGAACTTCTTTTGGAAGAACATAGTATGCCGCTTCGGGTTACCTCGGGTACTGGTCTCCGACAATGGCAAGCAGTTCGAGGATATCAAGTTTCAAGAGTGGTGCCAAGGTATGGGAATCCAGCAGAACTTCACATTGGTCGCACACCCGCAGGCAAACAGTCAGACAGAAGTAATGAACAGAGCTATTCTCCGTGGACTGAAAGCACGACTTGATCGGGCTAAGGGGTTGTGGGCGGACGAGCTACCAAGTGTTCTATGGGCTCACCGAACCACAAAAAAAAACCGCCACAGGAGAAACCCCCTTTAACCTCACCTACGGCACCGAAGCGGTAATCCTGGCGGAGATCGAGATACCTACACTACGGCTAGAAGCATACGACGATCAAACAAACGGAGATGAGTTATGCACCAACCTCGACCTACTGGACGAGGTAAGAGACCTCGCATACATCCAGACCGTAGCTTACTAGCAAAAGGTAGCTCGGTACTACAGCACCATAGTAAAAAAGTGGAACTTCCGCGTCGGCGACCTGGTTCTCCGTAAGATCATGGCACCCGAGCCCGGCATGGGCAAAATCGGACCAAATTGGGAAGGGCCCTACTGAGTAAAGGGAGCGCTCGGGGGGGGCATACGAGCTCGAAACTCTAGAGGGCAAACAAGTACCCCGAGTTTGGAATGTCGTTAACTTGAGATGATACTACCTATAAATCACCAAGCGAAATGGATTAAGTCGCTACCAGAGCCAAAAGACTAGGACGCCGAACTAACAAGGACCTCAGCATGGACAAACTAAATGAGAGCATCAACATATGGTCAGTTCGGCGATATGGCCAGTTCGAAGGAAAGAGCGACCAACACTATTTCATTGCAAGATACTGTCTGGATAAACTAAATCATTTCATTGCAAGATACTGTGTACATTTCAAAAAAAAATTCATAGGCCTGGAGCTACTTCTTCATTATCAGAAGGCACTTCAACAATACCCGAAGGTCCTGCCTCGCCCTTGGAATCTGGCTCATCATCAACAGCGTTGGCCATCTCCTGAGTTATGCGCGAAGTGGATATGACACTAATATCAAGCTCGGGGTACGTATTCCGGATCATCCACCAGCTCAGTTTAAAACCCCTTCTGTACATGTCCACCATCAGGTCATCAAAGCGCGGCGAGGCGATGTACTCATTGACGGCCTTCTTCTTATCATCTTCGATGCCTTGGGAAAAGATTTGCGTCCTCTCCCTAATATCCTCCTGAAGGTTGATGTGCGGCTCATTGTGACACTAGCAAGTGCACTAGCCGCTCAAGTAATAGAGTAGTGAGTAGAGTATCGTTCCCACGAGGACTTATGTAGCAACTACTAGTAATAAATCAATCTACTGTTATCTGATCAGCCGAAATGTAAAACTAATGAAAATCTGAAATTCTAACTACAAAGTTACTTCTTACACATTGGACCAAACACCTTGTATGCAAGTGAGGAGACAAGCTAAAGATGCATAGAAAAATAAATTCAGCAACTAGTTTCCTAGGCAATTCGAGTAGAATAGCATTCAGCCTTGGTTTGGTGAAATCCCAAAGCAATGAACAGCCTCTCTCAAGCGCATGTTCAATCTATGCATGAGTGACGGTTTTTCTATCTCTAGCAAGAATCTAATCCCCATGCATGCATTCAGATCTAGCAATTCTAGGGCTTCATTTCAGCTAAGTTGATGATCATTAACTCAGCTGAAAGAACACCAACCAAATTGTGCAAGTTATCTCTAACCTTGCACTCAATTCGGCTCTTGATTGGCAGATCTGAATTCTTAGAGTCTTTCTCAAGCACTATAGGAATTCCAAGAAAGATGAGCAATTCGGCCAAACTGAATTAAAGCTACCTGAATTCTTTCTCAAGTAATTCAGGTATTACAAGTTCAAGATCTGAAATCTCAGATCTGATTTTATAGAATAGCAGTTCGGATCTCACTATTTCATGATCTGAATTTATAGATCTGAGATTGGAAAATAACAATTCAGACATTGTAAATTCATGATCTGAAATTTCAGATCTGAGATTTCACACTAGCAGTTCGGCCATCAATCCACAATTAAAATTCCAAACAAGAAACTTCAAGATTGAACCTACTTTACTCGAATGAACTTAGAAAACAAATTACAGAATTGAATTTACATAAAACAAGTTTTGATTACAGCAAGAAAGGAAAATTTGATGGAGAAATTACATAAATCTTAACTGAATTCGATTACCAAATGGTGCAGAAATCAAGTGAGGATGAAACCCTTGATCTCCAATTGCTTTCTCCCCCTTCGAATTCAGCTTCTTCTTCTCTTGAAGTTGCTTGTTCCTCCTCTCTTCTCCTCTCTTGCGCCTATCTCTCTCTCTTTTTCTCTCTTAGAACAAGAGCTCAAGGAGAGTTTGAAATCAGATGTTGGACCCTTTCTCCCCCTCTAGAGGCCTCCTTATATAGGCTTCCAAGGAAGGTTTTGCCTCTTCTTGAAGTTTCTAGAATTGGGTGTATTACACCCCTCATGAACCTTCTAGAGTGCTCCCTCCTTCTCTTCAAGAAACTTCTAGGAGTTGCCGCCCCTAGCTCCATTTGGGCTGCTATTTGGGCTACAACTTAGCTTGCTTTTGAGCACATGTAGGCTGCACTTTAGGCTGTTCTTTGGGCTGAAAATGGGCTGGGCCGAAATTTTCTTCTTGCTAGGCTTCTTCCCTTGGGTTTTCCCAAGAGTTAGTTGCACTACTTGGGCCGAATGAAAACTCCCTTGCTCTCAAGGCTGGGCTGGGCTGAACTTGATAAAATTTGGGCTTTCTTTTCTTACTTTTTCCTTCTTTTTCTCGAGTTGGCTACCCCTGAAATCTTTATTGCAATTAAGTTAAAAATAGGGCAAAATTTAATTAAATCGGCATAAAATTTCATGCAGAGACCTCATAAAATTTAGATAAATTGTAGGTTCTTCAAATACCCCCACACTTAAGCTTTTGCTTGTCCTCAAACAAAGATATCAGCCATAAACTAAACATTCCCCCCTTCTGTTCTCACTATTTACCTGGTGAACTTTTTAAGATAGAAATGCATTGAGTAGTCGGGGAACTGTTGTAAGTGTTCAACTCTTATTCTTGTAAATTACCATTTAACATATGTATAAGATCCAAGGAAAGGAGAATACGAATTTCATCAAAGTCCAGCCTTCACTCCCAATCAATATATAATTCAGCTCCTTAATTGTCAAAGTTAGTAATCAAATTACACTAAGTTTCACATCCGTAACTTTATCTTAATGAGAGTTCAACTTAGTATGCCCACTTGGACCTCAACTTTCACCATCATTACTTATTTCTATGGGTGAATGCATTTTATGCTCCATCTCACCCTTTTCTTTTTTCTGTGTGAGTGCATTTATGCTCCATCTCACCCACTTTTTTTTTCTTCGGTGTGAGTGCATTTTATGCTCCATCTCACACTGGTCACATGCTTGAGGTAGATAAAAAAACTCATGTTCTGAGTTGCTAGTTTTACTATTCAACTCAAAATAGCAGAGTCAATTTGGGTTGAATCTCATGTATCAGTAATTCAGATGTGCACTAGTTTCCTTGACCATTAACAATGAAATCAAGTGCTTTCATACACATGAAGGTAGTTAGGGCTAGTCATGCTGAAAGACATATTCAGCTCCCTTTTTTCTCATTCATATACTAAGTTGGGTCATTTGCAAAAATATAAACTTAGCAAATACATTGGTCTCCCTCAACTCATTGTATTCCTTCTTAAAAAATCACCTAATAAATAGCAATGAACTTGGGGGTTACAATTTACTTGGATATGTCATTGCCTGCAAATATGTGTTGGGGTGAATGAGGTGCATGGCTTCAGCCCCCAAATTCTAGTTCTCAAGCTCACTCCCCCACACTTAAGATGAACATTGTCCTCAATGTTCATAGTGTTAGGGAGTAACAATAAAACTAGCAAGAGCATCAACAAGTAATAGGAGGTGTTTAGAGGACTTCCCTAAAGATCATTCTTAAATTCTGCAATATGTTGTCGGTGGAAAACTTCTTCTGCTAGAAATCACTTGCAAACTAGAAGAGGAGATCAGTATCTTTATTCAATTAAATTCTAAGAAAAACTAACTAAACTTAAATGCTATGAAAAATAAAAACAGAAAGCAAGTAAGACAGTTTATGACTAAGTATCTGAATTGGGAATTCTCCCAACAGCCTCTTGTTCAGGTCTTGCTTGTCATAAACTGTAAAGGTCAAAGCAATAAAAAGGCTTGTATTCACAAAAGAAAAAAAAATAGCTAATCTTATTACAACTGAAAATGTAGTGAATTATTGGAATACAAAAACCTACATTTTAAAATAAATAAATGCAGCTAATTAAAAGCAGATCTGAATCAACATCTTATTCAATATACAGAATTTAGTAGCAATTTACAAATTCTTAATCAGCTAGCTACTGCAATTTACAAAAAAAAAAAATTCTTAGTAAACATGTCTGAAATCAGTAACCTCTGAGAGTAGAACAACAGTTTACAAATTCCTTCTCTTCACATTGCTGAAATCAGTGATGAGATTACACAGATCTGAACTGTTGAGATCTGAAATCTCAGCAGCTACTAAGAATACCAATATATAGATCTGAAATCAGTTCTGATATCTTAGCAACTACTGAGAACAGCCGAATACAGAACAACTACAACTGCTACTGAGATCAGATCTGAATTCAGTAGCCACTGAGAGTAGTACAGCTGTGTTCAGGTCTAATTTCCATATTGAAAGGCTACTAAATATCAGATCAGACCCCACTGTTTTTATGAGATATGCATCACCAAACACCAGCTAAAGTGGCCATACTAAAACTGAGCAATTCAGCAAGATAACCCACTGATATCAGTAGTGAAGCATGTTGTAATGTGTTATTGTTGGACTACTAATGTTTTCCTTAATTCTTCAAACTTTTCTCTTGCCAATGGCTTGATGAAAATATCAACTAATTGCTCTTGGGTCTTGAAATACACTAATTCAATTTCTCCATCTTCAATAGCATCTCGAATGAAGTGATGTTTGAGAGCAATGTGCTTGGTTCTGCTATGATAATATGGGTTATTTGACATAGCAATGGTAGATTTACTGTTACAATGGATCACTATATCATTCTCTTGCTTCTCATTAATATCTTCCATAATTCTTCTAAGCCAAATTGTTTGAGATGTTACCATTGAAGCTAAAACATACTCTGCTTCTACTGAAGATTGAGCTACTTATTTTTGCTTCTTTAAGCACCAATAAAGCACACTACTACTAAAGGAAAAATAATAATCAGAGGTGCTTTCCATGTCATCAACACATCCTCCCCAATCACTGCCACAAAAACCAATCAATCTTACTTCATTTCCCCTGTCATATTTGATTCCATAATCCATGGTTCCTTGCGCATACCTCAGCACTTTTTGTAACTCCAAAATGAATGTAACTAGGGCTATTCATAAACCTGGATAGTAAATTTGCAGAAAACATGATGTCCGGGCTTATTGTAGTGAGATAAAATAGGTTTCCAATCAAGCTTCTATACAAGGTTTCATCCACTTTCTTACCACCATCTTCCTTCATTAATTTTTTATTAACAACTAGTGGAGTAGCTACAAGTTTGCATCCAATCACTCTAAATTTTTTGAGAACTTTTTCAACATACTTACTTTGACAAATGAATACACCATCATCATCTTGATAAATTTCAATACCAAGAAAATGATGTAACAGTCCCATGTCACTCATTTCATATCTTTTCACCATTTCAATTTTGAAATCTTCAATCATTTTTAAATTATTTCCAGTAAAAACCAAATCATCAAAATAAAGAACAACAATGAGAACATCATCAACAAAGTAGGTTCACCCTTTCTTTTCATGAACCCTTTCTCAACAGAAAAGGCAACAATTTGGCTATGCTCTTGGTTGTTCTACATACCCATATAGAGCCTTCTTCAACTTGTATACCTTTTCTTCTTTGCTTTGAATCACAAAGTCTTGTGGTTGTTCTACATACACATATTCTTTTAATTCTCTATTCATGAAAGCTGATTTGACATCAAGTAGCCATAATAACCAACATTTGTGGGCAGAAAGTGCAATGAGTGCTCTAACAATATCCAATCATGCTATAGGAGCAAAGATTTCAAAGTAATCAACACCGGGCTATTGTGTGTAGCCCTTAGCAACCATCATTGCTTTGTTTCTTTGTATAGAACCATCAGAATTGTGCTTCATTTTGTAAACCCATTTAACACCAATCACTTCTTTGTTATTTGGTCTTTCAACTAACTCTCAAGTTTTATTCTTTTTGAATGGATGAGAGATCCATCGTATGGACGCCCAAAGAATGCGGAATGAGGGGGCGAATTTCAAAAAATTTTCTCTCCCTTCAATTGGGAATCGCATTCCCTATTTAGAAAATCATATTTTCAAGGATCAATCTTGAACCATAAACTGAACCAGATTTGAACCAAAAGGAGTAGGAGATGATTATACCTGATACGGAGAAGTAATATCTCCCAATGTAGGTGTTCACGCCCAAGGAAGGATCCAAAGATTGCTCCCACTGAAGATGGCACAGTGTAGGATGGAGCAGAATCAACAGTGTTCTTCTCCAAGAACTCTGTCCTTCGCAAGAATTAACAGGATGGCACGTGAGCACTGCTTCCTATCAATTCTTTCTCAAAGAACTGATGTCAAGATCGAATCTTGACTTCTCCCACAACTGGAGATCGAACTGGCAAACAGGGTGGCAAGAGCAGGGAGGCGGCAAGAAAGAATTCTGCAGGGTTGCTTAATTCTTTCTTCTGTGATTTCAGCTCTAAAGAGGATCTGATTGTCTATCTTCTAAAGGCTGTTGCCCCCTCCTTCTTTTGTTAACCTAAAGGATCAGCTCCTAATCCCATTAGGAGCTGATTATCCAAATCATATTTGGATCAGGCTTCTCTTCAGGTGATAAGGATAAACCCTTATCTTATTTGCAGATTAGATTAGCTTTCTCCTAATCTCATTAGGAGGTTTCTAGATCTGAATCACATTCAGATCTGGACTCTCTGAGTGGATCTGCTAATCCATCTCAGAATTCACCCCATAATTAACTAATTAAAAAGCCCAGTTCGAAATGGGCTTTATGCCCATTAAGCTTATGTGCTCACTTAACCTTCTTAACTACTGCCTAGTTGGGCTTCCTTGTAAGGCGTGGGACCCAAGCATTGATCTACACATCAGGCACATGGGTTCGGCTTAGCCTTTGTTACAAGGCCTGGCTAAATACACTGTTAAGGACAGTGCACCCCCTGAAACCCATCAAATGGGCTCTATGGGCCCAACACTTACCCTAAGTGATCCCTGGGCCAAGCCACCTTGTAACACCCAGGGACTGTGGGCAGATGCAAGATTAGCCCATTAGGTATTATCCTCAATGGTCTTACACTTAACCTCTCAGCCCATAATGATCATACACTGCCCGACAAGAGAGGACCTCTCCCTCGGCTGCAAGGAACAGTGTTGCACTCTCTACTTTATATGGGTCCCGGGAATTAAAACCTTTTGCAAACATTTTAGAAACCATAATATATATACTTTTATATCTCATATAAAATATACTTTGCAAAACAAATCTCAACGATTGAAATCAGCTACCGGCAGTCTTGGTTTCCATCAGTGAGAGTGCATCCCCGATCATTACCTTTGTCCGACAAAGGGGCTGATCCTGTCACTATGATCACCCACTCAGAGGAATTCTCAGACTATCCCAACATACCCAGGTTTTGACCCCCGCTAAGGATCCCACTGATTGGTACATCAAAGACAGTCCAATCCGACACCTAGTGCAGTATCATAATTGAGTCTAGGGGTCGGGTGTAACTTTCCAGTTTTGCCCATCAATCTTCAAGGTCCAGGGCAATACTGGAAATCTGGTCCAGTTCATAGATTCAATTAATCCTACACTGTATGTGCCTAGGGTCTCACCTTAGCAGCTGAGACAGGCCACCCCAACCGACTTGGTGGCACCATAATGTCAGCCTTGTCAGGATAGGTCTCCCTAGACTGACTCACTGGCTGTGAACATTCTAAACCAACACGAGTCTCATTAAGTGTCCAGTTTAAGGGGATTACACAGAAACATACCAAGGGAACATGAATCAAATATGCACTTTTATTCATTTACAATAAACTCATAAAGTACATCATTCTGATTGAAGCTAAGGGCATACAAAATTGTCTAATAGCTCCCACTTGCACTTAGGTCCAATCAGGTACAAGCCGGAGTCCCATGCTTTCCACGTGTTTCTCAAACACTTTCTGTGATAGTAGCTTTGTCAATGGGTCTACTACATTTTCCATTGATGCTACCTTCTGAATCAGGACGTTCCCTCTACCAACAATCTCCCGCAGTACGTGGTACTTCCTCTCGATGTGCTTCGACTTCGAATGGGCTCATGGCTCCTTAGCTTGAGCAATGGCTCCATTGTTGTCACACAACAATGGGATGGGTGATGTGCTGGACGGAACTACTCCCAACTCGTGAACAAATTTCTTCATCCAGACGGCTTTTTTGGCAGCCTCACTTGCGGCAATGTACCCGGCCTCGGTCGTGGAGTCTGCAGTGGACCCCTATTTGCTGCTTTTCCAGCAAACAGCACACGATCCTATCGTAAAAACATATCCAGATGTAGACTTTCTATCATCTGGGTCCGACTGGAAATTGGTCTGTATACCCTTGGATCTGTAGGAGCTACCATCGAATACTAGACAAAACTCTTTTGTCCTTCGAAGGTACTTAAGTATGTTTCTCATAGCAGTCCAGTGCTCCTGCCTTGGGTTGGCTTTAAATCTGCTTACTACACTCACTGCCTGAGCAATGTCAGGACGAGTGCACAGCATGGCATACATGATGCTTCCTACGGCAGAGGCATAGGGAACGTCTTTCATGCCATCAATCTCCTCAGAAGTCCTGGGAGACATCTTCTTGGAGAGAGTGACTCCGTGCCTGAAAGGAACATTTCCTTTCTTGGAGTTTTCCATGCTGTATCTTTTGATTATTTTGTCAATATAAGCAGATTGGTATAATCCTATTATCCGCTTCGATCTATCTCTATAGAATCGAAGACCAGTATATAGGAGGCTTCTCCAAGGTCTTTCATGGAGAATTGCTATGAAAGCCATACTTTCACCATAGTTAACATTCCTACATCATTCCCAATGAGTAGAATGTCATCTACATACAGAACCAAGAAGGTAACCTTATCTCCACTGTACTTCCTGTAGACACAGGGTTCATCCGGATTCTGCTCGAAGTCAAACAATTTGACAGCAGAGTCAAAACGGATGTTCCAACTTCTAGAAGCTTGCTTAAGTCAATAAATGGATCTATTAAGTTTACATACCATGTTTGCCTGACCTGCAATAATAAAGCCTTGTGGCTAGTGCATATAGATATCTTCAACAAGATCTCCATTCAGGAATGCGGTTTTGATATCCATCTACCAAATCTCATAATCATGGTATGCTGCTATAGCTAGCAGGATCCTAATGGATTTAAGCATGGCCACAGGCGAAAAGGTTTCCTCATAATCGATGCCCTCTTTCTGAGTGTACTCTTTTGCCACCAGACGAGCTTTGAAGGTCTCAACCCTACCATTGGGGCCCTTCTTTCTCTTGTAAATCCATTTGCAACTGATTGCTTTTACCCCGGAGGGCAGATCTACTAGAGTCCAGACTCCATTGGTCTCCATTGAGTCCATCTCTGCTCTCATGGCCTCCACCCACTTCTGGGAATCTATGTCCAACATAGCTTCCGCGTAAGCCACGGGATCCTCCTCACTAGTCAAGGTTTCCACCAGGTAACTATCCTGGTCATAACCATAACAGACTGGTGGCCTGGATACCCGAGTGGATCTTCTAGGTTGGTCACTACCTGGAACTTGTGCGACATCTCCCACTGCTCACAAGCTCTCCTCATCAAGAACAACTTCCTGACGATGGGTGTTCAAGATATAGTCGGTTTCCAAGAATTGCGCATTTCGATTGCAGAACACTTTCTGCTCACTTGGGTCATAAAATAGGTAACCTACAGAGCCTTTTGGGTAGCCTACAAATAGGCAACGGCTGGTCTTGGATTCCAACTTGTCTGCACTCGTTCTTTTAACGTGTGCTGGACAACCCCAAATCTTCAAGTGTCTGATACTTGGTTTCTTTCCGGTCCAAAGTTCATATGGAGTATTCGGAACCGATTTGGTTGGAACCCGATTCAGCACGTAAATCGCTGTCTCTAATGCGTAACCCCAAAAGGATGTGGGTAACTCTGAGTGTATGAGAAACGACCGGACCATATCTAATAAGGTCATATTCCTCCTCTCTGAAACACCGTTAAGTTGTGGTGTAGCAGGAGGAGCTAATTGTGATACTATCCCATTTTCTTTTAAGTAGTCCCTGAATTCGTCAGAGAGATACTCGCCACCTCGATCTGATCGAATGGCTTTAATTTCTCTCCCTAACTATTTCTCGACCTCTTTTCTGAACTCTTTGAACTTTTCAAAGGATTCAGACTTGTGTCTCATTAGGTACACGTAACCATATCGTGAAAAATCATCTGTGAAGGTGATGAAATACACGTGTTGGTTTCGTGTCCTAACACTCCGGGGACCACATACATCAATATGTATTACGTGCACTGTCCTTTGTGGGTGCATGCAAAGTGGAAAAGATGTTCTAGAACAAAGGACTTACGTGCAATAACTTGAAATAAAACACAGAGTAAAAATAGAGCAAGAGAAGGGTTGAAATCACTTCATACATATTTTGGTTTCTTGGTTAGAGTAAATACAAGAATGGCTTCTTGAGCAAGCCAAATAGAAGCTTCTTTACTACACCTTTTACAACTAACCCATGTTTACAAAAAGTAGAAAGAGACCCAACTAAAGTTACTTTTTACATACTATAGAAAAGGACAAAATAAAAAATGAAATATTTAATTTTCTAGCAAATTAACTGCAACAGACCCTCCATTTTTGGAAGCCGTCAGTTACCTTTCCCCTTTCAAGATCATGTGTCCATCTTCAAAGACTTAACTTATAACTGAAACATCTTGAAACATTCTCACTCAAAAGACTAATAAGAGCCTCAGCCTCTGAATCCAACAATAATGTTGTGCAATCTGGGCACTCATAGCCGGCAGCTGATTGGCTCCTCATTGGCGACGGACGGTACTTGAGAAGGAGACGATGAAGGATTCCCGAGGGACTTGCCCAGTGGGAATACTCCGATGCTTCAGTTAGAACGCTGGAGAAAGTAGTAAAGAGTGCAAAGAAGGCTAAGAGTGTAGGTCGTGCTAAATCACTAAGTTAGCTCGAGAGAAAGTTTGAGGTATTCAAGATAAGATACTCAAGATATTCGAGAGAGCCTTTCCGTTGCAGAGTACTGCCCAATTGGATGAGTGACACGTCCCGGAAGGACAGACACGCCACCATCTGTCGAGAGACGTGGGCGCAATCTTGTTGGGCTGGCAGGGACTGCATCGTCAGTCAGGAGACGTTTGCAGTCTGGCGGGTACTGTCTTGTCAAATAGAAGCTTCCTGAAAACATTGCGTCACTTAGTAGCGAGCTGCCTTGTAGCGAGCTATCCTGTCGTGAGCTACCTTGTAGCGAGCTCCCGAGGGTACTACGAGGTGATTCCTCTTGAAGTGGCCCTTGAGGTAGTTTTTCTGCCTAAGTATTGGAGCAAGCTGGTTATCCTAGCTCGTGAGCTGGGGTAGACTTGTCTTGGAGTATTCCCTTTTAGTACATCGGGGGTCCTCGAGCTCACGCTATAGCGAGCTCACCCTATGGCGAGCTATGACGTAGCGAGCTGTCCTGTGGGCTCATTACTTAGTCGCGATGTGGCTGTTGTTCTGAGCTGTTACTTGTGTTGAGTCATGTCCATGTGTCACCATCTCAAGGGGTCGGGTCAAATCACCCTCCATCAATTGCCCCCACTCCTCGGGCTAAGGGTGCTACCTTAGCATGAGGAGTTCATGAAGTGTGGCGGGTGGATTTGACCCGAGTTCAAACTTGATTGACTGATCGCATTAAATGCGTGCGCAGAAGTCAGGGGGTCTTTGGATCTTTTGAATGCCAAAAAGAATGTGTAGAACCGGCTCTCAGTTACGGAAGACATGGATCCATCATTACCTTAATCATGGGAGACGTCAGTCACGTTTCAGCTTTCGGTGGTGTGCGGTCAGCTTGACTGCGAACCGTCAGATCCGTTTTAATCTGAGCCGTCGATTTGAGGGCACAGTAGCTATAAATAGGAGGGCCGTAGGCCTCATTTCTTTTATGCTAACTTGCCTTGCCTTCGTATTTTGAGGTTGCGTCTTCATCTAGATGCCCGAGCTCATCTTCTGCTCACACTGTCTTTTCGGTTCATTTCTTCCCTAGTGAGTCTCATCATTTCGTCAGTATGTCTGGGTATCAATACCACATCTTTTCCCGAGGTGATGACCAAGATGACGCCCCCTCGAGCTCAGGGGGAGCTTGGGGGCAGGCTCCGAAAGCTCGGGAGGCTTCTGGCGAGACTGCTTCTACCTCTCGGGGCAGGGAGCCCGATACTTTGGTCCTTCCTCCATGTCGATGGAGAGACTTAGGACCTTGGTTCTCCAATTTAACCTCCCCAAAGACCTTGTCTATAGTCTCCCTTCCGACAACTATCCCTGGGAGCATGGTCCTGATGAGATAGTGATCTTCCAGGAGCAGCTCATCGCTAGCCTCCGTCTTCCTCTGCATCCTCTGATAGTGGAGGTTTTGAATCATTTCAACGTCACCATTGACCAGCTTCACCCCAACTTCATCTGAAATGTAGTTGAGACTATCTCTTTGTTTTATGAGTATTGTCTTCCCCTTAATCTTGACATCCTTTCCACCATTCTGTGCATTAAGAATTCTTCTCCCGGAGCGCCTCCAGAAAGGCGTTCCTACTATTTTTCTCCCCGTCGCGGCTTCAAGCTCTTATATGAGCTGCCGAATAGGTTCCCGGCCTAGAAGCGGGACTATTTCGTAGTCCGTAACCCCGCAAGGTGGCCCTTCCCATCTCACTGGAGGGCTGCCATCCAGGATTCAGGGGTTGAGTTGGACCCCGAAGTTCAGAAAATGCTGCAGTCCTGGGCAACAGTTGGCTTCCATTTGTCAGACTACTTGATCGAGGAAAAGCTTGCGTAGGCTGGACTGAGCCCGGGTAGGTTGCCTTTTAGGTCGCGTAGTGCTTTTCAAGAAATATTTTTTTTACTCGACTAATACCTTATGATTTTTTGGCAGCCATCATGTCTGGTGTAGACGCACGTCGCCTTCTGTCCAGCAACCAGAAGCGCAAGGCCAAGAGGTCGTGTCCTAACCGAGCCTCCACTTCTGGGGGTGCTGAGTTCAAGTCTGCTGACCCAGTCTTTGCTTCTCCAACACCTGAGATTCCACCAGTCCCATTCGAGGGAGTTGCCACGGAAGGTGGTGCAGAAGAGCCTGAGCTCCCGGTGCAAGGGCAGTTTCCTTCGTCTGGGCCATCCCGCCCCTTTCCCTTCCCGCAGTTCCCTATCGGGAATTGGGAGGGTGTTAATGACTACATTGTGGCTGCACGAAAGAGCTGAAGGGTGATCTGCCACGAGGAGGTCGCTACCTGGGGTGAGATGGACCCTAAGGAGCTCACCAGGTTTGCCTCCGCCTGCCGCATGGTGGTAAGTGTCCTTTCTCTCCTTTCTTTCTTTTCTCTCCTTTTCTCTTTTCTGACCTTAGTCTCCTGTTGGCAGGTGAACTCCGCCATCCATGCCATGGCCCTCCAAGCCAACATCCACTCTGACGATGCTCGTGCTCAGAGGTCAACCGTGTAGAAGCTCTTGGGTGAGCTCGACCGGGCCCGAGGTGAAGTCCTTCAGGCTCAAAAGGGGAGCGAGGTCCAGGAGCTGCTCATCCAGGACCGGGAGGCACAGATCGCCTGACCATCTGAGGAGAGTGCTCGCTACCGGGAGGAGTCGTCGATGGTGACAGCGGAGAGGGAGCTTCTTCGCCAGCAGGTTCGAGACTTGGAGTCCTCGCTTCAGGACCAAACTTAGAACTTCGACACCATGGTGAAGGCCTAGCGGTCTAAGGCGATGTGGGACTTTAAGGACTCCCAAGAGTACCACGACCTCCAAGTGGAGTATGGCTCGAGCTCCGACCGCTTTGGATTTAAGTTCTGCTGCTGGTTGGTCCACAAGAAGTTCTCCGGGCTCAACCTTGACGGCATAACCATGAAGGGTCTGGATTCTGAGACGGCGGACCTGGCGGAGGAGAAGGAGCCTGACTCTCCATAGGATGATGACGAGGTGGAGGCGGTGGATCCCTGAGGCTGGTGGCTCTTTTGTTTTTTCTTCTCTGAACGAATTCTGGTGGTTCCTGGGTGCCAGAACTCGGTTGTAAAATCTCTTTCTTGGGTGGTTGGGCCCTATTTTACTTTTATTTGTTTTTGTTGAACTCTTCCCGGGCTGTTAAGCCTGATTTTTTATTTACATAAGTTAGTAATGGAATATTTTTTCTTTTTTTGCTAAGTATGGTGTGCTCTTTAATTTCTACCAAAGCGATTTTATCACCCGAGATGTTAGATCTACATACCCGAAGTAGGATTTTTCAGTAGTTGTTACCCCGAGCTATCCCTTGGTGCTTGAGGTATTTTTATAGTATGGTGTGCTCTTTACTTTCTGCCAAAGCGATTTTATCACCCGAGCTGTTAGATCTACATACCCGAAGTAGGATTTTTCGGTAGTTGTTACCCCGAACTATCCCTTGGTGCTTGAGGTATTTTTATAGTATACCCCGAAGTAGTTACCATTTATGCCCGAACTGTGTGTTCGCAGGTCGTTCCTCGTTGGGTTCAACCAATATACCGAGGTGAGCTACGCTTCATAGGGTTCACACCCGAGTTGCCTACGCTTCTGCTACTAATACTTAGCCTTTGCCAATGAGGCGGTTAGTTTCTTCACAGTGTCAAGGTCTTAGTTAGCTCGGTGTTTTGGCCCTTAGGCTCTGAGAGTGACTCGTGGTCTACTCAGTAGTTTGCCCATGCCATAGAGGCGACTGGGTCTTATCGCGCTGAGGTCTTTGTTACTCGGCATTTTTGCCCTTAGGCTCTAAGAGTGACTCGTGGTCTACTCAGTAGTTCGCCCATGCCATAGAGGCGACTGAGTCTTATCGCGCCGAGGTCTTTGTTAGCTCGGCATTTTAGCCCTTAGGCTCTGAGAGTGACTCGTGGTCTACTCAGTACTTACAGGTAATACTGCCTTAAGTTGACAATATTCCATGCTCGAGGTACTTGTTTCCCTTCTAGGGTTTTGAGCTCATATGTTCCTTCCCCGAGCACCCGTTTCAGTCGGTAGGGTCCTTCCCAATTCGATTCGAGCTTGCCAACACCGGGCTCAGGTACCATAACTTTACGAAGGACTAGGTCGCCAACGCGGAGGTTCCGCTTCTTGACCCTGGCGTTATAGTACCAAGCTACTTTTTGCTGGTAGGTTGTGGTCCTGATATATGCAAGGTCCCTTACTTCGTCGAGTAGGTCAAGGTTGGTACGTAGCTCATCTTCATTTGCCTTGTCATCATACACTTCTAGTCGTAGCGAGGGAACCTCGATCTCGGCTGGGATGACTGCTTCTGTGTCGTAGGTGAGGTTGAAGGGGCTTTCTCCTGTGGTAGTCTTCACTATAGTCCTTTAGCTCGGTCTAGCCATGCCTTCAGTCCACGGAGGATGGCTCTGTTCGTGACTTCTGCTTGACCGTTTGTTTGAGGGTGCGATTGAAGTGAAGTTCTGTCGAATTCCCATGTCTTGGCACTAGTTCTGGAATTTAATGTCCTCGAACTACTTACTGTTATCAGAAATCAGTACCCGAGGTAACCCGAAGCAGCACACTATATTTTTCCAAAAGAAGTTTTGTATGTTTCGAGCTGTGATTGTCACGAGAGGTTCAGCTTCTACCCACTTGGTGAAATAATCCACTGCTACCACTAAGAATTTCCTCTGGCTTGTTGCTAGTGGAAACGGTCTGAGTATGTCGATGCCCCATTGTGCAAAAGGCCACGGGCTGGTGAGATACTTGAGGCCGGTTGCAGGCTGATGGTGGATATTGGCATGCTTCTGGCACTTGTCACACTTTTTGATGAGCTCAATAGCATCTGCTTTCATTGTTGGTCAGTAGTACCCCTGTCGTAGCGCCTTTTGGGCGAGGGCCCTGCCCCCCAAGTGTCCGCCGCACAGGCCCTCATGAGTGTCGCGGAGCACGAGCTCAGCTTCGGAAGGTCGCAAGCAGCGCAGGTAGGGGAGCGTGTAGGATCTTCGGTACAGCCATTCGTCTATCATGACGTATTAGGCCGCCTGATGCTCTACCCTTCTGGCAGCATTGCGGTCTGCAGGGAGGGTCCCGTGTAGCAGGAAGCTCGCAAGCGGGTCAATCTAGCTTGGCTCTGCTTGAACGACAGGAGCGACCTCCTCTGCCCCCCCCACCCCGAGAATGCTAGGCCGAGGCAGGTTCTCTATGTACACAGTTCTCATGGCATTATCACTAGTGCTGGCTAACCGGGACAGGGCGTTGGCCTCAGTGCTCTCTGACCTCGGGATTTGCCTGATGATGTGTAACTAAAAGTTGAGCAGAGCCTCTCTTACTTTGGCTAAGTAGGCAATCATAATTGGTTTGCGAGCTTCGTATTCGCCTGTGACCTGATTGACCACGAGCTGGGAATCGCTGTAGATGACGATATGCTTGGCTTTCACTTCTTTGGCCAGAGCCAGCCTGGCTATCAATGCCTTGTACTCTGCTTCATTGTTGGATGTCACGAACTCGAAGCATAGTGCGTACTCCAGTTTTGTGCCACTTGGGTCATGCAGAACTATTCCGGCTCTGCTGCCCTGCTAGTTCAAGGAGCCATCTACGTGAAGGATCCATGGCTCCTCATCCCAGTTCGCGCTTGGCCTCACTTGGAGAGATGCCGCACTAGCTGCTACCTCACGGTGCTCGGACTCAACCGGCTTAGGAGCTTTGAGCTCACCCGAATTGGGGGCCTCGTGCTCAACCGACCTGGGGACTTCGGAGCTGAAAGTGCATTCCCCGACGAAGTCTGCTAAGGATTGGGCCTTGATAAAAGTTTGTGGCTTGTATTGGAGGTCGTACTCGCTGAGCTCAACGGTCCACTTCGTCAGTCAACCAGAGACCTCGGGCTTGAGTAGGAGTTGGCTCAAAGGTTTGTTGGTGAGGACGATAACAGAATGAGCTTGAAAGTATGGATGGAGCTTTCGGGCTGCAATAACTAGTGCGTAGGCCAACTTTTCTATCTTCGGATATCTCATCTCTGCTCCCTGCAACACCTTACTAACATAGTAGATAGGTCGTTAGACCCGATCTACCACTTTTATTAGTACCGAGCTGACCACTTCATCACTTGTTGAGAGGTACAACTCTAAAACATCGCCCTGCTCGGGTCGGGTTAAGACCGGTATGCTAGCGAGGTACTTTTTGAGCTCATCAAATGCGAGCTGACAATCTGGGGTCCATTCAAACCCTTTGCTTTTAATTGCTTTAAAGAAGGGTTGGCAGCAGTCTGCCAACTTGGACATGAAGCGGCTCAGAGCAGCTATTCGACCATTCAGCCTTTGAGCCTCCTTCATTTTTCGGGGTGGTCTCATGTCTAGGATGGCTTTTACTTTGTCCGAGTTAGCCTCAATGCCGCGCCGGTTAATGATGTACCCCAGGAACTTACCCGAGGTGACACCAAAGGCGCACTTATTCGGGTTCAACTTCATGTTAAATCTACGCAGAATTTCAAAAACTGAGTTCAAGTCTTGTATTAATTCACATGAAAATTGGGTTTTGATGACCATGTCGTCTACATAGCACTATTTTTTGTCCAATCAATGGCTCAAACAACTTATTTACAAATCTTTGAAAGGTTGCCCCAGCATTTTTTAGCCCAAAGGGCATGACCTTGTAGCAGTACAGGCCAAGCTCGGTTATGAAGGCAGTCTTTTCTTCATCAGCCAGGTCCATCCTGATCTGGTTATAGCCCGAATAAGCGTTTAGAAAGCTCAGCAACTCATGCCCCGAGGTCGCGTCCACCAGACGGTCGATCCTAGGAAGTGAGAAGCAGTCCTTTGGGCAAGCTCGGTTCAGGTCGGTGTAGTCGACGCACAGGCGCCATTTATCATTAGCCTTTTCACCAGAATGGGGTTGGCCACCTAGCTCAGGTAATGGACTTCCTTAATAAAATCGGTTGCAAGGAGCTTCCTGACCTCCTCGTCGACTGCCCTCCATCGCTCTGGGGCTAGGTTGCGTTTCTTCTATGTAATGGGCCTAACTACAGGGTCAGTATTAAGCTTATGAGTGATAATTCTAGGGTCTATGCTGGGCATTTCTGTCGCAGACCATGCAAAAACATCTAAATTTTTAAGTAAGAAGCATATAGTTTAGATCGTAGAGGCTCCTCAATGGAAGCGCCAATTTGAAGTGTCCAGGTTGGGTCCTCCGTCAATGCCGGGATGGAGACAGTCTCTTTTGTGGGCGCAGCTCACTCCTCGCTCTGCTCTGTAGGTCGCTCCAGCTCGAAGTTGTCGGCCACCTTGGCTTTCCCTTTGAGGGCAGCAACGTAGCGTTTGCGAGACTCAAGCTGGTCACTTCGCGCTATCCCGATTCCGAATTCCGTGGGGAACTTCATGGCCAAGTAGTAAGTGGAGACCACAGCTTGTAAGGCATGGGTGATCGGCCGACCTACTATGGCATTATACGGGGAGGGGGTTGCGACCACTAAGAAATCCTGGTTGAGCCTCACTATGCTAGGCCAAGTGCCGACTTCCACAGGTACTGTAATCCTTCCCAGGGACCTGACTTCCTCTCTTCTGAAACCTACCAGGGTAGTGTTCGTGGGCTTCAGGTCGCTCCTTTGGTGCTGAAGTTGGTCGAAGGCTGCTTTGAAGAGGATGTCTGCTGAGCTGCTTGAGTCGACGAAGACGAGCCTGACTTCAAAGTCATTGATCTTCATCTTTATGATGAGCGCGTCCTCATGGGGGTAATGGACCCTGCACACATAATCTTTGGTGAAGAAGATTGGGTCTTCCATCCTTGGCCGCTTCGGGGGGTTCTGTTCTTCCTTGGCAGCCTCATGAGCTGATGTTCGAGCTGCAGCTGAGGTGCAACCCGCCACAATCGAACCTCCAATAATCACGTGGATGGTCCCCCGAACTAGTCTCTCTTTGGGGGGGGCTGCTTCTGCGGCTATTCTGCTTGCCTGCTAGACTTGGGAGCATCTCTGCTCTGCTCCCCCTGCCGACCTACTTTATTATTAATATTATTTTGTACAAAATTTCTCAAATACCCGCGACGGATGAGCTCCTCTATCTCGTCGCGGAGGTTTTTACAATTCCCGGTGGTGTGACCGTGATTTTTATGAAAACTACAATACAAAATTTTATTTCTAACATTAGGGTCTGCCTTCAGCCGAGGTGGCCACTTCACATACGGGGCGTCCTTGATCGCCATGAGGATCTTGGCCCGCTTCGCGTTGAGAGGCGTGTAGTCCCTTTCTGCTGCTGGAGCTCGGAAGGCTGATTTGGCTTTGCCCGCCGAGCTTAGTCCTTCTTCTTCTTGTTGTCGCCCTGAGTTGGGGGCTCTGTTTCCCTTTTCCTCTTCAAGAGGGCCTGCTCGCCCTTCTAGTTGATCTCTTCCTCCGTCCCTATAAGCTGATCTGCGAGCTTGAGGAACTCGGTCACGGTCTTAGGCTAGTTAACAACCACATGCCACTTGAATTCTTTATGGGTAATACCCCGCTTGGCTGCG
The DNA here is from genome assembly GCF_056320005.1 of Nelumbo lutea. Classification (NCBI taxonomy): domain Eukaryota; kingdom Viridiplantae; phylum Streptophyta; class Magnoliopsida; order Proteales; family Nelumbonaceae; genus Nelumbo; species Nelumbo lutea. Next base: position 109,337,590 of record NC_142685.1, read on the forward strand.
GTGAGGCGAACTGCGGGGTCCATATCGGGTATTTGTAAACAAGCATCATTAAACCGCTTGATGTAACTCCGAATGGACTCCCCTTCCTTTTTTACTATGCTGAGGAGGCTTTCTTGAGTTCTTGGGCACCTCTTGCTGGTGATAAAGTGGGAGGTGAAACTTACACAAACTGCGCCTAGCTTCTTATCAAACCGGGCGCGAGGTTTCGGTACCATGTGCAGGCTACCCCTTTGAAGGTGGTGGAGAAAGCCACAAACATACAAGATTCACTGGCTCTTGCCACGCGCATCTGGGACTAAAAGGCGTCCACATGATCATTCAGATCGAAGGATCCATCATACTTGTCCAGTGGAGGGAACTTGAAGTCTCTTGGCATGGGGACAACGAGAAGTTCTGGAGACAGTGGAGAAGGAACTGAGAGGAGAGGAGTAGCTTTTACTTCACCTGAGCTCACCTCCTCTTTACCTTTGACCTTGGGCAAGACACGGGTAGCAGTTTGGCGAGCTCGCCGGCGTCTTCGCTGCTGCTTTGTCGGCTCAGCATTGGTGCTGCTTGCTTCAGTGTTACCGAGCTCGATGGGCTCGGACTGCTGGTGGTAGCTCTGAACCGATGGGCCCTGCCTGTAGTCTGTGGCTAGGACCTCAAACGGATTTTCTGCGAGCGGAAGCTCGAACTGCGAGTGTTGGGGCGATACGGGCTTGATTGGTTGGGAGGTCCCCGACTTGCCCAAAGGCTGCGAGGCGGGGGTGGCTGGCCTCTCCTTTCTACCATGGGAAGAGACTTGGCTCTTGGAGAGATCCTGGGCCTGAGAGGCTTCTCCCCAGCGAGGTCGTTCACTCCGGCGGAAGGGCTTAGTTTGCTTCGTGGCCGGGTGCCTAGGGGGAAGAGGCTGCTTGGCCTGAGGCAAGGAAGGGAACTGCTGCTGATACTGGTACTGAGAGACCTGATGCAACACTTGTTGCTGGTAGAGTTGGAACTGCTGGAACTGCTGCATTTGAGCTTGCATGGCTTTCATGCACTGCGCTAGGTCTTCCAAATGATTCTAGTTGGTCATTGGGGGCGCAACTGAAGGTTCAGCAAACGTTGCTCCAACTGTGGAAGGGAGTGGAGTGTTCACGGGTGCCACTGTGTGGGGCACGTTCAGACTAGGGATCCCGTCCATAGAGAGGGGAATGGTGAACTGTCCGATACAAACAGTGGGAAGCTAGGGTTGCTCCCTAGAAGCGTTCTGGTTGGCACCACGTCCGACGTTGCTGGAGGAGGCCATGAATGCTAAGTCCTCAAAAGGAAATTGTAGAAACTTAGAGGAAGGCTTTTTTGAAGCGTTTCCCACAAACGACGCCAAATGATGCTGCGCAATCTGGGCACTCCTAACTGGCAGTTGACTGGCTCCTTGTTGGCGACAGACGGTACCTGAGAAGAAGACGGTAAAGGATTCCCGGAGGACTTGCCCGGTGGGAATACTCCGATGCTTAAGTTAGAATGCTGGAGAAAGTAGTAAAGAGTGCAAAGAAGGCTAAGAGTGTAGGTTGCACTAGATTACTGAGTTAGCTCGAGAGAAAGTTCGAGATATTCAAGATAAGATACTCAAGATATTCGAGAGAGCCTTTTCCTTCAACTAGGGGGCTCTTAAATACGAGCGTTCTTATCAAATCGGACGTAACCACCACTGGACCTCTGTCGCAACCGTTATCTGCCAGGCCTGCGCAGGTGACCATTGCAGAGTACTACTCAATTGGATGAGTGACACGTCCCGAAAGGATAGACACGCCACCATCTGTCAAGAGACGTGGGCGCAGTCTTGTCGGGCTGGCAAGGACTGCACCATCGGTCAGGAGACGTGGTGCAGTCTGGTGGGTTTGGTCTTGTTAGATAGAAGCTTCCTGAAAACATCGCGTCGCTTAGTAGCGAGCTATCCTGTCGCGAGGTACCTTGTAGCGAGCTCCCGAGGGTACTGCGAGGTGATTCCTCTTGAAGTGGCCCTTGAGGCAGTTTTTCTGCCTAAGTATTGGAGCGAGCTGGTTATCCTAGATCGCGAATTGGGGTAGACTTGTCTTGGAGTATTCCCTTTTAGTACATCGGGGGTCCTTGAGCTCGCGCTATAGCGAGCTCACCCTATGGCGAGCTGCGACGTAGCGAGTTATCCTGTGGGCTTGTTACTTAGTCGTGATGAGGCTGTTGTGCTGAGTTGTTACTTGTGCTGAATCATGTCCATGTGTCACCATTTCAAGGGGTCGGGTCAAATCACCCTCCATCAAACAACAACAACAAGACTCTGCTTCCTAAGTTCTTAACCTCTGAATAGGTGAATAGGAGAGATCATGTCCCACCCAAAAACTTGATTTTGAGTATTTCATCATAATTATGTTTCCCATTCCCATTCTTGATGAAATGCATTCCCCCATTTGAGAGAATGACCATCCCCTCCCCTCCCTTGGAAATGAAATTCTATTCATGCTGATTTCAATTTTCATTCCAATTCTTGTCTAAACCAAACAGAATATGAGAATTGACCATTCTAAGTCTGGTTTCTAAGAATTTTAATTCTGATTCTGACTGTGAACAAAATAGACTCTTAATTCTATCACTGACTTGCCATATTTCATTAGGAGTCAGAAGGCAGTAATGTGACCACGGTGACTATGGGTGTCAATTGGACTGGATTTGGTTTAATCCGGTCTTGTCCAATATGAGTCCATTACAAATGGACCAGGTCCAATCCAATCCAATGAATATTTTAGACCATTTTAGACTAATCCAAATCATTGTTTGGACTGTTTAATCTATTCAAATTTGTTTTGATTTAGATTGGTTCTAATCCAAACCTGATCCATTGACACCTATATCCTTATCTTCTATCATTGAACAAGATATTGGCTCTGTCCAACCCAATCCAATCCAACAAATACTTTAGACCAATAAATCTGGACTGGTCCGATTCAATCTGTCTTATTGGTTCATCCAATCTATCCAAATTGATTTTGATTTGGACGGGATCCAATCCAAAACTGGTTAATTGACACCCCTACTAGGGAGGATCATATTTACGTAAGCTCAAAAATTATAGGCGGCAGGTAGTCTGTCCAATTAGAAATGTCATAAGGTTCTTTGGTTCAATTTTGCTTCACAAAACCCATGCGTTGCATGGGGTTTGACTAAAATGACTTAATGTTCATCATAACAGAAATATAAAATCTCTTTACCTTCACCATCGCTAAAAAAGGTCTACTCAATTTGCCTATTGGGCCAGGGTCAACCTACTTCACTAAAGCCAACCTAAGCACGCGAGTTTGCATGTTGTTGTTACAAGACATCAGATACATAATTAAAATAAGTGTTTTTAATTGCAATATTTGCATGTTCAGCAATAATGGTTGTCTATTTACATAAAAATTCATGTAGTGTGAATTTGCATGTTAGAAAATTCATATTAGGCTTAATTCTTTCTGATGATGCGCATTTCGGTAGCTCTTGGCTGGCAAGTGACTCGGATGCCTAGCTAAATAATCCCTACCTGAAAGGTGGCTTGGATGCTTAACTGAATGGTTCCTAACTAGAAGGTGGCTTGGACGCCTAGTTGAATGGTGACGAGCTGGAGAGGTGGCTCTGATGCCTAGCTGAATGGTGACGAGCTGGAGAGGTAGCTTTGATGCCTAACTGAGTGATGACGAGTTGGAGAGGAGGTGGCTTTGATGCCTAACTGAGTGGTGACAAGCTAGAGAGGTGGCTTTGATGTGACCTACAAGGAAACAGTGTCAGAGTGCCCGGGTTGCTTTACCCGGGGTGGGCACTCTGATGCTTAAGTTAGCGAATCAGAGATTTTAAGATAGCTAAATGTGAGAAAGTTGGAGAGCTGCTAGAACTAAAAATTGCACATCTCTCCCCTGTGGTTGGAGGTAAGGCCTTTATATAGGCACTATTTGGTGTGATCATCACGCAACACGTCTGGGATCTCTGGGAAGACATGCCTAACCGCACTGAAGTCCTCGGAGGTAGTCGTGCACGTAGGCCAATCTTTGCGCCTTTCTCGGTTTCTCCCAAAACATTCGGTGTGAGAGATGACTTTCGAGAGACCCGGGAGTGATGGGATGCATGCAAAAATCGACAGCGAGCATGTAGGTCGCCAAGGTGGTGCCAAAGGCAGGTCACCAGGTCAGCGCCAGAGGCAAGTTGCCAGGTCGGTGCCAAAGGCAGGTCGCCAGGTTGGCACCAAAGGTAGGTCTCTAGGCCGGCGGTGGGGGCATGTTGCTAGGTCGATGCCAGAGGTAGGCCTCCAAGTCGGCAATAGTGCCAGGTCGCTAGCTGGGACTCCATCATTTTGGCTAAGGCAAGTTGTCGCCTAGGTGGTTCTGGGTGTCACCCAGTTGTTCCGAGATGCCATGTGTCATGATGTTAGTGGAGGGCCAAATCTGCCCTCATCAATTGCCCCCCACTCCCGAGCTGAGGTCAGCTTAGTGAAGGGAGTAGATTCGTGCTTCGTCATGGGTCATTTGGCCTGTTACCAAAATATTTCGAGGTTGGCTTAGGGGTCCTTGATGCTGGAAGCAATTTTGCTTTCCCTTGTGATATGTGCGTTAATGTTGGAATTTAAATAGCGGGTCGGTGTCACGATTGCACTGTGTCAGTCCTCTAAGGTGCTGGTCATCTACTCCTACGATAAGCCACAAGGAGCTCAACCAACGGGGACAGCTTTACTACTGCAGGTTTCCAGGTCGCATGGGAACCTTGAAAGGCTCAACCTGCAAGGGTGACTGCAGCCAGTTGGTCGTCGACTCCGTAGGAGCCACGGAGGGCTCGACCTGTAGGGGCGACCTCGTGAACAGGGCTGACAAGGCTCGTCTGGGCTGATTATGTGTGTTGCCAAGTCAGTGGAAGTAGATTGCCAGTTCAGAGGCAAGTCTCCAGGTCTCCAGGTCGTCGGAATTTTGACAATCTAGTTTTGCTCTCAACAACTCGGCCTACAGACACCTCATCACCTCGGCAGGACTGACCTGCGAGGGTGGCTCCACAGCCCGTTGGCCATCAACACCTACGTAAAGCATGGAGGGCTCGATCTGCAACGCGACCTCATTGTTTGTTGTCTATCAACTCCCATGGGAACCACAGAGGGTTCGACCTGTAGTGTGGCCTCACAGTCTGTTGGCTGTCAACTCTTATAGAGAGCAAGTAGAGCTCGACATGTGGGGGTGGCCTAATAGTTAGGGAGATTTTGTCCTGGCGAGACTGCGAGAACTCGTTTAGGCTAATCATTTTTCTTCTGCCTCCCTAGGGGGCTCTTTCAATCAAGCGTTGTTGTTGTTGCTTGAAGATGTTACTACTTGAGGCTCAGAGAATTGGGTGAGAACATAGCCTTTTGTAGCATTTCCCACAAATGGCGCCAATTGATGATGCACATTTCGGCAGCTCTTGGCTGGTAGGTGACTCGAATGCCTGGCTGAATAATCCCTACATGGAAGGTGGCTTTGATGCCTAGCTGAATGGTGACGAGCTGGAGAGGAGGTGGCTTTGATGCCTAACTAAGTGATGACAAGCTGGAGAGGAGGTAGATTTGATGCCTAACTGAGCGGTGACAAGCTAGAGAGGTGGCTCTGATGCGACCTGCAAGGAAACAGTGTCAGAGTGCCCAAGTTGCTTTACCCAGGGTGGGCACTCTGATGCTTAAGTTAGCGAATCAGAGATTTTAAGATAGCTAAATGTGAGAAAGCTGGAGAGCTGAAAGAACTAAAAATTGTGCATCTCTCCCCTGGGGTTGGAGGTAAGGCCTTTATATAGGCATTATTTGGTGCGATCATCATGCAATACATCCGGGATCTCCGGGAAGATGTGCCTAACTGCTCCAAAGTCCTCGGAGGTAGTCGTGCACGTAGGCCAATCTTTGCACCTTATTCGGTTTCTCCCAAATCGACAGCGAGCACATCTCGCAGGTCACCAAGTTGGCATCAAAGGTAGGTCGCTAGGTCAGCACCAGAGGTAGGTTGCTAGGTCGGCGCTAGAGGTAGGTCGCCAGGTCGGCGCCAAAGGTAGGTCGCAGAGGTCGCCAAGTCGGCTTCAAAGGCAGGTCGCCAGGTCAGCGCAAGAGGCAAGCCGCCAAGCCAGCAGTAGTGCTAGGTCGCTAGCTGGGACTCCATCATTTTGGCTAAGGCAAGTTGTCGCCTAGGTGGTTCTAGGTGTCACCCAGTTGTTCCGAAATACCATGTGTCATGATGTTAGTGGAGGGCCAAATCTACCCTTATCACTTTCTATATATAAAATGTTCTATAATAAAAAATTCTGTTAAAATATATTTCTACAATTCACTAGTTCCTATGAAAACGATCCTAATATGCTTTAGGGTAAATTTCTTAAACTATCCTTATGTTTTAGTTATTTGACTAAGTATATCCCTATTGTTTAAAAATTGTCTAACCCTACCCTTGTTTCGAAAAATTATAATTGTCGCTAAAGATTAACGAAAAGACTGAAATTTCCGTTTTGCCCTTCCGTTCAATAACTTTGCAAGTAGTTCTCTCTTCTCTCTGTCCTTCTTCCCTTCCGCTCTCTGTCCCTTCCCACGCAACAGAGGTTTCAAACATAAACCAAGAAGCAAAACAGGCCAATCTTTATTCTTCGACTTCAATGGGAATCTAAGGGTCTCTTCAATGGTTAGCGTCACCAATCACAGAGTGAAGAATCTCATAAAACTGAAAATATGGAGAAAAGCAAACCAGATTTCAGATCTGAGCATTTCTCTGATCTCAGATCTCGGTTCCCGGATCCCTCAAATCTACAAAGAAACTCTAAAAACTAAACTTAGCAACATCTCTTTACAGGAAGTTGATTTCATGTCTCTAGCCTGTCCCGCTCTTGCTCTAACAAACCATGCCAAAAACTAACTCTCTCTACCTCGGCTGTTGAATTGGGTGAGGGTTGACCTTCACATTCACAATCTTAGGGGCTTTCAACGAAACAAGATCCCTGCGTCATTTCAATGCTCCCAACGAAACAAGATCCTTGCAATAGTTCCTCTTATCCAGCTCCTTCTTGTCGCCGTAGCCATCGAAGAGAGGACCGATTTCGGGGAGGAAAGTCTCATCATCATCATAACGGGGAAACTCAAGGTCGCCGTTTTGGGAAGGCTCTTGGAAGCACTCCCGGAGCCAGTAATCGGGAAACCAAGAGGATTGAAAACCTAGAACTCGCAACCCGCACTTCCTCTTTGATGGGGCTTCTTAGATTCCATCGAAAACAAAGAGAGTCCTCTGTTCTTCTTGTTCACTGTAGCGATCATGGCGGACATTCATTTAGGCTAGTGAGATGGGGTTCGGTGTGGGGCAACCAAAACTTCCATATAGTGCTAGATTTCTGGGCCTTGACCTCGGGTTTGACAGCCACGCTCTAGAGATAGTACGCAGAGGTCTGACCTTAGCTCCGGTGTGGGTTTGACAGTCACGCTCTGACCCCTCCCTCTCTACAATGACATTAGCTCGGGCGACGGGTCTGGTTATATTGCTTAGAGTGGATTTTATGGGGGTGTCGGTTGAGAGATAAAAGGGATGAGGGTAATATTGGGTTTTAAAAAATTTTAAATATCACTTATTGTTACAGGTTTTGATGGAATATTAATGGATGTTAACGATAATAAAAGTATTAATTAATTGTCGGAAACAATAAAGATAGCATTAATAAATTTTCAAATAGTAATGATACATTTAATCAATTAACTAAACTATAAGGATAATTTAAGAAATTTATCATATGCTTTATTTGGTTGAGGAAAAGAAGTTTCCCGATAATGTTTTGGTACACCATGCTTAAACTTTCAGCCCTTCTGGTGCTGCTATATATGGTCGAGAATTTAAGGAAATATTTGATTAACTATACATTACGAAACCCAGATCATGTATTAAAGTTGCATGGAATTTGAACTAAATAGTTAATACTAATGGGACCGTATTAATTAATCATGTTTGAATTGATGACCTGTTTGCAGTGCTTTGATGTTTATAGAGAACCTAAAAAAGATGCCTTTTAGTGAGCAATCGATATGAGTAGTAGTCCTCCCATTAATACATAAATATCCATGAATAATGCAAGTGTTGTTTTATTAAATTGAACTAGTGACTGAGGAGGGGCATGGTGGGATAGAAACTCCAATGGCTCCTTCCAACATCTGTGTTACCTTCTTCATGGTGGGTCTCTGTGTTGGATCCTCCTGAATGCACCATATTGTGATTCTCACAAACTTCTCCAGCCCCTTCATGTCGTCCATTTCCTCCTCATCATTCTCCACTAACTTATCAAGTCTTCCTTCCGTGTAGCAATCATAAGCCCAGTCTATTAGTATCACCTTGTTTTCATCTTCCAGCTTTGGTTCAATGCTCCTCCTACAAGAAGCTCTAGCAACATGACACCATAGATATAAACATCTACCTTCGTTGTAATGGTCGTATTCTTGAACCATTCTGGAGCAACGTATCCTTTGGTCCTCCTGATGCCTGTATCAATTTGGGTCTAATTTGCTTTCAAAAGCTTTGCTAACCCAAAATCGGAGATTCTTGCTATAAAAGAGTCATCTAGAAGCGAACGAAACCAAGTGTAGAGGTTGTAGAATAAAGGGTTCCTCTGTGAATAGTGGATACCTGTATGATAATTATTACATATTGGATGGGATATACAGATAAGTATATATCTGAGATAAGTATACATCTGAGATAAGGATAACAGTTAGAGAAAGATAACAATTACAAATTGATAAGATTGACGGTTTTCTAATCCACTCATTGTATTGGACCGGAGATAAGACTCGCAAGAGTTCCGGATCTGCATGTTACCTGAATAGTTAAAAAGTCTTTTTTTGTTTTGTTTTTCTTTTTGGATTAGGAATTTGTTTTTATAAAGTTTTGGGGAGCAAGGAACTCCATCGTTTGTATATAAATATCATAAGGTATCAATGAAAGGACACATTTGGCTTCCGATTTTTTCATGGTATCAGAGCAAGGTTAAGCCTCTCGACATTGGCAACTTCGACACCGGGGATGTTGCGGAAAGCCTTCACAATCTTGGAACCCTCAGTGCCATAATCAATGAGAGGACCCTTGCGAGAAATGTATCAACGGTTCCTCATCTTACCCTTTCCTGGTTGGATCGCATGGCTATCCTTCGCCTTCACGGCATCGGGATAAGCACCGACCTGCTTGAGGATCTTGATTGCGGCAGATGTCTTCTCAACGCCCTCTGCGGAGTCACTGACCACGAGAGGAATCTCGGGAACGTTCTCAATATGATGGCCGCGTGCAAGGACAAGTGAGGGCACGGCCGATGCAGCAAAGGCTGAGACCACAACAAATCTCTTCTGGTTGACATTGATCTTCCTGTGCCACTGACGCCAGATCTTTGTGGGAGCAAACATGTGTCCACCGTGACACATGTTGCCAAAGGCACCCTGACCGGCACGATGAGTACCACCACCTAGAACACGGGGGATACGAGTTACGGCACGACCAGTACCCCATGACTTAGCAGAGGTCTGATGGTCGGCGCGCCTGTTGATGGCATAAGGTTGATGGCTGTTTTTTTGATACGTTGGTGTGAACGAAGTTGACAATGTCTGGACGGATTGACGCTTTCATGACGTCATGGAGGGAAACGGCGACGGTCGTTTGCAGTAGGTAACGGCGACGGCCATTTTCTTTCAAAATGGCGACGGCCGTTTGCAGTAGGTAACGACGATGGTCGTCTTCTTTTGACCAAAACATTGAACGGACTCTATCGGGCACCATGACTACCAACAATGACAGGAACGGTGAGAGCTCAAGTAAGTCTGTTGGACCCTCTGGTAGACGTGGTCGAGGTACAGCAAAGGCTCATATTGCTCAGTCATCAATGGGGTGTGGTGGTTGCTAATGCAGTTGTGACTGATGAAGACAGGACCGGACTGAATAGGCTTAATGACGAGCGATGGCAGACTCTTGTAAGCATGCTTAATGCTTACAAAACTAGGACTAATGAAAAACTCTCTAGTAAGAATTACTCCACTGAATGGATTGTTGACTCTGGGGCGTCACATCACATGATAGGGAATTTAAATGTGCTCGTCGACACCTATGATGTTGCACCTTGTCCTGTTTCCCAATGGTGCGCACACCGAGGCCGTGAAAGAAGGCACTGTTGAACTTGGAAATAATTTTAAATTGTTGCACGTATTATATGTCCCAAAACTCAATTGTAATTTATTGTTAGTAGGTCGGTTACTTCGTGACACAGATTGTATTGTGATGTTTACTAATAAGTTGTGTGTGATACAGGACCGCATCTCGAAGACTCTGATTGGTGCGGGTGAACAGCTTGATGGGGTCTATGTCTTCAAGGGTGTGGTGCCAGTTCGTGCTTACAAGACAGATGGTTTTGCTTTGATTCATTGTGACTTATGGGGTGCTTATAGAGTACCTGCATCTTGCGGTGTTGTATATTTTTTGACAATTGTTGATGATTATTCTCGAGCGGTTGGTAGTCCTGGGCAACACTCAAGTTGAAGGTCTTGATTACAACGAGACCTTTGCCCCTGTGGCTAAGATGGTCACAGTTCGAACCTTCTTAGCAGTTGTTGCAGCCCAACACTAGGAATTGCATAAGATGGATGTCCACAATGCTTTTCTGCACGGTGATCTCCATGAGGAGGTCTATATGAAACCTCCTCCAGGTTTTTCGGCCTCTGGGACTGGAAAGGTATGCAAACTCCAGAAATCTTTGTATGGTATGCGGCAAGCCCCCTAGAACTGGTTCTCTAAGTTAGGTGCTGCCTTGAAAACTTTTGGGTTTGAAAAGTCCTATTCCAATTACTCCTTATTTACATATCGCAAGAATGGGCTTGTCTTGCACGTCCTGGTTTATGTTGATGACTTAATCATTGGTGAGAATAACCCGGAGTTCATACACAAATTTAAACAATATATGAACTGGTGTTTTCACATGAAAGACTTGAGTGTTCTTAAATATTTTATGGGCATCGAAGTGACTCGCAGATCATCGGGGATATTTCTTAGCCAAAGAAAATATGCACTTGATATTATTACAGAAACTAGCTTATTGGGATCCAAACCTGCTCCATTTCCTATTACTCAGAATCATAAACTTGCCCTTGTTGACGGAGCACTCCTGGATGACCCTGAACGATATCGACGTCTTGTGGGCCGGTTGATTTATTTAACCATTACACAGTCGGAGCTCAGTTATTGCATCCATGTCCTGGCTCAATTTATGTAATGTCCTCGTGTTGATCATTGGGATGCGGCATTACGTGTGGTTCGTTATCTGATAGGACGTCCTGGTCAAGGAATATTTTTGTGCTCTGATAGTGATCTGCAATTGTATGCCTATTGTGATTCCGACTGGGTGAGTTGTCCTCTAACTCGTTGCTCTCTTACTGGGTATTTTATCATGTTAGGACATTCCCCCATCTCCTGGAAGACTAAGAAACAACATACTGTCTCCCATTCCTTTACCGAGGCTGAATACCGGTCAATGGCTACTACCAGTTGTGAGTTGAAGTGGCTAAAAGGTCTGCTATCGTCTTTGGGTGTATCTCATCCTCAGCCTATACGCTTATTTTGTGACAACCGAGCTACGCTGCACATTGCCGCGAATCCTGTTTTCCATGAGCAAACCAAACATATTGAAGTTGATTGTCATTTCATTCGCAATGAGCTCCTAGCCGGCACTATTGCACCTACCTATGTACGTACCGGTGAACAACTTGCCGATATTTTCACCAAGGCTCTCAGACAAAAATAGTTTGACTATTTCCTTCCCAAGTTGGGCATTCGCAATCCTCATGCACCACCTTGAGGGGGAGTATTGGATGGGAGATAAGACTCGCAAGAGTCCCGGATCTGCATGTTACTTGAATAGTTAAGAAGTCATTTTTTTGTTTTATTTTTCCTTTTGGATCAGGAATTTGTTTTTAGAAAGTTTTGGGGAGCAAGGAACTCTATCGTTTGTATATAAATATCATAAGGTATCAATGAAAGGACACCTTTGGCTTTCACCCCCTCAATGAAAGGTCTCAATTTACTACACTCTGAGACAAGCTAAACGTTCACCCCCTCAAGCTGAACGGTGGGGTGAACGTTTAGCTTGTTTCTGAGTGTAGTAAATTGAGAAACAGGAAGACTCTTAGTCAGAACATCAGCAATTTGAGCATGAGAGGGGAGGTAACGGATAACCAGCAAGCGACGTTGAACCAGATCACGAACAAAGTGGAAGTCTACTTTCGAGCTTTGAGTTCAGGATTAGAAGCCAAATAGAGAGCACCAACATTATCACACCACATGATGGGGGCTGAGGGAGATATAATCTTCAGCTCCTTGAGTAAATGCTGAATCTAGATAACTTCAATTACTACTAAAGTAATGGCACGAAGCTCTGCTTTTGTATTGGAGCGTGCGATTGTGTGCTATTTCTTGGCACTCCAGGAGATTAAGCTGGGACTAGAAAAAGATCAAAGCCATTGGTAGATTTCCTATCATCGGGGCAGTCAACCCAATCAGCATAGGAAAAGGCTTGAAGCTGACAGGAAGTGAAGTGGAAGGACGAATTTGCAAGCCATGAGATATCGTCCCTGCTAGATACCTTAAGATCCTCTTCACTGTCAACGTCAATTATAGAGGGCCTGGTAGAAGGAGAGTTGGAAACGGGAGAGCTGGGTCCAGTGTCGTTGGGTGGAGGAGCTGAAGGGGTGGGCCCATTAGTGGTGGCTGATGTAGCTGGAGGAGAAGGTACAGCGGGCCGTTGGTCCTGTGGGCTGGGCCCATTAGTGGTGGCTGATGTAGCTGGAGGAGTAGGTACAGCGGACCTTGGGTCTTGTGGGCTGGGCCCATTAATGGCGACTGATGTAGACGCAGACTGAGGTAAGATGGAGTCCAGCCAATGAAGCAATGAACCTGGGGCTGTTGGCGGCGGAGGTAATGGGCCTATGGGCCTGGGCGCAAGAACAGTTGAAGCTGGCGTTGTAGGGACTAAAATAAATGTGCCCGTGGGGGAAGAAGAAGCAGCAGTTGTTGTCAACAACTCTTTGAAGGGAAAGTTGCTTTCGTCAAATGTGACATGGCATGAAATAATAATCTTGCCGGTGGAGATAGCATAGCAATGGTAGCCCTTATGCTTGGAGCTGTAACCAATGAAAACACAGCGATCAGACCGGTAAGCAAATTTATGTGCATTGTAGGGCCTTGACAGTGGGTAACATGCACAACCAAAGGTGCGAAAGGTGAACGGTTAAAGAGTTTCTCAAACGGAGACAAACCACCAATGACAGGTGACAAGAGATGGTTATGTGGGCATGAGTCGTCTCCATGACATGATGGGGTTTGTGCTCAGCAGCCCCATTTTGTTGATGGGTATGTGGGCATGAGAGACCATGTGAGATGCCAGTCTTTCAAGTATGTGGAAAGGCATCTATACTCCCCACCCCAGTCACTATGAAAGTGCTTGATAGAGGTAGAAAAGGAATTCTCAACATGACGCTTGAAATGAACAAATGTAGTGGAAACATTATTTTTGTGAGCAATGGAATAAAGCCAAATAAACCAAGTAAAGTGATCCATAAACAGAACATAGTAATGGTGCCCATTATTAGAAACAAAAGGGGAAGGTCCCCAAACATCAAACACAATTAATTCCAAAGGTGCACTGGATTTGAAATGAGAATAAAATGGTAAATGATGGGCTTTGGCTCGTTGACAAGCATCACAAAGAGAGCCAAAATCATTATTAGCAGATAAGCTTAAGGATGAAAAAACGCAACCAACAACTTGAAGAGATGGATGACCCAATCGAGCATGCCATTGGGAAGAACTAACATGAGCAGTGAGAGCTTGAGAACTACAGCGATGGGTACCATTTGAAGGTGAGGGAAACTGATAGAGCCCATTAACATTGGGCGTGCGAAGAACCTTCGTTCCCGTGATAGGATCCTTCATAAGATAATGAGAGGGGTGAAACTCAATAGCTAAATTATTATCACGGGTAAATTTAGAAACAGAAACTAAATTTTTTGAAATGGAAGGAACATGGAGAAGAATATTAAAGGAAAGTGACTATTATTAAAGGTAAGAGTGGACCGTCCAACATGACTTATGGCCAAACCTAACCCATTTCCGACTTGCACTTGTTCACTGCCGGTGTACTCTTGTGCTGTCTAGAGATTGCTAAAATCTGGTGTCATGTGATTGGTTGCCCCAGAGTCTGGGTACCAATTAGGATCAAATGTGGAAGAGAACTGAGATGCTGGTGGTATAGTTGCCTAATAGGCCTGTGCTAGAGTTCTCTATTCGCCATGATAGGAGATATCAAACCACCGCCTACAGGTGAGAACAGCATGTCCAGGTCGATTGCATAGTTGACAAACAACTCCACTATTGTTGGATTGACCTCGTCTGCAACCACCACCACCATGACCGCGACCACGGCCATTGCTAGAACCACGATCATTATTGGAACCACCTCTCCCATTGTTGGAGTTGCGGCCATTGCTTTGAGATGGGTTGTGGTTTGCATTGCGCGCAAGGTTAGCAGATGGAACAACAGGATCCATAGAAGAATGATGTTGTTTAAGCCAGATTTCATGGCTAATAAGAAGCCCATGAAGATTCTCTAGAGTGAGGTAGCCTGCATTCATACGAGTCATGAGGAAGGTGAGAAGGACTCATACTCTGGTCCGAGACCAGCCAAGATATAGAGAATCATATCCTGCTCGTGAACGGGTTCAGACACTGCGGCAAGGCTATCTGCAAGTTGCTTAGCTTTTCGAAAATACTCATGAATGGTACCAGCTCCTTTCTTCATGGTTTGTAGCTAAAGACGCAAATATAGTACTCGAGCTCGTGAAGAAGAGCCATACGTGCAAGCAAGGGCTCTCCAAACTGCAGTAGAGGTAGGAAGACCAATGACTTGGGCAATGACTTCTTCAGTTAAGGAGGAGATGATCCAACTCAGTACTAGTTGGTCGAATCTACGTCATGTCACAGCTAGGGGGTTCTCAACAAGCCTAGAGGGGTTATTTGGATCAGGGGTCTTGGAGGGGGACAGGGTATTGAACCATCGACTAGTCCCAAGAAGTCATGGACATTAAAGATTGGAAAAAACTGGGCTTTCCAGATATTGTAATTGTCAGTTGAGAGTTTAATGGGTAGGTAATGGGTTACATTGGGCATGGCGGCAATGGAGGTTGTGAGGAAGGCGGGAAGATCATAGGTTGAGGCCTTAGTGTTGGGTATAGCAGACTCAGAGTTGGCGGTGGAGTTTGCTTGGCCGGTTGAAGCCATTTGTGGCTCTTATACCATGAACGATACCAAGTGTAGAGGTTGTATAATAAAGGGTTCCTCTATGAATAGTGGATACCCGTATGATATTTATTATATATTGGATGGGATATACAGATAAGTATACATCTCATAAATATTGATTGAAATTTGAATCCATTAAGGATGTCAAACAACTGAATTTGATCTGATCCAATTTAATTTTTAAAAAATTTAATAAATTATTAAAAGGAAAAGAAAATATAATAGTTTATATAAAGAAAAACAAAAAATACAAGTATTTTTCAACTATTCTTATCATATATATGTATACATGGTTTTTATAAAAACAAATAATATAAAATATATAACGTAAAATATAAAAACGTCCCCTGAGTTTTCTGATAATTGTATAAACCTCCCCTATGAGTTTTGAAGAAAACTATAAATACCTCCCTTCCATAAAGTTCTGTTGACTTAGAAGAAGAATTTACTAAAATACCCTTATATACTATCAAATATCATCCCCCTCTTTCTGGGATGTATCCTTCTACATCAAGTTCAATAAGAACAGAGCAAGCTTTCCTATAGGTTCTAGCAACATTTTAACAGGTAGTGGATAATCTTAATTTAGATTCCATGTTTGGTTTCTCTGATTTGCCAAGATTGTATCAGCTCCCGTTTTTGCTCTTGGAGATCAATCCATGTGGAAGGAAATGTCTTGACTTTGTTCAGTACGGTTGAAGCATTTAACAGGCATCTCCACCAAGTCTCTAGACTGTGGTTCCTATTTTCTGTCACCTGAAAAAAAAAAAGAAAATGAAAAGAAAAAAAAAAAAAAAGAAAGAAAGAGAATGAAGAAGAAAGAGAGAGAAGAAGAATAAAAGAGACGGGAAATTAAGAAAATGGGAAAAACATATAAAACAGAGCAAAAGGAGAAAAAAAAAAAAGAGTGACGATTGGTTAGCTCAACTGAGACAGAGAAGTGGAAAAAACATGGGTTGGAGAGTAGTTTGCTTCGGTTACCACTTTAAAGGTAAATTTGGTATTTTAAGAAAATTAATGTATTATGTTAAGATTTTGGCCAGAAAAACTAATAAGAGGGATGTATTTGCTTCATTTTTTAAAACTAGAGGGGAGGATTCTGTTAAGATCAAAACACATACTAAAACACAATAGTTTAGAAATTTTCTCCATTTTTTGAAATTTTCTGTATTTTTATTCCATGTTATTTTGTTTCCAACGAATCACCTTCCTCAATTCCACGTCTCATGGCTTTAAGATGCTTGGTCACATTTAGAAGAGGTTTATCACGTCTGAAACCTCCTAAATTGTGTGCAATTAGGAGAACTCCCACTATTGTTTTTCGGTTTTTAAGTAAAACAGAGGATGTGTAACTGCCATATTCTCACCATCTTCACAAATCACAACTCAATTATTGGGAGGGTTTTGCACCAAAAGAGAGGCGGAAGATTTCACATCTCTTTCTTTTTGGATGAAAAAGAGGAGGTAGAACTACACTGTTCTCGACAAAAAATGTAGGGGCAGAACTCTCTGTTTCATTGCCCAAACAAGTTAAGTCGTCTTCCCCATCTCCTTTGTTCTTCTCTATTACCAATTAATATTAAATATATTTCCTTCTTTTCCTAAAAACAGGAGCAAAGACACATTATTTTGGCAGAGAAACAAACTGTTTTTCAGAAGTGAACAGTACCTTTTGCTCTTGAATCCAGGTACTTTTTCTCCATTTTTTTTTAAATTCATTGTATAGTGCAAAGACTATACGTGTGTTTTGGAAGAAAAAACACAAGAAAACCAAAAAAGGGGGGGGGGGGAACTGCAAAAAGCACGTTCTTTACAGTCGGGTGAGGAAGACAACAGAAAATGGGTCAATTTGAACCATTTTCAATATTGGTATAATGGGTCGATGCCGACCTGTTTGCGACCCAATTGTTTACCGTGTCATACACGATGCAAGTAAATTAGTAGAAATAATGATTAATTAGTAGATTAGTAGAAATAATTAGGAAAATAATGATTAGTAGATTTGTAATTACTAATATTGATGATTAATATTTTAAAAAATAACATAACAAATAGCAAGTAAATTAGTAAATACCAGAAAAAATTATCAATATATAACCATAAACTAGTGGAGATTAACAAAAATTAATCAAGAAAATAATAAAAAATAATTAATTATAATAGCAATAATATTAACAATTACTAATAATTAGTTGTCAACATAAATATTTGTCCTTAATATTCAAAAATAATATTAATTACCAAAAATCAATATAAATAGCAAAAAAAATAGTAGAGATTATCATTATTTCCGTAAAGTATCTATGAATTACCCATATAATAATTTCTATAAATTACAAAATGTAATAGAAAATTGCCAATAAAATTAATATTAATTACAATAATATGATTAACATAGGGCATTATTAAACAATTGATATATATTTTATTAATTTAATATATTTCCAGTATATTTGTACCATAAATTAGTAGAGATTAACAGAAATTAATCAAGAAAATAATAAAAAAATATTAATTAATTACAAAAATAATTTTAGTAATTACTAATAAACATAAAATTGTCTTTAATTGTTGGTGCCCCTATGTCAAAGATGGGCTGGGGTTGCTCTGTATTGTTTGTTTTTCTAGGTAACTTCACGCTGGAGGTAGTAGTAGTGTACACCTCCCTCCTGTATACCTCTTGTATACCTTTTTGCTTCTTTTATTAATACTAGTAATTAAGCACATGTGTTGCAGGTGAGAAATTTTTTTCATATTAATTATTTGAATTTTAGATATATCATAGCTAAGATAGAAATTGAAAATCAACAAAAGTAACAATATGATTAAAAATAAACTTAAATGTTTATTATTCAATTATGACATTATGGGTTTCTTTGAAAAGTTGGATCGTTGGCCCACCATCTAAATAAGAAAATAGTTTTACTTTTGGATTAGTTTTAAATTATGGAAAATTATAGTCGGAATTGATTGTACAGTTAAAATTATGTTACAAGTTGGTCCATAAACCAACAAAACACTAACAACTAGCTCTACATTTCAATAAAAACCCTCACCATGTCATCAAAGGCTTATGTGGCTGTTGCCAACATGAGACTCTTAATCCATGCTAGATACACCAAAAAGCTTATATAAAAATTACCCTTTAATGTTGGGTGATAGGAAAATAATAAACAAAAAAGGGTTTTTACTCTCTCTCTCTCTCTCTCTCTCTCTCTCTCTCTCAATCTCCCTCACACTCTCACTCATAGTCATCTGCATTTGCTCAATGACTATGTAATTTGAAAATAAATAAAAATGGTTTTTACTCTCTCAATCCACGTTGGACACACCAACCGGCTCTACATTTCATTTTCTCTCATTCTCTCTCTCTACCTATCGTTCTCCTCCAACCTTTTTCATTCTTTTTCTTAGTCGATCTCTCCTTTTCCCTTAATTTCTTTTGTTCTCCCTTAGTTTCTCTCATTACACCAATTTGATAAAAATTCACAAGAAACCCTTGGCTATGAAATTTAGAAAAATTGGAGAATGATAGAGATTGAGGGAGAAGAAAATATTGACCGAGAAGGAGAGTGAGGGAGAAGAATGAAAAAGATTGAGAGTGGGAGAGACAGAGAGAGCGGGAGATCGAGAGATGACTATGAGAGAGAGAAGGAAGGGAGATCGAAAGACAGAGGGAGTTAGAGAGAAAATGAAAACCTATTTTCGGTATAGGTTTTTTGTTGTGTCCAACATGAACTAAGAGTTTGATGTTGGCAACAGCCACATAAGCCTCCTATGACATGGCTGGGGTTTTTAGGTTGTGTTTGGTTTGAAGGAAAAAGTAGGGAAAGGAAGGGAAAGGTAGAGGAACCTATACAAGATTTTTAAAGGTTTCCCTACATTTCCCTTCCTTTCCCTACCTTTTCCTTCAAACAAAACATAACCTTATAATTTGAAATGTAGAGCCGGTTGTCAGAGTTTTGTTGGTTTCTGGACCAACCCGCAACCTAATTTTAAATGTACAACTGACTTTGATTATAATTTTTCCTTTAAACTATATATTTCATCTACATTATATAAAATATTTTTTTACTTATTACACTTAATTTTTGTTTGTCTATGGTATCATTTGACTAAAACCACTAACCAACCATTTAAAAATAAAAATTGTTTGATTTCTATGATGAAATTAAATTTTGTATTGCATTTTCATCATTGATAAAATTATTTCTTATGTATAAAACTTATTTTTGTTCAATATAATGAATACACAATATTAGAGATGTACCTAATCTTTTTTTTTTTAATTTTTGTGATTCATTGTATTTTCTATTATTAAAAATTTTATTATTTGACTATGACATCATTTAATTTCTAGGTAGATTTTGAATTTCACATTCCATTTTCATCATTAATAAAAATACTTATTACGTTTCATAGTTATTTATTTTAATTTTTATTATTTAATTATAGCATTATTTATTAACCATTTGACCCCAAATGGTTGAATTGCTCACCCACAACTGGGAGGGAAGAAAATGGTTTTGTTTTCAAATTACTTTTCAAAATATTTATTTTATATTATTGAAATTAATATTGTGTATTTAATTACAAGAATTTAATGATAAGAAAAATATATCTTAAATATAGGATTTAATGAGAGAGAATAGGAAAGTAGTTTTATTTCCAATTGGTTTTAAATTTTACATTCCATTTCCATCATTAATAAAAATATTTCTTATTTATCATACTTATTATTTTTTAATTTTATTGTTTAATCATGACAACATGGATTAACCCATTTGGCCAAAATGATTTAATTCCTTACCACCACCTAGATGAAAACACTATTTTTGTTAGGTAGGTTTTAAAAGTATAAGCTTTTATGTTATTGGAATTATTAATTTATTAAGTATGGATTTAATTAATAGAACTTAAATGATGAGAAGAAGCAAAAATTACTTAAGTATATGGCTCAATGGACATGAATGCAAGTTAATAACTTAAATGTTGGATTTAATGAGAGAGAATTGAATGCATTGAATATCTTTAAATTATCACTTTAACTCATTTAATATCAAGAACTGATTACCCTATATGCTCTCATTTTTTATCAATAAATTTAAATATAGAGGGTTAAATTTTGTCCTTAAAAAATTCTAGAAATATTCTTAAGGTCATTTGTGCTTTTTAAAGTAGTATAAATATCATACCTTATCTTTATGAAAAAAATAAAATAAAATTGTTTAAAGACACCCACAATAGTCACATTGGAATTATTTTTGAAGTTAACTAGCAGAATCCTTCTTTGAAAGTTCTCGGTTGCTCTTTGTCAAAAACAAAAGTCTAGGGGCTAAGTGTCACTACTTCCAAATTATGGGGTGATAGTCTGTAATTTACCATATGCTTGCTCTACAAAAGGATCAATCATTTTTTATCCTCCATTTAATTGAAAGCATACCACATGCTTGCATCAACGTTCAAAGTATCAAAATGACAAAGAGTACAATAAAAAAAAGGCAATTTTAAGAGATGTATTACAATACATTTGGGATACACACAAATATGATAGAAAAGTAAGAAAATAAGTTTTAGATGACTATAAAATTGGTAACTATTGAAAAAGTAATAGAAAGACTAAAATATGTTTGTATATAGCTTAACTCTTGAAAAAATCAATATAATGTTTGTTAATATATTATAAATAAATAAATTTTAATAATCAATTTTAACACTTATTAAAAATCATCCAGTAAACATAATGTTGGAATATAATTTTTTGGCCCAAGAAGTTAAGTAGAGGGCCCAATATGAAATCAAATCAAAAGGCGTTGGGCCCACCAAGAGGAGAGATTTTTTTAGGTGGGACCCAGTGTGTTGGCCTAGCAGAGTTTAATAGAAAGGTTAATTAAAGGAATTGATTTAATCACTTGATTTCCAAGTACACCGGTCTTATATAGAGATCAAATTGGAAATAAAATCACAAATTAGAACTTGACACTAAATGACAGATTGACAAAATTTTAATTATGATTTGGTAGATCCCATTTAAAAGGTAACTAGGATTTGATATAGGCTTAATTGATCGAATATGGAAGGAAATAAGGGTGGGGCCTTTGATTCCTTTGAAGGAAATAAGTGCCATTTGACAAAGGGGTTGGGCCCACATATCATTTAACCCATTAACCACCCTTATTTCCTTCCATATTCGATCAATAATTAAAGTTTTGTCAATCTGTCATTTAATAACAAGTTCTAATTTGTGATTTTCTTTCCAATTTGATCTCTATATAAGACCGGTGTACTTGGAAATCAAGTGATTAAATAACTTCCTTTAATTAGCCTTTCTATTAAACTCTGCTAGGCCAACACACTGCGTCCTACCTAAAAGAATCTCTCCTCTTAGTGGGCCCAACCCCTTTTGATTTGATTTCATATTGGTCCCTACTTAAATTCTTATGCCAAAAAAATATATTCCAACACAGAAAAAACTTAAAGCTAGTAATCAAAACGCAGACAATTATGACAAGCAATTAGAGTATGGTGTGGTGGTGCGACTATGGCCCTTCAAACTAATCACTAGGTCTCTAAATCTGGTTTTGGGAAAACGGAACCGTTCACCTGGTTTTTTCGGTCCGATCATCCGATTTGGTTCAATTTTGAAAACCATGCTTCAAATTAATCACTAGGTCTCTAAATCTTCTTGTAAATTTTATACAAAAATTGAAATGTTATAGTGAGTACATTTAAAAATTCAAGTATATACTCACAATATCGGTTGATTGAGGCCAATGCTATGCCTGTATAGGCTAGTCATCCGGTGGCTCCCCAGGTCAAGGTCCTGATAGGTAGGTTTAATTTTAAAACAATGGTCCATGTGCATTCCAATGTTTCAATGCATGGAACAATTAAAAAAAGAAAATTAAAGATTTTTGGACTGCAGACCTCGTCAGAAATTAAATTTATAGCCTTCTCTTAATCTACTAGTAGCCCGAATCCGGCATTAATCCACGGATAGGATTTCAGTCCACCCATAGGAATCCTAGCTCCACCTACGGGTGGACTGAACGGTAAAAACCCCAAAAGATTAAAGGCGTGTTCACTGATATTGGTTCCAGCCCATTTGACACGTCTGTATTTCCACCATATCCGAAGTGGTCTCAACCTTTGTGTACACAACTGGAGGAGCTAGCTATTGGTTGATTAGTTCCTGCTTCCTTCCCGCCTGGTAATGGGCGTCAGTTAGTTCAAACGTTTGAAGCAATTTATTTAATATGTGGCATTATTTATATAAGGAACTTTGGTTTGGGGGATCACAATATTATCCGCAAGTTAAGTTCAAAGGCCAATAGGTGTGCTGACTTTTTAGTAAAGTTGGGTGTGTGCAAGTCTTCGAGGGAAGGGATTCATTTCACTACTAAATTGCTGAATTTGATTACAGAAGATCATATGTGTTTATTTTATTTCCTGAGTGCTGTATTTTTTTTTCTCCCCTTTAATAATAATGGTTAATAAAATTTAATTAAAGTGGACGCCCCTCTATTCTCAATAAAGTTTGCGACTAAAAAATTATTTAGGGTTTGACTATATATAAATAAAAAATAAAAGGGTTTTTTTTCTTTAAGAAGAACAATTAAATCATAGATTAGAGCCTAGAATGGTTAATAAAGGAGAACTTGCATCTTGTGGATCATTCGGTCCACCACCTTTCACATGGACCCGCCAATAGAAGTTCGTCATGTCCTTTGAGTTTTAGGATTCTAAAAGTCACAGTTTTGAAAATTAGATTGGATCAGACGGTTGGACCATTTGATCTGGAAGTCGGTCATGCTTCCGGGTCCAGTTTTGGATTGAACCGCTTTTTTGAGAAAAACGTTCAATTAGTTAAATAACTGCTGGTCCAGGCAATCAAGCCACTAAACTGTTCGACCCAAGCAGTTGTTCACGGTTTAACAAAGAAGCAGAGGAGATTCAGAGATGGGGGGACTGAGACAAGAAAGATCTCAGATCTGAGGTCACTGAGATCCCAGAGAGAGAGATGAGAGAAAATCAAGATTAGAAAGAGTGGAGAGAAATCAGATCTCAAATCTGAGATAAGAGAGAGATCTGAAAGGTTGTGGCTGCCCTCACCGATGAACATCGCCTTTAAAGGGTTCATTTTAAGTGTGTAATCGGATTCAGTAAGCACATTAAAAATGGGAAAAGTTTTCCTATTTTTTCCTTCAAACCAAACATAGCCTTAAGTATTTGTAATAGCAAGTACGATAATATGACAGAGCACCATGGAAAAGTCTACATGATACCGGGAAAGATATGGTACCAGAAGGTTCAAATTATCGATACGATACGCGTATTAGCAGTATTGAATCGGTACTTAAAAACGCCTGAAACTCTTTTTTTTTTTAGTTTTTTTTTCGAATTTTGGTTTTTTGATAAGCTAAAAATAGGTTTTTTATTATTAAAAAAAGTTGGGGTTCTGAAACACCTAGAAACAGGCGTTTCATAGCATGTCATTTTCAAAAGATATACGGGGCGTATCATATCAATACTTTAAAGCACCCTTAATGAATTTTGATGAATACCAAAGGACAGGAGTAATCACCTTTTTATGATCCATATTGTTTATAAATTTTTCCAGTATCATAGTCGAATAAAATATGAGAAACTGATTCAACATGCCTTTTGCCCATGGTTTTTAAAACCGCCCGGAGACTGAACTGGTCAGGGGTCTGGTTACTGGGTTGAACGCTCAACCCAAATAGTCGATCCGTTCTGACAAAGAAAATAAAAAAAAATATTAAAAAAAATAGAAATACAGTCAAAATTGTTCAAACGGTTCAAATGATTAACCACCTGGTTCAATGGTTTATTGACCAAAATCAACGATCTTTTGAGAAAATTCGGTTTTGAGGGAAACGGATATTTCCGATCTGACCGTCTGGTCCGGTCTGATTTTGATAACCATGCTTTTGCCTTTCATCTGATTAACAGACCAGAAACTAAAATCAGAAAGATTCATTTAAGAGCATGATTAATGAATTGCTTGATCATCCCACTTAATATAGCTGAATTCTAGTCTATATTAATTCTTCCTTAGCTGAATTCTAGTCTATAATAAAGTCTTCCTTCTATTTTGCGGATAACATTTTATGTACAATTATTAACGCGCAACAATGTAGGGGGACCGGCCGACCAGGCTGGGATGGTGCAAGGTGCAACTTGGTCTGGCCAGGCTCGGTTTATAACATATTCTTTGTTCAAAACTCAATGACGGTGAGTTTTGAACAATAAAACTTGGTCCCGATTTGAGGGCTGGAGCCCCCGGATCCATCCTGAGCTAAAGCCAAGCAAAATCCCAATCTCAATTAAAATAGGATCAGACCTAGTCTGGGTTAAATGAGTTCACATCTGCATCCACAGGGTGCATCCCATAGGCACTTCACAACACATCCCAATCGTGTATTGAAAACATTTTTTAATGATAAGTATAATTTTAACTGTTTATTTTTTATTTTTTATTTTTTGTTAAAATAAATCAATCATTTGATTAAAACAATTAGATCATTCAACCCAAAAACCGGACCTCTGACCAATTCATTGTCCAGGTCGATTTTAAAAACGTTAGATGTGACCTTATTGTTGACGGAGATCATCTTCTATAGGAGTGAACCCAAAGACACTGCTCCTACAGAGTCGAAATTTGCATATGTACTTGAAATCCTCCCCATTTTGGTTCCTTTTATAGACAAAATTGGTCGATTTTGCTCATGGTTTTTAAAACTGAACTGGTGACTGAACCGATCAGGGGTCCGGTTACCGGTTCAAACGGTCAGCCTGTTTTGATAAAAAAATTTAAAAATTGAAAAATGGTCAAAACCGTTTAAACAGTTCGAATGATTAATTAGCCAGTTCAGCGATTTGTTGACCAAAATCAACGATTTTGGAGAAAAACAGAACTGGTCAGATGACCAGTTCCCGGTTTTTCTGGTCCGGTTCGATTTTGAAAACCATAATTTTACTTATTGATTACGTCGATGTTGCAAGCTTAAAATAATTTATTGCTGAAAGAGACCGGCAGCAAGACCGGTAGTAACTGTTGTACAGGCATGTTTCTCCGGTTCTCCACAAACGAGATTTGAGATTTCCTGTCCAGTGCCCACTACTCTCTCCCCACATTATACCTGCCTTCAATGGTAGTCATACATCGCTATCATATGTTGTAAGATGTGGGGCTGAGTGTATTGTGGGTCGGACGTTGGTAGATAGAAAATTGGGTTGAAAATGAAAACTTTGATGGCTGTAATTGGTTTGTAAAAAAGGGGATATTATCTAAAATTTATTATCACTTTTTTTTACACTTTTTTAAAATTTATTATGACTTTTGAAAACATCTATAAAGCCCTCGTCATTGAGTTTTATTGTTCAAAACTCACCTCTGTTTTAAGATTTTTGTTAGATGACCTTTAGCAACCATGTATAAAAGCTCCTCACACCTGGGGCGTCTGACACGCACATTCTATCATGCATTGGAAATATCTCCCATACTTATTAGTTGTTATCCTTGTGAGATGTTCTCAATGCACGGTGTAGATGTGCCTATGAGGTGCCCATTTGTGAGGAATAGATCCCGTCACCCTTAAAATGGTCAGTTAATCTTATAGAAATATTTAGACAAAATTACTTTGAAATGGCCAACCGATCATCTAACAGAAATCGTAACGAAGGTGAATTTCATACAATAAAACTGAATGATTGGGGGATCTGGGGATGTTTTGAAAAGTCATGATGAATTTGAGAAAAATATAAAAATGTAATAACGAATTTCAAATAAATAAAAGAAAAAAACCGGAGAAAGTCAGGATAAAAGCTAAAAATATAAGGCTCCCCACACTTGGGTGCCTCACATGCACATGTATGATGCATTGAGAATATCTCAATAACTTAATAGTATGAGAGAGGTTTCCAACGCATAATAGGATGTGCGTGTGAATCGCGCTGGTGTGGAGCAGATCCGTGTACAACATGTAGCTATAGCTATAGACAAAAGATGATTAAAAAAATCTGCTGCATAATTGAAGACAGTCAGTCACATGCAACCCTGTAGCATAAATAGTCCATTTTTTAATAGGTTGGATTAACTGCTCACAAGTCACGGGTTGTTCTCACGTTGCAGCGTGCATTTTACCGTTTTTTGATCTATGGTGAAGATTGACGTAAACCAGCTGGTGGTAGAAATTAATCCAAGTTCATGCAAATACTCTATATATGGGACACTGGAAGTAAGGCTCCTCGTGCTATTTCAGATATCGTAGCGAAGATTTCTGCCATTCTCATGGCATTTCATTTAATTAATTCATTATCTTGGGAGATAATTATTAATTAAGTTATCTAGATTGTGGGAAATAATCAGACAAATTTTAGGGCAAATGGGGCTATTAACACTCGACTTACATGAGTTCGCATCTGCGCCTTACAACGTGGCGTTCCACACTTTCCCAAATAAATTTAATCATGAAATTTATCATTTTTATCTCCATGTTCTATTCTTGTAATGGACAATTTTGTCCAATGATGTTTTGACATTTATCTTTTCCTGATGCAAAAGTAATTTATTCACTTGGGAGAAAGGCAAGTAAGTGATATATCAAGGGAGAATATATTTACCGTGCATGGGGCCCACACTTACCAAAAGCTGAATATGAAAAAGTTGACCAATTTTCTCTCCCAATTTATGAAAGAAAAAAGAAAACAAACAGGCCTTAACCCTCCAAACTTTCATAAAAATGATTTAATTATGGTAACTTGGTATCATGTTAAAATCTTGTTTCTTCATCTTTGTTTTGTTGTATTTTATTTGATATTTGTAGAATTCTGCCACACATTCACCCGGCGTTTTGCCGGGTCAAGGTCCTGGTTGAATTAATTTCAAAATAATGATATCGACCCAAAAGTGCTTACGTGGTCGTGGGTTTCGGATTTGATGAATTGTTGTCTTCCATTTCCATCGTTGCGCGGTGAAATCTAATAGCTTCTTCCAACCAAATAAGAGATTTGACAGTTTATTATTAATAGTATAAAGATTTTTTATTAATATTTAAATTATACTTCATCTTGTTTGTTGATCTTTCTTATTGCAATTTCTTGGTGTTTGTGGAATTTTGTTTTAACTCACGAATCACGATGAAGATGGCTTCAAACCAAGTGCCCGTTTGGGAGGGTTTTAAGCAGCGTTTTCTTGCTAAAAGCCCCAAAAGTAATAGTCATGTTTGGTAAGAAACCAAAAGAATAAAGCTTACATTAGCCCAAAAATAACTTTGTGTGGTGAAATTAATCCGTGTAAAATGCAAAAACACTCCCAAACGGATACCTAGTCATCAGGCAATTGCTCGGGTCAAGGTCAACGTCAAGGTCATAGAATCTGCTATGAATACAAGCGTACGAAATACGAAATGAATGGTGCTAGGTTTACTTTTAAAATAATGGAATCTGCAATGAATACTAAGGTAAGATAAGGGATACGAAATCAACCACAAGTGCACATGCCAAGCCTTCTTTTTTTATTTTGGCCTTTTTAAGATTAAGTGTTCAGTATAGTGTATACCCCTGCCAAGAAATCATTTATTAAGTCTCCCCTTCCCCCAATTGAATTGGGAATGCCCCCAAGTCTCCCCATCCCCCAAAACAGCATCCCCTTGAGTAAATCGGAAATCCCCCTTGACAAATCATTTATTAAGTCTCCCCATCCCCCAGTAAACAGCATCCCCGTGAATTAGGAATGCCCCTTGACACTGAACCCAATTATACAATCATATTATGAATTTTGGGGGTAGATTGAACTCAAATTACCTCTTTCTTATTTTTATTTTTTATTTTTGAGAGGGGGGTTGGGGCGGTTTTTAGTTCCACGAATTGGAACCGATGGACTTGTTTTGGGTTTTGTTCATTTTTCGGTAAGTTACTTACTTGGGTAAATGCATTTACTTTGTATTTATCCATGTTCTTTTATTTCTCACATAAATAAGGTAATGGCCATTTTAGCATAAAAATCTATTATTAAAAGGGGTGTTTTTGTCCCATTCAAGTGTTAGCAACTTTCTCCTAGGTGGGAAAGTTATTTACCCACCTAGGAGATGGGTATCACTTATTCGTGAAAATAAACTTTCTATGGAGATTCTTGGTTAATGAGAACCAAAGTCCTATTGACCAATTTTCCCCCCTTTCAAAATACAAAAAAAGAACTCCCCTCATAGAGTTTCGATTATTATTGGTTCTGAACTGGTTTCATCCTGTGCTGAACCGATTCAGATCCGACTTGACTTATATATGTATATGTATGTATTTATTTATTTATTATAATCGACTTTGTTGGATCAGACCCAATTGTCTTGAGAATTGATCAATTCGCTTCTACATCTAAAAGTTATAGACCCTATCAAGTTCAGGTCGGTTTCAAAGTCCTCAATATTTCATGTTAGATTAGTTCTGATTCTTGCTGGTCCCGACCTAGACTCAACTCATTGACAGCTCCAAGTGGATGGGTGGTGGTGGTGGTGGTGGTGGTGGTGGGGGGGGGGGGGGATTGCAATCTGACCTGATGACCCATGTGGATTCCAATGTTCCATGTAACCCGTTTGACATGTCTATATTGGTAGCATATCAAAACTCATCTCAACCTTCAATACTCAACACTATGGTTTTTAAAACCGACCCGAAGATCGACCGGTCAAGGGTCCAATTCCTAGGTTGAACGGTCGACCCGTTCTGACAAAAAAAAAATTAAAAGACTAAAAAATTAATAAAAATAAAAAATGGTGAAAACCGTTGAACGGTTCAAATGCCTGGGTCAGTGATTTGTTGACCAAATCAATGTATTTTTTTGCAAATATCTGGTTTTGGGGAAAACGGAACCAATCACCTGATCGGTTCTTGATTTTTTTGATCTGACCATCCGGTCTGGTCCGGTGTTGAAAACCATGCTCAACACACTAAGATGTATGGAAAGGTTTAACCGATTATTCTGTATTGCCGATTACTTTCTACTTCCCACATGAGAGGCCTCATTTGTTTTTCAGTAAACAGGAATAGGTGAGTTGATCAGCATCAGAATTGATCAATTTATCCATGTTATCTTTCGTTATTTGTGGTTCCATAGGAAAAAAAAGAAAACGATTTCTGAGTGCAGTAGTTGTCTAAGTATTACCCTCCATGTGTGCACCGAGCCAAGCGTAGGTGTGGGCGTGTGTGAGCTACACCTTCGCGTTTTTCTTCTTTGACTGTTTTAACCATTTAAATTTTGTATTTATTATTGGGAGAATAACGGTTCATCCCAGGGTCAGAATTCATATGCACAAAGTACAATTGGGATAGGTGTCAACTCAAAGTTGATGCTAATT
The DNA here is from genome assembly GCF_056320005.1 of Nelumbo lutea. Taxonomy (NCBI): domain Eukaryota; kingdom Viridiplantae; phylum Streptophyta; class Magnoliopsida; order Proteales; family Nelumbonaceae; genus Nelumbo; species Nelumbo lutea. The sequence continues at coordinate 109,367,285 of NC_142685.1, forward strand.
CAAGGGCGAAGTTGATGCTAATTCAAGGGCGGGTATGGGTGCATAGAGTGTGGTTTTCTGACATTTTGAATGTTTATAGATTTACAGTGAAAATCAGAAATCTGCATTAGGCCTGTCCGTAGTTTTTTGTTTATTTTAAATGTTCCTTTTTTGTACCTTTTCATGTTTAGCTCTATGTGTCTCTTTGAACAATTGCCTTGTACATTGTTTTGGAGAAACATCTCTCTAAAAGGACACATCTGTGTCCATTCGAGTGGTTGAGAGCACTCTATAAATAGAGCGTTGATCAATCTAGTGGTATAGAATAAAACATACACCACTTCATCTTGGAAACTGATTTGCAATCACCCGGTTGCACCATAAGTGGCACGATTCAGCCCGTTTTATACTATAATTTCTCAATGTGATGTTAACCTTCCATATTAGTTCTGCAACACTATTCACTCTAGGAAATTAGAGTGACACCAAGTTCCATTCTCCTTTCTAATTATAATTTTTACATCAATCATAAAATCACATTTATTGAACTTTATCTCTTTTACCCCTATAATAGAAAATTAGATGTTGTCAATAATTCCATATTTCTCCAAGATTGAACCATTTAATGGAATCAACTATAAGCATTAGAGACAATGCTTTCTCTTTGCCTTAGAACTAGGGGAAACCTCTGCTTTGGTTGAACTAGACCCAATAAGCATGGAGGAACCAGCCCATTCCGTCATTATAGAACACTAGTTCATGCTAATCACATCCAATCATTCATAGTTTTTATATTTTCCCTATATATATATATTTATTTATTATATTATTTATTTTTATAAAAACCATGCATACATATATGATAAAAATAGCTGAAAATAGGTTGTAGTTTTTGTTTTTCTTTATATAAACTATTATAATTTCTTTTCCTTTTAATAATTTATTAAATTTTTTAAAAGTTAAATTGGATCAGATCATATTAAGATATCTGACATCCTTAATGAATTCAGATTTAAATCAATATTTATAAGATCTGATTGAATCTAGGATTTGAATATATCCTTATTCGAGTTTGCATCCCTACGGTCCTTCACCCATATCGAGGGCTGTCAATTTTGAATGTTTCTACTTGGACACAAGAAGATAATTTGCCATTTTGTAATTAAGGCTCAATTTGGTAGGAGTACAAATACAAATATGTATTATACAAATACATACAAAATAATACAAATACAAGGTTTTACACTCTACAAATTTGTATTTGTACTCCTTCCAAACTGAACCTAAGGTTTTTCTACATAAGAAACATGTCTCTAGAGTATACTTTCAACGGCCTTGCAATTGCCCGGTCTCCTTTATCAATATATTTTTTAAACCTGAAACGTCGACGTAATCAAGAAGCAAAATCGACCTCTTTTATCTATAAAAAGAACCAACGTGGGAACTAAGGAGGATGTCAAAGCTTGGTTCGTTCTTGATCTGATAACCGAGAGAAGAGGATCTTCTTCATCAAGGTCACCTCTCTCTCTCTCTCTCTCTCACTCTTAGGTTCACTCCTAGTCTCATAACACAGAGAGGAGGATCTTCTTCCTCTTTCTCTCTCTCTCGTCAAAGGTATTCTGTATTTTTTTCCGTTTTATCTTCCTAATTACTTAATCGAAGGAAGATAAGTCCTAGCAACATCCCTGCATGGCAGGGATGCAAATTGGTCCGGTTGAGGCCAGACTGTGGGTCTGATCCTACTCTCTAGTTGAGTTTGGGTTTTTACATGTCTTTAGCTCGGAAGGTGTTCGGGCCTCAAACTAGGAGACGATGTTCAGCCATATCAAAACAATTCATTAGTGATTATCTATGTTTCTGGTTTTAGTTTTATTTAGTTCACTAGTTGAACTGAACCTATCTTAAAATATCGGATGAAAGGAAAAAGGTGTGTTTGATCAGTTTCTCATATTTTTAATTTGTTATTTTGTCAGGCAGTCCTAAGTGGATCAAAGAGACAAAGTTGGTGTTTGATAATATTGAAATGGGATCTGATATCTAAACAAACTCACGTTTTACAGGTTGGATCTTGATTATGTTAACAAATACCTCATAAAAGAAAACAGATGTCTTCGTTTTAAAGATGGTCCATACTGATTGAAATGTCTTCGTTTTTTTTTTTTTTTCTAATATTACAATTGCTCTAAATTCTAAAATGCAAAAATATGCAGATTATTTTTTTTTTGTTTTCAGATATCAAATTTGTAAAAAGAGCTTTCTGCTCTTAAGATATTAGACTTAAGTTTATCAAATAACACCTAAGGGTATATATTTTAGCATATTCATGAGTTATTTTGGTTTATTTGTGGAATTGGAATCAAAATCCCTCAGAATTGGAATCAAAATGATATATTTCTATAACTTGTTTGGTTCAAACAAGAATGGAAATCGGAATTAGAATCAGCTGAAATGAGGTTTCATTTTCCAGGAGAGAAATGGGGGAATGCCATTCCACCCAACAAGTTAAATTAAAGCGGTTGGAATCGGAACAAATGGAACTCTAACCTAGCTACTCTGTTTGCCTATTCTAGTATCCCTTTGACCCTTCATCTTCTTTCTACTATGCTGATTCAGATCGTCTCTCCCTTTCAGTCTGAACGGTTGGAAGTCTAGGTGTGGCATCTCCACTCTCAAGGGTACCACAGAACTTTGGGCAGCAGGTCTGGTAAATTGGTTCACTTAAGAATGACAGGCAGCAAATCAAAGCCTTTCCCCTTTCAACTCACTCTCCGGCGCACCGTAGGACTCCGCAAGGCATGAGGCCTAGTATCTAGTATTCCGGTATTCATCTTAATCTTTTTATCTCACAATTATTCTAACACTTTGCATTAAAATATCTTCGTTTGTGATTCGGGTTTTCCCCTTTCAATCTCACTTTTAAGTTTGTCTAAAAAGAAATAATGTAGTAATTTAACATTGAAGACTATTTATTGACAAGATGGATGCATTTTTCTTTAATTCTAGATAAATGGATTTATATAGTTCATGATCAAAGCATATGCGTTATGTCAATCATGTTATTCACATAATTTCTGTCCAAATCAGTCATATTGTTTTGGGATTATAGCAGTTAAGGGCAACTTTTGTCCCTTAATATCAATAAAAGTAATATATTTAATAAAATTTCAAAAATGGGTTAACTTTTTAAAGATAATATCAATCAAGGGTAAAAACACTATTCATATTCTTCCTTTTGCAATTCATTCACCGGCGCTGTCCGCCTTAGCCTTAGCATTCGGCAATGCCTCCGTCTATCTCCGCCACCTCCGCCTCCGTCTTCGGCAACGTTGTCGAAAGTGGACAGAAACAGAGGCGGCGGCGGTAGCGCTGGTGGTCATTCCTCTACCCTATGCCGCCACCTCCGCCCACCAACACCACCACCGCCTCTGCCTACACCCACCTCTGGTAACGTTGCCGGAGGTGGAGGCGGAGGTGGCAGAGATAGGTGGAGGCATTGCTGGAGGGGGCAGTGGGTGGCGGCGGACGGCGACGCCGGTAAATGGATTGTAAGAAGAAGAAGATGAACAATGTTTTTGCCCTTAATTGATATTATTTTTAAAAAGTTAACCCATTTTTGATTTTTTTTTTAAATATATTACTTTTATTGATATTAAGGGCCAAAAGTTGCCCTTAACTGCTATAACCCCTATTGCTTTTTGTCTTTTGTTTTTCGGTTGATAAAGTTCAAAGTAGCTATCAAAATCGCCCAAAGGTATTGCGTTTAATCAGTATCATCTGGCCCATCAACACTTTATTGCAACTTTGCAAGTGTAACAGATCCATTATAAGGAAAATAATCTTTGATACTGGAAAGACATGGTACTAAAAAAGCTTTGAACAATCAAAGCACCCTGTGAATTTTGAAGAATACCACATTATTGGTCACCCCTTTTATGATATTAGTTGATTGGAGCCTGAATCTTCTGCAAAGTAAAAATTTTATGCACATAGCATCTAGCCACATATTGGGAATATTTCCTGCACATATCTATTAAATTCATGGGGAGATGTTTCAAATATATGACTGAATTCTCATTTATTTACAGTGTGCAGAGTTTTTGCTTGCAGAGAATCCCATCGCAGTTGACTGGCTGTAAGTTTTTCTGATATCATATCTTTCCAGCATCATAGTTGAATCCATTATAAATTAGCTGTTTGATTTAATCAAGCCTTGTTAGGTCAGGCCCGATCGTCCCAATGACTAATTGGTTCGTTACTGACTCTAATTTTATAGAACCATTAGGGTCTGGTTTGATCCTAAGTCTACCTATTTTAACTATCAGTTTGCGACCTTCTACCATGTTCCAAGGCAGACCTGACCCATTCACAGCCCCCTAAGCGATGCACTAGAATATATCTCTATACTTACTGCATAGGACACCAATTAAGTTACAGGTCATTGGACTGTTTCTTCAAATGGGTAGAAAGGAGGAACCTTTAATTTGACATTTCCCTCCAAACCCCAATCTTATCTATAGTAAAAACGTCTTACAACACAACTTATAACATTCTCAACCAATCTAAAAAAATGACGTTAGAACTCAAAATGCCTGGTTAGTACTGGTGTGAAGCATTCCAATAACCATGGTACCAAATATCACCTAAGTATGTGTTTTGAGAGGACACCATTATGACATATACCTTGGAGATCAAGATTTAAGGTGCAACTAGGGTTGACCAAGTTAACATTTTACATTGCTTCAGGCTTGGGCCTTAAGTCGGGTCCATTCAAATTTTTATAAAAACCCAATCCATATTCACCCTTGGGACGGGGATGGGGTCCCCATGGGGCAAGGAGTGCTCTTCCCATCCCCGTGCTGTTCCTGCCAACAAAGATGAAAATTTCCCCGTCTTCGTCCCAGGGGAAAATCATCCCCATCTCTACCCCATCCAGGGCAGATGCCCATGGGTATTGGAGAAATGGGAAAAATTGCCATTCTTATGTTTGATAAATAACTCTATTTAAAATTAATTATTGCTATTTTTGTTTTATAAAAAAATATTAATAATAGTATATAAAATGTAAATAATTATTAATATTATATAAAACAATTGTATACTATTACATGTTTTTATTATTTATCTTTAAATTAACAAGTTCCCTGCATAGAACGTAGTTTATTTCAATTCTCAGGTCTTTCCAATGGCTTTGGGAGTAGGCATTCATCTCCTCAAATTTTTATTGTTGTTGCTACCGCTACCTAGCATGGGCCAAATTTACCGTAACATAAGCTTGGGTTCATCTCTTTATGCTGATAAGTCTTTAACATGGACCTCACCGTCTGGGGAGTTTCCCTTTGGCTTCAAGGCTATCGGTACAAGTAGAGATTTCCTACTTGCCATCTGGTTCGACAAATTACCTAATAAGACCATAGTATGGTCTGCCAATCGGAACAATCTGGTGCAGCGGGGATCAAAAGTTCAACTGACAACAGATGGGCGCCTAGTCCTCAACGACTCCCAAGGTCGAGAGGTATGGAAGGCCGAATTCATCAAGGAGGTAGCAGCAATCTACGCAGCCATGCTTGACAATGGGAACTTTGTGCTAGCAGACCAAAATTCTAGTACAATATGGGCGAGCTTTGGTTTTCCCACTGACACCATGCTTCCTACACAGACATTAGAAAAGGAGAGTCGTCTTGTTTCTGGTCGGTCAGAAACGAACTCTTCAAAAGGGAGGTTCCATCTCCATATGCAGAATGATGGTAATCTTGTGCTCACCAGAACAGTTTTCCCACTTGATGAGTCTTACAATGATTATTGGCTAAGTAACACAACAGAAACAGGTTCTCGATTGGTCTTCAATGAGACTGGCTACATTTTCATTATACAAACAAATGGAAGTGTACTACTGCTTAATCCCATATCAGCAAACACAGTTTCGACAAGAGACTTCTACCAAAGAGCCACACTTGATTTTGACGGAGTTTTCAGGTATTATGTCTACCCAAAACCCACCGCCCCAACTGACAGTCGATGGCCCAATTCCTGGACCCCTATTTGGTTTATACCCGATAATATCTGCTTACAAATTTTTGGGCCCTATGGCAGTGGCGCTTGTGGGTTTAACAGCTATTGCAGACTAGATGATTACCAGAAACCTTATTGTGAATGCCCACCTGGGTACACCTTTATAAACCCAAACAACCGGTGGGATGGATGCATACAGAAGTTTGCCTCACCATGCTTTGAAGAAGGATCTCAAGAAGCTTCGCTTTATGAATTGATACAGATGCCTAACACCGATTGGCCATTGTCCGATTTTGAGGACTTCTCACCAGTAAATGAAGACTGGTGCAGAGAAGTATGCTTGAACGATTGTTTCTGTGCTGTGCCATATTTAGAGAAGGGCATTGTTGGGAAAAGAAGCTTCCACTTGGAATGGGAAGGGTTGACCCAGTGGTTGGGGGAAAAGCTCTCATCAAAGTTCCTAAAAGTAATTCTTCCTTAATGGCTTCAGGAAAGAATGATCGTCAGTCGCCTTTGATCCTGACAGGATCATTGCTTCTGGGTGAATCTGTGTCTCTTTTACTACTACTTGCTATTTTTCTGGTTACTTGCCACTTATACCGTAGGAGGTTGCAGAAACCTCAGCCATATCATGCTATGCCAAGATTGAATCTACGAAATTTCACTTTCAAAGAGCTGCAAGAAGCTACAGAGGGTTTTAAGGATCTGATTGGTACTGGTGCTTTTGCAACAGTTTATAAAGGAGCCTTAGAAACTGGTAATTTACTGAACTTTGTTGCAGTAAGGAAGCTAGACAAATTGGTGAGGGAAAATCAGAAGGAATTTGATGCCGAAGTGAGTGCAATAGGTAGAACGAATCACAAGAATCTTGTCCAACTACGGGGATTCTGTAACGAGGGACAACATCGTCTTCTAGTATATGAGTTTATGAACAATGGCTCTTTAGCAACCTTTCTCTTTGGAAGCTCAAGGCCTAACTGGAACCAAAGACTTCGAATTGCATTCGGGATTGCAAGAGGGCTCACATACCTCCATGAAGGGTGCAAAACCCAAATTATCCATTGCGACATCAAGCCTCAAAACATCCTTCTAGACGACTCTTTTACAGCAAGAATCTCCGATTTTGGGTTAGCAAAGCTTTTGAAAGCTGATCAGACCCAAACTGATACAGGCATCAGGGGGACCAAAGGATATGTTGCACCAGAATGGTTCAAGCATACGACCATTACAACGAAGGTAGATGTTTTTAGCTATAGTGTCATGTTGCTAGAGCTTCTTTGTTGCAGGAGGAACATTGAACCAAAGCTGGAAGATGAAAACAAGGTGATACTGATAGACTGGGCTTATGATTGCTACAAGGAAGGAAGACTTGATATGTTAGTGGAGAATGATGAGGAGGCAATGGACGATATGAAGGGGCTGGAGAAGTTTGTGAGAATCGCAATATGGTGCATTCAGGAGGATCCAACACTGAGACCCACCATGAAGAAGGTAACACAGATGCTAGAAGGAGCCATTGGAGTTTCTATCCCTCCATGCCCTTCCTCAGTCACTAGTTCAATTTAATAAAACAACACTTGCATTATGCATGGATATTTATGTATTTATAGGAGGACTACTACTCATATCAATTGCACTAATTAAAAGGCCTCTCCCTCTCTCTCTCTCACTTAAAGAAATTAAGGTTCTTTTTTCTTTGATAGAAAAAGATAAGCTACACAAATCTGGGGGTAGCTCTTCCCCTTACATCCACATCACAAATAAAAAGAAAATCACTAAACCTAGAAGCACTATTACTCTCTTGGCTGTTAAGAGCTTTACGAGCTAACCAGTCTGCCACTTGATTTGCTTCCCGATACGCACACTTGAATTTGAATATTTAAGTTGAAAAAGTCAACTAGGATCCGACATTCTTTGATGACACTTTCCATTCTCCATGGAGGTGATAATCTACCATTGAGGCTGACGCAGCGTGGAAGCAATGAGAACCGGAGCTGGCTATGCAAGCACCGGGCGTCCGCTAGCACCTAGCGAAAAACACCGATTTCTCTAGGAGAGAGAAAAAGGTAGCGAAAATAGGAAGAAGAGAACTTGAAGAAATTCTGAAAATCTGAAGTATGAATTGATTAATAATTCTAGGAAATAGCAGTATTTATAATACATTGAGAAATTATAAAAGAACTAGGAAAAGAAATTAGATTTGATCTAAACATCTCAAACTTGTAGATAGGATCGAACTCTTCTTGACTGGATCTCCCCCGTCCGATCTCCCTTGATCTTATCCATGCATGAATCTTGGATTATCTAGAATTCTTGAATTCTTGATGAGTCTTGGATTCTTTGGATTCTTGATGAGTCTTGGATTCTTTGAATTCTTGAATTCTTGATGAGTCTTGAATTCTTGATGGATCTTGAACTCTTGAATTTTGATAATTCTTGAATTCTTAAATTATCTTGGACTCTTGGCCTTATCCTAGGAGCTGCCGCCCCTAGGGGTGAGATGGGCCTTGGGATGGGCCTCCATCAGAGGCAGTCGATTGCTAACTTAGACTCACCTTCGACAACGATTTTCTGATCCCTGTAGTTAATAGCCATATTAATGGCCTCCTAAGCTGCCCAAGCTTCTGCGAGGTTGATAGTCGATATTCCAATTCCAATAGCTTTAGACTCTAGTACTTTGCCTTGATGGTTCCTAGCTATACAACCAATTGCATATTTACCAAAATTCAAGCAAGAGGCAACAAAGTTAATTTTGATACTGTTGAGTTTGGGCCTGAACCACTCAACATGGGTTAACAGTTTTCTGTTGTTGTTAACCAAACAAGAGGATACCTCTTTAATCTCATTCCAGTAGGTAAAAGCTCTATTAATGATGGTCTTCACACCACTAATGCGACCATTAAAACACTTACTGTTTCTATTCTTCCAAATGAACCAAGAGACGAGCAAATTTCTCTTTAATGTAGTTGTCTTTAAAGTTATCAAAAGGTTTGCATAAAATAGCCCACCACCTGTCCATAGAGTAAGAGGAGCCCACAGGAATCGGCAACTCCCCCGAGAGGCTACTCCAGACTTGTTTAGCCACAATACAATTAATAAAAATGTGGTCGATATTTTCAACTTCCCCACAACAAACACAAGTAGGATCCAGTCCAATACCCCTAGAAATGAGGATGCTTTTATAGGAAATTTATTATTAAGTAAAAAGAATAGGAAAATTTTAATTTTTGGAGGAAGCATGAGATTCCAAAAATTTTTTTGATAGCCAAAAGCAATATCCGCACCACCATTAAAAAACACTCCTCCTCATAGGCCGATTTAACAGAGAAGTTTCCATTAGGGGTGAACTTCCAAACCCTTTTATCTCCAAGATCCTCATGGGGAATTAGTATAAGTTTTATAAGTTGCCACGCCTGGTGGTTGACAAGTGAAATAATGCTATTCTCTTTCAAAATCAATTACCTTACTAACCGTCATATCCTCATCAATAGGATCACTACTACCTCTCAATTCAATCAGTGGGTCTTCTCCAGCCCAAGAATCCATCAAAAAATTCATAGTCCTACCATTGCCAATTCTTCACATAGAACCCCTTTTAATAAGATCTCTTGAACTCATAATACCTCTCCAGGCCCAAGATCATATTTTCTTCTTATTTGCATCCCAGAAATTAATGTTCCTAAGATATTTATCATTTACCACCTTGACCTAAAGATTATCCTGACAATTTAAAAATTTCCACCCTATTTTAGTAAGAAGAGCTTTATTTAGCCATTTAAAATTCTTCACACCTAATCCACCCCACATTTTGGGAGTACAAACCCTACTCCACTGAACAAGATAAATGGGGTTTCGGCAACTCTCTTTTTCCCAAAGAAAAACCCCTCTGTCTTTTTCTAAATCAGCAACAAGACTACTTGATTCTATAAGTATCAAAGCACTGCAAACATGTCATCAATTCAAACATGATTAATTAATGCGGTCTCATTAATATTAACTATTTAGTCCAAACTCCAACTTTAATACATGATATGGGTTTCGTTATGTATAATTAATCAAATATTTCCTTAAATTCTGGACCAGAAGGCCTGAAAGTCTAAGCAAGGTATCAAAACATTATCGGGACACTTCTCCTCAAATAAAGCATATTAAGATCGTTTTCGTAGGAACTAGAGAATCATATTTTAACAGAATTTTTAATTATAGAAGGAATTAAGCCTAGTATGAATTTTATGTAAACAGGCAGTGATTATTGCTGCATGAAAATATCGCAATTAAAAACACCTATTTTAATTCTATATCTGATGTCTTGTAACAACATGCAAACTCGCCTAGATTGGCTTCAGTGAAGTAGGTTGGCCCTGGCTCAATAGGCAAATTGAGTAGACCTTTTTTTAACGATGGTAAAGGTAAAGGGATTCTGTATTTCTGTTATGATGAACATTAAGATTATTTCAGTCAAATTTCCTGCAATTAATGTCTGAGTTTTGTTAAGTAAAATTGAAGCAAAGAGGCTTATGATATTTTTAATCGGACAGAATTCATCTAAGTTGATCCAACCCAAACATTATTTTAAAGAATACATTACCTGCAAACCTGGTATTGCAGAACAGCTCAATGACCCTCCAATTCTGAAGAATCGTCGGTGTTTGGTGAAAAAGACAAAATATAACATCAAATCAGTGCCTAATTAAAACACTGGCGTGTTAAAAAATTACTGGAAGGTCGTTGAGTTATTCTATGACGCTGATACTAGATAATGTTTTCTTATGCTTGAGTAGGGATGGCAATTTCCCCCGTAAAATGGGGTTACCGCCCCACCCCGCCCTTAATAGGGTGGGTTTTTCCCACCCTAAATAATGATAGGGTGGGGATGGAGAAAATAATTTTTCCTTGAATCGGGTATGGAGTAGGGGCGGGTTTTGTATATAATTCCCTGAATCCGCCCTAAATCCAAAGGTAAATTAGTAAAATATATCTAGGTTTAATATTGATATTTAAAATATCTCTAAGTTTTCCTTAAATTTTTAAAATCCTAGGATCCCATAATTTTATTTTTGAATTATCCCTAAATTATTATAATTCAAATTCTAAAATACCCCCAAATTCCTATATCTATGTATAAATTGTCCATAAAATAGATATTTTTTAAATAATTGCCTTGGAGCAAGGAAAATTTGGGGATTCCCCATCACTGATAAGGAATGGATGCCCCACCTCGAACTTGCCCTACCACCAGGGCGGGTGTGAGGCAAGGTGTCATGACTTCGGGGCAAGGATGGGGAGGCGGTGCGCCGCCCCAAACCCGCCCCGTTTCCATTCCTATGTTTGACCAACCTGCCCCGTTGCCATTCCTATGTTTGAGCACCTAAAGTCTACTACTCCAAAGTTATTGGGATTTTCATGAGGGATGCAATGAGCATGCCCCTATCCATTCTCGAACCCGCTTATGTACCCCTGATTCCAAGCATGTCCAAAACCCGTCTAATTTTTACTCTCAATTTCCCAAACCCATTCAACCCGTTCCACCCATTAAACCCCTTGATATGATCCCAACGTTTTCTACTTAAAAAAGTTTATTAACACTTACAGCGTGCCTTGAACCCAAATCAATTAATCATAGCGCCAAATCTCTTAACACTACTTTAAACCATTAAGCCATCTCACCCTTTGTGTCATTTAATGAAATAAAATAAATTTTATTAACTTTTTCTGTTCATCCAAACAATCATTACATATATGATTAACAATTCCAACTAAAAGTTAAAAGATATAAAATTTAAAATTAGCATTTTATAACTAAATGAAATAAATAATCTTCAAATCCAAATTTACATCAAATGATGATTTTAATTGCAAGAAATGTATACAATAAAATATTAATAATAGAATAATTAACTTAGTAATTAAAGTTTATAAATTTGTGCATGATATATATCTTACAATTTTTATATATTTTATAATTATTAGTTAATAATTTAATCTATATTAAATAACATTATATTTTTACAAAAAAAAATATATTTACAAAATATTTAAGAATATAACATTAAATTTAACCTATCAAATTCACTAATTTACATTTATATAAAAATGATTTTTAGTTTCAAAAAAAATTATAGAAGTTCAAATTTTAACAATGACAAATTATTTTAGTAATTAAAAATTATGAATTTGCATATGATATATATCTTATAAAAGTTAATAAATTTGATATATTTTGAGTAAAAATTATGTATTTTTATAAAGCGTTAAATGATAATTTAATTTATACTTGAGAATTTAATATTTGGTTAACCTTTTTGTTAATGTTAAAGTGTAAAATAATAAACTAGAAAATAATTGATATAATAATTAGGGTAAATATAATATGTTTAGATGCTTTGTGTCTTGGACTCTTAATTACTGTATTTTTTTATATTTATGCATCTTGCTAAATATAATAAGTTCATATTTATGCATCCCGGGTTTTGGATACCCTAAAGTCAAAACCTAAACCATATAGGGTTTTAATCTAAAATCCCAAACCCTATAGGGTTTTGATAAATAGGTCCTATTAGGGTCGGTACAGGTAAGATACCCAAAATTTCACGCAAAATTGCCATCCCTAAATTTGACTAGCTTGAAATGCTATAATTTGCCAAAAGTTGCTATAATTCTTTTATATGCTTGGAAACACAAACTAAAACCACTAGGGAAGGCCCCACCAGAAACATCCAGAAAGACAACAAAACTGAGCTCCCAAGGGCTCGAACTCATGAACTCTTCTTTCCAAAAAACACCTACATTCGCTAGCCAGTTTGTCACCCTATAATTTTTGAGCTTATATAAGTATGATCCTCCCTAGTAGGGGTGTCAATGGACTGGTTTTGGATTGGACCCCATCCAAACTAAAATCAATTTAGATGGATTGGATGGACCAATAAGACATATTGAATTGGACTAGTGCAGACTTAATGGTCCAAAGTATTTATTGGATTGGATAGGACCCGGTTCATTTGTAATGAATTTATATTGGATTGGGTTGAATTGAGCCAATATTGTCCATTGATAGAAGATAAGAATATAGGTGTCAATGGACCACGTTTGGCATAGATTTAATCTAAATCAAAATAAATTTGAATAGATACAGTTCGAACATTGAATTGGACCGATCCAAAATGGTCCAAACTATTCATTCGATTGGATTGGACCTGGTCCATTTGTAAAGAACTCACATTAGACTAGACTGGATTGAACCAAATCTAGTCCAATTGACACCCCTAGTCACCATGGTCATAGCACTACCTTCTGATTTCTAATGAAATATGGTAGGTAAGTGATAGAATTAAGGGTCCGTTTTGTTCACAGTTGGAATTGGAATTTAAATCCTTTGGAATCAAAATCATAATCAGAATGGTCTATTCTCATAGCCTGTTTGGTTCAGACAAGAATTAGAAAGGCAAGAATTGAAATCAGTAGGAGTAGGATTTCATTTCCAAGGGAGGGGAGGGAATGGTCATTCTCTCAAATGGAGGAATGCATTCCATAAAGAATGGGAATGTGAATTTGATTCCACTCAACCAAATAGTTGGAATCGAAATGAGCCATTCCAATTCTGAATGCAGACACTTATTCCCACGAACCAAATAGGACCTTAAGCCTATGATTCATTTTTTTTGAAGGTCAATAGGTTATGATTGTGCACGATTTGTAAGCTCCTAGCTAAAAGATGACCTGGACCTTATTCACTTAGCGAGCTTGACCAAACTGCAAGGCAGAGGATCAGAGAACCTAGGCGGTTAACCCGGCGAGGTCGTTCCGATGCTTAAGTCAATACAGGGTTGTGCGAGCTGAAAGTTTGTATGCTAGTAATCTAGTGAGCAAATAATCAGGCGTACCTAGGTCTTGGGGGTTGATGCCCTTATATAGCTGGGATGCTGTAGGTCTTTTGAGACGTTCCCAGAATCTTCGGCCCATGATGTAAGGATCCATTCCACTTTGATAGGAGAGTAACACGTCAATTAATGAGGTTTATCATTTCCCTATGATTCGGGTGGGGAAAAGATAAGGCCTTCAGTTATGCGGCGTGATCTCGAGTAGTTCAAAGTCCACTGGGAAGCTTCTAGAGTCGATTATGTGGCACCTCGGCATATACGAGTACCAAAGTGATTTTGGTTCCAAGGCGTCCGAGCACCCAAGATCCTCAATCTACTAACATGGCGCTTCGCATTGAGTTGTCCTACTGGCAGGCTGCGTCCACATGTCCTTCACTTACTAGGTCCAACCAAATCATCCCTCAACAGTTGCCCCCCACACCCCGTCCTGGGGGTCTCAACCCAATGCGGGGAGTTCATGATGAACCCAGGTGGATTTGGAACAATTTTCTAGATGGTATGGAGGGCGGCTCTTTTGTCGGACCTACATGGCCACTTGGCTCGACTAGGAAATGACCCAGATTGCATATAGGTAAGCACGGACATCACGCCATTTATAAACTCCATGGACATCAAAATGTGTGCTCAACCGATTTTGACCTCGGGTGGCGTTTAGCCAGTTTTCATGGGAGTCGTTGGATCGTGTAGATCTTGACCGTTGAACCCTGGTCACGGTGGCTATAAATAGGGGCCGAAGGGGCCCATTTTTCTCGCCGTAAACTGCGTGCTTGAGTTTGTTGAGGTCACGCTTCAGTCTTCCAGGTTAGTGTTAGTTGCCTTTGCATCCGAGGTTTTTTCGGTTCCTTCGGTCCTCTTGGTGAGTTCGTCTCATCTTGTTTCCATTTCTTGTCCTCTTCCTTTAGTTCAGTATGTCTAATGTTAGTTTGGATAGCCTTTTTGGTGAGAGTGGAGAGTCCACTGGGGCCGAGATGGGTACCTTGGCGCAGGCCATAGAGTCTTGTCCGAGGCAGACTCACCTCGGCAGGAGCGCGAGGCCTCCTACAAGGGGGCCTCAACATCGTGTCGGGCTCGGGGATCGGACAACTTCAGCCCTTCTACAATGACGACCGACAAGCTTCTGTCCCTGGTAGCTTGGTATAACTTGCCTGATAATCTTGTGTACAACATTCCCTTAGGAAGGTTTCCTTGGGATCACGTTCCTAATGAGATCATGGTTTTTTAGGAGTAGCTCGTAGTTGTGCTGCGTTTCCCACTTCACCCTTTCATAATCAAGATCATCAAATTTTTTGACATTGCCATAGATCGGCTTCACCCCAACTCGATCGCAAATATTGTAGGTACCATCACCCTTTTATACGAGTATAACTAGCCTTTGAACCTCGACATTTTCTTGTTGATCTATTCTATAAAAAAGAACTCCACCTATGTTCTCACCGAGCATAGGCAAAGCTACTACATGTCTCCTTGTCTTGGTTATAAAATTTTGCACGACCTCTCAAACAAAGTCACGGCCTGGAAGAAGCGCTACTTCGTGGTTCGTAACATTATGGGGTGGCCATTACCAATTCACTAGAGGCCTGCCATTTAGGACCTCGGCATTAGGTTGGACAAACAGACATAGGAGCAAGTCCGATCTTGGGTGAAGCTTGGGTTGAAGTTCGAAAACTTCGTGACTGAAGAAAAGCTCATACAAGCCGGGCTAAGTCCTCTTGGTAGGTCGCCACCTTGATTGTCGTACCTGTTTTCTTCTTCATTGTTTATCTTGATCTTGGAATCTAATATGTTCTTTACTTTTTATAGGAGCCATGGCTGATATCCCTACTACCGAGCTCTTCCAAAGCATGAAGAAGGGGAAGAAGAGGAAGGCCTCCAAGAAGGCCCATCTCCATGAGGCCGCCAACACCTCCAGCATCGACACCACCACCCCCGAGCATCCTCTAGTTGTTGAGCATCCTTCAGTTATTGACTTGGTCGAGGAAGACCAAGGCAAGGCTTCTCCACCCCACTTATCGAGGGAGGCTCCAGTGTCCAATTCCCAGTCCACTTGGGCGGCCATCCCTTCGGGAGATGACTCCTTCCAAGAAGCCCAGAGCATTTTGACCCCGAAACTCGGTTTCCTAAAGAGTAAGGATGCGATCTTCACCGAGGAGGTCGCGCAATGGGCTGATCTACCAGTGGCTCAACTTGGGGCCAGAGTAGCTACTCACTGTATGGTGGTACTTATCTGATCCTTGGAATATACTCTGTATTGCTCTTTCTCGGTACTTAGATTTTGTTTCTTCTTTGGCAGGTGGACTCCACAATCCTTGCTCTTGTTTGTCAATCCGAGGTGCAGCTGAAGGAGGCCCTCCAGTCTGAAGAAACCTCCCAAAGCGTTCAGCGCGAATTGGACTTAGCTTACGGCAAGATTCATAAACTAGAGAAGGATGTGCGAGCTCAAAAAGAGTTGATCGTGTTGCTGAGGGAGGATAAGAAGAAGCTCAAGGAGGAATTGGAGGCCCTTCAGAGGGAAAAGGAGAACCTCGAGGAGCTCATGAAGGAGCGCAAGGAGATCTTCGATGACACGATCAGGGATACTAAGGCTCTGGCCGTCGAGGAGTACAAGTCTTCGGAGGAGCTATGCAAATTATTGATTGAGACCGACACCGAGGCCTATCACAAGGGGTTCAAGCTTAGCTGGTAGCTGACGCGGCGTGAATTTCCCAAACTCGACCTCAGCACTATCACCACATCTAGGGTTATTGAGGAGATGGCCGGGGAGGCTTCTAATGATCTGAACTCTGAGGAGGAGAGTGACAACAACCTCCTTGACGAAGAGACAATGGAGGAGGGAGATGGAGACGCTGCCACCGAGGACCATATGGAGACTGACCAGCCCGCCGTAGTTACTAATGGGGACGAGGAGCCCCACATCGACTGATGTATTTTTGCCTCTTTTCTTGGACCCCCAGTACATATATGATGTCTCGATCCTCCGAGCTCGGTTGATTAGTTGCAGCCTTTTTTTTTGCATGTACCTCAAACTTTCTTTTATCAATGCAATGCAATAGTTTCAAAATTCCTTGTAGGAATAACCCAAGTAGGAATAACCTCGAAGTGCCGAACTAGCGAGCTAGGCCCAAGTAGGAATAACCCAATCTTGCTGTACGCCGAAGTGAATAGATACTGTAGGGTATATGCCCGACCTGTCTACGTACAAGCTACTTTATTTACCTATGCCGAAGAGACTGGGTTTTTGGTTGCCCATGACGAAGAGGCGACTAGGTTTTTGTTTGCCCATGCTGAAGAGGCGACTAAGACTTATTTGCCTATGCCAAAGAGGCGCTTGGGTCTTATATTGTGTCGAGGTCTTTTGTCAGCTCGATACCATAGCCCTTAGGCTCTGGAAGTGACTTACGGTCCTCTCTACAGCTCGATGTCCTTTTGACCAGCTCAGTGGTCTTGTTGACTTCGTAAATATTTTGGTTGTGTTGGAGTTGGAGTTGCGAGCTCATAGATAATATCTCCTCAGATTGTCAACGCTCCAAGTTCGAGGTACTTCCATAGTCTCAAGCTCACATGTGCCTTCTCCGAACACTCATCTCACTCGGTACAAACCTTCCCAATTCGGTCCAAGCTTACCCACGCCGGGCTCAGGTAGCATTACCTTGCGGAGCACTAGGTCACCGACTTGAAACTGTCGTTTCCTGACTCGGTTGTTGACGGAAATGGACCGAGGATGTCGATTCCCCATTGTGCGAAGGGCCACGGGCTAGTCAGGTACTTCAAATCGACAGAAGGTTGATGGAGGATGTTGGCATGCCTCTGACATTTGTCACATTTCTTAACGAGCTCGAGCGTGTTTGCCTTCATGGTAGGCTAATAGTAGCCTTTCCTTAATGCCTTTTGGGTGAGTGCTTTGCCCCCTAAGTGTCCTCTGCATAGTCCTTCATGGATGTCACAAAGTACTAGTTCAACTTCTGAAGGTCATAAGCAACGTAGGTAGGGGAGTGTGAAGGACCTCTTGTATAGCCGTCCGTCGATAAGGATGTACCGGGCTGATGGATGCTCTACCCTCCGAGCTACATTGCGTTCTGCTGGTAGGGTCCCGTGAAGCAGATAATCAATGAGCAGGTCAATCCAGCTCGGTTCCACTTACAACATGGGAGCGACCTCTTCTACTCCCCCGAGAATTCTAGGCCGAGGCAGGTCATTTTTATATACAGTTCACATTATGTTGTCGCTAGTACTTGACAATTATGACAAGGTGTCGGCCTCAGCATTCTCGAACCTCGGTATTTGCCTGATGAAGAAAGAATTAAAGCTTGGTAGGATTTCTCTGACCTTGGCTAGGTAAGCTGCCATAGTTGAATCGTGAGCTTCATAGTCATTGTTGACTTAGTTTACTACCAGCTGAGAGTCGTTGCACACAACGAGGTGTTTTACACCCATCTCCTTCGCTAGGTTTAACCCAGCAATTAGTGCTTTGTACTCCGCCTCATTGTTTGACGCCTCGAATCAGAACCAAAGAGCATACTCCAGCTTCACCTCACTTGGGTCGTACAGTATCAGTGTAGCACGACTTCCCCGCTAGTTAGATGAGCCATCTACGTGGAGGATCTAGGGCTCCTTATCCCAGGTCGGTCCTACCCTGACCGGGACTGGTGTTGTGCTGGTTGACGCATCTGACACGTTAGCAGCCTCAATCAGTTCAGGGGTGGGCATGCTGAATGTACATTTTGCTACAAAATCTACCAGGACTTGGGCTTTAATGGTTGGACGTGGCTCAAACCAGATGTCATATTCGCTTAGCTCGATGGACCACTCTATCAGCCACCCTAACACCTCAGGCTTAAGCAAAATGTGCCTCAGAGGTCTACTGGTAAGGACTACAATGGTATGGGCTTGGAAGTATGGACGTAGTTTCCAAGCTACTACTACTAATGCGTAAGCTAGTTTCTCGATGTTGGGATATCTGGTTTTTGCATCCTACAAAACTTTTCTTACATAGTAGACTGGTCGTTGGACCAGATATAGGTCTCTGATTAGTACCAAGCTGACCACCTCGTCACTCGCGGAGAGGTACAATTTCAGTTCGTCTCCTTCCTTAGGTCGGGTTAAAACTGGGGTGGTACTTAAATATCTTATCAGCTCATCAAACGCAAGATGACACTCTTCGGTTCATGCAAAGTCTTTGTTCTTTTTTATTTCTTTAAAGAAGGGTAGGCACCATTTTCCCGACGTGACTCTAAAGACACACTTGCTCGAATTAAGTTTCATGTTAAATTTCCATAGAATTTGAAAAACCAAATTTAAATCATCAATTAAAGAGCTCGAGAATTGGGTCTTTACAACCATGTCATCAACGTAACACTCAATCTTATTTCCAATCAAAGGTTCAAAAATTTTATTTACAAATCGCTGGAAAGTTGCTCTAGTGTTTTTCAAACCAAAGGGCATGACTTTATAACAGTACAACTCTATCTCAGTTACAAAGACAGTCTTGTCCTAGTCGGATAAGTCCATCGTAATTTGGTTGTAGCTAGAGTAGGTGTCCATGAAGCATAGCAACTTGTGCCCTGAGGTTGCGTCTACCAAGCAGTCTATTCTGTGAAGGGGGAAGCAATCCTTTGGGCAGACTCTATTCAGGTTGGTGTAGTCAACGCACATGCACCACTTTCCATTGTCCTTTTTTACCAGCACGGGTTGGCCACCTAGCTCGGGTAATGGACCTCCCTGATGAAGTTTGTAGCAAGGAGCTTCCTGACCTCCTCATCGACTACCCTCCAATGCTCTGGGGCGAGGTTGTGTTTTCTTTGTCTAACTGGCCTGACTAAAGGGTCCACATTTAACTTGTGACTAATCACACTAGGGTCGATGTCGGGTATTTCTACCGCAGACTAAGCAAAAACATTTAAATTATTAAGTAAGAAACTTACTAGTTATTTTTGGAGCGATTCGCTTATCAAGGCACCGATCTAGAGAGTCTTAGTCGGCTTGGTCTTGGAAACCGGTACGTGGATTGTCTCCTCCATCGGGGTTGCTCGCTCTACGGTGTAGTCCGCTAGTTGCTCTAGCTCGAAATCTTTTGTCGGTTTTACCTTTCCTTTCAGTGCAACCATGTAGCACTTGTGGGACATGAGCTAATCAACTCGTACAACCCCTACTCCGTAATCCACCGAGAACTTCATCACCAGGTAGTATGTTGATACTATTGCACGCAAGGCATGCTGGATGGGCCGACCCACAATCGTGTTGTAGGGGGATGGAGACAAGACCACTAGAAATGTATGCTTGAATTGTACTATATTCGGCCATGTTCCTGCCACTACTGGTACTATGGTCCGACCAAGGGGTTTGACTTCTTCACCACTAAATCCCACCAAGGGTGTGTCTTCTAGCTCCAAGTCACTTTGCTTCAGTTGTAGCCTGTTTAAAGTTCCTTTAAATATGATGTCGGTCGAACTGCCTGAGTCCACCAGTTCGCTTCACTTCAATGTCATTAATGACAAGCTTCACCACAAGAGAATCGTCATGAGGGTACTATATCCCACCCGTGTCGCCCTCGGTGAAATAGATAGGCTCTTCTATTCGCGGTCATTTCGGTGGGTTTTCTGCTTCGTGCTTCAGTTCTTTGACTGAGGTCTTCCCCACTGCTGTGGTACACCCCGCTACAATGGATATGTCAGTAATCATGTTGATCACCCCACGAATTGGTCTTTCTTCTGGTAGCTATCGAGGTGGCTACTCGTTCTGTTTGCCTGACTCTAGAGCATCTCTCCTCCAGTCTCCTTGCCGGTCTCCTTGTCGGTCCCCCTATCCTTTCTCTTCGCGCAAGATGTAGTTCTTCAGGTATCCGTGGCGAATGAGCTCTTTGATCTCGTCATAGAGGTTCTGGCAGTTCTCTGTGATGTGACCATGGTCCCAATGAAAGTGACAATAAACGTTCGGGTTCCTGGACGTTGGGTCTCCACGTAGCCTGGGTGACCACTTGACGAAGGAAGAGTCCTTAATTGCCAACTAGATCTCTCCTCGCTTCGCGTTGAGGGGAGTATAGTTGGTTCTCTCTACAGGGGGGTCCTGGATCGCTGACCTGACCTGTAACTTTGTGAGGGGGACTTACTCCTTGAGCAAGGTGACTTACTTCTTCTCCTTGGTGACTTGATCTTCTTCCTTTTGTGTTTGCCACTACTCGTACCTTCTTCTTCTCTCTTGCTCTTCTTGCCTTGCTGGCTCTCCGGTTTGTGGCTGAGCTCTTCTTCAGTGCTTATGAATCTCTCGGCTAACATGAGAAACTCTTTAATAATCTTTGGCCGATTCACTCCGACATACCACCTAAACTCCTTGTGTGTAACTCCTTTCCAAGTTGCGGTGAGGTGCACTACTGGGTCGAGTTCTGGTATCTATAGACATATTTCATTGAAATGCTTGATGTAGCTCCGGATCGACTTGCCTTCCCTCTGTACCACGTTCAGAAGGCTCTCTTGTGACTTCAGGCACTTCTTACTAGTGATGAAGTGGGCTGTGAACATATCCACGAATTGTGCCCAACTTCTGATGGAGACTGGCGTGAAGCTCCTGTACCAAGTCTAGGCTAATCCTTTGAAAGTGGTGGAGAAAGCCACACACATACACATTTTGTCTACCCCAACAAGATGCATTTGAGACTAGAATGCATCTACATGGTCACTAGGGTCATAGGATCCATCATACTTGTCCAACGAAGGTACCTTGAAGTCTTTCGGCATCGGGACCGCTAGTAGCTCAGGTGATAGGGGAGATGGCCAGCTCAACAAAGTTGGAGCCGCTCGTGTAACCACCGAGCTTACCTCTTCCCTTTCCTTGCTTTGCTCTAATGGTTGGATGTTCTTCACTAGTGGGTTGTTCCTGGCTCAGGGACTGCGAGTCTTGCAATGCTGTCATTGTTTCTTCTTTACTGGCTTGGCGTTAGTGCTGCTGACCTCTGTATGGTCAGGCACTTTGATTCTAGTCCGCTCTCGCTCCCGAACACTATTGCCAGGTGTATCAGGGTTCCTTGCTGTTGCTGCTTCTTGGTCTTGAGATCGGTGCTAGCTGCGGTGGGGTACTGGGGGGGTCTTGTCTTGAGCCTGCACCTCAGGCCCCAAGCTGGCGATCATCGCATCATGATCTATTGTTCTTCCCGCAAAAGTTGCTGCTAACTGTTCCTCTCGGACTGGTTAACTTCGGGCCTGCCCTTCGGGTTCCCCCTTTGAGAAACTGGGGGAGTGTGTTGTCCGTCTGTCCTGCCCCGAGGTGGGGTCCGACCCCTGGGAGGGACCAGTACCTGCAAGGTTCCTTCACCCTGATGGGGAGATCGGTGGGCATTTTGGTGGGCCCTGTGCTAATTCAAGTTCTGGTTCTAACCTTGATACTAACCTGTTTGTTGTGGTGGAAACTACTGCTGGCTTGGTTGTAGTGGTGGGAACTACTACTAGTATTGCTAGTAGAAGTAGTATTGTTGGAATTGTTGAAGTTGATGAATCTGCTGCATTTGGATCTACATTGTCCTGACACTCTGAACGAGGTCGTCGAACTGAGAATGCCTGACCTCAGGAGGGATCACAGAAGGTTCCAAAATGGTGGTGTTCACTTGGAGAAACAGGACTTTTATTTGTTGAGTTGTTTGTGGCACTGACAGAGGGGGGGCCCCGAAGCAGTCAAGGGGATGGTGAACTGCCCGATATTCATTGAGAGGCTTTGAGGTAATGACGTTTGGTGATCTTGCCTCCCAGTGACGTTCATGTCAATGCTCTTACTGATGTTACTAGAAGATGCCATCGAAAAAGAATGCAGTAACTGGTGAGTTGTAGTGTTTGACCTTTCGATCGTTCCCCACAGATGGCACCAATTGATTGTGCACGATCTGTAAGATCCTAGCTGAAAGATGACCTGAATCTTAGTCTTATAGCGAGCTGGACCAAGGTACAATGTAGAGGATCAGAGAACCCAGGGTGGTTAACCCAGCGAGGTCACTCTGATGCTTAAGTCAGTACTGGGTTGTGCGAGCTAAAAGTTTATATGCTAGTAAGCTAGTGAGCAAATAATCGCACGTAGCTGGGTCTTGAGGATTGATGCCCTTATATAGTTGGGATGTCGTAGGTCTCTCAAGACGTTCCCAGAATCATTGGCCCGTGATGTAGGGAATCATTCTGCTTTCATAGGAGAGTAACACATCAATTAATTAGGTTTATCGTTTCCCTCCAATTTGGGCGGAGAGAAGATAAGGCCTTCGGTTATGCGGCGTGTTCCCGAGTAGTTCGGAGTCCGCTAAGAAGCTTCTAGAATCGATTACGTGGCACCTCGGCGTATACGGGTACCGAAGTGATTTTGGTTCCAAGGTGACCGAGCACCTGATTTCCCCGATCTGTTGACGTGGCTCTTCGCACTGAGTTGTTGTCCTGCTAGCAAGCCGCGTCCACGTGTCCTTCACTTACTAGGTCGGGCCAAATCACCCCTCATCAGGTTATAAGGCAATGTGCCTCATAATGTTATTCATTAATTCAACTACCCACGATTACAATCTCAAAAGATAGTAGAATGTTAAAAAGATGGATACAAAGACCACGTATGCATGTGGTTAACAGTTAGGGCATGTTTGGCCAACATATGAGCGGCCACATTACTAGTACGTGCAACCCAATTTATTGAGCAATGAGAGAATTTTCTAATAAAAAGCTTGCAATCTGCGATCAACATGTGAATCCGCCAAGGAGCGTGAGAGCCAAACTCCATTAGACTTGTAGTCACAATTGTAGAATCTCCCTCAAGAATGATGGATGAGAGCTCCAATTCTAAAGCAAGAAAAAGGGCTGCATGAGCAGCTTTAGCTTCTAATTCTTCTAGGGAAGCTTTAGGAACTTTAATGGATCAGCCATAAATAAAAGCCCCTCAGTGATCACGAATCACAACACCTAATCCCTCATCTGATAACGATAAAGCACCATCAAAGTTGATTTTGTACATAGGAGGGATAGGTTTCTGCCAAAAGTGGGAGGAGTCATCCTTGAAATGGTAGTACTAGAAATATCCACACTAATCGATATAGAGTATCAAATCTCCTCCAGTTGGGACTGGGCCTTGAAGATAACTGCCATAGGTTCAAAAGGCTGATTTTCCATGATTATTTTACATCTAAATTTCCATATCTGCCACATGAAAATGCTTCCAATAGTAAAATATGATACCTGGCTTTCATTAAAAGGAGTCAAGTTTAAACCAATGAAACAATCAATCCTAAAGACTAGTCTATATTATATGTTCATCAACTTTTAGGTTCAAACAAGATGCAAACCAAATTGATCTGCTCACTAAACAACCAAAAAATAGATGGTGAATGGTTTCAACAGCAGTGCCACATAAGTGACAAGAAGGGTCAATCCCAATACTATATTTAGCTAATCGACCAGTGGTAGGAGTAGCATTCGTTAAGCATCTCCAAAGAAAGAGTTGTACCCGTGGTGGCAAATGTTTAATATGCCAAAAGCTCTTCCACGTTACTGTGCCAAAAGCATAACATGCATTAGAATGGTGTGCAACATCAGATGATAAGAGATTGTATATGGAAGACATAAACCTCCCATGAGGAGTAAGTGTCCAAACCAGCTTGTCTTCAATCTCCTGCACATTTGTTGGTAGAGGTAAGGTCCTTATGAGTTGCACCGTAGAGGGATCAAAAAATTGAGAAAGTTGTTCATGCACCCAAGATCCAGTGTGAGGATCAATAAAATATGCCACACGTAGTACAGGCATCTCATGAGGTAGAGAAATATTGGTGTTGGGAGGAATCCAAGGTTTAGACAACCATGGATCAGCCAAGACATCTATAGACCAACCGTTCCCAATACACCATTGACAACCACACTTAAGATAAGTTCTACATTTAAACATACTCGTCCAAATGTAAGTCCCTATGCTTTTGGAAGAAAACATCCAAAAATTCATTCTTTTGTTGGAGGCATTTGGGCTCCAAAACCTTTACCCATAGATGTGAATACTCAGTCAAAAAACTCCAGCATAATTTAGATACAAGGGAAATATTGAGGTGACGAAAATCTTTAAAACCCAAACCTCCTGTCAATTTAGGTGTAGTAATATCAGTCTACTTGTGTAGTGGACACCCAACTCCGGAGAGAGTCCTTGCATATACTACATTGTGCTAAAACCCGGTTCGGTGAACAGATATCACTATAAGTAATTCATTAACTACAATCTGGCGTCGTGTGCATTGAGGATGGCCATGAACAAAGAAAGAAGATACTCCAATGAACTAATCAACCCTCTCCCAAGTTACGTGGAATTTTTTTTATGAGTTTCCATTGGCTAATGTGTATCTCAGTATAAGTCCCAGGTGTAGGAGATTCGGATTCATGGGATGGGCTACCATAACAATTTAGATTTTTCAAGATGGCATCAGTAAAAGGAGGATTTCTACCTTTTACCTGAAAATTAGACACTTAAAAAAATATTTGCTTTAACTTTTCAAGCTATCAATACTCACATAGTCTATCCTCAAGGATAGAAAATTTTCTGTTACCTCCAATTTAATTAGAACATGTTGCCTTCACAACCTCAACTTGAAACTTAGGGACGAAAGGCTTAATGGCGAAATGGACACCAAAACTTTATGAAAAACAATTAACCCAAGCCAAATATCTTTTCCGCTGCTTTCTTCCCTTCCCTCCCCACCGCAGATATTGTTGTATTAACATGCAAATTTAAATATCAAAAAAACCTTACAATTCTAAGCTTAACTAAAGTAGTTTGGGCATATTTTAGTATAATGTGAATGGTAGTTTGTGCACATTTTAGAACAATGTGAATGGTAGTTTGTGCATATTTTAGTATAATGTGAATGAATCTCCCAAAGGGTCCCTATATATTTGATGTCACGCGATCTGGAAGCTCCCTCGTGTCTGATGACTCAGAAGTTGATTTGGATGCTTCCCTTGTCTAGGCCGATTTGGAGATATCCGAGCTATATAACAGAGAGTTGTGTAATTTTGATTTTGTGAGAGACCTACAGGGAAGCCATATTAGCCGAACTGTGTTGGACTGAGCTGGAGATGGCCAAGCTATCTAATAGAGAGCTATGTAATTTTCTGAGAGACTTGCAGGAAAACAATATTAGCTAAGTTGTGCTAGGCCGAGCTGGAGATGGCCAAAGTGTTTTGTTCTACAAGAGAGATAGAGTTAGAGTGCCTAGGTGTCTTTACACGGGGTGGTTACTCTGATGCTTAAGTCAGAGAGTGTTTTGAAAGTATTTTAGAAAGTGAGAGAGCTTGAGAGCTTGTAATCGCACCTACCTTCTCATAGGAAAATGGTGCCTTTATATAGGTTAAAGAGATTATAGACCTCCTGTAACGGGTCTCATCTTCTTGTGGAATCATTTCTGCATAGTTAGCTGAGTTATTACGTCAGTTACGCGATTTATGTGGGTGTCGTCGAGCACTCCTTGTAGGTCGTCACTTATACCCTACTTAGCTCGGTCAATATCTAAAGGAGGTCGCTCCTCAAGTGGAGGTACTTTAGGTCAGCCATAGGCGAGGTGCTACTAGCCGACCTGCTGGGGTGATCTACTTACTCAATGCCGAGGTGTCACTCGGATGTCATGTGTCTCTGAAGGTAGATCACTAGGTCGACGGAGGTAGGTCGCCATTTCTCTAGCAGGTCTTTGGAGGTAGGTCTCCAGTAGGTCTCTAGAGGTAGGTTTCCAAGTCTCTAGTAGGTCTCTAGAAGTAGGTCTCTAGGTCTCCAATAGGTCTTTGGAGGTAGGTCTTTAGGCCTCCAGTAGGTCTCTGAAGGTAGCTCTCCGTCATTTTGGCTAAGGCAAGTCATCACCTATATGGTATTGAGGTGTCACCCAGTTGTTTTTGAGATGCACATGTCATGATGTCTATGGAGGGCCAAATCTGCCCTCATCAATTACCCATGCAAACACTTCTCTAATTGAGGGAAAGTTTGCACTGCCCAAGATCTAACCATGAATTGGACTAAAAACTCTAAAGCAGTATTGGCTTTTGATATAATTAGAAACTCAGGTCCCGTTTGGTTCGTGGGAATAGGGGTTTGGAATCGAAATCGGAATGAGCTATTCCGATTCCAACTGTTTGGTTGAGTGGAATCGGAATCCCATTCTCATTCCTGTTAGAATGGCATTCCCCCATTTGAGGGAATGGCAATTCCATGCCTCTCCCTTGAGAATGAAACCCCATTCCTACTTACTCCAATTGCCATTCCCATTCATTTCTGAACCAAACAGACTATGGGAATAGATAATTCCAATTATCATTCTCAAGTTTTCAATTTCGACTCCGGATGCAAACCAAATAGAAACTGAAGTTTACTAAATTATTGAATGTATAAAGCCAACACATGTATGTTCTAGCCGAGGACACTTGATTATTTAACTTAATTTGCCTCTACAAATCCCAACTCAACCCAGGAGATAGGGCTGCAAATGGATCGGATCGGATTTGGTAAGGGCATATCCGATCTGATCCGTTAAGAAAATTTGACTGATCCAAATCCGATAAGGATCTGATGAAGGAAGATTTGGCCCGACCTCGAAATCGTGCCACGTGGCAAAAAACAAATAGCTCGGCACTTAAAGCAACGTACCCAAGGTGCAAACACCAAAGGGAAGAAACCAGCAGTCCGAACTCCCCTCGAGGAGACCGAACTCCCTTCGAGGAGCCCGACCTCCCTACTAAGAGCTCGAACTCCCTACTAAGAGCTCGAACTCCCTACGAGGAGCCCGAACTCTCCCTTTGGCCCTGAGCCACACAAAGCAGTGACCTGAACTGGCCCGCCTCATGGCAGTTCGGGACACTCCCCTATCCGAACTCAAGACTTTGCCTTGCACACCGCTCCAGCACTTCGCCTCCAAAACGCCGAACTAGACAAACCACACCGTACCTGACACCGAATGAGTCTGTATCCAAGGGCGACGCACCTGACTGACTTGGGATCTGACGCTTGACAGCCGCACTTCAACGGCCACCTGCCACCGTCACCTGCCACCGCCATCTCCAGTTACAGAGACAGCTCTGACAAAAAGAGCAATGGCGGTTCTGCCCCAGTAGAGGTGATGACACCCGAACTGGAAGAAGCACGGAAGTAATCATACCCGACCTGACAGAAGCCTAGGAGTGAGTGCGCGAGGTGGTTATAAAAGGCTCTCTACCCCCCAAGAACATGGTATGCAAACTTTGCGCTATCTGGTTTTATCTTGCCTTTGAAAGATTCTAACTTGAGCATCGGAGCCTTTACACCGGGTTCCCCCCGGAGCTTCCCCATCTTCTCCGTTTTAGGTTCCCTGATACTCAGTTCAGAGGCAAGGTCGTTGATAGCTAAGACCGGCCGGATTGCGCATCATCAATTGGCGCCGTCTGTGGGATAGCTTCAAAAAGCCTCCCTCCAAACTCTCATAACCTCTTTTCTTCAAAAAACCCAACACTCATGGCTTCTTCCAGCAACGCCGGACGTGGCACGGAGACAAACACCACCGGGGAACAACTTCAAGTCCCCATGGTGTGCGTTGGATAGTTCACCATCCCCCTTTCGGTGGATGGGATCCCCAGCTTGAATGCGCCACAAGCAGTGGCGCCCGTAAACCTTCCTGCCATGAGCATCCCCTTTCCTCCCCCTATTGAGCCAACCTTTACTGAACCAACTGCCGTCCCCCTGGCAGCTAGCCAAAACTGGTTGGACGACTTGGTGCAGTGCATGCGAGCAATGCAAGCTCAAATGCAACAGTTCCAGCAACACCAGCTTCATCAGCACCAAGTACTGTACAACATCTCCCATTATCACTATCAACAACAGTTCCCCCAATTGTCGCTGAACCAACCACTACTTCCACCTCGGCACCCTGCTCTGAGGCCGGTTAAGGCCTCCCCACAGGATGGACGCCCCACCAGGGAAAGGCCTCCCGGCCCCAGAACCCCCCTAACAGCCAGGCCTCGTTCCAAGGCCGAAGAGAGAGAAAAATCATCCCTGCCTCGCAGCTCGCAAGTGGGTCAGGAACCTCGCCCGCAAGATCGGCACCTCGGCGCTCCAATCCCGAGTTCCCGCTCACGGAAAACCGATTCGGCGCCCAGGCAGCAGACTACCAGCATTTCAGGCCCATCGAGCTCGGCAACACAAAGGCCAGCAGTGCCAGTACCAGGCCCACTCAACAACGAAGGCGCCGGTGAAGTCGCCGAACTGCCACCCGTGTCCTATCAGAGCTCAGAGGAAAGGAAGAGACAAGCTCGGATGAGATAGGAGCTGCCCTGATTCTCTCAGTTCCTTCCCCCCTCGCATCAGAACTCCTGGCGGTCCCCTTGCCCAGGGATTTCAAGCTCCCACCTTTGGACAAGTATGATGGGTCCTTCAACCCTAACGACCACGTTGACGCTTTCCAGTCCCAAATGCACCTCGCCTGGGACAGTGAATCGTGCATTTGCATGGCCTTCACCACCACCTTCAGGGGGTAGCCCGCACTTGGTACAGGAACCTGGCCCCTGGGTCGATAAAATGTTGGGCCCAGTTCGTGCAGGTCTTCACCGCACACTTTGTCACCAGCAAACGGTGCCCCAAAACAGAGGAAAGCATCTTCGGAGTAGTCCAGAGGGAAGGAGAATCCATCCGGGGCTACATCAAGTGATTCAATGAAGCATGCTTACAGATACCGCGGTTAGACCCCGCGGTGCAGCTCGCGGCGGCCAAGAGAGGAGTAACGCACAAAGAATTCAAGTGGCACATGGTAGCTAACCAGCCCGCAACCGTGGCCGAATTCCTCAAGCTCGCGGACAAGTTCATGAGGACAGAGGAAGAAATCAACCAATGAACTGAAAGTGGGAACGAGAAAAGAAAGAGGGAAGGCGAGCCCTCCAACCCAGTCGACAGAAAAAACCCGGCCCGAGAGCCGAAGCCGAACCAGTCATTCCGAGCTCTTCTAGTAGTTCGGACGGATTACACGCCATTAAATACGAGGCGGACTGAGATCTTAATGACGATCAAGGACGCCCCATACGTGAAGTGGCCACCTCGCCTAAAGGGAAATCCGAACGAGAGAAATAAGAATTTGTATTATAGTTTCCATAGAGACAACGGTCATAGTACCGAACAGTGTAATAATCTCCGGGACGAGATAGAGGGACTCATCCGTCGCGGATACTTAAGAAATTTTGTACAGCATAACAATAATAACAATAAGGCATGTCGGCAAGGGGAGCACGAAAAGGATGCCCCCGAATCTAGCAGCAGACCAGCCGAACCGTTGCAGCGACAACCTCCGGAAGAGAGGCCAGTTCGTGAAACCATCCATGTAATTGTGGGAGGTTTGGTGGTAGCAGGGTGTACCTCGGCAGCAGCCCGGACTTCAGTTCGCAAAGCGACCCTTGAGGAACGGAACCCCCCAAAAAGACCGAAGACCGAAGAACCAATCTTCTTCACGGAAGATGACGTGCGAGGGGTCCACTACCCCCACGATGACGTGCTTGTCATTAAACTAAGGATCAGCGACTTCGAGGTCAGACGCGTACTCGTAGATTCAGGCAGCTCAGCGGACATCCTCTTCAAGTCAGCATTTGACCAGCTATAGTTACAGAGGAGCGAGCTGAAGCCCGCGAACACTCCTCTGGTGTGTTTCAGCAGAGAGGAAGTCAGGCCCCTCGGAAAAATAGCAGTACTAGTGGAACTCGGCACATGGCCTTGTGCGGTCAGACTCAACCACGATTTCCTGGTGGTCGCGACCCCCTCCCCATACAATGCCATAATAGGGCGGTCAATCACGCATATCCTGCGGGCAGTGGTCTCCACCTACTATTTGGCCATGAAGTTCCCTACAGACTTCAGTGTGGGGGTAGCGTGGGGCGACCAGCTTGAGTCCCGCAAGTGTTATGTTGCCGCCCTGAAGGGAAAAACCAAGGTGGCCGACGACCTCGAACTGGAGCGGCCTGCAGAGCAAGTCGAGGAACGAGCTTCGCCCACAGAGGAAACGGTCGCAGTCCCGACTTCGGCTACAGATCCAGCTCGCACACTACAGATCGGTGCTTCCGTCGAGGAACCCCTACGAACCGAACTGGTGAGTTTTTTACTTGAAAATTTAGATATTTTTGCCTGGTCCGCGGACGACATGCCCGGTATTAGCCCCGGCCTGATAACTCACAAACTCAATACTGACCCTGTAGTCAGACCCGTTAGACAGAAGAAACGTAACTTAGCCCAGAGCGCTGGAGGGCGGTCGACGAGGAGGTCGAGAAGCTCCTCACAACAGACTTCATAAGGGAAGTCCATTACCCGAGCTAGGTAGCCAACCCAGTGCTGGTGAAAAAGGCAAACGGCAAGTGGCGCATGTGCGTCGACTACACCGACCTAAACCGAGCTTGCCCGAAAGATTGCTTCCCCCTCCCCAGGATTGACTGCCTAGTGGACGCGAGCTCGGGACATGAGTTGCTAAGCTTCCTAGACGCCTACTCAGGCTACAACCAAATCAGGATGGACTAGTCTGATGAGGAAAAAACCAGCTTCATAACCGAGTTCGACCTATACTGCTACAAGGTCATGCCCTTCGGATTAAAAAATGCCGGGGCAACCTTCCAAAGACTTGTAAATAGGCTGTTTCGCCCCTTGATTGGCACGAAAATAGAATGTTACGTAGACGACATGGTCGTCAAGACACAGTTTTCACAGGAATTAATACAAGACTTAGATTCTGTCTTCCAAATCCTGCGCCAATTTAGCATGAAGTTGAACCCTAACAAATGTGTCTTCGGCGTCACCTCGGGCAAATTCCTAGGGTACATTGTCAACCAGCACGGTATTGAGGCCAACCCGGACAAGATAAAAGCCATCCTAGATATGAGACCACCCCGGAAAGTAAAAGAAGTTCAGAGGCTAAATGGCCGCATAGCCGCTCTAAGCCGCTTCATGTCCAAGTCGGCAGACCGCTGCCTACCCTTCTTCAAAGCAATCAAAGGCAAAGGGTTCGAATGGACCCAAGACTGCCAACTCACGTTTGACAAGCTAAAAAGTTACCTCGATAGTGTGCCAACCTTAGCCCGGCCCGAGGAGGGTGAGGTCTTAAAACTTTACCTCTTGGCAAGCGACAAGGTGGTCAGTTCGGTACTAATAAAAGAAGCAGACCGGGTCCAGCGACCCATCTACTATGTTAGTAAAATTTTGCAGGTAACAGAAAACAAGGTACCTGCAAATAGAAAAGCTAGCATACGCACTGGTGATAGCAGCTCGGAAACTCCGCCCGTACTTCTAGGCTCACACCGTCATTGTCCTGACTGACAAACCTCTGAGGCAAGTTTTACTCAAACCCGAGGTTTCCGGTCGACTGACGAAATGGGCCATTGAACTCAGCGAGTACAGCCTCCAGTACAAGCCAAGAACTGCTATTAAGGCCCAAGCCTTGGCATATTTTATCGCCGAGTGCACGTTTAGCCTCGAGCCCAAGATCCCCAGTTCGGGTGAGCTCGGAGCTCCCAAGCCAATAGAGTTTGAACCCCATGAAGTAGCAGCCAGCATCTCTCCTGGTTAGGCCAAACGCGAACTGGGATGAGGAGCCCTGGATCCTTCACGTGGATGGCTCCTCGAACCAGCAGGGCAGCAGGGCTGGAATAGTACTACGCGGCCCAAGTGGAACAAAATTGGAATACGCACTACGCTTTGAGTTCACGGCATCCAACAACGAGGCGGAGTACGAGGCACTGATAGCTAGGCTGAACCTAGCGCACAAGGTCGGAGCAAAGCACGTAGTTATCTGCAGTGATTCCCAGCTCGTGGTCAACCAAGTTACAGGCGAATACGAAGCACGCGAGCTCGCTATGATTGCATACTTGGCAAAAGTAAAGGAGGCTCTGCTCAACTTCTAGTCACACTTCATCAAGCAAATCCCGAGGTCAGAGAACACTGAGGCCGATGCCCTGTCCCGGTTAGCCAGCACGAGTCACAACGCCATGAGAACTGTGTATGTAGAGGACTTACCTCGGCCCAGCATTCTCGATGGGGCAGAAGAGGTCGCTCCCATCCTTGAAGCAGAGCCGAGCTGGATCGACCCACTTGCGAGCTTCCTGCTAGATGGAACCCTCCCTATGGACCGCAATGCAGCCAAGAGGGTGCAGCGCCAGGCAGCCAAATACATCATAATAGACGAACGGTTGTACCGACGATCCTACACGCTCCCCTACCTGCGTTTCTTGTGACCTGCCGAAGCTGAGCTCGTACTCCGCGACACTCAAGTAGGCTTGTGTGGCGGACACCTGGGGGGCAGAGCCCTCGCTCAAAAGGCACTTCGACAAGGATACTACTGGCCAACGATGAGGGTAGAGGCCATCGAGCTTGTCAGAAAATGCGACAAGTGTTAGAAGCATGCCAATATCCACCATCAGTCTGTTGCCGACCTCAAGTACCTCACCAGTCCATGGCCCTTTGCACAATGGGGCATCGACCTTCTAGGGCCATTCCCGCCAGCAACAGGTGGGAGAAAGTTCCTAGTGGTGGCAGTAGATTACTTCACAAAGTGGATAGAAGCTGAAACTCTGGCAACAATTACAGCTCGAAACATACAAAACTTCTTTTGGAAGAACATAGTATGTCGCTTCGGGCTACCTCGGGTACTGATCTCCGACAATGGCAAACAGTTCGAGGATATCAAGTTCCAAGAATGGTGCCAAAATATGGGAATTCGTCAGAACTTCACGTTGGTCGCACACCCGCAGGCAAACGGTCAGACAGAAGTAATGAACAGAGCCATCCTCCGCGGACTGAAAGCACGACTAGACCGAGCTAAAGGGTTGTGGGCGGACGAGCTACCAAGTGTCCTGTGGGCTCACCGAACCACGAAAAAAACCGCTACAGGAGAGACCCCCTTTAACCTCATCTACGGCACCGAAGCGATAATCCCGACGGAAATCGAAGTACCTACACTGCAACTAGAAGCATACGACGAGCAGACAAACGGAGACGAGTTACGCACCAACCTCGACCTACTGGATGAGGTAAGAGACCTCGCGCACATCTGAACTGCGGCCTACCAGCAAAAGGTAGCTCGGTACTATAACGCCAAAGTAAAGAAGAGGAGCTTCCACGTCGGCGAATTGGTTCTCCATAAGATCATGGTACCCGAACCCGGCGTGGGCAAACTCGGACCAAATTGGGAAGGACCCTACAGAGTAAAGAAAGCACTCGGGGGGCATACGAGCTCGAAACCTTAGAGGGTAAGCAAGTACCCTGAGCATGGAACATCGTCAACCTAAGGCGATACTACCTATAGACCGCCAAGCAAAGTGGATGAAATCACCACCAAAACAGGTCGCGCGAGTGCGGTAGCCCAGACAGGAAACAGATCGGAAGTATGATTAGTTCGGAAAATATGCTCAGTTCGGGAGAAAGAACAACCAACACTTAACCAAAAGTCATTCCATTTCAAAAGTAAGGTAGTACATTTAAAAGGCACTTCAACAATACCCGAAGGCCCCGCCTCGCCCTCGGAGTCTGGCTCACCGTCAGCAGCATTGGCCATCTCCTGAGTTATGCACGAAGTGGATATGGCGCTAATATCGAGCTCGGGGTACGTATTCCGAATCATCCATCGGCTTAGTTTAAAACTCCTCCTGTATGAATCCACCATCAGATCATCAAAGCCCGACGAAGCAATGTACTCATCGACAGCCTTCTTCTTGGCATCTTCGATACCTTGAGAAAAGATCTGCGTTCTCTCCCTGATGTCCTCCTGAAGGTACTCAACCTGATGCTATAGATCCAGCCTCAAGTCCGCCATGTGCTTCACCACCACTCCCATGGCCTCGGCATCTCTCTGAGACCTCACCTGCCTGATCCGTGAAAAACGAGCAGCCTGCTCGACAGCGCGACGAGCCTCTTCGGCAACTCACGCCTGCCTCGAGCTCCTCTCCACCTGAGCCGCCAAGGTGTGAATAGAAGAATTCACCTACCAAAAGGAATCGAGTGATCAAAAGAACCAACAAAACGAAAGCCAAAGAGCTCTAAAAAAGGGAGAACACTTACCACCATGGCATGGGTAATGGCACGATAGGCCACTTGATGCAGAGGGAGATCAATCCAAGCCGCGACCTCCTTGGGGAAAATAGCCTCCTTACTCTTTTGAAGAGCATGGGTCGGCGACAGCACACTCCTGAAATCCCCCGGGGCCCCCGAGCCCGAGGGCCCAACTCGCGTATGAGCAGACCCGGAGTAAGTAGGAGCACCAGAGTATGTAGGAGCCCCTGTGTAAGTAGTCTCAGCATAAGGGACCCCTGCCGGCACCTGCATTGGAGGAACCATCTCGGGCTCCCTGGGCAGATCTTCTGGCGAATAGTCTGGCACCTCGGGCTCCGCATCCCGGGGCATCTCGGCGCGAGTTCGCTTGGCAACCCGCTTTCTCCTCTTCATGCCTTGGAACAAGTGCCCACATCGGGTCCCTCGAGAATCCATCACACCTGCGAAAAGAAGTTCGCCATTAGTAAAAAGCAAGAAAGAGAGCAAAAATAGAATCTCTAAGTGAAGAACCTACCCGAGCTCAGGCCGGCTGCAATGAGCTTGGCCTCTGTCAGATACTGTTGACACTTCAGCCCAAGCCGCGCCCATTATCGGAGGCCTTTCGCCGTCTCTTTGTCAAGTGTGACCCCGAAATCAGGAGCGGCCATCCCCCACCTGGTCTGAAACGGCCACCCCAACACACTTTGCACCCCGAAATAGTCCCGCTTCCATGCTGGGACCTTGTTGGGGAGTTCATGTAAAAGCTTAAAGCCCGGGTGAGGAGACAGATAGTATGCCCGCCTACGCCCGGGGAGGGGACCTGCTTGCTTCTTAAGCATCAAGATTGAAGAAAAAATCTCCAAGTCCAAAGGAAAGCTCTCTTCGCAAAATAAGGAGATTGTCCCCACCAAATTTCGAATGGAGTTCGGGTGAACCTGGCCGACCGTCACGCCGAAGTGGTTCAAGACTTCGACAAGGAGGGGATGGAAAGGCAATCGCAGCCCCGCAGCGAGCTGCTCCCGGAATATCACGATCTCATCAGGACCGTGTTCCCAAGGAAAGCTACCCGAAGGTATGAAATAAGCGTACTCCTCGGGCAAGTTATAGTAGGTAATGAGGGATTGGAACCCCTCGGGCGTCATGGTCGAAGGACCAAACTTGTCTAACATCCGACCCCGATGAGAGGTGGACGCCAAACTACCCGAAGCACCTCGGCCTACAAGTTCGAACTCTTCCTCGAGCTCTACCTCCAGCTCGCTAGGGCTATCAGGGGGTGCAACTCGGTTCGTAGAACCTGCATCAGACCGGCTAGAAAGACTATCTGAGCTATCCAAGCTAGACATCGGGGAGTGAGATGGGATCCAGGAAAGTACTCACCCGGAAAAAGGCTGTAGACCACAGGAGCTCAGACGAGCAGAAGACCTTGAACGCGAACTAATAAAACCTGGACGCGTACTGGATGCGAGCTCGAGAGAAATACAAAAGTGACAGCGACTAGGGTCCCCCCCCCGCTATTTATACTCACAGTGACCGAAAAGCGACGGCTTAGATCAAAGCCAATCCGACGGCCCACAGCCGCATTGACTGCACGTCCCCTGAGTCCGAGACGTGATTGGCGCACGTCTTTCTAAAACTGACGGAGCGCCGGCGCACGTCTTTTCGAAACTGATGGAACGCCAGCGCACGTCTCCTCAATAAAAGCGGCAGCGACACGTTTTTTCAAATTTGAAAAGACGCCTGCTATCGCGCCTCCCAAGTGGCGCGCTTTTTTGAAATTTCAAAATAAAGCGCGCGCCGCCACATCTATCAGCGTTTAGGCAGGCCGACACGCTTCCCGCCTTTTGGACGCTCTAAGAAACCCAAGGAACTTGACAACAAATCTACCTGACACCTTGCGAACTCCCCGCGCCAGGGCAAGACCCTTAGCGCGAGGAGTGGGGGCAATTGATGAAGGAAGATTTGGCCCGACCTCGCAATCGCGCCACGTGGCAAAAAACAAATAGCTCGGCACTTAAAGCAGCGTACCCAAGGTGCAAACACCAAAGGGAAGAAACCAGCAGTCCGAACTCCCCTCGAGGAGACCGAACTCCCTTCGAGGAGCCCGAACTCCCTACGAGGAGCCCGACCTCCCTACTAAGAGCTCGAACTCCCTATTAAAAGCTCGAACTCCCTACTAAGAGCTCGAACTCCCTACGAGGAGCCCGAACTCTCCCTTTGGCCCCGAGCCACACAAAGCAGTGACCCGAACTGGCCCGCCTCATGGTAGTTCGGGATACTCCCCTATCCGAACTCAAGACTTCGCCTCGCACACCGCTCTAGCACTTCGCCTCCAGAACACCGAACTAGACAAACCACACCTTACCTGACACCGAAGGAGTCCATATCCAGGGGTGGCGCACCTGACTGACTTGGGATCTGACGCTTGACAGCTGCACTTCAACGGCCACCTACCACCGTCACCTGCCACCGCCATCTCCAGTTACAGAGACGGCTCCGACGAAAAGAGCAGTGGCGGTTCTGCCCCATCAGAGGTGATGACACCCGAACTGGCAGAAGCACGGAAGTAATCATACCCGACCTGACAGAAGCCTAGGAGTGAGTGCGCGAGGTGGTTATAAAAGGCTCTCTACCCCCCAAGAACATGGTATGCAAACTTTGCGCTATCTGGTTTTATCTTGCCTTTGAAGGATTCTAACTTGAGCTTCGGAGCCTTTACACTGGGTTCCCCTCGGAGCTTCCTCATCTTCTCCATTTCAGGTTCCCTGCTACTCAGTTCAGAGGCAAGGTCATTGACAGCTAAGACCGGCCGGATTGCGCATCATTAGGA
This sequence comes from Nelumbo lutea, assembly GCF_056320005.1. NCBI lineage: Eukaryota > Viridiplantae > Streptophyta > Magnoliopsida > Proteales > Nelumbonaceae > Nelumbo > Nelumbo lutea. The sequence goes on from NC_142685.1 coordinate 109,404,965, forward strand.
TCCATCGGATTTTCAAAAGTATGATTTCAATTCGAATTTGAATATATTATTGGATTTCTGATTCGGTTAGAATTATATTTATAAAATAATATATTATATTGTTTATATAATATAATAATATATTAAAATATATTATATATAATTAGATAAATAATATATAGAATATACATATATAATATGTAAATAATATTTCATAATTAACGGATTGAATCGGGACATAGCAGATTGGATCAGCCAATGATCCGATTTGTTAGGATTAGGAGGGATATTTGAATCCGCATCTTAACAGATCGGTATCGGATTCAGATCCGATCTGATCCGACTTATTTGCAGCCCTACCAGGAGTAGAAGAAGAAGAGAATAAAAGGGATCTATTTAATTTTTCCAATTTCTGGTTCAACCCAACCCAAATAGGACGCCAAGATTATCATAGTGATACCAAGAAGGTAATTGATAGAATGGCATGATGGCAGCAGCAATGAAGGGTTGCAGGGTCGTCTTTTTTACTACGGGCAACGGCTCGGTTGCAGGGTATCAACGGCAAGATGGCAGCGGCGATGGAGGGTTGCAGGGTTGTCTTTCACTGCAGGAAGGGGCTCAGTTGAAGCTCAACGGCAAGATGGCAGCAGTTCAGTTGTAGGGTATCAACAGTAAGAGGGGCGACGGGGAGGCAGGGGAAGAGAGACTCCAGATCGAAGGAATTTTCACTTTGAGTCCACACATTTTGTGACACGTCAAAAGTATAAAAAGGTAAACCGGATTTCCTAACATCAAGAGCGTGACGAAGAAACAGAGCTGCTGAGTGGTTCGAAATAAGAATTCTTGATGACAACCTAACTGGTCAAGGAAAAGAAATTAATTCGAGATTTTTTTTTTTTTCTGCTAACAATTAAATGCAGAGCACAGAGAGCAAAGCTAGACAAAATAAGAATCCTTGATGACAACCTAAAAACAGGAGAAACAAAATTGTATATGCTAAGTGATTCGGAAAAAACCCACGAACATTACTAAGGAAAAGAAAACATCAAGTTGTATAATTCGAGATTTTTTTATTAAATGAATGGGGTGATTCCATCAAGGTTGCAGCGGTTCTGAATTCTGATAAATAGGAAGGAGGGGGGATCTTCAACTGCTTCTGTGTGCACTTGTTGTCGGGGATTTCTAACTTGGGTTGGTGCTGATTCTGTGTGTTACTATGATTCGGGGGTACATAACAATTTCCCCTAATGATTTGAATTTATCAACTAGAAAATTTTCTCTACAGTGAGTGCTTTTGCTTTCTGTTTCTCGTCCTCTACTCTTTGATTGATACATAGAACAAGTTGGGTTCATTGATATTGGTATCAAAAGGTTCATCAGGTCAAAGAGAGAGATCTTGAAGGTGAGGCTTATTATCATTGTTCGGATTATGGTTGAGCTGGCCCTAGATGCCATGTGTCGCATATGTGACCATCCTATCTCCTCAACCACGTCAGCACTACATCACCTCTGCGGCCCTACCTTATCTCCTCGACCAAATCAGTTCCAAGTCATATTGATAAGCACGACTAAGATAGGAGATCATTGTACGGATGGGGACAATTTCGTTGGGAATTAGGTCTTATCCCAAAGACCTCGACAATTAACCTCATCCCGACAACCCCAAAAGCCTTATCTAATCATGGCATGGATCTTCGGCTATAAAAGAGTATCTCCCGCTCAAGGTAAAAGATCCAACTCTTAACTCCCATATTGTTATTGTACTCAGACCAGCACCATTCCCTAACTGCTTGGCCCGATCGCCCACTATTTTCTACTGACTTGAGCGTCGGAGTATCTACTCGGGGATAACTCCTTAGGCCTCTGACCTTTTCTTGGTTTCAAATCTCATTGCGCAGTTTTGTCCTTCCACCTTGACTCCGCCTGATTGGCAAGGATTATCTGACTATGACCTCGGTTCTTGCACTACCTCAGGTCGAGCAACATCAGATTGGCGCCATTAGTGAGAATCGCACAAAAAGCTATTCCTAATCTTCTCTCGCCGCACAATCAAGAACTGATCAAGATTCCAAGAAACACTTCTAAACGCATGATAGGCCAACCCTCACCTTGGGGATCCCGTTCTCATTACAACGCTCCGTGCCACAAGACTGAACAACCTCAGCAACAAACCACAGTCGATCCTGTCCAATTCCAGGCAATGCAATAAAAGGTCGACCAAATCTTAGTGATGATGCATTCACTAAGATCTACGCTAGCTCCTCCTTAGACCATCCCCCCTCCTCCTTCGACTCATATGACGGCTGATCCTTGCCCTGAGGACCCCAAAACATACGGCCGGTCAAATAAGAACAAGACGCAACCTGATCAAGAAAAGCAGCAGACGTCAAGAAGATCGGGCTCCTCAGCCTAGTCCCGAGAATGTAACAACCATAGAAAAACTCACCAGTCTACCTGGATCCCCGCAAAGGAAAGGCTCGGAAAGCGGACATGGCAGCCAATCTCCATTGTCGAGTCCAGTTCGGATAAGGATCACCCGACGCCACCCAAAAAAGAAAAGTTGCGCCTGTCATGGTTCTAGACAATAGGGATGCAGAAATCCAGGAACTCCGACAATGCTTGACCGAGTTGGAGAGCAGCAAAGTCCAAAGAAACGTGACACCTTCAATAGTCCAGCTAGTGCAGCCAAACGGTTAACCCGCCAAATAGCCGCTTTTTATCCAAGAAATCGTTGACGAGCTCCCCCCAAACAGGGTGGCAAGAACCGCAATTTGAAAAGTATGATGGAAATACTGACCCTGGTAATCACATTGAAGCTTTCAAAGCCCAGATGATGCTACACGATTCTTCTAAAGGCTTGATGTGCTAAGATTTCGTGGTATCCCTCAAAGGACCGGCCATGACATGGTACTCGTCTCTTCCTCCGCGCTCCATAGCATCATGGGAGCAACTACAGACCTAGTTCCTGGCACAGTTCACAACTAGCCAAAAGCACTGGAAAACTTCGACAAGACTCATGCAAGTACGACAAAGGAAGGGGGAGTCCTTCCGGGAATACCTTGCCCGACTCAACACCAAAGCACTGTAGGTCCAACACTTGAACTAATCGGTGGCCATCACAGCCATCCAACACGGTCTGCGCCCTTCCCCGTTCAACTTCTCCATCTCCAAGGATCCTTCTCCGACTGTGGCCGCACTAATGAGCCATGCTTAGAAATACATCAAGCGTTCTTCCCTGCTTTGAGCTCTGGTCGTTAATAGCCGAGTCAACTTGCTTGGTCGGCTATGCGCTATTGAGCTATGCGTTATGGGCTCTAGCCATTCAAGGGTTAGCCGAGTCAATGCACGGACATTTCAGCCATTGTGAGTTTGGTTGGGTAATGCGCGTTGATTAGTGCTTGTTGTGTAGTGTGTGTGTCATGCAATGTGCGTTGAACTACTACATTGTAGAGAAAAAGGCTTTTTATTGATGCTAAATTATTGATAGTACATCTGGAGGTTCCCGGTATTCCAACTCCTCTGTATGGGCCTGCTGCCAAGGCCTTCCAACCTGTAGGTACCGGGTCTAATCACTTTGGTGACTTTGTAGGGTCCTTCCCAACTCGGTTTGAGCTTCCCTTCTCCTGGCGTGAGTACTATGAATTTGCGAAGAACAAGGCCACCGGTTTTGAACTCCCTTCTTTGGACTTTGGAGTTGTAGACTTGTAGTACTTTGCCATTCGGTGCTGCTGGGCTGCCATCTTGATGAATGCTCAGCCCCGTACTTCTTCCACCAAGTCGAGCTCTGCATGGAGGTCTTCGTTGTTTCTCTCCTCGTCGTATAACTCGGTCCGAAGAGTTTGCAAACCTATTTCCACAGGGATCATGGCTTCAGCCCTATAGATTAGGCTGAAGGGTGTCTCTTCGATAGTTGTCCATGGAGTGATCCTATAAGCCCAGAGAATACTAGGCAACTCCTCGACCCACCTTCCCTTGGACTGATCAAGTCTAGTTTTCAGGCCGTGCAGTAGGGATCGGTTTGTCACTCCGGTCTGCCCATTACTCTGAGGTTGGTGCACGACTATAGTCCAGTGATCGATCATTAGGTCAGCGTAGAGGGCTTCAAACTTCCGGTCAGTGAACTATGTCTCGTTATCCGTGATGAGAACCTAAGGAATACCAAAGCGGCAGACAATACCAAGCCAAAAGAAGTTTCGAGCATTGTGTGCAGTAATGCGTGCTAGGGCCTCGATTTCCACCCACTTGGTAAAGTAGTCCACGACGACCAGGAGGAACCTCTTATGACCGACCGCGGTAGGGAAGGGTCCGAGGATATCTATTCCCCATTGCACGAAGGGCTATAGGCTGGTGATTGGCTTAAGGGAACTATTGGCTAGTGATGAAGATTGGAATGCCTTTGGCAACAATTGCATTTTCGAATGAGCTGCATTGCATCCTGTTTCATAGTCAACCTGTAGTAACCTTGCCAGAGTGCCTTGTGAGATAAAGTTCGGGCGCCAGGGTGGTATCCGCAGATATCTTCATGTATCTCCCTGAGGTTGTAGTCGGCCTCAAAAGGGGGGAGACATTTCCAGTAGGGGAGAGTATGCGACCGATAGTAGAGTTGTTCCTAGATAAGGCAGTACCGGGCTGATCTGTGTGCAAGCTTCTTGGCTTCCGCTTGGTCTTTTGCTAGTGGAACGTCCTGTAAATACTACACTATGGGATCCATCCAAGACAGGCCTTACTGAACTGGGAGGAGGAGGAGAGCCATTGGTGTGATGCTGGGTTGATCCAATGTGTCCATCCATACCTTTGGGTCGAGCTTGATCCGTGGAGAACTAGCTAACTTAGAGAGTGCATCAGCTCGAATGTTCTCAGCTTAGGGAATTTGCTGAATGATGAAGTGATCGAGCTACTGGATGAGCTTTTGCACCTTTTGTAAGTAGGTTGCCATGGTTGGAGTCCTTGTCTCGAACTGGACATGGACTTGGTTGACCATTAACTGTGAGTTGCTAAAGGCTTCGACGTGCCGAGCATCGAGGTCTAGGGCAAGTCAGAATTCGGCGATTAGGGCTTCATACTTAGCTTCATTGTTGGAGGCCTTGAACTTGAACCTAAGGGCATGCTCTAGTACTGTGCTATCTGGGTTAAAGAGGATGAGGACAGCCCCACTACCTTGTTTGTTAGATGAATCGTCAACATGGAGAGTCCATATCTACGATGTTGGGTTCGGGCCTTGAGTGGTGAAGTTGCACTCCACCAAGAAGTCAGCCAAGGATTGGGCCTTGATGGCGGACTGAGGTGCATACTCATTGTCGAACTCACTTAGTTCCACACTCCATTTGACTAGGTGGCTAGATGATTTCAACCTCTGTAACACTTCCTTGAGAGGTTGGTCGGTGCGCACGTGGACATTATGGGCTTGGAAGTAGGACTTGAGCTTTCTTGCCACGGTGACTATGGCTAGAGCTACCTTCTCTAGGTTTGTGTACCAAGTTTCCACACCATTGAGAACCTTGCTAGTGTAGTAGATTGGCCTCTGTACTTGGTCTTCCTCTTTGACCAGTACCGGGCTGACCACCTCATCACCGGCCGAGAGGTAGAGCATCAACTCATCCCCAGGGCTCAGCTTTGTGAGAAGAGGTGGTGATCTTAAGTACTTCTTCAGCTCCTAGAATGACAACTCACATTTCTCGGTCCATTGGAAGTCTTTCACTTTCTTTAAGGCCTTGAAGAAGGGCAGGCATCAGTCCGCAGACTTAGACATGAATCTTCTAAGGGGCTGCTACTCATCCAATGAGGTGCTACACTTCTTTGTGGGTCCGAGGTGACTGCGTGTCGAGGATGGCTTGGATCTTTTTTGGATTAGATTCAATTCCTCATTGCATGATCATGAACCCCGAGAATTTGTCAGAGCCATCCCCGAAAGCGCATTTAATCGGGTTCAGCTTCATCCTATATTTCTTGAGGGTGCTGAAGACTTCCTTGAGGTCGGTCAAGTGGTGTTCAGCCTTCTTGTTTTTCATGAGCATGTCATCGACGTATGCTTCAACATTGCGGCCGAGTTGATCTTTGAACACCTCGTTCACCAATCGTTGGTAAGTAGCACCGGTGTTCTTGAGGCCGAATAGCATGGCCCTATAGTAGTAGAGTCTACGGTCTATGTTGAAGGTGGTCTTCTCCTAGTCGTCGAGATGCATTTGGATCTGGTTATAGCTTGATAATGCATCCATGAAACTTAGGAGTTCATGCCCCACCGTTGCGTCGATGAACTGGTTGATCCTCATTAGAGGGAAGCTGTCTCGGAACAAGCTTTGTTCAGGTCAGTGAAGTCAATGCAGATTCTCCATTTCCCATTTTCCTTCTTCACCAAGATCACATTGGCTAGCCAGTCTAGGTACTTTACCTCTCGAATGAAGCCGGCATCAAGCAGCTTCTGGACCTCCTCGTTGATTACCCGCCACCGTTCTATGGTGAAGCTCCTCTTCTTATGCCTTATTAGTTGGTAGCACGGATCGATGTTCAATCGGTGGTGATGACCTTTAGGTGGATCCCCAGCATGTCCACTACCGACCAAGCGAACATGTCGGCATGGTCCCTCAACAGCTGCATAAGGTCGTCCCAAAGACGATCATCCAGGAGAGATCTGTCCTGGACTGTCTTCTCGAGGTCTTCCTTAGAGAGTGACACCTGGATGAGAACTTTGATAGGCTGGCTAAGTTGCATCCTTAGTTCGTCCTGCAGATCTATGCTTTCTGTCATCAGCGTCTCTGCAGCTTACTTTTTTCCCCGGTAGGACATCAAATATGGCGACGTGGAACGTGGAGACAGAGGCCTACGGAGCATTCAAGGTCGACCAGCCAAGGATGGTGTTGTAGGAGGAAAGATAACGAACAACGATAAAGTCCACCATTGCCGTAGAAGTTATCTCACCGTCTCCAATCAATAGGGGCAAGGTGATCCTTCCTGTAGGCATGAGAGACTCCACGAAGAAGACCATCAGGGGGTGTTGACCAGTGTGAGGCGGTCTCTATCAATGTCGAGCTGATCAAAGGCTTCTTCAAATATGATGTTGGCTGAACTCCCTATGTCTACTAAGATGCACCGAACTTCATAGTTAGCTATCTCAGTCGTGATCACCAAGGTGTTGTCATGAGAGGTCTGGACCCCCTTGAGGTCATCTTCAATGAACGTGATCGGATCCTCCTGTCTTTTCTTCTGCTCCCTATGGTCAATCTCGAGTAGTCGCGCATACCTCTTTCAGCCCAAGCTACTTTCCCCTCCAAAGGCCATCCCTCCTAAAATCACTACAGTGACTTTGGCTAGGGGATGGTTCTTCTTTCGGCTTATCTTCTTTGATATTGATGAAGCCCTCGAGGTAGCCATGCCAAATTAGGTCCTCGAGGTGGTGCTTTAAGTCGTGACAGTTGTCAGTGTCATGGTCATGGTCTCGGTGGAACTCATAGTACTTGTCACGGTTCCTTTTGTAGCTCTGAGTCTTCATCTTCTTAGGCCACCTGACATACTTGTTGTCACAAATTTGCATCAGGATTTTAGACTGCAATGCAGTCAGTGGCGTGAAGTTCCTGAAGGTTGGAGGCGGTGTCATCGGCCTCCATTCTGGTCGTTAGTCCTATCGTTTGCTTTCCTGGTCCGCCCTCTCTACCTCTCAATATCCCGTCATTTCTTGTTGGGTTGTTCCTCTTCCTCATTTCTTTGTTGCGCTTGTGCTTCCTCTGACCATATAAATATAGAACGTATCACAAGATTGGTGAAGGATGGTCCTCTAGATTTTCTCACTATAGATGATCTACCAACTTGTGAGCCTTGCCTCCAAGGCAAGATGACAAAATGACCATTTATAGGTAAGACTGAAAGATTTACATGAACATTTGACCTTATACATATAGATGTATGTGGTCCTATGAATGTTAGAACATGAAACCAACTTCCATGTTATTTCATAACTTTCACCGATGATTATTCTCGGTATGGTTATGTGTACCTAATGAGACATAAGTCTGAATCCTTTGAAAAGTTCAAGGACTTTTGACAATAGTCGAGAAAGTTGGGGAGACAAATCAAAACCCTTTGATCAAATCGAGGAGGTGAATATCTCTCTGATGAATTCAATGACTACTTGAAGGATAAGGGGATTATATCACAGTTGTCTCCACCTACTACACCTCAATTAAATGGTGTGTCAGAGAGAAGGAATCAGATTCTCTATTAGATATGGTTCGATCACTCCTCATTCATTCAAAGTTACCCATATCCTTTTAGAGGCATGCATTGGAGACTGTAATACACATGCTGAACTAGGTTCCAACCAAGTCGGTTCCTAAAACTCTTTATGAGCTTTGGATGGGCAAGAAACCAAGTGTAAGACACTTGATAATATGAGGTTATCCAACACACGTCAAAAGGACAAGTGTGGATAAATTAGAATCCAAAACCAGTCATTGCCTATTTGTAAACTACCCCAAGGGCTCTATAGGGTATCTTTTCTATGATCCAAGAGAACAAAAATTGTTTATTAGTCGAAATGCCTACTTCTTGGAAGAAGACTATATCCTGAACGATCATCCAAGAAGTTGTTCTTGATGAAGAGAGCTCAGAAGTAATGGGAGATAACCCACAAATTTCAAATAATACCCAACTTAGAAGATCTACCTGGGTTTCAAGACCTCTAGTTCGTTACGACTATGATCAAGAAAGTTACTTGATGGAAGCTACAAATAGTGAGGAAGATCTCATAACTTATACGGAAGTTATGTTGGACATAAACTCTTTAAAGAGGGTAGATGCCATGAAATTCGAGATGGACTCGGTGAAAGCCAATGGAGCTTGGACTCTCGTAGATCCACCCCTGGGGTGAAAGCAATTGATTGCAAATGGATCTACAAGAGGAAGAACGGTCCTGATGGAAAAGTTAAGACATTCTCACTTGAGACCATGCTTCTAGAAGCTAGAACATCTAATTTGACTCAATAGTCAAACAATTTGATTTTGAGCAGAATCCAAATGAACCATGTGTTTATAGAAAGACAGTGGGAGATAAGGTTACATTTTTTATTTTGTATATAAAAGACATTCTACACATTGGGAATGATGTAGAAACGTTGACTACGGTGAATGTATGGCTTTCGTACTAATTCTTCATAAAGAATTTTGGAGAAGCCTCTTATGTGTCGGGACTTCGACTCTATAAAGATAGATTGAGGAGGATAATTGGATTATCCCAATCTACTTACGTTGACAAGATTGTCAACTGAAACAACATGCATTCTCCAAGAAGGAATTTTTTCTTTTCAGGTATTGAGTCACTCTCTCCAAAGGAATGTCACCTAAGACCTCTGAGGAGATAGAGGACATGCAAGAGATTCTCTATACCTCAACTGTAGGGAGCATCATGTATGGCATGTTGTGCAGTCGGCCAGACATTGCTCAGGCCGTGAGTGTGGTAAGTAGATACTAAGGATAGGAGCATTGAACTGTTGTGAAAAACATATTAAAATACCTACGAACGACTAAAGACTATTGTCTTGTCTTCGATGGTAGTTCATTATAGATAGTCGGGCATAATGATGTCAACTTCTAACCTGACCCAGATGATAGAAAGTCTATATTTGGATACTTTGGGACCCTATGTAGTAAGAAAAATACTTTACGACTAAGACCAAGCACATTGTCGTAAGTGAGGCTGCCTAATTAGTAGTATGGATGAAGAAATTTGTCTTGGAATTTGGAATCCTACCATATCACCCATTTCACTGTTGTGTGACAACATTAGATCTAAGGGAGATTGTTGGTAGAGGGGACATCTAGATTCAAAAGGTAGAATTAGAAGAAAATGTGACAGACCCATTGACTAAACCACTAACATAGAAAGTGTTTGAGAAACACGTGGACAGTATGAGACTGAAGCTTGTACCCAATTAGACCTAAGTGCAAGTGGGATCTGTTAGACAGTGTATGCCCTTAGCTTCAATCATATTGAACAAAAGTTCATTATTGGTTCATGTTAACATTGGTATGTTTCTATGAATTTACCCCTTAAATTAGACACTTATAAAACTCGTGTTAGTTTAGAATGTTCTCAGCCGTTGGATAGACTTGGGGAGTTTATCATGCCAAGGCTGACACTGATGTGCTGCCAAATAAGTTAGGACAACTTGTCTCAGCTGCTAGGGTTAGACCCAAGTGCATGTAGTGTGTGTTTGGTTGAAACACTAAACCTGGACCATTTTCCAGTTATGCTCTGGACCTTATAAATTCTAGACATATTTGGAAATTTTCACTTATAAATTCTATAGAAACATGCAAAACTCCTAATTTACATAGTTATTTCATATAAGGAGCACTATGATATCCTAATCTAACATGTCAAATATCAAATAATTCACTCATATAAGTAGAAGAAGAAGCATTATTATTTATTATAGTATCAGATATATTTGGTACACACACTCCGCTAGCATTATATCATTTTCTAATGAATACATTATTTCTAGCGAACACAACCATGTCTGTTTTAAATTCAATCCTACTTTGTTGAGTGCACGTGACACAATGTTTCATTTTATTTCTGGCATATGTAGCACGTCATTTAGCATTAGGATCTTTCTTAAAGTTGGTTTCAGAAACATTGATTTTCCCTTGCCACGATAACTTTTGAAGTTTGTGAGTTTCTCATGAATACTTGCTTTCCTTTAGGCTCAGTTTGGATTATGGGATGGGGATGAGAAAAAGGGAATATTCCCTATTCTCTTATTTGGTTTGAGAGAAAAAGAGGGATGGAATGGGAAAGACATGGGATGGCAGATCCCAAAATCATGGAATCGGGGTCGCACTGTTACCAGTTACCATCACAATGATCTAGGAAATCAATATAGCAGAGATGAATTGGACGACCAACAATGTTATACATGTTGGAGAATTACAACTTGATTGGATGCTAAGACACGAAGTACAAATGGCCATAACTTAGGGCCTAATACCTTAGAGATGGAGTTAACGTTGGTAGGAAACAAATCAAAACATGTGTCTTCTTTATACAATACTCAGAGAAACCACTCTTATCCATTAATAGGACGGTTATTGTAAATGAGCTACTATATATATAGCGAAACGAAACATGTTGAGAAAAACTTCAAAGAAAAGAGTAGTAGTCGAACTATCAGGAAGAAGAATTCTTCATTGAATAATTAAGAGAAAATTCAATATCAAAAATTGTGTTAACCTTCCCCTAATTATTTTTTATATAGGCATACACCCTTATGGCTCCTACAAGAAAGTTTCCTAATTTAATAAAACACTCCATAATAGAATCCTACTAAAATTCCTCAAAAAGAAAGTCTTAAATGAGCAATCCTAATGTAAGAAAACACTCCATAATAGAATCCTAGTAAAACTCTTCAAAAAAAAGTCTTAATTGAACAAAAATTAGGAAATCATAATCTAATACTAATTTGGTAAATTCAAAATAAAATAGAAGTCCTGCGCTGACACTAACTTGGTAATTGATTATTCAGTTCGATTAGTGAGGTCATCTGAGCTTCTTATGTGTCTTAGAGTAGTCCCAACTTGCATAGAACTTATTGGCCTTCTCTTGTACTGCATCATCCTGCTAACTAAGTTGTTTCTATTTTTAATCAAATTCAATTTATTGAACCCCATATATATATATATATATATATATATATATATATATATATATATATATATATATATATATATATATATATATATATGTTTTTGAACTCTTTCAGGTCTATATATATATATGCAATTTATTTATTTATTTTTGATACGCAATTTACACAAGCTTATATCTTATTTATTATGTTTTTGAATTCTCGGTGCTAATTAATATTTAATTATGAGTTTTATATATAGTTACTCCAAATTAATTCCAATAACTTGATTCAGAACTCTTTCAGGTCTTCTTTCATCAATGACTTTTGGACTAATCACCCATCTCCTCGGTTTTCTATTACTGTTGCTACCACTGCTTAGCGTTAGCCAAACTTATCGTAACATAAGCTTGGGTTCATCTCTATATGCTGCCAACGATAACTACTCTTCATGGACCTCACCTTCTGGCGAGTTTGCCTTTGGTTTCCAGGCCATAGGTACAAGAGGTTTCCTGCTTTCCATTTGGTTCAACAAATTACCTGATAAAACCATAGTCTGGTCTTCTAATCGAGATAAGTTGGTGCAACGGGGATCAAAAGTTGAGCTGACAACAGATGGGCGCCTGGTCCTCAATGACTCCCAAGGTCGAGAGGTAAATGCCAGCCTGATCAACATGGAGAGAGCAAGCTATGCAGCCATGCTTGACAGTGGAAACTTTGTGCTAGCAAACCAAAACTCTACTAGCATATGGGAGACCTTTGATGTACCAACTGGCACCATACTCCCTACACATACATTAAATAAAGGGAATCATCTTGTTTCTCGTCGATCAAAAACAGACTATTCAAGTGGGAGGTTCCAACTCTGTTGGCAGGATGATGGCAATCTCACACTTTGTAGAGTAGCTTTCCCAACAAATAAGGTTTATAATGCTTACTGGAAAATTGAAGCAACAAATACAAGTGTTGGGTTGGTCTTCAATGAGACTGGTAAAATTTTCCTTGCACAAATACATCAAAGTAGTGTAATAAATCCATCAGAAAGTGGTACAACAAGAGACTTCTATCAAAGAGCCACACTTGATTTTGATGGAGTTTTCAGGCATTATGTCTACCCAAAAACCATCTCCAAAAGTGACCGAAGATCTCCCAATTCCTGGTCCCTTGTTTGGTTCATACCTGAAAATATCTGCACGGAAATTTTTGGACCCTATGGCAGTGGCGCTTGTGGGTTTAACAGCTATTGCGAACTAGATGAGAACAAGAAACCTAAATGTGAATGCCCGCCTGGGTACACCTTGATAGATCCTGATAGTTTGCGGATGATAGTAACAGAAAAAAAAATAGTAAAATATATGATAGAAAAGAGAGAAAAGAACTTAGTAGATCGAGAGAAAAATTTTGTAGATGTATTGTATTGTTTCTCTCAGATGATCCGAATCAGTACAGAAGAGAGGTTTTTATAATAGATGGAGTCGGTTGAAGGTGAACCGACTTACATTGAACGAAGACTGACATTAACTCACCTTGGGAGCAGAATCAACTAACTTTGGAATTACCTAACTTTGGAAGATGCAACGACGCACATTGGAATGAAGCAAACATTGGAAGAGAGCTTTACTGTTCTTCGAGAGAACTGATTCAATGATTCTTGAAAATGTGTAGCAACATTTAATACTCCTCCTTGGTGCACATTTCAGCAACTCCAATCATGTCTCATAACAATTCGAACTTGCCTTTTGGTAGAGCCTTTGTGAATATGTCAGCTAACTGTTCTTCAGTTTTGCAATGTCTGAGTTCTATTTATTTATTTCCTTCAGCTTCTCTGATAACGTGATACTTGATGCCAATATGTTTGGTTCTGTTGTGAAATATGGGATTCTTTGCTATTGCAATAGCTGATTTGCTATCGCAGTAGATTTCAGTAGCACCAACTTGTGGTTCTCCCATGTCATCAAATATCCTTTCGAGCCATATAGCTTGGCTCGTTGTTATTGTTGTTGCAATATATTCTGCTTCAGCTGATGATTGGGCAACTGTTGCTTGCTTCTTTGAAGCCCAAGAAAATATCCCTGATCCAATTATGAAAGCATAGCCAGATGTACTTTTCATGTCATCTACCGAACCTGCCCAGTTACTGTCTGTGTAGCCAATGAACTTAGTCATGTGTGACTCTGTACCAAATTCCATAGCTTTTTGTACCTTGCAAATACCTTAGTATTCTTTTAACTACTCCATGGTGGACTTGACTTGGATTCTGCATGAATCTTGATAGTAGACTAACTGCATAATGATGTCTGGTCTCGTAGCAATTAAATGGAGGAGACTTCCAATCATACTCCGAAATTGTGATTCATTTGCCTTTGGTGAGCCATCTTTAGTGTTATCTAATGGGGTGGAGACTGTTTTGCACCCCTCCATTTTGAATTTCTTTAAAAGAGTTTTTGTATACTTCTTTTGTGAGATGAATGTCCCTTCTTCTTCTTGAGTTATTTCAATTCCAAGAAAGTAGTGCATTAGGCCCAAATTAGTCATCTCAAAAGTCTTCATCATGTCTTCTTTAAACTTCTTGACCATCTTTTCATTATTTCCAGTATAAATGAGATCATCAACATATAGAGAGACAATGAGAGTGTCATTTGTACCTTGAGTCTTGATGTAGAGTGTTGGCTCACTATAGCTCCTCCTGAATCCTTGCTCCAAGAAGTAATTGTCGATTCTACTGTACCAAGCTCGTAGAACTTGTTTTAATCCATATAATGCCTTCTTTAATCCGAGAACTTTGTCTTCTTGTCCCTGCACCACAAACCCTTGAGGTTGCTTTACATAGATTTCCTCCTTAAGATAGCCATTAAGGAATGCAAATTTCACATCTAATTGAAAAGTTTTTCATTTCTTATGTGCAGCTAGTGCTATCAATGCCCTGATTGTGTCAAGGCAAGCAACTGGAGCAAATGTCTCATTGTAGTCGATATCGTATTATTGTGAGTATCCTTTGGTAGCTAGCCTTGCTTTAAGCTTCTGGATTGAGCCATCTGAGTTAAGCTTTGTCTTGTAGACCCACTTAACTCCAATAGTGTCATTGTCTTGTGGACGATCCACAAGCTCCCAAGTCTCATTTTTTTTTATCATTTTTATCTCTTCATTCATAGCTTTTCTCCAATTTTCTTCCTTAAAAGCTTCTTCAAAGCATTCTGGTTCTACGATCATCAAATTGCATGTTTCATATATTTCCGTTAAGGATTTAGTTTGCCTTGGTGGTGAGTCCGGAGTAGACTGTGAAGCTTGTTCCGGTTCCGATTGTGTTGGCAAACTGATTTAATCATGATCTTCTTCAATTCTTTGACTTGGTAATAGAGGCAAGTTGATAGTCTTTTTTTCAACTTCTTTTGTCTCCCAATTGTATGTAGCATCCTCGTCGAAGCTTATGTCTCGACTAATTATGAGTTTTTCTTTCCTTAAGCTATAGACTCGATAGCCTTTTGATTGAGTGCTATAGCCTAAGAAAATTCCTTTCTCAGTCTTCTCATCCAGTTTGCCTCTTTTCTCTTGTGGGACGTGTGTGTAGCATATGCATCTGAAAACTCTGAGATGCTTTGCTGATGGCTTTTGCCCACTCCAAGCTTCAATTGGTGTCCTATCTTGCATAGCTTTAGTTGGACATCTGTTGAGCAGATAAACAGCAGTGCTTAGTGCCTCTGCCCAAAAAAAATTGGGAAGACCCTTTTCCATGAGCATGGCTTTTGTAGTCTCCATAACTGTTATGTTTTTTCTTTCGGATACTCCATTCTGTTCTGGAGTGTGCCCGACTGTAAGTTGATGCTCTATGCCTTCATCTTCACAGAACTTGTTGAATTCATTAGAAGTATATTCTTTGTCTCTATCACTTCTTATGGTCTTGATGTTGTGACCACTTTGCTTCTCGACACGGGCTTTGAATTTCTTAAAAATATCAAAAACCTGTGATTTTTCTCGCAAGAAATAAACCCATGTCATTCTAGTATAATCATCAATGAAGAGAATGAAATACCGGTTTTGATTCTTCGATGGAGTATGCATTGGACCACAAACATCTGTATGAATTAACTCCAGTGGCTCTTTGGCTCTCCAAGCTTTGTTGGATGGGAAGGGGTGTCAATGTTGTTTTCCAAGCATACACCCTTCAAAAACATTGTTGAACTCCTTGATAGCTGGTAGGTCACGCATCATGTTCTTTTGCTGAAGAATCCTTAATCCATGGAAATTAAAGTGTCAGAATCTTCTATGCCATAGCCATGACTCGTCCACTTGTGCTTGCATTGGTATATAACTTGCATCTCTCCATTGAATGGGGAAACATCTGTTTTCTGTCATTTTTGTTTTTGCAATTTCAAGGGACTTGTCTTGCTTGTCATAGATTGTGCAAGAGTTTCCCTCAAAATGTAAAGACTAATCTCTTTCTATCATTTGGCCTACACTGAGTAGATTTTGATCAATATTGGGGATCAAAAGTACATCATTTATGTATTTCTTGCTTTGTTTGGTGTCAACAACAATGGTGCCTTTGCCGGTTGCTTCCATGAAGTCGCCATTACCAATTTTGACTTTTGTCTTGATTTTATCAAGACTATGGAAGATGCTTTCATTTTTAGTCATGTGGTTACTACACCCACAAGATACCAAGTATCCTTTTTTTCTTCTATTGCAGAATGAAAGCATAAAAGAGATTATTTTCCTCATTTTTCTTTTCTGAAAAATTAGCTTGATGGATTTTCTTAAATCTACAAGCTTTTTCAACATGGCCGAATTTTTTACAATTTTGGCACTGTGGTTTTCCTTTAAACTAGCAATCTTTCTCCAAGTGGTTTCTCTTCTTACAAATACCACAGAAAGAATACTTGTCATTATTTTCTTTTGATTTTCCTTGTGACTTTCTCCCATCAACTTTTGGTTTATGAGACCGCAGATTAACTTTAGACTGAAAGGAAGCTTCAACCGAATTTTCATTCTGCCTATCACGCCTATTTTCATATGTCTCGAGAGAGCCCATTAATTCAATTGGTGATAGTGTTTCTAGATCTTTTGTCTCTTCTATCACCGAAATTATTGCATCATATCTCTCTGTACAAGAGATTAGAATTTTTTTGATAATTTTCTTGTCAGAAATAGTCTCTCCATAGGCTCTCATTTGATTTACTATTTCTTTTATTCTAGAATAGTAATCCTTTGCAGTCTCATTATCCTTCATCTTAAGATTTTCAAAATCCCTTCTAAACTTCTGCCATTTAACAGTGCGTACCTTGACAGATCCTTGAAACTCCTCCTACAGTGTATCCCATGCTTCTTTTGCAGTTGATGCGCCCATAATTCGAGGAAATATCTCCTCAGCCATTGCTTGCTACAAACATAATAGTGCTTGACAGTCCTTTTGTTGATTTTCTTCATAGATCTTCTTTTGATTTGCTGAAAGAGTGGAAGTATCTTCAGCAATGCAGAACCCTTCCTCAACAATTTTTCATAGGCTTTGTGACCGAAAATAGGTCTTCATTTTGACGGACCAGAAGTCATAATTTTCTCCATTAAAGATTGGAAGAGAAAGAGTAGAACGATTGGCTTCAGCACACATAATGTTTAGAGGAAATTAGGCCCAAAAGATTGATCGAACGGGCTTTGATACCACTGATAGTTTGCGGATGATGGTAACAGAAAAAAAATAGTAAAATATATGATAGAAAATAGAGAAAAGAACTTAGTAGATCGAGAGAAAAAATTTGTAGATGTATTGTATTGTTTCTCTCAGATGATCTGAATCAGTATAGAAGAGAGGTTTTTATAATAGATGGAGTCAGTTGAAGGTGAACCGACTTACAATGAACGAAGACTGACATTAACCCACCTTGGGAGCATAATTGACTAACTTTGGAACTACCTAACTTTGGAAGATGCAACGACGCACATTGGAATGAAGCAAACATTGGAAGAGAGCTTTACTGTTCTTCGAGAGAACTGATTCAATGATTCTTGAAAATGTGTAGCAACATTTAATAGATCCTAATAAGTGGAATGGCTGCAAACAGAACTTTGTTTCACAAAGCTGTGAAGAAGATCTCAAGAAGCTTCTCTTTATGACATGATACCAATGGTTAACACCGATTGGCCATTGTCCGATTTTGAGGACTTCTCGCTAGTGGATGAAAGCTGGTGCAAACAAACATGCTTGAACGGTTGTTTCTGTGCAGTTGCCATTATTAGAGATGGACATTGTTGGAAAAAGAAGCTTCCAATGGGAATGGGAAGGACTGACCCATCTGTTGGGGGAAAAGCTCTGATCAAAGTCCCCAAAGTTTATTCTTCCTCATAGCATTCTCCAGGTATGGGTTTATCAGAAAGGAAACATCAAACACCTTGATCCTTATAGGATCATTGCTGATAGGAGGCTCTCTGTTTCTACTACTGCTAGCTATTTCTCTGGTCACTTACCACTTATATCGTAAGAGACAACAGAAATCTCAGCCACATCAAGCCATGCCAGCTTTGAATGTACGAAATTTTACTTTCAAAGAGTTGGAAGAAGCTACAGAAGGATTTAACGATCTGATTGTTAGAATAAATAAAGGGGAACAAATCAATTCTTAATATCGCAGAATTATACTATTCAATATACGAAGAACAAGAAGCCATGTTGCACCCCAAGGAATATCATGCTGCAGTTATCAAGGAGGTTTAAACGTAAATACCTGTATCCATCGCAGTAGTAGAAACCCTTGTGGAATGAGTGATGAATCGATGGTTGGTCGACTATGGCTTTCCTCAGTTAAATCTTCCTTCTTCCTTAGGTTTTCTTAGCTCTTTGACTCTAATGGGGTAGAGCAAGGAGGGCGGCTAGATGATTTAACATATTGGGAACCATAACCTAGGAGTCTTTATATTTTGACCTAATAGGATCCCATTAAGCCTATATGGGCTAAAATGTGGTATCCACTCATTAAACCCTATACCTTTTTGTTGAAGTCTACGGGCTTTGCATAAATGGATCACTTGATTCAGCCCACACTAAACAGAGATTAAAACCTAACAATTGGTACTGGTGCTTTTGCAACAGTTTACAAAGGAACCTTCGTAGTTGATAATAAGGTAAACCTCATTGCAGTAAAGAAGCTAGACAAGTTGGTGAAGGAAAACCAGAAGGAATTTGATGCCGACGTGAGTGCAATAGGTACAACGAATCACAAGAATTTAGTCCAACTACTAGGATTTTATAACGAGGGAGAACATTATCTTCTAGTATACGAGTTCATGAACAATGGCTCTTTAGCAACCTTTCTCTTTGGGAGCCCAGAGCCTGATTGGAACCAAAGAGTTTGAATTGCATTCGGAGTTGCAAGTGGGCTCACATACCTGCATGAAGAGTGCAACACCCAAATTATCCATTGCGACATCAAGCCTCAAAATATCCTTCTAGATGATTCTTTTACAGCAAGAATCTCTGATTTTGGGTTGGCAAAGCTTTTGAAGGTTGATCAGACCCAAACTAACACAGACGTCAGGGGGACCAAAGGCTATGTTGCTCCTGAATGGTTCAATAATAGGACCATTACATCCAAGGTAGATGTTTATAGCTATGGAGTCATGTTGCTAGAGGTTCTTTGTTGCAAGAGGAAGATTGAACCGCAACAAGACGACGAAAACAAGGTCATACTGATGGACTGGGCTTATGAGTGCTACATGGAAGGGAGACTTAATAAGTTAGTGGAGAATGACGATGATGCAATGAACGACATGAAGAGGCTGGAGAAGTTTGTAAGGATTGCAATGTGGAGCATCCAGGAGGATCCATCACGAAGACCCACCATGAAGAAGGTCAAACAAATGCTTGAAGGATCCATTGAAGTTCTTGTTTACTAATCTCAAGCAGTAATTAGTTCAATTAGTTCAATTATCTCAAGCAGAACTCGCATTAATAAATATATATGTATTAATATAGTACCTGGTCTTGTTTGTTTACTAATCTAGCCAAACAAATCAGAGTCAGGATCTCCTACCCACACTTACCCATGCTTCATTTACTGCTGTAAATTGAGAACATCTCCCGTATTTGCATGTTACCATTCATGGGGAGATGTTCCCAATGTACAGCTATAGTGTCATATGTGTGTGTGGACTTGTTAGTTTACTACTACTATAGGCAAACAAATCATTCTTGTCATCAATTGAACACTATAAGGTTACTACCTCTCTTTCTCTCTCTCTCTCTCCCCTCCCCCCTTCACAATACTTCTCTGAATTACATACATCTCAGTACTTCTGAAAAGTATTGTTCACAAAGAAAAGTAATTAGAAAAAGTAATGTTGGAAAGATAGGACAGGGGTGTCAAATGGACTGGATTTGGTCTAATCCGGTCCAATCCAATATTTGTCCATTTACAAATGGATTGGACCAAATTCAGTCAAAAGCCCTATAAATTAACGAAGTCAAATCCAGTTCAATTGAAATGCAAATGGACTGGATTGGATCCAATCCAATCCAAATTACATCTGCAATCCAATTAAAAACACAAATGGATTGTATTGGGTCCAATTCTATCCAAAGTCAATGAAACACCAAAATCACATGAAAAAACCCATAAAATATTACTGTTGCAACCCAATCTAGTTCAATTAAAGTGCAAATGGACTAGATTGGGTTTAATCCGATCCAAAGTGAATGAAACACCAATATTACATAAAAAGTCCCAAAAAATATTAAAAAATTAAAAAACATATGCTGTAATCCTAACTTTTTGTTTATTTATTTAAATATAAGTTCATCGTCAATTAGTCCTTTTTGTTTCTTCTGTTTCTCCATGGAATGACGGAAATTAATTAGCTAATTTGAAGAGTGATACATGCAACATTTGATCAAAGTTATAGGTGCAATTACCTTATAATTTTTGTTGTTAAAACAAAAGTAAAGGAATGTTATATGTTTACATACAACACCAATTGCAGGTGTCTCCACTACAAAATAAGGCACATTTACCGACGGCTTAAATCTGTTAGTGAAAGATAAAAAATCCGTCAATATAGGTCAATTTAGCCTATACTAACAGTCAAAATATTTATACCGACGGCCGATCAATCCATAGGTATAGGCACTGTAGCTATAAGGTTATATTAACGGATTTGAGATCCATTGGTATAAATCAATGTGCAATACCGACGGTCTCAGGATTACTAGTGGCGGCATTAAACTGTCAGTACAAATGAAAACAACCTTTGTTAAGATCTTTAGTGATGCATTTGGTACACCCTTTAGCGATGAATAACCCATTGGTATAAGTTTTACTCACATATCCGTCGGTAAAGATTTCATAAATGTTTTTATTACTAACGTAACATCCATAGGTATAAATTTACCAATGGTTGTCTTTGTCAATAAAAATCTTTTAAAGGTATATGTTTTCAATTTTTTCAGACAGTTTTATTTTTATTAGTGGCAGAAGAAAAACTGTTGGTAATAGCATTTACCAACAAAGGCAGGTGTTGGTACATATTGCAATAGTGACTTTCTATATATTTAGTGATGACCAACCGAAAACTAGCTACGATCCTCCAAGGCCAGCCTTCCAGAATATATGATCTAGCACGACGACCCATTCCTCAACTTGCTCCATGTGAAAGCCAATGGCAGAGAAAATTCACATGTTCTCAACCACTAAGTGAAGTTGAGCCAAGAAAGATGATCGTAAGACCGGTTCATAATGTCATACATCACCGTTGCAATAGTATTTAAAGCCAGTCGCACGACTATGGAGGGGAGCTCCAAAGGAGGTAACCAACCACCTCGAATAACGGCCACTACAAACTTTGCCACGGACTTTGATACTAAATACTTTTCGCTCGCACGAACCCCTTGGACAAGAACAGGATCCACAGCTTCATACCCTAAAGGGGCTACGTTGCTCTTATTACAGTACTCAATGAGCTCCACATGGACCAATGCGAGCTCCTCATCATGTGGCAAATCCTCAACTGGGGATGAAGCTAGAGATGACACTATAGAGCCAATGGCCCTTCTGTCGGACCCAGTTTCAAGGGAAACAGGTATCCCAATCTACACAGTGCCAATAGTCATGGTCTCCTCTAGAGGAGGAACCTCGGGAGCCCGGGCCTCATGGGATTCAGGCACAGACTCAACAGTAGTGCTCTTCGGGGATGCAACAAAAACTTGTTCGGGAAATGTAGCGGTAACCAGGATACCCGCCATCAACCACAACACCTTCAGCAGCATCAGGAGCGTCAGTAGATTCAGAAATCAGCTTGGGGGGCTGCACCTTTAATTCCTCCATCAATCGCCTGATAACAAGCGAGATGGGCATAGTAGCCAAACCCACATCAAGTGGGACCTGTGATGAAACATGATACCAAACTTCAATATGGCAAACACATAAATGCACAACAGAAATATGACAAAAAATAAACCTGTGACTACCTCATGGCTCTGCGATGGGTTGAACGTCCTCGACATCGAACTGCTTCAAAACAAAAGACTATTCATAAGTCAGTCATAGAAACAATACACAGGCACAACCGCTTTCAAACAACCAAAATAAGCAAGACAGTCCTTTACTTACTAAATCCGCCGACACAGCAAGGGCCCTAACCCGAGTCCCTAGGGACTTTGGCATCAACGGCCATAGAAGGAATCGGAGCCCCCTCACGATACACCGCTGTTTTTGGCTCCACAAGGCCTTCCTTTTCCTGCCCCACAGCGTCCAGGGCAATATCACCAACAACAGTATCTTCAGGAGCTCGGCCGGGGGTTGCAATGATCTCAACTCCTCCACTAGTTGTCTAATGACAGGCGTGATCAGTACGATGGCAGGACATGCATTGAATAAGGCCTACGATGAGGTAACATGCAACCAGTCAGTAAAATAAGCCTCAAGGTGATACGACAATATTCTAATGCAAAATTCACAATAAACCTGTACATACCCCTTTGCCCACAACAGGGGCCCCCGACGCCTCCGAGTTAGGATGAGCTTCATCGGCTTCCACACACTTCAAAACAAAGGAACATAAACAGTTTAGCAACAATAGCAACAAAACCGCAATAACAGAAAAGAAAAGCAAATGGTTCCCAATATAAAAAACTCGCTTACCAAACTAGCCTTCCCAGAAGGAGCTACTAGAACCTCCGCATCCAATTGAATGCCATCGCTTTCCATAAACTATAAGAGTGACGAAACCAAACATCACATAATTGTGATGAAAAAATGACTCAAAAAGAATAAGACAAGAAGTACGTCACATACTGAATTACTATCTGCGGGACCCCGCTTTGGCTGAGGAGAAGCTTTTCTCTTCATTCGCCTACTCTAGAAGTGAATAATGGTACCCTTAAGGGAGGATGCCACAACAGTCAATTCCACCGGCTCCACAACCTACAAAATCTCCCCCAAAGGTGAGAGTGTTGGAGATTCCTGCCTATACTCAATGTCGCATTCTTGTTCTCGCGATGAGGCCACATCCAAATCAACAGACTATGGCCCCACTGGAGTTGGGAAGGAGTGTGGCACCCTCGCGGACCTTGGCCTTTTCATAACAGGGGGACGACTACATTCCTCCTCCTCAAAAATTGGGGGTCTCCTCTCACGCTTAGCCCCCACTTTCTCTGGTGAGCGCGATATAGTAAAAGATGGAATGTCTCTTTAATTGGCAGCATGACCTATCGAAGGAGCCAAAATATGATGGGGGTGGTGGTTCTTCCTCACCAACTCCTGAAAACCCCCAAAAAATGTGGAATGGTAGGATAAATGGAGGGACTTACAACCTTGCTCCCTCACCAACCCTGCGATAGGGAACTTTGAACAACCAGGAAAAGCACGGTCATGACATCAAACCTAGAAGACGTCCTCCCCCGAAGACCTCAGGAACCTACCACCGATATCATCATATCCAAATTGATGCATCACTCGGTCTGGGCGGTTGGCAGCCAATTGCGCTTCACCAGTGCGATCAAGATACGCCACCACTCCAGGCTATGTCACAAGTCATCCCGCACCCGCACCAGGTCTATCAATGCCCACCACACACTACTGATCATCGTCCTCCGGAACGGACATGCCAACACAAAATGGCATGGCATGATGAACGGATCGGGCATATGGTCTCCATACAATCCCATCAAGGGAGGCTAGCCTCATGTTGATCTCACTCATCTTAAAGCTTTTGTGCCTGGCAGCCTGAAGCCAACATTTTCCCCTACAAATTTCAAACACCTCTTCCTCAAATTCCTCACCCTACAGAGTCACAACGGCAACCCGCATCAGCGAAAGGCGGCGAGGTGTGACGCTAAGACTGAGGCACCCACACAAGAACATCCAAAGCAACGACGCGCAAATATAGTCAATACACCTCTTACAACTTGGGTCCACTATCTGATGGACAATGTCGTCCATCTGGTCGAAAAGGTACCCCAGGAACATTGAAGCTAAAGGCAGCTGATGGCCACTAGCAACAAGAACAGCGAGTAGAACTACAATTGTGTGCAAGTTGTAGTCGGGAAGCCTGGGAAAAAGGAATCGGGAGAAAACAAAAAGAACAAAAGCAACAAGATGGCACTAACTATCTGTGCCCCGCACCATTACATCCCTTTCGCCGTGAGACTCAAACCAGAATTCTAGCCATTGATCTAATGGCATCTTCCCCCGGGCACTGGTCCAATCTACCTAAACCTTGCAAGCTGCAATCTCGTGGAGGAGCTCATCGAGCTCTCTACAGTCAACAGGATTAGATTCAATGTGTCAGAGGTGTGGGGCAGATAAATAACCCCCGATGGGTAATGCCAACAAGGCAACCACATCCTCCACCGTGATAGTGAACTCCCCAAAAGCCTCGACGAAAGTGTGGGTACGACAACACCAGTGCTCCAACAAATGGCCCACATACTTTACCCCCTCCCTACTAGTAAGATTCATGTAGCAACTTATGAATCTAAGCAAACCAGAATCTTGTAGCATTCGGCAGTACATAGGGATTTTGAGGACATACCCCGCCCAAGTAGTATAGCTATTGGGGACCTCGCGCTATCGGTTTTGGACTCCTGACACTTATAGGACACAGATTGGTCTGACTGCCCACATAGACATAGTAATTCGATGCCATGGATGGGTCAAATATACCCTCCACACCCCTCGCAACCGGGATCGGAGGCCAGAAACCCTGTTCCCTTTGGCTGATATAGATATTTCCCTCAACAACAATAGTTCTGTCGTGTCCACCTCCCTAACGAAATCATAGAAAGGACAATCCATCCCCTTCTCCCCTTTCTTTTAACAAGGAGCCATGATGAACAGACAAAAGAAAGACAAATACAAGGAGGTCAATAGAAAAAAAAAAAAAACGAAAGGCAAAGGAAGAAACACGAGAGTGAAACAATCTAGCAAGAGAAAGAAGACAAAGTGAGGACTTGATGCAGGTTATAGTCCTTTTATAAAATACCTCTCATGTGCCGGGAAGGGAAACGATGCCGAGGAAGATGAACAGACGCAAGTACGGGTGCCCACCTATTGCTTAATGAAAAAATAAAATGTGTCAATTTATAGAAACACCCTCCAAAGGGCGGGACATATCGGTGCATTAATTTAAACACAGCGCTACATCAGAAACCGCCACTTTAAATATCGGAGACTAAAATGGTGCCACATGATCAGATAGGCCACATTAATTATGGAGCGATGAACGAGATATTGCTAATCATAACAGCCATGTGGCCATCACCCAATGACTTTCTTGATTCCCACCAACAGCGGAATATGATACGCCATCGAATCACTGATCCTACTAACACCATGCACTAAACACAAATTCCCATACCGACACAAAATACATTAGTATCTCTTGCTAAACCTCTTACTGTCAATGGGAAGGGGGGCCAAAATTCAAAAAAAAAATCAACACAAACTTGCCCATTGCCAGAAAGGGGTAACACACATTGCAAATCCCTGTGCCTCCTACTCATCCCCTTCCCAACAACGGTTGGGGGGCTAAAATACAAAAACTTGCTTGTCGCCAGAAAGGAGCAACATGCAATTCCCTATGCCTTCTATTAATCCCCTTCCTGACAACAGTCAAGGGGGCTGAAATTCAAAAACTCAATACGAACTTGCCCATTGCCTAAAAGGGGTAATGCAGTGCAATTCACAATGTCTTTTGCTAGTTCCCTTCCTGTCAATGGTCAAGGGCTAAACCATGGAATGCAAGAAACCCCCATCGAAGACGCAAAGTGCACACCATCTACACATAGGGTAAATCCCCAGACCCAACGCACACAAACGAACCCACCACAAGACCTAATAATAAGTGTGAAAGAAAAGTGCTTATCGATAAGCTCTCACTTACCGATAAGCAGGGGGGATAATGTAGGTATAGCGCTCATTCAGTCCCCCGGAGCACAACACCGTATCGATACCACATGAACATTTGCAATCAGCTTGCAGTTAGCACTCCTTCTGTGATGAACCCACGACACATCATAGGTCTGCAATGAACCCACAGCGTGCATCGCAGAACCGCGATAAACCTGTGGTTCATCGCACACTCTCGAAGAGCCCATTCACATCTTGAGCCAAGGCAAACCTGGGCTGAATATGCAATGAGGTTCACATGCACTAGGCCTCACGATAAACCTTCAATCACTGCGGTACCTCGGCCGGCTATAGAACCGTGTCTACATGCCATCCACGTGCGTAATGTCATGGAGACGAACGTGGCAGGGAGCCACGTAAGCCTGACAAGGCATCGTCTGCCAGACTTTGATGTCACTAGCGCCACGTTAATTGAATAAAGCACATGTGAGTTATGAGGATCCTCGAGTGGAAGGAAAGCCGATCCTCGAAAAGATCCTCATAGGGACACGTGGCGAAACCCCAATAGTGCCCTTAATGATTGACAGCAAATCCAATATCCCATTTCCTAATAGGAAATGAGCACATTTGGCTCCTTCCTTTTAGGATCTCGAGATCTCCCCCATAAATAGGGACCCTCCTCATAATGGAACTCATTCAGCAATGAAGTACCCTTTCCATCGACTTCCAGCTCTACCACCCGAGCTTGACGCCCTAGCCTGAATTCCAATCCCCTCTAACTCTCGGTCCTTCTTTGTCTTTCAAAGAGACTGCTCCCCCAACCTAGCATTTACCCTACATACAAATAACATAGAAAGGAGGAGAAAATTAAAGAGAAATGGTTGCCTACTTACTCACAAAAGGGAAAGAAATTGAAAGGCAAATGAAAATAATTATGCATTATGCTCCAATTTACTAAAACAAGGAGGGAGAAAAAATCTACATGAAAAACATCTTCCATTGAAGAAAATGTAAGGATTGAAATAGTTGAATAAGAAAAGGGGAGAGTAGATGAACAAAGTATTTGAATATGCAATATACTTAAAAATTAAAACTCTCTTTCAATGTTATTTGCTTGAAATATCAATGTTTATCTAATCCTTACTTTTATGCGGAATTGCCAATATTTGCATATTATGAATGCTAGCACATTGACATGAGTGTTATATCTACACCCTAATTGTAAAATTACCAATGTTTATCATTCAATGGTTTGTCATCATAAAAAAAGGGGAGATTGTTGACCATATGTGTTTTGATGATAATAAACTCATTGAGGGTACTAAGCATTGTTTAAGAAGAAAGGATTCTTTCATAAAGAAAATAAAGATATCAAGTTCAAAGAATCTTCTCATAAGGAAATTGAAAAAAATTGAGTTTAAGATCTTATTTGGTTCTTTAATTTTTATAGGACTTGATGTAATTAGTTGCAATGTGTACTATAATGGGCTTGTCTTAGACCTGCCTTGGTATCCATACTACTTTAGAGACCAATTGTTAATCTACAAAGGACCTTAGGCTTTTTCCTAAAGCCTAACTTGAGTAAAAAAAATAAAAATCAAGTTTAGAAATTTAAGGAGTCAAATCCCTAGCCTTAGAAATAGACTACTAGAGAATCCCAACTAGGAATGTTCTTAGTAATTGACTACCTAAAAGGTAATAGTCGATTGATTATTATGATATTCAAACCTGATAGCAATAAGTATTTGACTACTGGAAGGTGATAATCGACTACTAGAGAAAATGGATTCTTTGTTATGCATGATAGTCAACTATCATACCTTAGTAGTGAGCTTCTAGAAGAGTCTATCAGAGTTATTGAACTCTAATAGCTGAAGCAGTTGACTACTAAAGCCTTGGTAGTCAACTACTTTGCGTAGTTGTTCTTATTAGTTATCTATTTTTTGACTGTTTGAAACTCTAATGGCACTTTCTTCTTTAGAAAAGTCATGAAACTTGTTGGAAATCATCTGTAAATGTTTCCTAGAGGACAAAGATCTATTTCCAATGGGCCTATAATGATCATATGTGTTCCTTCTTTGATTCAACAATATTAAGGCAATGACCCTGAGGAAGAACAATAAGAAACCAAGTGAAAAGAAATGAGAGCAAAAAGCAAGAAAGAAAAAGTTAAGAGAAAATATTCTAATTTAAAATAGTGATAATATTTGTAAGAAAAAGAAAAAGTAAAAAAGAGAGTTGTGCTTGATAATTTCTCACTAAGAAACTTGAATCTCTTTAGTGCTAAAGCCTTAGCACACAAGACTACAAATTGATATCTGAGTAGTTTGGTTGTATTTGTTTATATCATTCTTTGAGAGGCATTTCATTTCTTTGAGTATTCCTTATTCACATTGTGTAGTGATTGTGCTTGAACAACTATTAGGTTTCTAGTTGTAGTTGTTGTGTTTTGGGCTAGAATACAAAAATGTTTAAATAGCACCTATAAGTCTATTATGGGATTGTAAGTAGTTTGGTTGGCACTAGGAAAGTCAAATTGAGTAGTGGATTTGAAATTCTTTGAAGGTGTGTCTCAAGAGAGAATGTTGGTTGTGAACAGCTGAACCTCTATAAAACATATATGCATTTTGTAGATATTTCTTTTGCTTTAGTTTGTTCTTATTATTACTTATTCTTGTACTTACAATTATCATTCAATTTGTATATCATTCAATTACTCTTATTCTTTTAACTCTTGAATTCATACTAGAAAGAGGATAAACTTATAGGCATGAAATTTTTTTATGGAACCCAATTACTCCTTGAGTTAGACCACTTGGGTAACACTTGTGTTGGAACAACCCTTTACCATCTGAAATTTACTGATTTTACTATTTTACCCCTAAAACATAGAATTTGGAAATGTTGAATTCAATATACATTATCTCATAAAAAATAATTTTCAACCTCAAAATAATATTGAAACAATACAAATAATAAATAATAAATTATTTATTAAAATTTAATAAATGAAATGATTAAAATTAAAAAATAATTAATGATTATAAAAATATTAAAATAATTAATAATTTACACAAATAAAAATTAAAATAATTTTTAAAAATTAATGAAATAATTAAAAATTACTAGTTAATAAAAATAATTAATAATTAATAAATAACACAAGTAAATTTAATAAAAAAATTAATGTTTATAAAACTATTAAAATAATTAATAAAAATAATCTATAATTAAAAATTAATAAAAGCATTATTATTTTTCACTTAACCACCACTGCTGCTTGTTGTAGCAGTAGTGGCGGTGGTGGGAAGACAAGGGAGGGAGAGAGAGAAGACAGGGGAGAGAGAGAGAGAGAGAGAGTCGTTGGGGGGACAGAGAGAAGACAATAGCAATGGCGGTGGTGGGAAGATAGGGGAGGGAGGGGGAGAGAGAAGAGAGAGAGAAGACATGGGGAGAGAGAGAGATGTCGCTACAAGTTGCAGCGGCGGTGGTGGGAATATAGGGCGAAGAGAGAGAGCGAGAGAGAGAGAGAGAGAGAGAGAGAGAGAGAACCTTGCAGTGGTGGTGGCGAGAAGACAGGGCATTCAATATACATTATAGGCATGAAATTACTCTTATTCTTGTACTTACAATTATCATTCAATTTGTATATCATTCAATTACTCTTATTCTTTTAACTCTTGAATTCATACTAGAAAGAGGATAAACTTATAGGCATGAAATTTTTTTAAGGAACCCAATTACTCCTTGAGTTAGACCACTTGGGTAACACTTGTGTTGGAACAACCCTTTACCATCTGAAATTTACTGATTTTACTATTTTACCCCTAAAACATAGAATTTGGAAATGTTGAATTCAATATACATTATCTCATAAAAAATAATTTTCAACCTCAAAATAATATTGAAACAATACAAATAATAAATAATAAATTATTTATTAAAAATTAATAAATGAAATGATTAAAATTAAAAAATAATTAATGATTATAAAAATATTAAAATAATTAATCATTTACACAAATAAAAATTAAAATAATTTTTAAAAATTAATGAAATAATTAAAAATTACTAGTTAATAAAAATAATTAATAATTAATAAATAACACAAGTAAATTTAATAAAAAAATTAATGTTTATAAAAATATTAAAATAATTAATAAAAATAATCTATAATTAAAAATTAATAAAAGCATTATTATTTTTCACTTAACCACCACTGCTGCTTGTTGTAGCAGTAGTGGCGGTGGTGGGAAGACAAGGGAGGGAGAGAGAGAAGACAGGGGAGAGAGAGAGAGAGAGAGTCGTTGGGGGGGACAGAGAGAAGACAATAGCAATGGCGGTGGTGGGAAGATAGGGGAGGGAGGGGGAGAGAGAGAGAGAGAGAAGACATGGGGAGAGAGAGAGAGATGTCGCTACAAGTTGCAGCGGCGGTGGTGGGAATATAGGGCGAAGAGAGAGAGCAAGAGAGAGAGAGAGAGAGAGAGAGAAGATAGGGGGAGAGAGAGAACCTTGCAGTGGTGGTGGCGAGAAGACAGGGCGAAGAGAGAGAGCGAGAGAGAGAGAGAAGATAGGGGGAGAGAGAGAACCTTGCAGTGGTGGTGGCGAGAAGACAGGGCGAAGAGAGAGAGCGAGAGAGAGAGAGAGAGAGAGAGAGAGAGAGAGAGAGAAGATAGGGGGAGAGAGAGAACCTTGCAGTGGTGGTGGCGAGAAGACAGGGCAAAGAGAGAGAAAGAGGGAGAGAGAGAGAGAGAGAGAGAGAGAGAGAGAGCAAGCGTGAGAGTGAGAGTGAGAGTGTGAGAGAAAGAGAGAGAGAGAGAGAGACCGAGAGAAGACAAGGGGAGAGAGAGAGTTGTCGCTGCAACTTGCAGCGGTGGCAGGAAGACAGGGTAGAGAGAGAGACCGAGAGAGAGAGAGAGAGAGAGAGGTCGAATGTTTCGGTTTTTTGGGTTTGGGGGTATTAGGGGTAACTTGGGTCATTTATGAAAAATTGTAAGGATATTTTGGACATTGGACCGGCTCTAAAATGCGTCAGAGCACGACTTTGTTGAGTGCATGTAACACAAGGTTTCATTTTATTTCTGGCACATGCAGCACATCATTTAGCGTTAGGATCTTTCTTAAAGTCGGTTTTCAGAAACATTGGTTTTCTCTTGTCGCGATAACTTTTGAAGTTTGTGAGTTTCCCATGAAGACTTGCTTTCCTTTAGGCTCTGTTTGGATTATGGGAGGGGGATGAGAAAAAGGGAATATTCCAAAAATATTCCCTTTTCTCTTATTTGGTTTGAAAGAAAAAGAGGGATGCAATGGGAAAGACGTGGGATGGCAGATCCCAAAATCATGGAATTGGGGTCACACCAAAATAGTGTGACCCCAGTGGAAAAACTGGGAAATCACTGTTACCACTTACCATCACGATGAACAGAGGAGAGAAGGCCAAGAAAAGCAAACCAGCAACTATGAAGAGGAAGGAGAGAAACAGTGTGACTCCGTCTTCCTCCCTTTCTCCCTTTTTCAGTGACGACAAACAGACGGTAGTCCCGTCTCTGTCCTTGGATTCATCTTCCTCTTCTCTCTGTCCCCTATCTCTGTCCCTGTCTCCCTTTCTCAATGCGACTCCATCTTCCTCTTCTCTCTTCTCCCTCACCATCTTCTCTCTTCTCCCTCGTCTTTTCTCCCTCCGTCTTCTCTCTTCTTCCTCTTCAAACTATGACGGGCTCAACAGGAGTCGCCTCTATTCGTGAAGTTCCTAGCGAAGCTCCTAGTGAGAGTCGCCTCTGTTCGAGTTTGCAGAGCAGCCCTTATTTAGTTCTCGGTGTCTACGAAAACGAAGAAGAATGAAAACTCAAAATCTCTGACTTCAAAATTCACCCCTTTCCTGATTTCCTATGCTGCAAACAATTCAATCAAGATACTTTAACTGCACAAAGTATAAAAAGAAAGGCTTTTGCAATGCAAATGAAATTAAAATTAAGAAAACTAAAAAAAAGAACAATCTATGAATTGAAATATTCTCACACATTCCAACTTATAATTAGAAGTTGATCAAAAAAGCTAGGAAGTATGAAGATCAAGCAGCGTCCTCCAAAGCCTTAAACATTGTAAAAGAAAGAAGAAGGACAAATACCAAAAGATGAGTCAATTACATTCAGAGTCTACAAATCTATCAAGATGGAGCTTCAATGCAACCTATCAGAGAAATCGAGGAAGAAGACCGGTAACCAATTTCCTTGATCTCTCAAACTCGAACAAGGAAACCCTTCTCGTCGATCTATTGCCTCTATTCGTAAAGTTGCTGGCGAAGCTCCTGGCGAGAGTCACCTCTATTCGTGAAGCTCCTGGTGAATCGTCTTCATCATCGGCAAAGCTCCTGGCGAGAGTTACCTCTGTTCGTGAAGTTCCTAAAGTTGTGCCTCTTTTCGTGAAGTTCCTAATCAAGGATGAACGATAGAGGAAGGTGAACAGTAATTTCCCATCCCATCCCGTCCCAATAAAATCAAACTCAAAAAAAATAAATTTTTATACTTTCCCATCCCACCCAAATCTTCCCACAAACCAAACGGAGCCTTAGAGTTGTATACTCATAGAAGGATCCATGGTCCCTACATATGTGCTTAGTAGCACTAATGCCCTATACCTACTCTTTCAGTTTCTCAACCAAGTTTGCTTCAGTTACCTTGGCTACAATAATATTTGCCTTAGTCAAGTTGATATTTGGTTTCTTAGAGTCCTCCTTTCAGTGATGGAATTCATTCTTGTAGTGCCTGGGTTTACTGCATACATAACATTTTCCTTTCTTTTGTTTCTTCATAAACTTTGCCACTTTTCACATTTAAACTCTTTTTGAATTTTGTAGTCATTTGCTCTACCAAATTGATTTTGGAAATCTAATTTTTCTCTACTTGATCCTTCTTTCTATTCTTTTCTTCTATTTTGATCTGGATTGCCACTTGATCCAAATTAGTGTCATTTTTTTTATACTTCATAGTTGTTTTGAAATCATTACATGTATGTGACAATTTCTTTATGAGAGAATCAACAACAAATTCATTGGACAATACCATTCCCTCTTTTGCTAGTTCCCTCACAAGCACTAAAAACTCATTAGACATGTCCATGTCTTTCTAATGGTACAATGCAGGAAATAGGCAATAACATATTTCTTCTTTTCAACATCTTTCAAAGTATGTTTCTTGTCCAGAGTATTCCAAATTCCCTAGGCAAAGTTGTACAAGTATTGTAAAGTTCATTGGATAAGAAAATTAGGATGTGGTTCTTACATGGGTGATTAGCCATGAACTAGTGTTCTACATTGATAAAATGGGCTGCTTCTTCCATGTTTATTGGGTCTGGTTCAACCAAAGCAAAGGCTACCCCTAATTGTTCTAAGGCAAAGAGAAGGAATTGTCTCCAATGCTTGTAATTGGTTCCATTAAATGGTTCAATTTTGGAGAAATATGGAATTATTGATAGCATCTAATTTCCTATGATAGGGGAAAAAGATATAGGTTCCATAAATGTGATTTTATGATTGTTGTAAAAATAATAATTAGAAGGGAGAATGGAACTTGTTATCCAGTGCTTTTCGAACCTAGAGTGCAATAGTTTTACAGAATTGGTACTGAAAGTTAACACCACATTGAGAAATTATAGTATAAAACGGGCTGAATCGTGCCACTTAGTCACTCTCCTTAAAATTGCATTTTCCCCCTATGGTGCAGTTGAGTGATTGTAAATCGATTTCCAAGATGAAGTGGTGTATGTTTTATTCTGTACCACTGGATTAATCAACAAACTGTTTTTAAAGTGCTCTCAGCCACTCGAATGGACACAAATGTGTCCTTTTAGAGGCG
The DNA here is from genome assembly GCF_056320005.1 of Nelumbo lutea. NCBI lineage: Eukaryota > Viridiplantae > Streptophyta > Magnoliopsida > Proteales > Nelumbonaceae > Nelumbo > Nelumbo lutea. The sequence goes on from NC_142685.1 coordinate 109,438,745, forward strand.
ATTGTTGGAAGAGACACATAGAGCTAAACATAAAGAGGTACAAAATTTAAATGGTTAAAATGGTCAAAGAAAAACGGTAAGGTGTAGCTCACACACGCCCACACATACGCTTGGTTTGGTGCACACATGGAGGGTAATACTTGGATAATTGCTGCACGCAGAAATCGTTTTTTTTTTTCTATGGAACCACTAATACCAAAAGATAACATGGATAAATTGATCAATTCTGATACTGATCAACTCATATATTCTTTTTGAGTATTGAAGGTTGAGACGAGTTTTGATCAACTCATATATTCACTTCTCGCTAGAAGTGAATACGGCAAAAAGAAGACAAATTGATAAATGATAAGCATCTAGGATTAGAGATTAGTTTCACCACGGAAACTGAAATCATGAATTTCAAACATTATATCAACATGAATTTATTCTCGCTAGAACTAAGTCGGTTTGGGTCGGGTTGGTTTCGGTTTTCACACAAGAAAATTGAAACCGACCCGAACCATCGGTTCATGAATTTGTACAACCCGAAACCGACCGGTACTGATGAAAACTCGACCGACTCGGGTTGGGTCGGTCCGGGTTGGTCGGTTTGGTCGGGTTGGGCCTTCTTATGAACAGCCCTACTTGGAGCTGTCATCGAGTTGAGTCTGGGTTGGAACTAGCTAGAATCAAAACTAATCTAACATGAAATATTGAGGACCCGGAACCGACCCAAACTTGATAGGTTCTATAACTTTTAGACCTAGAACCGAATTGATCAGTTCTCAAGACAATTGGGTTTGACCCAACAAAGCCGATTATAATAAATAAATAAATAAATAAATATGCAGATATAAGTCAGGTCGGGTCTGAATCGGTTTAGGACAAGATGAAACCAGTTCTGAACCGATAATAATTGAGACACTATGGGGGCGTTCTTTTGTTGGATTTTGAGAGGGGGGAAAGTTGGTCAATAGTATTTTGTTTCCCATTAACCAAGAATCCCATGTTCATTTTTTAGATTAATGTGGGGACTAGGGAAAGTTTACTTTCTTGAGTATCACTTACCTCCTAGGTGGGTAAATAACGTTCCCACCTAAGAGAAAGTTGCTAACACTTGAATGGGACAAAAATACCCATTTTAATAATGGATTTTTATGACTAAAATAGTCATTACCTTATTTACCTGAAAAATAAAAAAACATGGGTAAATACACTTACCTACATAAGTATTTCCCAGAAAAAACTTACCCAAATAATTACATTTACCCAAATAAATAACTTACCTAAAAACGAACAGGGCTTATATTAAAACCCGAAACCAGTCCATCGGTTTCAATTCGTGGAACTAAAAACCGCCCCCCTCCTCGCTCCAAGAAAAAATTAGAAAGGGGAAATTTGAATTCAATCTACCCCAGAATTCATAATATGATTGTATAATTGGGTTCAGTGTCAAGGGGCATTCCTAATTCACGGGGATGCTGTTTATTGGGGGATGGGGAGACTTAATAAATGATTTGTCAAGGGGGATTCCCGATTTACTCAAGGGGATGCTGTTTTGGGGGATGGGGAGACTTGGGGGCATTCCCAATTCAATTGGGGGAAGGGGAGACTTAATAAATGATTTCTTGGCAGGGGTATACACTATACTCAACCATTCATTTCGTATCCCTTACTTGTGGTTGTGGTTGATTTCGTATCCCTTACTTTACCTTAGTATTCATTGCAGATTCCATTATTTTAAAATTAAACCTAGGACCATTCATTTCGTATTTCGTACGCTTGTATTCATAGCAGATTCTATGACCTTGACCCGAGCAATTGCCTGATGACTTGGTATCCGTTTGGGAGTGTTTTTGCATTTTACACGGATTAAGTCGTTAAAATTTAAAAACTATCTAAGATATAATTTCACCACACAAAGTTATTTTTGGGCTAATGTAAGCTTTATCTCTGACTTCTTTTGGTTTCTTACTAAACATGACTATTACTTTTGGGGCTTTTAGCAAGAAAACGCTGCTTAAAACCCTCCCAAACGGGCACTTGGTTTGAAGCCATCTTCATCGTGATTCGTGAGTTAAAACAAAATTCCACAAACACCAAGAAATTGCAATAAGAAAGATCAACAAACAAGATGAAACATGGTTGGTTAGTATAAATTAAATATTAATAAAAAAACCTTTATACTATTAATAATATACTATCAAATCTATTATTTGGTTGGAAGAACCTATTAGATTTCATTGCGCTACAATAGAAGACAGCAATTCATCAAATCCGTAAGCACTGTTTGGTCGATACCATTATTTTGAAATTAATTCAATCAGGACCTTGACCCGGGAAGACGCCGGGTGAATGTGTGACAGAATTCTACAAATACCAAATAAAATACAACAAAGATGAAGAAACAAGATTTAACATGATTGGTTATCATAAGGCATGTTTGTTTTCTTTGTTTTTTTTATAAATTAAGTGAGAAAGACCTATTTTTATTCCAAAAATATTTTTTATACATTTTTTTGTACATTAAATAAAATTGATTAAATATAGCCAATAGAATGGTTGTTCATGTCTTATTAAGGGCAAAAATAGAATTTTAATATTTATTTTATTTTGATTAAATTTATTTAAATGAACATTAGGGTCAATACTGTCGTTTTTCACTGTCATCTAATAGAATATTAATTAAATCCATTGCAAATTATAAATGGTGTTTTAGTAAAATATTAACTATAGGGTAGATTTTAATAAATCCATGAAACAATAAAGATATTTTAATAGATGATCATTTCTATTATTTAGATTTTGTTTAATAAATGTCGGCTAATGTTTTATTAAATTTAGCATACAGTTCATCAAATTTAATAAAAGTTTTACTAAATTTTGCTTATACCATGTTGACATTTTAGTTGAGTCCAGTTACTATTTCGGGGAAATTTAATTTCTCCCATGAGAGTCAAGTCAAGACGCGGTTACATGTCGTCCAACAACTATTCCATTGACGCGTAAGATGCGACCACGCCTATAAATATGTTAGTTGTAGACCGGCTCCTTCCCCCATCAGTCACCAGCGCTAAACAAAATCACATCAAAATTGCTTAGACATGGCAGCCAGACCAGTAGTTGTGCTTCTTTCTCTTCTGTTATTTGCCCTGGTTGTGAGGTCACAAGCAGGAGGAATAGCAGTCTATTGGGGCCAAGACGGAGGAGAAGGTAGTTTGGCTGATACATGTGCCACAGGCAACTATCAGTTTGTGAATGTTGCCTTTCTAGTTGCATTTGGCAATGGCCAGACTCCACAGCTCAATTTAGCTGGCCATTGTGACCCGGCCTCAAATGGTTGCACCGGTTTGAGTAGTGATATAAAAGCTTGCCAGAGCCAAGGCATTAAAGCGCTTCTTTCCCTTGGAGGTAGCTCTGGAGGCTACTCCCTTTCTTCTGCGGATGATGCTCAGCAAGTCGCAAACTACCTTTGGAACAACTTCTTGGGAGGCCAGTCAGATTCACGTCCATTAGGGGACGCTGTTCTGGACGGAATCGACTTTGACATCGAGGGTGGCACGACCCAGCACTGGGACGAGTTGGCTAAGGCTCTTAATGGATTCGGTTCTAAGGTTTACTTGAGTGCTGCTCCGCAATGCCCCTACCCGGATGCATGGCTTAATGGTGCAATTCAAACTGGCCTCTTTGATTACGTCTGGGTCCAGTTCTATAACAATCCTCCATGTCAGTTCCCAATTTACGGAAATCAGACACATGGCACTCCTTCACTTAGACACTTGTCCTTCCAATGTTTTAAATACAGTACACACATTTCAAATTCTAATCAGTGATAGTGCAAGAACACAGCCCACTAACATGTAGAGTGGAGCCCAACACCATGCAGAGTCATGAGAATTGGGAAGTTCCCATTCTCAATCATTTCCTAAAAAAAGGGATGGAGTCAAAATAACTCCACACTCGGCCTTTTAATATACTGATTAGGGTCATTTCAGTATTTCATTAGTCAAACTGGGTTTAATGCATTTCAAATCAAACCACTTTCATTAAATAGGTAGTTATTAATTTGACATGCTTATTAATTACTGTTAACTACTAAACTAATTAATTAATTCCAACTATTATTTAATAATGATAATTATTGTTAACTACTTCTAATTAATCATTTGCAACTATTAATTACTAATAATAATTATTTTTGCTTACTAATTAATTATTGTTAACTACTTCTAATTAATTAATTCCATCTACTAATTAATAATAATAATTACTCATTGGTAATAATTAGTTATTGAAAATAATATCATATAATAATTACTCCTAATACATAATTATTGATAATAATTAATTACTAATAATTTATTACTGGTAATTTTGCTAATTATTAATTCGGAATGATAATTAATAATGCTTTTCATAATGGTAATAAATAATTCGGAAATACTAATTTTATATTTATATTAACTCATATTTTTTTTAAATAAATATTTAATGTTAATTATTTATATTATAATTATTATCATAAATTATAATTCATACATTTATATGAAATAATTAATTATATTATTATAAGTAATTCTAATTAGTAATATTATATTAATTAATATAATTATATTATTATTATCAATAATTATAATTAATTATTACTAATACAAATGATTTCTAAAAATATTGCTGGTTATAATTACTTACTAATAATTAATTCCTTATAATAATGATAATTATTACTTTAAAATGTTAATTAATTAATGATAGTTAATAAGTATACCTGTTCACGGGCTGGACTTCGGACCCAATTTTACACTGTCTCAGGCTCGGGCTTCGGGTTGGGCCCATTAGAATTTTGACAAAAGCCAAGCCCGAGCTTGGCCCATGAACAAGTCAATTAATAAGTATTTTAATAATGTTAATTATTAATTGGGATATAATCAATTTATATTTATATTAATTCATATTAATTATTTGATAAATATATAATTAGTATTACTTATTTACATTATTATTATTATAAGTAACTATAATTAATACTAGTGTTATAATTAATACTATTATTATTCTCCAATAAATACTTCATCTAGTAAAAGTTACATTATAAAACTTTCAATTATTCAATATTGTTAAACTAAATGAATTATAAAAGAAAGTATTATTTTATGAATTAACTAAAAATCATAATTATAACAAATTAATTACTTAATAATAATAATATTAATAATAATAGTAGTAGTAGTAGTAGTAGTAGTAGTAGTTGTTGTTGTAGTAGTAGTAGTAGTAGTAGTAGTAGTAGTAGTAGTAGTAGTAGTAGTAGTAGTAGTTTGAAAAAAGGAGGCACATATGCTTAAGACACAATTTGGTAGGACAATACCTCTATAAAGGAACAATTCCTTTGAACTTTGTAAAGTCAGACAAAAGAAACTTGCAAATTTGTTAACCAAACCACAGACCTCTAACATGGTTTATGAGGCATCGGTAGGAACGGGATTGAAGCTTGTTACATAAATCATTGGTAATAGACACCCAATCAATGTGAAATGAGATCCCTAGAATTAGGTTGAATGGGTAAGAATAAATTATTAAATGACTTGGGAAAGCACTGTCAATTTGTGCCCCATTAAAGATGCTAAAGTAAGATAGTGCTCACTTCAAGATGTAGAGGGTGAGCGTAAGGCTCTTAATCAGTTCATGCAAAAAGTGTGTTGTAGTGCACATTAAATAATCGGCCTAAGTGAATGTGAAATGTGACTGCTTTGGTGAGAGCTCTAAGGGCTGACTCTCTAACACACTCATTATTCCAAGAGGGGAACAAAGGCAAAATGTTCCAAAACAAAAAATTTACTAAAGAATTGATGGGTTAGGTTGGTTGACAGATTAATTGATTACAACAAAGAAGAAAGTTTGGAGGAGTCTGACTCTATCCATACTCTATCCATACTCTATCAAATAGTTTGTCATATCTAAACAGTAGTTAAAAGTCCAAAAGACATCAACATTAATACTTCACCCTAATGACAAGATTGTTCTTGCATTTTCAATCTTGTGGGGGATTGATGGATTCTTGTTTTGGAGGGAAGATTCAAATTATGAGAATCTGGACTCCCTTCCTTTTGTTTTGTCTTGCCCCTTTGGCTTTTGGTTTTTCATCCTCTTGTAACCTCTTGAAAGTATGTGAAAGACTTTTATCCTACATTGCTTAAGAAAAGAGTTGGAATTGAATATATCACTAAACTTGTTATCCCTATGGATAAGGACCCATGGGAGGAAATGCACAATACACCATTTACATGTTTGTGGGCAGTTAGGGATGTTTTCACACGCACACGCGTCGGGCTGAGTCGGGGCATAGGCTTGGGCGAGCGTGGACATGTGCACATGCTACACCATATCATTTTTCTTCTTTGACCATTTAAATTTTGTTTTTATTTTAAATGTTCCTTTTTTGTGCCTCTTCATTTTTGGCTCTCTATGTCTCTTCAAACAAGTGCCTTGCACACTATTCTAGAGAGACATCTCATTGAAAGAACACCTCCGTGTCCATTTAGGTAACTGAGAACACTCCAAAAATAGAGAGTTTATCAAACCGGTGGAAATGGTGCAGAATAGAATACACACCACCCTCTAATATGGAAGTCATGTGTTTCAAACTTTTAAAGCACACACTACATCTTATCATTTTTCTTTTTAACAATTTAAATTTTGTTTTTATTTTAAATATTCCTTTTTTCTGCCTCTTCATTTTTTGGCTCTATGTATCTCTTCAAATAAGTGCCTTGCACACTATTCTAGAGAGACATCTCTTTGAAAGAATACCTCTATGTCCATTCAGGTAGCTGAGAACACTCTAAAAATAGAGTGTTGATCAATCCAATGGCAGTGGTACAAAACAAAATACACACCACTCTATTTTCTATTCACTATCTATCAAGTATTTAAGCATCTTTCATTGGTGATTGATGACTCTACATTTTGATGCCTCAAGGGCATCAATTCAAGGGTACTTTTGGCTTTAGTAAAGTCAAAGTGTGTCATTTTCCCAGTTAAATTCAATGTTGTGACTTGTGAGGGTCTCTGTGCAAATTTTGGGGAAAACTGGGGAAGTTACATGGCGGAATTGCAGTTTTTGGGAAGCTAGTGCGAAGTCCAGCTGAGAAAGCGGGTGTTTTTGTGAAAAACTAAGAACAGGAGGGCACCTCCTATCTACTAAACCCAGACTGGTGCCCCTCCTACTGTATTAGCAAGCTCCCCTCTCCTTAGAAAACCCTAGGGCACCTTTTAACCCATTCTTTTCATCCTTAGCAAACCCTAACCGCCCCTAGCTATTTAATCTCCACCCTCCACCATTCATTCTAGGGCATTCTCTTTGTAGTTTTTAAACCCTAGGGCGCTACCTAACTGTTAATCCTCACCATTCAGCCCCTAACCACTAGATCTCAGCCCTCCATTCCATCTTCTATCACAGCCATCCACTCTAGAGCGCCACCCACCTCTTTTAATCTCCACCTTTCAACCCCAGGCGCCTCAATCTCCTCCATTCATTTTTGGGTACCCAAATCTCAACCCTACATAATATTGGGTGCCCTCTCCTTTTCTTCTCAGGCCTAGGATCACCCCAGAACCATCCTAACCCTCCATTAGAAGCCCTAGGGCACCCTTATCTTTGCTAAAACCCAGTTGCCACCCCCCTCTTTCTCTCTAATCCCAATTGTATCCACTCTTCTCTATAAAAATGACCCAAGAGCTCCTGAGAAATGGTTGGATTCTGCCCCTAGGTAAGACGGAAGGCTGATCTTGAGAAGTTCAAGGGAAGAGGAAGAGGAGGACGCCTAGGCAAGAGGAGGGGTTCCTACTTGCAATTCGCCAAAGCCACTGCTACCACCTCTGGATTCGGATCCCAACCATTAGTCTTAGATTTAATTTCTATTATTTTATTTCCAGTTCTATTTTTCTTTTCTGCAATTTACTTTCATTTTGTTTAAATTTTCTTTTCTTTTCTTTTCTACAGATATGGAATTCAGCCAGGTAAGACAAAAGGCCTAGGTCGAGAAGTTTGAGGGTCAAAGGAAAGATCAGGAGACTACTACCTCTGATCGGGTTACAAAAATTTTAATTAGTTTCTTTTATTTATTTATTTCTATATTTATTTATTTTTTTGTACTTTTAATTTTTGTATTTCTGCAACTTCCACTTTTGTTCTCTTTCCCGGATCTAAGTACGTAACGGTTTTTCCCTTGCTTCCCTGTGGATACGACTTGTTCTTACCATTTTACTGCATTTGTAATTTTTTGAGAATCAGAAAAAATTTTATAAATATTAAACTGGTGTTCTGAAGTAATTAACGACACGCTTCCGAACACACCAAGTTTTTGGCGCCGTTGTCGGAAAGCAACGTTGAAAATTTTTAATTTGCTTTATCCAGATCATTTTCATTATTTTTTTACTTTCATTTTATTACTTGATCCGTTATCTCATTTTAATTCTTACTTCTCTTTGATCTTGCAGGACGAAATAGCGAAAGGTAAGGTACCGGAGCATTGCGAGACTACGGGAGAGAAGAGAAGAGAAGATTAATTGGATTGCATTTCAGGTGTAGTCATCCCATTTTATTTTTGATTTTTTGTTTTTATTTTTGAACTCTTTTTTTTGGAAAAATAGTGAATTTTGAATTTTTTATTAATTTGTTATTTTAGATTTGATTTATTTTTTTTAGTATTGTTTTTCATCCGTTTTGTTTCTAAATCTATTTTTCTTTCTTTATTTTAATTTCTTGTTAGAAGTTCTGTCTTATTAGGTTAGTGTTTTTCTTTACTTCAGATAAAAAAACATAAAAAAATATTTTTATTTTATTTATTGCCACATAATTTTCTTTTGTATATTTTATTTTCGGTTTAATTTTTAGAATAGAAATTTTCTTGTTAGAATTTATTTTGGTAGTTGTTAATCTTTGTAGCATAATTATTTATTTTATATTTTGTTTGTTATAATTATTTGTTGCCTTACTTAATTCTCTTTTTTTTATTTATTTAATTGAATAATTAGTCATTAAATAGGAAATTATTTAAATTTTTTAATTTGAGTTTAAATTTTGAATATGAGTTTAAATTTAGAATTTTAATTTTAATTTTAATTTTAATTCAAATCTGAATTTGAATTTCAAGATCTGATTTTCTTGGTTCAAGATTCGAACCTGTGGCTCTGATACGACTGAAAGAATTGTGGGATCCATCGTATGGACGCCAAAAGATTGTAGAATTGGGTGGGGCGAATTTCAAAAAATTTCCCAACTTTCTTCCAACTAGAAATCATATTCCCTAAATTTAGAATACATTATTCAAGGATCTACTTGAACCATAACTGAACCAGATCTGAACCAAAGGAGAAGGGAAGGGTTATACCTGATCCGGAGAAGCAATGTCTCCCAACGTTGGTGTTCACGCCCAAAGAAGAGAACCAAGATTAGCTCCCACTGAAGATGACACAGCGATGATGGAGCCGAGCCAGCAGTGTTTGTCCCACGAACCAGGTTCTTCTGAAGAACTTGATGGAAGCAATGAGCACCACAGAATCGGTCAAGAACTTTTCTTGATATTCTCTTGGTGAGAACTCAAACTGGCAGTAAAATTATGGTGGCGGCGACTGGGAAGAAGGTCAGAGAAGAAGATGGCGAACTGCTATATTCTTCTCTAGAAAATCTAGAGATCCTTTCTCAAGAATGCAGGAGAATTCTTACTAAAACCCTAGGGTTCGAATTCTTGGAATTCGAATGGGTTTTTCCCTTCTTTCTTGTTGATCAAGAACCTCCTAATCTCATTAGGAGTTATCTCAATCCAAATCTGTATTTGGATAGGGAGTCTTCTTGATCCTATCTGCATATCAGATCAGCCTACTCCTGATCTTATCAAGAGATTACCAGATTCAAATCCTAATTTGAATCTGGTCTCCAAGAGTGGATAGGGTCAAGACCCAATCCTTTTGGCTTAACCCAATCTCAGATCCGCCCCTAAGTATGATTGATCAAATCAGCCCAGTTCGAAATGGGCTTTAGGCCCATTAAGTATTAAGTGCTCAATTGCCTTCCAAACTGCTACCCAGTTGGGCTTCTTTGTATGGCGTGGGACCCAAGCATTGATCTACACATCAGCCACATGGGTTCGGCCCAGCCTTTATTACAAGGCCTAGCCGAATTCACTAGAAAGCCCAATGAACCCCTGAGCCAATCATATGGACCCTATGGACCCAACACTTACACTAAGTGGTCCCTGGGCCAAGCCATCTTATAAAAGCCCAGGGACTGTGGGCAGATGCAAGATTAGCCCATTAGGCATTACCCTAAATGGCCTTACACTTAACCTCTCAGCCCTTAATGATCAAGCACTGCTCGAAAAGAGAGAACCTCTCCCTCGGCTGCAAGGAACAGTGCTGCACTCTCTACTCACATGGATCCCAGGAATTAAAACCATTTGCAAACAACTTGAAACCGAAATTATCTATATATCATATATATATAAGTTTTGCAAAACAAAATTCCAACGATTGAAATCAACTGTCGGCAGTTTGGTTTCCATCAGAGAGAGTGCATTCCCGATCATTACCTTTGTCCGACAAAGGGGCTGATCCTGTCACTATGATCACCCACTCAGATGAATTCTCATACTGTCTCAACATATCCAAGTTTTGACCCCTGCTAAGGATCTCACTGATTGGCATATCAAAGACAGCCCAATCCGACACTTAGTGAAGCATCATAATCGAGTCTAGGGGTCAGGTGTAACTTTCCAGTTTTGCCCATCTATCTCCATGGTCCAGGGCAATACTGGAAATCTGGTCCGGTTCAAGGATTCGAGTAATCCCACATTGCATGTGCCTTGGGTCTCACCCTAGCGGCTGAGACAAACCACCCCAACATTTGGTAGCACACCAGTGTCAGCCTTGGCAGGATAAATCTCCCCAGATTTATCCAATGGCTGTGAATGTTCTAAACTAACACGAGTCTCATTAAGTGTCCAGTTTAAGGGTCTTACACAAAAATATACCACTCAACATGAATCAAAACATGTACTTTATTTATTTACACTAAAAATGTCAAAAAGTACATCAAGTTAGATTGGAGCTAAGGGCATACAAAACTGTCTAACAACTCCCACTTGCACTTAGGTTCAATCTGGTACAAGCCGGAGTCCCATACTTTTCACGTGTTTCTCAAACACCTTCTGCGTTAGTGGCTTAGTTAATGGGTCTGCCACATTATCCGTTGACGCTACCTTCTAAATTAGGATGTCCCCTCTACCAACGATCTCCCGCAGTACATGGTACTTTCTCTATGCTTTGATTTCAAGTGGGCCCGAGGCTCTTTAGCCTGGGTGATCGCTCAATTGTTTTCACACAACAACAGGATTGGTGATGTGCTGGACGGAACCACTCCTAATTCGTGAACGAACTTCTTCATCCACACGGCTTCCTTGGCAGCTTCACTTGTGGCAATGTACTCGGCTTCGGTTGTGGAGTCTGCAATGGACCCCTGTTTGCTGCTTTTCCAACAAACAGCACACGATCCTATCGTGAAAACATATCCAGATGTAGACTTTCTATCATCTGGATCCGATTGGAAATCGGCATCAGTATACCCCAGAACTTGTAGTGAACTACCATCGAATACCAGACAAAACTCTTTTGTCCTTCGAAGGTATTTGAGTATGTTCTTCACAGTAGTCCAATGCTCCTGCCCTGGGTTGGCCTAGAACCTACTTACTACACTCACCGCCTGAGCAATGTCAGGGCGAGTGCACAGCATGGCATACATGATGCTCCCTATGGCAGAGGCATAGCGAACCTCTTTCATGCCCTCAATCTCCTCAGACGTCTTGGGAGACATCTTCTTGGAGAGAGTGACTTCGTGTCTGAAATGAACGTTTCCTTTCTTGGAATTCTCCATGTTGTACCTTTTGACAATTTTGTCAATGTAAACAACCTGGGATAATCCAATTATCCGCTTCGGTCTATCTCTATAGAGTCAAAGACCCAGTATATAGAAGGCTTGTCCAAGATCTTTCATGGAGAATTGCTGCGAAAGCCATACCTTGACCGAAGTCAACATTCCTACATCATTCCCAATGAGTAGGATATCGTCCACATACAACACCAAAAAGGTGATCTTATCCCCACTGGACATCCTGTATACACAAGGTTCATCTTGATTCTGCTCAAAGTCAAACGATTTGACAGAAGAGTCAAAACGGATGTTCCAACTTCTAGAAACTTGCTTAAGTCCATATATGGATCTATTGAGTTTACATACCATGTGTTCCTGACCAGCAGCAATGAAGCCTTGCAGCTACTACATGTAGATATCTTCACTAAGATCTCCATTCAGGAATGCAGTTTTGACATCCATTTGCCAAATCTCGTAGTCATGGTATGCTGCTACAGCTAGCAGGATCCTAATGGATTTAAGCATGGCCACGGGAGAAAAGGTTTCCTCATACTCGATGCCTTCTTTCTGAGTATACCCTTTCGCCACCAAACGAGCTTTGTATGTCTCGATCTTGCCATCGAGGCCCTTCTTCCTCTTATAGATCGATCCATTTGCAACCAATTGCTTTCACCCCAGAGGGCAGATCTACTAGAGTCTAGACTCCATTGGTCTCCATCGAGTCCATCTCAGCTCTCATGGCCTCCACCCATTTCTGTGAATCTATGTCCAACATAGCTTCCGCGTAAGTCACGGGATCCTCCTGACTAGTCAAGGCTTCCACCAGGTAACTATCCTAGTCATAACCATAACGGACTGGTGGCCTGGATACCCGAGTGGATCTTCTAGGTTGGCCACTACCTGGAACTTGTGGGACATCTCCCACTGCTCCTGAGCTCTCCTCATCAAAAACTATTTCTTGACGATGGGTGTCTAGGATGTAATCGGTCTCTAAGAACTGGGCGTTTCGACTGCAGAACACTTTCTGCTCACTTGGGTCATAGAATAGATAACCCACTGAATCCTTTGGGTAGCCTACAAACAAGCAACGGCTGGTCTTGGATTCCAACTTTTCGCACTCGTTCTCTTAACATGCCCAGGACAACCCCAAATCTTCAAGTGTCTAACACTTTGTTTCTTTCCGGTCCATAGTTCGTATGGAGTCTTCGGAACGGATTTGGTTGGAACCCGATTCAGCACGTAGATAGCTGTCTCCAATGCATATCCCCAAAAGGACGTGGGTAATTCCGAGTGTACGAGAAGTGATCGGACCATGTCCAAAAAGGTCCTATTCCTCCTCTCTATAGGGGACCACATACATCAGTATGTATAAGGTCAAGTGTGCATGTACATCTTTTAGGCTTACCGTTAAATGGCCGCTTAGTCATCTTGCCTCGGAGGCAAGGCTTACAGGTGGGAAGATCTTCTATAGTTAGAAAATCCAAAGGACCATCCTTTACCAGCCTTGTGATTCGGTCAATACCAATATGACCAAGACGGTAATGCCACAGGCATGTGGGGTTAACTGTATCGTGAATTCTTTTCTTGGGTTTTTCGACCGACGTAGTTTCGGTTAAGTTAGTTTCTAGAGAAGGATGAAGAACATAGAGACCGTTCTCCAGTTCACCGCATGCGATGAATTTATTATTCCGTTTAATAGTAATCACATTACTAAACAGTATATCCATCAACACACGGTTTAGAAACAAAAATTAAATTTCTTCTTAAGTTCTGTACATAAAGACAATCTTTAAGTATAAGCACTCATTCTCTAAAGACTAATTCTACGGTTCCTATTGCCGCAGATGCAACACTTGCAGTCGTTCCCAAGAACAGTGTCACTTCTCCTTCACTCAGCCTTCTGCTAACTTTGAACCCCTATAGTGAGTTACACACATGAGTTGAATCCCCGGAGTCAACACATCAGGACACGGAAGTCACTAATATATTAGTTTCTATGACACAAGTTTCGAGTTCACCTTTCTTAGATTCCAGGTAGGCAGGACAGTTCCTCTTCCAGTGGCCGGAATGCTTGCAGAAGTGACAGGCATCGGATTCCTTGTTTTTCTTCTGCTTCTTGGGCTTCTTTGCCTTCCTCTTTCTCTTGCCCGATTAGCTAGCTTCAGCAAGCATAGCCACAGGCTCATCCTTCTTTATTAAATCATCGGCCCTCTGCAACATATTGTTGAGTTCCTAGACGCTGACGTTCAGCTTGTTCATATTTTAATTCATTATGAACGAATTAAAGGAAGGTGGAAAAGAATTAAGGATGGCATCTACTTGTGTGCCAAGATCTAGCCCGAATCCAAGGGCTTCCAGTTCGTTTATGTAGCCATCATCCGAAGACAATGGTCATGAACCTTCTGCCCCTTGGACACTTGCGTGGTCATGAACAACTTCAAGACCTTTTGTCGAGTAGAACGGTTCTGCTCCTTGTATATTGTCTTTAAACTATCCAATATGTTATTAGCAAGTTCGATCTGATCGAACTGCCTCTGTATCGGATTGTCCAATGAGGCAATGACAAAGCAGCAAGCTAGGGAGTTTTTATCCTCTCAATCTTGATATTCCCTCCTTCGGGCCTCAAAAGCCCTATCACCCAGACGTTCCAGTGCAGGATTTTTCACTACCTTATCCAGTTTCTCGGAAGTCAAGACCAGCGTAAGGTTTCTATACCAGTCATAGTTTGAGCCCTTAAGCTTGTTATCGTCTAGGAGCTTTGCAAATTGTTCGTTTGCCATTCTCTAGTAAAATAGCAAAACGTTAGTCCACAACCTTAGTTTGATTCATGTTACCTACACAGATATGGCTTTTAATCTATGCTTCATTCCCATTTGTTCATCTCTGAGATTTCCCTCCCATCTTAGTGATGGAGACGGCGAAATGTCTCTGGAAATGTGGGAAATCACATGGGGTGCATGGAGCCAACTGTTTCAGCTGCATAACCCCACCACCTTTCTATGACGGGTCATATCCACTCATCGTATGAGTTTACCTTTGGCCTCTGTCAGACAAGGTTCAGAGCCGTTTTCAAGTAAACCCTTCTGTCCAATGAGTGCTCACCCATCATATTTAGGTTACGCCAAGGTATCGTGAGAGAGTTCCCATTTTCTGGTGAAGCCCCTCCCACATTGGTCTATGACGCCCCTATCATCTTATGAAACACTCTGACAGATCCAACAACAAATGGATAGCCCAAATTTATGGTGTGTTTCCTCATTATTGAAGGACCCATCATTGTGCTAATGATGGAAGGCCTTTAGAGAGTCCATCATATGGATCTCCCTATCACATGCACTCATATTTGCTGGAGGGAACAAAATTACGCCCTAGTTAATTTAGGTCAAACCAGAGTGGCTCCCACTGACTTTCATAAAGTCAGATTTTATGGTGGCCCAATTCGGCTAGGGTTTCCGTACGCATCCCTTTTCAGGGTTGTGGGGCCCACAATAAAAGAAAGGGGTCATCCAATGACCGTATGGGACACCATGGCAATGATGTGCATTCAGCCATGGTGTGCGTAAGAGCCACTAACGAATCATCATGGGCCAAATGCTTATGGCCCATGGTCGCAGCACATCAAACATCCATACATCACATGAAATGGAAGAATTGATCCAATCAATTATTCACTGTAAAGCCCATTAAACAGCCCACCAAAAACATAATATTAACAATTAATATCACCTAGGTATATGGGCTGAATAGCAGTTCGTAGTTCGGCCCATATAGCATTTATGTAAAACTGGGCTTTAGTAGTTTTAACTCCTTAAAACTGGGCTTTATAGGTTGGGCCGAATTGGTTCTTCCAATTAATAATCGATTTCAGACTTGTAAATAGGAAATAATTGGATTGAATACAGCTCTTTTCGAATCCTAGATTCGGTCCAAACAACTTTTGGTCCAATCTGGTCCAAAACCGATTTTTAATCCAAGAAACAATTCAATGAAAGATCTGAAATTAAAATTCTAAATTTTGACAATCAAAAACACATATGGACTGTTCGTACAACTTGCAAAACAGAGGTTAGTAACCAAGGTTGCAGTTTCACAAACTGCAAAACACAGAGTCCGAATTCAGCATCTGCAAAACACAGATAGCGATGTCACGAAATAAATTTCATTCTTGATTGAATCCTATACATCCAGTCTAGAAAAATAAAAAAAAATATTTTATAGACCGAATAGAATAGAAACTACAAATAAAGATTGCGCAGACAATCTGCGCCAATTTTGAACTTCACTCTCCATGTATGAACAGTCCATTAAATCAAGAAATAAATTGAGAACAATTCAAAATAAATTTTGGATTTAACAAAGATTAATTTCAGATCACTCGCCCACATCAAGAAACAGTTTCTTGAAATAAAGAAAACAATCTATGCAAATTCAGGTAGAACATTTTCTGCCCATTTGCGCAGGTTCAGATCTGATTTTCTTGGTTCAAGATTCGAACTTGTGGCTCTGATACCACTGAAAGAATGGTGGGATCCATCGTATGGACGCTAAAATATTGCATAATTGGGTGAGGAGAATTTCAAAAAATTTCCCACCTTTTTTCCAACTAGAAATCATATTCCCTAAATTTAGAATACATTATTCAATGATCTACTTGAACCATAACTGAACTATATCTGAACCAAAGGAGAAGGGAAGGGTTATACCTGATCCGGAGAAGCAGTGTCTCCCAATGTTGGTGTTCACACCCAAAAAAGAGAACCAATATCATCTCCCACTGAAGATGACACAGCGATGATGGAGCTGAACCAGCAGTGTTCATCCCACAAACCAGGTTCTTCTGAAGAACTTGATGGAAGCAATGAGCACCATAGAATCGGTCAAGAACTTTTCCTGATGTTCTCTTGGTGAGAACTCGAACTGGCAGTAAAATTATGGTGGTGGCTGCTGGGAAGAAGGTCAAAGAAGAAGATGGCGAACTGCTATATTCTTCTCTAGAAAATCTAGAGATCCTTTTTCAAGAATGCAGGAGAATTCTTACTTAAACCCTAGGGTTCGAATTCTTGGAATTCGAATGGGTTTTTCCCTTCTTTCTTATTGATCAAGAAGCCTCCTAATCTCATTAGGAGTTATCCCAATCCAAATCTGTATTTGGATAGGGAGTCTTCTTGATCCTATCTGCAGATCAGATCAACCTACTCCTGATCTTATCAAGAGATTACCAGATTCAAATCCTAATTTGAATCTAGTCTCCAAGAATGGATAGGGTCAAGACCCAATCCTTTTGGCTTAACCCAATCTCAGATCCGCCCCTAAGTATGACTGATCAAATCAGCCCAGTTCGAAATGGGCTTTAGGCCCATTAAGTATTAAGTGCTCAATTGCCTTCCAAACTGCTGCCAGTTGGGCTTCTTTGTATGGCATGGGACCCAAGCATTGATCTACACATCAGCCACATGGGTTTGGCCCAGCCTTTATTACAAGGCCTAGCCGAATTCACTGGAAAGCCCAATGAACCCCTAAGCCAATCATATGAACCCTATGGGCCCAACACTTACACTAAGTGGTCCCTGGGCCAAGCCATCTTATAAAAGCTCAGGGACTGTGGGCAGATGCAAGATTAGCCCATCAGGCATTACCCTAAATGGCCTTACACTTAACCTCTCAGCCCTTAATGATCAAGCACTACCCGACAAAAGATGACATCTCCCTTAACTACAAGGAACAATGCTGCACTCTCTACTCACATGGATCCTGGGAATTAAAACCATTTGCAAACAACTTGAAACCGAAATTATCTATATATATATATATATATATATATATATATATATATATATATATATATATATATATATATATATATATATATATATATATAAGTTTTGCAAAACAAAATTCCAATGATTGAAATCAATATATATATATATATATATATATATAAGTTTTGCAAAACAAAATTCCAATGATTGAAATCAACTGCCGGCAATTTGGTTTCCATCAGAGAGAGTGCATTCCCGATCATTACCTTTGTCCGACAAAGGGGTTGATCTTGTCACTATAATCACCCACTCAGATGAATTCTCAGATTGTCCCAACATACCCAGGTTTTGACCCCCACTAAGGATCTCATTGATTGGCATATCAAAGACAGCCCAATCTGACACCTAGTGAAGCATCATAATCGAGTCTAGGGGTCAGGTGTAACTTTCCAGTTTTTCCCATCTATCTCCAAGGTCCAGGAAAATACTAGAAATCTGGTCCGGTTCAAGGATTCGAGTAATCCCACACTGCATGTGCCTTGGGTCTCACCCTGGCGGCTGAGACAAGCCACCCCAACATTTGGTAGCACACCAGTGTCAGCCTTGGCAAGATAAATCTCCCCAGACTTATCCAATGGCTGTGAATGTTCTAAACTAACACGAGTCTCATTAAGTGTCCAACTTAAGGGTCTTACATAGAATTATACCACTCAATATGAATCAAAACATGTACTTTATTTATTTACACTAAATGTCAAAAAGTACATCAAGTCGGATTAGAGCTAAGGGCATACAAAACTGTCTAACAAAAGCGAATGCCAAAGACAATCACTTAACATTTAGTAACCAGGTCTCTTCACCTAAGGCAAGTGTCAAGATTCGTGTCAAACGGTGGAAGGTAGTAAGAAAAATAAGTGTGCATATCAAGTTCGGGGGTAGAAATCGACTGTAAGAAATGATAAGAAGAATACATGTCTGATTTTAAAAATCAATCTCAACTTATCAAGACAGTCTACAAATGGAAGGGTAAATAAGATCTTTAAGCCAAGTTTCTCTAATATTCAAAGTAAGACGGTTTTACACCTTAAACCCAATACCGATCTATACAAAGTTTGAAAATTTTGGAATCAAGATACTTAGCTAATTTTGTGGGGGATGATCTTGGAATGGGAATGATCTCTTTACTTAGTCTAATTTTAAGGCTACATTACTAAGTGACTAGCAATGGTTAAGTTGGGGGGTGTGATAACTCTGCATTTTGATGCCTTAAGGGCACCAATTCAGGGATATTTTTGGCCCTAGGATAGTCAAAGTGTGTCATTTTCCTAGTTAAATTCAATGTTAAGACCTTTGAGGGTCTCTGCAAATTCATGGGAAAATTGGGGAAGTTACAAGGCCGAATTGCAGTTTTTGGGAAGCTAGCGTGAAGTCCAGCTGAGAGAGCGGGTGTTTTTGTGAAAAACTGAGAATAGGAGGGTGCCTCCTATCTGCTAAACGCATAATGGCGCCCCTCATACTGTATTAGCATACTCCCCTCTCCTTAGCAAACCCTAGGGTAGGGTGCCTTTTAACCCATTCTTTTCATCCTTAGCAAACCCTAGCCGCCCCTAGCTGTTTAGTCTCCACCCTCCACCTCTTCTAATCTCCACCATTCATTTTAGGGCATTTTCTTTGTAGTTTTTAAACCCTAGGGCACCACCTAACTGCTAATCCTCACCATTCAGCCCCTAACCAATAGATCTCAGCCCTTCATTCCATCTTCTATCTCAGCCATCCACTCTAGGGCGCCACCCACCTCTTTTAATCTCCACCTTTCAACCCTAGGTGCCTCAATCTCCTCCATTCATTTATGGGTGCCTAAATCTCAGCCCTACATAATATTGAGCGCTCTCTCCTTTTCTTCTCAGCCCTAGGATCACCCCAAAACCATCCTAACCCTCCATTAGAAACCCTAGGGCGCCCATATCTTTGCTAAAACCCAGTTACCGCCCCCCTCTTTCTCTCTAATCCTAATTGTATCCACTCTTTTCTATAAAAAGGACCCAAGAGCTCCTGAGAAAGGGTTCGATTCTGCCCCTAGGTAAGATTTTGCCCCTTGAGAAGTTCAAGGGTAGAGGAAGATGAGGACACCTAGGCAAGAGGAGGGGTTCCTACTTGCAGTTCGCCAAAGCCACTACTGTCAACTCTGGATTCGGATCCCAACCATTAATCTTAGATTTAATTTATGTTCTTTTATTTCCAGTCTCGTTTTTCTTTTCTGCAATTTACTTTCATTCCGTTTAAATTTTGTTTTCTTTTCTACAGATCTAGAATTCGGCCAAGTAAGACGGAAGGCCTAGCTCGAGAAGTTTGAGGTTCAAAGGAGAGATCCAAAGACTACTACCTCTGATCGGATTACAGACATTTTAATTAGTTTCTTTTATTTATTTATTTTTTTGTACTTTTCATTTTCAGCAATGTTTGAATTCTATTTTTCCAGTTTAATTAATTAATTTTTGTATTTCTGCAACTTTGTGTTCTCTTTCCCGGATAATTTAAGTACGTAACGGTTTTCCCTTGCTTCCCTGTGGATATGACCCGTTCTCACCATTTTACTGTGTTTGTAATTGTTTGAGAACCGGAATAAATTTTATAAATATTAAACTAGTGTTCCGAAGTAATTAACGATACACTTCCGAACACACCAGTGATCCGTTGAGGTCCAATAAGTAAGTACACAACTACCAAAAGTTTATGGGCTATTTCACCTTGGAAACTAATTTACAATCATTTGACTGAACTATGGAGCAAATGCAATTTTAAGGAGAGTGACCAAGTGACACGACTTAGCCCGTTTCATACTACAGTTTCTCAATGTGGTGTTAATCTTTAGTATCAATTTTACAACATCGCTGAACTCCAGGCTCGGAAAGCATTGAACGATAAGTTCCATTCTCCCTTCTAATTACTATTTTTACAACAAAATATTTGTTTAGATAATTATCCAAGTAATAACTTCCCACCCAAAAAACAACAAACCAGGCCTAAAGGAAAATGGCCAGTCCCCTCTGAATGGTCAACAGCCGCGTTCAAAACTCCAAAAAGGAATTTGGTCGGGTTTCTATTAATTTACTACGTCAATTCTGATATGGGCATCATGTGTTTCAAACTTTTAAAACACACGCTACACCTTATCATTTTTCTTCTTTGACCATTTAAATTTTGTTTTTATTTTAAATGTTCCTTTTTTGTGCCTCTTCATTTTTTACTCTATGTGTCTCTTTAAACAGGCACCTTGTATACTGTTCTAGAGAGACATCTATTTCAAAGAATATCTGTATATCCATTCGGGTAGATAAGAATATTCTAAAAATAGAGTGTTGATCAATCCGATGGTAGTGATACAGAAAAAATACACACCGCTCTCTTTTATATTCACTATCTATCAAGTATTTAAAGCATCTTTCATTGGTGATCCATAAAGGTCTGGTAAATAAGTGCACGACTACCAAAAGCTTATGGGCTATTTCATCTTAGAAACCGATTTACAATCATTCGACTACATTATAAGGGACAAATGTGATTTTAAGGAAAGTAACCAAATGATACGACTCAGCCCGTTTCATACTACAATTTCTCAGTGTGATGTCAACCTTTAGTTTCAGTTTTACAACACCGCTGAACTCCAGGTTCAGAAAGCACTGAACGATAAATTCAATTCTCCCTTCTAATTACTACTTTTACAACAAAATATTTGTCTTACATAATCATTCAGGTAATGACTTCCCACCCAAAAAACAACCAACAAGGCCTAAAGGAAAATTGCCAATCCCCACTTAGTGATCAAGAGTCGCGTTCAAAATTCTAAAAATGAATTTGATCGGGTTTCTGTTAATTTACTACGCCAATTCTGATATGGGCATCATGTGTTTCAAACTTTTAAAGCAAGTTAACAAGTAGCATCGTTCACATGGAACTTTTGGGAGTCACAAGGACTAATCTCTTCTTCAATATTTCTTTTTATTTTCTCTAGAAATATTTGCATGCTAAAATGAATAAAGTGACAAAAGTAGGAACAATAATTATAAATAATAAAAATGGAAACAAATTAAGCTTTTTTCTAATGCATGCTTAAAAGGTGTACCTTCAAGTTCATGAAATTATGGAAAGAAGCACAATAAAATCATATATTAGAGTCCAAAATGGTTAATGAAGGATACAACAAACAAAATGTTTACTTTTTATTCTTTTAAATTTTCATGACCATTTTCGTAATTATTTTTATGAGGATAGATTACGGTTACTTAATACATTTATGTTTCTTAATTGTTTTATTTTCTATCATTTCTTTCGATTTTTATGATATTTTCATTATATATTTTGCCATAGTCTACCTAACTATTCTCTAATTGCTTGGATATTGATCAACTCGTGTATGTTTTTAGTTAGATAATTAATTAAGCCATTCAACTCCAAAGAGGTTTTAGAGGTTTTGAGGAATCAAGCTTTCCAGGAAGTAGGGTTGAATGCCATATCTAAGCAATACTTTCTAATACTGAATAGGGCTTTAGTTGGGTCAAATTTGGATCGGATAACATTGCATCCAAATCCGATGTGAATAACAAAATATCAGACCTGACATCAAAATGTTTGACTCCGATCAGACACATTTGTTTATGTCAATTTTAATGTGGACTGATTGATCAATCCAGGCCCAGCCTAGCCTGAACCTCCCCAGTGCATCAAATTTTAGTCTGGTCTGGGCCCAGGTTGGATAGATCAGGCTTGACCTTTGGCTCAGTCTGAACTGGGGCTTAAGCCCAAAGCTTAGGGTTGGACTTAGGTGGAGCTTAAACCCAACCCACCCAACTTGCACCATGATTAAATTTCAGTACAAGGTAATGGGCCTTTGACTGACCATGCTTCAAGCCCGAAAAGCTTTCACGTGAGGGGGCGTGCCAGAGAATAAAAACTATACAAGGACCTCGAATCTAATATTTTTGCATGGACAAAAACACTCTAGACCTTTCCCTCCTCCCCTTCTGATTTACTTTCGAATGTGTATGTGGTAATGGAATTTATTTCAAGGAAATGTCTAAGAAACCATGAAAATGCTCACGATGCATTGATAACTAAGATGAAAAACTGAGACAAGAAATTGGGTCAACGACCTAGTTTGATACAAGGATGCAATGACAGTGAACTTCCCCCTTACAACTCCCTTTTAATTGAAAAAGATGTTAACTCCATCAAAATTCACTTTTATATATACTTCTGTCATGGGTGGTTTGATCCATTGAGATGGTGTAGGATTTATATGAGAAGACTGAGTGGCAACCATAGCACCTTTGTCATTCGTGACTCGGACAAAAGACGAGTTCAGATTGGCACCTTACATGCACATCTCGGCATGCATTGAAAACATCTACTGTACTTGTCAATGGAAGATGTTTCCGATACACGGTTGGGATGTAGACCAATTCACAAAAGCCTTCCATTTTGATGAGGAATTGAGGACTTAATATCATCAATGTCACAAGATATCCACCACTGGATCTAATTGGCAAACAACCAGTGGGGTATACATCACTCTGAATACATAAGTTTGATCCAAACCAAGTAGTCTTTGGCTCTTTGCAATAGGAAAAAGGAAGAAGATGATCCTTCAAGTTTCTGCACCATTATCAATTTATCATCACACAACGGGCAAAACATGTCTAGGCCATGCAAGGGCATGCACTAAGCTATAGATATGAGCCCAAACTAGTAAAACTCGCTTTGCAACCCTTTGCCAAACAAAAATAGCAAAAGTTTTGGAGTAGTGTTTTGGATTTCATTAATTTAAAATATATTTAAAATTAATAAAAAATTATTTAATAATTATGGGGTGTATACATCACTTTGAATATGTGAGTCTAACCTAATGTTTGGGTTGGATTTGGACTAATTCGGCCCAATTAAAAAGGTAAAATTTTAGGGGAAAATCTATGATGCGGGAAAGATATGGTATGGAAAGAGTTTTGACCAATCAAAATCCACCTATGAATTTTGATAAATAACACCTTATTGACTACCACGTTTATGATTCCAGTTTATTGGTCAATTGTTTTTCAGATATCATATCTTTTCCATATCATAGTCGAACCCAAGTTTTAGATATTAATTTCCTATCATTTACTTTTAATTTGTATTTTTCTACTTATATTAACTTGGTTGGGAAATTGACCAACTCGATTTCTGAATCAACCTTGCATATGGTGTTCTGAAACCCAGCTCGGATATCTACTCGATTTGCCTATTGGATCAATGCTCAAGTTGCCTCACCACTGAAGCCCGCCCAGCCTGGTTTCATAACTGTTTTTTTTTTTTTTTTCTAAAAAAAAGGCTCTTAGGAAATAAGAAAAACTATAAGAGTATAGTTATAGATTTTTAAAGCTTATTTTATATTCTAATAAGCCCAAAATTACATCTTAAATATACAAAGATATATGCCAAATGTAAATGTATACAGTTATACATACGAATATAAAGTGTAAATATTTTATATTCAAATATACATATTTAGTAGGAACCAATCTTTAGAAAGTTACCAAACCTGGTGTATCATAGACCTGGTTTCCGAGTCCCGATCTGCTGACTATAACACATTGCTGACTAAGGTCACCCACCACACATCAGGAATATTGGTGAATATAAAGTACAAAAAATGTTTTTCAATGTGCAGCTAGGTGATTGTGGCCAGCAATGTGTTATTTTTCTTTATTGTTTTTTATTTTTTCTGTGTTGGTGATGTAGGTTTATGGGACCATGTGGTAGAGCCCAAATATCCTACAACCAAAAACTTTGCTCACATGGAAATCAATCTCTCCCATATACATGTATGTTAGATTCATGGGGAGATGTTCTCAATGTGTGGCTAGATGCCATGCTTTCAAAGCGTGCCATCGCCATGTGGTATGCGCCAGACATAGTCAATGAGTAATTGGGTTAGTTATAGGGTACAAATTAGTCCCATTGGCACACAATGTGGAGTGCTGCCTTTGCATGGTTTGTTCCTACACATCATCAATGTGAAGCCTTATGACCAACTCAACATCAAGTGGATTGACAATTGAAATGAGTTTCAAAGGACTGTTCGAACATATAGCTAACTTTTAGAGATGTATTATTATGTTTTGGACTTCATATATAGGCTTAGCATTATAATTGCTATGTTTTGATGCCAAGTTCAATCAATTAAATGTGATTAAAAGGAGTAGTTTGATAACCAACTGACTGTCCCATTAACATATATACTTGAAGATAGGGATGAGTATTGTTTGGCTAAAACCAAAAAACCAAGTAAAAAATTTTGGTTTTGCTTTTTAGTTCGGTTTGTGACTACATTTTGGTTATCTTAGTTATATAAGATTTTGATTTTCAAATTTGGAAATTCGGTTAGTCGAATTAATCGAACTTTATTGTATATATATAGTACATATATAATATGTATTATACACATTATATTGTATTATATTATATGTTAAAATATATAATTTATTATATTTTAATATATAATAATACATATATGTATAATATATATTTAATATATTGTATATATATAATATATGTTAATATATATATAGTGATGAAATTTGGTTATTTTGGCTTTGGTTTGATTTTTCATTTAGAATTTTGGTTTATTCAGTTTGGTTTTAACTAAATAAACCATTTACTCATCCCTACCTGAAGATGTGGTTTAAGCGCACATGGACAACCTATAAATTACATTTAGTGAATAATAATCTAGAGAGTCTAAAATGGTTGTCAGCCAATCATTTCAAGGAATGTGTATTTTGGTCCCTTTAAATAATTTATCTGAAGTAATTTAAAGTAGTTGAACTAGATTAGTTGAATGACTTGAATCTTTAACTCAGCCCTCCCAAATGGTCCTTGATGTAGGCATATTTGGTCAATACGCCAGACCCCAACACGTGGCATTAGCCAAGGACACCTCTGTCATTTCACACACCACCCAGGGTAGCAAGGTAACTCCTACGACGTGCCGCTAAGGATGCATTTATTGCAATCACACGTTCTTAGTACATTTACTCCTAACACATTTATGAAGGGGTCATGGTTGGCCAATGCCTCTCTGGCTCCCCTTACGTAACCACAATCTACGGATGGTTACTCATCGCATATTACTTCTTTCTTGGGCGATTCCGACTATAAAAGGGGCATCACAATTAAAGGTGCACACGCGCATACTCAAGTTAGCACCTACTCTCCTGTAGTGACCTCAGCTTTACTTTGAGCCCTCAGCTAAGTGGGACCTGTAGCTTTCAAACCTCAGAAATTACTAAGATGCCCTCAACTCCAAATTCGGCAGCAACAATTGGTGCCATCTATGGGAAAGACTTAGCATCTTTCTTTTAACGAACTCTAACAATCCTCTTTAATATTTCTGATAATGTCCCAACTGCTCAAAACCTAGTCATACATGAGCAATTTAATGTGACACTTCAACGTCTAGACCATTTGGCTCAGCATCTGTATGAGTTACGGTGCTCGAAAGGAGGCCTCCCACACAATGGCTGCCTTGCTAGAGGCCAAGAATAGCATGGCAGAAGATCTGTCCCAATCTCAGTAAGCCAGCGTCTAGGTGAACGTGTTAGTGGAGACCCCTCGGAATCAGATGGTAGTAGTCATTGGGCAAGTAGGCATTGCTCCAACACCTCTAAACTTCTTCCCAGTCGAGGTGTGAACCATCCTAGCTACCATGTCCGTGATGTTCCAATCGATCGCCAAGATAACTGCACCGATCGTACTGCCTCTAACTACAATAGGGACAACGGTGGGTGTTCAGGCCACCACAACCCCCCTCATCAAACAAGAGCTAGTCAAAGCCATGCCTCTCCCCCCACAGGTCTCAGATCTTTGCGATCATATGAATGATCATTGTGCTCGAAAAGCCTAGGACCCGACCGACTTAGAATACTCTAGGAACTGTGCGGACCTATCCTGAATGAGAAAGCCCCATGAACAGGTCGAGGCCCCAATGACTCAGATAGACCGGCACCTTGGGGACCTCCAAACACAAATCAGCACCATTCAAGACGAAATCAAACAAGGAGGACAAGGGTGACGCCTCCACCAGTTAGCCCACCTCGTCCAATTGGATGGAGGCTTTCACTGACTCTACCACCTCAAAGCCGCTCTTGGCAAATTTTAAGGTGCCCACTCTTGAGATGTATGATGAAAGCATAGATTTGGAGGACCATTTAGAGAGCTTCCAAGCCCGAGTGCTCCTCCATGGGTACTCCAATGCCCTAATGTGTAGGGCCTTTTCTAGCCACCTTCAAGGGAACCATTGTAGATGATTTTCCACACCCCTCTCTTAGTCGATCAACTCTTGGCCTCTTGGGACTAATTCACAGACCTCTTCCTAGCCCACTTTGTAAGCAGCCAACAGTGTTAGAAGACTGTCATTTCCATATGTCCATCAAGCAAAAGCCTGGGGAGAACTTTTGGGCATACATAAAGCGATTCAACTAGGAGGAACTTGAGGTTAAAGACCTCAACTCCTCAGTATCCATGGTTGTTGCCATCAGAAGCCTCCACCTAGGACCCTTTAGTTGGTCTATTTCCAAGACACCACATAAGAACAAGGCCGGGTTCTTTAAGAAGGTGCAAAAGTACATAGAAGTTGAGGAGGTCGAGATTAATAAGCATTTGCAAAATCCAAAGACCGACCCTAGTGAGAAGAAAAGGAAAAATAGAGACAGACCAACCGATGGCCCCAACGACAAGAACAATGACAAGAAGCCGCTAGCATTGTCATTTGACAAATACACTTTGTTGAATGCTTCCCAAGCCCATATCCTAATGCAAGTAGGAAGTAGGAATTTATGAAATGGCCCACCAAATTAAAAAGGAACCCCAGAAGGGGAAACCCCAAAAAACACTACAGGTATCATTATAGCACAAGCTATGACACTAAAGATTGTTATGAGCTCAAAAATGAGATTGAGTCCCTTATCCGACAAGGACATTTAAAAGATTATGTTAGCGATGAAGTACCAACGTCATCGTCAGCATCAATACTAGCCAACCCCTAGCCTACATGAACCCTAGTAGGGATCGTTGAAGTCATTGCCGGTGGCTTAGCCTTGGGGGTGAAACCACCTCGGCCAGAAAAGCCTATGCTCGATAGTTGAACATTGAGCATAGGACTCTAAAGAAACAGAGGCCGAAGGAACTCATATACTTCTTTGACGATGACCTGAGAGGGGTCTCCACATCCTATGGTGATGCGTTGGTGGTTTCAATGATAATTGCCAACTATGAAGTGAGAAGAATCCTCGTAGATAATGGCTCTTCGATCGATGTCCAATTCTATGAGGCATTTAAGAAGATGCAGCTGACCCTAGACCAATTATAAACTATTGGCGTGCCACTAGTTGGATTTTCTGGGGTAATCGTGAGTCTAGAAGGGAGAATTACCCTACCCATCACAATAAAGATAAAACCTCAACACGCCACTTGGATGATAGAGTTCTTGGTCATGAAAGTCGACTCACCCTACAATGCAATCATCGGTCAGCTGACCTTTCATGCACTCAAGGTCGTCATATCTTCATACCACCTTGCCATGAACTTTCTCATAGAGCATGGCATAGGACCGGTTAGAGGAAAGTAGCAGGCAGCCAGATAGTGCTATGTCACAGCACTAAAAGACAAAAATAAAGAAGCATTAACAGTACAAATTATCGACCTCAGAGACAAACTCTCCAGCCGAGGCCATCCTATAGAAGACCTCATCTCAATTCTCCAAGACAAGGCTAAGCCCTAGAGGGCAGTACAAGTCGGGTCTCTCCTCCCTCAAGACAAAATTTTCGAACTAGTAAGCTTCCTCAAAGTCAATGCTGACGTATTTGCATGGTTTGCCACTGATATGCCAAGAATTAACCCTTTGATCATTACTCGCAAGCTAAGCATTCTTGAGCTATAATTCGGTTTGACAAAAGAAAAGGAACTTTCCACCGAAGCACTAGAAAGCAATTGGAGAGGAGGTGGATATGTTACTCAATGTCAACTTCATCAGAGAGGTACATTGTCCTAAATGGCTATCTAATGTAATCATGGTTAAGAAAGCTAATATAAAGTGGCACATATGCATTGACTTCACACTACCCTACCTCAAATTCTTACACCAAGACAAGAGTGAATATGTATTAAATGAAATCCACAAAGGCCTCTGTCGTAACCATCTAGGGGTGGGGCCCTTGCACAAAAGGCATTGAGATAAGGATATTTCTAGGCTTCCATCTAGAAGGATGCGATTCAGTTAGTTCAAAAATGTAACTAGTGCCAACAACACTCCAGCATATCCCATTGGACTACCACAACTCTCTCAGCTCTCAGTAGCCCTTAGCCCTTTGCCAAATGAGGGATAGACATCCTTAAACCTTTTCCACCAGCTATGGGGAACAGAAGACACATTATCACAGTTGTGGATTACTTCACAAAATGGGTAGAAGTCGAAGCCTTGGCAACCATCACAACAACATCCATACAAAGTTTCTTCTACAAAAATATCGTCTATCGCTTTGGCATTCTACACATGATTGTTAGTGACAATGGCCGCCAATTTGACGACTCCCAAGTTCATAGAGTGGTGTGCAAGCCTAGGCATAAGGAAGCATTACACCTCGGTTGGTTATCTTCAAACTAATAGACTGACCGAGGTCACCAATAGAATTATCCTGGACAAATTGGAAAGCCAGATTGGATAGAGCCAAAGGACTTTGGGTAGATGAATTGCCCAGCGTACTATGGTCATACTAGATGACACCTCGAACGACCATGGAAGAAACTCTATTCAATTTAACATATGGAATAGAAATTGTCATCATAGTAGAAATTGGTTAGCTGATCTTTTGAACAAAAGCATTCAATGAGGCAAGGAGCAATGAAGAATTTAGGAGTAACCTCGACCTGCTAGAAGGCGCCCAAGAATAATCTCATATCAAAGTCGCCACCTACCAATAAAGAGTAGCAAGATACTACAAGTCTTGGGTTAGTGAGTGTCACTTTAAAGAGGGTGACCTCATCCTTAAGAAAGCCATTATCCCTAATCTTGGAACGAGGAAGCTCGGCCCAAATTGGGAAGGGCTTTACAGAACCAGACAAGTGGTAGGGCCAAACACCTTTCGGCTAGAGTACCTTGGTGGAAGACTGGGCACCTCATACATGGAACTCAAAAAACCTCTGTATGTATTATCAATGATACAATTTGTACTTGAAGAAAGTCAATTGAAGCAAATGTTCCTCTCCATTCACTTTGCTTGTCTTTGTCTATGATCATTCACAATCAAAAGTTGTTTGAATCCCCTTGGTTGTTAGCCTCAACCCATGGCATAAAACTTTCAATAAGGTTATACGCCCAATGGGACCCCTTGGCTAGACGCAAGACCTCGGGACCTCGGCCAAAATACCTTAGCTGAAAATAAAGAAGTCAATTACCTAAGTACAACGATACATACACTTGAACAAAAAAAAAAATGCACTTTTACAAAAGTGTCTTGTATTGATATTTATTTTTTACAAAAGTGCTCGGAGGGGGGGGGGCATCAACCCCTCTACTTACAAGAAAAACACAAAGAGAACATTTATTTAGAAAAGGACACATAGGTCTAAGCAACTATGAAAGAAAAGTTTTCACTAGGCATCCTCAATCTGACCATCGGACCCAACATTCATCTTGTTGGTGGTCACCTCCTGCCTATCAGCCTATTGAACAGCATCACCACCTTGCTCCTCGACCGTCTCCATAACTTCAACCATCCTTTGGCATCAACACTGGGATCCAATTGATCTACATCAAAGTTTGAGAAGAACTTCAACAAATGGACCTTGCAGCCTTGATAACCCTCATAACCCTCAACGCATGAGCATTAGCAGCCTAGCGCTTGGAACAGTCCACTTCCTCTTGTGCTTGCTTTAGCTTTTGGATCAAGACCTCCACCTTGTCATAGAGAACGATAGAATAGGAAACCATCTACAAAAGAACACAAGTTAGGCACAATAGAAGTCCCAACTTAATCTTAATATGGTCATAATTTAGAAAGAGTCTGAAACTTACCTCGACCACTTTGTCCAACAAAGAATCGTGAACAAAGTTGATGGAATGCTAGGTCCATGAGTGGAAATCTCTAGGAGGGACCGTTCCCATTACAAGTTGTTGGTTGATGCCGGCGATAGACATAGTCTCTCCCTTTCACTTGCTCTAGCTCGGCCAGAAGATATGCCAATTAGCGATAGGTTCGTTATCTAATGCATCACTAGTACAAAGGGTTACTTGCTATTGCCCACCAGAAGGTCCCTTGGCTCGGTAGTCCATCACCTCCAACTTTTTCCCAACCCTCAGGTCCTTTCCGCCTTCAGTAGGTTGTTTCTACAAAATAGTCTTTTTCTTGACAGCCTCAGCCTCGGCCCTCACCTTCGCTGCCTCCTCCTCAGTTTGTCTTCGGGGCATCCCCTCAATCGCCCCCTTCTTGGCGGTTCTTTGGAAAGCAGCCACCTCTGCTAGCAAGAGTGTCTTATGCTTATTCTCCATGTCTACATCAGCAAACGTGTGATCAATAAAAAAAATTGTCAAAAAGAACTTAACTAAAGCCATAATCTGCAAGCAATAGGAGTTCCTATACCAAGGGGGCAAGAGTAAGGCCAACCTTCACCAAGGCTTCCTCCTTCACCAAAGGCCTAGCATGAATCATCACACCTAGTTGAAGCCTATTCACTATGGCCTTTTCTTCATCGCTGCTACATGGTGTGATCATCTCAGCCACCATATTTGGGTTCCCCCAGCTAGATATAAAGGACTAGCCCTCGGGACAACTTACAAAGAAAATTTTCTTCTTCTAATTGTGGACAGACGATGAATTGCCAACCACTTTACCACATCGGCCATGGAAGTACCAGAATCCTTTTAGGGTGCTTCCTTAATGCAAACAGATTCCAAAACAAATTCATTGTCATCAAAACCCCCTATTGTGGACCACTACCAAAATGACCACCATGGTCCTAACAACATTGGGGGCAAGCTGGCTAAGGGTTAACCCATAATGGTCTAACAGCTCGGGGATTAGAGGTAGTGGGAAATGCAGCCCAAACTATAGATAGTATTCGTGGACACACACCTCCCCTTCGGAACAAAGCCACGACCAATCACCTATGCAAGGGACCTTAATCCTATAGTCCCTTGGAATAATGTACTTCTTGGCAAGGCTCCCAATATGGTCCCTACAAAGGACATTGTCTAAGTTTGAACGAGGAGGGCGTTCAAGCCTCACACCATAGCCCTCAGCCTCGCACTCCTCCTCACCAATTGGCCCCTTGGCCTCCTTAACATCAATCACTATGTGATGCAGTGGTGCATTCGTTGGTGCGTCACCCCGGTCTTATGGACTCGGTACTATTATTCACGGAGTCCGCACTTTGTCGGTCACACTCAGCCCCATGAGTCACGACTCTCTTTTGCAAAACCTCCATGTCGGTAGACTAAGAGGTAACCTTGGAGCTACTTATGCTCTCACTTCCACTACTTCTAAGAGTAGGGTTGCTATTGGGTTCACTCCAATCAGGAATGAAGTAGGCTTCATGACAAAGTTAGAAGTTGACATGATGGAAGATAAGGCCTTACCAAGAAAAGGTGTAACAAAAAGGTTGGAAGGGAAACGAGTAAAAGCCGATGTGGTCTAAGAAGCTCCAAGCAAACACACAATGAACAAATGGTGGGATCCTCCCCCATCACCTCTCCTTTCTAAAAGAAAATGAATGGTCCAGATCTGCCTCATCTAACGATCATAGTTGTGCCACCTTAACCACCCACGCCGATGGCCTCCACATGGCATCGACCTTGAAAGATGAAACGATGCTAAAACCTGAAGCTGGATCGCTCATTGCCTCAGCTCAGGTTGTGCTGAACCGACACATCCATCCACTCGGTCATTCCGGTCATGGCCCTCTGACAATAGAATCCATCACCTGTCCCAAACATGGCCTTCTGATAACAGAAGTCAGCTCTCATTCCAAACATGGCCATCTAATAAAGAAAAAAAGTGCATATTCAAGTCACGACAACTTGGTTATAGAAATAGGAACCCTCTCGTCATTAATGATAGACTACGTACAGACATGCCGACGTTACTCATGAGCTCCCAACCACAAATAAACACTTGTAATACAGCTAACGGTGATATCTACTCTCATTGACCGAGGCTGAGCCCTTGGCATAGTTCACCCAATGACCCCGACGTCTACCTCGAGAGTGAGGGGCAAGTGATGTGGGCATATTCGGTCAATATGCTAGACCCTGACACATGACGTTGGTCAAGGACACCTGTCATTTCACACATCACCAAGGGTAGTAGGGTAACTCCTGCAACGTGCCGCTATGGACGCATTTATTGTAGTAACATGTTCTTGACGCATTTACTTCTGACACATTTATGATGGGGTTGTGGCTAGCCAATGCCTCTTTGGCTCCCCTTTATGTGACCATGATCTATGGACAGTTACTCGTCGCTCATTACTCCTCTCCCGGGCAACTTCAACTATAAAAGGGGCATCACAATTAAATGTACACATGTGCATACTTGAGCTAGCACTTACTCTCCTATAGTGACCTCAGCTTCACTTTGAGCCCTTGGCTAACTTGATCGTTGAAGTCTTCACTCTTAGGAATACTCCTAAGGCCTCTAATGGCTTTTCACACTTGGTAAGTGGGACCCACAGCTTTTGGACCTCAAAAATTACTATGTTGCTTACGGCTCCAAATTCGGTAGCAATAGTCCTTAAGACTAGTTCTTTGTGTATTATATCTATAAGATAAACACAATGAAAACAAAAGGTGAAGTTGATAAAAGAATTTTTGTTTTCTTCATTAAGTTGGACTAGATTTCTTCATTAATCCCCAAATATATAAACCCAATGATCAATCTTATTGTTCATTAATAAAATTATTTTTAATGTTTATTGTTTTTAACGAAGTTGAGCCAATAATGTACCCAACCAAGGGAGTTACCTGTTTGAAAGAAAATCACCTACAAATAGATATTAGGGATGATCATGGGCTGTTTGGGCCATGCTTAGAACCAATGTTAAGGTCCTTAACCTTAACTTAAGCCTGGGCCCAACTTGGCCCACACCCTAGAACTAAATTACAAGCCTAGGCCAGGCTTCCAAGTATTCTAGTTCTAAGGTATTTGGAATTGAGATTTCTTTTCACTAAGGATGTATAAGATCATTTAGGAGGGATAAATGATAATTTCTTTGGAATTGAGAAGAACGAGGGAGGATAATTCCTTTGGAATTAGAAACAATAATCCTAAGAAGAGTCTTGGGAAGTTGGGAGGGATAGTTCTTTCTATCTAGTAGTTCAAGCAACAGGCCTCTAAGACATAGAATGAAAAAAAAAAAACTTATAAGTTGGAATTCAAACTTTTAAAAAAGTATAATAAAATTTGGCATTAAATCTGAAATATTTTCAAACACAAATACATATGAATTTATTTATTTATGTTAGTATGCATAAGAAAACCTATCAGGACAACATACTCCATGCAAATATCCAATGATCAAAACCTTTTTGCTAAATAGTTGATATATTATTTAAATAGTTTAAAGTTAGGATTGAAGAAAATAAACATCCAACACGTGTCATTATCATGGAAAAAACTTGATTAAGCACTATTGTTTCAACGTCTTTAAACAATTATACAAAAAAAAAGAAATACCAATCAAAACACTTGCACAACAAAGAAAATAAACAATAATATTGTTTCCTTTTCAATTTAACACCTTATATGAAAGTAAGGAATGAATAACACTAATCTTGAACATGAAAGCAAGATTAATCTTAAAATACCCATGACCCGCTCCTTTGAGACCAATATAACAAGGGTAATAAATGCAACATACACCTAAATAAATTGAAGCACATCCGATATCTAGCAAGAAAGAAAAAACACACAAAAATTAAACAAAAAACAAGAAAAAAAAAAATGAAAGCTAAAACACCTTTCAAGAATTCCTAGATGATGGCCAACTTCATTACCAAATATCTTAATAAACAAAATCTGCCATATAAACATAACTAAATTTTTTGTGGACCTATGAGAAGATATGCAATGAGCACAATTAATTTCAAAAAGCAATATATAATGTTTAAATATAATATTAAGACAACCTAATAAAAATATAAATGAAAAGAAAATAAGCTTCACATTAAACATGTAAAGTTTAAACTTCAATTATATCTATAAAGTTTTACAAAAACAACCCATAAGTTGAAAATATGATGAAAACTTTCAAACAAAAAAGTAAAAATTCAAATTTATCAAAACTCCACAAGATAATAATTTTTAAATAATGTTCCTTGCATTCTCCTCCTCTTTTTGCTCCTATAAAAAAGTAAGATGTTAAAAGAATTAATAAACTAATAAAAAATATTCTGGAGCAATGAAATTAGAAAGCAAAAAATTTATATATTCAATACTCAAAAGTGTTCAACCTTACCTGAGCATTACTACTACACTCCTTTACTCCTTAAAACCACTATCATCATTTCTAGTAGATTCATCAGTACTTTCTTAAAATATATCTATAATAAAAAAATGAAAGCAAATATATAGTATTGTATTAAGAAGAAAATTAAGGAAAAGAAATTTTCAAATTTAATTACTATTAGGTTGTTCTTGTGCATGTAAGATGTAGCCAATCTTGCAAACAAATCAATGATTGTATAGTTTTCAACTTCAGTGAAGTTCAATATTGTTCAATTATTCTTTCCCTAACATTGAACACAAACTCTGAAACCACTATTATAATTGCAATAAACAAAACCTCACATACCAATGTTGCAAGTTCACGATATCTTAACACACCCAACTTCCACCATTCTAACTAATTCATTTTCATTTTTCATATCAATCTTTGGCACCTCCAAATAAATATCCAAGATAGATTTTCTTGATTGCATCTTAAACCTACATCTCTTATACTTTTAGAATTCATTTTGTTGTTTAATCCCCTTTTTTTTCAAACTACTTTTATCACTTGGAATCTTATGACATTGTTAATATGATGAGCCATACGTATAAGAGTTGTATATTGTTTAAAAAGAGCATTCAAAGTTTTCATCACTTTATCTAAGTGTTGGTTAAAAGCTTCTCCATTAATTTTGTTGAAACAAAGCTCCATTTACTTTAATTTGTATTGAGAATTCAAAATAATAATAATTGACAAAATTACATAATAACTATATTTTTATGTTTTTAAAATTTCTCCAACATTGGTTTAATTATATCAGTAAAAAATGAATTAGAGGTGGAGGCATTTCTTAAAAAAAATTGAATATCAAACTTTCTTAAAAATATAAATTGATAATTAGATATTTAAAGTCAAAAAACATGTTAGCAAGGTTTAAATTCTTTTATATGATATACCTTATATCAAGTGTATCGTATCATATTAATAGTTCTCGAAACCTCAAATAAGGGGTGTTTTAAAATTTAACCACTTTCAAAGGTTAAGTAAGCCTAAAACCAACCACCTTAAACAATTTTGAGAAAAACAAAAAAAAAATTAATGAAGTATTGAAACACCCAATATACCTGTTCATGCATATTATGGATATCGATACTTTAAACTATCATGCTAGTTAAATCATTGAATACCTTCAACAAATTATATAAAGCTTTTTACTTTTAATCATTCTTCTTGAGATTAAGAAAAATAAAAGTTTGAATCACAGGAAGCCATATAAGAAAATGATTACCTATAATGCAATAAAGATTGAACCATCTTATAAGTTGAATTCCATTGAGTAGTAATATTATTAAATTTATTCTTTCTATGGCTAAAAAACTTTATATATATGATTTTAGCTCATATCTTAAGAACAAAATCTTTTAAATCATTTGCCCCAATTGAACAATGAGATTTAATAAATGTGCACAGCAAAAAAAAATGAAAATAATTCTCATTACATAAGAAACCGTCCTTATTCATTAAATGTCACTTTAATACATTTTTTATATCATTCAAACTATAATTATCTAAAGTGATTGAAAAAAAAAATTGTTCAATACCCCATTCAAAGAAACAAGATATAATAGCATCATAAACAACTATACTAGTACCTGAAGGTGGAATACATTCAAAACATACAGTTTTTTTTTTGTAATTTCTAAGAAATATCAATAAAATTTATTGTTATATAGTCAAATACTCATCTATTGCTCTAAACTTTCACATATTTGTAATCAAACAAATTTTTTCAATGATTAAAGCTAATAAATTATACAATTTCTTCTTCTCTAATTGATAATAATTTATAATATCTCGCTTAATAATACGTCTAAATGGTATCTTAAATTCTGAAAAGGAAAATTTTGTGTACAATTTAAAATTTAGGGTTTCAACAAAATTAAATAGCAAATCTATTATTACTAACATATGACCAAATACTATTGTAACTCTAGATCAAATATATAACTTGATAATTTATTTGATCTATCTAATTTATTTTGAGATAAGAGTATCATTTATTATATGTCATGATTTTGACATTTGGAAAATCATTATTATCAATACTTTATTAAAGTATATATACAAAAAAGTTTCACAAACTATATCATTATTATCAATACTTCAGCATAATGAATTAGTGGGAAAATTACAACTCATAACTAATAAGATTAATAAAATATCAAAGCATGGCAGAAAATGAAAAATGGAAATACATTTATAGAAGGAAAATATTCATTCCATTCCACAATTTTAGGCATTTTAAAATAGTAATTTGTATATACCTAAAATATTTTAGGATGCAATGATGCATGCTTCAATAAATTGGAAATCGTTAGGAACATTATAACAAGAGGAAAAGATAGAATTTAATAACTAAATAAATTATCAAGCTTGTGACTTGATACCTTAATATTGTAGGGCCAGCATGCCCACTAGTGGTTGTGAGTGATAAACTAGGGTTTGGTGATGAGAATCTAAGAAAAAGATGGAAAAAAGTGGCCAAATGTGAAACTTTCTTAAAGTGTCCATGTTTTAGGAAATTGACTAACTATATCCCTACTTTTTACATATTGTCTTAAAGTACCCCTAAGTTTTCTAACAATTGTCTAAATTCACCCCTACCGTTAACATCCGTTAAGTTCCTTCACAATTGACACCACATGACATATGAAATTTTTGTAAAACCCAATATTACCCTTTGTGGTCAATTTTTCCCTTTTTATTCTTTAAATTTTCAAAATAAAACTCAACATTCACCTTGCAGATGTTGATTGTTTGGTCTAAATTCATTTTCTTCTAAGAAATAAAATAGATTTGATTCCTATCGTTTGTCTTGGGAGGCTTAACATCCCACATTTCCTTAGGACCCAAAATCATTTGAGGCTCATTTTATATACTTTCACTCTTTATTGTCGTTTTCCCACTTTGCATAAAACCCATGTACATGCATATGCAGTTCATGATCAAAAGATCAAATCCCACCACTAAATGAATATAACTAAATTGATTTTGAGCACAAAATACACATGGATGAAACTCATCCTTTCAATGATGAAATCTTACCAAATACATTATGTTTTTTGGGCTCACACATTTAAGCGATCTCAACCTCCACTTGTCATCACTTTTCAATCTCTATTCACTACTTGTTCTACTTTGTTACGTCTTTGGTTCATTTCTTCATTATGTGATTCACTACTTATTATACGTTTATACTTTATAAGCTTCGGTGTAGGGTTTGCTTTCAAAACCCATATGCTCTGAATGAGGCTTAAGTTGCATAGAATAATAATGAACTTAGATTTATATTATATTTACAACAATCAAAGATAGCAAGAACCATAGATTAGTTTGTCCAAATGAAGTCTCTACCATAATCATTTTATGAGTTGGTATCCCAAACTGATCACTCATTCATTTGACGAGTACCCAACTAAATGCCAAATCTGGATTGGTGATGTGCTCTAATCTAAGCCCCAATGCAAGTTAAACATCTGAAATTTCATTGTTCAAGAAATGGTACTAATTTGAAACCCTAAGTTCTATTCCCAACATCACCATCATAGTTTCGAGCATAGTCAAAAACCATTTGCAAACTTGAAAGCATGAATAGTTTAAGTTTTCATTAAAGCATAGTTCATTTGATGCAAGTAAAGGCTATTGAAATTTTGGATCAATTAAGTTTTATTTGAAAATTTAAAAAAACAATGGAGGAAATTATAATTTTAGGGTTTCTGATATGAAACCCTGATTTTGTTAAATTTTACTAATTAAATCTCTCCTAATAATTAGCCTGTGTATACACTTTAGCACGCTCTCCCTCTATCCATTATTCTTTTCACATTGGAAATTTTATCTTATTTTAGAACAAGCATTCAAATTAGATTTGAACAAAAGAACATACAAATGTGATTGCAAGGTTTTTGGGAACTTGCATTCTAACCTTTAAATATTAAGAGATCTTGCATTCTATGGTTACAAAAGGGATATTTTCAATTTGAAAATACTAGCAAGGTGTTATTCAAATGTTTCATTTTGAAAATTTAAAGAAAAATGATGGGTAAAATAGTCTTTTTCATCTTTTCGTTTAACGGACGTTAACGATAGGGGAAGATTAGTCAATTGTTAGAAACCTTAGGGGGTATTTTAAGACAATATGTAAACAGTAGGGGTATAGTTGGTCAATTTCCTAAAACTTAAGGGTACTTTAAGAAAATTTTCCAATATAATATCTAAAAAAAATTGCCATGTCTATGACTTGATACTTTAATATTGCAAGCTCAACATGCTAACTAGTGGCTATGAGTGACAACACTAGTTTCTGGTGATGAGAATCTAAGAGAGAGATGGAAAATATGGCCAAATAGAACCTTGGCCCTTGTGTAGTTGATTTGTCACCAATAGTGAATGGATGATTTATGAGTGAAAACTGAGAAGAATTTATAAGAACTACTTAAAAAGAGAATGGAATAGAGAGACAGAAGTCAAAGCGAACAGAAAAAAGGAATGAGTTAAAGCTTAAAGGCAAAGAGGCTTGAAGTTGAAAGTGATTCATTGTCGGTTGTCACCAATTCAGGGAATAGAAACCAAAAATGTGAGGTAGCAAGAATTTCTTAACTTTTGTTCATTTTTGCCTTTTTCTCTTTGGTACTTTTTACTTATGGGGAATTAGGCATTTAACCATTTACTTGTTTAGATGATGTGGAGTTTTAATCTCATGATGAGTTAAACTCAAAAACAATCAAATCATCAAATGGCTCTAATATCCTGAATCGGTGAATCCCGATTGTTTGATTAGGATAACAAGTGGGAAGTTTAATACTTTATATACATACATACATACATACATGTAACTATACATGTATAGTTGGGCTATGTTCGAGCTACTTAAGGGCTAGGCCCCGGCTTGGCCCGATAAATAAAAAAACCCAACTTCTTGGGCCCGAACCTAGCCCAAGGACCAAAAATCTAAGTCCATCCCATGTAAAATTTTAGATTGAGCTGGTTTAAGCTCGAGTTAGGCCTCGCTGAATTGCACCCTTATTACCAAGCAATAATGGACAATGATTAGAGTAATTTGAGGCAATAGTTGGGCTTTTGGATACAATTTGTCCCATGCCTCATTGTAGAGGACCTGATTTAATCACGACTAAATATGATGAATCCCTTGCTATTTGTTAGTTTATGTGGGCCTTTTTTTTGTAAAATAATCCATGTGGACTTTGGACCATGGGAAGACATTTCCAACAAACAACAAATATTTAGGGTGTAATGAAAGTCTTTTAACTTTCAAGAACTAAGAAGACAACCTAAGGTCTCTTATTGGTCATAGCGAAAACTTGGGATCAAATCACACCTACACCTAGGTTGGAGGATGGGTTACCCCCCCCCCCAAGTTGTGTAGCCCTTCAAAATAAATAAAAAGAAGATTGCAATTAAAAGAAAAAAGAGGACAACCTCCTTGCATGTCATTGTGGTGAAGTACAAAATTAAAATTGCTGATAACAAAACTATAATTGACAAATAACTCCCATAAATTGCAATTTCATCCAAGTTTGTCAATTCAACCAAGAATCTAGATGTTCATATCTAAAAGTATAAAGTACCCCATTGCCACAAAAGAAAGTTTTTGTCCCTTAAGTGTATGACATCTCATAAAAGTTGCGAATTTTTTCAAATATCAATATATCACATCATATTCATTTTTTTATGATTTATGATCCCTCGTCAAACACTAATGAGATGATTGTGTTTCTATTCTTTTCTAAAATTTTAATCTATTATGCTTTATATTGAGCGTATCATATCATACAAGTGGGTCTCCCATACACTTGTTTACAGGTGTTTTTAATATATCCCCTCCTATTAGGGAATCGGGATAAGGTTGGGTTGTTGTGTTACGATAAGGATGAGACAGAAAGAGAAAGAGAAAATAGTATTTAAGATAGAATTTGAGTTTGAGATGAATCTTAAAGTTTTATATTTTATCATCTATAAATATGATGTATTTCCCAAATTTAATCAATGCAATATTTTATAAGCTTCTTTTGAAACCTTTCATGGGATTAGAGCATAAGGTTGAAACTAAGGACCTTTTAACATGTATCATGTTTCTAGTGGTGGTTGACATCATAGCCACCCATTGGGTCTACTCTCTTATTTTATTTTCTTCATACCCCTATTATATGTTATAGTTCATTTGTTTAGATTTTGTTATCTTTAGTTCTCCAACATAATACTGCAATAGGCATTTCTTTATCACCTCGGAACCAACACTCTTCTCTTTCTCTCATCCATCATCAAACACATTTAATTCAAAAGTTAATCTTGTCCATCTATTTTATCTTAGTATTATAGCAAGAATCTTATCTTGGTTTCAAACCTTTAAGATAAACAATTGATCAGCAAATAGAGTTTGTTATGAATAAATCAACATCATTGTTATCATCATCATTGATGCCCATCCTCTCTTAATTGTCGGGCCCTTTTTCTACAACTTAATTAGAACATATTTCAAATAGTGCCTACATGACTATATCTTTTACTTTTATTTCATCAAATAAGAGACCTTAGTCTTATTTTATGTAGGCACTATTTGAAATATGTAGTCCATATTGTGTTGATGAAGATCATTTTCTTATTTTATGTAGGCCCTTTTTCTACAACTTAGTCTTATTTTATGTAAATAATTGCTTTGAAATATGTAGTACCATACTGTGTTGATGAAGATCATTTTCTTAGCCTAAGTAACTAGTGCCATCACCCACTAGAATTGCTATTTGTAGTGTTTATTATCCTCTACAATTTATAACACATTAAAGTTTTTGCTTGGCGATGCCATCTCTACTGGTACCAACTTCTTGAAGTTGTGTAATAACATAAGGAACATCTAAAGTTAACACTCAATACTCACAACATCACCTTTGTTAAACCAGAGATGTTGCTCTGTTTTTCATGTTAATAAAAAAATCCATTATAGGCTAATCCTCTAATATTTCTATCTCATTAAAGATTTAATTAGAAGTGGTAGCAGTAGCATGACTTAGCCTACACACAAGTTCTCAATCTAATCTATTGTCTTAGTGCTTCTCGTTCGGTGTTACACATAACCAAAATGCCAGAATTATGATGTTATATTATTCTACAAAACAATGATGCTATCTTATTTTGCTCAATCTTTGTTTCTTTTGATATTTTGAGACTCATCTTCTATTTGAAGTTATGATAGATTTTGAAGACTCCTAACCAGGTAATTTCACTAGCCTACCCTTGCTTTTTATGATTAAATTGTTAAACCTCCCATCATTTATAATAGTTTGAAATATGGACTACTCTATAAAGCTTAATGAAAAAATTTGGGAATTTCTTGGGTGTTTGATAATGCAAATAGTTTTCCAAGTTTTAATTTGATTAAACTAGATGAAACATTTCATCTTGGTAGATTGCTTTAAGCTAGTTTAAATTAATGCACATGCTATTTCTCTATTTGGCCTATTGAGGCCCATAACCTTTATCTTTTTTAGCCCATTGATGTGTTTCTCTTCTTGGCCCATATTGGCCCTTCTTCAGTGTAGCCCATGAGGCATTTTTTTTGACACATTAAGGTCTTTCTTGGCCATTGTTGGCCCATTTCAGCTTGGCCCATTGTGGCCTGCTTTTGATAAGTTCATGAAGCCAACCCAAGGTGGCATTTTCTTTGATCCATTGAAGTCTCCTCTTGGTCTGCTTTAGCCTATATTTGCTTTGCCCCATTGATATTTCGTAAGCAACCAATGAAGACTCTCTTGAAGAAGTAGTAGGATCATTTACTTACTGCATCTGCATCACAACAAGATTGGATGTCATCATTTGCTATTTTGTCATCTATTTGCCACATCATTACTATAATAGGCAAGGAGATTTGGGTACACCATCATCATTATAGTAGGCTAAAAGATTGAAGTTATTATCTTTTGGCTAAATACATGAAGATCTTTGATCCCCATGTGTTTGAGGGGGTGTGCTAGGGAATTGAGATAAGCTTGGGTTGTTGTATTAAGATAAGGATGAGAGAGAGAGAGAGAGAGAGTTTGAGAAAAATCTTAGAGTTTATCACTTCTCATCTATAAAGATGGTGTATTTCTTAGATTTAATCAATTCAATATTTTATACGTTTCTTCTGAAACCTTTCACCTCACCTTGCAAAACTATCGACCAAATATTCTAATTTTTTAACAATGAAAGTAATACCATTTGAATGAAGAATCATATGTATGTTTAGGAATATAAACTCAAAATGCATATATAAACTAGGGGTGGATTTGAGTCGAGTTGAGCCGAATAGTATGACGCTCAAGCTCGATTAGCCAAGGTAGTAGCCAAGTCGAGCCAAATAGTACGAGGCTCGAGCTCAGCACAAGGCTTGAGTTCGAGCTAGAACCTTGAGCTCGAACTTGGCTCAAGTCAAAAACTTGTAAGCTTGAGCTCGATTTGAGAAAAAAATATTCTATAAAAATAAAAAATTATATATAAAAATATTTTTTATTTGATATTTAAAAAAATTAAGAATTATAATAATTAGTTATTATTATATATAAAAATAAAAATATTATATATATAATATTTTCATTATATATATTATTTTCTATATTTTATTATTATTATTATTATTATTATTATTATTATTATTATTATTATTATTATTATTATATAGCTATTCGAGCTTGGCTCGTGAGCCTCACGAGTTGAACTCTATTAGGCTTAAGCTTGGCTCGATTAATAAACGAGCCTGTAAATTGGGTTCGAGCTCAGCTCAAAGCTCGGTTAAAATCGAGCCGAGCCAAGCTCGAGTAGCTCATGAAGAGCTTGGCTCGTGGCCACCCCTAATATAAACTCACAAAATGCAAATATGCAACTAACTTTATTCTTAATAATCAATACTTAAAATGTAAATTCAAACCTTTTGCAATAGCGACAAGTCAATTTAGATCAGGCATGTTGACAATCCACTTCTCTCTAAACACTATTAAGCTCACAACAAATTTATTGAAATTCCAATAATAAGGGACTGGTTGATAAGCAATTGAAGTGGTTGAAATTGAATGACTTATTATTTAATGAATGCCCATTTTGGAGGGTTGAAGCTTTTGATGAGTCACTTTTGAGTTGTTATTGGAGAAGCCACTAAAACAAGATTCATGGGAAAAGTCAAATTTTGGGTGAAGTACAATTAATTTGGATTTTCTAAATTTTTCATTAGCTTGTCATGATGGGCTCACCTTACAAAGTCAAAAGCCACAACATAAAAGCCCTCTAAATGGGCACTTAGCCATGAGAGCATCACAAT
The DNA here is from genome assembly GCF_056320005.1 of Nelumbo lutea. NCBI lineage: Eukaryota > Viridiplantae > Streptophyta > Magnoliopsida > Proteales > Nelumbonaceae > Nelumbo > Nelumbo lutea. The sequence goes on from NC_142685.1 coordinate 109,483,290, forward strand.
CATCATCATCATTATCATCTAAGCCTTATCCTAACTATATGGGATTGGCCATATGAATCCTGTTTCACCATTATTTCTATATATTTACTTCTATTTTCATTCTTAAATTATGAGCACTTAAATAATTTTTACTACTTTGACCCATGTCTTTTTTGATTTGCCCTGGTCTATTTAGCTCCAATTAATCATTTATTTCTTATGGGCACTATAGGTGGTCTTCTTTACACATGATTGAACCATAAAAGTCCATTTTCTCTTATTTTGTCACCTATTAGAACTATTCTTAATTTTTTTTAGAATAACTTCATTGCTCCCCATCCTTTCTAAGGGTGCAAGTAGGATGGGCTAAGCCAAATTTAAGGTCAAACCAAACCCAACACAGATCTTTCCAACCCAGGCCCAACCTAAACTGAAAATTGAAATACTTAGATTGGGATTGGGCCCAGCCTAGGCTTAGGTTAGTGTATGCATAAAAGCAAATAAGCATGCATGCATATATATATATATATATATATATATATATATATATATATTATATGCATGAAAAATTATGAACTGGATCAGTCCGGATTTGGGTTTGGCCCGCCTAAATCTACCCATTTACTGAACGGATTTTTGATTTATTGATTTTGCATCTTTACTTGCTAGTCAGAGTAGAACCGTAGATTCGTTCGGTGGAGGAGAACGTAGAACCTTCTAAAAGGGCACACGCGGAAGTATCCTAATACGCGCGTCTAATTCTACTGTCAGTGGAATTAGAAGGACACCTCACATGCGGGCAATCTCTTATCGAAGTATAAAAACTCAATACAAACCTTTTTCGCAATTTAGGGCTCCTCCTGTTCCCCCACTCTTTGCCACTTGCCATAACCATTGAAATCGACTAGCAAATATCCTCGGGAAGATATCTTCATTGGCCAAATTATCGCTGTAAGTCTTCAATTTGTCTTAATTCCACCGTCTCGTCTCTCCATCTTTCATTTCCGTTCTAAAATCTTCCGTTTCTTGGTTTCTAGGGTTTTTTTTTCTTTTCTTCTGCGTTACGGGATTGATTACCCATCAAGACAAATCCAGTTCGAAGAGCAACTCTGCAATCAACTGAGGGTAGATTTCACGTTTCTGCTGCTTGAGAGATCTGGGGATTACTTGTTCAAGAAATTCGTGCTTGAGGTTTCGATTTGTGTCTAGGGTTCGTGTTAGGGTTTTTTGTTATTTATTTTAGATATGAAAGAAAGCAATGTAATCCTCTCTTTGAGCATCATATAGTGAAAATAATCATCCCATCTTCTTTATTTTTTGTTTTACCTGTTTGTTTATGAATTTGTTGTAGCGGGAGCCAATGGAATGAATTATTCGGACAATCGGAGCAATCCGAACTCAAGAATCCTGTACATACCTATTATTTTTTGGATTTTGTTCGTGATTTTATTCTTTGTTTAACCTTCTTAATAATCTTCTCTGTGGAAATACCTCCCTTTTGATATTTGAACTGAAAAGGCATCCTCTGTAACTGAGGGCTAATAAGAACATATTGATAAAACGAAACCTAGTAAAGAAAATAACTAAAGAAGAAAGGAAAAGAAAAAGAAAAAGAAAAAGAAGAAAAAAGATCAATGGGGAGTCCTGGATTGAATGTCCGGAATAACGGGCACCTTGGTGTAACGGAGCCGATATCCTTGAGTGGCCCGACTGAGTTCGATGTGGTCAAGACACGTGAACTTGAAAAGGTTGGTAAATGTGATACCCTGTCACTCTGGCTTTCCACTCTTCTCAAATCTGAATATTTGTAAGTGCTACTTCATAGTAAATCTTAGCTGGGATTTTGTATTATCAGTTCCTTGTGGATGCGGGTTTGTACGAAAGTCAGGAGGAAGCTGTTGCTCGGGAAGAAGTGCTTGGGAGATTAGACCAGGTTGATTTGCTGTATTTCTTTTAATGGTTGTTTGTCCTCTGTTTTTTTCTATTGTGTATTCTCTGAATTGTCTGAAAATTGAACAGATTGTGAAGAAATGGATAAAAATGGTTAGCCGGGCTAAGGGATTCAATGAGCAGCTGGTCCTAGAAGCAAATGCTAAGATATTCACCTTTGGTTCTTATAGGCTGGGGGTACGGATATTGTCTCTCTTCTGTATATATATATATATATATATATTTGTATATTTGTCATACAGAATTCCTTGGAAATTGTTTTTTCTTGTGCTTTCCTGTGCCTGTACTTAAAGACACAAATTGTCTGTAAAAAAAAAACTCATTTGCTTTGTAGGAATTGACAGGCTTTCCAGAACTTTAGTTTTTGAATATTAGAATTATTTATTATTGACGAGTAGCATTCTTTTGTTCCTCAACTTGCTTGAGAGTTTTGTGACACCGAGGCATAAGATGTCAACTTTCCTCCCTTATTGTTAACTTTTCTGGAACCTGTCAATGGAGAAAAGTAACAGAATTTTCAATGGGAAAACAATCTCAGTAAGGGCATGGTGGGCAGGGTGGAGAGGATGTTGATAGGAAGATGGGCCAGTTTAAGGAGGAATTTCTTTGGCCTCAAGTACCAACATTTTTGTGATTAATGGAATCAAATCATTGGGCTGGGACCATAGATTCTTTTCTGAGAACATTCAGTACATAATAGAATCCAGTATATAAAGGGAGAGTATACACGGTATCCATCTTCTCCTCGAAGGAGTGGCATTGTAATATATTTTGGAATTCTCAGTAACATTATACTACCTATTCAAAAATAATGTTACCCTTAATGGATACAAGTATGAATGACATGTTATGGACAACAATAAGCTGCACATTCTTGCATTGCAGAATTGGTACAGTAGTTGTTGGCCAACTGTTGTGGTTTGTTTCTTGAATATTAATTCCATGCGTTTAGCTAGATTTGATAGAAAGGGCTTGTGGCTGCTTCATTTAGGTGCGCTCCAGTCTCCAGCCTCCAAGAACAGCCAACACTCAGCTGATGACCTGGCTATAACTGGGATGTACAAGGAAAATGTTGTTATTGTTTGTGCATTATTACTGCTGTTGCTGCAATGCAATAAAATCATCTCATTACTGTTTCTTGTGAAAAAAGTGCTTGTGGCAGGCATAACCACATGGTTTTGAGTTTAAGAGTGGCCACTTTGTGCCAAAGATGCCAAAAGTTAGGTCCATATTCAGTTTACCCTCCCAAGAACCCAGATAACTGGGACCAACATTGAGTAATGGCCTGCTCCCTTCTTGAGAGTCTAAGGATGGTCTATAGATTCCTCATTAGGTCCTTGGCAACTGAATGTGATTCCAGAAACACCATAAATAGGGCCAACGGACAGGGTGAAGGTCCTTGGAAGTTTGCGGACCTCCTCTTTGAAATTGAAGAACTCTATTCTTTGCTGAATTGCAGCTTCAGGTGGATCCCCTGGGAGCTTAATCATATAGCAGATGGGGTAGCAAAGTTAGGTTTTGAAGGGATTTATGTACATTGCAGATATAATGTTCTGTTAATTACTCAGGCCATGTCTTTTTGTCTCTCTAGGTCCCTTTTTGTACATCCTCGTGTACATGATATATCCTTCCCTCTTTCTGAATACACATTAACTTTTCTCTTAAAAAAGAGTAATGGCCTATTTTTGGTTTACATCAATACCGACAGTTCTCCTCTTCCTACCGTCTCCATTATTGGTTAGATGATAAATCATAAATGGTGACTATGGTCACCTCTTATCTTCTTGTCTCTGAACAGTTTACTGTTTCCTAATCCTTGAATCATGAAGTTTCTTTTTGGTAACGTGATTACATGTGCTAGTTCTTATTTTAAAGCATTTAAAGTAAGAGATACACTGCATATCAGGACATGATTCTCTATTTAGTGAGATTTAGTAAATGAATACAAGTACTAGTCCTGATGAGATGAAATGTACTGAAACCATGTTTGCTTTTTGCCAAATGTAATATAACTGATTTTACATTAGCAGACTTGGCAAAAATATTCCAAAAGATGCATGTTGGGTTGAAAAGGAGGTTTCTTTTTTATTTGCCTTAAAAAAGAAAATTCCAAAAGATGATGAAAGGTCCACTGCTAGTATGGATGTAGAATGGTCCCAATAAAGGTTGCAAAACATGTTGAAGTATGATGTTACATACAAGCTTGATTGTTTTAAGCATAATTTCTATATGAGTGGCTGTGTTTTTGTCAAACTCTTGTATTCTGTAAGGTGGGTCTCATCATCAAGTTGCTCCTTAGTTTCCACATCATGGGAATTGTAAAAGATGCTAGAAATGGTTGCATTCATTTGATGTTATTACTTTGATGGATCTCTTAGGTGAAACCATTGGATGATCATTTGACTGAACCTATATGTTGTTGGTGTATGTGTGGCTGTGAGGTGGACCCATTCTTAGTATTCTGTTATGTCTATATCAGTATCATTTGCTTCTGTGATCTTTTCTTCTTTTAATGCCTTATCTCAGACGAGCCCCTCTGTTGTCTTGCATGTTTCCATTCTGACCTGCATTACTAAATTTTAGCATTTGCTAATCATAGGTTTCAAATCTGTTTTTCTCCTTTCTTTATTAGGTCCATGGCCCTGGTGCAGATATAGATACACTATGTGTGGGACCTAGACATGCAACAAGAGAAGTGCGATAAGCTCTTATTTCACCATGATACAACTTTTAGAGTGCATTTTTTTTTTAAAATGCTACTGTCATTTCTTTTCTAGTAACTAAAATGCTCATTTAACTGCAGGAGGACTTCTTTATTGAACTTCATAATATGCTGGCAGAGATGCCTGAAGTATCAGAGTTGCACCCTGTTCCTGATGCTCATGTTCCCGTGATGAAGTTCAAATTCAATGGGGTTTCCATAGATCTTCTTTATGCAAAACTCTCACTCTGGGTTATTCCTGAAGTAAATACTTGTTCTTGTGTACTATTGCCAATGTAGTACTTATTGTACCTTATTTGGGGTCCATGAAAGTGGCTATAAGAGGATTTCTCTATTCTATATATACTTGTTGGTATACATTTCTTATAGCTAACTGCAATATACAACTGAGCAACGATTTTTAGTTTCATCTAATAAATAAATGGAAGAAAATGGCGTTGTCAAGAGAGTGGATGTCACAGTTACATGGGTTCAAAGATCAGTAAATGGTCTGGCTAATTCAATGGCCAAAATAAAAAGGATTAATAGGATACAGTTTTAGTGGTGGGCCATACCACAATAACTTGTGTAAATATATAAATTGGAGTTGTTACACTGTGGCTAGCCTAACAAAAAAGGATAAGCATGATTTTGTACATGCTATTCTTTTATTAATCAACCATTAACAATAAAAAAGATTGTGACTATGAAGATATACTTATTTACCATTTATCTTCCTTCACCTCCCCCCTGCGAAAAATCTTTCTTGCAGATCTCTGTTGAAATGTATTTTGTGAATCTGTTTAAACCTTCAAAAATATTATTTTGTAGGACTTGGATATTTCACAAGATATGGTACTGCAGAATGCAGATGAGCAGACAGTCCGTAGTCTTAATGGATGCAGAGTAACTGACCAGATTTTACGTTTGGTTCCAAATATTCAGGTTTGGTTGATCACTTTCACGTAGATATGTTGATATTAGGTTGCAATTTCCCTTTGTGTGATTAGTTTCTGATCTTGTTTCTGGTCTGTCTGATCTAGAATTTCCGTACAACTTTGAGATGCATGAGGTTTTGGGCAAAACGCCGTGGAGTTTATTCAAATGTAATTGGGGCTCTTTAAGATTTTTACCTTACTATTCTTTTGTTTCATCTATTCTTGTCTATGTTGTTCATTATTTCATCTCTCTCCCTCTCTCATGACTAGGTTTCAGGGTTTCTTGGTGGAATAAACTGGGCATTGCTTGTTGCTCGCATATGCCAGTTATATCCAAATGCACTACCCAGTATGTTGGTATCTCGTTTCTTCCGGGTTTTTACCCAGTGGCGATGGCCAAATCCAGTCATGCTATGTGCGATTGAAGAAGGAACTTTGGGACTTCCTGTCTGGGATCCAAGAAAGAATTACCGTGACAGGCTTCATCAAATGCCCATAATCACTCCTGCTTATCCTTGCATGAACTCTAGCTACAATGTTTCATCAAGTACATTGCGTGTTATGACAGAAGAATTCCAGAGAGGAAATGAAATCTGTGAGGTATGTTGTTAGATGCTACATATTTTTTAAAATATCTTTGCTACATATCAAAAAAACATCTTTGCTACATTATTTTAATTGTTGAATTATTTGACATTGCAATAATATGTTGGTATTTAAGTTGGTGAATATGTGTTTTTTGATTGGTAACTTCTCAGGTTTTATTAGAAGAATTAAGGAATAATATAGTATGGTACATGGGGGATATGTCATGTACCACAAATGACGTTTTGTGCTATCCCTTTCTGCCTAAATCCAGAGGTTACTGCACTGTAATTTACAATCAAATTCCTGATAAATATCCACCCAATACAACTGGTTTTTGATTACACCCTCTTGCCAATGCATCAGCTGAACTTCTGTCTGCTAATCTATGTGATGACCCATGTGAAGGTTGCTGAGCCCTTTTGTTGTTTTTCATAAATAATATTTGAATACAGAGTTTCTGAGTGGTCACTTTGTGCATAAAGCTGCCAAAGGTTGTGTCCATATCCAGTCCACCCCTCCCAAGACCCCAGATAGCTGGGACCAACATTGGGTAATGGCCTTTCAGAGGCTTCTGGGCATGCTGGATCTCCCTTCTTTCTTCTCTCTCTCTCTCTCTCTCTTCATCTGGGATTAATTCTTCTGTTAAAAGTTATATTGCTTGTATTTGCTCTATCCCTCTTACAAATGAGAGATTTACAAATTGTTCATGTCCAATGTTTTATTCATATTATTTCATAGTTCCTTTTTGATTGTTATCCACTGCTGTTCTGTAATTTGTAGTAATAGCAGACTGGTACATATCCATAAAGTGGGTTACTGAAATCGTACAATTGTGGTAAGGCCTATTTAGTAGGGCTGCCTAGTTATATGTGGCTGATATAGGGGCCTGTATATGAAGCCATGTCAAACATGATAGGGTGCTGTCAAGTCTGAGAAGAGTGGTGGGATGGGATGGAGTATGACATATTTGTGGAGAAAATACTCAAACTGTTAGATTCAATTTCTTCTGACTTGATGTAGGTTAATACCTGCAGGCAATGGAGAAAAACAAGGCTGACTGGAATACTCTCTTTGAGCCTTATCGTTTCTTTGAAGCATACAAAAATTATCTACAAATTGAGATCAGTGCAGAGAATGATGATGACTTGAGGAAGTGGAAAGGTTGGGTTGAATCTCGACTTCGCCAACTTACACTGAAGGTAGTTATTAATTCTTCTCACGATTACTTGTATGTTTGGTCAACAAATTTCATTTGTAGATTGTTTGTTTGTGACCTTGGATGTTTGTGTTTAACCAGATCGAGAGGCACACGTTTGGCATGCTTCAATGCCATCCACATCCTGGTGACTTCTCAGACAAATCCAGACTATTCCACTGTTGTTACTTCATGGGTCTGCGACTAAAACAAGGTGTTTCCATGCAAGAAGGGAAACAATTTGATATAAGGGCAACTGTGGAGGACTTTAAGCATTCTGTTGGTTTATACACTTTATGGAAGCCTGGAATGGAGATTTATGTTTCTCATATAAAGCGTAGGAATATTCCTCTCTTTGTCTTTCCTGATGGAGTTCGGCCTTCCCGCTCTGCTAAAGAAGCGTGGGAAGGTAAGTCAACTTCAAATCCGAAGCTTTGCAACTCTATTTCAGCTGAGGAGTCATGTGAAATTGCAACAGGTTCCATGGATGGAACAGATGATATAAGAAAGAGAAAATTGAGCGATGATAATGGTGAAAACAATCCAAGAAGTACCAAATTTTTGGCTGCAACTAATACTGCCTATGGAGTACTTGGCGGATCTGGAAGTGGTAGCCCACCAATTGTCAGGACCTCTGTCACAGAGGAGGCAAGAGAAAGTGGACAACAAGAAGATAATTTACGGGGCAGCTCAACAAATGCTACATGTCCCACTGAGATTACTGCTGATATTGGTAGAGAAGCTGAGGGACCTGCTAGATGCAGCCAATCTGTTAGACCCTCCTCTGCTAATTCTGGTTTGTCATGCACCAAAGAGGCGGAGAAGCTTGCAATTGAGAAGATTGCATCTGGTCCATCTGTTGGTGGTCACGGGGGTTTTCCAGAAGAGCTTGATGAGCTCGAAGATGATTTTAATTCCAGTTATCATGTCAAAGGTTTTGGGAGGGACATGCCTTCCAAGGTTTTGGTAGCAAAGGCAGGAACCGTAGAGGTAAATGGAGTACATCCACCAACTGAATTCCTTCAGCATGGAGGAGGCTTGGAGGAGCTTGAGGTTGTCTTTGCTAACCCTGTGATTCTTTTCCTTCTAAATTTCTAACTTAATGTCGTTTCTCTGTTTTCTTGCTTTCCATTATCATATTTAGAATTACTTTTAGTAGTCAACTTGCCTTAATTTGATGCTTGCTTGGATCTTGTGTGTGGGTATTGGTGTAGCTTTCTGATGTAATATATGTTTGGTTATATGCATTAATTGGATGTTTAGAGTCAAAGAAAGAGGGGCTGCTGTAAATAATAGTACATAAAATTTCCTACATATTTTGAAAGATGATTTTGAGAAATTGTAAATCATTCTTTGAGAAAAATAAAAAGGTAGTTCTGTAATATTAATATGATCCTGTAATACCAATGATCCGATAAAGCTGTAACATTAATACCAAAAATTAAAAAAGGTAGTTTTGTAACATAGTATCTTTCTGTTATTATAATTTTTTGCCTGGAGTGCAATGTTGTAATTGCATGTAGAAGTCTCTTGATAAATTCTGCCCTTTTGTGGTGGGTGTGGATTGATTCAAGACAGCCACCCCTTGGAAGCTGCTCTTGGATTCTTGGACTCTGTTTTGTTGGTTTACAAAGATTCTAGAGATTTTGCGTCTTGAATATTTTAATGCTTCTCAATAGTTTCATACTTGTGTTGTTTCCTTCGATTTCCAAATTCCAGATGCATTTTATGCCTGAATGAATATTTTGCGTGTGTGCATGTAATATATTTTTTGAAGCAAAAATAGTGTTGATTCTCAACATTTTTCTTCGTGTTGTCCAAAGCCTGCTGAGTTGACCACTCCCTTCTCAAATTTGGTGCCCGCATCTACGTCCATTCCACAGCGAAAACCACTTATCAGGTACTATGGTCAAAATCAAATGAATTAATTAATTAGCTTTCAGTTGTGAATTTATCAATTTCATCTTTCATTGTCCTGGGTAGAAATTGGAAAATAAACTAATCATCAGTCTTGTTGGGTTCTTATTTGTCTTTTGAAGGTTGAACCTTACGTCTATGGCAAAGGCTACTGGCAGAAACACATGAAGAAGGCACATATAGCTGGATCAACTTTACTACTTGTCATTGGACAGGGTCATGACTGTATATTTCTTTTTCTGTTCTTTTCTTTCCCCCCTTCAACCTTTTCTTTCTTGCAATGCCCAGACCAGAGGTGCCACTCATGCCAAGAACTGTAGGGGGACCCTCTTGAGCGTGGAGAAGCATTGTAACTTGTAAACCTGCAGGCAGCAATGGTCTCTTAGGAGGACTGCTGTTGGTCTCTTGTAATGAAATTGTTATTTCAATTAATAAATCTTAGATTTTACATCATCTCGTGTATGGATGTATGCTTGGTTACTTTCGCCCAGGAAAACAGAATTGCATATAGGGAAAATTTTGGCTGTTTGGTACGGATGGCAACGGGGAGTTGGGCTTTTAGAATCCAAACTCTTGTTCCTCTCTGACCCTATTGACCCTGCATCTGAGGGTGGGACAAGTCGGGTTTTGATGGATTGGGTCCAGAACACCTGTATGTAATTTACTTGAAATATCAATTAAAATATGGAAGCACATAAGCCATATATAGGGTTGGATTTAATCTAATATCATATCTTATCCATACTCGTAGGGCGTTAAACATCTATAACCATCCCCAGATCTCCTGTATCTCGTAAGGTTCAAGGTATTGAAAGTGCAATTCTTATGTATGGATATGGTACAAAAATTTATGCATCACAAAACTTAAATAAATCCTACAAAAATATATTAATATATTCTAATTCTAATGATTTATATAAATTGGGAGAAACGTGATGAATACATCTCCAGATTAACAGAGATATTGACTGTTAGCAACACCTTGGAAACCTGCATCGAAAGAGGAAGAAAAGAACAAAACAAATCAGAGAATACAGAATAGTCCTCTTTCGCTTTTGTTATTGGTGGGTGTGGGGATGTTTGGATTTTATTGTCCGAGATGGAGGGTGGATCTGCTTTCTGTTTAAGCTTTTATTTCTTTGTACTCTCCGTCTTTCAGAAAGTCAAGTCTCACCACCTCCCTCATCCTTCTTCAATTTGGAATATGGATGGATAGTCATAGTTGCATAAATGGCGGTATGTCTGTGCAGCGCAGCCTACAGCACACCTTTCTGGCATTTTACCCATTTCCATATATTTGTTTGTAGCCATTCATTTTGTCGGTTTCGAGTGAATCGTATGAACCATGAACTTAAACAAACAAATCTAAATTCTGGTCTCTGCAAAGCAAAAAAGGAAGTAAAGAGTCATTTAATTTACTGTGAAAGTCAGAAATACAGCACGGCCTTAACTTTGAACAACTGAGCCTAAGAGATAAGGGCATGGAGGCACCGCGACTTGAACAACTCCTAACATCCGTGTGACCTTCCTCATTGTTGGCCTTTGAGATGGCTCTTCCTGTATACACCAGATTGCCACCCTCAGGAACCTCTCCAGTGTACTCATGTCATTCATTGCCTCCATGTCGTTCTGAAGCAGATCATCTAACCTTCCTTGACAATAGCAATCGTAAGCCAGATCTGTTAGAATCTCCCCATAATTGTCTCCCTGTATTTCCACTGGAACCTTCTTCCTACAACAGATGATCTCCAGCAACAAGACCCCAAAACTATATACATCCACCTTCGAGGTGACTGGCATGCTCCTGAACCATTCTGGTGCCACATACCCTTTGGTTCCCCTAATGACTGTTTGGGTTCGACTCTGATCACTCATCAAAAGCTTTGCCAATCCAAAATCTGAAATCTTTGCCGTAAAACAATCATCCAAAAGTATGTTTTGAGGCTTTACATATGGATGATCTGGGTGCTGCACTCTTCATGCAAGTACAGCAGTCCTCTTGCAATGCCCAATGCTATCTGGGTTCTTTCGTTCCAAACAGGCTTCGGAGCTTGGAAAAGGAAGCTTGCTAGAGTGTCATTGCTCATGAACTCATGCACAAGAAGCCGATGCTGCCCCTCATCGCAGAATCCCAGCAATTGGACTAGATTCTTGTGGTGGGTCTGGCCAATGATGCCCAATTCAGTTTTGAACTCTTTCTCGCGCTCTTGAGCCACTCTGTCTAGTCTCTTTATCGCAACCAATTTTCTACCACCTAATTGCAGCACCCCTTTGTAGACAATTCCAAAGGCTCCCCTGCCCAGCTCTTCCTTGATTCACTCGAAACTTTTACGAGGTCTTTGTAAGTAAAAGAACACAGGGTTGCTGCTGCAACCCCTCTTTCTGATTTAACCTTTTTCGCCTTTTTCAGTTTGTTCGGGTGAGTTATGAAAACAAACAGTCTAGGCCCACCAATCGACAGGAAGTTAACAAACACAGAGCTACCAAAAATCAGTGACAGTATGATGATCACAGTCTTTTCTTTCTTATCTTTCTTTGCAGGACGACTGCCTATTCTTACTTTGAGAAAAGCTCTACTGTTGAGAGTGTTGCTTATTCTTCCATTTGAAAGTGGCAGCCTCTTCTTCCAACAGGATTGGTTTCTGAGAATGGCAACTGCACACTGACAATCATCCAAGCAGCTATTTCGACATTCATCTTCAGTAAATCATTCAATCCTTTCATAGTCAGATTGGGGCCAGTCAGTATTCACCAACTCCCAAAACCCATAAACATCTTCCCAGTATCCCGGTTCATTTCTGTTGCAGCTCTGTATATGATCTCGAACACAACTGCTGAATCTGTTATTTGGATCCTCCATGGAATACTGAGGTGGGCAGTAACAAAGGGGTCTCTGTAATAATAAATAAAGGGGGAGCAAGCAATCCTAAACTTGCAGAATCATACCAATACCATTCATGTACGAAGAACAAGAAGCCATGTTGCACCCCAAAGAATATCATGCTGCAGTTATCAAGGAGGTTTAAACGTACATACCTGTATCCATCGCAGTAGTGGAAACCCTTGCGGAATGAGTGATGAATCAATGGTTGGTTGACTGGTGTGGTTTTCCTCAGTTAAATCTCCCTTCTTCCTTAAGTTTTCTCAGCTCTTTGACTCTAACGGGGTAGAGCAAGAGGGCGGCTAGATGATTTAACATATTGGGAACCATAACCTAAGAGCCTTTATATTTTGACCTAATAGGATCCCATCCCATTAAGCCTATATGGGCCAAAATGTGGTATCCACTCATTAAGCCCCATACCCTTTTGTTGAAGTCTACGGGCTTTGCCTAAATGAATCACTTGATTTAGCCCACTTACAAGATAGCCCATCAATGCAATTGTTTCACTGAATATGTAAGCCCACTTAATAGAGATTAAAACCTAACAATCTCCCACTTGGGCTACATATGAGAACTGAAACAATTATATTGAAAGAATTCTTTATGTGTACACTTCTTGTGCTAATTTCTTTAGACTTCTCCTTAGTTTCAATCTGGTCCATCTCCTGTACTAGTATGAGACCATGACGGCTTTCGCCACATATGCGTGATTAAGCCTTTCATGCTCACCATATCAATGCATTCAATGACATAGATCAAGTATGGATGAGTGGCATGGAAATTACATGCAATGTGATCTCAAAACATGCCTATTTCCAACTGGTTCAACTTTATTGTTTAGAGAGATCAATAAAAAATCACAAACATATTCAGAAATATAGATGATGGAAAGAGTCATAAACTTTATTACGTGTAAATGTAGACACACAAACATGCCTTAATCCACAGTGCATCCAAGAGCAAAAGAAAAGAAAACTCCCACTAAATCAAGGTATTATAAAACATGCCTATACCCATACGAGCAGTGTGCTCATGAAAGACCTTAGGTGACAATCCCTTGGTCAACAGATCTGCTATCATGCAGTTTGTCCCTATATGCTCTATGCAAATCTGACCACTCTGAACTCTTTCCTTAACAGATAGAAATTTGATATCAATATGTTTCGACTTCACAGAACTTCTGTTGTTGTTGGAATACAGAACTGCAGATCTATTGTCAAATAATAACTTTAATGGCCTTTCAATGCCATTAACCACTCGCAGCCCCGTGACAAAGTTACGCAGCCATATCCCATGATTGGATGCCTCAAAGCAAGCTATGAACTCCGCTGCCATAGTTGAAGGGGCTATGAGCGTCTGTTTGGCACTTTTCTAAGATATAACTCCTTTAGCTAACATGAAGACATAGCCCGAAGTGGATCGTTTGCTGTCTTGGCATCCCACAAAATCAAAATCAGAACACCTAATGATCTCCAAACTGTCCGATTTCCTGTAGATTAACATGAAGTCCTTTGTTCACTGTAAATACCGCATGACCCGTTTGGCTGCTTTCCAATGATCCTGTCCCAGGTTACTCAAATATCTGCCCAACAGTCTCACTATAAATGCTATATCGGGACGGGTACAAACTTGAGCATACATCAAACTTCCTATAGTCGAGGCATAGGGAACCTTTTGCATCTCCTTTATTTCAAGGTCTGTTTTGGGGCACTGATTGAGACTGAACTTGTCTCCTTTAGCCGCAGGCGTATCACCCGGCGAACAACTTTTCATGCCGAATATGCTTAGCACCTTTTCGATATAGCCCTTTTGTGACAATCCAAGAACACCTCGAGAGCGATCTCGTAGTATTTGTATGCCTAACACAAAAGAGGTGTCCCCAAGATCTTTCATCTCAAAATTTTTAGTGAGAATTTTTTTGGTTTCGTGCAACAAGCCTATATCGTTACTCGCCAACAGTATGTCATCGACATATAGTACCAGGAAGATAAACCTGCTCCCACTGAAGTTGTGGTATACACATTCATCAATCACATTTACCTCAAAACCATATGAGGTAATCACTTGATGAAATTTGTGATACCATCGACGAGAAGCCTGTTTGAGACCATAGATGGATTTCTTTAATTTGCAGACCATAGACTTTGAATCTTTGGATTCAAAATTTTATGGCTAAACCATATAAATTGTTTCATCAATGTCTCCATTGAGAAACACTGTCTTTACATCCATCTGATGTAGCTCTAAATCAAAATGAGCTACAAGTGTCATTATTATCCTAAAGGAGTCCTTCGAAGAAATCGGAGAAAATGTCTCTTTATAATCAATGCCTTCCCTTTGAGTGAAACCTTTGGCGACTAGACGAGCCTTATATCTTTCGATATTGCCTTTTGAATCCCTTTTGATTTTAAATATCCATTTGCAACCAATTGGTTTCGAGCCTTCAGGCAACTCGACAAGATCCCAAACATCATTGTCTTTCATGGATTTCATCTCTTCTTGCATGGCATTGATCCAATGTTGAGAATTAGAACTTTGAAGGGCTTCGCGAAGGGTGATTGGATCATCTTTCGCTAAGCCTACCGAATCTTCTTGTTCTAGGAGGAACACGATATAGTCATCTGGAATCGCACTTCTCCTTTGTCTGTTGGATCTCCTCAATGACACTTCTTGAGGTTATTGAGTTTGCTCTATGGAAGGAACTTCATTGTTGTTTTGAACTGGAATCGCTTCATGAACAGTGTCAGGAATTGTTGTCTGATCACTATCGATAATAATGTCAGGAAGAGAAATGAATTTCTCTTCTTGCAAGACAACTATTTCGTCAAAAGAGACGTTCCTCAATTCTTCCCCTCCAAACTCAATATCTTCAAGAAATATCGCATTTCCCGTCTCAAAGAAGGAGCGAGTAGTGGGATTATAGAACTTGAACCCTCGAGAACGTTCCACGTATCTAACAAAGTAACAACTAACTGTCATAGAGTCCAATTTTCTTTCGTTGAGCCTATAAGGCCTCACTTCAGCTGGACATCCCTGAATGTGTAGGTGCCTTATGCTGGGCTTTTTCCCAGCCCACAACTCATATGAGGTTTTAGTTACTGCTTTATTGGGTACTCTGTTAAGGATATACACTGCAGTTTTTAATGCTTCTCCCCAAAGTGATTCAGGTAAAGAAGAATGGCTAATCATGCTCCTTACCATGTCCTTAAGTGTCCTGTTTCGCCTTTCAGCAACACCATTCATGCTAGGTGTACCCGGCATGGTGTACTGTGGGACGATACCACATTCCTTTAGGAAGTTAAAAAAGGGTCCTGGACGTTGCTCTCCTGATCCATCATACCTGCCATAGTATTCCCCGCCACGGTCAGATTTGACGACTTTAATTTTCTTACCAAGTTGAATTTCAACTTCAGCTTTATAAGACTTGGAAACGTCCAGGGATTGAGACTTCTCACTTATTAAGTATAGGTACCCGTACCATGAATAGTCGTCTATGAATGTAATGAAGTACTGCTAGCCATTTCATGCAGGCGTAGGGAATGGCCCACAAATGTTCGTACGTATCAGTTCTAAGACTTCCGTACATCTATTGGCACCTAATTTCTTTGTGTTCGTCAATTTTCCCTTAATACACTCAATACAGACTTGGAAGTCCGTTAAATCAAGGGAATCAAGAATTCTGTCCGACACAAGCCTCTGAATTCTTTGTTTAGAGATGTGGCCTAAGCGCTTATGCCATAAGGAAGCAGAATTCTTGGTTAATTTACGCTTTGCACCTTTAGTACTTGCATGCAAGACTGCATTGTGGGAAGCAATAGTTTCTAACATATAAAGACGATCAATTAAAATACCGGTACCAATAACATTCGAATTTAGAGAAATACTAACTTTATTTATTCCAAAACCACAAAAGTAATCATATTTGTCTAAATAGGAAATAAAAATTAAGTTCCATTTAAATGACGGAGCTACAAACGTCTCAACTAAATTCAAATAACAACCAATTTTTAAAATTAATCTAAAATGTCCAATAGCTTCCACTAGAACTTTATTGCCATCGCCTACATAGATGAATCATTCAGCATCAGTTGGCGGTTGGCTCCAGATGCAACCCTACATAGACACACTTATGTGAGTAGTAGCGCCAGAATCTATCCACCAAGTGTCTATAGGTACAGAAGCTAAATTAGCCTTAGAACAAACTAAAGTGAGAAACATACCCTTCTTTATGCGCCAGGCGACGTATTTGGGACACTCTTTCTTCATGTGTCCTCCTTTCTTGTAGAAAAAACGGGTAAATCCATCACCTTGCTTCTTCGCCTTTTTCTGCGTGGGTGTTCCTTTTGCAGTATCCGTAGTCCTCTTCTTTTTATTATTCTGAGAGGTTGATGCTAAGTGAGCACTTTCTGTCTTTTCTCGCTGGATTCTTTCTTCTTCTTGCACACATTGAGAAATGAGCTCATTAAGAGTCCATTTCTCCTTTTGAGTATTATAACTCACCTTAAATTGATTGAATTGTGCAGGAAGAGAAATGAGAAATGCACGAGCAAATCATCATT